>NC_141457.1:20685000-23185000 GCF_015680905.1 Coptis chinensis | reverse complement strand
CGATGGCATGGTTGCATTGTATGTGGAAGAATAGAAACAAGATTTTCTATGAATATTCTTTCAGAAGTATAGGCTTTTGTAAGAATTTTGTGAAAAAACAAGTAATGATAACTGCCTCATTGTCTGAAAGTTACAGCAGCTCGAGTGATACTGAAATCTTACTGGTATGGGGTACCGGCGGAAAAGCTAGGAAAGCGCCAAGGATTTTACCATGTACTTGGTTGCCACCTAAAAATGACAGTCAAACTTAATGTCGATGGAGCTACAAGGGGCAATCTTAGGCCTGCTAATGTTGGGGTCGTGTGTAGAAACACAAGTGGTGGTTTTGAGTTTATGTGCAACAAAAACATCGGCATCACCACTAACTTCGATTCATTGCAAAATGCACAGCCATACAAGAAGGAATAGATATATAATTATTCGTTGTCAAGAGATGAACATGTTATGACGATGTACAAATAGAGTTAAGATTACTAGTGATTAAAGAAAGTTGATACTGTAAACTATTATATTATACCTCTTCCCTTCTTATAGCTTCTTTCAAGTTATAGATCGAGAATGAGGTTGTCAAAGATATAGTATCTCTTAAGTTGTGGAGTATGAATGTGTATGGCTGGAGCCATCCTCACTTTGTACAATCCCATTTGATAGTAAAATGTGTAAATTTTAGACTTCATTGCTTGTTTACATTTGATAACAAAAAGGCCATGTAGCGCACAGTTACAGAAAGCCCTATTGAACACATTTTGAGTTCATTGCAAGTGCAGGTGGATAGCCTTCCCTGTTGATGCATACACCATATAGAGAAAAAAGTAGTAATAACCCCAGGGATGGTGGCATTGTAATATTTCTCAAGCAATGAAACGAAAGGGCAATTTCTTTAACTCAAAAGAAAGCGAGTGCATATGCCAACTAGCAAAGTTGGTAAAACCTCTAGGTGATGATACCATAGGTTTGGGGTTCAACCCGGCCGGACCAATAAGTTACTGATCTCGTTTAAAAACAGGTTTACCAATAAAAAAAAAATGAGTGATTTTGTTCATTGACATAGTAGTTTTATTATTATTATAAATCGAATCTTGAGTTTTTTGTGCTTTTATTTTAATAAGAATGAGTTCGAGTTTATTAGTTTACTTTTTTTTTGTTTGTAATGAGTGGGTAAGGATAAAACAACTTTGATAAGGAGTTGGGTTCTTAGATTAATGGATAGATTATGAGAACCATGTGTTTTTTTCTTAAATTTTGGTGGGTATTATTGTTCTAAAAAAGTGGGAGCTATTATTGGACAGGTTTTATGTTTCAAGTTGCTAATAATGTGGCCTATATTTTTATTTTTGCCCACATTGGTTGCTTTGCATCATGGCCACCACTGAATTTGAGAGTTAAAGGATTAAGATATGGAGAGAAATTGAGAGCTAGGAGAAGTAGTGAGTGAATGAGTTTGAGTTTTGAGACATGGATGGAAAAAGAGTTGGGTGTTAGGGGGTGTGTAATGATGATGATGATGATGATGATGATATAAAGACTAAAAGAGGTGGCAAACTTGCAATTATTTGAGCTTAGGGGCGGAGGGGTAGGGTTGTTTAGAATCTAAGGGTGTGTTTGTTTAATGGCAAATGGGCTTGGCAAACACTATTTTCCATCTAGAAGCACCAATTTGCCAGTGTTTGCCTGCATTTAAAGGCAACGGCAAAACCCAAAACACATTTGCCGGCATATAGAAAAATAGAATCCACCTCTCTCTCTCTCTCTCTCTCTCTCTCTCTCTCTCTTTAACATTTTTATCTCATCTATTTATTTCTTAGTAACAAATCGAGGAAGGCAGTTGCTTTTGTTGGAGTTTAAAAGGTACGACTTTTAGTTTGTTTTATTTAGTTGTTATGTTTTTGTTTAGTAGATCGATCGATTTCTGTGTGGAATATTGGATGTTATAGTAATGATTTATGATACTTCTTTTGTTGTTTGTATATTAGATATATGATACTAGATATTGTATATTGATTTTTTTGAATATTGGATGTAACGATATATGATAATGTTTTGGTTGTTTTTATATTGTTTGGAATCGTTTTTGTATGTATATCGATTGTTGTGTTAGAATTGAGTAGATGCATTTTTAAATAGGATATATATATATCCTCGCATTTTTTTTTTCTTTGAATTTGTATATCGATTGTCATGTTTTTTTGAAATCCAAGGTTGATGGTAAAGATGGTGATGAGAGGATTGAAACAGTTAAAAATAAGATTAGGGTTGTACATGGTATAACACCCCGTCTTTTATTTGCTTTTCCTATAATAATAGTAATATTAATAATAATAATAATAATGAAATAGATAAAACATATATATGATAACTATCAGCTTAGGGATAAAAGTCCCGTAAGTAAGTAGATAAATTTCAACCCTTATTTTTCGGGGAGGTTTAAAAAAAAAAATATATATATATATATATATATATATATATATATATATATATATATATATATATATATATATATATATATATATATATATATATATATATATTCTCAATGAGAGTTTTTGAGGAAAGACAAAATGAGAGTTTTAGAAAAAAAAAAAGGGGGAGTTTTACTAAAAGAAGAAAATGTTTTGAACGAGGAAGATCGTCCTTTCGCGCAACAGTCGACTTCGGTCTTTCGGGATTTTTCTCGCTGTTCGATTTATAAACAGTGAGTAGTCTGAAGATATTTATTTTTATATTTGTTTATGCTAATCATATCAGTAATACTGTTTCCATATTTTGAGATATTGTAAACCCTGTTAATGGTGCCGGCTGTTAGATACAAAATTTAGCAGTACTACAGTATGTAAAACTCTGATGAATTTGAGAATTTAAAATTATCGAAGCCTTGACGCCGGTTGTTAAGGGCGTCGCCATCAGAACCAAATCGTCCTATATATTTTTGGTTGTGTTTGAATGATGTGTTTTGGTTGATTGTGTGGTGATGTTAACTATTGTGGTTATAATTGAATTGAATGGTGGTTGTGGTGGGTTTTACTTGGTTGTTAGTCGTTGGATGGTGAAGAATAGAGTGGGTGCTGGAGAGCGTGAGGGGAAGCTTTGGAACCGGCGCATTAATGGAGGTCAATGTCGATCCAGTGTGAGGGACAAAATTGATAAACAATGATTTGGGTTTTTGGTAGGAATTAAAGTAGTAGGGGTTTTGTTAGGCTGAGTCCAATGGCTCTCTATCCCTTTAAAAGTAGTGTTAAAGTCAATAAAGTAGAGCTAAAGTCAATAAAGTAGCTCTAAAATAGAGCTAAAGTAGAGCTAAAGTCAATAAAGTAGAGCTAAAGTCAGCATATTTTACTCTATTATAGATTTTAAAATAGATTATAGAGAGTAAAATATGAGAGATTTAGCCCCCACTTTAATTTATTTAGCTTTAGCTACTTTTTTTAGCTACTTTTTTTGAGCTACTTTATCGACTTTTTAGCTCTACTTTTATCGACTTTAACACTACTTTTAAAGGGATAGAGAGCCATTGGACTCAGCCTTATAGGTTAATTTCGGTTAGTTGGAGAGGTGAGTGGTGGTCCGGCGAGCTCTACAGTGGTGGTGGAGGCACTGGAAGAGGTGACCTAGCCTAGGATTGGGAATCGCGATTTGTGAGTATAGGTATGTAAGGGTTTGCAAAAGGAACCAAACCGCTAGGTTAACTAGTGGTGGCTAGCGGTGGCTGGTGGTGGTTGAATGGTGGTGGATGCGCTGGACAAGGCTGAGAGAGGAAGATGAACAGTGTTTTGTTGTTGTTAGGCTTGGGCCCGAATTTCGTGGGTGGGCTTGAATGTTTAATTTTTGAATTTTCTTTTTGGACTTATGTCACAGCCCGAATTTCTAAACAATTAAAAAAATGAATATTTGAAATATAAATATCTCAAACATCACTTGGTTCAATTGTCTAAAAACCCAGGCTATGACACGGTGGATACAACACATGTCAAAACCTAAAACCCACATCATAAAAGAATCTTAACAACAAAAATAATCTCCAAAATTCTCTTTATTTCTTTATAAAAAAGTCTATCTTCCGTCCAAATAAAACATCAAACCACTCTAAGAATAACAGGTCTTCAACATCGTATTTTCAGGTCATATGAAAAGAAAACTATGTTATTACATACTTCCAAAAGAAACAGACCTAACAAAACTAACGGACTGCTCCAGGCACAAATCCCAATCACACGCCGCGGTTCCACTGCCTTCCACCTGTGTTCCTAAGAACACACCCACGTTGCCAAAACAAAGCAAACATGGGTCAAAAATGGAATTTCTTTGGTATGAGTAGACTAACCACAGATAAACATTTTCATACTTTAATTATCCAAACAATCACTTTATATTTTTCCATAACTTAATCATTCTCAGCTTGGAAGACAGATAGTTCCGTCATTTCAACCGGCATAGTTTCTTCCCAAGCAAAACTTCCATTATATTAACTCATTCAAATAACTCGTTTTAATATCTAAATCATTTAATTAAAACTTACCGATATCCACTGCTACATAAGGGTAGGACCGCGTCCCTGTACAAAATGTTATTAAGTCCTACCCTCCTGCAAAAGAAAGTTAGAACTTCTATATAACCTACGTAGATATTATATTAGGTATTCAAAAGTAAACTCAAACACTCGCATAATCAAATAATACAACTAACCCGCAGGCGAATACCTTAATTCCTCTCTAGGGCAGTCCAAAGAATCTGGTCATTCATGGCACATTCAATGAATACCCGGGTCATTCATGGCACATTCAATGAATACCCATATATAACGCTAACAGGCCATTTATGGCACATTCAATAAATGCCCACCTAACATATGACATCATCAGTCATAAAACTCAAATCCAAAACTTGAGGCGTGGAGAGTTCTAAAAGAGTGCGGTAAATTTTGTTTACGCATTATTGAAATTTATTGTATATATTATTTCAGATAACAAAGGAATATCTTGATTCAAGTAATTTTGGTTTACGCGTTATTAATTTCATGAAGGTATAAGTGTCATAACGTTGTGTATCGTAAAAGACTGAAAAATCACAAAGTAGTAAATATACGTACACAAGTATATTTAGAAAGGTCTTAGCCTAAAGCCAATCATGCTAATAGCCCTAGACCTATCCGAATAGCCCAAAATCATAATCCGAGTTAAAAGGTCAAATTAGGTCAACTGGTCAAAAGTCAACCCTGTTCAAAGTCAACTCTGGTCAACAGTCAAAGTCAACCTGCCAAGTCAAATGCAGTCCAACCAGTCCCAAACTTTTCTAACCCAAAAGCCCAAAGTCTAAGGCCCAAAGTTTAATTTAAACCGGCCCAAACTAAACACAAAACCGGGCCCAACACAAAACAAATTAGACCGGCCCAAAGAAACCAACCAAGCCCAAGAGAAACCGACCCAGGCCCAAGTAAGAGGAACAGGTCGTCCTCTTCCTTCTTCCTCACTCTCCCATTCTCCAGCCACCACCGACCACCACAACAGCCACCACCGGCCACCTATAAACAAAAAGAACCCAGCGGTTCCACTCCCCTTCAAAAACCCAAGTTGCCGATATCCAAAAATTTAGATTTCCTTATACTGCGAAAATCTCAAACCGACGCCATTAATGGACCTCCAAGCTTCAACAGCACCTTACCACCCATCGAAACATTCAATCACCCAATCAAAAAGCAAAACCCATCATACAACATCAAGATCCAACTAATACATTTCCAAATCATAGATCGATTTTTATTTGGGCGCCATTAACGCTTCTTCTCCAAGCTTCAATCCGCCCTCTATTCCAAATTTCCCCAATCAACCCTCAACAACCAAACATCATCCCACCAACATCACATCATAATACACATTATCGAGTTTCAATCAAAATAGTTCAAGGTATAAACTGACGATTTCTTGGTTATAGCTTTGGTCGCCATTAACGACCTCTTTAGAGCTCTAACAGTTCAATAAATTTAGTAATTAAGAACAAACAATCTATAACAGACAGGTTTTAACAATACTCTAAGTTTTCTTTACCCTACGACAGACAATACGCAGAATAACAACACTGTAATACAGTAAAGTTAAAGTTATCCCCGGGTATCGACTAAAAAAATGAAAACTAAACTACTCACCAGAAGCTCCTCGATTATCGATCGACTATCGGAAAAACTTCCTTTTCTCAATACAAAAAAACTTCTCTTTTTTTCTGTATAAAACTCTCATTGTTTTTTTTTCCTCCCGAAAACTCGTGGAGAAAACTCTATTCTGTTTCCTTTACATTTAAAAACAAAACCCCGAAATAGGGAAGAAAGTTTATCCCATAAACCCACGTCTCATATTTCCACTAACATTTATCCTATTTTATTTTATCTATTATCTATTATTATTATTATTATTAGGAAAAATAAAAGAAATAAAACACGGGGTGTTATAACTTAAGTTTAAACTTTGGGCCTTAAGAGTTGGGCTTTTTGGGTTAGAGGAGTTTAGGTCTGGTTGACTGTTGTTGACCTGGCTGGTTGACTGCTGTATTGACCATTGGCAGGTTGACTTTAACTGTTGACCAGGGTTGACTTTGACTAGTTGACCCAAATTTGACTTTTACCTCGGATTATGATTCAGTCTATTAGGATAGGTCTAGGATTATTAGCATGCTTGACTTTAGGCTAAGACCTTTCTAAATATACTTGTGTACGTGTATTTACTACTCTGTGATATGTCAGTCTTTTATGATACACAACGTTATGACACTTATACATCCATAAAATTAATAACGTGTAAACCAAAAATACATGAATCAAGATATTCCTTCGTTCTCTGAAATAATATATGCAATAAAGTTCAATAATGCGTAAACAAAATTTACCGCACCCTTTTAGAACTCTCCACGCCTCAAGTTTTGGAATTGAGTTTTATGACTGATGATGTCATATGTTAGGTGGGCATTTATTGCATGTGCCATAAATGGCCCGTTAGCATTATATATGGGTATTCATTGAATGTGTCATGAATGACCCGGGTATTCATTGAATGTGCCATGAATGACCAGATTGTTTGGACTGCCCTAAAGAGGAACTAAGGTATTTGCCTTGCGGGTTAGTTGTATTCCTTGAGTGTACGGGAATGTAGGATTGGGTATTCCTTGAATGTGGCAGGAATAACCTAGGGCATTCATTGAATGTGCCATAAATGGCCCGTTAGTGATATGATAGGTATTCCTTGAATGTAGCGGGAATGACCTAAGGTATTCATTGAATGTGCCATGAATGACTTGAGTTTTGTGCCCAAAGAGGCTGTGAAATATGTGTATGAAATCCCAGAGGTGGCTATGATATTGTGGTATTCGGTGGGAGAGAGGCACACAGGAATGTGTGATTTGGCAAATGTGTGGAGTGCAAATCGTGGAGTAGGTACTAAAGGATGGGTGTATAAGAAAAGTGATTGATTAATTGATAAGAGAAATTGATTTGATTATGCGAGTGTGTTTGGACTTACATTTGAATACCTATAGGATATCTACATATGTTATATAAGATTTCTAACTTTCTTTTATAGGAGGGTAGGACTTAATAATATTTTGTGCAAGGACGTGGTCCGACCCTAATACAGCAGTGGATATCGGTAAGTTTAAGTTCAATTACTTAGTTATCAAAACAAGTTATTATAACGAGTTAATAAGATGGGAGTCTTGCTTGGGAAGAAACTATGCCGGTTGAAATGACAGAACTACATGTCTTCCAAGCTGAGAATGATTATATTATAATATATTTAAGGTGTTAGTTGGATAAGTAAAGATTGGAAATGTTTATATGTGGTTAGTCTACTCATACCAGCAAATTCCATTTTGCTGACCTATGTTTGCTTTGTTTTGGCAACGTGGGTGTGTTCTTGGGAACATAGGTGGAAGGCAGTGGAACAGCAGCGTGTGATTTGGATTCTTGCCTGGAGCAGTCCGTTAGTTCTTTTATTAGGTCTGATTCTTATTGAAAGGATGTAATAACATAGTTTATATTTGTAGCATGACATGAGAACATGGTAGTGAGGACTATTATTCAGAGAGTCTGTTTTATGTTTTGTTTGGATGGGAGATAGCTTAATAAAGTGATGGTGGAAAATTGTTGGGATTATTTTAATTTAAGTTGATTCTTGTATGATGGGGGTTTTAGGTTTTGACATGTGTTGTATCCACCCCGTCATAGCCTGGGTTTTTAGACAATTGAACCGAGTGATGTTTGAGATATTTATATTTCAAATATTCACTTTGTAATTGTTTAGAAATTCGGGCTGTGATATTTTTGGTATCGGAGCCTAGGTTAGCTTAGATTGAGGAAGTCTAAGTGATCCTCGGATGTGGAATATGGGTTATAGTGTTGAGAGTTTTGGGTATATGTGAATATTAATGGGAGTTTTGTTTGAACTGTAGATCATGGTTGAGACACGTAATGGTAATACTACTAGACCTGCAGTGAACACTCCAGTATAGATGTCAGGAGGACAGTTGAATCAGTTGTTGCAGGCTATGCAGAATAACGATCTAGTTCAGGGAGATCCTTTTGCTAAGCGCAATAAGGAGTTTGGTACTCTTAGTGGGCAACGATTTACTGGTGTTGGGAATGTGATTGCAGCGGAGTCTTGGATTCAAAGTTGTGAAAATGTATTTGAGCGTATGCAGCTTACTGAGGTTCAGAAGCAGGAGTTGGCAGCTCACCAACTTGATGACGCTGCTAGGTTTTGGTGGCGAGCTCTCACCCCTAGTCTGGACACTATAACTTTGACTTGGGAGGACTTCAAGATTAGATTTGAGAGTAAGTTCATTCCTAAGGTAGTAAAAGAGCAGTTGGCTCAACAGTTCTCTGAGTTGACTCAAGACGGGAAGTCTGTGACTGGGTATGTGACCAAGTTTAATGAGTTATCGAGGTTTGCTCCCTATGTTGTGGATACTGACAAGAAGAAAAACCAAAAGTTCATACGTGGGTTAGAGAGTCACTTATCCAACAAGTTGATTCCTTTTGACGGGGACACTTTTGATCGTGTGTTGGACTTGGCATTGAGATATGAGGAACATAATGCAGCCCTAAAAGAGTCGAGGGGGAAGAGGAAGTTTGGTGAGATACCAGTTGTTGGTCCTAGGCCTTTTGAGAGCAGGCAGCCGAATAGGTTTAGGCCTTATGATATACCTCAGAGTGGTCCATTTCAAAGACCACCATCCCAGGGGTTTCAGGGAGGATTTCATCAGCAGGGTGTAGCAGGGAGGATTTGCACAGCAAGGTGGTTATAGGCCACCGGGGCAACCTGGAGGCTATAGACCTCAGGGGAATCAGTGGCAGAGGCAGGGTCCCCAACTTCAGGGTCGAGCTCCCGCTCTTTCGTATCGACCAACATCATTACTTTTACCTGCACTAGCGTCAGTGCTCAGAGCCATAGTTCCTGTTAAAAGGGCTTGCTGGGAGTGTAAGCAGGTGAGTCATTTATCTCGTTATTGCCCTACCAAGCAGGGTAATCAGCATAACAGAGCACCAGCACCAGTCACTCATGCTAGAGCCTATGCAACTATGCCAGGACCTGGGAATGTTTAAGGTACCTTTAGTTCATCTCAGTTTACATTCAGAGTTTTGTTTGATTCGGGTGCTTCACATTCCTTTATATCTCGTCAGTATGTTGAGAAAGAAAGTTTTAAAACTACCCTTTTATCTAAGCCCTTGTGTGTTGAGACACCGTTAGGAGGTTATGTTACCTTATATGATGAGTGCAAAGGTTTTAAGTTGTGTTTCTTAAACCGTGTCTTTATGGTAGACTTGATCGTGTAGGGGTTTTAGGGTTTCCATTTCATACTTGGTATGGACTGGTTGACGTGTTATCATGTTACTTTGGATTGTGCGAGGAGGGAGGTTATAGTGAATACACCTGGCATGCCGAGGTTGATTTACACCTGTGTTAGTAAGGAGGACTCGGTGATGTCTAGTTTCCTGTGCTCTATAGAGATACCCACGAGGGATATCAGCGATGTGGAAGTAGTGAGAGACTTCGAAGATGTTTTTCAGGAGATTCCAGGGTTGCCACCCAAGAGGGAGGTGGAGTTTCGTATAGACTTGTTACCGGGGACTGCACCAGTTTCAAAGTCGGTTTACCAGTTGGCACCTAAGCTATTGGATGAAATGAAAGTGCAAGTCGAGGAATTACTCAAGAAGGGGTAAGAGTTTAATGTTTAGTGATTTTGTTTTTGGCTTAACCATATCTTTTGAGTATATGGGTTTGAATCTTTTAAGGTGTGTATGACCAGGTTCATACGACCGAGCAACTCACCATGGGGTGCGCCTACTATTTTTGTTTCCAAGAAGGATGGTACTTTGAGGATGTGTATTGATTTCAGGGATTTGAACCAGGTGACTATAAAAAATAAGTATCCGCTTCCTAGGATTGATGATCTGTTGGACCAGTTGAAAGGGGCTAAGATATTTTCAAAGTTTGATTTAAAGACTGGTTATTATCAGATGGGAGTTGAAGAGAAGAGTATTCCTTTGACTGCATTTAGAACTTGGTATGGGTTGTATGAGTTTTCTATGATGCCTTTTGGGTTGATGAATGCACCTGCGTTCTTTATGGACCTGATGAATCGTATTTTCAAGCCCTATTTGGATAAATTTGTGATTGTTTTCATTGATGACATTTTAGTGTATTCACAAAACACAGAAGAACATAAGATGCATTTGAAGATAGTGATGCAGACGTTCCAGGAACAGAAGTTGTATGCTAAGTTTAGCAAGTGCCATTTTTGGGAAGAAGAAATTCGTTTCTTGGGACATGTGGTATCTAGTGAAGGGATTGTTGTAGACCCTGAGAAGGTTGCTGCAGTGAAAGAATGGAAACAACCAACCACTGTTACAGAGATTAGGAGTTTCTTGGGGTTAGCTGGATATTATCGGAGATTTATTGAGAAGTTCTCACTTATTGCAGCTCCGCTCACAAAGTTAACTAGGAAAGATGTGAAGTTTATGTGGACTAATGATTGTGAGAAGGCTTTCTTAGAATTGAAACAGAGGTTGACTACAGCTCCAATTCTAGTAATCCCGACTAGAGGCGGAAAGCTAGTGGTTTTTACAGATGCTAGTGGAACTGGTTTGGGTTGTGTGTTAATGCAAGACCAGAAGGTGGTGTCGTATGCTTCACGACAGTTGAAGATACACGAGAGACGTTATCCTACTCATAACCTGGAGTTAGCGGTAGTGGTCTTTGCCTTGAAGGTGTGGAGACATTATTTATATGGTGAGAAGTTTGAGCTTTACACAGATTACAAGAGTTTGAAGTATCTTTATTCATAGAAAGAGTTGAATATGAGACAACATAGATGGATGGAGTTCATAAGTAGTTATGACTTCGAGATTCAGTATCACCCAGGCAAGGGCAATGTAGTTGCGGATGCACTTAATTGATTGCCTGGTGTTTTGACCACTCTTATGGTGCAAGAGTGGAAGAGTTTAGAGACTATAGCAGCTTATGATGTCCGGACTACACCCGATACAGATGAGGGGTATATATGCAGTTTGGAGGTTAGGCCGGTGATTTTCAGTAGAGTGATTGCCATGCAGCACAGAGACCGATTTCTTTTGAGTCGGTTAGATGATCTGGTCATTGATATTTTAGATGATTGTCCGTCTGATTGGGCAGTTGATTCTGAGGGAGGATTGAGATTTCATGAGAGATTGTGTGTACCAGATGATGCAGAGTTAAAGAAGGAGATATTATATGAAGCTCATCGTTCTCGGTTTACAATTCATCCTGGAGGAACGAAGATGTACCAAGACTTGAAGATGACCTTTTGGTGGGAAGGAATGAAAAGAGATGTCGGAGAATATATTTCTCAGTGTTTAACTTGTCAGCAGGTTAAGGCAAAACATCAGAGGCCTTCTGGATTATTGCAACCATTAAAGATACCGATGTGGAAATGGGAGCACATTTCTATGGATTTCATTGATGGCTTGCCTAAGTCTCGAAGAGGTAATGAATCTATTTGGGTTATTGTTGATCGTTTAACGAAGTCTGCTCATTTCATTCCTATTGACGTCGGCGTAGAAATACGAGATAAGTTGGTTTCCTTGTACATTCGGGAAGTGGTCGTTACATGGGATTCCAAAGTGAGTATTGTTTCGGATCGAGATCCTTTGTTCACTTTTGAGTTCCGAAGAGTTTTCAAAGGTGCTATGGGGCACTAGTTTGGCGATGAGTACTTGCTTATCATCCTCGCATGATGGACGCATTGAGAGGGGTGAATCGATAATAGAAGATATGTTACGGTCTTGTGTAATGGATTTTGGTGGAGGATGGGAGGAGCATTTACCTCCCTCGTGGAGTTTGCATATAATAACGGTTTCCTACCGAAAGATCGGTATGGAACCCTTTGAGGCTTTGTATGGGCCCCATGTCGATCACCTACTTGTTGGGCGATGTGGGAGACCCGAAAGTATTGCTTGGGCCGGAGATAGTGAGAGAGACATCCGAACAGATTAAAGTCATTAGAGAAAGGATTAAGATAGCACGTGTAGGCAGTAAAAGTTATGCAGATTTGAAGAGGAAACGGGTTGAGTTTTTTCTCAGAGAGCTTACTTTTGTGTTTTTGAAGGTTTCCCCTATGAGAAGAGTTATGAGGTTTGGCATGAAAGGAAAGTTGAGTCTACGATATATTGGACCATATGAGATAGTAGCCTTCGTTGGTAGTTTGGCGTACCGTCTTGCTTTGTCGCCTAACTTAGCGATGATTCATGATGTCTTCCACGTGTCTATGCTACGGAAATGTGTGAAAGATCCTACTGAGGTTGTTCAGCCGGCAGAGCTAGAGTTGAACGATGATGTAACTTTTACAGTGAAGCCTATCACAATTGTAGATAGGGATATGAAACATCTTAGGAGGAGGATTGTAAACTTGGTAAAAGTGCAGTGGAGTGAAAGGGAAAATGATGTGACTTGGGAACTTGAAGATAAGATAAGACAGATGCATCCTAAGCTCTTCTCTGACACTCTACCTTGAATCTCGGGACGAGATCCTTTTAAGGTGTGTATATTATAACACCCCGTCTTTTATTTGCTTTTCCTATAATAATAGTAGTATTAATAATAATAATAATAATAATGAAATAGATAAAACAAATATATGATAACTATCAGCTTAGGGATAAAAGTCCCGTAAGTAAGTAGATAAGTTTCAACCCTTGTTTTTCGGGGAGGTTTTATATATATATATATATATATATATATATATATATATATATATATATATATATATATATATATATATATATATATATATATATATATTCTCAATAAGAGTTTTTGAGGGAAAGACAGCGAGAGTTTTAGAAAAAAAAAAGGGGGGGAGTTTTACTGAAAGAAGAAAAGGTTTTGAACGAGGAAGATCGTCCTTTCGCGCAACAGTCGACTTCGGTCTTTCGGGATTTTTCTCGTTGTTCGGTTTATAAACAGTGAGTAGTCTGAAGATATTTATTTTTATATTTGTTTATGCTAATCATATCAGTAATACTGTTTCCATATTTTGAGATATTGTAAACCCTGTTAATGGTGTCGGATGTTAGATACAAAATTTAGCAGTACTACAGTATGTAAAACTCTGATGAATTTGAGAATTTAAAACTGTCGAAGCCTTGACGCCGGTTGTTAAAGGCGTCGCCATCAAAACCAAATTGTCCTATATATTTTTGGTTGTGTTTGAATGATGTGTTTTGGTTGATTGTGTGGTGATGTTAACTGTTGTGGTTATAATTGAATTGAATGGTGGTTGTGGTGGGTTTTACTTGGTTGTTAGTCGTTGGATGGTGAAGAATAGAGTGGGTGCTGGAGAGCGTGAGGGGAAGCTTTGGAACCGGCACATTAATGGAGGTCAATGTCGATCCAGTGTGAGGGACGAAATTGATAAACAATGATTTGGGTTTTTGGTATGAATTAAAGTAGTAGGGGTTTTGTTGTAGGTTAATTTCGGTTAGTTGGAGAGGTGAGTGGTGGTCCGGCGAGCTCTACAGTGGTGGTGGAGGCGCTGGAAGAGGTGACCTAGCCTAGGATTGGGAATCGCGATTTGTGAGTATAGGTATGTAGGGGTTTGCAAAAGGAACCAAACCGCTAGGTTAACTAGTGGTGGCTAGCGGTGGCTGGTGGTGGTTGAATGGTGGTGGATGCGCTGGACAAGGCTGAGAGAGGAAGATGAACAGTGTTTTGTTATTGTTAGGCTTGGGCCCAAATTTCGTGGGTGGGCTTGAATGTTTAATTTTTGAATTTTCTTTTTGGACTTAAGTTTAGACTTTGGGCCTTAGGAGTTGGGCTTTTTGGGTTATAGGAGTTTAGGTCTGGTAGATCACTTGACTGACCGGGTTGGTTGATCTATTTTGACCATTGGCAGGTTGACTTTGACTGTTGACCAGGGTTGACTTTGACCAGTTGACCCAAATTTGACTTTTACCTCATATTATGATTCGGTCTATTAGGATAGGTCTAGGATTATTAGCATGCTTGACTTTAGGCTAAGACCTTTCTAAATATGTTTGTGTACGTGTATTTACTACTCTGTGATATGTCAGTCTTTTATGATACACAACGTTATGACACTTATACATCCATAAAATTAATAACGTGTAAACCAAAAATACATGAATCAAGATATTCCTTCGTTCTCTGAAATAATATATGCAATAAAGTTCAATAATGCGTAAACAAAATTTACCGCATCCTTTTAGAACTCTCCACGCCTCAAGTTTTGGAATTTAGTTTTATGACTGATGATGTCATATGTTAGGTGGGCATTTATTGAATGTGCCATAAATGGCCCGTTAGCGTTATATATGGGTATTCATTGAATGTGTCATGAATGACCCGGGTAATCATTGAATGTGCCATGAATGACCAGATTGTTTGGACTGCCCTAAAGAGGAACTAAGGTATTCGCCTTGCGGGTTAGTTGTATTCCTTGCGTGTACGGGAATGTAGGGTTGGATATTCCTTGAATGTGGCGGGAATGACCTAGGGCATTCATTGAATGGCCCGTTAGTGATATGATAGGTATTCCTTGAATGTGCCGGGAATGACCTAAGGTATTCATTGAATGTGTCATGAATGACCTGAGTTTTGTGCCCAAAGAGGCTGTGAAATATGTGTATGAAAGCCTAGAGGTGGCTATGATATTGCGGTATTCGGTGGGAGAGAGGCACACAAGAATGTGTGATTTGGCAAATGTGTGGAGTGCAAATCGTAGAGTAGGTACTAAAGGGTGGGTGTATAAAAAAAGTAATTGATTAATTGATAAGAGAAATTGATTTGATTATGCGAGTATGTTTGGACTTACATTTGAATACCTATAAGATATCTACATATGTTATATAAGATTTCTAACCTTCTTTTTCAGGAGGGTAGGACTTAATAATATTTTGTGCAGGGACATTGTCCTACCCTAATACAGCAGTGGATATCAGTAAGTTTTAGTTCAATTACTTAGTGATCAAAACAAGTTATTATAACAAGTTAATAAGATGGGAGTCTTGCTTGGGAAGAAACTATGCCGATTGAAATAACGGAACTACCTATCTTCCAAACTGAGAATGATTATATTATGATATATTTAAGGTGTTAGTTGGATAAGTAAAGATTGGAAATGTTTATATGTGGTTATAGTCTACTCATACCAGCAAATTCCATTTTGCTGACCCATATTTGTTTTGTTTTGGCAACGTGGGTGTGTTCTTGGGAACATAGGTGGAAGGCAGTGGAACCGCGGCGTGTGATTTGGATTCTTGTCTGGAGCAGTCCGTTAGTTCTTTTATTAGGTCTGATTCTTATTGAAATGATGTAATAACGTAGTTTATATTTTTAGCATGACATGAGAACATGGTAGTGAGGACTATTATTCAAAGAGTATGTTTTATGTTTTGTTTGGATGGGAGATAGCTTAATAAACTGATGGTGGAATATTGTTGGGATTATTTTAATTTAAGTTGATTTTTGTATGATAGGGGTTTTAGGTTTTGACATGTGTTGTATCTACTCCGTCATAGCCTGGGTTTTTAGACAATTGAACCGAGTGATGTTTGAGATATTTATATTTCAAATATTCACTTTGTAATTGTTTAGAAATTCGGGCGGTAACACATGGTGAATATATTCAAAGACATATTCGAAAATATAAGGTGCAAATGAATTGTATCATTACGGAACTTGGCAGATTTCGAGATGGTTCGAGAAGAGAGTGTGTAGTCATGCTGGAAATGTTAGTGCGGTGTTTCAATTGAGGGTTCTCTTTTATTACCAGTTGTTAATAGAATCCGATGATGAGCATGCTTAGAACAAGTGGCATCTTTAGAAGCAAAACCAGCCGGCAAAACAAATTATGTGCTGAAAGGTATTGAGTGTACTACTAGTTCACTTTTGTCGAATCAAGTAGAATTCATATGTTTTTATTGCCATTTGTTGTATTTTACTGCTCAAGATGAGGCTTTAGTTAGAAGAGTTATTGAGAGTTGTGATGCCGGAATCAAATTAGAGGAAGTCAGTAATTACACTCACTTGGGCACACTTTAGCATTTTAGGCACTCTCGGCCCTTTGTTAGTCTGGCTTGGAGCTGAATGAGACTATATATATATTTTTGTGTATCTTTCACTTAAGAATAAAATCTTTGGCAGTTTATACTTGTTTCTTGTTTTCCTATCTGCTCTCATGTAGTTACATGTTTATTTTTCGTTTATTATTGTCACTTTTATAAGGAACATTTATGCAAGCATAAGGGATGTCACAAATTGCATTTAACCACTTTAAACTGTACAAAAAGTATGACCAGTTTTTGTCTACTTTCTTGCCCTAGTTTATTTTAGCGACCTATATATTTGTTCATTCTTAGAGTTTGTTTATATTTCAAGTAGCTCAAGTTCTCACAAACCATACTGTTTTTAGTTGTTCTATTGGTTATTAAGTGATGGACAATCTACCTCATTAAATGTTAGTTTATATACTAGTTCTAAACCTGACCATAATTCCCAACCAAAGATCATCACTTTCGTAAAAGCTTTGATAAATAATTTCTCTTGATTGGCATTTATTCATTTTCATATCATTATATTTATAACAATTTCATTGACGTGACTATATATTTAATTCTTTTACTTTGTCATTGTCTTAGTATAATATATGCCTAATTTGCTTGATGTTGCAACCACTACAACATAGCCATGGTGCGGCATCATGTTGGTCGTCGTCGGAGTTGTTCTTTCGCTGATTCAAGGATACTAAGTTCTCTTGCAATTCCAAGGTCTATTATCTATCCCCTTTCTCATCGTTCGTTGAATTTGTTAAATTGGAGATAAATTAAATTGGTGTGGTTTTATTTTGTTAATTTAATAGTTGTTTAGACTTTAGATGTATAATTTGATCAAGTTGAAATTTTGCATGGTTTCAACTTTTGATATATGGAAAAAAAAAATGATTTTCATTCAATAAAGTAAAGGGTTGGGGTCCTACTTTTGGGGGAGTATTTAGGCTTTTTTTTCTTAAAATTATCGATTATTAGGTTTATATCCTACTTCAATTCGTCTAAGTTGAAACTGTTTAATCCTATTTGATTTTCTAAAATGGCCAAAACGTTTATTAGGTTTTTTTTAGTTGTTGTGGCAAACTTGTAAAATCTTGAAAATTAGATGGGCGCTCATTGAGCGAGCCCATGAACGATGCCCAAAGCCCCAAACCAAACTCACTCATTTCTAAACCCAACCCACTTACCCACCAACTAACTCTTTCAGTCACTCGGTCACTCTACAACACTCACTCTAAATAAAATGGCAGAGCTACTTCAACTCCCCCCTCAACTACCACAACCGGAATTACCAGTCAACAGTTCCACTATACCCCAAAACCCAACTCCTCACAATTCATATTCCAAACGCCAACGCCGACCCAGCGTAAGATTAGGCGATATCGGCGTCAATTCATTTCGTCAAAACAAACTATCCTGGAATAATAATTCAAGTTACCGATATTTCGATAAATCAAGAACTCGAAATATCCAAGAAGAAGAAGAAGAAGAAGAAGAAAATAAAAAGGTGAAACGAGGAGGAGCCGTGACGAAGAAAAGAGTAAGGCACGGAGGCGAGAATAATAATTGGTATAGAGATGGTGGGCAGTCCGAAAGCCCAAGCCCAATGAGAGAGCAACAAGAAAGCCCAAATAATAATAATTATTTAGAGGAGGATGTAAGGGAGTGGGAAGAGATGGAGGAGAGAAGTGGGGGGTCACTAGAAGATAGTGTGAGAATGTGGCTTATTGGATTAGGATTAGGGAGGTATGAGCCAGTTTTTGAGATACATGAAGTGGATGAAGAAGTTTTACCTTTATTAACACTAGATGATCTTAAAGAAATGGGGATTAATGCTGTCGGGTCGCGACGGAAACTTTATTCTGCTATTCAGAAGTTGGCTAAAGGGTTTTCTTGATGAGTTTATGAAGCGGTTAATTTGACGGTATCCATATATCTTTGTTACTTATAGTGATGTGTTAATGTATTTATATATATGTTTGAAAATGCTTTTGTATGTTCTTTACTAATCATGGTAAATTTAGTTGTAAGTTATAAACGTTGTGGAAAAGGTTCAATGCTTGAATGACTAGTGGGCAATATATTATGGAGGTTTACGTTGCATGATAGAGAAACCTTAGAGATTTGTAGATTTACGCCTTACAAGATAGTAAGATACAAATGTTAGATAGTATCTCATGATCGAGAAATATCTGGTGTTGGCTTACTCTTTAGGTTTATGCGTTCTTCGTTTGGTGGAACACACACATAGAGATAGAGAGAGAGACACTTACATTACTTAGTTACATGAAACGAATCAATGATGAGGTTCTAAAACTGCATTCCCCCTCTCAATGAATATGACTACTATAGGAATCCTTTGCATTTTTTTTAATTGATAAAGTAAGTGATTGATTACATATTAGGCGGTGATTGATAAATAATATAGTAGCAGTCTATAATACACAAAGGAAATGCGAAATGCTTCAGTTAATCCTAACAGAGCCAATTCCCATCTGAATGGTCTTTTGACAACATCACCTTCCACATTGTGCTTTACCGTGTGTCCGCAACAAGGGGTTCGACATTAGGTTTCAGTGGTGCCCAATTCTTAGTCAGAAATGTTCTCATTGATTTTCCACGTACAGTTTGACAGTGTTAATCATGAAGATTGGATATTTTACAGGCTGAACATATAAAGCCTTGCCGGGTATTTTCAATAGCCAACTGTTTCCTTACTCCAGTTCACCTAACATGTGACGGCAATGCTCAGTATTATAGGATGCTCTGTAGGCAAGATATTTCTCGAGCACTCTGTATCCATTTTGGTTCTCGTGAACACTTGGTTCCTGGTAGATTACTTTCTAAACTTTGTCAAACATGGTCTATTCGAGAAATCAGATTTAGTTCCTTACTTCCCTGGATTCAATATGATTAGTACATTTTTTTCCCTGGTTTGAGACGATATTGAAGCTGCTGTGCTAATACACCAAAAGCTGAATGGATACATCTGAGAAATTATCCACTTGTTTTTTTTTTATCAAACTGTCGTAATTCCACAACCAAGAATCTGATGGTGATGAAGGTAATTTGAAATGGCTTTTAAAAGTGGGGTTGGAAATAAAAGTGAAAGTTGGGACTGAACCCATATAAAAATGAGAAGAGTTGACTTCATTAGTTGTGGGGCTTGGGAAATGAAAATTTTATTGTATGAAGAGTAAATAAGTTTTGTCTCAATTGTTTATTGGAGAATGTTTATGGTGTCATTCGGAATGAAGGGAATAGGGTTTAGGTTTATGGGAAGGATTTATGTGTTGAGCCAGACCAGAAGTTGGAGATGATTCGATTTGGAAGGTGCTGAAGATGGGTTTGTGAATACAAAGACGCCTGGTTTGGTTTCGGGTATGCTGAGTTGAGTTAATGGAGATATGACGGATGAGTTTGAGGAAGTGGCTGATGATGGGTTTAGAGTTAGGCTTTGGGTGCTTTGGATAATAGTATTTTAGTTAGTAATCGGGTATACAGCTTGTGACAAATTTACATTGGAAAGGTGTTCATGTAAAGTTTAATTATGGTGGGAGTTCGAGGTTTAGTTCGAATGTGGAGATTTGAAGCCGAAGATGCTGTGTGTCATGCTGATGGCGAATCTCTGATTCTGTTGTTATGTCCTTTTTCAGTGCAGCTATGTCAGTATATTGCCAACAAATTCTCTTTTGACTGTGGATTTACATCTGCTTCTAACGCATTTAAAAGAGCTAAGGGGTAGTACTTTTATTTAACATATGTGGGGAGCTGCTGTTTTTGGTGGAATGGTAGCTTTGTGGAAGCATAGGAATAGGGTGCATTTTGACAATGTTGCTTCCAATGCAAATATTTCTGCAGGGGTTTGGTCCATAAAGAAGTGAGGTGTACTGGCCATCTTTCAAGAGGGCATATGCACAGTATTACTCAAGAGAAGACATTTTTCATGAACTGGGGTGTTATTGGCAAACAGGCTTAGAGAGTGCCAATGGGAACTTCAACCTTGGCCTAATATGAAGATAAATGTTGATGGTTCTGCCATTGGGAACTCAGGCAATGCTGGCTGGTGGTCTGTGTTCAGAAACCATAAAGGTACAGCAAACAAGGGCATTGGAATTGCTACCAACTTTATTGCTGAGTCCTATGCAATTCTGGAAAGTGTGTAAATAGAAATGAGAAAAAACTAATTGAGGGTCTGGGTTCAGTCAGATTCAAAAGCAGTGAACTATGGCTTTCAACACTGGAGAACTACCATGGCTGTTGAGGACAAGATGGAAATGGTGCACGGAGTTATTATATGTCCTTGTTCCCAATACATGTAGAGAGTGTAATTTTGCAGTTGACTGTGCTGCAATATATGGTTCTACTTTAGCTATGGATTGTTTGATTTTGCACCATGCCTGTATAACTGGGAGAGCTAGATCACTTTTGTTACTCTAGGATCCAATACTCTTTATGAAGATAGTGGATGTAGTTGTGATCTGGCTCTATAATCCCATCATAACAAACAATTTTTCATCAATGTACTTTTGGCTTTACCTTAAATGAAGCAAAAAATGAATAAGAAGTTGAAGACAGCAGTTCTTATGAGGGTTTGTGAATGCGACGGCACCTTGTTCAGTTTTGGGTACACTGAGTCGAGTTAATCAGGATTTGAGGGAGGAGCTTGAGGAGGTGGCTCATGAATGTTGGATTCAGAGTTTGGCTTTGGGTGCTTTGGATAATTGTTTTTTAGTTACTATTTGGGTATACAGGTTGCGAGGAATGACGTGTGAAAGGTGTTCATGTGAAATTTTATTCTAGTGGGAGTTCGAGGTTTGGTTCGAATGAAGAAGGCACTTCTTATGAGGGCTGAAACTATTATGTTACTTATGTGTTCAAGGATATGATTGAAAGCCACACACTAATTGGAAGTTTGATGAGGATGGAGTTGATATTACATTGAGAGATATAACTATATAACAAATGATAGTCAAGGGGCTCAGTTAGATTCCTCGGGGTCGACATTTTTTGGGGTTAAATGATAACCTGCTTTGTCAGTGGGATATGCCTGATCGGAAAGGGATTGCTCAGAATTTGGCTTCTGCTAATACCCTTGTATTGAATTGGACTCAAGGGCATAGATTCTCTAGAGGTACAAACTTTCAGTGTTTTCCTATTACTGGTGATGGTTCTGTATAGTTGTGGATTCAGATTTGTTTGTACTCAATAAATTCAACGTGGCAAGCACGGCTTTCCCAGGAATTGTTCTCCCATAATGAATGTGGATACTTTCTACGGGAAGTGGATATTGGGCACTGCTGACAGTTACTTGATCCTTATCCACACTGTATATAGAAATAAGGATGGGGAGCACCAAGACTGGCTTTGAAGGTAGAATGGAAATAGGATTGTGGCTCCATGAATGGAAATAGGTTGAAGATGAGTCCTGTGGGTTCTCATTTGGGTGGAGGCGTGGAGCGAACAAATAAGTTCCATGGTGGCCAATTCTCATGGGGGACAGAAAATGGGAAGCAGGAACACCATCTGGTTGCAACACTGGGAAAATTTAGAGTGCTTTGGAACTTTCAGCAGGTGAAAAATAGCACACATGAATGCTACAACAACCAGGATGGGCTGAAGAGCTGTTACTGTACAAGATTGTGCTGAAAGATGAGGTTTTTTTTTATAGTCGGTTCATGCACAAAATTTTGCAGTTACTGAATCTCCGGATGCTATACTGGTGGTTGTGATGTCCACGACAGTCAGCTCCTTCAGTATATCAAATAGAAGATGATTATCTGGTTTTTAACTGGTTGTGTGTAGAGGGAGAGTGTGTATTCAGGACAGCTTGAATATCTCTGGGTTTGTTTCTTATCGTATCCTTCGAAGTGCATACCACACATTCTGCTCACTGAGGGTTTTGATTTGGCGTTGGCCAAAGTTTTTTTGGTCATTTAAGAGTTTTCTTTAGAAGTTTCGGTTAATTCTTTCAAGTCAGCGTCTTCTTCGATCTTATTTGAAATTGAAACCACTTACTTGGGACAACAAGACGGTAGCGACAAACAGCAATTTGTGTTTCAACTTTCTTGTACTATATAGACCAGGCAATCTTTGCAATTGTCTACTAATTTTACTAGTTGATGCTATTGATACTCAAATTGATGAAGGCGTTACTTGAATCTCATGCACCATTATCAAGTTGTTCTACTGGAGCCTGGAGGACAAGGTAAGTTTGAAGGGCTTTGAAATTTTGAACTTAGTACTATACTAGATAAATAATATTTTGACACACCGAGTTAAAACAGTCCAAAACATAATTCTACTCTTATTTTTGATAGGCTGAGTTACGAGTTCGCTATATATCTCTGTATAAAGAGTGATTTTCAGTCGATATAAATAATATAGGAAGTTTAGTGTGATCAATCTCTAATCAAGATTTTAAATAGGTAGTCAGAATTCCAATTCAAAATAACAAATTAGGGTCTTTTTCTTAAATTTGGGTTTAGAAACTTGACAAAATGCCATAGAAAAAGGTAAAGGAAGAGGAAGATGCTGATGCTGATACTGGTCGGTTACCAAAAAACGAAGGTGCCGATGCTGATGGCAAATGTGGTATCTTCAGCTTCACTACGTAATCACCTGTATCACACTAATAGAAGTCAAATGATTTGTCACCCTCTCTGCTCCTCTCCGGTGACCTGGTACGGCCTGTTTCTCTGTATTGCTGTGGGTATAGAAATAATGGGAAGCGAAGCTAATATGCAGTGTATTCCAAGGCTTTTTAGCACGTTTGAGGCGTATATTCAAGCCTTTTTTTGCTTTGTTGGTGAATGAGTGCCCATTTTGGATTGTGGCATAGCAGTATAATCGACGTTTCATTGAAGAATAAGAATCCGCAAACTTGTGAAGCCAGAATTTGCTTCCATATACATTTGGTTTATACAAGGCCTGAACGGCATTTGGTTCTTACAAGGGACTGCTAGTCAACTATTTTGTATTTTTATAGTAAAAATTACAAGTGTCAGTACTTAATCCAACAAGGAACATGCCCTGAGCAATGCTCCCTTTACAAACCAATTCAAGCACAATTAGAACATAAGTCCTATAAGGTACTTCCCACCTCGTGATCCAATGTGGTGTTCCGTCCCATATCTGCGCTTCATTACTATTCAACATAGATGCGTACTTAGCAGCTTGATCAGTCGCTATTTTGTCAATAAGTTAGAGATGTCGAAATCAAAAAGAATTTTGTCGGAATTGGAGTGTGATATTATAACATATATGTAGTAAATGTTTATCTTTCAGAACTTCTACCATAACTTAGAATCATGATGTGATCTGTGGTCGAAGAAGAGTCTTTAAGGGAAAAAAGTGTACCCCTCGAGCTCCATATGCTATCTCTAACGTGTTGCAATGTCAAGAAATGTGGAAGCTGTTGTCCTTTACAAGTTATCTCTACCTGAAATGCATAGTATAGCAAATATATTAGCGGCTTTGGTGCATATATGGATGGCTATCTGTATTGGAATAGATTATACATCAATACATAAAATATTTTCAGGGTATTATCACCATAAAGATATGGGATTGGCAGACGCCAACACTGAAATATTTTCTAGACAAAACTGATGTCAAAGTTTAAGGTGAACATCAGCCCATTTCAAATTGCTCTACTAGAATATAATTACTATGGTGTCCGTAGATGTGAATCGTGATTTGTGAATGTCCGAATGAAATGATCATCCAAATTTCCTTATTTATTTCTAAATTGGGAAAAAGGAAGAAAAAAATGGCAAAAGAATTCAAGTGACTTATCCAAAAACCACGGCAGGGAATGAGCATTTCATTCTCTAAAACCTAACATGAAATGGACACTACATACATGACTTCTTCACGTTGCTATCTCATCCTTGTCAGTCAATATTCCTTCACATATTTTTATCTGAATATATAATTCATTTGTTGCGTATTAAGTGATTTTTAATTTCCCATGCATTCACTTAAATACTTAATCAACTGTACTATTACTTGACTTGTATATGGTCGATTGGTCGTGCGAAGGTGCATTTCATTTTAATCAACTTTTAGAATGGATTTGTTGTAATTTATACATCATGCGATGCTTTCTTCTAAAGACTAGTCGTATATATGTGGAGATGATGACGTCGTAGTTAAGTAATACAATAATATCAGAATTTCAGAACAAGTGACGATTCATCGGTTTCAATGTTATACCTTACATGCAGATAATACCTTACATATATACCCTTTGTAAAAGAGGATGCACATGGAGTTACCTATGTACGTAAGATGATGTATTTCTAATGCAGATAGAGGTCTGCCTAACGCCCTAACCCCATAACTTTGTGCAAAAGAAAAAAGTATGGGAACAACTGAACTTAGTTTTGAATTTTTGATGGTGGCCGCCTGGCCGGGGAACAACTGAAAAAGTGTGGTTTTGTCCTCAAATGGGATAATTCGGAATTTGGGATATGCATATGGTCGTGTCATGCGTGCGTTGGTTTGTGTTTATTTAAAGTTTTTGTTGTTGTTTTTATTGTTTATGGATATCCAGTATTATGATCATTGAATTTGATAGATTCATATAAATTAATCATGTTCCTGACACAAATTTCTAGAGCATTTTATGCACACAATCTAATCATCAGATCATATTTTATGTAAAATAACACATAAAAAATGAGCAAAAACATGGGTTTCTCTGAAATTCAATCACCCAAAATATGGTTGGATTCTTTTGAAGACAGACCAGGTTTGAAAATCTGTTTAAACAGATAGATGATCAAAGCAGATCGACTCCATTAACTAGATTTTAGTAAATGCAATAAAATAATTAGCAGCTCGATCAGGTTTCACAAGAGAATAAATCTAACTACTTAATTATTGGTGCGTAAGGATGTTGAAAAGGTGATTAGCATCCTATTTCTTGAAAAGGTAATAACTCAAAATTGTGAAACTTGATCTCAGTTCCGTGCATGTATGTTCAAATTGATGTAATGTCACAACTATTAAGAGCAAAATAAGTAGTATGATCATCTAATTAATAATCAGATAAGAGTCGACATTCAAAAAATAATATTAGATGTATGTAGAATATATCTAATACTCTGAGGTAAAGGAATGTTTGGTAATTGGTATTGCCATACACGTTAACGTTAGTTGTAAATCTCACCAAATCATACTCAATACTTGATTATGTTCAAGGTCAGCAAGCCATCCATGCATGAAGCATTTAATAACACGGAGATTGTTTCTTAAAGCAGTTTGATCATGTCAATTCCTTGAGGAGCTGTGCGGCGCAGTCACATTTTTAAAGTCAATTATATGACAGCTGATGTACCTCTATATAGGTTTTTTCCTTTTGATGTTGTCTTTCTCACCTTACTTTCTCCTAGCTTCACCTACCATGTAACTTTTCTCGTTCTTTATTAATAAAATTTCAAGCTCATTTAGCCAAAAAAAAAAGCTGATGTAAGTAGAATTCGATATATACAAGCATCTTCATTCCTAGGAAACTGGATAAGTTGAATAAGGAAATCCTGGCAGTGATAAAAAAATTCAAAGTAGAATGTTTTGTACGCAAGTAGGGAAAGATGCTTCCTAACTATTCCACTTATGTTAAGAGAAATTTTAGCGTGATTATAGTTGATTTTTGTGAGAAATTTTCCCGCTCGAGAGCTCTCAAACCGGCCTCTATCACAAAAAAGTAGCTAATATTCCCACGAAAACCTCATTCGTACAATAAATCAAACTCCCGGCCACCAGTAGTTTTATGGAATTTGGTTCATGGAGAATGTAAAAGGCCGGATCAAATGTATTGAAGCTAAAAGGAATTTTTCCATTATATAGAACTATAGATGCATGAACCATGCATATAATTCTACAAGCATTTACAAGCAACTTAATTTTGGTCTATTGTTACATACAGTAAGACTTGGAGGTTATTATCAAGCTGGATCACGGTACCATCCATGAAGGCTAATCGAACAAGATGTCACTACTAAGACTCAAGCGAAACCTGGGTATCTTGCCACCTAATAATCTTCATATCAGGAAATCACAATTATATATGTCGTCGATCTCTACGAATAAGACTTTAATTTCTTCTTGATGGTCTACCGTACCTAAGAATTGAAGCCAAGTCGCAACTTACAAAGGACATATCAAATAGCTAGAGGGCTATCATCGATTCATCGCCTCATCGGCTATGGTTTAAACAAACCTGAAGCTAGGCTAGTCGACGTACTAGCGCGCATTTAAAGTCCTGTAAATTACATTATTAAAACTCCTCACTCGATCACCACTAACAGGTAAGAGTATAATAGTCATATTAGACGGAGGTAGAGTTTCCTAAGAGTCTCATGGACAATCCTAGTGAATCCTTAAACAAACAACATAAACGAAGGGACACTGAGGAGCCTCCTGAGCTGACACTAACTGCTAGGTCTAGGAAATCAGCCAAGTGCCAACACAGCCAGCTCTAACTGAAGCACTAATTAAGGTGGTGAATTGAACGTACTGAGAGGACTGGAGCTTCTCTGATAAGAAAGTTACTTCCAACGATCGATCAATGAAAATACTTAAGGGCGAACTGTGCACATAAAACACATACACGTACGTACACACGGCATTAAGCCGGCAATCACAGTTCATAGGAACTCGTTATTAATTAGAGTAGAACTCACATTCTAGGAGATCTTTTTCTAGTGGATTATGACCTGATTGGCTTAGTTATAAGATAGAGTACGTAAAAGACCACAAAGAAGTATGCTTGCCACCTGAATTCCATATACTGGCAGTAGTAGTTTTCACCAGATAGGCATTTATGGTTCTGCAGTTTCTATCATGCTACTAACACCACTAGTGCAAGAGAATAGACATTTACAAAATCAAATGTTATATATAGTTATATATTCAAGAAAGGGGGTTGGCCTATCTTTTTTGGGATGCTGTGATTCTATGAAACTAGTTTTAGTGGATTTGTATGCGAAATGTTGAAGGGACTACACGTACGTGTACATAAATCCCGCCAAACAGATGCGTCAATATATGATATATATTAAAGAGAACAATTTAAATATAAATTGATTTCTAGGATGGGTTGTAGTGCTAAATACCTCTGATTCGCTATTTAGTTTGAGCTTGTTAACCAGATACTTCATCAACATTTGAACTGTCATCTTCCCATCTCTGTAGAGTTCAAAGAAAGTTAATTATAAGCATAAGGGAACAAATAAGTATTGAGTATTCATTTAAGAATGGACATACAAAAGATAGAAGCAAGAGTTATACTTTATTCTGAGATATCTCTTGGATACTTGAGGCAAAAAGGGTTCTTTAGCTCTGCAATGATTTAGACAGAAATAAATAAATGATATTAGACTATATATAAAAATATAACCTAGAGAGTGTATAGTAAAAAGAGTTGGCCAGGTTTGTGTTTCCCATATTCATTGGCTTCATTACTTACTGATGCTGTGATGCTTGGATCATGAACCAAAGGCCTGAGCTTGTTCTCCGTGGTGGATCACTAACTGTCCAACTGGAGGAGATCGGGATGCTGATATCCAAACTGGGACAGTGATATGGTGAAGAAAAAGAAATACCCATGGAAGGCGGCTGCAACGCCCATGAAGATGAGGAAGGTGAAGAAGTAATCGGATCATATAGATAAGGCCTACAACCCCATGGGACCTCTTGATGGGAAAAGCTAACTAAACTTGTTCTTGGGTTTTGTAATAACAAAGGTGAAGTCATGTTATGAGAACTAGTACTAGCTACATGGTTGGTGGATGCTAATGATGGAGACATCACATGTTGTGGTTGTTGCTGTTGTTGTTGTTGTTGTGGTGGTGGTGGTGGTGAAGGCAAGAATAGATCTAGTTCAACCAAGTCATCTCTTCTTGATCCAGTCTGGTGGATGACCGGATCTACAAAGCCCCCAAGACCCAGTTGAAGCCATTGCTCTTTGGAATCAGACTCCACCTCGTTTACGCAGCTAGTACTTGTTCTTGATTCTTCCTGATCAGCCATAGCAGCTGCTTGTAAATGATGATCAAATCCTAAACAAGAAGAATGACTGCCTTCGCAACCGTTATAACTGTCGTTTCGTTGTTCTTGTTGCTGATGATGTTGTTTGGATTTGGCAAGATATTGAGGTGGAACCATGGTCATATCTTCAACAGATGGAAAGTTTTGACTTGGTTTCTTCCGACCCTGTCTCCTTTTTGTATATGATCTTAAACATATATAACACAACAACTTAAAGTTAAAGAAATCTGTCAAAGTATTGCCATGATATCCAACAAGACAAGCTAGGATAGCAAGTAATGAAATAAGCTAGGTTTTGGGATTAATAATTGTATGAAATGTAACTGTACTTCAACACAAGAGCGAGATGGAACCTTTGAAAGTAATCTGCTCACCCATTACTTCTCTTTCTTTGGAAGCATGTGGAAAGATGATATAGTCATATAGTGGGAAATAATGTGTCAACCTGCTTTGAAGTGTTGTCTCCATAGTCCATACCCAAATATCCCATTGAGTTGTTACCTTTTGAAAATCGCACCAACGTCCTTTGATCTGGGAGCAAAAAATCACTCCATATAATCCCATCCTACATCCCTAAATTATCATAAACTTTCGCTCAAGCCCATTTTTACTAGCTTGACCCCACATCAATTTCTTACAAAATCCACCATGATGACCTGAGCCCAACCCAAGTTGGGCCTAAAAATAAAACCCAAAACCGATGGGCGTAGCACAACTTTATTCGGGTTAGTTGATCGGATAGTCATGTACTCAGGTTGCATTTTCCTCCATGCTGCCCTGTCTTCTTAAAGTTTGCAATTCTTTACAATTGGTTTTATAATTTTAGGTAGTTTGTAAAAATAACAAATCTAAGGAGTTGGAAACTTAGAACAGTCTGTCTTAACTGTTAAAACAGTTAATACCCCTTTGAACCAGAAAGAGGATTAACGTTAAAGATGTCAGTTTAATTTATGCTCTCCATCCAAAGTTCCAAACTAACTGGGTCAACCGAACGGTTAGTTTAGTTTGCAAAATAGAAATTGGAATTAAAGCATATATTTCTTTCACCAAAAAAAAAAGAATTAAAGCATATGCAATGATGCATGAATACTTTAGCTTGTATACGTAGTGAATGTGCCATTCCTCATGAAGGGGAGTGAAAGAACATTGATGGGATGTATCGGAGTCCCCGCAGTTATAATTTGGTATTACTGTTAACTTTGGGTGTGCATGGTCCTATGTGAGAAAGGGTTTGCCTTCCCAAGTTCACAATGCAACCATGCATGGTTGGAACTAAAAGAACGCTTAAAGACTAAAAAGTGAAGTGATCGATAGGATAGGTATGATTATCATAGTATGATCAATGACATACTCATGATTACTTCCACAATATAAGGATTGTGATTTGAGAGAGAAACACTGAGAGATGTATCGTAATTCAGTATTTGCATGTGCATGTGGTTTAATGAGTGCATGTCAGGCATGCTATGCTAATATTTGAGAAGACATTGTAAATTTGTGCAGTGGTAGCCTTGGCGTTGAATGTGGAAGAGAAGTATGGGACATGGGACTTCGGGAATACCGAGTTGTGCATGCATGGAGTGGGGCGTGTTGAATTTGTAGGAAGGCGTCAGGATTTTTCAACTTTCCAGAAAACTTTGCATTGCGTCGTTTGTACCTGCATAATTGCATTGAATTCTATTGTTTTCTGACTTTCTCATGCTCAACCTTGGTAGCCAACCTACGGGTGATAAAAGGACTGGGCTGGGCCCGCTCTTCAAACTATAAAAGTCTTTGTGATTGGAGGCCCGATTAGTCCGCCTCTATTTTGTATTGAGGGCCGGGTCAAGTAGGGTCAAACATGAAAACTCAAACTTTTAATCTGCATCTCAACCCTCATTTTTTAGGACCAGATGAGAGTCGGGTCGGACCCGATCTAATTATACTAGGCTAGTTTATTTTTATTTATTTTTTTGTGATTTTTTATTTATTTTTATCATACTTTGATTATATATATTAGGGGTGGGCAATAGGCCGGGTCGGGCTAGCCCGGCCCTAAACATTTAAAGCCCCTCAAATATTAGGGCGGGTCAAATTCTAAAAGTCAACATAGGATCGGGTCGGGGCGGGTCACAAGTCTAAACCTCAAGCCCTTACCCTACCCTAAGCCCTCTTTAAAGCGCTTTAGGGCCTGCCTATATATTTTTTTTTTTTTACTACATCAGTTTTTAAAACTCATTTATATTACAAAATGTACAATAATCTACAAACTCAAAGTCCAACCAATCTAAGTAATAATCCCAGATAAGTCCAAAATTTTAAATGCACATCCACAATCTAATGAAGTGAAGTACATCGAGAGTTCGAATTTGTTATTCCTTGTACTCAAACCTCACTAAAATTACACTTTAAATTGAAATACATGACAAATAATTATATTATCATTTTAAAGGAAGAAGTAATAGATATAAAGAAGAAACATAATAGTTTTGGTTAAGGTCAATGGAAGTTGTTAAACTATTTGTAATATTATAAATTATTTCTATAATAGATTCAAACAAATATAATATTACCTTTCTTCTAATTTAAAAGTGATTCAAGCTTTGTATATGGAAATGAAAATATTGGCTTTTGAACAAGTGATGGAGAAAGGTTTGAGATTACAAATGTTATTTTTCCGACAAAGGTTGTTTTTGGTTTCTATGTTACAAATGTCCGCCTCAGATTTTGCTTTTTAATGGTGTGGAAGGAAATCTTTAGTTTTAGACTTGGCTTGGATGTGAATAAAAATATAATTTATAAGAAATAAGTGAGAAAAAATTGAGAATAATAAGTTATGGACTTTGACTTGATGATCAAAGGAATAAAGTCTTATTTTTTTATTAGGCTAGTGCTCATCATTCTTCATGGTACATTAAGTTGACAAGTTTTGTTATATAAGACAAGTTATTGGAAGTACCCTTGGGTGTAAGTGATAAATTACAAAGGACAATATTATTTTAATTGAAAATATTTAACAAAGAGTTGGACAATTATGGTATGTGTATTTATAGTGAAAGTGTGAAACAGGCCGGTTAGGGGCTTGGTTAGGGTCGGCTAATGAGGGCTGAATTAGGGTCCGCCTATGTTTTAGAATCTTAGCCCTAGCCCCTCGCCTCTGGGAAGGCATTAGGGGCCGGCCCGCCGCCCTAAACTCTGTGAGGGCTTTAGTTGTGAGGGCTTTATAGGGCTTAGGGTCGGGTCGGTCAGGGCCGGGTTAGGGTCGTTAGGGCCAAATTCCCACCCCTAATATATATCAATTTTAACTAAATATACAAAACTAATTGTTATACCTTTAGAAAAAAAAAAAAAAAATAGATAGAGATGGTGGAAGAGATGATATTCTTAAAACATTTATATTTTTCATATTTAACTATGTTGTTACTTGTTAGGTTGGATTTGCTTTTATGTATGACTTATATATATCATTAAATCAATTACAAAAAACGCATATGTTATGTGATATTTTAATTTATCTCCTATTGAAAACTAATTTAGTGATTTTTTTTTTTATACAACTTAGATAATTAGAGTATAATACATAAATATAATGTAAAATAACAAGAAAACGTATGAGGGCCAAGTGAGGGCCGGTGAGGGCTTAATGAGGGCCGGGCTCATGCTTCAGAACCTAGGCCCTAGCTAATTGGCCCCTTATAAGCATGAGGGTCGGGCCGGCCGGCCCCTCAAATCTGTGAGGGCCAACTTTTGAGGGCTTTAACATGCAATTTTGAGGGGCGGGTCGAGGGCCAAATTATCACCCCTAAGCCAACCATAATGCGATCTTCCAAGTTGAATGTTGGAGCTGATATGTTTTTTTTTGTTGGTTTAAAATGTGTGGGCAAGCCTGTTTTTAACCCCAGACTTCTAGTATCATCACCCAAATGTTTTACCAACTAACCTAGAAAGCAATTACGAGACTGATATGTTGGATACTGATCTTAATTCATTTCATATTAAAAAGAGAAATTCTAGCTCTTCTAATTAAAATGAGATTTTTTCTCTTATTATAATGGAAATTTCTTTTCTATTGAAAAAAAAAACAAAAAATCTAGCACTTCTAATTAAAACGGAAATCATTCTCCTATTAAAAACGGGAATCACATTTCTAAATTAAAACGAGATCCCCAAAAAAAATAAAAAATAAAAAACGGGTTTTTATAACTTAATTAAAATAATTTATTAAGAAATTAGAACATGTTTTTAAGACTTGATTAAAACAATTTGGTATAAAATTAAAACGAATTAGCGAAGAAAACAAGAATCACGATTTGTTAGAAATATATATATATATATATATATATATATATATATATATATATATATATATATATATATACAGCCTGGCTCTTAAAAGGACCTTAAATAAGGACCAAATCTGAAACAACCCACAACTTCACCTATGAAATTATTTAAAACCTAATCTTTTGTGCATATGATCTACTAACCACAAATAATATCTCTATAAAAATTTAACTTGTTTGACAATTTTTAATATTAGCAAAAGATGATTGCAAAAACTAGATATTTCTGGACCGTTAGATATTTTTTCAAAAGTAGACAACAATTTTTATCTAAGTTAGAGGATATCAAACGAGTTGAATTTTTGTAGAGATGTTCTTTATGGTTAATAGATCATATGCACAAAAAGATTAGGTTTTAAATCATTTTGTAAGTGAAGTTGTGGGTTGTTTTAGATTTGGTCCTTATTTAAGGTCCTTTTAGGAGCCGGGCTGTATATATGATCTACTAACCATAAAGAACATCTTTACAAAAATTCAACTCGTTTGACAATTTTTAACATTGGCAAAAGATGATTGCAAAAACTATATATTTCTGGACCGTTAGATATTTTTTCAAAAGTGGACAATAATTTTTATTTAAGTTAGAGGAAATCAAACGAGTTGAATTTTTGTAGAGATGTTCTTTATTGTTAGTAGATTATATGTACAAAAAAATTGATTTTAAATAATTTTGTAGATGAAATTGTGGGTTGTTTTAGATTTGGTCCTTAATATATATATTATCTACAAAATTATTTAATATATATATAGCCCGGCTCCTAAAAGGACCTTAAATAAGGACCAAATCTAAAACAACCTACAACTTCACCTACAAAATGATTTAAAACCTAATCTTTTGTGAATATGATATACTAACCACAAATAATATATCTATAAAAATTCAACTTGTTTGACAATTTTTAATATTGGCAAAAGATGATTGCAAAAACTTGACATTTCTGGACTGTTAGATATTTTTTCAAAAGTAGACAACAATTTTTATCTAAGTTAAAGGATATCAAACGAGTTAAATTTTTGTAGAGATGTTATTTATGGTTAGTAAATCATATGCACAAAATATTAGGTTTTAAATCATTTTGTAGGTGAAGTTGTAAGTTGTTTTAGATTTGGTCCTTATTTAAAATCCTTTTAGGAGCTGACATATATGCACACGTCTACTTTCTAGTTAATATTAACAAAAAATCTATTTAGACTCCCTTAATAACTCCACACCATAGGAACTCCTTATCTTACGTGGCATCCAAATTATATTTCTCTTTCCAATAATAAATAGAAACAAAAAAATAACTAATAACGAACTTACCTAATTAAATAACTAACACCCGAAATAGTAACAAATAAATGACAAAATTCTTGTCTATATTTCCACAAACGAAATTAAACAAACAAAGAAAGAAGATAAAAAAAAGTAAAAAAAATAAAAATTGAAAAACCCCAACATCCCTCAAAAAAAAATTGGGTGCCCAAAAAATTCACCTCCCCACCGCCTAGGAGTGTAAAAAAAAGCCGTTGACCTATCATCCGGTAGGGTACCCGGTCTTCACCCGCCATCCAAATCCGCACCGACCCGAAAATAGACCCGCCCCACCCCGCCATCGTTTTTACACGGTCGGCTATGGGTGTAGGTTCTATGCTCAAACCCAACCCATCAAGCCACCAGACCCGCACCGTGTCAAAAGTCGTTGACCCAACCCCGTTGACCCGCACAATTTCAAGACTCTAACTCTAATATTTTTGTATTCAGTTTATATATATATTTTTTAACTTTTGTAGGAATTTGGGAGATCGATATGAATACAAACTTATGAGTTCAACATCAACTTCAAATATTCAAATTTGAACATTGGGCATATATCAAAAGTTTAAATTCAACTTTCGAATTTTGGAGAAAATGAATCATTCATCTTTATATTAATTTTGAATTCTTTTAGTTTATATTTTATTGTTTTGTACCATAAATTCTCGCTTCCATCTTCTTTTTATCATCCTATAGAAAATAATCAATTTACAAATGGTAAATCACGATAAATAAGTTTCAAATTTACAGATATGGTTTTGGGTTCAAGTTCAATTTTTTTTATTTTTGTTTATTTTTTATTGATTGATTCCAATTTTTTCTTTATGTTGTGAATGAAAAATATATTACTTGCAGAATTAGAAAGTTTTTTTTGGGTGAAATTGGATTAAAATGATAATTTCCACCCGACCCGAATGACCCGCTCAAACCCCGCCCCGAAAACTGACTCAACAAACCGGGTGATGGTACTGAGACATTACACTTCAACCTGCTCCGCCCCGTTGGAAACCGCAAGATTTGTATCCCCTAGACCTTCCCCAACCCGACCCATTACTATTTAACCCACGATTGACCCGCCCCGTATTACACCCCTATCACCGCCCCCGATTACCACCTAGCATTTTTTAGAAACATTGGTAACCATTTAAAAACCAATCTCATACAAAATAGGCAAAACTAGTCTCATTTGGACTATTTTCACAAACAACACTGCAACTACAAAAGATTGATATTCCTTCTCATCTTACATTCTCTGAAAGTAATGCTAAAGCGGATAACATCAAACCTTTTAACTTGCCTCTCAAACTATTAACAGTATATTCTAAATATTTACAAGTACCAATCTTTTCAAGAGCAGTCTCAGGATCTTGTTGGATCTGAATCTGTCCTTCCAAATACCTTTTCAGACTAGCCTCCACAACATTAAAAAGACCAAGAGAAGGATTTGTGTGCATGAACCGAGATACCATAAAACCAGCCAAAAGTGGTTGTTTGGCATTTACAAGCTCGGATACAAAACATGGGAATAGAACTGCTCTGAAAAGGATGAAGAATTTGTCTTCATCTGATTTGATACATTTGGTTCCTTGCCACTTGAACCGTGATAACTGAGTTTCCTGACAAAGACGGGAAAATGTCCAGCCAAATAGCACAAGTAAGAGAAGGTGGTTTCATATGCTGAGTCAGTCGCTATGGTTGACATTGCACCGGAGGACAAACAAAAGAGTAAAAAGCTCATGGTCCTCACTTCCATCTGGGTTACCTTGTTTAAGTTTAGCCTCAACTGCATCTAACCACTGCATCGGAAGGGCTCCATAGGGAAGACATATCATGTTCAAGGAATCTGTATTATTTACTATGCTTGGAAGTGATATGATGAATGAACCTTGAGCAGAGAAGTTTGGAGGGTTGGTCCCTGTCAACATTGCTAAACTCTCACATTGACTTTGAATATCTAGATCTTTCCATGCACGTAGCAGTTCACCTATGGACTCCTCATCACAATGGATCAAAGCAAAACTGAGAAGCTGCTTCCTCGAGCTTATATCTACATTATCAAGAACTGGACCCCTAGCTATAGCAGCAAATAAGTCCCAAATAGGTCTGTGTCCTTTCTTAGCTAAAACAAGACATTGATTGAAAGCCAAGTGGACAGCTTCTCTTGCCACAGCTTCTTGGACAGCTGCTATGTCATCTGGGGAGCTCAATCCTAGAACTTTGCCAATATCAATCAGTTCATCCACAATGAAATACACTCCAGCTTGACTTGCAATTACCATATTAATGATCTCCATTGGATCTCTTATTTGTCGAAACTGCATGGGTAGAAGAGTTACTCCAAGGTTTGGAAGCTTAATGGTGAGCATATCAACGATATCAGCCTCTGCTGTGACATTTTTACTACTTGGAAAGAGGTTCAGACACTCCTTAGCTTTCCAGATCTGAAAAATAGGTTAACTTATTCGTTTTTGTTTAGGCTAACGAGTTGAAAACACAGAGACAGGAACATACAGAACAACACACCACATATATAACACTATGAACACGCAACAAGATCATCTTTATTGTTATTTACTTTCTACCTAAATGCTAGAATTTTATCACTTTTCGTTGAAAAAAATGCTTTTATTAGAATAGGCACCTCGTACAAACAATACTTAGACAGAAATAAAAATGATGATGCACGGGAGTCCTCAAGGTATCATGCAACTGTCAGAGGTATGAGGAATTGTTGAAGCTTTAAAAGTAGTGCAAGCATGCCAAATGCAAATGTAGGGACACATATGTCAGAAGCACATGGGGCATCCCCAACATGTAGCAAAATTTAATTGCAAAAGGTAAATTCAAGATAGAAGAAAGAATAATTAGAATTCTTACTTCTGCGCATGCAAGGCTTGAACCTGAAAAGAGATACTCCCTTGCAGCTTGAATAACAAGAGAAAATTTTACAGCTTTAAGCAGCCCTCTGCAGAATTCCATCAACATTTACTCCAAGTCCAAAAAAGGAAACACCTTTTCCTGAAGCAATTGCATGTCACGCCACATGTTCGCCCAATCACCGTCTAACTTACCAGGGTGCCGACGGCCAAATTTTGAAAGAATTAGACGAAGAATTTGCCTTACAGACTTCTGATCTGAATGAGCCTCTAAGAAGAAGCTCATTGGTATTGGAACCTGCAACCGAACAGAACAACTTGAATTTCAAGATATATGGAAAAAGAAACAAGATACCCCTGAATGTCAAGACAAAAACATGCTCTTGAGTCAATAGCAATCAAAGTAGTTAAACATAATACAAATGAGCATACAAGAAAAATAACAACGATCATCGAATCAACAAGATGCATTAACATAATAAAACCATCGCAACAAAAAAACAACCACCACCAAGAGAATACTTTGCTGCAGCACATAGTTAAGACTTTGATTATGATAATACCAATTCTTTTCATGGAATTAGAAGTTGGTACAGACAGCACATTAACAGTTTTAACTCTTAAGTTGAAACCTAAGTTTATGTCAGGTGTGAAGAATTAGAACCCAAATAAAACTACATTTCATACAATATTCCTTTGTAGATAAGTTGAAATTGATCACTGTTATTATTATTATTACCCCACATTTGCTACCTAGGCATCGAAATGCATATTACGATGTTTCCTAAGTTGATTTCTTAGGCACACAGCTCAATAAACATAAAACTTAACAACTAGAAGCTTAGCAGATGTCATGGCATGTAGGTAAGAAATCACAACCCAAAAAAAGAAAAAGTTCATATTTTGCTATGCGGATGAAAACTGGATCCCCAAATCCAAGTCCAGCACTAGGAAGCACGAAAAATATTGCTCAAACAGGGTTGTAAAGGTCTGTGAAGTGTAGGTTGTAGCTTTGAAAGATAAATCAGACATGCAATATTGCTAATTACAACAGAAAAGCACCTTAAAACTTGACTTGTGATTCAACAGTAAAAAAGGATAACTCCAAAAGAGAGATGAAGGATACAAACCTAGTAAAATGACAAAAACCCTCCCTGCTTGTACATGGCCTTCAGCAGCTTTTATTTGCTTTTCCAGGCTTTCAGCACGACTGCCAGCATCTGTCAGGTTTAGGAAGTTTCTCATTTTTCATCTTTCTTACATTTTAAAAGATCGTGAAAAATAAGAGTATTAATTAACTAGTGATTCTTGGTCTCAATCAGACGCTATGAAGGCCCACCAGGCTATAGAAGCAACACCCCCCCCCCATCCGGCCCCCTCTTTTTTTTCACCCTTCCCCAACGAAAAAGAAATATATAGCTACAGTTGAGAATTTTAAGTTCTCTTGACTCAAACATAACTGCTGAAATTAATGTAAGCAATCGTGTCTTTGAAGACAGCTAGTTAATAATATTACCAACAGCATCACATTTTATGGTATATCAATGATTGTAGGAAGTGGAATTCTAGTTAAGGGTGGCTTTAATGAACTTATGAAATGGGGAATCCGTTTTTTCTTCCCCCCAATGCCAAGAGATATGAGATACAATTCACAGAAAGAACTTATATAATTACTACACTTTGAAAATCTGGTGTGACGCACGGCGCACGCTTGTCATTAGCACGAGCATACACGCTTTCATACTGTGCATGTATCAGTTCATACAGATCAGCTTGCTATCCTAGTACCACGAGCAAGAAACCAATACTAATTTCAATACATTGGCAGAGCCAGTAATTTTCTTGAGGGTGAGCAAGATAGTTATTGGACATTGGACATAGGAATGTCTTGCATATATTAAGAAAGAATGTCTCCTTTCGTAACACATATGCCTTTAAGAAACCCTGAAAATTTAGTTTTCCATCTATCCAATATAGAAGGGAGTGTTGATTTACACTAGCTCCCGACAATAGGAGGTTTATCCAATACAAACACAGTCAAGCATTGATCGTCTTGTAATCACTTCAGAAAATATTAAAACATATACTTGGACCAGTCACACTATTAATTTGTTTTACTAAAAACTTATGCATGTCAAAAATTGCGGATTTGTACGCATGGAACATCTGGGAAAAGAAGCATCACATAACTTCTAATGACATAATGAGGTTGTGAGTAAGTTCAAGTACAGTTTCAAAGTCAATTCCAATGCCAATTCATATGGCAATTTGCAACCAACTCGGTAGGGACCGAAAGTGATGTGTAACACCTACGTAATAGTATTTTGTTGTATTAACTGCTATTCTCAATACTTGGAACAGAAGTCAGGCTCTCAGTCAATTCCCAGTCCCTCAGTTTGAAACCAAAAACAATAACTGCAATAAGGAACTGGAACCCCTAAGAACCAAATCAAACTGACCCATGGATGTCTATTCCTATTTCCTACCAACACAAACTTGTGTTGGACACGTAAGCATGTAATACATCATGGACTCAAGGAGAGTTCTAATTTCTCGTTACTATCATCCTACTGTGGTTGAGTGGTAAAGTCAGTTAACTATCACAGACAGCTCAACACTTTATTAACATGCATATTTCCCAAACTTGAAGGTTAGTCAGCGCCCACTTGGCTCTGCCACTGCTTCTACAGCTGGTCTATAAGTTAAGATTTGTGATATTTGCCCAGGTCATCTAGTTAACTAGCCCTACCAACTTGAACTTTATGGCCAACAAAGATTTTGAGAGGACCAAAACCTCGTGCCCAAATAATACCCCAATTTATATCAGCTGGACAGAAATTACCTTTTACTTTCGGAAGCTTTGACAAAATGGAGGCCATTGTATCCCACCTATCTGCAAGAGTGCACAAATACATGCACTGTAAAGCACATTGCAAAGCTTCAGTTTCAACCATAAACACTCCATCAGGACGAAAATGTTTGCACCCTTCCTCAATGGCCACCATACATATATTCATTTTATTATCTGAAGCAGTTTCTTTTATCCATCTCACCAGAAATGACTCCGTATGTTTGTCATCCACTTCGCACTGGTGATTTGTCACTTCACATGCAGAAGCTGAGGCCATAGCAGAAAACTGATTTAATATGAATGGAATTGCTCTTGTATATAACCGTTCCACTATCCTATCCTCTTTGACTTTATCAAGCATCATTTTGAACTTATCATAGTCGCATAATTGTTCCCACTCAGCTAGATTCATGGTAAAATTTTGTTCTTTGTCAGTGCCATCGGAATATATAAGATGATACAAGTATGAAATAAACTTATTGAAAGGCTGCAACTCTGAGATGCCTTTTTGAAGAGCGAATTCCAACAAGAAGAGGCAGTTGTCCAGTTTCCCACTAAAATGTTCTATATCCTTAACCCTACTTGTGTTATTGTGTACCAGAGACAAAGTTCCTCAACTGATGGCCAAACAAAACCCAATGAATGCTTAACAATAAATTCAGTTCTTGCACATATAGAGCTCCTTTCACAGTTAGGCAATCTGTTCACAAAATTTACAGTCCTTTCACACTCAACCCAATCATTCTCTCTCAGGGAAATAACCGTAGGAGGACATATCCCAGGAAGAAGCTAGTCGTAAGACTGGACAGGAACAGTTTCAGGAATTGCAGCTATAATGCTCAATATAAAAGGTGCCAATGAATAAGGATGGCGCTTAAAAAGAAGATTCAAGGCTACAATTTTTCCACTTTCAGCAATAGCTACAGCAGTTTCACTGAGGGGCACAGTGCGGAACTTGCTGTATTCCTGAAAAACAAACCTACAGCAAATATCAGTAAAGGATATGCCTCATAAGTAGATCATGAAAATGATATATAAATAAATAATAAGAGAGTTGCACTGGTGAATAGTATCATATACGGAAGCACAAATTTTGCAAATAATAATAATAATAATAAATCAAATCAAATCATTATGGAAGCAAAATAAGATACACAATCTGAGAGCTATGATTTATCCCATGACTTCCAAATACACTCAAAAACTTGTTCTCAAGTACAATCCAGAGAGAAGTGAACACTAAAATCACAAACAGAAAACTACTTGTTTGTCCTTACTTGTTACAAAAAGAAAAAAACACTTTTCTTTTTGGTAAAACCTTTGGGCGATGATACCAGAGGTCTGGGGTTCGAACCACGCCAGCATCCCCGAGTTACTGATCTCATTTAAAACAGGCTTGCCAATCAAAAATAAAAACGCCATTCTTATATTACTTGAGGTGATCAGTTAACACTATCCTTGGAAATAGAACAAAGAGATAGTACGATACTATTACATGGTGTGTTTTGCGGCAAAGTTGATCTCCATTTAAAATGCTGTTTGGTTGCTAAATCTTGGTTGGGAATCCAACAATCTCATTCCAAAATTGGATTTGAAAATTACACCACCCCTCTGTATTTGATAGAAAAAAGAAGGATCTAAACCTGACATAGACATGCAATCACTCTTTATCACTCATTTTGACCTAAAGTATCCATTCATCAGTATGAAATAAGCCAATTCCGTCCATTGCAACCACATAAGCCAAGGAAACCATAGTTCCTAGGAACATAATTTCAAAGTATTATCAAAAGAAGCAAGTTCCTCATGCATGTAGATTTTAAGCAGAGAACAAATCACTCTAGAGGAGCTTTGTAGGAACATAAAAGCTAGGACAATTAGTAATGACAAAAGTGATTGAGATGCAGATGATGTTTAGTTATATAACAAAATGAAAGTACACAAAGAAAATAACAGTCCCTCGATCAAGTCCAATAAATGTGTCAGGAGAGGTTCAAACCTGCCCATGTTTATCTCAATGAATGTCTCTAGCCTGTCTCTGAATTGCAATAGCTGAAGCCTGCCCAGACGGAAACTCCAAATTTTGCTGGACTCACCAGCTTCAGATGCCAAAAAGCTATACTTGTCTGTGATCTTCAGACCGTAAGCAAGTAAAGTCTTCACAGCTTCTTCTGTTGTTCCTACCTTATCTACACACTCTGAAAGTACAAAAGCTTCATCCTTGATACTTGACAAGAACATATTTACATCATCCGCTCCTTGAGCAGAACACAACCACTGCGATTTGAAAATTCCGTCTTTATCTAGCCCATTCTGATGAGCGAAGTCCAAGGCATCCTGATACTGTTGATTGGCTATTAATATCTCATACATTTCTTCGACAGATTTCTTTAGAAATGAGTATAAGCTCCAGCTCAATTTACAGAAGTCCAACTGACTGAATTTGTCTTGAAAGATCAACCGTTTATCCTGATCGTCAACGACTTCAGGCGACACATTTGGATATACTTTTTCAGAAGGTGAGAGCTCCATTAGTAAAACACAACCTTGGCATTGCTGAACTCTTTGCAGAACAAGCATACAGAATTTTGGATCGTCCTCCAGAAGACTTTTACCAGTGAAGATGTCTGGATCGTCCACACCGCTTACTTTTGCAATAATAAGAACCCGGTCAGACCACCAAGTAAAATCTGTAATATCTTTTACGAATTTCCTTTTCCCAATCGAACATTTAGCAGTTTGAGAGAGCCCACTGTGGCTCAAATCAACAATAGACAGGGAAGAACGCTCCTCATGAAGTTCAAAAACATCCAAACCTCCTGTTGAATCTAGAGCAGCAATACACTTGCTCTGCGGTGAGATAACCACTTTTGGAGTTGTCAAAGGACCTTCACAACCTTTTAGTGTAGAATCGAAACCTTCTAACTGAGGACTAAAGGACACCAAATCTACATCTAAGTCACCTTTTATATGCCATACGGAAAGACAACAAAATTCTGAAAGAAAAGAAAGAAAGAATTAGTTTAAAACTGTTTCCCCAAACTTGACTTAAATACTCACATTTTTCAGGTGCTAATTAAAGTAGTGCAGCTTTTAACATATTCAAAATTCAGATTCTTAGGAAATGGAGTTCACGTTTTAATATCAAGTTTAAAGTACAAAAGCATACCAGCATTATCACTAGATTTCCCTGAGATGTTAGAAAAAATGCCAACTACAACCAGCAACGAAAATTCTGGACAGTAGTCAAAGCACATAACATTCCGGTACAACTTCTTATTTGGAGAAAGCTGAGTACTGGAAGTGAGCATGGACGATATGTGTGCGTAAGTCTTTTGACCAACCTCAACCTGGTTAAGCAATCCATCTGATGTAGGAACTATGAAGGTACACCTGCAGAATGTCCCAAAATTTTCCAAATTTCAAGTGTCATGTAATATCGAAGGCGGTACATAATACTTTTCCAATTGTAATTCTAACTAGAATACCACACAGAGGTGAGGACTGACTGTAAGGAGGTGGAGAGATGTGCGAGAGAAAGAGAGATGAAACAGGGTGAGGGGGAAATAGATGAAGCCGAGAAAACGAGAAGATGAAGAATTGAGTGGGGAAGTTGGAGAATGGAGTGGAGAAGATGAATAATTGAGAGGATAAGATGGAGAATTGTGTATGGAAGATTTGGGGAAGTTGAAGGGGATGGACACGGTCGTATACCAAGACAAATGACTTTTCACATAGATGGAATCAGGGGGGTGCGTATGGGTGCAGTCGCACCCCCAAAGATTTGGAAAAGTTACATAATGTGATAGTAATTTGCTAGAAAAATGGCTAGACTACTAGGATTTGCCCCCGAGATTTTTACAGAAGCTCCACTACCGCACCTCCTAGTTCAATTTTTGGGTTGCATATATTCTTGCACCCCCAGATATTGAATCCTGGTTCTGGGTTTTTCATACCTCCACCCCGAAATCCCAAGAGACCTCCCACAGGTGTAAAAAAACAAAGATGAAGAAGTATCACTTTCTAACATCAAAGCATAATGGTTTTAAGAGGTAAAAGGTAACTTATCTAAACTACTTCTTTTCAATAGTTCTATGTGCTTATATGTTTTCTTTAATCATGGTCAAATTCTGGGCAGACCGAACACTTACATGCAAGACGTTTTTGCATCAGGATCACCTAGCACAGCCAGTCCAACAATAGGGACAAAAATTTTAAACTTGCTCTTTGTAACTCTCTCTATCTCTTCTCCATTTGGTTTAATAAAGTAGAGAGTATGTGAATCATCAACGGCTCCAAGAACATCGTGGGAATCAGACAAAGCACCCAGCGTGAATGTAGCATGCCTGTTTTGACCTGATTACATGACATATGAGTTAGGAATATTTATATTTGAACATAAATCCATATGAGACCAAAACTCAATCAGTGATCAAAACTTTTGAGTCTATATCTAGAGATATTAATTTCGAAATAGCTGAGAGCATAACTAAACAATTTAGAAATCTTTAATATGCTCTTAGTCTAACTTAGGCTTCAAAAACAAAATTCTAGCGCTATGTTACATGGACACACCATATTTTGAAAATAATTTGTGTTGGATACATATCCACGTGTCCGTGTCGGACACATATTGTATGTGATACACCTCAATTATTTATACTTCGCCGTGTCAGACAATTCGTAGCTGTGTCGGATATGGACTCAGCTATCCATGTCAATTTAACTTAGCTATATTATGATGTTTGAGAAGGAGAGGATCAGAAACTAAAAAGGATGAACATCGACCGGTGGGCCGCCTCCTTCTTTTAAGCGCACTTAAACTAGGACTCTCCAAACACACTTAAACTAGGCTTCACAGTCTTAACCAAAGCGGGTCAGTTGAATTCCCTTTTGTTGAAAAATATGTTGACGTCTGTGCGAGCTTGGAACCTAAAGTTCAATTGTGGCGAATAGTTCATTAACAGAGCACCACCGGATCAATCTTTTAAAACAGCAAAGGTTGATTCGCAAATTTGTTTTCATTTAAAGAAAAATAACCACAATAACATTCCGAAAGAAATTGCTTGGAGTAGATCATACTAGTAAAAACGCCACACGGCTCCTTGTAGTTATCCCTCTCCTGTAGGATTGTAATTTGATTTCCAACAGCTATAGAAACATGTTTGCCTCTTAGGAGAAACGAATACAGATATCCATTTCTTCAGTTTCCTTGGATCATTTGGATGCTTATATTCGTCCCATTTCCGTTTGAGATGATTTACACCTATATGACATAAGAGACAAAAAACCTCAAACACACAATTTTGTTGGAGCATAAAACTGGGGGATAGAAGAAGATTAGCAACTATTCAGATATCAAGCATCCTGAAAAATCTATCTGAGGATCGGATGCATATATCACAGCTGTAACCCTTTTAAAAAATTATAAAATATCATCAAATAACACCTATGTAGTCATTGCTTAGAACTAAACACCATCCACTTATCTCCTCAAGAAACTAAATTCCTATCTCTGGGTTTTGATATATTCTTTTTTGGACAGGTAAAGTGAAATTCAATTATAACAAACTAAAGTACGTCGAGAGAACCTACATGTACAAGAAAAGAGAAAATGAAAAAGTACAGTCACAAATTCTGACACTTACACTCACAATTGAGAATCTTTATAAAAAAAATAGATGAAAAATAAAAAATAAAAAAAAATCTCCACATATAAGCTACAGATCAAGTGATCAGAATGAATATTTTGCTGCACTGCCAAAGAAGGCCATGTGTGGCTATAAATCTATAATGACCCCTTAAAAGTTCGGTGCAATCCCCAAAGTGGTATTTGTGGTGCTTACATGGTACACCTCACAAATGATCCAAAATGGTAGTATAAGTGTATAACCCAACTTGACTAACCCCTGGAGGAGCAATGAATAAGAAAATCCACCACTTGATCCCAAATTCCTACCATATTCTCAAATCAGGGTCTTGTCAGTTCAAATTAACTGTTTCGAACCTAGTCAAAAGAGATGATAACCCAATTGCTGAAAGCCCCTGATATCCAAGATGCCAAAAGATATTTCTAATATAAATAAACCATGCATGCACTAGTAGTGTGCCCTCTAAACTTATAAATTCTTAAGAAAGTTTCATAATCCTCCCTCAGAGGTTTTCCCCAAGCAACACGTCCCCCCAAAACCAAATGTGATTCAGAACTCTTATTTCGAACTAACCTCTTTTGAGAAAGAGCCTTCATAGTTCATACCCACAACCATAGGGGTATGACCATACCACTCTCCCAAGTCCCAACCAAGGTAAGACCGTAAGACACACTAAAACGAAACACAACTGCTTTCCTTCACAAGCTCTCTCTCACCAACCCAAACTTCCATAGCACATCACGCAACACGCTAAAGGTGTGGATGTTCGCAAGCCTCAAATCTCTCCACAACATTTTGGGCTGTTGCGCATGCCCTAAAAGAACACAGTAGCACCAATGTCTAACTGAGTGAAAAAAAAACCATTATTAAAAAAGATGATTGGAACTATCTATAAATGTGAAACAGTATCTAACTCTCTAACCTTATATATATTAAGCACCATCAATTACATTGCATGGATGGAACACAGAATCTAGTGGCCTGATTTTCTAGCACTCATTATTTTGCTATAAACTACTTGTGCATTATCCCTAAACAAGCAGCAAATAAATAAAAAGTTAGAATTTCAAGATACCCATTATCTCCTAATACTATTCTAATCCATAAAACAACTGATTTTTTCATGAAAAGTATAAAAGAGGTACCTTTAACAGAAAGCATTGACAATAAACCCCCTTTAACACCTCCATCTTCCTATTAATTCCAAAAACAAAACAGACACAAGTTAGACAATGTAAAAAAGTATTCAGAACGAATATCAGACTAAAGAAAAAGTAGTACCTGCTTCTGTTGATAATTGGAAAAGGAAGAAGAAGAAGAAAAAGGTCTAGTTATGTGATGAATAGTTTTATAATAAAAAACTTCTGGAATGCATTCTTCTTGCATGGTTGAGTGTTTTGAGTTATTGACACCCTCGAATCAGAAGAAGAGAAGAAGGGTCAGTAATGGTGATTGTTGTCACATAAGCTGCTGCTGCGTGCACCAGAAAATTTGCTCTATTTTTGTTAATGGGCTTGGGTTTGGAACAGATCATTGATTTAAGGCCCAACAAGAAGTAATTGGGCCTGAAAATGTGTACAAAACTATAAAAGTGACGTCAAGTGATGACGCAAGGATTGAACGCCAACCATGGGACCCTTGGGCGTAATGCTGAGGAACATCGATAATTAGTGACTGATAAATACTTTTCATTAGGAATAGGGACTTAACAACAACGACTTAAAATAATTATGGAGTTATTGATGAAAAGTCGCGTGGTCATGTTCAATGTGCATCTATCAATGTTATGTGTTTTGGGTACATTTCGATGGAAACCTAGTAACCTACACAGCTACAATTTCTTACACAAGAAGATTGTGATACAAGTTATTGTAATAACAAAAGCTATGATCGGCCATTTATAGCATGCATTGTCAACTTAGCAGAGATAGCAGATTAGCAGGGGCGGCATGAGTTTGGATGCTATTAATGGGCAATTAATAGCATCTTTTGAGTGCTATTGCTAGTTTCTGTTGAGTGGCATTATAGGAGCTTCAACAATCACAGTAACTTCGTAGAGTTTAAAACGTAGACGCCAATAGAAAACAAAAAGGGGATGAGTGACCACCAGCATCAATCTGTAGAAGTAGAGTTTGAAAGTTGAAACTACCGATTCTATCAGCGGAAATAGAGGTCAACCAAGTTACCAAAATATAAATTATATTATACTAGCAAACATCATGGCACCTGAGCAAAAAAATATTTAGTATACATAGACCCCACAGTTGGAGAGATGAAAAAAAAAAAAGTGGCTGTCTGTTTCTTTCTCTCTCTCTTTATATTTTTTTAATTATTTTATTCTAGTAGCCCACATAAGAGATAAAAAAACCGAAAATGACAAAAAAAAAAAAAGAATTATGTGTGGACACTATTATGCTTGGCCCACCATTTTTATTTTGAAAATTAAACACTCAAATATTTACTATTATGCCATCAATTTTGGTTTTTTCAAGTCTCTGGAAATCAGATAATTACTATTTTGTCTCTGTGACGGACACAAATGTGACACCAAAATACTATTCCTCCTACTCCATATTTTTTTAATATAGTAAGATATGAGAATAAATGTTAGTATTTTTCAGCCAAAAGTTTAGAAGGTGTTTGGATCCTATTTATTTATTGTCAATAAATTTTTATTAGTGAATAAATTTTTTGAAAAAATAAACATGTTTGGTCCCTATTTTTGTAGAAAGTAGTTTTTTACCCAAAAAATATTTATTGATCCAAAAAACATAAAAACATGTTTTATGATAAATAACAAAAACTTGTTTTTTAAGTTAAAAAACCGTTTTCTCTCGACATATGGATTGTCCATTAGTAAAAAATACTAAGATATTTAAAGAAATATCACAAAATTTACTAGTTTGATAAAATAGTTTTTAAGAAAAAATCTCAACCAACCATATTTATTTAAAAATTGTTTTTAGAATTTTTCCAAACACCAACTTAGCTTGTTAGAAAAACCTAAAACTACCCACTTACCAATTGAAGTATTCATTCCTATATATACAAGCAAGGCCCAAATATATCGATATTGATGAATATATCGGTGTATCCAAAAACCAATATATATCGGAAATATCGGATATATTCATTTTTTTTCGTAACCAATCCAAACTATTTAAAATATCGAAAATATAAAAAATATCGGATTTATATTAAAAAATCAAACGATATATACTGTAAATATCAGATATATCGATTATCTCAACGATATAAAATTTTATATCGGAAATTCCGATATATATCAAAAAAAAATTCTATATTTGGTAGATATATATAAAAAATATCGATATCAGTATACCAAAATACCAATATATATCGGCAATATATAGGATATATCAGAGATATTTTGGTCCATGTATACAAGTATTCTTCCAAGTTTATCACATTTTTCTTGCTTGCAGGTTAGGTATCAGTACAGTTAGGTCCTTAGTCACACAAACCGTAGTACACCCTCACCGATCCCGCTCTAAATTCGCGCTCTTGCACTCTAGATGCAAAACCGCGACAAAACCGCACTCTCAGAATTTGTAAATCGCGCTCTCATGGGAATAGTCAAATCGTCCCACACAAACACAAATCCAATAACCCACATAGTGATAACTGATGCCCACACATGAATTGCTTCAATGAATCAATTTGCACTAAAGAGTATGAAATCCAAAATTGATTTCACGATAGAGTGAGATGAAGCCCATCTCGAATCGCTTCATTGAAAGGAAACTATAGTGGCTGAAATAACTTCAAACTTTAAATTTAGTTATGAACTCATGGGATATATTGTTACAATACTGGAGAAGAGGGATGTTTAGCTTGAAAATGGAAGAGTGGTTTTAGAAAGAGAAACACAGTAGTTTTAGTTTTAATGAAACTGGTTTTTAAACAGTAAAAATGGTTTTCTCGTACAAGAAACTTTGGTGGGACTTGGTCACTTGGGAGTTTGAGTGTTTCACTACACGTCTACACGATTGTACATTTTTTTGTTTTTATTCCTTATTTCCTTGTGACTTAATCACATATTCACTTCAAACTGACTTTTGTAACCAAAAAATAAGATATGTGATTAATCATTTGGGATTTTTTTGCACAAATCTATGTGATTAATCCTTATTTGAGTTAAATATAATGTATTATGTATAATATTTAATCGGCGCTCTGGAGGCGCTCTAGATTACAGAGCTTCCCAATTTGGGTGCTCTCACGATACCGCTTCCACTCTCGCTTTCGCTTCCGCTCCCGCTCCACGATCTGGTGACTAAGGTCAAGTCCCCATAAGTCTAACTAACCTGTACTGTATTGGGTAAACGCACATCTTCATTAATTCTATCATGATAGCAATGATAATTATTGAGTAGTGGTTGGAGGAATCTTGAGTTACGTTTATTTTATCATCAATTGGTTAGCCTCTTGTTAATTAATCGCACGTTTAGCACATCAACAATTGCCCTATTAGTTATTGACGTTTCAACATAAACTATTGCCATACCCTAACTGGAAGAAATTAGACATATACTTCAACCTACTGCACTTGCAGAATTAATAAAGGAGGACGTTCGGTGTTGATGAACTATTTATATGAAAATCTTCCTCAGGAGAAAATACCTCAGACTGATATTTCTAATCTCGTCACAAAATGAATCAAGTTTTTTTAAGGTTAGATATTTTGCAATAAACTAATTTTTGGAAGGGAGGGATTCTAGAGACATATTTTTAGGTTAACACGTAAACAAATTCAAAATCATTAAGACATTTATAAATTTTGAATTAAACTAATTTTTTGTAGATACGTCTTCTAATTATTCTAACAAATAATAAAAAAAAATAAAAAAATTTCAAACTTGCCAAATATAGTTAACAATTTATAAAATTTGGTTAATTGTAGACCATTCATTTTCACCATTTTTGATACTATATTTGACAAATTTATAAAATTTTATTTGTTTGATTATTTGTGACAATATTTAGAATAGTTAGAAAATCATATCCACAAAAATTTAATCTAATCCAAAATTTATAAATGTACTAACGATTTTGCCCGTTTGTTTACGTTAAGATATGTCCCTTGAACCTCTCCCTTTTTAGAAGGATGTTCATGTCTAGATTACGACATTACTACTGGGTATGTCTCAACAGTCAACACAGACAAAACCCAACTATTGACAGGCACATAACGCCATAGGGGCACATTAATAACGATTAAAAAACGTGAACAATTGGATCTTAGTCAACATCCCATTAACCTTTAATTCATTAGACTGAGAATCGAAACATTTAAAAGTTGCACAATCTAAATATAAGAAACTTGAAAGATAAGGTATAAATGCAAGCAGGCTTAACAAAAGAGATAATTAGAGAAATTAATACAAGCAAATCTGAGTTAATCACAACTTCAGCTACGGCTTTGAACATATTGAACAACGTCTTCAAACTTGCTCTGACTTCTTCTCCACTGCATGAGATTCACTAGCAGCATATGGGGACAAAGAAGCCATCCTGCTAATATATCAAATCCGTATACCTTTAGTTAGTAGATGCAACAAGCACCAAAACGTATTTAATAAAAGTAAAAATATGTTATCTTTCTAGATGCTTGGATAATACTGCATGTACCACTTTTGTATTGGTATTGTTAACATGTTTCTACCCACTAAAAACGGGGAAAAAACAAGTGTTTCTGGCGCAAGTTGGAGACAAAGGCGTCCAAGGCCGGCCTATGACACTATCATAATCACTAAGTTCTCGACCATCCGTTGATGTTCCTTTGGGATGCACAACAAAGCATTAACTAGTGTATATATCTGGAATTAAGCATTCATCTCAAAGCAACAAAGATGATTGAGTGACAGGTTCTACGGTTCTACCAACTTGTTGATCAGAGTAGAAATTACTCAATATTGATGACTTATTTCCACGTATTGATGCAACTACTGTTTTTCATTTTTTTGGTAGTCCTCAATCTTTATGCATAAGATATGGACCTTTTTTACTCCAAAAATACATATTCATTTTACACAACTACTTACTTTTTGGTCCACATGGATCCAATTCAAGACCACCAATAGTTTGCAACCTTGTTAGAAATTCAAAATATGACAAAAATATGATACAGGAATAATTCATAATAATTCAAGAATTATTCGGTGACTAAAAAACATGATACAGACAAATATTCAATAAAAAATTCACCATACGATAATTATGCGGTGTTTAATTAATACGTGTTTTAAACGTTTGGTTGCAAAAATTTCAAAGTTAAAATTCGTGAAATTTTGTTAGTAAATATTAATAATAGTTATCATTCTCTACAAAATAACAAACATATCCAAATAGTTCAGTTACGAAATATTGAAACCAATTGAACAGTCCACATAAGTACATTCATTTACTTGCTTTTGGATTCCACTAAATTACAGTTCAAATTTCAAAATACACATACCATGGCATGACAATTTAAATATTACTCAAAAAACATGAGCAAAACTTTTGGATTAATTTATTACTAAAAAAATAAGAGTAGGGGACATAAAATATATAAAAAATAACAAAACAAAACATAATTTTAATTCAATTTTTTTTTAACACTGAATATTTTAACCAAATTTTTGAAAAATTCGTTAAAAACCATATTATACTTTTCAACACAAAAATCGCGAGTTATTCTGAATCCTTCAAATCTTCAGAAGTATTAAATGTATGGCCCTTCAAAAATTCGATTTTGTGAAATTTTTTGTAAATTGCTAAGAGTATCTTTAGGGGTGATAGTTTCCTAGCATCAAACACTAAATTTCCAACAATTTGGTATTTTTTTTTATCTTCAGGAGAGTCATATGTTGATGAAAACATAAAAAAAAACACCAAACCAAACACCAAATCACCCAAAATTTGGTTTCAGTTTTGGTGCTGTATCAAATCTCTCACGCGGTTTTGGGCTTCTAAATGGGCTTCAATCATGTGATTTTGCGAAAACCGCACGAGAGATTGGAAAAAAAAAAAAAAAAAAAAAGTTGATGTGCGATACATCGCACGATTTTTGAAAAACCACGTAGACTTAGGCCTGTCAAATAGGTTTTAGTGGCGTAGTTTTGAAGCGTGGGCTATATAACACGATTTATTCAAAACAGCGTCATTTGATGTTGCTCTAAAAAATAATTGGTGTTTTTTTTGTTTGGTATTTAATTTAGTTCAAAAATTTGGTGTTTTTTTTATTTCGCTCCTAAAGATGCTCTAACAGGGGGTTTGCATTGCATTCATTCTAGCTCAGGTGGTTGCTATAATTTGCTATGCTACAAATCTTTGATTGGTTAGTTGTCACTTTTGTAATGCAGCGTGAATTTGGGGTGTTTCGTGTGCACACATACGCCATCTAAAAGAATATATGCAGAATCTTTCTCTCACTTTAGGCGGGCATCTTACTTTTCCACGCGAATAAGAAAAACGTGCTAAATTTTTTTTTAAAATCGTAAAACAAGATAAGATGACCATAATGAAACACCGATATTTTAGTTAAAATAAATTTCAAAAAATCAACATGTGTTTTTCGTGCTTCATTCAAAACGGCCAAAAGCAGGTAAATCAGTAAATGTACCTCTCCTTACGCTTTTCAAGAAACCTCTGCAAAGATTTCTTCCGGGCAAAGGGCAAATCTACAAGATTTCATTTTCACAACGCTTAAATAACAAGAAATATAACCTAACAAAAGTAACTAGTAAAGAAAAAAAAAAAAAAAAAAAATCATTTACCTTTATCAAGTAATTTGTGTTCACCAAACTTCAAATTTCCGTCTTCAGCAAGTTTCAAAATGTTTTCAGCCTAAGGAAAAACAAAAAATCTGTAAATAAATTATTCCGAAAAAATCAAAACAAGGAAACTCAAATCCAAGTAATAAAAAAAAACCTTATCATGGGGCATATTGAAGACTGAAACAGTTCCATTATAGAAAATGGTCAAAGGAGTAGTGGGTATTCCAGGACTACAAAATTAGAACAAAATCAAGTCCAAAAGTTTAGGGGATCGGAACAAACTCATAAGAAGAAACGTCAACAATAAATTGTTACCTGCTAATTGGGGTAGTTCCAATCATAGTCTTAAGAATTTCTGGACTAATCTTAGAAATAGAACTTTGAATATCTGTAAAACACAAAATGAATAAAAAAAAAAAAAAAAAAAGAAATGAAACAACATATAATATAATTATATATGTACCGATACCAGTACCACGAACGGTTCTTGTGTGTTGAAAAAGCCTTTGGAACTGAGATGATTTGGAGGGAGTCCCGTTCTCGAGTTCTGCTGTTGCTCCAGACATGTTTTTTTTTTTTTTGGTGAGTAATGGACAGAAAATTTTGGTGAGAATATATAATAAATGCAAAGAGGAGAAAAAGAGGGGAAAGTCACGAGGTTTTAACTTTAGAAATAAAAGGGAACACGAGAAAGAAAAGGAGTCAAGTCCATTAGAAGAAGGAATCAAGGACGGAAGAAGAGAATCACAAGTAAACTTTAACTAAACAATTCGAAACGGCACGATTTCCTCGAGCTTTTCGAAAATGTTGGTTTGGTAAAGTACAAGAATAGCCTTCTTAAAATTGTTTATTGCCAAATTTACCTCTAACTTTTTTTTAACCCATTTTTAACTAGCTGTAAGTTAGGCTTCCTTAAAGCAGTCACCATATATAAACTTTTTGGTTGGTAATCATAATATGTAGTTCAAATGGGAGTTACATTTCCTATAGTCCACCTCCAAACAGCTTATTATTAGTAGCCAGGAAGGAGGGATAATCCATACTCCATAGTCCATAAGTTCCATACAGTAGGGTCTGCTAATAGGCTAATAATAGCAAATACAGCTAACTTATGTGCTGTCATATTTGCTTGCACTTCTTTTAGTTAGAAATATTCCCAGTGCTTCTGCAGCGTCTCTATCAAAATGTCTTTTCACCAGAACGTCAAACTCCCTTCTTCATTCTCCAAAAAGTTGAGAGCATTTCAATCAGAAGTTTGGTTTGCTGGTGCTGCTTGCACCAATTGATTGCTCTATTACATTCAGCATCTGTTGCGCAACCTTGTTCAGTTCCTGCAGCCAGAAACTTCCAGTTAGAATATCTTAATAAGTATCCATACCCAGCTAGCAAGCTTGGGTCAACACTGAGCCTGCAGTGTGCGTGACTAACAGTTAATGCAGTTTGTGGTTTCTGCAGTGTCTTTGATAGTGAACACAGCCTGCAAAATTTTATGATAATGGCGGAGAAGTGCTGAAATATTGTTATGTACGGGCTTGCATCTTTAAGTCCAAATGGAGTAATAACGAAGCAAGCACACTTTCGTCCAGTCCTCATAAACATTCTCGAGTATAAACTTAGTGGGTAAATGTCTAAAACTGCAAAAAGATACAATAATATATTCATGAAAAGAAACTCATTGGTAAGAGATCAGATGCAGAAAGACAAGATAAGACAACCAAAAAGGTAAAAAACAAAACTCAGACCAGAATTAAACCACTCCAATATCCTCATTTCCTTTCAAATCAAAACCATGCTGATCAAGATCACCATCAATTACATCCAATAGCATTACATACCCAACACCCTGTAAGCTTCAATCATTTGATTATAGTCGCAAAACCTTAACTCGCATAATTTACAAGCTATTAACTTAACACAAGCCAGCCCACCTAGCCCACATCTATTAAACTCAACGGACATAAAGACTGGCTGAAGAGGAGGGTGGGTATAAAGCTTGGACTGTTTCCCCTTTTTTTTTATCTACATATAACTTTGTGTTCTCTGTTTTTGGGATACTATTATAGGTCAGACACAGTTCATCATAAGCTTTTTATCTATAGTCTATAATATTAATATCAGAACTCGTCTACTGTTCAGTGCTGTCATTCACATGTTAAACTAACTGATCATAAACGAAAGACAAGCTGAATGAGCTGAATTACGTTGCTAAATGTTGATTTAGTTAACAATCATGAGCTTTAATGCCAATAAAGAGAAGAGAACTGACAATGCAACAGACTATAGCAATCATTACATAACCAGGAACACCGTCGAAGGAAGAAGTAAACTGGCAAGAAAAACAGAAATAGGTGGGACAAAACAAACAGGAAAAAGAAACAACAACATTGAGCAGTAAGTTATGGGGGTGGGGAATAAAAACTTCGTCCAGACAAAACGCAATCAACTGAGCTGTTATAAAACTCTGTTATCTCTATCTGCTACACTACAACAGTTCTTTCCAATCAGTTACAAGTTTCTAAGATTTTTGTATAAATCTATCGCAAGGACTTTGATAAAAGCTACAGACAAAAACTGCAGTTCGTATTCACGGATAGTAAGACGGGTCATATTAGTAGTTTGTGAAAAATGGAAACATGAGAATAAAAATGAAGCAAACTGAGGCTGAAGCACCCTTTGGATAAACAAACTGTGATACTCACCAATACACATGGACACAAAAGAACAGTAAAACCAAGCATAATTTCAATAAGGATTGAGAAATATACCCATTTTCACAAAATCCACGCCTTTATCCAATTATACTTTTTTGGCTTCCAGCAGATTAGAAGGCAAAGAAGCAGGATCCAGTTCAAAAGATCCTTCAGGAATACCACCTCTTTCTTTCCCCAATGTTCTATATGAAGGGACCATGTGCGAAAATTTGTAGAGCTCCTTTGGTGGAATTTGAGATGGAGCCTGTCCATTCTTTGGCTGAAAGAGGCTTACAAAACCTTTCACCTTATCCAAGTACACAACACCAACGCCATACTGTTCATCATAATCTGACAGAATCTCAACAAATTCTAATTCATAGTCACAATCAAGGCTCCACTTAAGATCCCAGTTCTTAAAGACAGCCCATGTTTCACCCTTTCTAGGGTATATCTCAAATGTACCTCTCCCGCTGCTTTTTACACATATAACCTTATGAGAAAACATATTAACTCCTTCGACAATTTCTGTCTTCCCAAGTTTAAACTTACCACACGAAGCAGGCAACTGTGCCTCAACCCATATCTTCTCATCTTGATCATCTGGTTTGGCCTCCAACCATGTAAACTTCACCTTTAATGCAGGAGAGAAAACTTTCCTGATCCAAGCATAGAATCTAGGCATGCTATCCATATCATCATAAACAGCCCACATTTGATCACTTTTAAAACAGTCTTCCTTCCTATCATTATCAAAAACATAAAATTCTGGATCAGGCACTTCAATGCCATCGATTTCGGATTCTTCTTCATCACTTTCTGTACCCACTGCACTTTCTCCATTGCTCTTACTTGGCTTACCTTTGACATTGCCATTACGCGAGATTTGTTTCTTAGGAGCACTTTCTTTTGGTTTCACAATTTTGGACCCCTCTTCTCTTGAAGTTGATTTACATCGATTTTTTACAACAAATGATGTCTTACTGTGCCTCTGAGACCCCACATGGTAATCATTATTATCTTCATCACATATAGCCTGGCGCTTTTGACGAGCAGACCTCCGAGTGTTGAGGCTTTCAGGGCTACCAGAATTTTGGGCCACAGGAACACTGCCTTTGATATCATCAGGAATTTTAATATCATCACTTCTGGTGCTACTTTCAGTATTACAACTTTCACATGATTCCGATTCTGGGTTCTTCCTCTTCCTGCCTGCATTGCAGTCCTCTGCTTCAAACCTGTGCTTGTTTTGGCCTTCCATTATGTCTTTCTTATTCACACCCTTACCTTCTTTTCCGTTGGTTTTAGATATGCCATTAACATTGGAAGTGCCAGCTTTACACCCTTGAAATCCCATGTTGGGCGGTAAACCCTGAAAAGTACTTTGTAATCCCACTTTATGACCATCCTGACCGACCACACTCTGTTGGGGAACTTCACGATGTTTTGCCCGGTTTTGGCCTTCCATTCTGTCTTCCTCATTCACACCCTTATCTTCTTCGCCTTTGGCTTCAGATATGCCATTAACATTGGAAGTGCCAGATTTATGCCCTTGAAATCCCATGTTGGGTGGTAAATCCTGAACTGTACTTTGTGATCCCACTTTCTGACCATCCTGACCGACCTCATTCTGTTGGGGAACTGCAGGCTGATTCCAGGGAGCTCCCAATGGTACTCCTGCTGGCACACGATGGAGATTCAAATCATAAGCAACAAAAGGCTTCATGCAGCTTTGGCATTGAAGAGTTCTCTTCAGTAAATCGTTGTAATACTGATATATCATAGCACAGTAAGGGCAAGCAGTCCAGAAAGTTGATCGGACGTTTGGTGGCGGGGCAGGTTGCGGAGGAAGGTTTACACTTGTATAATGTGGTCTACTGACATTCCCATAGCTTTTAGCTACCCCAGTTCGAACAGGATTTGGCCACTGTTGGCCTTGCTGTGGTACTTCTGATCTATCTTTAAGGGCCTTATACTTCATGTCAAAGAGCGATCGCTTCACTCGATCTGTAAGCACCCTGTGCGCTTCTCCGATTAGCTTAAAAGCAGCTTCTGCACCATGCAATTTGTTTTTGTCAGGATGAAGCAGGAGGGCAAGCTTCCTGTACTGCTTCTTAATGGATGCCTCATCGGACGTTACTTCAACTTGAAGGATACCATACCAATCCTTATCATTACCCAAGAACTTCTGTTCAGCGGAACAGTGTACATCACAGACTGTCAGTATCTGGGGGATGCCAGCAAGATTGGGCCATAGATGTAGAGCCTTAGTTGCTATCTTCTTTGCTCCAGTAAAATCTTTGTTTTGTATTTTCTTCTCGGCAATTTCTTTGGCTTTGATGGCCTCATCTTTGTTGCAATCCATTTCTAAAATACAAGTCTGAGAAGAACCACTTTACATTCGTTTAAATGAACTAGAAGAATTCCCCTCCAAATTGACTCCAATGGGTGCAACACATGAGCTGGTCAGCCCTTATCAAGGACCATTGCAAGAATCCAGATAGTGGGAGCAGAATATGCCGTGTGAACCAGAAATCTATTAACAACCTGAAAGGGGGGAGGGGCGGAAAGTACCCTTTCAATCTAGTTACATATAAAAGAAGATGATGAAGAACAAGAGAAAATTTAACTTGCCAGATATCAAACAATGTACCCCAACATGCAGCCAGTTATACATCTTGTAATGTGATACACTAATTAGTTCTACATGAAAGTGACTGTAACTACCTTAAAGGCTGTGAAAATGTACCAAAAAAGAAAACCTAGATTCTCGAAACCATCATCACCATACCAAGGTTAGACCGTCATTTGATGACTAATGATGGCATTATAGGATTCATGAGGTTGACTACAACAATGGGAAATATGAGAATAATAATTACAAAGTAGTGACATATTCATATCTAAATACATTATAATGCAGGTGCTGACTAGCAAAGTCGGTAAAACCTTTGGGTGATGATACCAGAGGTCTGGGGCTCAAACCCCGCCAGCATCAAAGAGTCACTGATCTCATTTAAAACAGGCTTACCAATAAATAAATAAATAAACATTATAATTCGAAGTCCACAACAGTTAAGAATAAAACCAGTATCAACCTTCCAATATAGTACACAACGACAGTGACTAAACCATTCATGACAAGTACTCAATATGACAAAACAATGAACCATAAGCCAAAAAAACACAAAATTTACTCATTTATTCACTCTCAATTCCAGTACAAGAACAAAAACCTGGTTTTTAACAAAACAAAATACAATTGAACCCCAAGTTTCTCAACCCATCAACCAAAACTGAAAACCCATTTACTCAAAATGGAAGTCTAGCAAAAATAAAGCAACCCACCCCATCACTTAAGAACATCAACCATATAACAAGGGAAAAAAATGATATTATATAGTAAAATGTAGTACATGAAACAAAGAAATACACATAAGGGTATAAAGAAGACTTACTAGTTATTGAGTTGAGAAATGGAGATTCTCGAAGTGGGGGTTTTTTGAGGAAGAAGCAAAATAAAACAACAAAACTGTAGTACTTTTGAGAGTGGGGAAAGTAGGAGAGGGAAAGAGAGTTTGAGACTGGGTCTTTCCAAATTTCCAACTACTTATGTGTAATTTAAAACTGGGTCCTAATAGCAACTCCAAGTCCAATGGGCTGAGATATGGGGCTGCTAAAGTCCATATAGCACTCCAAACACCAAAATGTAATTATAATGTGGCTACTAGAAGGGGCGCGGTATTGGCACCCCACTTTATGAGATTGACACTCTTTTGACAAAAAGTAAAATAATAATGGTTGTTCCTTATATGTCCTTTTATATCCCACAGGCCCAATAGTTCTACAACATTGGATTGCCGCGAGACCCCATATCTCACGGCAGACAGTTGTCGCGATATCGCACAATCCATGGCATCGGGTTACCGTGAGATCCCATATCCCATGGTAGGGAGTTGTCGTGGAATATTTTTTTTGTGTTTTTTGTTTTTTTTTCCACTTCAAATTTTGCGTATTGAACACACATAACATATGGATACCTCATTTTCTTCTTTAAAACTTTTTTATACACTCCAAGAACAACACCAAAACCATAACAAAATAATGTACAATCGATGTATAATTTTGCTATCTCACAGCAAATATATTTCATATGCTATAAGAAAAATTTATGATCAAATTAATGAATAAGAGTTTTGATAATTAACACAAACAAAGACTCCATTTTAGTGAACACAATCATCTCGCGGCAACTAACTTTTTTTTATGGTGGCTATTAAAAAAAATACACACGGCAACTACCTTCCGTGGGATATGGGATCTCGTGGCAACCCGATGCTGTGGATTGTGCGATCTCGCGACAGCTTTTTGCCGTAAGTGTTTTTTTATGTGATTAATGGAGGGGTGCCAGTACCTTTGAATTGGTCAAAGGGGTGCCAGTTCTAAAAAGTGGGGTGTCAATACTGCGACCCTTGCTAGAATGCTCATAAATTTGGCTGGTGTGATAAACCAAACCAAATTTGTAGCATTGTCTAGCAGCTCTCATAATTAAGTTTCGGGAGACAGATGACACAGTTTCTGCCGTCTGTTGGTAAGTTGTGTACAAATGGTAGAAACTGTGTTGTTTGTCCCTTATTTTAATTAAATTGATGGCAGACTTTCTATCGTCTGTTGCAACTTAATATACAGACTGCAGAGTTTCTATCAACCGTCTCCCGAACTTAACAACTGCTAAAAAGTGCCCATTGGAATGGTTTTTTGAGTTTGGCATGCCAAATTTGGTTGAGCATGTGAAGTTGATGAGTATGTTGTGGTGAGTAGTCGGTTGAAGTTTGTCCTAATTAATCTTATGTTGAAGAGGATGGTTTGATGGCTACAAAACAAAACCGTACCTAAAACTTCTCCTATTCATGTTTCTAATCTCTAAAATGATTGAAAACAAGTTGTCTAAAGTGCTAGGAAGATAAAAAATATTAAAAGTTGGTTGTTTTGGATTAAAAACTTAAAATAACAAGGGAAAGAAAAAGAAATAACTTGGTTAACAAGTCACACTAATTTAATTGAGTGTGACATGCTTCTATTGATTGAAATGACAAAAGGGAAGTGTAGGAAACAAGTTGATTGATAACAAAATTGAAAGACAAGTATTTAACTGCAAGGAAAGACTTTAAATTAAAGAAAGCATAAAGTTTGAAAAATGGAAAATAGCAAAACAAGAAATAAAACTTTGAAATAAAATAAATCTATCTAAAAAACATGAGTAAATTATCTCAATCCTTGGTTTGTCAAGCCAAGAATTGGATAATGATTTCTCTCTACACTTTTTGTTTATATACCCTTACTTTTACATTTACATATTTGCCATCCTCCTCTAGATGTAGGACACCTCATGGTGTTTGCTTTTTTACTTTTCCTTTTTGCTTTAGGCTTTATCTTTTCTTCTTGAGCAAGCTAGGGCAAAGGAAGAGCAAGCTAAGACCACTTTTGAGATAAGGACATCATCTTTAGTCTTCTGAGCTAAGGACAAAATCTTCAGACTTTTAGGTTTGAGTCTTTGACCGTTGACTTTGACCATTGACTTTTAAGCACTTTCTCATATAAGCTCGAGTCTTCATAAATAACATTGATAGAGCTCATTTTGGCGCTAAAGTGCATATTTTACGATAAGTAGTCTGAAAAGGCATGTAACCTGCAAATGATAGTAAAAGGTATGAGTTATCCATTTATTATGCATAAGAATGGCTATAACGCAGTAATGTAAAGGGATAAAAATGCATACTTGGGGTCTGATCAACTACCCCAAAACAACATTTTGTTTGTCCTCAAGCAAAAATGAGAGAGAAAAAAACTAAGATCACAAATCTGTGATTTATTATACTAATCTCGTTTCGCAAAGTGCGATTGCATTGACCATATGCAATAAGGCCTTAAACCACTAGGAATTCCCTAGTGGACGAGCTTAAGCCTCGTGAGAGTTTTCCAGAGAAGGTACTCACAAACTTCCTCTATCTAGCACAAAGGGCTTTGTCTCCTTATTTATTCTCAGAAGTCTATACATCTCATTAGCGGGGAATAAGGACAAGCTCCTTTGAACTTAGGATAACATATGTACAATAATTTAATCATTTAAAGGTAAATGCACAAACATGAGCAATGAAATGAAAAAACAGAGTCATTTCTGAAACTTTTGGAAAGCGTCCTTAAGTTGGGTTCTCACAGGGATGTGTCGAAACATAAACTCTTTAATAGATTCACTCAAGTTTCGTTCTCTCAAATGCAACAGGCATTTATATTCCTCACATACACGAATGACGTTCAAAGAAAACTGGGGTCGATTGATCATAATTGCCACTTACTATCACACCATCCTATTCCTAGTCGAGCTAGAGGTCTTTTATTAGGAGTTACGGGGCTAGGGTGATGATTTAGAAAGAAAATAGAAGGGAAAACAAAATATGATGATTTGAGAAATTGGGTCTTCAAAATACTTGTAACTAGAGAAGAACCTCGTTTTGTTCGTCGCTTTCGAATTGTGATTCATGTTTTAGCTCTTTGGCTTTGTGACTCCATATGATGTTGATTTTTGGGAGTTCTAACTTTGCTTTTGTTTCTTTTGAAATCAACTCCATTTGATTTTGAACTTTTGAGAGATTCAATTTTTGACTCCTTAGAGTTTTTTAGAGTTTTGGTTTTTGAGGGGTCTTTCTTTTCTTTTCTTTCTTTTCGAAGCAACTAACTGATCTGTTTTTGTACAAGATCTTCGCATCTCTATTTTTGATACTCATCCTATTCTCAAGTCGTCAACTGTTTAAGTTTTTTTTTGTGTGTTGTAACGGGTGAGAGATTGATGTCAAAGAATAAAAAGGCTTAATAAATTTTTGAAGGCTAAAAATGGGATAACTAGAGGAAAAATATCTTTTTGGATTTTTAACTTTTATTTGGCTATATCGATCCAAAAATGGCCTAAATAGGATATGGCGTAGTGATCAAGCAAGTGGACGTGTGGCTTTTCTATCGTATCCATACATCCTTTTTGTCATCACTCAATAATCAATAAGATGAGGCTTTTGGCTAGATTCTTACAGGATATGGAACTTAATTGTTCTAACCTTAGTCTTGGAAACTTACTGCTATATACAATCAATGATGTTTATGTATGTCATTCATGAAAAGATGTAGAAACTATTGTACGTATATTAGTCTAAGTTCGAAGATTCACTCTATTGCTATAATGAGACTTCTAGACTATTTATTTATCACAAAAAACGGGAAACAAAACTTTTAGTACTAAATAGAAAACTATTTTTTGGTCTTTTGAAAAAAAATTTAAGAAAGAAAGAAATATATTGGTATAAGAAATGCCTAGTTTTTGCAAAATGTTATTATACCTCCCCCAAACATAAATATGTTTTGTCATCAAAGTATGAAGAGATAAGGAAAGAGATTACCATAGAAACATAAGCAAAAAAGGCAGTACACTTGTATTATGTTCTTTGTGATAAAAATATACTACCCCCAAACAAGTTCGGAGCGTGGGTTGTTGGATATAGAATGAGAAATACATGGGTTATAGTAAGTTACATAATTATTCTACTATGAAATTTTTGGGTTTTTATATTTATTTTTGAAAACCTACATAGTGCATAAATTCGAAATTGTGGCATGATGTATATCTATTATTTTCTACTCATATACCAAATTCCGCATAAGAAAATCTAAATATGCATACATGATTATTATTACACTAACAATTGAAGAAATAAAAAGTGTGAAATAAAAAGTATGTAAACAACTGTCTATACATACACATATAAAATGTGTGTGTGTGTGTGTGTGTGTGTGTGTGTGTGTGTGTGTGTGTGTGTGTTTGCAAAAAATTGTTTTTCTCAATCAAAATGTATCTCTAACCATATAGAGGGTTTCTATAAGAGAATAAAATCATATGTTTATCCAATATCATTTTGGTTACTCTGGGAAGTAAGATTTTCAGTTTTTTATATCCTCAAGATTTTGGAAAACTATTTAGAGATGTTATAAAGATATAACTCGTACAAAAGCTGTGATTTCTAAAGCTAAGTTTGAAAACAAACTATAACAGGTGATCTTAGGCAACTTTCGTGTCGACTCTTTATTGAACCCAATCTAGTCAAAATGTGGCTTCAGTTATGTGTGTTGGGGGATTTAATGTACAAGACGTAAGATATCTTGTACGAATAACATGGTGATATGGACGACCCTTAGTAACACATAACTGATCCTTAAACCGCCCTTAGAAGAATGGAGATTGCGTACTTCTAAGGGTTGGTCTAGGTGGAATTCATTGCCCGTGTTTTTGTTTTGTAGAAAATCACATACTATTGTTGTATAGAGAGTCTTTTATTATGAGAACGGGGAAAAACAATCATTTTTGAAAAAGATGTGTAAAATAAAGAAATAAAAAATAGTATACTCGCTTCATAGAGTAACACTACTCAAACTACGAATAAAAAGTGCTAAATATACTAGAATGTGAGAGATATAAGTGGACTAAGGTTTCTGCGCTTACAACCACACACTCCAAGAGGAGGACCCGGTTACCTTAAGGATGCACTCCCATGGAATGCATTGAGAAAACATAATGAATCTTTTATATTCAAGACTATATGTGGGTCATTTTAAGTCAAATCCCCCAAGACTATGCATAAGATGGATGATATGTTGTTAACTATATACTAATGAAAAAAAATGCATAGATGGGTAACGAACTATACACGAAATCAAACATTGAGGCATAAATTTTTTTTTAGCAAATTTGGGTAACGAAGTGTACCACATTTTGCAACGTTACCTTCTGTTACACTTCCGTTCAATTTTTTCATACGTGCCAAGTTTTTTTTTTCTCTAATTACGTGTCACATATTTTTCGATGTGGCTCTTTCTTATGTGGCAAAGGCGTATGATACAATACTTCTGATGCAAGATTGATTAGGTAACCACACATGCACGAATCACATGCGATTTCAAACAGTATATAGACAAACTAAACCCAAATAAAATGAGAAATTTCAAAAATCAAAGAAAGTAGAAATTTCAACAAAGTATAACTAAGAACCCTAACTCCCACTCAATTCTTGCTCCACCCCCAAATTAGATGCACACTACTTTGACAATGTCATCTTTGAAGAACTCAGTCAATTCATGCAAATCTTGCTACTGTGGTGTTTCTTCTCCAATACAAGTGTCTGGTCCAGATTCCCAAAATCCAGGAAAGAAGTTTTTTGGTTGTGGACAGTATAATAGGGAGACCAAGACTAGAGCATGTGGGTTCTTCGTCTAGGATGATGAAAAACCAACAAATCATGAAGATGCCCATCATGAAGATGTTTTGATCGCTGAGAATAGACAATTAAAATTGAGAATTATGGATTTGGAGAAGATGAATGCACTTCTGTGGGCCAACTTGGAGAAGAAGAATTTCGAATGGAAGTTGAAGAAGGTAGTAACTATTTTTGTTTGTGTACTGATTGTATTTTGGTGGTGTTTTCTTTAACTTTATAAGAACAATTTGTAATGAGAAGATTTCTAATGAGAATGAACGCAGTAACATGGATTTCTGCTTGAGATAATAAATAATTAAACAATTATTCTTCTTCATAACATTACATAGCAAATTCCAAATACACGCAGTCATCTTTAAATAACATTACTAAAGGAGGTTGATTATGATGAATATGATTGCCCACAGTCATCTGTGATATCCACTTTTTACTACGTTAGAGATTGTCTCTCTAATTTGACAAAAGTGCAAATTCAAAGTTTCCTTACTCACAAAATTTCGTGTTCATATAGTTGGAGTAAAGATTTGATCTAACCTAAAGTCTAGGACAACTACAACTTGGTTTTTACTCTTAGGGAACTAGTGAGTAAGTTTAAATACTAATACTAGGTTTCGTTTCTACACAAACATAAAAAAAATTAAGTTTCAAGTGAATGCAACTAAAACACAATACGATTTACTAAAAGAAAATATAGAGAGTTAATCCTCCTTATGTGAAGTTAACTTTTGTTGTTGATTTTAATAAGTTTATTTTATTCTTCCTAGAACTCATAGACAAGTCTAATAGAAGAAAACTTGATCCCTAACATGTATGGCTCATCTCTAAGCTCATACATGCTAGCAAGTGGAACCAAAACAATGACTTATCTCTAAGCTCATCACTTTGATCCCTAACTAGATACTACACCAACTATCATTTTGGGATAGGGTGTAGGTCTAGTTGTTCTTCCTAAACAACCCACCAAACCAACAACAAAGATTTTCCCCTCACATGAGTTTGATTAACTCCCCAAGGGGAAGTTAGCTCATGATCCTTGGGATGAAGGATTATAAGTTAGAAAGTACAAAAAGAGAGAGAGAGAGAAAAAGGAAAAAGAATACTAATTATCTAACTCACTTGCTTTTGATTTATTTTCAACTAGAAGAAAACCAAAGTTTCCTCCATTAAAACTATTACAAGCTTTTCTTACCAAAACAAAACTAAATAATCCAAAATGACTAAGGAACTAAAATAATACAAGGTAAGGAAAAAGAAGTCAAGGGAGTAAATGGAGTGTCCCCCCCTTGTTTTGTTTTCTTCTCTGTTTGAGAGACATCTCATTTCCTCCCATGTGAAACATCAAACCACATTTACTTCATTTTTATCCACCACATTAAAACAAAGTGACACCTTGCCTTTTTTTTTCACTATTAACACCTAATCTAATTAATTACATGCAAGGTATCAACTTTGCACCAATAATTTGTCATTTTTGTCTTGACATACTCTATGATTTATGACTCATCCAATTTTATGGGCCCGCATAGTGGGTCCTATGTGCAGTCCAGTGGCGGTCCGGTCTTTGGGCAATTTTACAACTTCCCGCCTATGCGTAGAGTTCATCGCCCTGATTGTCTGAGCAGCTCACTTGTCACATTCGGAGTCCTGGTTCAAGAGGTAGGAGCTTCGGAAGTTTGATGCTTCTGTGCGGATTTGGAAAAATTCATATATATGTCGTTCCTTGTGCTTTATCGCAGGTTTAAATAATATTTCTATGTTTACTGCGAATATCTGCAAAAGTATGAAAATATATTTATTTCATGATTATTAAACACATAATTAACCAAATTTATATGTCTCAATGGGGTTTCATAATACACTTTTGGGTGTTTATCACACTACCCCCAAACAGCACTTTGCTTGTCCTCAAGCAAAGAAGAGACATTAAAACAGATAAGTGGCCAAAAATGTGTAGTCCTAACTAATTCTCGTTTCGCAGAGTGCGGTTGCATTGACCATATGTAACAAGGCCTTAAACCACTAGGAATTCCCTAGTGGACGAAGTTATAACCTCGTGAGAGTTTTCCAGAGAAGATACTCACAAACTTCATTTATACTACAACGACTTCGATGATGAAACTCGTTTCCTAAATTAATCTCAGATATCCATACATCTCCTTAGCAGGGAACGAGGATTGATTTCTTTGAAACTCAAGTTAATATGTATTCAATAATTAAAACATCTACATATGATCATGCATGCAGTGAACTTTTCATTGAAATGTACTAGTAGGGTTGTTTCTGAATCCTTTGGAGAGTGTACCTAAATGGGTTCTCCCAAGTATGTGTCAAAACATAATTTCACTCAAAAATTTTCCACTCAGGTTTTGTTAACTCTAGTGTGCAGTGGGCACACGTTTCCTCACATCTCAATGATAGTCAGAGGAGCCGATGTTGATCAATCTCGTCTACTACTTATTATCACACCACCCTACTCCTAATTGGGCTAGAGGTCTTTATTAGGTATTGTGGGGCTTAGGTGATAGTGTACAAGAAAATGGAAATGGATAATCAAAATTTACGAGCATGAGAGAATAGGGTCTTCATATATTTACACCAGAGAAATCTTTGTTTTCTTTCCTTCTTCTAACTGAGTTTTCCACCCTTGTTCTTCATAGATGGTTTAAGAACATGATTCTATTTTTCTTTCCTGAAGCAAGTAACTGACTTTTATTTGGGACAAGTCTTTCTCTTTATTCTTTCCACATTTCATCCTATTTCTCATACTCATCACTTAGGTAGGTTCTTTTATTTGGTTTAATAGATGGGTAAGGATTTCTTTTTTGGTGAAAGTGAAAGGTTTGATGAAAGGTTCAGTGGAGTGACTAGCGGTAAAATTTGTAATAGGTAAGAATTTTTAGCTATGTCGATCCAAAGATGGCCTAAATTCTCGCCTAGGGTTCGGGTGGTGATCAAGTAAGTAGATGCATGATTTTCTCTAATCGGAAAAACTACTCCTTTGTGTCATCACACACAAATCACTTATGTCAAGGTTTTTGGTTAGATTCTCATAGGATTTATAGTTTAAGTAACTAACCGTTGGTTCCAGAAACTTACTGCTATGTACAATCGATGATACTCAGTACATGAATGTTCATGAAAAGATGTATAAACTATTGCATACGTATTATCTTAAGTTTCTTAAAAACAAATCCTAATTCTGATACTAATGTGAGATTTCTAGATAATTTTCATCATTGAAAAGGAAACAAGACTTTGTCACTAAGTACAATTATTAACATGAAAATAAAAACTATATACAGGTTACAATTTGCCTAATATTTGCTACAGGGTTAAAGCACCCCCAACAGAATGATGCTTAGTCCTCAAAGTATCAATAATTAAAGAGAGAAAGTATCTGAGAACTGTGAGCAAAATTAGGGCTAGATTGCTGGAACAGAAAGGTTGGAGAACATAATATATTATTTAGAAAGAACAATAAAATGTTCAATAACACACTAAACATAGCACATGAAATAATGAAAAACAATAGCATACGAAACATGAAAAACAATAGCACCCCAAACATAAGGCTTAGCTAGATATATGTACAATGGCAAGCTCAAGTTTACCATCCAGCAGGATGTGAAGGTCTGACGTCCTCTTTAAGGAAATGCATTTCCTTAGCATCGCGCCAAAAGATAATAGTCTGCCAAATTTCTGTCCATTCTTCGTCTCCAGATTTCCTTAAATGTTTCTTCATATTTTCATCCTTCTGGGTAACAACGAACATGCCTCGTGTACCGAAGGGACGCTTCCATTGCGAAACCTCAATGAACGAATGATTCTGTTTTGCGGGCACATAGAATCTACCTTGACCCGATCATGAAAAGTAGCCGCAAACCGTGGGAAATGTGTCTTCATGATTCGCAAGCGGTGGTAAAAGTAAAAGTATATCGATCCCGAAAAGTCGCGAGCTCGTTTCAGGTTGGAGATAACACAACCTAAGATGTTAAATAATGTATGACCTTGAGCGATTACTGCAATCGAATACGACGCAGCGACCTCATTGGCGAGAAAAATGCCAATCTCCTATAATGTTCGTGAGTACAAATAACATCGTAGTCCCCATGTTCATGGTCATGCTTGCTAACGGAATGGTGATGTCACGCCATGGCACATGGCCATTTCCTTCTCGTTTAATCTCAAGACCATCACCATAAGAGTCGCGAAATGCTTGCCACTGAAAGAAACGGTAAAATTATGATAGATGTAATGCCATGATGCAAAGAGGTTAAGTGGTATAGAAGATCCGGTTAGGGCAAGTTGTTGTTCGAAAAAGATGTGAGGTGTGTCACCAACTTGGATTGTGAACCCGTGTAAGTAAAACCATGCGCATGGTTGAATCTGGTGTGTCTTCCATATTAGCATAAAAGTATGCAGCCAAAGTTGGAGAATAAGTTTGGTCAGGTTGAAGAATTAGGGAAGACCACCCGATGTTTGTAATGTAGTCACGGAAAAGATGGCCATAGGTATTGGAATCCATCATAGACTGAAAGGATTGCTCAAGAATGAGTTTGGGAGATACCATGTTTGATGAAGATGCAATTGATGAAGATGCCATAGTGGATGAAGTAAAGAAATAGGTAACGACAAAGGCAAACTGGATGGATAAATGAGTATGTAAGAGAATAGACCCTCCTGTAAGCACATGTTAAATTATATTAGTCACAACACAAATGATGACAATCCTGTTAAGCATTTCATACAAAAGAAGGCACAAAGGTAAGACAAAATTCATAATACGACGAAAAATGTAATAACATATACGATTATTTATTTATTGACTTAGTGATATTAGAAAATTATGGATTATTATGTTGACCTTGGAGACGCATATCATGCACCAGACTGTTTAGTTCTTCAATTTGTTAGCCGAGCTGCATCTGAATGTCCCCTTGGCTAGCAGAGAGTGTAGTTTGATTTTCCATAAGGAGAGCGTGATTCTGCAAGGACTGAGAATGATTTTTCAAGATTTCCTCCTGTTCAATATCATGCTTTGCTTGACGTTCTTGGAAATCCTTAAGAGTTGTAATGATGATATTCTGACGAGCGTGTAATTCCCGCATGCCGTGATGAAGAAATTGAATGCCTTCCATGGGGTTAAAAACTTTAGCATGACATTTTCATCAAAGAAACGGTCAGGGTTTGAGCTTGGGTCATTCTGTTCATCTGTCAGAGTATCAGGAGTCCAAAAACCAATGGAGTAGTCTGTTTGGAGTACGCTAATATGTGCTCTTTGAAGTGGTGTTTCTGGAGAAATCACTGGATAACCCCAACACATCATAATTTGTGTGACTAAAGTGGGTAGAGGTAGAGGTGCTGACTTTCTTGTTTTCCTGGTGATCACGTTCCAGAGGTGTTGGATTAGACAAAAATCATCTCTTTGAGACTGCAAAATCCAAAGTAGGTTAAGTTGAGTCTTTGTGACTTCTGATTGGTGAGATGAACCGATCACATTGTGTTCCAACCAGTGGAGCACGACTCGTTGATTCTGTTTCAAAGAGCGCTGAAGAACAACGTGATGTCTATTTCCCACTTCGCTATAAGATATGGTAGCTCTTAGTAAACTTTTGACAGAATCAAATGATGACTCTGGAAAAAGGCACTCCTGGGTATTCATTGGTATTTGAAGTATGTCGGAGATAATTTTCCTAGTCAATTCCAATCGTCGTCCATAAGCATTGAAGTAGAATTTTCCATTCTCAGGTTCTATAAATTGGTAGAACATCAAAACAAATTCTTGGGAATAACAAGCTGCTGAATGATATAGAAGAGGCGTCCATCCCCGACGTATTATTTCGGTGTCAAAATAAGGATAAAACCGGCCATCTTCCAAAACTTTTAGGTAGTCTTTCTCGGGCATTATTTTTCTTGGTTGATCCATTGGTAGTATTAATATTGGGGAAGGATATTGAGAATTGTTTGAATGAGAATGGCTAAAAAAGAAGAGATTTATAGGCAATCTATGAGTCCGTACTAACTGGATTCCAAGTGTAGTTAATGACCCATGTGATTATGAACAACAAAAATGGGGATCCATAGTAAGTCTTGTTATGTCAGATTTCCAAAAACAATTAATGAGATGTTTCAATGTTAGAAAATATGGAGGAAAGTTTCACAGGGTAGTTAGACTTACACGTAATTTCAGAAATGATTATCAGACCTCAGTAATAGCATATGGATAGAATAATCGAGCTGCATGTGTGACAAGTGTTATGCGTACCTTGTAGCGTGCGCGATCTTCTCTAAACAGCATGAGTATCAATTAATTAATTTGGTGAGTTTTGGATGGTCTTTCTTTGTTTTGGAAAGTACCAGGTGCATTGCAAAGGCCGAAAGGCATTCGTCTATATGCAAATGTACCAAATGGACACGTGAACGTGGTCTTTTCTTGATCAGCAGGGTCTATGACTATTTGAAAATAACCTGAATAACCATCAAGAAAATAGTAATATGTATGACCGGCTAAGCGTTTGAGCATCTGATCGATGAATGGAAGTGGAAAGTGATCCTTACGAGTGACGGTTAAGTTTGCGATAGTCAATGCATATTCGCCATTTCATTGGGATACGAGCGGAAATGCATTCATCTTTATCATTTCGCACAACTGTAATGCCAGATTTCTTGGGAACAACGTGTATTGGACTCACCCAAATACTATCAGAGATAGGGTAAATAATACCCACATCGAGTAATTTTAAAACTTCCTCTCGTACCACATCTTTCATGGTAGGGTTTAGGTGACGTTGCGGTTCACGCGACGTCTTAGCATTTTCTTCAAGGTGTATGCGATGGGTGCACACAGTAGGTTCAATGCCTTTAATGTCATCGAGGGACCATCCAATAGCAGAACGATGTTGTTGAATGACATTAATTAAATGAGCTTCCTGATCGTCAGTCAATTAACTGGGTGACGACCATTTGGATCAAGCTGTACGTATTTTAATTCCAAAGGAAGAGGTTTTAAATCAGGGGTGGGCGAAGTGGGTATTAAAGATTCTTGAGGAAAGTTATCATCCATGTAGTAAACAGATTGATGTTCATCCAAGTTACTGGACATCACAGTCGTAGGGTCAAATAATGGTATTGACTCTAATAACTCATTTACTTCCTGTGTATAATCATCGTCCTCAAACTCGGATTCGCTAAAGGAAAGAAATTGGTACACTTCATCTTCTGGAAAAGAGTTTGTTAAATACTCTTGCGTAATGCTATCAACCTTGTTGACCTCACCATCATTGTCAGGCTCTGGGATTTGTTTCATCAACTTGAACACATTCACCTCGACCGATAGATTTCCGAAGGACATGGTCATTGAACCATCCCTACAGTTAATAAGAGCATTAGCAGTTGCTAGGAACGGACGTCCTAAGATGATAGGAATGGAATCACATGCAACTTCTATATCCAAAATAACAAAGTCTACAGGATAGAAAAAGTCTTGGACTTTTATGAGGACGTTTTCCACAATTCCTTTTGGATACTTTATGGAACGATCGGCTAACTATAGAGTCATGGTGGTAGGTTTGAGCTCATGAATACCTAGTTGTTTAAATAAGTAATATGGAAATAAGTTCACACTAGCTCCTAGGTCTAGAAGCGCAGTAGCGGTATATTTGTTACCTAATGTACATGGAACTGTTGGTCTACCAGGGTCCTTGTATTTGACTATACCATTGTGTTCGGTGATGGAGGGAAACTGTTCGGTGAGGAACGCTTGTTGAGGAACATTAGTTCTCTTTTTTGTGGTGCACATATCTTTCAGAAATTTTGCATGTTTTGGTAATAGTTTTAAGGCATCGAGATAAGGTAAGTTGATTGTCAAATTTTGAAAAGTCTCTCCTTTCAAAAAAATCTCATCGGGTTTATTCTTTGCCGTCGTGCAGAAAAAAAAGCGCCTTAGAAGCTGAATTTGGCAAAGGGGTCTACTTGCTTGTTTCCTATATTCGGAGATGTTGACTTTGTTGGATTTGGTGAATCCACCGTAGGTTCATTATTGGAAATAGATTCATTTGATCCTTCGGATTCCTTTGGTTGATCATCCGCATAATGATTTGATTGTCTACGCTTTTTCGGATCATAGAGTAGTGATTGCATGCACCTCACCTTGGTTGGGGGTGCTTGTACTAGGTGCATTGGTGAGTTCAAAGGCTGTGTTTGCTGGTTTAGGGTTTGGAACTACTTGTGCAGGAAACACGCCTTTCTGACTCTTTTCTTGCGCCAATTGTTGAAGTGATTGTTGGATAGACGTTAAAATTTGAGACTGTTGGTTCATGTAAGCCAAGAAAGTCTCGTTTGTCCTATTTGTAACGGGTGGCGCAGGTTGTGCAACAGGTAGTAGTTCTCGATTATTGCTTAGAAGTTGCTGATTATAGTTGGGATCCGGATTAGCCGGAACAAAGGCTGCGGTTGGTTTGATAATTAGCATTGGAATTATTTTGAAATTGACCTTGTTGGTATTGTTGATTATTTCCTTGGCGGTATGGAATAAAATTGTTGGTAGGTCGAACAGGTGGATTAGCGAAACCTGGAGGAGCCCCCATTTGTTGGTTATTTTGGCGCCAAGCGAAATTCGGATGTTGTCTCCAAGGTGCATTAGGAATGTTGAATGCACATGCCTCCTCCAACTGTTGAGAAGGGGAGGCATATAACAAGGGACAATAAACATCCGGATGGTCAGGACTGAGACAAAGAACACATGGGGATGTGTCAACGTTCATGACTTGCTTTGGAAGTTGATCGTTTACTTGAACTGCAAGGGCATCTACTTTTTTAGTTAGGGATTCTATCAAAATTTTTAATTCGGGATCGGGTTTTACCTCAAAAATAGATGTGGCCTTTGTAACATTGTCCTTTGATGACCTAGACGACTCAGTGTTACCCAAGTGTGTACCTTTTTTCGCTTGTTTTTCAAGAAAAGTATATGCTTAAGTAGCTCCTTTGTCTATGAAGCAACCGCCGTTCATTATATCAAGAGTTTCTTTTTGATGATCAAAAAGACCATTAAAGAATGAACGAACAAGGACAGCTTTGTCTAGTTGGTGATGAGGACATTCTAACAGAAGATCAGTAAAGCGACTCCATGCTTCCGTAAAGGATTCATGAGGATTTTGACGAAAGAATTGAATTTTCTGAAGCATTTCAGTTGTTTTCTTTTGAGTGTAAAATTGAAGCATGAAAACTTGAACTAGTTTATTCCATGTGTTTATGGACTGTGGCTGTTGTCCTGCTAGCCAAATTGACGCTTTTTCCACTAAAGTGAATGGAAATAGCCGAAGCAAGAGTTGTTCCTTAGAGACTGCTGGATGGTGAAATGTTGTGGCCACTTGTTGCAGCCTACGAAGATGATTGTAAGGTTTTTCGTGATCCAAACCATGATATATAGGTAACAAACTAAAAACATTTGGCAGGATACGAAAATCACCGACAATGTCCTCAAGTTTGATGCAGGAAGAAGGTCCTTCCTGTAATGCAGTATAGAGTTCCGACAGGGGCTTCTCAGCTGGTGGAGGATCGTCGGCCATAGTGACAGAAGTTAATGGCGACGAAGGATCGTGATGAAGGTAATTAACAGAAGAAGAACAATTTTTAGGTGAGAACTTACACAATTGCTTATCGTATTTTTTTCGACGATAGGTATGTTCAATTTCTTTAGTGGAACCAGACCTTAATCTCATGCAAGCATAACATTAGATCTAATTTACAGAAGGAATTTAGTAGTACTTGAATTTTATTATTATCTTTAAGCATTAGAGTTGAACAACGTAGGCCTAAGCTGCTGCTAACGTAGCAGTGAAGCCAGGAATACGTGTGCATAAACCAACAGCCAGGTCACAAGAGAGATATGAGGGAGGCTTTCCGTGTGAGCACGGTTCTAATTAAGTAATCTCAATCTTTCAAGTTTCCTAGAACCGTTGGAATATGATTAAGATTTATGGGATTAAAATTTATGCAAAGTCGGTATTAATTTTAATTTAATTTGTTTTTTATTATTTATTATTTATTATTTTTTAATTTTTATTTTAAGATTTATGCAAGGGTGAAAATACAAACATGCAAATACGATCTACTTATACAATACTAGGTGTAGTAGCATGTGAAGATACTCTACTCATACGTATCCAAATACATTTGCATGTGAATATAGTATACGTACGCAGATAAATACGACAAAACTAAACATGCAAGGTATTATACAGAAACTAAAATACGACTCTTGCATTGAATAATAATTCGATTTCGACAATACTCATTGAGATTGCGGGTGTCATATAGAGAGCATCTTCACCCCGTAGGGTTTAGAAACAACTTACCCAACTCAGATTTTAACCCTCGTTGGAATGTTCTCCTCTTTCTTGACAAAATCGACTTATTAAATAATACCTTGTACTTATACGTAGAGAAATACTAAGCATGCAACAATAGACACTTATACGTAGACAGACATATAACCATGCAAAATAGTACCATTTATATGTATATATACATTGATATGCAATTCATGCCCAGTTAAACGTATATAAATATTTAAAGGTGTTTGAACATGATACATGCATATTTCTAGGCTAATACGTAAATAGTAATCCATAAACTAATTTATAATAACTACGTACATGGCATTCATGCAACAAAATAAAAAAAAAAAAACTGGAACCTCAGTAGCTTCCCCTAGTCATCAAAGAAATGAAACAGACGTTTCAAATCGTCGACGTGATTAATCCCAATAGAATAGTCGAATTTTCAGTTACAGGTCCAGAGAGTGAGGCCTGGATATAGATCAAGATAGATCAGGGGATGCTGGAGGTAAATTATGAGCACTAACAAAACAAATACACCCGCGGACGCGGGTTAAACCTGCGGACGCGTGTCCAATACCGCGCATGCGTGTCAATGATGTCACAATGAGTTCAACTTTTCACAGAACCCTTAGAATCGCCTGTAGTGTACTTTCCCAGTCCTAACTTTCGGTACCTGGAAGTACAGAAAAATAAATTTTTAGACAGGTCAGTTCGTTTGGTTTTCGACGACGAAGAAATAAGAAAAAAAAATGGAAAAATAGGAAAAACAAGGGAGGATGAGAGGGGTGTTTCCCTTTGGAGTAAAGTCCAAACCGTAGCACTAGTCCTATGCCTTTAGAACAGCAGCGACGCCATTTTGATATCCACTTTTTACTACGTTAGAGATTGTCTCTCTAATTTGACAAAAGTGCAAATTCAAAGTTTCCTTACTCACAAAATTTCGTGTTCATATAGTTGGAGTAAAGATTCGATCTAACCTAAAGTTTAGGACAACTACAACTTGGTTTTTACTCTTAGGGAACTAGTGAGTAAGTTTAAATACTAATACTAGGTTTCTTTTCTACACAAACATAAAAAAAATTAAGTTTTAAGTGAATGCAACTAAAACACAATATGATTTACTAAAAGAAAATATGGAGAGTTAATCCTCCTCATGTGAAGTTAACTTTTGTTGTTGATTTTAATAAGTTTATTTTATTCTTCCTAGAACTCATAGACAAGTCTAATAGAAGAAAACTTGATCCCTAACATGTATGGCTCATCTCTAAGCTCATACATGCTAGCAAGTGGAACCAAAGCAATGACTTATCTCTAAGCTCATCACTTTGATCCCTAACTAGATACTACACCAACTATCATTTTGGGATAGTTTGTAGGTCTAGTTGTTCTTCCTAAACAACCTACCAAACCAACAACAAAGATTTTTCCCTCACATGAGTTTGATTAACTCCCCAAGGGGAAGTTAGCTCATGATCCTTGGGATGAAGGATTACAAGTTAGAAAGTACAAAAAGAGAGAGAGAAAAAGGAAAAAGAATACTAATTATCTAACTCACTTGCTTTTGATTTATTTTCAACTAGAAGAAAACCAAAGTTTCATCCATTAAAACTATTATAAGCTTTTCTTACCAAAACAAAACTAAATAATCCAAAATGACTAAGGAACTAAAATAATACAAGGTAAGGAAAAAGAAGTCAAGGGAGTAAATGGAGTGTCCCCCCTTGTTTTGTTTTCTTCTCAATTTGAGAGACATCTCATTTCTTCCCATGTGAAACATCAAACCACATTTACTTCATTTTTATCCACCACATTAAAACAAAGTGACACCTTGCATCTTTTTTCACTATTAACACCTAATTTAATTAATTACATGCAAGGTGTCAACTTTTCACCAATAATTTGTCATTTTTATCTTGACATGCTCCATGATTGATGACTCATCCAATCTTGCAGGCCCGCATAGTGGGTCCTATGTGCAGTCCAGTGGCGGTTCGGTCTTTGGGCAATTTTACAACTTCCCGCCTATGCGTAGAGTTCATCGCCCTGATTGTCTGAGAAGCTCACTTGTCGATTCGAGTCCCGGTTCAAGAGGTAGGAGCTTCGAAGTTTGATGCTTCGTATGGTTTGAAAAATTCATATATATGTCGTTCCTCGTGCTCTATCGCAGGTTTAAATAATATTTCCATGTTTACTGCGAATACCTGCAAAAGTATGAAAACATATTTATTTCATGATTATTAAACACATAATTAACCAAATTTATATGTCTCAATGGGGTTTCATAATACACTTTTGGGTGCTTATCAATCTGCACTCCCATTGTCCAAGCTATAACAATTATCACTATCACACTGGTTACATGAACATGAACTATAGGAGGTTGATTATGATGAAACAGAAACAAGAGGACCTTCACTAATCACCTTAGTTCATTCTAGTTGTTAGCACACTTTTTTTCCCTCCTTGTAAACTATCTTGGTCTTCATCATGTTGTTGCAACTACCCTCAGCTTTGGGTTTTGGGTTTGCAACTTTCTATTCTTGAACCAGTTCTAACCCACGATGCAATGCGCCCCTTACCCTTACTAGTATTCTCCTTGTTCTTCCCCTTACCACTATTCACCTTCTTCTTGCCAGTATCCATTGTTTGTTTTTTCTTTGAGACATTCTTTCTAATGCAGCAATGGTTGGTTTATCTTGGTTTTATAGATAGGATAGTATTGAAGAAGTCCATTAGTTTAGTATTGGGAAGGGAAAGATGCAATTGAAATTGAATGGTATAGGCTAGGCAATGTATAGGTTATAGAAGGAGTACTTCTTTGGGTAATTACGAGAATTTGGAATTGAATTGACCCTATGCATGGGGTTATCTGAAACAAAACTAGAAATAAGAAACCCTAAACCCTGAACAAGCATAAAACAAACATTTTATAACAAGAAGATAACAAGAAATAAGAGCAACATGCATCAACAAACTATTTTAATGTTTTCCATGTATCCAATACCCAAAATAAACATCTAGTACAAACTCTAAAATAACCAAAATAAAGATACATGAATAAACATGAAACATCAACATAAAGATATCCCAAAATAAACAAATTTTGTTTGACCAGAACCAAGCTACAACATCAAATTTTCCATTGTTGCTTTATTGGGCTTGCAACAGAGCTTATTTTATGACAAGAGAATTAAATTAGATGTGAAAATAGTAGTTCTAACATGCTAAAATCATTCTAATTAATCTATATTAATACTCTCTAAACATGTTGTTATAGAGGAGTAGTCGTGTTCGAACCACTCTTACTTGCACGTACTTGACACGAGTTTAGACCAAACAACTATTGCACTAATAAGAAAGTAATATGAAATATGAAAACAGTAAATTTAATGTTCTAAACAGTGAATAAAAGTGATGAGAGGAGGATATAGAGAGGGGTAATCCACCACACAATTCGATTGACCATTAGGTTAGTTATCGAATTATTTGTTTGATCCCTAGTGAACACCAAGTCCTCTCAAATCAATGTTCCACTAGCATAAGAGTTTAACTCCATCAAAAATCTCTTTGATGGTGGCTCTAAACTCTAGTTCAACTCTTATAGTTTTTATCTCTAAATAATCATAAGAATCAAACTTAAAACGCTATTTAAAACAACAACCATTCTAATTAATCATTCTCACATGGCTTCATAAACCCCCTCTAATGGAAGTTTAGCCTTGTCTCATCGGAATCATTATACTAAAACAATAAATTATAGACAATAATTTAATTGAAGAACTAAAGCTTTTTATTGATGGTTTTAATGGAGGCTACAATTATAAACCTAATTCTAAGCCTAAACTAAACTACAACTATACTAAACTAATTAGAGACTAAGGGGAGAAAAAAAGATGAAGTTTAGCCTTAACCATCTTTATATAGGAGAGGGTTAGGGTTACATTTTTCGTGCATGGGCCAAAAAAGGAGACTTTGGGCGTCTAAAGTGAGCCCAAAGTCTGTTAGGTTAAGTCTAAAAGGGCCAATTATGCTGGAAATTACTTCAGTGGTCATCTACTTTTACAGTTCTGATTGGGACAAGACTAGGTCCATTGGAAAGCTTATTCCAAGTTGGTCGTTTTGACATAAAGTATGCCCAATTTCGAGGCTAGAGTCCAAATATACGCCTATTTAAAGTTTTGTTGATTTTTATGTTCTTTTTCTACCCGAATTGACTTTGACTAGGCTTGAAAAAGACTTTTCTTCATCATTTTTGGGCTTTACACATAGAACTTTCTTAGCAATCATCTTGACTCATTTTCCATGCAAAATGGCGTCTTTAAGTACATAAACAGCTTCAAGACTTGGAATACACAAAAACATGTAAACTTTACTAACTCTTATTTATTATAAACATAATTGGCCTAAATAGAATACTGTTAAGGGGGGTTAAACTACACTTTTGGGTGCTTATCATCTTCACACCTGGGGCAGTTGCTCTTGTATCCATAGTTCTTTTTGTAGTTCTTTTGAGACCCAGTGTTGTAGGTTTTTTCTTGTTAGGGCTTTTTGTAGGTACTGCATTTGTAGTTGTGGAACCTTGTGTTCCAAGATGAGCAGATACTTGAGTTGATGTTGTATCAGTTGTTTTCTTTGAAACTCTTCCCATTGGAGCAGTTGAAAATTGAGCTCCTGATCTGGTCCCTGATGATGGTCCTTTAGAAATTTGAATAGGTGCCCCTTCTTGTCCTGGAATTTGCAAGACATAAGCATAAAACAATAAACTTTAGAAACTAAGCTCTACACTACAAACAATATAAGCATTAAACATAACTATATATAAAATTCTAACTATATATTACCTTTAGCATTTGAGGCCCAGTGTATTCGGAATAATACATTACTGTATTAAACTCATTCTGTGATACTTTCTTGTTCCAATGGATGTTGTTGCCTTCCCCTTGTCCTTTTGAGCAGTGGTTGGTGTTGCATCTCCCTTACCCTTACTAGTGTTTGGTGCTGACTTCCCACTCCCCTTACTAGTGTTTGGTGCTTTATTTGTCCCCTTGGTAGTACTTGCCTCCTCTTTTCCCTTGGCAGAGTAGTACTTGCTTCCTTGTCTTTTCCCTTGGCAGTGGATGCTTCCTTCTCTTTTCCCTTGGCAGTGGTTGCTTCTTTCTCTTTTTCCCTTGGCAGTACTTGCTTCCTTCCCCTTCCCCTTAGTCTTAGTTCTTCCTTTACCCTTAGTTTTTGGCCTTGAACTTAGATCTTCAGTTGGAGTAGTTGTTGGTTCTTTGTCTTTTCTTGCTTTCTTGGTTAGCCTTGAACTTGGATCTTTAGTTGGAGTACTTGTTGGTTCTTTTTCTTTTCTTGCTTTCTTGGTTGGCCTTGAACTTTCACCTTTACCACTTACATCCTTCTGATATGTTGTCCTATTGTGGCCAGGTTCCTTGCATTTTGAACACCTAATCAATGTCCCCCTTTTACTTAACTTAGTGCTACCACTGCTACCTAGTACTTCATGATACTCATTCCTTTTTGCTTTCTTAGGCCTACCTGGCATTCTCCTTGAAAGAGGAGGCAAGATAATCTCTCTATTTGTAATAGGCCATAACTTCTCATTATTCAAGGGTTTCATGAAATGATTGTATGCCTTTTGTTAAACTTCAACTGTGTAGCATCTGGTTACGCCATATATGTCAGGGTTCTCCTCAATTGCATAAATTGTAGCTACTGCATGATGACAAGGTATGCCAACCAACTCCCACATCCTACATGCACAACTCCTAGTTGCTAAGTCCAACACATACTTGTCATCTCCATGACTCACTTCAAATGCATGTTGACCACAATATTGAGGGACCCAATACCTAGAGTGCATTTTGTTTTCCTCTAATTTCACCCTTGCAGTGGGAGTAAGCTTGTCATGCCAACCTTCCATTATGTCTTCCTTATTTTGCATCCTAACCATTGTACCCACCCTTATATCCTCCAACATTGCAATAATATCTTTTGACCTGGCCTCAATAAGCACACCATTATAACACTCACACATATTGTTTTCAACATTTTCACAAGTAGAAACAAATGAGAAATAAGCTATACTCCACTGCTGAGGATTTTGCTTCTTTAGCAAATACTCTTTTGCATCTGGATCATATGCTGCAATTTTAGACATCACCTTCTAAAACTCTGCATAAGTTGCAGCTTTACTTGCTTGTCAGAACAAAACTTTAAATTGAGCACCTACAATAAAGCATAACTCATATTAATTTCTTAAACTGACAAAACAATAAAAACTTAATGTAAAGGAAGAACGTAAAGGAAGAATGTCAAGTTACCTAAGAAAGTCTTCTTGAAATTTGCATAGATATGCCTTGCATAACATCTATGTTATGCAAAAGGCAATCTCTCTTTTATAACTCTGTCTAACCCCTTTTGTTGGTATGTTATCAAAGTCAATCCAAGACCTTCAGCTAAATGTAAATCATCTATCAATAAGTCAAGAAACCATCCTCAGCTTGTAGTGTTCTCTCCCTCCACAATAGCCCAAGCAATTGGAGTCATCTGGTTATTACCATCCCTACCAACAGTTGTTAATAGTTCTCCTTTACAATAACTCTTAAGAAAGCAACCATCTAATCCTATAACAGACCTACAACCTTTAATAAAGCCTTTCCTAATAGCATTAAAGCAAATATACATTCTCTCAAACACTGGTGGCTTATGTGGCATAGGGTTCTGTGGGTTACTGTTCTGTTGACCATGTCTCTTCACTAAAATCTTAATAGTTGAACCAGGAATCCGCTTTGACATTTCAGCACCATAGTCCCAAAGCTTAGCAACACCTTTGGTATAACCTCATCAATTTGTCCAAAAGCATGTTGCTTAGCTCTATAACACTTGAATTTTGAGACATTGAATGTGAAATTCTGCTTGACTTCTTCTACCATATCCTTCACTTTCCAACTTGGGTTGAGCAAAATTCTGTCATACAAAGCCATGCTCAACCACTTGGCATCAGCAAGTTGGATAGTCAAATCCCTAGAACAAGTGTGCACATTGTTATAACTCTTTATCTGGAACCTATCTTCTAATTGCATTTTACTTGCCCACAACTTTCACTCACAACCTTCAACACATTAAACAAGTATTTGCTTATATTTATTGACATCTAACCAAACAGGGCAACCTTTTGCAACAACATAGTCTTTCAAAGCCTTTTTAAGTTCTTCCTTAGTCCTAAACCTCATCCCTAATTACTGACACTCAACAAGTTTGTAATCAATGCTTGGATTAAATATGGGAAACTTAGACTTCTATCTAAGTATGAGTTCACCATCATCATCATCTTCCTTAGGGCTATCATAGTTAGGACTATCTAGACATTCAATGTCTTCAACTGTTGTATCACCCACACTAACATAACTTGGACCAGGACCACCCCCACTTGTATCTTCAACAATTGCTTCACACTCAATCATCAGTTCCCAAATGTGTGTTTTATTACCCGTATATTGCTACATTACAGCCTTTCTTATGCTTAACGAAAAGACAACTCATAGCTTTTATTGCCTTTTTCAGGTTAGGAAGTATTTCATACAACTTATTATAAAGGTTGCGTCTTAGCACAAAAAGGAGTCTTAATCACGCTTATTATGAAGGCCAGAAGCTGCTATGGAAAAGTGCTAAAAAAATCAAAGTCAACGGTCAAGGTCAAAGGTCAAAGCCCTCAACTCAGAAGACCAGAGATGGAGGCCCTTATCTCAAAATATGACATTCTCCCAAAACCTACCTTGGTCAAGAAGAAATCAAAAAGCAAAAGAAAAAGAAAAAGCAAAAGCAAAGTGTGAGGTGTCTCATTTGTAATGGAGAAGGGCAAATTTGTAAAAGGCAAAAGTAGAGGTATATAATCCAAAAGTTAGGGAGAGAGAAAACATCCATTGTTTTAGGGGCTAAACCATTTGGTTTGTTTAATTTCTTGTCTAGTTTTTCAATTCAAGTTTTTACTTTATTTTTCTTCATTTCCTTTTAATTAAAACTTGTTATTTTCCTTTGTTCTTATTTCAATCTTCAATCTTATCTTGTTGTTCTTATTTCAAGTTTTAATCAATCTTTCTTTTAATGTTTTTATGTCATTTAAATACCAAAAATTAAAGCTTCCATGTTTTCATTAGCTTAAAACCAATCTAATCTATACCAAGAGTCTACATTTCTTCTTCATAACTCCCATACTCAAACTCTAAACAATTTAGGATGAACCACACTTCTAAACAAACTCTTTTAAAGTTACACACCACTTATACACAAACTTCAAATGGTGCCGCCGTCATGGATTGAAGGAGGAAGAGTGCTTGGTTGAGAATCTAAGAAGGAAGCATCATTCTTATCTTTCCATTTCTATTTTTTTTTTCAATTTTTTGTCATTTTATTTTATTGTTTTTCAATATTGATTTACTTTCTTGCAAATCAGGGTGCGGGACCAACAAACTGGAGAGGAGTTGAAGACACAGCTAAAAGACGACCAAACTTCACCGGTGCCGGCAGGCGACCGCAAACTTGGTAGGGGGCGACTACATAGTCACCTCCAGACACGTGGGTCCAGTTTTTTGGCAGTTGAGTTGATTTTTAATGAATAGTTGCACTCTGAGCCTAAATTTTATAATAGAGTAGGATAAATCAATGGAACTTGTTTGTAATAGTTAGAGATAAAAAGAAAAACAAAAAAAATTAGGAAAAATTGGTTTTTGATTGATTCCTTATGATGAACATGAGTTAAACTTGGTAAGTTGTATATTTACTAAGGGATTAAAGTTTTCATTGCCTTGGGAAGTTCAAGTGTGTGAGGCAAGTTGTGGATCATTGCTCACACACTATGAATCAACTTGGTAATCAACACTCTAAGTCCATTTGAGTCTAGTTAATCTAGCTTATCAATCTAAAACTAGTTAATCTATTAGATTAGTATAATATTAGTTTAGTTTTAAGTTTGGGCCCTTGAAGGCAAAGTTGTATAAATTATCAAAAACCCAACTTATAGGCTCTTATTATAACTTAAAACAGGGTAAAGCTCGAAAGGTTGGGACTGATTCTCAAATCACGTGCCAACCGACGTCGCCTTCTCCTCAAGCAGCGTGTAAGCATGGCTTGAGAGGTAAATTCTAACCCTCCTCGAAGCCCAAGTAAGAGGATACCTTGTGTGTTCAAGCATGCTTACATGATTATTTGAAATTTAATTTCCACACTGCAATTTACATTCGCGTATAAGATTAAACCCGAGCCACATAGCAACCATTTGGAAGTCATTCCCCAATGTAAGTAAATTGGACGTTGCTTGATTCTTGAAATCCCTAGACCAAAAAAATAAATTAAAATCAATCAACTAGAGCCCAAAGTAGTCACGCTCCTTCAGAAAAAGGATAAAAATATAGCCATAAGGATTTTGAGTAATCAGTTATCAGATTTCGGTGGACCAACTACCTTCCTCACTCCCCTCTTCCAGATTCATCGTGAGTGAGATTCTTGGTAACACACCACTTGGTGAAGTGAATGCTTACTCTTCTGAGACGTGTAGTAGAGCCATCCTAGTATCGTACCCAATTGTTCATTTGAACAGGGCATAGTAAAATATAGACCAAAAGCAAAGTTTTCAAAACTCCATACTTGCAAAAATGAATTTCGAATTCTTAAGCATACATTGCACCATTTGCGCATGTTAGGATAGTTTTGGGGTCTTGCTAAAAGTGTATGACACTGCGTTCAGGCATTTCTAGTATTAGCAAGAATAAAACTTACTCACGTAGGAGAGCTCGTCGCCCTAGACAATCTCCTGTTTCTAGTCCTCCATCTCATAAGATGGCTGACGAAGTAGTACAAGTTGAAGAGCCTCTCTCCAACTTCTACACACTGTTGCAAGATGGGGCTCGATCTTGTATACGACTCACACCACTCACAAGCGACTTTCGCATTCCACTGAACGTGTTCAATCTTCTACCCATCTTCCACAGGTTAGAACACGAGTTACCGTACAAGCATCTACGCCGGATACATAAAGTATGTAATACTTTTCATCATTCGGGTGTTACCAACGACCAGGTTAAGCTACGAGTGTTTCCCTTCACTCTAGTTGGTAAGAGTCACGCTTGGCTTCTTTCAAAGAAGGCCGACTCTTCCGATATATGGGAAAATGTTGTATTCTCCTTCATGAAGAAGTACTTTCCGTCGAAGAAAATAGAAGAGATAAGAAGCAAGATACAGTTCTTCAGACAGAGTCCGAGTGAGACATTTTCCGAAGCATGGGATAGATTCTCTGACCTACTCCATTCATGTCCTCACCATAAACTAGAAAAATCCACTCTTGTCCAATGTTTCTTCGAAGGCCTTCTCCCAGAACACAAAGTAACCCTCGACATCATGAGTAATGGTAATTTTTTGGATAGAGGTGCAACTGAAGCCTTAACCTTTCTTGAAAACCAAGCTGAAAAAAGTACCCATTGGGGCGACATAAGCAATTCCAGAACAGCCCAACCCAGTACATCTAAGGCTAGTAGTATTTTTAAGGTGAAATTAGATCCAGAAATCAAAACCTTAATCGAAACCCTCACAAGAAAGATAGATACCCTCACAACCAAACAAAAAGACCAAACCCCTCATCCTGTCATGAACGTAAATACCTCACTATTCTGTCTAAGCTTAAATCATATAGATGCCACCTGTCCCTTGCTCACAAATCTATCATCACTTCAGCCAGAATAAGTATGTGCTTTCAATGTACCAAATGCACCGTGGAGATAACATCCAAAATTTGCATGGACTAACATTCGACAAAACCAAACACCACTAGGTTTCAACGAACAAACCAACAAATACAATTTGACAAGGGCAATGTACCTATAACAATCAGAATAGAGCATTGGTTCCATACCAGTTTAACCAGAACTATCAAAACCCATCTATCAACAACTAAAGAGACCTAGTTCTTGTTACACAATCAACTAATGTCCAAACATATAAGCCCATCGAAATAATGCTATTTGTCATGCAATAACAAACCCAAATCCTAATATCCATGCAACAATCTCTGAACTTGTTAGCTCAAGATAAAACCAAGAAAGGTGTGTTCCCAGGTCAAGCTATTCCTAATCCTAAATCGACAAACACAACCTTTGAAGCAACAAGTGACGTGAACGAAGCTAGAGCGCTAAAAACTCTTTTTTTAAAATCCCATCTTTGAGGATTGACTCATCTTTTCCAATGTATTCCTTTCCCACTCCATCTTTTCCTTTAAGGGGATACATCAATAAGGTAACTGGACCTTTCCACTTGGAGGGTGTGGTTGTAAGTGCCGGAGCCTTGTATATCTTGCACATTCCACGTTAGCACTTTTACTCATCATTTGAGTAGTGTACCCCTATGAAGCAAGTATACAATTTTTCTTTTCTTTATTTTATACTTCTTTTTAGAATAGTTTTTATATTCCTATCATTTACAATTCCTATCTTTATTTTCATTTCCCTATTTTTTGTTTTTATGTTTCTTGTTTTTACATAAGCATTTTTCTTTCAATATTCACCTTTGACGTTGAGTAGTCTTTCCTCTACAAAAAAGAGATGGGAAACAAAGCAGACGACGATGGGGATTAAGTGAAGGTGTCTTACGGTTGTCTCTCATGGTTGTTTAGCATGTCTCGTCTTCCATAGGCATGCCATACCGTGGGATGGTTAGCAGCTGGAGCCCTTGATTTCAAAAACTTTTTCCTTCTATGGGTGATTTCTAATTGTTTCGAGTTTCGTCTTTCTCTCTAGTTGGAATGGCTTTAACTAGGGCTAACTAGAGAGTAGGAGAGGAGAGACTAGATTATCTAGAAATAGAGCTAGTCCTCTTCACTTGATTTGCCTACTTGCAAAACAAGAAGTGGAAGATTTAGGGAGGGCAAACCATGGGATGGTTCGCAATTAGAATCACTTAATTTCAAGCACCTTCTATTGGGAGGATCACTTTCGTCATAGTGATTTTTTTTAGTAGTTTTATAGTTTATATTTTTCTTTCATAATAATTTAGGAACATAAAAACCAAATAGCCAAAAACAAATGTTTATTTCTTTCTTTAATAAAAAAAATGTTTGTTTTCTTTGTGCTGTTAATGATAGATTCTCGATACATCAATAGTTAAGTGATTTTTCAAAACGGGAATGGATTTTACACATGCCAACCCCTAGAACAGCGCAATCTAGGGGCGGTTTGAGATCAACTTCGCTTACTGATAAACATAAAAATTGATTAGTTCTACTCACGAATAAATGATGAAATTCAAATGCAAGTAAAACTAAAACTTTACGAAGACTAATTTATCAAAGATTTCTATACTCTCGAATCTATCGAAATAGAGTGGAGTAAAAGATTCGTTCCACTCCTAGTTCTTTACCATTCAAAGTTTTCTATATTATCAGTCCTAGCCAAAGTTAGTGAGAGTAATGGTGTAGAATTTATACTACGAATAGTTCAAATAACAGGATACTAACTATAATGATTCAACTACGAAATGCTATGGAATACTAAGGTTTGAATCTAGATAAAGAATTAGGGGGGATTGAATCCACCTTGAATCCAACTCAATAAACTAGCATAGATTGTTGTAATCCAATTCTTACGTTCTTACGATAAGAATTGGTCGTTTTAATCCCTAATCATTCATGACAATCTCTACCAACTAATGACTAGCATGTGAGAAAGTTCTACCCATTCTCATGGTGAATCAACTCCCTTCTAGAGTGGAATAGACTCTTATAACGATTCTACACTACACAATCAAGTTTTCATCAAGGCTTCATCAAACCCCTCTAATGGAGGTTTAACCTTGATTCATCAAACTATCATTTTCATATGAAATTGAATAAGACATAATATAAAGATTATAACTTTACTATATCAATCTACTAAAGAATTCAATTCGAATTTAAACAACTAAGAAATGAATAACAATCAATCAATTTAATTTAGAGCTAAGTACAATAACGAAATTATGAAGAACTAACTATTTTATTGATCTAATAAATACTAAAACAATGATTCAAATAACTAAATTAAAACAAGATAATGAAAAACTAATTAATGGAATGAAAACTAAAATCTAGATCTAAAACTATGATTGAAAACTAATTAATTTAATTCAATCTAAAAATCTAGATCTAAAACTATCTCTAATGGCTACTTGCTACCTAACCTAATTGATGCTTAAGAGTTAAGTCTTGTGTGTGGAAATGGAGGAGACCAGATCCATATTTTCGTGCATGGGCTGAGGAGCCATGTTTTGGGCCGAAAAATCGAGCCCAAAGCCCAATTTCTTCAGTATACAGAGCCCTTTTCAGCTGGCTTTAACTTTAATAGACTTTTCATCCACTTTTTCTTATCTGATTGGGTCAAGATTTGGACCATTAGAAAGCTCTTTCCGAGTTGGTCATTTTGACATAAGGTACGTCCAATTCCGAGGTTTGAGTCCAAAGATACAGTCTTTGGAAGTTCTGCTGACTTTTATGTGCTGTTTCTGCCCGCGTTGACTTTGACTTTTCAGCTTTTGGCCGAGCTTTACAAAGGCTTGTTCTCCTTGAATCTTAGCCTTTAATCACAGAACTTCTTAGCAACCAACCCTTACTACTTTATCTCGCCAAAGTAGCACATTTCTGCACATAATTGACTTCAATGCCTGAAATACATAAAAGCACGTAATCAGCATTAACTCTTATTTATTACTCGCATAATTGGTCTAAAAGTGTTATTGTTAAGGGGTTAAAACTATAGTTTTGGGCTCTTATCAAACCACCCCCAAAACAGTATTTTGCTTGTCCTCAAGCAAATATGAGAAATTAGCATAAGTGACCAAAAATGGAGTTCTAACTAATCTCGTTTCGCCGAGTGCGATTGCATTGACCATATGCAACAAGGCCTTAAACCACTAGAAATTCCCTAGTGGATGAGTTATAGCCTCGTGAGAGTTTTCCAGTGAAAGTACTCACAAACTTCATCTATACTACAACGACTAAGAAATAAAACTATTGTTTCCTTATTTATGCTCCCAATTATTTATATATCTCACTAGCAATGAATAAAGAATAATCAAGTCGAAACCTAAGCTAATATATGCATAATAATCAATTATCTACGAATAACATATATACAATGAGTAATACTATGAAATGCACTAGCAGGTCCATTTCTGAAAACTCAGAATAGCGTCCTTAAGTAGGTCCTCACATAAATGTCAAGACAAAAACCACTCTGATTTTTCCGCTCAAGTTTCGCTACTCCAGTGTGCAGTGGGTACACTTTACCTTACAATCTCAATGATACACAAGGAAGTCAGAGTCGATCAAACATATCTGCCACTTACTATCACACTAACCTATTCCTAATTGAGCTAGAGGTCTTTATTAGGTGTTGTGGGGATTAGGAGATGTTTTAAGAAGGAAGGAAATGGATATTCAAAACGGACAAGTCTGAGATAATAGAGTCTTCACATTAAGTAACTAGAGAAAACCTTGTTCTTTACTTTTGCTTCTATACTTTGTTTCCATCCTTAGCCACACACACACACACACACACACACACACACACACACACACATATATATATATATATATATATATATATATATATATATATATATATATATATATATATATATATATATATATATTTGTTTTGGCTTTTGACTCCTTTGATTCTATTTTTGGAGTTCTAACTCTTTATTTTATTTTATTTTCTTTTATTTTATTTGGATGCAAACTTTCTTTTCTTATTTGAAGCGACTAACAAATTCTTGATTTCAAAGGTCTTTCTCTTTTCTATCCTTCATCTCTATTCTCAGACTCATTCAAAGAATGGGTAGATTGATTTTTTTTTTTTTTTTTTTTTTTTTTTTTTTTATTTTTTTTATTTTGTTTGTTTTGTAACAGGGTAAAGGATTTGCAGTTTATGAAAGGCTAAAGAAAGGCTCAGAGGGGCGACTAGCGGAAAATAATTCATAGGTTTGAATGTCTGGCTATATCGATCCAAAGAGGGCTTAAATTCTTGCTTAGGATATGGTATAGTGATCAAGCAAGTGGACGTGTGATTTCTCTATCCAGATTTTACTTCTCCCTTGTGTCATTTCTCAAATGTTTCACTCATATAAGACTTTAGGCTATATTCTCACAGGATTTGTAGAATAAGTACTCTAGCTTAGATTTTAGAAACTTATTGCCAACAATCATAGATACTCATGTAACATATTTATAGATAAATGCAAGGATTATTACCTACATATTAACCTAAGTTTCTAAAAACTATTCTAATGCAAAAGCTACGTGAGATTTCTAGATTATCAAGGGCCTAGAGAAGGAATCAATACCAATATTCCTAAGTGTATAACATAAACTTTTTATTAATATTTTATTAATATTTTTGATTTTTTTAACTAGAAAACAAGTGCATATTGTACATATCTATATCCTAACAGATGCCTTAATTACATGTGTTTCTATGCCCCCCCCCAAACAAGAAGCATGCTTTGTCTTCAAAGTATTTAAATAAATAGGGTAGAGAAATACCATGGAAACGCGTGAAATTCTGGAACATCTGCAAAACAAGGTTAAACATACTAATATAGAAAATAAAACTGATGCAACTCTATAAGAGTTCCACCCGTTATAGGGTTAATGAGAAATAAATTTGTCACACCCCGAATTTCGACAGAATTCGGAAAAAAACATTATTTGTTCCCGACTCTTCGATCTCCGAGGTGTGACGCACTCTCAACTCCCAAAAACCCATAAACAGTTTAAATAATGCGGATAATTAAAAACCAATAAAAATTTCAACTTAAACAAAAGTCATCTCCATTACAAAAATTTACAAATGAAAATGCAAATAACCTTATCTCAACTGAAAATCTATATCACCTCAAAGGAAAACAAGGCCTATCTTGAAATGCGACGTTAACGCAAACCACAAGCAGCAACCAATCTTCTTCAACACTAAACCTGTCAATACTTATCAACTATGTTCATTTAATGAACACACCCAATAAGCAAACATGCAAATCGGGTCAGCATTATAAAAATGCTGGTGTGAGTAGCTCTAAAATACAACATATAATGATACATATATATACACAAACTATACGGCAGTTAGTTCCTCCATCGAGGCGCCTTAACTTTCAACGACTAATACAACATTCTTAAGTACAATAATTAAGGCAGGTAGTTCATCCACTGAGGCGCCTTAACTTCCCACTAACCACACAACAAACCATACACATAATAAAAAAACATTTAGTTCCTCCACGAGGCGCCTTAGGTTCTAACTAAACTATAACCAGCCAAGCATATACAATCATCTATCTAAAGATATATCATTAACCAACATATTACCTTAATGATATTAATTAAGGCTTTCTTTGTGTGTCCCTAAAATTCACGTCGTATCTATGTCTTACCTAGTTTCCCTGGCTACCACAATCACTTCCCAACGCGGAACATGTACATCCACATGCCTCCCCTTACATAATGAACCACTTCGTGCGTAACTACCCTGAGCGGGATGCCGCACACCAGGTAACCCTCACACGAAAGCAATTATGTAAGTACTGCCACTATTCGGCATAAAATATCGCGCGTCTCGTTCCAATATTTGCGAACGGAATAATCAAGCCACTATTCGGCTACGATTGCCCAACACATGGGTCAATCAACATCTCATATATATACACCCTACACAAGGGCCAATCATATCACATACACCAGAAGGGCTATTCAAATTCACTGAAACGCCAGAAGGGCCAATCAAATTGCACACGCCCACACAGGGCAAATCACATGAGTTGTGGTAGCGAGGTTCTAGGATTTTTGTTACGTAATTTATTCAAATGTCATACATTTATGACTCATAAACATTTCACTATATCACGTGCATGTCAAATACATTATTGCACTAAGCCACAATATTTAGAAATATCTCAATTATATCTCATAACCACTTTCATTCTTTCACGTGCCAATATATTATTGCACTAAACCATAATCCCGTGGGAAAATATCCACACATACTATACTATCTCATAGTAGCATCTCACATATAAAATAATGGAGTGTTTATACATTTATTTCTCCAAAACTATTGCATTTAATATATATATATATATCCCAACATATTATGTAATGTCACAATATCAACGTCAAATCTTAATTAGATAATGACCACCAAATTTATACAAGCCTCCACAGCATTTTAGCATTTGATTTGTACATACAATTTACAACATAAAATGTAGCACAATTAAACAGTCCACAGTCCACAATCAAAGCCCAATATATATATGCTTTACACACTACTCACGTCAAATCTTAATTAGATAATGACAAACAACGTTATATAATCTCCGACAATATTTTATTACTATATTTGTCCATATTCTTTAATATGAGAAAAACTTGAAAAAGTCAACATTCCACAGTCAACGGTCAACAGTCAACGGTCAAAGTCAAAGTCGACACGTCATGGTCAAAGTCAAACTGTCATGGTCGAAGTCAAACTATCATTGTCAAAGTCAAACTGTCGTTTCTATGTTCAACAGGTTCATGGTCATAGCCATGGTTCATGGCTAAGGTCAAAGTTCATGTCATGGCTAAGGGAATGGTTCGGACCCAACTGGCCAAGCCCAAACCTTAAAACCCGGCCCCAAAAGTCTAAACCAACTTATTATTCAACCTGATCCAATTGGGGTCATAAGGACCAACCCACATAAAATTAGAAACTGGCCCAAAGAAAACTAATAGAACTGGCCCAAAACAAAACAAACTAAAATCGGGCCCAAAACCAACTAAGGCCCAAGACAAAACCAATTAGTGTTAGCCCAAACAACTTAACCTGAACTGGGCCCAAACTAAACCAAATAAAATCGAGCCCAACAACTAAAATAGAATCGGGCCTAAACCAAAACCGACCCACTCGGTCCCGACCCAAGCCCAAGCCCAAGTCGTCATCTCTTTCCTCCAGCAGCCTCCACCACCACCAAAATCAACCACCGTCGACCTCCACTCGACCACCCAATTCAAGCCCACGGCTTTGATCCCCGCAACAACCCCTTCCACTTTAATAAAAGCTAAAACTCCATTCTTGAATTTAAAATCTTCAACCCAAAATTGGATCTAGAAGCTTCTCGCCGCCATTAATGGCTTCCACAAGCTCCACTCGACAGCCCCACCCACAACCAATAACCACCCTTAATCCAACCACACTTAAACAAAACAATCAACAAAACAAATCAACCAAAATACAAAAAACGATACTGGGGTGTGCGCTGCCATTAACGCCCTCGTCACAGTTCAATAGCACCACCCAAATCTAACGTTCAACCCTCCCACTACAACCAACATCAAACCAAGAAATACAAAGTCATAGCACAAGAGCTCAACCACCAATCCGGACAGGCGACGCCATAAAACTGTGTTTCTTACCTTTCGCAAACCTCCACCAAATTCAAACCCGACCTCGCCCATCATCTACCAACAATCCACATTCAATACAAATACCCAACACTTCATAACACTAGGAGTTTAAAACCCACACAAAACAAAGAGTTAAAACTATGCAGGACGATTTCTGTGAGGCTGACGCCATTAATGCCTCCAAGCTCTGACAGAGCTTCGACAGTTTAAGTTCAGAGTATCACAGTTCAACAGTTCAAATAAAATTTCCAGAGTTTCAAGTTTAATAACACATAGATTTCAACTAAAAAGAAATCGACAGTAACGAGACTTTAATAAAAAAATTCTATAAAATATCTACTCACAATAATGAACAGCTCGACGAAATTCCTCCGAGTCTGAGTCGTCGCGCTCCACGCTCTAGCAAACGAGTTTCTAGCTCTGCCTCCATTTTTATTATTTTTTTTATTCTCCAAGAACCCTATTCTCTAGAACAATGTGATTATATACTTGGGTTTGAAACCCAAGCCCAAAACAGACTCGGGCCCAAAAATCAGGCCCGCGTATCCCAAATCCAATCTAGCCGATTTTTAAATAAATAATTTAATTAATTAATAAATAATTACGTATTTTAAATACGGGCGTTACAAAATTGCTTGGGACATAAGCAGACATTAACTGAAATAAAAACTAACCTTAACTCTCATTTAATCATCATCCTCATTTCCCTCTCCAAAGAGAGGAGGTTCCTTCGCATCCTGCCATGCCACTAACTTGCCAAGCCCGCCGCCGTGTGTCATCAACTTGTGCTAACCTGTCGAGTGTTACTATGTCTGATGGGGTGTAAGGAGCAACCAAATGAGGTTGCACCTGCCACCCCGGCTAAGTCATTACTCGAAATGAGCGAACCACCCAATTGGTGGGTCTCATGACTTCAACCCTGTTCCAATCCGTGAACTGGGTACAAAATTTAGGTAGACAACTGAGCATGATGCGGCAAACCAAAACGGGCATAAGAAGATACTTATGCCACATGCTTTGGGCTCTCTTAAGACTAGCCACTAATACTCAGGGAATGTTATATCGGCGACGTCCCTCAGCTAAAGCAAGGAAAACGTCACTAGTGGTACTATTTGCAGAGGTAAACTGCCAATCCCCTAAAATATTCATCAGGATGAATAGCATGGTGGTGCCTACATTGAGGGACAGGCTACAAAGGGCTATGTTATAATGCCCTTGGTCCATTATACGAAACACCCCTCCCCCATAATACTCATGGAAATATGTATAGTCATAGTGGTATGCATTATCGGTCATATATCCCCACGTGTGAATAGGATAAGGTATTGGTATTTCCGAAACTAACGCTACCACATACTTATTGAATTCTAGTGGTGTGTCATCAACCGTGATGGAGAATTCTTGTTCTTCATCCTGGTTACAATAGAACTTAACATTATTGTAAAAAAATTCAGTAAGCTTAGGTGAATACGAGTCGTTTTCACTTACCAGAAGATGCCTCCATCCGAACTGCATGATCCTTTCGCGGAACCAATGTCCATAAGTTTCGCTCCCCAACAAGTGTTCGAAAGATTGCTCCAGTATTACTATAGGAGAAGTCATCACAAAACTACTCTCTAGAACAGCTGCAACGATCCTGGAACAACCCACAAAAAATTGGAATTTTTTGTGCCCACGGGTGTCAGGGCGCAGGGTGCGCTCAACCTATGCCTGGGATGGGCGCGGGTCGCGCTCAGGATGAAAACTGGAATTCTAGTGTTTTGGGCGCAGGTCGCGCTCAGGTTTGGGCTTGGTAGGGCGTGGGTCGCGCTCTAAAGAAATTTTGACTGGCAGTGCCTAGGGCGCTGGTGGCTCAATCAAGTGCAGTCGCCCGAGGTCTTTTGAAATGCGTAAGTGAGAAGGAAAAGTTGGGAGTGAAAGGTGAGAGATGAATGTGAGGTGTAGTGTGGGTTGTGAGTGTAGAATGAAGGAAGTTTATATAGGTTTTAAGTTTCCAAAACAAATCGGAAAGTTGCCAAAAAGCTTTAAGGCAATTGCCAGAAACAAAAAAATTTCCAAAACCGAAAACGAAAACAACCCTTATTCTTGATTCTAAAACAACCCTAATATCTTTTAGATTTAATTTAGAATAATAACATCTAAACTCTTTTAAATTTCATCATATCACAACATCTAATCATAGGTATGCCCATATCGGCAATATTCTCAACCATCACTCCAAAACAACTTATAAAATGGAGGATCATATAACAAATCATGCTAGAGTAAATAATACCACCCCCAAACAATTCGGGAAGGTGGGATTAACGATAAAAACAATGTACAATTGAAAAGAACCATATTATATTAAAATTGAAATTCAAATACAATTAACTACCGAATTCAAATTTAACTACTGAATTCAAAAAACTTAATATCCGAACTAATAAAAATAACTAAATAACATCAAAACAACATATTTTTTGAAAACCTAGCCACGTGATGAAGATGGACCCTGAGATGGAGATTGGGCCTGGGATGAAGATGGGGACTGAGATGAAGAAGAGCCCGAGCCATCCGTCCTTTGACGACGACGCTCATGCCTCTCAGACTCATCTGAAACAGAAACCTCCAGGGGTGGCATGCGTCGTAGAATCTCTACTTCGAACAGGCATTGTGCTTCCATTGCTGCCTTCATCTCTGACTTCAACTTTTTATAATGCACATTGTGACGCTGAAGGAGTGTCCCCATGTTATACAAGAGATGATCCTGACCCTTTTTGAGGTTTTCAAAACTCGTCTGAAGGTTCTTTTGTTTATTTTGAATTATAATCTGCCTATCCCGTACATCTTCACAAATAACATAAATGCAACGCATGCCAGTATGCAACACTGACATGCATTCAGAATCAGACGTACACTTCTCCAAGACATCTTCATCCAAACATGTCATGTCCTCCATTTCCTTATCCGAATCAACCACCCTATCCTCCGATAACATCCAAGTCTTTTGGATGCACTCTATATAAATAGTTTCATTTGAATGCAATTTCAACATAGTCCTATTAGTTCTTGGTTCCCCCCCCCCCCCAGACAACATTATCTTCGTAATTAAAGTAGGAAATGGTGCAATACTTTTCCCAACTCCTCTAATCATATTTATCAAAAACTCGAGGATACATAATTCATACCTCTTATCTTGCAATATCCAGATAACGTGCAGACATGTCAAACCGATGTCGCTCACTTTCTCCTTCCCAATGACGTTCTTACCAATCCACTTAGCTACAGCCAGTTGGTTGGTTCGCAGAGATGACTATCGAGCACAATGAGAATTCGTATTGTATTGACCCCTCCATGAGAGTGTCTTTCATCAATGCAGGAACTCCAGTATACTGGGATTCCTGCACGGTGGCTTCGAGGTGGCGTGCAGGCGTAATGCCTACAATCTCAGCCAACTTCTCTCTCGATAATTCTCTCTGCATCCCGGCCACCTTCATAAAAATTTTCTATCCATCCAACTCTCTCTTCTTATAAAAGTGTTCTACTAAATTGGAGTGGTAGAAATCATCTGTCAAGTACCACAACCTATTCCAATTCCTCCTAATCATCTCGTCACCGTAAAACGGCACGAAGCGGTCGGTAGTAAAAGCTTGTTCCGGCAAAATTCTTCGTCTTAGAGCCATTAGAAGTTTTGAACTGATTTGAGGGTTTGTATATGGTGTAGGAAACAATGTGAAACAACCTCACAAGAAAAACGATGGTGGTGGCGCGGCAGCTCAAATTATTTTGGTTTTTTCTAATTTTCAGTGGTTGCAAATGTTGGGGATGGTGGTGGGAGAGGTTTGGAGAATATTTGGGGTGGGAATGAATTTGGGCGTGGGTTAAGTTTGGTGTTTTTTTTTTTTTTTTTTTTTTTTAACGGTTTAAAGCTTGTTAATGGCGATGGGGAAGACAAACTCGCGACGGTTGGTTTGAAGATGGAGACGCACGTGCATGGCATGTGCGCACGAGATTGGGCCCAAGCCCAATTTGATTTTTCAATTTTTTTCGATTTTTTGCGCAATTTCAAACTAAATTTGCCGCTTCGTTACCAGTCCGATTTATGCAAATGAGATATGGAAATGATCAGGAGAGAATTTCCAATCCAACGATCAATAAAACACTCTATTCCGACCGTGAGTGATATATAAGAAGATGGAAAATACCTCGAAGTGTGTGCATGATGTAAGTTATAAACAAATGAACTCTCATTTCATAGATATGTCAGCCCGAATCGAAATACAATTAAACGGCCTAAACAATACAAATAGAAAGTTGAACAATCCAGGACAGAAAACGAACACCCCACCCCTAAACAAATTTTAGACAACAACGTTTAGAAAATCTGACTTTAAAAGAGCGCCATTTGATAAACGTAAAAATTGATTAGTTCTACTCACGAATAAATGATGAAATTCAAATGCAAGTAAAACTAAAACTTTACGAAGACTAATTTATCAAAGATTTCTATACTCTCGAATCTATCGAAATAGAGTGAAGTAAAAGATTCGTTCCACTCCTAGTTCTTTAGTATTCAAATTTTTCTATATTATCAGTCCTAGCTAAAGTTAGTGAGAGTAATGGTGTGGAATTTATACTACGAATAGTTCAAATAACAAGATACTAACTATAATGATTCAACTACGAAATGCTACGGAATACTAAGGTTTGAATCTAGATAAAGAATTAGGGGGGATTGAATCCACCTTGAATCCAACTCAATAAACTAGCATAGATTGTTGTAATCTAATTCTTATATTTTTACGATAAGAATTGGTCGTTCTAATCCCTAATCATTCATGACAATCTCTACAAACTAATTACTAGCATGCGAGAAAGTTCTATCCATTCTCATGGTGAATCAACTCCCTTCTAGAATGGAATAGACTCTTACAACAATTCTACACTACACAATCAAGTTTTCATCAAACCCCTCTAATAGAGGTTTAGCCTTGATTCATCAAACTATCATTTCCATATGAAATTGAATAAGACATAATATAAAGATTATAACTTTACTATATCAATCTACTCAAGAATTCAATTCGAATTTAAATAACTAAGAAATGAATAACAAACAATTAATTTAATTTAGAGCTAAGTACTTAAATAAATCAATAATCGAAATTATGAAGAACTAACTATTTTATTGATCTAATAAATACTAAAACAATGATTCAAATAATTAAATTAAAACAAGATAATGAAAAACTAATTAATAGAATGAAAACTAAAATCTAGATCTAAAACTATGATTGAAAACTAATTAATTTAATTCAATCTAAAAATCTAGATCTAAAACTATCTCTAATAGCTTCTTGCTACCTAACCTAATTGATGCTTAAGAGTTAAGTCTTGTGTATGGAAATGGAGAAGACCAGATCTATATTTTCGTGCATGGGCTGAGGAGCCATATTTTGGGCCAGAAAATCGAGCCCAAATCCCAATTTCTTCAGTCTACAGAGCCCTTTTCAGCTGGCTTTGACTTTAATAGACTTTTCGTCCACTTCTAATAGCGAATTTCGTCCACAAGATAATAACGAATTTCAAGTCAATGGACAATGCCTAAAACATTACCATGAATTATGCTCACCAGATGTTGAACAGACTCTTCTAGCTTCAGGATCCGATCTACACAGACTAGATGTTTCGTTTGGCGTACTCAATCTTGTTTCTATAGAGGGTGCGCCATTTTGGTAGCCGGGCCATCTTCTATCTTATGATCTCCATAGTTCTTTGAAGTGTGTGGTTGCAAGCGCTGGAACCTTAGTCCACAAAAACTCTATTTCAGAACTGAGTATAAATGTCTTCTGCAACACGAGCAAACGTGCTTTTCGGTAAATGATGGGTACCTAAAATTTCACCTCCTTCATTCTCTTCCCATTTCTACTCTCTACCTCGTGAACTTCAACTAATCATTTGGTGTAAGTCTCACTCATCACAAATAGGGAATGGTCGTAGTACTTTTGCTCGTAAATGACGTGCGCGAAGGATGGGCTGGTGTATGCATTGTCAAACACTCTTCTGTCTAGGTCTTGACTTCCTATCCAATACTAGCCAGTTTAAGGTATACTTTTATCTGACACCAGCTGCGCAAGATAATCTTCGTCATCGCGCCGTTTCTCCCACAGGTTGGGACTCGTCTTGAGGATCTGACGTTAAAAGACTCACCTTGTAGATATGTTTATATTATTGCCTTTTCCCTTTGCATTAAGATTTGCACATGAGATTCGTGTGCAACCTCAGATGACGCATACTTGGAACACAAATGGGCAATGGATTCCAACAGACCAACCCTAGAATTGGTTACTTTGAGTTCCCTTGGGGCGGTTTGAGGATAGCCGTATGTAATAAGGGCAATTTTATTAGACCGTAGCGCAGCGCCGATCGGGATGGTATCATCCTGCGCCCCTAACCCCATAATACATAGAGGTAAAAACCACGATGCGGCTGGATTGGGTTCGCTCCAGAGCTGACATGACAGTTGTCTATGATTTAAGATGGTGACTCTTCTGGACATCCAGTGTTTTTCATATATATCTCCCTTGTATATAAATAAAACCTTTGTTTATAAATAAAACACTCTCCTTCTTTTCAAAAACTCTTGTGACCTTTGAATGACTCATACAATTGGATAGCATTTTTCGTGCCGATCATTTTGATATCTCATTAATCCAATTCAGAGTCCAAACGAGTCGTGGGTAAGCGTTTAGTTTTTTAGGCTTAAATCGGGTTTTTGGCTTGATTTGGGCTTCGAAATTTTTTTGGCCCAACCAAAATATTGAAATCTCGGGCCCTTTAAACCTGACAAACCCGACCACACGCATCACCATCGCTAATTTCTTCTTCCCTAAATTCCAGATCTTGCCCCCTCTCGTTTAAGTCTCGCACGAGATATGCCCACACTAAATCCAGGTCTCGCGCGAGACTGTTACAACTCCGACCACAATTCCCTTCCGTCAGCAAGTCCCATTTCTTCCCCTCATCATTAATCAATATCCAGCCTCTCCTAAGACCGGTGACCCGGTGATGGCGTAGCGATTTTGTGTGGAGAAATTTTTTGGAAATTTATTTGGAAACGGGATGTTTGCTCCATTCTTTGATAATGAAATCCACTCTAGAGGATGGGAGTACTTGTTATATGCTAATGGAGGGCTTTATTCAAAGGATTTGGTGATGAAATTCTACGACAATGGGAGCTTTAATGGCGACCATTTTTGGGTTACCGTCGAGGGTGTGCGCCACGAAGTCACACCTGTTTTGCTCTCCGGGATCACGGGCATTCCTCTGGTCGACCACGTGTTGACTCAGCAGCAGTCCGTGTACCCACGGACATATGACCTAATGCTCGACACGCTAATCGAGGGATAGTACAACATAGACGAAAAATGCCCGTATCAGCGCTCGGTGCGACGGAACCAGTTGGCTGTGACTTAATGGCTGGGATTGAACGTCATTGGCACCTCGAAGCCCTCAGACATCAACAAGACCTTCCTCCACCTTCTCTGGATCCTCCAGGAGCGAAAGGGTAACTTCTGCATCATTACCTTTCTTTTTGATATTATTACACATGGCACTCTTAGATCAGCCCCTCTTGCTGTTCTGGTAACACAAGTTATGATTACCTTGGGTTTTCTGTCCGCCACCCCGCTACTCCCTATACCATAATATGAGAATATGCTTGTCTTCAAGAAATGCATACTGGACCCTTGGGAACCCACAGCACCTAGGGTTGCCGAGCACGCTAGCGTAGGCTCCTCTCACCAACCCTACTTTGATGAGATTGCCATGAGTAAGATGACCCAACCCATAGAGGCCTTACGTGCTGTGAACAGTGGTTTGAGAGACATGTACACTCGCTAGGTATTGATGAGACGTACCTTGGGCGAGTTATGGACAGATATGACCACTCGCCACGCAGTCGATGATGAGCGACAGACATGGGTGAATTCAGCAATAAAATGAGCTTTCATGACTGCATTTCAGCATATGCTTACTTGCTAGAACCAGTTCCAGCGAATGTTCATGGCGAGCCAGCATCAGTTTCAGGCTCAGGTGATGGATACTATTGGTGATATCCAGGAGCAGTTAGCCTCCACGGGAGCTCGTACTGCACGACGTCGCAGGACTCCGAGTTCTTCTTCTGCAGCCCCCGACGATTCTTCTGCAGCTCCTGAGGATCATCAGTAGCTAGTTTATTTTTCTAGTCTTGTATAATATTTATGTCAGATATTTTATTTACATGTTTGCATTTCCAGCTTAATAGTAGGTTATTTCCCAAAAATTTCTGCCTGGATATGTTAGTTATATCTAATATTATATTATATAGGTAGGAACATATATAATAATATTAGTAATAATAATTTATATAGATATATATAAATATATATTTTAGATGTCACACTTAACAGCAAACGTTACCGTAAACTAACGTTTTATTAAACGGTCAGAAAACGGTCATGAAAACGCACAAAAAATGGTCAGAAAACGGTCATGAAAACGCACAAAAAACCGGTCAGAAAACGGCAAATTTCTTTCTATAAATAAGTTCAACACTTCCTCCATATTCTCTCATTTCATATTCTTCCCTCTACACTTCTTATTCTAAAAAATCGTTTTTAGTCCGCTCCAAATTTCAAGCTTCATGGATGCACTAGAAAAGTTTGAGCGTGCAAATTGAAATGACTAACATTCAACAAATTTAACATTCTCCTCATACACCTCTTGAACGACTAACATTCTTACCATTCACTTTCGGTATGTAGGACGGATTCTGGAACCCCGACGTTGCAAAGAACCATGTCGGTGCAGAAACCAACGAAGATTATTCCAGTACGACAACATCTTCACTGAAATGCATTATGCAACGTATTTAATCCCATGGAAGGCCTTCGTTTAATGCAACAAGGACTGATGACATTATTCAAACGTCGAACATTATCATCACCGGTCTTCTTGAATTTCGGGACTGCGGACAATAAACGAAGAGGAACAAGCACAATTCTTGCACGCCCACAACCCAGTTCTTGGCAAATCACACTCTCATAATGGAGAACCACCGAGATTTACCAAACGAAGAGAAAATGTTGCAACAGGTCATTTGCATGGATTGACGGCATAGAAAATCTTATAAATGGATCCCTCCCACAAAAAAGGATCCTCGCCGTTACTTGGGTCGATGACACCATTTTAATTTTGCAATTTTATGTTATTTGTCATTTTTCTTTAGTTTTTAATTATAGTGAAATTTTCCTATGGTAATTTGTTTTTACTTAATTTTTCTCATCATACTCTAATATTTGTTTATCTTTGTCTAAACAGGTCACATTTTTTTTTTCACACATCTTCTACAATGGAAACCCATGTTAGAAGCAGGAAAGAAAATAAGGATTGTCTAGTATAAATATCTCGAAGGCCTTATTCTCTCATACTTATCATTTTTGAATTTTCCATTCCAGTTTCTTCTACACTACCTCCTAAGCCCCATAACACCTAATAAAGACCTCTAGCTCAATTAGGAGTAGGATAGTGTGATAATAAGTAGTAGTTGTGACTTCTCGACCTCGGCTCCTCTGACTGTCATTGAGTATGTGAGGAAACGTGTTCCCACTGCACACTGGAGATAGCAGAACTTGAGTGGAAAAATAAGAGAGAAATTGTGTTTCGACACATACCTGTGAGAACCTATTTAAGAACGCTATCCAAAGGATCCAGAAACAGCCCTGCTCGTACATTTCATTATAAGATCACTGCATGCATGCTCATACATAGATATTTTGATTATTGTATGTATATTAACTTGAAATTCGAAAGAATCAAATCCTTGTTTCCCTTGCTAGTGAGATGTCTAGATACCTGAGATTAATTAAGGAAACAAGCCTTTGTTACTGAGTCGTTGTAGTATAAACGAAGTTTGTGAGTATCTTCTCTGGAAAACTCTCACGAGGCTATAACTCGTCCACTAGGGAATTCCTAGTGGTTTAAGGCCTTGTTGCATACGGTCAATGCAAACGCACTTTGCGAAATGAGATTTAGCTTAGGACAACACAATTTTGACCACTTATCATTTTAATGTCTCATCTTTGCTTGAGGACAAGCAAAATGCTGTTTGGGGGTGGTGTGATAAGCACCCAAAACTGTAATATTAAACCCCAAGAGACATAGCATTTTGGTCGATTATGTGTTTAATAATTATGTAATAATTATATTTTCGTACTTTTGCAGGTTTCCGCATTTAAAATGAATATAATGATAAAACATGCATCGAAGTATGGGAATACTGGAATATTTGAAGTTTCCCACTCAACCCAAAGAAGCCAATGAGCGACTAGAGCCGGGTTTCCAAAAGAACAAAACCAGTGCAGAACGGGTCCACATATAAAGAAGCATCAAACTTCCGAAGCTCAAATCTGATAAATCTGGGTGCCGACGTTAGCTAGTGAACTGCCAGAGCGACCAGGGCGACAAACTCTACGCAAAGACAGAAAGTTGTAAAAATGCCAAAATCGGCACCGCCGCTGGACACACTAAGTGGACCCACTCTGCGGGACCAAAAGGCATGACGAGTCATCATAGGCAGGTGGCAAGTGATGGTCTTAATTTGGTGCCACCTCGCAATAGGAAAGACACGTACCAATTCAATGTTTGAATTGAATTGGGCTAAAAGACAAAACCAAAACATATAAAGACAAAACCTTATAAAGAAAAAGACAAAGCTAAATTAAAATAGGTAAAACCAAAACTTTGTATTTCAAAGTTTTGAATCTCTCAATTAGCATAAGGCCAAAACTCAATTAATCCGTCTCCAGTCTCCCGCCTATATATATGAGGGGGTAGCCTTCATTATTTTTCCTTCAGCATTTTCATGCTTTAGCTATACATTAGTTTTACTTTAACGTCTGTAGTTTTATTCCAGCACTTAAACTCTGTCATTTTCATTCCAATAGCTTAAATACTGTAAGTCAATTTACCCTTAATAACAGTCATTTCTTTTCTAGTGTAATTCCCCGTCCCCGCATTTATTTACTTAATGTATCACGACAAGTTTTATTATTCCTTCAATGACCATGAGCTAATCCCCTCATGGGGAGGGTTATGCTGCTCATGTGAGAATCCGGATTGACTCTTAAATATTCTAGAATCACTACTTAGGAATTAGGCATAGATTAGACATCCAAATCCCAAAATGACCGACCGTACAAATTTAGAGTGCCGATGCTCGAAACGGTTTAAGTCTTGCGACCCAAAATGTCTCGTAGCGACTTTATGGTGTCGATGCTCTCCAATTTGTCCAAATGATGGAATCGAGCCGGGAGCTGAAATGATATTCCGAGATGAAATATTAGTTCAACTCCTTATGCTAGTCGATCTGACTCAAAGATGTGGGCATGCGCTAGGGATCAATACTCGACGTCATCTCCGAACACGAGACGAATTAGAGATGTACTGACGTGGTAATATAAACTGTTGAAAAATGATTCTTGCATGAATATAATTAACTCTCTCCCTGTTCTCTATCTTTGGTTATCTACATCGAAATCACCGTAGTAATTTACATTGTTTGCATTAACGTTAATTTAATTAAAACCAACCTAAAATCCTACTCACCAAAAGTTGTAATTCCAGTTGTGAACCTTTCCGAGCCCTAAGGTTTGGACGATCCCTTACTCGACCTATCCTACCAAACCCACGTGAGTAAGGTAATTTGATTAAAACGTACGGCTATACGAACTTTGGACTTGGGACTTTGGTCTTTGGACTTCGAACTTCGGACTGTGGACCTCGGACTTAATTAATCAAGAAAACTAATAAACGTACAATTAAATGCGTTTTTATCAATGTGCCATCAAACTATTTAGCCCATGCGACTGCCCACATTCCATCTTCTCCATCATGAAAATCCCCAATCCTAGCTGCCTACACCAGTTCACAATCGCCCCTATCCAACTTGCGACCGCGACCGCGACCTCACCTCAACACACCACCACTCCAAATTTTTACAGTTTACCCCATTTTCAACCCCCATTCCAACTCAAAACCCCAATTTTATCAATCCTTACTCTAAAGGGTTCGAGTTCTTAAAATCGTGCCGGAGCAAAATTTTCAAAACCTCTTCAATTCCGATATGTTTGAAGTGCACTTTAGGGCTGGGATTAGAAGAAAAGGATGGGAACTGATAATAGCCAATTTGATAATGAACTAACTATCTATGCGCAAACACAAATAATCAATTAACAAAATCAGTGCTTAAATCAATATTTCTACTCTCAATTCATTATACAATATAGAAAGTCAGGATTCGTTCCACTTTTAATCTATCAAGACTAAACGAATTCAATTAATCAAACACAGGAAACAATAGTGAGAACAATGAGAGTAGTGTTGTGTTTTATTTAAACTAAAACTAATTATAAATTATTTAAACTAACAATGCAATAAACTAATTTAAACTAAGCAACTAAAAAGTGAATTTAATGAATTGGAAGAACATAGAGGAAGGATTAATCCATCTATGTGAAGCTATGATTATTCTAACTAGTTTCTCATGTTTTAATCTTAACCTTTATTAATCTACACAAGGTAAAACAACAAAAGCCACAATTTATTATTGATCCCTAACCAATCCTAGCAATCTCTGTACTAATATATGATTAGCATAAGAGAAATTCTCCTCCACAAATCTCTTTATGGAGTTTCCTTTATCTAGTTCAACTTCTATAATCTCTATCTCTAGACAATTATAAAACTTGAACTTGAAGCACATAAGACAATAAGAAAACTAAAGAAAAACAATCATAACCCTCACATAGATTTCATAAAACTCCTCTAATGGAATTTTTAGCCTAGTTTCATTGGGTTCATTAACAATAAACAATAATAATAAGACATAATTAATTAAACTAAACTTGATTAAAATAACTTGAATTCGAATATAAACTAAGTATTTTATTCTAAGATTCAAAACTTGTTCTAACAACTAATAGAATTGACAACTAACTAGATTAATCTATATAAACTAATTTAATGAATTAAAACTAACTCTTTGATCTAGACTAAGTAAAGCTAAGTAAAAAACTAACTATTGGATTCTTGACTAACTAAAAAACTAAGTATCTTAAGAGCTAATTCTTTCTCTCTTCAAATAAAGGAGACAAGATCCACAAATTCATGCATGGGCTGAGGAGCCATGTTTTGGGCCGGAAAATCGAGCCCAAAACCTTATTATTTCAGTCCACAAAGGGGTTTTCAACTAGAAATGATTTCAACAGCCTTTTCGTCCACTTATGCTCCTCTGATTGGGTCAATGCTTGGATCATTAGAAAGCTCTTTTCGAGCCGGTCGTATTGACGTAAGGTAGGCTCAACTCTGAGGTCTGAGTCCAAAGATACGGTCTTCGGAAGTTGAGCTGACTTTTGTGCGCTATTTCTGCTCGCGTTGACTTTGACTTTTCAGCTTAGATCGGGATTTAAAAAGGCTTTTTCTCCTTGAATCTTGGCCTTCAATCATAGAACTTCTTAGCAACCAACCTTTGCTTATTTATCTCGCAAAAGGGACGCATTTCTGCACGTATTCGACTCCAATGCCTGAAATACATAAGAACACGATAACAGTACTAACTCTTACTTATTAATCACATAATTGGTCTAAAAGTAATATTGTTAAGGGGTTAAAACTACAGTTTTGGGCTCTTATCAAACTACCCGCAAACAGCATTTTACTTGTCCTCAAACAAATATGAGAAATTAGAATAAGTGACAAAAAATGGAGTTCTAACTAATCTCATTTCGCCGAGTGCGATTGCATTGACCATATGCAATAAGGCTTTAAACTACTAGAAATTCCCTAATGGACGAGTTATAGCCTCATGAGAGTTTTCCAGTGAAGGTACTCACAAACTTTATCTATACTACAACGACTAAGAAATAAAACTGTTGTTTCCTTATTTATTCTCAAATATATATACATCTCATTAGCAATGAATACAGAATAATCAAGTCGAAACCTAAGCTAATATATGAATAATAATCAAATCATCTTAAGATAAACAACTATACAATGAACTATGATATAAAATGCAATGGCAGGTCTGTTTCTGAAACTTTTGGGTAGCGTGCCTAAGTAGGTTCTCACAAGGAATGTGTTAAAGCACATAACACTCTGATTTTTCTACTCAAGTTTGCTAACTCCAGTGTCCAGTGGGCACACGTTTCCTTACAATCTCAATGACAATCTAAGGAAGCCGAGGTCGATCAAACACATCTACCACTTACTATCACACCAACCTATTCCTAATTGAGCTAGAGGTCTTTATTAGGTGATACGGGGCGTAGGTGTTGGTTAAAGAAGGAAGGAAATGGATATTAAAAAAAAAACAAGTCTGAGAAAATAGGGTCTTCATATTATGTAACTAGAAACAACCTCATTCTTATTTTGCTTCTATACTTTGTTTCCATCCTTAGCCTTTTTATTTTGGCTTTTTGACTATTTTTATTATCTTTTTGGAGTTTTTATTTTATTTTAATTTTTCTTTTCTTTGGATGGAAACTTTCGTTTCTTTTTCTTTTCTGAAGCAACTAACTAATTTTTGTTTACACAGGTTTTTCTTTTCTCTTTTTTCACTCATCCTATTTCTCAGACTTATCCAGATAGGTAGGCTGATTTTTTTATTTTTTTATTTTGTTTTATTGGATAAATGATTTTTGGTTTGTGAAAAGGCTAATGAAAGGCTTAGTGGGGCGACTAGCGGATAATAAATTTCATATAGGTGTGAATTTCTGGCTATATCGATCCAAAGAGGGTCTAAATTCTTGCTTAGGATATGGTATGGTGATCAAGCAAGTGGATGTGTGATTTCTCTACATGGAATTTACTCCTCCCTTGTGTCATCACTCAGATATTTCACTCTTATGAGGCTTTTAGGCTAGATGCTCATAGGATATGTATTAAGTACTCTAACCTAGGTCTCAGAAAAATACTGCCAAGTACAATCAAAGATGCTCATGTAAGATGTTCGTGAAAAGATGCAATGACTATTACCTATATATTAATCTAAGTTTCAAAAATTAAATCCTAATTCAAGTACTACGTGAGATTTCTAGACTAATATTATCATGGAGAAGGGAACAATACCATTATCACTAAGTGCCTAGTATAAATAATATTTATGATTTTTAATATTTTATACATAAAAGTGCGTAATTTACATCATAAAAGTGCCTAATTTTTGCAAATGTTTCTATCCCACCCCCAAACAATCAAACGCTTTGTCCTCAAAGTGTAAAGAGATAAGGAAAAAATTTACCATATAAACGTGGCAAAAATTGGTAGTACCTGTAACAGAAATATTATAAAAGATGATATGATAACATGAAGCACAATTAAACTGTTACGTACTAACTAAATTGGAGTAAACATGACAGACAATGGGTGGCAAAATGTTTTGAAATGAAATACCAAAATACGCCACTCCCAAACAAAATTGGAAAACTCTTTTTAAGTTTGAAAATTTTTGTTTGGCCTATACTCCAGAAATGTGGTATTGCACAAAAACTTGGGTCTTTTAAAGTCAGATTCCATAGACTTAATGTGATATATATGTATTAACATGCAGTTTACCATATATCAATAATCTAAATAATTGTGGATCTTTCTATAAATAGTTAACATGGAAAACACCATCAACCAAAATTAAGCACCAAGATTTCCTATGACGTGGCTTAGTGGAATGAGAGCGAAGCCTGATAGATCTAGAACCTAATTGAGCATACAGTTTCTTCTTTGTCCTCCTACGAAAGGGATGCCAAGTGAATGAACGTGAGAAAATTGATGGTTATGGAAGATATGTGGGATGTGGATAATTTTGAGAAGGAAGGAATGGAAAAAATGAAAAAGTGTCAGGTGGCTTGTCCTTGGGTGTTACTTCTTCACCAGATGGATTTAGAAAGTTATGAATCATAGGAGAAACAAGAAGGTCAAGTACAAACTCAATGGTTCTTTGAAAAGGTAGAGGGCGAGGAACATTCGTGATGGAAGGTAAATGAGTGACATGAGGATGTGAGGTGGGTGAATGGTGCTCAACTAGTGTTCTTAGTTCTATATCATCAGAGGCCTTGAGATATGCAAGACATTCCTCAATAGGTGGGTAAGAAGAATCACTGGGATAGAGAGTGAACAAATCTTCTTTCGTCATGGCGTCAAGAGATAAGTGGATGTCAATAGGAGGGGACTCGTGAGGTGGCAAAGAAGGGTTGCAAAAGAGTTGAAGGAAATCTTCCTCGATGTTATCTACATCTAGGGAGTAGAAATTATGATCCTTGTCTTCTTTCATAAGAGGGGTATCTACTAGTATGGGGACTAAAGCATCAGCTGCACTAATGTGAGGTACAAAACTCTCAATGAACTTCACTTCTCCTTCTACAGGCAAACCTAGTTGTTCTTGCTTTTGTCTAAACAAGTTAACTTCCACAGAAAGATTCCCCAAAGAAAGAGTCATTGAGCCATCCCGACAATTGATTTGGGCATTGGCAGCTACCAAGAAAGGACGCCCTAAGATGATGGGAATGGAATCATGAGCAACTTCTGTGTCAAGAATAACAAAGTCGACTGGATAATAAAAATCCTGAACTTTAACGAGAATGTTTTCAACTACACCCTTGGGATACTTAATAGAATGATCGGCTAACTGCAAAGTCATTTTGGTTGGTTGAAGGTTTGTTAGACCTAGTTGTTTATATAAATAAAAAGGGAGTAAGTTAACACTCGCCTTCAGGTATAATAGAGCAGTTGTTATGAAGGTATCACCTAAGATGCATTAGGATGACCAGGGTCCTTGTACTTAACAATTCTGTTATATTCAGATAAAGAGGGATATTGTTCAGTTAAGAAAGCTTCGTGGGGTATGTTGGTTTTCCTCTTCTTGGTGCACAACTCTTTTAGAATCTTAGCGTGTTTAGGTAAACTTTTTATAGCATCTAGAAAAGGTAGGTTTATAGTCAGATTTTTAAATACTTCCCTAATCGCATCAAAATTCTCGTCTTTTTTAGACACAATTAGTCTCTGGGGATACGGTGGTTTATCTTTATATTTAGCATAAGGGTCAACATCATTATTAGTCTTTGCTTTATCTTTAGCCTTTTTCCATCTAGGTGTCCATATCGAAACCTCTACAGGTGTAGGGTCTTCAGTTTCTATTATAGTATTTGGTATGGTATCATTTTTAGTTTGCCGGTGATCTTTAGGCATAGTCACTTGGTTATCAACTACTCGCCCTGAACGAAGGGTAGTGACTGCTTGTAGGTCCTCTGGGGTTATATTACCATTACACTGAATACTTTTTATTTCGAAGGTGGTGTTTGTTGACTTAGGATTAGGCACTACTTGACCTAGAAACACGCCTGTTTGGTTATTAGTTTGGTTAGGAGACATGTCAATAACCTTTTGGCACAAAGACTGCATCATTTGCATCGTTTGTTTCATCATATTAGAGTTTTGATCCTACTGATCTTTCATCAAGTTGGAGTTTTGCTGCATAATTTGATTTTGTTTTTCCAACAAGGTCACTACTACTACTTCTGTAGATGGTTGAACTGGAATTAAGGCTTGTTGAGCATTCATGTCTTGATGTTGATAGTTCTGGGTTATGGGTACTAAACCTCTATTCTGGTTACCTAAGTTTCCTTGTCCTTGAGGTTGAGTTAACTGGTTGAAGTTTGATGGTTGTGGTGGTAGTTGTGCATAGACAAGAGGATAATAGAAGTTGGAATGCTCAGGACTAAAACAGACATTACAATGAGTAGACTTAATGTTCATGATAGGAGTGGGTTGTTGTTTAACAAAGATGGCATCTACCTTTTTAGTGAGGGCATCGATAAGAGTTTTAAGCTCGGGATCAGGTTTAACCTCAGAAGAAGGAGTGGAGCGGGAAGAGTCGTTACCTCCCCAATTGTTGTTCCTCTTAGATTAATCTTCTAAGAATTTATAAGCCTCCAAGGCTCCTTTACTAAGAAAACTACCCCCAGTCATGATATCTAGAACCTCTTTATGATAATGTGAAAGCCCCTTGAAGAAAGCACGAACAAGCGTGTCTTTTGCAAGGTTATGATGCGGACATTTTATGAGAAGATCAGTGAAACGGTTCCAGGCCTCTGAAAAGGATTCATGAGGGTTATGGTGGAAGAAATGAATCTTTTGAAGCATTTCATCGGTCTTACGCTAGGATGAAAGGAAACACCCTAAGTTTAACTTGATCCGGACTTACGCTAGGATGATGGAATGTAGTGAGAACTTGTTCTATCCTACACATATGCTAGTAAGGCTTATCATGGTCTAAACTATGAAAAACCGGTAACAAGTTAAATATATTAGGGGGAATTTGAAAATCCCCCACTAGGTCTGCAAGAACGATGCACGACTTAGGGCCATCATTTAGGGCTTTATAAAAATTAGAGAGAGGAGTCTCTTGTTCTTTAGCCATTGATGCAGGTGTAGTGTGTGAAATTCTAGATAGGCGTGTGGTATTTATGTCTACAAAAAACAAGCCTGATTATACTAGAATTAAACTCCTCTGACAGAAAAAATGAGGAGTGAAAGAAGGAGTACCTGAATGCCTCCTTGCTACGCTTATGAATAACGTCTTGTATACGCGAGCTCAGTGTATTTAACAAGTTAGAAACACTGAATAACTTGAAGAAATGGAAGTTTGATCTAACCTATGAAAATCAGTCTGCTCAAGAAGAGGGCTGGTCGGCGCGAAATGTCCTTGGTAGGCCAGTTCAAGGCGAGGTCCAACTCGAGTTCCAGTAAACCTCAAATAGGCGGGCTTTTCCTTTTTTTTTTTTTTTTTTTTTTTTTTTTTGAACTAGACAATCACGGTTAGAACCAAATAAGGGTGGGTGGGTTGAGAATGGGGGATTGCCCCTTGGATTCAAGCAATTGAATTCTTGTCCTGAAAGAGTTTAAGATGGCAGGGGCGCCATTTGATAATAGCCAATTTGATAATGAACTAACTATCTATGCGTAAACACAAATAATCAATTAATTAAATAAGTGCTTAAATCAATATTCCTACTCTCAATTCATTATACAATATAGAGAGTCAGGATTCGTTCCACTCTTAATCTATCAAGACTAAACAAATTCAATTAATCAAACACAAGGAAACAATAGTGAGAACAATGAGAGTAGTGTTATGATTTATTTAAACTAAAACTAATTATAAATTATTTCAACTAACAATGCAATAAACTAATTATAAATTAAACTAATTTAAACTAAGCAATTAAAAAGTGAATTTAATGAATTGGAAGAACATAGAGGAAGGATTAATCCATCTATGTGAAGCTATGATTATTCTAACTAGTTTTTTATGTTTTAATCTTAACCTTTATTAATCTACACAAGGTAAAACAACAAAAGCTACAATTTATTATTGATCCCTAACCAATACTAGCAATCTCTGTACTAAGATATGATTAGCAAAAGAGAAATTCTCCTCCACAAATCTCTTTGTGGAGTTTCCTTTCTCTAGTTCAACTTCTATAATCTCTATCTCTAGACAATATAAAACTTGAACTTAAAGCACATAAGACAATAAGAAAACTAAAGAAAAACAATCATAACCCTCACATAGACTTCATAAAACTCCTCTAATGGAATTTTTAGCCTAGTTTCATTGGGTTCATTAACAATAAACAATAATAATAATAAGACATAATTAAACTAAACTAAACTTGATTAAAATAACTTGAATTCGAATTTGAAGATTGAAATATAAACTAAGTATTTTATTCTAAGATTCAAAACTTGTTCTAACAACTAATAGAATTGACAACTAACTAGATGTATCTATATAAACTAATTTAATGAATTAAAACTAACTATTTGATCTAGACTAAGTAAAGCTAAGTAAAAAACTAACTATTGGATTCTTGACTAACTAAAAAACTAAGTATCTTAAGAGCTAAGTCTTTCTTTCTTCAAATAGAGGAGACAAGATCCACAAATTCGTGCATGGGCTGAGGAGCCATGTTTTGGGTCGGAAAATCGAGCCCAAAACCTCATTATTTCAGTTCACAAAGGGGTTTTCAATTGGAAATGACTTCAATAGCATTTTCGTCCACTTATGCTCCTCTTATTGGGTCAAGGCTTTGACCATTAGAAAGCTCTTTCCGAGACGGTCATTTTGACGTAAGGTAGGCCCAATTCCGAGGTCTGAGTCTAAAGATACAGCCTTCGAGAGTTCAGCTAACTTTTATGCGCTATTTCTGTCCGCGTTGACTTTGACTTTTTTTTAGCTTTGAACGGGCTTTAAAAATGTTTTTTCTCCTTGTATCTTGGCCTTTAATCATAGAAGTTCTTAGCAACTAAGCTTTGCTTCTTTATCTCGCAAAAGGGACGCATTTCTGCACGTATTCGACTCCAATGCCTGGAATACTATACATAAGAACACGATAACAGTACTAACTCTTACTTATTAATTACATAATTGGTCTAAAAATAATATTGTTAAGGGGTTAAAACTACAGTTTTGAGCTCTTATCATATATAAACAAGAGAAAAAACCAGGAACAAGGCCAAAAAAATTGCCTATAAGTTGACATTATTTTTACTTACTTAATTTCATTTATTTAAACTACATTTGTATTGAGCTTAGTTGTTTTACTTTATTGTAGGTTAAAAAGAATACTCCAGTCACTGAACCAGAAGCAGAAGTAGAGGGGAAGGACACCACAGATCCTCCAAAGACTCTAGCAAAGCCTCCAAAAAGATCAAGAAAGAAAAAGATAAATATGTCTCACCACTGTAATATATTGTTTTCAATGTATCTTAGCAATATTAATTTCTCATGTGTAGGCCCCAAGTGCACCCTCAACCAATATTGTAGCACCATCTAGAACAGATACAAGAGAGCCAAAAGCAGAGGGGAAAAACACCACTGCTCCAGCAAAACCTCCAAAAAGATCAAGGGAAAAGTAAATATGTCTCACCACTGCAATATATTGTTTTCAATGTATCTTAGCAATATTCATTTCTCATGTGTTGGCCCCAAGTGCATCCTCAACCAGTACTGCAGCACCATCTGGAACAGATACAAGAGAGACCCCGTCAAGTAGTATTGCAGCACCATCTGGAATAGATACAAGAGAGACCCACTCAAGCCATACTGCAGCTCCAATTTTGGCTTCACAGACTGCATCAAATGTGCCAAGTGGAAGAAAAGTCAGAGCATCCAAGGTGAAAGCAATTGTTTCACAAGTTATTACTGCTTCAAGTCCAACCAAGTATACTAGATCAAAAAGTTCAAGTGCACGAGAGAGTGAAGCTCTAGCTACTTCACTGAATACCAGGGCACAGAACGTGCACTGGGAATGAAGTCTAGTGGTAGGGGCTATAAGCCTAAGAAATAAGAGTTGAGAACTATTTGTACATAGTTGGGAATTATATGTGTCTGTTGTTGGTATTTTGAAGGAACTATGTCTGTTTATGAACACTATGTCCGTGTCCTTTGTTAATGGGCGTAATGACAAGAACAAACTATTTTTTTTTTGTTATGGGAACTTTTCATATATGAGAATTTTTGCTAGTATGCATGTTATTTTTGGTAGTATTCAAGAACAAGCTATTTTTGGTAGTATACATGTTACTTTAGATATGTTTCCTTTTCAGGCTTGCATAAGGGACCAAAACAGGGAGCAGACACCTCGTGAATAGATGTACCCATTAACTTCCAAAGTGCTATAAGCAGACCCTATATATTTCCTTTTTCCAAAGTGCTATAAGCACTTTCCAACAACTTCAGTCGCTGCAATTCCCATAAATACCTTATCAACAAAGGCCTATAAAAAGCAGCACACATAAACCTTCACTCACACCATTTCTCATGGATAGTGGAAAGGGCAAGGGTAAGGCATCGCAGGAAGTTGCATTGCTAGAGAATAAAAAGGAAAATGAGCCAAAAGAAAAACATAAAAATAGAAACAATGCAAGCAAGAAAGAAGAAGGAAAATCATCAAATAAACCAATTATTGAGTTCACCATAACCATTACTGGTGACCCAAATGTTGATCAAAAGAACTTTCTTGACCACTTGCAAACCATATTAGCTGAAGATGATGATGAAGTGTCTGAAAGTGTTGGGAGTTCTTGAGATGTAGTAATATGGTGTGAGTGAACGTCATGTATTCCTGTCATGCTCTGTTTTCCATTTTGTTCATGTCTATGTTGTAGTGTTGTTCTTAGTTGATATATTAATCTTTTTATCTATTAATGTGGTTATCTATATATATTAATGTTGTTGGATGATTCAATTTGAAAGACAAACATAAAATATTTCCATTCACAAATTCCAAACAAAATATTAAACCTTAAGCACCGGCTTCATCTTCTCCCTTGAAGGAGAAGATTAGCCTTCCATAAAGAAGGAAGAACACGAAGAACGAGAAGAAGAAGAGTTGAAGAACATAAGACTAGAAAGACTAATTTATTAAGACTCAGTTAGTTAAAACCGAATCTTTTATTATTAATCTCTCTCTGCCTCAAGTTTTGGAGACAAGAATATACGTGAATTGGCCAATTACATGAGGCACTTAGGTCCTCTATTTATAGGGGTTACAATGAGTTCTAGAAGCATTCCAAACCGTCATTTGTTTCCTAATACAAATAGACTTCTTTCAGAGTCCAACTTGGTCTCCAAAACTAAGAAAGCATTGGCTACAGTGTTGATCCATGCGTTTAGACGCACTATCAATGCGTCTGGATGCGCGATCCATGCGTCCCAGACGCGGAAGTCTATTTTGTCTCTTCTGCTCTATCCTTCTATCCTCTTTTGCGGGCTTTGGTCCAAGCAATGAATCTTTTGGCGTTGGGCTTCCAAATAGGCGTTAAAATAGGTCCAAGTCGCATATTTAATAGCTTCAATTCCTTGGCTTTCTCCATGATTGTCCACGGGCTTCCCATGTGATCCTTAATGCTCCGAATTGCTCCGTTTTACCCCTTTTTCTCTAATATTTCATAAAACTCTCTCTTTCACCTATAGAATCATAAAACATAACTTACAAACACTATTAGTCCACTAAGATGGCTAAACAAGAGGTAACATCATCATCTCTCTCATCATCTACATAGTATCTCTCATTTTCAGAGCTAGAGTCTTCAGGTTTAGGTTCAGGTGTTTCTTCAGGTTCAATAAAGACTTCACCAGGTTCACCATGTCCACCATCTTCACCATGTTCAATATACAATTCAACCTTACCAGTCACCCTTGCAATTTTCATCATTTCATTTGTATTACTGTCATCAATGACTAATCTAATTGAAGATGCGAAAGTCTTTCTAGGATGGGCATAGTACATCTTAATCATGTTAGTAATCCTTACAGACTTCACCATATCCACTAGCTCAAAGAACGAGAATTTATCATAATCCACTCTGTAATAGTATTCTATTTTAGCTCCCTTATAATAAGGTATTGGCTCAGACACGAATTTCCCCCCATGGTTAAGTTCTATGCAAAAATTTGGTTCTTCTAGAAATAAACCTTCCAATATATGATCCACTGAACAAAAACAAACAAGACAATTGGACATTTTAATATTATTTGACTGAAAACATACAAATATATATAATAGATTAACTATTCCAATATACCCCACATTAACAAACAACAAACCAAAACATACTTATGGATATTATTTTACCGATAACCTACATAACTAATTGATTAGATATTGTAATATACCCAACTTTATTATCCAAATGACCACTGAGAACAAAGAAGCAAATTTTATCAATTTTCAATTATTCTAGAGTGGGAATCGAGATGCTTTACAATAATAAAAAAAAAAAGACTCGATAGAAGTAACATACTTGATTCTCCAATGAAATGACGCTCCAATTGAATATTAACTGTCCTTCTCTTCGAATTGGTCCTCCAACGTGCACAATTTGTTTTGAAATATTTGGAAATATCTCACAATTTTGGTTTTTTCTCACGCTAAGACAAAAATTGGGGATTTTGACTTATAGAGTGACTTAGTCAAGATCTGGGTAACCACATCGGAAAATACGTGACACGTAATTAGAGAAAAAGAAAAAAAAACTTGACACATGAAAAAATTGGACAGAAGTGTAACAGAAATCATGCAACGTTGCAAAACGTGGTACACTTCGTTATCCAAATTTGCTCAAAAAAATGTTTATGCCCCAATTTTTGATTTCGTGTATAGTTCGTTACCCATCTATGCATTTTTTTTTCTATACTACTAATCTAAACAGTTGGGAATCAATATAGAAAAACATATTAAAGCATATACCCCCAAACAGAATGAAATGATGCATTTGGAGTGTAAAATACAGAATGATAAGAGAAAACTTATGTGACCCATCATGGAATGTATATAATAGCCCATCATGTTTGAATTGTCCAAGAGTATGAGTGTGGTAGAAGTTGTCCTTCATGAAGCTCAAATGATTCGAAATAGGACATACTCGACTTCTCAACTACTAGAAAAATAGATTCTTGAGTTTGTATGTTGGGCAACATCTCTTTACTGCGAAGGTTGAGAAAATTATGAAGGACCTCTGAGGCAATTGGCTCAAGTGTGAATTGGAGGTTTTTTTAAAATGATTTAGTGGTGTAGTCCTCATAAATTGGTGGATTTTTTTTATGAATAGAGGTTGGCTTCCAAGAGGTGTTATATTGGGATGGTGATGGCTAGGTGGTGGTTATGGACATGATCTCGAGGACTCAGAGAATTCTTCATCTAGTTTTAGCGTATCCACAAAATTGTGGTTAATATCTGCAATAGTAAGGATGTCACAAATTTGTTACATTGATAAGTCTTACATAATTAAACTACGAGTAATTACAAACAGATTGTACCTACAGAATATTGTTCTGGACAAGAGAGGCGCAATCGTAGGATCCACTGGCGCGGGTGCAGCTCGATCTTCTCCAACAGCTCTAAGTTTCCATCGGGTACTTCCGGTGTTCCTTCTCGTTCTGATGGTAGGCTCCGTTTCAACAAACCTGTAATGAAAACATGAAAAGAAATATTAATACATGATATTTAAAATGAAAACATGAAATTAATGAAAATAAAATAAGAAAAATAAAAAAGAAGAGATTAGGAGTTTGTGTTTGAATCCATATTTCTTTCCAAGCTTAGATCCCCGGTAGCGACGCCATTTGAAGTTGATGAGTATGCTGTGGTGAGTAGTGGGTTGAAGTCCGTCCTAAATCTTATGTTGAAGAAGATGGTTTGATGGCTAAAAACAAAAAACTTACCTAAAACTTCTCCTATTCATGTTTCTAATCTCTAAAGGGATTGAAAACAAGTTTTCTAAAGTGCTAGGAAGATAAAAACATTGAAAGTTGGTTGCTTTGGATTAACAACTTGAAATAACAAGGGAAGGAAAAAAGAAATAACTTGGTTAACAAGTCACACTTATTTGATTGATTCAAATGAGTGTGACATGCTTCTATTGATTGAAATGACAAAAGGGAAGTGTAGGAAACAAGTTGATTGATAACAAGATTGAAAGACGAATAATTAAATGCAAGGAAAAACTTTAAATTAAAGAAAACATAAAGTTTGAACAATGGAAAATAGCAAAACAAGAAATAAAGCTTTGAAATAAAATAAATCTATCTAAAAAATATGAGTAAATGATCTTAATCCTTGGTTTGTCAAGCCAAGAATTGGATAATGATGTCTCTCTACATTTTTTGTTTATATACCCTTACTTTTACAATTACAGATTTGCCCTCCTTTTCTAGATGTAGGACACCTCATGGTACGTGTTTGCGTTTTACTTTTCCTTTTTGCTTTATCTTTTTTGCTTTAGGCTTTATCTTTTCTTCTTGAGCAAGCTAGGGAAAGGAAGAGCAAGCTAAGACCACTTTTGAGATAAGCTAGGACATCATCTTCAGTCTTCTGAGCTAAGGACGAAATCTTTAGACTTTTGGGTTTGAATCCTTGACTGTTGACTTTGACCTTGACTTTTCAGCACTTTCTCATATAAGCTCGAGTCTTCCTAAGTAGCGTTAATAGACCTCCTTTTGGCGCTAAAGTGCATTGTTTACAATAAGTAGTCTGAAAAGGTCTGTAATCTGTAAATGATAGTAAAAGCTATGAGTTGTCCATTTATTATGCGTAAGAATGGTTATAATGCAGTAATGTAAGGGGATAAAAACGCACATTTGGGGTTTGATCAGCATGCTAAAAGGGCTAAAAATATTTTATGTGGCACATTTTAGCACCTCCATATAGCACCTTTCCATTAGACTGGCTTTAAGTCCGAAAATGCCCCAAAACTTGCAAATTTGTTCAACGTTGCACTAATTACTACCAAAAATTCTAAAGCAACAAACACTTTGAACTGAATGGAGTGAACACAATGACAGGGCATTTGACTCACATTACTTTTTGATGCAGGGCATGGTGGTGAAACTGTTGTTTTCAATCGATTGAATTTAATGTAGTAATAACGTTACCTAGAACTCAATGAACTTCATTCGAATCAATTGAAATTCACAAATAACTTACTTGAAAATCGAAAAGCATCCAAGACTTGTTGATTCCACTAATATAATACCAATATATGGGAGATAAATAATAGAAAACACTTCTCTAAACAATTTTCATTAATCAATAAGCTGATTTTCGTGTTACACCTTAGAGCCATATTTATAGGCTTCCAAACACTTCAAATTGCAAATATAAACATCTAGAAAAATCCTAAATTGATACTACTACCTAAGGCCTAAAACTACTTCAAATACTTCATATACCAATCTGGAAACGCCTAAAAACACAATAGAATCCTAAATAATGAAAATATATAAAATAAGTAATTTCTAAAGTTAAAAATATTGCATATGGGCTAATCTTTTGAATTCTATAAATTTCATTGATATTGACTTGCATCATTAATCAACAAACTTTGAAGCCATTAATCCTTGATATTTCATAGGAAATCAACATGCTTTAGTGTAAATTGTGGAAATCTGCAAGTTATAAGTTCTTTCCTAATCTTTTGAATTCTATAAATTTTATTGATCTTGACTTGTATCACTTTTTTTTCTTTGGTTATCTGAAATCTTAAAGCATCTTTAATTGAATGGTGAAAACTCGAACACACAATTTTTTTTTTCAAACCAAATACCAAATCATTGAAACACTAAACATCTTCAGTACAGACATCAACTTTTCAACACCAAACATCGCTACTTTGGATAAACTGTGTCAGAATAGCCCACACGGTTTTTGAAACCTTGAGCCAGAAAGCCCAAAGTCCACGCGACTTAATAAACACCACACCAGTTAAAAGGTGTCAATGAGAAAAATGAAACCAATGTACTGTCGTTGTCTGAAATTTGATTTGTCTTGGGGGGCTGGGGGACCACAAGGAAAAAGAAAATGAAAATCAATGACACACATTACTGTGAGTTATTGGATCATTTGATTTATTTTGCGGGGAGAGGCAAGCTATATAAATACAATCCTATGAATGTGGTGGGTTAGACATGCGTAATGTTTGATAAACTGTGTGGTTTTTGAAAAGCCGCAACGTATATTTGGTAAAACAGCAAAACCAGCCCATTTGGTGTTTTGTTTGATGATTTTTTGATATTGACGATTGATTGGTATACCTCTAAAGATGGTTTTTAACCAAAACAAAAAGTATAAAGGAAAAAAGCAAACTCATGAGGTGTCTTGAATCTAAGAAAAAATATGAAGCAAACTACTGAAGTGGCTTGAATCCAAGGGAGGAGGGCAAATCTGTAACTTGTAAAAAGTGTAGTATATAAACCAAAAAGTGAGAGGAGAGAGAGCACCTATAATTAATCTATGGTCATGTAGGAGTATTATAGAATTTTAATTCAAGTCCTTTATTTTTCAAGTCTTTTATTATTTTTATTTCAATTTTGTTGTTTATCAAGTTTTTCAATCTAAATTGTTTAATTATCAAACTTTTCAATCTTGTTTCTTATTCTCTACAAGTTCTTCTTCATTCAATCATTTCAATCAAGTTATTCTTTTTCATTTCAAGCTCTTAAATCTTGTTTTCATTTACATGTTTTTGAATCCATCCATTAAGTAAAGTAGAGTGACACTACAAAACTAAGAATTTACCTTCCCCTCTTCATCAAAAACTCTCTATTCTCAAAACACAACTTTCCATGGTGAACCTTAACAAACCACTACTTACTACACCTTAAATTTGGCTACATAATCAGCGTCACATACAATTACTTTCCCAGGTGGGATATATGCTTGAACTCTATGATGTTGAGTGTATGTCTTTGAGCTCGATCTAGGGGCTTGCAAGAGGTTCATATGCAGTTACATGATGTGCCCCTTCAATTCATTTCATTTACTATTTATACATATTTTTGAGAGTATGAATTAACCACTACAATTATTAAAATCAATCTTGCAGTTTTAAGACCAACCATTATACCTATGATCTCTTGAAACAAGACCAACTTTTATACTCGAAAATCTATAAAGTACTCTAACATCATGAACATCAGATTAATGTGTGAGGAAAGCAAATTGTTGGGTAGAGAAGGTTAAATGTATTTGACAGCTTACTATATATATATATATATATATATATATATATATATATATAATAGCAGTTGATAAGTACCCAAAACTGTAATATAAAACCCCGTAGAGACATAGCATTTTGGTTAATTATATATTTAATAATCATAAATATTAATTATATTTTCGTGCTTCTACAGGTTTTCCCGATAAATGTAAAAATGAGGATAAAGCCAGTATTTAAGCACGGAATAGTGTGTTTACGTGAAATATTCCAATTTAGTCCATGTGAAGCTCCATGAAGCCTGGCTAAAGCCCATGACTCAAACAGGATGTTTCCAGGTCAGAACAGGGTTAAAGTGCAAAAAGTATCAAACTTCCGACAAACATATCTTTTGAACCTGAACTCTAAATCTAGCAAGTGAACCATCAGAACAATCAATGCGACAAGTTCTATCTCATGCCAGATTTTGCAGAAATCGATTTTCAGTCCCACCACTAGACAGAGTAGGCAAACCCACTATGCGGACCCACATAATTTGGTGATCAAGCTCACTCATCAAGCTTTATTATTGATTAAGCAAAAGTTAAAACTCATTATTGCACTTAAGACTTTTGTGCACACAAAAGTCTTGATTAGGTAGGAAGACAGATTATTGATTAGAAAAAAAACAAAGGTGCATTTAATGATGTGGTTAGGAAAATCAAATGGTATAATTAAATTAGGTGGTTGATTCACGTGGGTGGAAAGAAATTGAAGCAATCTCTTGCTTTGAAAGGGAGTTTTCATTGGCAAGACACAACTTTTGATTCCTTAGTTAGTTTTAGTTTTCATTTTGCTACGGAGTCAGGAAGCTTACATTTTCTAGTTCTAAGTTTTAATTAAGCTTTGTACTAGTTTTCACAAGCATTCTAATAAAAGTACTTCCTTGTAAAATTAGGATTATCCTTGTTATTCTCTTTTAGTTCTATCAATTCAACTTTTTGTAATTTCTATAATCTAAGGATCACGAGCTAAAACCTTCCCAGGTGGAGGGTTAATGACACTCATGTGAAGATCAAACTCCGGTTGAGGAGTCCTGGATCATGGCTTAGGACTTAGGTTGTATTTAACATCCTGTCACAAAATGACAGTGATCGTCCAAGATTGGAACCTGTACCTCGAGATAGGCTCGCGTGTGCAACCCAGGTGACACTGGGGCTACTCGCATGCGTGAGTCTCTGGTGAATCTAGGCTTTCAAATTTGAGCGTCTGGGGTAGAATAGATCGAACCAGAGGTTGAATAGATATTTCAGAGATGAATATCAGTTCAATCCCTTAGGCTAACAAGATGGGCTTAGATATAAGTTCGTGTTGTTAGGGATCGACGTCTCAACGTGTTTTGGGTTTGTCTATGAACCCAAAACAGGTTAGAGACAACATGAATTAGGCTTTTTAATTATGGAAATGATTTAACATGAGTCGAATCAACTCTCCACCTTTCTTTCTCTATATTTTTCTGTGTTAAGAAACTCAGCTTTTGTAAGTTTTAGTAATTGGAATTCTAAGTAACACTGCAGTATAATTCTAATAATCTAAAAAAAAAATCCTTCTCACAAGTTCTCTAGGTAGTAATTCTAGTGAAGTAAAGTTCAACAAGGGTTCTAGAATTTAGGTGTGGAATGATTCCCTTAGTGTATTCCAACATACACGTGAGTTAGGTAATTTATTGATTCGTGTCTGAGCATGTATATTACATAAACTTGTGTACACACGAAAGAAGTGAACAACAATCCCTTTTCAGGCTCATTGGGGTTGTCCACATCAGCAGGGGGATTAAAAAAAAATAGGAGAGAAAAATGGAAATTTTTCCTAGACCCAAAAAGTTAAACACTTAAACCTAGAAAAACATTGTCATAAACACTAAAAAAACTCCCTTTCTTCCCCGTCCAAAACCCTTTCTTCTCCCCTCACTTACCAGATTCAACTCCGATAAAGAACCCCACCAAATTATCTCTACTCCAAACTCACTCTTCAATCTATAAGTTTCTTAATGATGAAAGGAATAAAATTTAGAAACTCTATTGTTTAAGTTTCTTAATCTAATAAAAGACTTTCATTATCCTCAGAAATCGATCTTCAGAGGTCTTCTCTAATAATCTGGCATTACTGAAGCTTTTTTGTAAACAATTCAACCAATTCCGAAAGTTTAATTTCTAGAAAAAAAAAATACTCTTCTCAGTTTGGTTCGTTCATATTGAAATCTAGATTCTCATCTTGATCGCTCCACTGAAGTGATTGGATCAAGTAGTGTGGGATCTCTTTTGAAGATGTTATACACATTAATGAAAGGTTAAAGGTGTATTTCTTCTTTTGTTCAAGTTGAGCACAAACCTCATTTTGTTTGTGTTTGCATATTGATTGTGCATGACCTCTTGAAAATTGTTTGTAGTTTGTATAGTGAATTCGTTAAACAGTTTGGATTGTTCCTTTAGTTAGGCGTTTTTAATCAATACTAAAAAATGTACTTTGTCTTCTTATACTGAAAAATAGACGAACAAATTAAAGAGAAACAACCAATTACTATGGTATGAGACAATTTGACAACTTAAATAATCAGATTGTGATCTAATCTCCCATTTAATTTGTTTATTCAGACACTTCTTGGTTTATCTTACACCAGGTGAACCAATGCAACTGTCCCAGTAATTGATTTGTCAGCTTATTTTTATACGCTTTGATTTTATATTTCATTGTGAAAAGAAAGAGGAATTTCAATGGCTAATATGTTTGAAATTAGCCATGTGTGTAAATAAAGAGAATAAATAAAGAGAAGAAAACACACGTCTCTCTCCCGTGCTCCTGCCTTTTTCACATTCAGGTATATCTCTATTTTACATTAGGAAATCAAAATAACATTTTGTAGGAATTTTGTGGGATTAAGGTTTGTTCTAAAGTTGGGGTTTTTCAGCCCCTAAGCCAGCCTTACATGCTGTTATGTACTCATTTTCTATCTTCAATGGATCCATCTATTTTGCATTTGGGATTCAACGATAATAAATTTCTAATGCTTTATGACTATTGGAAACACGTCATCTTCTTAAAAATTCATCTGATGAGTCTTCGGCACTATCGTCTGGGTATTAGTTTGATGGTGTCTAGTATTGCTTATAGCATATTTAAGTTAATGGGGCTTTGGCAGTAACGTTTGGGTTCAAGCAATCGTTCCAATTAGCAAGGAGATGGTGAGTATATATTTTTGTTAAAGTTCCCTTGAGATGTAAGTTCTTATTTGGTGGTTGTACTATGATGCTTTTGTTCGATATGCTTCTACTTGCTTTTTAAGACCATGCAAAGGAGCATGTAATCCAGTATTGTCCTTAGTGATGGTAGCCTTTGTGATGATGGATAACTTCTAAGCTTTAGGTATTGGCCTTAGCTTAAGCACGTTTTGTCATTGTTGCTAAAGTATGATTTTCGTTTTTGGTTACTGTCTGGTATAGGAAAGTTTGGCATGGTATTTTATGGCAATTGAAGGCAAGCTATTATTCTCTTGGATCTTTGATTGTAGGATTATGTGTGACGACGAACTATAAAGACTATTAATGTAAAGCTACATGGAGCTTGAAGTTGTTATGAACAAATTATCAAGGAAGATCAATTGCTTATCTTCTCTTACTTCCATTACCGTTGTGTGTGAAGGCTTCCTAAACCCTAAAGCGAGAAAATGTTAGTCCTTATTCATTCATGTTTTAGTACAATAAACAGTATAACCACATTGAGGAGATAACACGACTCAGTTTTCTTCTTTAAAACTGAACTCATGCCTAACAAAGAATTAGTTGTTCCAAATTAGAAATTCAAAAGACGTGAGAGGAGTTTTATTTAATTATAGTGATACCTTGCTTTATTAATTATAGATGCAGAATGTCAAGCCTTGGAACACAAGATTGATTCGGCACTACGTGAGACCATTTGTTACAGGTTATTCCCCTTTCTCACGAGTCATTGCATTATATGATTGATTTAATTAAGCTCTTTGCTTCGTGATATACGTAAAAAGAATAGTTTACCTACGAAATGAACGTTAAACTCAAAACGCAAGAAAACTAAACTAAATTACGAAAAGCTATCAAAGATTTCTATACTCTCAATTCTATCGAAATAGAGTGGAGTAAAAAGTTCGTTCCACTCTCGGTTCCTCAAGATTGAAGTTTTCTACAATTGACTAGTAATCCAAAGTTTAATGAGAGCAATGGTGGAGGTTTTATACTACTTAACGTGAATTGAACGACAAGATCTGAATAACGAAATGACATATATATAAAGATGAGAACTTTACTACTTTTAATTAACCAATACTTCAAATCTAATTAATGACTAAGAATTGAATAACAACAATTGAAATTAGATATAATAAAAAATTGAATTGACAAGAATAACTATTTTATTTATCTAACTAAATGAAGAACAATGATTCAAAGGATTAATCTAAAACAATGAATTGAAACTAATTAATTTCACTAATTGAATTCAAATAAAACTAGATTTAGAAGCTATTTTAATGGCTACTATTTACTCTAACCTATCTAACTATCTCTAACTTAAGAGCTAAGTCTTATTTTATACAAAGGAGGAGACCAGATCCACAATTTCGTGCATGGGCTGAGAAGCCATATTTTGGGCCAGAAAATCGAGCCCAAAGCCCAATTTCTTCAGTCCACAGAGCCCGTTTCAACTGTCCTCGACTTCAGCAGACTTTTCGTCCACTTTTGCTCCTCTGATTTGGTCAAAGCTTAGACCATTGCAAAGCTCTTTCCGAGCCGGTCATTTTGATGTAAGGTAGGACCAATTCCAAGGTCTGAGTCCAAAGATATGGTCTTCGGAAGTTCTGCCAACTTGTGCACTGTTTCTGCCCGTGTTGCTGGGCTTTACAAAGGCTTTGTCTCCTTGAATCTTGGCCTTTATCACAGAACTTCTTAGCAACCAACCCTTGCTCCTTTATCTCGCCAAAGTGGCACATTTCTGCACATAATTGACTTTACTGCCTGAAATACATAAAAACACATAATCAGCATTAACTCTTATTTATTACTCGCATAATTGGTCTAAAAGTATGATTATTGAGGGGGTTAAAACTACAGTTTTGGGCTCTTATCACTTCGTCATAGAAGTTGTGCTAATATAGTGAACACTGGTAATTAAGCAACACAAGTAGAATGAAGGTTCCCTTAATAGGTTTGCTTTTGGTCTATGCTTCTTAAATTGATTGATATTTGCAATTATATATATATTTGCAATAAAAAAGATTTGCAAGTAGAATGAAGGTTCCCTTAATAGGTTTGCTTTTGGTCTATGATTCCTAAATTTTTTGGCGTCAAACATGTATGAGTGGCAAGTGCTAACACAATATAGAAAACCTAAGATTCATATATGTGTAGACCTTTTTTCAAGCACTGGTAAGTCTCCTCTGCAAGAACTTTGCTCGCTGCGACCTGCGAAACATAAGAAGACATCAATCACAATTTTACTGATAAAAAATGACTAATGAATTTATGAATGTATGAAAAAGAGAGCAGAGTATTTACAGTTCCGATTTTCAAGAAACCATTAACAGTGAGATTAAGAAAAGGATTTCCCGTATCAATTACCACATAAACTCTTGGAGATTTTTAGCCCAAGTGCCAAATCTTAACCACAAACAAGTCCAAAGAGAATCACCAAAACAGGTACCAAATTCCTTGAGCTCGCTCCAAATTACCTTTCTCCTTAAATCTTCTTGAAATCACACTTCTCTATGGACCTCTGAAAGATCTTTAGAATCAGATTGATCCATTTTCTTTACTTCTTGTTCATTATCGTCTTCATTATCCTCGATCTTTTTCCTATATGTCAAGGTTGTTAGATGATGATAGCACTTTGCGGTGTAAAGAATTGAAGTTTTTTATCCGTTTCGGTGCTAACTCAACTTCCTTACTCACGGTTATTCGATTGTCTAGTTAGAGTAGGGATTCATTCCAACCTAAAGTCTAGGATAATATTACAACTTTATTGTGCTTTTTAGGAAACTAATGCGTAAGGCTTTTATGCTAAGTCTTGATTTGTTTTACTTCCTAATGGACACTTATCATGCAAGACACAAAAACGGATCAAAGTTGATATTTAACAAGATAAATAAAGAGAGAGAAAGGGTAGAGGCTTATGCTACTCATGCAAGGTCTCACTATATTTCTTCTAGAATTAGATTACTACAATCTCTAATCCATTTTGAGTTCATTAACAAACCCCAAATGGATTAAGAATTGATCCCTAGCGAGATGAACTCATCCCTAAGTACATCTTACTAGCATGAAGAGTTGAACTGATATTTCATATATGAAATAGGATCTCAACTCTTGGACTCATAAAACATACTCCTGTCAAATAGAGGAATATGAGGTCAAATAGGACTCACGTGCGCGACTAGCCTAGGCGTGAAAAGGGTTGAATTTCTGGCTATATCGATCCAAAGAGGGCCTAGATTCTCGCTTAGGATATGGTATAGTGATCAAGCAAGTGGACGTGTGATTTCTCTATCCGGATTTTACTTCTCCCTTGTGTCATTTCTCAAATGTTTCACTCATATAAAGCTTTAAGCTATATTATCACAGGATTTGTAGAATAAGTACTCTAGCCTAGGTTTCAGAAACTTACTGCCAAACAATCATAGATACTCATGTAATATTTTTATAGCTAGATGCACAGATTATTACCTACATATTAACCTAAGTTTCTAAAAATTATTCTAATGCAAAAGCTACGTGAGACGTCTAGATTATTAAGAGCATAGAGAAGAAAAACAATACCAATATTCCTAAGTGTATAGCATAAACTTTTTATTTTTATTTTTTTTATTTTTTATTTTTTTGAATTTATCAAATTTTTGAAATTTTAACTAGAACATAAGTGCATATTATATATATCTATATCCTAACAGAGGCCTTAATTACACGTGTTTCTATGCCCCCCCCCCCCAAACAAGTTGCATGCTTTGTCCTCAAAGTATTTTAAATAAAGAGGGTAGGAAAATACTATTGAAGCGCGTGAAATTCAAGAACATCTGCAAAACAAAGTTATAACATACTAATATAGGAAATAAAAACTGACCTAACTTTATGGGAGTTCCACCCGGTATGGGGTAGTAAGAAATTACTTGCTTGGGACATAAGCATACACTAACTGAAACTAAAACGTACATGCACTCCCGCTTACTCTTCCTCTTCCTCATCATCCACTGTAAAGAGATGAGGTTCCTTCGCGTCCTGCCACGCCATGATAACTTGCCAAGCCCACGCCGTGTGTCATCTACTTGTGCTAACCTGTCGAATGTTACTATGTCTGATGGGGTGTAAGGAGCAACCAAGTGAGGTTGCACCTGCCATCCCGGCCAAGTCATGACTCGGAAAGAGCGAACCACCCAATTGGCCGGACACTACCATTTTGGGGTAGGGTGCTAAATAGATCCTAAGTTATAAGCATTTAATCCTACTTCTAAAAGACATATAAGGATCTTCACATGAGCATCATTAACCTTCCACCTTGGAGGGTTTTAGCTCATGATCATTGGATTAATGAAATACTACAAGTTATCTATGCTAATGAGAGAGGGGAAGAAGAAGAAGAAGAGTAACACAATCTTTACCTAAAGGAATATAAATGTTTTATTCAAGAACTAGTGTGATGTTCCACCATTAAAAGTTACAACAAAGCTTAAGTACTTAGAAAGAAAAAGCATGAAAAAAAAATGAGAGAATGAAAAGTGAATTGTGGTCTAAGCCCTTAACTCCAAAATCAGCCCACACTTAAGAGCTTTCTCCATTTTCCTCCCACGTGAATCACCTCCCACATTTATTACAATCTTATCTTCTCAAACCAAATCATGCCAAATTACATTATTTTGGATAACCATGCATTTAACCACATGAAAGGTGTCAATTTGTGCAAATAATTTGGCACTTTTGTCTTGACTTGCTCCATAATTGATGACTCATCTCTTCTTGTAGACTCGGAAGGTGGGTCCATATGCTATGTCCATTGGTGGGCCCGGACGTTGATTTATGCAAAATCTAGCCTAAGGTAGAGCTTGTCGTACTGATCGTCTGGACAACTTACTTTTCCAAAATCGGATTCCAAGTTCAAGAGATATGAGCTTTGAAAGTTGACGCTTTTCTTCTCCGTCTTTGCTGAGCTTCACACGGCTGATTTGGAAAACTTCAGATATACATTGTTCCCGTGCTTTAATGCAGGTTTAACCAATATTTTCATGGTAACTATGAAAACCTGCAAAAGTAAGAAAATATAATTATTTCATGACTATTAAACACATAGTTAACCAAATTGCTATGTCTCTATGGGGTTTAATATTACAGTTTTGGGTGCTTATCACACTACCCCCAAACAGTACTTTGTTTGTCCTCAAACAAAGAAGAGACATTAAAACAGATAAGTGGCAAAAAATGTGTAATCTTAACTAATTCTCATTTCGCAGAGTGCGGTTGCATTGACCGTATGCAACAAGGCCTTAAATCACTAGGAATTCCCTAGTGGACGAGTTATAGCCTCGTGAGAGTTTTCTAGAGAAGATACTCACAAACTTCATCTATACTATAACGACTCAGTAACAAAATCTTGTTTCCTAAATTAATCTAAGATATCTATACATCTCCTTAGCGGGGAACAATGATTAATTCCTTTTAAACTCAAGTTAATATGCATACAATAATTAAAATATCTACATATGAACATGCATACAGTGAACTTTACATTGAAATGTACAAGCATGGCCGTTTCTGGATCTTTTGGAGAGCGTCCTTAAATAGGTTCTCACAGGTATGTGTCGAGACACAAATTCGTTTTTAATTTTTCCACTCAGGTTTTGCTAACTCCAATGTGTAGTGGCCACACGTTTCCTCACATACTTGATGACAGTCAGAGGAGTCGAGGTCGATCAATCACATCTACTACTTATTATCACACTATCCTACTCCTAATTAAGCTAGAGGTCTTTATTAGGTATTATGGGGCTTAGGTGGTGGTGTAGAAAAAAATAGAAATGGAAAATAATAAATGACAAGTATGAGATAATAAGGTCTTCAATATATTTACACTAGAGAAATCATTGTTTTCTTTTCCTGCTTCTACATGATTTTCCATACTTTGCTTTTATGCTTTTGGAGTTATATATATATATATTTTTAGCTTCAGAACAAATAATTCTAACTTTCTTTTCTTTTTCTTTCCTGAGGCAAGTAACTGATTTGGGACAAGTCTTTCTCTTTATTTTTCTATATTTCATCATATTTCTCATACTTATCATTTAGGTAGGTTTATTTAATTTGGGGTTAATAGATGGGTAAGGAATTTTTGGTGAACGTGAATGGTTGATAAGTGCTCAAAAGGTGCAATTTAACCCTTAATTATGCCTCTTGTTTAGCTAGCTTAATGGACTAATAGTGTTTGTAAGTTATGTTTTATGATTCTACAGGTGAAAGAGAGAGTTTTGTGGAATATTAGAAAAAAAAGGGTAAAATGGAGCAATTTAGAGCATTAAGGATCACATGGGAAACCCGTGAACAATCATGGAGAAGGCCAAGGAATTGGAGGTATTAAAGATGCGACTTGGACCTATTTTAAAACCTATTTGGAAGCCCAAGGCCAAAGGATTTGTTGCTTGGACCAAAGCCCGCAAAGGAGGATAGAAGGATGGAGCAAAAGAGGGAAAATAGACTTCCCCGTCTGGGATGCATGGATCGCACGTCCAGACGCATTGCTCGAGTCTGAGATGCATAGATCGCACGTCCAGACACATTGCTCGAGTCTGAGACGCGTGGATCATGAGTCCAGACATATAAAATGACACTGTAGCCAATTCCTTCTCAGTTTTGGAGACGAAGTTGGACTCTGAAAGAAGTCTATTTGTATTAGGAAACAAATGACGGTTTGGAATGCTTCTAGAGCTCATTGTAATCTCTATAAATAAAAGACCTTAGTGTCTCATGTAATTTGCCAATCCACTTATACTCTTGTCTCCAGAACTTGAGGCAGAGAGAGATTAATAATAAAAGATTCAGTTTTAACTAGCTGAGTCTTAATAAATTAGTCTTTCTAGTCTTATGTTCTTCGACTTTTCTTCTTCTCGTTCTTCGTGCTCTTCCTTCTTTATGGAAGGCTAATCTTCTCCTTCAAGGGAGGAGATGAAGCTGGTGCTTAAGGTTTAATGATTCTTCTGGTTCATGGTGTTCTTCAATCAGGTTAGTTCTTTATGTTTCTAGTTATTAGTTCCATTGCCCAAACCAGGGGATGGAAGTATAGATTAAGATTTTTATTTATTGCAATCGAATATCATGCTAGTTCAGGGTTTTATTTATTGCAATTGAATATTTGCTAGTGACATGCTTTTATTTATTGCAATTGAATATAATGTTAGAATAGAGTTTTATTTATTGTAATTGAATATTATAATATTATTCTCTACTTTTCTTCTAATTGTGTAGTGTTTTAGAGTAAGAAAAGTATTTCTTGTGTTTGCCTTAGATGGTAATTCATTAAATAGCTGCCCAAGCTCACATAAAAGGAAAGAAGATACTAGTAACATGAACATAGGAACAACCTTAAGTAGAGTTAATTGTTAACGATGTTTCGTCCAAGAGGGCATCGGCACTCACTCGATTGCCTAATTGTAGTCTATTTGTAAGCACAACCATGAAGTAGAAGGTCATAGATCAAAAGTATTGATGGATTCTAATCTCTTGAATTTCCTTTCTTATAAATTCTTAACAGTTTAGTTAGTTTAGTTTAGTTTAGCATTAGAATCTACAATATCTATAATCATAGTTTTTAATCCCTCAACCCCCTTTCCAGTCATGTCCTTCATATAAACATACACTTAAAAGTGGAACGATACCCTACTAATCCTTTACTCATTGGGGGATAATTAGGTTTTGATACGCTTCTATTTTGTTCAACAACCATCATCTATCTACATCATCCATATCTCATCTCATATACAAAAAGAGGCAAGTGTCAAATGCGCCGCTGCCGTTTTAAGTTGTTTATGTTTAACATTTTCTTTCAAGATTAGAACTTTGGATTTTGAGGTAATTTTAGCCGCATCATCCATCCTTTTGAGAATGAGAGAAGCTTGAAGGACATCTCGAAGACAAGATCTACCATCCAGGTTAGTCAAATCTTCATTCTTTTTATTTCATTCTTAGTATAGTTGCATCGTTGTTTATTTTTATTGCTTTCTTAGTATAGTTGCATCGTAGTTTAGTTTTATTGCTTTCTAGTATAATTGCATTTAGGACCTTTTCAACAATTGAAGTTGTAAGCCAACACAGCGAAACATCAAACTCTAGTGTTTCTTGTCTGAATATTGACAAACGGACTATCGTCTGTGGGTCGTGGTACTTAAGCAATCCAAGTGATTCACATAACCCTAGAAGAAACAGTTTTAGACAACGGGCGAGATACTAGCTGCAAAGCCCAACCCAGTTGAAGGAAAATAGTTTTGCATATTAGTATAATTTAGAATAGTTGCATATTAGTTTAATTGTATTCAAGCATAGTAGGATAGTTTTTCATCATCTTTGCATAGCAAGAATACTAGACAAGATTGATACAATGGCCGTACGCAATGATGGAGGTGTTATGGACACCAATAATCCTGAAGCTATCCTACCCATGAAAGCACATCGAGGAAAGAAGCGAAATTTCTATTAAGCCAATTATTGGAGACCCACCCAAAGAAGATTGTTTTTCCGAGACGAAGCTAACCAGGTTTGAGCTTAGAGCATCGAGAATCTCTATGCTTCCAAAGTTCAATGGTTCAGACAATGTTCAGCCATATGTTCACATGAACAAATTTCTATCAGTCCTCAGAACTTTCAAGAACTAGAATATCAAAGATGAGAATATCAAGTTGATTCATTTTCCGCTCTCACTCGAAGGTAAAGTCTCTAAATGATTAACTGCACAGCCGATCAATTCAATAGATAATTGGGAGAAGTTGAGAACGAAGTTTATGAACAAGTTCTATCCACCCCAGAAGACAGATGCCATGCAGCAAGCCATCATCAATTTCAAAGGAAAAGCGACTGAAGAATATCATCAAAGTTGGGAGCGATTCAACAATCTGCTAGTCTCGTGTCAACATCATGGATATGACAAGAGCACACTGGCTCATTTTTTCTATCAAGGACTCTCGATGATGAACAAGCAGATGATACAGCCAATGCATAAAGGCAAGTTTACATCAATGGATGGAGAGGAAGCTTACAACTTTCTTGAGAATTTAGCTGAAGAAACACAACAATGGACTACTAGCAACGAGGATGTCGCTAGCATGGAGGGGGAGCCAAACCAATTTGGTTACCAAGCACATGAACAATCAGATCAAGAACTGAAGTCTACATTGGCTAGCCTGGCCACTAGCATTGAAACTTTGAGTAAGAAATTCAATTAGTTCTCCATGAATCCCTCCAAGATCAACAAGTCTCAAGCTAAATCTCTCCCAGTCATGCAAGCTAGCCAATACTGCGAAGTCTGTTCGGACACTTCTCATGCAACTCTAGAATGTCCTGGTTACTATCAACATGCATCAGTTGGAGAGTACAATATAAACTCATTTCAGAGGCCCAACCAAGGTGGTAAATACTTTCAAGGCAATTATTGGAGACAAAACGCTGGACCCCCAAGTTCTCAAGATCAAAGTTATATTCCACAGACAAGTCAAGCTTCACAGTTGGTTCCTCAATAACAATTATACTCTCAACAGAATTCCAATACAAGTGGAGAGTTAGTGCCTGATCCTAGGAGAAATTATGCCACACCTGCCAACCTGGAGAATGCTATTACTTTGCTATCACAGAAAAATCAGAAGTTTGAAAGTGTTCTAGAGCTTATTGCACAGTCTCAGCTCAATCTCCAGCAATCTCAGGCAAGTCAATGTTCTAGAATGGAGTCTCTAGAGGCGAAGGTCGACCAACTCACCACTGCTTTGTCTGTAAAGACATAAGCCATTAAACCTAGCTTATTGGAACCAATATCGAAGAGTGAAAATGTATGCCACATTGGGACAACTTCTAGTACTGATCAACTCCATGATCATGTCAGCTCAGTTACTACTCTCAGATCAGGATTGAAGATAGACAATAAGGTTGACTTACCTTCTCATGATAACATTGCTACAGAGCAATCAGTCAAGATTTCAAATGAAGTTCGAAAGGAAGTGGGGGAAATCCTTTCCACTCCCATTTCTCAAGATGACCAAGACAAGATATACAAGAATGCCCAAGAGAAAGAAGAGCAGACACATGCTGATGTGTTTGTACCAAAGACACATTTTCCTATGTTTTTTGCTCAAACCAAAAAGGACAAGCAATTTTTAGAGATGAAGGAGGCATTTAAGAAAGATAACATCAATATCCCGTTTCTCAAAGCGATCAAGCAGTTGCCATCATATGCCAAATTCTTGAAGGATGCATGCAACATAAAGATAAGTACTCATGGTCCAAAGTGAGCGTTTCTAGCTGGACAAACAACATTTATTATCCATCAACAAGCTCCAGTCAAACTCAAAGATCCAGGAAGTCCTACAATATCATGTAAGATAGGAGAAAAATTCACGGGTAATGCTCTTTTAGACCTTGGTGCTAGTGTTAATCTCTTGCCATATCATGTGTACCAAGCGTTGGGCCTGGAGAACTGATAAACATAAAATTGGTAGTTTACCTACGAAATGAACAATGAAACTCAAAACGTAAGTAAACTAAAACTATTTACGTGTCTATATTTATCAAAGTTTCTACTCTCAATTCTATCGAAATAGAGTGGAGTAACAAATTCGTTCCACTCCTAGTTCTTTAGCATTGAATGTTTTCTAATCTAATTAATCGGTCTTAAGTCTAATGAGAGATTTACGAAGGGTGTTATACTACGATACAATATGAAATTGATTATGTTGAATTTAAACTATGAATGCTATGGAAATATGCTTGTTTTTGAATCTAGATATTGAATCCACCTCGAATCCAACTTAATAACCTAGCATAGATTCTTGTATCTCGATTCTTACGTTCTTACGGCAAGAATTTCGAGTTCTAATCCCTAGTGTTCATGGCATTTCTACCAAATACTAACTAGCATGTGAGGTCGTCCACCCATTCTCATGGCGAATCACGACCTTCTAGAGTGGAATAGATTCTACAATGCTTCTACACTATACCACTAAGTTTTCATCAAAGCTTTATCAACCCCTCTAATTGAGGTTTTAGCCTTGAGTCATCAACCCATCATTTCCCATTGAATTATAACTACTCATCATATTAAAATTCTAACTTAACTAATTTAACTAACAATGCTTCAATCTACTTAAACTACGAAATGATAATCAACAAGAATTAAAACTAGATCTATAAATTGACATAACAAAAATCGAAATTGACAGAAATAACTATTTTATTTATCTAATCAATCAAGAACAATGATTCAAAGACTTAATCTAAAACGAGAATTGGAAATGGAACTTAAACTTAATTACTCTACTGAAAACTAGATCTAGAGTTCTATATAGTTTTAGGTCTAACTAGCTACCATTAACAAAGAGTTCAGCTTTGGTTTTATACTTTTAGATCCAAAAATCGTGCATGGGCTTGGAACCATGTTTTGGGCGCCGAATCGAATCGCCCAAAACCCAATTCTTCGATCAAATTCAAAAGGCCTCTTCAGCTGCAGTTGGCTTCAGAAGAATTTTCATCCACTTCTGCTCCTCTGATTGGATCAAGGCTTAGACCATTGAAAAGCTCTTTCCGAGCTGGTCGTTTTGACATAAGGTAGGCCCCATTCCGAGGTCTGAGTCCAAAGATACGGCCTTCGGAAGTTCTCTATCGACTTGTGTCTTTGTTTTACGCCCAGCGTCGACTTTTCAGCTTTTGACTGGGCTTTAGAAATGCTTTGTCTTCTTGAATCTTGGCCTTTAATCACGGAACTCCTTAGTAACCGACCTTTGCTCCTTTATCTCGCTAAAGTGGCACATTTTTGCACATAATGGACTTTGAAACCTGAAATGCATAAAAACACGTGTCGGTGTTAACTCTTAATTATTACTCACATAATTGGTCTAAAAGTATGACTCTGAGGTTAAAACTACAGTTTTGGGCTCTTATCAAACCACCCCCAAACAGCATTTTGCTTGTCCTCAAGCAAAGATGAGAAATTAGAATAAGTGACCAAAAATGGAGTTCTAACTACTCTCGTTTTTTGAGTCGCGATTGCATTGACCATATCTGCAACAGGCCTTAAAAACCACTAGGAATTCCCTAGTGGACGAGTTATAGTCTCGTGAGAGTTTTCCAGTGAAGATACTCACAAACTTCAACTATACTACAACGACTAAGAAATAAAACTATTGTTTCCTCATTCATGTCCCAACTATCTATATATCTCACTAGCAAATGAATAAGAATAACCAAGTCAAAAACCTAAGCTAATATATGCATAATAATCAATCATTTATGATACAAATATATATACTATGAGTAATACTATGAAATGCCTAGCAGGTTCGTTTCTGAAAACTTGGAATAGCGTCCTTAAGTAGGTCCTCACATAAATGTCAAGACAAAAACCACTCTGATTTTTCCGCTCAAGTTTCGCTACTCCAGTGTGTAGTGGGCACACTTTACCTTACAATCTCAATGACAAACAAGGAAGCCGGAGTCGATCAAACACATCTGCCACTTACTATCACACTAACCTATTCCTAATTAAGCTAGAGGTCTTTATTAGGTGTTGCGGGGATTAGGAGATGGTTTAAGAAGGAAGGAAATAGATATTCAAAAGGACAAGTCTGAGATAATAGAGTCTTCATATTATGTAACTTAGAGAAAACCTTGTTATTTTCTTTTGCTTCTATACTTTGTTTCCATCCTTAGCCATATTTTTCTTTTTCTTTTCTTTGGCTTTTGACTCCCTTTTATTATATTTTTGAAGTTTTTATTTATTTCTATATATTTTTTTTTCCTTTTCCATGGATGGAAACTTCTTTTCTTTTTCTGAAGCAACTAAATTTTTTTTGTTTACACAGGTTTTTCTCTTCTTCTTTCTTCACTCATTCTATTCTCAGACTTATTCTAGATTGGGTAAGTTGAATTTTTTATTTTGTTTTGTTTTTGTAACAGGGTAAAGGAATTGTGGTTTATGGAAGGCTAAAGAAAGGCTCAGAGGGGCTACTAGCGGAAAATAATTCATAGGTTTGAATTTCTGGCTATATCGATCCAAAGAGGGCCTAAATTCTCGCTTAGGATATGGCATAGTGATCAAGCAAATGGACGTGTGATTTCTCTATTCGGAATATACTTCTCCCTTGTGTCATTTCTCAAATGTTTTGCTCATATAAGGCTTTATGCTATATTCTCACAGGATTTGTAGAATAAGTACTCTAGCCTAGATTTCAGAAACTTACTGCTAACAATCATAGATACTCATGTAATATATTTATAGATAGATGCACAGATTATTACCTACATATTAACCTAAGTTCCTAACAATTATTCTGATGTAAAAGCTACGTGAGACTTCTAGATTGTTAAGAGCATATAGAAAGAAAACAATACCAATATTCCTAAGTGTATATCATAAACTTATTTATTTATATTTTTGAAATTTTTAACTTGAAAACAAATGCATATTATATATATCTATATCCTAACAGATGCCTTAATTACCGTGTTTCTATGCCCCCCAAACAAGAAGCATGCTTTGTCCTCAAAGCATTTAAATAAAAGAGGGTAGAAAAATACCATGGAAATGCGTGAAATTCGGAACATCTGCAAAACAAGGTTAGAACATACTAATATAGGAAAAAAAAAAGCGACGAACTCTATAAAGAGTTCCACCCATTATGGGGTTAATCGCAATTAAATTGCTTGGGACATAAGCGCACAATAACAAAACTAAAAACTTACCTTATCTCCCCGCTTTAGCATCCTCCTCCTCATTAAAGAGATGAGGTTCCTTCGCATCCCCGCCATCCATTATAACTTGCTAAGCTTGCTGCCATTTATCATCTACTAATACTAACCTGTTAAGTGTTATTATGTCCGATGGGATGTACGGGCTTACAAATGAGGCTGCACGCCATCCCGCCAAGTCATTATTCGCGAATGAAGAAGCACCCCCCATTAGTGGGTCTCATGACTTCAACCCTTTTCCAATCGTGAATTGTGCACAGAATATAGGTAAACAACTACGCATGATGTGGCTTACCAACACAGATATAAGAAGATACTTACGCCTCATGGTTTCGGCTCTCTTAAGACTAGCGACTAAAACTCGGGGAATGTCATATCGGCGACGTCCCTCAGCTAAAGCGAGGAAAATGTCACCAAGATCTTGTTTGCGAAAATGAATCGCCATTCCCCAAAATATTCATCAGGATGAATAACATGGTGGTGCCTACGTTTAGGGAAAGGCTACCAAGGGCAATGCTATATCGCCCCTGGTCCATTACTTGAAATACCCCTCCCCCATAATACTCATGGAGATATGTATAATCAGAAAGATATGCATTATCGGTCATATATGCCCATGTGTGAACAGGATCAGGTATTGGTAATCCAGAAACTAAAGCGACCACATGTTTATTGAATTTATGTGTCGTGTCATCGACTACGACGGAGAATTCTTGTTCTCCATCCTGATTACAATAGAATTTAACGTGGTCGTTAGTAAAATAAGCGATGGTCGGTGAATATGAATCGTCATCACTTACCAGTAGATGACGCCATTCTAACTGCAGGATCTTGTGTCGGAACCAATGTCCATAGGTCTCGGTTCCCAACACGTCTTCGAAAGACTGTTCAGGTATGACTATAGGAGATGTCATCTCAACGACTCCTTGGACAGTTCCAAAAATCCTAGAATGACCCTCAAAAAATTGGAATTTCTGTGTTCACAGATGGCAGGGCGCGGGTCGCGCTCGTAGGTTTTTAGGATTACAGAGTTTGGGCGCGGGTCGCGCTCTGACTAAACTTTGTGAAAGTGTAATGTGGTCTTGCGCTCGACGAAGCAGCTTGGCGCCGCCGTAGAATCTTTGAAATAGGAGTTTAGAGGAAAAAGAAGGAAAAACTTGGAGTGAAAGGTGAGGGATGATGGTGGGGTGTAGTGTGGTTTGTTAGTGTAGAATGAAGGGGGTTTAAATAGGTTCTGTGCTTCCAAAACGAATCGGCAAGTTGTCAAATTGTTTAAAGGCAATTTCGAATATAGAAAGATTCCAAACCCAAAACGAAACAAACCATCTTCTTGATTTTCTAAAAATCCCGGTATCTTTTATCTTTGGATTTAGAATAGTAACTTCTAAACTCTCCTACATTTCATGCTACCACCACACAATTCATAGATATGCCGATGTCGGCCAAATTCTCAACCTTTCCTCCAAGACAAATTTACAAAGGATGATCATATAACGAATTATATTAAAACTTAAATTTAAAACCACACAATATAAAACAAACACCTTAATATTTAAATTTAACAACTGAATTAAAATCCAACTAATAAAACAAAATCATGAAATAACAAATAAACAAACCGATGGTGAAACCCTAGTTATGTGATGAAGATGGACCTTGAGATGGAGATTGGCCCCGGATGGAGAATGGCTTGAACCATCGTCGTCCTTTGGCGACGACGCTCATGCACGTCGGACTCGGTGAAGCGGAGAGTCCTCCACGGGTGGCATCGTCAGTAGCATCTCTATTCGAACAAGCACCGTGCTTCCCTCTCATTCCTGAGTAATGCATACTGGGCTTGTTGATGCTGGTGGATAGTCTCCATGTTAGACAAGATATCGTCCCGAACCTTTTCGAGCATTTCAAGTCTCCCACCGAAGGTTCGTTTGCTTTTTCGAACTACAATCTGTCTATCTCGGATATCTTCACAAATACCATAAACAACGCGCAAAGCCAGGTTTGCAACACACTTGCATCGTTCTAAATTAGAACTACAATTATCTAATGCATCGTCATCCAGACATGTCATATCCTCCCTTTCATCCTCTGACTCAACAACCTTTCCTCCAGACAACGGCCACGTCTCTTGGATGCAATCCGTATAGATACTTGCATTAGAATGCAATTTGATCTTAATAGGAGCAGATTTTGCAATAGCTCTAAAGGAGAGCATGATCTTAGTGATCAATACGGGAAGAGGCGCCAAGGTCTTTCCCACTCCTCTAATCACATTAAACATTAAGTCGAGGATGCAGAAATTATACTTATTTGTTTGCAAAATCCAGAGAACGTGCAGACATTGCAGGCCAATATCACTGACTTTGTCTTTCCCGAGGACGTTCCTACCAATCCACTGAGCTACAACCAGTTGATTGGTTCTCAGGGTTGACTGGCGGACGCAATGAGATGTCGGATTGTATTCACCCTCCAGGACAATATCTTTCATCAAAGTAGGAACTCCAGTATACTGGGATTCCTGAATTGTCGTTACGAGGTTGCTTTCAAGCATAATTCCTAACAGTTCAGCCAACAACTATCTCGTTACTTCCCTCCTCGTTCCTGCAACCTTTATAAAAATCCTATCCCCCTCCAATTCTCGCTTTTTATAAAACTGTTCTACCACATCATAGTGATAGAACTCCTCAGTCGAGTACCACAGTCCATTCCAATCCCTCCTAATCATCTCCGTCGTCAGAAAATGGCTAAATTCGTTGTCGGCGAACGCGCGTGCTCGCAAAATTCTTCGTCGTAGTGCCATTGAAGTTTCGAGACAACTAATGGTTTTGTAGTAGACGTGGGGGGCGAGTTTGAAGAAAAACAACTAAAACAACGGTGGTGGCAGTGGTTACTTGAATTGGTGGCTGTTTTTCGGAGTTAGGTTGGTGGTGGTAATGGTTTGGAGAAGATTTTAGTTGGATTTGAATTTCTTGGCGTGGGTGTAGTTAGGTTTCCTTTTTTTTTTTTTTTTTTTTTTTTTTATTTTGGTGTTTAAGGTTTGTTTTAAACCTTGGTAAGTGGCGGGATTGAAAAGGAAAGAATTGTGCGTTTTTGGGAAGGAAGGAGACGCACAGACGTGCGTGCGGTTTGGGCCCAAGCTCAATTTGAATTCCGAAATTTTCCGATTTTTCGCGCAATTTCAAATTGAATTTGCCGCTTCGTTACTGGCCCGATTTTGGCGAATGAGTTATGGAAATGATCAGTAGAGAATTTCCAATCCAATGATCCATAAAACACTCAATTGTAGCCGTGGGTGATGTATAAGAAGGTGGAAAAATGCCTCGAAGTGCGTGTGTGACGTAAGTTATGCGAACGAAGGAAATCTAAGTTTTAGATTATGTCAACCCAATTGAACTACAAGTAATGGGCCTAAGCAACACAAATGGAAAGTTTGAGCAATCCAGATGGAAAGACCGATTGCCCACCCCCAAACAAATTTTTAAACACAAAATTTGTTCTAACGTGGGTCGTTTAAAGTCAGATTCCCAAGACTTGTTGGATTGCTATTTCTATGATTAAGAATTTTTTATTATTATTTATTTATTTATTTATTTATTAGTTTATTATAAGAAAAATGAAAAACAATAAATACATAATTCACCCTATAGAGGAACATGACTCCAAAACCGAGAAACATGCAAAAGTGGAAAACGTGAATTATGTTAACCGTGGACTTATGTTCCAGTACTTACAGCCACACACTCCATAGGGAGGGCCCAGTTACCTGAATGGTGCACTTACCACTATATGGAAGTGAAAGGAAGTATACCAATGACAAAGGTCAATCCTCATAGACAGGGTCCTATAAAAGGACTTCCTCTACATCAGGGGACAGAAGTTCGTGAAAATGTTTTAACCGTTGACCATTAACTTGAAAGGTACTATTGTCATTGGGATTTACCAAGGTGATTGCCCCGTAAAGGGTGACTTCAATAACCAGAAAAGGACCAGACCAACGGGTTTTTAGTTTCCCTGGGAAAATATGTAGACGAAAGTTGTAAAGCAAGACCTTTTAACCGACCACAAACTCTTTGCGGAAGATTTGCTTATCATGAACACGTTTCATGTTAGCTTTATAATCCTTCGAGATCGTAAGAATCGCTTCGGATTTCTTCAAGCTCATTCAATTGCAATTTGCGTTTGACACCTGCCTCATCAATATTGAAGTTAAGGCTTTTTATAGCCCACGAGCCGCGGTGCTCTAATTCAACGGGCAAATGACATGGTTTCCCAAATACAAGTCTAAAGGGAGACATACCTATAGGAGTTTTGAAAGCAGTTCTATATCGCCCATAAGGCATCCGATAGCAACTTCACCAATCTTTCCTATCGGGGTTTCACGGTTGTTTCTAAAATCTTTTTGATTTCCTATTAGAAACTTCTACTTGTCCGCTAGTTTGTGGATGATAAGGAGTTGCTACTTTGTGTATAACTCCATACTTTTTCACTAGGGATGCAACAACTCTATTGCAAAAATGTGTTCCACCATCACTAATGATGGCTTTAGGAATGCCAAACCGACAGAAAATATATTCTTTAATAAAAAATACAACGGTCTTATGGTCATTGCTATGGCAAGCTAGAGCCTCTATCCATTTAGACACGTAGTCCACGGCAACTAGAATATAAATGAAACCGTGGGAAACAGGGAAGGGACCCATGAAATCAATGCCCCAAACGTCAAAAATTTCTACTATCAAGATTGGATTTAATGGCATCATATTACGTTTAAGTGATTAAGCCCAAGTTGTTGGCAACGAATAGGCGTCTTGCAATGCACTTGGACATCCTTAAAAAGGTAGGCCAATAAAATCCACATTGAAGAAACTTTAGCGGCTGTTTTCATCCCACTAAAATGGCCACCACACTCTTTGTCATGGCAGAACGATAGGACTTCATTATATTCCCATCGGGAATACAACGACGAATAATCTGATCCGCACAATACTTAAAAGGTATGGCTCATCCCAAAGAGTATAACTTAACTCGGCAAAGAACTTCTTACGTTCATTTCTTGACCAATTATAAGGCATAACATCAGCCGCTAAATAATTTACAATGTCGAGATACCATGGTGCTTTGAAAAAATCATCTGACGATGCTCATCGGGAAAAGAGTCCCGGTATGGACTCAAAATCACTTTGATCGTCGTTTGTGAGTCTAGATAAGTGGTCGGCAACTACGTTTTTCGACCCTCTTTTTGTCCTTTATTTCTAATGTGAACTCTTGCGGGGAGAAGGATCCATCGGATTAATCTTTGCTTAGCATCCTTCTTTGCAAGAAGGTACTTAAGGCTGCATGGTCCGTGTAAACTAAAGTTTTAGAACCAACCAAATAAGGACCGAAACTTATCTAAAGCATAAATGACAGCTAAAGAATTCTTTTTTCGGTAGTTGAATAATTCCGTTGAGCATCGTTTAAGGTTTTACTAGCATAATAAATAACATGGACTTATTATCTTGTTTTGTCCCAAAGATCGCACCAACCGCATAGTCACTAGCATCACACATGAGTTCGAAAGGTTTAGACCAATCGAGGTCAGATAATTGGTGCGAGAGGTTAGAAGCTGCTTTTAAAGTTCCAAAAGCCTTATGCGTTAAAATTAAAATCAAAGATTGCATCTTTGAAAAGTAGATTAGTTAAAGGCCTAGCTATTTTCGAGAAGTCTTTAATAAACTGCCTATAAAAACCTGCATGGCCTAGAAAGGCCCTAATATCACGGACAGTCCGTGGTTTAGGTAGGGTCGCTATCTTATCTAGTTTGGCCTTATCTACTTCTATGCCATCACTAGATACGATGTGACCTAGTACTATGCCCTTTTTCACCATGAAATGACACTTTTCCTAGTTTAAAACAAGGCTCTTTTCTTCGCACCGTGTCAAAACCTTAGACAGGTTAGACAAACAGTCTGTGAAGGAATCTCCATAGATAGAAAAATCATCCATGAAAACTTCCATAAAGCGCTCTACCATGTCACTAAATATATGAAGCATACACCCCTGGAAGGTACCATGAGCATTACAAAGGCCAAAAGGCATTCGTTTATAGGCATACGTTCCAAAGGGACATGTGAATGTGGTCTTTTCTTGGTCATCAATATCAATAATAATCTGAAAATAGCCTGAGTAGCCATCCAGAAAACAATAAAAAGCATGACCAGCTAGGCGTTCGAGCATTTGATCTATAAAAGGTAAAGGAAAGTGATCCTTTCGTGTCATAGCATTTAAACGTCTGTAATCAATACATATCCTCCATTTCATAGGACCTTGTGTGACAACATAGTCACCTTTTCCGTTACGAACCATGGTAACTCCCGATTTCTTAGGAACTACATGAATGGGGCTTACCCATTCGCTATCAGAGATTGGGTATATAATACTCGCATCGAGTAAGCATAAGACTTCTTCCCTAACCACCTCTTTCATAGCAGGGTTCAAGCGACGTTGAGGTTCACGAGAAGTCTTCGTGTTATCCTCTAAATGGATACGATGAGTGCAAACATTAGGGTAAATTCCCTTAATGTCGGCTAGGGACTAACCAATCGCCGACCGATGTTCCCTAATCACCCGGATTAAACATGTCTCTTCATTCTTAGATAACAGAGAAGATATAATTACCGGATGACTACCGTCCGGATCAAGTTGAATATATTTTAACTCCGGGGGAAGATGTTTAAGCACTGGGGTGGAAGGAAAATCAATAGATGTTTCGTCGGGGTCCTCATTTTGCATAATGAATACTTGCTTAGGTAGCAAGTCTTCATACTCAGTATATGGAGCAACCGAAGGGTCTACAATTGGTGTAGACTCAAGGATGGTGTTGACTTCCTCTAAGTAGGAGTCATTTACAAAATCTGAAATTCCAAAAGAAAGGAATTTGTACATATTGTTTTCGGGAAACGTGTTGTTAAAATAATCTTGAGCTAAGCTCTCGATCATGCTAACCTCCCCATCTATAGACGAATCTGGTAACTGTTTCATCATTTTAAAAACATTTACCTCAACTGTAAGATGGCCAAAAGATAAGGACATCTTACCGTTGGCAGTTGCCAAGAAGGGGCACCCTAAGATGATCGGTACAGAGTCGTTAGCGACTTCTGTATCGAGGATAACAAAATCAGCAGGATAGTAAAAATCCTGAACCTTAACAAGCACGTTTTCCACTACACCCTTAGGATACTTAATTGACTGTCCGCTAAATTGCAAACGTTATTTTTGTAGGTTGCATTTCCTGTGAACCTATTTGTTTATACAAGTAATACGGGGAGTAAGTTAACACTCGCCCCGTGTCTAATAAAGCGGTCGTCGTGGGGGATCTCCTAAGGTGCATTTTATAGTAGGGACGACCGGTCCTTGTATTTAACAATTCCATTATTTTCGGATAAAGTTGGGAACCGCTCGGGTTAGAAAGGCGTCTTTAGGTATGTTGGTCTTACGCCTAGTAGTGCACAACTCTTTAAGAAACTTAGCGTGGTTAGGGAGCTTTTAATAGCTTCGAGAAAAGGAAGGTTTATCGTTAGATTCTTGAAAACGCTTCTAATCTCCTCAAAGTTTGTATCCCCGGTTAGCATGGCTAACTTCGAGGGAATGGTAGTTTAAACTCTATATTTAGCGTATGGCTCGACTTGATGTGTTACCTTGGCTTTCGTTTCTTAGTTTGTTGTTTAACTAGTACCTCTACGGTGGTAGGCTCTTCGGTTTCTCTACGCGATATCTAGTTCGATATCCGGTGTAGGAGTATCATGGGGTAACTATAGGCATAGTTATCGTGTTATCAACCACTCTTCCGAGGCCGGAGAGTGGTGATGGCATTAAGGTCACCTACGATTGTAGTTTCGATTACTAGTATTACCGTTTACCTCAAAGGTCGTGTTTGCTTGTTTTAGGGGTTTGGTATCGCTTTGTCCCGAAACACGCCTTTTGGTTGGGCTTTCTCTTGGGCTAACCGTTGTATGCCCCGATTTATGGATTGTAAGATCTGTTGGTTTGATTGAGTCATTGATTGGAAAAGTTGTTGGGTAACCTATATAAAGGCGCCTATAATGATCCGGATGTGATGGTGTAGTAGTCACGGTGGTGCGACCGAACTATCTCACGTTGATTATTTATGGGTGGGTTGTGATAGTTACTATTGTTAACCGAACGACGATACCTCTATTGGTATTATAACTATTATAATTACCCGACCTTGTGCTAAACCTTGTCGTGGTTGCACTTGGTTGTTATAATTATTATAATTTCCCGACTTTGTCCCCTGTCCTTGCCTAGGTGGAGCTTGATTATAGTTGTTTGCTTGCCTAACATTTTGGTTATTAAACCCCGGAGGTGAAACTTGTTGATTGTTTCGCCAACTAAAGTTAAGGATGTTGTCTCCATGGGGCATTAGGAATAGGATAGCTATTAATGGAGCAAACATTGTCTTGCTCTAATTGTTGTTGTTCATAGCGAAAAGACAATAGGATTCAGGTGCTCGGGACTCAAAACGGACATTACATGGGTTGGAGTTAACATTCATGACGGAATAGGCTTTTGTTGCACGTAAATAGCCTCAACCTTTTTAGTTAGAGATTCGATTAAATTTTTAAGTTCTAGATCGGGTTTCATCTCAAACATACCGGCGGCCTTAACTGTTGAAGAAGAACTAACAGAGCGATGGATATCATCATTACCCCCCCAATTGTTATTACGTTTAGTTTGATCTTCTAAAAATTTGTAAGCCTCCGAGGCTCCTTTACTTAGGAAACTACCCCCATTCATTATGTCAAGGATTTCTTTATGGTGATGTTGAAGTCCTTTGAAAAAGGCACGAACTAACGTGTCTTTTGCTAGGCTATGGTGTGGACACTCTATAAGCAGATCGGTGAAACGATTCCAAGCCTCAAAAAATGATTCATGAGGATTTTGTCGGAAAAAATGAATCTTGGAAAGCATCTCATCCGTCTTTAGGGGGGGTAAAATGTTCCATAAACAAATTTGAACAAGTTTAGCCCACGAGTCCATTGACAGTTAAGCGCTTGGCGCTTAACCAAGACGCCTTTATCGGGCTAAGGTGAAAGGAAATACCCTCGGTTTAATTTGTTCCGCACCAACCGTAGGATGATGGAATGTTGTAAGGACTTGTTCAATCCTACGCATGTGTTGATAAGGTTTTTCATGATCTAAACCATGGAAAACGGGTAACAAATTAAATATGTTTGGGGGAATTCGAAAATCCCCCACTGGGTCTGCTAGAACGATGCAAGATTTAGGGCTATCGCTCAAGGCTTTGTAAAAGTCGGAGAGAGGAGTCACTCTTTCTTCAGCCATTATGTCCGATGTGGTTGGTGGAATAGTGGCTAGAGGTGTAGTGATTGGTATACTCGATATATTTGTTTGTTGACGCTGACGGTTAATTACGTTTGGTGTTTTTCTCCGACCAGATCTTAATCTCATGCAAGTCTAAGTCTAAACACGACAACACTCCAAACAATCTTGATATTTTAGTATAAACCTCTAACCGGAGATCACGAGGTATGGAAGAAAGGAATACCGATAAATAAATCTTTCTTCGCTTATGAATAGCATCTTGTTTACGCGTGTTCGTTTAGTAAATAACAAGTTAGAACACCGAAAAACTTAAAAAATCGAAGTTCAAAACAAACTCAGAAATCCGAAAAATTTAGCTTAGGGCGCCATCGCGCTTAACTTAGGGTGCGGTCGCTCCCGTGTAACTTGAAGTTACTGATGTTTTAGTATGGTCACGCCCACATGGGGCGGATCGCTCGATTTGTTACAATCTTTTTAGCAGTGGCTAAAGCTAGAGGCGGGATCGCTCCATGTATATTTTTGCGGAACTTTCAACGCTGAAACGGACAACCACAGTATGAATCAAACAAGGGTGGGTGGGTTTAATGGTACTTAAAAATGACTAATTATACTATGAAAACAATGCTAAAGTGAAACTAAGATGGCAGCGGCGCCATTTGATAAACATAAAATTGGTAGTTTACCTACGAAATGAACAATGAAACTCAAAACGTAAGTAAACTAAAACTATTTACGTGTCTATATTTATCAAAGTTTCTACTCTCAATTCTATCGAAATAGAGTGGAGTAACAAATTCGTTCCACTCCTAGTTCTCTAGCATGGAATGTTTTCTAATCTAATTAATCGTTGTAGTATAGTGGTGAGTATTCCCGCCTGTCACGCGGGTGACCCGGGTTCGATCCCCGGCAGCGGCGCCATTTGATAAACATAAAATTGGTAGTTTACCTACGAAATGAACAATGAAACTCAAAACGTAAGTAAACTAAAACTATTTACGTGTCTATATTTATCAAAGTTTCTACTCTCAATTCTATCGAAATAGAGTGGAGTAAAAAAATTCGTTCCACTCTTAGTTCTCTAGCATGGAATGTTTTCTAATCTAATTAATCGGTCTTAAGTCTAATGAGAGATTTACGAAGGGTGTTATACTACGATACAATATGAAATTGATTATGTTGAATTTAAACTATGAATGCTATGGAAATATGATTGTTTTTGAATCTAGATAAAGGATTAGAGGGGAATTGAATCCACCTCGAATCCAACTTAATAACCTAGCATAGATTCTTGTATCTCGATTCTTACGTTCTTACGGCAAGAATTTCGAGTTCTAATCCCTAGTGTTCATGGCATTTCTACCAAATACTAACTAGCATGTGAGGTCGTCTACCCATTCTCATGGCGAATCACGACCTTCTAGAGTGGAATAGATTCTACAATGCTTCTACACTATACCACTAAGTTTTCATCAAAGCTTTATCAACCCCTCTAATGGAGATTTTAGCCTTGAGTCATCAACCCATCATTTCCCATTGAATTATAACTACTCATCATATTAAAATTCTAACTTAACTAATTTAACTAACAATGCTTCAATCTACTTAAACTACGAAATGATAATCAACAAGAATTAAAACTAGATCTATAAATTGACATAACAAAAATCGAAATTGACATAAATAACTATTTTATTTATCTAATCAATCAAGAACAATGATTCAAAGACTTAATCTAAAACAAGAATTGGAAATGGAACTTAAACTTAATTACTCTACTGAAAACTAGATCTAGAGTTCTATATAGTTTTAGGTCTAACTAGCAACCATTAACAAAGAGTTCAGCTTTGGTTTTTATACTTTCAGATCCAAAAATCGTGCATGGGCTTGGAACCATGTTTTGGGCCAGAGAATCAGGCCCAAAACCCAATTCTTTCAGTCCAAAAAGGCCTCTTCAGCTGCAGTTGGCTTCAACAGAATTTTCATCCACTTCTGCTCCTCTTATTAGATCAAGGCTTAGACCAATGGGAAGCTCTTTCCGAGCCGGTCGTTTTGACATAAGGTAGGCCCCATTCTGAGGTCTGAGTCCAAAGATACGGCCTTCGGAAGATCTACTGACTTGTGTGCTGTTTCTGCCCGCGTTGACTTTTCAGCTTTTGACCGGGCTTTAGATAGGCTTTATCTTGTTGAATCTTGGCCTTTAATCACAGAATTCCTTAGTAACCGACCTTTTCTCCTTTATCTCGCTAAAGTGGCACATTTCTGCATATAATAGACTTTGAAACCTGAAATGCATAAAAACACGTAATCAGTGTTAACTCTTAATTATTACTCACATAATTGGTCTAAAAGTATGACTGTTACAGGGTTAAAACTACAGTTTTGGGCTCTTATCAAGAACCTAAAGCCTACAAAAGTCAAATTGAAGTTAGCTGACCGTTCTACCAAGATTCTCAAAGGCATAGTTGAGAATGTTCTTGTTCAAGTAGCCAATTTCTACTATCTAGTGGATTTCATTGTGATAGACACCAAGGAGGCCTTTGATAAAATTCCAATTATTCTAGGCCAACCTTTCCTCACTACCGTAAAAGCTTTGATAAATTGTCACAATGGTGAAATGAAGATCAATTTTGGTAAGATGTCCATGGACATAAATATCTTTCACCTGATGCATAAGGATTGTGATGACACTGAAGGTGGAGAGGTGTACTTCCTTGATAGCATGATACAAGAATCCTTCCCATTCAAAGATACAATTGAGAGTGCTCAATCTACAGAAAACTGTGATGAACCTCGAGAACCCCAGGGCGTTGCTAGCCATGTTCTTGGATTCTCTGCAGAAAATTCAGGATTTAAGTGAGCAAAATGGAAAATTGGCAGAGAGAGTATCATACCTTGAGAAGATGAACTCTACATTTCAGGATGAACAACAGACTTCTGCCGAGAAAAATCAGTTACTAGAGAATCAGCTTAAAGAAGTTTTGAAAAAACAACAGAATCTAGAAACTGAAATAAGTCTTCTGAAGCAGAAAGTGGACCATATTGATAAGAAGCATTGCATTGTTGAAGCCTCTTCTACACCATCATTGTCTGAACGAGAGAAGTATGTAAACTAGTCTACCACCCACCTTGTGCGCAGTCAGCCAGATATATATTATCATTACTGTGGTGGTAAAGGGCACATCAGATACTATTGTCCTGTTAGAAAGAAAGATTTTCGTCAATCTTCTACACAGAGGAACCACAAGGCCTATCACACAATCATCAGACCTGAAATAGTTCAAGGTAGAGAAGCAACTTCAACTGTAATCTTTCCAGCATATCAAGGAGTATTTTTGACAACCCACAAGGTGAGACCTCCTCGTCCTCCAATCATTCGTCAGATTTGGGTAAGAAAATCTGATCTCCTCACTCCAAATTGATAATACATGATAAATAGTCTTATGGATCTGACTTAAAAAGACCTTAAAAAAAAATCTTGGTAAAAGGAAATGTTCTTATTTTTGGAATTAATTTTGATATTCGGCATCAATGGTAACATCTTCCCTTTGTCTCATTCATTTCATTTACTTAATTTCTATCCATTGAGGACAATGCATATGTTAAGTTGGGGGAGGGTGTACTTGAGAAATGAATTTCAAAAATTAGTATTCAAAAACAAAAATATATTTGTTTCTATATCAGTAGCATGAGAAAAAATGAATTTTAATGATGAGTCTGGGATATAGATTCTATACTGCTTAGTGTTGAGTTTGATAGATAGTTGATATTGTTGATTCCATTACCACTTAGACTATTTATTATGCTCAGACATAGTTCTTGTTGATAGAATTCTTTATCAAGGCACCACCATAATACTTGGTCAGTTTTGTGTACTTTTGCTAGAAGAGAGATTTAAACCCCTAGTAAACTAGAAGTAGAATTTTTAGACTTATCCCATGAGACTTGAGCTTTATACCCATTCTTTGGAGAGTTCTTATGAAAAATCCAAGTCTTAGTGACTCAACATCTTTCAGTTCTTTATGTCGTTGTAATATAGTCTCATTATTTATTGGTTTGGTTAATCACGAAGTGACATCAACTGGGGAGATAGCCATTAGGTCATGTAGTCTATTCGAAACAGAGTATCATACTGATAAGTCAAGTAGTGAACCCATTCAGCCTTTATCCCACCTAGTAGGACCATCATGTTAAATCCTTTTGAGCTTTACAATAAGCCATTTTCTTTCATAAAATACTTGACCCTTTACCCAACTCCAGACAAGGAGTATAGCCAAAATCTTTATCAGCCATACCCATATGTTTCTGAGAATATGAGGGGCACAAAGCGGAAGAAATAACACAAAAGGAATATTATAAGGAAATACCAGAAAGATACAATGAAGACCATCATTCCGTTCTAAGTGAAAGAAGTTAGTGGAAAACAAGCATATCCAGTACTAATCAAGGATATACCACTGAGCTAAAAAAAAAAAGAAAAAAAAAAGGAATAAGTTGAACAGAATGGATGGAAAAGCAAAGACAAAGGAAAAATTTTCTCTGCAATACAAAATTTGAAGAAATCTTCCAAAGAATGAAGCAAAACCCTTAGTGTTTTTTTAGAAACAACCTTAGAATCCTTTTTACCTTTCCTTTATAAACCAATACCTAAGCCAAGTTACAACCCATGACTTATCACTACAGTATAATACGAAGTCTAGAATAGGTGAGAGGATGCTAAATTGAAGGACCCGACACTTCATATGTGATTAACATTCTTTCCATGAGACTAATTTCATCCAAAAGTCCATTTTTCAAGGTAGTATGTGGGATGTTCGTATTCATTATTCTTTTCCCCACATACATGAGGTAAAATAGTAGACCATCTTCTGAGAGATTCTTTTCTGAGAGTATGACCGGTGAAGATTGAAAGTCGAGATTATCTGTCTAAAGGTAAACTAGGGATTCCGTTTCTTGTATAGGAGAGTATAGGAGATTGACTAAGTACACACATAAGCCTTGATTGAGAATTTTGTCAATTTTTACTATCTCCCATCATAATCTATGAGTCTTTGTAGCAATGTAGTTAGCAATGGAGACCGTCTATTGGAGTAAGCACTAAGTGGGTAAGGAATTTCTCTCTCTGAAAAATACTATTATTCTTGAACATGCTATTGATTGATTTTGTGGGTATATCACCTGAAAACCCTCACGAGACTATAACTCGTCGTTTTTAGGGAACTTAAAGGTTTAAAGCCTTGTTGCATATGGTAAATGCAATCGTGATGCCTGCAAAAGTGAGTTAGGATTTTATGTGTGATTTTTATCACTTATCTATTTTTTTTTATCTTATTTGCTAAGAGACTAGCAAAAGGCTAGTTGGGAGTTGTGATAAGTGCTCAAAAGGTGCAATTTAACCCTCGATTATGCCTCTTGTTTAGCCATCTTAGTGGACTAATAGTGTTTGTAAGTTATGTTTTATGATTCTACAGGTGAAAGAGAGAGTTTTGTGGAATATTAAAAAAAAAGGGTAAAACGGAGCAATTTAGAGCATTAAAGATCACATGGGAAACCCGTGGACAATCATGGAGAAGGCCAAGGAATTAGAGGTATTAAAGATGCTACTTTGACCTATTTTAAAGCCTATTTGGAATCCCAAGGCCAAATGATTCGTTGCTTGGACCAAAGCTCACAAAAGAGGATAGAAGGATGGAGCAAAAGAGGGAAAATAGACTTCCACATCTGGGACACATGGATCGCGCGTCCAGACGCATTGCTCGAGTCTGAGATGTATGGATCGCATGTCCAGATGCATTGCTCAAGTCTGAGATGCATGGATCATGAGTCTAGACGCATGAAATGACACTGTAGCCAATTCCTTCTCAGTTTTGGAGACGAAGTTGGACTCTGAAAGAAGTCTATTTGTATTAGAAAATAAATGACGGTTTGGAATGCTTCTAGAGCTCATTGTAACCTCTATAAATAAAGGACCTAAGTGCCTCATGTAATTTGCCAATTCACTTATACTCTTGTCTCCAAAACTTAAGGCAGAGAAAGATTAATAATAAAATATTCGGTTTTAACTAGCTGAGTCTTAATAAATTAGTCTTTCTAGTCTTATGTTCTTTGACTTTTCTTCTTCTCGTTCTTCGTGTTCTTTCTTCTATATGGAAGGCTAATCTTCTCCTTCAAGGGAGGAGATGAAGTCGGTGCTTAAGGTTTAATGATTCTTCTGGTTCATGGTGTTTTTCAATCAGGTTAGTTCTTTATGTTCCTAGTTATTAGTTTCATTGCCCAGACCAGGGGATAGAAGTATAGATTAAAGTTTTTATTTATTGCAATCGAATATCATGCTAGTTTAGGGTTTTATTTATTGCAATTGAATATTTACTAGTGACATGCTTTTATTTATTGCAATTGAATATAATGTTAGAATAGAGTTTTATTTATTGTAATTGAATATTATAATATTATTCTCTACTTTTCTTCTAGTTGTGTAGTGTTTTAGAGTAAGGGAAGTATTTCTTGTGTTTGCCTTAGATGGTGATTCACTGAATAGCTGCCCAAGCTCACATAAAAGGAAAGAAGATACTAGTAACATGAACATAGAAACAACCTTAAGTAGAGTTAATTATTAACGATGTTTCGTCCAAGAGGGCATCGACACTCACTCGATTGCCTAATTGTAGTCTATTTGTAAGAACAACCATGAAGTAGAAAGTCATAGATCAAAAGTATTAGTGGATTCTAATCTCTTGAATTCCCTTTCTTATAAATTCTTAATAGTTTAGTTAGTTTAGTTTAGTTTAGTATTAGAATCTACAATATCTATAATCATAGTTTTTAATCCCTCAACCCCCTTCCCAATCCTGTCCTTCATATAAACATACACTTAAAAGTGGAACAATACCCTACTTATCCTTTACTCATTGAGGGATAATTAGGTTTTGATACTCTTCTATTTTGTTCAACGACTATCATCTATCTACATCATCCATATCTCATCTCATATACAAAAAAAAGACAAGTGTCAATGGTTTGATGAAAGGTTCAGTGGAGTGACTAGTGTTAAAATTTGCAACAGGTATGAATTTTTGGCTATGTCGATCCAAAGACAGCCTAAATTCTCGCCTAGGGTTTGGATGGTGATCAAGTAAGAAGACGCGTGATTTTCTCTATTCGGAAAAACTACTCATCTGTGTCATTACGCACATATCACACATATTGAGGCTTTTTGGTTAGATTCTCACAAGATTGATAATTTAAGTAGACTAACTGTGGGTTCTAGAAACTTACTGCTATGTACAATCGATGATATTCAGTGCATGAATACTCATGAAAAGATGTAAAAACTATTGTGTACGTATTATCTTAAGTTTCTTAAAAACAAATCCTAATTCGAATGCTAATGTGAGATTTCTAGACGATTTTCATTATTGAAAAGGAAACAAGACTTTGTCACTAAGTACATTCACTAAAAAGAAAGTAGACACTATATACAGCCTACAAGTTGCCTAATTTTTGCTAAAGGTTTAAAGCAGCCCCAAACTGAATGATGCTTAATCCTCGAAGTATCAATAGATAAAGAAAGAAATTATCTGAAAACCGTGATTAAAATTAGGGCTGGATTGCTGGAACAGAAAGTTAGTATAAATAATATATTATACATAAATAAACAAAGAAAAACAATAGCACACTAAACACAACTATATATAGTTAGATATATATACACAATGGACTACTCAAATTGACCAACCAGTAGGTCCTGATGTTCCGGCGTCCTCTCGAGTGAAATGCATTTCCTTAGCATCGCACCAAAAGATAATGGTTTACCAAATGGTGCTCCATTTTTGTTCTCTGGATTCGTTCAAATGTGCCAACATTTTGTCATCGTCCGTGTAACAACGAACATGCCTCAGGTACCGTAAATAACATCGCCATTGCCAAAACCTTAATGAATGAATTATTCTGTTCGCTGGGCACATAGAATCTACTTTAACCTAGTCGTGAAAAGTAGCCGAAAACTGTGGGAAATGTGTCCTCATAATTCAACAAGCGGTTACAGGTAAAAGTAGATACTGATGCTGAACAGTGTGAGCTCTTTTTAGATTAGAGATAACACAGTTTAAGATATCAAAGAATGTATGACCTTGAGCAAGCGCATTGAATACTACACAGGCAACATCATTGGCAGTAGAAAAATGTCAATCTCCCATGATGTTTAGAAGGATAAACAACATTGCATTCCCCACGTTCATGGTCATGCTTGCTAAGGGAATGGTGATGTCTGGCCATCTGCCAGGTGCATCTCGTTCTTCTTTAATTGCAAGACCATCACCGTATGTTGAGAGAAAATTAGGCCATGAAAAGGAACGGGTAGAGTTGTGGAGGATGTATGACCATGTTGCTTCCGGCTTGTGATAGGGAAGATCCAAAGTTAGGGCAAGCATTGGTTCAGAAAAGATATGTCGTGTGCCACCAACCTAGATTGTGAACCCGTCTAAGAAGAAGTCATGTGCATAGTTGAATGCTGGCGTGTCTTCCATATTAGCATAAAAGTATGCAGCCAAACTTGGAGAATAAATTTGGTCAGGTTGAAAAACTAAGGAAAACCACCCGATGTGGTGATGTAGTCACGAAAGTAAAGGCCATAAGCATTGAAATCCATCATAGCCTGGAAGGATTGCTCAAGAATAATTTTCAGAGTTTCCATGCTTGATGAAGATGATCTTTGATGGAGTAGAGAGAGGGGTAAGGCAAAGAATCCTGACAAACTATCAATCAGTGTGAGGAAACGTCCAAAATGAAGTAGCCACATTGCGTAAAGCAACGTGAGGGTCCTACCAGAAGGAAATCAAGTATGTCTCCTACGCCTGATAGATAAGGATATATATGAAGAGAAATGTCCAATAAAGTCTGACTAGATGGATAAAAGAGTATGAAAGAAGATAGACCCCTCCTGTAATCAAATTTAAAATAACAGGTTAAAATTTGATTATTGGCTATTAATCACAACTTGAATTATGACAATCCTAGGAGGCATACTCGTTAAACATTGCTTACAAAAGAAGACACAAAGATAACAACAACTTTTTGATTATTAAAGCACACGACAAAAAACTTAATTAATAATTTATTTATTAGTATTATTATTATTATTATTATTATTATTATTATTTTATTTATTATTATTATTTTTTTAAATTAGAAGAAGATCATGGACCAGGATGACGATGATGATGGGGATGCAGATCGTGCACAAGACTGTTTCATTCATCAATTTGTTGGCTGAGCTAAAATTGAATGGCCCCCTGGTTGGCAGAGAGCGTAGTTTGATTCTCCATTAGAAGAGCGTGAATTTCCAAGAACTGAGAGTAATTTTCCAAGATTTCCTCCTGTTCAATGTCGTGCTTTGCTTGACATTCTTGAAATTCCAGAAGACTTTTGATGATGATTTCCTGGCATGTGTAGTTCCCGCATGACTTGGTGAAGAAAATGAATGCCTTTTATAGGAATTAAAATGTTCTGCATGACATATTCATCAAAGAAATGTTCAGAGTATGAGCTTTGGTCTTCTTGTTCATCTGTCAGAGTATTTAGAGTCTAAAAACCAGCGGCGCAGTCTATGTGAATTACAGTAAGGCTCGCTTTTTGAAGAGGTATTTCTGGATAAACAGCTGAATAATCCCAACGCAACATAATTTTTGTGACTAGAGTAGGCAGAGGTGCTAACCATTTTTTAGGCTTGGTGATCGAGTTCTAGAGATATTGGACTATGCAAAAGTCATCCCTTTGATTATGCATAATCCAAAGTAGGTGGAGTTGAGGTTTTGTCAATTTAGATATTTGTGATGTACCTGCCACATTGTGTTCTAACCAGTGGAGCACATCTCGTTGATTCTGTTTCAAAGAGCGTTGAAGAATAACGTGATGTCTATTTCTGATTTTGCCGCGAGATACAGTGGCTTGTAGTAGTTGTTTGACGGTATCAAAGGCTGACTCTAGAATATGGAACTCCAGGTTATTCATTGGAATTTGAAGTATGTCGGAGATAATTTCCTTAGTCAATTCAAATTGTTGTCCATGGGCATGGAAATAGAATTCACCATCTTCAGGTCTGCTAAATTGGTAGAACATCAAAACCAATTCTCTGGAATAAGCAGCTTCCGAATGATATAGAAGAGGCATCCATCCTTGACGTACAATTTCTGTGTCAAAATATGGAAAAAACATGCCTTCATAAAAAAAAATCAAATAATTTTTCTTGGGCACTATCTTTCTTAGTTGATCCATTTGAAAGTATAAGTGAGGGAAGAAAATTGAAGAATGCGTGAAATGAAGATGGCTAAAAAGAATAGATTTATAGCCAATATGTGAGCCTTTACGAATCAGGATGGCAAGTGTAGTTAGATCCAGAATTAAAATGTGGAAAACACAAGTGAAACATGTGTTGTTGTTACATATAATTATGTAACAGGAACTATGGGTATCCATAGTAGGTCTTTTAATGTCAGATTCCCAAAACAATTAATGAGGTGTTCACAATGTTAGAAAATATGGATGAAGGTTTCACATGACAGCTAGACCAACACATGTTTTCTATCTTGTTTTGTCAAATAGGGTATTGAAAATAATGTCCCTAAGACTATTACTGAGGTATGTAAAGAGATAGAACGTATGGAGGTGAAGTAGCCACAGTATAGTTAGACCTACAGGCAAATTCTGAATTGATGTAGCAAACCTCAATAATGACAGATGGATAGAATGATTGAGCTACGTGCGCGACATGTGTTAGGCCTACCGTGTAGCGTGCACGACTTTCTATGAACACAATGAGTCGAGATTGATTTATTTTTGTGAGTTATTGATTTTGTTTATTTGTTATGGTTTTTATGATTTTTTTTTTATGTTTATGATAAGGTAAAAATACAACTAATACACACAAATATTAAATAGGGGACTTCTCCATTAAATACGTAAACCGTACAAATGTTTGAGAATAATTTAACACACCACACTAATATACAAAGTGACAAGGGAAAAGAGAGATGTAGGCTACATAGATCTAGATATTCTGGAAGATGTTATGCATGATTAACAGTATCACAACGATAAATATTGTTATCAGGAAGACCTTGAATGCAGCATCACGTTGCTGCTTTTCGAATTTCTCGATTGGATCCATTATGTTGAAGAAGATGAGAATTTGTGAAGATTAAGTTATGGAGAGGGAGAGAATGGGATGAGTGAAGTTTGATGAGGAGTGTCAGATTTTATAGGCAAAAATCTGACCGTTTGTGGATTAACGTGCCTAATCAAGCCGTTGGGCCTAGTGGGGTATCTGACCGTTGAGCGTAGTGGATAAGACCGATGAACTTACTATTTGAATCAGCCCGTTGGACCTAAAGATTAGGCCCAATGCATAAAGGAACAAACTAATATATTTATAGTAGGAAGAGAATAATCTTATAACATAAATAATTTCTCATTATGTCTCGAACTGGTCCGAAAACTTCAAACGTGAAATATCGATTCGTTTCAACTCCAAATGGAACGAATGAGCTGCCAAAATGACCAGCATTAAAAATGTCATCCAATGGGATATGGCAAGTGCACATTCAAACCTCTTTCTTTTTTTTTTCTTTTCTTTTTTTTAGGGTTGAGTCCTGTGGAAACAGAACTCAACTTTTTTTTATTATTATTATTATTTTTTTTTTAATTTTTAATTTTTTATGTACAAATTTACAAGGGGAGATTAACATGTTAACAACACCAGACATCCAGAAGAATCACCATATACAATAATATCAGGCAACTGTCATGTCGGCTCTAGAGCTTTAACCCAATCCAAACCCGGATCGCGGGCTTAACCTTTATGTTTTGGGGCCTAGGGTGCGGGAGAGGGTACCATCCCCGATCATTGTTGTGCAATGGTCTAATAATAATATTATCCTTAGTACATATGGTATAGCCTCAAACTGCCCCGAAATGAAATCAAATAGCAAACAGCTAGGGGTTGACCTGGTGAAATCCATTGGTCGTCCGAATTAGGGAACATCCGATGTTACATATCACGAATCTCTTTGTTCACAATGCTTAGTGCAAAGAGAAAAATAAAAGACACGAGTATATACATGTTGAGTCTTTTAATATCAAATCCTCAAGACGAATATGAGTCTTTTAACGTCAAATCCTTAAGACGAATGCGAGTCTTTTAACGTTAGTTCCTCAAGACGAATCCCAACTTGTGGGAGCAACGAGGCGACGACAAAGTTTATCCTGCTCAGTTGGTGTCAGACAAAAATATACCTTATACCGGCAAATATCGGATAGTAATTTAATACTTGGACAGAAAGGTGTTTGACAATGCATACACCACCCCATCCTTCGCGCACGTCACTTAAGAGCAAAAGTACTACGACCATTACCTATTTGAGATGGGTGAGACTTACACCAAATGATGAGTTGAAGTTTGCGAGGAAGAGAATAGCTAGAAAAGGGAAGAGAAGGAAGGAAGGGAAATTTTTGGTACCTATTGTTTACTAGAAGGCACGTTTGCTCGATTATCAGAAGACATTTATACTCAGTTCTTGAATAGAGTTTTTGTGGACTACGGTTCCGGCACTTACAACCACACACTCTAAAAGATTTAAGAGAAGAAAAGAGAAGAGGGCATGTCTACCCTAATGGTGTACTTCCCCTTTTTTAAACACATAGAAGAAAGTACACCAGCGAATCTAGTAGTCTCTGTAGACTAGATCTTGGAGAAGACTCTTTTCGACATCTGGAGAATGCAACTCATGATAATGTTTAAGGCGTTGGCCATTTACTTGAAATTCGCTGTTATCGTTTAAATTTTTCAAAGAGATAGCCCCATAAGGGGTGACAGCAGAGACAGTGAAAGGACCAGACCATCGTGTTTTTAATTTTCCTAGAAAAATGTGTAATCTTGAGTTGTACAACAAAACTTTTTGACCAATTTTGAAATATTTTCTCAATATGTGCTTGTCATGCACTCTTTTCTTTTTGGCTTGTAGGACTTCGAGAGATCATAGGCATCACTCCAAATTTCTTCAAGCTCATTTAATTGCAATTTTCGCTTCTCGCCTGCCGCATTGGTATTACAATTTAGGCTTTTAATGGCCCATAGAGCACGATGCTCAAGTTCAACCGGTAGATGGCAAGTTTTTCCAAAAATGAGGCGGTAAGAAGACATGTTTATAGGTGTCTTAAAGGCCGTTCTATATGCCCAGAAGGCATCAGATAATCAGAGAAACCAGTCTTTCCTAGATGGATTAACTATTTTTTTTTCTAAAATTGACTTAATCTCTCTATTAGAGACTTCTACTTGGTCACTGGTCTGAGAATGATACGGAGTTGCCACCTTGTGAGTGACTCCATATTTCTTTACTAATAACTCAAAAAATTTATTACAAAAATATTTTCCCCGATCACTAATGATAGCTTTGGGAACACCAAAACGAGAGAAAATATTTTCTTTTACAAACAAAACGATAGTTTTATGATCATTCGCAGGACATGTCATTGCCTCAATCCATTTTGACACATAGTCAACAGCTACTAGTATGTAAAGAAAGCCATGAGAATTTGGAAAGGGGCCCATGAAGTCGATACCCCACACATCAAAGATTTCCACAATTAAAATTGGATTTAAAGGCATCATATTGCGCTAAGTAATGCGTCCTAGCTACTGGTAGTGGGTGGATGCTTTGCAATGCTCATGTGCATCTCAAAATAGTGTTGGCCAATAAAACCCACATTGTAGAACCTTGGCCACAGTTTTCTTACCACTGAAATGACCACCACAAGATTGTTTATGGCAGAAGGATAACACATCATTGTGTTCCCAATTGGCAATGCAACGGCGGATCAGTTAGTCTGTACAATACTTGAAGAGGTAGGGATCATCCTAGAAATAGAATTTCACTGTGGATAAAAACTTTTTTCGGTCAGTACGAGACCAAGATGAAGGGACTTCCTCAGTAACTAAGTAATTTACTATATCAGCGTACCAAGGGGACGAAAAGATAGAATACAAGTGTTCATCGGGAAAGGAATCACATATGGGTTCAGTATCATTATTGACATCACTAACGAGTCATGATAAATAGTTTGCAACCACATTCTCGTAACCTTTTTTATCTCTAATTTCTAGAGTAAACTCTTGCAAGAGGAGGGTCCATCAGATCAACCTCTGTTTTGCATCTTTTTTCGCTAATATGTAACAAAGTGCCACATGGTCAGTGTAGACTATTATGGAAGAACCAACTAGGTAAGGACAAAACTTATCCAAGGCATAGACAATAGCGAGAAACACTTTCTCAGTGGTGGTATAATTACATTGAGCTTCATTAAGAGTTTTACTAGCATAGTAATTGACAATTGGCTTGTCATCTCGGCATTGCCCTAGGACAGCTCCAATAGCATAGTCGCTCGCATCACATATTAATTCAAAAGGTTTAGACCAATCAGGTGGTTGAATTATAGGAGCAGTAGTCAGGACAGATTTTAAGGTCTCAAAAGCTTGTTTGCAATTGAAAGTGAAGTCAAAGACGACATCTTTAAGCAGGAGATTTGTTAAAGGTCGAGCAACCTTAGAGAAATCTTGAATAAATCTCCTATAGAATCCTACGTGTCCTAAAAATGCACGTATGTCGTTAACTATTTTTGGTATAGGAAGGGAAGCAATTTTTTCAATCTTAGCTTGATCGACTTCGATTCCATCCTTTGAAATAATATGTCTTAGAACTATTCCTTTTGTAACTATAAAAGGGCATTTTTCCCAATTAAGAACCAGATTTTTCTCTTCACAACGTGCAAAAACTTTTTCAAGATTTGATAGACATCTATCGAAAGAATTACCATATATTGAGAAATCGTTCATGAAGACTTCCATAAAACGTTCAACCATATCACTGAAAATGTGAAGCATACAGCGCTAGAATGTACCAGGGGCATTGCAAAGGTCGAAATGTATTCTTTTATACATAAATGTACCAAACGGACAGGTGAACGTTGTTTTTTCTTGATCAGCAAGATCTATGACTATTTGAAAATATCCTAAATAACCATAAAGAAAACAATAATATGCATGACCCGCTAAACGTTCAAGCATCTGGTTGATGAAGGGAAGTGGGAAGTGATCCTTACGAGTGACCGCATTAAGTTTGCAATAGTCAATACATATTCTCCATTTCACTAGGATACGAGTGGAAATGCATTCATCTTTATCATTTCATACAACTGTAATGCTAGACTTCTTGGGAACAATGTGTACTGGACTTACCCAAACACTATCAGAGATAGGGTAAATAATACCTACATCAAGTAACCTTAAGACTTCCTCCCGTACTACATCCTTCATGGTAGGGTTTAGACGACGTTGCGGTTCACGTGACGTGTTTGCATTTTCTTCAAGATGTATGCGATGGGTGCACACACTAAGGTCAATGCCCTTAATGTCATCAAGAGACCATCCAATAGCAGAACGGTGTTTTTGAATGACATTAATTAAATGGGATTCCTGATCGTCAGTCAATTGTGATGATATGATAATTGGGTGACTACCATCTGGATCAAGATGTACGTATTTTAAATCCGAAGGAATATGCTTGAAGTCAGGGGTGGGAGGAGTGGGTATCAAAGATTCTTGAGGAAAGTCGTCTTCCATAGAGAAAACAGATTGATGTTCATCCAAATTGCTCGACAACACGGTAATAGGGTCAAATAGTGGTATTGACCTAATAACGCGTTTACTTCCTTTGTATAAGCATCGTCATCAAATTCAAAAACACCAAAGGAAAGAAGTTGGTGTACTTCATCATCAGGAAAAAAGTTTGTTAAATATTCTTATACAAGGCTGTCAACCATGTTAACCTTACCATCATTGTCAGCCTCTGGAATTTGTTTCATCAACTTGAACACATTAACCTCAACTGAAAGATTTCCAAAGGACATGGTCATGGAACCATCCCTACAGTTTATAAGAGCATTAGCAGTTGCTAGGAACGGACGCCCTAAGATGATAGGAATGGAGTCACAGGCAACTTCTGTATCCATAATGACAAAATTGATGGGATAGTAAAAGTTTGGACTTTGACGAGGATGTTTTCCATAATGACTTTTGGATACTTAATGGAACGATCGGCTAACTACAGAGTCATGGTGGTAGGTTTAAGCTCATGAAGACTTAGTTGTTTGAATAAGTAATATGGAAGTAACTTCACACTAGCTCCTAGGTCTAGTAGCGCAGTAGCTTTATATTTGTCACCTAATGTGCATGGAACTATTGGTCTACCAGGGTCTTTGTATTTGACTATACCATTGTATTCGGTGATGGATGAAAACTGTTCGGTGAGGAACGCTTGTTGAGGAATATTGGTTCTCCTTTTTGTGGTGCACATATCTTTCAGAAACTTTGCATATTTTGGCAATTGTTTGAGGGCATCAAGAAAAGGTAAGTTGATTGTCAAATTCTTAAAAGTTTCTTGAATTTCATCAAAATTTTGATTAGGTTTATTCTTTGCCAAACAAGCAGGAAACGGTTCCTTAGGGCGGAATTTGACATAGGGATCCGCTTGCTCGTTTCCCAATTTTTGAGTTGGTGACTTTGTTGGACTTGGTGCTTCCATCATAGGTTCATTATCGGAAACAGATTCATTGAAACCTTCGGTTACCTTTGGTTGATCATCTGGCATACGTATTTGATTGTCTATGGTTTTGCCAGATCGAAGAGTAGTGATTGCATTCACCTCACCCTGGTTTGGAGCATTTGTACCAGGTGCATTAGGAATGTCAAAGGCACATGCCTCTTCTGATGGTTGGGAAGGGGAGACATATAACAAGGTACAATAAGTATCAGGATGGTCAAGACTGAGACAAAGAATGGATGGGGAGGTGTTAACGTTCATGACCTGTTTTGGGAGTTGATCGTTTACTTGAACTGCGAGGGAATCTACTCTTTTAGTCAAGGATTCTATTAGATTTTTTAATTCGAGATCGGGTTTTACCTCAAAAATAGATGTAGCTTTTGTAACAGTGTCCTTAGATTATCTAGAAGAATTAGTGTTACCCCAATGTGCATCTCTTGTTGCTTGTTTTTCAAGAAAATTATATGCTTCAGTAGCTCCTTTGTCTATGAAGCAACCCCTGTTCATTATATAAAGTGTTTCTTTTTGATGATCAGAAATTCCATTAAAGAATGAACAAATAAGGACAGCGGTGTCTAATTGTTGATGAGGACATTCTAAAAGAAGATCAGTAAATCGACTCCATGCTTCTGTAAATGATTCATAAGGATTTTGATGGAAGAATTGGATTTTCTGAAGCATTTTAGTAGTTTTCTTCTTAGTATAAAATTGTAGCATGAAAGCTTGCACAAGTTTATTCCATGTTTCTATGGATTGTGGCTATTGTTCTGCTAGCCAAACTGACGCTTCATCAACTAAAGTGAAAGGAAACAACCTAAGCAAGACTTGTTCAGTAGAGACTGATGTATGGTGAAATGTGGTGGCTACTTACTGAATCCTACGGAGGTGATTGTACGGTTTCTCATGATCTAAACCATGATAAACAGGTAACAATCCAAAAATGTTGGGCGGGATTCGAAAATCACCGGAAATATTCTCGAGTTTGATACAGGAAAAAGGTTTTTCCTGTAAGGCAGTATAGAAGTTCGAAAGGGGCTTCTCAGCTAGTGGAGTTTCATCAGCCATAATGAATGAAGTGAATGGCGACAAGGGATCTTTATGATGTTTATTAATAGATGAAGAACTATGTTGAGGTGAGAACTTACGCAATTGCCTATAGTATTTTCTCCTACGATAAGTATGTTCAAATTCTTTATTATTACCAGACCTTAATCTCATGCAAGCATAAAATTAGATCGGATGCACAAAAGGAACTTATTATTACTTGAATTTTATTATTTTCTGAAGCATTAGAAGTGAACAGCGTAGGCCTAAGCTGCTGCTAACGTAGCAGTGAAGCTAGGAATATGTGTGCATAAACCAACAGGCAGGTCACAGGAAAGATATGAGGGAGGTTTTCCGTGCAGGCACGGTTCTAATTAAGTAACCTCAATCTTTCAAGTTTACTGGACATTGTTGGAATATGTTTACGATTTATGTGATTTTTTTTTTAAAGTTATTTAAAATTTATACATAGGATAAAGTCGCCAAATATTAATATTATTATTATTATTATTATTAAAATTTATGCACGATCCTAATTAATTAATTAATTAATTTTTTTAATTAATTAAAATTACTAAATATGCATATAAAATTTAAACATGCAAAGATAATATACTCAGATGTAGCAAGAGACTGTAGCATGTGAAGATATTCTACTTAGACGTATATAAATACTAATAGGCAAAGATGTATCATCTATAAATATTTCTATACGAACAGACAATTATACATCAGTAATACGTATATGGAGGCTAATAGGCAAATATATATTACGTATACATATATCTACGCTAACAGGCAAATTGAAACTACTCATACATATCTATATATTACTTATACGTATATACTGATAGGCAAAGAAGTAACATATACTTAAAAACTAAACAGGCAACGTATCATATATATACTAATTATATTACTTGTGTTTTGCATAATAAATTGATTTCATCAATACTCAGTAAAATTACGAATGTCATTTAGAGAGCAGCTTCATCCCGAAGGATTTAGAAACAACTTACCCAACTTAGAATTTAACCCTCGTTGGAATGTTCTCCTCTTTCATGACAAAATTAACTTATTAAACAAGACAATTTTCTAAAATGATGAATTTGGAAAGGAAAACAGTGAATTTTGACATCAAAAACAGCTACCACTGAGCGTAGGTGGGTGGTGACAGCGTGAGTGCTGTCGAGATCTTTCCGAAATGAGGTCACATGCGTGATTCAGACAACCGTAGCCAAAGTTATGGCCAAAATACCAAAACACACCACAATTACTATGTACAACTCAAAAGTCATATAGGCCAACATGCAAATATATTCCATTGATAGATATGAATACGTTAACAGACAAAGATATACCACTTATATGTATAGAGATGGTATTAGGCAATATTAAACCACTCATAAGGTAATATATATGCTAAATAGGCCACTTATATATATATATATTAATAGGCGTATTCACATGATTCATACATATTTCTAACCTAAGACGCAAATAATAGTCCATTATCTACGACATAATAAATAAACACATGTGAATCATGCAAAATTATATGAAAATTAGAACTGTAAGCGCCCCAAAAGACCGCCAAAGAAAAGAAATCGCCGGTTCAACTCCGTGAACGTCCTGAACTCCTGAAGTTACTGGACTAATTCAAAATAGAGAGCCTAGACTCAACCCAATACTGGAGTGACAAAGAACAGGTTATTCTTTTACTGAAATCCGCACTTAAAAGCTCTGATTTTTTTTTTAACAGTGAGCTTATATAGTTTTGTAGTTATTGTTTCAGGTCCGAGTCAAAGTTACATGTAGGTGAAACAAAATAATAGTACGTGATCAGTAGAAAAACGTGAAGAAATTAAAAACAAAAACAAATGAAATTAGAAAAACGAAAAACGAAAAAAATAATGGAGGGGTAGGAGAGGGGGGGGGTCCCCTTGGAGTTATTCCAGCTTGTAACGTATGGTCCTTGCGCCTTTAGGATGGCAGCGGTGCCATTTGATAATAGCACTTTGCGGTGTAAATAATTGAAGTTTCTTATCCCTTTAGGTGCTAACTCAACTTCCTTACTCACGGTTCTTCGATTGTCTAGTTAGAGTAGGGATTCGTTCCAACCTAAAGTCTAGGATAACATTACAACTTTATTGTGCTTTTTAGGAAACTAATGAGTAAGGCTTTTATGCTAAGTCTTGATTTCTTTTACTTCCTAATGGACACTTATCATGCAAGACACGATAACGGATCAAAGTTGATATTTAACAAGATAAATAAAGAGAGAGAAAGGGTAGGTGCTTATGCTACTCATCAAGGTCTCACTATATTTCTTCTAGAATCAGATTACTACAATCTCTAATCTGTTTTGGGTTCATTAACAAACCCCAAACGGATTAAGAATCGATCCCTAGCGAGGTGAACTAATCTCTAAGTCCATCTTACTAGCATGAGGAGTTGAACTGATATTTCATCTCTGAAATACCATCTCAACTCCTAGACTCATAAAACATATTCCTGTCTAATAGAGGAATATGAGGTCAAATAGGACTTGCGCGCGCGACTAGCCCAGGCGTGAAAAGGGTGGCGCATGCGAGTCATTCTCAACCTCCAAGCCTCAAGTTTGGCCGAACACTACAATTTTGGGGTAGGGTGCTAAATGGATCCTAAGTTCTAAGCAGTTAATCGTACTTCTAAAAGACATATAAGCAGTTAATCCTACTTCTAGCAATGGGGACCTTTAGTGGGAGAATGGGAGTAACTTAGCTTAATTAGTTTTTTTGATCCTGTGCTCCCAAAGATTGCCTTTCTGAGTAAATTTAAGTAGGTAGATAATCTTATCCCCTCATTCTTACCACTTATAGAAACTTTCGATTCAAGCAACTTGTCGGAGAAAGAGGGTTTAGCTAGACTTTCGAGTGAACGGCAGGAACCTCGATCAAAGCTTGGTGCTTGAGCACTCATACTCCTCGCAAAGATAGTTTATAGGCGAAATTTTCTCTCTTCTTTTACCAAAGTTGAGGATCATTGCATCTATAAGCTGTCCTCGTTAGGTAAGGCATGAGAATCTATAATGAGTATTGTCATTCTTCTTGGTTCATCTTCTTTGGTTTCCGTTATCACCTTATTTGTTGTTAGGCTTCTTGTAAAATCCTCCACTGCTAATAGTGAAGAGTTCAAAAAAGCTTTGACGACCAAGTGAGAAACGAACGTCCTCTTTTGTTACATCTTCTCTGGTAACGTTCACATTCCTGATCTAACAGTTATTCTCTTCTGGTTCTATTCTGTTCATGGTGCTGTTCATTTTCTGGTAAAATCCTTTGTTGTTTACAGTGAGAGTTCAGGAATCAACAAACAATCATGAATATATATGAATTCAAAAATTCAACCAATGGTCAGAATCTCAACCAAGCCCCTCCACAAGTTGTTCCGTTAGGGTTTGGAATGGACCGCCACCATGTCAGTTTCTCAAATTAGAATGGGGCAAAGACATCCAGACAAGGTTCTCTCCAAAACAACTCCAATCTCTCCTCGGTGACTTATGCAGATAAACCTCGAACTCAATTGAAACAAACGGTGGATGTTTCATCTCTACCCTTGCCAACAAAAAAAGGAGACAACCCAGCTGTCACAATCCCTTGGGCTTCGGTTGAGAGAGGAATTGAAGCTTGAAAATATGCCTTGATTGCTAGAATGGATGCTAGGAGTATCAATTTAGAACACATCCGATCGGTGGTTAACACTGGATGGGGACTCTCTACAACAGTTAAGATTTCGCCTCTAGGGAAAGGGTACATCCTTTTTAGATTCGCTGAAGAGAAAGATTTCAACAAGATTTTCTATGGGGGCCCATGGAATATTCAAGGACAAATGGTGACGTTCATTAGATGGACTCCCAATTTCAACATTGATACGTATAAACAAACGTCGGGGTTTGTCTGGGTGAAATTCCCTAGGCTACCATTTGAGTATTGGGAAGTTGACATTTTGATGAGTATGGGAAGAGGACTGGGTTGTCCAATTAGAGTGGATATGAACTCTTTGGAAAGAACCAATGGATACTTTGCTAGTGTCCTAGTGGAGATAGATCTAACGAATCCACTTCCCAGCAAAATATTTGTCGAAGTGCTGGAGCTTGGGGTAGAATTTTGGCAGGAGATACAATATGGATCACTCCCGAAGTTTTGCAACCATTGTCAGATTGTTGGACATTTAGTCTTTAAGTGTCAACAAGTCAATAAGGATAAAGAGAAAAGTAGCATGGAAGAAATTCCACAGACTAACAACAGAGGGAAAGAACCTATGGAACAAGAAGTACCGACAGAGGGTCGAAGACTGTCCAAGAGTCAAAAGAGGATACTAAAAAGAAGGAATCAAGGAAAGGAATGGAGACCTAAAACTAAGCAAGTGAGCACAACAGAGGTAGTAGATACACAAGCTCAAGAGAGGGATACTAATAGCCCAGATGAGCAACATGTGGACTATGAAGGGCTGGGAATAGGGGAATCAATGCCATTGATAGACCCAACTCATGAAGCAGAGGAGACACAAGCGATGGTCATCCACTTGAATGACAATATTGAGCCTTTGTATTTGGGAATGGAAGAAAAGGACTACATGAGGTTCAAAATAGAAGCAAGTAGATTCCAGTTACTGTCTGGCATAGATGACGTGGGAGAAGTGGCTGCCACTGACACTGAGGTTTCTAATATTGAGACGGAACACTTCCATGACCGTTGCAAGGAAGCAAAAATTGATGTAAATGTAGCAATACCTCTTGATCCAGAACAAAAGACAATGTTAGGGATTGTAACTCGATCAGGGAAGAAATATGGAGAGAGAAGCAATTCCACCAGTAACAAGCATCAGGAGTCTAGCAAAAAGAATCAAAGCAGTGGCAAGAAGGGAAGGGGCAGACCTAAAGGCTCCAAAAACAAATCTTATAGATGGTAACATCCATGTGCTTCTGGAATGTCCGAGGGACAAACGAAGCAGAGAAAGCTAGAGAAATTAACAAGGTGAGAGTGGATAAGAAACTAAGTGTTTTTTGTCTTCTTGAAACCAAAGTTAGGTAGAACAAATATGACTACATCATAAATATTTGTTGCCCAACATGGGAACATGTAAATAACTATGGAAAGGACCCTGCTAGCAGAATATGGATTTGCTGGGACCCTTACAATATAGAGTTAATCAAGCTTCAAGAATCAGACCAATTTATACATTGTAAGATTAGATTCAAGCCTACTAATGAGGAGATCCTTCTCACTGTAGTCTATGCTCGGAATGCTAAAGCACTTAGGCTCAATCCATGGAGAGACATCCTAGCTATACACTGTTCTGTCAATAAACCTTGGGCGTTAGCAGGGGATTTCAATAATATCACTAAAGCAGATGAAAGAATGGGTGGCAGGCCTATGCACCCAAGAGAAGTAGAAGAGTTTCTGGAATGTCTACAAAGGTCAGGGTTATCTAATATGAGTTATAATGGTTTCTTCTACACATGGAATCACAAGGTGGAAGGAAAAGGAAGAATCATGTCCAAGATTTATCGGTGCATTGTAAACAGTCTTCGGAACATTGAACACCCAAATGCTAAGGTTGAATTCCTACCGCATGGGGTCTCAGACCATTCACCAATTCTCCTCCTCTGGAACCAACTTGCTAGTAAAGCTTGGCCCTTTAGATTCAAGAACTATTGGGTCGAACAGAAGGACTTCCAGAGAATAGTACAAGAAGTTTGGCAGGTCAAGATCTATTCAAATCCCATGTATATCCTCATGCAGAAATTGAAGCTGCTGAAAGAAAGATTATAATCATGGGCCAGACACAAATTCTCGAACTTACATGTGAGAGTTGAACAAGCTCGAGAATGGTTATATGATGTTCAGAGACAAGTTCAATCAAATCCTTGGGACCAATTTTTGGGACAAAAGGAGAAAGAAGCGTTACAAAGATACAGTGAACTTGCAAGACTCGAAGCTGCTGAAATCCTTAGTAAGCAGGAAGGTGAATAGATGAGAAAGGGTGATAAATGTACCACTTTCTTCTTCAAATCACTTGAAGAAAAGAAAGCCAGGAGTGGAATATGGGCGATACAGAATTCACAAGGGACTAATGTTTTAGGACAAGCTAAGGTGACTAAGTTCGTTATTAAATATTACTCTGACATTCTAGGCAGCGCAACAACTGACATATGTGGAGATGACTTCTTCAATAACTTGCAAATCAAAGCCAGAATCTCTCCTAATATGAAAAATGTGCTTGAAGCAGATGTCACGCTTGAAGAAATAAAGCTAGCTCTTTTTGACATGAAGGAGAACTCAGCTCCTGGACCAGATGGGTTCACTCCCCTTTTCTTCAAGAGTTGTTGGTCCATAGTTGGTTATGACTTCACTTCTGCCATTCTAAATGCTTTTAAATTCTATAAATTCCCTAGAGGTGTCAATTCTACATTCATATGCCTCATTCCTAAAGTCACCAACCCCTCCAAGGTTGTGGATTTTAGACTAATTGCATTGTGTAACACCGTTTATAAATGTATATCTAAAGTCATCTCTAACAGAATTAAATTGGTTATCAATGACATAGTGCAGGCTAACCAATCAGCTTTCATCCCTGGCATATCTATACAGGACAACATCCTCTTATCTCATGAAATTCTTTGAGGATATGACAGAAAGCATGGAACTCCTAGATGCTCTATCAAGTTGGATATCAGGAAGGCGTTTGATATGGTTAGTTGGGAGTCGATTAAAGCTATGATTAAGTTATTCAATTTCCCAACCAACATGTGTAAATGGATTGAACTATGCATCTCAACACCAAACTACTCTGTTCTAATCAATGGGACTCCAGAAGGGTGCTTTGAGGGAAGGAGAGGACTAAGACAAAGAGATCCTTTTATCTCCGTATCTCTTTGTCTTCGTCATGGAAACCCTAGGTTGTGTTCTCACAAGGAGCATCAATAATAGGTCCATCTTATATCACTCAAAATGCAGGAAGGTGAGATTATCTCATTTAGCTTTTGCCGACGATGTGCTAATGTTCTGTAAAGGAGAGAGAGACTCAATACAAGCCATGAAGGAGTGCTTAGATGATTTTGGCAGTGCTATTGGGTTACAGATCAACAAGCATAAGACCACCCTTTTAGTTGGAGGCCTAAATGCACAAGATGCTCAAGCTTTAGCTGCAATCTTAGGTGTGGAATTGATCAAACCACCGGTAAGATACCTCGGACTTCTCCTCGTATCTGCAAGATTGGGCATCAAAGAATGTCAACCTCTAGTGGAGAAACTCACAAGCAAGATTACCAACTGGAAATCAAGGCTTCTTTCCCATGCCGAAAGGTTACAACTTATTGTCTCCGTTCTTTTATCTTTTCACACTTATTGAGCAAGAACTTTCATTTTTCCCAAGATAGTGTTGAAACAAATCGAAAAGACATGTGCCCAATTTCTATGGATGGGCACCATCATGAAAAAATGACATCACCAAGCCAGCTGGAGCACAGTGTGTCGACCTAAAGATGAAGGTGGGCATGAACTGGAGCCTACAATGGAATACTGGAGCCTATTGCAGTCTGATTTTCAAACTCATCACGAGGGAAGATACAATATGGGTTGATTGGACATGGAAGTAGCACATTAAAGACAAATTTTTCTGGTTGATGTCCATTCCCCAGGACTGCTCGTGGACATGGCGAAGCATTCTGAGCACCAGGAAAGAAGCCAAAAAATTCATTAGATACACCATTTCCAATGGGGAAGATACTTTATTATGGCATGATATATGGTGCGCTAGATCACTATTGATAGAAGATGCTGAAGCTAAGTCATAATGGAACTTTCTGCTGAACTCAAAAGTGAGTGTCCTCATCTCGCAAGGAGTATGGAATACTGTAGTGACTGGATTACATTCTCAATCTTTAAAGGAAGAGATCAATGCAGTGGAAATCAACAAGCACCTTACCGAGGATAAGATAATCTGGACCCCCCACCAAAGTGGCCACTACACCTCTATCAGTGCATACCTAGCACTGTCATAGATAAGAGCAAAGAAAATTTGGCATCACATGGTCAGGGGAAGATGGGTTTTACCTCGGCATGCATTCACCACTTGGGAACTATTTTCGAATAGCATTCCAACTCAAGACAGGTCGGTGCAAAAGAACATTATTAATCAATCTTCCTACTGCTTCTATCATAACAGTAGGGAGTACTCCCATCATCTATTTTTTGAGTACAACTACTCAAAAGAAATCTTCTCAAGAGTTAAAATTCTACTAGGCATAAACATCGACAGCAACAAGGCAAACAGAGAATGGTCAGCCATAATTTGACTATGTAACAGAGATGATATGGGAGAGATTTATAAGGTTTTTGTTTGCACATCAATGGACTACATCTGGAAAGAATGAAATGCCACAAATTTTAGCAAACTTTAAGACCGGCATTAGTAGTCTTCAACAAGCTACTCAGAGACATACGAATTTATCTACAAGTCTTAAAGCTTCAGGTAAAGGACACAGACTCAACTAGAAGGTTGTTTAGCATACTGAACATTGAGGTCCAATTCAAGCAACATATCAATGTAGACTGCTGCTGGACACCACCATCAGGCAATCAAATCAAGGCCAACACTGACGGTGTACTAAGCAGTAAGAGCCCAGGTCATGGGGGCGTAATGCGAGATGGAACTGGTCGGGTACTTTCTGGTTTCACTGGAAGTGGGGGTTTACACTCGGTGATATACCAAGAGCTCAAGGCCATTGAAGTGAGCGTATGCAGATGCATTGAGGAAGGCTATAAAGAAGTTGAAGTAGAATCAGACTCAATGAGAGCCATCAATGCAATCAATAAACTCGAGAAACCTCCTTGGTACTGTCGAGATGTGCTTGCTGCCATTGAGTTAAAAAAGCAAGAATTCAACTTCATATCCTACTCACATGTTTTTAGAAAAGTGAATAGAGCCGCAGACTATCTTGCAGGCTTAGATCAATGTAGTAATTTTCACACTTTACATTTTGTTCCTCCTATAGATCATGTCCTACAAAATATTGTAAATGAAGATGCGACGGGTAGCATTTATGTAAGAAGATTTTAATGATCAATACAAATTAGGGTCTGCCTAACCCTAGCTTATCTTGGAAAAAAAAACATATAAGGGTCCTCACATGAGCATCATTAACCCTCCACCTTGAAGGGTTTTAGCTCATGATCATTGGATTAATGAAATAATACAAGTTATCTATGCTAATGAGAGAGGGGAAGAAGAAGAAGAAGAGTAACACAATCTTTACCTAAAGGAATGTAAATGTTTTATTCAAAAACTAGTGTGATGTTCCACCATTAAAATGTTACAACAAAGCTTAAGCACTTAGAAAGAAAAAACATGAAAAAAATGAGAGAATGAAAAGTGAATTGTGGTCTAAGCCCTTAACTCCAAAATCAACCCACATTTAAGAGCTTTCTCCCCTTTTCCTCCCACGTGAATCACCTCCCACATTTATTACATTTATTACAATCCTATCTTCTCAAAGCAAATCATGCCAAATTACACTATTTTGGATAACCATGCATTTACCCACATGCAAGGTGTCAATTTGTGCCAATAATTTGGCACTTTTGTCTTGACTTGCTCCATGATTGATGACTCATCTCTTCTTGTGGGCCCGAAAGGTGGGTCCATATAGTATGTCCATTGGTGGGCCCAGAGATCGATTTCTGTAAAATATGGCCTGAGGTAGAGCTTGTCATACTGATTGTCTGAATAGCTTACTTTGCCGAAATCGGAGTCTAGGTTCAAGAGATATGAGCTCTAAAAGTTGACGCTTTTCTTCTTCGTCTTTGTTGAGCTTCACACGCTGATTTGGAAAATTTCATATATACATTGTTCCCGTGCTTTAATGCAGGTTTAACCAATACTTTCACGGTAACTGCGAAAACCTGCAAAAGTACAAAAATATAAGGGTAATTTAGGGATTGGTCCTACTTATTTAGGGGTATTTTGGTTTTAGTCCTAAAATTATCGATTATTAGGCTTTAGCCCTACTTTTATCTATTGACCTTGAGTCGTCTCAGTTGACCGTGGTCAAACCATTTTATAATAATATATTTTTCAATTTTTATCAAAATAGCCAAACTACCCTTCAGCGTGCTTCGCATGTGACTTTAGAGTCGTTGAAAATGGCCAAATAATGGGCACGTGTCAAAAATCTAACCAAAGATATTTCATCAACTTAAATTCACCAAAGGTATTTTACGAACTTAAATTCAAACTCTTTAATGGTAGAAAAGTAGGACCAAAACCTAATTAACTCAAATACAGGAGGGGTTAAATCTTAAAAGACTAATTCTATGTTGTATCAAATTCTAACTTTTTTTTAACTTAATTGGTTTATCAGACCAAGGACATGGTTTGCCAATAGGAATTGGGATTTGAGTCCACGACTCATTTTTCACATAGAAACAGGATACAATATTATTCAAAACCAAAAGAATCTTATCCCCATTTGCAACAAGAGTTCTAAGAAATGATTCAAAACATTTACGAGTTACTTGATGTGGAGGGTTAGGAAGAGGGCAGGATAAGTTTAATTATGGGTTAAAAACTTCAGCCCAGGGTGTTGGTTCAAAAAAATTGTTTCCGAACACATAGATTTTCTAGCGCTGGATTAGACCTCTTGGCAAGCAAGTGAGCGGACTCCTTTCGCCATTGAAAATTGACGCTGTTGGTTTTGGTAACAAAGGAAAATATATCTGTAGAACCTTCAAGTTTCTCTTTTTTCGAAGGTTCACCGATAATACCACCCATCATAAAGATCTTGGACCCAAGAGCGACAGAACTACTACACTTGCCGATTTCAGGATAAGGAATTATGCAAATGGGAGCCGAAAGAGTTTGAACGTTGTTGATACACTTGCTAGGATCGACCCGGTACCAATAAACACTATCACGAATAGAGAAACTGAAAAACAGTTTCTTTGCCTGTTCAGAGTCAGATTTAGAACAGCGACGTAGAGAAGAGGACGAAGACTCACTCACCTTCAAATCAAGAGCTTCTCTCAAGTCTGAGCAACGATGCAAAGATGAGGACGAACACCGCAAAGGGCTCACCACCAAATCAGACATTTCACTCCTGCCTTTCCCACCATCCATCTTTCTATTCTTCTCGACGATTTCATAAAGGCTATCGCAATCCTCTCTCTAACTTTTTTTGAACTTAATTGGTTTATCAGACTAATTATGCTTCAGATTTTTTACATGTGTTGATTGTTGGCCATTTTCAACGACTCTCTAAAGTCACATGCGAAGCACGCTGAAGGGTAGTTTGGCCATTTTGATAAAAAAAATGAAAATTATATTATTATAAAATGGGTTGACCACGATCAACTGAGTTGACTTAAAGCCAATCAATAGAAGTAGGACTAAAGCCTAATATTCGATAATTTTAGGACATATCCCTAAATACCCCTAAATAAATAGGACCAATCTCTAAATAACTCAAAATATAATTATTTCATGATTATTAAACACATAATTAACCAAATTGCTATGTCTCTATGAGGTTTAATATTACAGTTTTGGGTGCTTATCATTAGAGTTTGGTTTGATTTTGGAGGAAATTTGGAGGTGAAAATGGTTTGATTTCGGAGAAAATTTAGGCAGAGGAATAGGAGCGAAAACCCTTTGTAAGTGTTTTATGTTTGAAGCCAAAACTGGGTTGATTTCGAAATTTTGTGATTTCGTGCTTAAGGTTCCTAATTTGGATTTGATAAAATCCAATAGTTAGATTTCGGCTGTAAGTGTAGGAACCGTTATTTCAGAAGGAATATTTCTACAAACCGTGAAAACCACGCGCAGCGGAATTAATGGTTCTCACGAGTTTGGATTGGAAAACATACCTATAAATATGGTTAACATAACTCTGAGAATCCAATAGCTATGAAATCCGAAATCAACCTCTTGATCTTCTATTGTATTCCTATGCACAGAGTGGACGTTATGTGGGCAACGATCTTCCAACCTCTTCTTTCTCACTTGGCCTCTATCACTCACAAAAATTGGATCCGATTTCTGGATCTATTTTTCTTGAGTAAAACCTTGATTTTTCTTGTGTAGAAAACGACCAGAGAAAGAGGTTTCCTTTATATAGGCTACAACAGGGACCATGAGGAGAAATTAGGATTGGGCCTCCTGATGGGCTTGGGCTTCCCATGTTAAGCCCGAACACCGCGGCTCAAGTTAAATCAACAAATGGCTTATTCCACTAAAGGCCATTGTTGCACTACCGCCCTAATCCCAAATTACGTGTCAGCATTTATGGGCTCCATATTATATGCTCGTTGATCTCCCCGTGTTTAAGATATCGAATGCCCGTTGATTAAGTCAAGTTACTGACAACTACATTAATCAACTTCTTATGTCCTTGAGTAGTATCACTCAACCTCATTGTCATGGCGGATCAAATCCACCTGCAGGGTTTACATGACAATCTTTATGAGCTCCTCAAAGGGACATCATCAGCACGACTTCTTGCGGGACACAGATTCCTTCTATAATCAACAACACACCTTACATACAATGTCATTACCCAATCTATCGAGTTTGTTGATTCACAAATGAATCTCACTCATTGATGATTTAAAGTAATGTACAATGCACGTAAATGCCCGTTATTATATCTGGATTAAGGGGACAAGAATCCATAATAACAGAGGCGTTTGTTCTCTTATATAGTCAGTATAAAGAGAAACAACCTCACTTAATCTTGTTCAATACACACAAAGTGTACTAGTGTAATCCTATAGTCTAGATAGACTAATACCATATTATACTACAACTGTACCAATGGTTTGTCCAAATCTATCTAGGTTGTGAACGATTACTTATACTTTATAAGGTACTGATGATATGATCTTCTGTGTGTCCACACCATATCATCTACAACATAAAGTATTAGACACATGCATATAACTAATAACATATATAATATGCATAACATTTGCCTATATGATTCTCATTCAAAATATAAAGAATTAGAGTTATTACAAAAGTAATGTTTTTAGTATATAACCCTATCAGTAAGATGGCTATCAACCTAGCCGGACCGATATATATAAGAAAAAGAGAGATCAGGTAAAACACCTGATTAATGCAGAAGTGATCAGTCAGCAGCAAAAATACTTGATATAAACAGAACTTTTATTTATATAGATGGATATTTATGTTACAGGAGGGAAAGTGAGAGCACACTTGACTTAATACATGGAAAATTCAAAGGTAAAATGAAAGATGTTCCTCAACAAGGGTGAGGTATCCCTTTTATACTAGTCGGATCTCAAAATATAATTTGGAGTCCGCACAGAAAATGGCTACGTGTGCTAAAGGAGTCGCAGTCGACTGGGCCACCATGACAAGGCATACTTGTCTTTTACTTCTGTCTTGAAAGGATAAGAATTCTTATAATGCTCAAATCTTATTCAACTTTTGACTTTGTAGAAAAGCAAAAGGTAGGATGTCCCTCTCAAGGGTCCTACTTGGACAAAGCATTGTAATTCCAGTTGTAAGAATCCAAAGCAAAATAATGCTGATTCTGTTTCTGGTCCTTATCATGGGCCATAATATCATGATAATGTTTTCTCTTTATGGAGAAGAATTTTGTTTTCTTCTAGAGATTCTAGAAAACTTGCTATGAAAACATGGACTCCCCTATTTCTTAAAGGAAGTAGGATTGGGCTCCTGTTTAGCCTTAAGAGCTTCTTTGAATTTGGCCCACATGTCAATAGGTTATACTGGAGGATTGGAAGAACTCGGATATATCTGAGTTAAAGCTTCAGTAAGATCGAAATTGTCACCCAAGTCCTTATCTGGCTGACTTTCTCCTACTAGACAAGCAAATTGATTTACTTCTTCTTGGCTATTATTTGATGTCATAGAAACATCATCATGCTGGGAAGATACTATTGCATTTTCAGAAGACGAAATCTCCATAGTACCTGGGGATGCAATAGGTGGTAGCTTGAAAGAACTCAAAAAATGACTCTTAAGCTTTTCCATACATAAGTCATTAATTTGACTTTCTGAGAACCCTGGATTCTAAAATTTGATAAGATTCTTCATCATATCAAAAGGGTTTCCTATATCCATATCTCCACTAGGATTATGTCTGGGAGTCTGCTCAATAAATGATTTCAAATCATTCTCAATGCTTATAATGGCTTCATCTGTTGGGAAAGTAATCCACCATCTTGAGTAAAACTTTCTTTTGAGAACTAGAATTTTAAGGTGATTATATTCACATTTAAAATCCCACTTGAAGATCCATGGTATACCATATATGGTTAAAAAAAAAAGGTTAAAGACGGTAGTCCCATTGGCATCTTGTCATCACCTTTTAACTGAGGATGATAATCCGTCCATTTTAGAAAAATATCTAAAAGGTTCTCGGGGAGAATATCAAGTTCAAGACTAAAATACTCCCACCACTAAAAAATCCAATATGGATAGTCAGTCTTGATAGACTGAGGACATAGCTTAATAAACCATGAATGTTTCATGTGAGCATTCTGATAGAAAAACACATTAGTACAGGCTGAGATATAATCCTAGTACTTATAAAGGATGTTTGTCGAACTCAATTTTTGACATTTGTTGGGATCCAAACCCCATTCATTATAAGAGATAAATCTCTTAAAAATTGATTTGTTGTAAGAGATCGGACTATATTCCGAATCAGGCTTCTGTAATGTATGGTTAATATCCATAGTAGAAGTAGCTGAAGCTAGAATTTCTTTATAGATATATCTATGTTTGCCGTCAACAATAAGATACTGTTGTGTGTCAAAATATCTTCTTTGAATTTCCCAAGGATCAAGCATCCACTGCTCATCACCTGGTTGAAGATAAATGACTATTTGATCTGCCCTTTTATTAGGGACATAAGGAGTCAGAGTAGTAAGAACCGCCTTTTCATTGACTTTCCTTTCTGCTAAGATAAGGGAGGAAATTGCTCCACATTGTTAAGGAAATTATATTTTCCTTTTCTTTTTTTCACGGCTTTTAGTGGTATAACCACGACCTTTGCCTCTTTGAGAGGTGCTCATGATCCCTGCAAAAAATTTCTAGTTAGAAAATCTGGCAAAGAATTAAAGTCACCTTTGATATATTCGATATCAAAATCAAAGGCAGAGAGATCCGCTTGCCATCCTGTAAAAATCTGTTTAGAAGTAATATTCTTGATATTCTTTTGTAATACCTGTTTAGCAGCACTACAATCAATACGAACCAAGAATTTATAATTTAATAAATCATCCTGGAATTTATGAATACATTTTACCAGGGAAAGAATTTCCTGCTTTATAGCTGAATAATTAATTTGGGCTTTCTTCCAAGTGCCAGAAGTAAAACGGATTAATTCTTTTTTATTAGAAATAAGATTCTTTTGTTTTAAGATACCACCATAACCAATATTGGAAGCATCTGTTTCAACAATTTTAAACCACTGAAAATTAGGTAAAGATAAGCAAGGTAATTGCTTTTCTTTAAGCTTAATCTTTTGTACTACAAGAGTATGGGCTGGACTCCAAGCTGTTGGAACCTTCGTCAGTCTGGAGTATAAAATAGAGGTATCCTATGAATTTTTTTTATAATAGTCTGCTAAACAATTAAGACTACCAAGAAATCTCTGTAACTGAATTTTGTCTAAGATTTCATCAGGAAATTTAGATGCAAACTCAATACTTCTGTCTATAGGAACTATTTTTCCTTCAGTAATATTATGGCCAAGAAAATGAACAGTTGTCTGAAACAAATTCATTTTAGGTGTCGATACTACTAAACCATTTTTTTTAATAAGACCTTTAAAAATCTTTAGATGCTTAATATGTTGTTCTAAGGATTTAGAATAAATCAGAATATCATCAATATAAACAATAGAAAAATCTGAATAAGGATTGCAAATATCATTCATAATATTCTAAAATTCTTAAGGAGCATTTTTTAATCCAAAGGGCATTACATTCCATTCATAATGTCCAAAGGGTACGGTAAAACCAGTTTTATACCTATCTTCAGGAGCAATTTGAACTTGTCAATATCCTGACTTAAGGTCAAACTTAGAGAAAATGATTATTGTAGATAAGCGATCTAAAAGATCTTTCTTGTTAGGAATAAGATATCTAATCCATTGTAACGCTTCATTGAGGGGTTTAAAATTGATAACCAATTTAAGAACTCCACGTTCCTTTTCGGCTGATTTATTAACATAAAATGCAGTACAACTCCAGGGAGACTTACTCGGAGTAATCAACTTTTTATCCAGAAGACTCTGGATCTCCTTTTGGCATAAAGTCAAATAATCTGATTTCATTTTACTAGGTCTAGCCTTAGTTGGAATAAACTTTTCATTAAAGCTTGATTCATAGGGTAAAGAGACAATATGTTTCTTTCTCTCCCAAAAAGCATTGAGGACATCACTACAAACTTCAGAGATAAACTGATTCTTTATATTCTCAATTTGAGCCTGAAAGTCCTTAGTGTTAAGTCTTTGTTGTAATTTTAAACAAGTTATTTCTTCTTTGAGAAAGTTTAATTGACTTTCTTTAGCAATCAAATTATTATTAATCATTTGGACCTGTTTTTGTACAGGAGAAGTTATAAACTCAAAAATAACTTTCTGATTAGCAATAGTAGAATAAATACATTTCTCATTAATTTTGGTAATAGGCATAATAGAGTTAAGAAAAGGATTTCCTAATATAATATGCCGAGAAAGATCTTTAACCAGAAGGAAAGTAGAAGATAAACAATGACCATCTTTGTAGATGAATACATCTGTTAGCTTGTATACAATATGCATAGGGGCGTCACTAGCAATAGAAAGGTTTTGAGTAGATTTCTCAAAATATATAGTAGGACCTTCTTGGATACAATTTAAATATGCTCCACTATCAATTAGAGCAATATGATTTGCAAGAGTGTACTCATTCTTAATAACCAAAGTAATGAGAACACTCCATCTTTGGAAAACAAAGTTATCCAGGGATATCTTATTATTCTGGGAACCAGAATTAGTGACAAGATTTTTATTAATCTTTAACTCTTTATTTCTGTTTTAAGGTTATTAACCTCATACTGTAAATCAGGAACATTAGTAATACGAGAATTACCATTAGAATAAAGAGTATTAGGAAGTCTCATATTATTATAGGAATAAAGATTTTGTAAGGTCATAAAGTTCTGAAGATAATTAAGATTATAAATCTTATCTTGTGGATTAATCTTAAATTTTCTTATCTTCAAAAGATTACTATAGTCCTGTGGTCTAGTGGAACACTGACTAGTCTTATGACCATAATAATCACATTTATGGCAAAAACAAAGAGCTTTGGCTTTAGGTATGAGTCTCTTCCAATGCTGTTTCTCTTTAAGACTTTTTGGTTTCTTATAAGTCTTAGATCTATTATCAGCCTTATTGACCAATATGTCCTGCTTTTTAGGTGGTTTAATATAAGCCACATTTTCAAGACTATCCTTCAGCTTTAAAGGTGTCCTTGGAGGATGAACAGTTGTCATCTCCTTTTCATCAGAAGTAGTCCTCTTCTTTTGATGAATCTCTAGAACACCAATATAATTATCTACAGGAGTAAAGGTACCTTTTTCAATAGTAATATCCTTTTTTTCTTCAAAAATTACTAGTTGAGAAATAATATTTTCCTGTACTTGATTATGACTTTCCTCTTTATTAGGTAAATTAATCTTCTTTTCAATCGAGGTATTAGGTAAATCAATTTTTACCTTGGCCATAAGCCTAGCCTACTATTTGGCTTTTAAATAATCACTAATATCTTTACTTAGAGTTGCACGATCAACTCTGCCATTCAGAATTTTATGATTCTGATACTCTAGACAAAACCATTTTGCAAGAGTAGTATGATTCTTCTGATACCAATCATAATAATCATTATATGGTCTAATCATAGGTTTCAATTCTGTAGGAGTAAAATATTTAATCAACTCTTCATATTTTAATTTATAAAATTAATTTGTTTCATTAGATGTGTAATCCAATATAAAACAAAATCCATTTATAAGGTTGTAGGAGATTCCCTAGCTTTCTGTGTATAAATACCATGTGGTATTTGTTGATTAGAGATACGAATCTCTTCTACATTTTGATTATATTGAGATAAAGATTCAACTTCTGAAACTGAATTCCTAGAAGATTGTGGTATGGCGATCTTATAAGAGGATCTCGAAGGCAAACTTCTACCAATAAAAAGTTTCTTAAAGTTTAATATAACTTCACCTTTTGTTGATTGAATTATCTGATCTAAATCATTATTAATGATTGGCTGTGGTTGAACAACATTTCTGCAAATCCATGAATCTGGAAATTGAATTTCACTCCAAGGAATCATCATGGGTGTTGCTACACTAGAAGTTAAAAGATTTGTATCAATTAACATAGTTTTTCCTGGTGTAGATTTATTCCTTGCATTAGGAGTCAAAGTTTGTAATACCTTATAGTGAATTTTGTAGGTAATTCCAATTACCTCAGATCCAGGTAAAAAGTTATAACCTTTAGCCTGAATTTGTAATGATAAAGAATCATAAAGATTTCTATCCAATAAAGATAAACTTAAATTATGATAGACATCAAAATAGACTGGTCCATGACAAAGACTAGTCTCTACTACTCCCATAAGGGATAGTAAATAATCGAGACACCTAACATCTCTGAGAGTTGTTTGAATACAAGCATTCATACCCAAAAGGGTCAAAGGTCTGAAAGCAACCTGTATTAATCCTACATAATTTATAATTTTTCACATAAGGATATAAATCACGAGGACTTAAAAGATGCAAATTATTACTCATGGAATGTAAACTAATAGTTTGTTCCATAGTTTTTACAGCAATTTTACTGGTCAATTTTTCAATCCAGTTACCATATCTATATATGGTCTTAGGATCCATATTAGGAATCATCCATTTATTTATTTTGTCATGTGTGTCGAGATCATACTCGATCAATTCTGTGTTCTTAATTGAACTTAGATCATCATTTGATGATTGTGCCATAGGTGTTGAGGTGTTAGTGCAATAACGGGTAGAGTATAATGAATTATAATCATACCAAATAGTATTAAAACTATTCATGATGTAATCATTGATATATCGTCTTCTTCTCTAAATATTATAAACAATACAATCAAAATCAAGTATTTAGTGTTTATATTAGGTAAAACCACGTCTGTCAACGCTTTACGGGGAGCAAAAGGCCTAAACGCATTTCCTAAAACCTAAACGGCATCACCCTCTACCTACTACGACTTGGGTGACGTCCCAGAGTTACCAATATAAATGTAAAGAAACAGTAATGACCTATTGCTTATGCAAATAGTCTTATATTAACAAGAATGAAATTAAGGGGCTATTTGTTTTTTTGGGTTAAGTTATAAGAGGGTCTTATAAGACCATGTGTTATAAGAGGGTCTTATAAGATGGTCTTATAAAGTGGTTTGTTTTTAATTTTAAGTTCCTCTTATAAGCACTTTTAAAAATAGAAAAAACAAATGCATGACATCTTATAGATGGTTATTTGACAAATATAACCCTACTTTACATCACATTTAACTTGAATATATTAATTTGAAATAAACGTATAGTTTGATTTTCAGTTTCAAATCAATTTTGATAATTAGAATATCGATTTTAGGAAACTACCTTAATTGGCGGTGGTAGTGGTAGTGGTCTTAATAGTACGGTGGTGGTAGTAGTGGAGGTGATGATATTGATTTTAATAGCACGGTGATGGTGGTGGTAGTAGAAGTGGTGGATGTCTTAATAACACGGTGGTAGTGGTGGTGATAGTCTTAATAGTATGGTGCTGGTGGTAGTGGAGGTGATGATATTGGTCTTAATAGTACGGTGGTAGTGGTGATGGTGGTGATTTTAATAGCACAGTGGTGGTGGTGATAGTCTTAATAATACGATGATAGTGGTGGTGGAGATAATGATGGTGGTGGTGATGGTGGTGGTAGTGGTGGTGGTGATGGTGGTGGTGGTGGTAGTCGGTGGTGGCTAGGATAATGGAGTTATTTGGAAAATAAGATAATGAAAAGGGAAGAAGAGAGAAATGAGGCTAGGGGTATATAAGGGGGGTCCGAAGTCATTTTTTCAAGTTATAAGACTTATAGAATTGAAGTAGATCTAATTTTGGTACTTATAGAATTGGAGCCTCTTATAAGACATTTCTAGTAGAATGCCTCTTATAAGAGGCAAAAAACAAACCAAAAAAATGTCCAAAATCACTGGGCCACATCTTATAAGAGGTTATAAGACATCAAGGTCTTATAAGAGGCAAAAACAAATGGCCCCTAAGTAATCCTAACTTCATCTCTAACAAGATACTATTCATAATACTAGAAAGGAAGAGTCAATCGTATTTTAGGATCCAGGCGGACATTCTTGTGGTCGGAAAACTAAACCTTTAGCAAGTAGTTCTAAAGAGTAACCCTCATGCCTTTTTCCTTAATCATACTGGGCCTATCCCTTACTTACATCTGTTCTTAGGAAATAAACAATTAAATATAATTGTAAGACATTTCCTCACCGTTAATGCACTAACCTCAAATTAAGCTGCCATGTCTCTGATACTACATTAATGGTGAGGAAATGTCTTACAATTATATTTATCAGAGTCATGGCAGCTTAATTTGAGGTTAGTGCATTAACGGTGAGGAAATGTCTTACAATTATATTTAATTGTTTTATTTCCTAAAAGATGTAAGTAAGAGATATTAGTATAATTAAGGAAAAAGGCATGAGGGTTACTCTTTAGAAATACTTGTTAAAGGTTCAATTTTCAGACCACACTAATGTCCGCCTGGATCCTAAAATACTGTTGACTCTTCCTTTCCAGTATTATGAATAGTATTTTGTTAGAAATGAAATTAGGATTACTTAATTTCATTCTTATTGATATAAGCCTATTTGCATAAGCAATAGGTCATTATTGTTTCTTTACGTTTATATTGGTAACTCTGGGACGTCACCTAAGTCGTGTAGGGTATATGCAGTGTCGTTTAGCAAGAAATGCGTTTAGGCCGTTTGCTCCTCGTAAAGCGTTGACAGACGTGGTTTTACTTAATATAAACATTGAAGACTTGATTTTGATTGTACTGTTTATAATATTTGGAGACGAAGATGATATATCAATGATTACATCATGAATAGTTTTAATACTGTTTGGTATGATTATAATTCATTATACTATACCTATTATTGCACTAACACCTCAACACCCATGGCACAGTCATCAAATGATGATCTGAGTTCAATTAAGAACACATAATTAATCGAGAATGATCTCGACACACAGGACAAAATGAATAAATGGATGATTCCTAATATGGATCCCAAAACCATATATAGATATGGTAACTGAATTGAAAAATTGACCAGTAAAATTGCTGTAAAAACTATGGAAGAAACTATTAGTTTACATTCCATGAGTAATAATTTGCATCTTTTAAGTCCTTGTGATTTATATCCTTATGTGAAAAATTATAAATTATGTAGGATTAACACAGGTTGCTTTCAGACCTTTGACCTTTTTAGGTATGAATGCTTGTATTCAAGCAACTCTCAAAGATGCCAGGTGTCTCGATTATTTACCATCCCTTATGGGAGCAGTAGAGACTAGTCTTTATCATGAACCAGTCTATTTTGATTTCTATCCCAATTTAAGTTTATCTTTATCGGATATAAATCTTTATGATTCTTTATCATTACAAATTCAGGCTAAAGGTTATAACTTTTTACCTGGATCTGAGGTGATTGGAATTACCTACAAAATTCACTATAAGGTGTTACAAACTTTAACTCCTACTGTAAGGAATAAATCTACACTGGGTAAAACTGTGTTAATTGATATAAATCTTTTAACTTCTAGTGTAGCTACCCCTAGGATGATTCTTTGGAGTGAAATTCAATTTCCAGATTCATGAATTTGCAGAAACGTTGTGCAACCACAGCCAATCATTAATAATGATTTAGATAAGATAATTCAATCAATAGAAGGTGGAGTTATATTAAACTTTAAGAAACCTTTTATTGGTAGACGTTTGTCTTTGAGATCCTCTTATAAGATCTCCATACCACAATCTTCTAGGAATTCAATTTTAGAAGCTGAATCTTTATCCCAATATAATCAATATGTATAAGAGATTCGTATCTATAATCAACAAATACCACATGGTATTTATACATAGAAATCTAGGGAATCTCCCACAGCCTCAGAAATGGATTTTGTTTTATAATGGATTAGACATCTAATGAAACAAATCAATTTTGTAAATTAAAATATGAAGAGTTGAGTAAATATTTTACTCCTACATAATTGAAACCTATGATTTGACCATATAATGATTATTATGATTGGTATCAGAAGAATCATACTACTCTAGAAAAATGGTTTTGTCTCGAGTATCAGAATCATAAAATTCTGAATGGCAGAGTTGATCGTGCAACTCTAAGTAAAGATATTAGTGATTATTTAAAAGCCAAATAGCAGGCTAGGCTTATGGCCAAGGTAAAAATTGATAATAATACCTTAATTGATAAGGAGATTAATTTACCTAATAAAGAGGTAAGTCATAATCAAGTATAAGATAAGATTATCTCTCAACTAGTAATTTCTAAAGTAAAGAAGAATATTACTATTGAAAAATGTAATTTTACTCCTATAGACAATTATATTGGTGTGATAGAATTTCATCAAAAGAAGTGAACTACTTCTGATGAGAAGGAGATGACAGCTGTGCATCCTCCTACGACACCTTTAAAATTAAAAGATAGTCTGGAAATTGTGGCTTATATCAATCCCCATGAAGATCTGCACAAATCTGTTTGGATTGAAGATGTTAATAAAATTTGTAAACAAAATAACTATACAAATTTATGTTTACAAACTATTGGATCTCAATTAATTAGAATTGAAAATAATGCTGAAAATATCCTTAAGCATATCCCAAGGATATATCCTAATAAGAAGGATAAAGAACCTTTACAGAATAGTTCTTTAAAACAATATGGTCATATCAGACCATCTATTCAACCCCCTTTGGATATTCCAAATTTTCAGTTGGGTCAATCTTCATCCAAAAATGATTTCATTGAAAAATTATATGGTTAATTAAGTAAATTAAATCTTAATATTCTATCTCAAGAATCTAATTCTGAAGATGACATTAATCCAAATGAGATTTTGGATATTGAAGGAAATTTTGTTTCTCCCAATATTAACAAAATAACTTATGATAAGAATACTCAAAAGATGGGTCATGTAGGCCATAGTAGGAATTATTATCCTCGTCCTACTCCCCAAGATATTCTTGATTAAGAAGCTTATTTTAATGACCAAGTGTCTTATCAGGCTAAAACTATTTACACTTAGAATATTGATGCTAAATCAGATTATCTGATTTATCACACTTTACAGGAGATGCTCATGTATGGTAGTGTTTGCAAAGCTCATGGAAATACAGATGCTGATGTCTGTAAGTTTATAGTCCAAGGTTTTGTTGGAACTCTAAAAGGTTGGTGGGATAATGTTCTCACTAATGAGCAAAGATATGAAATCTTTAACTCCGCCAAGCTAGAGTTTAATTCAGAAGCAAACCAGGAAGTATCTATATCAGATGTTGTTTATACTTTATGTCTATCTATTGTCAATCATTTTATTGGACCTGAAGGCATGACTGCGGAGAAGAATAGAGAACTTCTCCAAAATCTTAGATGTCCTACTCTATCTTATTTTAGATGGTATAAGGATGTTTTCTTAGCAAAAGTTCTGCAATTACATGATGCTAATAGTGAGCATTGGAAATCTAAATTTATAGATGGTCTCCCTAACTTCTTTTCAAAAAAGGTTAGGAAAACGCTTAGAGATATAAATGGAGGATCTAATATCTCTTATGATTCTCATACATATGGGAGTCTTATTAATCAGGTCATTCAGGAAGATCTTAGCCTTTGTAATGATTTAAAGCTACAACATCAACTTAAAAAGAAGAATCTTTCTAGTAAGAAAGAGTTAGGAGAATTTTGTGAGCAATTTGCTTATGATATTCCTCTAGAGAGGAAAAAGATTTCCTCTCATAAAACCCAGAAACCTTACAAGAGAAAATATTCTCGTAAGAATAAAAAAAACTTTCAATAAAAATTGGAAATCTAATAAGGAGTTTTATAATAATCCACATACCAAAAATAATGTCACCTATTTGAAATGTGGAAAAATTGGTCATTATGCCAATAGGTGCCAAACCAAACAGATACTTAATAATTTGGAGATTGATGAAGATCTTAAATTACAATTAAGTAAATTATTGCTTAATAGTTCTTCTGAATCAGAGAATGAATCTGATGATCCTTATGCTAGTTCTTCTGATAATGAATCACCATGTCAATGTAACATGTTACAATCCAAATGTGATAGCATGGAAGCAATCTTACAAATGAATGGTTTAACTATTAATGTTTTAACCTCTGATCAGTAGTCTGTTTTAGATCTTATAGATACTATTACAAACCCTAACACTAACACTAACACTAAGCTAAAGTTAATTAAAACTTGCTTTAAAGCAGTTAAGGATGATATTATTGACCCCTTGAAGGTTACAATCTTAAAGAGGTTTTTGATCGTCTAGGAAAGAATAAACCTAGCTCTTCGAAATCACTCGTTTCTACTGACCTAAATACTGAAGTCCAGAATCTTAACAAGGAGATTCTCCAATTAAAGCAGAGAGTGTTCCTAATTGAGAAACACCAGTTTAAGGAAGTTATTACAGAAGAAAAGTCTGAAAAAACTTTCAACACTGCAATTTTATTTCCAATATATTTTCCAAAAAATGGAATATTTTTATAACTTTGATTATTAACAAAGAATATATTCGTACTGATTATATTACTTTAGTTGATAGTGGTGCAGATATGAATTGCATCCAAGAAGGTTTAATTCCTAAAAAAATATTTTGAAACTACTACTCAAACTATGACTAATGCTAGTGGTAGTAAAATAGCTATTCAGTATAAACTTACTAAGGTTGTTATTAGTAAGAATGAGGTTAATATACCTATAGCCTTTTTATTAATAAAAAAATTTTACCTAGCAAATTATACTAGGAACCCCTTTTCTAAATACCATTCTTCCTATTGATAAAATTGATAAATATGGTATTTACACTAACTTCGACAATCACCCTTTGGTTTTCGAATTTATTTCTTCTTCTTTGTAGGACACGAAGAGCCATGATTGTGGAATATAATTCACAAACAGATGTTCTTATGAGTATCCAAATATTTTGGAAACAACATACTCTTCATTCAGAGAATATTTCTTCGGGATTATATCCTGTGCATCTAAGACCTAATTTGATGTCTTTTACAGAATCCATAATGCTCCAATTTGGTTCATTGGAGAATCCATTATATGGACAACCCTCAGAGCAACCACCAGTGGCCTCTGAATCCTTACAGGGTACTGCTGATGTTGAAATTATCAACAACTTTGACGAAAATTTAGGCCTCCCTAACTGGGATTATTCCTAGAAGCCTGTTAGTCAACCTAACAGCAGCAACAAGGGTAAAACCTTGGAGTCTGATTATATCAGCATCAGTGCGAGTTCTTCACATTTTCTTTCTAGAAAATCTAATAGTATTGGTAAAAGAAAAGTATGATTTGATGATCTAGAGTTACCTTATGTCTACGATAACATACATAAGTTCTTTACCAATCAAAAGCTTCTTAGCTTTCAAAAGTCCATTTTGGACAATGTTATCAATTCTTTTGACTAGAATAATAAGAGGAGTCTTCTCTAGATCCTCAAGATTACTGCTAAATATTTTAGCAAGATTAACCAGAATTTAATCAAGACTTGTTCTGACTTCAAAAGAAAGTATAATAAAGCCAGTAAGTTGAAGAGATCCCTTGATTGTGTGTCTTGGAGTACTCTCTCCATAGATTTTTCAAAATCCTTTTGGAATAAAGCCAAAATATCCCTTCCAGCACCTTTGCTAGAATTAATTCAAAATCTCCCTCCTTCACATTTCAGAAATGGATTAATAATTGGAATTCAATCGTTTTAGGAACTTTTCCTTTAACTGTTAAAGGTATTGCCCATATCACTAAAAGAAACCCACAACATGCATCCAAATCTCCATATCGTCCTTCCTGCCACATTTTGGCAATATTTTCAGACTGGAGATATGTATCTAATTGATGAATTGTTAAAGATTGGATTTATTAAATCCATCACCATCAGTACAGAGGTATCTTTGGAAGCAGGAACTAATAACAGAACTTTCCTGGCCTTTCCTTTGGTTCAAGCCATAGAAAATACTATGATGAAATGGCATGGAACGGTTTACTGTGAGTTTACCACAGCTTGTAAAGAACTTATCCTTCAGTTCATTTGGTCCGAATTCACAAACTAAGACCTTTTGATATAGCAAAAGCTCTTACTTTTTCAGAATCTAAGGAGAAATTTCATACTATTACAGCAGAAGACAGAATCACTCTTTTGTCTGAATCTGATAGATTTTAATCCTCACATAATCATTGGACAATTCTAATATAACCAAATTCTATGAACAATTAAGCAAAATGAATTCTTTGGCTCTTAGCCCATCTGCTTTGGAAATTTTCAAGCTTATTAATGAAGAAGGACTGTATGAGTTCCTTAATCATCTTGGCTACCTTTCATCTGAGTCAGAACCAAAATATGTGGAATATGATATCCTTATCCAAGTTGCTGAGAATCTACGTACCCAACTTGGCACTCCGGAACATAGTGGTAGACATTATGGCCCATGATAAGGACCAGAAACAGAATCAGCATTATTTTACTTTGGATTCTTATTCTTACAGCTGGATTTACAATACTTGTCTGAGTGGGACCCCTGAGGGAACATCCTACCTTTTTCTTTTCTTCAAAGTCAAAAGTTGAATAGGATTTGAGCATTATAAGGATTCTTATCCTTTCAAGACAGAAGTAAAAGACAAGTATGCCTTGTCATGGTGGCCCAATCGATTGCTTTTAGCACACGTAGCCACTCCATGTGCGAACTCTAAATTATATTTTGAGATCCGACTAGTATAAAAGGGATACCTCACCCTTGTTGAGGAACATCTTTCATTTTAGCTTTCAATTTTCTCTTTGTTTTGAGTGATAAGATTGCTCTCCCCATAATATAAATTTCCTAATAATATAAATAAAAGTTCAGTTTATATCAAGTGTTCTTGCTGCTGACTGATCACTTCCGCATTAATCAGGTGTTTTATCTGATCTCTCTTTTTCTTTGGTTATATATATGTATATTATTTCTAGACTGCAATCTTTAAAAGTTTTGGAGATTGGATAAAGTAAAACCAAAGAAAACCACAATATGATAATATATCTTTTTAGTGTGTTGTCTAGATTTCACAATTTATTTAATGAACTATTGACATCCTTGAAAAGTTTGATTAGCACTGATAAGATAATAAAACTAGATGTAAAAACAGTAGTTCTAACATGCTAAAATCATTCTCATCAAGTTATAATAATACTCTCAATACATGTTGATATATGGGAGTAGTCATGTTCGATCCACTCTTGCTTGCACGCACTTGACATGAATTTAGAATAAACAAACGATTCACTAATAAGAGAGTAATATAAGATATGAAAACAGTAAACTAAGATTCTAAAATAGTGATTTAAACTATGAGAAAGATAATAGAGAGAGGTAATCCGCCACGTAATTTGATTGATCATTATGTTGATTATCAAATTGCTTATTGATCCCTAGTGAACAACAAGTCCTCTCAGATCAAGGCTTCACTAGCATGAGAGTTTAGCTCCATCACAAATCTCTTTGGTGGTGGTTCTAAACTATAGTTCTCCGTTATGAGCTCTATCTCTAAACACTCACAACAAAGAACTTAAAGTTCTTTATGCAACACAATAAATACTAATGGCTACTCATCCTCACATGACTTCATTAACCTCCTCTAATAGAGGTTTAGCCTTGTTTCATTGGATGAACAATATCAAAATAGTAAATAAAAGACATTGAAACAATAAATTGAATAAAACAAAGCTTTATTAATGGAGGTTTAATGGAGGTGGAGGGTACAAGAATAAACCCTAATTACTTACCCCTAAACTAAACTAAACTACTCTACACTAAAGAAAAGGGTGCTAGAAGAGGAGTATTGATTAGCTCCCAAATGTGCATTTTATTACCTGTATATTGCTGTATAACAACCTTTCTTACGCTTAATGAAAAGACAACTCATAGCTTTTATTGCCTTTTTTTTTCAGGTTATGGAGTATTTCAGACCACTTATCATAAAAGCTGCGTCTTAGCACCAAAAGGAGCCTTAATCACATTTTTTATGAAGACCAGAAGCTGTTATGGAAAAGTGTTGAAAAGATTAAAGTCAACGGTCAAAGTCAAAGGTCAAAGGTCAAAGGTCAAAGGTCAAAGGTCAAAGGTCAAAGCCCTCAACTCATAATACCAAAGATGGAGGCCCTTATCTCAAAATATGACATTCTCCCAAAACCTACATTGGTAAAGAAGAAATCAAAAAGCAAAAGTGAAGTGTGAGGGGTCTCATTTGTAATGGAGAAGGGCAAATCTATAAAAGGCAAAAGTAGGGGTATATAATCCAAAAGTTAGGGACAGAGAAAGCATCCATTGTTTTAGGGTCCAAACTATTTGGTTTGTTTAATTTCTTGTCTAGTTTTTCAATTCAAGTCCTTTATTTTATTGTCATTCATTTCCTTTTATTTAAATCTTGTTGTTTTACTTTGTTCTTATTTCAATCTTCAATCAATCTTTCTTTCAACGTTTTCATGTCATTTCAATACCAACAACTTGAGTTTTCATGTTTTCATTAGCTTAAACTAAACAATATATATAAAGAGTCTACCTTTCTTCTTCACATCTCCCACACTCAAACTCTAAACAATTTAGGATGAACCTCACTTCTTACAATACTCTTTGAAGTTACACACAACTATTAACAACTTCAAATGGCGCCGCCGTCATGGATTGAAGGAGCAAGAGTGCTTGGTTGAGAATCTAAAAAGGAAGCACCATTCTCATCTTTCCATTTCTATTTTTTTTTTTAAATTTTCATCATTTTATTTTGTTGTTTTTCAGTACTGATCTACTTTCTTGCAAATTAGGGTGCGGGACCAACAAGCGAGAGAGGAGATGAAGCAGTGGACAAAAGTCGACGGAAGTTTGCCAGAATCAGACAGGCGACCTTGCCTTAGCCGGTGGGCGACCACCCAACCACGTCAGCATACCAGTACATGATTTTTTCTAGTATCGGTTGTTTTGAAGTGTATACCTGTACTCCAAGCCCGGATTTTGTAATAGAGTTGGATAAATCAGTGGAACTTGTTTGTAATAGTTAGAGATAAAAACAAAAACAAAAAAAATTAGGAAAAATTAATTGGTTTTAGATTGATTCCTTATGATGAACATGAGTTAAACATCATTTAAGTTGTATACTTACCAAGGGATTAGAGTTTTCATTGCCTTGGGAAGTTCAAGTGTGTGAGGAAAGTTTTAAATCATAGCTCACACACTATGAATCAACTTGGTAATCAACACTCTAAGTCAATTTAACTCTAGTTAATCTAGATTATCCATCTAAAACTAGTTAATTTAATAGATTAGTATAGTATTAGTTTAGTTTTAAGTTTGGGACCTTGAAGGCAAAGTTGTATAAATTATCAAAAACCTAACTTGTGGGCTTTTTAAGTGGGCCTTTATTGTAACTTAAAACAGGGTAAAGCTCGAAAGGTCAGGCTTGATTATCAGATCACGCACCAACTGACGTCACTTTCTCCTCAAGCAACATGTAAGCATGACTTGAGATGTAAATTATAAACCTCCTCGAAGCCCAAGTAAGAGGATACCTTGTGTGTTCAAGCATGCTTGTGTGATTGTTTGAAATTTAATTTCCGCACTGCAATTTGCATTTGCCCATAAAGCTGAACCCGAGCCATATAACAACCATTGGGAAGTCATTCCCTAATGTAGGTAAATTGGATGTTGCTTGATTCTTGAAAGCCCTAGACCAAAAAAATGAATTAAAATCAATCAACTAGAGCCCAAAGTAGTCACGCTCCTCCAGAAAATGACAAAAATATAGCCACGAGGATTTAGAGTAATCAGTTACCAGATTCCGGTGGACCAACTACCTTCCTCACTCCCCTCCCCCAGATTCATCGTGAGTGAGATTCTTGGTAGCACATGACTTGGTGAAGTGACTGCCTACTCTTCTGAGATGTGTAGTAAAGCCATCCTAGTCTCGCTCCCAATTGTTCCTCTAAATAGGGCATAGAAAAATATATACCAAAAGCAAAGTTTTCAAAACTTCATTCTTGCAAAAAATGAATTTCGAATTCTTGAGCATACATTGCACTGTTTGTGCATGTTAGGATAGTTTTGGGGTATTGCTAAAAGTGTATGATACTGCGTTCAGGCACTTCTAGTAATAGCAAGAATAAAACTTACTCACGTAGGAGAGCTCGTCGCCCTAGACAATCTCATGTTTCTAGTCCTCTATCTCATAAGATGGCTGACGAAGTAGTGTAAGCTGAAGAGCCTCTCTCCAACTTCTAAACACCATTGCAAGATGGGCCTCCATCTTGTATACAACTCACACCGCTTACGAGCGATTTTTGCATTCCACCAAACTTGTTCAATCTTCTACCCATTTTCCACGGGTTAGAACACGAGTTACCGTACGAGCATCTACGCCGGATACATGAAGTATGTAATACTTTTCATCATCCAAGCATCACCGACAATCAGGTTAAGCTACGCGTGTTTCCTTTCACTCTAGCTGGTAAGAGTCACGCTTGGCTTATTTCACAGAAGGCCAACTCTTTCGATACATGGGAAAAGGTTGTGCTCTCCTTCATGAAGAAGTACTTTCCGCCAAAGAAAATAGAAGAGAGAAGAAGCAAGATACAGTTCTTCAGACAGAGTTTGAGTGAGATATTTTCCGAAGCATGGGATAGATTCTCTAACCTACTCCATTCATGTCCTCACCATAAACTAGAAAAATCCACTATTGTCTAATATTCTTCAAAGGCCTTCTCCCATAACACAAAGTAACCTCGACATCATGAGTAATGGTAATTTTTTAGATAGAGGTGCAACTGAAGCCTTAACCTTTCTTGAAAACCAAGCTGAAAATAGTACCCATTGGGGCGACATAAACAATTCCAGAACAGCCCAACCCAGTACATCTAAGGCTAGTGGTATTTTTGAGGTGAAAACAGATCCGGAAATCAAAACCTTAATCGAAGACCAACCAAACAAAAAGACCAAACCCCTCATCCTGTCATGAACGTAAATACCTCACCATGCAATTTCTGTCTAAGCTTAAATCATATAGATGTCACCTGTCCCTTGATCACAAACCTATCATCACTTCAGCCAGAAGAAGTATGTGCTTTCAATGTACCAAATGTATCGTGGAGAGAACATCCAAACTTCACATGGACCAACATTCCACAAAACTAAACACCACCAGGTTTCAACAAACCAACAAATATATTCAGACAAGGACAAGGACAAGGACAACGTACCTATAACAATCATAATAGAGCATTGGTTCCATCCCAGTTTAACTATAACTATCAAAACCCACCTATCAACAACCAAAGAGACCTAGTTCCTATTACACCATCAACTAGTGTCCAAACAAATAAGCCCACAGAAACAATGTTATGTGTCATGCAACAGCAAACCCAAAAATCTCTGAACTTGTTAGCCCAAGATAAAACCCAGAAAGGTGTGTTTCCAGGTCAAGCTATTCCTAATCCTAAACCGACAAACACAGCCTTTGAAGTAACAACTGATGTGAACGAAGCTGGAGTGCTAAAAACTCTTTCTTAAAAATCCCATATATGAGGATTGACTCCTTTTTTCCGATGTATTCCTTTCCCACTCCATCTTGTCCTTTAAGGGGATACATCAATAAGGTAACCGAACCTCTCCACTTGGAGGGTGTGGTTGTAAGTGCCAAAGCCTTAAGTCCACAGTATATCTTGTGCATTCCACGTTAGCACTTTTACTCATCATTTGAGTAGTGTACCCCTATGGAGCAAGTATACAATTTTTCTTTTCTTTATTTTACACTTTTTTTTAGAATAACTTTTCTATTCCTGTCTTTATTTTCATTTCCATGTTTTCTGTTTTTACATAATCATTTTTTCTTTCAATCTCACCTTTGACGCTGAGTAGTCTTTCCTCTATAAAGAAGAGAAGTGAAACAAAACAGAGGGCGATGGGGATTAAGTGAAGGTGTCTTACGGTTGTCTCTCATGGTTGTTTAGCATGTCTCGTCTTCCATAGGCATGCCTTACCGTGGGATGGTTAGCAGCTGGAGCCCTTGATTTCGAAAACTTTTTCCTTCTATGGGTGATTTCTAATTGTTTCAAGCTTCGTCTTTCTCTCTGGTTGGAATGGCTTTAACTAGGACTAACTAGAGAATAGGAGAGGAGAGACTAGATTATCTAAAAATAGAGCTAGTCCTCTTCACTAGATTTGCCTACTTGCAAAACAAGAGGTGGAAGATCTAGGGAGGCCAAACCATGGGATGGTTCGCAATTAGAATCACTTAATTTCAAGCACCTTCTGTTGGGAGGATCACTTTCATCATAGTGATTTTTCTTAGTAGTTTTATAGTTTATATTTGTCTGTCATAGTAATTTAGGAACATAAAAACCAAAAAGCCAAAAACAAATATTTCTTTCTTTCTTTAATAAAATTGTCTATTTTCACTGCGCTTATAATGATAGATTCTCAATACATCAATAGTTAAGTGATTTTTCAAAATGGGCAATGGATTTTATAAAGACTAACCCCTAGAAGAACGTAATCTAGGGGCGGTCTGAGATCAGCTTTGCTTACTAAGGGTCACCTATATAACCGAGCTATTCGCCCAGGTCAGGACATTCCATGTCTTGCGTAGTAAATCCCCCAACTCGCGTAGCTGAAACTCTGTCCGTCTAGATTGGGTTCGCCACAAAGCCGACACAAAAGTTGCCTAAGATTATCTGTTATGATTTGTTTTCAAGTAGTAGCATCTAGAATCACAGCTTTTGAGTACACGTTTCTTAAAACATCTCTTCATAGTTTTCAAAACCAGAGGATATAAAAGTAAAAATTATACACCCCGGAGTAACCAAATTGATACCGGATTAATGTATAATTTTATCTTCTTATCAAAACCTCTATATGGATAGAGATATATTTTGAATGTGAAAACCAACTTAAAAAAAAAAAAAAAAAAAAAAAAAAAAAATCGATGAATTTTCTCACTGATCCGAATGAGGGAAGATCTACACTTCGGCCTGTGGATGTATTGATATATAGTTGGTCTGAGGGGAGACATGCATGTGTTGATATAACTGGAGCCTCTCTGTTGGTAGGGCTTGGGAATGGAGTCTTTGAGGTGGGAGAAGCAGCTAAGAGAGCAACAACAAGGAAGATGGAGAAGCATGAGGAAGCTTGCACGGCTAACCAGCATTGTTTCATTCCGTTTAGTTTCGACACTTTTGGTTTCTTGGAACAACAGTCTATTGAGCTTCTCAAGAGACTTCAGAAAGTTATGGACAGTAACGTTATGACAGTTGGTTCTAATGAGTTTGTTTTTAAAAGAATATGATTTCCTATTCAGAAAGGACTTGCGGCGCAGCTTGTTGCACGCTTGTCCTAATTATTTGTAAAATTCCTCATCAGTATCAATAAAATTTCCACTTAAAAAAAAATGAGGCATCTCGAAACGAGAATTAAACAAATAGAGTAACCCAAAGTGATACTATTCTCTGTTTAATTCTATCTTTTGCCTCCACCTCTCTATTTTGTCTTGAGAATTTGACGTTAAAGACTAAAAAAATTCAAATTTTCAAAAGTTTCCTTTCTAAAAAAATCTTTCCCCTCTCGTTTAAATCTTTTTCTTTTCTCAATCCCTCTCTTTTCTGAAAAACTTTTCAAAAATGCCTTCTGTAGCAAACAAAAACCCTCTACCTAGCAAGACTAGATGGATTAGTTCCAATGATCGTGTGCAAGCACTTCCTAGAGAACTACAGCTTAAGATATGGACACATATACCGAAAATCATTCCTGATTTAGGTAAGAGTTCATACGCGCGCACGTAAGAGACTAGCTATGAGAGAAGGCTGGTGCTTGAACTGTCAAACACCAACTTGCCCCAGTCTTCAACCTCATAATAATTATGTTTATAAAGTCTAGATGTGTTATCCTCCAGTGCATTACACTTGGTCTAAGAGAGTAATCCAACCATTTGGTTGTGATTGATTCACGTTTTCAAAAACTTCCAAGTCTTGGGGATCTGACTTAAAACGACCCACTTTTTTCAAATTTCAGTCAAACTTATTCAAAAGCCAAAAAAAATTAATTAAAATTTTCCTTCTGTTATTTGTAGATATTTTTCTACAGTTCTTTCCATCATCTATTTCTCATCCACCATTGGATGTGAGTGTACCCTATACCGTTACGTGCACTTCAAGGCTGATATTAGAAGAAGAGGATGGGAACCCTTGGTTTTGTTGGAAGGTGCGGCTTTTCTCCCTCTCTTACTCTTTCGTTTTATAACTGCATGCTTAGAAGGGAGGATGACCGCATCACGGTTGTCAAGGATGGCCACTCGCTGGAGCTCACCAAGGAGGTGGTGTGTGAGTGGAGTTATGGGGATTCTTCTGAAGACTTATGTTTAGACGAAACAATCCCCAGATGGTAAGACCATCGATGTGATGATGGTAGAGACACTTCTTGAGGGGTGAAAAACCCCTAGTCTCAATGCGCGTTTTAGAGTTCCCTACGAAGGAACCAGCTAGCAGTATCTCAGTGGACAGCCTACAACCTACTAGGCTCATCCAAGCCTTCGGATATAGGTAAGGCGATGTTTAATCTTTTATGGATTCTTCAGAAGCAGAAGAACAAATTCTGCATCGTCTCCTTTATCTTTGAGCAACTTTGCAAACCGAAAAAGTCAACTGCCTATCTTTTAGTGTTGGTCACCAGGATCATGCGGTATTGGGGTTCCATCCATAGACGCCCTAGTGGAGTTCAAGGGCGCTACCACAGGTCCTATCTATGCCCACTGCGTCCAGAAGTTATGCCTTCCACCTGAAACCAGAGCCGCTGAGCAAGCACGCCCGACTGAGAAGGTGGATTACTTTGCTGGAGATGTCACTTGATAATTCACTCAGCCCATAGACGAAATTTACTTCTTCCATGGCGGTCAGAGGATTCTGCACTCGTATCTCCACCAGCTCAGGGAAACTCAGGGTAACATTATAACAGAATAACGGACCATCAAAAAGGAGCAGCGATCCTTTCAGTAGGAGTAGCGACGTTTTCAGCACAGTGTTACTAGAACACTGCAGAGCATCAGAGACGCGCTCCTGCATAGTGATAGACATGCTAGGACCCAACGTTAGCAAGGAAAAGTATCTTCTCAACGTCGAGACGAGTCACGCACAGATTCTGACTAGGCATTTCCCTAGTGTCCGTATAGTTGGATATATTTATTTTTCTGTTTCTTTTCTTATGTGTATGATGTAGTATAAGTTTAATTATATGCATAATATTATATGCTTGTTTTATTTTGCTTTTCTTGTGGAGTTTGGTATATGAGTAGAAGGTAAAACAAATACATCATGCCAAAAAATTTCATTTATTCTTTCATGCATTTCATATATGTTTTCAAAAATATAAAAACCCAAAAAGATTTCATAGTAGAATAATTATCCCTAGTATAATAAACCATGTATTTCTCGTTCTGTTTCAAACAACCCACGCCCCAAACTTATTTGGGGGTGACGTATTTTCATCATGAAGAACAGAATACATGTGTATTACCGTTTTTGCTTATGTTTCTATGGTAATCTCTTTCCTTATCTCTTCATACTTTGAGGACAAAGCATAGTTCTATTTGGAGGTGGTATAATAACATTTTGCAAAAACTAGGCATTTTCTATACAATAAATATAATAGTATATTTCTTCCTTTCTAAATTTTTTTCTAAAAAGACCAAAAATATTTTATGTTTAGTATTAAAAAGTCTTGTTTCCTTTTTCTATGATGAATAAAAAGTTTAGAAGTCTCATTATAGCAACAGAGTAAGAATTCGTTCTTCGTACTTAGACTAATATACGCACAATAGTTTATACATCTTTTCATGAATGTCATGCATCAACATTTGTTTGTATATAGTAGTGAGTTTCTGAAGCCAAGGTTAGAACAATTAAGTTCCATATCCTGTGAGAATCTAGCCAAAAGTCTAATCTGAATGATTATTAAGTGATGACACAAAGGATCTCTGGATAGAAAGACCACACGTCCACTTGCTTAATCACCATGCCATATCCTAAGAGAGAATTTAGGCAATTTTTTAATCGATATAGCCAAATAAACGTTAAAAACCCAAAAAGATAGTTTTCCTCTAGTTACCCCTCTTGAGCCTTCACCCTTTTCTAAAAGCCTTTTTATTCTTCACCAAAAATTCATAACCAGTTACAACACACAATAAAAAGCTTACCCAGTTGACAAGTTGAGAACTGGATGGATATCAGAAAAAGAGAAGAGAATACCTTGTACAAAAACAAAACAGTTATTTGCTTCGAAAAGAAAAGAAAGACCCATTAAAAACCAAAACTCCCAAAAATATTCAAATGAGTCGAAAATCAAATCTCCCAAAACTTCAAAATCAAAACGAGACGATATCATAAACAAAAGCAAGGTTAGAACTTCCAAAATTCAAAATCATATGGAGTCACAAAGCCAAAAGGCTAAAAGAATGTATCACAATTCGAAAGAAAAAGAACAAAACGAAGTTATTCTCTGGTTACAAGTATCTGGAAGACCCAGTTTCTCAACTTATCAGATTTTGTTTTTCCCTTCCTTTTTCTTTCTAAACCATCACCCTAGCCCCATAACTCCTAATAAAATATCTCTAGCTCAATTAGGAATATGATGGTGTGATAGTAAGTGGCAAGCATGATCAATCGACCCCGGTTTCTTTGGACACCATTTGAGTATGCGAGGAATATAAGTGCCCACTGCACTTAAGAGAACAAATCTTGAGTGAATCTATCAGAGAGTTGTGATTGCAATACACCCCTGTGAGAACCCACCTTAAAGACGCTCTCCAAAAGCCTCGGAAATAATTTTCTTTTGCATTTCATTGCTCATGTTTTGCACATTTATCTTTAGATGATTAAATTACTGTATATATGTTATTCAAAGTTCAAAGGAGTTTGTCCTTATTCACCGCTAATGAGATGTATGAACTTCTGAGAATAAATAAGGAAACAAGACCCTTTGTACTAAATAGAAGAAGTTTGTGAGTACCTTCACTAGAAAACTCTCACGAGACTTAAAGCTCGTCCACTAGTGAAGTCCTAGTGGTTTAAGGCCTTGTTGCATATGGTAAATGCAATCGCACTCTGCAAAATGAGATTAGTATAACTTGTAATAAATAACTCATTTATGATCTTAGTTTTTTCTCTTATCCTTGCTTGAGGACAAGTAAGATGCTATTTGGGGTGTGATCAGCTCCCAAATGTGCATTTTATTACCCTTATATTGCTGCATTACAATTGTTCTTACGCTTAATGAAAAGATAACTCTTAGCTTTTATTGCTTTTTTTTTTTTCAAGTTATGGAGTATTTCAGACTACTTATCATAAAAGTTGCATCTTAGCACCAAAAGGAGCCTTAATTACGCTTATTATGAAAACCAGAAGCTGCTATGGAAAAGTGCTTAAAGTTAACGGTCAAAGTCAAAGGTCAAAGCCCTCAACTCAGAAGACCAGAGATGGAGACCCTTATCTAAAAATATGACATTCTCTCAAAACCTATCTTGGTCATTTCAATCAATCTTTCTTTCAATGTTTTCATATCATTTCAATACCAACAACTTGAGTTTTCATGCTTTCATTAGCTTAAACTAAACTATCTATATAAAGAGTCTACCTTTCTTCTTCACAACTCCCATACTCAAACTCTAAACAATTTAAAATGAACCTCACTTCTTACAATACTCTTTGAAGTTACACACCACTATTAACAACTTCAAGTATTAAGTTTAGCATTAACTCTCTTTATATAGGAGAGGTTTAGGGTTACATTTTCGTGCATGGACCAAAAAGGGGGACTTTGGGCCTCTAATGTGAGCCCAAAGTCTATTAGGTTAAGTGTAAAGAGGCCACAATTGCTAGAAATTACTTTATTACCATTTTTGTCCACTTTTACAGCTCTAATTTGGGCAAGGCTGGGTTTATTAGAAAACTTATTCTGAGACGGTCATTTTGAAATAAAGTAGGCCCAATTCTGAGGCCCGAGTCCAAAGATACGCCCTTTTGAAGTTCTGTTAACTTTTATGATATTTTTCTACCCGAATCGACTTTGACTTCCCAGCTTTGACTGTGCTTGAAAAAGGTTTTTCATCGTGATTCTTGGGCTTTAAATGTAGAACTTCCTCGGCAATCATCTTGACTCGTTTTCCATGCAAAATGACATCTTTAAGCACATAAACAACTTTAAGACCTGAAATACACAAAAACACGTAAACAATACTAATTTTTATTTATTATAAACATAATTGTCCTAAATGTAAGACTATTAAAGGGTTTAAACTACACTTTTGGGTGCTTATCAACCACCCCCAAACAACATTTTGCTTGTCCTCAAACAAATATGAGAAATAAAAATAGATAAGTGGCCAAAAATGTGATCCTAACTAATCTCGTTTCACATAGTGCGATTGCATTGACCATATGCAATAAGGCCTTAAACTACTAGGAATTCCCTAGTGGACGATTTATAGCCTCTTGAGAGTTTTCCAGAGAAGATACTCACAAAATTTATTTATACTACAACGACTAAGAAATAAAAGTAATTGTCCCTTAATTTTATCTCAGAATCTATACATCTCACTAGCAGTTAAACAGGGATCATCAATCTAACTTTGAAATTAATACATGCATAATAATCAAATCATCTTAAGATAAACAACCATACAATGAACTATGCTATGAAATGCAATGGCAGGTCCGTTTCTGAAACTTTTGGCTAGCATGCCTAAGATGGTTCTCACAAGGAATGTGTCAAGACACATAACACTCTGATTTTTCCACTCAAGTTTGCTAACTCTAGTGTGCAGTGGGCATCAGCGCCATTTGATAAGTGAATAAAAGTACATGTGAAAACAGGTTGTTAACACAGTACTAAATCATGTTAATCAAGTTATTATAATACTCTCTGAACATGTTGATATAGAGGAGCAATCGTGTTCTCCACTCTTGCTTGCATGTACTTAAAACGAATTTAGACTAAACTAACTATTGCACTAATAAGAGAGTAATATGAGATATGAAAACAGTACACTAAGATGTTAAAACAGCGATTTAAACTATGAGAAAGATAATAGAGAGGAGTAATAAATCAAACTAATGATTAGTTTCATGCAAGAATCGAATTATTCATTGAAAAGAGATCGTCTTTAGGTTTTCACACAATGATCCAACCTAAATCCTCAAACTTTATCATCCCTAGAAACAACCTACATCTCTATAGTCATTATTACTAGCATGTAGGGTTCTTATAACCAAATCTCTCGACTTAATCATAACAATCCCTAGTTTAATTTACTATATGCTTATTTTGGAAGTCATACAATAAACTAAACACATTGAAACACATACACAATTAAATAATTCTACTTAACAATCTATTTCTCATTAGGCTTCATAATCACTCCCTCTAATATGGGATTAGCCTAATATCATTGGATTAATTAAACTAAAGCAAGAAAAAGAAGACATAATAATAAAGACAAAAATTGAAAAATTGAACTAAAGCTTTATTGAAGAAGATTTAATGGATGCTACAAGAATAAACCCTAATTACTTAACCCTAAACTAAACTAACATACTCTACACTAAAAAAAGGGGTGCTGGAAGAGGATTATTAAGTTTAGCTTTAACCCTCTTTATATAGGAGAGGGTTAGGATTATATTTTCGTGCATGGGCCAAAAAAGGAGACTTTGGGCCTCTAATGTGAGCCCAAAGTCCATTAGGTTAAGTGTAAAGAGGCCACAACTATTAGAAATTATTTTAGTGCCTTTTTAGTCTACTTTTACATCTCTAATAAGGGAAAGGCTAGGTCCATTGGAAAGTTTATTCCGAGCTGGTCATTTTGACATAAAATAGACCTAATTTCGAGGCCTGAGTCCAAAGATACGCCCATTTGAAGTTCTGATGACTTTTCTATTCTTTTTCTATCCAAATTGACTTTGACTGGGCTTGAAAAAGGTTTTTCTTCATGATTCTTGAGCTTTAAACGTAGAACATCCTCAGCAATCATCTTGACTTGTTTTCCATGCAAAATGACATCTTTAAGCACATAAATAGCTTCAAAACCTGAAATACACAAAAACACATAAACAATACTAACTCTTATTTATTATAAACATAATTGGCCTAAATATAATACTATTAAGAAGTTTAAACTACACTTTTGAGTGCTTATCAAGGACATTCAAATATATTTTTCAATATGGGAACAATCTTAGTACTTTTTGTTGGATTTATCTTGCACGTTATGGTTTTACGTATCCTGATCAGACCCCAAATGTGCGTTTTATTACCCTTATAATGCTTCAAATATGTCATTCTTATGCTTTATAAACAAACAACTCATAGTTTTTACTGCCATTTGCAGGTTACAAGCCTTTTCAGACCATTTATAGTCAAAGATGCATTTTAGTGCCAAAATGAGCTCTATTAATGCTTGTTATAAATACTCTAGCTTACAGGAGAAAATGCTAAAAAGTCAAAGTCAAAGTCAAAATCAATGGTCAACGGTCAAGGACCCAAACCCAAAAGACTTAAGCTTATGGCTTTAGCTCAAAAGTAGCTTTGCATAACCAAGCTTGCTCATGAAGAAACCCAAAATCAAAAGTAAAAAGCATAAAACATAAAGGAAAAAACAACTCATGAGGTGGCTTAAATCCAATGGTGCGGGGAAAATCTGTAACTTGGAAAAAGGTGTAATATATATGAAAAAAAAGTGAGAGGAGAGAGAGCACCTAGACTTATTCTATGGTTATATAGGAATAGTGTAGATTTTAATTTCAAGTCCTTTACATTCAAGTTTTTATTGTTTTATTTACTTTTTGTTATTCAAGTCCTTTACATTTAAGTTTTTATTGCTTTATTTAATTTTTGTTATTCAAGCTTTTTTCAATCTAAGTTTGTTAGTTATTCAAGTTCTTGTGTTTTTTGCAATCTCTACTCAATGTTTTTCATTCCAAACCAAGTGTCTTTTCATTAGTTTCATTCAATCCTCATTTCTTTTTTACAAACAAAGCAAGTCATGAACTTTAAAGAATCACTACCTTTCCACCTTCATTAAACTCCAATTCATCCATCTTCAACACTCTATGGTGAACCTCACAACCCACTACCACTCAATAAAACATTATATCCTAAACTAGATCTTTAGCTTAGTGGAAGAGTGCTTGAGTGTGTAAGTACATCTCAAGAGATGGTGGTTCAAATACACCAAGGTCCAATCTATTTGTCTGATCTATTGCTTTGTTCTCAATTATAAGCTAATCTATGAGTTTATTTTCAACACGTGTACTATGTTGTTATGGTTTCAGCGTTACAATTTGCTTACAAAATTGGAAAAAGAAACACAATTGTGTCAATCATCTTCACTAATTTTACACTTCATGTAGCTTGGAATAGAGCTACAAGGATGTCAACTTGCCATAAATACATTGAGTATACAGAAGTGGCTATTACAGACCACCTCGAATAATTAATGGGAGATCGATCAGAAGCTGGAAACCAAAGAATTGAATTAAAGTACACATGAGGTTGAGAATATTAGCTATTTTAAATGGTGTTTGTCTCTTTTCATCCGACCAAAATACATTAGTATATAGTATCTGGACATGCATTTTGGTAGGGGTTCTAACTATTCATCATTATGCTTGATTACAAATTGGTGTGTTTTTTAAAATGTTATTGGTCAGTGGCACTTTGAACAACTAAAGTTTAAGAATGATCCTTACAATTGTTTGAGCTTATCCATCCAATCACCTGCTTAGTAAACAATTTCAATGGCAACTGCGACTATAACTATGATTATATCATTTTTCTTCTAGCTAATTACTAATTACAAAAATAGTACCGGGCTCACCTTAGAGAATAATGCATTTCACGTCAAAAAAATAAAAAATAATTCTCCATGACTACTTTATAATTCTAGCATATATCTTACTTATATTTCTACAACATCTTTAAGACATTTAAGTTAGGTTGAAATAACCTAATCCACCTTCACCACTCCTCCTTGGTAGCAAATAGGCAATTTAAATCTTAATAATTGCTTGCATTTTGAATTTGTGTTAGAGTGAGTAAAGTTGAAGTTTGCCTTGGAGTGATAAGAAAGTTGAATGGAGGAGTTTAGAGGAAGAAGAGAAGGTATGTAGTTCTTGAGTTTTGAGTTCATTTTCTAATTTCCTAAGTTGTAAATGAACAAGGGACTTGTTTGAAATAACTTGAAAAGTAGGATGCACTTGATTAAAATAATATGTAGATAAGAGTAACTTGATGAAGACTTGTAAGATAAATTAACTTGATTGAAAAGACTTAATTGAAGAAGAACTTGAAGAACAACAATGAAAAATAAAATAAAGCAAATAAAAAGACTTTAAATAAAAGGACTTAAATGAAAATTACTCTACTCCTGATGACACTAGACTAGCTCTAGGTGTCCTCTCTCTCTCTCTCTCTACACTTTTTGGTTATATAGTTCTCCTTTTACAAATTACTGATTTGGCCTTCTCCTCTAGATGTAGGACACCTCATGATATTTGCTTTTACTTTTCCTTTTTCCTTTATGCTTTATCTTTTCTTCTTGAGCAAGCTAGGGCAAACAAGAGCAAGCTAAGACCACTTTTGAGATAAGGACATCATCTTCAGTCTTTGGAGTTAAGGACATAATCTTTAGACTTTTGGATTTGAGTTCTTGACCTTTGACTTTTTAGTACTTTCTCATATAAGCTCGAGTCTTCCTAAGAAGCGTTAATAGAACTCATTTTGGCGCTAAAATGCATCTTTTACGATAAGTAGTCTAAAATGGCCTATAACCTGCAAATGATAGTAAAAGTTATACGTTGTCTATTTATTATGCGTAAGAATGGATGTAATGCAGCAATGTAAGAGGACAAAAACACACATTTGGGGTCTGGTCACATTTTTGTTTTATTTTTTAGGTATTGATTTAAAAAGAAAATATTGTTATAGTTCATTTATCAAAATCGGTCTTTATCTTATTAATTTAATATATGGTATGGATATATATATTAATTTAATATATATATATATATATATATATATATATATATATATATATATATATATATATATATATATATATATATATATATATATTTGCAAGGACACTACAGAAGGATCAATAGGAGTTGGTATTACACACCCTAAGATAATTAACGGGAAATCGGAAATTGGATGCAAATACATTGAACTAACGTTAAAGACTAATTAACAAGAAATAAAAAAATTGGACGAAACTGCGTTGAACTAACCTTAACCAACGAATAATTAATGAAAAATTGAAAATTTGATGAAAATGCATTGAACTAACCTCAAAGAATAATTAACATGATGCAAATGCATTGAGTTAACTGCAAAAAATAATTAACAGGAAATCGAAAACTGGATGCAACTGCATCAAACTAACCTCAAAGAATTATTAGCTGGAAATCGAAAACCGAATGCAAATCATTGACCTAACGTTAAAGACTAATTAACAAGAAATCGAAAATTGGACGAAACTGCGTTGAACTAACCTTAACCAAAGAATAATTAATGGAAATTGAAAACTTGATAAAAATGCATCGAACTAACCTCAAAGAATAATTAACATGATGCAAATGTATTGAGCTAACTGCGAAAAATAATTAATAGAAAATCAAAAACTAGATGCAACTGCATCAAACTAACCTCAAAAAATAATTAACGGGAAATCATAATTAACATGAAATTAGAAAAATGGATAATCTTTGATGTCCCATATAGTGAATCATGTATAATTATTATTATTGTTTTTTTTTTTTTAATGTCATGTTTGCAAGAGCACTGCAGAAGGATCAATAGAAGCTTGTATTACACACCACCTTAGATAATTAATGGGACATCGGAAACTGGATGAAAATGCATTGAGTTAATCTCAAAAAATAATTAACAAGAAATTGTTTACTGGATAAAAATGCATTGAATTGAACTAATCTCAAAGAATAATTAACGTGAAATTGAAAACTGGATGCAACGTACTGCATTAAACTAACCTCAAAAAATAAATAATGGGAAATCGGAAACTAGATGCAAATTGAATTACCCTCAAAGAATAATTAACGGAAAATAGAAAACTGGATGCAACTGCATTGAACTAACCTAAAAAAATAATGAACGAAAAATCGAAAACTAGATGCAAATGTATCGAACTAACCTCAAAAAATATTTAATAGAAAATCGAAAACTGGATATAGCTGTATTGAACTAATCTCAAAGAATAATTAACGATAAATCGAAAACTGCATACAAATGAATTGAACCTCAAAAAATAATTAACAAAAAATCGGAAATTGGGTACAAATACATTGAACTAACATCAAAGAATAATTAACGAGAAATAAAAAATTGGATGCAAATGCATTGAACTAATCTAAAAAAAATAAGTAACGGGAAATAAAAAACTGGATATAAATGCATTGAACTAACATCAAAACATAGTTGTATTATATGTAGTGAGAATGTCTTCACAAGTATAGTTTTGCATTTAAAATAGTGTTTATCATATCTCATTTCGTATGATTGGGAATGTCTTACTATTCAAGTATCTTCAATATGATCTTCCATTCATTAGGTATTATCACAAAACTTCAATCAAACTTCTATTATTAAACAACAAAAAGAAGTCGAAGGGTTTTATCAAGGGAATTGCTATATACAGACCCCATATATCTTAAGGCAGACCCCATTTTAAAAAAATTTAATACCAAATATGTCCCAAAATAATCTCTTAGGGCAGACTCCATTTAAAAAGTGAAAACACATAAATTTCAACTTTGGTCCCTTCAACTTTTGTCTTTTTACTCAAGTTTTGTCTTTTTACTCTCTCTTAAGAAACCTTCTTTAAACCCACACTTTTTTTTTCCACTCTTCTCATTTTCCAATCCAAATAAACTTAATCCACACATCTCTTCTTTCTCTACACATATTCATCTTCTTTTTCAAATTCTTTTGTTCTATTTCTATTTACAACCCATCTTTTTGTTTTTCATTTTTTTTTTTGATGACATTGAGTGAAATAGAATTGGCATATGATGTTTTTAATGTGAAAAATGAACTATTTAATGAAGAGAAATTTCAATCAAGCGACCAAGACGAGCTAACTCTATATACAACTATTGTTCATAATGATTACAATATCAATTTATTATGAAATCATTATGAGGACGACTTGTACAAAATGTGATTACAAAGTATTTATGCAAACTCAATCTATAAGGACGATCTCTTCCGTTTAATGGTTGATTTGAATAGTGAGTGTTGGGAAATGGGAATAGTCTTACGTTCGAGACGTCCCAGGCCAACTAACTTTCTAAGACTCTGGCGCTCCAACTGGAGCGACTTATGAAGCATTAGACAGTCTAATTTGGCCGTCTCTTAGTTACTTTGATAGACATCCCATATTTTTCTTGTGACAAATTTTTAGCTAACATTATAATTCACTGTAAATGTTATAGGATCCTCTATACAGTCATAATGAGGTACCAATTGATGCACTTCGGACTTCACAAAATTCAAATGCATATTCAGAGGAGCACTACATAGATCAAACCGAACATTTTAACACCAACATGGTATGCATGGATGAATATATGTTTTGAAACTTACTTTTTTTATTTAATACCTTCTTACCCATGGATTAATGAATACTTAAATTGATTTATAGGTATTTGATAGTCGTCAAGATTTGATTGATTGGACACAACATAAAGGAAGCGAAGTGGGAGCTATTATCGTCACTGGGAAATCTCAAAATGCAATTGGTGGGAAGGCTCCTAGAATTATTTTGATATGTGAGCGTGGTGGTAAATTTCAATCTCATAAAAAGGTAGAAGCAAACGAGAAGGCAGTGAGAAAGACTGGAACAAAAAAGATGAATTGTCCTTTTAAATTAAAAGCGTGTTTTGAACGTGGTAGTTTAGATAGATGGACACTAAGAGTTGATTGTGGTCGTCATAATCATGGGATGACAAAAACTATGGAAGGTCACTCTTATATGGGAAGGTTTAATAAGATGGAAATGATTCTTGTATCTGAGATGAGTAGAGTTGGAGTCAAACCAAAAGAGGTCATGAATGCTATCAAAGCAAGAGATATATTAAACTCGTCCTCCATGAGACAAATGTATAACGCAAGACACAGAATTAGACTTGATGAAATGGAAAATAGAACACAGTTGCAAGAGTTGGGTAGATTGTTAAGGGAAAATGGATATGTGGAGTACAGTAAACGTCGAGAAGGTAGCAATGAGGTTTGCGAATTGTTTTGGGCCCATCCGGGTTCGATCCAAATGGCTAAGACTTTTAACCAAAATTTTCTCATGGATTGTACGTATAGGACAAACAAGTATCATTTCAAGTTGTTAGAGATTGTAGGAGTGACATCGACCAATATGACTTTCACTGCATGTCATGTGTTGATGGAAAAGGAAAAAAGAGTATGACTACACTTGGGCATTGGAAAGGTTTCGAGAGATACTCATGCCTGAAGTTCTAGTGTTGATTGTGACTGATAGGGAGCTAGCTTTGAAGAATGCAGCTGATGTAGTCTTTCTAAATGCAAAGAAGCACTTGTGTCGATGGCACATTTCCCAATGTGTCTTGAAAATGGGAAAAAATATTCTCAGTGACGAGCAAAACATAAATAAACTTTGTGCCATGTGGACTAATGTGGTAAAGTCAAAGACACAGGAGGGTTTTTTGAGAAAGTTTGCTTCTATAGAATTAGCTTTTAAAGACTATCCTGTGCTCATCCAATATTTGTGTAGAACATGGTTGCCTTACAAAGAAGCATTTGTTGCTTACTGGATAGACCAACAAAAGCACTATGGAAACACTACGACGAATAGGGTGGAAGGATTGCATGCTCGACTAAAGTCGAGCTTGAAGGGATATCTGCATGATTTTCTTTGGAATGTGGAAATTGATCCATCCAGTTATCAATATTGAGATGAGCTTAAATTAGAGCCTCTTTTGAGAGGAGTTTAACTAGATTTCAAAGACGAGCACAATGACGAGCTTTTAGTGAGCTCGAGGATTTATTTCAAAGAGAGCTTTAGATTTGATTTTGGAAGAGATGAGACGATAAATGTCATTGGGGTAGATGATAGTGTTTGCGACCACACTTTATGCGTACTTCACACGGGTTGCCGTGTGCATGAGCTAGTGATACTCAAACAAAAGGGTGGTGCGAATACCTCTTTCAAATTGATGAATTTTGGAAAAAGTTGTCTATTGAACCGAGAGCTAGTGATCCCATTCGTGTTAATTACAAACCAGCTATGAATTTATTTATTCAACGACTAGGATCGACTTCTGAAGACCAGCAGAGATCTATGATAAAGATGCTCATGGAACTTGCAACGCCTGAAAGTTCATCATTGGAGCCACCAAAGGAGGGTGCTACACCAAAAGGTCGTCCTAAGGGCAGTACTAAGAAGAGGCCAGCAAAAGAAGAGTGGTCAACTACCCGAGATCCGTCATGGTTTGAGTACCCTCCGGATGCTCCACCCGTGACTCCACAATCCATAACGAAGCCCAAGGCCAAACCATTTGTTCCAAAGAGGAAGAAACCAAATTTTGATGTTGGTTGCTCCATTAATGAAATTGAACATCCTCCAGATGCTCCACCCGTGACTCCACAATCTATAACGAAGCCCAAGGCTAAACCATATATTTCAAAGAGGAAGAAACAAAATGTTGATGTTGGTTGCTCCATTAATGAAATTGAGCATCTTCCAGATGCTCCACCTGTGACTCCACAATCTATAACGAAGCCAAAGGCCAACCCATATGTTTCAAAGGGGAAGAAGAAACTGAGTTTTGATGTCAGTTGCTCCATTGCTCAATTTGGATATAAAATGTGTTTTCCGCGTGAATTGCTACAGTTTATTGTTGGTTTTGAAGACCTTGTCGGCGATGGAAATTATGGTTTCAGGGCTCTCTGCTTGGCTTTGGGAAGAAAAGAAACCGACTGGTTTTGGATGAGACAAGAGTTATTGAGTGAGTTAATGTCAAATGAGGAATATTATGTGAGGATATTTTCCTAGGAAGCTGTTGATGGATTAAATAAAAGGATAAGGAAAAAGAAGAGAACTCGTGCCAAGAGGAACAAATGGATGGATATGCCTATTACTGGGTATTTGTTTGCGTCGAGATTTGACATTGTCCTTGTACAGTTCTCCACATCATATTGTTATACCTTTCTTCCTATGAGATCCCCAGTGGATCTAAATAATGTTAATGTGCTTGGGATCGGTTATGTTAATAGTAATCATTACATTAAATTAGATTTGGAAGATGGTTGCCCAATTCCAAAAGTAGTGTTGTTTTGGAGCAGGAATAGTCTAGAAATAGCAAAAGACTGGGAAATTCTAGTGAAAACCCATGTGGAGGCATTCCAAGGGTTGAATGTTCAAGGGATTGCGCAAGCGGAGGCTTTCGAAGGAGTTCCAATTTTTGTCGATTAGTGTAGTTGGGCAAATAGATGTTTGAAATATTTTATACTTTTACAGAGGATACATGAAGAAACATTTTTTGCGATGAAAAGTTTTTGTAAAGACTTTGATAGAATGGAATTGAGTTTCTTATATATTTTGGAACCAAACATTTTACATATTTTAATTTTGATGTTTCGACTTTCATTGTTTACATGTATTGGTCTGAAACATTTTGCCAAAATTTCAAATTAGTTAGAGTTTTAATTTTGATCAAAACTAACCTAAAAATAAAAGACGTTCAAATTAGGCTAACTCTGTGTGCATTGGATGGTTGGACTGGACCGTCTTATAAAGATAGGAGATTGTGTTGGACCTATATTAAGAACGGTTCGTTGAAACCAACTTTAAAATAAAAGACGTTCAGATCAGGCTAACTCCATCTGCATTAGATGGTTGGACTGGACCGTCTTAGAAAGATTGGAAATTGTGTTGGACCTGTCTTAAGAACGGTTCATTAGAACCGACTTTAAAATAAAAGACGTTCAGATTAGGCTAACTCCATCTGCATTGGATGGTTGGACTGGACCGTCTTAGAAAGATAGGAAATTGTGTTGGACCTGTCTTAAGAACGGTTCATTAGAACCGACTTTAAAATAAAAGACGTTCAGATTAGGCTAACTCCGTCTGCATTGGATGGTTGGACTGGACGAACCTATCTCGTTTTGGATAGCTGATCTAAACTGTTTAATTGGTCAAAATTGGTCAATTTTTAGTAATTCACTCAAATTTGGTTCACAATGGCTGACAAAATCTTTATTTTAAGACAATAATTAAAAAAACATTACTAACCATTGTTTATACACCTAAATATTACATATTCATTTTATGGTCTTCCCCACTACACTATATGAGCTGAGTTCAGGGTTTAAGGTTTATGGGTAAGGTTTTGTACTTTACAGAGATTTGAATGAAATTAAATTTGAACAATATATTTTTTTCTTTAATTCAAAATTTATTATTGAATTTTGGCTCACAAAATTATTTTTAAAATTTCCCTTAAATACAGGACTCAGTTTAAGGTTTTGGGTTTATAAACCGTTTAATTGGTCAATTTTTAGTAATTCACTCAAATTTGGTTCACAATGGCTGACAAAATCTTTATTTTAAGACAATAATTAAATAAACATTACTAACCATTGTTTATACACCTAAATGTTACATATTCATTTTATGGTCTTCCCCACTACACTATATGAGCTGAGTTCAGGGTTTAAGGTTTATGGGTAAGGTTTTGTACTTTACAGAAATGTGAATGAAATTAAATTTGAACAATTTTTTTTTTCTTTAATTCAAAATTTATTATTAAATTTTGGCTCACAAAATTATTTTTGAAATTTAAATACACGACTCAGCTTAGGGTTTAGGGTTTTGGGTTCATAGCATATATATAGTGAAGGAAAACTTTGATTCAATTTTTTTGGTCAATTGATTTGTAGGTTTTTTTTTTTTTTTTTTTTTTTTTCATATGAAGTCTTGAAGTCTTGAAGATGAAATTGAAATTGAAATTTCCCGCCCAAATTTTAAAATTTGAATTTGAATTTGAATTTTAAATTTTAGTAAAATTTCGAACACAATATTTTGGTAATTTGGTTTGTATTCTTCATTTCATGTTCAATACAATATGAAAACATGAATTGAATTGAAATTGGAGTTAGTGATAACACAAAACCAACTTGAAATTCAAAACACAAAATTTAAATTTAAATTTTTTGCCCAAAATTTCAAATTGGATTTTAAATTTCGGTGAAATCTCGAAACCCGCCCAAAATTTGAATTTGAATTTTGAAATCCGACCTTACAGTAAGTTGTACCAAAATATTTTGTCAAAATTTCAAATTTCAAATGAAGAGAGACGTGTTGGTCAGAATGGTTCAATTTAACTAACTTAAAAAGAGTAGATGTTCACATTGGGCTACTCTATGCCCCCTTTTGTTAGTTGGAATGGATCGTCTTATACATAGAAAAAATGTGTAGGTCCTGCATTAGGAATGGTTTAATTGAACTAACTTATATAAACAAAGATGTTCCAGTTAGACTATCCCTTTATGCCTCTGTTGGTTGGACTGGACTGTCTTACACTTAGATTATATTTTGCTGGCTAGTTGGTTGGACTGGACTGTCTTATACTTAGATTAGATTTTGCTAGTCCTACATTAAGATCGGTTTAAATAAACTAACTGAAAGCTTAAAAGACGCGTTCGCACCAAGCTAGCTTTTCTGCTTTAGTTGGTCGGAATGGACTGCCTTACACTTAGATTAGATTTTGCTAGTCCCAGATTAAGATCAGTTTAAATAAACTAACTTAAAGCGAAAAGACGTTCTCAACCCACTAAGCGTTTCGCTTTTTAGTTAGTTGGACCGGACTGCTTTACACCGAAAGGGATGACTTAAAACTGATACTCTTAGCAACACAACTCTTATTCTTTTTTTGTTTTGTTTCGTGAGAAGCAAGGAATTTGATTTTATAATGGGTATGCCTCTTTTCTTTTCGTTTCCAATTTTTTTTTAACTGGTTGTTTTTAAAGGGTTTTCTAGTTCATTTCTTGTTGAATTAGTCACTTCTGGGGTGGTCTTGTTTTGGTTGATGGGTTTTCTACAATTATTTCAGTTTTTTTCTTCTTTCACTATTTTTTTGGTATGTGATATCCAATCCTGGGTCTAATTAACTGTAAATTAAGTAAATTAAGTAAATTACACAAATGAAGCAACAAAACTAGAAATTAATCATATCTTACCTTATAATAATACCTCTTGAGATTTACCTAACAAATCGGAAGTATGCTTAAAAACTGTTTCTATCGAATCTTTGTAAGGGCGCTTTGATCAAGAACATATACAAATACAAAACCGTCAGTAGTTCTCCAAGCAATCCTACAATAAACATAAGCCGACAACTTCCCCAACTTAGCGGTGGTTGAGTCCAATGAACATGTCGGCAAGAAGAGAGGGATTAGGAGATAAAATCCCCGGCCGATAGCAGTTCAGTTATCCAGATAATAAGAGATAAAACACTTAAATAACAGTTAAGTTAGCTAGATAATATAATAAGAGATAAAATCCCACAGCCCGAAGAATCATCCCAACCCACTACAAAACCCCTAGTATAAAGTCATCAAAGACAAAAGTTTTAGACATGAGACAAAATGAGAGCATCTATTAGATGTTCCATGATAAAAAAAAAAAAAAAAAAAAAAAAAAAAAAAAAACCAATTAGATAGAAACACCATCATTTCTTTCTCTTCTGCCTCATTGCAAGTTGTCGATTGGTCAACTTTGTTGTGTCAATGTCCATGTTATCTCCACTATTTTCACCACCATCTCCACCATTATCTTGACCACCCCCACTATTTTCACCAACATCTCCACTATTTTCACCCCCACCTCCACTTTGTGAACTTTCTTGAATGATTTGTTTGAATTGGAGAATGTTGTATATCATCTTCTCACGTGCTAACATCCCATGAACATCTTGGGTTCCTCCTATATCCAACGATTCTTTAAGCAACCTTGTCGCTTCTGTTACAATAAGTTCCTATATATAAAGTAATTTGACAGTCAAATGTATATATATCACAAATATGACTAACATTAGATATATTATAATTTTTGAACACAATGAAATCGAATACGAGTAGGAATAAAAAAATATATATACATCTTACCCAATTTACAGGTGGAAGTCTATGAACTTGTGAAAAGTACTTCGGATTCTGCATACGAGGATGGCTAATATTGTTGAACCAATCTATGTATCTATTAACGCAATCCGAGGAAGCCACAACACGTTCACCACGTTCAAACTTAGACAAAACATGATTATCCCCCGACGTCCACAATCGGGAAAAAGTGTAATGACTCACATTGTATCGCACATTTGCTTTTTTACTACCATATTTAGGTTGAATCGGCCTACCAGGAATCCTTTGAACATATCCAACTTGACGTAGAACTCGGTTAATATTGTAGCCTTCAGCTATATCAAGCACACACAATAATAATACCATTAAAAAAGTAACATCGTCTAATGGTCGGATGTCACGAACATCTTTGTAAGGGTCCCCAATAAACCTAACACACAAAAATTCATAATTGTTATTCTCTTCCATCATTTTACAAACTAACAAATTATAATAAGAAAGTATTAAACTTATATCCTTACTTCTCTAGCTGATAATAAGTCTATCTCCTCCCCGGGTAGATCAAAGAAGACACTTAATCGGGCCATTGAAAGTGAGGGATATACCATCCACCGCCTCTCATACGAGGCATATCCCTTTTAAAGTCCATATTGATCATGGGAGAATTCTCAAGACAAAAGTGTTCATACACCCAAGCCTACAAAAGTATTTTGTGAACAAATCAAATTTTAAAAATGAGATAACTCCCTACAATAATAAAATACTACTTACTTCCAACAATGTCATACACCCGCAACTTGTCTCCCATTTCGTTGAGATGCTTTTGCCACTCCCCTATATAAATAAAGCCAACGCAGCAGCCGTTCCAAGCATACTTTGAAACATTGTCAACCTCCAGCAACACCTGCAAGTAGGCAACGTGTACACTAACTCCCGACTTGTCATTGAAGATTGTACACCCCAAAAAAAACAACAAATAAGCTCGAACATGACAGTCAACAATTTCAGCCGTAGCATCTTCGGGCATGTTAGAGAATGTCTTCCTTAACCACTCTAGAGTCACATGCCCTTTTTTCACTTTGGGTACATTTTCAGCCGTCAAACCAAGCCCTTGTATAAGCAATTCTTCTGCTTTTCCTTTATCTAACAAATAGATTCCCTCCACTGGAAGACCTTTGATTGGAATCCCCAAAATTTGGCTGACATCATCGAGAGTAATGGTCATCTCGCCAAATGGGAGATGGAAAGTAGTTGTTTCTTGATGCCATCTCTCACAAAATGCTGAAATCACTACTGCATTGAAGTTTTTCCACGAATACAAGGCTAAGTTTAACAACTACTAGCTTCTTTTGGAAACCTCTATCTCCTCATCATGTTCTTCTTCCAACTCAACATTCTCGTCTTCTTCAATATGGTCTTCTACAACTATTGTTTTTTTGGTTTTTCAGATTCGATGAGATGCCGCTTTGGGGCACCCTAACTAAGAAGGGGCGATTAGAGACAACTTTCCTTTCTTTTTTCGGTGCATGACTATCCCTGTAATACGTCAATAGCTAACAATAGTCAAATTTCAATTACAACCCAAACTTTATGATGCAAGACAGAAAATGCAAGCTTTTAACTATGCCATGAAAAACCGATGATTTTTTTGTAAACTATATATTAATTATAAGCACTTGAAGTCTCTCAATCAAAGACTGTTATTAAATGGCAAGTGATACAACAATCCCAACATCCTCATAATCTTATCCAAAATAATATTCTATTTGTCAAACGGATGTCAGAAAACATCTCACACAAAATTTCCATGAACTATCTCTGGCTCAGATGATATTATCACCAATTGGGTTTTCTCTCAGGTTTTACCAAGAAAAGTGATCAAACAAAGCTGTTTGGAATTTATGAATATGTAGTGACCAAACACAGAACGCAGCAATCCAATACCATTTTCAAACGAATCAAAGTTCAATGGAATGCACGTAAAGGGATAAAAACTTTGGAAGTAGCCAAAAATAATATCTCCAATCTCCTAATATTGCTTTCGAGAAACATAACTTACTGGAAAACAATGGAAAAACTAAGCTATAATTTTGTCTCCTAGATTCCTTACTAAGCTATAATCCTTACTGAATAGAAAAACTAAGCTATAATCCTTACTGAATAGAAAAACTAAGCTTACTGAATATATAGCTTACTGAATCAATGATTATAACTTGTTTATAGCTTGTTTATATAGCTTACTGAATATAAACAAAACTATAATTTTGTTGAATTGTCTTATGCTCGGAGAACAATAACTTAGTACCTAAAAACATAACTTAATCAAACATAACTACACAAAATTTGAAAAGTATACGCTTCAATTATTTACCTGCATATATTTGGAAAATTCTCTTAATACGAAATTAGAAACTATTCGTGATTTTGTCACACAAAAAGTGTAAATCTCCCACTTGTGTACATTCCTGCTCGCCTTAGTTTACTCATGATATATACATTTTCCTAACTCTTGACCCAGGAGATGAGGATTTCATACTGATATAGGATTAACATAAATCATTGATGAACACTGCCAAAAGAGGAATCCACCGTGTGTAGATTAAGAGTGGTGTAAAATACACAACAATAAATAACACTAAAAGGAACAATTCAACACCAAAAACAGAATAAAACACATGAAAATAATAATGGGAAAAAAGTAGTTCATAAAAAAATCATTTTTTTACCGACAAAATGAGCGTTGAAACGATGATATTAACCAGAGAAGAAGAATTAAAGGATAAACAAGTTCTTATTACCTTAAACACTTGGTTTTTTTTATTTTAGAGGAGTCGGAAGAAAGAGAACAGCGGCGGAAGAGAGTGAAAAGTGAAAAAAGAAAACAATGTTTTCTGTTTGGGGTCTGCCTTGAGAAAATTTTAAGTTTGGGGTCTGCCTTGAGAAAAAATAGGGTCTGCCTTGAGATGGGGTCTGCCTTGAGAGATATGGGGTCTGTATATAGTCCTTCCCTTTATCAATGGTATAGGTTATTTATTTTATGGGAAGTGGGGTTTTCACGTTGCAAAAAATTTGGACGAGTGATCAATATAATATTCATATCTCATAGCTATGTATAGTTGCTAATAGTTTTCAGAATAATTTTATATAACTGCACCCGTTTGTAGGATGGGTTCGAAAACTAGTATTACTATAAGAATACCCCTTTTAGACCATCTTTTCCACCTCAACCGTCTATTGGTTTCCATTCCTCCCTGTGTATTTCCATTTCCACCTGTTCAATATTGTTTCCACTGCTCTGACAAATTTCTCATTACTTGTTCTGAGCACTTTGTCTCCATCGCCATCAAACAACAAATGTACTTCACACAATGGACAAGAATATCGAGACTCTAATTTATTCATCATGCCCCAATTGCAAATCAATTTATAGTTAAGATGATGCATAACATGTTTACTACATATCAACCGGGTTTAATCTCCTATACATAATTCCCAACCCGTATATTTCACAGGGTCAAACATGTCAATTTGTTTACAACCCAAACCCATTTATGTCCAATCCAAACCCGCTAGCGTTGTGGGCCCCATCCAAAACTCCCAACCCTAGATCTATGAATGATTATAGAATTTTAAGATATCTAGGTTTACTCTCTTTTTTTTCCTGGTGAAAGTACAAAACTGCCCTATATCCATAAATGACTATAGAAATCTAGGTTTACTTTTTTTTCCCTAGTGGAAGTACAAAACTGCCCTTACATGTCTTTTTCCATTTTGTGAAATTACATTCCTACCCTTAGATCCTACTAGAGTCATAGAGTCAGAGAGTTATTTGTTTCCATTTTCTCAGTACTTTAGTAGAATGTGCAAGGGTCAATATGTAAATGAGTAAACAGTAAAGTACATTGAAAAAAAAGGGCTCATCTCAAAACTCTCAAACTCTCTTTCCCTCTCCTATTCCCCCCTACTTTCGTTTCTTGTTTCTCTGCTTCTTCCTCAAAACCCAACAAGAACTTTTCTTTATCTTCGACCCAACAACTAGTAAGTCTTCTTTTTGTTACATTTATTTGTTTCATGTACATTAATTATATAATTGACTATTTTTTTTTCATGTTCTATGGCATGTTTCGTTGTTTTTTATGTGTTGGGGTTGCGTTAGATTTCGTTTTTGTGTAAATGGGTGTTTGGTTTTGGTTGATGGGCTGTACAGAATCTTGGGTTTCACTTGTTTTTGATAAAAACTAGGTCTTTTTGTGTGATGGGTTGTTTGGTTTTTGTTCTAGTTGGGTAAAATTTGAAGTTTTGAGGGAATGTGTAAAGTTCCATTTTTTTTTGGGCTTCTTTTTAACTGTTGTCAACTTCTAATTATAATGTATTAGATAGTAATTATCATTTTCATATTTCTGCTGTCGTAGTCAGCATCATGAATCCTATATTGCCATCTTGAGTCATCAAATTGTTTAATATCTGGCAAGTTAGAACTTTTGAATGTAACTAGATTGAGAAGGATATGTTTTCCTCCTTTCAGGCTGTTTATAGATTTCTGGCCCATACGGCATATTTTGCTTACACTATCTGGTTCTGTGTCTGGATTATTTGAGTGTTGGGTATTTGTTTCTTACAAAGGTGTTTGGTAAGGGATGGCCAGGTCATGCGTTGTGCTCATCTGAATCAACTTGGAGGGGAATGGTTTCCTCTTCTAGCTCATTTAAACAAGTATAAGTTGGTTATTCTTAGACTTTCTTTCTAGAAATGGATTGCAACAAAGATGAGGCCATTAAAGCCAAGGAAATTGCCGAGAAGAAAATGCAAGACAAAGATTTTGTTGGAGCGAAGAAGTTTGCAACTAAGGCTCTAAATCTGTATCCCAATCTGGCTGGCCTACCCAAGATATTGACGGTCTGTAATGTACACTGTTCTGCTGAACAGAAGTTCCCGGGTAATGATATGGATTGGTATGGTATCCTTCAGGTTGAAGTAACATCTGATGAGGCAGCCATTAAGACGCAGTACAGGAAGCTCGCCCTCCTGCTTCATCCTGATAAAAACAATTTGCAAGGTGCAGAAGCTGCTTTTAAGCTAGTCGGAGAAGCGCACAGGGTGCTCACAGATCGAGCAAAACGATCACTCTTTGACATGAAATATAAGGCCCTTAAAGAAAGATCTCAATTGCCCCAGCATGGGCAGCAGCGGGCAAATGTTCGAAAGCAGCCTGGGGTTGGTAAAAGCTATGGGAATATCAGTAGAACACACCATACTAGTGTTAACATTCCCTCGCAACCGGCCCAACCAGCAAAGGACCGACCAACTTTTTGGACTGCGTGCCCTTCCTGTACTATGAGATATCAGTATTACATTGATGTACTGAACAAATCTCTTCGTTGTCAGTGTTGCACGAAGCCTTTTACTGCTTATAATTTGAATGTCCAAGGTGTACCTGCAGGAGTACCATTAGGAGCTCCCTGGCAACGCCCTGTAGTTCCCCAACGGAATGTGGTTGGTCAGGATGGTCATAAAGTGGGATCACAAAGTACTGTTCCGGATTTACCACCCAAATTTGGATTTCAAGGGCCTAAAGCTGGCACTTCCAATGTTAATGGCATATTGAAAACCAATGGCAAAGAAGATAGGGGTGTGAACAAGGAAGACAGAATGGAAGGCCAAAACAGGCAACAACAGCCTGCAGTTCGCCAACAGAATGTGGCTGGTCAGGATGTTCCGGAAGTGGGATCGCAAAGCACTGTTCAAGATTTTCCACCCAGCATGGGATTTCAAGGGCATAAAGCTGGCACTTCCAATGTTAATGGCATATCTAAAACCAAAGGCGAAGAACATAGGGGAGTGAATAAGGAAGACAGAATGGAAGGCCAAAACAGGCGTAAGTTTGAAGTAGAATTACAGAATGCGGGCAGGAAGAGGAGGAAGCCTTATTCAGAATCAAGTGAAAGTCTTGGTACTGAAACTAGCAGCAGCAGCAGTGATGAAATTGAAATTCCCGATTATATAAAGGGCAGTGTGCCTGTGGACCAAAGTTCTGGAATCCCTGAAAGTCTCAACACCCGGAGGTCTGCTCGTCAAAAGCGCCAGGTTGTATATAGTGAAGATATTAATGATGACATTGTGGGGTCACAGTGGCACAGTAAACCATCAACTGTTTCAGAAAATCAGAGTGAAGCAACTTCAAAAGAAGACGAGTCCAAAACTGTGAAGCCAAAAGAAAGTGCTCCTATGGAACCAATCTCGCATAATGGCAATGTCAAAGTTGAGCTATGTAAGAGCAATGCAGAAGATGCTGTGCGTGTGGAAAACGATGAAGACGAATCCGAAATCGATGGCATTAAAGTGCCTGATCCAGAATTTTATGTTTTTGACAATGTTAGGAAGGAAGATTGTTTTAAAAATGATCAAATGTGGGCTGTTTATGATGATGCGGATGGCATGCCTAGATTTTATGCTTTGATTAGGAAAGTTTTCTCCCCTGCATTCAGGGTGAGGTTTACATGGTTGGAGGCCAAGCCAGATGGTCAGGATGAGATCGTATGGGCTGATGCACAGTTGCCTGTTTCTTGTGGTAAGTTTAAACTTGGGAAGACTGAAATCGTCGAAGGAGTTAATATGTTTTCTCATACAGTTGGATATGAAAAAGGCAGTGGTAGAGGTTCGTTCGAGTTATACCCTAGAAAGGGTGAAACATGGGCCGTTTTCAAGAACTGGGATCTTAAATGGAGCCTTGATCCAGACAGCTGTAGTAACTTCGAATTTGATTTTGTTGAGGTTTTGTCCGATTATGATGAACAATCTGGCATTGATGTTGCATACTTGGAAAAGGTGAATGGTTTTGTATGCCTTTTTCAGCCAAAGAATGGAAAGGCACCATTTCAAATTCCACCAAAGGAACTCTTTAGATTTTCGCACATGGTCCCTTCATATAGAATGACGGGTGAAGAAAGAGATGGCGTTCCCGAAAGATCATTTGAACTTGATCCTGCTTCATTGCCTGCTAATTTACTGGATCCCAAAAAAGTGTAATTGGATAAAGGCGTGGATTTTTTGAAAACGGTATGTTTTGCAGTCCTTATTGAAACTATGCTTGGTTTCACTGTTCTTTTTGTCTCTTTGCCTATTGGTTACTATCACAGTTTGTTTATCCATGGGTTGCTTCAGCCATGGCAAACTCAGAGTTAGCCCCATGCTCATCTTATATATATTCTGTTGTTCTTTTGGCCATTATTTACTAATTTGTCTCATCTTACCTTCCATGAGTATAAACTGCAACTTCTGTCTGTAAAAAAGTTTGGAAAGAGCTGTTGTAGTGTAGCAGATACCCATAATATAATTTCTTGTATCTGAGTGCATTATAACAATTCCATCTTTGGTTGCATTTGTGAAAAAATGATTATTTTTTTTGTCCTTTATTATTTTTATTACAATAATGTTGTTATTTTTTCAGTTTATTTATCCAATCTATTTCTGTTTTTCTTGCCATTTCATTTCTTCCTCCCTTGGAAGATGTCCAGTGTTACATTGTTTTAGGCTACAATCTGTTGGTTGCGTTGTCCTTCCTCTTCTAGCTCTAGGTCATTGTTTAGCAATGGAATTGTGCTCAGTCAGCTTGACCTTTCTTGTGTGATCACATGTGAATGATGGCACTGAATAGTAGATGAGTTATTGTATTAGCAGTTCTTACGTGTTGGGTTATGTTTGGAAGAAGCTTGTGGTGAAGTGTGTCTGATGTGTAGTAGTCCCCCAAAACAGAACACAAAGTAGTATGAAGGTAACAAAGAAGAAGCCGCCCCCACCTATTTTTGGTCCATCGAGTTTAATAGATGTGTATGTGGGTGCTTGAGTTGAGGTAATAGCCTGTATAAGATGCATGTTAAGTTTTTGCGAGTATGGTCTATTATTGAAGTTTATGTCATAGGTGTCGGGTTTGTATCGCTATTGGATGTAATTGGTGGTGATCTTGGTCAAAAGGGTAATGATTTCCAAAGGAAATGAGATATTTGAGCAGTTTAATTCTGGTCTAAGCTTTGCCTTTTAGCTATCTGCATCTCCAAGGCTGCATTGTCTGCAATGGGAGGGTGTAATCTACTGCTCACCTTTTCTATCTCTGCTCTTGGAATAGAGGAATATGGTTCACATCTGAGTTAGGTTTGACTACTGACAGTCAAGAGTTTGACCCTTTGGAGGAAAACATGCCATTGCGCTTTATCATATGTGGTGGCATAGGAATAGGGTGAGGTTTAAGAATGCTAAACGTTGCTGCAACCCTGTGCTGGCTTTGGCTTATAGAGGAACCACACCTAGTAATATTGTGCAACAGACTAGGTAGATTAAATTACCACCTGTGTGGTTTAAAGTAAATTTCGCAGTATTTTTTGACAAAACAAAACTCATTGCTCTTTTGTTTGTGATCTTCAGGAGTGCAGAAGGTATACGACTGGGAGCAGCAAGCATGATGGAGAAGGCAAAGACTAAAGCCGAAGCAGATCATTTGGCATTAGAGGTAGCAGCTAGAGTGGCTTGACACCACCATATGGCGGCAGTGATCGAGTTGCATCTTTTTGAAGACCTCCAAATCATTTAAGTGGGGATGGGAGTGAATTATTTTGACTGATAACGTATTTTTGGATTGAAAGAAGAAATTAAGCATGCTAGCTTGATGTACTTTTAAAATCTGGGCTCCTATTATAGGGTTAACATCCAGGCCAATGCGTTTTTTTGTATCTACGTGGAACAATATTTAAATGAATTAGGATTTTAGCCTTCTGATAAAAATTAGTGATTAGCAGCACTTGATCGGGAAGTCTTTGTTCCACAATCGAGGTGTTTTCGAGCGTGATCAAAATAATATTCACTTCGATCCATCTAACATGAGAGCAGTGCTCACACACGGTATATTATATATTATATATAAATGGAGCATGTAAACGGACGGGTAAACGGGGTTCTCTTACAAAAGCCCTAAATAAAACACACTCGTTCGTGACTTTCTCGAAAACCCTTCCAACCTTTTTCTCTCTTCCTAGTTTCTAGCCGTTGTCTCAGAACTCCAAAAAAAAACATGGCGGAAGTGAAAACCCCTTCAGAAGAAAACCAAAACCATTCTTCTTCTTTACCCTCAAAACGAAAACCCAATCTCGAAAAGTGCTTAGAAGAAGAAGACTTAAAGAAGCAAAAACCAGCCCCACCCCCACCCTCAAACGAAAAAGAAGAAGAAGAAGAAGAAGAAGAAGAAGAAGATGAAGATGATGATGACGTGGAAGATGGTGAGGAGGAGGAGGAGGAAGTAGTGGTGGATAGGAAGGGAAAGGGGATAATGAAGGAAGGAGGAGATAATAAGGGGAAGGGGAAACAAGTATTAGTGGAAGAAGAAGAAGAAGAGAGTGATAGTGATTTGAGTGATATAAGTGATGTGAGTGATTTGAGTAATGACCCATTGACTGAAGTTGATTTAGATAATATTTTACCTTCAAGGACTAGAAGACGGGTTCGGCCGCCACCTGGAGCTTATGAAGTTAATGATTTAGATGGTGATGATAGCGATGATAGTGATGCTTGAAGGAAAATTTGAATGAGGTTGGTAAATTTTAAATGTTTTTTTTTTGGAGGTTTGAGAATGTTCTTTTTTAAAAGTTTATGATAACAATGTAGTATGAGTAAACTTTATAGATGACAACTTTATTTAGTTTTCTTTTAGTTTAGAAATTTTAGTCTTTGCTTGTTTTGTTTCGTGGTAGTTATATTACGTTGTATAAGTAAACTGCATCTTATACATTAGAAGTGGGATAATAAGGTCTTAGATTTTTTGCACATATTTCTTGTTTATGATACTATGTAGCATAGCTTAAACATTTTGGATCACAATCAATTTTGTCAGTCTTTCATTTTTATGATTATAGAAAATAGATTTTACATATTTTGTGAAGTTGAGTTGTTTTATGAACTGTGTTCGTTCCACACATAAGACCTTTGTTTTAATGCGCTCACAAACTTTGGAGCTATAGTCTCATATGAGGTAGTTACAGATCTTGAGAAATTTTAAACTTAAAGTGAGTTGTTAAAGGCTTCTAGGATGGAAGAACTTATGCTTTTGGAAAGCGTTTGAGTGGGTATAACCTCAAGATTTTTTTTGGCATCACCTTCTAACATGTTTGTATTTCATCCCCCTTGGTTTGTCTCTTGGAGAATATGTATTAGAAGTTCCTCTGGGATGATATAGATGACCTTGCAAACTTTTACCTTGTACTTTAGTCTTTAATATGTGAGGCAAGTAGAAAGGAGGCCTAGTTAGAAGAGACGTAACTGTTTTGAATCTAGAGGCGTAAGTAACGATTATGTTTATTTGGCAAGGGATCCACTTCATTAATAAAGGTTAGTAGATCCCCCGGTCTAGATACCACAGAAGAGTCCTTGTATCTTAATAAAGGTTAATCTTCTATTTGGGTGGGCACGCCGGCTTGCGGCTGTACGGTTGTTTGATCAGAGGGGTATCCTGATTTCACTTCCATGAATGAGGTAAGGAGAAGGTTTTAGGTCTTTAGATTGATTATGTACTATAGCGGAGCAGTGGACTTGTACAACCCTGTCTGCATAAGTGTAAGTGTGTAACCTTTATGCTTTTTCTTGTCCCCTCCTAGATTGCCTTGTATTTCATTTATGTGGAAAGTAAAAATCTTATATTAAGTTTTCCTTCTGTCTGTATGTGTTGAAATATAGTTCCTGATTATTTGTCTTTATCATATACTCATGTGCTAGTGGAAGGCGGTTAACCGTGTTCTTATGGTTGTCCATTCTTTAGAAAAGTCTTGTACTTCTTTTTCTCTGCCTTGGTTGTCCAATTTATGGAAGTATCTTAATCTGTTTATTGGATTCGTTTGGTTTTCCTAGATGGAAATGGTTAGGGGCGTTGAATTTCTTTACCTTCACTATAGTTTGTGTCATACTGATTTGTTGGGTTTGTTTTAATCTCCGCAGTTGAGGCACAGTTTCTTAATTCCTGTAATTGGTCATATGCTATTAACAGTATTAAGCATTTAGGCTTGAATAAGTAAAAGGGAAATTGAAGAAGTGAATCGTAAGTCGTTTTAGTGTTTAAGTGCTTTGAGTGATGATGATAGTGATTTCTCTAATGATCCACTGGCTGAAGTTGATTTAGATAATCTTCTTCCTTTATGGATTAGAAGACGGGTTGTGAAGGTAATGATTTGGATGATGGTAGTGATGCTTATTTGAACAAGGTTGATAATTTTAACGCGTTTTAAAGTTTTGAGAATTTAAAGTTTAGGTCTTCGATTTTGTTTATCTTACAATGTAGTATCACTAAACATTTCAGACAGCAACTTAAATTGTTATTATTATCATAATTATTTTTTTTATATTTTTTTTCGTGGAGACTTTTGGTCTTGGGGTTTTCGCTTATACTTGAATTTGTTTGAGTTCTGTGTGTGTCCCATCCATATTTACCTCTGTTTTAATGAAATCACAAACTACATGTTTATTGAAGCTACATTGCTACATGTTTCTTATGAGGTAGTATTAAGATTAGTCCACTCCACGTTTATGTGGTCCAACTAGTGCCTAATGCCCAGCCTGCCTCTTGATATGCATGAAACTCGGCCTGCTCTACAAGCTCGTGCTTTTAATGTAAATTGCTAAAGGTTTCTCAGGTCGGAAAAATTATATGCTGTAGGAAAGCGGTAATAATCACAAGAAATCGAGCATTGCTTTCTTACTTGCGTGCATTTCATCTCTTTCTTGATCTCTTAGCGTAGAGTGTTGATTATTGTTCTTTTCTGGGACGATATGGATGAGTGGATGACCTTGCTAATTTTACCAAATATTTTGGTCTTTAATATGTGAAACAAAAAATTAGGAAGATTAGGAAGAAAGTTACCAAGTGTCAAGAATCTAGAGGTGTAGTGTAACAATTCTGTTTATTTGGATGGGTATCAACTTTATTAGAGAATCCCAGGGTATAGACCACAGAAGAATCCTCCGGTCTTGATAAAGGTTATTTTGTGATTTTTGGTCAGCAAGCCGCGTTCTGGTTGTACAACTGTTTGATCAGAAGGACATCCTGAATTTATTTCCATGAATTAGGTATGGGGAGGAGGTAATTTTTTTTTTTTATCAGAAAGCAGGGTTTTTGAGAGGTCCCTTACCCCTATATTATTAAAGTAAATAAAATAACTTAGTTTCCATTACATTCTCTCACATACTCTTTCCCTATTGCATCCTCATATGCTATTTTCTTCACATCCTCTGCAAAGGAACTAGGAATTAATGAGATGTACCTAGCAGCTGGGATATTAGAAGCTAATGCATCTGCTAGTTTATTACATTCTCTAAATACATGTACAATAGAAAAAGATTCTAAAGTTGCTGCCATTCTTCTTAAACTCGCCATCAGGTGTATTGCTTCCCATGGGTATGCATTTTTGTTAATGAATGCAACCACGTTTTGTGAGTCTGTTTGCGCTTTGAGTCTTGTAATTCCATGCTCCACTGCCATTTTGATTCCTTGCTCTACCCCTTGAAGTTCTATCATTGCAATGCTGTTATAATCTGACCTCCCATGTGCCGCTGACGTCACTTCGCCATTCTCATTTCTTATTACAGCTGCCCATCCTCCCTCATTGTTCTGCAAGGTGCCATCCGAGTTTAAATTATAAGTGCCCTCTTGGGCTCTTTCCCATTTGCATTTGGTCTTGCTGTACCTCCTTTCTATCACTTCGATATTCCAAATGCTCATAAATCTCTCTCTATCAGGTCCACTCTCCATCTTTATGTTCAGCGAAACAAGCTTTGTCCTAACGTCTCTTACAACCAGTTTAACCACTTCAGCCGCAATTAACCATTTGTTATCAAATATTCTACTGTTTCTCTCCTTCCACACCCAATAATGATAACCAGCAAACATCAATCTCATTGCGTCTTGTTTCTCTCCTTTCCCCTTACTCGCTTGAGCCACCCACCTAATCTCTTCATTCCAAGTTCGTGCTCTGAGTCTTGAATATCCCGATCGCCTTAACAGTTCTGCCCAAACATATTGTGCATACGTGCATTCAAAAAACAGTTGATAGAAAAGTCATAAGGAGATCTCGGATTAAAGTTATGGCCCTTTTCTTTTTGACTTTCTAAATCCTAATATTAGTTTTTGCAATCTTCATTGTAACTGTTTTGTTTTGTTCGTCTTGTTTTTTAAATTAAGGCATGAATAAGTGGAAGTTTAGAGAGGGACTCCTCTGACAAAGGTCAAACCTTTTCTGGTCTTTAGCATGAGTATGTACTATGTACTTACGTAGTGAGGTTAACAAGTTTTGCCTTAAAGAAAGTTTGTGTCTTTTTGATGTATTCAGTCGTAATTTCAGCAGTTGGGGAAACTTTCAAATTTCAATAACTAATTGTATGCTATTCAGCTTATTTTTTCTTCCTTGGCCTCTTTGAAGGTTTTTCCTTTATTTTATTCTCGTGTTTTCTATTCTTGCGCTCTCTCGTGTTTTTTCTCTTTTCCAAGAGGCTGAACCCCACAATTTAGTTAGCATGAATCGCCTATAAATTTCATCCCAGAACTTTTGGCTTATGCCTTATGGTATGTCGTCTAATAGTATTACTGATTCAAGACAACTTTGAAATTACGAGTGTGGTTTTGCCTCATATTTAATCTGTCACCCAAATTTTAGGCATCTTTTTGAAGTTTTTATGGGAAATTGCTGCGTTATTCAAGTTCTATTCTGAATGTTCTCATATAATCTGTGCTCGTATGATGCAATTTACCAGAAATCACATTCTCAACATACGGACACAGAATTGAAAAACTTTGAAATAGAACTTGAAAATAAGTAAATAACTAAGCAATTTCCTAACCAAAAGTTTCAAAATAATGCTCTGATTTGAGGTGACAGATATTGAAAATGAGGTAAAGCCACATTCTTATTGTTATAGTTGTCTCGAATCAGTAGAACTATTAGACTCCACACCATGGAACTTAAAGGCAACTCGTGCTAAACTAATTTGGAGGATCAAGATTCAAAGGAAACCAAGTCGTTGATTATGCCCGATGGGAAAGAGAAAAAAACAGGAGAGAGTGAGCGTGAGAAAAGGAAAAAACGGAAAATAGGAAAAAGAGGAGAGAGCACAAGAATAGAAAACACAAGGAAAAAATATTTATGGAGATAGAAAAAGAAGGAAAAACTTTAGAGGCGAATGAATTCCAATTCATTTAAAGTTATATTTATATGTGATCTCGTTATCTTGGTCTGTTTGGCAGCATGCGAAAAATGAATAGATCCGTGTGTCAGATACATCTCACATAATGTTTTGAAGTATGGAGTGTCAATGCTACATAGTTCCCAGTCCAAAGGGTGTATATATATGCTGCCAACAAGACCCACCACTGTAAAATGAATTGATTATCAGTATCCAGTTTGTTTTGTTCCGGTAGTGTCCTGCTTTGGTAATTTTGGGTTTCCTTGTACTTTTGGTTCATTTGCTGCAATGAGGTGGTGGTTTCTATGCCACGAAGATGCCTTTTGTGTGGGACTGTTTATGTATGTGCTTGGAATTTATTTGTGTTTGTTCACCTGAGTTAAGAATAGTATTAGTAACCGGCTAATCACTCCAGCGTTTGTTACTCTTAAGGAATAACTTGTAATTTACTTCAACATCTAGAGAGTGCTATGCAATTTGATTTTGTCTCCTTTATGGTTCTTGCTGTTCCTTCATCTAGTATCATGCAGTTGTCTAGTAATTAAGTTGATATACTATAAAATAAATGTTATTTATTCTGTTATAGAGTTTCTTTTATGGTGGTGCTCTGCTTTGCTATATTTGGGTTTCCATGTATTTTTGGTCTGTTTGTTTGCATGATTGGCGGGGAATGGCTCTATCCTTCCGCATGATAACTTTTCTTACCGGGATTTGGATGGAGAGGGGGTTGCCTTCGGGTAACTCAACATATGCAAATATGCACCATATGATCCCTCCTTTTACATGCACAATATGAAACTAGCAGTTTATGTTATTTATTTTTATAAAAATCATGTTCCCTCAGAAGTAGTAGATGCAGATTTTCAGTTCTTAGTGATATAACTGAAATTAACCAGGCTGTGGCTGAAAGATCACTGACAAATAAGTCATTGGAATTTGCATCCTGACACTGACATGTTTTAGAACAGAAATATCACACTGACATGTTTTAGAAAAGAAAATATCATAACCTCACTTTCTATCGGGAAATCAACCTGCAATAAACCATTTTATGTTATCCTCCGGAACCAATCAGACTGGTTGAAGATTGGTAGTTTTGGCTGCCTGGTTGATTTCTTTGAAGCGTATTGATATCGCTAATCTCTAGTAAATGCGAAAGAAGTGGTCATTATGTTTTCTTCTTGAATTCTTTTTTACTTAAGCAGTCCCAGCTTATGGTTATAAATATATATATTGAGCATGTACTATGGTTTCATGCCTTCTATTTTCTTACACGCTGTGCTAAAAGTTGGCCCCAGCTTATGGTTATAGCAGTAATTTGTTCTTTGACTTGCTGCTAATCAAAATTGAAAAGCCCAATCAGAAGTATGTGTTGCTGCAGTAAGTGTAGTTAATCGAATGGCCCAATCCGCTTGATCCGCTTGGGATTGGGGTGTTCACCCATTTTTTCCTTAATGAGGTGGAAGGTTTCGACTTCCCCACCCCCCCCACACACACACACACACACACACACACACACACCACCCCTCCCTGTAAACATTGCTCCAAGCCCAGTGCTCATCTACTGGTGATTCCTTGCGTGCCCATGCTCATCTACTGGTGATTCCTGAACTTGGCTCATTTAAGATGATATTGTGCTGCAAACATTTAAAATTCTCACCTTTGATTCCAACTTAATCTGTTGGGAAACTGAAGTTCCCTTTGGATTTCTCATTTCCATTGATTTCTACTTGTCTTTTGAATGTTTAACATTAGCAAGAATGGGATTTGATTTTGATTTTCACCGTAGGTGAGGGTAACACTATCATTTGCTATTTTTTTTTGGAAGGTTTTGTTAATAGGTTGAACGAAAACCCCATTTCATTGACAGTTGAGCTTTGGCAATGAATGAAAGATTTATAGCAATCCTTTTTTTTTTCTATTGCAAAAGGTGATAATAGTAGCTAGTGTGTGTGGATGGAGTAATGGCGAAGGCTGGTGCCAAGAGGATCATAATAAGTGTGAATCAGTATATCCATGGAACAAGTGAAATGGAGAACATGTTGGTGCTTTGGTCTGTCTTTTCTTCCCGTAGTATGATCTGCAAGTAATGTCTTTAATCAAACTTTGGCTTATTCTTATCAGCCTTTAAATTGTCACCTTAAGCTCGTACGCTATAACATATTAACATGTCTCGACCTAATATTACTCCGACTGATGTGGCCAACCACCAGGGTGAGACAAAAAGAGCCAGAAAGGAAATACTAGTTTATGCATGAACTTCAACTTAATAAGATAACTCAGTATTACATTCCTTACGATAAGCCAAAAAAAATAAGTATTGGTCTGTACTTCTGTGTCGCTGTCTGCACTGGACAATATTACATTCCTTACTCAGCCTTGGACAATATTGTTCTGTACTTCTGCACTGCACATGTTCTCAATCGATAAATCCTATCCTTCATCCAAAAGCCGTTGCATTGGTCTTCAATTAGTCAATGACGGACTTTTCTAGACATAACAAACATTGCGTACACCCTCTGAAGCACTTACGCAACTTGCAAGGTGTGTTGCCTGCAAGCATTCCTCATTCGATTCATGAGGATTGACCGAGCAGTAAACGTCATAATTTAGGAGACCCACAATCGAAATTTGTTATCCCTTTTAGGGTAGGCATTTGACATCTCCTGTAGTACTAGGATTTGAAAAATCAAACATGTGAGAATCTACTTCTAGATCAGGCCATACTACCAAGGAACAAAATATTCCGATATATAGTGATATTTGGGGATATTTATCCAGATTTTAGAGAAAGATATATAAATATCACAACATGTTTAGAGATATATACGACTGTAAATATCGGTGATATTTTGACGATATTTAAGATATTTGTGATATTTGAGGATATTTGGGGATATCTGACGATATTTTGTGTATATAACAATTTTATTTAATATTTACCATTATATTTCAAATAAATATAAATAATGTATCATGATATATCAATAAATATCCACAATATCCACGATATTTATTGATATTTTGGATATATCTACGATATTTGCATGTGAAACAATATCAAATATCCTTAAAGAGGAGGATATATTTACGATACATATCCAGAAATTGAATATCGATAAATACCTATATCCTGATATTTTGTACTATGCTCACCATGGTATTTTGTCATGGATTCCCCCTACCAAGTACCAACTTATTCCACGACAAGGCCAGGCCAACTAATTAAATTCAAGGGGGAAAAACTGTTTAGAACTTTATTACGGTTTATTAAACCCAATTAAGGACAATGGTTCACTCTCGTCATAAAAGACAATAGTACTCCTAAAACTAAATAGAAACTACGTAACTCCCACTTTTTGTTTAAAAACAAAATCAAAATTCCTTATTTTGGGTGGTGCTGAAATACCCAAAACAACTTTTCCCAAGTCTGAACCCATTAAAATTGAATATGTCAACTGAACTGAATGTGATAATGAAGATAAAATTGAAGAACTTGCTTACAATATGGAATCTGAAGGAAATTTTGGTCAATTCATGGTGAACGAGAACAACAACAAGAAATTAATGAAAGAGAAACTGAAAATAATTAATGAGAAGCTTTGTAGAATAGAATCATGAAAGAGCTTATTGTGTTGCTTATTTCATGCGATTTGTAGAAAACTTAGAAGGCGAAAAAGATGCCGATGACACAAAAATTGAATTTGATGAAGAACTAGAAGAAGGTTTTGAGAATGTTGATGAAGAAAGTGAATTTGATAAAGTGAAAAAAGTTTTGAGGATGATGATGGAGAAATTGAGAGTGAAGAAACACTTGCGGTAACAAATTTGCATTTCAATTTTTTTAATTTCATTTTAATATGCATCAAAATTAAATTGTTTCATGTGTTCTTGTGATAATTTTGGGTATGCACTCACTACTGTGTATACCAAATTCGTGGATACCCAAATTTAAGTATGCACCGACAATTGTGCACACCAAATCTGCATGTGTTCTATACTTATTTTGTTGGTGTGACTATTTCACTTTTTGAACATTTCTTTTACCTATTCGTAACAAAGTTTTTTTCTTTGATCTCACAAGTTTTAGTCTATTAACATTCTGTGAACCACCAATGAAACATACCAAAACTATCATAATATAGAAGAAACAAAAGTGTGGTACATAGAGACAACAAAAAACAAATGACACTTATCTAACAAATGATTTTCAATTTATCACCTAGCGAGTCCTATTAACTGCTGAAACATGGCCTAGGCAATAACAACTTTGAGCTCCTTACCTTGCGAGGAAAGAAATTTTATACTTGTTTTTTGTTTCTGGAAATCAGATGTATACGAGTGCGCATAACCTACATAAAAATTGTAACATGTTGTTGTGTTCGATTATTATAAAAGAAAAGAAAAATGCATCATTGTATAATATATAAACTGTGCAAAGTATTTTGGTAGAGTTGAAAGAAAATCATGGTATGCACAGTTATATATCAATGCATACTATATATTTGTATTGCTATTTTGTCAAGTTGAAAAAATCATGGTATGCACAGTTTTAGTGCATACTATAGATTTGTATTGCTATTTTGTTGAGTTGAAAGAAAATCATGGTATGCACAGTTATCAGTGTATACTACATATTTGTATTTCTCTTTTGCTGAGTTGAAAGAAAATCATGGCATGCACAGTTATCAATGCATACTACAGATCTGTATTGCTATTTTGCTGAGTTGAAAAAATCATGGTATGCACAATTATTAGTGCTTACTAAAGATTTGTATTGTTATTTTGCTTACAATTTTTTAAATGCTTCTTCAATACGTATACATGAATTCAAAAAGAGAAACATAATGGAGAAGTCAAAGAACAAAATGAAGAAGATAGAATCTATTGGCAACAATAGGAAGAAGACAAAACTGGTTGGCAACAAAAGGAAGAAGATGAAGAAATTCCGGTGCTCGATAAGGAAAAGTCTAAGGTAAAGCCGCCACACTGTAGAAGCAGTTTCAAATGGATGTATAAACTGATTGAAGGAAATATGCCACGAATTACAGAAAAATACGTGATGGCAATGGAGAAAATGCCATTTTCGGATATTGAATTGTAGTTGAAAACAAGTACTTTTTTTTAATGATACGATTACAATCTTTAGTTTACAATATATGTTTTTCTTTTTATTTCTATGATTCATGCCATTGAATAGTATAAGTATTGATTGTGCGCTAAGCAAGTCTATAGGTTGTGGTTTTGTACAAATATATATATATATATATATATATATATATATATATATATATATATATATTTATATATATATATTTGGTATGCACGGATGTCAGTGCATACCATATGTTAGTGCATGATACATTATTGTTTCTGAATTAACTGGTAATGTTGCAATCACACTACCTGTCTCTCCTCATGGATTTGCTTCGATGCAACTTGAGATGGTTGTGCATGTGGTCAATGACAATTGTACATTTTTAGCAATTGATTTACAGGTTTGGGAAATATTCACAGATCATGTCAACATGTATGCTAACAAAAAAACGTCATAACCAAACATTGAAAGAAAAATAAAATAAAATGCCATGTCATGTCATGCATCTCACTTGGTCGTTTAAAGTTTGAACAACATGATTTAATTGTAGGGCATATGACTGACTATTGTTTGTAGTGAATACAAAAGGGTTAGTTTGTTGCATTTTTTTTCCCGATAATATCATCCCCCTGGGTTAGTTTGACGCATAGTTGGCCACATACCTCCATCATTAGTTTTTGTTGATGAACTACCACCACCAAAAGGCAAAAACTGACAGTGCCACCCTAAAGAGGGTATGCACAAAAGTCCGTGCATACCCCTTCAAGTGTGCATTGACAACTATGCATACCCACTCACATACACAAATAATGTGGACTGACATGAGAGATGAAATTCCTAAGAGATACATAAAAAAATAAATGGAACCAACAAACTAAAATAAACTTTTATTGAATTCTGACAGAATATCCAATGGAGAATCTTGTACGTTTACTTGAATCTGTGTGCAACATCCTGTGTGTTTACTGACATTAGAAGAAAGAAAAAAATAATAATTACAACATCAGAATGCCTCACTCCTTTCCCCCTCTCCAGTGCCCCTCAATATTCCACTGCCCCCTCATTACTTTGATCCGCATTCCTTTGGTTTACATTCTTTTCCCCAGTGCAAGTCTTGCAATTGTGGTGGTCCGTCGAATGACATTTTCGACACTTATGACTCTTGTTGCGCGTCGCACCCATATTTTCAATTCTCTTAAAACATGGTATGCCCAAGACCTTCTTGACATTTGGTGGCAGAACTTGAAGGAAGTAGAGGATCTCCTTTAGCATTTCATGGTAATCTATATCAATAATATCGTGAGAGTAGCAACTATAAAATGACGAGGCGTGCAAAAGCAATATCAATATAGCCATAAATAGAATTCCTATTGCACAAAATGGATGCAATTGCATGAATACAAGGGAAACCGTCTATCTTCTAATTATTACAAGTGCAGTCTCTAGACATCAAGTCAACATAACACTCACTACTCTTTGAAATCACTTGGAACACATAATCATCAGACCTTATCACATCCAAAGACCGTGCTTTCTCAATCCTCTCGGCTAACTTCAGTTCAATTTGAGGACAGAGAATAGTAGTCCAACCCTTAGAATCATCCTTCCTCCGCTCAGACACCATACTTATCATTTTCTTTCTAATTTGATATAACATGGAGGTGTTGGGGAGAAAACACTCGACTTTTAACCAACTATTGAAACACTCTACGAGCGAAGAGCACATCTCCCCATATCTTGAACCACGAAAACATGAATTTGCCCAGTTCTCCAAAGGAGTTCTAGCTAAAAATCTATCCACTTGATCGATCACCACCAATTGTCCTAAGCTCAACCATTTTCTTTTGAAACTTGTCATGGGTAGGAGCATATGCGCAATCGAAGAATAACTTGACCAAGTGTCCACTAATTGAATCAGTCTTTGACAAAGATGCTCTTAAGTTGGTCTTCGATCAAGTGCCAAAGACAGAAGCTATGATACAAACTCGGGAAAACTAGCAGAATGTTAACAAGTAGCCCATGGTGCCTATCACTTAAAAATGTATACCTCCTCTCATATCCAAAATCCCCTTTAAACTTATCAAGAAACCAATACTAGTTAGCCTCATCTTCACCATCAACTACATCTATGGCCAGAGGATATAAACCTAAATAAATATAAATAGTCTTTACATGCAAACCCGCAAGTATGAATAGGGTATATTTTTTTTAATTGCAAATGCACCAAACTTATCCGAGGCATGGATTAACCATAAACAATTTGTCTCCAATCATTTCCCACAAATAGTTGTAACTCTAAACTCATCATTCTTAGTGAACTTAGACTTATACCCAGTATCAATAGAAAACTCGAGAATTTTCAAACGAAATTCAGCCGCACCTAATTCAAACCTCAGCCCAACACCCCCACTGAAATTATACACCCAAGCACTTGTCTTATACTTGCCATTCCCACAAGCACCAAACACCAATGAGTTTGGGCTACTAGATTCACCCGGAGCATAGATACTACAAGCAAGAGCAGGGACACTACAACCAAGAGCAAGCATGCTACAAACAAATTTAACCTCCAAATTTAGAAATGACCAATTTAAATGGGATATCAGCAGTTGACTATCCGTTCTGTTATAAAGAATTATAGTAATGGATATACCCGTTATTAAAATTAATTTTAGTAACAGTTGTATCCGTTACTAAATTTGGCCTAAGTGACTGTGATGCCCCAGAGCTAACGAATATAAGCGTTAATAAAAATATAAGTAACGGATATGGCTATTGGTAAACACCCTTTTTGGTGTAGTGTTTCTTTGCAAAGCAATACATGCCAAAGAATGTATCTCTTCATCGGTCTCAATCATGTTGTCTTTCCCATTGCGGAAAAAAGACAAATTAAAGGAATTCGAACCCAAATCATACCACTTGTCACTCAATTGACGTTTAAGATCATCCAAACAAGTTTCCAACCCTATATGAATGGGTAATGAACCGCCTTTATAACAAAAAACACCCACCATAATAGCACTGCAAAATCAAACAACCACACATGCACCATTGAAAACATCACAAACTAGAAAAATCCAAGAAAATCGTTGATTGCATTCAAAATTACGTAACCTACAATCATAAAAAACATATTCAAAATATAAAATATAATTCAACTCAAACAATAAAAAGCAACAGATTCATACAGCAAAACCATAAAATCAATAAATGTGGTTGTGTGATGATTTTTCATAATCTAGAAATACAAGTATTTTGTTGATGATCAAAGAACGAGTAGAAGTATTGGATCAATAAGAAGAAGAGATCTAGAAGATGATGAGTTGAACCACATTCTTTAATGGCTGCCTATGTATCCTGTGAAGAGGAATCAAACTCAAAGCGTAGTTCAACTATTCTATTTATAAGAATAAATTAATTTTCCCATAACTACTTGTGAGATAAGTAATTAGTGTTTAACTAGGAAACAATCTCTTGTTAAGTCTTATCCAGACTGATATAGAAGCTCATGTTTCCTAAGTCAATAAGTCTCTTTTATTGACTTAAACAACAAAGAAACATGTTCAGGTTTGGATTGAGAGTTGGAGTTCCGAACTAAGTAGTTCCGGATTTGGAGTTCCTAGTTAGGATCGAAGTGGTTCTTTGAACCTACAACTCCATCCAGTTCTCCGAACCTACTACTCCAACCAATTCCGAACCTTCTCTTCTTATTTCACTCCCGAACCTAGGAGGTGAGTTAGTCAGGACCTGGACTTAAAGTGTGTTTTTGTACTTCATACCCACACTAAGACCATACCTGAGCATTAAAAAGATATTGCCACATGTCACATATTTATTTGCTAAAATATGTACACACAGATGCCCCCCTTTTTTTATTCATGGGTTGTAATTCAAATCCTTAAGGAAAAAGGGTAAAAAGTGTTTGCGCACGTTGCGTAGAACCACATAAAAAACACTGAGCAATATACCATGATTTTCTCCTTGAAATTTATGCCCAAAATCTCACATTATTTCAACTCAAGAATTTGTGTTATCCGGAGTTCTGGACATGCCACAACCATAACCCGAAGTTGTCTTATAATAACCCGGATGTGGGCATATCAAGACTTTTCCAAATCACCGTGACTCGAACTTGATAAATAGATCACGAGTGTCAAGGTGTAGGAACTACTCCTAGTCTAGGAATGTCTTATTATATGACCTAGACTTGAGAAGATTCGGACCGAGCCTTATCATAACCTGGACCTGTCATGCCTTCTCAACTGATGCTTCCAGAATTGCGTTGTCATTTGAAGAACCCAGTACTGCTTGTAAACTGTAATCAAACTATGCGTGCGGAACTTCGTCAAGATTTGTGGGCAAGATTTTAGTCCATATCCTTGAATATTTCGTATATATATATGAAAACGAGATTATGGTGCTGAAATTTCGACGACATTGTGTTGGATCCGGGCATGTCAAGATAGCCCATACTCATCCATCTGGAACTGACTAAACTTGGTCATGGGATTGGATGTCAAGCCCCACACTCACACATCCGGAATTGAGTATTCTTGGTCAAGAGATAAGAGGTCAAGCGGAAACCTCATCCGAAATTGGGAATATATAATACTTCGGTCAGGAGGTGGAAGCCAAACCACAGCTAACTAACCCATATGGAATTGGGAATACTTCGTTACTTTTATTTGCTTGAAACAACTTTTCAGCATACCCTGGAAGCTTGTTCTCCTTATATCAAAAAGTAAACTATACTTTGTTAATATCTCCAAACTTCAGCACCCACCTACTAATCCTTGCTGCTGCTAGTTAAAGCTTTTCACCCCCAATTCTCCAAACTTATATTTTTCTCAATTCTATTAACCAAGAATATAGAAAACAAAGTTGTGTTCTTGTGCATACATCCATTTTGTCTTCATTTGCAATATTGTTAGAACTTGATTTTAGCTTCATCCAACGATTCATTTTTTTTTTCAATTTAGTGTAAGAAAAACAAGATCGCCATCAATGGTCACTTCGTCATCTTCAAGAACCGAACACTTATGTCCGACGTTGGCAACCGAGTCGTCACTTCATGGCCAATCACATGGTCAACCAGTTTAGGCCCTAGCAGTTATAGCAATTGTCCAAGCACTACCTTCTTGTATTGACAAGGCAATTTCACGTTCGTCACTCGACAAAGCAGTTTCGGATTCTTTGCAGATCAACAAAGCAATTCCGGGTTTGTTACTCGACAGAGCAGTACTAGGTCTTTCAATTGACAAGGCAATTTCATGTTCATCACTCGATAAAGCAGTTCCGGATTTGTTACTTGACACAACAATTCTGAACTTGGACTTTCTATAGAGGAAGTTGAGTTCCTTACTGGCTAGGAAGTGGAGTTTCAAACTTGGAGTTCCTGACTAGCTAAGAAGTGGAGTTTCGAACTTGGAGTTCCTGACTAGCTAGGAAGTGGAATTATGAATTTGAAAAAGTTCCGAACAAGCGAGAAGTGGAGTTATGAGCTTGGACAAGTTCCATACTAGTGAGGAAGTGGCGTTTCAAACTTGGACAAGTTTCGAACGTGGAATTCCAAACTAGTTAGGAAGTAGAGTTCCGAGCTTGGACAAGTTCCAAACTAGCGAGGAAACTTAGACAAGTTTTGAACGTGGAGTTCATGACTAGCTAGAAAGTGGAGTTCCGAACTTGGACAAGTTCTAAACGTGGAGTTCCTGACTAGCTAGGAAATAGTGGAGTTCTGAACTTGGACAAGTTCTGAACGTGTATTTCCGAACTTAGAGTTCCGAACTAGGAAGTGGAGTTTTTGTCCTACAATACTAGTTAGTTCCGAAGATCTAACAACTCCTCTTGTAATTCCACTTCCACTCCATAGGAAGTGTGTTGATCTAGAAGTGAGCTCAAAGTATGTTCTGGTACTTCTTACCCATACTTACACGTTATCCAATTACTAATAAAAAGTGTTGTCATGTGTCTCCTCCATATTTGTATAAATAGTTTTGTCACGTGTCTACTTCCTATTTGCATAAATACGTATACACATATGCCCCTATTTTCTCTCCGATGGTCGCACATTCGATCGTCGAGGGAAAATGACAAAAGTATCGAATTATATTTTATACAAATTCGTATTGCGAATCTTAGAAAAACAAGGTTTTGTAGGAAAATAGGGTTTACCCATGTGTCAATTCCTGTAAATACCTTTAGGTTTGTTAAGAAATAAGGATTTGTAGGAATGTAGGGTGTGCCCCTGTATTATTTCCTGTAAAATCCTTAAATGATTTGGTATCTAATGCATAAACCGACACTTATAAACATAAGACATTAGAACTGCTTTTAGGAGGATAAAATCCAAGCTAAGTTAAACTTTCTCCATCACACGGGGAATAACACTTGAGATCTTTCACTCCCATCCCAAGAAATACAAGTATTTTGTTGATGATCAAAGAACGAGTAGAAGTATTGGATCAATAAGAAGAAGAGATCTAGAAGATGATGAGTTGACCCACGTTTTTTAATGGCTGCCTACGTATCATGTGAAGAGGAATCAAACTCAAAGTGTAGTTCAACTATTCTATTTATAAGAATAGATTAAGTTTCCCATAACTACTCGTGAGATAAGTAATTAGTGTTTAACTAGGAAACAATCTCTTGTTAAGTCTTATCCAGACTCTTCTAGAAGCTCATGTTTCCCAAGTCAATAAGTTTCTTTTATTGACTTAAACAACAAAGAAACATGTTCAGGTTCGGATTGGGAGTTGGAGTTCCAAACTAAGTAGTTCCAGATTTGGAGTTCCTAGTTAGGAAGTGGTTCTTTGAACCTACAACTCCAGTTCTCCGAACCTACTACTCCAGTTCTCTGAACCTACAACTCCAACCAATTCCGAACCTCCTATTCTTATTTCACTCCCGAAACTAGGAGGTGAGTTAGTCAGGACCTGGACTTAAAGTGTGTTCTAGCACTTCTTACCCACACTAAGACCATACCCAAGCGTTAAGAAGATATTGCCACATGTCACATATTTATTTGTTAAAATATATACACACAGTAGTCATACTCAAAAAGTTAGATCCATGAAGAGATTTAAATATAGGAAGCAACTTGGCGCAAATGAGCCACATATGTTTAGATCAAACAAAAAAAAAGACACTAAAATAAGTTTCTAATCGTCTTCAACCTACTTCAACAAAGTATGCACAGTCGCCAGTGCATACCTTCACGATTCTCGATCTCAGACATATTGAACTTCGAATGTATTAAAAAAACTCAATATTCTAAGGAATCTAAGCTAAATTAATAAGATAGTTAACAAACAAAAAAAAAGTAAAAAACAACTATCCAATTCAACAAACAAATAAAATGAATAATAAAGTTGAGACAACCCTTCAAATTGAATCAAATGAAATGTTTTGAAGAATCTCTAGATTAAGCTTTAATCTTTAATCGAAAACGATCGATCTTGTGTTTCTGTCCTTTTTAATAATTGAAAATGAAAAACAAGTTTTATTAATTATTAAAACGTATAACGTGTCCTAATCCATGTTTTATAAATCCAGCGGGTTTTATTTATTAGTGTTTAAAATTGGAATTAGGGCCTTTGGTTCAATTTCTTGTAAATTCAAACAGTATAGACCTAGATTCTACACTAGGGTAGCTCGTAGGTTCCAAAATAATTGAAGCACAATGTGACATCGATACGTTTACCATTACATTAAAAGTTACCCATTCCAAGTGCAGTCGGGGACCTTCACTATATGGGAGATGCCACTTCAAACCCATTAGTGAACTTGACTGATTGGTCTGTTAAAAGGCCCATTAGCAATCCTTCATTGTTTGATTCATTCTTACACAAAAATATGAATCAACTCAAATAAAATTTCTGTTGAAATTTAAATCATAGAAGATTCGATCATGTTCATATTACTTCATTCTAGAGAGATGGGGATGCACCCTGCACCACCCATCATTAAAAGGTGATTCAATCGGGCACTCATCAAATTGGATTGGGCAACCCCCCCAAAAAAGAAATATTACAAGTTTGCCATATTACAAGTTTGCTATCAAAGCCCAGGCCCAACAACCAATTCAACCGGTCTCGCCATAATGAACCCCCCGGGCCGTTTGAGTGTACACTCAAACGGTCCCACCATGTCATTTGAGTATACACTCAAACGATACCGCCATGTTGTTTGAGTATGCATGCACTCGGTCTGAGCATGTCGTTTGAGAATTGGCCCTCTGGAATCTCCATGGAACGGTCTGAGTATGGCGTTTGAGTGTACACTCAAATGGTATAACCATATCGTTTGAGTGTGCATTTAAACGACTAAGCAATGTCGTTTGGTATCACATGCAAGCGGTATGGCTGGGTCATTTGGGGCTTCTATGGGGCGATATGGTGAAGTCGTTTGGACTAAACTAATTGAGAAATTCTAAACCAAGGAAATTTCTGATTAACCAATGATTAGCCCGATTAACCAATAAAAATTGATTACATAAACACCAATTACACTTTTCTTATACATAAACACCGAACACTTTTCTTATAATACGAATCATTAATCGATCATAATTGTACAATAATTTATTTAAACAATTATCTGCAAAATTGAATTAGTAATGATCAATTATCAACACATCCCAATTAAATTAGGAAAATTGAAATCCAATTTAAAAAATTGGGTTAGAAACAACAGAATTAGTTATACCAACACAATTACATGCACTCTGCACTCTTTATCTGTTATGACATAGTATCTATATAACTAAGTTAAAACATGTAATCAAACATGCCAAAATCTAAAATAATAATTTGTTTTATATCTAAACTTGTTATTTTTCATTTTTTTTTTTTCAATTGTGAATCATAAACTAGTTTGGAGTTTGGGGTTTGGGGTTCAGGGTTTACAAATTTCGTACCAACATATTTCACTTAATTATTCAAAATAATAATTTATTTTATATCTACACTTGTTATTTTTTTATTTTATTTTTCAAATTGTAAATCATAAACTAGTTTGGGGGGTTTGGGGTTTAGGGTTTACAAATTTCATACCAACATATTTCACTTAATTATTCGAAATAATAATTTATTTTATATCTAAACTTGTTATTTTTTATTTTATTTTTCAAATTATGAATCATAAACTAGTTTGGGGGGTTTGGGGTTTAGGGTTCAGGGTTTACAAATTTCGTACCAACATATTTCACTTAATTATTCAAAATAATAATTTGTGTTATATCTAAACTTGTTGTTTTTTATTTTATTTTTCAAATTGTGAATCATAAACTAGTTTGGGGGTTTGGGATTAGGGGTTTAGGGTTTAGGGTTTACAAATTTCGTACCGACATAAAAAAATTTTAATTTCAAACATATTTCACTCAATTATCCAAATCTAAAATAATAATTTGCTTTATATCCAAACTTGTTATTTTCCATTTTTTTTTTCAATTGTGAATAATAAACTAGTTTGGGGTTTAGGGTTTACAAACATATTTCACTCAATTATTCGAAATATATCAAAATTTCAAATATCTCTACATAGAATACTCAAGTTTCTCATTTACTCCTCCTTACTCCTTTTTTCATCAAAATCCTTACTCCTTACATAGAATACTCAATCAAAATCCTAAATGGAACATGAAGATGAAGAAGAAGCATTTGAGGTAATGCTTGAGTTGCAACAATAAATTAGAGAATGAGAAAATAGAAAAAATGTTGAAAGTGAAGAAGTGGCACAAAATGTTGAAGGTGAAGGTGAAGAAGTTGAAGAAATAGAAGATGAGACTAGTCGAGCAAATGAGATGCTGAGAAATCGTCTACGACAAAGATAAGCAAACCTAAATAATGAGGTAACACTTGATTAGAATGAATACAAAATACATGATTGATTGAATTAATGAATGAATGAATCTACAAGAGAGCATTAATTAGAATGAATGCAAATCACTTGATTGATTGAATGAATGAATGAATGCAAAACACTTGAATGAATGCAAAACCCGAGCCCAAATGACATGGCTGGGTCGTTTGGGGACACTATGGAACTACATGGCTGGGTTTTTTTGGGACACTATGGAGCTACATGGTTGGGCTGTTTGAACCCTCTATGGAACTACATGGCTGGGTCGTTTGGACCCTCTATGGAACTACATGACTGGGTTGTTTGGACTAAATTTAGTGAAAAGTTCATTTTTTTTGTGACTTTGAAATCCCTCATTACTTAAATGCAAATTGTTTGAGTCTCTTGTTTTATTCTATATGTAAGATTCTTTGCCGCTATCGAGAACCGATCATCTACAAACTTGAATGACGTGGATTGTCAACTGATTTTAAGTGATACAACATAAAGTTTTACTACGAAAGAGGTATGATGGAGTAGGCATTGATTTCATTTTTTTGTAAAATTGTCTAAATGTAATTTTATTAGTGTATTAATAATAGTTGTTGTTTTTATGTGTTTAGGTCTTTCATATACGTAGCGAGACAATCAGTTGGGCAACTGCTAGAGGAAAACAAGTTAATGTTGTTGTGGTCATTGAAAAGTCGGAGTGTGCCAAGGGAAACCAAGTAGCAAGATTGAATTTGGCTTGCAAGTGCTCAGGTGTGCATCGGTCACACAAGAAGGAAGGCGAAGGGAGGGCTAATAAGAGAAGGTCAGGAACCAAAACATCAGGATGTCCATTTAAGTTAAAAGGTGTTTTCCAACACAGCACTGTTGATAGTTGGAAAATAGAAGTTAGAAATGGTATTCACAACCATGTATTGGCGAAGACCCTTGAAGGACATGCATTTGCTACTCGTCTGATCGTTCCAGAGTTCGAGTACTTGTCAGAGATGAGTTAGTGTGGAATAAAGCCTAAACAAATTTTGAATTCCATCAAGAATAGGTATCATAAAAACATATCGAGTATATCCCAAGTCTACACTGTAAGGCAGAAGGTGAGGAAATTGGATATGAACGGTCTTACACAATTGCAAAGATTGCGTGAGTTGTTAGCAAAAGAACATTATTTTGAGGAGTTGAGACAGGATGAGAATACTGAGGAGATAACGGTGTTGTTATGGGCTCATCCAGAAAGTGTTAAGTTGGCTTGAACTTTTCTAACAGTTTTCATGTTAGACTCTACCTACAAAACTAACAGGTATCGGTGGCCTTTCGTACAGCTTGTTGGGGTGAGTTCAACGTGGAAGTCGTTTCTTGGTGTCGTGTCTTTGCTTGAAACTGAAACAACAGTTGATAAGAGCCCAAAATGTAGTTTTAACCCTCAGAATGATCCATACTTTTTTAGACCAATTATGTGAGTAATAATTAAGAGTTAATAATCGATTCGTGTTTTATGCATTTCAGGCTTCAAAGTCCATTATGTGCAGAAATGTGCCACTTTAGCGAGATAAAGGAGCAAAGGTCGGTTGCTAAGGAGTTCTGTGATTAAAGGCCAAGATTCAAGAAGACAAAGCCTTTCTAAAGCCCGGTCAAAAGCTGAAAAGTCGACGCGGGCAGAAACAGCACTCAAAGTCAGCAGAACTTCCAAAGGCCGTATCTTTGGACTCAAACCTCGGAATTGGGCCTACCTTATGTCAAAACGACCAGATCGGAAAGAGCTTTCCAATGGTCTAAGCCTTGACCCAATCGGAGGAGCAGAAGTGGACGAAAAGTCTATTGAACCCAACTGCAGCTGAAGAGGCCTTTTTGGACTGAAAGAATTGGGTTTTGGGCCTGATTCTCTGGCCCAAAACATGGCTCCAAGCCCATGCACGATTTTTGGATCTGAAAGTATAAAAACAAGAGCTTGACTCTTTGTTAATGGTAGATAGTTAGACCTAGATTAGTTAGCCTCCATTAATTAGTTTTAGAATTTCAATTAGTTAATTAATTAGTTTTTCATATCTTGTTTTAGATCTAGTTTCATGTTTAATTAATTACTTTAGAACAAAGTAGATTATTAATTTAGTATTTGAATCATTGTTTTATTATTCATTAGATTAATAAAATAGTGTTCTTGGTAATCTAGTTTCATTTTCCATTTACGCATTTAGTTCAATTCTTAGATTTAATTATTTGTCATTATTAGTTTAATTCAATTATTGCATGAGTAGTTTTGAATTGAGTTTAAACAAGTAAAGTTTAAATCTTTATATCATGTCTTGTTCGAATTTGATTGGGAATGGTAGCGTGATGATTCTCGGCTAAACCTCCATTAGAGGGGGTTGAGACGCCTTGATGAAAGCTTGATTCCGATTATCGTAGAGTCGTCATAATTTCCTTTCCACTCTAAAAATGATTAGTTCACCATGAGAATGGGTGTAATCGTTCAAATGCTAGTTATGAATTGGTAGAAATACCATGTGTAATTAAGGATTAGGAGTAACCAGATTGTTCTGCGAAGCAGTTCAATTCGGATTACGACGATTCTTTGTTAGTAGGATTAAGTCGAGTTAATGTGGAATCAATCCCCCTCTAACTCCTTATCATAGAATCGACGTAGCATTCCCATAATTGTTCAAATAGTCGACTAGTTGCATCTTGTGGGTAGTTGCATCGTAGTCTAGTTATCACTTCGTAATTCTCTCATTAGACTTTAAGAAGATTACTTATACGTAGAGAACATTACCATGCGGAAGGACTAGGAGTGGAACGAATCATCTACTCCACTATATCTCAATAGGATTGAGAGTAGAAATCTTTGATAAATTTAGACACATAATTAAGTTTTAGTTTACTTACGTTTTGAGTTTTATCATTTATTTCGTAGGTAAACTAAAATTTAAGATTGTTTTAGTTTAAATTTTTACACGGGGAATGTTTTTTATTTTTACCCTAGTATCTTTTAAATGCTTTGAGGACAGAGCATGCTTCTTGTTTAGGGGGGGGGGGGGGCATAGAAACACGTGTAATTAAGGCATCTGTTAGGATATAAATATGTATAATATGCATTTGTTTTCTAGTTAATATTTCAAAAATTCAAAAATATAAATAAATAAGTTATGCTATACACTTAGGAATATTGGTATTGTTTTTTTTTCTCTATGCTTTTAATAATCTAGAAGTCTCACGTAGCTTTTGCATTAGAATAATTTTTAGAAACTTAGGTTAATATGTAGGTAATAATCTTTGCATCTATCTATAAATATATTACATGAGTATCTATGATTGTTAGCGATAAGTTCTCAAATCTAGGCTAGAGTACTTATTCTACAAATCTGTGAGAATATAGCCTAAAGCCTTATCTCGAAAAGCAAACATTTGAGAAATGACACAAGGGAGAAGTAAAATCCGGATAGAGAAATCACACGTCCACTTATTTGATCACTATGCCATATCCTAAGCGAGAATTTAGGCCCTCTTTGGATCGATATAGCCAGAAATTCAAATCTATGAATTATTTTTCGCTAGTCGCCCCTCTGAGCCTTTCTTTAGCCTTTCATAAACCACAAATCCTTTACCCTGTTATAAAACAAAACAAAATAAAAAAAATTCAACCTACCAAATTTAGATAAGTCTGAGAATAGAATGAGGAATAAAGAAGAAGAGAAAAACCTGTGTAAACAAAAGTTCGTTAATTGCTTCAGAAAATAAAGAAAATAACTTTCTATCCAAAGAAAAGAAAAATAAAAATAGAAATAAAATAAAAACTCCAAAAAAATAGAATAAAAGGAGTCAAAAGCCAAAGAAAAAGAAAAAAAATATATGGCTAAAGATGGAAACAAAGTGTAGAAGCAAAAGTAAATAACAAGGTTTTCTCTAGTTACATAATTTGAAGACTCTATTATCTCAGACTTGTCCTTTTTGAATATCCATTTCCTTCCTTCTTAAACCATCTCCTAATCCCCACAACACCTAATAAAGACCTCTAGCTCAATTAGGAATAGGTTAGTGTGATAGTAAGTGGCAGATGTGTTTGATCGACTCGGCTTCCTTGTTGTCATTGAGATTGTAAGGTAAAGTGTGCCCACCGCATTAATTGGAGTAAATGAAACTTGAGTGGAAAAATCGAGTGTTGATCTTGACTATTATTATGAGAACCTACTTAAGGACGCTTATTCGAAGTTTCAAAAATGAACCTGCGCTAGGCATTTCATAGTATTACTCATTGTATATATGTTTATTGTAGATGATTGATTATTATGCATATATTAGCTTAGGTTTTGACTTGATTACTCTATATGCATTGCTAGTGAGAGGTATAGTTAATTTAGAGCATGAATAAGGAAACAATAGTTTTATTTCTTTGTCGTTGTAGTATAGATGAAGTTTGTGAGTACCTTCACTGGAAAACTCTCACGAGGCTATAACTCGTCCACTAGGGAATTCCTAGTGGTTTCAGGCCTTGTTGCATATGGTCAATACAATCGCACTCAGCGAAATGAGAGTAGATAGAACTCCATTTTTGGTCACTTATTCTAATTTCTCATCTTTGCTTGAGGACAAGCAAAATGTTGTTTGGGGGTGGTTTGATAAGAGCCCAAAACTATAGTTTTATTCTTGTAACAGTCATACTTTTAGACCAATTATGTGAGTAATAATTAAGAGTTAATACTGATTACATGTTTTTATGCATTTCAGGCTTCAAAGTCCATTATGTGCAGAAATTTGCCACTTTAGCAAGATAAAGGAGCAAAGGTCGGTTGCTAAAGAGTTCTGTGATTAAAGGCAAGGATTCAAGAAGACAAAGCCTTTCTAAAGCCCGGTCAAAAGCTGAAAAGTCGACGCGGGCAGAAACAGCACTCAAAGTCAGCAGAACTTCCGAAAGCCGTATCTTTGGACTCAGACCTCGGAATTGGGCCTACCTTATGTCAAAACGACCGTCTCGGAATGAGATTTCCAATGGTCTAAGCCTTGACCTAATCAGAGGAGCAGAAGTGGACAAAAAGTCTATTGAAGCCAACTACAGCTGAAGAGGCCTTTTTGGACTGAAAGAATTCGGTTTTGGGCCTGATTCTCTTGCCCAAAACATGGCTCCAAGCTCATGCACGATTTTTGGATCTGAAAGTATAAAAACAAGAGCTTGACTCTTTGTTAATGGTAGATAGTTAGACCTAGATTAGTTAGCCTCCATTAATTAGTTTTAGAATTTCAATTAGTTAATTAATTAGTTTTTCATATCTTGTTTTAGATCTAGTTTCATGTTTAATTAATTACTTTAGAATAAAGTAGATTATTAATTTAGTATTTGAATCATTGTTTTATTATTCATTAGATTAATAAAATAGTGTTCTTGGTAATCTAGTTTCATTTTCCATTTACGTATTTAGTTCAATTCTTAGATTCAATTATTTGTCATTATTAGTTTAATTCAATTATTGCATGAGTAGTTTTGAATTGAGTTTAAACAAGTAAAGTTCAAATATTTATATCATGTCTTGTTCGAATTTGATTGGGAATGATAGCGTGATGATTCTCGGCTAAACCTCCATTAGAGGTGGTTGAGACGCCTTGATGAAAGCTTGATTCCGATTATCGTAGAGTCGTCGTAATTTCCTTTCCATTCTAGAAATGATTAGTTCACCATGAGAATGGGTGTACACTACACCAGAAAAGGCCATAAACGACGGAAATTGCCGTCCTAAATCGAGATTTACGACGGGAAATGGTGTTCTAAAGTTCGTCGCGAATAGCCCTGTCGTTAATATTAATGACGGGAAAATGCGTGGTAAAGCGAATTAGAAATGCGACGGGCATGCGACACTTAAGGCCGTCGTTAATTATAGGACATTCAAAACTGTCGCAAATTTCCTTTTTGCTGGAACTGCCTATTTTCAAATCTGGAACGTACTGAACCGTCGTAAATTTTCGTCTTACATTTAGTACACGCATTTTCGTGGCATATTGTCTTAGGGAAGGCAAGTAACGATAGTATTCCCCGTCGTATTTGTTTAAAGTAATTTTTTTTAAATAATTAATTTTTTTGGTAGAAGCTATTTGTTTAAAGCTATTCTAGTAAAGCTGTATAACAATGAGATTGAAATATCACAAAAATGTAACTGCAACTTTTCTACACATCTGTGGAGCAGAGAGATCTTGTCCCAGCAATCCATTACATTGTTGTCCTTGTAATCCATTACATTCGCTTATCACTAGCCTATGATGACTATTCCACATCTACAAAGAAAAGATTCTCCTAATAAAGCTTTAGTCTATCTAGCTCTCTATAGGAAGAGAAAAACCCTCAAGGAGAGTAAGCATCACCGCTGCATCTGAAATAACTTGAAGATGACCTTCCATTTGTTGTTCACTGGGTTTTACTTTGTAGAACTATCGCCAAACACCTCAGTATAGCAAATTGGGCAGGGCCGAGAAGGACAATACATGTTTAGTGGTGAACAAAAAGCAACATGGTAATTTAGTATGAGATATTCAAAGAAACAGAAGGCTCGATTAGCTAACCTTGTTGATACTAAGCCATTTTGTTCCACAATCTGTGTGGTAGACATGTTTGCGGGGTAGAGTAATCTGCGGCTCCCGCCTTTTATATTTCATTTGGCAAATCACACACCGATAGCAACAATATTAGAAGTCTTGTTGTGAATTGCATAAACATTTATTTTCTTAGTGGAACAGAAGAGCGTTAGGTCAAGGCAAATAACATTTCCAGTTTCCTGGGAAATGCAACATACATAAACAGCAAATAAAAACTACACTTAACAGTTAACAACAACTATACAGTAAGCACGCATACTCTAAAGAATCACAAAAAGAAAAAACAGAAGGGAAATATCTGTGTTAGGAATGTCCAAGTTGCCTCATAGATCACCAAATCTTTCATTAAACCACGACATTAAATAGGGAAAAGATACTCTTTGTCTTTTTAGTTTCAGTTCATGAATTCCACATTGTAAGTTCTTCATTGTATGTAATAGAAATTACAAGCACAAGTTGTCGTTCATCTACTTCTGAAAATTAATCTTGTCTATACATGTTTAGATCTAACCAACAAACATGATGCAATACAATGAACTTTGAATAACCCAAGCACCAGCTCTACATCACAGGTTCACTGCAGCTAGCATATTCTATCAAAAACTTGTCTTTATTCTTGACACTAAAAAAAAAATGCATGGCTTCCTTTATCCAAACAATGAAAAAGAGAAAAGAACCATCAACTGATAATCTACTCCTAACGACAAAACAAATATATGCATCACATGAAATAAGGACAAGGTAACTTGTTCCATTCAGCTTACAGGTTTGTATGTGAACCACTTTATTTGTCTAACATTTTTTTTACCATCATATCAACATAGAACATCAAGTCCCAAAGAAAAACCCAACTCTTTCTGTCTACGTCAGGTGAATTGAAAATTGTCACATATACTAGTCAAACGAGTTCAAAGAAAACAAGATGTTCATTACATTAATAACATGCTCCAACCAGAACTGAAAGAAACAAACTAGTATTTTTAAATAAGGAGTAACATGTTAATTTGAATCTTACCTTTCATTTCAGAAACTTTTTCTTGAGAAAAAGGAGCCACTCTTGTACTTGGGCACTGGAAGCAATTCAATAAGTTCTTTAGAAAGGCCTCGCTATGAGACCCAACCTGCCTCACCTAAATCAAGTAACTCCCCAGTAGATGAAAACAATGTTACAAGATATTTCAACAAGAGCTGTGAGGACATTAATTCAGATTGTGAAAAAAAGGACCAACTCTAACCCCAATAACTTTTGGATGTTAAACTCCAATGCAATATGATGGCAACAAGATCAGTTATCCACATTCTACTTTGTAGGTTATGAACTAGATCCTAATCTTTTGGAAGAGAGTTTCTCTCTATAGACTAAGACACCAACACAAACGAAATTACAGAAATAAGGAAGACCTACTCTCCATTACAAGAGTAATCGGAAATAGTTCATTAATAACTAGCATTAGCTTATTAGATTATGTAAGAGTAGATAAACATTGGCTCACAACAAAAGGAGACAAAGTGAGTATACCTCATAAGTCATATTGTCTAGGTCAATGTTGTCTTGCCAAACAACCTGGGAAATATACAAGCAAATAAGTTTCTCTTGCAAAAGATAACATTAATGAAATCCTAACTACAACATATCAAGCGAAAACAAGAAAAACTTAATTCCCAAAGATATCTCTCGCAGGTTGGACCTCTCGCAACATATCTAGATGTCCTTAATTGAGTAGGATTTTCATCCGGATCCATGAACGACCTCGCCAGAAGTTTAATAGCTTAGAGTCTGACTTATTTTCATCTCATTTCCACATTAATACTAGCAGACTAAAAGATTCAGGTCACCTTGTCTCGTCCTTAATATGGGACAGAAAGCAAAGTCCTTTTGCCAACATAATGAACCAATATGACGGGCACAAAACGATTTAAGACGGTATTGCTCGTACTTTATTGGAGACGGAGAAAATAGTCCTAAGAGTGCGTCCTTTTTCTCAAATTCTGGTGTAGTGATATAGCTTGCACAGTTCACCATTACAGATATATCATTACACTAAGATGATATACTTATATACTAGCTTTCTACTCTGCAAAAGACGTTCATCACCCAGTGAACATAAATTGAAACAAGTGTGGAGTAATTGACTTAAATTGAAACTAGCATTATAGACCCATAGCCCAAGAGATGAATATGAAATCTGAATCCAAAATTACAGAATGGTTTCAAGCGGTTGTTAACAAACACAAACCAATCCAAGGGTCCCAAAGTACTACATCAGAGAAAACTATAAAACCACATTCTTAAATAATAGACAAATCAATAAAGAGCGGCTCCAAGAAACCACATTATGAGCAAAGAAAGATACAGTCAACTACTTGAAACTTGGAACAACTCGATTACCTAGGTTAATGGTGGAGAGCAATATTTACCTCCCAACTTTGTATTGTTTTAGAAGTACGACATGCAAAGGAATTGACGCTTGACAAATAGTATACATACAAAAAAGTTAAAAGTCTTACTTGGAGGCATGGGATAATGATTCAGCATCTCCATCATGTCAATGAAGTGGCAAACCTATTTTGCAGACAATAAGAGAAGAGGTCCAACTTTTAGAAAATCAGCATACTACTCCATCATACTAAAATAAACTATTGTGTCTTGTATGTAGGATCCAAAAGAACTCAAATAAGACAGTCAAATCTTTCCCTTTCGTAATCAGCAGCATAGCAACACAAGAACAAATTCCAAACCGCTTCACACAACATAAATGATCTACTAGAAGCAAACAGAAAGGTTTGAAGGCATACCTGTTTAAAGAAGTCATATACCAGTGTGTGTCTTGCACAACTCTTCCTTACTGTTTAAGATTCTAGACAAGAAGTGAAAATAACCTGAAAGTTTCACATAGAACTAAAAAAATGTTGGTTTCTTTCGAGTGAACAGTTCGCATAGAAGCTAGAAGTCTAACTTATCAACCATATGTCGTTCAGTGCACAACCTCCAGATCTTAACAACCATTATGTGTGAAATAACTTTTGAAAACCAATTCAATAGCTTTTAACTGCGCTTAGTAAATACAAGATAAACTAAATTATATATCATAAATTCATAATTATAACAAGTATATGACCTTTAAGTAAATAGTATAGTAGTCACTTAGAAAGTTTTCCATGTAATCTAAGCTCATTGACCGCTAACTACTTGACGCATCCCCTTGATAAGAACACCGCGGATGAATACCATTAAGTCGGATGAATACTATTAAGTCGATGAATAATACTATCAACTCCAATGCCAAAACATATTTTTTTTACACAAGTGCTATGTTGTTTTTACACAAATCAAGACACCGGCCATCCGCCAAAACCAATTTCAAAAGGTAGTTTCACTTCAACACAAACAAACAAGATAGTTAACGAACAAAGCTACATTTCAACAGAATCAATCAAAAATATCTCATCTTTACGACAAATTATTTGAAAAACTTAAGAACTCGAGACTTATTCGCTACCCATAGAGAAACAAAGTTGCCCCTACCATGAATCCAAGAAAATCCAAAACCAAATCCATCCATAGCACGAAACTAAACAAACACCACTTCGGGATACCTAATCATACGAAAAAAGAAACAATTTTATAACCAAATATGAAGAAATAAATCAATTACAAAACAATCTTTTACACACAAGGGTCACACTCACGCATTAACCGCCAGGCACTTCTATGTATAATAAAATTTGACGCTCAAAAATGGTTATAGGTAGATTCTTGAGTCTTGACCAAACACATCTAAGACACGCCAAAATATGCTAAAAGCATGCATGAGAAGTGCAAGGGCATGCATTACAAGAAAAAATTGGCTCGAGGAGTACCACCAAGAGCAAATGCACTTATGTTTTGGTTTTTACTTTCGATGGTGTAACAATATTTATCGCGAGTAAATATAACTTATTGTGATCAAAATAAAAATCATGAAACAAACAAAGAACTGCACAGTTGATTGGAATTAACAATCAAACCTTATCTTCACTGTCTCCTGTAAAAGATGCACCATCGCAGTAACGGAGCTTGGCCCCCAGTTGAAAAAATCTACATCAATGATGTCCAATCTAGAATAAGACAATTACAAATTTCCACTACAAGAAGAAGGATGAATTGGAGTGTGCGTGTGTATTCGAACAAAGAACTTAACAACTGAAATGAATTGGAAATTACTAATTTTAACCACTCACGACAGATACCAATTCCAATCGAAAAAGCAATGAGTTGCATTCACCTTATGAACTGAAACAAGCAAGCAATGCAAGAACTGAACCCAATGGAAGTGTAGCTTTGCAACTTTAGATATGATAATACAGGGTTCCACCTGAACTTAAGCTACTTCTGGATAAATATAACCTAAGTCCTAGGTCCTACTGATAATGGCACATGCTACAAAAGTTTGTATGGTTCCAATTGATAATTCTAGAATGGTACAAAATATACCCAACCTTCATATTTAACAATAAACTAAGTCCTAGGCTGCTACATGCCATCTGCTGGGCTGCTGCAGGCCATTCCCCAGGCCAGTTCCAGCCTCCATAGTTCCAGCCTCCAACTATTCAATGGAGACTTCAACGTCTCAAGTCATCAAACCCAAAATTGGGTTGAAACAATATAAGAAACCAAGTATAGAGTGGGTGTTACTCTACAAAAGAAGAACTAAAGTAAAGATAACTATTACCTAGTAAGAATTTGATGGCAGATTCTCCAAGTGTGCTCCTGAAATTCCTACCCAATCAATACTTCAAAAACGATATCGTCATCATCGTTCTATTATCCCTCCTCTATAAGGATTTTTCAGTAACACCCTCTAATTGGTTTTAATCTATATACTAATTACTAGGTATTATAGTTAAGGAACCAACAAGTAATATGTTATCCTAGGCAAACTTGCCTTGATACATAAAAATGAATTATTAAATAAATTAGTACGCATTATCATCAACAAGAAACCAACAACTACATTAACTGGAATCACATGCAGGCGTAAAATTACAATAAAAATAAAAAGCTTAACACTAAACTAACTTATGGCGACACGTGTATTAACTTCTGACACACAAGTCTAGCTAAATATCCAAGTCCTAAAGCCTAAACTATACAATTTTAAGATATAAATATGAGTCAGTTACTATACAAGTACATAATCAAAATGTATCACCGACTCCCCGAGTCACAAACAACAAACAGAGTCGTACTTTGAAGTATACATGGGCTTCCAAAGAGGACTTCTTCATTTCTAACTTTGTATCAGTAGAAATCAGTTATTACAGCTAAAATGTTCTAACATACTAACTGCTTTCAGTTAATGATTCTAACAAACTAAGTAACAATGAAATTAACGCATCAAGTCTAGTAACAGTGTAATTAACGCATCAAGTCTCTACTCTCTAGCATATAGAGAAACCATTGTAGTCATTTGAGGTTAAGTCAATATATTGGTTTCACTCAGAATTCCTTGTGCATCTAATAGCTTTGCTAACTAATCAAAGAATTAATATCAAAATACGTCGTATGTAAAGTACATGTTAATTGGATGACCGAGCTAAACGTAGAAATCCAAAGAACTGATATGAAGAATAAAAAGAAGAATTGAAAACTGTAGAATTGATACCCAAAAGAATTGACGCAAGAGAGTAAACAAATACCTGAACCAAGTTGTTGATTGCGACCGAGTAACTTTAAAAGAGATGAATCCCTCAAACTTTAAAAGGTTCACCTGCATCAAATTATTACACGTATTTTCAGAGAAGTTAAAATTCTAAAGAGAAAATACATGATAATGATGAACTTACCAGAAGACCCAATATTGTGTGCGAGTGAGCTTGTGCAAGCTCCAAGTACATAAACGTATTAAAGCACAAACTATCCTCAACAATATGTTTATCCTCAAGGATTCATACAATACTCTCACAAACCATATATGCTACAAAACTCACACGAATAAGCTTAACTCCGATTACTACTTAATTAAACTCCGATCGCAATTCGGAATGTAAATAACCTTCCTATAAACTAAATATGATCATTATATATAAGCTAAAAAAAAACCACCCACAATCATTTAAGCTATAACGATCAAGCAATAAAACTCAATTCTAACTAAATCCCATTTCTTATATACTTCAACTAACTTCATACAACACTTATTCTTCTACAAGTTCAAAACTTTACTCATTGTTTCTCATTTCTACCATTCACATTTCACAAAACAAAACGATCGGAATAGCAAACAGTTAAAAACAATAGAGAAGCATACATCTTGTTAACAATATGATGACGAGAATTTGTAATGTAGTACGCCAATCAGGAGTTTCAACCATAGTTGGTTCAAGTTGAGGAGCAAGTCTCCAATTATTACCATCCATTATTGATTATTGATTATGATTAGGAACAACTCAAGTCTCGCTCCAAATAGCTCAAGTCTCTACATCCAAGTATCTAACTCCCTAAAAATTAACTTAAAGAGGACGTTGAAAGGTTAATACCTAGAAGGAACAAAGGTGACTAGTTGTATGCGTTACTACAGCTGAAATTTTTGTTTGAGCAACAAATTAAACATTAAATTCGTAATCTTTTAGGAAAAATTCAACCTTTTGAAGAAAAAAAAAAAATTGGTTAATATAACAACAACAAATTTAATTTTTCACTAATAGAATAACTGATGGGAAAAATAAATAGAAGTGTTGAAATATGAAGAATTACCTGAACTAAGAGATGAAAACAACAATGAATGACCCTCACTCTCTATTTTGGCTCGGAGGAGTAACAAGAGCAAATGCACTTATGTTTTTGGTTTTTTACTCTACGGTGTAGGAATATTTGTCGCAAGTAAATATAACTTATGGTGACCAGAAATGACATTTATAGGTTTAAACAATTTATCCAAATAATAATCATGAAACAAACAAAGGACTCTGAATGAAACCATCCCATATCCTACTAAAGATAAGACCTTTAAACTAAATGTCATATCCTACCACTCAGATTCAAACCATCTTCTAAACGCTAGAACACTATTGAAATAATTAGCCAATCACATCAACAAAATGCCAGCAAGAAGCTGTATATTTTGAGACCAGAGAACTCCAAACCCAAATGCAGTCAGAACTAATTCTAGTGGCTTCAACAAAGTTTCAAACTTTATATTTATGAAACCGAAAAAAACAATCAGCTCTCAAGCTTGTATCATCAGTTTCAATATCTAAGAAAAGAAAAGGTTGGCTAACATTAAATTATTATGCTTACAAAACCCAGACAATTTAATTAGGTAGGATAGTAAAACCATGTTAACAATACAATCACATCAAAATAAACAACAAAGACACAAGCTTTTAAGGAATTGAGAAACTTAAAAACACAATAAACCCAAAAATTTAAAGAATTGAGCCAATTACAAGAAATTGGACTGGAAATTGGGTTCATAAATTGAGGTACAAACACAAACAAAATTTGATGAGGGAGAGAGGGTTACCAAAACTTAAGAGAGAGATGCAGTTCTTGCTGATTTTGAGAGAGATTCCAAGCTCTTAATGTCAAACCACTACCGCCCTCCCACGAAAGCCTCACTTTCTTCTTATACTAGGGTTAGTGAAAGAAAGAAATTTTAGGTTGCGGGGTAGTGAAATATTGGGCGGGGTAATGAATTATTGAGCGCGAAGAAAATAAGGGCAACACCTTCTCTCTGAAAAATCATCTACGACGGCCACCGAAATTGGAAGAGCACAAACTGTCTCGTCTCTAATTTGGAACAAAAACTTATGTCATATAGTCAACTGTAGTCAACCTAAAAAACAATTACGACGGGGTTCAAACTGTTTAAGACGGTAAATCTCGTTCCTAATGAGAGACGGGATATATTGTCCCAAGGGTGTGTCCTAATTCTGAAATTTTGGTGTAGTGGTAATCGTTCACATGCTAGTTATGAATTGGTAGAAATGTCATGTGTAATTAGGGATTAGGAGTAACCAGATTGTTCTGCGAAGCAGTTCAATTCAGATTACGACGATTCTTTGTTAGTAGGATTAAGTCGAGTTAAGGTGGAATCAATCCCCCTCTAACTCCTTATCATAGAATCGATGTAGCATTCCCATAGTTGTTCAAATAGTCGACTAGTTGCATCTTGTGGGTAGTTGCATCGTAGTCTAGTTATCACTTCGTAATTCTCTCATTAGACTTTAAGAAGATTACTTATACGTAGAGAACATTACCATGCGAAAGGACTAGGAGTGGAACGAATCATCTACTCCACTATATCTCAATAGGATTGAGAGTAGAAATCTTTGATAAATTTAGACACGTAATTAAGTTTTAGTTTACTTACGTTTTGAGTTTTATCGTTTATTTTGTAGGTAAATTATTTTTTTTTATGTTTTATCAACAGTTGACTATGAGTGGGCCTTGTGTCAATTTAATGGCTTGCTTGGTGACATAAGCCCATCCGTGATTGTGTCTGACAGGGAATTGGCCCTGATGAGTGCCGCTGACAAAGTTTTCCCTAACGCACACAAGCATCTATGTAGATGGCATATCACTACGTGCGCCCTTTCAAAATGTTACAATATTTTTCCAACTATAGAATTTGTAGAGAAGGCCTAGTTCTCGTGGAACACTGTAGTCAAATCGAAGACAGAGGTTATTTTCCAGCGTAGATGGGATGCATTGGAGTTGAGTACTCCAATTTTGTTAGTTATTTGCGAGAGACTTGGTTTCCTCACAGGGATCAATTCGTATGTTGTTGGACTGATCAACACATTCACTTTGGGAGTACAACGACCAATAGAGTTGAAGGGTCTCATGCTCAGGTGAAGCTTGTACTAGGAAATGCAAACTGTCATAATTTTTTTAGTATGTTTAGCTTAATCCACCCGATTCTAGATATTCAGATGTCCGAGATTAGAGCTACCTTCGAGAGGAGTATGATTGTAACTCAGCACCACCACCAGATTCTTTTGTTTCGTGAACTCAGAGGCCTTGTCTCACGCAAGTGTTTGGACTTGCTATTTGAAGAAATAGATACCTGCATAAAGCGTGTTAAAGATGGAGAGATAAGGTGTTGGTGCTATTTTTGCACGAGCCATGGACTTCCATGTGCTCATGAATTAATTGAGTTTGAAGAGCAAGAGCACTCCATCCCTTTGACTGCTATCGACCCCTTTTGGAAAACATTGTCTACTTCTCCCAATGTGTAAGTGGGTGTTGGTCCCGATGTTACACCTTCGATCGACTTGTTCAGGAAAAGGTTTGCAATGGTTTCTGAAGAAGAGCAGAGGGTTATAATTAGGAAGCTTATGGAGATTGTCGTACCATAAAGTACATGGCTAGTACTGCCTCGTGAGGAAGCAAAAACCAAAAGTCGACCTAAAGGTAACTGCAGGAGAAAGCTTCTAACTGGAGATGAGAACTCTTCAAAGCGAGATCCATCTCATTTTGAACATTCTTAAAGTAACCATGAGGAGTGGGTCTCATCACAACCAAACACTACGCCCACCCAAAACACCCACACCATACCAAGAAAGAAGCCTTCTCCAAAAATACCAACCCAAAACACCCACACCACACCAAGAAATAAGGCTTCTACAAAAACACCAAAAACAACCACACCAAGAAATAAGGCTTCTCCAAAAATAGCCACACCACGAAATGTGAAAGATGGGTTAGACTTTAGAAAGACAAGGGGTCCTAAGGATTACGGGTTGGATATTCCTGAAGAAATGCACAAATACATTGTTAGAGTTGATGACCCTGTTTGTGATGGCAACTGTGGTTATAGAGCTTTATGCATTGCATTAGAAAGAAGTCAAGAAGATTGGTCGCAGATGAGAAAGGACTTGTACCAAGAGCTTATTGACAACCTCCCCCTTTATTGTACTTTGTACACTCAAAATGAGGTTGTTTATACGATGAATAAAATCCTACATGAAAAAGATTACGCACCCTTAAATAAGTGGATGAGCATGCTCTTTGCTAGATACCTATTTGCTTCAAGATTTAATGTTGTCCTCCAACATTTAGGAGCGCGTTAGTGCTTCCTTATCATGCCGCTGATAACCCAAGCAAATCCTGAGAGAGTGAAAAAAGTATTGGGTAGCGAACATGTTAGTGGAAAATCATTTTATCAATGTTGAACTTGTTGAAGATTGTCCGGTTCCTCCAGTAATGCGCCAATGGCTTAGAGCTCGATATGATATTGTTGAAAGTTGAAATTTGGCATTCACAGCAAGGCAATTGCAATTTATGGTATTGAACATTCCTAATCTAATATTGGAAAACGAGCCTGTTGAAGACCTAACAGTACATGTTATCGACTAAGTTGTTCGTATGTTGTCGATATGATATTTTGATGTAATTTGTAAATTCATTTTGACATATTATTTTGGTGTAATTTGGAACAAGTGTAATATGAATTTATTTTTATGTTATTTGGAAATAATGTTAGGGCTTTTATTTGATTTGATTTGGAAATCGAATGATCAACTAAGTTGATTCGGACGACAATCGAGTGATTTGGAAATAATGTTGTCAATATGATATTTTGATGTAATTTGGAATAAGTGTAATTTGATTTGATTTGATTTTACTTGATTTTACCCCAAACGACATGGTCAAGTCGTTTTACCTTTGAACCAAACGATGTGGGCTGGTCGTTTGACCTTTAAACCAAATGGTCTGAGCTGGTCGATTGAGATAGAGCTCTCTGGTTTTTCATGAAACAGTCTGAGCTGGTCGTTTGAGCTTTATACCAAATGATCGGAACTGGTCATTTGACCTTTAAGCCAAACGGTCTGAGCTGGTCGTTTGAGATAGAGCTCTCTGTTTTTTCATGAAACGGTTTGAGTTGGTCGTTTGGCCCTTATACCAAACGATGTGGCTGGGTCGTTTGACCTTTATACCAAACGACATGGCTGGGTCGTTTGGACAAAAAAAAAATTAGAATTTCATTTTTTTTTTACAAACAAATTCCACTTTCAAAACATCAAATTCATATACCAAACATCAAATTCATATACACTTTCAAATTCATTTCAAAACATCAAATTCCACTTCAAACCATCAAATTCATATACATCAAATTCCATTTCAAACCATCAAATTGGATTCCAACACATCAAATTCATTTCCACATCAAATTCAAATTGAATACACCAATTTCCACTTCAAACTATATCAAATTCAAAAATACATAAATTACATCAAAATCGGAAGCCGCACTGAAAAATCAATTATGATAACTGTACCGCCGACCACTATACTTGCACCTAGTCAAGTTGTACACCTCCTCGAATGAGGACCTTGCTTCTTCGGGAATATTATTCCCACCCAATTGCAAATCTCTCTCTAGTCGTTTCATCGATGACATTGTTCTATCGAAATAAAAATGCAAAACAATTATTAATTACCATTTTAAAAGACCGTAACCAAAACACAATTATAAAATCACAATACTCACAATCGGTGCATAAGATGGAAGTGTCTCCAGGGAGAAATGGATAGGAAGCCGTTCGGGATTTACCAATCGAATGTGAGAATGTTTCACATACCACTCCATGTAGTTTGAATGACAGTCCCATGGATAAGTACAAATGGGTCCTCAATTGTTGGGTTGGATCACGTGATTCTGCCATGACTCCCAATATACAGGCCCAACAGTTGTCAATGTCTATTTCACTTCATACTCACGTCTGGCTACAGTCCTGGTCGTGTAATTTGGTGTTGGAGGAGCTGCAGGTATAAACTACACATGACCCAACTGACGCATGACCCTTGCAATGCAGTAAATCTCCACAACGTCAAAAAAGTAGACCACTCCCTCAAAAAAGGCAATGTCATCGACTGGGCGTATAGCTCTGACATTATCTTATGGACACCAATCAACCTTAAACAAAATAAAATGTGTCATTAATCACATACTAAAATAATCAATTACTAAAAAAAATTAAAACAAACTAAAATACTTACATTAAACACCGTCATATCATCAATTATCGCTCGGTAATACTGCAATGCATGACATGGGTTCTTATAGTGTACAACGCTAACTGCATGTTTAAGAACACATGACCCAGCCAACTTATACTCCAAGTTTGGGATTGGCCTGAATAACAGGAAGTACTCATAGATCCACGCCTAGATATATACACACACAATTAACATACTAATAGAATAATATAATTAACAGTAAAAAGAATCTGTAAAATAATTAAGTTTTACCTGTAGAAGAGTCAGGAAGCCCGAAACACCTTTCACCTTCGCACACGTGGCAGTCCCAAGTCCTTTATACATAAAGGCCAAAATTGTTGCACCCCACGCATACTTGCTGATCTCACTGAATTTCAGCAACAGTCTCAAATAATAAATAGGCACTCCAGTCCCAGACTTGTCGATGAAGATGGTACATCCAAAGAAAACACAGTAGGTAAGCTTTTACAGCCCGATGTACCTCCACCAACGTCAACACCTTCCCCTTTACATTCCCATCTTTATCCTTATCGTGGACCTTCCCAGCAAACTGGCTCCGCAAGAATTCTAGCCTTACCCTTGAAATGAACCGGCTCATGTCCATCTCCGCTTTAATCACAGGCAACAAGACACCTAGAACGAGGTGTAGGAGACTCTTCGATTGTTCACGAGTCAACTCCGTGTTCCCTCTCACTGCTCTGCCTCTAATTGCGACACCTAGGATTTGGGAGACATCATCCAAAGTCACAGTCATCTCCCCAAATGGCATATGGAAGGTGTTGGTCTCTAGATGCCACCTCTCCACAAACGCAGAGACCAACGCCGGATCTTGATGTTTGTAGCACCCAAATACCAGATCATAAAACCCAGTCCTCTTAACCTCATTTTCAAATCTAGGAGATCTTTTGAACTCATTCTTGAGATCCCATTGACTTAACTTGGATAGATGCAGAACACAGTTCAACACTCCGCGCTCCGCCTAAGACAACAAAGACTCAATGAGGAGAAGCAAAAGGTTTTGTAAAGACAAAGGAAAATCAAGATACTAAGTCTATGATAATACCTTATTTTCTCAAACATCACGAGCCACATGCACCGAATAGTCATATAGAAGCTCTGACTCAGTAGGGCCACCACCATATACACTTCGTGTGTACTCCAAATCATCCTTGGATTTTCTCACATAGTCTACCACTGGAGGTGCTTCGACTTCAACCGGTGCTTCAACTTCCATCAATTCTTCCAAATTATCATCCTACTCATCATTGTCATCCTCTTAATCATCAGACTCTTCCCCATCATCTCCATCCTCACCGTCATCATCCCCATCATCATCAACTATACTTTTCCTATAATCTATTGCTATATTTACTTCTACATCTAAATCTTTATCTACATTAATATCACCGTCACTCTCAGTTTTACTATCACTCTCACTCTCAGTATCTACATTACTCGGAACAACCTCATTGTGGTCCCCTCTACGCACTGAGGCTGAGGTGCCCGCACTCCTTTTTCTCTTCTTCTCTCCTTCTACATCACCTACATTAGTAGGATCATCATTTGCTTTTCTATCACCTCTACGGATTGAAGTCGTTGTTTTCGACCCCCTATCTCTCTTCTTCTCAGGCTTAGGCGCGTCACCGCAACCCGAAGAGGAACCGTCGTCACCAAACAACTTCTTTACACCCTTGAATATAGTTTTCACTACATTCTTGACATTCTTTGATTGAGGACCCATTGCCACAAAGAAAAATAAAACAAGTATTAGTAACTATAATAAGTTTAATAAAATTTACACCTATGCTAGAAACTTGGTCACTCACACAAGTAACCAAGTTACCCAAATGCTAAACATAACATAACATAACTTCAACCACCCCAATTCAGTCCCCTCTACCATCAACATCCAACAAATATCCAAACAAAAACAATGAAATACAACTACCAACTGAAACCAGGTACTTTAGAACCAACAAGTGCTCAACGAGTCTTTTAGAGACAATTTGCAACGATTAATAAGTTACATAAAAAGCAGAAAGAGTTGGATGCAACAATGGGAAAAATCATAACCAAATAAACCCAATTAAATAGTAAATCAAATCACAGAATGTCAAAAACTGCCACCAATCAAATGGATAGCATTTAGGGGGTGCTTTCAGAGTGCCAACAAATGCAAACAAAGTTCATACTGAACAAGATTCATTCTGAGACACAAACTACTTGTACTTATCTAGAGTTTGATGAAATATGTTGTTAGAACACCACCATACTAACCAATACTCTCAATAGTGAACCGATCACTAGCTAGCCTTGGAGCATTAACCCGACGAAACGGAAGAAAAGTAATATACCCAACAATAGCTACTAAATAACCAGCTCTAACTTTTTTAATAATAAATCCTTTCACTTTTCTATTCATTCTCCAAATCTTATTCAATTCCTCCCAAGCACGAACTTGTCTAAATCTCTGTGGTAAAAGTTTAGATTTAAACCTTGCTGTCAATTTCTCTTTAGTCCGGTCATCACCACCCACGATATCCATAGTAGGTTATGTTAAAATTCACAAACTTCCGTCATCAAACCCAATTTTTCTTCATTCTCTTTTCAAGCGACTCTGAGCTCACCTCAAGCCTCACATAGGCAGAGAGCCTTGAGGCTTTGATGTGTTTTCTTAAACACTAATCCTAATACTAAGTAATTATACACGAGATATTAAGAATGCATACTCGATTGAATATCCACAACAAAACACACTAAAATCACACGGATGAATGTTTCCAGATCAACACAATGCTTTCTCTTACAATTGCTATAAATCAAATATAAATTCCTTTAATAAATAAAAACTTTTTGCAGATTTTAAAACAACTTATCAACAATACCCTTCTCTGAATTCCAACCCAAAGTATCATACATCAGCTCAAACATACCATAAAACCATTAAAAAACAGACTTTACTAAATATTTCACTAAAATAACGAAAGCCCATTTCATATATAGTTCTAAAAAGACTGAAAAACATAAAAGAGTAGTAGTCTAGTGAAGTTTACCAAAAGAGACATGATTGAAGGATGATTGTTGTTGTTGTGAGAAAATGCTTCAGTTGGGTTTGATGCTGTAATGACGGGTTGCTGTGATTTTTGTAGGAAGAAAATGTAGCTGTAGCTTTTTATTTTTTTGTGATTTGGTTTGGTTTTTTTGCCATTTTTTTTTGTGAGTGAGTGCCCGCGAGAGAGATGATACCGATTGAAAAGGTTTTTCCAGTTTCGCGATCTAGATGGAGTGTACTGGACTTTCTTTTGGACTTCGCTGCTTGGGCTTGGGCTGGAGGCTGCCCAATCCAATTTGTGTGGCCCAATTAAAATGTAATCATTATGCTATCTAAGAAAAAATAAAAAAATCTGACAGCACAATTCTTATCTTTGAGTAAGGTATACTCTGTAATTTAGTACCAACCAAAGTGTCAATTACCCATGTTCACTTTTTCTCTGACATCAACATTGAAAATGACATGCATTACATTAGACTAGCCTCGTGCATGGAGTCCATTTTTGCTGCAATTTCGGTGAGGCTTAGTTTGCTTCCAGCCCAATGGAAACATAACACGTGTCCATCTAACTAAACAAAAAATACTTTAAAAATTGGAACCGTTCCTAGTTGTTTTTCTTCCTATTATGCCCTCTCCTTCCCTTTTGCCTCTGCAATTCAATAGTCCATAGACCCACCTCTTTCTTTGGGCGCATCAATGGGTGGAATTAAAGGGCATACTCAATCCAGACTTGCATCTGTTGTCCACTAATTAGGCTTAGATTCTTGTAATTGCCACCAGTACGATCGAGATAGTACTTTGCAGGAGCAGATATGGCTGACCTTAAGTTATTTAGATCAATACCAACATGGTTATCATTTATGTCACCAAACTCTTTGTTAACGATAGTATCAAGCTCCACAGCAACAACATGATTGGATGGATCCCCATTACTGGTGTAATTGAAAAGGCCGAGATATTGGGTTGGTAGAGCTCCTGGTAGGCTTCTTGATGGTGCAATAACAAAGCAAATACCGGGACCACTTAAATCACTATATTTGGGGACAATTGCAAACACAAAAGTAGTAGAGAAGGAAAGAGTGCTACCATTTGATGACAGGTTCTTGAACTGAAATGGTTTCGGATGGAAGGCATGACTTGTCACTGTCAGTTGGGTGATGTTGGTTAACCTCAAGAGGCCGCTCCCTGTGATCCCCGCTTGGCCGTCAAGGCTCAAATTAGCATTTTTGAAGCCGTTGTAAATAAAACCATGTTCTTCTAAGGCAGTTGCAACGCTACCGGCTAAGAAAAACAACCAAACGAACCTAGGAAACATGTTTGAATGTCAAGTCCTCTTACAGCATTGTGAGCCCCTTTTACGAGAAAAATTTCACTCGACGACGATGAGCGAAAAGTCTCCAGCACATCTCCATCAGAGTACTCTCTCTATCACATCTCCACCTATGAGTACTCTTCAATTATTGATTAACTATAGTTAATAAAAATCTAATCAATTCCAAGATTTATTCCATTCTCTCCAAATCAGTTTTTTTTTTCGCTCACATCCATTTTTATTTCTTTCTGCAAAATGAAAAATCACAAATAAAATTGTTACTTTCCTTCCTCTGTATTGAAAAAGATAATAAATTCCAATATGTAGTCTGTTACTTTACAGTGCGTTGTTATGGTGACAATGACCACCAATGAAGAGGATGGAGCCATTATATGTAATTTATGAATCTTCCAGAAAAACCGAAGTTTCTACGTGAACTCTATCGGAGAGATCAAGGGCATAATAGGAAGAAAAACAACTAGGAACGGTTCCAATTTTTAAAGTATTTTTTGTTTAGTTAGATGGACACGTGTTATGTTTCCATTGGGCTGGAAGCAAACTAAGCCTCACCGAAATTGCAGCAAAAATGGACTCCTCGTGCATGTGTAAAAACACATGTTGTGTTGTATTTTCTCAACACGGAAGGTCCTACAAATTGACTAAAAATACTAATTTAAGAGTGAATTTACTATTATAGCTATGTTTGTCCAACTTTCTACACACAATGGTCCACCAGTTTTGAAAATCTACTTTAAAAACAAATTTAAAAGACTAAAATTACCATTTTACCCTTCTAAAAAACAAAAAATATTTAAAAAAGTGAAATTACAATTTTGCCCTTGAGACGTACACCAAAATCACTATTACTCGACCTCCACATTTTTCTATAAAGTAAATATTCCACACATAAATATCAAGGCTATTAAATCTAAGACAACACCACAAAACGCCACACAAACCCTTGATCCATAAGAAGAGTCTTGTCATACACCATTACTCTCTCCACACGACAATTTTTTTCTAAACAAAGTTAGTACTCTCTACACACCCCATTATTTATTAATATAACTATCCTATCTTTAAAAATGTCTCTTCGCACACTTATTATATTTCAACTTCTAGAACACTTTTACGTACTCTTCATACTTTACGATTACGTCTTCAATGCACCATACTTGTAATTTCACCAACTTCCACTTATTTTCTCCCTCCATCTCTCCAAAAACTAAGCAAACAAGTTTCTCTCTCTCTCTCTCTTTTGATAATTTCTTCTATATTAGTTTACAAAACTCACAAGTCGATATGTCATTTTAAGTGACATATTTTGACAGAGTAAAAACTCCAGAGTTGACATACATCTCATTGCATATGTCACAATGAATGTCATACTTCCACAATGTCATTTATAGTTGTATATCTTTGTCTCTACCCCAACAATATCAAATTAAGAGTAATCAACCAAATCTTAAACAAAAAATACCAAATTAATCGATTAACTCTCTTTGGAGTTTCTTAAACGCCAAATCTTAAACAAAAAACACCAAATTAGTGATGATGAATTTCTACTCCATTTTTCAGTCGAGAGTTTCTACTCTTTTTGGAGTCATATATAATAACAAAGTTCAGATTTAGTATTAATTCGGCAAGGTCTCAATTTGGACCAATACATAAGTAAATTCGGAGAATTTTGTTTAAAATAAAAAATGAGTTATAAAAAGTGTGTATTAAACCAAGGCCTAAAATATCACCGAGATTTCCGAAATATCACTGATATATATCGTTTTTTTGGGTATACGAGATGAAAATATTTGATATATCTCCACCAAATATTGAATATTTTTTTTGCCAATATATATTGCAATTTATGATATATTGATATATGTCGATCGATATCTACTATATATCTAATATAAATTGTTGACTTTGACCAATTTTTGACCAATTTTTATTAATATAATCGACAATAGTTTCGATATATCAACATACAAAACAAAATTTTAACCGATCAACAAAATAATATATATCCACCAATATATCGATATATCTAATATATTTCAATTTTTAGAATACACGATATATTGATCGAATTCGATATTTTAATCCTTGTATTAAACATCACAGAATGTGTTATAAACTTAGTAAATGTTGGTTATATTGTTAGTGAAGTTAATTCGCCGAGTAAATTCGGCATACTCCTAATTTGCCGTAACTTCGGAGAATTTTGTCACTATGTTTGTAGCTCTTTTCTTTTTGTGGTTTTATGCTCTTTTGTGAACATTTATTAGAGGTGTGTAACTCTTTGAAAACGGTGTGTGGAGAGAGAGTACCTGCACGGGGTGGGGGTGTGACGAGTATTACTCACTCCATAAGAAATAATAAACTTTAACCAAACTTAAACCCAAGAGTTAAACACTCTTAACCTTAGTTAACTCAACCTCTTGTTTCTTTTCAGTAAAGTCAGCAGCTTTAACCAACCAAAAAGAGAGAGACAGAGAGAGAGAGAGAGAGGGAATGGATTTATCACAGATCCTTTCCCTTTCTGTTTTCTTACTACTACAAAATTTTAGTCACATTTGTTTTTGGATATTAAGTTCCATGAGGCTTAACCTGTTTTATCCTAGTTTTTTTTCTTGATATATATGTTTTTTTCTTGTTTTTTAGAGTCCACTGTCTCTATATAGATTCTATGATCTAAAAGATCTTGTTTCATTTGCTAGTTAGTGATCGCATGAGACTTGAACATTAAGTATGACTTATTTTCCAGATGACGTGTTGGAACATATATTTGATTTCGTAACAGTAAACCAAGATAGGAATGCTATATCTTTAGTAAGCAAAACATGGTATATGGTAGATAAATGGAGTAGGAAGAAAATTTTCATAGGAAATTGTTATGCTATAACTCCAGAAAGAGTAATAGCAAGGTTTCCTAATGTGAAATCTGTTATTTTGAAAGGAAAACCACATTTTGCTGATTTTAATCTGGTTCCTCATGATTGGGGTGGTTTTGTTTTACCTTGGATTCAAGCTATGTCGAAAAGTTATCCGGGACTTGAAGAATTACGATTGAAAAGAATGATTGTTTCTGATGAGAGTCTCGAGTTGATTTCTTGTTCTTTTCCTGATTTTCAGTCTTTGGTTTTAGTTACTTGTGAGGGATTTAGTACTGATGGCTTAGCTGCTATTGCTGCTAATTGCAGGTCAGTGATTTATTAAATCTTTTCTGTTTTTTAGTTGTCCTTTCGATAAGTATTGCCATATGTAATTAGTATGTGAATCAGTTAGTGGATTATAATGCATTTTGTTATAATGGATGGGGATATGAATAGTAAGTTGCCATGCTTAAAGTAGATGAAATTTTACAGTTTATTGGTTTGTATCAGTATTCAGTAAATGAATATAATCATAATCATGTGAACTCTCTGTCCGTACTTAATTTTCTATATTTGATGCTTAGTGTTTACTATATGATGTGTTGGACTACATTGTGAGGAAAAAAAGGCTAGGGTTTATATATGAGACGTGTCCATTCTCTGATTTGATAAAAGAAAAATTCCCTTTATCTCATTGAACTTTAACAGGTCATTCTTTTAGATGAGTTGATGATATCAAACTAATTAGCATTGGTTTTTAAAAATTTAACTACTGAAACATTAATCATCTAAACTCTCGGTTTGTACTTAATTTCTCTATTTGTTACTTAATTTTCATTATATGACATATTCCCGTTCCGATATATATATTTGGATGTAATTTCTATGTGAAGGATCAGTTACTGGCTTGCATTGCATTTTGTAATAAAGGTTTGAGATATAAATAGTTCAGCACTTCAACTGCCAAGCTAAAAGTAGTGAAATGTTGTCAGTATATTAGTTTGTATAAGTAGGTGATATTGAGCTAATTGACATTGGTCTTCAAGTAGTTAAATAGTGAAACCCTAATCACGTCAACACTCCATTTGTACTTAAGATTCTCTATCTGTTGCTTCCTGCTCGGTATATGACATGCCTGTTGGAAGAAAAACTCTCCTTGCTATTTATGAAGGTTAAGATACATAGAGATGATCCTTGCTTTCGTAAGATACATTTTTAATTAATGGAAGTATAATCATGTAAACTCTCTGTTCGGATCACTTTGTGTGTTTTTTTTTTGCATGATATTATTTGTTTTGGCTATAAAGATAATGCTTGTTTAAAACAAAGCTTGGACTTTAAACTTAGAATTGTTTGGTGAATAGCATAAAAAGATATGATCCTTGTATTTAAAAGGTACATTATTAAAAATAGGTAATACGTACTAAAGTTGTTGGTCTCTCTATTTCTAAACCTTCTAGGGTTCTGAGGGAGCTGGATTTGCAAGAAAATGATATTGATGACCTAAGAGGCCATTGGATTAGTTGTTTTCCAGAGACTTACACATCTCTTGTTTCCCTAAATTTCGCGTGCCTGAAGGGTGAAGTAAATTTGGCTTCTCTCGAAAAGCTTGTGGGTAGATGTCAAAACCTCAAGAGTCTGAAGCTAAACCGAACAGTGCCCCTTGGAACTTTGCAAAAGATCCTTACACGAGCACCGCAGTTGGAGGACTTAGGCATTGGTTCATACATCTTTGTGCCAAATTCGGAGTCGTACTGTAATTTTAAGAATGCCATTCTAAATTGTAAATCAATCAGGAGCTTGTCAGGATTTTTGGGGATCACTCTTCGTTGTCTGCAGGCTGTCTACCCAATATGCTTGAACCTTGCTACCTTAAACTTAAGTTATGCGCCAGGAATTCCGGGTTCAGCTCTAATTGGTCTTATTCGCAATTGCCCCAAACTTCAACGCCTATGGGTATGTTACTGTTATGTGCCGTCTATCAGATTTTCTTATATTCCCTCCATTTTCGATCTTTGCTTAACAACGATAATTTAAAGTTGCCTTGTTATTTGCAGGTTTTGGATTGTATTGGAGATAAAGGGCTCGGAGTTGTGGCTTCTACATGTAAAGAATTGCTGGAATTGAGGGTGTTTCCATCTCTAGCTGGGGGTGAGCATACAGCTGTAACTGAAGAAGGCCTTGTGGCTGTATCTATAGGTTGCCCAAAGCTTCATTCGTTGCTATACTTTTGCCACCAGATGACTAACGCTGCACTCATAACTGTGGCAAAGAACTGCCCTAAGTTCACTCGTTTCAGGTTGTGCATCCTTGATCCTATGAAACCTGACCCTATTACATTACAACCATTAGATGAAGGGTTCGGGGCAATTGTTCAGTCATGTAAAGGCCTCAGGCGATTGTCTCTCTCTGGGCTTTTGACTGACCAAGTTTTCCTATACATTGGAATGTATGCTGAGCTGCTGGAGATGCTTTCAGTTGCGTTTGCAGGAGATAGTGATAAAGGAATGCTGTATGTGCTAAATGGGTGCAAGAACCTTCGGAAGCTGGAGATCAGGGATAGTCCCTTTGGTGATCTTGCTTTATTGGATGATGTGGGGAAGTATGAAACAATGCGATCCCTTTGGATGTCGTCCTGTAATGTTACTCTTGGAGGATGCAAAGAACTTGCGGAAAGAATGCCAAGGCTTAATGTGGAGATCATAAACGAAAAAAATCAGATGGTGGAAAATCTCGATGAAAGTCAGAAAGCTGAGAAGATGTATGTGTATCGAACTCTTGATGGCCCACGAGGAGATGCACCGAACTTTGTATGGAATTTATGAATGTACTAGACTTTAGGTATGGGTTATTTGAATCGTTTAGGTTTTTATTTATTAGATTCAGATGTATCTTGTGAATACTTTCCCTAGAGATAATTTATTATGTTTTGCTCCAGAGAACCATAATGTTGAGTGTAATCAATTTGTCACATGTATTTTCTAATTGTAGCAATTCTATACCTGGAAATGTTTGAAAATCTGCATTTGATATTACATGTTTTGTTTCCTAATATGATTAATTAATCATTTGTCTTGAGAAGATAAGCAAAAGGGGTTAGAAAGGTGAGAGAAACAGAGCTGGTAGAAAGTGAGTTATAGGACAGAGGGAAATATAATTTTTTTTAAGAGATGAGTGGAGTGAGATTGGATTGCAGACCCTCTGTGGATAATAGAACTTCTTGGACCACCATTTCTTTCATCTTTTGGTGTTGGGTTGCAGTCCACTCCTTTCTAATGGAAATTTTCTCAGTTTCCTGTCATGTCTTTTACTTTTTTGTTGTCAGTGGATTTAATTTTGAGACTATTGAAATTATGTTTTGATTACATAAGATAAAAAACACAGTAATATATATGGAGGATAAGTCTAGATGTTCTGGTTCCTGATTGATTTGGGATTTTCTTGTTTGGTGAGATGCTGAGGGCACGTTGAGTCCCAATACTGAAATAGGTTCAGGATAATAGTGCGAGCAATGGGGTCGTGTTCTTTGAAGTGGTGAAGGTATGAAAGCCGTTATCGTCAATGTTGTTTCAAGTCAAGGTTTACCAATTATTTTCAGTAGCTAAGTTGGAGGATATTTTCCCATTCTAGGTTTGTGTGTTAATGTCGCGAAAATGACTCCCACACCAAACTAGGACACCAAACTGTTGATGGAAATGGCCTTGGGAATGTTCTCGAGAAAATTAAGTGACAGGGAATAGAGAGACGAGGGGAAAATAATTTCTAGAAAGTGAGTTGTGTTGGGGTAGTCTAGTTTGGTTGAGAGATGGGCAATGAGGGAGGGCATTCTAGTTTTTGAGATTGGATTGCAGAGAAAGTATATTATCTACTTTTTACTATATAGGTTTAAGATGAAGCATAGTATTTATTTATGGAGGACAAATCTAGCTCTTCTGGTTTCTAATTGAATTGCGATTTCTCTGCGCACAATTAGTCCCAATGTCCCGATCTTAGGTTCAGGATAATAGTGCCGAGTTTGTCTTTTTACCAGCCGCTGCCGTGGGAAATGGCAGAGGAATGAAAATCGTTATTATCATCAATATTGTTCAAGCATAGTACAAAATATCAGGATATGAAAAAATATATTTATGGATATGTATAGTGGATATATCTCTCTCTGTAGAGATATATTACATTGGGGCATCTGCAAATATCGTGAATATATCAAGATATATCGATAAATATCTACAGACTATGTGTGGATATTTCTGACTGCAAATATCATAGATATATCGCGATATATCGACAAATATCGATATATATTTACAAATATCGATAAATATCTACAAATCAACTATATTTTATTTGAATGTGGTTATTGTAAAGGTTGAATTTGATCAGTCATTGTAAAATATGAATAATGTTAATAGGACTACATTCAATTTTAATTAAATAAAATCAATGATAAATCATAATTTTTTTATATAAAATTCAGAAGAGTCTCTTTTGTATTTTCGATATTTAAAACACGAAAATCAAAACAATACAATTTTCATTGATCAACCTTTCCAAGATATGTATATATATACTCCACTACTCCACTTTAACAACAAAATAAATATTACATATATACAACTTACATATCCACTTCTAAGATATTCAACAAACACATAAATAACATTATATATCTACTTCCACAACAAAATACATGAAATAAAATAAAATAAAGTTACACTATATATATGAAATAAAATATTTGATTTTACACAAAATGAAATTACAGTACATGAGATACAATAAAATATCCCACGAGCCCTTCTCGTAGAACCTTTGGTACTTATCTCTAGATAGTTGTCGAGTCATCTCGAACTCGTAGTCATCCTCGTCTGAGTCTTCTTTAGGAGGGTGTGCATACATGGCAACACTATAATGTTCTTGAGTTTTATTTGTTGTTGTTGTTGTTGTTGTTTTTTTTTTTTTTTTTTTTTTTTTTTTTTTTTTTTTTTTTTTTTTTTTTTTTTTTTCTCAATCCCAAACTCAACCATTTGTCGAAACATGTCTCGAATTTCCTTTCACATTTCGAGCATTTCTCAACATTTTTGCTCTTACTTTAAGCCTTGTAATGCCACCTCCAGCTAAAATCTTATCACAGTATTTGCACTGTGTCCCATTTTTATTTCCAGAGATACGAATAGCGTGGTCCTACCCGATATCAAATCCCTTTGACATTTCTACTCTCGTTTAACACAAACGAGAATAATTTAATATATACATCAAAAAAATAATTAAATTTGATAATTCCTATTTAAAAATACATGGATCAAGTACATAACTGTCTCGACGAATGCCAAAATAGTTAAATAACATTTACACTTAAAGAAACCAACAACTTAGATCATCTCAAAACGAATAAAGATAAGCTCCAAATAATGCCCCTATAAAATAAATGAAGTTCCAACCCTAATGATGCACAATGAACCTATTAGTTAAAAATTGCTCAAAAACGAATTCTACTCTATTTTTGGGTCACCAAAAACTATCTTTTGAACCATGTTGTTCCAAATGAAAACCACTATCTAAAAGTAGGTTACAAACAACGTACAAAATGTTCAGGAATGATTAAAGAAGCTCTTAGTTCATTTCTAAAAATATCTCTCAAATTAGGTTCATGCACATAAAAATAGAACACGGTAGGTTTTCTAGCTGAGTTACCAATAAAATAACTTTTCCTACAGTCATCCAAATGACACCTCACTTGATTATTTGAAAACTAGGATATATACAGTTACTTTTTCATGTACAACCCGATGTCCCAATCTCAGCCTAACTAGAAGTAATTATAGCGCGAACTTGGTAACAATCCAAATTTTTAGCAATCGAAAATTCTGACGGGCTATCATTGGGATAACACAACTCTTTCCATAGATATCCAAAAGCATCGAGGCTTTTTGCGTTAAACTTCTAACACATAGAACTTACTTCTTTATGTTTTACAAAAAAACTCGATCTCATTCTAAATAGGCGAAAACTTTGCTCGAACACAGTGTGCAAAAACTGATTTCTGACGCACTATTTTTCTGTCAACCCAACTTCAGGGTGCCATATCTATCTCCACAGGCCTCAGAACGTATTGAGGCCAATTGGGTTAGAAAGTAGACTCATGGGTCTTAATTTTTCATGTTTTACCAAAAACCTATCTCTCCTTCTAGACATATCAAAACTGAGGTCTAACATTGTGCAGAAACTGTTTTTCTGACTAGCAAAATTTTCTGACACGTAGTATTTTGGAGTGCATATCTTTTTCCACCCACATCCAAATTGAATGAGGCTTGCTGCGTTGGATAGAAGACTCACTAAACTATCATCCAGAATTTGATTCAATCAGAAAGACCAAGATTCCACTTTGATATGAAGTTTCAAATATCACTGTAGGAAAACTATTTTAATACGATCCACACTAAACTTAAAGTTGCGTATCAAAGATAAACTCTTCGAGACTAACTTTTCATGCATCCCCATCTCGATCACCATCCGACATCAAGTACCAACTACCTAATGACAACCCATATAGTTCACACAATAGACACCACTTTAGAAACAAGGTATCCACACCAAGAAAAATGCTAGTAAAACAAATATGATAGAGCAAAGGATCCACATCATGGATTAACAAATTTAACTAATTACATCATAAGACAGTTGCCATGTGATTCACTTAATACCAGGTTTTACATCTAAGCATTTATCTCTACCGCCATTGCGAAACACGAAATGGGGAATTTATTTAAGATTAATTGTGTATAGTATACTGATTTGCGCACAAAGTATCTATAAGCAGCAACCTTCTTTCTCCGAGAACTTGTATTATCGATTGAGAGAACCATCTTACCAGCTTCTCTAGGTGTGAAAGAATTGTGAATTGGTTATTCCAGTGTAGCAATCCTTTTTGGCTTTTCTATGGCAATAGTGTAGCTTCCCTCCATAATTGGTATGAATTCAGCACTATATTCCACTTCCCATCCTCCCACCACTATATCCCAAGTTATTGTTGCACCACACTAAGAACAATGTAACAATTCAAAACAATCAAAGGTGGTCAGTTAACTTAACCCAGCCCAGTTTTCAAATTAGAATCAACCAAAAACTATGAAGTAAAAGGTTCAGGCGATAGGGATAAGCCTAGGAGACACGAGGCACCCATTTGGCCCAAGCCTAAGGTGCCTTAGGTGCTCTTATGCCTGCATTTAACCTTAATGTACTCAACTTAGAACTCAAATTAACATTTTTAACACATGAATACCACAATTCCATCAATTTCAAGGTTCACTTTCTCTCCTCCTCTGACATTAAACTCGGATGCTGGTTTAGGCGGACCGTCCTCTTGTTCGTTTGGTCGACCAAGTCCATCATACTGGATTGGCACATTCTTAGGTTTTATAAACCTAATCACTAGTAATTGATAAATTTAGATCAATTACATAAACTAAAAGGAGTAGCAAAATTAAGCTAGAGCAACAATATTTAAAATCTTAATCAGGTTTGCACATAATAATTAAGTAATGTAAATTCATTAATAGGAAGATCTTTCAAATTAAAAAAAATGGGTCTATCTGAAAAAGAAGTGGACAAGGAAGGTTTCAAGTTAAAGAAATAGCAACCCTACCACCAATGACCAAACTACCAAGACCATTCAAAAAAAAAATTTTGTTTTTTTTAAACAATACAACATGGTGGAAGCTACAAATTTGTTTTAACATTTCTGGCGATGATTAACTTACTTCTAAAGGGTCTCAGCATCATTCCCTTCCTTAGATATCACAAACTTGCTCTTAGTTCTTTGAGTAAGGAAAGGACTAAACATGGAATACAACATAGTAAAGTACCATGGAACATTAATAAAAACCTACATCACCGAAACTCACATTAGAAACACTGAGATTCTAAGCAGATTCAATGTCAAAAAGCAGCACTTACCTTTCTAGCAACCATTTCAAGATAATTATCTTGAAACAAAGACAAAATTTGGCTAGAAGCAACTTTCAGTTATCTCTTGGGCATATCTTTGAGATCAGTAACTTGAATAATTGAGTTCACTCCACCTGGCTTGAAATCCAAAAGATTGATCCCTTTTTCAAGAATTTGAACTCTCCGTCTAAGAAATTGCTTAAGCCTTCAATTCATCACCAAAAATTCTTTCGACTTTCTCTATCGCTATATCGTCGAAATATCGTGATATATCTATAAATATCGTCAATAGTTACACTAGTATTTATCCAATTGAATATCGCGATATATTGCTACATTTTGTACTATGGTTTCAAGTCATACTAAATTTAGGGTGTGTTTGTTTACTCACTTTTAGTCATAGGGATTTCAGAATTTTTGGAATTCCGACAAATCCAAAAACCGAAATTGATAATATTTCAACCTATGTCAAATTTTGATTTCGACAAATTTTCAGAATAAATGATATTTCGACCCTATGTTGTATTTTCCGGGTTTTTTTTTAAATCAAAATATCCAATGAAATTTCAACATTCCGTTCGGAATCTTGAACACTGTTTTTAGTTAGTTAAAGAAAGGAAAGCTATAGAATAGTCACTTTGGAATAGAATGGAATGGAAACTAAATTTTGGTATTATATGCTTGGTAAAGTAGGGAAAATAAAGGAAAACCAATAGATGGAATAAACCATATTTGTTATGCAAATACTAAAGAAAGGAAAATAAAGGAAAGGAAAACAACCCATTTCACCTATTTTCTTTTTTCTTTTACATTTCTCTCAAATCCGTGGGTTGACCCTCGGAATAAAAAACATTTCCATTCCATAGTTTTGTTTCCACAGGAGAAATACTATTTCCTTTCTATGGCAAGCAAGCATACCAAATTTATGGAAAAAGGTAGACCCTGAGTTTGGAGTGTAGTGATCAGAGAAACTAACTAATACTAATAAGAATGAAGAAACTCAATATGAAAATCAAAGATTCCATTAAACTAAAAATGAGTGTTCTTGAAGAACAATATCGGTTACAATTCTCTCTCTTTTGTTCTTGTTTTACAAATTTTTTGTAATGATTTTGGAATGAATCATTTATTCCTTTTCCAGTCTTTATATAGTGTTGTAAGTACAACTTTGTCCAATCAGCTTGTGCCATGTGTCCCTTCTCTTTATCTTCCTCCTTTTCCCGCTTAGACCTGCAACATACAAACTACAATTACGAAATATCGACCCTTACATCGATATTTCTCATTAGTCATGATATATGGGCTGGAATATTGGGTTGACGATATTTGCCCACGACATCGCCCCCTCTCGACACTTTCAAATTTCAACCACGAAAAATTTGAATGTTTCGAGAACCAACATAAATTTAAAGTTTCAAAATTCAAAAATTTCAAAATATCAAGCGGTTAATTACCTCTTGAAAATGAACAATTATTACGAAATATTAGATATAAAAGCTTCCAATCGCTTTCTCTCTCTTCACTTATTCACAAAAACTTGAGACACTCCAACCCCACCACCATTACCGAACTGAAAAAGCTTCAACTTGGATTTTTCCGATGTCTCTATCATCAAAACTTTGTGCAAACTTGTCAGGTTAGTCAACATAAACACTTAATATGTGATTTTCTGCAATAAACTCATCGTTGTCTTTAATTTCTTGATGAATTACACCTGTTTCTCTTTCTAAATTACTAAAAATTAGGGTTAAGGTTTTGAGCTTAAACATGCTATTTGTGTATCTCTATACTAACTAGACCTTGAATTATAATTTTTGACAGTATGGCTAGGAGAAAAACTTGTGTTAACTTTAAACACACCCTCTCGAAATAATCCTGGCTTCAACATCAAGAACGCATCTATCGACACACAGTTCTTCACCTCGAAACCCGACATTATCCCCAAGAGACCTCGATACGCGTTTAATTAATAATATATTATATACTTATACTAGATATAGCGATAGTGGCTTAGATAAAGGATATAATTTTAATAAAAAATTTATTATTTCTAGTGATACCGGCATGTCGACCGAAAGTATTAAATCTGCAACTCGAATCAACTCATCCTCTTCAGCCTCGTCATCACAAAGGAACGAGACTGACCAACCAGAATGGCGTGCCACGTATCTGGCTGATGACTTAACTTGCCATCCCTTCGAGACTGTGGAATCCGACTCCGATCACGAAGTTATGGACGATCATAGTATATGGAGTAGTGGTTTAAACCCTTGCTTTCCAAAAAGACCCAACTTAGACATAGTTAGAGTTGCCTACCAAATACCAGACTCTGTCCATCTTTGACATTATGCTGGAGGTACAAAAGGAACTGGATGCTAAAGTAACGAACTCAAAACCACCATTATTACTGTTGGGCAACTAGTTGCTGGCTTGCACCTTCCTTTATCTAACCTCGATCGAGAAGTGCTTAACTACCTGGCCATTTCTCCTGGCCAAGGCACATGCAATTTTTGGAGATTTTTGTACATTTGTAAAATCTATAATTCTCACCTTGCACCGTCTGGCCATCCCAAAGAATTCGTTTTATTGACATTTAAAAACACTACTCCTTTCTTGAACGTAATGAGAAGAATAAACATGGTATAAAAGAACCCAATGGTTATTTTTACCCCAAAAAAGAAATGAACTGCGCAGGCATCATAAAGATAAATCGAGATAGCGATTTTAGATGGCCATTATACCCTATCATCATATCTGGTCAATAGGAATCATCTGTTGCGATCGCTGTTCCATCCTTGATACATCCTGTCTTTAACACTAGAGGTACGTTATTTTACGACATCCCATCCCTCCTCCATCTCGGAGCTGCTATCTGATTGGTCTATCATTGCGACTTTGTTTCAGTACCAAAACCAGCCTCGATGAAAAGTCTTGGAGAATCCCCTAGAGTAATGGATCTTCTAAGAGGCATCGAGGAAATCAACTTTGCTTTCGAATCAATCCGTGATAAACACGGCAATCCAAAACTGACTGTCGATCTTCCAGATATCGACAACTACGTCGCTCCCTTGTATTTCTTAAAAAGTACCGTCCTTCGAGGTCAAGATTTTTTACCTCCCCAATCTAGAATGCCATGTAAAACTACTCCATGTCCCTTACAGCCTTGTTCCTCTAAAAAAGTATTAAGAAAAACTTTTGATTCAACTAAATTACCTGCTAATACTCCTCGATGTTATTTTGAATATATGCTTAATGGTTTTAAAATGACTGAAGATCCTTTTCCTCAAATCAAACAAGAGATTCCCGATTTCTATAACTATCCTCTTTTGAACGATGTGTTTGATCACCACTGCTTATTGTTCACAGATATAGCATCTCGTATTCCCCAAGTTCCAGTCAAATCATCAAAATCTCTGGATAAGTTTCTTAAAGGAAAACCAACAGATGGCAGTTCTTCCCAAGCTCCCACTTCTTCCAAAGATAAGAATGTTGACACTGGCCTTCTTTCAAAGAAAAGAAAAGAACCTTGCCATATTCCCGCACCACCAGCCTCGAAACCGAGCAAAACTGCAAAAACTACTACCATCGCACCTGTTAATATGCCCTCAAAATCTTCAACTATCCCATCAAATCCAAAGACTACTACTTCTGATTCTTCTTCTTCAGGTGGTGATTTTGAGGTGAAACTTGTCCTTTGAGATCACACCAAAGTTCCCAAAATTGCTTCCCTGTTAGCTGAACCTCCGATATCGGGTCTCGGAAAAGCTCTTGTGCTGAACATTATACTTCCTCGAGATAGGTCAGCAATGATTGAAATCAGCATAGATGAACGATTCCAGCTTCTTTGTTCTTCTATTGAAAAAGTAAGTATCTATCAGTCCCTTTACTCTTCCCTTAATTGACTTATTCTATATTCATTAACTATATCTCCCTCCCAGGTTAAAATTGCTGTTGTGGGACAGTTCGATAGCGAAATGGCTAGTTTTCGTCGTTATAGGGTGGAGAATCAACAATTGAAGAAGGACAAAGAAACTCTTCAACAATCCCTTGATAAAGTTCAGAAAGATCATTCCGTCGAGATGAAGAAATATTTTGCTGAACACACCGCTGCACCAGAAATTGCAAAGCTCTTTTGAGGCTATGGAGAAAGAACTTGCCCAAACCAAAACCTCCCTCGCTACTGAAAAAGCTGGATGGGCAGCTGAAAAAATTGTCCTGGAAACTGAACTGGAGAAAGCCCATTCCAAAGTGGCTGCTTATGCTGATAACATGCAATACTGTGTGGACACCATGAAAAGCTTCAGACCATATCTACCTGCCGGTCTTATCAAAGCATCCAATCTTGATTCGAATGACGAGAGCGAGGTGCCCTCCGGTATTGCTGCTCAGGATTTGGATACCGATGCTGTTGACTCTGCAACCCCTGCTGCTGGGACTGTCGATGCCAACATGTTTACCCCCGTATTCAATCCTGATTCCTTCATTAGCACTCCTAGTTGCTTGGACGATCCAGAGATTCAAGCTAGTCTCAATATCCTTCTCGAGACGAAAAAGCTTGATACAAACCCTAACGAGATCTCCACCCAGCTCTAGTTTCCTTGTCTTAAAGCTTTGTAATTGTAATATTGATACAATGATCTGGCTATTTCTTAGAAATGATCTTAATGTTTAACATTGAATATTGATGCTGGTTAAACTGATCTTGTAACTGCTTAACACTCTTTTTGAATTATGGAAAATAGATCTTTTTGCTTCTTATAATCTCATTTTGTATGCAACATATATGATATTTATCATACTTAAACAGGAAATAATCTCATTTTTGATACCACTCCTAATCAACAAAATATTGATACTTCATATAGGTACTTAATATATATCTTGAATTTAAAAACAAGTTTCGATACCCCTCCACCTAAAAAAAAAACAGTATCGATACTTAACATATATTTGAATATAAAAACCGAGTTTCGATACCCCTCCAATTAAAAGCAGTATCGATACTTAACATATATTTGAATATAAAAAACGAGTTTCGATACCACTCCAACTAAAAGCACTATTGATACTTGATAAGAGCCCAAAACTGTAGTTTTAACCCCTTAATAATCATACTGTTAGACCAATTATGTGAATAATAAGTAAGAGTTAATACTGATTACGTGTTTTTATGCATTTTAGGCTTCAAAGTCCATTATGTGCAGAAATGTGCCACTTTAGCGAAATAAAGGAGCAAAAGTCAGCGGAACTTCCGAATGCCATATCTTTGGACTCAGACCTCGGAATGAGGCCTACCTTATGTCAAAACGACCGGCGCGGAAAGAGCTTTGCAATGGTCCAAGCCTTGACCCAATCAGAGGAGCAGAAGTGGACGAAAAGTCTGTGGAAGCCAGCTGCAGCTGAAGAGGCCTTTTGGATTTGAAAGAATTGGGTTTTGGGCCCGATTCTCGCCCCAAAACATGGCTCCAAGCCCATGCACGTTTTTGGATCTGAATGTATAAAACAAAAAAGCTTAGCTCTTCATTAATGGTAGCCGGTGGTTGGAAAATAATAGATAGCTTAGAATAGAAAGTAGCCATTAAAATAGCTTCTAGATCTAGTTTTATTTAATTGTTTTTTATTAAGTATAGTTTCAATATCTAATTCATTTCATTAGATTAAACCTTGAATCTTGTTCTTCATTTGATTAGATCAATAAAGTAGTATTCTTTATCAATTTTGATTTTGTCAATTCCAATTCTAGATCTAATTTCAATTTAGTCATTAAATTAGATTTCATTATTGTTTAATTAAATAAATTTCAATGCTTTATATTATGTTTAGTTTTAATATAAATGGAAATGATTGCGGAATGATTCAAGGCTAAACCTCCATTAGAGGGGGTTGTGAAGCCTTGATGAAAGCTTGATTCCGATTATCGTAGAGTCGTCATATTTTCTATTCCACTCTAGAAATGATTAGTTCACCATGAGAATGGGTTTAATTGTTCACATGCTAGTTATGAATTGGTAGAAATGCCATGTATAATTAGGGATTAGGAATAACCAATTGTTCTGCAAGAGCGATTCAATTCGGATTACTGACGATTCGCCGTTAGTGGATTAAGTTGAGTTATGGCGAATCAATCCCCTCTAACTCCTTATCATAGAATCAACGTAGCATTCTCTTAGTATTACGATAACCGACTAGTTGCATCTTGTGGGTAGTTGCATCGTAGTATAATTCCCCCCATTAAAACTCTCATAGACTTAAAAACGACTAGTTAGATTAGAAAACATCCATGCTAGAGCACTAGGAGTGGAACGAACTTCGTACTCCATTCTATTTCGATAGATTCGAGAGTTGAAGATTTGATAACTTAGGCACGTAAAAGTAGAAGTTTAGTTTACTTACGTTGTGGATTCATCGCTCATTTCAGTAGGTAGACTATTCATTTATAGTAATCAAATGGCATTGCCATCTTAGTTGCACTTTAGCATTGTTTTCATAATAGAATTAGTAATTTTTAAGTCCCATTAAACCCACCCACCCTTGTTTGATTCATACTGTGGTTGCCGTTTCAGTTTTGGAAAAATTCCGCGAGGAAATATACCGAAGCGCCCAGCTTACAAAAGAGCGACCAATTCGCTATGTTACTGGAATTTGATCAATACACCGAAGCCAAAAGAAGCGCCACCCGCTAAGTTCTTGGACTTTCGAATTTACATAAGCGGCGCCCAGCGCCTAGATAAATGGCGCCAGCATTTTAGCTGAAATTTCCGGATTTCCACAGTTGATTCAAACTTCGAGTTGTCAAGTTTTCGTTTCTACTCTCTTATATACACTTGAACACGCGCATTACACAAGACGCTATTCATAAAGCGAAGCAAGGGCCTTGTCAGGTATTCCTTTCTTCCACACCTCGCATCTTCTCGTTAGAGGTTTATACTAGTACATCGAGAATTGTTTGGAGTGTTGCATGTTTAGTTAAGCTCGACTTAGCCTTGCATGAGATTAAGGTCCGGCGAACAAAACACCTAACGTAAATACACAACAACATCAACAAACAAGTCTATCTAGTATACCACAAACTACACCTCTAGCTACTATATCACACACACCACCGATATAATGGGGAAGAAAGAGAGACTCCTCTCTCGGACTTCTACAAAGCCTTGAGCGATAGCCCCAAATCTTGCATCGTTCTAGCGGACCCACCGGGATTTCAGAATCCCTCCAAATATTTTTAATTTGTTACCCGTTTTTCATGGTTTAGACCATGAAAAACCTTACCAAACATCGTGGGATTGAACAAGTCCTTATAACATTCCACCATCCTACGGTTGGTTGAACAAATTAAATTAAGGGTATTCCCTTTCACCTTAGCCGATAAAGGCGTCTTGGTTAACGCCCAAAGCGCTGAATTACTGTGGACTCGTGGGCTAAACTTGTTCAAATGTTTATGGAACATTTTTACCCACCCCTAAAGACGGATGAGATGCTTTCCAAGATTCATTTCTTTTTTTCGACAAAATCCTCATGAATCATTTTCGAGGCTTGGAATCGTTTCACCGATCTGCTATAGAGTGTCCACACCATAACTTAGCAAAAGACACGTTAGTTCGTGCCTTTTCAAAGGACTTCAACATCACCATAAAGAAGTCCTAGACATAATGAATGGGGTAGTTTCTTAAGTAAAGGAGCCTCGAGAGGCTTATAAATTTTTAGAGGATCAAACTAAAAGCGAAATAACAACCGGGGGTAGTGATGATATCCCCCGCTCCGCTAGTTCTTCTTCCACAGTTAAGGCTACCAGTATGTTTGAGGTTAAATCAGATCCTGAGCTTAAAACTCTAATTGAATCCCTCACTAAAAAGGTAGATGCCATTTCTGTACAACAAAAGCCAATCCCCGTCATGAATGTAAATTCAAATCCATGTAGTTTCTGTTGGAGTCCTGAGCATCCCGATTCACACTGTCCTATAGCCTATGAACAGGCTTGTTCCATTAATAGTGAACCTAACGCCCCTTGGAGACAAAATCCCAACTTCGGTTGGAGAAATAACCAAAACGTCACACCTCAAGGGTACAATAATCAATATGTTAGGCCTACGCAAAGCTTTAACCAAGCCCCACTACGACAAGGACAGGGTCAGGGTAATTTTAATAATTATAACAACCAAGTGCAACCTCGACAAGGTCAAGCACAAGGTCAAGGTAATTATAATAATTATAATGCTAATAGAGGTATCGTTCCGGTAAATAATAACTATCAAAATCCACCAATAAATAATTCACGGGAAATAGTTCCAGTAACACCACCCGTGACCACTACACCCACACAACCGGATCGTCTAGACACCTTTATACAAGTGAGCCAAAAACTTTTCCAAACCATGGCTCAATCCAACCAACAACTTCTACAATCCGTAAATAATTTAACCCAACAATTGGCTCAAGATAAAGCCCAACCCAAAGGTGTGTTTTTCGTGTAACGCAAATACCTAATCCTAAAACAACAAACACGACCTTTGAGGTCACCGATAATACTAGTAATGAATATGAAAATGTAGGTGAGATAAATGCCATCACCACTCTCCGTTACGCAGAGTGGTTTATAACAAAGTAACTATGCCTATAGTTACCCCCACCAAGAGCCCTACACCTGCTATTTTACTAGATACGAAATAGAAACCCAAGAGCCTACCACTTAGTAGAGGTACCGGTTCACAACACAACCTAAGAAACAAAAGCCACGGTTAAACATCCAAATTGATACCATTGCTAAATATAGACGAAACCACCGCTTCCACAAAAATTAGCCATGTTAACTAGGGATACAAATTACGAGGAGATTAGGGGCGTTTTCAAGAATCTAACTATAAACCTTCCTTTCCTCGAAGCTATAAAAAGCTACCACACCATGCTAAGTTTCTTAAGGAATTGTGTACTACTAGGCGTAAAGACAAATATACCGAAAAGACGCTTTTAACGAACAATTCCCAACCTTATCCGAACATAATGGAATTGTTAAGTACAAGGACCACGGGTCGATCCTTCATACAATGCACCTTAGAGATTCCTATCACGACCACCGCATTATTAGACACGGGGCTAGTGTTAACTTACTCCCATTTTATTTGTATAGACAAATAGGTCTAGACAAAATGCAACCCACTAAAATGACGTTGCAATTAGCGGATCGGTCTATTAAGTATCCTAAGGGTGTAGTCGAAAATGTGTTGGTAAAAGTGCGAGATTTCTACTATCCGGCTGATTTTGTAGTCCTCGATACGAAATTAAGCTAACGACTCTGTCGATCATTCTAGGGCGTCCCTTTCTTGGCAACCGCCAATGCGCTCATTAATTGCCGTGATGGTTCAATGTCCATGTCTTTTGGCCATCTTGCATTGAAGTCAATGTTTTTAAAACAAGGACACGATTACCCGATTCGTCTATGGATGGAGAGGTTAGCATGATCGAGAGCTTTGCTTTCGAGATTATTTCAACAACACGTTCCCCGATAGTCATATGCGAAAATTCTTTCCTTTGGAAAGTCGGACTCAACATTTTCATTCCTACACTAGTCGATACACATATTATTGATGAGGGCCGGGATAGATAACTTTCTCAAAGATGTAGAGGACTACCATAGTAATGTGGATATGACCAATCTTGATGAGGAATTTGATGAGTTTCTTCGAGTAGGTGACAATTCACCCTATCAAGAACTAACTTGCACAACATCCACCTCGATTCCCCTCCTTCCACCTTTTCAAAGGAACCTCGAGTTTGCACTCGAGCCTCTTGTTTCTCCTGTGCTTCATAATTTTTTAAATCCTCCTAGCAAACGGATACTTCAGAAGGACAACCTATTTGACACCTTCATTTTCAGAATTGAGACAGTCCCTACACACACAATGAATGAGTTCGATGCTAAAACCACATCCTCATTGTGTACAAGCTGTCTTTCTACAACTTATCCATATCCACCATATTCTCCACAACCATTCACTTTTCCACATATTTACTAGAACACCCACTCATTCAAAAATGAAAAAGAAGGTGCATGATAGGTTACCTGATAGGGTTATCCAACTTCGTTTGGATTCCACTAGGCGTGGTCGTAGGAAATCTTGGTGTTTGATTGTGTTTGGATATGTTTTCTGTGATATTTATTTATGGAATGATCCACAACTATTTCGGTTGTTGATATATGATCAACTGCATGTTCATACATATGTTTTAGATAAAGTCTTGAGTATCTGACTATAAACGACTCAAATTTCTGTGTTGGTGCATTTCCTTTCATTCCAATATATTGGTGAGTGCACCATTAAGGTAACCGGCCCTCCCCTATGGAGTGTGTGGCTGTAAGTACCGGATCCTAAGTCCACGGTTCACATAGTTCACGTTTTCCACTCTTGCATGTTTTCTCGGATTTTTGAGTCATGTTTCTCTATGGTGTGAATTATGTCATTATTGCTTATTGTTTTTCCTTCTAAAACTAAAATAAAAAATAAAAAAATAAAATAAACATAGTAATCTAGGAAGTCTCGAATCGACTTTAAAAGACCATCGCTAAAACAAATTTTGAAGCTTCGTTGTAAAAAATTTGTTTGGGGGTGGGGTGTTAAATGTTTCCATACTAAAATGTTTTATGTCCCATTAGAGTTGCTTAGGCCGTTTTATTGTATTACGATTCGGATTGACATAATCTATTAATTTAGATTTCATTCGTTCAAGATAAACTTACGTCATGCACGCATTTCGAGGCGTTTTCCACTATCACGTATGTCATCTGAAGTCGGAATAGAGTATTTTATGGATCATTGGATAGGAAATTCTCTCCTGATCATTTCCATATTTCATTCGCAAAAATCGGACCGGTAACGAAGCGGGAATTTTGATTTGAAATTAAAAAAAAATCGAAAAAATCAAAAATTTCGATTTTGGGCTTGGGCCAACCCGCGCCCACCCGCGCCCATGGAGAGCGCGCTCGCGCTCTTACCTTCTTTAGCAACAGTTCATCGTTCTTCCATCTTCCACCGCCATTAACAAGCTCAAAACCTAGAAAAATAAAAATTAAAAAGAAATACCATAAACCCACGCCAAATAAATCAAATCCCAACCCCAAATCGACTTCAAACACCAACCACCACAAACACCACCGATTTCAACCACCAAAACCCACCGAAATTTACAAAATTTGGTGCTGCGCCTCCACCACTCCACCACCACCACTGTTCTTAAAATCGGTCGAGTTAAACCACCACCACCACATCACATTTCAACCCTCACTCCATTCCAAAACTAGATGGCTCAACGAATCATACCGGAGCAAGTTTTCACTGCCGACCATTTTGCGCCGTTTTACGGTGACGAAATGGCTAGTAGAGACTGGAATAGTCTCTGGTACTCGACCGAGGACTTCTACCACGAAGACTTGGTCCGACGATTCTACAACACTAGGGAGTTGGAGGGGAGTAGGATTTTTGTGATGGTCAGGAAGAAGAGGAGGGAGTTGACTACGGGACTGTTGGTTGAGATTCTAGGCATTCCGCCTAGAATCCACGTGGATGCCATTTTACAGGATCCTCAGTTCGACGGGGTAGAGCCGTTGATGGGCATTACTGTCATCAATGGGAGCTACAATCCAAACTCCCATTGTGTTCGCCAGGCTTCCCTCAGGACCAACCAACTGGCTACAGCTCAGTGGATTGGTCGGAATGTCCTAGGCAAGGACAAGGTCGATGACATCGGTCCGACCCTCCCTCCCATCCTCCTGGGTACTCCAGGCGGAAGTATGATTTCTGTATCCTGGAGTTTTTGCTGAACATGATCAGGGGGTTCGGAAGGTCTTTGGCACCTCTTCCTGTGCTTATCACTAAGATCATGCTGAAGATGAAGGCAACTCCGGCATCTGAGAGGATTTACATTACCCTGCACCGGAACCCGCGCATCTATAGGGAGTGTGTCCAACAAGTTTGGTTGAGGGCTGAGGATAGAGAGGAAGAAGAAGAGGAGGCTGGGGGACAGCAGGATGATTCGGAGGAGGATGAGGAGGATGGGACTTGCTTTGATACGGATGCCTTCCAGAGGTGTTGGTCTGATGCTGAGCGCATGACTATGCTACATAGGGGCATGCGTTCACTCAACACTCTCTGTGCAGACCTCCGGACTCGACAGGCGACCATTCACCACAACTTCGAGATCCGCACCCAGAGGGAGGATGAGAGATGGGAGCAGGCGAGGGCTGAGATGGAAGCCCAAATACCATTTTAAAGTGGATATGCTAGCACGCTTCCCCTCGACCTCGACACTCGCCTCACGAGGACCGCACTATGAGACATGGCGTCGTCGGCGAAGGATCGGCTACTTCTTTGGACCTTCGGAGCCCGGAGCCACCACTTTCGAAGTTCAGGCCCTCCGCCACCAGTGGCGAGGTGTTTAGAGAGGATGAGGAGTGATAGTCGTAGTTATTTTTGTTTTATAAGTTGTTGTTTTATTTACTTTTGTTGTTTTTATTGTAATGTAACTTTTATTTCCGTAATTTGAATTTTGTAAGTGAAAGGACCTCCGAATGAAAATTTTAATATAAGGGGTTATTTTCAGTTTGTGTGCTTGTTTCATATTGACCCCACCTTCCCAACTTGTTTGGGGGTGGTTTGATTATGTCAAGCTGTATTTTTTATAAAAAACCCTAGTGTTAGAATTTTTTAATGCGGAGTAAGGTGAAAATATGGTAGTTTAGGCATATCTATGATTGAGAATCATTGTAGGATGAAATCTAGATTAAATAGGTACATTCAGTCATAAAATCCAAATAAGAGATACTGGGTTTGAATTAGAATCCAGGAGATGAGTTGTTTCCGTTTTCGAGTTTGGAAATTTTAGGATTTCCGGAAACTGCCGTAATTAGTTTTGGCAACTTTCCGATCCATTCTAGCAACTTTAAACCTATATAAACTTGATACAATCTATCCTCACAACTCACACTACACCTAAACTCCATCACTCACCCTTCACACCCGCGATTCCCACATTTCGTCTCCATTTTCACAAAATCGCACCTTCGGGCCTTCCCCGCGCCTAGTTAGTTGGCTTCAGCCCTACACTTCTGTCGAAAAAATTTGCTCGCCCAGCGCTCAAGTCAAGCGCGACCCGCGCTAAGTTACTGGAATTCTAAAATACAAAGAAGCGCCACTATATCGAGCGCGCCAGCGACTTCTTCTGGACCAGAAATTTTCCAGTTTTTTCGCGCGTAGTATCCGGATCATTCGCAGCTATTCCAAAGCGTAATTTTGAGATGACATCTCCAACATTGATACCGAACAGTCTTTTCAGATTTGTTCCAAAGCTACTACTTACGGTGCTTGGTTTTGAGGTGATCACATACGTTGGCTCGGAACCTCTTATGGTAAGACCGGCTTAACTTTATTCTCCAAAGACTTGCATCTTATTTTTATAATAACTGCATTTTCTTTGAGAGACCGGATGGAGAACAAGTGTTCTCCATCACCATTGACGATGAACCAATGGAAATTACCGTGTTCTTGCTAGCATTTGTTCTTGGACTTGCTATGCCCATCGAGATACAAGACCCATGGTGCTATTGGGTTACGATAATATGCATGTCTATACTTATGAGTCTTTGCACGAGGCTTATGGGGCGTGGCATTTTCCTCAGATTGAGGACCAAAGGGGACTATAACGCGTTACCCTTGGTAGCCCGTCCATGAACATAGGAACTGTTATGTTTTGGATTATGCTAAACATTTTAGGGGGAATGGCGTTTTCTTCTTACGTGAATGGCGCCACTTGCAACGTTTTCCTTGCTTTAGCCAATGGGCGCCGGTTCTATGACCTTCCCAGACTTTGATGTCTAGTTTAGCACGAGCCCATACCATGAGGCATAAGTAACTTCTTATGCCCGTTCTAATTTCACGTATTATGCTATGTTTCTTTCCCCGTTTTTTGTACACGTTTCACGGATTGGATTAAGGTAGACACGCGGTGCGACCCACCAATAGTATTATTCGATCTTTCCGTGCAATGACTTGGCATGGGTGGCGGATACAACCTCACCGGTTAACTCTACACCCCATCGGACCAAGTGGCACTTAATAGGTTAGCAATCATAGATGATAAATGGCGTGAAGCCTGGCAAATTATCATAGCATGGCAGGATGCGAAGGAACCTCACTTCTTTATAGAAGTAGAGGATGACGAAGATGACGAATAACAACGGGAGTGGAGGTAAGTTTAAGTTCTGTTAGTGTCTGCTTATGTCCCAAGCAATTTAACTCTGTTAACCCCATAATGGGTAGAACTCTTATAGAGTTGTGTCAGTTTTATTTCCTATATTAGTGCGCTTCTAACTTTGTTTTGCGGATGTTCCCTGAATTTCACGCGTTTCAATGGTATTTTTCCTACCCTCTTTATTTAAATGCTTTGAGGACAAAGCATGCTTTTGTTTGGGGGCATAGAAACACGTGTAATTAAGACATCATCTATTACGATATAGATAGACATAATATGCATTTGTTTTCTAGTTAAAATTTCAAAATTTAAAAATATAAATAAATAAGTCATGCTATACACTTAGGAATATTGGTATTGTTTCTTTCTCCATGCTTTTAACAATCTAGAAGTCTCACATAGTCATTTGCATCGGAATAATTGTTAGAAACTTAGGTTAATCGTAGGTAATAATCTTTGCATCTATCTATAAATATATTACATGAGTATCTATGATTGTTAGCAATAAGTTTCAAATCTAGGCTAGAGTACTTATTCTACAAATCCTGTGAGAATATAGCCTAAAGCCTTATATGAGCTTAAACATTTGAGAAATGACACAAAGGAGAAAGTAAAATCGGATAGAGAAATCACACGTCCACTTGCTTGATCACTAAACCATATCCTAAGTGAGAATTTAGGCGCTCTTTGGATCGATATAGCCGTAAATTCAAACCTAGGAATTATTTTCCGCTAGTCGCCACTCGAGCCTTTCATTAGCCCTTCCATAAACCACAATTCCTTTACCCCTGTTACAAAAAAAAAAAAAAAAAAAAAGAGAATAAATCAACCTACCCAATTTAGAATAAGTCCGAGAATAGAATGAGTGAAGAAGAAGAAGAGAGAAAAACACGTAAAACAAAAAATTGTTAGTTGCTTCCGAAAAATAAAGAAAAGAAGTTTCCATCCAAAGAAAAGAAAAATAGAAATAAAATAAAAACTCCAAAAAATAGAATAAAAGGGAGTCAAAAGCCAAAGAAAAAGAAAAAGGAAAATATGGCTAAGGATGGAAACAAAGTATAGAAGCAAAAGAAAATAACAAGGTTTTCTCTAAGTTACATAATCTGAAGACTCTATTATCTCGGACTTGTCCTTTTGAATATCCATTTCCTTCCTTCTTAAACCATCTCCTAATCCCCGTAATACCTAATAAAGACCTCTAGCTCGAATTAGGAATAGGTGAGTGTGATAGTAAGTGGCAGATGTGTTTGATCGACCCGGCTTCCTTTGTTGTCATTGAGATTGTAAGGTAAAGTGTGCCCACTGTACACTGGAGTAGCGAAACTTGAGTGCAAAAATTAGAGTGTTGTTTCTTGACTATTATTGTGAGAACCTATTTAAGGACGCTATTCCGAGTTCTCAGAAACAAACCTGCTAAACATTTGATAGTACTACTCATTGTATATATGTTTATTGTAGATGATTGATTATTATGCATATATTAACTTAGGGTTTTGACTGGTTATTCTTATGTAATTGCTAGAGAGATGTATAGATAGTTGAGCATGAATAAGGAAACAATAGTTTTATTTTCTTAGTCGTTGTAGTATAGATGAAGTTTGTGAGTACCTTCATCGGAAAAACTCTCGAGGGCTATAACTTCGTCCCACTAGGGATTCCTAGTGGTTTAAGGCCTTGTTGCATATGGTCAATGCAATCGCACTCAAATAAACGAGAGTAGTTAGAACTCCATTTTGGTCACTTATTCTAATTTCTCATATTTGCTTGAGGACAAGCAAAATGTTTGTTTGGGGTGGTTTGATAAGAGCCCAAAACTGTAGTTTTAACCCCTTAATAATCATACTGTTAGACCAATTATGTGAATAATAAGTAAGAGTTAATACTGATTACGTGTTTTATGCATTTTAGGCTTCAAAGTCCATTATAATGCGAAAATGTGCCACTTTAGCGAAAAATAAAGGAGCAAAAGTCAGGAACTTCCTAATGCCATATCTTTGGACTCAGACCTCGAATGAGGCCTACCTTATGTCAAAACGACCGCGCGGAAAGAGCTTTGCAATGGTCTAAACCTTGACCCAATCAGAGGAGCAGAAGTGGACGAAAAGTCTGTGGAAGCCAGCTGCAGCTGAAGAGGCCTTTTGAATTTGAAAGAATTGGGTTTTGGGCCTCGATTCTCGCCCAAAAACATGGCTCCAAGCCCATGCACGTTTTTGGATCTGAATGTATAAAAACAAAAGCTTAGCTCTTCATTAATGGTAGCCAGTAGTTTGGAAAATAATAGATAGCTTAGAATAGAAAGTAGCCATTAAAATAGCTTCTAGATCTAGTTTTATTTAATTGTTTTTGATTAAGTATAGTTTCAATATCTAATTCATTTCATTAGATTAAACCTTGAATCTTGTTCTTCATTTGATTAGATCAATAAAGTAGTATTCTTTATCAATTTCGATTTTGTCAATTCCAATTCTAGATCTAATTTCAATTCATGTCCTTAGTTCAATTTAGTCATTAAATTAGATTTCATTATTGTTTAATTAAATAAATTTCAATGCTTTATATTATGTTTAGTTTTAATATAAATGGAAATGATTGCGAATGATTCAAGGCTAAACCTCCATTAGAGGGGTTGTGAAGCCTTGATGAAAGATTCGATTATCGATTATCGTAGAGTCGTCAGTATTTTCTATTCCACTCTAGAAATGATTAGTTCACCATGAGAATGGGTTTAATTGTTCACATGCTAGTTATGAATTGGTAGAAATGCCATGTATAATTAGGGATTAGGAATAACCAATTGTTCTCGAAGCGATTCATTCGGATTCTGACGTTATTATTCGTTAGTGGATTAAGTTGAGTTATGGCGGAATCAATCCCCCTCTAACTCCTTATCATAGAATCAACGTAGCATTCCCTTAGTATTCTGATAACCGACTAGTTGCATCTTGTGGGTAGTTGCATCGTAGTATAATTCCCTTCGTAAAACTCTCATAGACTTAAAAACGACTAGTTAGATTAGAAAACATCCATGCTAGAGCACTAGGAGTGGAACGAACTTTGTACTCCATTCTATTTCGATAGATTCGAAAGTTGAAGATTTGATAACTTAGGCACGTAAAAGTAGAAGTTTAGTTTACTTACGTTGTGGATTCATCGTTCATTTCGTAGGTAGACTATTCATTTATAGTAATCAATACTTAACATATATTTGAATATGAAAACGAGTTTCGATACCAGTCCAACTAAAAGCAGTATCGATACTTAACATATGTTTGAATATAAAAAACGAGTTTCAATACCCCTCTAGCTAAAAGCAGTATCGATACTTAACATATATTTGAATATATAAAAAATGAGTTTCGATACCCCTCAAACTAAAAGCAGTATCGATACTTAACATATATTTGACTTAAAAAAATGAGTTTGGATACCACTCCAACTAAAAGCACTATCGATACTTAACATATATTTGAATATAAAAAACGAGTTTCGATACCCCTCCAACTAAAAACAGTATCGATACTTAACATATATTTGACTTAAAAAACGAGTTTCGATACCACTCCAGCTAAAAACAATATCGATACTTAACATATATTTAAATATAAAAAACGAGTTTTGATACCCCTCCAACTAAAAACAGTATCGATACTTAACATATATTTGAATATAAAAAATGAGTTTTGATACCCCTCCAACTAAAAGCAATATCGATACTTAACATATGTTTGAATATAAATATATTTTGAGATCAACTTTTGCATTAAATATCACTTATAAATACATACCTTATTAATTCACCTCACACTGCTGCCCGAAATTGCATATTTTGATTATGATCCGAAAACTGGATTTTATTGACCCGAACTTGACATTTCTGCCAAGAGCTGGATTTTATTGACCTGAACTTGCATTTCTGCCAAGAACAGGATTTTATTGACGTGGTATCGAGATGAGGATCTACAGATCACTAGGATTTTTTGACCCGAACTTGACATTTCTGCCAAGAACTGGATTTTATTGACCTAAACTTGCATTTCTGCCAAGAACAGGATTTTATTGACCTGTTATCGAGATGAGGATCTACAGATCACCAGGATTTTTTGACCTGAACTTGACATTTCTGCCAAGAACTGGATTTTATTGACCTGAACTTGCATTTCTGCCAAGAATAGGATTTTATTAACCTGGTATCGAGATGAGGATCTACAGATCCCCAGGACTTTTCTTAACCTGAACTTGACATTTCTGCCAATAACAGGATTTTATTGACCTGGTATCGAGATGAGGATCTACATATCACCATGATTTTTCTTGACCTGGTACCGAGATGAAGATATATAGATCACCAGGCTTTTTCTTGACCTATTATCAATCATATAATTCTAGAGATACAAATATTTGTTATACATGTATAAATATTGATTTCGAGAATGACAATATCTTTATTGAATGTATAACCTTGATAACAAAAATTACATCATGATACTTGAAATATTCTTTATTGATAAAATGCTTTCAAATTGCTTACATTTTGAGGCTTTGGTAATATTACACCTTCAGCCATTTTTAAGTAATAAGCTCCATTGATTCCAACCTTGTGAATGATATAAAGCTCATCCCAGCTTGCTGCTAGTTTGCCAACCCTTTTTTCTTTAGTAGCTTGAGTGACCACTTTCAATACCAAGTCACCTTCCTGAAAATGTCTTTCTCTTACTTTCTTGTGGAAATATTTTCTAAGCTGCCTATGATAGGTGTCGAGCTTTAGCCTTGCTTGATCCCTTGTCTCCTCGAGATTGAGAACTTCTGAAGCTATTCTTTCATTATTTTGACCATTCTCTATCATCTTTGTTCTGGATGTCGATACCACCATTTCTGATGGAGTTGCTACCTCCATACCATATGCTAAAGTAAAAGGTGATTCACATGTAGCTGTTCGAGGTGTTGTTTTATAAGCCCATAAAACACTGTTTAGCTCATCCACCCAAAAACCTTTCTTGTCTTCTAATTTTTTCTTGATATTATCCATAATGGTCTTATTTGTTGCCTCTGCTTGCCCGTTACCTTGAGCATAGTATGGCGCAGATGTGAAGTACTTAACCTTGTAAGATTCCAAGAAGGCTTTCACCTTTCCTCCTTTGAACTGTAGACCATTATCTGATATAATAGCATAAGGCAATCCATATCGACATATGACTTTTTCAAAAAGGAAATTTATGACATCCTTTTCTTTGATATGCTGCAGAGCTATGGCTTCTACCCATTTTGTAAAATAATCTGTGATTGCCAATATGAACCTTCTTTTGCCTCTCCCTAGTGTAAGCAGACCGACAATATCCATACCCCATAGAGCAAAAGGCCATGGGTTTGAGACACAATGTAACTCTTCAGCTGGAACATGTATGGCTTTCCAATGAATTTAGCACTTTACACACTTGTTCGCATACCGAAGGCAGTCTCTTCGCATTTGAGGCCAAAAATATCCCTGTCTCATGATTTTATTGGCCAACGATCTACTAGCTGAGTGGTTTCCACATTCGCCTTCGTGAAGCTCGGCAATGATTAGCTTCGCTTCCTCATACGATATGCATTTCAAATGTGGACCTCCAGGGTTCTTTCGATACAATTCATTATCAACCAATACATATCTTTGGGCACCAGACTTGATTCTTCTGGCCTCATTTTTGTCCTCCACTACTTTCCCATTAGCTAAATATGAGATATACGCTTCCATCCATGAGGCCCCCAGTGTATCAATTCCCATGACTGCTGAGTCGTCAATGTTGATGCTTGGCTTTTTTTGAACTCCGATATGTAGAGTACGACCCTCTGTGTTTTCCAGCATCGCTGCAACATATGCCAAGGCATCTGCATGCCTATTCTCATTTCTATTGAGATGCTGCAGTCTTATTTTACTGAAATTCTTCAACTTGGATTTTATAAAATTCAAATAATCGACCATATTTTCACATTTTGCTGAGTATCCCCCATTGATCTGGCTGACCATGAGCATCGAGTCACTGAAAATCGATAACTCTTTTACATTGAGAGATTTAGCCATCTCGAGACCAACTATTAAGGCTTCATATTCAGCCTCATTATTGGACGCATGGAAACCCAATGTTATTGCAGTCTCGAGCTTTGATTTTCAGGAGTAACCAACACCACTCCGATGCCACACCCCTTTCCTCCAGATGATCCATCGACAAATAGTCTCCAACCCTTTGTTCCCGTCCATGGATCGTCTGCATCGATAACATCTTCAGGCTCTTGCAGCATTGTGAATTCTTCTTCTTCCATGCCCCAATTGGCATCCTCAGATGGAAAATCAGCCAAGAAATCGGCCAGTACCTGACTCTTTTCTGTTACGCGGTTTCGATACTCGACTCCAAGTTCATTTATTAGCATAGACCATTTAGACATCCTTCCTGACTTAGCAATTTTTGCCAGAGTTTGCTTTAATGGGAGATTCGTCATCACGATCACCGAATGTGCTTGAAAATATGGCTTCAATCTTTGAGATGAGAATGAAAGTGCCAAGGCATACTTTTCTATCATCAAATATCGAGTCTCAGCCTCGAGCATTGTTTTACTTTGAAAATACTGGTATTTCCAATCCATTTTCTACTTTCACGAGGATAGAACTTATCGCAAAATCTGATACAGCCAAATAAAGAAGCAAACTTTCTCCCTCATCTGGCTTTGTCAAAGTTGGCATTTCTTGCAGATATTTCTTTAATTAAGAAAATGCATCTTCACATTCCTCATTCCAACAGAATTTGACATTCTTTTTATGCAACTTAAAAAGTGTCTTACAACGATAAGAAGTTTTGGATATGAATCTATTGAGCTCCGCTATTCTCCCCGTCAGCCTTTGTATTTGCTTTCGAGTTGTAGGTGATGGCATTTGTTGAAGCGCTCGTATTTGATCAGGATTAGCATCAATACCTCTCTTCGTAACTATGTACCCCAAAAACTTGCCAGAACTGACCCTAAAAGTACATTTTTCAGGATTAAGCTTCATATTAAACTCTCTCAATATTCTAAATACAATGTCGAGGTCCTTTATGTGATCTCCAACTTTCATAGATTTGATGACCATATCATCGATATAGACCTCGACAATACGTTTGATGAGTTTCTTAAACATCTTCTCCAGTAGCCTTTGGTAAGTGGCTCCCGCATTTTTCAATCCAAATGGCATTCTGATGAAGCAGTATATTCCTCCATTGACCATGAATGCCATTTTTAACTGGTCTATCATAGCCATTAGAATCTGAAAATGTCCTGAGTAACCATCGCAAAAATTGATCAACTCGAAACCAGCCGTTCGGTCGACCAATCCATCAATTCTAGGCATGGGATAGTGGTCCTTTGGACACTTCTTATTCACATCGGTAAAGTCAACACAAATTCGAACTCTACCATCTTTCTTGGGTACAACCACTATGTTTGCTACCCATTCAGAATGCTCAACTTCTCTGATGATGCCATTATCTAACATCTTTTGTATCTCTACTTGCACAACTTTTTCATACATTGGCCTCACTTTTCTATGCTTTTGATGCACTGGAGTTGTGTTTTCTTCCATATTCAGTTTATGCGAACAATATATCTGGATCGATACCGGTGAGATCCGACATCGACCATGCAAAAACATCTTGATTCTCTTTCAAGAATATCACTAACTCCTTTTTTATACCTACCACCATTTCTGTACCAATGAACGTATGACGCTCACTTTCCCTTGTATTGATATTAATATTCTCCACCGCCTCTATGGTTTTTCTTTCCCATGGCGGTTCTTCATATTTGTTCATCTCTTGAGTGAACTTTACCTGCTCCTGTATCTGCATGTTGGTATCAGTAGGTAAAGCTTGTTGTAACTGCTAAGCGGAGTTCTCTAAGACGCCCCCAGTATCTTGGCTTTTCCCCTTCATCATTCCCTTTACTGTGATGAAATTACACTTTTCTTATTCGGACTGATCGCCCCTAATCTCGTGCAATCCATATACAGTTGGGAATCTGAGAACTTGATAAAATGTACTAGGCACATCACGCATTTTGTGTATCCATTTCCTTCCCAATATAGCATTGTGATCAGATTAGTACTTGATGACCACGAATTTTGTCATCACCGTTTGAGGCCCAGCTCGAACTGGCAATTTTATCTCTAGGTTTGGTAGAAGTTCCATTAAAACCATATAAATTGAACTTTGGTGGTTTCAAATGTGATTCATCGAGACCAATTCCTTTAAACGCTTTCCAAAATAAAATATTAACTGAACTACCACAGTCCACTAATATCTTCTGTACATCATATCCCAAGATACGCAAAGTAATTAGCAACGCATTATCATGTAGCAACATTACCTTAGACAAGTCCTCCGATACGAACATGATTGCCCTAGGAATGTAAGCCGATATTAGCTGCTGACTCACTGGTACTGGTTCGATATTGACCTCGAGCACTTCTTTGAAAGTCGAGATCTTCCTTATCTTATCTCGGAAAATCTTTTTCTGAGGAATTTCCCCCTTGTAAATCATGTTTATTACGCCCAATGGCTTCTCTCGTATGGTCGCTGTCTCTGCAAGTCTAACATCAGCACGAAACTCTCTTAGCTTCCCATCTTTCATTAGCCTGTCTATCTCTTTTAATAATTGGAGACACCTATTAGTCTCATGGTTCTCAATCTTGTGAAATTGACAATAAGACATTCCTTTCATTTCCCTGAGAGTATATTTCGGCCACACCATAAAATCTTCCTTTGCTATCCTTCGCAGAATATCTTCTGGTGTGGAATTGAGAGCTATGAAATTGCTAGGATTGAGCTCCTCTTTCAATGTTCTATCATACTTTCTTCGCTGTTGTGGCTGATTTTCTCGATTTGTATAATGCTCCTGAGGTCTTTTGTTATTTGACCTGGAGGAGTCTCGACTTTCATAGCAATCATTATTATTCTTATCTTTCTTCCCCGCATCGGTGACTTGTAATACTGTTTGCACTGTAACGGCTCTCAACCCCTCCTCTACTATGGTATCTCTATCCACCTTATCATACAACTCTTGAAATGTTCTCACCTCTTTCCTCAACAGATACTTATGCATATAAGATCCTGGTATTACTTCAGCTTGAAAAGCTATGACAACTGTCATTTCTGATTCATCCAATCTTTCTACTACCTGCGTTTCAGCCTTGAACCTTGTTAAGAAATCTTTTAATGACTCCTTCTTTGCTTGCTTCAATTGGAATAAAGCTGACACCTACTTTGGCTTCACCCTCTGGTGACCGTAATTAGTGAGGAACCTTTCTTCAATCTCTCTGAAGCATGAAATGGATCCCTTTGGTATTGTGCAAAACCACTTCAATGCTTTCCCTTTCAAGCTTGACGAAAATGATTGACATAGTACACTATCCCCATATTTGGTGCCTTGATATATCGAGAACTGATGTCGAGGCCCTCTCTATATTGGCTCCTTCATATTGGCTCAATTTTGGATTTTTGAACTTCGGAGGTAACGAGGCCCTCTCTATATCCTTTTTTAATGGATTTCTACCGACATCATCTGTCAGCTTTCTTATCGATGTCGAGACCTTTTCCAACAGCTGGTCTCCTAATTGTTTCTGCATCATTTCCTGAACCATCTCCTTTATGACTAGTGCTTTACCTTCTTCTTCTTGCACCACTTTCGGTGTCGTTCTCGCTACAGATTGTACTTCTTCCAGATGACTCCTTCTCCTCTCCTCGAGATGACTCTTTCTTACTACTGGAGTTCCAGAACTTGACTCCTTGACATCCTTCTCATACATAGCGTCTTCAGCACGTTTCTCCTTCTCTTCCCTTATTGTTTTATTCTCAGCCATTAACATCTGATTTTGCTTTTCTAACTCATTCATCCTTCTCAACAAGTTTCTCAAAGATACTTCTTCCTCTCGTATCTCATCCACCTATTCCATCAGTCTACTTGCTGACTTTCTAGTTCTTCGATCTGCATTCTTTGATACTGCCTGAGATGTACTTGCTTCTTCAACCATTAATGCTTTACTTGCTGTCGCTTGTTTAGGAGGCATCTTGATAAAATTCTTTAACCAAATTCCTATTCTCCACTGATCCTATCAAACTCCTTCCAACTCCTTCACAATAGATTTGAAAACTTCAAAGAAACCAAGAAAAGAATGTTCTTTCTTGATCCTTAATCCTTCACTAACCTTACCCACAGTTTCTCTTTATCACCAAGATTTTAATCAATGGATTCAATCAAAGAAAAAGAAATGAAAAAAAAAGCAGTCGATCTTTGTCTTTGAACCCAGACGGCGCCAATGTAGTGATCAGAGAAACTAACTAATACTAATAAGAATGAAGAAACTCAATATGAAAAGCAAAAATTCCATTAAACTAAAAATGAGTGTTCTTAAAGAACAATATCAGTTACAGTTCTCTCTCTCTCTTGTTCTTGTTTTATAGATTTTGTGTAATAATTTTGGAATGAATCATTTCTTCCTTTTCCAGTCTTTATATAGTGTTGTAAGTACAGCTTTGTCCAATCAGCTTGTGCCACGTGTCCCTTCTCTTTCTCTTCCTCCTTTTCCCGCTTAGACCTGTAACATACAAACTATAATTGCGAAATATCGACCCTTACATCGATATTTTTCATTAGTCACGATATATGGGCTGGAATATCGGGTTGACGATATTTGCCCACAACATGGAGGATATTTTCCTTTGAACAGGTATCTCTCATTGCCCGTCTCTCAACCAAACTAGACTTCGACAAAACAAAAGAATGTATATAACTAGTTAACTACTGATCTTCATTTTCCATGTTCCACACCTCATACATCACCAATAATGTGTTTATGCTAGTGTTCATCATCCTCCTCATGATTTAAATATATTTTTGCTAATCCAATCTATGATGCCCTAATCAGGCCTGAATGGTAGTCAGAATAGGAGAAAATTAATTCTTTCCTCTAATCGAACCTCAGATGCAAATGATCTCGAGTTTTATCCATTGATGGTGGCCTTTAGTGAGCGATTTTAAACACTAAGGGCATTTTCGTCTTTTAACCAAAAAATTAGATGAAAGAAGACAAAACGAGTGAGAATGAGAGCGGGATTCTGAAAACACCAAGCAAGATTTCAAATAGAGATGAGGATGAGGAAGCAGACAAACTAGAATTTGAGTTTGAGAGGGTTAATGGGAAGGGATCTCTTCAGAGGTTGTTGCAAAGAAGAATGATAAGGATTCATGAAGAACTTCTTATACAGCGAGAGGATGAAGATGATACAGAGGGGGCAATATCTATGGAAGGAAACTCAGGTAAGACTGCTGTAGTTGATACAGAGAAGAGAGGAGATGAATGGGAACGCCATGAAAAAAGTACCTTAGAAATGAAGAATCTTAGATCCATAAATGTCGGATCGGAAAAAACGACTTACATAAGGTCTGAAACACCTCTGGCAATGATCAATTATACTGAAACACCTCTGGTTTCGATGGAGTCAGGGCAACCACAGGAGCATGCTAGGGTCGTGAACAAACAAGGAGAACTCAGGATTCATCATCTGGGATCCACCATCATAGAAGACATAACTCGAGTTAATAAGAATGATGCCACAACTGCTGGAAATGAGTGTGATAAGGACGGGGTTTCAGCAAGTGACAATGGTGGAAAAAAGAGCTCATGGGTGGATATCCTAGGACGTGAGTCTATTGGGAAAGATAAGCTGGAGTACGTGCAACCTACACTAGTGAATGGGAAGCATGTACTCCATGTTAAATCGTCGCAGTTCATGAATATAAACAAAAAATATGAGAGACTGATTGTGGGGAGTTTTGTGGGAAGGCGGTTGGGTTTTAACTTTGTAAAGGAAACAGTTCAGCAAATATGGAAGGTTAAGAGTTTCACTATGAGGACATATGGGGAATGTATGTTTACATTTGAATTTGGGAAAAGAAGAGGATAGAAGCACAGTCTTTGGACATAGGATCGTTCCACATTGCCAGCCAGCTGTTTGTAGTAAGGCCGTGGAAGGCTTTTATTGAGGCAGAAGCAGATGAAATCAAGACAATTCCAATATGGGTCATTATGAAGAAATTTCCAATGGAATTATGGAACAAAGATGGGTTTAGTAAAGTGGCAAGTGTCATTGGGGCGCCATTGTTTGTTGATAGGTTAACTAAATCAATGACACGGACTTCTTATGCGAGAGTATCGTAGAGATAGATAATGAGTGTACCTATCCGGAGGGATTACGATTATAGTGGATCGAAAACGAACGTTCACCATACCGTTTTGAGTATAACCGGAAGCCTCAAAGGTGTGCTAAGTGCAAAGTTTTCGGTCATACTGAGTCTGAAATGTCCAAAGCAAGTTAAGCAAGGGCGAGGAGGCGAAAGCAAAGTCCAGTTACGAAAAGAAGGCAATAAAACTAAGGAACCTAAAGGGAAAGCAATCCAACAAGAAGAAGTGACAAATGATGAGGCAGAAAACACAAGAGCAAATGATACAAGGAGCACATCTTTAATTATCGAAACTGGAAATCAAGAGGGAGTCAAGGGCACCGAGGGTGGAGAATTACGCGGAATAGGAATGATTGCATGAAAGAGAGGCAAAGACAAGTAGTAGAAGAGGGGAAGAAAAAGATAAAGAGGAGGAATGGCGACGCCAAAAAGAGGAACACTTGCGACCAAAAGTAGTACAAGAGGTGATGACACACAATGTGGTGGTAGTGAGAGAAGGAGACACAGCTGTAGAGAAGGAGAAGGAAGTCTGAGAACAAAGTAAAAAACAGAAATGAGATGAGCACTGGATGGCGAATAGGGACAGAGGTGAAACAAGTATGAGAAAACAAGGACCCGGAAGGGGTATCAAGATGAGCAAGAAGACTTCGATTCCAAGTTATGGGAAATCTAACATAGTGGTCGCTGGAACGATCACTCTAATCCTAAAAGGAATATTAAATGATTGGTATAGGATGTTGGAATGTGGGGGCCTAAACATAGCTTTTAAGCAGTTTGAGGTGAAAGACATGGTAAGATCGAAAGAATTGAGTGTGTTTGACCGATTGAAACGAAAGTGAAGCAAGCAAAGATGCAAGAAGTCATTAACCTCTGCAGAATGGATGGATGGTGGAATATAACTATGAGTATAGTGCAAAGGGAAGGATATGGTGCTTCTTTGAACCCACAAAAGTGTAACTTGAAAATTATAGAAAAGGTGAACAGTATAACTATGGATCTTTGAATCCCGATGAATGGGAAATCGCTCGTAATAACATTGGTTTATGGTTCTAATGATAGAGATAAGAGAAGAGAGCTATGGAGGAGTTTGATTCAGTTATCGTTACACGCATTTAAAACCATGGGTTGTAATAGGAGATTTTAACTTCGGTATTGAATGGGCAAGAAAGAGTAGGAGGGGATTCGAGACAAGACCGTATCACTTCCAAGATTTGCTTGAATTGTGTAACAATGGTCAAGTTAGTCGACTTGAAATATTCGTGGAACTTCCTAACATGGAGCAATAAGCGCATTAAAGGCTATGGAGGAAACTAGACGAGTCATGGTCAACGCGGAGTGGATAAATGAGTTTGGAGATACAGAAGCAACTTTTAAAAACCCGAGAGCAACATCTGATCATTCATCAATGGTGGTGGAAACGATAAAAACAAAAGGGCAATGTAAAACGTCATTTCGATTTTTCAACTACTGGATTGATGAGGAGGGGTTTTTTGAAGTGGTTCAGGATGCATGGGGGGTGTCAGTGGTAGGAAATCCGATGTACACCTTCACAGAAAAGCTAAAGAACGTCAAGAATGCTTTAATCACCGAACGAGAAAAAGGAAAGGCATGCACAAGGAAAATAGAAGCGGAAAAAGAACTAGAAGAAGTACAAAATCAGCTACAGAACCAACCATTGGATCAACAGCTCATCATACATGAGAGAGTGATAACAAGAAAGTACGTCAAAGCTGCTATAGAGGAGGAGAACGAGTGTAAACAAAAATCAAGGGATCAGGTAGTAACTCTTGGAGACGGCAACACAAAGTATTTTTTTAACTCAGTAAAAGTGAGAAGGATGACAAACAAGATTAACTGCCTGAGAGATGGGAATGGGAAGATTCTGGAAGAGATAGAGACTATAGGGGCAGAATGTGTGAAGTTTTATCTTGACCTATCTGGCCGGATCGGATGGAAGAAATGGATTTCAAGATGCTAGAGGAAATCTCGTGAAACAAATTTGGATCAAAATACTCAAGAGGAGCCGATAAAGGAGGTCACTAGAGATGAAATTATTGAATGTCTATCAGGTATAGACAGTGACAAAGCACCAGGGAGTGATGGGTTCTCTTCATTATTCTTCAAGGCTACATGGAGGATTATAGGCCCATTATTCTTCAAGGCTACATGGAGGATTATAGGCAATGAGTTTGTGAAAGCTGTGAAGAATTTTTTCAGGTTAGCCATGATGTTGCAGGAGGTGAATACAACATGTATTACCTTGATTCCTAAGATACCAAAGCCTACCTCGTTGGGGGATTACAGGCCCATTGCATGTTGCAATGTGATATACAAATGCATTACAAAGATCATGACACGCAGAATGAAACTATTCATGGCTCAGGTGATATCTCTTAATCAGTCAGCATTCATTTCTGGCAGAAGTATCCATGATAATATACTGCTTTCGCATGAGCTACTACACAATTACCACAGGAATCATGGCCCACCTAGATGTGCTGCTAAGATTGATCTAAGGAAGGCATATGATACTGTAAGATGGGAGGCTGTTACATTTGCTTTAACGAGAATTGGAGTCCCCTTACAGTTTGTACAGTGGATTCAGAAATGCATAGAAACACCGAGATATAGCATTATGATAAATGGAACGCCTTTTGGGTATTTCAAGGGAAAGAGAGGTATCAGGCAAGGAGACCCAATGTCACCTTATTTATTTGTACTAGTCATGAAGTTTTTCACTCAAATGCTAAGACGGAAAGTGGAGGAAGGAGAATATAGGCTTCATAAGTGGAGACTTGGGAACAGTACGAGCTCTGAAGGAAACTCTGAGCAAGTTGAAAAAGTGCTCGGGATTGCAAGTTAACCTACAGAAAAGCAATATGTTCTACTCGGGTATGGATGCGACAAGATGTACACAAGTCGAGAGTATTATTCAGTTCCAAAGAGGAGAGTTGCCGGTGAGATATCTGGGACTACCTTTAATAACGACAAGATTAAAGAATACTGATTGTGTGGCCTTGATAGAAAAGGTAAGGACCAAAATATAAGCATGGAAAGGACGCGCACTGTCGTATGCGAGGAGACTTCAGTTGTTAAAGGCAGTACTGAACAACATGAGTATATACTGGACGTCCTCTTTTGTGTTGCCATAGCAAACAATTGACACCATAAATCAAATGTGCAACAACTTCTTGTGGTCGGGGCCTGAATGCGCTACATCCCATGCACTTATTAGTTGGGATAGTTTGTGTTTCCCGTATGAAGAAGGGGTCTTGGGATTCGGAACCTCAGCACATCCAATATGGCAGCGAACCTAAAACACATTTGGAACCTAGTGAGTGGGAAGGAGACGCTATGGGTAAAATGGGTTAAGCTTAACCTAATCAAGGGCATAAACTTTTGGCAGTTACAGATACCAAATGATTGTTCATGGGTTTGGCGCCATATTTTGAAAAATAGGAAGGATGCGAAACACATTGCTCAGCACCAGATCGGAGATGGAAGGGATACCAAGTTTTGGTTGGATCCATGGCATCCGATGGGCATATTGAAAGAGTTTTTTCCACTATCTCTTCTTTATGATTCAACTTGTAATCTAAACGCACCAGTCGCAAACTTGATTGAAAATGGGCGCTGGAATACACCATGGCATATTCGAGTCCACATGCCAGACATTATTAATGAAATGGAACAAGGGGTTAAGGTGGGCAGAGATGAGGACAGAATCATCTGGAATGCATCAGATAAGGGGGAGTACACACTCAGAGACACATATGAGAGTGTAAGAGAGACAAAGAGACTGAATACATGGCATAGCATCATCCGGTTTCCCAACAGAATTCGAGGCACTCATTTACGTACTTGGCTAACTCGAAAGTGAAGGATTAAAGACTCTAGAAAAGATGAAGGAGTGGAATATAGTACAAGATGATAATTGTGTTATCCGTGGGAGAGAAACAGACAAGAAGACACTTATTCTTTGATTGTAACTACTCAAAGTTTATATGGCAATATGTACTCAAGTTTGCGGGGTTATCAAAGGGCTGAGAGCGCTTCATGGAAACCGGAAATCGCATGGGTACAACAGGTGGCAAAGGGAAAAGGCTATAAGCAAGACGCAGATTCGGTTATTGTTTTGGCTTCATATACAAAGTGTGGCAAGAGCGAAATCAAAGAATTTTTCAAAAAAAAGAAAAAGTGGCGAGCATGTGGGGAATGAGATCATAAGGGATGTAAGGACCAAGCTCTGATCACTCAAAACTGAAATGGAGGAGGGCCCCGAAATGAACAACTTCATGGAGAGATGGAACATTCAAGTGGGAATGAGGAAAAAAAAAAAGGTAAAGCACTGCTGTTGGGAGAGAGGTGGATCGGGCATATACAACTTGAATACGGATGGCATACTCAAAGGAAGGAAGTCAAGGAGGATGAAGCGGCGGTGTTTGAGATGTGAATGGGGTTGTGGTTGCAGCAAAGACATGGTAAAAGCGCATCTATGATTCAATAGACTTGATTGAATTGCAAGGGATTGAACAAAATTGAGACTTGGATTCTTGAAAAGGTTATCAAAGAATGAGGGCACAAACAGGACTTCGACTTGTAAATGCGACTTACATGAAGAATGAAGGGCAAAGCACCCTTGGCGGGCACATCACATGATGAAAGAGATACATGACATGATAGAACAGCTAGAAGATTTTTCCATTATGCATGTATTTAGAGAAACAAATAAACTAGCAGATATACTAGAATCTACCATACCTGCTGTTAGTTATATATAATTTAATCTTAGTTCTTTTTTCAGATGATGTAAAAAAGATTATATATGATGATGCCATGGGCAAAGAATATGTAAGAATGTAATCGAGCTATGATTTTATTATGAATAAAAAAGGGGTAAGGGACCTCTCAAAAACCTGCTTGCCGTTCAAAAAAAAAAAAAAAAAAGTTTTATCCATTGATTACAGATTACAGAAAGGATATTTGTAGGCCCCCCTTGCATCCTATGCTAAAACTCATAAACTGTTTCTAGACAAATAGTTCAACTCTACTAGGAATTTAGAAAATCTACCAAGAATATCGAGCTGCTAGATGCTATACTACCTGTTGATACACTTTTTGGTTTGCTATTGCCAATCCAGATCGATAGATTTGGCATATAGACTGTGTAGAGAAAAAAGGTGTTTTTTTTTCTTTCTTTCGTGTAAGGTGTGCTCGCGCTTATGTATGCCTGGACAAGGGCACGCCCGCACTCCTCTCTTAGCAAACAGACAATACTTTTAGCCAAGACGCCAAACTTTGCCCGCCAAGGCGTGCCCGCTCTCCAATCGCTTTTTTCGCCAAAGATGAATTGACTATTTTCGGAAGTTTTCAGAAACAATATAAATATAAGTTTTTTCTATAAAAACTTAACCTAACCAAAACCAAGAAAGAGAGTGATTATAAGAGAGCAATTCTTAGTGAGTTGAGTGTTTATTCTTTGTGAGTGAATTGAGAGCTCTTGTAATCTGTTACTCTAGACATCTAGTAAAGCTTGGAACTCGCAGTGTGGACGTATGCAAATTGCCGAACCACGATATATCTTTATCTTGTGGTGTGTTCTCTTTTACATTAATTATTTTACTTTATATGCTTGTTTAATTGACATTAAGAAGTATTGGGATAGTATTTGAAGGGTGTTGAAGTATTGTCTAGAAGAGAAGGATCAATCCTTATGTAAGGTTAATCTATTTGTAGTGGATAACGTTGTTTCCGCATTGATTTATTCACAACAATTGGTATCGGAGCAAGGTATACTACCTAGGATTTTGAGTTTTGGTGAAGAACCATAGTGCTCAAAATTTGCATAGACAAGGTGTTCGATAAAATTCTCAAGTGAAAAATATTTTTTGGGTTATTGTGTGTGACTTGAAAAATGTCTCCTAAGATGGCAAATACAAGGTTTGAAGTAGAGAAGTTTAATGGGAAGAATAACTTTGGGATTTGGCAAGTCCAAGTAAAGGACATCCTCATCCAACAAGGTTTGCACAAGGCTTTAAAGGGGATTAAATCTAAGACGGCGAGTATGAGTGAGGATGATTGGGAAGAGTTTGATCTATAGGCTTGTTCATCAATCTGGTTGTGTCTTGCTAATGAGGTCATGTATAATGTGATGGGAGAAAATACCGCTGCCAGTATTTGGCTCAAGCTAGAATCTATGTATATGACCAAGAGCATGACGAACAAGATATACCTTAAGAAGCGTCTTTATTGGTACATGATGGTGGATGGTTTAACGATGCAAGAGCACGTTAGTGAGTTTCGTCGATGCCTAGCGGATTATTTGAATGTTGGCATGAAGATGGATGATGAGGATCAAGCGGCATGTTTAATATTCTCTTTGCCAGAAAGCTATAAGCATCTAATGACTACCTTTATGAACAGAGAAGATGTTAATCTTGACGAAGTTCAAAGTGCGCTTCTTTCTTATGAGTTGATGAAGAAGACACGAGTTGAGAATATCATTGATGCATGACAAGGGCTAGTGGCAAGAGGAAGGTCGCATGAAAAGGCTTCTACAACCAATGAGAAGTCTAGGTCCAAGTCAAAGAAGTCTTTGACACTTGTGAAGTGCTACAATTGCGATGAAAAGAGACATTACGCAAGTAATTGCCCTCACCCGAACAAAGATAACAAGTACAATGGTAAGAAGAAAGGTAAGGCTAAAGTTGAGGCAAGTTTTGTTTTAAGCTCTGAAGGGGATGATGTGAGTCTTTGTGTGTCCACACAAGACTATATGGCCGAAAGGTGGATTCTTGATTCTGGATGTTCCTACCATATGTGCCCGAATAGAAAGTGGTTTACTTCTTATAAGAGCATTGATGGTGGTTCCATTTTGATGGGTAATGATGTTGCTTGTAAGATGGTAGGAATTAGAACTATACGGGTCAAGATGCATGATGGTGTAGTGAGGACTTTAACCGATGTGAGGCATGTTCCTGAGCTAAAGAAGAACCTTATTTCTCTTGGTATCTTGGATTCCAAAGGCCACAAGTTTGTGAGAGAAGGTGGAGTCTTAAAGATTGTTAGTGGCTCTTTAGTTGTTATGAAAGGTCAAAGACATGGAACATTGTATACTTTGATGGGTAGTACGGTGATAGGCGATGTAGCAGTGGGTCCATGTAGTGATGATTCTTAGTGCACTAAGATGTGACATATGCGTTTAGGGCATATGAGTGAAAAGGGTTTGTCTGAGTTGTGCAAGTGAGGGTTCTTGCAGAACTTGAAGAAGTCAAGTTTGGGGTTTTGTGAGCATTGTGTCTATGGGAAGCTGTGTAGAGTCAAGTTCAGTTCAAACAAGCACACAACAACAAACATCCTTGATTATATGTATATGGATGTTTTGGGACCCTCCAGAGTGGCTTCTAAAGGAGGTAACCGCTATTATGTCTCATTCATTGATGATCATACTCGCTATGTGTGGGTGTATATGATGAAAAGAAAAGATGAAGTGTTTGAGACATTTAAGAAGTGGAAGGTAAGGGTTGAGAATCGCACATATAGAAAGGTGAAGACTCTACGGTCTGACAATGGTACTGAGTATACCTATTGGCCTTTCTAAGAGTTTTGTGTGCAACAAGGAATTGCCAGACATTGGACAGTCAGGGGCACACTTTAGCAGAATGGAATGGCAGAGATGATGAATAAAACCTTGCTTGAAAGAGCTAGATGTTTATTGTCTAATGCCAGTCTAGGCAAAGAGTATTGGGCAGATGCAGTGTCCATGGCGCGCGTGTTACCTATATAATAGGTCACCAGTTCCAGCTATAGATTGCAAGACACCTTATGAGGTGTGGTCTGGTAACCCAGCTGATTATAATATTTTGTGAGTGTTTGGATCGACTGCTTACTACCATGTGAGGGAAAGCAAGCTAGATCCTAGAGCTAAGAATGTCATATTCTTAGGCTTCGCAAATGTGGTAAAGGGATATTGTGGTGTCTAGAAGACCACAAGTTCCTGGTCAGCAGAGATGTTACCTTTGGTGAGACTTCCGAGTTATCTTTCAGTAAACCGAAAAAAGTTGGGCAGAATGGTGAGTCTATAGAAGTTCAAGCTACTGAGCTTGAGTTGTCTGATGCAGCTGATGACTAGTTGGTTCATGATGAGATACCAGATCATGGAACCACGCAACAACAGAAAGTAGAGCATGAGCATCCGCAACTTGTAGTGGCTAACCCTAGGTCAAAGAGACAAGTTAAAGAAGTGCACAAGTATGGGCACGAGAAGTCGGTGAAACACTATGGTCAGGTGGATTTAGTGGCATATGCACTAAATATTAAAGATGATGAGCTAGATAGCTTCAAGGAAGCTGTTAGAGATGCTCATTACAGAGATTGGTTGGTTGTTATGCAAGAAAAAGATGGAATCTCTTGATAAAATCACACATGGGACCTAGTTTTATTGTCAAAGGGCAAAAGGACTATCGACAGTAAATATGTGTTCAGAAAGAAAGAGGTCCTTCCTAAGCCTGATAGTACTGGGTATAATGCAAGAGTGGTGGCAAAGGGTTTCTCACAGAAGGAAGGAGTCGACTACAATGAGGTATTTTCCCCGGTGGTCAAACATACTTCCATTTGTGTGTTATTGAGTTTAGTTGCGCATTTCGACTTGGAGTTAGAGCAACTTTATGTGAAAACTGCTTTCTTGCATGGGGACTTGGAGGAAGAGATCTATATGAGACAACTTGAGGATTTTGTTGTTGCTAAGAAAGAAGATCATGTGTGCAAGTTGAATCGGTCACTGTATGGTTTAAAGTAATCGCCAAGGCAATGGTACAAGCGTTTTGACATGTTCATCATGATGCAACATGAGTACACCCGAAGTAAGTATGATTGTTGTGTTTACTTTCATAGGCTTCATGGTAATGACTCCATCTATCTCTTGCTTTATGTGGATGACATGATTATTGCTTCCAAAAGTATGGTGGAGATAGACAAGTTGAAATCTCAACTTAGCTCTGAGTTTGAGATGAAAAGATTTAGGTGGAGCCAAGAAGATATTGGGCACGGAGATTGACAGAGATAGGAAGAAGCGGCGGATAGTTGTATCTCAGAAGAAATACTTCCAGAAAGTAATTTCTCGTTTTGGTATGGAGAATGCAAAGTTGGTTTCTATTCCTTTGGTTGGGTATTTTAGGCTTTCAGCTAAGTTCTCTCCTAGTTCGGTGGAGGAACAAAAGCATATAGCTAATGTTCCTTATGCAAGTGCAGTGGCCAATTTGATGTATGCTATGGTGTGCACACGCCCAGACATTTCACAGGCAATTAGTGTTGTAAGCAGGTATATGACAAATCCTGGGTAACAGCATTGGGAAGCAGTGAAATGGGTATTGAGGTACTTGAAGGGTACCTTGGATGTGGGATTAGTTTATGGTGGAGGCACTTGTTATGTCAGTGGGTATGTGGATTCAGATTATGCAAGTGATCTAGATATATGACGATCGACTACTGGTAATGTATTTATGATGCATGGTGCACCAGTTAGTTGGAGGTCTATGCTACTTCTCTGATTACTCTATCTACTACCGAGGCGCAGTATATAGCGATGGCGGGGAGTGAAAGAGGCACTATGGCTTCGAGGTCTTCTAGATGATATGGGTATTAAGCAGAACAGTATTACTTTATATTGTGATAGTCAGAGTGCTATTCATTGGCGAAAAACCAGGTTTATCATGCTCGGACTAAGCATATTGATGTCCATTATCACTTTATACGGGATGTCGTTGAGGATGGTGATGTAGCACTTGAGAAAGTGGACACCCATGACAATCCTGTTGATATGGTGACAAAGGTTTTCACCAGAGTTAAGTTCCAACACTGCTTGGACTTGCTCCAAATCCTACATGTTTGAAAGAGCCCTTTGTGGGCATGGCCCTTCAGGGCAGTTGACTGCGAGTTCTGGGGACTAGTACTTCTTGTTGGATATGTTCGGCTCGGTTTTATGTGTTAAAACCTCACCGAGGTTGAGAATGTAGAGAAAAAAGGCATTTTTTTTTCTCTCGTGTAAGGCGCACCCGCGCTTATGTATGCTTGGACAAGGGCGTGCCCGCGCTCCTCTTTTGGCAAACGAACAGTACTTTAGGTGCGCACGTGCTTAGACTTTGCCTGGCCAAGAGCACGCCTGCGCTCCACCATTTTTCAGCACGAATTCGACTGTTTTCGGAAGTTTTCAGAACAGTATAAATATAAGGTTTTTTTGTAAAAACTTAACCTAACCAAAACCAAGAAAGAAAGTGATTGTAAGAGAGCAATTCTTAGTGAGTTGAGTGTTCATTCTTTGTGAGTGAATTGAGAGCTCTTGTAATATGTTACTCTGGACATCTAGTAAAGCTTGGAACTCACAGTGTGGAAGTAGGCAAATTACCGAACCACAATATATCTTTGTCTTGTGGTGTGTTCTCTTTTACGTTAATTGTTTTACTTTATATGTTTGTTTAATTAACATTGAGAAGTGTTGGGATAGTACTTGGAAGGTGTTGAAGTCTTGTCTAGAAGAGAATGATCAATCCTTGTGTAGGGTTAATCTATTTGTAGTGGATAACGTTGTTTCCGCATTGATTTATTCACGACAGACTGTTCTGATCAACTCGAATGCTCATTGTTCCCCAGATTTAGTCAATAAACTCTGCCCCCACAGTCCCATTAATTGCCTACTTGGCTTTGGTTGATCCTCAAAGTTGGTAAGATGGATTTACCATATATCCCCAAGGATCATCAAAGATGTTTTTGGATAAGGATGGATATATATCATTCCTTTTGCCAAAAGACAATGGACCCAAAGATCGAACCTTTGAACTCCACATCTTTTTCGCAAAAAGAAGCCAGGAGAAATCTTCCAAGTCTTGCCATTTTTTAAAGTCTTAAAACAGTATGACTCGGGGCTCAGTCTGCAGCTTCCACCACTTTTAGGTTGATCCGCAAAGTTGGTAAGATGGATTTATCATATATCCCCAAGGATCATCAAAGATGTTTTTGGATAAGGATGGATATATATCATTCCTTTTGCCAAAAGACAATGGACCCAGCACTGAAACCTTTGAACTCCACGCATCTTTTCAGACAAAAGAAGCCAGGAGAAATTTTCCAAGACTTGCCATCTTTTAAAGACTTAAAACAGTATGACTCGGGGCTCAGTCTGCAGCTTCCACCAGTTTTAGTACTTTAGTAAGTGTTGAAGTATCTCGTAATTAGTAGTTGTTGTTTTAAGTAACTTCACACCCAAGTAAGTCAAATATAAATATATGAACTAAGGTGTAGAGAAATAACTCTCTAACCCTATTATTCTCCCAGCCTTCACTATTCTCTAATCTTCTTCTTACTGGTTTTCCTATTACAATTATGTTCAAACTCTTCGAGCATCACCACTAAAATAGTATCGAAACATCAGGTTCAAATCTAAATTTAGTGGTATGCTAGGAGAGGTAACCCCAAAATTACAAAAAAAAAAAAATCAATTCTTTTTCAGTTTTCATTATAGTATTCAATTCAAGTTTTAATCTTTCTCACAATAAGTTTCCGCTGGTATTTAAAGTTTGTTTGAAGAATGCTAGGAGAGAGATCTGAAGTTTCTCAGTATTGGTTTCTTAGTATTGTTTCGCTTCCGCAGTCTCCTTCTTCCGTAATCTCTGTATCTCGTAGTCTCTGAAGTTAGTATTTGATCAATGAGGCGCACACACGCTCAGTTTAGCCTTCTGATAGGTGCACACGCGCTCTGGGCATTGTATCTCTCATTTTCTAGTGGAAGGCCGCAGCGCCAGTTTAAAAACTTACGCTTTGGAAATGCGCGATATGCTCTCGGGGTCTCGTCTCAGATCTCGCAGTTTTACGGTTTCATTGTTTCAAAAGTTCTCCACCTTCGTATCTTGATTGGAGACTTCTGTTTCATCTTGGTTTTCTCGACAACTTGCTCGTTTTAGAAACTTTATTTCAATCGTTAGGTTTATTGATTGAAAGTATTGGTTTGCAATATCGATTTCGTGCACTGCTTGTAATTTCCACATCTTTAAAGAAATTTTTAGTTGTTGTTATATGCTTGAAGTCAGTAGTTGGATTGTTTGATAAGGCAAAGAGATGACAAAAACGGGTCAATTTCGAGTATATGACAATTTCAACCAGTTTCGACCCTTTTTTTTTTCCTGTTTATGGTTAATCTCTGGTCGTATAACTTCGTCTTTGCTTTCTTCTTTGAAGTGGGTATTGGTTGGTTATATAATTTCAAGTTTTAAGTTTAGTATTAGTGGGATCGTCAGTTTATTTATTGGGTTGGTATTTGGTATATATCCTCTGTTTGAAGTTTAAGTCGGAATAGATAAACCTTCGTATGTTCCAACTCAGATTTGTATATTCCAACTTGAGGGGGAGAATAGGGAGATATGAAGATATTCAGTAGTATATGAGGCAAGGAGAATATGGAGACGTATGTGGAAGAGTACTCATGTCTTCATATCTCGCCCCATGTCTTGGCTCTCACGTGTTTGCATCTCAGCAATATGACATCCCCACTATTCAGTCTTTAGTATTCAAGGTAGTAGTCAAACCTAAACTGCACTCTTCAGTATCCAGGTAGTAGTCAAGCCTAAACTACACGTATATTTCAGGTAGCAGTCAAGCCTAAACTTTAAACTGCACTCATGTTTCAGGTAGCAGTCAAGCCTAAACTGCACTCTTCAGTATCCAGGTAGCAGTCATGCCTAAACTGTAGTCTTCAGTATTCAGGTAACAGTCGTGCCTAAATTGCACGTATGTTTCAGGTAGCAGTCAAGCCTAAACTGCACGTATGTTTCAGGTAGCAGTCAAGCCTAAATTGCACTCATCATTATTCAGATAGCAGTCAAGCCTAAACTGCACGTATTTTTCAGGTAGCAGTCAAGCCTAAACTGCACTCATCAGTATCCAGGTAGCAATCAAGCCGCCTAAACTGCACTCATCAGTATTCAGGTAGTAGTTAAGTTTTAATTGCACTAGTATTCAGTATTTAGGAGTACCCATAATAGTATTTTGTTGACGTTAACAGTGATATTAATAGTAGCACCCAAGAAGCGCACATCAAATCAGTGTTATTGTTTTCAATTTATATTATGACAGCCATAACAGCGAATGGAGTGAGTAGTAGCCAAGCAACGCGCCACTAAACCGGTGTTATGATTTCAGTTTGTGACTGTACGTGGTACACCTTTAGTATTCAGGTTAGGCCATTGCCTACACTGACAGTTTCACTTTCCAGAACGTCTCAACAGTTGTTCGAGTTCTTCAACTAAAGACAGTTCTATGCGAAAGGGAGAGCAGTATTCTTATCTTTAATTTTTGCAATTCAAACTGAAATTTGCATAGTTTGCGTAATTATAGCTTAAGGGGGAGTGTTGAAGTATGTAAAGTATTCTACGTTTCTATAAGTGTGGATACGTAATTAGTAGTTGCTGTTTTGAGTAGCTTGACACCTAAGTAAGTCAAGTATAGATATATGAACTAAGGTGTAGAGAAATAACTCTCTAACCCTATTATTCTCCCAGCCTCCACTCTTCTCCTTTACTGGTTTCCCTATTACAATTATGTTCAAGCTCTCCTAGCATCACCACTAAAAGTAAGCAAGCAAGTTCTTACATATAAACTTCTTCTATCTGATGCCCACATGCAAGTGCATTAATAGGTACTGCAAAGCAATGGAAGTTTAATAAGATTTCCAGTACCCTGCAGAGGGAGCCTCATTCTCAGTTTGCTTACTGTCACTGGACTGTCACCTCGTGTGCTCAAGATAAAACCATTGGATCTTACATATGGTGATATGGGGAAACACATTCCCCTACACACGGGAGAGGTGGTCAAAAGCTCACATGGCAGATCAAACAATCTTGATCTAAATCAGCTAGGCTTATGAACATAGCCTGGATGGAGTTTCAATTGACTGGAAATACTTGTGCTTGAATTGGATGGCCTATTGAGGATTCATGACTTCAGAATCTACTGTATGAGTGAATTTTACCAGGACATACAAATTCACCATCGCGACACTTGAACAATTTGTAACCAGTGTTTGAATCCGCAACTGACGTCAATCTAATTTGAAGGGTGGGTTTACTGCGTCGAGATGCTACTTTTCTCAGAAGGAATTCAATAATCATATAACGTCGGAGCGCTCATTTATAATAGGAATATGAACTCGTCGTCAGATGCTAAGGTTGAATTGTAGTTAAAAATAGTGCCGTTGTTACTCATTCCAAAAATTACGAAGACCTCTGCCTAATTTTTTATTTTTTTCAATAGTCAGTCAAAACTATTATTTATTTATGTCTTTTATATATTAGAACCTCATCATCGTCCTTCCTTCTTGCAAATACGATCTTCAAATTTCTGCTTCCTGTATGGTTCAATTAATTTGTTTAGCAGAAGAATATACTGTTGCAGTGGATGGAGCTCTGCCATAGAACTGTTCGTCTTAGTGCACTATTCTAGCTTGAGTTCAGAAGTAGTTAAATGTGGTTTGAGGTAAACAAGATATGTCATTGGATTTACCATCACAAGCCAATATAGATGCGTAAGCTTAACACTATTGGATGGTTCCTACCTGATTATGGAGTTAGATTATAAGAAGTATATGAAGAGAATCAAAACTTAAAGTTTAAAACCCAATAACAATGCATGGATTAGAAATAAGCACAGATGCATTTTGAAGGTTTTAATCATGTACAACAAGTTTCTGGTACCCCTAGATATGGCGCGCTCCATAGTAGCCTCTGGATCTACTGCACCATCTCCGTCCAGAAAAATAGTTAACAAGTTCTTGGAGTATCCACTAACCATTGCAACACCCTTCTGTGTTGCCATTACACGTGTGGCTTTTGAATCTCGTAGGTTCCAGAAAATAATTTCAGGTACCATTGAGCCGTATCCACTCTGATCGAATTTCCTGTGAATTGTTTCATAATCCGTCTCCCAGTTATTGGCAGATGCTTGATCGAATTCCATATCACTGAACACAAACACCCTCTTTATCATCTTGGATTCACTCAATTTCCCTTTTACAGCAACTTCAAGGATCAGATCAAAGACTTTCTGGAAGTTTGTATTATTCTCCCATTCCATATGTTCAATGAATATCTTCTTTTCTTTAAGTGTATTTCCTCTGATTATTTGAAGTGTAGGATTTGCGCTGAATGTGATTAACTTCCCTTTCCAGGGGGCTTCACTCAGTTCGGAAACAAGTAGCCCAAGTGTTGGTGTTATCCCTCACATGAGGAGAGAAACGGAGCTGATTCTGTGTGAATATGTCAGAGCGCACCTGCGCTCAGAGGAGGCGCACCTGCGCTTGTGCCGTGAAATCATTCCAGTGTTTTGGGCGCGACCTGCGCTCTTGTCGTGGAAGCATTACAGTGTTTTGGGCGCACTATAGCTCGAGTAAAGCGCACTGGCTGCGGTGTCCGATTTTTAAGTGGGCCTCGCTTCAAGAATCGTGAAATTTGGTTTTTTGATATAAAAACAAAATCAAGGTTTTGGAAAACCTAAGACTAAGAACCAGACAAAAACAAAGAGAGAGAAACCAATCTTGAAAGCTATCAAGATTGAGAGATAACCTTTACAGAGATACAACCCTGCAAAGAGATAAGAGTGATCTAGTAAGGTGAGAGACTAAAAGGAGAGATTGTAATCTTCATTCCCACTTTATAAAGAACTGGCTCTTGTGGAAGTAGGCATCATTGGCCGAACCACGGTAAATCTTTGTGTTGTGGTTTGCCTTTACTGCTTTGCATTATTATTTGTTGTTGATAGTTGTTTAGCGAGTTGGGCATGTTAGTATAGGACGTAGTTGATATTTAGATTTTATCCGTGAGTTGAATTGTTTCCATATCTGAAGTTATCGTGTAGTGGGGAATCGATTGGTATTGGTATAATCCCCAACAAGTGGTATCGGAGCCAGGTTAGAATAGCCTAGGGTGTTATCCGAATCTTGGTCAGAAGGTGTTTGACGAAATTCCTGAGAGAAGATTTGAGGTACTTGTAGAGATGGATCATTCCGTGAACACTCGCATGATGAGTCTGAATAGGAAGAACTACACCATCTGGAAAGCCAAGATGGAAGACTTGCTATACTGCAAGGATTTGGCACTTCCCATTGAGAATGAGGGAGTAAAACCAGAAAAGACTGATGAGGCTGAGTGGAAAAAGCTTGACAGAAAAGCGATTGGATACATTCGACAGTGGATTGACAATAGTGTCTTTCACCATGTGTCCCAAGAGACTACAACCTTCAGTCTGTGGAAGAAACTCGAAGACCTTTATGAGAGGAAGTCGGGTGGAAACAAAGTGCTAGTCGTTAAGAAGTTTGCAGACACGAAGTACCAAGAAGGTTCTTCAATGTCTGAGCATCTTAATGAAGTACAGAATATCATCAATCAGATGCATTTGATGAAGATTAATTTGGGAGACGAAGTTGAGGCTTTGTTTCTATTAGGCTCTCTACCCGAAAGTTGGGAGACATTAGCAGTTTCTCTACATGGAGCAGCCAAGGATGGAATTGTTACCATGGAGATGGCTACCACATCTTTGTTGAATGAGGAGACTAGAAGGAGTGCAAGAAGCAGCTCCTCTCACTCAGAGATCCTTTTCACAGAGAAATGGGGGAGAGGTCGAAACAGAAAACCATCTCGTTCTAGAGGTGATGACGGAAGTAAATCTAAGGGTGAAGCTAGAACTCTAAGGCGCAGAGGCAATGTTACTATTGTGCCACCAAAGGCCACTTCGGATATGAGTCGCGAACAATCGAAGAGGGATGAGAAGAATAAGCGTGTACATGAAGACATGGTGCGGAGGAACGGAAACACGACAGAGATACTACCGCGACTAGTCGGCGACCTGAGTGGGAATTATGTCGGTTGTGGTGTGTCTTTGTCTTAGTACCTCATGTCGGGATACATAGTGAGTGATAGATCTGAGGAGCATCATATCCGTCACACAATCAAGACAGGGGATTCTTCACTACATACAGCTGTGGTGAATATGGTGAAGTAAGGATGGGTAACAGTGGAGTCTCGACGATTATAGGCATTGGAGATGTTCATGTAGAAACCAATGTCGGCTACACCTTGACACTCAAGGATGTGAGACATGTCCCTGACATACGGTTAAGCCTAATTTCGGTTGGGAAATTAGATGACGATAACTTTGTAAACTCGTTTGGTAAGCGGGGTATGGAACCGAAAGCGAGAGGTTCCATTGTAGCGCAAAGAGGAAAAAAAAACTTGCTCTCTTTACAAAACACACGAGGCTAGTTTGTGTAAAGTAGAAGCGAATCGCCAGGAAGAAGCTTCATCCTAACCGTGGCACAAGAGACGTGGTCACATGGGCATAAAAGGGATGGAAGTTCTTGCTAAGCAAAAGGCCGTGCCAGACATGAAAGGTACACATTTAAATACATGTACTCACTGTTTGGTAGGAAAGCAACACAGGGTGTCTTTCCAAAGATTCCCGTCTCACAGAAAGGACACTATCCTTGAACTAGTGCACACAAACTTATATGGTCCTATGAGAGTAAAGTTCCACCAGGGAGCTTCGTACTTCTTGACATTCATTGATGATATGTCAAGAAAGATATGGGCCTATAGTCTGAAGACCAAGGATGAAGTACTTGGCGTGTTTGAGAAATTCCACAACATGGTGGAAAGAGAGACTGGGAAGTTGTTAAAGTGTATTCGCTCAGATAATGGGGGTGAGTACATTGGGCCATTTGAAGAGTATTGCCAGAGTCATGGGATTCGTCATGAGCAGACCGTTTCCAAGACACCGCAACAGAATGGAATAGCAGAGAGAATGAACCGTACCATTGTAGAGAGGATGAGATGCATGCTATCTCACTCTAAGCTACCTAGAAGCTACTGGGTAGAAGCAATGCGTACAGCCGTGCATGTGATCAACATGTTGCCGGCAAAGCCTCTGAATAGTAATTATTCAGAGAGAGTATGGTCAGGCAGAGATGTTGATTATGGATACTTGAGGGTATTTGGGTGCAGGGCATTTGTGCATATTCCGAAGGATGAGAGATCCAAGCTTGATGACAAAGCCAAGCAGTGCATTTTTCTGGGTTATGGAGATTAAAAGTTTGGTTACAAACTCTATGATCCGATTAACAAGAAGGTAATCCGAACTCGAGATGTTGTGTTCTTAGAAGACCAAACCATAGCAGACTTTGAGGAGGGTGAGAAGCTACAAGCTTTCACCAATGATCTTGTTGATTCAGAACCAGAAGTTCCTACTGTGGAACGTGCAGAAGGCATTAAGAATGCAGAGAACCATGAGTTTGAAGCTCATGATGAGAATCCTATTGCTCATGATGGGATAGAACCTATTGGTATAGAAGATGCAGATGAGATACATGAACCACCACCAGAGCAAGCAGAAGTGCATCCTCCTGAGGCAGCAGCAGATGGGGCAAGGAGGTCTGACAGAGGGAGACTAGCTTCAACTAGGTATCCACCACATACGTATTTTCTACTATCGGATAGTGGAGAACCTATGTACTATCAAGAGGCACTTGAAGGTACAGACAAAGAAAAGTGGTTGAAGGCCATGCATGACGAGATGGATTCTTTGTATAAGAATCACATTTATGAGTTAGTTGAGAAACCCACAGGGAGAAAAGTTCTCAAGAATAAGTGGATATACAAAGTTAAGCATGAGGAGAACAATCCTCACCCAAGGCACAAAGCTCGCCTTGTTGTGAAGGGATTCGGTCAAAGGAAAGGGATTGACTTTGATGAGATTTTCTCTCCTGTAGTGAAGATGACTTCTATCCGGGTGGTATTGGGTATGTGTTTCGACCCCCACTTACGTGGCAAACGTCCATTAGTAGGGGTCTCTATTTTATTCATTTAATCAACAGGGCTAAAGCCCAATTCGCAATATCATGGATCAATGTACATGCCCATTAACTCATGTGTCTAAGGTCAAACCTTAGCCACATGGCTTGCCACTAATGTGCGTTGATTTATGTCCGTGATTCATTTCTTATCAAAGAGATAGTTATCGGTTGACGGTTATACTCTATCATCAATTACTCAAGATACAAGATTACTTGAGCTACAAGGACTCTCTACTCTACCTCTATAAATATCAAACTATTTTTCATAAGGAACTACGTGGAAACTTGATCCCTAGATAATAGATCTTGGGTACGTAGGCAGCCATTATTTGGTTCAGTTTCATCTCCCCCAACATCAAATTCCTCTGTTTCTTAGTGTGTTATTTACCATTGCTCTCGTTGTGTTGAAGTAGTTTACTGCCGAAACATAATTGGCGCCGTCTGTGGGGAATTTAGAATTCATTATCACGTGAAACAATCAAGATGGTAAACACAAGAAGTAGACCAAATAGTCAACATATTCCTCCTGCTAATAGGAATCGCAACCTTCGAAATTCAAATCAGCCAATGCAAGAACCGTTGAACAATCAAGTTGCTCCTAGTAGTAGGATCAATTCTCAACATCCAACCGTAGCAGCGCCACCGCCACCACCACCGCCTCCGCTACCGCCACTCCTAATACGGTTGAGCGTGAGTTACGACGAGTCAAATTTTAAAATAGGAACTTGAGAAGGAAGCTGGCAAAGAGGCAAAGGCTGGTGGACGAGGCTGCAAATTCAACAACATCAGGCGACCACGAAGGGACGCAGGCCATTCCAGTGTATGGGACCGTCTTGAAGATCCACTTCATCGTCCTCAAGAATGTGTTATTTCTCAAACACAATCAACCAGTGCACACTCTAAGAGTAATGACCCTATTACCCGTACTTATGGGGAGAATCGGATTGGCAATGATAACTACTACCCTAGACATGTCCGATCTCAAATGGAAGATTTACCTCTGAGAAGCAATTTTAGGGAAGACCGCCATCCGAGATATGTCCGACATGACTGGGAAGGCGGGCATCCCAGACAAGAGCAACAAAACATGGAGAAGTGGTATAATTATACCAACCACCCGGCCAAGGGTGACTACCGGCCTAGACAGGCTGGTTACAAGGATAGACAAAGATAATCACCGGTCGGAGCTGATCGTGCATACCGCCAAAGATCTCTAACTCCAATAAGAGATAATGGAAGGTATCCTTCTCCACATGGGCACGACCGGGCGTCCAGTTGTTCGAGCCAATACTTTAACTCTAACAGAACAACAGTTGAAAGAGTTGATTGCAAAAGAACTTAACGGTAGAGAGTCAAGGGATGTACGAATGAAAAACTTGACAGTCAATGATGGCATACTTGATAAGTTTTCACTCGACATTCAAGAAGCTTACCACCATTCCGACTTCAAACAACCCGATTTTGAACTTTATGATGAGTCGGAAGGAGATCCTGGCTTGCATGTTCTATCATTCAAAAATAAGTTGGTGTTATGGGGTGGAGATGATCCGCTCATATGTAAGCTCTTTCCATCAACTCTAAAGGGAGAAGCATTACGCTGGTTTAATGAGTTGCTTTCAAGATCAATTCACCAATTCAATGAACTAGAAAATCAGTTTGTTAATCATTTCTGCCACAATTGCAAGACGCCAAAGGATGTCGACTCACTTTTGAACATCAAGCAACAACGTGACGAAAAGTTACGTACTTTTGTTACTAGGTTCCGGAAGGCAGCAACACCGCCGCCTCCGCTACCGCAAACGGCGGTACAAACGCCTCCGAAAGAAGGCGTCGCGAAAAAAAAGTATAAGGAAAAACTTCATCCCAGACTGGACCGACCTGACAGGGAAGGCCGACCTTCCAGATTTGCGGAAAATTGCCATCCTAGACAGGTCCGACCAGACAGGGAAAAAAGGCGTCATGGAAGAAAGTATAAGGAAAACCTTCATCCTAGACTGGACCGACCTAACAGGGAAGGCCGACCTCGCAGATTTGAGAAAAACTGCCATCCCAGACAGGTCCGACCAGGCAGGGATGGAAGGTGTCACAGAAGCAACTAGATGGAAGACCACAATCCCAGACAAACTACCGACCTAGATAGACTAGTTACACGCAAAGAAAAAGACAATCTCCAGTCGGACCCGAACGTGTGTACCGCCTAAAATCTCTAACTCTTGTAAGAGGTAATGGCAGGTGTCATTTTCCACATAGGCTCGACCGGGCGTGCAATGCTGCTTTAAATCTTCTGGATAAAATGGATTTCACCCCACTTAGCATGAAGTCCCTTTGATGTAACTTCCCACTCATCATAAAGTTCATCTGAACCTTAACGAAGCTTGTCCGATTCATCCGTATCCGTTGCCACGAATTTCCGAACTGGTGAACGCCACTTCAGGCTTCTAACGCCTATCTTTCATGGATGCTTCTTCAGGGTACTACCAGATATCTTTGAATGTGGATGACCAAGAGTTCACCGCCTTCATCATCGACCAAGGCATTTTTTGCTACACTGTTATGCCTTTTGGTCTGAAAAATGCCGTTGCAACCTACCAAAAGATTGTCAATACAATTTTTTCCGATCTGTTGGGAAAAATAATGGAGGCTTATATCGATGATATAGTCGTTAAATCGAAGCATACTGGTGATCATCTTTCCGATCTTTAACTTGTTTTTGATTGGCTTAACAAGTATAACATGAGACTCAATCCCGCCAAATGTTCTTTTGGCCTCTCTTCTGGAAAATTTCTGGGATACCTCATGACTCGTAGAGGTATTAAGGCTAATCCTGATCAGATACGCGCCGTTATTGATATGCCATCACCAAAAAAATAAGAAGGAAATTCAACGACTTACTGGTTGACTTGCCGCTCTTCATAGATTTATTTCTAAATATTCCGATTGTTGTCATCCCTTCTTCCAGACTTTAAAGGGGGCAGCAACTTGGAACGTTGTTTGTGAGATGGCATTGCAACAACTGGATAAATACTTGGTCAGTCCTCCTATATTGACAAGTCCTTTAACGGGTCAACCTAGTGGCATATTCTGCGATAACTTTCGCAGAATGGGAAAGTTATCTTAGTGCGTATAGCATTGTCTTTGAAAGTCGTACTACTGAAAAAAGACATGCTCTGGCTTCTTTGATAGCTGATTTTCCGATTGATGATTCTCCTATTGACGATTTCTTGCGCCAGGAAGAATCTATGGAAGACATTCTGCCGCCAATAATTGGGGGCGACGAAGACCAACATGAAAAAACAATTCCTAATCCTATTGACCTATGGATTGTTTACTCAGATGGCGCCCATAGTAAATCTGGGTCTGAAATTGGATGTATTTTTTGTTAAACCCAGCGGAGAAAAGATTGGGAAATCTGTGCGACGTAGCTTCGCCGCTTCAAATAACGAAGCCGAGTATGAGGCTGCCATCTGTGCCTTGAGAACAGCTTTGACACTGGGGGAGCGAAAGCTCTAGTTGTACATGGATTCTCGCCTTGTTGCCAATAAGTTTGGTGGGTCTTTTGAAGCAAGAGATGAGCGTATGGCGGCTTATCTTAGTTTGATACATAGTCTTGCTCGACAATTTGATAGCATCTCTATCACTCAAAGACCCCGAAATGACATACGTCATGCAAATTCATTGGCTTATCTCTCCATCGCCGTTAGAAGTGAAGGGTCAAGACACATCACTTTTGCAATCATCTTTTCGTCAGTCTAAGTTTGAACGTTTTTACGCTCGCTTAGTTCGTTACTCTCATTACAAAAAAAATCTGACGAAGTTACCACATTTAGCTTCGTCAGTTTAAGTTTGAACGTTTTTACGCTCGCTTAGTTCATTACTCTCATTACGAAAAAATCTGACGAAGATACCATATTTAGCTTTGTCAATCTAAGTTTGAACGCTTTTACGCTCGCTTAGTTCATTACTATCATTACGAAAAAAATCTGACGAAGTTACCACATTTAGCTTCGTCAGTTTAAGTTTGAACGTTTTTATGCTCGCTTAGTTCAATATTATTATTACGAAAAAATCTGACGAAGTTACCACATTTAGCTTTGTCAGTCTAAGTTTGAACGCTTTTACGCTCGCTTAGTCTATTACTATTGTTCCGACAAAATGTGACGAGGTTACCACGTTTAGCTTCGTCAGCCTAAGTTTGAAAGATTTTATGCTCGCTTAGCCTATTATCACGTTTAATTTCGTCAGTCTAAGTTGAACGCTTTTACGCTCGCTTAGTCGTTATTATCGCTACGACAAAATCTGACGAAGTTACCGCGTTTAGCTTCGTCAGTCTAAGTTCGAACGCTTTTTACGCTCGCTTAGTTCGTTATTATCACTACGACAAAATCTGATGAAGTTACCGCATTTAGCTTCGTCAGTCTAAGTTTGAACGCTTTTACGCTCGCTTAGTTCGTTACTATCGCTACGACAAAATCTGACGAAATTACCACATTTAATTTCGTCAGTCTAAGTTGAACGCTTTTATACTCGCTTAGTCGTTACTATCACTATGACAATATCCGACTAAGTCACCGCGTTTCATTTTGTCAGGTGAAGTTTGAACGTTTTTTACACTCGCCTTAGTCTAATTTTGCAGAGTTAAGTTAGCATTGGGGGCGTTTTTCTCTACATGGGAGCGTCTCATTATATTTCATTTCAACTACATAAATCAACAACATTGTCAGTTTTCTGCAAGTATGTTATCTGTCACAACAACAATATTCAATAGCAAACCCATACTTTATTTTTATTTTCATCGCAAGAATTTTTAGCTCTATGATATTACATTCACACAATCACATAATCGTTGGTTTGGGAAAAGCCAATGGTTTCTTATCAGTGTTTTGCTTATACAACTCGTACAACTCTTTCCGTTTCAAGCGAAACTATATGCCAGCTTAATTATTTTTTCTAAGGCATTGTTCCGATCTTTCAACAAAAAATTTTCCGAGCAAACAATTTCAACATCTTCATGCCGATTTTTCCGGGCGAATCTTTCCGAGTTAAACTTTTCGACAGCGCCATTATTTTTTCTAAAACATTGAGCCGATCTTTCTCAACGAAACTTCTTTCAGCTTCTTTCATTTTTCTACGACATTAATTGACACCTTGTTACGGAAAACTTTTCTCCGTCGACTCTTTGTGAATATATTTTGCTCGTACTACCGCTGTCGTTTCTCCGTACGGCCAAAAAATCGCATTACGTTAACTTTCTGAGCGGATTGAAAATTATCTTCACCTTATTTATTTTTTACAAGGCATTGAGATCATGCGGAGCGAAACTTTTCTTCGCGGTATTTTCGTGAATATTCTTTCTCCCGTCGTACCACTGTTTCTACCTGCGACGACAAGAATAAATTTTTCGTCAGTCTTTCAAACTTAACCAAAATTTTACGATAACTTTAAAAAAAATATATATATATATATATATATATATATATATATATATATATATATATATATATATATATATATATATATATATATTTTTTTTTTTTTTTTTCCTTCAATCGCCTCATATATTCTTTCCGGTTGTCTCCGTTTTCTTCGCCTTCTTCTTGCAGCCAATTTTAATTTTGATCGAAACGCAACAATTTAAGCTTAATATCCCGAGCTAGATTATGTCGGTCAATCTTTAGTTGCCTATCCAATTCGTGAGTAGAGAGAAATTCGGTAGACTTAATTGTCAAACCACGCTCTGCTTCACTGCGGCGGATATCCGTCATCCTATGACGGTTTCGAAAGCAATGATACCAGCCGCCGCTTCTCATCGGGCCGGCATCTAAAAACGCCATAACTATGATCCCTTGCTCTCCACCACAAAACCAAAACGATATCAGCACCTACAAAATACTTGTTAGAAAAAGACAAAAGAAAAAAATATGAGGTTTGGAACTTGTAATCTCTCATTTAAGATGTAATCTCCTTTCTCTAATTTTATGATCTCAAGGAGATTGGCGAGAACTTCGATGCAAGACCAATTTGTTGAAGACGCCTCGGCTTCTCCCCACCTTCATGTATCAACCGCCCAATCTCTTTCAAGGGAACAACATTTTCTAAGATGACTCGGCTAGTATGCGACCAAAAAAAAAAACTCTGTCTGCTGCTCGCATCATTAACAAAGATCCTCCAAAGTAGCCAAAACAGATTCAAACCCTTTCATCGATGAACGTCACCAAGCAAGCTATCTCGCAAACTTCGTGAGGTCGGCGAGAAGCTTAGCTAACTAAGCTAAGAGATCCCTTTCCATGTCCTTCCGCCAACTTGGGGAATTCAATTCTTTAGTGCATAAAGCGACTTCCTCCTTATCTTTTGCCTTTGTAGAATTCTTTGATTGCAGAGATGGACATCTCTCTCGGGACGCTCTTCGGATACAAATTTCTCGGGAGCGACTTGGGCAAGTGGGACGGTAGAAGTTCCCCTGAAGGCGTCGCGGCAGCTGGAGCCATAGATATATCCAAAGGGCGCTCTCCACTCCATAAATCCCTGTTTCCGAGATACATATTACGGTCCTGAGAGTTTAACTGATCATAAGTGGGCATCGCCATAGGCCTCTCTGAAGAGTATCTCTGCAAGGCTTCTTCTCTTGCATATGAGGTCCACTCTAACGCAGGACCATAACCATTTGGACCAGTTGGAAATCTTTTGGGATCTCCAGGAGGAGGTATGTTAGCCAATGGAACAACAGACATCAATGGCTGTCCTCTGGTAGACATCCCCCTAGCAAGACCACCTTGGGGACCAAGGGTAATGGGATTATTGTCCAAGGGCCTCTGGGACAATGGAACTGAGAGGGTCTTGTTTTCAAATGAATGTCTTTCATCCATTCGAACATCTTGAACAGCATATCCACGAATTTGAGGTTGGAATCCACTATGACCACCCATTTGAGAATTTGTAGAAGACCACAACAAATAATAACTTCGGAAGAATCATTCTAGATATTATTAGGAAACCGTATTTAAAGTTCTAATCTATTTAACTCGTGAGATTTACTTTCAATTATTATCTAATCCAACTTCATCCCTAATCTCAATTCTTATCTTCTCCACATTCTTATCTCATCCAACCGCTTTGTGTCTAATTCATATTTAACTTCCTTTTATTACTATTATTACTAAACTGCCCCTATATTTTATTTTCAACGGTATAATCCAAGTATCGCTATTCCACTGGCACGTATTGTTTAATTCAAATTTCGTATTATTACGAGATGCGTTCCGTACAGTTTTCGCCAATAGAGTTTTTTTTTGCAATTTTATTTTATCTGTGCATTTTCGGCTATCTTTTATTTAACTACGTCATTGCGTCTCGTATACGTTAATTTGACATTTTTTCGTTTTCGATAATTCACGAATTTTTCCCGATTGTCCATTTTTCTTATCGTTTACGTTCACACGACACTTTGTTATACACTCCGCTTACTCTTTTATTATTTCACGTTTTCCGTGATTTATCTTCTCTTCTTTGCCATGTGAACTTTGTTCAGCGACAAAGAGGGCGTGTTCGACCCCCACCCACGGCAAAACGCCCATTAGTAGGGGTCTCTATTTTATTCATTTAATCAACGGGGCTAAAGCCCATTCGCAATATCATGGATCAATGTGCAGGCCCATTAACTCATGTGTCTAAGGTGAACCTTAGCCACATGGCTTGCCACTAATGTACGTTGATGTATGTCCAGATTCATTTCTTATCAAAGAGATAGTTATCAGTTGACAGTTATACTCTATCACAATTACTCAAGATACAAGATTACTCGAGCTACAAGGACTCTCTACTCTACCTCTATAAATATCAAACTATTTTTCATAAGGAACTACATGGAAACTTGATCCCTAGATAATAGATCTTGGGTACGTAGGCAGCCATTATTTGGTTCAGTTTCATCTCCCCCAACATCAAATTCCTCTGTTTCTTAGTGTGTTCTTTACCATTGCTCTCGTTGTGTTGAAGCAGTTTACTGCCGAAACAGTATGAACCTAGAGGTTGAGCAGCTAGATGTTAAGATAACTTTTCTTCATGGAGACCTTGAAGAAGATGTCTACATGGACCAGCCAGAGGGGTTTGAGGTCAAAGGCAAAGAGAACCTAGTATGCAAGCTGATAAAGAGCTTGTATGGGTTGAAGCAAGCACCGAGACAGTGGTATATAAAGTTTGATTCCTTTATGGTGAAGCAAGGATACAAGAAGTCTACTTCCGATCATTGTGTGTTTGTTCAGAGATTTCCAGATGGGGATTTCATTGTGCTATTGCTGTATGTGGTTGATATGTTGATAGTTGGCCCAAACATCAACAAAATATCCAAGCTGAAGAAAGACTTGAGTAAGTCCTTTGAGATGAAGGATTTGGGTCAAGCAAAGTAGATACTTGGGAGGCGGATCACTCATGATAGAAAGAGTGGGAAGTTGTGGCTTTCTCAAGAAAGCTACATTGAGAAGGTGTTGAAGAGATTCAACATGGATCAAGCGAAGCTAGTCAGTTGTCCGCTTGGTGGCCATTCCGCATGACCAAAGAGATGTGTCCTAAGGGTGAGCATGAGCAGAGTCAGATGGAAAAGATTCCTTATGCATCCGCAGTGGGCAATTTGATGTATGCCATGGTGTGTACTAGACCGGATATTGCTTTCGCCGTTGGTGTTGTAAGCAGATTTCTGTCAAATCCGGGTAAAGAACATTAGGAAGGTGTTAAGTGGATATTGAGATATCTCAAGGGCACTTCCAAATCGTGTTTGTATTTTGGTGGAAGTAAGCCCTTACTTGAAGGCTACACTGATGCAGACATGGCAGGTGATGTTGACTCGATGAAGTCCACCTCCAGTTATCTGGTTACTTTTGCAGGGGGAGCAGTGTCTTGGCAATCTAAGTTGCAAAAGTGTGTTGCCCTCTCCATTATAGAAGCCGAGTATATTGCAGCCACTGAGTGTTGCAAAGAGATGCTATGGATGAAGAGGTTCTTCGACGAACTAGGGTTAAAGCAGAAACAGTTTGTAGTTCTGTGTGATAGTCAAAGTGCCATTCACTTGAGCAAGAATCCGAGTTTTCATTCTAGATCCAAGCACATACACGTGCTTTATCATTGGATTAAAGAAGTACTCGAAGACAAGCATTTGTGTATCGAGAAGATCCATACCGACAAGAACGCGTCGGATATGATGACCAAAGTCTTACCGAAAGGTAAGTTTGATATTTGCTGTGCTACCGCCGAAATAGTAGCAGACTCCTCCTGTTGATTTGGAAATTGCATGGAGGTATCCCCCCTCAATGTTTGGGAGGGGGAGATTATTGGAGTTATCCCTCACATGAGGAGAGAAACGGAGCTAATTCTGCGTGAATATGTCAGAGCGCACCTGCGCTCGTGCCGTGAAATCATTCCAGTGTTTTGGGCGCGACCTGCGCTCAGAGGAGGCGCACCTGCACTCTTGTCGTGGAAGCATTACAGTGTTTTGGGCGCACCTGTGCTCCGAGTAGGCACACCTGCGCTCGTGTCTGATTTTCATTGGCCTCGCTACAGTAACCGTGAAATTTGGTTTTTTGATATAAAAACAAAATCAAGGTTTTGGAAAACCTAAGACTAAGAACCAGACAAAAACAAAGAGAGAGAAACCAATCTTGAAAGCTATCAAGATTGAGATAACCTTTACAGAGATACAACCCTCAGTAAAGAGATAAGAGTGATCTAGTAAGGTGAGAGACTGAAAGGAGAGATTGTAATCTTCCTTCCCACTTTATAAAGAATTGGCTCTTGTGGTAGTAGGCATCATTGGCCGAACCACGGTAAATCTTTGTGTTATGGTTTGCATTTACTGCTTTGCATTATTATTTGTTGTTGATAGTTGTTTAGCAAGTTGGGCATGTTAGTATAGGCTGTAGTTGGTATTTAGATTTTATCCGGAGTTGAATTGTTTCCATATACGAGTTATCTGTGTAGTGGGGGAATCGATTGGTATTGGTATAATCCCCAACAAGTGCAACACAGACCTCCATTGGTATTCCCATCATGCTTCCAGATACATCACATACTGCAAGACAATTTCTGAATTTTACTTGCATGGACAGATCTTCCACCATCCTGTTCCACTGTAGCTCTGCGACCTCACAAACTTCATTCCCAGACTCCAAAATCTCATGTGGAAGCAATGCTCTTGCAGCTATCATGGCTTTTCCTTCTCTTACTAGCTCAAGATAGTTATAGAAACGGAACGGATCTTGTTCTCGGAAGAGGTCCTTGTAATTTTTCATGGCAACTGAAGCCACTCGATTGTAAGGAAGAGACATCCACTTCTTTGAACTCATTGTTGGCTTTATCCCTCACATGAGGAGGAGAGAAGAAGTTCATTATGCATGGAGATGTCAGAGCGCGACCCGCGCCCATGCTGCAGAAGACTTCCAGTAGTGATAGCGCGACCCGCGCTTAGATTGCTTTTGCCCGAGGCGCGACCCACGCCCAAGACTATTTTTCGTGGGCTTTGCTACAGTAACCGTGAAATTTGTTTTTTCATATAAAAACAAAATCAAGGTTTTGGAAAACCTAGAGAGAAAAAAAGAAGGACTAATGCGAGCAAGCAACCAAAGAGAGAAAATCCAATCTTGAAAGCTATCAAGATTTAGAGATATAACCTTTACAGAGAGATAACCCTGTAAAGAGATAAGAGTGATCTAGTAAGGTGAGAGACTGAAAAAAGAGATTGTAATCTTCCTTCCCACTTTATAAAGAACTAGCTCTTGTGGAAGTAGGCACCATTGCCCGAACCACGGTAAATCTTTGTGTTGTGGTTTGTTTTTACTGCTTTACATTATTATCTGTTGTTAATAGTTGTTTAGCGAGTTGGGCACATTAATATAGGTTGTAGTTGATATTTAGAATTTGTCTGGAGTTGAATTGTGTTCAAATACAAGTTATCTGTATAGTGGGGGAATCGATTGGTATTGGTATAAACCCCAACAAGTGGTATCGGAGCCTTAGTTAGATTAGCCTAGGGTGTTATCCAAATCTTAGTTGGAAGGTGTTTGACAAAACTCCTGAGAGAAAATTTGAGTTTAAATAACTTGTAGAGATGGACAAGTCCGTGAACACTCACATAACGAGTCTGAATAGGAAGAACTACATCATCTGGAAAGCCAAGATGGAAGACTTGCTATACTGCAAGGACTTGGCACTACCCATTGAGAATGGGGGAGTAAAACCAGAAAAGACTGATGAGGCTGAGTGGAAAAAACTTGACAGAAAAGCGATTGCATACATTCGACAGTGGATTGACGACAATGTCTTTCACCATATGTCCCAAGAGACTACAGCCTTCAGTTTGTGGAAAAAACTAGAAGACCTTTATGAGAGGAAGTCGGGTGGAAACAAAGTGCTGGTCGTTAAGAAGTTTGCCTACACGAAGTACCAAGAAGGTTTTTCAATGTCTGAGCATCTTAACGAATTACAGAATACCATAAATCAGATGCATTTGATGAAGATTGATTTGGGAGACGAAGTTGAGACTTTGTTTCTATTAGGCTCTCTACCTGAAAGTTGGGAGACATTACCAGTCTCTCTACACGGAGCAACCAAGGATGGAATTGTTACCATGGAAATGGCTACCACGTCTTTGTTGAATGAGGAGACTAGAAGGAGTTCAAAAGGCAGCTCCTCTCACTCAGAGATCCTTTTCACAGAGAAACGGGGGAGAAGTAAAAGCAGAAAACCATCTCATTCTAGAGGTGATGACAGAAGTAAATGTAGGGGTGAAGCTAGAACTCCTAAAGCAGAGAGGCAATGTTACTATTGTGCCACCAAGGGCCACTTCAGATATGAGTACAGAACACTGAAGAGGGATGAGAAGAATAACTGTGTACATGAAGACATGGTGCAGAGGAACGGAAACACATGCAGAGATACTACTGCACTAGTCGACGACCTAGTAGGAATTGTGTTAGATTGTGGTGTGTGCTGTCTTAGTACCTCATGTCAGGATACAGAGTGGGTGATAGATACAGGAGCATCCTATCACGTCACACCGCACAGGGGATTCTTCACTACCTACAACTGTGGTGAATATGGTAAAGTGAGGATGGATAATAGTGGCGTCTCGAAGATTATAGGCATTGGAGATGTTCATGTAGAAACCAATGTCGGCTACACCTTGACACTCAAGGATGTAAGACATGTCCCTGACATACGGTTAAGCCTAAGTTTAGCTGGGAAATTAGATGACGATGGCTTTGTAAACTCGTTTGGTAACGGGGCATGGAAACTGAGCAGAGGTTCCATTGTAGTAGCCAAAGAAAAGAAAACTTGCTCTCTTTACAAAACACAGGCTAGTTTGTGTAAAGCAAAAGTGAATGCAGCAGAAGAAGAAGCTTCCTCCGAATTGTGGTACAAGAGACTGTGTCACATGGGCATAAAAGGGATGGAAGTTCTTGCTAAGCAAAAGGCCTTTCCAGACATCAAAGGTACACATTTAAATACATGTATTCACTGTTTTGTAGGAAAGCAACACAGGGTGTCTTTCCAAAGATTCCCATCTCACAGAAAGGACAATGTCCTTGAACTAGTGCACACTGATTTATGTGGTCATATGAGAGTAAAGTCCCACCAGAGAGCTTTGTACTTCTTGACATTCATTGATGATACGTCAAGAAAGATATGGGCCTATAGTCTGAAGACCAAAGATGAAGTACTTTGCGTATTTGAGAAATTCCATAGCATGGTGGAAAGAGAGACTGGGAAGTTGTTGAAGTGTATTCGCTTAGATAATGGGGGCAAGTACATTGGGCCCTTTGAAGAGTATTGCCAGAGTCATGGGATTCATCATGAGCAGACCGTTCCCAAGACACCGCAATAGAATGGAATAGCAGAGAGAATGAACCGTACCATTGTAGAGAGGATGAGATGAATGCTATCTCACTTTAAGCTACCTAGAAGCTACTGGGTAGAAGCAATGCGTACAGCCGTGCATGTGATCAACCTATCGCCGTCAAAGCCTCTGAATAGTGACTATTCAGAGAGAGTATGGTCAGGCAGAGATGTTGATTATGGATACTTAAGGGTATTTGGGTGCAGGGCATTTGTACATATTCCGAAGGAGGAGAGATCCAAGCTTGATGACAAAGCCAAGCAGTGCATTTTTCTAGATTATGAAGATGAAAAGTTTGGTTACAAACTCTATGATCCGATTAACAAGAAGGTAATCTGAAGTCGAGATATTGTGTTCCTGGAAGACCAAACCATAGTAGACTTTGAGGAGGGTGAGAAGCTACAGGCTTTCACCAATAATCTTGTTGATTCAAAACCAGAAGTTCCTATTGTGGAACGTGCAGAAGGCATTGAGAATGCAGAGAACCATGAGCCTGAAGCTCATGATGAGAATCCTATTGCTCATGATGGGATAGAACATATTAGTATAGAAGATGTAGATAAGATGCATGAACTACCACTAGAGCAAGCAGAAGTGCATCCTCCTGAGGCACTAGCAGATGGGGCAAGGAGGTCAGATAGAGAGAGACTAGCTTCAACCAGGTATCCACCACATATGTACGTGCTACTATCGGATGGTGGAGAACTTATATACTATCAAGAGGCACTTGAGGGTACAGACAAAGAGAAGTGGTTGAAGGCCATGCATGACGAGATGGATTCTTTGCATAAGAATCACACTTATGAGTTAGTTGAGAAACCACAAGGACGAAAAATTCTCAAGAATAAGTGGATATACAAAGTCAAGCATGAGGAGAACAATCCTCACCCAAGGCACAAAGCTCGCCTTGTTGTGAAGGGATTTGATCAAAGGAAATGTATTGACTTTGATGAGATTTTCTCTCTTGTAGTGAAGATGACTTCTATCCGGGTGGTATTTGGTATGACTGCAAGTATGAACCTAGAGGTTGAGCAGCTAGATGTTAAGACAGCTTTTCTTCATGGAGACCTTGAAGAAGATGTCTACATGGACCAGCCAGAGGGGTTTGAGGTCAAAGGCAAGGAGCACCTAGTATGCAAGCTGATAAAGAGCTTGTATGGGTTGAAGCAAGCACCGAGGCAGTTGTACATAAAGTTTGATTCCTTTATGGCGAAGCAAGGATACAAAAAGTCTGCTTCCGATCATTGTGTGTTTGTTCAGAGATTTCCAGATGGGGATTTCATAGTGCTATTGTTGTATGTGGATGATATGTTGATAGTTGGCCCAAACATCAACAAGATATCCAAGCTGAAGAAAGACTTGAGTAAGTCCTTTGAGATGAAGGATTTGGGTCAAGCAAGGAAGATACTTGGGATGCGGATCACTCGTGACAGAAAGAGTGGGAAGTTGTGGCTTTCTCAAGAAAGTTACATTGAGAAGGTGTTGAAGAGATTTAACATGGATCAAGCGAAGCCAGTCAGTTGTCCGCTTGGTGGCCAGTTCCACATGACCAAAGAGATGTGTCCAAAGGGCGAGCATGAGCAGAGTCAGATGGAAAAGATTCCTTATGCATCTGCAGTGGGCAGCTTGATGTACGCAATGGTGTGTACAAGACCGGATATTACTTTCGCTGTTGGTGTTGTAAGCCGATTTCTGTCAAATCTGGGTAAGGAACATTGGGAAAGTGTTAAGTGGATATTGAGATATCTCAAGGGCACTTCAAAATCATGTTTGTCCTTTGGTGGAAGTAAGCCCTTACTTGAAGGCTACACTGATGCAGACATGGCAGGTGATGTTGACTTGATGAAGTCCACCTCCGGTTATCTGGTTACTTTTGCAGGGGGAGCAGTGTCTTGGCAATCAAAGTTGCAAAAGTGTGTTGCTCTCTCCACTACAGAAGCCGAGTATATTGCAGCCACTGAGTGTTGCAAAGAGCTGTTATGGATGAAGAGGTTCTTCGACGAACTAGGGCTAAAGCAGAAACAGTTTGTAGTTCTATGTGACAGTCAGAGCGCCAACCATTTGAGCAAGAATCTGAGTTTTCATTCTAGATCCAAGCACATACACGTGCGTTATCATTGGATTAGAGAAGTACTCGAAGACAAGCATTTGTGCATTGAGAAGATTCATACCGACAAAAACGGGTCGGATATGATGACCAAAGTCATACTGAAAGGTAAGTTTGATGTTTGTTATGCTATTGCCGGAATGGCAGCACACTCCTCCTGCTGATTTGGAAATTGCATAGAGGTATCCCCCCTCACTGTTCGGGAGGGGGAGATTTTTGGCTTTATCCTTCACATGAAGAGGAGAGAAGAAGTTCATTATGCGTAGAGATGTCAGAGTGCGACCCGCGCCCATGCCGTAGAAGACTTCCAGTACTAATAGTGCGACCCGCGCTCAGATTGCTCTTGCCCGAGGTGCGACACGCGCCCAAGACTATTTTTCGTGGGCTTTGCTACAGTAACCGCGAAATTTGTTTTTTCATATAAAAACAAAATCAAGGTTTTGGAAAACCTAGAGAGAGAAAAAGAAGGACTAATGCAAGCAAGCAACCAAAAAGAGAAAACCTAATCTTGAAAGCTATCAAGATTGAGAGAGATAACCTTTACAGAGAGATAACCCTGTAAAGAGATAAGAGTGATCTAGTAAGGTGAGAGACTGAAAGGAAAGATTATAATCTTCTTTCCCACTTTATAAGGAACTAGCTCTTGTGGAAGTAGGAACCATTGGCCGAACCATGGTAAATCTTTGTGTTGTGGTTTGCTTTTACTGCTTTATATTATTATCTGTTGTTAATAGTTATTTAGCGAGTTGGGCATGTTAGTATAGGTTGTAGTTGATATTTAGAATTTGTCTAGAGTTGAATTGTGTTCAAATACAAGTTATCTGTATAGTGGGGGAATCGATTGGCATTGGTATAAACCCCAACACTCATGTAGATCTTTGGAAGTTGAAGGTTTTTGTGCAGTGGGATAAGGACTTGTTTCCTAAGCCGATCACGGACCCTATAAGCATAGTGAACTTCTTCTATTCCTTCATACTCTGGATCACAACTGCGTGGAAATACTTTCCTCGCAATGCTTTCACAGATAAGAGTTGATCGGTCATATGAAGAATCGAGAGATGGACACCACTTAGAAGCCAAACTTATCTTCCTGTATTGTTTGAGTTTCAAGTGATGTAGGTCGGAGATCAAGAGTGTCCCGCGTAGAGACCAGAGATTTGGTCGTGTAAGAAACGATAATTAGGATCATTATTATACCTTTGAAGCGCTTTATTTGCCATGGTAATTGCTTTCTTCTTTTTCCAATCTCTTGGAGAGTTCTTCTTCTCGTTTTGCTCCTCCCGTTCCATATCTTTCGTGTCCTTTTGTTCCATATCATTTTGCTCCTTTTGTTCAGTCTCTTTAACTTCGTGTTTTATCTCTTTCTGCTCCTCCAGTTCCATATCGTTTTGGTCCTTCTGGTCAATCTCATTTTGCTCATTTTCTTCACTCTCTTTCGCGTCGTGTTCTATCTCTTTCTGCTCCTCCTGTTCCTCCTCTGCCTCTTCCGGTTCTATATGTTTCTCCTCCTCCTGTTCGTCCTCTGCCTCTTCCGGTTCTATATGTTTCTGCTCCTGTTTCTTAATCCGTACGATTTCAAATTTTGCCAAAATCCAGTCCCGCAACATGGGCTTATTGTTTGGATGCACTGGACAGCTGGAACTGGTACATGGATATCTGGGATATGGATTAACAACTCTTGTTCTTCTAGTATTTACAATTCTACTACTCCTTGGTTTTAAATTTCTCCTAGGCATCATCAATGCTATTTTGCTTCTTGTCCGGGAGAGTGTAATGTGCCATCTGTTCTTTCTTTTACCTTTTTCCCAGTATACTGAATTGTTCTTTCTCTTAATCTTGGTATAGTGTCGAACACCAAAACCTTCTAGTATCCGATACAATATTTCCAGCAAATCTTTAAGATAACCAAATTCAGCTAACCATCTCACATTGAGTGCTAAGGTTTTGGGATGGTACTCGTGGAGCCAAAGTGCAGCTGCATAGAATCCTTCCTTGTCCGATTTACCGGTTCCCCTAACGCCTCTTAACTGGCAGATGAGTTTGAGAGTGGTTAACGGGTCGTGTTTCCAAGCTGAACTCAACAGTTGGAGTACTCGTTTTCGCAGTGTGTCAGGAACAACATGGAAGAAGAAATCAAGACAAGGATTCCCGGTGGCCAGAAAAGTGGCAGAGCCATTCTCTGTGAACCCTTTCTTCGGTGGCTTTGTACATTTGGTTTTGGTCGATTTGAATGCGGATTTTACCCTATCCCAAACTTGGGGTCTTTTGGGAAGAGGGTCGTTGACTGTATCTTGGTTTTGGGTAGGAGTGGCAAAGGAGACTTGGTTTATGACAGGAGTTACGGTGTCATCATAGTATAATTCAGGCGGCCCCAATAAGTGTATGGTGGTGGTCATGGTGTGTGGATAGGTGGTTGATGAAGACTGAAACGTTTGTTGACGATCCATTGAGTTATAAATTAGTATGATTTCTTGCGCTCCAAGTAAACTTGTATCCAATGTTGTAAATCTGAGTGAGGAACACTCAAAATATGTGTGAGGAACACGCAGAGTCTCAGATTGACTTGTGGCCCAAGTAGTGGATAAAATCATGCTGAGTATTGAAACCGAACCGTTTATGTAGGGAAGATTTGTTTTCAAAATGCTAACTTATTTTCTGACCTCCCTTTGTTTCTAATTTGGTTTTGTTTCTAAATTTTGTTACCCGGGTTTGTTTCTAATTTGACTTTGTTTCTAAATTTTATTACTAGGGTTTGTTTCTAATCTAATTTCATCTCACTCGGTTTTTAAATGTTAAGAAGTCGTCTATATATAAACAGATGGAAAGGTACAGAAAAGGCAAGAAGAAACAAGAGTGACTTGAGAGCTTTGTTATAGCAATTCTCCAAATAATTAATTCGTGAATAATACACTAATTGAATTTTTGAAGGCCCAAACTTTTAATACTTATGCACTTTTCAATAATTCGAAATAATTCACGTTTTTTTTTTAATAAAACACGGATTCTTGAATTATTTAAAAATTGGTTTAAAAATACCACTACAAGAAAATGGGGAATTCGACAGGGATGACCCGAAACATTTGCCACGGACCAAAGCTGTCGAATAATTAGTCATGGTTGCTCTCTGTTGGTATTGTAATAATTACTGTAGCATGGCTTGACAGTATTTTGCAACCTTTCTCCACAGTCAGAACGCGTAGGTGTTCCCACGGTTTGAATCGTTGGATCAGATCTTGACATTATCTATTCTCTCCAATGGTTATACTGCGCTGGCATAGATCCAAAATTGCTCCAAAATTTTGGGCGCACACCAAAATTTCCAACCCACAAAAACTCAGAATTTTAAGAAATAGTTAGAAACTAATCTCGCCTCTAACTTCCATTGCCTCTGTCACCATCTCTCTCATCTTCTTCCCTATCAGTTCATCCACCACCACCACCTCTCTAACAGTTTGTCACTACCGCTTCTCTCACGATCTCTCTCATCAAACATCAAAGGTAATGCTTACAAGTGTTTATTTTATTAAAGGTTAGTTTCTCCTTTTTTTGTTTTGGATGGAAATTGAGTAAAAGGTGATTTTTTTGTTGTTGTTACGGATTCTTAGCAACTCAAAGGACGCTCGACTATACACAAAATCAAACTCTTGGTCTTCATTGCCTTCAACTTCATCTTCAAACTATTGGTAATCAAAGCTCCTCTTTTCATCTCAACTCACATAGGATTTTATGTTTGGAATTAAGTGCAATAGGTTGCATATGTTGTTTGACGTTATACCAACAAACTGGTTGAAGTTGTAGTTTGATATTTGACGTGCGTTAGATTAAAGTTAGTATTTTTTTTAAGTTGGGCTTTTGTTTTTTCACTGTTAGTTAATTGGGTTTCATTTATTTGATTGATTTATATGTGGATGTTGTTGTTCTCACTGGTTTAGTTCAGTTTGAGATTTGAGTGCTTGTTTTGTTTGCTTATTTTAACTTGTATGATTGATGGTTTGCTCATAATTGAAGATGGTACTGTTAGTTTTTGATGAAAATAAGGTTGAAGTTTGTTAAGTTTTGATCATGTTGCTGCTATGTTACTGCTTTTGAGTATTTGCATTAACTATTTGTTTCATGGATGTTTTTTCAAAGGACAATTTTTTTTTTCTAACTACATATAGTATTAATATATAACTATTAAATTACTGATTCTTTGTTGGTTCAAAACATATAGATAGAAACATATTTATAATTGTTACACATTTTTTTTAGCTCAAGAAGGTGACGCCTTGGTGCTTATAAGGTTCTCTTGTAGCGTTCTACGTACTACGGAGGTAGCTATACTATTAAATGTATTTTGTTATTGGTTGTATGAGTGAATAAAACAACTATGTTAATTTTCAATATAACTCATTTGGATATGCTCTCTTAATATATAATTTTTTCTAATCAATGTGACCTCCCTGGATGGCCAAGTTTTAGTTTTCTTAGTTGGAGCATATTGCACACATATTTATTTCTTTAAAAAATGGATTTACATTGATATTTGTTTTGTTACTGTCTCTTTTGCTTTATTTGTTACAAATATTTTTCTTTTTCATTACAAATTTCTTAGGTTTTAAATACAATTTATGTGATTCTCGCTAGTCCAGTAAAAATAATTCATGTTTAGGGATTTTGTTAATTTGGTTAGACATTTTTGTTTGAGATGAGGGCTTGGGAATAGGTGTATTCATGAATGGATCCCCTCCCCCTCCAAAAATACACATAAAAAAACACGGTCAACCCAATTTGGCTTTTTTTTTTGTGTATTGGGGTGATCATATAATTGGCTTATCTAGGGGCTTAATACTCGTTAGCCCTTTATTTTGTATATAGTTTGGACTTGTGTGATTCTTGTTTATTTGTATATACGTCATGGAGGGTTTTTCTCCAACTGATAGAAGTAGTTGGGTCAATTTAGACTGCCATGACACCCGCTTTATAAATGGGGTAAAATATTTTATGGACTTTGTGGTAAAAAACTACCGTAACAAGCTCTTAATGTTGTGTCTTTGTCGTGTGTGTAAAAATGGAGGGAAAGCAAAAACCTACTAACTCGTGAGGTATCACATCTATAAAAACCGATTCGACCCAACATATTTAAACTAGATATTTCATGGTGAAGAAAGACATGATCCAAATGTGGAGTCCTATGGGAACTCTAATCTGCATGAGATGAATATAAATGATGCATTTACTACCGTGGTTCAAGAATTTGGTGGTGAAGAGTTAGATTCATTTCTTGGAAGTCTCGGAGTTGATAATGAAGAGACACCGGGCATTGATGATGCTGAATTGATATTGTCATATAAGAACTTTGAAGAGGCCATGAGTGCTTTATACCTTGGTTGCAAGAATTTCACTATCTTAAGGTTTGTCATAAGGCTGTTTAGAATTAAAGTTACACGTGGGTGGTCTGACATAAGTTTTACCAAGTTGCTTCAACTACTTAAGGCAGCATTACTGGGGGATAATAAAGTTCCGACAGACAAGTATCGTTCTGAAAAATTAGTTAAGGAGTTGGGGCTAACTTATGAGAAGATCGATGCATGCCCAAATGATTGTATTTTATATTGGGGAAAAGACAAATGAATTGTTACAAGAATGTCCTATTTGTAAGGTGTTGAGATATAAAATTGCAACAATTGAGGAAAGAAAAAAAACATGTAAGCCTACCTGCGAAGCAGTTGCTGTACTTTCTAATTGGGGATAGGTTGAAGAGAACGTACGGTGTCGGTTGGGTAGCCAAAGCTATGTGTTGGTATTCCATAAATAGATTGGGGTATGGTGAGTTGAGTCACCCAGTTGACTCATCATATTTGAAACACATTGATAGGATATACCCAAGCTTTTCTTCCGAGCCACGTAATGTTCGATTGGGCCTTGCCACTGATGGGTTCAATCCCTTTGGAATGCAAAACACATCGTATAGTTCTTGGCTAGTGATGTGTGTCACATAGAACCTCTCTCCCTGGCTATGTATGAACCGCAATTCACTATGCTAGCACTGCTCATTGAAGGACGACGACAACCTGGGAATGATATAGATATTTATTTACAGCTGTTGGTCCATGAATTACAATCTTTGTGGGATAAAGGAGTGCTAGTCAAAGATGCTAATAGGGGTGATGTGTTTAATATGCGTGCAATTTTCTTATGGACAATTCACGACTTCCCAGCTTTTGGGAACATCTCTGGATGTAGGACTAAGAGGAGATATGCTTGTCCCCCTTGTGATCTAAATACATCTACTGTGAGACATGTTCATGGGAGAAAAAATGTTTACCTTGGTCATAGACGATTTTTGCCGCAATTAGATCCAAATAGACTTGATGTGAGATAATCTACTTCCAAATAGACAAGCTCAGGTCACAACCCCTGCGTTTGTCTGGGGAGAAGGTTAAAGAGTTAACTTAGAATCTCAAAGTGAAATGGGGAAAGTGCAACAAAAGGAAACAGGGAGGTGGTGACTCTGATGATGAGGAAGATGTGGATGGGGAAGATGTGGACAATGATTCTAGTTTTCTGAAGCAATCAATATTTTCTAAACTTCTTCCATATTGGGAAGAACTCCCCGTTCCTCATAACATTGATGTGATGCATACTGAGAAGAACGTATGTGAAATTCTTATTGCTTTGATGTTGGATACGAAAAAAACCAAAGATGATCTTAATGTACATAAAAACTTGAAACTTTTGGGGATAAAGAAGAAGTATTGGATGGCAGACAATAATTGTAAAAAGCATGGAGTGTTCTGTCTTACAACTGTCGAGAAGTTTTTGTTTTTATACCACCTTAAGAAACATGCACATATATGTTTGTTTTAGTAGCAATTGGAGGATTAAGGTCAAGGAGGGGTCCATGGAACTCAAAGGGATGAAGTCTGAAGAAGATAATTTGATAGTGGTGAGAAGGGTTGTGTTGTTCATCTTAAATTCTTATGGTGGGAGAAATAGTTTTGATGGATTGAAACAACTCTATCTACTATTTTCTAATATTTCCTCTTGTTCTTAAGTTCTAATGGTGGAAACACTAGTTTTTATCTTAACTTGTTGAAATATTAACACATCAAATAGAGAAACATGGATGAAATTGGTTTTTGGTGATTATGCTCCCACAAAGTTATACTCATTTGAACTTGTCAAATGAGTATACTTATGTTTGTAGGAATCAAGCAATATGAAATAAGTAGAGAACTTGTATATAGAGGATAAAAACTTGTATTGAAAACACTAAAGACTTGTATTGAAAAGACTAAGAATTTGTATTGAAAATACAAAAGCTTGAACAACATGAAAATGGAAAATAAGTAAATAACAATTTAAATTAAAAACATTTAATCTACTCCTAATGACCAAAGATTAGCTCTAGGGTAAAGTTATTTATCTACAACTTTGGTTTATATAGGACACCATTTACAGTTATACCCTTCCTTCTAGAAACAATCTCATGGGATTTTGACCTAAGCCCATACAATAAAAGTCTTGAATTTGGCTTTAAGTCCCTAGGTCAGTAGCTTTTAGTATTGAGTCCTTGAGTCTTTGACTTTGATAGTTGACTTGACTTTTAACTTTGACTTTTCGACTCTGTTGCTCCAAAGCTGGAATCTTCCCAAGCAGCGTAAATAGCCATCCTTTCTGTGCTAAAATGCACGTATTAGGAATATGCGTCCTAAAATGCCTGTATCCTGCAAACGGTAGCAAAAGCTATAAGTTGTCTATTCATTAAGCATAAGGAGGGCATATTTGAAGCATTGTAAAGGTAATAAAACACACATTTAGGGACTGATCAACTATCCCTAAACAATATTTTGCTTGTCCTCAAGCAAAAGATGAGAGAAAAAAAAAACTAAGATCACAAATGTGTGATTTATTATACTAGTCTCGTTTCCCAGAGTACGATTGGATTGACCATATGCAACAAGGCCTTAAACCACTAGGACTTCCCCAGTGGATGAGCTTAAGCCTCGTGAGAGTTTTCCAGAGAAGGTACTCACAAACTTTCTCTATTGAGTATAAAGGGTCTCGTTTCCTAATTTATTCTCAGAGGTTTATACATCTCAATAGCGGGGGAATAAAGAAAGGCTCCTTTGAACTCAGAATAATATATATATACAGTAGTTTAATCATCTAAAGATAAATGTGCAAAATATGAGCAGTGAAATGCAAAAGCAGAGTTGTTTTTGAAACATTTGGAGAGCGTCCTTAAGGTGGGTTCTCACAGGGGTGTGTTGCAATCACAACTCTCTGATAGATTCACTCAAATTTCATTTTCTCAAGTTCAGAGGGCACTTATATTCTTCACATACTCGAATGACGTCCAAGGAAACCGGGGTCAATTGATCACAATATCCACTTACTATCACACCGTCCTATTCCTAGTTGAGCTAGATGTATTTTATTAGGAATTACGGGGCTAAGGTAGTGGTTTAGAAATAAAAGGAAGGGAAAACAAACTCTGATAAGTTTAGAAATTAGGTCTTCAAGATATTTGTAACTAGAGAAGAATCTCATTTTGTTCTTTTGCTTCCAAATTTGTGATTCATTATTTTTTAGCCCTTTGGCTTTGTGACTCCATAGGATTATGATTTTTGGGAGTTCTTACTTTGCTTTTGTTTCTTTTGTAATCGACTCCTTTTGATTTTGAACTTTTGGGAGATTTCGATCTTTTGAAACTTTTTTTTTTCTTTCTTTTGAAGTTGCTAACTATTCTGTTTTTGTACAAGGCCTTCTCTTTTTCTTTTTACATTTCATCCAATTCTCAACTCGTCAGCTAGATAAGTTTTTTATTGTGTGTAGTAACGGTTCAGGGATTGATGGCGAAGAAAAAAGTCTTTTAGAATTTGGTGAAGGCTCAAGGGGGGTAACTAGAGGAAAAATTATCTTTTTAGGTTTTTAACGTTTATTTGGCTATATCGATCCAAAAAGGGCTTAAATTCTCTCTAAGGATATGGCGTGGTGATCAAGAAAGTAGACGTGTTATCTTTCTATCCTGACATCCTTGTGTCATCACTTAATAATCATTCAGATGAGGCTTTTGGCTAGATTCTCACAGGATATGGAACTTAACTGTTTTAACCTTGGTCTCGGAATATACAATCAAATGCTGATGCATGTCATTCATGAACAGGTGCAGAAACTATTGTATGCATATTAGTCTGAGTTCGAAGAACGAATCTTTACTCTATTGCTATAATGAGACTTTTAAACCTTTTATTCATCATAGAAAAAGAAAACAAGACTTTTAGTACTAAACAAAAAAAATATTTTTGGTATTTTTGAAATATTTAAAGAAAGAAAGAAATATAGAAATTCTATCTAATATAAGAAATGCTATATAATAAATGCCTAGTTTTTGTAAAATGTTACTATATTACCCCCAAACAGAAATATGCTTTGTCTTCAAAGTATGAAGAAATGGAAAGAGATTACCATAGGAACATGAGCAAAAATGGCAGTGACCTGTATTATGTTCTTCGTTATGAAAATATACCACCCCAAACAAGTTTGGAGTGTGGGTTGATAGATATAGAACGAGAAATACAAGGTTTATCTAAAAGGTAAAAAAATGTAATTATTCTAACATGAAATTTTTGGTTTTTTTGAATTTATTTGTAAAAACATGCATAGTGTAGAAAATAAGAAAATTTGGGCATGATGTATTTGTATGTCCTTCTGCTCATATACCACAAATCCTCATACATTCCACAGAATACAAACATACATAACAGATAATACTAAAAAAACTTGAAGTGCATAAAGTAAAGACATGTACTACAACGACAATAAATATATCTATCTATGCGGACACTAGGGAGCTGCCTAGTCAGAATCCGCGTGGGGTAACTAATTTAACGACGTCAAGATGAACTCGAGCTACTCCTGTCTCTCCCCTCTCATCGGGCTCTCTCAGGCGTAGAAGCCTGCGGAACAACTCATCTCGCATCTCCTGAAGCATCTGGGGAGTGTTGTCCTGAAAGGTGTGCTATTCTTGTTGAATTATATTCAACTGCTGATGTAGCTGATGCTGACCCTCATGCATGAATCGCAAAGCATCCAAGGGACGCATGAACTGAGAAAGAGCTCCTGGAGCAAAGTAGTCGATAGGAGGTTGAGGTGGAGCTTCGTCATCATCGAGACCGTGCTCGATCTCTTGTATAGCCTCTGGGGACCAGTCGTGCTGAATGCAATGAAGGTAGACAGGAGTGAAAGCCGCAGACTTTACTACCACAAAGTCACTCGGAACTGCTGCTCCCCAACTAAGCATGAGCTTAGTTACAAGGGTAGGAAGGGGAGCAGTACTCCATTTAAACTGGGAAAGCTGGTCCCACAAGAAAGAAGAAATACATAACCCATTATTCCGGGTCTATAAAATCCAAAGAATGTGAAGGATCAACTTACTTATATCCGAAGGTTTTGTCATCCCCATAAGGTTGTGTGCAATCCATGTTGCTATTGCCAATTGATTCTTCTTCAAAGAAGTATGCCTGGCATAGGTGGAACCACTGACGTACTCGCCTTCTAACACAGTCGCATACATCAAATTGAACACTACCAAGGAACTACTGACTCTCGGGTACCTCGTGTCGCGCTTCGATACCCAAAACCGAACCAACTGCCTACCTACTCAACACATGAGAGCGACCCCTAAACGATACGGTAACCAAGCCTTCGTTATCGCGAGCTAAGCCGCGATAGAAAGCTTGAACAAGAGAAGGGGAGTAATGGGCGGTGGGTTCTAGCAAGAGTGGCCTCCAACCTTTTCTAAGGATCTATCCTTTGAAGAAAACATCAAAAACCCCCGAATCAAATAGATTTGAAGAATCCATTTCTGGTACAATCTTGTGATTGGCAGCCATGGGAGGGTCTTTTGGTTAAATTGAAAGTGGGTATGAGGTGGGGTGAAGGTCTTAAAGTGGCAGTCGAAACTATTTTGGATTTGGTGAAGATAGAGGCTCTACGTGGGTTGGATGGGCGTGGCCACGTGTCAGTTATGTTTTCATGAGCTAGGGTTTTGAGTGAGAGAGACGATATGTCGGGCGGTCGCGTGGGTGGAATTTAAATCCGCATACGACCGTCGGTTGTTGGGTTTTTAGGTTTTGAAAATTTTGGTCCAAGCCCATATGAATTGCATAAATACCAAAAAGGTCTCGTTCTATCTCGTAACTCGTAAAAAGCAAATCCCCGCTTCATTACCGGTCTGATTCGAACAAATGAACTATCTAAATAATTAGCACAAAATATCCTATCCAACGGTATATCACATGTTTTGATCCAAGGTTGTGTGACACACAAGATGATAGATGAACGCCTTAAAGTGTGAAGATGACATAAGTTGTATACATGAATGAGCTCTAAAAAGAATAGAGTATGCCAACTTGAAAACAAAGAACACAAATAACGGAATGAATCAAAAAGATTGTTACAAGGCAAAGGAAATGGATGGTGGAAAGAATATACAAACTTGAAATTAAAGACTAATTAATTTTTTTGGATTATATTTTTGAAAACCTGTAAAAATGTGGATCATTTTTTGTCAGATCCCTAAGACTCGAGTCAATCCCAACCAGATGGTTTGATGACTCTATGAAGCTGAGCTCTGTGCTTTGGAGACACATGTAGACTGTAAATACTGAGCCTTCGCTTATTGGCTAAAGCCCAAGGCAGTCTGGTGTTTGACATCTCAAGCACTAGTTCTCTCTAACTGCACGTCGTGTGAATACTTTTTCCTGCACCAGGTGTGATGGTGTGAATTCTCTTCCAGATATCATGAATCAGAGGGTACACATCTCCATTGAGCCTTGCTCGGTGGAGAAGAACTATCTTTAGATATTTTGAAAGGTTTGTAGAAGGGGAAGAAAAGAAGTTTTGAAATTTTGGGCAACTGGAAATTTTGTAGAGTTTTAGAAAAAAGGGGGAAATTTTAGAAAAATTTGTACAAAGTGAGTCTTTTAACGTCAGATTCTCGAGACAATAATAGAGAGATGCATGATAGAATTAAACAAATCATGGTTTCACTTTGGGTTGCACCATTTGTTTAATTCTAGAAATCGATGCCTCGTCGAGTTTTTTTTTTTGGTTCTTGTTTTTCTTAAAAGATATCTCTAAAAAGATAGAGGGTTTTTGCAAGAAGATAAAATCATACGTTAATCCAGTATCATTTTGGTTACTCTGGGACGTATGATTTTAATTTTTATATCCTCAAGTTTTTAAAAACTATGTAGAGGTATTAAAAAGATAACTCGTACAAAAGCTGTGATTTTTAAGCTAAGTTTGAAAACAAACTATAACAGGTGATCTTAGGCAACTTTTGTGTCGGTTCTTTATTGAACCCAATCCAGTCAGACTGTGGCTTCAGTTATGTGTGTTGGGGGATTTACTGTACAAGACTTAAGATATCTTGTACGAATATCATGGTGATATGGGCAACCCTTAGTAACACATAACTAATCCTCTAACCGCCCTTAGAAGAATGGAGATTGCGAACTTCTAAGGGTTGGTATATGTGGAATCCATTACCCGTGTTTTAGAAAATCATATAACTATTGTTGCATCAAGAATCATCTATTATGAGAATGGAGAAAAACAAACATTTTTATTAAATAAAGAAATAAACATTTGTTTTTGGCTTTCTGGTTTTTATGTTCCTAAATTACTATGACAGAAAAATATAAACTATAAAACTACTAAGAAAAATCACTATGACGAAAGTGATCCTCCCAATAGAAGGTGCTTGAAATTAAGTGATTCTAATTGCGAACCATCCCATGGTTTGGCTTGCCCTAGATTGTGCACTTCCTTATTTTGAAAGAAAGCGAATCTAGTGAAAAGGACTAGCTCTATTGCTAGATAATCTAGTCTCTCCTCTCCTAATCTCTAGTTAGCCCTATTTTGTAGCTATTTCAACCAGAGAGAAAGACGAAGCTTGAAACAACTAGAAATTGCCCATAGAAGGAAAAAGTTTTTGAAAATAAAGGGCTCAAATTGCCAACCATCCCATGGTTTGGCATGCCTATAGAAGACGAGACATGCTAAACAACTATGAGAGACAATCATAAGACACCTTCACTCAATCCCCATCGCCCTCTTCTTTGTTTCACATCTCTTCTTTATAGAGGAAAGACTACTCAGCGTCAAAGGTGAGATTGAATAAAAGAACTTATGTAAGACAGAAAACTGGGAAATAACAGAAAGCAGGAAATTTAAAGTAAATGACAGGAAAAGAAAGCTATTTTTAACAAAAAGAGTGTAAAATAAAAGTGTATACTTGCTCAATAGGGGTACACTACTCAAATCACGAGTAAAAGTGCTACCAAGGAATATGCAAGTATACGTGGACTCAAAGCTCCGACACTTACAACCACACACTCCAAGTGGAGGGTCCGGTTACCTTAAGGATGCACTCCCATGGAATGCATCGAGAACACACGATGTGTATTTTATAGTCAAGACTATATGTAGAGTTGTTTTAAGTCAGATTCCCCAAGACTATATGCATATGATGGATGATATGTTATTAGCTATATACTAATAATCTAAACAGTTGGGGATCTTTATAGAAAAACATATAAAAGTATACACCCCCAAACAGAATGAAATAATGCATTTGGAGTGTAAGATGTAGAATGATAAAAGAAATTTTATGCAACCCATCATGGAACTTATGCAATAATCCGTCATAGTTGAATTGTCCAAAAAATTGTGAGTGTGGTAGTAGTTGTTCTTCATGAGGCTTAGATGATGCGACATATGGCAAACTGGGTTTTTCAACCACTTGAATAAAGGGATCATCGTATGCTCTCAAGAACTCATAATCCACCTTAGATTCTATTTCCCCTTTTTTTGGCACTTTAATTAATGCGGGGCTCTTTTCAACTGGAATGATAGTCTCGGGAGTTTGTATGTTGGGCAAAGTCTTTTTACTAGGAAGGTTTAGAAAATTATGAAGGATTTCAAAGGCAATTGGCTTAAGTGTGAGCTTGAGGTTTCTTTGAAATGTTTTAGTGGTGCAGTCTTTAGAAATTGGTGGATTTATGATGAATGGAGGTTGGTTTTCGAGAAGTGTTAACTCGGGGGAATGATGGTCAGGTGGTGGTTCTTTATATGATCTCGAGGACTCAGGAAACTCTTCATCTAGCTTTGGCATTTCCATAAATTTGTGGTTCATATTGGCAATATTAAGGATCTCACAAATTTGTCCTATCGATAAGTCTTTAACGGCCAAACTAAAATTAGATTGACTTTCCACTATAGAATTTATATCCTCTTCTCCAGGCACTTCATTTTCTTTGTCCTCTTTATCTAGAACTTTATAAATTTCCTCAATGTCATCATCCAAGTTTATCGAGTTACTCTCCAACACAGGTTCTAGAGTTTCTTTTGTTGAAGTGTTCTCATTCATATAATCATTATCATAGAATTTGGAATTCACACTACAGTCAGGTGGATGGTGATGGGGTTTTAATTGGTCATAAATATCAGGATGGGCTTTAACATTTGGCTCTGTTATAGCAACACCTTGTTCCTTTTTTTTGTTAGGTTCTAAACTGGTGGGAAGAACATTAGTCTCAGAGGTGGTATTGATTAAAATAGATTGGAGAGAACAAAAGGTCTTTGCTATTTGTTGTATTTGAATTATTTGCTCAACCATTGCTTGGTAAAGTTGGTCTGTGATAGATGGTGGAGTGGGGTATGAATTAGATATGGATAGTGATGTGAATGGTAATGGACTATTAGAGAACCCATATTATGACTGACCAGGTGGACATATGAATGATGGTTGATTATTTAAGGTGGAATTCCATGGATTGTTTGAATAATTAGAAAACTTTGGCGTGTATTGGATAGTATGGAAATTTGAAAATTGAGGTTCATAATCGTAAGAATATTCCATATGAGGCTCGAACTCGGTATATGATGTGCATTGAGACGCTTAATGATACGGACTACCACAACAAGAACAAGGTTTTGAGTTTGCATTGTAATTCCATGATAGTTGTGATACATACTAATAAGACATGAATGCTCAAATAAGAATGATGCACAATCTGTAGAAATTCATTTGTTCCCTTGAAGTTTTTGAAAAGTTTGCATGCAATGTTTATAGATTAGATACTATGTCCTGTTTGAATTTAACAGTGGGCGCAAAACTAGGTTTTGGGAACTACATGCATCGAGGGAGAAGATCACTACTTCACCAGATGGTGTGCCACTAAGAATCTCACCCACGGTATTTCTGAGGGAGGGGAGTGAGGAAGGTGGTTGGTCCACTGGAATCTGGTAATTTACTACTCTCTTTGTTCGTGCTAGATGTTTGTCTTGATGGACGTGACTAAATTGGCTCTGCGTGGTTGATTTTATCTTTTTAATTTGGTCTATGTAACAAGCATTTCACGCAACGTCCATTCTAAAGTGGGGCTTAATCCCATTTTTTGTACTTTTAGGGCTCGGGTTTAGCCTTAGTGTTAATGTAAAAATGAGACTGAAATATAAATCACACAATCATCCAAGCATGCTTAGTAACACACAAGTATTCTCTTACACTTTGTAGCAAGGAAGGTTAGAAATTACCGCCCAAGGTGTACGTACATGACCCTTGGGTGAAGGCGACGTGGTGGGGTTGACGAAGTGTTTGGTTTCTTGTTAGTCAACCCACCATTCGAGCGTTTCCTTATGGTTACAAATTTAATCTAACTAAGACCCATAAGTCGGGTTGAAATATTGGCAAAGCCAATAAATTACAATTGGTTGCCTTCGTGGGCCTAAAACAAATTTGCCTTCGTGGGCTTAAACTATGAAAGCGGTAAACATGAAATATTAACTATGTTTTACTTAATTAACTATTCACTAATGATTAATTAAACAAAATACGTAAAAGTTTGGAAAGTGTTCGTCAAAGATTGGAACTTCAACCCCCAAGTTGGGTTGAGATGTGCGCGCGTGATGTTATACTATTCGCCTAGCACATCCAACCGGTCCAAGTTAGTTGAATCCCCAACTCTTAGTAAGTAAACTTAAACCAAAAGACTAAACTTCCAAAGCTTAAACTATTTTGTATTTAACCTAGTTAATTTTTTTTTTTTTTTTTTTTTTTTATTTTGATTTATCTATATGATATTATCTTAATCTAATCATGCATAAACAACAATTAATAAAAAATAAAACCTAAGCATGCTACTAAACTAATTCTAATATTTAACCTTGCTGATGGATTACTAATTCATTTTAATTAATAAAAACTTTTAATTTTTAAAATATTTTTTAATTGAATTTTTGGTTTTTGAAACTTAAAAACTTGTAAATCTATCTACTTTTTATCTACTAACAGTTGAATTAAAGAGACTATGGTAAATTAAAGTGGACTTACATATGAAGATTCGTAGCCAACAGAATCTTCATCTGACAAAACGGAGGTGCAGTCGCGTGTCGTACGCGGACGCGGGGGAATGGTTCGCAGGTGCGTACGTGTCTTACGCGGACGCGGGGAAATGGTTCGTGGGTTCGTTTTGCACGAGGGCACGCGGGTGACAAGCGCGACACGGGTGTTTTTTCTCCGTTTGCGCTCTATTTTCTACAACAAGTTCCGGTGATTCGTCTCGTGCTATTGTCAGGCTCCGTTTGCGCAGAAATGTACTGGAAACATACGAAAATGAAACATCAGTAACGAAATTTTAAAAAAAAAACTAAAAAAAAAAAAATGAAATGAAGATTGAGAAGAAGGGTTCAATGAGTGTTGCTTTTCTCCATCTTCCTCTTCCCATTTGAATCCATGATGGCGACGCCATTTGAAGAAGAGTATTTGATAGTGGTGAGAAGGGTTGTGTTGTTCATCTTAAATTCTTATGGTGGGAGGAATGGTTTTGATGGATTGAAACAACTCTATCTACTATTTTCTAATCTTTCCTCTTGTTCTTAAGTTCTAATGGTGGAAACACTAGTTCTTATCTTAACTTGTTGAAATATTAACATATCAAATAGAGAAATATGGATGAAATTGGTTTTGGTAATTATGCTCTCACAAATTATACTAATTTGAACTTGTCAAATGAGTATACTTGTGTTTGTAGGACTTAAGCAATATGAAATAAGTAGAGAACTTGTTTATAAGAGAGGATGAAAAACTTGAATTGAAAACACTAAAGACTTGTATTGAAAAGATTAAGAAGTTGTATTGAAAATACTAAAGCTTGAAGAACATGAAAATGGAAAATAAGTCAACAACAATTTAAATTAAAAACATTTAATCTACTCCAAATGACCAAAGCTTAGTTATAGGGTAAAGTTCTTTCTCTACAACTTTGGTTTATATAGGACACCATTTACAATTATACCTTTCCTTCTAGAAACAATTTCATGGGCTTTTGACCTAAGCCCATACAATAGAAGTCTTGAATTTGGTTTTAGGTCCCTGGGTTAGTAGTTTTCAGTATTGAGTTCTTGAGCCTTTGACTTTGACGGTTGACTTGACTTTTGACTTTGATTTTTTGGCACTGTTGCTCCTAAGCTAGAATCTTCCCAAGCAGCATAAATAGCCATCCTTTTTGTGCTAAAATGCACGTATTAAGAATATGCGTCCTAAAAGGCCTGTATCCTGCAAACGGTACCAAAATCTATAAGTTGTATGTTCATTAAGCACAAGAAGGGCATATTTGAAGCATTGTAAAGGTAATAAAATGCACATTTGGGGACTGATTAAAGTCTCATGACTATCACATTCTAATGCACCATTTGCTTCCTGTATTTATCCAACACGCATATAAATATCTGAAGGAGGCCTAGGCTGTTATATTGAGTTTTTGTACTTTTCGTGCTCTATGCTCGAGGGGAATTGAAGTTGATGCTTTGGCTATACTTGAGATGGGTATGTCCAAAACCTTATGTGAGCTTGAGAAGATGTGACCTTCGTCACTTTTTGTCATAATGATGCATCTTCCTATTCATTTAGCCTATGAGGACCGCGTGTTAGGACCAATGTCTTTGAAAGGTATACTTAGATAAAAAAAACTTTTCACATGATTATTTGGTTTTATTTCTCATACTTTCTATTTAAGTTTTGTTATTTAAAGGTTAATGAAGCAGTACAAGGATTATGTTACGAATAAAACATGCCCAGAAGGTTGCATTGTTGAACGATACTTGAAGGAGGAGACAATGATATACTATGGAGGATATGAAGGAGGGAGTGGCCTCCTTCAAAAGCTAGAAGAGTGTACAGAGGGTTTTGAGGTAACAATGCCTCCTGGTTTGCTCAATGAAGTTGACAAAGTAGGTCCTCTTGGTCCAAGTAAACATTACCTTTTAGATGGTGTTGGGTGGGAGCAAGCACATAAGTGGATATTGAAAAGTCATCTAAAGTATGAAATGTGGGAGAAGTAAGTCTATTGTAGTTTACGTGTATGTATTTTTCAATTACCAAATAGACATTTTTATATTATTTATTGTGCTTTTATTAATGATATTGAACAGAGAGTACAATAATTTCCTCAAGGTCTGTAAGAGAAACACAGGAAGAAAGTCTGGCCAGTTCAAAGTACCTGAAAAAGACAAGTTCATGCCATGGTTGAGGAGACAACTTGATGTTCAAAACCCCGAAAGATGACGAGCATTTAGAAATAGCAAGGGGACCAGCACATTATGCCATAACATATGAGAAGTCCACTACTAAAATATCACTACCAAAAAGTGACACACATAGGTTTGATGTGTTGCTTCTAGGAAAAGTGACACCAATACTTTAATTTTTGGGGTCCCGTTATTCGAAAGTGACACTAGTAATTTGGCTTGTTGCGTCACTTTTTAGGAAAGAGAAAACAAAACAAAAACAACTTCTACAAAACAAAAAAAAATCAACACAAGTAACTGGGTTAGACCAAAATACAAAACACTTTTGGTATCTCGCGCACCCTTCCTTTTCCTTTGGTAACCAAAAAATTTTAACTCATAAAAAAAAGGAGAAAAACGACTAAAAAGGATATCAAACTTTACACATTTTGCCAATACAAGGACCAAACTTTTTTTCCTAACAGTTTGAGGACCAAACTGTTTGATTTTTGCAATGTAGGAACTTCCGTTAAATTTCTCTAACACCGTTTCTAATTTGTATTAATTTTTATTTTATTTTTCAACATTGCAAATTAGAAAATTTATATTAATTTTTTTCAACATTACAAATTAATTTATATTAATTTTTTTTCAACATTACAAATTAATTTTCATTTGTATTAATTTATAAAATGAAAATTAATACAAATTATAAACGGTGTTAGAGAAATTTGACTGAAGTTCCTGCAAAAATCAAACAATTAGTTTGGTCCCCAAACTGCCAAGAAAAAAAGTTTGGTCCCAATATTGTTTGGTCCCAATATTGTCAAAACGTGTAAAGTTTGATACCCTTTTTAGTCGTTTTTTGAAAAAAAGGAGAAAGAAAGAAAATGAGGTAGAAGCTAAGAGCATTCCCAATGCAAGTGAAAATAATCCCCCTCTTATCACCGCCACCTCAGCACTTATTCACCATCTTTTCACCGTTTTGGTGATAAACAAGGTGAAGCTGTGCAATGCAAAGGTAAAGAAAATATCTCAGACGGGATGTTAGATTCCGTCTGGAGGCTTTTTGATCCAGATGGAATGTAACAACCCGTCTGGTATTTTGCCTGAAGTTAAAAAAAAAAACCGAAAAAAAATCGAAAAAACACGCGAGACGGAATGTTTCATTCCGTCCGAAAAAAAAATCGAAAAAAACACACGAGACGGAATCCAACATCCCGTCCGAAGTTAACAAGTCAGTCACTATCTCGGTGAAAGGTTTCACCTTGAAATCAACTGGGGACTAAAGTCACCAGTTTTTCACCTCTGCATTGCACAACCATTTTCCAACAAAACTGGTGACTATAGTCACAAACCCCCCTTAGCGGAAAAAAAACCTAGAAGTACCATCGTAAACTTTCAAGGCAACGAGGTTTGAGAGCGAACGTCTTTTTCTCTCCTCTCTCATCTCATTCTTCTCTCCTCCTGCTAGCCTTGCTTACTTGTAAGTTTTCTCCACCCACCCCTAAATCTAAAATATATTCGATTTATTATTTCTGATTAATTAGTTAGGTGTTTTTCGTTAAATTCGGTTTCGATTGTTTGTTGGGGTTTGGAGTATGTCGGGTTCTAATTTAATTTGGTGATTTTTCAATCAAAGGTCGGTTTCGATCTGCTTGGTTAAAGATTTTCAATTACTTTGGGGTTATGTAGGCACTTATTTGACTTGATTGTGCGTGAAAATTTGTGTTTTTGGGATATGAGTTTGTATTGGTGATAACCACAAACGAATACTGACGATGATTTTTTCCGTTTCCATTATTGTTTTTTGATTATTGGTGTGATAACTTGCTGAAAATTATCATTGGTGCCAAAGGTTAAAATCAGGAATGTGCATGTTTTACCGACTGACTCAATCATTATTGAGTATAAGACTTTGATGTTCTGTTAATTGCCTAGAACTTTATCCAGTAGAAACTAACTACTCGTATTGGCTGCCAAAGGAAGGGCTAACAAGTATCAATGGTTGGAATGTTGCCACCTTGTAGCAGAGAAATTAAATGTAATTTGCATCTGTTGTATGACTGGTATTTGTAATGCCTTAGAATTTTAACTAAGGGTAGTTTGGAAATTTTCACGCAACATTATAAGTTTATGCTAGTGGAGTTAGTCTTATTGTGAGCTTGATATAATTAAATTTTTTAATTTCGAGTGTTGGTTAGTGCATAGTTTATTAAATGCATGATTAAATTGTATTCTGTCTCGATTTGTTCTCACTGTTTAATTAATTAATTAAGGTTTATTACGGAGAAATTCAAGATTTTAGTGTTGTACGTATATGCCAAGTGCAGAACACATTGAGTTGGATGGTGAGTTTGTTTTTTTATTTTGATTGGTAAAATGTGATGTGTATATATAAACATAAAGTCAAAATTCGTAGGATGAGATATCCCACTCAGATACAACAAAGGAAAAGACAAATACAAAATCACTACTAGAAAAAAGAAACTATGACTATTAGAGAAAATTCAAAAAAAGGGATGCAATCATCATGCATGGCCGAGCAAGGACTCCCAACTGAACATAAGGTCCCCGAACGATGTATCTATCCACTCTTCCCAGAACTTTGACCAGAGAAAGACGAATCCCTTGATTGCTACAATCACCTGTTCCCTAGTCATCGCACATCCATCAAAGTGCCTCCTGTTCCTTTCCAGCCACAAAGCCCACATGATAGCAAAAGGTAAGATGTTCCACACTCTATATCCCTTTGGGGAAAAGACATTAAGCACCCAAGAGCTCAATCGATCTTTCACGGACCGAGGAACAACCCAATACACCCCAGAGTGGCCCACAAAGTAACTCCATATCTCCCAAGAGAAAGGACAATGAATGAGAGTGTGACTCACTGACTCCCCATTAGCCATACACAAGAGACAAAAGTTAATGATTATTTTCTTTCTCCTAATAAGATTGTCTATGGTCAAAATCTTATTATGGGTCACACACCAAATGAAAAAAGATGCAAAACAAGGAATCTTTGCTGACCAAATAAAAGAACTAGGAAAGTCTGGAATCATGACCCCTCGGTTGTTAACCGGTAGATGAGAATACAAAGAAAAATAGAAATACTTGGCTGAGAATTTCCCATTCTTTTCTCTAGTTCGGTGCCGATGATCCCTATCCGGTCTCACAGCAGGGATCACCTCTAGCATAAGTGTGAGGGTGGCAATGCTCGCAATATCCCGATCAGTCAAGTGAACATGAATCCCCAAATCCCACCCAAGATTACCATTATTTAGGCGCATGAAATCACAAATGGTACGATTTTTAAAAACTGAGATGGCATAAAGTCTCGGGAAAGACAAAAATAATGGTCTCTCTGCTACCCATCTATCCTCCCAAAATCTAATTTTACCCCCGTCACCTAATACATATGTGATCTCTCTCTGAAACTCCACGAGACCTCTCTGAATACTCTTCCAAACTCCACACCCGTAGGGACTGGAATTCCCCCCGCTATACCACCCAAGATTGGACTCACCAAATCTGGATTTGACCACATGCCTCCAAAGCCTCTCACTTTCTTCCCCAAATCTCCAAAGCCATCTGCCCATAAGGGCAGAATTAAACTCACAAATCCTTCGCAATCCCAGATCCCCGTTCTTCTTCGACATACAGACAATCTTCCAGTTAACAAGATGATACCTATGATTCTCCTCCTTGTCATCCCATAAAAAATTCCTAATGATCCTTTCAACCCTTTTGACCACGCTTTGTGGCATCCTAAAAAGAGACATAACATAAACTGGAAGGCTCAAAAGAGAGCTCTTAATCAAAATCACTCTCGCCCCTCTCGGTAGGTACCACCCATGCCACCCTTCAAGTTTTTTATGGAGGTTCTGCTCTATAGATTCCCACATAGTAGTAGACCTATATCGAGCACCAAGAGGAAGCCCAAGATACCTCGAGGGCAAAGATCCAGCAGAGCACCCAATGGCTCCAGCCATCCTATTAATATCGCTCATGTCAACCACCCCATACACTTTACTCTTAGCCATATTCACCCTAAGCCCTGAGATCACCTCAAAGCAACAAAGAATCCCACGAAGAAATCTAAGCTGTGAGAGGTCCCTACGCAAGAACACCACGATATCATCTGCATATTGCAAATGAAAGATGAGAACTCTGTCTTGGCCCACCCTAAAGCCCTCGATAAACCCAAGCTCATTAGCTCTACTAATCATTCTACCCAAAACCTCCACTACTAACAAAAAAAGAGGTGGAGACAGGGGGTCACCCTGTCTAATGCCTCTAGAACTCCTAAAGAAACCTGCTGGCGACCCATTAATAAGGATCGAAAAGGAGCACGATGAGATACATCGCCTAATCCATTTCCGCCACTTCTAACCAAACCCCATACGTCTCATCACATAGTCCAAAAACTCCCAACTCACATGGTCATAAGCTTTGGTAAGATCAATCTTACAAACCAAACCTGGTATCCCATTAACGTTCCTATCCTTAATTGCCTCATTAGCGACCAACACCGCATCAAGGATTTGACGACCACTCACAAAAGACCCTTGCTCCTCCGCAATGAGATTAGAAATCACCCCTTTCAATCTCATCGAAAGCATCTTGGATATGATCTTATATACACTACCAACCAAGCTGATAGGATGCAAATCACTAATGTCCTCAGCTCCTCTCCTTTTAGGGATGAGCTTGATGAAGGTGTTATTCATGCTATTCGAAAGAAAAGATGTCTCCCAAAACTCCCGAACGGTCTCCATGACATCATCTCTCACTGTATCCCAAAACTTCCAAAAAAATTTAGTATTGAACCCATTTGGTCCCGGAGACTTATCGTTCCCCAGATCGACAATTGCTAAGAGCCCAAAACTGTAGTTTTAACCCTGTAACAGTCATACTTTTAGACCAATTATGTGAGTAATAATTAAGAGTTAATACTGATTACGTGTTTTCATGCATTTCAGGCTTCAAAGTCCATTATGTGCAAAAATGTGCCACTTTAGCGAGATAAAGGAGCAAAGGTCGGTTGCTAAGGAATTATGTGATTAAAGGTCAAGATTCAAGAAGACAAAGCCTTTCTAAAAGCCCGGTCAAAAGCTGAAAAGTCGACGCGGGCAGGAACAGCACGCAAAGTCAGCAGAACTTTCAAAGGCCGTATCTTTGGACTCAGACCTCGGAATTGGGCCTACCTTATGTCAAAACGACCGGCTCGGAAAGAGCTTTCTAATGATCTAAGTCTTGACCCAATCAGAGGAGCAGAAGTGGACGAAAAGTCTATTGAATCTAACTGCAGCTGAAGAGGCCTTTTTGGACTGAAAGAATTGGGTTTTGGGCCTGATTCTCTGGCCCAAAACATGGCTCCAAGCCCATGTGCGATTTTTGGATCTGAAAACATATAAACACAAAAGCTTAGCTCTTTGTTAATGGTAGCTAATTAGACCTAAAAATATAGATAATTCTATATCTAGATTTAATTGTTTTTAATTTAGTTTAGCTTCATTTCAATTCTTGTTTTAGATTAAACTCTTAGAATCATTGTTCTTAATTAGTTTGATAAATAAAATAGCTATTGTCAATTTCGATTTTGTCATTTCAAATTATAGATCTAGTTTTAATTCTTGTTGATTATCATTTCTGAGTTGTTAAATTAGATTGAAGTATTGTTAGTTAAATTAGTCAAGTTAGAATTTTGATATGATGTTTAGTTATAATAATATGGGAAATGATGGTTTGATGAATCAAGGCTAAACCTCCATTAGAGGGGTTGATGAAGCCTTGATGAAAGCTTAGTTGTATAAGTGTAGAATCGTTGTAGAGTTTATTCCATTCTAGAAGGTCGTGTGTCGCCATGAGAATGGGTAAATGACCTCACTTGCTAGTTATAATTGGTAGAAATGCCATGTTAATTAGGGATTAGAACGAGCAATTCTTACAGTAAGAACGTAAGAATTGGATTACAACAGTCTATGCTAGGTGATTAAGTTGGATTCGAGGTGGAATCAATTCCCCTCTAATTCTTTATCAAGATTCACATTCAGTATTCAGTATCATTTCGTTATTCATAACTTGTTAATTTCATTCACCTCGTAGTATAGAATTCCCCTCGTAAACCTCTCAATAGACGTAAGACCGATTAATAACTATGAAATCATTCCATGCTAGAGAACTAGGAGTGGAACGAATTTGTTACTCCACTCTATTTCGATAGAATTAAGAGTAGAAAACTTGATAAATATAGACTCGTAATAAGTTTTAGTTTACTTCTGTTTTGAGTTTCATCGTTTACATTTCGTAGATAAATATAAACTCGTAATAAGTTTTAGTTTACTTGCGTTTTGAGTTTCATAGTTCATTTCGTAGATAAACTACCATTTTATGTTTTATCAAATGGTGCCGCTGCCATCTTAGTTACCTTTAGCATTGTTTTCATAGTATAATTAGTTATTTTTAAGTCCCATTAAACCTACCCACCCTTGTTTGATTCATACTGTGGTTATCCGTTTCAGCATTGAAAAGTTCCGCGAAAAATTACACCGAAGCGTGACCACGCTTCAAACGGAATGCACTGCGCTCAAACGCTGAACCTTGAGCGACCAGCCCCATATCGAAAGGACCATCTTAAAACACTGTAACTTGAAGTTACACGGAGCGATCACGCTTCAAAGCGAAGCGCCAGCGCTCTAAGCTAAATTTTTCCGGATTTCTACAGTTTGTTTCAACTTAGATTTTTAAGTTTTTCGTGTTCTAACTTGTTATATACACCAACACGCCAGAAACAAGACGCTATTCATAAGCGAAGCAAGGACGCAATCAGGTATTCCTTTCTTCCTTACCTCGCATCTCCAGTTAGAGGTTTATACTAATATATCAAGATTGTTTGGAGTGTTGTCAGTTTAGACTTAAGCTTGCATGAGATTAAGGTCTGGTCGGAGAAAAACACCGAACGTAATTAACCGTCAACGTCAACAAACAAATCTATCGAGTATACCAATCACTACACCTCTAGCTACTATCCCACCAACCACACCCGACATAATGGTGAAGAAAGAGAGACTCCTCTCTCCGACTTTTTACAAAGCCTTGAGCGATAGCCCTAAATCTTGCATCGTTCTAGCGGACCCGGTGGGGATTTTCGAATTCCCCAAACATATTTAATTTGTTACCCGTTTTCCATGGTTTAGACCATGAAAAACCTTACCAACACACGCGTGGGATTGAACAAGTCCTTACAACATTCCATCATCCTACGGTTGGTGCCGAACAAATTAAACCGAGGGTATTTCCTTCACCTTAGCCGATAAGGCGTCTTGGTTAACCGCCAAAGCGCCTAACTCTGGGACTCGTGGGCTAAACTTGTTCACCGTTTATGGAATATTTTTACCCACCCCTAAAGACGGATGAGATGCTTTCCAAGATTCATTTTTCCGGCGTAATCCTCATGAATCATTTTCTCGAGGCTTGGAATCGTTTCACCGATCTCGCTTATAGAGTGTCCACACCATAACCTAGCAAAAGACACGTTAGTTCGTGCCTTTTTCAAAGGACTTCAACATCACCATAAAGAAGTCTTTGACATAATGAATGGGGTAGTTTCCTAAGTAAAGGAGCCTCGAAGGCTTACAAATTTTTTAGAAGAGCAAACTAAACGCAATAACAATTGGGGGTAGTGATGATATCCCCCCGCTCGCTAGTTCATCTTCAATTAAGGCACCGGTATGTTTGAGATGAAACCCGATCCAGAACTTAAAAATTTAATCGAATCTCTAACTAAAAAGATTGAGGCTATTTCTGTTCAACAAAAGCCCATCCCCGTCATAAATGTAAACTCCAACCCATGTAATTTCTGTTTGAGTCCTGAGCACCCTGACTCCTATTGTCCTCTCGCCTATGAACAACAACAATTAGAGCAAGATAATGTTTGCTCTATTAATAGCTATCCTATTCCTAATGCCCCATGGAGACAACATCCCAACTTTAGTTGGCGAAACAATCAACAAGTTACACCTCCAGGGTTTAATAACCAAAATGTTAGGCAAGCAAACAACTATAACCAAGCTCCACCTAGGTAAGGACAAGGACAAGGTCAGAGAAATTATAATAATTATAACAACCAAGTGCAACCACGACAAGGTCTGGCACAAGGTCAAGGTAATTATAATAGTTATAATACCAATAGAGGTATTGTTCCGGTTAACAATAGTAACTATCACAACCCACCTATAAATAATCAACGTGAGATAGTTGCGTACCGCCACCACGACTACTACACCTACACAACCGGATCGTGATCGATGCCTTTATACAAAGTTACCCAACAACTTTTCCAAACAATGACTCAATCAAACCAACAGATCTTACAATCCATAAATCGGGGCATACAACAATTAGCCCAAGAGAAAACCCAACCAAAAGGCGTGTTTCCGGGACAAGCTTATAACAAACCCTAAAATAGCAAACACAGCCTTTGAGGTAAACGGTAATACTAGTACGGAAACTACAATCGTAGGTGACCTTAATGTCATCACCACTCTCCATTCTGGAAGAGTGGTTGATAACAAAGTAACTATGCCTATAGTTACCCCATCAGTATTCCCTACACCGGATATCAAACTAGATACCGAAATAGAAACTAAAGAGCCTACCACTGTAGAGGTACCAGTTAAACAACAACCTAAGAAACAAAAAGCCAAGGTTACACATCAAGTCGAGCCATACGCTAAATGTAGAGCGAAACGACCATTCCCTCATAAATTAGCCATGCTAACCAGGGATACAAACTTTAAGGAGATTAGGAACGTTTTCAAAAATATAACGATAAACCTTCCTTTTCTCGAAGCTATTAAAAAGCTACTTAACCATGCTAAGTTTCTTAAGGAGTTGTGCACTACTAGGCGTAAGACAAACATACCTAAAGACGCCTTTCTAACTGAACAGTCCCCAACTTTATCTGAAAATAATGGAATTGTTAAGTACAAGGACCCTGGTTGTCCTACAATAAAATGCACCTTAGGAGATTCCCACACGACGACTGCTTTATTAGACCTGGGGGCGAGTGTTAACTTACTCTCGTATTATTTGTATACACAAATAGGTCTACAGGAAATGCAACCTACAAAAATAACGTTGCAGTTAGCGGACAGGTCAATTAAGTATCCTAAGGGTGTAGTGGAAAACGTGCTTGTTAAGGTTCGTGGATTTCTACTATCCCGGCGATTTTGTTATCCTCGATACGAAGTTGCTAACGACTCTCTGACCGATCATCTTTCTTCCCCCTTCTTCTAACCGCCAATACGCTTTATAAATTGCCGCCAAGGTAAGATGTCCTTATCTTTTGGCCATCTTACATTTGCTGAGGTAAATGTTTTAAAATGATGAAACAGCTTACCCGATTCGTCTATAGATGGGGAGGTTAGCATGATCGAGAGCTTAGCTCAAGATTATTTTAACAACACTTTTCCCGAAAACAATATGTACAAATTCCTTTCTTTTGGAACTTCTGATTTTGTAAATGACTCCTACTTAGAGGAAGTCAACACCATCCTTGAGTCCATACCAATTGTAAAACCGCCAGTCGCTCCATATACTGAGTATGAAGACTTGCTACCTAAGCAAGTATTCATTATGTAAGATGAGGACCCTGACGAAACATCTATTAATTTTCCTTCCACCCCAGTGTTTAAACCTCTTCCCCCGGAGTTAAAATATATTCAACTTGATCCGGATGGTAGTCATTCGGTAATTATATCTTCTCAGTTAACTAAGGGTGACGAGACACGTTTAATCCGGGTGATTAGGGAACATCGGTCTGCGATTGGTTGGTCCCTAGCCGACATTGAGGGAATTGACCCTAATGTTTGCACTCATCGCATCCATTTGGAGGATAACGCGAAGACTTCTCGCGAACCTCAGCATTGCTTGAACCTTGCCATGAAAGAGGTGGTTAGGGAAGAAGTCTTATGATTACTCGATGCGGGTATCATATACCCAATCTCTGATAGCGAATGGGTAAGCCCCATTCATGTAGTTCCTAAGAAATCGGGAGTTACCATGGTACGTAACGGAAAGGGTGACTATGTTGTCACACAAGGTCCTATGAAATAGAGGATCTGTATTGATTACAGATGTTTAAATGCTATGACACGAAAAGATCACTTTCCTTTACCTTTTATAGATCAAATGCTCGAACGCCTAGCTGGTCATGCTTTTTATTATTTTCTGGATGGCTACTCAGGCTATTTTCAGATTATTATTGATATTGATGACCAAGAAAAGACTACCTGCACATGTCACTTTGGAACGTATGCCTATAAACGAATGCCTTTTGACCTTTGTAATGCTCCCCGGTACCTTCCAAATGGTGATTATGCTTCTTCATATATTTAGTGACATGGTAGAAGCTTTTATGGAAGTTTTCATGGATGATTTTTCTATCTATGGAGATTCCTTCACAGATCGTTTGTCTAACCTGCCTAAGGTTTTGACACGGTGTGAAGAAAAGAGCCTCGCTTTTAAACCGGGAAAAGTGTCATTTCATGGTGAAAAAGGGGCATAGTACTAGGTCACATTGTATCTAGTGATGGCATCGAAGTAGATAAGGCCAAACTAGATAAGATAGCGACTTTACCTAAACCACGGACCGTCCGTGATATTAGAGCCTTTCTAGGCCATGCGGGTTTTTATAGGCATTTTATTAAAGACTTCTCGAAAATAGCTAGGCCTTTAACTAATCTCGCTTTTGAAGGATGCAATCTTTGATTTTAATTTTAACTCGTAGCAGGCTTTTGAAACTTTAAAAGCCTCCCCTAACCTCTGCACCAATTATACAGCCCCGATTGGTCTAAACCTTTCAACTCATGTGTGATGCTAGTGACTATGCAGTTGGTGCAGTCTTGGGACAAAAACTAGATAATAAGTCCACTGTTATTTATTATGCTAGTAAAACCTTAAACGATGCTCAACGGAATTATTCAACTACCGAAAAAGAATTCTTAGCCGTCATTTATGCTTTAGATAAGTTTCGTCCTTATTTGGTTGGTTCTAAAACTTTAGTTTACACGGACCATGCAGCCCTTAAGTACCTTCTTGCAAAGAAGGATGCTAAGCAGAGATTAATCCGTTGGATCCTTCTCCTACAAGAGTTCACATTAGAAATAAAGGACAAAAGAGGGGTCAAAAACGTAGTTGCCGACCACTTATCTAGACTTACAAATGACGATAATAGTGATTCTGAGTCCATACCGGACTCTTTTCCCCGATGAGCATCCAGATGCTATTTTTTCAAGACCATGGTATCTTCGACATTGTAAATTATTTAGCGGCTGATGTTATGCCTTATAATTGGTCAAGAAATGAACGTAAAGAAGTTTTTGGCCGAGTTAAGTTATACTACCGGATGAGCCTTACCTTTTAAGTATTGTGCGGATCGATTATTCGCCGTTGTATTCTCCGATTGGGAATATAATGAAGTTCTATCGCTCGCCATGACAAAAAGAGTGTGGTGGCCATTTTAATGGGATGAAAACAGCCGCTAAAGTTATTCAATGTGGATTTTATTGGCCTACCCTTTTTAAGGATGCCCAAGTGCATTGCAAGACGTGTATTCGCTTGCCAACAACTTGGGCTTAATCACGGGCGTAATATGATGCCATTAAATCCAATCTTGATAGTAGAAATTTTTTGACGTTTGGGGCATTGATTTCATGGGTCCCTTCTCTGTTTCCCACGGTTTCATTTATATTCTAGTTGCCGTGGACTACGGTCTAAATGGATAGAGGCCCTAGCTTGCCGAGAGCAATGACCATAAGACAGGTTGTATTTTTTATTAAAGAATATATTTTCTGTCGGTTTGGCATTCCTAAAGCCATCATTAGTGATGGTGAAACACATTTTTGCAACAGAGTTGTTGCATCCCTAGTGAAAAAGTATGGAGTTACACACAAAGTAGCAACTCCTAATCATCCACAAACTAGCGGACAAGTAGAAGTTTCTAATAGAGAAATCAAAAAGATTTTAGAAACAACTGTAAACCCTGATAGGAAAGACTGGTCAAAGCGTCTATCGGATGCCTTATGGGCGTATAGAACTGCTTTCAAAACTCCTATAGGTATGTCTCCCTTTAGACTTGTATTTGGGAAACCATGTCATTTGCCCGTTGAATTAGAGCACCGTGCTCTGTGGGCTATAAAAAGTCTTAACTTCAATATTGATGAGGCGGGTGTCAAACGCAAGTTGCAATTGAATGAGCTTGAAGAAATCCGTAGCGATTCTTACGATCTCGCGAAGGATTATAAAGCTAACATGAAACGGTTCATATTAAGCAAATCTTGCCGCAAAGAGTTTGTGGTCGGTCAAAAGGTCTTGCTTTACAACTCCCGTCTACATATTTTCCCGGAAACTAAAACCCGTTGGTCCGGTCCTTTTCTGGTTACTGAAGTCACCCCTTACGGGGCAATCACCTTGGTAAATCCCAAGGACAACAGTACCTTTCAAGTTAATGGTCAACGGTTAAAACCTTTTCATGAACTTCTGTCCCCTGATGTAGAGGAAGTCCTTTTACAGGACCCCGTCTATGAGGACTGACCTTTGTCATTTGGTGTACTTCCTTTCACTTCCATAAAGTGGTAAGTGCACCATTCAGGTAACCGGGCCCTCCCTATGGAATGTGTGGCTGTAAGTACCGGACCCTAAGTCCACGTTTCACATAATTCACGATTTCCACTTTTGCATGTTTTCTTAGTTTTTGAGTCATGTTCCTCTATGGGGTGAATTCTGTATTTATTGTTTTTAGTGTTTCTTATAATAAACTAATAAAAAATAAAAAAATTAAAATAAAATAAAAATTCTAAATCGTAGAAATAGCAATCCAACAAGTCTTGGGAATCTGACTTTAAACGACCCACGTTAAAACAAATTTTGTGTTTAAAAATTTGTTTGGGGGTGGGCAGTCGGTCTTTCCATCCGAATTGCTCGAACTTTCCATTTGTGTTGCTTAGGCCCATTAGTTGTAGTTCAATTGGGTTGACGTAATCTAAAACTTAGATTTCCTTCGTTCGCATAACTTACATCACACACTCACTTTGAGGCGTTTTTCCACCTTCTTATACGTCACCCATGGTTGGAATTGAGTGTTTTATTGATCATTGGATTGGAAATTCTCTACTGATAATTTTCATTACTCATTCGCCAAAATCGGACCAGTAACGAAGCGGCAAATTGAATTTGAAATTACGCGAAATATCGAAAAAGTTCGGAATTCAAATTGGGGTTGGGCAAAACTTCACAAGACCGGCAGCCGCGACCATGCTTTTGTTTCCACAAACAGTATTGCGTTCTAACCCACCACCGCCATTAACAATGTTTTCAACCTACCAAAAAAAAAAAAAAAAAGAGAGAAAAGAAAACCTAACTACACCCACGCCAACCATTTTAATCAAACTGAAATCTTCTCCAAACCATTACCACCACTAACCCCAACAATTTTAAAACTCCGAAAACAGCCACCAATTCAAGCTTCAACCTGCCACCGTACCCACCATCGTCACCACCGTTGTCTTTAGTTGTTTTACATCAAACTTGCCTCCCCCACCGTCTACAAAACCATTGGTTGGTTCAAAAACTTCAATGGCGCTTCTGACGAAGAATTTTGCCGAGCACGCTTGGCGTTTCTTCAGACGACTTCGCACCATTTTACGACGGAGATGATTAGGAGGGATTGAACGGACTGGGTACTTTCGACCGAGGAGTTCTATCACTATGATTTGGTAGAACAGTTTTATAAGAAGCGAGAATTGGAGGGATAGGATTTTCATTAAGGTAGCAGAACGAGGAGGGAAGTAACGAGACAGTTGTTGGTCGAAATGTTAGGAATTACGCCTAAAAGCAACCTAGAAAGCGACCATTCGGGAATCCCAAAGATACCGGAGTTCTGCTTTGATGAAAGATACCGCCGTGGAGGGTGAATACAATCCGAAATCTCATTCGCGTCGCGCCAATCAACCCTCGAGAACCAATCAACTAGTCAGTAGCTCGGTGGATTGGTAGGAACGCCCCTGAAAAAGACAAAGTCACCGATATCGGGTCCGCAATGTCCGCGACGTTCTCGGATTTTGCAAACGAATAAGTATAATTTCTGCATCCTCGATTTAATTTTTAGTGTGATTAGAGGAGTGGGAAAGAGCTTGGCCTCTTCCCCGTATTGATCACTAAGATCATGCTCTCCTTTAGAGTCCGCCGCAAAAATCTGCTCCTATTAAGATCAAATTGCATTCTAATGCAAGTATCTATACGGATTGCATCTAAGAGACTTGGCCGTTATCCGGCAAATGTGGTTGAGTCGGGAGGATGAAAGGGAGGATATGACATGTCCGGATGACGATGCATTAGATAGTTGTAGTTCTAATTTAGAACGATGCAAGTGTTGCAAACCGGTTTTGCGTTAGGCTTATGGTATTTGTGAAGATATCCGAGATAGACAGATTGTAGTTCGAATAAGCAAACGAACCTTCGACGAGACTTGAAATGCTCGAAAGGGGTCGGGGCGATATCTTGTCTAACATGGAGACTATCCACCAAAGATCACCAAGCCCGGTATCGCGATACTCAAGATCGAGATGGAAGCACGCGTTTGTTCGAATAGAGATGCTACGACGATGCCACCCGTGGAGGATTCTCGCTTTCAGCCGAGTCCGAGGGCATGAGCCTCGTCGCCGAAGACGATGGCTCAAGCCATTCTCCATCCCAGACCAATCTCCATCTCAGGGTCCATCTTCATCACATGGCTAGGTGTTCACCATCAGTTTGTGTTCGCTGTTATTTCATGGTTTTTATTGTTTTATTAGTTGGATTTTAATTCAGTTGTTAAATTTAAATATTAATGTGTTTGTTTTATGTTGTTTGGATTTAAATTTAAGTTTTAATATAATTGGTTATTTTCGAATTCTGCTTGTTTTTATCATTAATCCCACCTTCCTGACTTGTTTCGGGGTGGTAATATTTATACCGAGCATAATTCGTTATATGATCATCTTCTGTAAAGTTGTCTTGGAGTAAAGATTGAGAATTTGGCCGATATCGGCATATCTATGAATATGTGTGGTGGTAGCATGAAATCTAGGAGAGTTTAGAAGTTACTATTCTAAATCCAGTATAAAAGATACCAGGGTTGTTATAAAATCAAAAATATGGTTTGTTTCCGTTTTCGAGTTTGGAAATTTTCTATTTCCGGAAATTGCCTTAAACATTTTGGAAACTTGCCGATTCATTTTGGAAGCTCAGAACCTATTTAAACTTCCTTCATTCTACACTCACAACCCACACTACACCCCACCATCATCTCTCACCTTTCACTCCAAGCTTTCCTTTTTTTTCTCTTAAACTTCGCTTTCAAAGATTTACGAAACACTGCTGCATTAACACTTCGAAATTTTACTCGAGCACGACCCGGCCCTAAGTTGAAACAACTTCGGCCAAAACACTGTAATTCCAAAAACACCTGAGCGCGACCAGCGCTCCAATTGAGAGCTTCACCCAGCCCACCCTCCCGTACACACAAAAAATTTCCAATTTTCCGGAGGGTCGCTCCGTGGATTTTGAGCCGCTCAAAAATAGTAGTTGAGATGACATCTCCTATAGTCATACCTGAACGGTCTTTCAAGATGTGTTGGGAACCGAGACCTATGGACATTAGTTCCGACCGCGGGATCGTGCGGTTAGGATGGCGCCATCTACTGGTAAGTGATGACGATTCATATTCAGCACAGCTTACTACTTATTTCTACGACCACGTTAGATTCTATTGTAATCAGGATGGAGAACAAGAATTCTCCGTCGTAGTCGATGACACGACACTAGAATTCAATAAAAACGTGGTCGCTTTAGTTTCAGGATTACCAATACCTGATCCTATTCACACATGGGCATATATGACCGATAATGCATACCTTTATGATTATACATATTTCCATGAGTATTATGGGGGAGGGGTATTTCGAGTAATGGACCAGGGGCGATATAGCATTGCCCTTGGTAGCCTATCCCTAAACGTAGGCACCACCATGTTATTCATCCTAATGAATATTTTGGGGGAATGGCAGTTCACTTCGCAAACAAGATCTGGCGGTGACATTTTCTTCGCTTTAGCCGGTGGGGCGTCGCTGATATGACATTCCCCGAGTTTTAGTCGCTAGTCTTAAGAGAGCCCAAAGCATGAGGCGTAAGTTTCTTCTTATGCCTGTTTTGGTAAGCCGCATCATGCGTAGTTGTTTACCTGTATTCTGTGTACTATTCACAGATTAGAAAAAGGTTGAAGTCATGAGACCCACCAATTGGGTGGTTCGCTCATTGCGAATTATGACTTGGCCGGGATGAGGTGCAGCCTCATTTGGTCGCCCCGTACATCCCATCAGACATAATAACACTTAACAGGTTAGCATTAGTAGATGATAAATGGCGGCAAGCTTGGCAAGTTATAATGGACTGGCAGGATGCCAAGGAACCTCATCTCTTTAATGAGGAGGAGGATGCTTAAGCGGGAGATAAGGTAAGTTTTAGTTTGTTATTGTCTGCTTATGTCCCAAGCAATTTCATTCTGTTAACCCCATAATGGGTGGAACTCTTATAGAGTTGCGTCAGTATTTTCATTTCCTATATTAGTATGTTCTAACCTTGTTTTGCAGATGTTCCAGAATTTCACGCGTTTCCATGGTATTTTTTCTACCCTATTTATTTAAATGTTTTGAGGACAAAGCATGCTTCTTGTTTGGGGGGTCATAGAAACACGTGTAATTAAGGCATCTGTTAGGATATAGATATGTATAACATGTATTTGTTTTCAAGTTAAAAATTTCAAAAATATAAATAAATAAGTTTATGCTATACACTTAGGAATATTGGTATTGTTTTCTTTCTCTATGCTCTTAACAATCTAGGAGTCTCACGTAGCTTTTGCTTCAGAATAATTGTTAGAAACTTAGGTTAATATGTAGGTAATAATCTTTGCATCTATCTATAAATATATTACATGAGTATCTATGATTGTTAGCAATAAGTTTCTCAAATCTAGGCTAGAGTACTTATTCTACAAATCCCTGTGAGAATATAGCCTAAAAAGCCTTATATGAGCTAAAACATTTGAGAAATGACACAAGGGAGAAGTAAAATCCGGATAGAGAAATCACACGTCCACTTGCTTGATCACTATGCCATATCCTAAGCGAAATTTAGGCCCTTTTGGATCAATATAGCAAGAAATTCAAACCTATGAATTATTTTCCGCTAGTTAGCCCTCTCGAGCCTTCCTTTAGCCTTTCATAAACCACAAATCCTTTACCCTTACAAAAAACAAAACAAAATAAAAAATAAATAAATAAATCAACCTACCCAATCTAGAATAAGTCCGAGAATAGAATGAGGAAGAAAGAAGAGAGAAAACCGGTGTAAAAACAAAAGTTAGTTAATTGCTTCCGTAAAAATAAAGAAAATAAGTTTCCATCCAAAGAAATGAAAAATAAAAATAGAAATAAAATGAAAACTCCAAAAAAAATAGAATAAAAGGAGCCAAAAAAAAAAAAAAAAAAAAAAAAAAAAAAAAATATATATATATATATATATATATATATATATATATATATATATATATATATATATATATATATATATATATATATATATATGTGTGTGTGTGTGTGTGTGTCTAAGGATGGAAACAAAGTGTAGAAGCAAAAAGAAAATAATAAGGTTTTCTCTAAGTTACATAATATGAAGACTCTATTATCTCGGACTTGTCCTTTTTGAATATCCATTTCCTTCCTTCTTAAACCATCTCCTAATCCCCATGAACACCGATAAAGACCTCTAGCTCAATTAGGAATAGGTTAGTGTGATAGTAAGTGGCAGATGTGTTTGATCGACTTCGGCTTTCTTGTTTGTCATTGAGATTGTAAGGTAAAGTGCCCACCGCACACTAGAAAGCAAAATAAACTTGAGCGGAAAAATCGAGTGGTTTTGTCTTGACATTTATGTGAGGACCTACTTAAGGACGTTATTCCGAAGTTTTCAGAAATGAACCCGCTAGGCATTTCATAGTATTACTCATAGTATATATATTTGTATCATAGATGATTGATTATTATGCATATATTAGTTTAGGTTTTTTTGACTTGGTTATTCTTATTCAATTGCTAGTGAGATGTATAGATAGTTGAGACATGAATAAGGAAACAATAGTTTTATTTCTTAGTCGTTGTAGTATAGATGAAGTTTGTGAGTACCTTCATCGGAAAACTCTCATGAGGCTATAACTTCGTCCACTAGGGAATTCCTAGTGGTTTAAGGCCTTGTTGCATATGGTCAATGCAATCGCTCTCAGTAAACGAGTAGATAGAACTCCATTTTTGGTCACTTATTCTAATTTCTCATCTTTGCTTGAGGACAAGCAAAATGCTGTTTGGGGGTGGTTTGATAAGAGCCCAAAACTGTAGTTTTAACCCCGAAATCATACTTTTAGACCAATTATGTGAGTAATAATTAAGAGTTAATACTGATTACGTGTTTTTATGCATTTCAGGCTTCAAAGTCCATTATGTGCAGAAATGTGCCACTTTAGCGAGATAAAGGAGCAAAGGTCGGTTGCTAAGGAATTCTGTGATTAAAGGTCAAGATTCAAGAAGACAAAGCCTTTCTAAAAGCCCGGTCAAAAGCTGAAAAGTCGACGCGGGCGGGGAGGAACAGCACGCAAAGTCAGCAGAACTTCCAAAGGCCGTATCTTTGGACTCAAACCTTGGAATTGGGCCTGCCTTATGTCAAAACGACCAGCTCGGAAAGAGCTTTCCAATGGTCTAAGCCTTGACCCAATCAGAAGAGCAGAAGTGGACGAAAAGTCTGTTGAAGCCAACTGTAGTTGAAAAGGCCTTTTTGGACTGAAAGAATTGGGTTTTGGGCCTGATTCTCTGGCCCAAAACATGGCTCCAAGCCCATGCACGATTTTTGGATCTGAAAACATATAAAAAAAAAAAAGCTTAGCTCTTTGTTAATGGTAGATAATTAGACCTAAAAATATAGATAATTCTAGATCTAGATTTAATTGTTTTTAATTTAGTTTGGCTTCAATTCAATTCTTGTTTTAGATTAAACTCTTAGAATCATTGTTCTTAATTAGTTTGATAAATAAAATAGCTATTGTCAATTTCGATTTTGTCATTTCAAATTATAGATCTAGTTTTAATTCTTGTTGATTATCATTTCTGAGTTGTTAAATTAGATTGAAGTATTGTTAGTTAAATTAGTCAAATTAAAATTTTGATATGATGTTTAGTTATAATAATATGGGAAATGATGGTTTGATGAATCAAGGCTAAACCTCCATTAGAGGGGTTGATGAAGCCTTGATGAAAGCTTAGTTGTATAAGTGTAGAATCGTTGTAGAGTCTATTCCATTCTAGAAGGTCGTGTGTCGCCATGAGAATGGGTAAACGACCTCACATGCTAGTTATAATTGGTAGAAATGCCATGTTAATTAGGGATTAGAATAAGCAATTCTTACAGTAAGAACGTAAGAATTGGATTACAACAGTCTATGCTAGGTGATTAAGTTGGATTCGAGGTGGAATCAATTCCCCTCTAATTCTTTATCTAGATTCACATTCAGTATTCAGTATCATTTTGTTATTCGTAACTTGTTAATTTCATTCACCTCGTAGTATAGAATTCCCCTCGTAAACCTCTCATTAGACTTAAGACCGATTAATAACTATGAAATCATTCCATGCTAGAGAACTAAGAGTGGAACGAATTTGTTACTCCACTCTATTTCGATAGAATTGAGAGTAGAAAACTTGATAAATATAGACTCGTAATAAGTTTTAGTTTACTTGCGTTTTGAGTTTCATCGTTCATTTCACAGATAAACTACCATTTTATGTTTTATCAACAATAGCCCTCCAAACCTCTTCCTCCTCAAACTCTCTTTCTATGTCCACACTCTCCTCTCTCGAAATGCTAGGAAGGAAGAGATCATCTACAAGAGGGTGTCTCCCTACGGGCTCGGTGTAAAGCCTAGAGTAGAAAGAAATCACCTCCTCTCTCAAGCTATCCTCTCCCCAAATAACCTCACCATCAATCCTTAAACTTTATAACATATTCTCTCTATTTCTAGCCCTTGCTCTTTGATGAAAAAAATTTGTATTAGAGTGCCCCTCCCTGATATCCTTGACCTCAACCTTTTGTCTCCAAGATATCTCCTCCAAATAAACCACCCTCTCAAACTCCGCCCTCCAATCTTGGCGTTGTATCATCTCATCCAACTCGAGGTTTCCTTCTTCCTCTTTGAGATCGACTTTCCTAATATCCTCTAAAAGTTTATCTTTTTTCTTGTCCACGCGCCCAAAAACATTCTTGCTCCACTCCTTAATTTTATTTTTCACAATTTGAAGCTTTTTTGCGAGTCTAATACTCGCTTTATCTCCATCAGTCTCGCAATTCCATCACTGCTTCACATTCTCCACAAATTGGTTGTCCTTTAGCCATATGTTCTCAAAACGAAAAGGAATCGGGCGTCTCCTCTCAACCTCGCTAGTTAACAAGATAGGGATGATCAGAAGCTGAGCTAGCAACAACCGACTGGGCAAGAGAAGGCCAACTCTCTTCCCACTCCGTACTCACTAAAAACTGATCCAAACGAGATAGAATCGGCTCAACCTTTCTATCGGACCATGTGAATTTACCCCAGATAAGAGGTAAATCCACCAACTCACATCTCCTAATAAAATTATCAAATCTCCTACTAATAGTGGGACTAGGAGCTCCCTTTTTCCGCTCGTGGGAAAACCTAACCACATTAAAATTGCCACCCACACACCAAGAACCCCCCTCTACTAAAAGCATAAACGTCGTCAAGTTCATCCCAGAAACTCGGAAAACCGGCCCTCTTAGAAGGACCATAAATGCAAGTAACAAGCTTATGGGTTTCCTCACCATCAAAGATACAAGAAATTGATACGAAAGAGGATCCAATGAGTTGGTCCACTGCCTCAACCCTCTCTTTATCCCATAAAACACAAATCCCTCCGGCTGACTCAACTGCCGGTATGTCTATCCACTCCATCTCATTGATTCCCCAAATATCTCGGGCGACCTTAAGATCAAAACAATCTAACTGAGTCTCTTGGAACAGCACAACTGAAGGATTCTCCTTCCTAATGACCTCTTTAACAACAGATCTCTTCTTATTGCTACCTAGCCCCCTAACATTCCACGACATGATTTTATGCCCCATGTATAACAATTTGGTTTCTTCCCCCTCTCCTAGAACTCCCTTCCACAATCTCCTCACCAAAGTTGATATTGGATACCAGCCTCGATAGTTCCCTAATACCTTTTTTATTAGCTTCATGCCCTTGCATTGCGTTTTTCCCAACCGATTTTCCATTCTTAATACCTTTCTTTCCTTTACCCTTTTGGTGGCCCTTATGAGAGCCGCCAACTACCCCAAAGATAGGCCTTAACAGCTCTAAGGCCTCCTCTTTTCTACCTGCACAGTTCAGGCCCACCACCATCATCAGAGTACTAGCATTATCATTAAGCCACTTTGAAGTCTCCTTTGTGAGGTCTATGACTTCAGGATTCTCAGCTACAGGCTGAATAATCCTAGGACTATTAAGGGAACTAGTATTGCCCCCATCTCTCCCCCTTTCGCTTTCTCTCGTTTCCCCATTAATCACTACAAGACTTAGCTCATTCCTTCCCTCATTTTCTGCCATCTCAGTTTGTAAAAATCTATCACATATAGTCAAGGAAGTACACCCATTAAAAGGAATTTCATGCGGATAAATAAAGGAATTTGTAAGGGAAGGAGTATTGATGTTACCGACTGTTTGAAACATTAGGAGACTGTCGACCCCTGTGCACATATCAAAAGGATGCTCCCTCGCTGAATTAACCGGCAAAGGATTGTCGGCCAAGGACGTGCTTGAATAGGAAACCTCATCCACTGAAGATGGTAAGCAAACTAGAGTACCATGCTGGTTTTGGAGACTATCCTCACCCACAACAAATAGATTGTCACCCCTGGACCCAGAAGAAACATAAAGAAATGGTTCAGAATACAACCCTCCTGTGTGTTCCACTCTCCCATGTTCCCTTGTCAGTGAAAGACTATTACTATCATGAGTACCTTGTCCAGACTCTCTTAAATTGTCAGCAGCTACATCTAGATCCACCATTATCTGCTTCCATATAATTTCAACCAGTACTTCCGATGTCATCAAGCTATGTCGGTTTATAGCTCTGTTTGCAGTCACCTCCCTCTCATTATTCCTTTTAATAGAACATTCTGCAGATCCCATGTTTGTTAAGGGACCATCAGGTTTGCCATTAGTTGCACCCTCCATTGGCATTTTCAAAGACCGCCATCAACTCGAGCATCCTCCCCGATTTCCGTCACGCTTAAGTTGGTACACTTCCTTCAACATCGCCCAACGTTGAGGGGGTTGGACAACCTGAACTAGTTATGTGCTCCACATAAGATTGACACAGAGGAGAGTTTGTTCTTTGTTAATGAAATATTTTGCCTGGTTCGACTAAAGGAAGAGGAGTTAAGTTACTTTCGTGTTTTGCCCCAAATTAGCTATAAGTCCGAAGTCTAACCTTGGGCTTGATTTTGAGTCCCGTGAGATACAGAAAATTTGGCTGCCCGAAGTTATGGGCCCGGGCGCTTCTGCATTAAACATAGGTACTTCTTCCTGCTTTTACTATTGATCATTTGGCCTTGGGCATCCTAGCAAGCCCAAATTGGGTTTGGGCTTGATTTTGTACCGCCCGTCACTTGTTGATTGAGCTTGGACTGTGCATTATGCTAAGCATGGATTTGGATTTGCCCGGTGCTTGTTTGGGCTTAGCCCCCCTACTATTACTCTCTTAGGGTTCTCTCCATTCTCCGGCCCAAATCTTGAAAACGTAAGATGTTGGAAGTAGCCGCCTCAATCATATTTAGTCGTCGCGGATCCATCACAAATTTGGTCGTTTCTCATTAGTTGGATCCAAAGTGCACCCCTCTCCTCATGTCTTTGGTGCCTCCTCTCTCTAATGGCCTTCATCCTAGGTAAGAAACTTGGGTCTTCAGCAATCTGATCTTTCAGAACAAATTCTTCCATCCAACGGTTGAGTTAGAGACTCAAAAGAGTTGTGCAACACCATCCCATTGTCTTGCGGTACATCAAATCCACCCCTGTTATCTCTTATCTCATTTTGTCTGTTTGTTATCGAGAATGAGATTCAAATTTGAACCAGATCTATTAACCAGTCCACCCCTACTAGCATTACCTCCACCATCCACCTGTCTCCCACTGAGTGGACCGCGTGGTCTCCTCTCCACCACATCTATCCAAGGTCTCTGATTGGCAACGCCTTGTTGAGTTTCCACCCCACCACCACTGGCAGTGAGTTTGTTGCGTTAAGCCTATGCTAGAGTTAACTCATGAGTGCATGAGCTACTCACTTAATAGCATGTATGAGCAATGATAGTATTCAAGAGTCACTAACACATATATTACTTGAGCTGGGCTCTTCAAATTCAATTAGATATGCTCAAGTTCTGTCACCACCTAAGGGCTTTCTTGGAGATAATATCACTTGTGGACAGCACACCTCCTGCTTGTAACAACATGAGTTAGCTAGTTGCTTACCATACCAAAAAAGAACCCAACGAATGGGAAGGAAGGGCTATCATCATGTGGCTGATCGGTTTTGGGATTTTTTTGGGAGATAAAATCCGGCACTTAAAAATTATTCTGCTACTTCTCTTTTGCCTAGTTTAGGTTATGTGTGCTGAATTTTCTGGGGTTCTCTTAAATAGACAATTGGAAATATCTTTGTTGCTTTCAAGTGCTTGCTTGTGTTTTTTGAAGAGTGGACTGTACATTGAGTGGTTTTGGGGTTTGTTTCCTTCTCTGTTTCTAATATTATTGAATAGAATTGAATTAGTTGTAATGATTCAGGAAGTCTGAATGGAAGGAATCAATTTCAACTTAATAGAAGGTCTGATCAAGAAAAGAGAAAGAGAGGAGGCTAACTAACGGTAAACAATCATTCCTTCCATTGCTTACATGCTTTTTGCATTATAGTGAAATCACTATTGGATATAATATGATTTGAATCATGAAATCAAAACACATGACGATTTCTTGAACCTATTAAGGCAAGAGAAAACTTTGGTCTAATTAAGGGACAGAAATTGCAATTTTCAAGGTGGGAATTCACTAGTAGACAAGTCTCACCCTCGGTATATTACTAAGGCAAGTGATCCTACATTCCTACGTGCTGCCCTTGAAATCCACTAGTAGAAAAATGAACTATAACTATAGTTTCGATTGGTCATGTTCATATAAGTTTCTTCTTTTTGTTCATCCGGAAGTATAAAGTGCGTAATGTTTAAAAATTTAGTCATGCATTGGACATTCTATATGCATTGGAATATTTTAGCAAGTTCATAGGCTTAAGTGGTAGTATTGCCAAATAATTTCCTATGTCCCTTGCTAGCTTAGTTGTAATGAGCTTTTACAAAACTTGTAGATAACTCTTAACCAAAACACCACTGCTTAAAAATGCCATCTCAAAATACCAAAAATTGAAATTTTGTCAGCCAAATAAGAAATGCCGACACCAAAGTTGAAATGTGAGATTTTGTGTGAATGGTAATATATCGATACATTTCATCTCGACATTCGAATGTATCTTTTCAGTGATACTGAAATGCCGGCCTTTATTGATATTTCGTAGCAGTTATTTTCTTCTCTCGCACAAAATCCAGACGACATCAATTTCTTCACAAATTCAAATGTAAGTTTTTATTTATGACTTCAATTGCATAAATATGATTTCAATTTTTATTAAAGTCTTCATCTTTAAGGTTTAATTTTGCTGTAGAAGTCGAATTTCAAGGTTGTTAGTTACTCATTTTAGTACTAATAAATCGTCTAATAAGTTTAAAGAGAAGTTTTTGTGAATTGAGTATTTGATTTTAGCTGATAATGCCACTTATTATGTGATTTTTTGTCGAAATTTATGTGAACATTGTTAGAATTGTTTTTAACAGAGGTAGGGAGATAAAGAAGATAAAGAGGCATTGTTACTGTTGTCATTTTTTATTGTTTGTTATTAATTTAATATGTCGTTGGGGAGTGACACGACTTGGGTGGGGAAGAAACCTCTTCGACGCCTTGGTGGGATGTCGGATGCGTTGTCCATTGCTTCTGATCTTGGGTTTATACTGCCACCACCTCCTACGCAGGTAACGCTCATTAGTTTATTATAGGTCTGTTCATCATTCATTATGTATTTTTAGGTTTATTTGAGTTAATTTATGTTCTGTTTGCCATGCTAAAATAGTTAGTTTAAGTTTTATTAATTAAATTGCTTCATAATTTATATAATGTGCTTTACAGAGTCATAGTAACACCCATGGATGGAACCAAGGGGGTGCTGGTAGGTTCGATCGCACCCCCGAACATTTGGAAAAACTCCATTACCGCATTAGTAATTAGCTATAGAAATGTCCAAATTATAGCATTCGCACCCCAATTTTTCTTCCCAAATGTTTCATTACTGCACCCCCTAGTTCACTTGTGGTTTACATGTACTCTTGGCCCCCCAGACTTTGAATCCTGGTTCGGTCCCTGGTCACACCTTGAGGCATATCATACTCAACTAACATATTGCCCCGAATCTAAACATGAAATCTTCTACATACAATTTTGATGTCGAACTCTATGAACCAAAAGCCTTGACGGCTGATGCACTTCAGTCAAAGCGTCAAGATTTAAGCTTAAGCCTAATAAGATTATAGCTATTGTGAACTAATAGAAGAAGTATATACTAGTAACTCTTGAAAGCAAATTTGTGAAAACATACTTGTTATGGGCTACTTTTATTTCCTTTTCTTTTACCTGATACATACTACTGATAGTCATTGACTGCTTTTGTTTTGGAATTTATTCGCTAGTTCCTCAGCTCATCTATTCTTATGTAGGAGGACCTTCAAAATTTAGCCACTACAACAGGTGACAAGAGTGATGACCTGATAAGAGTCTTAAGAGAACTTACTACTGCACAACGGAAAATAGCAGACTTGCAAGTGGAACTTCAAGGTCGTAAGGTGAAAAACTCTAATACGACTTGTAAATTTCTAGTTAAATTTATGCAGATTGGGATAAAAAACCTACTGTCTTTTGCTATAGCCTATAGCGTATGATTAAGTTCTGAACTTGAAATAGTAAAATTATTGATTATGTATTAAGTATGAACACATGCAACATAATTGTATAATAGAACCAGTCTTTCCAAAAGGTGTTTGATGCTTTTTGTGGTAAGGAAACGATTGGGGTATAAGGAACTCCTGATTTCTGTGATGCTTGCTGCATCACTCTTTTGGTCTCTAAACTCCACACCCACAAAATCTGAAACTCTAGAGATTACCACTTTCCTTCATCAGTTAATTATCTCCTTCATTCACATCTATTTGTTATTCACTGTTGAAATACTCCCCTGGTCCTATATCCTTCATGTAATTTACTTTTAGTTAGAAAAATTGTGTAACTCTTGTTTCTGTTCACTTTCCAATTGGTTTTGTTTTTTAGGCAAATATCCTCTGGCAATTTATTAGAATTTTTCTTTTGTGACTTTTTGTTTGTACAAACTCACTTGTTTACAAATCAGAAAACCATGCCTATGAGGCATATATGTCTTATGGGTGTTAGGAAACCCAACCCCCCCCCCCCCCCCTCTCTCATTGGTTGTAAAAAGCCTCACTGGCATCATGTATCAACAGGGTAGAATAGAGAGTTTGGTTAGTACTTCTGTGGGAGACTAGATTACTAGAACACCTCCTTGAGAGGCAAAAGAAAAAAAAAAACGGGTTAAAGCTTGAGTTTATTGATTATTTTGACTTGGTCAGCTGCCCTTAGATACGATTGGTAATTGGCCGGGTCAGTTGTTAACTATTTGGGGAGTTGGACCTCCTCTAAACTTTCCTTTTTTTTTTGCAGTTCTTAATTCTGGGCAAGATATAAATGAATAAAAACATTTTGACAGGGTGGAAAAACTGTAGTTATATTTTTTTCCACACCTTGCTTTTCCATTGGTGAATATGAAAATATGTGGATTGATATGCTGTAACTTGTTGGACCCATAAGGAAGTCGGGTTTTCCGGGTTCTTTTTCTTTTGTGCTCTTGGTTCTATTTTTGATTTATTCCTGGCCTCCTGGGCAAAGAAGAAGTTGTGAAGTGTCACTCCCTTCACCATTTTCTGGGGGATATGGTTGGAGCAGAACCAACATCAGCTCTGAATATATGGGAGACATCAAATAATTTTGAATTTAAGCAATGTTGTGAGAGTGGGTGAAGGTTGTTTTAGCAATCTCTTTTTCGCTAAAGTGATAGTTTGTCAATGAAAAATCTTATTCTCTGACAAGCAATTGAACTTTCTTGCATAAAGATAAATTTGTGGTAAAATTCAATGAAGATGTCTTTGAAAGTATTTATATTTGGTTTAGTTTGTGGAACTCTTCTAACTGAATGTTTTGGCTTATTCAGGATGATAAAAACGTCGCTTATCTTACACATGTGAGTGAAATGGAAAAGAAGTGTGAAACTTTGGCAAGGATAACTTCTATATTAAAAGATGTTATTCAGAATAAGGTAAAATGATATGTTTGTATTATTTGTATTTCTCCTCATTCCAAACATGAATGTATTGGATTCTATTTTGATTTTGCTAAATAGCAATCTAGACTTAGTTATGATTGGTAACATCTTTGGCCAAGTGTGTAACGTCTCTGTGAGTGTCTGAGCTATTGTCCTTCCTATCTCTGTCTCCCAACTCTTGATCTTGTTTTAGTCACACGTGGCCTTTAACTGGTGCTTTAATGTGAATCAGCCTTGTATTAATTTCCCTACTTGTGGCCATTGATTCTTGTGCTTTTATTTTTGCAGGACCGCATTATAGCTCGGCTGCAACAACCATATTCATTAGATTGCATTCCGGTGGAAGCTGAATATCAGGTTTGAGTAATTCAATGTTTTATCTCATTTTGTATTTACTGCTGATTTTCTGAAAGAAAACTTGCTCGAGCATGGTAAAACCTGGAAACATGACTATCCACATCAAATGGAAGGTCTTGTATTTCTTCTGGAATTATATTATTTACTTGTTTCATTCAGAAACAATTTTCGGAGTTGTTGTTCAAGGCTGCAAGTGATTATGGGGCTCTTACAGCATCTGTTGCAGATTTTCAGTGGAGCCAAAATTTCAAAGAACCACCAACTGTATGGGGGGTATGTACGAACCTTTTAGCAAAATGTTCTTGTCATTTGTCATTGGTTTAGTATGCTAATTATAGCATAAATGGGGTTTAGCCGGATTTCTTACTGTCTACATTTTTCTTCAATGTATATGTGTTCATATCACCATTTGGTTAGTCTGATTGAGTAGCGCATACAAACTGAGTCGTAAGTTTGTAACTCAATGTTATCTAGTGCATTTTGTCATCATGCTATTTTATAAGCTGGTTTTAAATCGCAATGGTTGGCACACAAATTTATCTTCTTGCTAGATTATAATGTATACTGCGAATTTGAGTGTTATTCGGTAGACTGATTCTTATATTTTATTTGCTTATTTTGTTGTTTTACTGAAGGAAATGCTTCGTCCAATTCCTGTTGCCTTGGCGTCATGTACCCGGTTTTTCGAAGCCATGTCGGCGACAAGAGAAACGTTTGCCACATTACAGAATCTGCGAGTGGGTCATTCCTCTTATTCAACAACTACAACACCAGCCAATGATCCTTCTCAAGGAGTATTAGGGGACTCAGACTGTGTGACTCCACCTCAAAGAAAGGGCTCAAATTTCGATGACTTGGTCATGAGAAACTGGAAAAACCAAGAAATGGAGAGCCAAGATGAGAATAGTGAGGTGAGTGGACTTCAAAGTGAAAGCATGAGCCAGAGGAGGTTGTCATGGCCTCCTTCAGTCAAGAAGAATGGTCTGTAATATGAAAAAAAAGACACAAGCATGCAAGTGCAAGGTGATCAGAGGAAGAACGTGTCTACTTTCCTTGTCCAGGTAAATCGAATAAATCAAATAATTTGATTATTACATCTTACCCTTGGAATGGCCGAGTTCTCTTTTCAACTTTTTCTAATCTTTTATTTTGGCATACAGGCTGGCATTGTGAAGAAGGAGAGCATCAAGATTCATGGTTTTTAAGCTACTGTTTGATCTCCATATAAATATATGTGCGTCATCCCAGTGAAAAGCAACTTTTCCTGGATAGTAGCATATAGGGTTTCCGTATTGTCTCTTTGTTATGGTAGTTGGACACACTGCCTTAAATGGTTTTAAGCTTGTTTTTGTTCTTTATGTTGTATGTTGGAGTTATGGATTGTTCTGAAGTCAGTCATTATTTACAATAAATATAATCAGCTTGCTCCTTTTTCTTCCTCATCTGATGATCGTCTTCATTCCAGCCAGTTGTTTGCATTGTTCTGAAATGAAGTGAAATATGAATGCAGAGTGGTGTAGGTTTGGGCCTTCTTGTGGAATCTTTGAACACTCTTAAGAGAACAACCAATGACTTGTGCGTGGGGTGTCTAACTAGATCTTGCTGTGTTGCCTTGGAACTCTTTTTAGGAAAGGCTTCTTGCCAATGACTTCTGTTTGTTGTGCTGTACTGTACTTTCGCAATATCTTTAGGATCTATGTGGTTTGCACTCTGCACTCTCAAGGCTCATCCAATCAGAGGGCTTGAATGCCTGGTTGGGATTATTTTTCGAGTGTGAACACATTACTGAGGTACAGCTGAATGTCTGTTTCTCTGGTTCGCAAAACTAGTTTATATCACTGAACTAGATTTGCTGATTTATTCGTCAAGTAATGCTGTTTTCGTTATAAGCAAACTGAGTTGACAGTTTGAAATGGAAGGGCAAATTGGAGATATGCTTTCCCATTTTCTGAGTGTCTGACCACTTAGTCCATTTCTCTGGTGTACATCCGGTTGGGTTTTACTGCATGTATTTTACAATGTCCACATTTGCATGGATTATGGTCTTTATGGATCTAGTGATATACACATAAATGCGCTTTCTGGTAAGTTAAATCGCTATTCGCTATTTGGTAGCCACTCGTTTGACACTCGTTTGAATAGCGAGTAGGTGTAATCGGTCAGGGATTAATTGGGATTAATTGAGCGATTTTTTATAACACTATATTTTTTTACAAATAATTATTAAATATATTTAACTTTGAAATACCAATATAATGAAACCAATTAACAATCCAATCAATCAATAAACAATTAAAACACTCAATCAACAAAAATAAATATGATTAAAGTGTAGAACTTTACAGAATTGAGGGTTGGTCGAATTGGCGAAATGTCAAGTTCAATGTTTAATATTGAAATAGCTGAAATAGCGAACACAATTACTTGGCTAATCGGCCGAGTACTCGGAGAGTTTTTGAGCCTCATTGTGATCGAGGACTAAATTATTAGTTGGGTCGGCTAAGCAGCGAGCAGCGAGTAGCGAGTACTCACCGATTACTGGGCGAGTACTCAACGATTTAATAGCCCAGATTATTACTTAGGAATAGACAAATCATAAATTATTTAAACTTCATCGTAAATGCAAGTGTTACATCACGGATCACCAGAATAAAAGAGTTCCCAGTGGCATCTTCAAATTTACGGTTGTATTGGTGTTTATTCTTCTTAACAATCAGAAATCTGATGGCAAGTAGGTTGCAACCCCTTCTGTCTTAAATTATGTATTGTAACTTCGTAAGCAAGATTACAGGGACCCCATAACAACTCATTGTGAGAGAGCTGAAAAACATGTTGAAGTGGGTAGACTACTTTGAATATGCCAAGGCATAGCCATATATTAAGTTCAGAGATATAAATCCGAAGCTTAACATGGGTAGTCATAACGGCACTCGTTTACTAGTAACGAGCAAAGATTCATCGTAAAAGACGATTATAACTTATTATTGGTTATGCTTAATCCAGATTTTAGTGAATTTATGAAGCAAATAGCTGAAATCAAAGAGTTGTTGATCTCATTTAAAACAGACTTGCTAATAAAAAAATAAAAATAAAAATAAACTGAAATCAAGCAACATATTGACAAACTGTTTATTGTAATTCTGTATAGATTGGAAGTGGTTAGATATATTATGACGGCTACTTCTACCAATTGAGACAGTTTGGCCGAGTGGTCTAAGGCGCCAGATTTAGGCTCTGGTCCGAAAGGGCGTGGGTTCAAATCCCACAGCTGTCAGACTTAGTTGTTCTTTTATTTTTCTGCATCAATTATCTAATTCTTTTATACTAGCCATCAAGATTTAGGCTCTGGTCCGAAAGGGCGTGGGTTCAAATCCCACAGCTGTCAGACTTAGTTGTTCTTTTATTTTTCTGCATCAATTATCTAATTCTTTTATACTAGCCATCAAGCCCGATGGGCTTGCTATCTTGATATTCCAATATATACTAGAATAAATTTTTTAAATATATATGTATTTTATGAAAGCCATTAAGAACTTTTAGTTTATCTGTAAACTTGCACTTACATACTGAAACGTTAAGTTGTGATGGAAGAAGAATCAACGAATTGGAACGAAAAAATTTGTATTAATTGAACTATTATTTATCTGTTACTATTTATCAACACATGTGTAGTTTAGAGTGAAAATGAACGGCATATCCAGTTAAAAAAATATACAAAGAACGTTAAAAGCCCAAAGTCTTTTAATTAGGTGTATCAAATTGAAGTTGTAAAGCATGAAGAAAAAATGTGATTGCATCTTTGCAAGGGTAAGCCCAGAAAAATGTCATAGTTGATGCTGGATGCTTACTTTTTGAACCTTGGACATTCAAGCAATACCTTAACTCAAAGAATTTTCTACCTGGAATTTTATGCAAACAAATGGGTGGAGATTGGAAGGTAATTGATAAATAGTATACATATATTCCCTATCTTATTGCTTCTTTAAGTGAAACTTGCACTTACATACTAAAAGGATTTTATGAAAGTCATTAAGAACTTTTAGTTCATGTGTAAACTTGCACTTACATACTGAAACGTTAAGTTGTGATGGAAGAAGAATCAACGAATTGAAACGAATAAATTTGTATTAATTGAACTATTATTTATCTGCTACTATTTATCAATGCATGTGTAGTTTATAGTGAAAATGAACGGCGTATCCAGTTAAAAAAATGTACAAAGAACGTTAAAAGCCCAAAGTCTTCTAATTAGGTATGTATTTTATAAAAGCCCAGACCCATAGTCATGGTTGGTCAGAGTATTATTTATATAGAAATTTGTGTTCATGTATAAATTTGCACAGTAGTTTATAGTAAAAACGAATAGGGTATCTAGCCAAAAAAATGTATGAACAATGTGAAAAGCCCAAAGTCTGCAAATTATGGGGCCTATAGTCCATTAATTTGTTGAACTTTTTAAATTGTTTGGGCCTCATTGTTTATTTAAAAAAAACCCAAGTAAAGCCCATTAGATAGAGTTATGAACTGCTTTCCAGTTGCTGGATCAAACTTGGATATACCTGCAAATGAAAAACCAATGGGTTGGTTTAAAAAATTTACTCTCTAGATGGAAGCTTACTAATCTCGGCTATAAATAGTTTACCATGGTACTTGTCTGCAGTTCTTTCTGCATATGGGTATCCTCGGCCTTTATCAGTGACGACGTGAATGAATACTGGGCCTGTTGTATGAGTACTCTTCACCGCTTTCAGTATAGTCAAAAGATCATCTATGTTGTGACCGTCCACCGGCCAATGTAATACTGACCAAGTTCTTCAAATAGTGATGAGCCCTGAACCACTAATCATCCCATCGCCGTTATATTCATCCACTTATCTTTGCTATTTCATGCACGCACCCTCCAAGTCGCTTCATAACTCCCTGCATATCTCAGTTGCATTTTAGTTTAGACAGTTCCAATGAGTCAAAATTCATATGTACTTGCTTGTGTGGATGACGGATGACCACTAACCTTGGCGACTTCTCTTAATTCTCTGAGAGGTCTATTGGACTACAACCTGCTGAGAGCACTGGTGAGAGCTCCTACCGGAGGTAAGGGCCCATCGAGATTTGCAGTCGGTAAGGAAACTTGCTTGTTGTCATTGAAGATAACAATCATGTCAGTGTCAAGGTATCCTGCATTGTTCATTGCTTCATAGGCTTGCCCTGCAGTCATGGCACCATCACCTATAATAGCAACAACATGGTTGTCTCCGCCTTTCAGATCTCTTCCAACAGCCATTCCTGACAAGAAAAGATGCAAGAGATTGAAAAAGATTCGTAAGATTTAATCTTATAACCGTAATTGTCGAATTCAGGTAGAAAGATTTATTTCCTTCAGGTAGATGTAGGATAAAAAGGTACCAAGTGCTGCAGAGATGCTGGTAGAACTATGACCAGCACCAAAGCAATCATATTCACTCTCAAACTATTAAGATTGATTAATAAGGGAAATGTGCAAAAGAGGATAAACATTATCTCATCTTAGTTCAATCATATTATTCCCTAATTTTTGTACTACTGTCAGAAGTGTGTCTCCTAGGAGGAATCTTCATGAACGCACATAACAAATGCCTATCGAAAGGCCTATTTGTCTCAAGAGAGCAAATAAAAGAATATCAGAATTTACACACTAATATTTCGTATGCCCTAGAATAAATAATTTTTTTTGGAAAATAACCATTTCTTTAAGCTGGATAAAAGATATTAATCATGCTTACAACGCATAATGCATAACTCAAATACATCTAGTCACTTACTAAACTTCCAGCATTTATTGATTGTTGATGTACTACTACAACACATACATCCTATTTCATGGCTGAAGTAATCCCTCTTCTAGAACTGGTATTCTGTATCATTTCAAAACGTTGGATGAAAAAAAAATTTACCTTTCACCTTTAAAGGCTTTTCACCTATATGTTTTTTTTGTCTTTATGTTTCTATTTATTTTTTTCTTTTTATTTCTCTTTTGATATAAATGTCAAAAATCAATTTAACAATGGCCACACATAATCATACATTGTATAAAAATCGCAAATAAAGTAAACAGTACAACAATGAAAAAACTACCCATAATTACTCAAAAGAAGATTCCAGAGATATGAAAAGAATGATTGACCACCATGAGTAAGTGAATCGGAGCAGTCTCCTTGGCAAGCAATGCACTCAAGTGACTCCCTTCGACTTAATCTATGAATTCCATTGATATATTATATATTAGAAAATTATATAAAAATCTAAACAAATCAATAATGCATGGATAACTATACATTCACAATGCAACATCAGCAACTTCAAATAAGATATTACCTTCTTGTAAAGACTGTCAAAAGCATCAGTGGTAATATTATACCCAACTCTAAACGTCGGTACCGAAATAATCTCAATTCCTACTACCATCATATAAAGTTTTACTCTAAATACAACTGAATAACAAATGGGGATTAACAATTAAATTATACACCCCCAAACCTATAAAAAAAAATGCATAAAAACAATATAACACACAACCCCTTTGCCCCTCTCCATTAAATTCCACAAAAAGAACACATTTTTAACACAATCCAAACCATTAAAACAAAATCAGATAAGGATGGCCCAACAAACCTGAGACATGGCAGCAACAGCCATATATAGTTTGCGTATAAATCTTCATATATGTACCTGATAATCCATTAATTAATGTTTTTAGTAACAGGTGCCACCAATTTTGTGACCATATATTTGATAGTGAGTATATTAAGAGTACTGAACTCACCTTCCATTCATGCATGGATCAGTCAAGGATCTATAGAAATAACCACCAGAATTGATGCAGATCCTTCGTTCTTATTTACATCAGAGTGGCTATATACCAATAGAGGTGAGATGAAGTTCGAGGAACTAATAGAAGTATTTCCTACAGGAGGTTTGTATAGGGAATAACCCTCATAAACAGGCCATCCATAGTTACCACCCTTGGCGATCAGATTCACCTCTTCATATTTTTCCTATATGACAATAAGTAAAGAATTAATAATATATGAGGCATTCTACGATTTGATCTTGTAATCGGGATTCGCACAAATGAATAAGTATATACTTTCAAGAAAGCTAAAAAGCAAATACTATATTTAACTTAGAATGAGATTTAGTAAGAATAAAGTCTAAGGGGAAGCACAACATGATTCATCTGGAATAAAGAGTTGAGGAATGGTGCAAAATGATAGTTCAAATTTTCATTAGAAGGGAATCGGGTAAAATAGTGAGCTATTTATCAAATACAATAGTTAAGGTTCTTATGGTGAGAGGTGACCTTTTGATGTCTTAGATGACGAAACAACAACATTGGTATATGTTATTATGACAAATTTAAAGAAAAAGAATACTAACTTTGGTGGCCACTAATTTCCCTCGAGTCAAGAATTTAAAGTGTGATACATTCTTTAGCAACTCTTCAAGTACTTGCGTAGTAAAACAAATAGCAGATTCACACATATAGAAATATAAAGTATGCGTATACTCACAATTTTGAGGTGTGTAGAAGTAGTAATCCTTGGTTTGACATCAAATTCTTCAGTCCCCATCACCTTTACATCCAAAACTTTGATTAGTTCCATATAGAACAATGTTAGCATGTGGGTCTTGCTTTCTAGATATGAGACTCAGTGTGTTAATGATGACCCAATCTGGCGCTTGTGTGTTTCAATTTTCAGACTTAGGTCTTGATTTATCTCAAACCCCAATTTCTTATGCCTTATCAATTGATGTAGTATCTTAAAATCAAATGAGAATAAAAAATTATATATTTTGATTAGGAACATACTATAGTTATAATTCTCCGTTTATGGGCCTATGGCTACAGTTTAATCATTTGTTTCCTTCTATAACCAAATTTGCGCCATTTAGAGGAGAATCGAGTCTTAAATATTAGGCATTGGAAACCATCACTTGTTTCGCCTTAAATATTAGTACTGGAGATGAATTATTGGAAAATGCATAAAAAATATTGGTAGAAAGCATTGACGTATCATATAACATGGTGTATATAATAAGATTATCTAGTATTTACCAAAAAAGAAGAGGTTCGAGCTCCAATTAGCCACCTAAGAAAACCTTGTTTGCTAGACTTGTGAGGAAAACCAAGACGCAATCAATTGCTCCAGCCCCAAAGAGAATTATTATATTGGCCTAGAGATTTACCCGTTATTTAATCCAACATACCCTATGTAAATTTAATGAAGGTCCACTATCATTAAATAACCTATAGAGAAATTAATTTCTAATGAAAACAAACTTGTATGAAGGCAGGGTACGATGCAAGTCCTAATGTCTTAAACATTCAACTTTGTAAATCAGATTTCAGACCAATAGTTCAATGTAGTAAAACTTCAAGGTTATAAGTCTATTTTATTTTGGCCACAATCATAATTAGACACCACAATGTCAAAGAAGTGTTTTTACAGCTTCAACGCTATTATTGTATTGGTTATGTGCTGGTCCTGAGTTTTTGGAGGAAGAGATTTTCCTGTAACTTATTGCTTATCTCCGTATATCTTCTTTCCTACCCTTTTTTTTAACCTTTCCCACTATTGTTTTGAACTTTATTACTATACAATATAGTGTAATGCTTTCATATAGATGTTATCGATAACAATATAGTGTAATGCGTTTATATGTACAATATAGACATTCTTTGTTTATTCAAGGTTTGAGATCAAAGTAAATTGAATGAATAATTCAAACTTTGCTACTTAATTGATGAATTGTGAATAGTGTGAGATCCTGGAGAAGACTACTCACCCATATTGAGGGTATGCAAACCTTTGTTGGTAGTTGTAAGTGATTGGCTAGTGGTAACTGGGGCATCCAATGTAAGGCCTCGAGCTTTGCCCACTTGCAAAGGGGTCATTGCCCTCAAATGCCCTAGGGGAAATAGCAGAAACATAAAATTATACTTGCCACACGGAATGCAAAAAAAGCTATTATACCTATACATTTTACACCTACTGTAAGGGTAGCAATTAAATGATAGAAAAAGAGAATTAGTTCTGAGATGACTCTCAAACACTTATCGTATACATTTTACACAGAAATGACAATTTTTAGCCTTCCATTTAGTAATCACGAAATAATAAGGAGGAAATAAGATTACCATAAGGCGGTGGAGGGCGAGTTCATCCAAGTGAAGCCAAATTGCAATTAAAACTCGTCTCTCCGTCAATAATGGGACTTGGGTCGACAGCTCTCTTTGGCAGTTTCGGGATCATGAAAAGTCACCTAAATAAATAATTTTTTTTTAGCAAAATAAAGAATAATAAGTCAATCAATTGTTTAAAAAAAAAAAAAAAAAAAAAAAAAAAAAAAAAAAGGAATACTGACAAAACCATAGCCTTTGGATCTTCCAGTGATCTTATTGATAATGACGATAGTCTCAAGGATGTCTCCGAACTGGTCGAAATAGCGACACATTCAAAGTCTCCTATCTTAAAGAACTAACCAATTCGAAGCCACTTTCAGAGTCTCCTATCTTAAAGAACTAACCAATTCGAAGCCGCTTTCAAAGTCTCTTATCTTAAAGAACTAACACCGCCAATCTGATTTCTACCTTATCTAAATACGAAGAAACGATTGTGCAAAATAAGAAGAGGCGGAAATCTTTAGAACCATTTGGTGGAATAGTCACACTCGGGTTGTTCAATCGTGTCGTCTTGTAATATTCTGATTTTGCACAATTGGGTATACTGATGAAAATATTTGCAATAGCTATGACATTGTAGTAAACATATACACAATATTAAATAGAATTTTTTATACGGAGGAATTGGTTAGCAACATGCCAACATATTTAATACAATACTAAATAGAACTTAACAAACACTGTTTATAGCCGATGGTGCATTATTTTAAGACTAAAAATAGTGTTTCTATCAATAACAACTTTGAGGAATTTAACTAACAGTTAAAATTTGATTTCGCAAGACAAAAAGAACTGATATCTCATTAACATCAAAGGTGATGAGCCGAAGCATCCTCTTATGTTGTTGAACACCGAAGCTAAAACCTTCTCTTTCTTTTTCTGTACCTCCATCACCCTCCATCAATCCTTCATCTGACTCCTTGTCATAACACTTACCACATTTTTCATGTCTGTCTCCTTCTGATTCTACGTCTCTTTCCTTTTTCTTGTCTTTAGACTCCCTATCACCAGCTTTCCAGCCATCATGTTCTTTTTGCCTCCTCTGTTCCACTATAAGATTTTCCAACTCAGGTGTTCTAATAGATCCATCTGCCGATTCCTTCTCATTGTGTAAACCCTCTTTCTCTATCCCATTCAATGTTTCGTTCTTAATATGATCCTTCTCCCTCTCCTTTGGTCGCTCTTTCTCTTTCTGAATGTCTTTTCTATTCCTCTCCCACCTCTCTGATTCTCTTTCTTCCCTAGTTATTTCTCTGTGTTCGCTACTGCTATTACCTAATGGAAGGTTGCTTCGCCGATCAATTCTATCCTTGTCCCTTTCTCCCCAATCTCTGAGTTTCTCACCTTTCTTTTTCCTGTCCTTATCTTTCAACTTATCATCACTTTTGATGACAAATTTGTTCTCCTCGTCCGCATGTGCTTCTAGATAACCCCGTTCTTCGATTGTTGATGAATCCCTACCAATCTTACTTGTTCCTTGAGTAGTACTTCGGGAGTTATGCCATGTATCAATACCATTGGTTGATGCTTATGGATATCGTTTCCCTCTATGTTGTTCCCTAGGATCCTTCCAGTTCAAAGGACTATTTCCAGCATTATAAGCATCCTTATCGATCTTAACATCACCCTTAAATTCCATATGAGACTCCCTGTCATGTTTTACTTCTTTACTATCATCCCCTCTACTTTCTATTCTCACGCCGTTACCACTTTGAGGCTCAACCCTTGACTCGGCATACATGTCCCTAGTTTCACCCTTGAAATCTCTTTTATCTACTTTGGGATCCCTACTGTCCTTATAATCTCTTGATTCCACCCTGTTTTCAGAAGTACAATGATGGCCTACATATGAATTGTTAGATAGTGGTGTGGTTCGATAAACTGGATGCATGGGTGACCTCCTATTGACATCACGGGATTTTGTTCTAGGCACTTTGGCTGACCTCCCATCTTGCCCTGATTCAAATGGCAATGGATGGTATTCATTCGACGCCAACTATTTCAATTTTCCAGAATGATTATTACTATGAGACAGGTTCGCATTTTCAATCACATGTTTTGAAGCCGAAGAATGACTTACCTCTTCATGCAGTCTCTTTGGAGTGCCACTTATTATGTTCCAAGCTTCCGATTCACTCACTTTCTATCAAAACTTGTCGTCTTTCACAGATAAAAAACATTCGCTTTGAGTACAACCTGAAAACCAAAGCAATAATGCTTTTCACTCAGTTTAGTGTATAAATAAAATTAGTAGACAAACTTGTTTCCTAGATTACATCCCACTTATAAATTCAATTAATAATCTTACCTCGAACTGGAAGCAAAGTTCCAAGGCAGTGTTTTAACAGACCGTAGCTATTCATAGCCTTAGAGTCGATTTAATAATCCAAGAGTCGATTCGATAGTCGATTACAGTTAGAACTATAAGCTAGAAGAGGGTAGAGAGAAGCTTTTGATTTGGTGCGGGTAGAATTCTCAGGGGTAAATCTCAATTTGAGCCAACAAAAGCAAACTCATTAAATTTACATAGAAGATCGGTCTTATTTCTGGCATTGATAATGCATTGTGACGACTCCTTGTAACCTTCTAATATATAAAAGTCGACTCTATGCTTCTGCTCTGCTTACTTTCAATTTGAAATGGGCTATTATCTGCTTACTTTCAATTTTGTTATGTTATATTGGCTTTTGGGGTTTTTTCGTTTCTTACACTTGTCTATTGATAAGCACCCAAAACTGTATTATAAAAACCTGTAGAGACATAACATTTCGGTCAATTTTGTGCTTAATAATCATGAAATAATCGCATCTTCGTGCTTTTTGCGGGTTAGAGCAACTAATGTAAAAATTATGATAAAGCCAAAGATTTAAACACGGAATAGGGAGTATACACATGCCTTCCGATCAAGCCCATGTGAAGCCCAACAAATTCAGACTAAAGCCCAAAGACTCAAATAGTACAGAATCCAGTCAGAAACGGGATTATGTGCACAGAAGCATCAAACTTCCGAAGCTCATATCTCTTGAACCAGGACTCCGAATCACGACGAGTGAGCTGCTGCTCCGACGATCGGTCGCGATGAACTCTACAAATAGGGGAAGTTGTAAAATGCCAAAAGACCGGATGCCATCGGACATCGTGACGTGGACCCACTAGGCGGGCCCATAAGATTTGATGAGTCATCATGCAAGTCAAGACAAAGGTGCAAATAATTGGTGCAAATTTGACACCTTGCATGAAGTTAATGAGTTAGTTGGATTTAGGTGATGATTATCTAAAAATGAAAGGTGTCAAATGGGGTTAGTTGTGGATAAGTGAAAAATAAATGAGAGGAGAGTGTTTCACGTGGGAGAAGAGAAAAAGGCTCTCTTATGTAAAGGGGGGCTGATTTTGGGAGTGGAAAGCTTTTACTTCCTTGACTTTTACTTTTCATTTACATCCATGTCTTTAATTTTGTTTTTTTAGTTCTTAGTTTTTAGAGAAAAGCTTGTAACTTGTTAATGGGGGAACTCTCTCTAGTTTTTAATAAACTTTTCTTCATTTAGGTAAACAGGTTGTAGTTTTCTTGTTTCATTCTCTTTCTTTTTCATTTCACATATCTTCTTGTAGTTTAATTCAATCCTAGGATCATGAGCTAAAACTCTCCCAAGGGGAGGGTTAATGATGCTCATGTGAGGATCATGCTACAAATTTAGGATTCCAAAATCACTACTTAAAAGACTTAGGTTCTATTTTTCATCCTGTCCTAAAATGACAGAGATTGACAATTATCTGATCAATTGTTTTTAAAGTAGAACTAGGAGTTGGAATGATATTTCAGAGATGAAATATCATTTAAATTCTACATGCTAGCATGATATGTTTAGAGATAGGTATATTATGTTAGGGATTTGAGATGGTAGTGACCTGTTTCTAAAAGACTTGTAGCTAGGCCTTGCATGAGTAGGATTAATCCTTCCCTATTTCTCTCTCTCTCTTTCATTTAACTATAAACAAACTTACAAATTTTAGATAACTTGTGTAAAAAAAATCTATCTATAAAATCCTTCTCACTTAGTTCTCCAAAGTGTAGATTCCAGTTGTGATCATTTAAATTCTTGTCTTAGAAGTTGGAACGAAATCCCTACTCGAACTAGATTGACATTCTCAAAGAAAAAAAAACAGTGAATAAGGAATTATTGAGTTTTAGCACGTAGTAAGTCAACTTCTAAAAACACTGAAAAGTGCTAAGATCATCTATATATTTATTCCAACTAATATAATTGGTTGTGTAACTTGTCTATGTAAAACTATAAACAAAACAAAGGAGTAATCAAAAGAGATGGAATTTAGTAATAAACATTATTAGGATGTTAATAACAAAATTCAATGCGTAAACTAAGAACATAAATATTAAGAATGACATTGTTTTCCTAACACTTGCTCTTCCAATCGGTTGTGAATATTTACTCGGGAATTCTTAGGTCGTCAATTTCCATATTTGGTGCGCCTATAAGCAAGTATTTGTTTATTCCCTTTAAATATTAGTGATCTTTTTGAGTTTTATTGGAAGCTTTTAATACTTGAATTTCATTGTTCAAATGGTTGACTTTTTCTTCCCACATTCTACAGAAATGTTGCATTTTCTTGATATCCAATTGTAAGATTTCATTTTGATGTCGTGTCTGCATGACTTCATTATAGTTATAGTCAACAACTTCATAATCATAAACGTCACGTAGGAAATCGATAGCTTTAATTGATGTAGAAGTTTGAGATACCTCTTTGACAATTGTTGGAACTCCTTCAAATTTATGGAAAAAAGGCTTTATTTCAGGAATTTTTATGGTTATATTTGATACGTGCAAATCATTTTCGAGTCGAGAGAATAGCTGTAAATTGGAGGATCTTCTATATTGAGTTTGAGAATAAAGTCTTCAAGAATATCCTTGAATGAGATTGATATTTTCTTCTCATAGACCATTTTTGAGAATCAAAATTGTCTTTGAAGCTAATTGTTTTTCGATGAAAAGTATTAGTATAGGGTTAAGACTCCTTTTTATTTTTCCAGTTATTTGAGTGTAATTAGAAGTTTTCGTATTTTACATTACTTTTTCCACGCTGATTATTTTGGGTCCATATTGTTTGGACTTTCTCAATAACTATTTTAAGCCCTTATGTGTTGTTTAAACCCATACATTGATATTGAATCTATTTCAAAAAAGTATTTTGCTTTGCATAATGATTAATTGAATTCAAATATACAAAGTACAATTATTGGTCCTTTTGTGCTAACATTCTGTCATTCTAGGATCCATTGCTAGGTTCCAACTGTTTTCAACAATATTTAAAGAGTCATACCTTCTAATGGATTAATAGGCCCAAGCAAATCAAGACAGTAATGTACTATTCCAGTGAACAAAAAAGAGTGGTACAAAATCCCATTTCTAAAGTCACAAAACTTCAAAACCTCAACTGCTGTACAGTGCAAGCTAGGCAACTTTTCTAGCAAATTGAACGTTAGCAAGGAAGCCCTGCATTTTTGCAAAAACCTTTTATACCCGTCACAGAAGAATATGCGGATAAATATACATCATTTGGATCTCATAATATATCTTTGCTTTTTCTGTGTTGTAAATGGAAAATAGAAGGAGGAGTACCTGCAACTTTTAGGAAATGAACAGATAACACCATCTCTATAACACCCCGTCTTTTATTTTGCTTTTCCTATAATAATAATAATATTAATAATAATAATAGATAATAGACAATAGATAAAATAGAATATGATAAGTGTTAGTGGAAATAGGACACGTGGTTTATGGGATAAACCTTCTTCCCTATTTCGGGGGTTTTGTTTTTAACAGAAAGAAAACAGAATAGGGTTGGGCAAAACAAAAAAAAAATACAGCGAGGGTTTTAGAAAAAAAAAAAGGGGAGTTTGGCTGAAAGAAGAAAATGAAGGTTTTTCTTGTAGCTGGCTGATAATCGGAGAGCGCTACAGGTGAGTAGATATATTATGTTTGATAAAGTTCTCGTTGTTTAATGTAGATTGCATGAGGATAGAATCAATATAATTTTTACTGTTCATATAATTGCTCTATAAGTTCCGATTATAATTTGTATAATCGTGGTAGTGTTAACTACATTATACAATTATGAATAAACGTTTGTCTCGAAAAACTTAAAACGAGGGGTGTTAGAATCGATGATGGCAGCTGTAAACAAAAAAAAACAGTGGTCGACTTATGTATTGACCAAAGCGCTTACGCGTTTAAAAAGGACCAAAATTTTCATGGTTTGTTATCTTTGTTGTCTTTGTGTCTTTGTGCCGTGGTCGCTTTGTTTTGATTTTGTTGATGTCGGGGTTTAGAATCGGTGATTGGGTTGGGCTGTTGAAGCTGGGAAAAAGCTTGAACAGTGCTAATGGTGGCCGGCGTTTATAAAGTTTTGAAGTATCGTGTTCCGCATTTTATATGTCGTGATTTTTGCTTTGTGATGATAATGAACATGTGTTATTAGCCGCTGCCAAATCATTGTTTGATTGATTCGAATAGACTTTCTATTACAAGGGTTTTGTGTTACCGCTCTCGCTGGTCCGAAGGATTTGGTTGGTGGTTGGAAGTGTTTTGTTGTTAGGAGAAGATCTATATAGGTGGTGTGGGGTGCCGGGAATGATTGGTGGTGGTGGAATCGTGGTATGAGCGGTGAAGCTCGGAGCGACCATTAATGGCGTCGATCGAGATTTTTTCAAGATAACGAAATTGAGAATTTAAGGTATCGGCAGGTTGGGTTTTTCTAAGGAGTGAAACCGTGGGTTTTAAATTTGAGATAGGTTGGTGGGTTGTGGTGGTCACCGGTGGAAGTTTTGGTGAGGAAGGAGATGAACAGTGCCTTCCGATTTGGGCTTGGGCCAAATCGGGGTGGGCTTATATGTTTTACTTTTGGATTTTCAAATTTTGATTTAAGTTAGACTTTGGGCTTTTGGGTTTGGGGTTGGTTGACTGCTGTTGACCATTGGCAGGTCGACTTTGACTTTGACCAGAGTTGACTTTTGACTAGGGTTGACTTTGACCAGTTGACCCAAAATTTGACTTTTTCCTAAAATTATGATTCGGTCTATTAGGATAAGTCTATGACTATTAACATGTTTGACCTTAGGCTAAGACTTTTCGAAATATACGTGTATACGTGTATTAAATACTATGTGATATTTCAGTTTAATACACAACGTTATGACACTTATACATTCATGAAATTAATAACGCGTAAACAAAAAAATACGTGAATCAAGATATTTCGTCGTTCTCTGAAATAATATATACAATAAATTTCAATAATGCGTAAATAAATTTACCGCACTCTTTTAGAACTCTCCACGTCTCAAGTTTTAGAATTGAGTATTATGACTGTTGATGTCATATGTTAGGTGGGCATTTATTGAGTGTGCCATAAATGGCCCGTTAGGCGTATATAGGGGTATTCATTGAATGTGCCATGAATGACCCGGTATTCATTGAATGTGCCATGAATGACCAGTTGTTTGGATCCCCTAGAGAGGAACTAAGGTATTAAGCCTTGCGGGTTAGTTGTATTATTTGATTATCGAAAGTGTTTGGGTTACTTTTGAATATATAGGATATCTACATATGTTATATGCAAGTTCTAACTTTCTTTTGCAGGAGGGTAGGACTTAATAACATTTTGTGCAGGGACGCGGTCCTACCCTTATACAGTGGCGGACATCGGTAAGTGTAATTCAATTATTTAGATATTAAAAGGAGTTATTAGAATGAGTTAATAAAATAGAAGTTAATAAAATGGAAGTTTTGTTTGGGAAGAAATTATGCCGGTTGAGATGACTAAACTACATTGCTTCCAAGTTTGAGAATGATTAGGTTATGATAGATTTAAAGTGTTAGTTGGATAAGTAAAGTTTGAAATGTTTATATGTATTTAGTCTACTCATACCAAAGAATTCAATTTTGACCCATGTTTGCTTTGTTTTGGCAACATGGGTGTGTTCTTGGGAACATAGGTGGAAGGCAGTGGAACCGCGACGTTTGAAAGAGATTTGACTTGGAGCAGACCGGGAGTTTATTTTTATTAGGTCTAATCTTTTGGAAGTATGTAATAACGTAGTTTTCTTTTCATATGACATGAGAATACGATGTTGAGGACAATTATTCTTAGAATGTTATATTGATGATTTTTGGATGGAAGATAGACTTATATAAAGTAATAAAGATAAATTTTGGAGATTATTTGTGTTGTTAAGATTCTTTATGATGTGGGTTTTAGGTTTTGAACTGTGTTGTATTCACCCCGTCATAGCCTAGGTTTTTAGACAATTGAATCGAGTGAATGTTTGAGATATTTATATTTCAAATATTCATTTTTTTTTAATTGTTTAGAAATTCGGGTTGTGACATTTTGGTATCGAAGCTTAGGTTAGCCTAGATTGGGAAGGTTTAGGTGATCCTCGGAATGTGGTGATTGGGTGTGTTTGAGTTTAAGATGTTTGGAGTACTAATAGAAGTCCGTTTTGTTTAAGGTGATGGCTGGAGAGGACAATGACGTTACTGGTACTGGAAGTAATACCATATCTACTGATTTGGGAGCAATATTAACTCAGTTGGTGCAAACTATTCAGAGGGGTCAACATGCTAATCTAGGAGATCCTTTTGCTAGGAGAAACAAGGATTTTGCTACTTTAGGAGGCCAGAAGTTCAAGGGAGAGAAGGGGGCCATTGAGGCTGAGAAATGGGTTATAATGTGTGAGTCTGTGTTTGCTAAGATGCAACTCACTGAGGTGCAGAAGCAGGAGTTGGCTTCTCACCAGTTGGAGGGGTCAGCTTTATTTTGGTGGAGGTCTATCAAGGATAATGTGGATGTGGGAACTATGACTTGGGAGGATTTCCAGGTAAGATTTGAGGGAAGGTTTGTTCCTAATGCTGTTAAGGAACAATTAACTGAGGAATTCTTTAATCTGACCCAAGGAGGGAAAACTGTTACGGAGTACGTGACTAAGTTCAATGAACTATCGAGGTATGCTCCTTATCTAGTGGATACCCAAGTAAAGAAGAACCAGAAGTTCATCCGTGGACTAGAGCCATATCTATCGAGTTATTTGATACCCTTTGATTCAGAAACTTTCGATCGTGTGTTAGATTTGGCATTAAGATATGAACAATTGGATAATAAACCCAAAGATGATAAGATTAAAGAGAATGCCCCAAAACAAGCCAGCTTACACCTTATTTCTAGTCAGCCACGTCAAGGGCAGAGAAAAAGTCAGCATCACCCATATAATAGGCAAACCAATAAGCATGTGAATAAGGACGCGAGTGCTTCGCTAAAGAGATTTGATGGTAATTGTTTGAACTGCTGAGGAGGTTGGACATACTATTCAAGATGTTCTAAACCCAATGAACTAGTAGGCAAGTGTTATAAATGTGGGCCAATTTGGGACACACTATGCTAAGAACTGCACTGGTTAATGTTAGGTATGTTTGAATTTGTTGTTTGCTAGTTTCCTTTATTGGTACTTAGCATGTAAGAATTTATCGTATGATTATGAAAATAAAATGTTGGTTGTTTTAACAGTTAGCTCTTATGAAATTTATAATTGAAATTGTTCAGCATGTTATAGTGTTGTTTTCATAACGGAGTTTTCGATTTTAAGTAAGTATTGGTTAAAGAAGAAATTGTTATTTTTAAAATTTCATATTTGAGTAATTTGGAATTTACCCAAGGAATAAGGAAACCCCTTTTGATAAAGGTTGGAGTTGAAAGTTTTTTTATATTGTCCAAGTTATGTATATCGTTGGTGTGTGATCCAATATACATAACATCTCTCTGTATGCATCGTTGGAGTTTGATCCAGTGTATACATGTACACCGTTGGAGTGTGATCCAGTGTGCATACCACACATTGTTGGTGTTTGATCCTATGTGATGGTAGAGAATTAGTATGCATCGTTGGTGTGTGAACCAGTGTATACTTGCATATCGTTGGTGTGTGAGCCAGTGTGCATGCATCACATTGTAGGTGTTTGATCCTATGTGATAGTGGACATAGTATAAGTCGTTGATGATATGAATCTGTTGAACTGTGAAAGAATGATTTTAATTAAGTGTTGGCAATTGAAGAAAACTAATTATGTTTATTCCTTTTTAAGGTGTGTATATCTTTGCGATACACGCATTATGTCTCATTTTTATTGGTTGACGTCTTCGCTTGTTTGGTTAATCTACACTCTACCTTGAATCTCGGGACGAGATCCTTTTAAGGTGTGTATATTATAACACCCCGTCTTTTATTTTGCTTTTCCTATAATAATAATAATATTAATAATAATAATAGATAATAGACAATAGATAAAATAGAATATGATAAGTGTTAGTGGAAATAGGACACGTGGTTTATGGGATAAACCTTCTTCCCTATTTCGGGGGTTTTGTTTTTAACAGAAAGAAAACAGAATAGGGTTGGGCAAAACAAAAAAAAAATACAGTGAGGGTTTTAGAAAAAAAAAAAGGGGGAGTTTGGCTGAAAGAAGAAAATGAAGGTTTTTCTTGTAGTAATCGAGGAGAGCCTTCTGGTGAATAGATATATTATGTTTGATAAAGTTCTCGTTGTTTAATGTAGATTGCATGAGGATAGAATCAATATAATTTTTACTGTTCTATAAGTCTGATTATACTGTATACTGTGTAGTGTTAACTACGTATACAATTATGAATAAACGTTTGTCTCGGGAAAAACTTAAAACGAAGGGTGTTAGAATCGATGATGGCAGCCGTAAACAAAAAACAGATTGGTCGACTTATGTATTGACCAAAACTTTACGCGTTTAAGCCAAAAGACCAAAATTTTCATGGTTTGTTATCTTGTTGTCTTTGTGTCTTGTGGCCGTAAGGCTGTTTGTTTTGATTTTGTTGATGTCGGGGTTTAGAATCGGTGATTGGGTTGGGGTTTGAAGGCTGGGAAAAAGCTTGAACAGTGCTAATGGTGGCGGCGTTTATAAAGTTTTGAAGAACCGCGGTGTCTGCGCATTTTATATGTCGTGATTTTTCTTTGTGATGATAATGAACATGTGTTATTAGCCGATGCCAAATCATTGTTTGATTGGATTGAATAGACTTTCTATTACAAGGGTTTTGTATTATTTTTCTTTGTTGGTCCGAAGGATTTGGTTGGTGGTTGGAAGTGTTTTGTTGTTAGGAGAAGATCTATATAGGTGGTGTGGGGTGCCGGGAATGATTGGTGGTGGTGGAATCGTGGTATGAGCGGGTGAAGCTCGGAGCGACCATTAATGGCGTCGATCGAGATTTTTTCAAGATAACTTGAAATTGAGAATTTAAGGTATCGGCAGGGTTGGGTTTTTCTAAGGAGTGAAACCGTGGGTTTTAAATTTGAGATAGGTTGGTGGGTTGTGGTGGTCACCGGGTGGAAGTTTTGGTGAGGAAGAAGATGAACAAGGCCTTGATTTGGGCTTGGGCCAAATCGGGGTGGGCTTATATGTTTTACTTTTGGATTTTCAAATTTTGATTTAAGTTAGACTTTGGGCCTTTGACTTTGGGCTTTTGGGTTTGGGGTTGGTTGACTGCTGTTGACCATTGGCAGGTCGACTTTGACTTTGACCAGAGTTGACTTTGACCAGAGTTGACTTTTGACTAGGGTTGACTTTGACCAGTTGACCCAAAATTTGACTTTTTCCTAAAATTATGATTCGGTCTATTAGGATAAGTCTATGACTATTAACATGTTTGACCTTAGGCTAAGACTTTTCTAAATATACGTGTATACGTGTATTAAATACTATGTGATATTTCAGTTTAATACACAACGTTATGACACTTATACATTCATGAAATTAATAACGCGTAAACAAAAAAATACGTGAATCAAGATATTTCGTCGTTCTCTGAAATAATATATACAATAAATTTCAATAATGCGTAAATAAATTTACCGCACTCTTTTAGAACTCTCCACGTCTCAAGTTTTAGAATTGAGTATTATGACTGTTGATGTCATATGTTAGGTGGGCATTTATTGAGTGTGCCATAAATGGCCCGTTAGCGTTATATAGGGGTATTCATTGAATGTGCCATGAATGACTCGGGTATTCATTGAATGTGCCATGAATGACCGATTGTTTGGATTTGCCCTAGAGAGGAACTAAGGTATTAAGCCTTCTTGGGTTAGTTGTATTATTTGATTATCGCGAGTGTTTGGGTTACTTTTGAATACATAGGATATCTACATATGTTATATGCAAGTTCTAACTTTCTTTTGCGGGGAGGGTAGGACTTAATAACATTTTGTCTTGAGGACGCCGGTCCTACCCTTATCTGATGGCGGACATCGGTAAGTGTAATTCAATTATTTAGATATTAAAAGGAGTTATTAGAATGAGTTAATAAAATAGAAGTTAATAAAATGGAAGTTTTGCTTTGGGAAGAAATTATGCCGGTTGAGATGACGGACTACTACATCTTCCAAGTTTGAGAATGATTAGGTTATGATAGATTTAAAGTGTTAGTTGGATAAGTAAAGTTTGAAATGTTTATATGTATTTAGTCTACTCATACCAGCAAATTCAATTTGCTGACCCATGTTTGCTTTGTTTTGGCAACATGGGTGTGTTCTTGGGAACATAGGTGGAAGGCAGTGGAACCGCGGCGTTTGAAAGAGATTTGACTTGGAGCAGACCGGGAGTTTATTTTTATTAGGTCTAATCTTTTGGAAGTATGTAATAACGTAGTTTTCTTTTCATATGACATGAGAATACGATGTTGAGGACAATTATTCTTAGAATGTTATATTGATGATTTTTGGATGGAAGATAGACTTGTATAAAGTAATAAAGATAAATTTTGGAGATTATTTGTGTTGTTAAGATTCTTTATGATGTGGGTTTTAGGTTTTGAACTGTGTTGTATTCACCCCGTCATAGCCTAGGTTTTTAGACAATTGAACCGAGTGAATGTTTGAGATATTTATATTTCAAATATTCATTTTTTTTTAATTGTTTAGAAATTCGGGCTGTGACAATCTCCCCCAGGATGGATGGACTGCCATTCTATACGGTATATGGATAAAGAAACGGAGCTAAAAAACATCCCACGATCATAATTCAATTATTAATCACATTACACACACATTGGATTCAAAACACCAAGCAATTTGAACAAAAGATTCATCCAATTTTGCAAGTTAAAACGGTAAAACCACACGTGAGGCGCAAATTCATCATAAATAACTTACCGGATTTGGGGAGAGAGAATTGGAATCGAATTGAGCTAGCAAGAGCGAATTTGGAATTCCACTTCGACCTTTTCCACCACCCCCACAGAAAACTAACCACGAACTACTCAACTCCGAATCTTGTTCATCGTTCTCCATCGGTTTCTGCTTGTCGAAGATGTTGTTTGTTGGAACCCAAACAACGCTGTAACTTGGAACCCCATATTTCTGGCTACAGGCTGAATTTTCCCCATTCTTTTTCTTTGCCATACTCTCTGTATTGGTCTCTTCCTTCAGTTGAGAGAAGAACAAAGAGTTTGGACGGTTTGTTCAGTTTTCCACCTTCATGTTTTCTCTTTCTACTTTTAGGCTTTGTTTCATCTTCAGTCCTCAAATCCATTTTATCATCCTCCTCTTCTTTGATTACTCTAGACAAAAATTCAACTTGCTTACGCTTTGCTTCCACTTCAGTCTTCAATTATGTATTGACATACTCTTCTTCTTTGATTCGGCTTGGCAAAGATGAAACTCCTGGGTGGGACTTCTCACTATTTCCCCCCAAGTATGTCACCAACCCAGAGCAGTTTAGCGATGACCAGCACAGACCTTTAAGTGAAGTTTCATCCTTCAAATCTTCATTGACCACGGAAGAAGAGACATCATAACCCTTTGAAGGTAGCAACCAGAAACTCCTAAGATGTCTTCGATTTGCAAACTCGTCTGGTGAAATCAGTCTAATAAGAACTATTCTTGCCAGCTTCAAACTCATAACATACTCTTCATCCAGTCGGGGAAGATTCTTCCTTGGAGATTTACACCCTCGAGATTCATATTAGTGAAATACGCGCCGACAGAGAGTGTGCTAGGAAACCCGATATGCACGTTCTAGTCGTCCACTTCGTTACATGAAAGCAAATGAAACCTCCAAAATGATTTCTAAAATATTGGTAAAGATAGTGAGGAAGAACTAATGTTGTTTTGTTATTCTTATTCTAACCATGACTACTCGAATGGCTTCAAGTTGAGTTCGGAATTTTAAGGGCATTTGTTTATGATCAATTTAAGAAAAAAACCCAGTTTTGAATTGCCGGGTTCGCCCCCCGATACATTAGAAAGAAAGGCAAACGACATCTAGTCAGGTAACAAAAATGAGAACTATGTTGTAGTAGGGAGATATTGCTCCCCAATATATAATTTGATATACTGAGATTTAGATGCGGGAGAGGAAAAAAAACAATTCTAACACATTTTCAATACAATTGCAGGCATAACTACGATTCGGGATAGGCCAAACACTTCTACCCAGAGGAGGCTTTTGCAACTCCATGTCCTGCCTTTTTGAACATTTAACATCCTGCAGAAACAGGAAAAAGAAAATCAAACCAAGACAACATAACCATCTGCATTAGAATCACATAATGTATAGCACAAATATAGATATGGTCGTTTAATATCCAATGCATCAAAAAACAAAACATATTATTGGCAACAAAGGAATATAAAAATACGATAGCATACAGGGAACGGGCACGCGTTTCTAGTCAGGTAAGTCCTTCCAAAAACGTCGTTGTAGGCATTGTTCGTTTACATGTACCAAACCACTTGGCTTGCATGTACTTATGTTTACTCCATGGACCCATGTGCATCTTCTTCTCCCTCGTGCATGTTTTTGCAGCAGAGCACATGATCTTGATTAAAGTACGTAACCTTTCCGCCTTTCCAACAAAAACTTCAGGAAGCCTGTCGACTAATTGATTATATTCTTTGCTTGCTCTTGCCATTTCAAACTCAGCTTGAAAGTTCAACTCAATCACTACCCTCACCTCTCCTTTCTTTGTGTTTTTGTCCACCACATCTATATAGATGTGTTCCCCTGCAGATACCATACCATATACTCTTAGCAGATGAGTCCAACAACTCTCATTTTAATTACTACACAAATCCAAATATATATGCTATGTTTACCTGATGGAATATCTGACGAGCTTATCCATTTGGACTTGCAAATGGCACTATTGTAACCGGCTTTACAAAGACCGTCAGAAATGTCGCTCATCAAACATTTGCGGCATCCCTATGCCATCGGTCTCCGGCAAATGCAGATTGTTCCAGCTAATTGTGTTGTCTTGAGTGCTCCTTTGGTGGCTTTCCTGATCCTAGACTCCAGAGAATTAGTCCTACTTAAGGTCTCCTGTAAGAATTATCACCAAGTAGAATAGGAGTCACTCATGTCGCCTTATTAAATTCCTGGTCCTAGACCATGGGCGATGTGCCCATTATATATATAGTAATGAACCGTGAACGAATGTTCTGTATAGAAGACATGAAACTTACATGGAGAACTTCTTGTTGTGCCTCACAGAAAACTTTTCTTTCTTCCACGCTACTCGAATCTGGACTCTTTTCATCGTCGACTTGGTCGTAGTCATAATCCTCTATGCTATTTGTGCTACAACTTTCCATTGACACCTCTCCATCCTCATAAAATTCAAACATCATTTCCATAAGACTTGTAACATCACCTGTAAATTCAATGCCTTCAAAGGAACATATCCCAACACTTCATTAATCCACACCTCCTACAATATCCCAACAACTCAAAACCAAAGTGGTATTAAATTACAATCAAGTCAGAACACTAAATTAGTAGCTCTTGATCAGAACTTCAAGGCTTACAGAGACGATATCACACTTAGGCAAGTGAAGATATTTCATTGTAGGCGGGTACTGGAGGTTCCCATTGCGTCTCGTTCCATTAATCCCTTGACTGGAACCTCTCCATGTACGTATCACTGTGTCCTGATTCAAACCCACGTCAGATGGCTTGATTTGACCTGTCATACATACCTTTGTCCACTCAACACGAAGCCGCCGGCCCTGTCTTCCAAATTTCGCCCTGTCAAGTCCTCGAATTGCATCCTCGGCATCTCGCTCATCATCCATATAGACAAAAGAAAATCCTATAACAGAAACAAAAGGAAATAAAATTTGGTAGATACCACACAACTACCAAATAGGAATAAAAAAAAATCCAAGATCTTTATGCAAGGATCCCATTATCAGAAGATATTGGCTGCAGACTGTACCAATAAATGAGTCATAACTTACCCACACTGCAAAATCTAGAAGCTAAGTGACCATAAAAATCAGGAACAGAGTCAACATACCTTGTTTGATGAACTAAATTATGTCAAGGAACAACAGTCCAAAAGTGGGTGCCTCATGAATAGGTCACCAAACATAGAGTGCCTTCTTGGTCTATTCTGCTACATCTGGATATCAGCACGGTATCTACCTTATGTTTACCGTTTTGATGATCTAATAATGCAACCAATCAATAAAGAGGAAATCAATGTTGTCATGCTTAAACTTTATTATACACTAATTTCATTACCGAGTAAAGCTTTGTTAAAAACATTTAAAACTGAAAACATAAGAAGAGGCTTTTCATTTATGCCTAAAGTAGATACAGAGAAGCTGAAGGCAATGGATATTTCAAACAGATCACTGGGGAAGCAAAAGAGCTTACCCCCATATTCTTAGTCATGCCAAATGAACATCACAAATTACACATTAAAAAAATGATAAACAATATAAGGAAAAGATTCATCAAAGAGATTATCATACCTTGTTACCTATTTATCTTCTTCATCATCAAAACTCAATGTCTGGCAAACCGAGGTCTCCATGGCCCTTTCCTTTTCACCAAAATATGACTTCTTTCCCACTAACTCGGCCACTTTCTTTGCAGGTCCAGAATCTTATGGAATCTCATATCTGTTTCGAATAGTTCTAATCTTTGGAAGAACATCAGCAACATTCATACCCGGATGGGGGTTATTGTGTGTCAAACTTTTGTACGTCAATGCTTCAGTAGATGTATCCACCTGATTTTTAGTATTGCGCCCAGTCTCAGGTAGAAACACACATGTCTTTCCAACCGAAGAACGCTTCTTATCGCACTTGCCATTTCCAGGCAATGACATCTTACAATCATTCTGCGTCTGATTTCTAGAGAACTGAGCAGGAATTTGATATTGTCTTGACTTGCTACAACCCTCCCACTTTTAATTGGCCTTTTACTAAAAGATGATTGTTCCCCCTCTTTGAAAAGATTCTTTGGTTAAACACGAAAAAGAACTCGATCATCTTTCTTCACAGTTTTATTAGATCCAGTTGTCATAAATCTTTGTTTGGACACTTGCATCTTCGATTGGGCTAGACGTGATTGTGGACTTAGACTCAGACGCCTACCCCCTTTTTCTTTCAAAATGTTTCCTTCATCAACTTCTTGCAACTTATAGAAGCATGACTGCTGCCGACTGTTCTGAGTGGATTGTATTGGAGGCAACTCTTGGTTTCCTCTGTGCTGAGATCTAGTACTAGCAATGATCTCTGATGGGCCAAGATTAATACCCCGTCGGTTCTTCACCGGTTGAATTGGCGTCACTTCCTGCTTTCCCCTCTGTGATCTCACACCAGAAGTGATCTCCAATGGCCCAAGACTAATGCCCCTTCTATTCTTTTTTTCAGGATCTCCAAAGGCCCAAATACTCACCCCCCCCTTAGATTTGATCTCACACCATTTCTTACTACTGGACTTCCTTCAATCTTTCTCGGCATAAAAGAAATCTTGGAAGTTTCTTTCTGATCTACAATCTTTGGAGTGCAAAGGGGCGCATTATATTCAACCGGCTTCGCATCCCTGGCCTCCTTCTCAAGACGAAGTGATCCTAACTTCAACAATAATCTACTAACATCCTTCTCAATCTCTTTCATCTCTTCATCAATCTTGCTATCACCACCAACTACTTCACCCCCATTATCACAAACACTCGACATAGGGTCAAGAAGACCTGGTTTAAACAAAACCTTTAATGGTTTCCCTTGAAATTTCACATTACCATTATTTACACAAAGAGGTTTAACATTCATTGGAGATCTTAAACAAACAGGCGATGTACATAAATTAGGACAGTAATTTTCTTTACTCAAATCAAATTCAGAGTCAAATTCAGACACATCACTTGAAACTTACTACATTGATGAAAAATAATTTTTAATCACTGTATCTCCATTATCAAATGCAGCATTGAATTTGATGATTCAATTAGAAGTGATAGTGTACATACAGACTTACTATTTTGGAAGTCTTAACCGATTGTTCCTCAGTGTTACTTTCCTCTGCTATCTTTTTGTGGAATGGTTTAAGGAGAAGAAAGAATCCTTCACTTCCACTAAATAGTTTTTCTGTCAGCTAACCAAAAGACATTGGTTCATTCAGCAAATACTAACTTCCTTAGTTCCATAAAGTGTTCATCATTTGAATTTTGAGCTTCAAAACCACGGTACACAATATGTTTTTTTAGTGTATATAGTAAGAAAAGATATTATCGGCAAAATCAAAGAGTTCAGTAGCATCAATGTATGAAATCAGTAATAGTTAAAATCAAGAAAAGTAAAAAAAAAGAGGTATTTAACGCAATGCAATCTATTAACTCAAACCAAAATTGTTTATTTTTTCACTCTCACAAATTGTCTTTACTGCTAAACTTCTACGGTGATTAACACATGAGAATGCTCCATATCTAGTGAGCGAATTCTATTGCATATCTTCTATGAAACAAATTTGGTATTCTAATGTAACTCTTTAAAAAAAAAAGCATGTATCATCCCCATAAGAGCATATTTGTTTTCGAAGTTCTAACTTCCTATAATAACAACTTCAATATATATAAAGAATCATAATGGTAACATTTTTCAATGAGAACCATGCATATACCCATTTGGGTAACAATAACTAAATGCCCTAGAACCTAATCTCATTTACCATTATCTACAACAAATCAGTTATTAGTCTATGAACATTCCGTTATTACCTCTTTTCAGAAATAGTGTTTAATTCAGATTCAGATGGAAGAACCTGAAACCAAGAAATTTGTTGTAGCCCACCTTGAAAAAATAGACCAAACACATAATCAATACTAAAATCAGTCTCCAATGCAGATAATGGCAACCTATAGCAAGAAATAAAGTTCAGGAGAATACAATTTTGAAGACATTCGTCCGCATTACTAAATAGCATCACCTACAAATAGATAGATAATACAATTGTCTAGTTTAAACATGAATAGGACTATCCAGGTGAAAGCAAAGAAGCTGACATCAGGCAGGAGAATAGCAATATAGCACCTACCAATCATAGACTTACCTTTTAACATAAAGGCTATATCGTTATGCCAATAGAACTTTTTATCAAACAGATTGAGAATATATATTGAATTTCCTACAAACGTTAAATGGATCGATGATATATCTTGAATTTCCTACAAATGTTGTGGGTGAGTTAGAGCAGTAGGTGCAGACGTGCAGTTACTTTCAATTCCGCCCTCCTATAAGAATTATCACCAAAATTGGAAGGTTAAGAAGGTGGCAGACTTGAGACTTTTAAGAAAGTTGTCTGTGACAGGGAAGAGGGTGATATTTTCATGTGTTCGCCTGCTTGGTTTGGTACCTTAGATATACTTAATGTAAATTCAATATATATATCTATATAATGATAGCATTAATAAATCCATAATAAATGAAAGAACGAAGTATCTGATTTAAGTCGAGCACATGCATTCAAATCTCAATAAATTGAAGGAGAAACAATTTTCAAAAATGCGACAGAACCATGGATTATAACTAAGGTGTAAATCTTGTCATCGAATATAATGAGAGACAAAGTTTTCTAAGGAGGCAAAACCTTGGATCCCTCTGTGTTCTATAAAGTAACTATGTTCTATGATCTAAAAAAAAAACTATGTTCAAGCTGGAGTTATTTTTTTCAAAAGGGATGAAAAATAAGTTAAGGCTTCGGTCGTCTTGTAATACATTCTTGCGAGCCATATATGAATCGAGCTTCAGTAGGCAATCTTGATATATCATTGTACTATTGCAGGATGGATTCAAGTCAAGTATAATAGGAAAGCAGCCCCCACAAAAATATCCCACTTCCTTAAAAAATAAGGAAGTCAAATGAGCAAATGATACTATACTTTAATCTTACTATAGAGTAACTATGTTCTATGATATAAAAAAAAAAACTATGTTCAAGCTGGAGTCGTTTTTTTCAAAAGGGATGAAAAATAAGTTAAGGTTTCGGTCATCTTGTAATACATTCTTGCGAGCCATAAATGAATCGAGCTTTAGTAGGCAATCTTGATATATCATTGTACTATTGCAGGATGGATTCAAGTCATGTATAATAGAAAAGCAGCCCCCACAAAAATATCCCACTTCCTTAAAAAATAAGGAAGTCAAATGAGCAAATGATACTATACTTTAATCTTTTCATGTAACAATAAGGAAGTCCTCATTTTCTTTCTCAGCCATATTTGTACTTAATATAGAATCGAGCATTTGGTGAGAACCTTACCTCGACAGTCGACATGCAGCCAAATACTATACATTCCATGCAAGGACATCTGTTGGATTCCATGCATTTTAGGTCATATCAACTGCAGCCACAACTATTAAACTTGGAATATTCCTTATCCCAAACATAAATATAGGATCGCTACAAAAATAGAAGTGTTTATAAGAAAAAGGAAACCTGCAAGATCCTGAGGATGTATGGCGTAGACATTGTCGACCTCCTCGATAAGGCAATAATCAATCAGTTCATCCATAATCTTCTTCCTCAAATAGTAGTCAACCAACATTCCCTCTAATGGGTAAAATGAATATCCCAGCCCAAGTAACTTTTTCATTTCTTCCTGCATGCACCATCCAAAACAGAATTTTAAACGTCTCTATCTCAACACTTCAAAAATAATAAAATACAAATTGAGCACCATGAAATCTTCTTACCCTTGTCTGTGCAGATTTGAACTTGCGAGTTTCTTGGACTCGATCGTAGTCCTCAATACACATTTTAGCATATACTTCATCATAAGTATATTCATCAGTTGTACCCTTAAGTAAGTACTTCTTCTTCTTCTTCTGTGTAGCTCGAGCTATATACATACAATCAATCTAAAATTAACAAAATAACCACAATATTAAATCACATACTCTTTTCATCCTCGCTGTTATCGTCAATTGGCTTGAAGAAATCATAATTAGTATAATACAATTCTTCAATTTCGGCCTCTATTAACTTCTTCTTCTCTCTCTACTCTTCACCACCATTTCGAAGTAATAAATTCAACTCTTGCAAAATCAAAATTTTAACAATAAACCCTAATTTCATAAAGATGTTCGGAAACAATATAAAAAATCAATTGATATAAAAAAAAAAACTTTGCATATTCTATCCTTGCAGTAAGTTAGGGTTCCTGAGTTACTACTTTGGAGAGCTCTCACTTTTCAGGTTTCTTTTTGTTTAAGAATGGAGATAAGAGAAAGAGAGAGGTTTTTCTTTTGTGCTTTCTATTTTTTGGTTTTTTTACGAACAATTGAAAAGGGCGTGGATTTACTTTTTTTTTTTTTTTGCGGCGGGTGACGTGTCTTTATTAGAGTAAAAAGGGGGCTGACGTGTTTCACTGACTCAACTACTCAGTATTAATGACCAATAAAACAATAGAAAAAAAAATATAATAAATAAATAAACTAACTCCCAAAATAGGACTTCATCTAAAACAAAATCAATTATTTGGTTGGGAGACAAAGGAAAGTAGACTTAAATCTGACAACCTTTCTTTTCGGCCCATTTTATATATCTTGCTACTCCATGCTTTTCATGAGTCAGAGAAGACAATCACAGCGTTAGGGTTAATCATACAAACAAACCAACTCATCACACAACAAATTAAAACTTAAACTAACTTAAATTGTTTAGAAGTGTTATGGAAGTACCTGATTGATATCTCCGTTGGTTTGTGTTTCGACCCCCACCTACGTGGCAAACGTCCATTAGTAGGGGTCTCTATTTTATTCATTTAATCAACAGGGCTAAAGCCCAATTTACAATACCATGGATCAATGTACATGCCCATTAACTCATGTGTCTAAGGCTGAACCTTAGCCACATGGCTTGCCACTAATGTACATTGATTTATGTCAAGATTCATTTATTATCAAAGAGATAATTATCAGTTGACAGTTATATTCTATCACAATTACTCAAACAACATGATTACTTGAGCTACAAAGACTCTCTACTCTACCTATATAAATATCACATTATTTTTCATAAAGAACTACGTTGAAACTTGATCCCTAGAGAATAGATCTTGGGTACGTAGGCAGCCATTATTTGGTTCAGTTTCATCTCCCCCAACATCAAATTCCTCTGTTTCTTAGTGCATTTTTTACCATTGCTCTCGTTGTGTTGAAGCAGTTTACTGCCGAAACATAATTGGCGCCGTCTGTGGGGATTTTAGAATTCATTATCACGTGAAACAATCAAGATGGTAAGCACAAGAAGCAGACCAAATAGTCGACATATTCCTCCTGCTAATAATACTCGCAACCCCCGAAATTCAAATCGGCCAATGCAAGAACCGTTGAACAATCAAGTTGCTCCTAGTGGTAGGATCAATTCGACAACATCCAATCAGTAGCGGCATGACGCCACCCGCCTCCACCACCGCCACCGCAAAAGGCAGTACAACCGCCGGCACCAACCCTAACAGTCTTGCAACAAGAAAACTGACAAGTTAGTAATCCTCCATGCGGTCCGCCGTCTGTCCATGTCGATCCTTCAGTTGACATAGATATGGAAGTGGACATTACTCTCACACCAACTAACGGAAAAGGTGATAGTAACAGCCAATTCACCCCTAATACGGTTGAACGTGAGTTACGACGAGTCAAAAATTTAAATAGGAACTTGAGAAGGAAGGCAAAAAGAGGCAAAGGCGGTGGGCGATCTTTACAAAATTCAACAACTTCAAGGCGACCACGAAGGGACGCAGGCCATTCCAGTGTATGAGATTGTCTTGAAGAACCACTTCATTATCCTCAGCAACGTGTTATTTCTCAAACACAATCAACCAGTGCACGCTCTAAGAGTAATGACCTTATTACCCGTACTTATGGGGAGAATCGGATTGGCAGGGATAACTACTACCCTAGACATGTCCGATCTCAAAGGGAAGATTTACCTCTAAGAAGCAATTTCAGGGAAGACCGCCGTTCGAGATATGTCCGACATGACTGGGAAGGCGGGCATCCCAGACAAGAGTAACAAAACATAGAGAAGTGGTATAATTATTTCGACCACCCGGCCAAGGGTGACTACCGGCCTAGACAGGCTGGTTACAGGGATAAACAAAGACAATCACCGGTCGAAGCTGATCGTGCGTACCGCCAAAGATCTCTAACTCCAATAAGAGATAATGAAGGTATCCTTCTCCACATGGGCACGACCGGGGGTGTCTAGTTGTTCGAGCCAATACTTTAACTCTAACAGAACAACAGTTGAAAGAGTTGATTGCAAAAGAACTTAACGATAGAGAGTCAAGGGATGTAAGAATGAAAAACTTGACAGTCAATGATGGCGTACTTGATAAGTTTTCGCTCGACATTCAAGAAGCTTACCACCATCCCGACTTCAAACAACCCGATTTTGAACTTTATGATGAGTCGGAAGGAGATCCTGGCTTGCATGTTCTATCGTTCAAAAATAAGTTGGTGTTATGGGGTGGAGATGATCCGCTCATGTATAAGCTTTTTTCCATCAACTCTAAAGGGAGAAACATTACGCCACAATTGCAAGACGCCAAAGGATATCAGTTTGTTAATCGTTTCTGCCAATACAATGAACTAGAAAATCAGTTTGTTAATCGTTTCTGCCACAATTGCAAGACGCCAAAGGATATCAACTCACTTTTGAACATCAAGCAACAACGTGACGAAAAGTTACGTACTTTTGTTACTAGGTTTCGGAAAGCAGCACCACCGCCGCCGCCGCTACCGCAAACGGCGATACAAACGCCTCCGAAAGAAGGCGTCGCAGAAGAAAGTATAAGGAAAAACTTCATCCCAGATTGGACCGACCTGACAGGGAAGGCCGACCTCGCAGATTTGAGAAAAACTGCCATCCTAGACAGTCCATCCGCATGAGAAAAAAGACGTCCGCGCAATAAAAAGTATAAGGAAAAGCGCATCCCGTTGGACCGACGGCGACAGGGAAGGCCGACCTCGCAGATTTGTGGAAAATCGCCATCCTAGACAGGTCCGTCCAGACAGGGAAAAAAGGCGTCACTGAAGAAAGTATAATGAAAACTATCATCCTAGATTGGACCGACCTGACAGGGAAGGTCGACCTCGCAGATTTGAGAAAAACTGCCATCCCAGACAGGTCCGACCAGGCAGGGATGGAAGGTGTCACATAAGCAACTAGAGGGAAGACCACAATCCCAGACAAACTACTGACCTAGATAGGTTGGTTACACACAAAGAAAAAGTCAATCTCCAGTCGGGCCCGAAAGTGTGTACCGTTTAAAATCTCTAACTCTTGTAAGAGGTAATGGCAGGTGTTACCTTCCACATAGGCTCGACCGGGGGCGTCTGTCTGTTTAAATCTTTTGGGTGAAATGGATTTCACTCTTCAATACAATTTTTTCCGATCTGTTGGGAAAAATAATGGAGGCTTATATCGATGATATAGTCATTAAATCGAAGGATACAGGTGATCATCTTTCCGATCTTTAACTTGTTTTTGATAGGCTTAACAAGTATAACATGAGACTCAATCCCGCCAAATGTTCAGGAGAGAGAGAGAGAGAGAGAGAGAGAGAGAGAGAGAGAAGCCTTATAAATTGTTAGTTATAGAGAAGTGTAACAAACTACATACTCAATCATGCTAATTTACACCTATTTGATAGGATTATAATGCAGCAATGTCATATCAACATAGACCAAAAGCAAATCCATCCGAACCGCTTCCAAGACAAATTAAAGGCAATTCTTGGACAACGTAAAGAATTTGTTAAGACTTAGTACCAAGACCAAAAACCCAATACATTATCCAATTTTTAAAATACTTTCTACCATAATAGTCCACTAAAAACAGTCTAAATAAAAAGGACAGGACAATATAATCATTCTCCCACAAATTGGCGGTACCATTTTTCTTGCTCGAAGCAAAATCAGTTAATTGAGATCTAAGCTAAAAAAATGTGCAAGGATTGTGTTTTTTGAGATCCTACTATATATGTTAGACCTACAACTAATTCATTACGGAGCTTGGCATCCATGTTTTTTGCTTATCAATTGTCACTTATGTGCGTGTCTTCCGACTGGTTAGCACCATAACCCATTGCTATATATGAATGCTAGAGTAGAGTGGACTATATTATTATTGTTAAAAAGTAGTTGCAGCCATGAATACAGGAAGTAGGCAAAGGTTTCAGGCTTTCAGCTAATATCTTACAATAACTATCCAATATGAAAGCTATAGCAACTGTTGATTTACCATTAATTGGTTGCAAAAGCAGGAAAAGAAAGGGTGAAAACAAAGTACCTTTCAAGTAGTTTGGTCCAAAGAAATTTGACAAAACAAAAATCTTGCAAAGAGCCATCACCTCCTGATTAATTAACACTTTTCTTAAGGTAAAACTAAAGCAAAATTGATTACTACACATGACTACTAATAAGTCACTAACACATTCCTAGCGTCGACACGTGTATCCCTTTCGATCCAACTCAACTTGTTTTTAATTAACATTGGAAATTTAAATTATGTCAAGGTGCCTTACATCCCTTAATAAAAGATGAAAATTGTCAGCAATTTCTTAGAAATCAGGTTATGTAAATATTATCAACTAACACTAAGGATAATTGCCACATCTACACATAAAAAAACTGACATCAACACCAATATATTAGTGTTACCTATGGAATTCTATGCTCCCAACCTGAAGTGCATGTCTAATCTCCCATAAGGTCTTGACTAAATTGTCGTTGTGATATTGACCTGCAAGAAGGAAGAGAAACAAATTCTTCATGGAGAATTGTAATAGTAAATTATTAAATATCAATAACGTCACCAATGACATTCAAGATGTACATATACTCAAATTATTCAAAAAACTAATCTTAAAATTATACTAAGAACCTTTTCCAATGTCATTTCAGGCATAAACATAACCAGAGTTCCACTTCCAACAATACCCAAGTTAGACTTCTAAGTGGCAAGGTCAACGCATAAATTTTTGGAACTTTGGGGATGAATAGATATAGTAACAACATGAAATTAAACACCCTTATTTTTGGTAATACTATTGCCGTAACTAAAAGAATGCATCTATCCAGTTTTAGACACATATAAAATATACAATTTTATATGTAGTTAACACATATAAAGGCAATGAAATAACCTTAGACTTTAAAATTCATAAGTGACAATAGCATCTATAAATCCAATTAGCGGTAGATTTCACAATGGTTCATCGCATGACGACCTTCCAGTTTCTCTGTTACAACATTTTTAATCACCAACTCAATAACAGACCTGTTAGAGGTGACATTAAGGGATTAAATTTAGAAGACCATCATTGAATAGTTGACTTACTTGTTAAAGAATGAAAGTCACAAACTTACTTGTTAGACTAACATTGTACAAAATACAAAATAGAAAATGTAAAATCTCGACAGAAGCTTCGCAATGATTTGTCTGTTATTGGATTCAATATTCAAAACTAAAAAATAAAAAAAATAAAACCCAATCAGTAAATAGAATCCAATCAAGAGCAAAATGAGTAATAAAAGCCAATCAAAACCTTTTGGAAACAAATATTTAATGTGCCTGTTACATTTCTATAATACTAAGACTGACTGAATCTACCGCTCTCAACGGTATCAAACACCAAGCTAGTTCCATGCCAAACTTGAGAATTAATGGTTTTTCAAAATCATCAAATACCTGATAAAAATGGAAATACTAATCATCGAACAAAAAAAACACATTTGTCCATTAACACAAATACCATAAATAGTTATTAATTGACTCAAATCCTGCTAGTTCGAAATTCCTACGCAATATCATTTGAATCTTGTTTCAAACTACTAAGTAGTGTACCACTACTCATTTACTCTCATTAGTCATTACACACGCATGCAAAACATAACAGAAGCAAATGACGCTAAATCAGAAGTTGAAGCTCCCCAAAACTCCAAATCAAGACATATACAATACCATTTCAATGAAACAAAATTTGCCTACAAATATGTATAATGGCATCTCGATTGCGATAATGTCAACAATGGTAACAAATTATGTTTTTTTTTTTTTTTTTATAATGAGAACAAATTATGTAACACATAGGAGAAACAGGAATATACACGTATGATATACTTCTTGATCTGATGATCCTCATCAAACTCGTAACTCCAATCAGGAACATACAATGAAAATGTTGTGATCATGTAAATAAGAAAGGCGATAAACCCTCCAAGCCTGGAACATTGATAATAAGCCATTAAAGTTTTGCATTCTTACGATGAAGACTTCTTATATTTTATCTTTTTGCGTCTTATATTGCTCACCAGTCACCATTGCCAATGATATGCACTGAAAATGGAGAAATGTCATGATTTAAGTACTGTAGGTCTGACCTTTGTAGTGAAAGTCTCTATTAGAGCGACAATTAAGTATACCAAAGCAATTCTCTGCAAGTAAAATAATGAATTCTTGAGAAATTATTTGAATCCGGCAATCGGCTAAGAAATTAGATAGCTCTTGCTATGATCAATTGGCGTAGAAAGGCCCAAGCCTAGTTACCAGTCTTTGGATCAAATCATGCATTTAGAATCGTAGGATGGAGTAGGATTGCTAACTCAACCCAAATTTGTGTCATTGCATGTTATGGGTCTAGTACAGCCCAAGTTGAAATTTACCCTTAGTTTCCTGGGCTTTCACAGTTTTGTTTTTCTAAAATATGAACAAAAAAAAAAGGGTTAGCAAACCTGAAGAATGCCACACCAATGGATTTGCTCCATGTCAATTCCATAAGAGAGGTCGTCAGGAGCATGAGAGTAGGCACCTTCAATCATATAGAAAGTTGTGTTAGAAAAAAGCCAGAAAAGTTAACAATAAGAAATATTTCGTGCATAACTTTTATTTCTAAATTTCTTCCATAGATTACCTTGCAAAATAATTCCCTATAAGAGAAACTTTATCGTTCTAATGATAATTTTCTTAACCGTATCTCCCACCTTTTGGATTCTCTGCAAATTAATAGTAGAACAGCTAAATATGAGATCATCTTCATTCGGTTTCAGAAATTAATCTTGCGCAGTAATGTAGACATATGGATACACTACTATGAAATATGCTAGCCAGGCCATGTCACAAAAAAAATCCCAGACATCCTTTATGAAATTCGAACTCATCCCTTTCATTTTAAAGTTTGATACTTTATTTATCAGATTTGAAGCTGAGGTGAAGTGTGTTTACGACTTCCTATCAGCTTATTTGTATATTTTGAGGTTTGAACATATCATCACTATATGTAGCACGTACCTTAAGTGCAAGAGCAATTGCAACACCCACAATAAAGAGAAAAAATGACATGACGAAATCAGCCAATGTGCAACCATTCCATGGTGAATGATCAATCCGTGCCCACGCTCCCCCAGCATCATCCACCAATATCATTATCTACATGCACCCGAAGAAGGCAGAAAAATGCAAGTTAAAATGCTAGTTTTGGTGGATCTGATTTGGCTTCTTCTACTTTCTTCGGCTTCTCGGTGGCCTTTACTTCCTGTGGCTTGTCGGGTTTTGCATCGGCTTGCTTTGGTTTGTTGGGTTTCGCATCGGCTTGCTTTGGCTTTGGTTTCTCTTCTTCCTTCTTGGCATTTTGTTTGATCTTTATCCCTTTTATTACTTTGCCTTCATTGCTGTTGAGCTTCTTTGAGAATGTTTGCTGGTCGAAATGACCAATTATTGTAATCGTACTGTAATGATGCAAGGTTTATGGGTGGATTAATCTTTATTACTATTGATATTAGTTGTTAATATAATATTAATTTATTTGGAGTGTTAGCTTTGGTTAGGTATATATATATTACTTTTAATAAAGTGTTAGTATAGAAAAAGGTTTTTTTTTTAAAAGTAGAAAGAAGGGAGGGCTTATTTGCTTAAGTTGAAACAAAGGGAGGGCTTTATAATAAATATGTTATTTGTTTAAGAGTTTTAGTAGATAAACATAAAACCTTTTACAAAAACAGAGTTTTTTTGTTTTAAAAGAAAGCAATTTCGATATTCAAAGAAAGCTTGCGTTTTCAAACAAAATTTAGAGGGGTTTTGTTTAGAAATGATTGAATTGAGTTCTCTAGGTGATTAGGGTGGTTTTGGTATTGATTTGGGTGACGAATTTAAAGCTTTTAAGTGGTAAGTTTGCTGATTTTCCGTCATCTTTGCTTCTTCTTCTTTTCTTATCATCTAGAATCGTATTTTGAGTAGAATTTATGATTTAAACACTACCCTATCATTATGCTATGAGAACCATACAATATTCTTTAGTTGTTAAGTGTTTAGACATGATTTTTCATGGGTTTTTGTTAGGTATTTGAAGAAACACGAATTTGAAGCTGAGTAGTTGTAATTTTCATTGTGTTAGTTGATTATATTGAATGGAGGATATGAACAGTAACAATAGAGTGTATTTTGATTGTCGTCGATGAATTTTAAATCATGTAGAGTGTAGTAGTGTTTGGTATTACGGTTAGAAACTAGAGAATTCTTGTAAGTTTAGAGTATGACTTAATGATTAATATTAGTTACCAATATTTATTTCAGTGATTTGGAATGGAAGAGAACTAGTGGTTGCGAGTTAACCGAGGCTTGGGTTTAGGTTCTTGAGTAGAAGAAGTAGGTGGATATTACTTCTCTTAGTCATTTATGAAAAATATATATTGTATGATATTTTGATGTGATGCGTGTGATTGTTTAGCTGTGTTGTAGAATGATTGGTTATATATGGTATTGGTTTTAGAGATGGAAGTTAGTTGATAGTGTAGCTTGCTATATTTTTGAGTTATCAGTTATGATTACAGGATTAAAGAATGGTAAGTATTGATTAAGGGTGTAAGTAATTTAAAATAGCCGCGGGCTTGTCTTTTAATAGGCCGTGGGCCATTGTCGTTTAAATAGGCCGTGGGCCATTGTCATTTAAATTAGCCGCGGCCTTGTCTTTTAAATTGGCTGCGGGCTTTGTCATTTAAATTAGCCGCGGGCTTGTCGTTTAAATTGGCCGCGGGCCATTGTCATTTAAATTGGCCGCGGGCTTTGTCATTTAAATTAGCCGCGGGCTTGTAGTTTAAATAGGTCGCGGGCCATAGTTTATTCTAAATACTTGTATATCGATACTCTGGGATCTTTGGAAGAGGGTTGGTTGCGATTCCTTATATATAATTCTTTGTATTCGTCCGGCAACAAAGAATTATATTGGATGGTTAAGGAATACATCTCTTAGTGGTTATGGGGTTTCTAATAGATGAAAACATTCTTAACGTAATCCGGGAAATCCCACATACTTTTCTGGGCATCCATTTATCTCTGTAGATTAATTAGAATGTGGTTTGATTTGTGGAATGTACTCAGGTTGTGGTAGCTAGATATTGCTATGAAGGTTAAATTGGTTATTTAAATGTTTAAGCTTATACTAGAATATTATATATATGCGTGAAATGTTTTTATGATGATTAATAGCAGTTGTATCTTCCTACTGGACTTTTGTTCACCCCCCTATCTCCCTTTTTCAGATATAATTGTCGAAGATGTCAGTACGAGTTTAGTGGAGTATGTAGAGCAGCACGAGGAGTAGAAGCTTTGGAGTGAAGCTGTTTATAGTTAACCTTTTATTTCCACTGTATGTATGTATATGTTGTAGTGTAGTCAATACTTTATCTTTTGGAAGGTGTTGTGTATATGTTTTGATGGGGTTGTATATATTTAGGTTGCGTTGTATATAGATATGTTTTGGTTTTCAAACTATGTAAAGTTATATAACTTGGAAGGGTTGATATATGCATATTAGGTTATTTTGATTTTTTCAGGTTACGACAGGTTTAGGTATATGATATGTTGAATATACAAAGGAAACTCTGCCGGATTTTTTGTAGAAAAAAAATATATGATGGTTTATTTAAATTTTAATGTTGAAAGTAATCTTATTAACGCATCATAATCTTTATTGATTTTGGGGTGTTACACGTACCGTGCTTCTTATCGATTTTTTGGCTATGGATTTCTCTTGTTCCAAAAACAGACCACGAAATATCATTCTAAGTATCACTTCTTGTTTAATTCTACTTTTTATATACACAACCAGAAACGTAATAACATAACACTTTAAGAAAAAAAGATTATAAATAAGATACAAAGAATAACTAAAAAGATTTAACACGTATGAAAATGACATAAAAAAGAACTCACCATAGTGAAATTGACAAAGAGTTTTCCTCATTTTATTGTAACATTTGGCACAGTTAAGATCCACGTACTTTCAACACCAATGTTGATATCTATATATTCAACAAAAACAGAGAGAAAATGGATCAAACCACAATACCGTACCACAATTGAACAAAAATGAACTTTGAAACAAACAAAATAAAGTAAAGTTTCAAGACCTTTTCTGCCTGGACACTAAAAAACTTGAAATGATCAAGGTGAGAACTCAAAATATGAGGAAGATTGGAGTTATTAATATGAGTGGCCAATGGGTGGAGAAAGTGAAAGGGCTAAAAGGAAAAAAATGATAAATCAAGCATTATTATACTGTGCCAAAATTAATATTGTAAGCCAACGTTGGAAAGTCTATACTTACTTCTTGTATGCAATCATTAGTTATTGTAAAGCACACAAATCCCACTCATTTCAATGACCCAAAAACAAAAACTCGCCCTATTACAAAAAAAATTTACAATAGAGATCCGGACTTTGAGGAAAGTACCTTAATAGTTGCGCGCATGCTTCTGGAACTCGTTTTGATTCAGTACTGCCATAAAGAATACACTTCAATTCCTACCAGAGTTTCAGATAGTGGCTTCTTGTAAATGGGTGCCCAAGAAAAGTTCGTTGCATTTGTGGTGGTGACCATGGCTTGAGGCTAATGTGTACCAAGTGTGGTGGTAATGGCGGTGAATAAGAAGTGGTATGCTGATGAAGAGTGGATTTATTGGAGATCGAGGAAGAAGAGATAAACAACTTTTTTAGTTTTTGCCGTTGGATTTTGTTAGGGATTAATAGTTTGCTTATAGCTTTTGTGGAGAGATATTGTTCTGTATGTAGAACATGTATATCTGTGCGGAGACCTTTTTAGTTTTTTTTTTTTTTTTTTTGTGAAGAGTTTTGTTTTTTTATCTTTGTTTGGGTTACGAACAATTGAAATCTGCAAAAATCTGATTTAGTTTTTTTTAGCCGAATTATTGTAAAATCTGATGTTTCAGTCTCAGAGAAAAAAGTGGGGCTGACGTGGGTCACTGGGAGCATTCTCAACTACTCAATATTCATGGTCTTTGATTTATAACCTTTAGATAATTAGACTGTTAGACAGAATATTAGACAAACCCGCAGAAAAGAGCAGTGTTCGTGATTCCGAACGAAACTTCAGAATTCCGTCCAATATTTTGGTGTTTCAAAAAATCGGAATTCTGAATATAGAATCGAAATATTAATTATTCGAAATCAATTGAAATTCCGAATATGAGAGTGGTCGAAATTTGATGAATTTCGGTTTTTAAATTTGTCAGAATTCCGAGAATTCCGAAATCCCGAACTATGGAAGAGAGATCCAATGTTTACATCAAACTACATCATGCTATGGATAATAGAGTATGAACTATCAGGGGCCGCTCAAGACAATCAAGGGCCCTAGGCAAAGTTCAAATGCCAATGGATGCCAGAAATTGTTTTAGTTGGAGAACGCGAGAGAAACGTTGGAGAATGCGAGGGAAACAAATGGTTATCCAACGTTATTTCCTAGTTTCCAATATATGTTATCTAACCTTTAAATAAGGGGGGCGGTATTGACACCCCAAAAAATGGGACTAACACCCCTTTGGATGATATAGGTCACCAAATAAACTATTCAAGACACTAAATAAGATACGTCCAGACACTATATAACATCCAAAAAGGTGCTAGTCTTATTTTATAGAGTGCCAATACTGCAGCCCTTAAATACGGGCTTGAAAAACGATAGTGGGCTGAAAATAAAGCATTGGGCTTAATTATATTGGGCCCTTAGGCTGCGGGTCTAAGCAGTTGCCTATTTTGCTGAACTATGGTTCTAGTGACTAGGGATCACTTCACTACAACATTTTCAGATTTTTACTATTTGTTGTTGCTGTCACAGAAAGGTAGAGAATCGGTTATTTCAACATTACCACACAGGACATTTTCTCATGACCACTAATGCCACCAGTGGCACTATAACCTTTGATTGGGTGTGTCATCTACCTTAAAGACCTTCTATTTATCTGGAATGCCTTGTTGCAATTTCTTAAGCAAAGAGTTAATACGAATATCTTAATGATGAATGGTATATTGGGTATATATATATATAATTCATATCCACCAAATCTTCTAGGATATTTTTGAATTAAAATTCACTACACTCCAATTTTTCGTTAGAAAAATAGATATTATGTTCCAAAGTACTCAGGTCCATCCCCTTTCGTTTTCTCATCTTTTATCATTGTGGTAAGGGACCCATAGCTAGTAATTCGCTGAATTATTCGTAAATTATAAGGTTTGGCGAATAAAACGAATAAGTCGGCGAATTTTTGAATGATACGGTTTAATTCGCGAATTGGTTGGGCCTACCTTATAATTGCCGAATTATAATGTCCGAATCTTTGAAATTCAAAAAAACGGGCCGGGCCTTAGTTGGAACCAAAAATAAATGTGTTAGTAATACTAAGTAGAACAAAAAATTTGACATTTGTATTATTTTTTCATGAATAAAATTGTAGAAAGAAAAATAAAAACATTATGTACTTATATATCAAAGTTTTAAATGTAAAATATATAGTCGAATTTTAAAGGAATGCATTCATATTATATCTGTTTAAAACACGTATATTGTATTTTTACCGTTAGCGTTTTATTGGACCGAATATTTAAAAGTATTATTGTTGAAAATTTCGAATCTTAGGTGAATAATTGCCGTATCGAATTTTTGCCGTCCACAAATTTACTAACTATGAAGGACCCGACTCTCCCCATATGTTTGCCGTGATATCTAGTTGCAGGATACCTTAGAGATATTTAATAAAATTTTCAAAGGTCCCATCGTAATGCGTCTCTCTATATATGAGCTTTATACTTTTATAGCTTGTCTTTCACCAATTTTGTTTTATATTTTGCATTATTTCTCCATCGCAAAATTAATAGTTGAAACTGACGTAAGTTGTGTGTGTTTTCATTGTTAAGGCTGAGTCCAATGGCTCTCTATCCCTTTAAAAGTAGTGTTAAAGTCAATAAAGTAGAAATTTAAAAGTCGATAAAGTAGGCTACAAAATGGAAATTTAAGAAAGTAAAAGCTAAAGTCGACATATTTATTTCTATCTTATTTTACTCTACATTATAGAAAGTAAAATGAGAATGAAAAGAAATATGAAATGCCGACTTTTTAACTTTCAACTTTATCGACTTTAAATTTCTAAATTTTAATTTTCTTTATTGACTTTAAATTTCTACTTTATTGACTTTAACACTACTTTTAAAGGGATAGAGAGCCATTGGACTCAGCCTAATTAGAGCACCTTTTGAAAAAGTGTGATTTCAGCTGACAACGATTTTTGAGAACAATATACAATACTTAAAGCTCATATATATATGACAAGATCGTTAGTGGTGTTTTGTTGAACGATACAGTAAATGTTTTCCCTTTTTTTTTTTTGGTAAAGGTAAATGTTTTCCTCTAATTATATATATACAATCATTTGATTCTTTCCGATAAATAATTGGCATTTATAAAAAAAAATCAAATGTTATTTTTGTCGATCTCTAGCTAATTTAAAATACTAAGTTGAGCAAATATTTTTTTATGGTACAAGGTTTTAAGTGTTGTATAATATTATAATCTATGGAGTCCACTGAAAATTGAAAACACTAGAGTTTCTGAAAAATAATTGGGAAATATAGTTTCGGGAGGATATTCTAGTCACCCTCACTTCTTTTGAGGAGCTTGTCAATAGTCAATTTGCAGCATTATAGGAGTCATTACCACTTCGGCTTCACCAAAGCTGGATCAATTATCGCTGAACCAGATGAGGGGTCTTAATTTTGGTAACCAAAGAACACTTGGGCACTGCAACAACTACACGACATTGAGTCTGATCGAACATTGAAAAAACAAGATGTTGAAAATGTAATTCAAGTATTCAACGCCACAGTCTATGGTGAATTAACCTTCTAAGAAATTAATCAAGCTTATCTATCTATCTAATAATATAGGGTTTTTTTTTCTCACTAAAAGACAAAATAACACACAAAGGACGGTCCAGATCTGTTTGAGGAAAATCTAACGGCTACTGTACCCTAATTTAAATTGTTAGAATCTGGCACTAATGGGAACGACTTTTGTTTCCATCTGGGTCACAGGTTCGACTCACTATATCACAAACTTTACTTATTTTTTTGGGTTGGATTGCTTCCGATTTTTTTGGATTGGATCGCTTCCGATTTGTTTGGAGAGTGACCACGAAACAAGCATCTAAGTCTAATGGAAAGTATTGCGTACACAGAAGAAACAAAAGCTGCTATTCTATAGTATTTCCTTATTTGTACACTTGTACATGCACTTTTCTAAATCATATTGTTGAAAAGAATTGACAATTTACCAATTGGTCCAGATCTATTTGAGGAAAATCTAACGGCTACTGTACCCTAATTTGAATGGTTAGAATCTGGCACTAATGGGAACGACTTTTGTTTCCATCTGGGTCGCAGGTTTGACTCACTATATCACAAACTTTACTTATTTTTTTGGGTTGGATTGCTTCCGATTTTTTTGGGTTGGATCGCTTCCGATTTTTTTGGAGAGTGACCACGAAACAAGCATCTAAGTCTAATGGAAAGTATTGCGTACACAGAAGAAACAAAAGCTGCCATTCTATAGTATTTCCTTATTTGTACAGGCACTTTTCTAAATCATATAGTTGAAAAGAATTGACAATTTACCAATTGACAGACACGAGACACGTAAATCAGAAGTACTTAAATTAAACCCATGACGAAATAGTCTGGTTGGATTTTGTTGAGAGAGATGAAGAGAGGAAGGAGGAGGAGTCCGGTGGTTTTTGGATTTAAACTAAAATGACCAAGTTACCTTTCCTCTCTAGGCGGGCTGGAATCTAATGGATGTGGTGAGCTGTTAAGATAGGATCTCAATTTAAGCTGTCAAGGTAGCCCGATTATCTGAACAACATCCTTAAACGGACTTGAGCTAAATATTGAAAATATCGGTGAAATACATTAGATTTCTAAATACGAAGGTGTTAGAAATCGAATCCTATATTTTAAGAAATTTGGGGTTCTTAGGATTCGATTTCTAACAGGGACGGAGATGCTTTTAATTCAAGTCTCTCTCCCCTTATTTGTTCCTCATTCTATGTGTTGAATTATCAAAATGTAAAGGGTATGTATAATGAGTTGGTTTGTGAGAAATGAAATGCATAAAATTGTCATAACCTCACTTTAGTGTACGCATGAAATGATTATGAAATATAAAATTGCTAGAAATGGTTATAGCATTAATCCACTGCTACTATGGAGATGGTATTTTGGAGAGTTATTTAAACGCAATGTGTTTTGAGTGCAGATTGGCATGGGCATTAACTAGTTGAGAATAGCGTCAAGCTCGGATTCTTTGGTGGCCCAATTTTGTCTTCTACACTGCAGCAGAAGTTTTTACAGTACATAAGAAATAAGAAACCTCCACAACCTGTCCCCCCACCCTACACGAGGCCATGATCCTGTGAGTGGTTGATTCCTTTCCGCTTTTGGTAGCAGCATGCCGGCATTATTGGGCAAAATTAAAAAACCAAATTAAATGAGGTACTTTTGTTACGTTTTGGTACAACCTCATTTCTCATTGTTAAATTTATGAGGTTAGTTCCTGTTTTGTTTTTGGTAGGCAAGTTGCTCACTCATGTGTTGCAGTCACCAAATTAAACAATCAGGACAAACAGTCCTTCAAATGATTTATCCACTTGTACTCCTCTGGTCAGGTATTGCTATAGGGTAATGTGAAAGATGCCAAGAATCCATTAATGAAGGGGAGCCCTTTACTAAATTTCTTGAATCTTTTTTGTGGTTAGGAAAAATTCTCAAATGTTGTAAAGCAGTAAATCACCATTCCTTAATCCTTATAACAACTAATTTACCAGGCATACACGCATAGTAATAGTACATACAAAACGAGAACGAAATTACGAAGTGTTAATATGATATTTAGCTCTGTTCATAATTCCATATAAATGGCAAGCGAATATCTTTAACCTCTCGGTGAGAAAGTTTGTTAAGATTAAGTTTTGACCAAAAAACAGTCCTAAACTAACCAACAAATCTCCTAAAATTACTCAAAATAAATGAGAAAATAATTCCATAAATTAAAGGTGATCTTGGACATACCCATAAAAACACTCCTGTACCCCAACTTTGAAATAAATAAATAAAATTGTTTAAGACACATTTAGGTTCCTAAATTATCCTTTCTTTTATTAAGTATATCAAAAACAAAACAAAACAAATGTTTATCCTTACAGCAAGTACAAACCGTTCGCACTTATTTTTCTTTTTTTCTGTCATTTTTTTTTTCTCCTTTACAAAAAGAATTAGAAAGAGATAAAATTGTAGAATTCAGTGCCATTAATGTATTTTTTTCCTCATTGCAGCTTCTTGCTGTTTTTCTCATTTTCCGCTTGAGAAATTTTCAATTTGATATATTTCTATTAAACTCCTTTAACCCTTCTACAATAATGAAGAAGAAGTAATTGCAATAAGAAAAAAAAAAATCAAATTTGAAACAACTTCTAGAAGAGGAAAAAAAATAATTTGTTTTTTGGGCATTCTTTTACCTTTATTAGAAGTTCTCTTATTGTGTAGTGTGTTGTAGTAACACAAAGATTCTTCAAGGTCCAGAGTATTATTTTCAATTTTTTTTATTTGTTGTTTCCTTTTTGAACAAGTCTCTCGGTCTTTTTGTCTTTTCTCTTTCTTTACTCTTATGGAAATATCTCAAATTAATTTGGAAGATATTATTGGATTGAAGCGAAACTGAGTTAATTATGGGGTAGGGAGTATTTTTATGGGTATGTTACATTGTTTTTATCCGCCATAAGTGTTTTTTTATAGAAAATCTTTAGAATCTAAGCTTTTGACTCGAGACCAGATGCCACCTGTTATTTTTTAATATAAATTATTCTCTTTTTCACCCTTCCAAGATAACTACTTGTTGATAAGATAACTACCAGAATAAGATTGAATAAGATAACTACTTTTAGATAAAATAACTACTAGAACAAAAATAGTAGATTTTGGGTTTGAATAGAATTTAGCAAAAAGTAACGTGTATTGCTCCAAAAGTTAAATTTGACACTACCTGTTTTCATCCGAATGTGGACGTTATAAACTTATACATTTTAAAATCTGAGATGCACCATGTTATAAACTTATATATTTTAAAATGCTGGATGCACCACGTTATAAACTTATACATTTTAAAATGCATACACACCACGATTTTAAAATCAGATACAAAATGTATTTGATTATTTATTTTGTGGGTTTGATTAACTACTATTAAATGAAACGGGTTGGTTTAGGATTTAATGTTTATAAATTTAGGATATAGGGATTAGGGTTTAGTGTCTTAAGGTTTAGACTTTAGGCTTAGGGTCTAGTTTATAGGGGTTATGGTTTAGTGTCTTAAGATTTAGGGTTTAGGCTTAGGGTCTAGTTTATAATGATTTTGGGTTTAGTGTCTAGTGGTTTGGAGTTTAGACTTAACGATTAGTGTCAAATGCCTCCACAAAATATTGGAGGCATAATATTTTTAGTTTTTTCATTACCGAAAAAGCTAGTGTCGTAGGGTGTACTTTCAGGTATAAACATCCCGGGCCACTCATATAGGCCTGATCTTGGTGTATTGCAAAGAAAGTCTTGTCCAAGGGCTCTCATTCCTGCGCACTCATTCACTCTGATGCACCCTAGATGTCCTCTTTTCATTATATGCATTTTTAAATGTGAAGGTAGGTAGTTATAAGTGAATTTTTTGTTTTGTATCTCACTATATTACTGGGTAGATAGTCGGTTATGTTTGTTTCCAAATGAGGATATTTTCGTCTATTCCTGGTAAAGTTGGATAACAGGTGGTTAGTTTCATATTCTGGTCAAATTGGGGTATTAAATTCTAAACAAATTTAAGAGGAGTCTTAAGACTACTAAATATTTATAACTAACTCCTCTAGACTAATTTTCTGTATGTCCAAGATCACCCTAAATTAAACACACCAAAGTACCAAACCCATCAAAATAGAATCTGATATATAAGTCAAACTAATAAAACTCTCGAGTCTAGACAACCTCGACAACATTTTTTCTAACACCGGCCTAGATATTTTCGCCCCCACACCTCCTTCCTTTTCTATAAAATCACTCTTCACTCTCTTCTCATTTTCCTCATCCTCAAAACCCTGAAAAATCTCTCTCCTCTGTTAAATAACCATGGCCACCATGACAACTGCTTTCACTTCTCACATCTCTACACAACCAAAAATATCTTTCTTAGACTCTCAATCTTCCTTCCATGGAATCCCATTTACTCAAACTTGCCTTCAAGTCCAACCACTACGTTCTACATCTCAAAACAACTCCATCTCCATGTCTTCCACATCATCCTATGATCTCAACTCATTTACGTTCGAACCAATCAAGGAATCCATTGTTTCACGAGAAATGACTCGTCGTTATATGATGGACATGATAACTTATGCTGATACTGATGTTGTCGTTGTTGGTGCTGGATCTGCTGGTCTCACTGCTGCATATGAAATCAGCAAGAATCCAAATGTGAACGTTGCTCTTATAGAACAATCTGTCAGTCCAGGTGGAGGAGCTTGGCTTGGGGGACAGCTATTTTCAGCTATGGTGGTTCGCAAACCCGCACATAGGTTTTTGGACGAACTCGAAATCGAGTACGATGAACAGGACACATATGTTGTGATCAAGCATGCTGCCTTGTTCACTTCTACCATTATGAGCAAGCTTCTTGCTAGACCAAATGTGAAGCTGTTCAACGCTGTTGCAGCTGAAGACTTGATTGTGAAAGGTAACAAAGTTGCTGGTGTTGTGACGAACTGGGCTTTGGTTTCTATGAACCATGATACGCAGTCATGCATGGATCCCAATGTTATGGAAGCAAAAATTGTAGTTAGTTCTTGTGGACATGATGGGCCTTTTGGAGCAACTGGTGTCAAAAGGCTTAAGAGTATTGGGCTAATTGATTCAGTTCCTGGTATGAAAGCCCTTGACATGAATACTGCTGAAGATGCTATTGTTAGGCTTACTAGGGAAATTGTCCCTGGCATGATTGTTACTGGAATGGAAGTTGCTGAAATTGATGGTTCTCCAAGAATGGTGAGTTTTTTTTTCTTGATTATAAGCTTGATCCATGATTTTGTTGTACAACTTTAATTTGATGCTGATTTTGGTTTTGATTTTTATTACAGGGACCTACATTTGGGGCAATGATGATATCTGGGCAGAAAGCCGCACATCTGGCTTTGAAAGCACTGGGTCAGCCTAATGTCATTGACGGGACCTACAAAGACGGAAGTATTCACCCTGAGCTGATTCTGGCCGCTGCAGAGACTGCTGAGACTGCTGAGGCATAATCTCTTGGAAGGAACAGTAAGGACCAGTTCTAGGGAGGGGTGGTTGTAGAGGAGGGTGATGTTCATGTGGTGTGGATGTAGTGGTCCATCTTCTTGTTTTCTTTTGGAAGCTGCAGGTAGACGTTGGTGCCTTGGTGGTAGGGCTGCTTGGTGTCCTTTCGTTATATCTACAACTAAATAAAATGTGAATTATGCTGAACTTTCTAATTTACTTTTACTGGGAAACTATTCTAGTTTTCTGTTCTTACTCCATAGAACCACAGGTACTAATTAAATATTGGACGTTACACAAAGGGGAAGGCTCAACTCCGATCCTGAAACACAATTACACATCTTTGATTAACGCTCGGTTTCAATGGACAATAGTAGATATCTTATGATCCATAAGAGCTCTCTTAGATAATTGATTTGAATGTTTGCCTCTATATAAGACTATAACAGAGTTTCATATACTGACATTAGTATTTCACACTTTTCACAGTCAGAATTCATATATAAGCCAACGTCTGTTCCAGTATTTTGACATTGTTCTAGCCGTTTGGGTCTATAATAACTTAGACACCCCAGATTCCCAGGTATGTAAGATTGTGGGACTGGGCTCATCATTTTTCAACCACCATACAGGCCTGTAAAATACAAGAGCAAGGGAGAGCCTCACTATAAACATTAACACAGGGAGCCCAACCAGTCGATACAGGACTATTTTTTTTGCACGCAAGTAGTCGATATAGAACTATAGATATTAGATAACCCATAGACTACAAACTGCTCCCATGCCCAAACTTGCCCAGGAGAAAAGTTGTAGTTCCACGTACATCAGAAACAAGGGGTGTTGCTATGCTCTAAACATATGCTCTGATGTCAGATGTCAATGTTCAAAGTTTGGAACCAATAGCTCTTCTAATCCAAATAACGTACTGAAACAATATATCAAAACAATTCTACCGAATCTTGGCTGAAAATGTTCCAACCTGTTCCCGTCATTCCTAAAACACCATATGACTATATGATCCATAATGCCACATATTGTTCTATGAGTTGCAAATAGAAGGTTGTGACAAGTAATGTTTATATAGCACAAAATGGTTTCTATAATTCTATATAGCAACCAAATTTGTTTATTGCATTCTCAAATGGTAAAAATAGTGTTCAATACATCAGTTCAACGGTCTCCTTAACATAACTGCCTACCTGCCAATTCCACTGAAGCACCAAAGGGCTATGAGCATAAGAAAGCACCAGCGGTCTAGCCCTTTAGACCACATCCAAGATTGTGCTGCCTCAGCACGCCTTAAATCAATTTTATGGCCACATTAAAGGGTCAGGTTTGACAGGCAACTATTTGCTGTCCACAAGATCTCAAGTGCTGATAGGTGGAGAGGCTGCTCGGAAAAACTATTTACCTGCCCGAAAAAACTGTGTAGCTGCCCACAAATTGTTTGGACCAATCAAGAGTTACTGTTTGTGGACAAACCTGTCAAGATTCAAGGTGCTAAAATGTGAAGTCATTTAGGAAAAGTATTGGAATTTGTAGTATACAATTCATTTGCCTCTAGTTTATTTTTGCATCAGAACTGGCATTTTTTTTCGCTAAATGAGGTCAAACATTTTCATTAATTCTTAGACAAACTTCCAAGTCAATTACATAACACTAGTAAAATGCACGTGCTCTACACGTAGATGACAAATAAATGTTTTAAAAAAAGTACGCAAACATACTTTTGTGTTCCAAGTTTTTTTTTCTAAATTCCTTTATAAAATTATGTTACAGTTGTCAATTACTCGATTATAAATAAATTTTGTTGAAGACCCTAGCTTACCTGGCAAACATAGGAAGTGAAGAATAACTGTTTTGTCAAAATGTTAATAAGAAAAATACAATAATTACTCCCTCGGTAGAGATGTGGAAATGAAAAGAGAAAGCAAAATACAAACTCGCTTCTATGAAATAAGCAAATCCCTTAAGAGTAACACTTGAGACCCTTGACTGAAATGCATTACTTTTAAGGCTCTGCAAAACATATAAAAGTTGGTTTAGAAACCATGTTATTGAAATTGAAAGCTCATCAAAGTCTCATAATTGCCGATGCACTGGAACAGACAGAGTTTGTCAAAAACCAAGATTGTACTGAAACTTTTGCACAAACCTTACATTGGACAAACAACCAAAGTTTTATATAACATCCACTGCAGGCTGGGATAGCATAGTCATCACATTCAAATTTGTATGTACTTTAAGTTTCTCCAAAGTTGCACATCATAATCAAAAGAAACATTTTCCTGGAAATCTTGCAATGTATCAAATTCAAATTGCTATTTCATTGTTTAAACAGGGACAATGTTGGAATGAGAATTTGTGCTCCCAACTTTTTCCTAAAGTGAAAAGGCAATAAGCCAATAACAACGTACTTGTGGAAGTATTCAAAAGGGAAAAAAACCAAGTAAGATGGTTCTCCTGTCCTCTATTGAAACACATCATGATAATATTACCAATATGCAGTGAAGTAATTTGAGGTACATTCATCACTAAACCAATATCATATCATAGTTACAGAACAGATTAACCAAATGAAATAAAAGTAAAAAAATAATTGGGGGAAAAAGTATAGCAGATTTAAACATGGGTTCTTAAATATCAATAGCCATTATCTTTCTAGTAGAGCAGATATTAATGCCATAACACATCTAAATAATCAAACAAAACAACTAAATATTCATTACCAGTACACAAAAGTGTAAGTTCATTAATATGTCAAGATTCTTGAAAAATAATTCCCAATTAGACTAACTATCAAACACTTTTAACCATATTTAACTACTACTAAATTCCCCAACCCCTAAAACAGAAGACACCCTAACCAACTACTCCTACCCAACCCCAAATTCTCATATGTAAAGCCCTGTCACCACAGATTCTCCAAGCCAACTAAATATCTTGGGCATAATAATAACCCTCTTAGCATAATATACTACGCTACCTATTCATATACATAAGTCAATGCAAAGTGCTAACTGGTACCACAATGAAGCATTTATTGATCTTAAATTCATTAGGAGTAAGACTTAGGTAGTGTAATACTTGAACATTTTGCATGCCATTAGGGAGTGGTTTGGTTGCTGCTGCTACCATAAAATGCATAATCGTGACCTTTGGCTGGAGAATTTAACGTTTACCGATCTTAAATTCATTAGGAGTAAGACCTAGGTAGTGTAATACTTGAACGTTTTGCATGCCATTAGTGAGTGGTTTGGTTGTTGCCGCTGCCATAAAATGTATAATCGTTACCTTCGGCTAGAGAATTTTCAGCGAGCCAACATAAATTATACTCTCTTTGAGATTTGAGATAGGCGTATATTTGATAAACTACATCTCCATAACTTATTATAAATTTCAAGACTTACCTACCTTTAAAAAAAATCATTCTAAAAAGAAAGCATTGAATTTTAGATTAGATAGTCCTAAGGAAACAATAAGTTCAAATCGACAAATCTAGGAACAATATACTTGTTCTCTCCAACCTATTGTGATAATGTATCCCTTAAAAAATGCCATGTTAAATGGTGTGACATCGCATCACATGGGTATCGAAGACAACTTGGACAATCTTAGCTTGAACTATATATAATAGAAAATCAACACGTGTTTTCTACTTATAATGAATATAATACTTATAAGGGCATCTCTAATAGGGGTGTAAACTGTATAGAGTATAAGGTTTACACTCCAAGTGTCAAAAAACTCTTTCCAATGGGGGTGGTATACCGTAGGTAATAGACTATTAGTTGATAGAGGAGGGGGGAATTCCCCATCTTGCTATCAGTTGATAAATAGCTCGGTCGACACTTTAACCAACGTCCGAACAAAAAATTTCGGACGTCACTTTAAGTCACGTCCCTTTCTAGTTCTAAAGTCATAATTTGCAATTTTTTTAACTCAGACGTCCCAGTTTAAATTAAAAAGAGACGTCACTTTAAGTGACGTCTGAGTTTAAAATCCAAATTTTTTTACACTTTTCTATTAGGGACTATAAAGTGTGGATATTTATATGTTATACAATAGTATGCAATTAGAGTTGTAAAATCCTAATAACACCTATGTGGAGCCTGCGTGGAGGTATAATTTTACACCCCCCATTGGAGATGCCCTAATAGTTAGACTTATACTTATAAGACAATCACAGCATATAACACTTCAAATATACAAAGCTATGGTAATAATGTGTCTACTGGATCAATATTAGAAAGCAGATTGATCAAAATAGACCAATGTGAATAACGAAAATAGTAGCAAAATGAAAATTACTCACACTACTTACTTAACCAAGACAATGCTAACAAATAACAATACTACTCGTGATTTAAAAAAAAACACCTGAAAAAGTAAAAAAATGACTCCTCAAATACTCTCATTACTCCAGATGAAGCAAACAACAATCCTTCCACATATTGATAAAAGAAACATTTCAAAAATGTTTTTAATTTGGTGATATGCAAACTACAGCAGAGCACCAAATTATTCTTGTTTCCTTCAAACCAAATGGTAGATACTATTTCTTGGGATTGATAAATTGATATGGAAGCCCCTCCATCTAGATGGCATAATTAAGGCATTTTGAAATAAGACCTACTAAGGGTGTGACAATACCGCATACGACACACCACACAAAAAATCAACTATGGAAAGATGCGACTTGTGGGTAGATCAAAGGAAGATAAAGTAACCTGATAAATAGGTTGCATTTTCTTATCCAAAATCTTCATTATTGCACTGGTGCAAGAGAGGTAAAGGTAAGGACTGTTACCATGCTAACAAAAGAAAAAGTTAACATAAATTGGACTCTCCATTCCTACCAATAGCAGGCGCCCTCTTAAACTTACATCCCACCCCCATCAGCCCATGTAGGTGCTCTTAGCAACAGGCTTTGACTTTTTGTCCATTGTTAAGGAGTCAGGACTTTTTGTTCATTTCATGGACAACTCTCAAGGATGGGAAGATCTACTAAGGTTCTCCAGCAGACTCTTTTTTATAGATAAATCCAGATTATATTGAAAGAAAAAATTCATGATAATAGTACAGTACCCAATTAAAATCCTAGAAATGATTTAAAATCCCAACTGACGCATTATGCTGCCAACATAGAAAAAGTTATAAAACATTAGAAAACCAAACATCAATATCTGATCATCCTTCCGCTCGTACTTCCTTTAACTGGCACCATAGTTTGATTGCAGTTTTACCTGTACCAAGAGGAGAATAGTAGTAATCAATCACCACCAGCCTTCTGATAAACATAAGTCAAACCACACTTGCCGCAGTAATGCCTGTCAAAATGATTGGCCATAAAAGTGCCAGCACCACACTCCTGATTAGGACATTCTTTCCTCAGCTTCTGCACTTTACCAGAGTCATCCACTTTGTAAAACTGCAAAACAGCAAGCTTAACCTTCTTATGTTTATGCTTAATCATCTTGGGCATTGGTGTAAGTCTTCTTCTTCCTCTTCTTTGCACCTCCACGGAGATGGAGGACCGAATGAAGCGTTGACTCTTTCTGGTGTCCGACCGTCTTCCAGCGAAGATTAAACACTGCTAGTCTGGTGGAATTCCTTCCTTGTCTTGGATCTTCGCTTTCACATTGTCGATGGTGTCACTTGACTCGACTTCTAGTTTTATTGTCTTGCCCATCAGGGTGGTCACAAAGATCTGCACCTTTTTTTTCTTTGGTTGCAGGTTCTCCAGCAGACTACCAACAACTATCTTCTCAAATATCCACTAAGGTTTAGCATTTTATTCCTGACCACTTTGAATGCCAAAATATCATTAAATCTTCCAAAAACTTGCACATACCCTGCCAAACAAAATAACTAAAATGATTACTAAGGTGCTATGTCAAAAACATACCTATATAGGCTAACCCCTAGTGCTTAGAGCTCAACTGCCTAAGGCTGCATATGCTTACCAACCGGCGGCAGTGCCTGTAACAGTTATGCAAAAGACTTCAAGTACGATAAATATTTTTAAGCTCAATTAAGTTGTAACTCACATTGGCAAGCTTCTACATAATTAAACTAATTTCATAAACGCCATAGCATGCCCACGTAATTGATCGGCCTATTTAAGCCATAACTGGAGTCCCAGCCCTTATGGTAGATTGGTCTAGATGCCCTGACCTAATAGGCTTAAGTTTTTGATCACTTAGTGCAAAAAGAAATACAATAGCCTTGCTATCATAACACACATTAGCAGCACTTTATTACCATGCGAACTACTTTAACAATATAGGATTGATAACCTAAAACTCCACTATTTCGGATAGTATTTATGGTTCTACCTTTTCCTTTGTAACTGGCTTTCATGTGATTATAGGTACTCTTTTTATCGTCATGTTGAGCTAGAACTGCCCCTAGCGCTGTTTCAGTGATAGAAACATAAAGGAGCAGAGGCCTTCCTACACAGGTGTTGATAAGACAGGTACGTTCATGAGGTACAACTTCAGTTTCCTTCAGTCCTCTTGACAACATACACTTTAATAGCAGCATGGAAGTGAGCTAATTCAAACATACAAATTGATAGACAACTCTCTATGATGGATGTTCATAGAGTTATAGTACCAATAATCTATGAATCACCTAGACCTTAAACATGCTTGATATCTAGACATGCCCACTTTGAATGATGGAACACAGTTGCATACATAATAGTTCATTCATAGACTAAATGCTATTACCATATTCTCTTTTGGATAACTAAGATACGCAAATAACTTTATAACATATGAAAGTAATGCAATAGTATGTGTATATGACTCTAATGGTTATGAAAGTGTCTAATAAATAATAATAACCTGACAAAGGGGCATCAATTAAAAAGAAAAAAACACGATATAGGATTAGTACTAACCCTAAGGACATCAAATTAAATTGATGATGTTGAAATCAGACATTGTATGCAATTTCAGTTTCAAACTTCAAAAAATCATACTAAGATGCAAAACAAATCAATAAGGTTACAAGTGATAGTTTGATGGAAATTGGTAGTCTAAAACTAACCTTCTTCCTTCTTTTTATTAGAGGTTGCTAGTAATGATTCTTCTACTTATGTGTAACTTCCATCATCTTCAACCTAATATTTTGAATACCAAATAACAAAAAAGTCCTCGATTAAAATACCAAATTAAAGTCCCAACTCCTTGTAGAAAAAAAACCAACCATGATCAAGTAGATTTTTTTTTTGTAAACACTCAAATCCAATTTTTGTGAAGATTCTGAAATTGGCACCTCATTTTTATTAAAGTATGAGTGGAAAATCAAGGAACGGGACACACTTCCTAGCATCTTGAAAAGCCCATGCAATCATTCCAGTGTCCAATACTCCGAAAAAGAAAATATGTATTGACTAATCTAGGTGAAGAAGTATCAAGAGGTGCTCAAGGATTATGTAATACCTCCAAATACATAGAATATATAGTCTATATTCGCATTTTTCTTCAATCAGTAATACATTCAATTACGCCCACCGTCACAGATGCTATCGAACCCCAATAACTACTTAAACTAAATCTTGGGACTAATCGAAGCCATGATATGGTAAACATCAAAATTCTGTTATTATGCGTATCTACGCCCCACGTATAGAGTAGGAAATTGACCAACATTGCTATATTTCACATAATATGTAAATGCTAAAGAGTATATATGGCATGTGGATAGCAACCAACTTGTAAACCATGTCGTCCAACATGGTACTTGTTATCACCTTCAAGATTTTCAACTCCAACATACTTGTCAAGAGAAGCATAAACATCCAGACCACTGCACCTTTAACATCCAGCTGAAGGTCTGCCACACACATTTTTTCATATTTATGTAAGAACAAAAACCTTATTTTCTAAACGTATAAAGTTTTGACTTTAGCGTAGAAAGAATACCATAAATGACTCCTTCGACATAGAACTGTGATCCACGTTCATGAATTGAATAAAACTTATGAGATCCCCTTCAAATAACCGTTATATGGTAGGTACCCTATGCAATAGTTCCCTGCATTAATAAACACATATCTCATACTACCTCACAAAACCCAAGGCCACAATACAATAACACCTCAAAGCAACTTAGACCATCTCAAACATGCCCTCAGCATAAAACCACAACATAATACCTTCATTTTGTATTCAAGCTTTTCGCAAAGAACCCTATTGAGTTCTTGCACGTCATGCTGCATGGAAGAATCATCTGTATCCCATCCAAAATATTTGGTCAGCTCTTCTGTCGCAACACTATTCTCGGCTTCTCGTTATATTGGAACTCATAGAACAAACTCTACAAAGCTAGAATGAGGCTTCTTGATTGCATATCACTAACTGTTAACTGTTGTTGGCATGTGGTAAACAACCTGTAGTCCAATAAAAGTACAACTTAAAACACAATCTTCTTTTAAAAAAACAGTTAGAGAGATATATAGAGAGAGACATTAGAGAAAAAAAGAAAGTGTTCTAGATACCAACCTTCCTTAAGTGAGGAGTGTGATGAGTCTGAAGTAGAGATAGATACCCAGAACTTCTTTTTCATCTCCAGAACTTGACCAGGTATTATGTGTTGTTAATGCCCATTCTCAATATTCAAGTATAACTAAAAGATAGAAACCTCACTTATTTCATTTTCACTGAAGAGTTCACTGTGCACAACGTTGTTAGCAAAACAATGTGATTCCAAAACAAAATTCGATTGTATATCGAAACAAAGTGCTTTCGAGTCAGATATGACCATCTACCATTTAGTGTTAACTGATTCCACAACAAAAATAATTGTTGACAACAAAAAGAACACAAAAAACAATGAAAAATCATAACTAAAAAAATCCATCAATCTTCAAATGAACACTGCATAAATCCCCATTGGTCATGGAGTCATGCAGCTAGCACTTAGATAAAATACAATTTCTTTGGAAATAATAGTGAATTCTTTGAAACTAATAGTGTAAAGTAGAAGTAAGGGTAAAGTATGTGCACTTACTCTTGGATGGAAAGAAATGTTGATTATGGGATAAAGAAATAACAATGTCAAGGTGATCAAGGTATTGTTCAGTAAACAAAAACTCTGTATGATTTTACAAGCATTCAATTTCCTGGGTATACTACCCTATACATGAAACAATCCTTACAAAGACTTACCTTGAGAGAAAGTTTGAAAGCCCCCATATAATAGAATGGACGTGCTTTGAGAAACCAAACCTCATATAAGCCTCCAACTTCGCATCCCATACTTTTTAACATTTTCTTCCAGCATTATTTTCTTAATTTCTTCACATTATTAAAGCCAAGAAAGATTCATAAAAATGAGTTTAAAAAATACCTGTGAGAAATCATTTAAATACGCATGCACTGTGTTCTTTTAAAATTTAACAACCCCCATATAATGAGTGGGTTAGTATCAAACCTGAATAGAAAAAAGAAAAAGATAATCGAATTAGTATAGTCGAAACTGATTGAGGAATCTGAAGTTGTTATTGTTGGTGTTGTTGTAGTTGGATTTGTGTGTGTTAGAGAAACTAATTGAGGAATCTGAAGTTGAGATTTTTTTTGTTATTCAGAGATGTAGGGGTGTTGACGATGATTTGTTGAAGGTGCGAAGATGGGCCCATAAAACCCCAGCGAGAATTTGAAGAGCAATGAGAGAGAGAAGGGAGATAGAGAGAAGCACAATTTGAAATGGAGAAGATTGAGAAGAAACGATGCAACACTGGAAGAGGAAGGGATTTCCTAATGGCTAATTAAAGTTGGTATTAATGGCTAATTAAAGTTGGTATTTATGGTGGCATACAATTCAAATGATGCGTGGATTTTGTATTTTTATTCACCAACACATGAAATGACCAATTACTCCCCTTAAAGTGCCCTAATCAATACTTTAATTTAAGGACACAACACCGGTAGGTGTAAATCTTTGGATCAATTCCTTTTATGTCATCAAGAGACCAACTAATGGCAGAACGATGTTCTTGAATCACTCTAATCAAGCACTCTTCTTCCTCTTTTGACAACTGGGATGAAATGATGATGGCATGTGTACCATCTATATCAAGATAGATATATTTTAGGCCAGGAGGGAGATGCTTAAGAGTAGGAGTAGGTGTTGTGGGTAACAATGTCTCTACAGAATTCTGTTCTTCCACTGAAAACACCTGTGCTGGTGATATCTCTTTATGTTCAAGTAACTCATCATCTGAAGTGCATAAGGGAACTGATTCCAAAGTTTTCGAGGTATCTTCTTTATATTGATCCATATCGAACTCTGAATCTCTGAAGGATAAGAACTTATGCACCTCATTTTCTGGGAAAGTCCGGTTATAATAATACTCTTGCACTACACTGTCTATCATACTAACTTCGTCATCCAACTCTTTTTCCATCTGCTATTGCATCATCTTGAAAACATTGACTTCTACTGAGAGGTTCCCGAAAGACATGGTTATAGATCCATTATGGCAATTTATGAGGGCGTTGGTACTTGCCAAGAATGGGTGCCCTAGAATGATGGGTATGGAATCATGAGCAATTTCGGTGTCGAGGATAACGAAATCAATAAGGTAGTAAAAATTCTTAACCTTGACAAGCACATTTTCGATCACTCCTTTTGGGTATTTGATGGATCGGTCGGCTAATTGCAATGTCATGGTGGTAGGTGTAAGCTCGTTGAAACTGAGTTGTTTAAATAGGTAGTATGGAAAGAGGTTAATGCTTGCTCTAAGATCGAGCAAGGTAGTTGTAGTGTACTTGTCTCTTATAGTGCAAGGGATGGTAGGATGACCAGGATCTTTATATTTGACGATTCCGTTGGTCTCTGTGAGAGATGGAAATTGTTATATAAGAAAGGCATCTTTTGGAATGTTAGTTTTCCTTTTATTTGTGCATATATCCTTAAAAAACATGGCATGTTTGGGTAAATGTTTGATGACATTAAGAAATGGTAGGTTTATGGTTAGACTTTTGAATGTTTCTCTGATTTTATCAAAATTTTCATCCTCCTTGGGTGTCATTAGGCGAGCTGGAAAAGGTGCCTTTGGTTTATATTGTCAAACTGTGTTTGGTGGAGGAACTGTTAATTTAAGGACTGGAACATTGATAGGGATATGTGGTGGTATTATTTCTGGTTCTGGTACTGGAATGGTTACCTCTACAGGTGTAGGGTCTTCTGGTAAGACTACTTTGTTGTTAACAGTTTTGCCAGATCGCAACGTTGTGACTACCTTAATCTCTTGGGTTTTAAAGTTTTAAAGTTTTGATCTTTTTGTCTTTTATCTTGGGTTAACAAGTTAAGAGATTATTGCATAGATGCTAGGATCTGGGTTTGCTGTTGCATGACAGATATAATTATTTCGGTAGGCTTATCTGTTTGGACACTAGTTGATGGTGTAACGGGAACTAGGTCTCTTTGGTTGTTGATAGGTGGGTTTTGATAGTTCTGGTTAAACTGGGATGGAACCAATACTCTGTTTTGATTGTTATAGATATCTTGTCTTTGTCCTTGTCTGAATGTATTTGTTGGTTTGTTGAACCCTAGTGGTGTTTGGTTTTGTGGAATGTTGGTCCATGCGAAGTTTGGATGTTGTCTCTACGGCACATTTGGTACATTGGAAGCACATACTTCTTCTGGCTGAAGTGATGATAGGTTTGTGATCAAGGGACAGTTGGCATCTATATGATTTAAGCTTAGACAGAAATTGCATGGTGAGGTATTTATGTTCATGACAGGATGAGGGGTTTGGTCTTTTTGTTTGGTTGTGAGGGCATCTATCTTTCTTGTGAGGGTTTCGATTAGGGTTTTGATTTCTGGATCTGATTTTACCTAAAAAATACCACTAGCCTTAGATGTACTGGGTTGGACTATTCTGGAATTGTTTATGTCACCCCAATGGGTACTCTTTTCAGCTTGGTTTTCAATAAAGGTTAAGGCTTCAGTCGTACCTCTATCCAAAAAATTACCATTACTCATTATGTCGAGGTTTACTTTGTGTTATGGGAGAAAGCCCTTGAAGAAACATTGGACAAGAGTGGATTTTTCTAGTTTATGGTGAGGACATGAATGGAGTAGGTCAGAGAATCTATCCCATGCTTCGGACAATGTCTCACTCGGACTTTGTCTGAAGAACTGTATCTCTTATCTCTTATGTTTTCTTCGGCGGAAAGTACTTCTTCATGAAGGAGAACACAACCTTTTCCCATGAATTGAAAGAGTTGGCCTTCTATGAGAGAAGCCAAGCGTGACTCTTACCAGCTAGAGTGAAAGGAAACCCTTGTAGCTTAACCTAATCGTCGGTGACGCCCGAATGATGAAAAGTATTACATACTTCATGTATTCGGCGTAGATGCTTGTACGGTAACTCGTGTTCTAACCTGTGGAAGATGGGTAGAAGATTGAACACATTCAGTGGAATCCTAAAATCGCTCGTAAGCAGTGTGAGTCGTATACAAGATGGAGGCCCATCTTGCAACGGTGTGTAGAAGTTGAAGAGAGGCTCTTCAGCTTGCACTACTTCGTCAGCCATCTTAAGAGATGGAGGACTAGAAACAGGAGATTGTCTAGGGCGACGAGCTCTCCTACATGAGTAAGTTTTATTCTTGCTAATACTAGAAGTGCCTGAACGCAGTATCATATACTTTTAGCAAGACCCCAAAAGGTTCAATGTATGCTCAAGAATTCGAAATTCGTTTTTTTGCAAGTATTGAGTTTTGAAAACTTTGCTTTTGGTCTATATTTTACTATGCCCTGTTCAGAGGAACAATTGGGCGCGAGACTAGGATGGCTCTGCTACACGTCTCAGAAGAGTAGGTAGTCACTTTACCAAGTGGTGTGCTACCAATAATCTCACTCATGATGAATATGGGGGAGGGGAGTGAGGAAGATAGTTGGTCCACCAAAATTTGGTAACTAATTACTCTAAATCTTCGTGGGTATATTTTTTGTCCTTTTTCTGGAGGAGTGTGACTACTTTGGGCTTTAGTTGATTGATTTTAATTCATTTTTTTAGGTCTAAGGCTTTCAAGAATCAAGCAAAGTCCAATTTACCTACATTGGGTAATGACTTCCCAATGGTTGTTATGTGGCTTGGGTTTAAGGGCCCAAACTTAAAACTAAACTAATATTATACTAATCTAATTAACTAGTTTTAGATTAATAACCCAGATTAACTAGAGTCAAATGGACTTAGAGTGTTGATTACCAAGTTGATTCAAAGTGTGTGAGCTATGATCTACAACTTGCCTCACACACTTGAACTTCCCAAGGCAATTAGAACTCTAATCCCTTGGTAAGTATATAACTTAAACCAAGTTTAACTCATGTTCATCATAAGAAATCAATCAAAAACCATTTTTTTTTAATCTCTAACTATTACAAACAAGTTCCACTGACTTCTCCTACTCTATTACAAAATCTAGGCTCAAAGTATAGGTACACACTTCAAAACAACTAATACTGGAAAAAAATCAGTCTTGGTATCTTTGGCGTGGTGAGGCGGTTGCCGCCCGGCTAAAGGCCTTGATCACTCATTCGGTTCCTAATATTATTCGCCGGTTTTGTCTATGTCTTCAACTCTTTTCGAGGTTGTTGGTTCCACACCCTGATTTGCAAGAAAGTGGATTAGTACTGAAAAATAATAAAATAAAATGATGAAAAATTGAAAAAAATAGAAATGGAGAGATGAGAATGATGCTCCCTTCTTAGATTCTAAACCAATTACTCTTACTCCTTCAATCCATGATGGCGACACCATTTGAAGCTTTCAATAGTGGTAGTAACTTCAAAAGAGTTTGTTTTTAGAAGTGAGGTTTATCCTAAATTGGTTAGAGTTTGAGTGAAGGAGACGTGAAGAAGAAAGGTAGGCTCTTATATGGATTAGAATGGTTCTAAGCTAATGAAAACTTGAAAGCTTTGATTGTTTGTATTGAAATGACTTGAAAACATTGAAACGGAAGATTGATTAAAATTTGAAATAAGAACAACAAGATGAAAGGAAGATTGAAATAAGAACAAGAAAATAACAAGTTTGATTGAAATAAGAACAAGTAAATAACAAGTTGATTGAAATAAAATAAAACAACAAGAAATGTAAAAACATGAATTGAAAAACAAGACAAGAAATTAAACAAACCAAATAGTTTGGATCCTAAGACAATGGATGGTTTTTCTCTCTCTTACTTTTTGCTTATATACCCCTACTTTTGCCTTTTACAGATTTGCCTTTCTCCATTACAAACTAGATACCTCACACTTCACTTTTACTTTTGCTTTTTGGTGCCTTCTTGACCAAGATAGGGTTAGGGAGAAAGTCATCATATTTTGAGATAAGAGCCTCCATCTCTGGTCTTCTCAATTGAGGACTTTGACTTTTGACCTTGACCTTTGACTTTGACCGTTAGCTTTGACTTTTTCAGCACTTTTCCATATTAGCTTCTAGTCTTCATAATAAGTGTGATTAAGGCTCCTTTTGGTGTTAAGACACATCTTTTATGATAAGTTGTCTGAAGTACTCCTTAACTTGAAAAAGATAGTAAAAGCTATGAATTGTCTTTTCGTTAAGCGTAAGAAAAGCTGTAATGCGGCAATATACGGGTGATAAAACGCACATTTAGGAGTAGATCAGTGCTCATGCAATATCAACAATTTTTTTGTAGAAAAGAGAATCTTGACAGCTGATAAGAGCCCAAAACTGTAGTTTTAACCCTGTAACAGTCATACTATTAGACCAATTATGTGAGTAATAATTAAGAGTTAACACTGATTACGTGTTTTTATGCATTTCAGGCTTCAAAGTCCATTATGTGCAGAAATGTGCCACTTTAGCGAGATAAAGGAGCAAAGGTCGGTTACTAAGGAGTTCCGTGATTAAAGGCCAAGATTCAAGAAGATAAAGCCTTTCTAAAGCCCGGTCAAAAGCTGAAAAGTCGACGCGGGCAGAAACAATACACAAGTCAGCAGAACTTCTGAAGGCCGTATCTTTGGACTCAGACCTCGGAATGGGGCCTACCTTATGTCAAAACGACCGACTCGGAAAGAGCTTTCCAATGGTCCAAGCCTTGACCCAATTAGAGGAGCAAAAGTGGACGAAAAATCTGTTGAAGCCAACTGCAGCTGAAGAGGCCTTTTTGGACTGAAAGAATTGGGTTTTGGGCCTGATTCTCTGGCCCAAAACATGGCTCCAAGCCCATGCACGATTTTTGGATCTGAATGTATAAAAACCAAAGCTTCACTCTTTGTTAATGGTAGATAGTTAGACCTAGATTAAAGATTAGATTAGTAGCCTCCATTAATTAATTCTAGATCTAGTTTTCCTTAGATTTAATTAGTTTAATTTAATTAGTTTCATATCTTGTTTTTATTTAATTCCTTGAATGATTGTTCGCCATTTAATTAGATAAATAAAATAGTTATTATTATTCAATTTCGATTTTTGTCATTTACAATTTATTAGATCTAATTTCAATTCTTGTTATCATTCAATTCTTAGTTATTAATTAGATTTCGATTATTGTTTAGTTAAATTTCATAAAGTTAGAATCTTTCTAATATGTTGTATTCAATTTCAATGGAAAATGATGGTTTGATGAATCAAGACTAAAACCTCCATTAGAGGGGTTGATGAAGCCTTGATGAAAACTTAGTTGTATAGTATAGAAGCGTTGTAGAGTCTATTCCATTCTAGAAGGTTGTATTTCGCCATGAGAATGGGTGGACGACCTCACATGCTAGTTATAATTGGTAGAAATGCCATGTTAATTAGGGATTAGAACGAGCAATTCTTACCGTAAGAACGTAAGAATTGGATTACAACGATCTATTCTAGGTGATTAAGTTGGATTCGAGGTGGATTCAATTCCCCTAATTCTTTATCTAGATTCAAGAACATTAGTATTTCCATATATTTCGTAGTGACATTCAACATATTGCTTTTCATATTGTATCGTAGTATAATTCCCCCTCGTAAAACTCTCATTGACTTAAGACTGATTAATTATATTAGAAAACAATTCCATGCTAGAGCACTAGGAGTGGAACGAATTTGTTTACTCCACTCTATTTCGATAGACTTGAGAGTAGGAAACTTTGATAACATAGCAACATAAATAGTTTAGTTTACTTACGTTTTGATTTCATCGTTCATTTCGTAGGTAGACTAATCATTTTATCTTTTATCAAATGGCGCCGCTGCCATCTTAGTTGCACTTTAGCATTGTTTTCATAGTAGAATTAGTCATTTTTAAGTCCCATTAAACCCACCCACCCTTGTTTGATTCATACTGTGGTTATTCGTTTCAGCGTTGAAAAATTCCGGGACAGAATTACACGGAGCGCGCCTGCGCCCTATAGTCTGGACTTCGAGCGCAACCCGCCCTCATCTTGGCGAGCGACCATACCACTTATGGACTTCGAGCGACCAGCGCCACTTTATCGGACCTCGGCGACCGCCCTCATACCAAGCGCGACCCGCGCTCACTTACTGGACTAGGAGCGCGACCGTGCCCTATGCAAGCGCGACCGCGCCCTATGCAAAATTTTGCGGATTTCTGAGTTTGTTTGAACCCGATTTTTAAGTTTTTTCAGGTGTTCTAACTTGTTATTTACACCTTGAACACGTAAACAAGGCGCTATTCATAAAAGCGAAGCAAGGACGCTATCGGTATTCCTTTCTTCCATACCTCGCATCTCCAGTTAGAGGTTCATACTAATATATTAAGATTATTTGGATTGTTTTCGTGTTTAGACTTAGACTTGCATGAGATTAAGGTCTGGTCGGAGAAAAACACCGAACGTAATTAACCGTCAACAAACAAACATATCGAGTATACCAATCACTACACCTCTAACTACTATCCCACCAACCATACCTGACATAATGGCTGAAGAAAGAGAGACTCCTCTCTCCTACTTCTACAAAGCTTTGAGCGATAGCCCTAAATCTTACATCGTTCTAGCAGACCCAGTGGGGGATTTTCAAATCCCCCCAAACATATTTAATTTGTTACCCGTTTTCCATGGTTTAGGCCATGAAAAACCTTACCAGCACATGCGTAGGATTGAACAAGTCCTTACAACATTCCACCATCCTACGGTTGGTGCGGAACAAATTAAATTGAGGGTATTCCCTTTCACCTTAGCTGATAAAGGCGTCTTGGTTAACGCCCAAGCCTAATTAAATGGACTCATGGGCCAAACTTGTTTAGCTGTTTATGGAACATTTTACCCCTAAAGGCGGATGAAATGCTTTCCAAGATTCACTTCTTTTCGGCCGAGAATCCTCATGAATCATTTTCAGAGGCTTGGAATCATTTCACCTATCTGCTTATAGAGTGTCCACACCATAATCTAGCAAAAGACACGTTAGTGCGTGCCTTTTTCAAAGGACTTCAACATCACCATAAAGAAGTCCTTGACATAATGAATGGGGGTAGTTTCCTAAGTAAAGGAGCCTCGGAGGCTTACAAATTTTTAGAAGAACAAACTAAACGCAATAACAATTGGGAGTGATGATATCCCCCGCTTTGCTAGTTCTTCTTCAACAGTTAAGGCCGCCGGTATGTTTGAGATGAAACCCGATCCAGAACTTAAAAATTTAATCGAATCTCTAACTAAAAAGGTAGAGGCTATTTCTATTCAACAAAAGCCTATCCCGTCATGAATGTAAATTCAAATCCATGTAGTTTCTGTTGGAGTCCCTAGCATCCCGACTCCCAACTGTCCTATAGCCTATGAACATTCTTGTTCCATTAATAGTGAACCTAACGCCCGCGGAGACAAAAAATCCCAACTTCCGGTTGGAGAAATAACCAACAAGTCACACCTACGAGGGTACAATAATCAATATGTTAGGCCAACGCACAGTTATAACCAAGCTCCACCACAACAAGGACAGGATCAGGGTAATTATAATAATTATAACAACCAAGCGCAACCTCGACAAAGTCAAGCACAAGGTCAATGTAGTTATAATAATTATAATGCTAATAGAGGTATCGTTACGGTAAATAATAACTATCACAATCCGCCCATAAATAATCAACGCGAGATAGTTCCATCCACACCACCCGACTACTACTACACCCACACAACCCGGATCGTCTTGACACCTTCATACAAGTGAGCCAACAACTTTTCCAAACCATGGCTCAATCTAACCAACACATTCTACAATCCGTTAATAATTTAAACCAACAGTTAGCCCAAGAGAAACCAACCAAAGGCGTGTTTCTAGGCCAAGCGATACCCAACCCTAGAACGACAAACACACGGCCTTTGAGGTAAACGGTAATACTAGTGCGGAAACGACAACCGTGGGTGAGCTAAATGCCATCACCACTCTCCGCTACGGAAGAGTGGTTGATAACAAAGTAACTATGCCTATAGTTACCCCATCAATATCCTCCTACACGGATGTCGAACTAGATACCCGAAATAGAAACCAAGAATCTACCACCGTAGAGGTACCGGTTAAACCACAACCTAAGAAACAGAAAGCCAAGGTTACACATCAAGTCGAGCCATACGCTAAATATAGAAGCTAAACCACTTTGTTCCCTCGAGAAATTAGCCATGCTAACCAGGGATACTAACTTTGAAGACATTAGGAACGTTTTCAAAAATCTAACGATAAACCTTCCTTTTCTCCGCTATATAAAAAGCTACCTAACCACGCTAAGTTTCTTAAGGAGTTGTGCACTACTAGGCGTAAGACCAACATACCTAAAGATGCCTTTCTAACTGAGCAGTTCCCAACTTTATCCGAAAATAATGGAATTGTTAAGTACAAGGACCACAGTGGTTCTCTATCATATAATGCACCTTAGGAGATTCTCACACGACGACCCGCTTACTAGACACGGGGGCTAGTGTTAACTTACTCCGTTTTATTTGTATAAACAAATAGGTCTAGAGGAGATGCAACCTACTAAAATGACATTATAATTAGGCGATCGGTCTATTAAGTATCCTAAGGGTGTGGTTGAAAACGTCTTTGGTTAAAGTCCAAAATTTTTACTACCCAAAATTTACCGTTATCCTCGACCGCGAAAGTCACTAACGACTCTGTACCTATCATTTTAGGGCGTCCCTTCTTGGCTACTGCCAACGGCTCATAAACCGCCGCGATGGTTCTATGTCCTTGTCCTTTGGCAATCTTTACGTTGAGGTAAATGTTTTCAAAACGAGGACCGCGATATCGATTCATCTACAAATGGCGAGGTTAGCATGATTGAGAGCTTAGCTCAAGATTACTTCAAAAACATGTTTCCGGAGAAACAAATTAACAAATTCCTTTCCTTCGGAAATTCCGACTTTAACAATGACTCCCTGGTAGTAGACGAAATCGAAGAAGAATTCCTCGCAACTCTTTTGCACCGCTTCTTTACCACTTCAGAGAGTCCCCTTGCCAACAACCATTCATCCCTTGATGCTATGACGGAAGATGAATTTTTCAATCTCTATCCCATGATCCCTTTGACCCACCTATTGAGGAATGTCTTACATATATCAAGATTTCGATGATGTGGACTTGAGAGCTCTAGCTGAGAATCATTCACCTTCCATCACCAATATTCCCCACCCTCCACCTTTTCAAAGGAACCTCGAGTTTGCACTTTCGATCCTTTAGTTTCTCCTATGCTTCTCGTGATTTTTTTAAATCCACCTAATAAACAAATACTTCCCAAGGATAAACCACTTGACACCTTCATTTTCAGACTTGAGGCGGTCCCCTAACTACACCATGAATGAGTTTTGTGCTAAACCCACATCCTCATTTTTTCCATGCTTTCCCTCTAAAACTTATCCCAATCTACCATATTTTCCACAACCATTCACTTTTCCACACTTATTCACTAGGACACCCTCTCGTTCAAAGATGAAACATAAGGTGCATGCTCGGTTTTGTTATAGGTCTATCCGACTTCGCTTTCATTCCACTAGGCTGCGTCGTAGGAAATCTTGGTGCTTGATTGTGTTTGGATATGTTTTCTGCGATATTTATTTATGGAACGATCCACAACTATTTCGGTTGTTGATATATGATAAACTACATATTCATTCATATATTTAGATAAAGTCTCAAGTATCTGACTATAAACGACTCAATTTGTGTTTGGTGCATTTCCTTTCATTTCCATATATTGGTGAATGCACCATTCAGGTAATCGGGCCCTCCCTATGGAGTGTGTGGCTGTAAGTACCGGATCCTAAGTCCACGTTTCACATAATTCACGTTTTCCACTCTTGCATGTTTTCTTGGTTTTGAGTCATGTTTCTCTATGGTGTGAATTATGTCTTTATCGCTTATTGTTTTCCTTTATATTAAACCTAATTCATAAAAAAAAAAAAAAAAAAAAAAGTTTAAAGCTATAAAAATAGTAATCTAGCAAGTCTCGGGAATCTGACTTTAAAAGACCCACGTTTTAAAACAAATTTTTACAAACCTGTTTTCAAAAATTTGTTTGGGGGAATAAGTGTTAGTTTTTCCATTCTTGATCACTCAAATTCCTATTCTTACCCCCACCTCGCTCCTTGAAGAGCAGCTAGATTTCTTCTTTTTGTTGTTTTGATGTAGTTTTTTATTATATTTAGTAGATAGGATGTTACGTTGTTAAATTCCGTAGTTAATTTTGACTTTTGTAGTGAAATGTTATTTGAATGACAATATTAATATAATGTCGTTATTTTTCATTGTCGTGATTGTTTAATGTTGATCCCACCTTCCCAAATTGTTTGGGGGTGGTGTTATCTATTCCAAAGATGATTTTATATAAACTTCATTCATTCTACACTCACAACCCACACTACACCTAACTTCCATCACTCACCTTTCACTCCCACGTTTCCCACGTTTCGTCTCATTTATCAATCTTCAGCACCTCGGAGCGCACCTGCGCCCCAGAGGAGCACACTCCCGCCCTACACAATTGTCAGAATTTTGTACAGAGCGACTTCATTCGCTTCAATTTGAGCGACTTCGCTCAAACACTGGAATTCTAAAATCATCGAGGCGCTTTTCATGCGACTTCCGTGGACCAGAAAAATTCCAGTTTTCTGCGGGTTGTTCCCGGGTCATTTGCAGCTGTTCCAGAGCATAGTTTCGTGATGACATCTCCTACAATAATACCAAAACAGTCTTTCGAAGATTTGTTCCAAAGCACTACTTATGGTGCTTGGTCTTGTGAGGCGATCAAACACGTAGACTGGGAACCGCTTATGGTTCTTGCTAGCATTTGTTCTAGGACTTGCCATGCCCGCTGAAATACAAACCCCATGGTGCTATTGGGTAGATAATATGCATGTCTGGGAGATAAGGTAAATTTTTAATTTCATTTAGTGTTTGCTTATGTCCCAAGCAATTTAATTCTGTTAACCCCATAATGGGTGGAACTCTTATAGAGTTGCGTCAGTTTTTTATTTCCTATATTAGTATGTTCTAACCTTGTTTTTTGCGATGTTCCAGAATTTCCGCAGCGTTTCCATGGTATTTTTTCTACCCTCTTTATTTAAATGCTTTGAGGACAAAGCATGTTTCTTGTTTGGGGGTGGGCATAGAAACACGTGTAATTAAGGCATCTGTTAGGATATAGATATGTATAATATGCACTTGTTTTCTAGTTAAAATTTCAAAAATTCAAAAATTCAAAAATAAAAATAAAAAGTTTATGCTATACACTTAGGAATATTGGTATTGTTTCTTCTATGCTCTTAATAATCTAGAAGTCTCACGTAGCTTTTGCATTAGAATAGTTTTTAGAAACTTAGTTTAATATGTAGGTAATAATCTTTGCATCTATCTATAAATATATTACATGAGTATCTACGATTGTTAGCAATAAGTTTATGAAATCTAGGCTAGAGTACTTATTCTACAAATCCCGTGAGAATATAGCCTAAAGCCTTATAAGAGTGAAACATTTGAGAAATGACACAAGGGAGAAGTAAAATCCGGATAGAGAAATCACACGTCCACTTGCTTGATCACTAAACCATATCCTAAAAGAGAATTTAGGCCCTCTTTGGATCGATATAGCCAGAAATTCAAACCTATGAATTATTTTCCGCTAGTTAAGCCCCTCTGAGCCTTTCTTTAGCCTTTCATAAACCACAAATCCTTTTACCCTGTACAAAAACAAAACAAAATAAAAATAAAAATCAACCTACCCAATTTAGAATAAGTCTGAGAATAGAATGAGGAAGAAAGAAGAAGAGAAAAACCTGTGTAAACAAAAAATAATTAGTTGCTTCAAAAAATAAAGAAAAGAAGTTTCCATCCAAAGAAAAGAAAAATAAAAATAGAAATAAAATAAAAACTCCAAAAAATAGAATAAAAGGAGTCAAAAGCCAAAGAAAAAGAAAAAAAAATATGGCTAAGGATGGAAACAAAGTGTAGAAGCAAAAGTAAATAACAAGGTTTTCTCTAGTTACATAATATGAAGACTCTATTATCTCAGACTTGTCCTTTTTGAATATCTATTTCCTTCCTTCTTAAACCATCTCCTAATCCCCGAAACACATAATAAAGACCTCTAGCTCAATTAGGAATAGGTTAGTGTGATAGTAAGTGGCAGATGTGTTTGATCGACTCCGACTTCCTTGTGTGTCATTGAGATTGTAAGGTAAAGTGTGCCCACTGCGCACTAGAGTAGCGAAACTTGAGTGGAAAAATCAGAGTGTTGTATCTTGACTATTATTGTGAGAACCTACTTAAGGACGCTATTCCGAGTTTCAGAAACGGACCTGCTATTGCATTTCATAGTATTACTCATTGTATAAATGTTTATTGTAGATGATTGATTATTATGTATATATTAGCTTAGGTTTTTTACTTGGTTATTCTTGTTCATAGCTAGTGAGATGTATAGATAATTTGGAGCATGAATAAGGAAACAATAGTTTTATTTCTTAGTCGTTGTAGTATAGATGAAGTTTGTGAGTACCTTCACTGAAAACTCTCACGAAGACTATAACTCGTCCACTAGGGAATTCCTAGTGGTTTAAGGCCTTGTTGCATATGGTCAATGCAATCGCGACTCAGTAAACGAGTAGATAGAACTCCATTTTTGGTAACTTATTCTAATTTCTCATCTTTGCTTGAGGACAAGCAAAATGCTGTTTGGGGGTGGTTTGATAAGAGCCCAAAACTGTAGTTTTAACCCTGTAATAGTTATACTATTAGACCAATTATGTGAGTAATAATTAAGAGTTAACACTGATTACGTGTTTTTATGCATTTCAGGCTTCAAAGTCTATTATGTGCAAAAATGTGCCACTTTAGCGAGATAAAAGAGCAAAGGTCGGTTACTAAGGAGTTCCGTGATTAAAGGCCAAGATTCAAGAAGATAAAGGCTTTCTAAAGCTCGGTCAAAAGCTGAAAAGTCGACGCGGGCAGAAACAGCACACAAGTCAGCAGAACTTCCGAAGGCCTTATCTTTGGACTCAAACCTCGGAATGGGGCCTACCTTATGTCAAAACGACCGGCTCGGAAAGAGCTTTCCAATGGTCTAAGCCTTGACCCAATTAGAGGAGCAAAAGTGGACGAAAAGTCTGTTGAAGCCAACTGCAGCTTAAGAGGCTTTTTTGGACTGAAAGAATTGGGTTTTGAGCCTGATTCTCTGGCCCAAAACATGGCTCCAAGCCCATGCACGATTTTTGGATCTGAATGTATAAAAACCAAAGCTTCACTCTTTGTTAATGGTAGATAGTTAGACCTAGATTAAAGATTAGATTAGTAGCCTCCATTAATTAATTCTAGATCTAGTTTTCTTTAAATTTAATTAGTTTAATTTAATTAGTTTCATATCATGTTTTTATTTAATTCCTTGAATGATTGTTCGCCATTTAATTAGATAAATAAAATAGTTATTATTATTCAATTTCGATTTTTGTCATTTACAATTTATTAGATCTAATTTCAATTCTTGTTATCATTCAATTCTTAGTTATTAATTAGATTTCGATTATTGTTTAGTTAAATTTCATAAAGTTAGAATCTTTGTAATATGTTGTATTCAATTTCAATGGGAAATGATGGTTTGATGAATCAAGGCTAAAACCTCCATTAGAGGGGTTTATGAGGCCTTGATGAAAACTTAGCTGTATAGTGTAGAAGCGTTGTAGAGTCTATTCCATTCTAGAAGGTCGTGTTTAAGCTATGAGAATGGGTGGACGACCTCACATGCTAGTTATAATTGGTAGAAATGCCATGTTAATTAGGGATTAGAGCGAGCAATTCTTACCGTAAGAACGTAAGAATTGGATTACAACAGTCTATTCTAGGTGATTAAGTTGGATTCGAGGTGGATTCAATTCCCCTCTAATTCTTTATCTAGATTCAAGAACATTAGTATTTCCATATATTTCGTATTGACATTCAACATATTGCTTTTCATATTGTATCGTAGTATAATTCCCCTTCGTAAAACTCTCATTGACTTAAGACTGATTAATTAGATTAGAAAACAATTCCATGCTAGAGCACTAGGAGTGGAACGAATTTGTTTACTCCACTCTATTTCGATAGACTTGAGAGTAGGAAACTTTGATAAATATAGATAGGCTCATAAATAGTTTTAGTTTACTTACGTTTTGAGTTTCATCGTTCATTTCGTAGGTAAACTATTATTTTTATCGTTTATCAACAGCTATGTGGCATCATGGTATATAGCTGATTCGGTGTCCAAGGCTTACGAAGAGTTCATGCTTCCTTTGTGTGGCGAAAGACAATGGAAAAAACACAATACCCTATGTTATTACCTCCAAAAAAGATAAAAATGTCTGGAAGACCAGCAAGGAATAGGATGAAAGATCCACATGATGATTTGGCCAAGTCAGGTTAACTATCAAGGATAGGAATGCAAATGCGATGCTACAATTGCAAGGAGTATGGGCATAACAAAGCAGGGTGTAAAGAACCACCTGCCGAACCACCTATAGAACCAGTAAGTATGTCAATTTTTTTTATTTTATGTATATATAACAATAAATTGTATAATTTAATTTGTGCTCATACAATTTTAGGTCACTGAAGTAGAGAATGCAATACCAAGCAATGATGTACCAGCCAATGAAGTGTCGAGCAATGATGTACCAGCCAATGAAGTCTCGAGCAATGATGTACCAACCAATGTACTTGTTCAACAAAGATTTTTTTTAAAAAAAATGGCACCTATTGGATTTGGAGTGTATACATCCGAAATAATTGGGATGACTTTTGTGATGGTATCATATAAGTTTTGATATACAAGCGTAAAAGAGTTATTTTGTGAAATATTTAGTTGGATTTAATTTGGAAATTATGTTCTTCTTTTGTGCAGCTTGTGGGGCAGAAAATGGGCAAATGGTATGAGCCAGGTATGTATGACCCAAGTATGATGCCAAAAAAGAGGAAACGACCTAAGACAAGCACATATTTGCAGACATCTACAAATGCTAGCAGTGCAGCACCATTAGGCACACAATCATCAAGTGCTTCCAGCCCATCTAAGAATACAAGATCTCAGGTTGTCGCAGTTTTGAAAGATGGAGCAACATTAGGAACACAATCATCTAATGTTGGCTGCCCTTCTAAGAGTACAAGATCACAAACTACTGCAGGGAAGAATAACTTGTGTGCCATGGCTAGCAAGAAGGGATAAACATAACATTGGATTTAATTCTTATGTTTTGGGGTTTGTTTGTTTTTTACTTATGTTTTTTGGGTATGTTTGCTGGTCTAAGACAATGTATGGACCATGTTTGATTAATGCAAAGTGTGTTCTCAGATGGCTGTATAATCTAGCAATTAATTATGGTTGTATGAACGATGAATTAGAACATGTAGTTTCATAAGAAAAAGACTGTATGGACTATGGACTTGCAATACTTATCAGTATCCAAGACCAAAACAAACAATCATTTAATTTCCATCTCCATTGAACTTCTAGGGTGGTTCAGCCGTGCATTTGCCAATTTTCTGACAGGTTGATAATAGTGGCAATTTTCTGACAGGTTTATACAGGTTTTCTGACAAGTTGATGATAGTGCCAATTTTCTGACAGGTTTATACAGCCGTGCTATTTCACTAACTGAAAATGCACTGAAGCATTTTAATAAGATGAGATCTGATAAAAATGAAAATTTATGCCTGAGAATTAGAGTTTAACAGGGTGGATGCTCTGGCATATCGTATACAATGGAGTTCGAGAATAGAGCTAATGCAAGAAGTGATGAAGGGCTGCAAATGAATGTATCACCTGTAGGAGTTCGCAAGCAAACATTAGGGATTGCCCCTAGCTTGGGAATATGATATAAGTTAATGTCTATTCACTTGGCATGCCCCAACCCAAAATCTGTCTAACCATGACGCAAATGTTGTGCATGACTTTGTGAAATTGCGTCAGGTTTAGAAATAATTAGCTTCATATAATAGGGAAAAGAAAAAGATGAGTTCATCCCCTATTATCACTTAAGGGAAAACATAAATAAACAAATAATATTTTTTACATTAAAAAGGAACGCGCTCGCTCTGTGTGTGCGGAGCAGGATGAAGGGAAAAACAAAAAGGAAAAAGGTAGAGATTTAGGGTGAGAGATGAAAGTGAGATGTGTGCGTTTTATGTGTAGAATGAAGTAAGTATATATAGGGTTTTAGTTTCTAAAACTAATCGACAAGTTGCCAAAAAAATTTAAGGTAATTGCCGGAAACAAAATATTTCCAAAACCACATTTCCGGATAATCATATGCACAAATTCCTTTCCTTTGGAAGTTCCAACTTCGATGAGAACTCCCTGGAAGTCGAGGAAGATTTCCTTAAACTCTTTTGCAACTCTTCCTTCCCACCTCGCGAGTCCCTCCCTGTCAACATCAATTCTTCCCTTGACACTATGATGGAAGATGAATTTTTCACCCTCAATCCCAGTGATTCTTTTGACCCACCTATTGAGGAATGTCTTGCATATCTCAAGGCTTCTGATGATCTAGACCTGAGAGCTCTAGTCGAGCCCCATTCATCGACCTCACATCATCCTATTACTCATTCATCTTCTATCACCAATTTTCCCCACCTTCCACCTTTTCAAAGGAACCTTGAGTTTGCACATTGACCCTCTTGTTTCTCCTGTGCTTCATGATTTTCTAAATCCTCCTAATACGGAAATAATTCCCAAGGGAAAGGCACTTGACACCTTCATTTTCAGAATTGAGACAATTCCTACTTACACCATGAATGAGTTTTGTGTTAAACCCACATTCTCAGTTTTTCTATTATTTCCTTCTAAAACTTATACATATCCAACATATCTTCCACAAACATCCATTTTCTCACGATCATTCACTTGGACACACTTTCGTTCAAAGATGAAAAAGAAGGTGTATGCTCGATTACGTTCTATGTCTATCAGACTTCGCTTTCATTTCACTAAGTTGCATCGTAGAAAATCTTGGTGATTGAATATGTTTGGGGGTGCATTCCATGTTAATTATTTATGGCAAGATCTACAACTATTTCGGTTGTTGATATATGGTAAATTGCATGTTCATTATATACATATATTAGAGATAAAGTCTCGAGAATCTGACTTTAAAAGACCCACGTTTAAAACAAATTTTCTAAACTCTGTTCTATAAATTTTTTTTGGGGGTGGGGTGTTTGTATTTCCATCTTAAACTCTGTTCTATAAATTTGTTGTTTTGATGTTGTTTTTATTGTTTTTAGTAGATTGGAGGTTAAGTTGTTAAATTTGAATTCTGTAGTTAATTATTATTTGAATTTCTATTTTTATTTAAATTGGGTTTTGTCCAAGCTTGCGATGATTTTTGCATAAATACCACCTTCTCGAATTGTTTGGGGGTGTTATTATTATATTTAGCATTGCTTTTATCTGATCCACCATTTTAGAAGTAATTTTGCAATGAGTTTGTTGAGAATGTTGCCAATATTGGTGTGGCTAGGATTAGATATTGTGGTAGGATTAAATTTCAATGAGTTAGGAAGTTGTTATTCTAAATTCAATCTAAAAGATATTAGGTTTGTTTTGGAATAATGAATCAGCTGGGTTGTTTCCGTTTTAGGTTTTGGAAATATTTTGTTTCCAGCAATTGCCTTAAAATTTTTGGGCAACTTGTTACTTCGTTTTAGAAACTAAAACCCTATATATACTTGATTCATTCTACACTCACAACCCACACATCTCACTTGCATCTCTCACCTTGAACCTCTAAATTTTTCCTTTTGTTTTTCACTTCATCCCGCTTTCGAGCACTGCGGGCCCACCGCCTATATAGGCTACTTCGAAGCCTAAGCTGAAACACCTAGAACTCGAGTTAGAAAGGAGCGTAACCCAGCCCTTCAAAGGACATTTCGGAGCGCACCATGCGCCCTACCCTCATAGCCACTGAAATTTCTGATTTTTTTTGTGAGTTGTTCCAGGGTTGTTTGCAACACTTCTAGAGAGTGTTTATTGTGATGACATCTCCTACAATCATACTGGAGCAGTATTTTGAAGATTTGTTCCAAAGCAACACCTATGGTGCTTGGTTTCTCGAGGTGATCATACACGTAGGCTGGGAATCGCTAATAGTAAGACCTGATGAACATTATTCTCCGGCACTTACATCTTATTTTTATAATAATTGTAAGTTCTTTGATAGACCGGATGGAGAACAAGTGTTCTCCATCACCATTGAGGATGAATTAATGGAAACTACCAGGTTCTTGCTAGCCTTTGTTCTTAAACTTGCTATGCCCGCTGAAATACAAGACCCATGGGGCTATTGGGTAGATAATATGTATATCTACACCTATGAGTTTTTGCATGAGGCTTATGGGGCAGGAATTTTCTGTAACGAGGACCAAGGGGAATATAACGTCGCCCTTGGTAGCCTGTCCATGAACGTGGACACTGTTATATTTTGGATCATGCTAAACATATTAGGGGAATGGCGTTTTTCTTCTGTAAATGACGCCACTTGCAGCGTCTTCCTTGCTTTAGCCACGGGACATATGCTCTATGACCTTCCTTAAACCTTAGTTTCTAGTTTAGCGCAAGCCCATAGCATGAGGCATAAATACCTTCTTATGCCTGTTTTAGTTTGCAGTATTATGCTATGTTTCTTCCTTGTTTTTTGTACCCATTTCACGGATTGGGTTGGGGTCGACATTGTGAGACCCACCAATTGTATTATTCGATTTTTCCGTGCAATGACTTGGCAAGGGTGGAGGATACAACCTCATCAGGTTGCACCTTACACCCCATCCAACCAAGTGGCGCTTAACAGGTTAGCGATCGTAGATTATAAATAGCGTGAAGCCTGGCAAATCATCATGGCGTGGCAGGATGCGAAGGAACCTCATTTCTTTATAGAAGAGGAGGATGACGCTTAAATGCTGGATAGGAGGTAAGTTTTTATTTTTGTTCGTGTCTGCTTACGTCCTAAGCAATTTATTTCTTGTAACCCCATAACGGGTGGAACTCATATAGAGTTGCGTCTATTTTTATTTATCTATATTAGTATGTTTTACCTTTGTTTTGTAGATGTTCTAAAATTTCACGCGTTTCTATGGTATTTTTCTACCCTTTTTTATTTTAATACTTTGAGGACAAAGCATGATTTTTTGTTTGGGGGTGGCATAGAAACACGCGTAAATTAAGGCACCTATTAGGATATAGATATGTACAATATATATTTGTTTTCTAGTAAAAAGTTTAAAAAAATTAAAAAAAATTAAAAATTAAAAATTTAAAAATAATATATATATATATATATATATATATATATATATATATATATATATATATATATATATATATATATATATATAATAAAGTTATGCTATACACTTAGGAATATTGGTATTGTTTTCTTTCTTTATGCTTTTAATAATCTAGAAGTCTCACGTTAGCTTTTGCATTAGAATAGTTTTTAGAAACTTAGGTTAATATGTAGGTAATAATCTTTGTATCTTTCTATAAATATATTACATGAGTATCTATGATTGTTTGACAGTAAGTTTCTGAAATCTAGGCTAGAGTACTTATTCTACAAATCCCGTGAGAATATAGTCTAAATTCTTATATGAGTAAAATATTTGAGAAATGACACAAGAGAGAAGTAAATTTCGGATAGAGAAATCACATGTCTACTTGCTTGATCATTATACCATATCCTAAGCGAGAATTTAGGCCATTTTTTTTATCGATATAGCCAAAAACTCAAACCTATAAATTATTTTCCGCTAGTCGCCCCTTTGAGCCTTTCTTTAGCCTTTCATAAACCACAATTCATTTACCCTTTTACAAAAACAAAACAAAATAAAAAATCAACCTACCCATTTTAGAACGAGTCTGAGAATAGGATGAGTTCAGAAAAGAGAAGAGAAAAACCTGTGTAAACAAAAATTAGTTAGTTGCTTCCGAAAAGAAAAAGAAAAGAAGTTCCATCCAAATAAAAGAAAAATAAAAATAGAAACAAAATAAAAAATCCAAAAATAGAATAAAAGGAGTCAAAAAGCCAAAATAAAAAGCTAAGGATGGAAACAAAATGTAGAAGCAAAAGAACAAGAGTTTATCTAGTTACAGAATATGAAGATTTTATTATCTCAGACTGGTTCTTTTTGAATATCTAATTCCTTCATTCTTAAACCATCACCTAATCCCCGCAATACCTAATAAAGACCTTTAGCTCAATTAGGAATATGTTAGTGTGATAGTAAGTGGCAGATATGTTTGATCGACTTCGGCTTTCTTGTGTGTCATTGAGATTGTAAGATAAAGTGTGCCCACTGCACACTGGAGTAGCAAAATTTGAGCGGAAAAATCAGAGTGTTTTTGTCTTGACATTTATGTGAGAACCTACTTAAGGACGCTATTCCAAAGTTTTAGAAACGGACCTGTTAGTGTATTTCATAGTATTTCTCATTGTATATATATTTCTTCATAGATGATTGATTATTATGCATGTATTAGCTTAGGTTTCGACTTGATTATTCTGTATTCATTGCTAGTGAGATATATAGATAACTGAGACATAAATAAGGAAACACTAGTTTTATTTCTTAGTTGTTGTAGTATAAATGAAGTTTGTGAGTATCTTCACTGGAAAACTCTCACGAGGCTATAACTCGTCCACTAGGGAATTTCTAGTGGTTTAAAGCCTTTTTGCATACGGTCAATGCAATCGCACTCAGTGAAATGAGATTAGTTAGAACTTCATTTTTGGTCATTTATTCTAATTTCTCATTTTTGCTTGAGGACAAGTAAAATGCTGTTTGGGGGTGGTTTGATAAGAGCCCAAAACTGTAGTTTTAACCTCTTAACAATATTGCTTTTTGACCAATTATGTGATTAATAAGTATACTACCAAAAAAGTGACTTTTAGCGGCGGACTTTTTTGTTGCGGCCATGGTTGTAGTGGCTAGATGCAGGTTGTTGCCGCGGGAACTAAAAATGGTGGCAAAAGACGCCTTTTTGCCTCGACAGTATCCTTTCGTGGCAAAAAGTGAGTGTCTTGCAACAACTTCGAGCCAGCCGCAGCTAGATGTGTAGCTTTTTGCAATGACTAAGTTAGGGCCGCGACTTTAGGTACGCCTTTTGTGGCAGCTGGATTGTGTGGTGGCTAAAAATTAATTAAAAATCAATTTTGTAATTAAAAAAAGCATAAAATATGAGTTCATTCAAGCGGACAGTTTCGTTTTTTCCCACCTTTATTTTGGCGAAAATTAAAATGACCCAAAATCCGAATTCTCAAACAACAACAAAAAAGAAAAAGTAGAAAAGCCAAGAGCTAGGGTTTCATTTCCATCTTCACTACTCTATTACTTCCGCGAGTCGTTCTCCATCTTTACTTCTTCCACCAATTGGTCTTCACTCTTTAAGTTACTGCCCAGGTAAATATACTATTGGCCGAAAGCTAAGAGTTTCACCAACGCACTTCAAATCACCAATTATAATTGTTTTATCTTTTATCTTTTATCTTTAATTGTTATTCTCTTATCTATATGATTCTAGGTAAAAGGTGTGATTTACTGGTTTAGAGCTTGTGCTTTCTTTTTATCTAAAGGTAAAGTTCATAACTTTGATGCATTAATTTATATCTTAGTTCAAACTGGGCAGATTTGTCAGACTATTGATGTTTTAAAGTTCAAAGATGGCTATCTATATAAGAAAGTATCTATCGAGTCAATAAGCTATGTGGATGTAGTGCTATCAACTGATGAGCTCTTGAAGTTTAAACCTTATAAGAAAGACACATTTGATGATGCAGAATGGTTGTCACACCTTTATGGTGAGCAATGGAAAAGGCGTTTGTCTGAGTGTAGTAATGGAGCAACCAAAGGCTCAGAAGGTACATCAGGTTCGAAAAAAGGGAATCAATTTCAATTGCACAATCTTGTCTTCTTTGGGTAAGATAGTATTGCCACTTGTTTTTGTTGTCTTTGCAATTATTGTGTTATTTTCAATTTTATAGATCACGTTGTTTCTTGCTTTGCAGCCCAAAAGATTTTGGTGTTATCATAGGAGTAGAGAGTGATGGCTTCCAGGTAGTAGCATATGGTGTTTCTGTTCACTCTTTCTCAATTTTCTTTTCACATTGCTTGTTCTTATTTGTATTGTTTGTAGATTCTAAAATATGACGAAGTGGAAGGAGCAGAAGTGTTGAATGTTGAACTCCACGAGATAAACAATAGTAGCTCTGATAAAAAGTTTTCCACTATGGACTAGCAGATGAAAACAATATCTCTAAATGACACTGTCAGGGTTTTGGAAGGTCCATTTACAACGAGTCTCTACTCCATCTTATCTCCTTCTTTTTAATAATTACTAACTTTGTTTTTTATAGGACTTTTATTAAATGCAAAAAACTTAGTAAAATGAAAGAAGGTAGTGATGAATAAAACCTTAATGGTTATTTTTCTTGCTTTTCAGGGAAAGGAAGGGATTGTAAAACATATTTGCAAATCTACAACCTTTATCTATGATGAAAGCCAACTGGAAATGGTGGTTATTTCTGTGCCAAGTCTCAGATGTGTGAGAATATCAGTAATTCTAATGGGGTCCACCATGAAAGCATTGTATGTATTGAAGCTCGAATATTTTCTCCTTGGGAACTGGAGTTTGGGATACTTCCTCACTTTCTTATCTCTTTTATTTCTTCAGGGCAATGTATTCGGTGCTCCGAGGATGGAAGATTCCACTGGATCCCCTAAGTCACTTGAGTTATTTAAGAAGCCATGGGAAGAAAAGGAGAACACACGTGATTGTATGTATATAGATGGATGTGTAATGCACATTGTTTCTGCTGGTGTTTGATTCTAAGGGATGTAATTTTGTATCGCTATTAATTTAGTTCTTGAATGTAGTCAACATTCATCGCAAAGGGGATAGGGATGGAGCATTTTCTGTTGGCCAAACACTGAGAATCCGAATTGGTCCTCTAAAGGGCCATCTTTGCCGTGTTGTTGCTATTTATCGTTCTGACATCACCGTTAAGGTTGATTCGCAGACAAAGGTCTTGTCAGGTTGGTTGGAATCTGAAATGCTGTTTTGTTGGATGCAAGATAAGGCTCAATTTGAAATTTATTTTACATGCTACTGAACTTCTGTAGTTAAATGCGAGCATCTTTCTGAAGTTGGTATGAAGTCCAATTTCATGACTCGAAATGATGGATTTGGAACACAGGAAGGTATGCACCTTTTATGACTTGATTGATGGCATTAACATCTTTCCATGTGTTTGTACTTGTACTTGTGCATGTATAAATGTCTGAATGTTATATATTGACATTTATACAAATACCAAACTTACTCATACCGTTCATTGATACTGTTATGCGTAAGCTGTTCTACAGTTTGAATTAATATCAATCAAATTTTCTTTTGTATCTTCCATGCAGTTTGTCTTTAGGTTGTATGTGGCAAATCATTAGTTTTTATTATATCTATGTCTTTGCAACTGCCTATGTCTGGCAACAAATTTGATTGAAGTTTTGATGACCAAATTGACAATCCAGATTCAATCGGATTTACGAAACGGAGATCTATATCCAAATGAAAAATCATACTTAAATCTAGATCCGATATAATCCACCTTATAATTGGATAAGAAAAAAAAAAGTAAAAGCCCATGTTTATGAATCATTGAGGAAGGGTTAAGGGAATCTCTCACACTATATATGTATGTGCACCGGGTTGTCTGGGGTTCTACAGTCGGTTTTGGGCTTGATCCAAAGTCTGTTTGTCGGGCCCCATTATATCAACTCATTTGCATGTGTAATATTTCTTGTTATCTGTTTGTCTTTTTCGTTCATATAATTGATTTCCTTGATTTTGAAATTTTGATAGAGGCGTCGGGGAGCACCAACAAAAAGCAATGGATGGGGTGGTTACTCGCTTCAATCGACTCTTGGAAGGTATACATTTGTGGTTTCAAATGCTCTACTCATCTACAGGCGTTTTAGCACCTTTGACTAGAAATTGTTAGAATATAATCATATATTACAGCTGTATCCTATAGTAATATATGATTATATTCTAACAAAAATTGCCGTTTAAACTCTGTTTTTATTGTGAAAAACATGCATTTTGGATTTTTGGATTTTTGAGTAGGGACCGAGTATGGCTCGAGGGTAATCAATTAACTGCCCTCAAGTTTTGGGTTTTTGGTTAGTAATTATGAGGTCAACATAGAAGAAACTAGTTTGTATGGTAACAACTTGTAATGGAATATTAATTAGGACTGTCCCATCCTTTCCAAGTTACATCTACAAGAGATGAGATGTAGAGATCCCTATGACTAAGTTTTTCTCACTGGTTATTTTCACTGTTCTCTAGTAGCAGTTAACTTGAACCTTCACGTAGTGTTTTTTCTGTTCATAGTTTTTGGAGAATGGAAGAGGAGGCCCTAACTCATTGTGTAAATAAAACTGGTGGATTGAGAGTTCTCCAATCTTGAGGCATTTTCTTCTCTGCAATTGAATATTGAAAAATGCATGAAGTTTCTATTTATTAACTGACAATAGTATGATACATGACAGTTATTCAATCATCTTTACTTTCTAACATGAAAGGCTGATATATCTCTGCCCATCTCTGATAATAAAATGATTTGTTTGCAGGAACTCTTGGCCTGATTTCTCTGCCCCTGACTTTTTGGTTTGTTTATTTGTTTCTCTTGTTTGGTTTATATATCCTCAAGTGTGATGGATTTTTTTTTTCTAATCCTATTATTATTATCTAATATCCTATTTACTTGGAACAATCTCAGGTGGATATACCTCTATAAAGAATCCTTTTGATTCCCTAGTTACTGATGATCCCGAAAAAGGTATGGTGCAATTTATTGCGACTAAACTGTTTTGTATTAGCAAGATAGTTATTGAGTCAGCATGTTAGACACTGCAACTATTCTTAACATCTCCCATGCGAGTAGCTGATTCATTTACTATTTCTATCTAAAGGAGATGACCCTTGGGGGAGCAAAGCAACTTCTAAGAAAGCAACTAACAGCTGGGGCAACACAGCAGGATTTGGAGGAGACCTTGGAAAAGGTTTGGTGAAGTAACTATTTGTTTGGTTTTTTTTCCGCTATTTTATTTTTTGGGCCAAAAAAAAAAAAAAAAAAAAAAAATTGAACTGTGGCATGAATAGTGATGCGAAAATTACTACTACCGGAGATGGTTGGAATAGTTAGAAAGGTTTGGGTACTGAACAAGGATCCAGGGATAAACCTTTAATTATTGTTTTCGGTTTATGTCTTTCTTGTTATTTCTAAATTTTTCTTGTTGTTTGTTTACGCAGAAAATAAATGCACATCAATGGCTTCTTGTACACATGATCGATTCTGAACTTCGTGGTTTTTGCAATTTGGGCGCTGATAGGCAGAATATGGTACTACTGCATGTATATTGCAGGATTTTGAACTTCTATCGCAAGGATTTTTTGTGTTGATATTTTGATACTTTTGTTTGTGTGATATCGAAATACTCCAAAGATGGATTGTTGTTTATCTTATTTTTGGTAGTGATTGGAATTGGTTTATGTAGTTTCTATGTGAAAAAAAATTTCAATTTAGATTTTCATTCATAGTTCCATGTGGTTTTAGTACACAAATTATTATTATTATTATACAACACTTTTTGCCACGACCATTTGTCGTAAAAAAAACCCAAAAGTAATGTCTTGCCGCGACCATTTGCTACAAAAAAAAACCAAAAGTAATGTTTTGCCGCGGCTATTTGCTACAAAAAAAAAAACCAAAAACAATGTTTTGTCGCGGGCATTTGCTGCAAAAAATAACCAAAAATAATGGCGGGAGAAACATTTATTGCCACGACGTGTGGCAATAAATATTTTTTGCAACGGCCGTGACTGTGACAAAAAGAAATTAATTTATTTTGACAATTAAATTAATTCAAATAAAAAACAATGTCTTGCCACGACATGGTCGTGGCTAAATGTCCATTCTTTTGCAGCGGTGGCAAAAGTCGTGGTAACAAACTTCTTTCCACACCCTTTTTTGCCTCGAGCGAGGCTAAAAGTTTTTTCTTGGCAAAACACATGTTGCCACGAATTTTGAGCTTTTTGCCACTACAACTGACCGCGACAAAAAATCATATTTTTAGTAGTGCGTAAGAGTTAGTACTGTTATCGTGTTCTTATATATTTTAGGCATTGGAGTCGAATATATGCAGAAAGGCGCCCCTTTTGCGAGATAATGGAGCAAAAGTTGGTTGCTAAGAAGTTTTATAATTAAAGACTAAGATTCATGGAGAAAAAACATTTTTAAAGCCCAGTCAAAGCTGAAAAGTCAAAGTCAATGCGGGCAGAAATAGCGCACAAAAGTCAGCAGAACTTCTGAAAACCGTATCTTTGGACTCAGACCTTGGAATTAGTCCTACCTTATGTCAAAACGACCAGCTCGGAACGAGCTTTCTAATGGTTCAAGCCGTGACCCAATCAGAGGAGCAAAAGTAGATGAAAAGGTTGTTGAAGTCAAATCCAACTGAGAACCCCTTTGTGGACTGAAATAATAAGGTTTTAGGCTCGATTTTTCGGCCCAAAACATGGCTCCTCAGCTAATGCACGAAAATGTGGATCTTGTCTCCTCCATATGGGAGACAAAGACTTAGCTCTTAAGCATCTAGTTTTTTTTACTTCATAGAATTAGTTTTTCCATTCCAATAGATTAGTTAGAACAAAGAATGGATATTATTTAGAATCAGATTTAGTTTTATAATAAATTATTAGTTTTTCATTTTAATTTAGTTTATTGATTCAATTCTTATTTAGTTTTAGTTGTCTTAAATTCATAATTAGGTTGTCTTAATTTGATAATTAGTTCTAAATTAGTTTTAAATCTTGTTTTAATTCATTTGGAATCATTATTATTATTGCTCGATTAGATTTATAAGTTTAATAATTTATTCAATAATGGGTTGTTCTATGTGTTCTTGTGTTAGAAATGACAGTGTAATGATTCAAGGCTAAAACCTCCATTAGAGGGGTTTGAGGAAGCCTTGATGAAACTTGATTTCGATTAGCATAAAATATATTGTAATATTCTATTCCATTCTAGAAAGTAATTAGTTCACCATGAGAATGGGTTTGATTACTTCACATGCTAGTTGTTAGTTGGTAGAGATTACCATGAACAATTAGGGATTAGAAAGACCCAATTGTTATGCGAAAGCATTGCAATTCGGATTACGACAATTCTTCGTTAATAAATTAATTCGAGTTAAGGTGGAATCAAATTCCCCTAATTCTTTATCTAGATTCGAACCTTAGTATTTTAATTGTCATCTTATTATTTAGAACAGTTTGATTACGTTATTTCCCATCATTGTTAGCATAATTATATAATCCGTACTCTCATTGACTTTGATAGAACTGATAATCTTAGTTAACGTGAATTCTAAAGAACTAGGAGTGGAATGAATTTTCTATTTCAACTATATTGCAATAGCTTCGAGAGTAGAGAACTTTGATAATATTAAGCTGAAAAAAAACTTTAGTTTTACTTGCATATAGTTTCGTAGCTTATGCGTAGGTAAAACTATCATTTTTACTTTTATCAATGCCCTAATCCCAAATTACATGTATTACATTTATGGGCTCCATATTATAGGCTTGTTGATCTCCCAATGTTGAGATATCGAATGCCTGTTGATTAAGTCAAGTTACTGACAACTACATTAATCAACTTCTTATGTCCTTGAGTAGTACCACTCAACCTCATTGTCATGTCGGATTAAATCCACCTGTAGGGTTTACATGACAATCCTTATGAGCTCCTCAAGGGGACATCATCAACCCGACTTCTTGCGGGTCACGGATTCCTTCTATAATCAACAACACACCTTACATACAATGTCATTACTCAATCCATCGAGTTTGTTTATTCACAAATAAATCTCACTCATTGATGATTTAAAGCAATGTACAATGCACGTAAGTGCCCGTTATTATATCTGGATTAAAAGGACAAACATCCATAATAATAGAGACGTTTGTTCTTTTATATAGTCAGTATAAAGAGAAACAACCTCACTTGGTCCTGTTCAATACACACAAAGCGTACTAGTGTAATCCTATAGTCAAGATAGACTAATACCAGATTATAATACAACTGTACCAATAGTTTGTCCAAATTCATCTAGGTTGTGAACGCTTACTTATACTTTATAAGGTATTGATGATATGATTTTCTGTGTGTCACCACACACCATATCATCTACAACATAAAGTACTAGAATATGATCTTCTGTGTGTCATCCACACACCATATAACTAATAATATATATAATATGCATAACATTTGCCCATATGATTCTCATTTAAAATATGAAGAATTAGAGTTAATACAAAAGTAATGCTTTTAGTGTATAGCCTTATCAATCTCCCACTTATACTCAAAGCATTGCTTTTTAGTATATTACTAACAAAACTCCCACATATACTTAAAGCTATGCTGGCAAGCATCTAATTCCCATCCCCTCAACATGCCTGTCAAAAGACTTAGCCGGTAAGCCCTTTGTAAAGGGGCCAGCTAGGTTGTCTTCTGATGCTATCTTGGTAACAGTAACATCTCCTCTTTTTACGATTGATCGTATCAGGTGGTACTTGCGCTCAATGTGTTTACTTACTTTATGGGCTCGTGGTTCCTTTGAGTTAGATACCGCACAAGTGTTATCACAATAAAGTATGATACTCATAGGTAAACTAGGTACCACTGTCAAGTCCAACAAGAAGTTCCGGAGCCAAACTGCCTCTTCCGCTGCCTTAGTGGCTGCCATATATTCAACTTCCATGGTGGAGGCAGACATGCATTTCTGCTTGATACTCCTCCATACGATGGATCCACCTCCCAAGGTAAACACACAACCTGAGGTAGACTTACTCTTGTCCCTATCTGACTAAAAATTAGAATATGTATACCCTAAGGGAACCAAACTATTTGCACGGTATACTAACATATAATCCTTAGTCCTTTTTAGGTACTTCAGAATATGTTTTACCACAGTCCAGTGCCCTTGTCCTGGGTTCTTTTGATATCTGCTAACCATGCTAATGGAAAAGCATATGTCTGGCCTCGTGCATAGCATGTCATACATTAAGCTTCCTACAGCCGAAGCATAAAGAACCGCTTTCATGTCCTCTATCTCTTTTGGTGTCTTGGGACACATATCCTTTGATAGAGGAACTCCATGCTTGAAAGGCAAGAAACCTTTCTTGGAGTTTTGCATGTTAAAACGAGTCAATACAGTATCAATATAGATAGCCTGAGATAAGCACAACATCCTTTTCTTGCGATCTCTTATAATTTTGATCCCAAGGACGTGACCCGCTTCTCCCAAGTCCTTCATATCAAATTGCTTTAATAACCATACCCTTATGTCTGACAACAGTTTTACATTATTTCCAATGAGTAAGATGTCATCTACATAAAGCACAACAAGTACCACTACGTTTCCATCAAATTTCTTGTACACACAAGATTCGTCTGTGCTTTGATCGAATCCATAAGATTGGATTACCTCATCAAAATGAATGTTCCAAGATCTAGAAGCTTGTTTAAGTCCATAAATGGGTCGTTTAAGCTTACAAACAAGATGCTCTTGACCCTTTTCAATGAATCCTTCTGGTTGCTTCATATAGATGGTTTCCTCAAGACTTCCATTAAGGAAAGCTGCCTTGACATCCATTTGTCAAATTTCATAATCGAAATGAGCTGCGATAGATAAAAGAATCCGGATAGACTTAAGCATGGCTACTAGTGAAAAGGTCTCCTCATAATCGATACCCTCTCTCTGAGTAAAGCCATTTGCCACCAGCCTTACTTTAAAGGTTTCAACCTTACCGTCTGCCCCTCTTTTTCTTTTATAGACCCACTTGCATCCAATGGTTTTTACACCATTGGGTGGCTCTACAAGCTCCCAGACATGATTAGAATCCATAGATTCTATCTCAAAAATCATTACCTTTTGCCAAGATTTTACATCTTTATCTTGGAGTGCTTCATTGTAGGTCTAGGAATCAGGAACTTGGTTATCAATTGTTATGTCAGAAGACTTTCCCAAACCAATCCACCTATCAGGTTGTCTAACAACCCTCCCACTACGATGAAGCACCTCTTGTTCTTGTACGTCATTAGTGACACGTTGTGGTTCCTGTTCTTGTACTATTGGTACTGAAGTAGTGGGTGTCTCTCCTCTTAATTCTTCTAGAATAATACTACTTGGGGTCTTGTGGTTCATCAAATAGTCTTCTTCTAAGAATCAAGCATTGGTGCTAACAATGATCTTCTGATCCTTAGGACTATAAAATAAACCACCCTTCATTCCTCTAGGATAGCCTACAAACAAGCGTACTTCTGTACGAGATCCCAACTTATCAGCATCTCCCAACACATGTGCTGGGGTACCCCAAATCCGAATATGTTTCATACTAGGCTCACGCCCAGTCCACAATTCTGTTGGAGTCTTACGTACTGATTAAGAAGGTACCAGGTTCAGAATGTAAGCTGTCGTTTCCAAGGCATATCCCCAAAACGAAATTGGTAAATCCGAATAACTCATCATCGATCTAACCATTTCCATAAGAGTCCTGTTTCTCCTCTCTGCTACACCATTCTATTGGGGAGTCCTAGGTGCAGACATTTGGGATGTAATCTCAACCTCTGATAAATAATCCCTAAACTATCCTAAGAGGTATTCACCACCACGATCTGATCGTAGTGACTTGATACATTTTCCATGACGTTTCTCCGTCTCAGCCTTGTACATTTTGAATTTTTCAAAACACTCAGACTTACGACGCATCAAATAAATGTACCCATATCTTGAATAATCGTCAATGAATGTGACAAAGTATTCAAAACCACCTCTAGCATGGAACGTCCACATAAATCAGAATGAACCAGTTCCAAGACATCTTTGGCTCTATACCCCTTGGCCGTGAAAGGCCTTTTTGTCATCTTACCTTCCAAGCAGGATTCACAGATAGGAAAAGTTTCCACTTTCAATGAACCCAAAGGTCCATCGGCTACCAATCTCTGAATCATACTCAAGTTGATTTGACCTAATTGTAGATGCCAGAGATGTGTTTGGTTCATTTGAGAAGGTTCCTTTCTCTTATTTGAATTAGAAGATGTGTTATTAATTTCCATTTGATGCACTGTGGGTGGAATAGGATTAATGATGTATAAATTGCCTTCTAATGCACCAGAACAGATAAAATGTTTACTTTTCTTAATGACGGCCTTGTCATTAAAAGAAACAGAATATCCATCCTTACTTGCCATAGAAACTGAAATTAAATTCTTTCTAAAATTAGGCACATAAAGACAATTCTTTAACACCATAGTCTTATTTCTACCAAAAGATAAACAAACATCTCCCACTGCAACAGCTACTACTTTCGTAGCATCCCCCAAAGATATGGTAATCTCTCCAGCAGTAAGTTTTCTGGTTTCCTGGAACCCTTGCATCGAAATGCAGACATGGTCAGTGGCTCCTGTATCTACACACCAGGTATTGGTAGATAACACCGCTAAACATGTTTCAACAACTAGTTCATGAGACATACCTCCATTATTCTCTAGTTTGAGAAGAGGACCATCTCCCTTCCAGTCTATGCTATAAGGGACAATGAGTTTGTTTTCCTTAAGAATAGTTGCTAGTGGGTTGAAAGTAACCATTTTGAAAACCTGAGAATCACATAAAATTAGCTATTATGTAGGGCAAAACTTTTTGAGTTAATAAAAAAAAATTAATTAATTAATTAATCAACCCGTCAGCACCCTACATACCGAGAAGTAGTAAGCCACGATAGTGTGGACGTTTACCATATCTGCATTCGTGTAGAGAGGTTTTTCCTATTAGTTCTACTTCTCGTCAACTTAACAACACACCACTTGTTAGAGCGGACACATGCCATCTAGACAAGTAAAACTAATATGTTGACCTTTCTTTTGGTCCTACAAATAATAGCAGTGACTCTGATGGGGAGGATACCATTACTTGCATCTAAGTGTATACCATTACTCAACACTAAGTCCATTATTTTGTAATGAATCCCTTCAAATGGAGAAGTGAATCCATTCAATAATAATTTCATATAGTTGTCCTTTAGAAGTTTGTTATGGTGATCAGTAATTAGACTCATCCGATATGGAGGAAGACACTAAAACGACGCGCAAGTATAATTACATTACCAACAAACCAGTAATGGTGATCGTGGGATTTATACGAAACAAAATTCCCGCTCCCACTTAGTTATTTAGAACTGAGGATATTTCTGTTTATTGGTCAGGCCTATGTCTATGTTTATCTATTATTCATATGGGCTTATTTTTTAGCAAACATACGCAAACAACGCCCCAATTTTATTTTTTATTTTTAGAAATCGTGGCCTGTTTCCTTCACTAGAAACCTCACGAAATCACCGTATAAACCCCCGAACAGCAAACAGATTTCACCTCGTTACCAAGATGAAAACAACATCGGATCTAGACCAATCCATCTTCTCCATTTTGGAGTTTACAGAAAATTACATCATTGGAAAAAAAAACAACATGATACAAACCGTGATATAGATTACATCCACCAATAAACAAATACTGTAAAAAAATTGAAAGCATGTTGTTTTACTCAGAGGGCAGTCATGCTCTCATAAAACCAAAGTCGATCCATTTCTTTCCAGAAATCATTAGATCTGAAAAGGGTTTTTCCTGATCAGTAAAAATAGATCTCGATTTATTCATACATTCTGACCATAACAGTTGGTCTGGATGCCTGCAAACCAAGTTAGAGCAGTTCTACATCTACCAACATATCTACATGTTCTGATTCCAATTGTAGGAACCTATATGGTTGTATGTCATCGACTACAAACCGTGAACTTATACTCAAAGCATTGCTTTTTAGTATATTACTAACAAAACTCCCACTTATAGTTAAAGCTATGCTGCCAAGCTGATAGAGTTATATACTAAAAGCATTACTTTTGTAATAACTCTAATTCTTTATATTTTGAATGAGAATCATATTGGCAAATGTTATGCATATTATATATGTTATTAATTATATGCATGTGTCTAATACTTTATGTTGTAGATGATATGGTGTGTGGTGACACATAGAAAATCATATCATCAGTACCTTATAAAGTATAAGTAAACTTTCACAACCTAGATGGATTTAGACAAACCATTGGTACAGTTATAGTTTAATCTGGTATTAGTCTATCTTGACTATAGGATTACACTAGTATACTTTGTGTGTATTGAACATGACCAAGTGAGGTTGTTTCTCTTTATACTGACTATATAAGAGAACAAACGCCTCTGTTATTATGGATGCTTGTCCTCTTAATCCGGATATAATAACGGGCACTTACGTGCATTGTACATTACTTTAAATCATCAATGAGTGAGATTCATTTGTGAATCAACAAACTCGATGGATTGGGTAATGACATTGTATGTAAGGTGTGCTGTTGATTATAGAAGGAATTCATGTCCTGCAAGAAGTCGGGCTGATGATGTCCCCTTGAGGAGCTCATAAGGATTGTCATGTAAACCCTACAGGTGGATTTGATCCGACATGACAATGAGGTTGAGTGGTACTACTCAAGGACATAAGAAGTTGATTAATGTAGTTGTCAGTAACTTGACTTAATCAACGGGCATTCGATATCTTAAACATGGGGAGATCAACAAGCATATAATATGGAGCCCATAAACGCTGACACGTAATTTAGGATTAGGGCGGTAGTGCAATAATGACCTTTAGTGGAATAAGCCATTTGTTGACAGACTTGGGCTGTGTGTTCTGGGCGAACATGGGAAGCCCAAGCCCCTCAAGAGGCCCAAACCTAATTTCTCCTCATGGTCCCTGTTGTAGCCTATAAAAAGAAACCTCTTTCTTTGGCCGTTTTTTTTTCTCAGACATAACTCAAGCAAAAACAGATCCAAATTTATGTTCTAAGGTTGAGAGAGAGAAAGAGGCCAAGTGAGAAAGAAGAGGTTGGAAGATTGTTGACCACACAACGTCCACTCTGTGCATAGGAATATAACAGAAGATCAAGAGGTTGCTAATTCTGGATTCTCAGAGTTATCACAGCTGATCTACAGGTATGTTTTCCAATCAAAATTGTGAACCCCATTAATTCTACTGCGCATGGTTTTCACAGTTTGTAGAAATTTACATTCTGAAGTCTTCTGATGCTATCTTGGTAACAGTATCAATGATGATGTGAAATCCCCTTAAAAAAGGCACGAACAAGCGTGTCTTTCGCAAGGTTATGATGTGGACACTCTATAAAAATATCAGTATACTGGTGCCAAGCCTCTGAAAATGATTCATGAGGGTTATGGCAGAAGAAATGAATCTTTTGTATCATTTCATCTGTCTTCAGCGGTGGGTAAAACTGTTCCATAAACAATTGAACAAGTTTAGCCGATGAGTCTACAGAATTAGGTGTTCGGGCAGTTAACCAAGACGCCGCCTTATCGGCTGGAGTGAAAGGAAACACCCTCAGTTTAATTTGTTTAGAACCTACTCTAGGATGATGGAATGTAGTGAGAACTTGTTCTATCCTACGCATATGTTGATAAGGCTTTTCGTTGTCTAAACCATGAAAAACAGGTAACAAATTAAAAATATTTGGGGGAATTCGAAAATCCCCCATTGGGTCTGCAAGAACGATGCAAGACTTAAGGCCATCATTTAGGGCTTTGTAAAAATAAGAGAGAGGAGTCTCTGCTTCTTCAGCCATTAATACAGGTGTAGTGTGTGATATTCTAGATAGGCGTGTGCATTGACGTTTACGATAGATAACGTTAGATGGTTTTTTCTTACCAGACCTTAATCTCATGCAAGGCTAAGTCCAATATGAAAGAAACACAACAGCAGTCAATCAACAACCTGATATACTAGAATTTAAACTCCTCTGACAGAAGAAACAAAGAGTGAAAGGAGAACCTGAGTGCCTCCTTGCTACGCTATGAATATCCTCTTTGATACGAGCTTCCTTGTCCTATGGATGCTTGGAATACTGAAGAAACAATAAATTCCAACGAAAAGAGGACCTGTAGCTAACCTGTTATAAATCGAGCTTTCTTCAAAGGGGTGCGGGCGCGCTCTGTGATTTTTAATAAACATGTTTTTGCGCAGTTTCTTAATGGGCTAGACCTGCAATTTAGAAATAAAACTCGAAATTAGTATACTGGAAGGAAGGGCATGGGCGCACTCAGAAATAGTGCAAACAGAGCACGGTCAGGCTCCGAGTTACAGGTGTGAAAATTTCCAGTAGACTTCTAGGAGCAAAAAATCCAATTTTCTTTTTCAAGAAACAGCACACACAGTCAGATTCGAACCAAAGGGTGGGTGGGTGATATGGGATAATTGTAGAATTGAAAAAGCTAATAAAATTTAAATCTAAAGACAATTAAGATGGCATCGGCGCCATTTTATAGTATAAAATAACAATTTTAAGTTCTATTCTTAACTAATTATGCTAGGAATATGTAAAACAATATTATTCTACGTTTAGATCAAAGTTCTACTCTCGATTATGATGCAATAACTTGAGTAAGAATTCGTTCCACTCCTAGTTGCTTAGAACGTAACAACTTCAGTAATTTAAACAATTCAACAATATGATGAGAGTAATAATTCTAATAGGACTAATATGGTGAGAACTAATATTAAAGATATTCTAAATTAAACTATGGAAATTTAATACTAAGATGTGAATATAAAAAAGGAAATAGGGAGATTTGATATCCACCTTGATTAATCCCTAACATGCTAGTATATATTTTTATTGCAACCCTAATCTTTATGTTTTCACACAAGGTTCAACATAAAGTTAGGTCTTTTATCCCTAATTATTCATGGCATCTCTAACCAACTAATAATTAGCATGAGAGGAAATTTAAACCCATTCTCATGGTGAATGAACTACCCTCTAGAATTGAAACTCTTAAATACAATGATTCTATACTAATACATCAAGTCTTCATCAAAGCTTCAATCAAACCTCTAATGGAGGTTTAGCTATGAATCATGGGACTATCATGGAATAAATAATAGGAAGAAGAAGATATAATGAAAGAACTACTTTATTGAAAATAACTTGAATTGAATTAATGGTGACTAGGCTAATAAAACATAAACTAGGTTTACTAAAGAGAAAAACTAAGAGACAAGAGATTAATTAACTAATGGATGAGATCTTTAGAGTTTTGCCTTAGTCCATATAGGAGAGGGCTAGGTTTAAAATTTCATGCATGGGCTTTGGAGCTATGTTTTGGGCCACTAAATCAAGCCCAAAACCTAATTACATAAGTCCAAAAAGGGTTTCTCTGTTGGAAATTACTGCAACAGCCTTGTCGTCTAATTTTACTCCTCTGATTGGATCAAGGCCTAGACCATTAGAAATAACTTTTCGAGACGGTCATTTTGACATATAATAGGCCCAATTATGAGGTATGAGTACAAAGATACAGCCTGCGGAATTTCTATTGATTTTTATGCACTATTTCTGCCCACGTTGACTTTGACTTTTCAACTTTGACTGGGTTTTAAAAAGGCTTTTTCTCCTTGAAACTTGGGCGTTAACCATAGAACTTCTTAGTAACCAACCTTTGCTCATTTCTCTTGCAAAAGTGACATATTTCTTCACATAATTGATTCTAAGACCTGAAATACACAAAAGTACGTAAACAGTACTAACTTTTATTTATTAAAGGGTCAAAACTACAGTTTTGGGCTCTTATCAATATCCCATAGAGCACGATGCTCAAGTTCAACTGGAAAATGGCAAGGTTTTCCAAAAATGAGGCGGTAAGGAGATATCCCTATAAGTGTTTTAAAAGCCATTCGATTTACCCACAAGGGATCTGATAATCGGATAGACCAGTCTTTCCTAGATGGATTAACTATTTTCTCTAAAATGGAGTTAATCTCTCTATTAGAGACTTCCACTTGGCTACTAGTCTGCGGATGGTACGGAGTTGCCACCTTGTGGGTTACTCCATATTTATTTAATAACAACTCAAAACTTTTATTACAAAAATGTTTTCCCCCATCAGTAATGATAGCTCTGGGAACACCAGAAGGAGAGAAAATATTTTCTTTTACAAAAAAATGACAGTCTTATGATCATTAGCACGACATGTTATTGCCTCAATCCATTTTGACACGTAGTCAACAACTACCAGGATGTAAAGAAAGTCATGAGAATTTGGAAAGGGACCCATGAAGTCGATGCCCCAAACATCAAAAAATTTTACAATTAGAATTCGATTTAAGGGCATCATATGCGTTGAGTAATGCATCCTAGCTACTGGCAACGGGTGCATGCTTTGCAATGCTCATGTGCATCTCTAAATAGTGTTGGCCAGTAAAAACCACATTGTAGAACCTTGGCCACAGTTTTCTTACCACTGAAATGACCACCACAAGATTGTTCATAGCAGAAGAATAACACATCATTGTGTTCCCAGTCAAGAATGCAACGGCGTATTAGTTGGTCTGAACAATACTTGAAAAGGTTGAGATCATCCCAGAAATAAAATTTCACAGTGGAGAATAACTTTTTTCAGTTAGCACGAGATCAAGATGAGGGGACTTCCTCGGTAACTAGGTAGTTTACTATATGAGCATACCAAGGAGATTAAAAGACTGAGTACAAGCGTTCATCAGGAAAGAAATCACAGATAGGGTCTAAATCATTATCGACATCACTGATGAGTCGTGATAAATGGTCTGCAATAACGTTCTCGTAACCTTTTTTTATCTCTAATTTTGAGAGTAAACTCTTGCAAGAGGAGGATCCATCAGATCAACCTCTATTTTTCTTCTTTTTTCGTTAGTAGGTAATGAAGTGTCGCATGGTCAGTGTATACTATTATCGAAAAACCAACTAGGTAAGGATAAAACTTATCCAAGGCATAGACAACAACAATGAATTACTTCTCAGTGGTGGTATAGTTACGTTGAGCTTCATTAAGAGTTTTACTAGTGTAGTAAATGACAATGAGTTTGTCATCTCGGCGTTGACCTAGGACAGCTCCAATAGCATAGTCGCTAGCATCACACATTAGTTCAAATAGTTTAGACCAATCAGGTGGTTGAATTATAAGAGCTGTAGTTAGGGCGGTTTTTAAGGTCTCAAAATCTTGTTTGCAATTGAAATTGAAGTCAAAGACGACATCTTTAATCAGGAGATTTGTTAAAGGTCGAGCGACCATGGAGAAATCTTGAATAAATCTCCTATAGAACCCTGCGTAGCCTAAAAAGTCACGCATGTCTCGAACTATTCTTGGTATAGGAAAAGATGCAATTTTTTCAATCTTAGCTTTATCAACTTCTATTCCATCCTTAGAAACAATATGTCATAGAACGATTCGTTTGGTAACCATATAATGATATTTTTCCCAGTTAAGGACTAGATTTTTCTCTTCATAACGAGCAAAAACCTGGGAAAGATTTGATAGGCATCTATCAAATGAGTTACCATATATGGAGAAATCGTCCATGAAAACTTCCATAAAACGTTTAACCATATCACTGAAAATGTGTAGCATACAACGTTGGAATGTACCAAGGCATTACAAAGGCCGAAAGACATTCGTTTATATGCAAAGGTGACAAAGGGACAAGTGAACGTTGTTTTTTCTTGATCAGTAGGATCGATTACAATTTGAAAATAGCCTGAATAACCTTCAAGAAAATAGTAACATACATGACCCGCTAAACGTTCAAGCATCTGGTTAATGAAGGGAAGTGGGAAGTGATCTTTACGAGTTACCGCATTAAGTTTGCGATAGTCAATGCATATTCTCCATTTCACTAGGATGTGAGTGAAGATGCATTCATCCTTATCATTTCACATAATTGTAATGCTAGACTTCTTGGAAATAACGTGGACTGGACTTACCCAAATATTATCAGAGATAGGGTATACAATACCCACATCGAGTAACCTTATTAAAACTTCCTCCCGCACCACATCCTTCATGCGACATCTTTGCACTTTCTTCAAGATGTATAGGTGCACACACTAGGGTTAATGCCCTTGATGTCATCGAGAAGCCATCCAAGAGCATAACAGTGTTGTTGAATGACATTAATTAAACGGGATTCTTGATCGGCAATCAATTTGGATGAAATAATAATTGGGTGACTACCATCTAGATCAAGATGTACGTATTTTAAATCCAAAGGAAGAGGCTTTAAATCAAGGGTGGGAGTAGTGGGTATCAAAGATTCTAGAGAAAAGTTGTTTTCAACAGAGAAAATAGATTGATGTTCTTCCAAATCGCTTGACATCACGGTAGTAGGGTCTAATAATGGTATTGACTCTAATAATGCGTTGACTTCCTGAGTGTAAGAGTCAACATCAAATTCGGAAACACCAAAAGAAAGAAATTTGTGCACTTCATCGTCAGGAAAAAAGTTTGTTAAGTACTCTTGCGCGAGACTGTCAACCATGTTAATCTCACCATCAATGTTAGCCTCTGGAATTTGTTTCATTAACTTGAACACATTTACCTCGACGGAAATTTTTTGAAGGACATGATCATGGAGCCATCCCTACAGTTTATGAGGGCATTAACAATTGCAAGGAAAGGACGCCCTAAGATGATAGGAATGGAGTCACAGACAACTTTTGTATCCAGAATGACAAAATCGACGGGATAGTAAAATTCTTGGACTTTTACGAGGACGTTTTCCATAATTCCTTTGGGATACTTAATTGAATGATCGGCTAACTGCAGAGTCATGTTGGTAGGTTTAAGCTCATGAAGACTTAGCTGTTCGAACAAGTAATATTGAAGTAAGTTCACACTACCTCCTAAGTCTAGTAGTGCAGTAGTCATATATTTGTCTCCGAATGTGCACGAAACGATTGGTCTTGTATTTGACAATACCATTGGATTCCGTGATGGAAGGGAACTGTTCGGTGAGGAACGCTTGTTGAGGAACATTTGTTCTCCTTTTTGTGGTGCACATATCTTTCAAAAACTTTGCATGTTTTGGCAATTGTTTGAGGGCTTCGAGAAATGGTAAGTTGATGGTCAAATTCTTGAAAGTTTCTTGAATCTCATCAAAATTTTCATCAGGTTTATTCTTTGCCAAATGTGCAGGAAATGGTGCCTTAGGTTGAAATTTGGCATACGGATCAGCTGGCTCATTTCCTAGTGTCATGGGCTTTGACTTGGTTGGATTTGTTGCTTCTATCGTATGGTCAACATCAGAAACAGGTACATTAAAAGTTTTACTACCTTTGGGTGATCATATGGCATACGTATTTGATTGTCTATGGTTTTGGTAGATCGAATAGTAGTGATTGCATTCACCTCACCCTGGTTTGGATTACTTATACCAGGGGCATTATTGATTTCAGAGGCAATGCTTGCTGGCTTAGGATTTGGAACTGCTTGTCTAGGAAACATGTCTTTCTAACTATTATCCTGCATTAAAAGTTGAAGCGATTGATGGATAGATGTCAAAATCTAAGATTATTGGTTAATGTAAGGCAGGAACGTCTCATTCTTCTTATCAGTAGAAAGTTGTACAGATGGGGCAACTGGAGCTAGTTCACGGTTATTGTTGATGGGTTGAGGATGATAGCCGTAACTTAGATTAGCAGGAACAAGGCTGCGGTTGGTTTGATAGTTAGGATTAGAATTACTTGGAAACTGATTTTGACCTTGTTGATATTGCTGATTATTTCCTTGACGGTATGGAATATAATTGGTGGATGGTCTAACATCTGGATTGGCGAAACCTGGAGGAGCCATCTGTTAGGTATTTGGGCACCAAGCGAAATTTAGATTCAATCTCCAAGGTGCATTAGGACTGTTGAATGCATAAGCCTCTTCCGATGATTGGGAAGAGGAGTCATATAACAAGGGACAATAAGCATCAGGATGGTGAGGACGTAGACAAAGAATACATGGCGAGGTGTTAACATTCATGACATGTTTTGGTTTTTGATCGTTCACTTGAACTACGAAGGCATCTACTTTTTTAGGTAGGGATTCTATCAGATTTTTTAATTCAGGATCGGGTTTTACCTCAAAGACATATGTAGCTTTTGTAATAATGTCCTTAGATGATCTAGAAGAATCAGTGTTACCCCAATGGGTACCTCTCGTTGCTTTTTTCAAGAAAATTGTATGAGTTAGTAGCTCCTTTGTTCATGAAGCAACCGTCGTTCATTATATCAAGTGTTTCTTCTTTATGATCGAAAAGTCTGTTAAAGAATGAGCAAACAAGAATAGTGGTGTTGAGCTGATGATGGGGACATTCTAAAAGAAGATCGGTAAAACTACTCCATGCTTCTGTAAAGGATTCATGAGGTAGTTGGCGAAAGAATTAGATCTTCTTAAGCATTTCATCAGTAGTTTTTTTCTGAGTGTAAAATTTGGCCATGAAAGATTGCACAAGTTTGTTCCATGTGTCAATTGATTGTGGTTGTTGACCTGCTAGCCAAACTGAAGCTTTATCTGCAAAGGTGAAAGAAAACAACTTTAGCAAGACTTGTTCGTTAGAGATAGATGGATGGTGAAATGTGGTGGCTACTTGTTGAATCCTATGAAGGTGATTGTATGGTTTCTCATGGTCTAAACCATGATAAGTAGGTAACAATCCAAAAACGTTGGGCGGGATTCGAAAATCACTTGCAATATCCTCGAGTTTAATTCAGGAAAAAGGTCATTCCTGTAAGGCAGTATAGAAGTTCGAAAGGGGCTTCTCAGCTGGTGGAGTTTCATCGGCCATAACGAATGGAGTTAATGACAACAAAGGATTTTGATGATTTTTATTAACAGATGAAGAACTTTGTTGAGGTGAGAACTTACACAATTGCCTATCGTATTTTCTCCTACGATAAGTATGTTCAAATTCTTTATTATTACCAGACCTTAATCTCATGCAATAAGAAAATTAGATCTGATGCACAAAAGGAACTTATTATTACATAAATTTTATCATTTTCTTAAGCATTAGAAGCGAACAATGTAGGCCTAAGTTGCTGCTAACGTAACAGTGAAGCTAGGAATACGTGTGCATAAACCAACAATTAAGTCATAGGAAATATAAGAGGGAGGTTTTCTGTGCAAGCACAGTCCTAATTAAAGAGCCTCAATCTTTCAAGTTTCCTAGACACTGTTGGAATATGTTTATGATTTATGAGATTTTTTTTTTTGAGTTATTTTAGGTTTATATTTATTTACAATTTATGCTAACAATAAAGGCACAAGACATACAATTATTGTTTTAATTACTATTTTATTTTTATTTATTTATTTATTATTATTTTTTTAGAAATGTTTAAGTTACTAAATAGGCTTATAAAATCTAATCATGCAACATAATCCACTCAGACGTAGCTAGAGACGTTAGCATGTGAAGATATTCTACTCATACGTATATATATATATACACTAATAGGCAACGATGTATCATCTATATATATTTCTATACAAACAGGCAAATATATATTACGTATACGTATATCTACGCTAACAGGCAAATCAAAACTACTCACGTATCTAGATATGCTAGCATGCAAATACGTACGCGTATATATATATATATATATATATATATATATATATATATATATATATATATTGATAGGCAAAAGACGTAACACATGCGTAAAAACTAAGCAGGCAATGTATTATATATAGAATAATATACTACTCTAAACTACCTGTGTTTTGTATAATAATTTGATTTCGTCAATACTCAGTGAGATTGCGAATGTTATATAGAGAGCAGCTTCACCCTGAAGGGCTTAGAAACAACTTATCCAACTCAGATTTTAACCCTCGTTCGAATGTTCTCCTCTTTCGTGACAAAATCAAATTATTGAACAAGACAGTTCACTCATATGTAGATAGATACTAATCATGCAACAACATCCACTGATACGTATATATATGCTAAACATGCAAACAAATTCCACTCATACGTATATACATGAACATAAGTATATACGGGATTTTTCCATATATCTATCGTAACATGTAATTAATAATCCATATCATGCTATATTATACATACTAGATAAAACATAGGTGAATTATCCAAATATTATATTAAAAATTAGAACCTGTAAGCATCCCACAACTCCGCATTATAACCAAAACTGTCGTTTAACCCACGTGAACGTGTCGAACTCTTGAAGGTACTGAAAGAATCCAATACAGCTGTAAAGAACTCAGAACAGCACAAGAGCACTACAGAACAGGAGGTTTTGTTGTTAAAAATTAATTGGAATCCAAAACATAAATCCAGCGCACGCGAATGAAATAAAGGCATGAGCGTGTCGTATGACTCACGTGGGTGACTTATTATCTAGCGCACGCGATCCAACAAATCTACAGTCATTTGAAATTTGAACAATAGTCTTAGATATTGGTGTAGATTCTATTCCAGGTCTGAGTTTGTGGTACCTGTGAGCACAAAAAAATTACAGGAGATGGGTTAGTAGCGAAAGCGTGAAGAAAAAAAAATGAAAACTAAAAAAAAAAACGAGACAAATGAAAGGGTAGGAGAGGGGGGGTTCCCCTTGGAGCTATTCCGGCCTGTAACGTATGGTCCTTGAAATAGTTTTCCATGTATATACTCATGTATATAATGTTAGCACATTGATGGTTTTTTGTATGTATGAAAGTTTAACAACCATTAACGTACTAATATTCAAGATTTTCTTACTCACGTGTTTTCGTGTGTATGGTTAGAGTAAGGGTTTTCTTTCAAACCTTAATACTAGGATGATGTTACAACTGAAATTTTAGCACCTTAGAGAACTATGTGAGTAGCGTGTTGATCTTTTTAGTTTAACTTTCTAAGATAACTTAATATGCAATATATGGTAATTGATAAAACTTTATGAGAAAACTAAAGAAAGAGAGAAAGATAGAGGATTAATCCTACTCATGGAAAGTCTAACTACATATTTTTTAGAAAAATGATCACTACCATCTCTAATCCATTTAAGGTTCATAGACAAACCCAAAAACAAACTCAAGTATCAATCCCTAACAAGATGTACTCATCTCTGAGTCCATCTTACTAGCATGAGGAGTTCAACTGATATTTCATCTCTAAAATACCATCTCAACTCCTGGTTCATCCTACATCAACCTGTCAAATAGAGGAGTCTAAAATCACCAAGGGCTCACGCGTGCAACCAACCCCAGTGTCACCTGGGTCGCGCACGCGAGTTCATCTCGAGCTCCAGGCTTTGAATTTTGCCAGACACTACCATTTTGGGGTAGGATGTCAAATGGGTCCTAAGTTCCTAAGTAGTGATTCTGGAATCTAAGAATACATAGCCTGATATTCACATGAGCATCATTAACCCTCCACCTTTGAGGGTTTTAGCTCATGATCATGGGAGTAAATGATTATGCAAATGGGTTATGCTAAGTTAAGATAAAAATATAAGAAGAAGGAGAATGAAATACCTGATTTTTACTTGAAGGACAAAATCTTTTATTTGATGAACAAAGGTTACTCCATTAACACTATTACAAGAAAACTTAAAGCTTAGCTAGAAAATGAAACATGCATGAATGGGAATGAATGCTCCCAATTCAAAAAACAATACAAGAGAGCAAGGGACAAATTCAGGCTCTTTCATTGAGAGCATTCTCTCATTTCCCACGTGAAACCACCTCCCACCAATTACTCACATTTATTACCATCTTATCTTCAAATCTAATCATGCCAAAATTAGCACTATTTTCGCACAAAAAGTCTAGTCAAGGTAATTAATACATGCAAGGTGTCAATTTGTGCCAACAATTTGGTACTTTTGTCTAGACTTGCTCCATGATTGATGACTCATCTATTCTTGTGGGCCCACAGAGTGGGTCCACGTGTTGTGTCTATTGGTGGGTCTGCAAGTCAATTTCTACAAAATCTGACCTAAAGTAGAGCTTGTCGCACTGATCGTCTCGGCAGCTTACTTGCCAAAATTGGAGTCCAGGTTCAAGAGATATGAGCTTCGGAAGTCTGATGTTTTTCTACACGTAATCCCATTCTGACTTAATACTATCCTGTTTAAGTCCCCGTGCTTTAATCCGGCTTTGTTGAGCTTCACAAGGGCTTAATAGGAAGACTTTAGATATATAAACTATTTCCATGTTTTAATGCAGGTTTAACTATTATTTTCATGTTAACTACGAAAATTTGTAAAAGTACAAAAATCTAATTATTTCATGCTTATTAAATGATAAGAATGGTTTAATTTGTCTTTATGAATTGTAGAATTATGATGGAAAAATAGTAGATAAATTTTATCAAAACAGTAGATATAATGCTCTCAAAATCATGTGAATAAAGAGGAGAGTAGTCGTGTTCGCCAACTCTAGTCGTACACTACTTGGATGCGAGTCTAGATTAGAAGTATGCTTCACTAATGAGAGTTCAAACAGTAGATATGAGGTGAAAACAGTGAATTTAAAGTTGACAAGAGAAGATAATAGAAGGGGTTTAATCCGCCACGCTATTCGATTAACTATTAGTTAGTATCGAATCGTTTATATTGATCCCTAGTGAAGACCAAGTTCTCTCGGATCAAGGTTCCACTAGGATGAGAGTGTAACTCCACCACAAATCTCTTTGGTGGTGGCTCTATACTTTAGTTCTCCATTATGAGCTCTATCTCTAATTACTCATAATGAAGAATTTGACGTTCTTTTATGCAACACAATAAATACTAATGATTAATCATCCTCACATGGCTTCATAAACCTCCTCTAATGGAGGTTTAGCCATGTGTCATAGGAATCATGCTAACTAAACAATAATAATAAGACATAATGTAAAGAATAATTATTGAAATTAAACTAAAGCTTTTTATTGATGGGAATTAATCGTGGCTACAAACTAAATTATTTTAACCCTAAAGAAAGTAAAAACTGATTAAAACTAAGCTAAACTAATTATTAACTAAGAAGGGGAAGGAGATAGAGAGTTTAACATTAACCCTCTTTATATAGGAGAGGGTTAGGGATACATTTTCGTGCATGGGCCAAAAAGGAAGACTTTGGGCCTCTAAAGTGAGCCCAAAGTTCATTTGGTTAAATATAACGAGGCCAAAGCTGTTAGAAATTACTTATGTGCATAATTTGTCCACTTTTATATCTCTTATTGGGACAAGGCTGGGTCCATTGGAAAGCGGATTCCAAGCCGGTCGTTTGGACATAAAGTATGCCTAATTCTGAGACTCGGGTCCAAATATACGGCCCATTGAAGTTCTGTTAACTTTTCTGTCCTTTTTCTACCCGGATTGACTTTGACTAGGATTGAAAAAGGCTTTTCTTCATGATTCTTAGGCTTTAAACGTAGAACTTCCTCGAAAATTATCTTGACTCATTTTTCTTGCAAAAGTGGTGGTTTTAGTCACCTAATCAACTTCAAATACTGAAATGCACAAAACCACGTAAACAGTACTAACTTTTATTTATTATAAACATAATTGGCCTAAGTAGAGTACTATTAAGGGGTTTATACTACACTTTTAGGTGCTTATCACACCACCCCCAAATAGCATTTTGCTTATCCCCAAGCAAAGATGAGAAATAAAAATAGATAAGTGGCCAAAAATATGGTCTTAACTAATCTCGTTTCGCGGAGTGCGATTACATTGACCATAAATAATAAGGCCTTAAACTACTAGGAATTCTCTAGTGGATGAGTTATATCCTCGTGAGAGTTTTCCAGAAACGATACTCACAAACTTCATTTATACTACAATGACTAAGAGATAAAAATAAATTTTTATAATTTAATCTCAGATATCTAAACATTTCAATAACAATATAATAAGAACAATGTTTTTGAAACCTAAGCTAATACACATATAATAATCAAATCATCTAAAAATATACATGCATGCTATGAACTATGTTATGAAATGCAATGGCATGTCTGTTTCTGAAACTTTAGGAGTAACGTTCTTAAGTAGGTCCTCACAATTTGTCAAGACAAAAATACTCTAATTTTTCCACTCAAGTTAGCTCACTCCAGTGTGCAGTGAGCACACGTTTCCTCACAATCTCAATGACGTCCAAAGGAACTGAGGTCGATCAATCACATCTACCACTTACTATCACACCAAATTAATCCTAATTGAGTTAGAGGTCTTTATTAGGTGATACGGGGATGAGGTGATGGTTTAAGAAGAAACGGAATGGATATTCAAATAAACAAGTATGAGATAATAGGGTCTTTAATTACATGTAACTAGAGAAAACCTTGTTCTTACTTTGCTTCTACACTTAGTTTCCATCTTTAGCCTTTTTATATATTTTGGCTTTTTGACTATTTTTATTCTATTTTTGGAGTTTTTGTTTTATTTTTATTTTTATTTTTATTTTTATTTTATTTTCTTTTCTTTGGATGGAAAATTCTTTTCTTTTTCTTTTCTAAAGCAACTAACTAATTTTTGGTTTTCCACAAGTCTTTCTCTTTATTTTCCTTACTCATCCTATTTCTCAGACTCATTCAAAGATGGGTAAGTTTATTTTTATTTTTATTGGTTTAAAAGATGGGTAAAGGATTTGTGGTTGCAAAAAGACTAATGAAAGGCTCAGAGAGGCGACTAGCGGATAATTACTTATAGGTATGAATTTTTAGCTATATCGATCCAAAGAGGGCCTAAATCCTCGCTTAGGATATGGTATGGTGATCAAGTAAGTGGACGTGCGATTTCTCTACTCATATTATATGTCTCCTTTATGCTATCACTCAGATACTCACTCATATGAGGTTTTTAGGCTAGAATCTCATAGGATATGTAAAATTAAGTAGTCTAACCTAGGTCTTAGAAAAATAATGTCAAGTACACTCATACATTCTCATGCAAGATGTTAATGAAAAGATGCAATAACTATTACCTACATATTAACCTAAGTTTCTAAGAACTACGCTTAATTCTATTGCTACTTGAGATTTCTAGATTAATATCATCATGGAAAAGGAAATAATACCATTATCCTAAGTGCATAGTATAAACTATTTTTATGTTTTTTCTATTTTTATATGACAAATAATACGTAATATACAACCTAATATGTGCTTAAACATTTATAGCGTGTTTCTATACCACCCCTAAACATAATCATGTTTTGTCCCCAAAGTATGGAATGAAAATAAAGGATAGAGAGTACCATAGAAACGCGCTTGTAAATGGTAGCACCTAAAAAAGAAAGTTAAATGATATAAATATAAAGAAATAAATTGCAAACGCAACTCCTATATGAGTTTCATCCATTATGGAGATAACAAAAAATAAAAAGTCGCTTAGGACATAAGCGGACTCTAACATGAAATTATAAATATTACCATATATAGTTGTTTCTAATCATGCATTTTCCTCCGTTTGCTCCTCACTTGTGAAATGAGGCTCATTTAACTCTTGCATATCTATGATTACTTTCCATGCTTTTATCTTGTTTTCATCTACCCTAGCCAACCGATTTAGTGCAATTTGGTTAGGATGGGGTGCATGGGGCTACTAGGTGAGGTTGTAGGCGCAAGCCAGGCCAAACAATAGCACGTAAAGAACGGACTATAGCATTGGTCGTGCGCATTGTATCAACCTTAACCCAATCAGTGCAATGTGTATATAATTCAATGAAAAAGAATAGCATACTACGTGTGACTGTGACTGGCATAAGAAGGTACTGATGCCTAACAGTCTGTGCTCTTGCAAGACCATCCACTATGGTTTTTGATATATCATAATACCAACGCCCTTCTGCTAAAGCAAAGAAGGCGTTGCATGCACGGGAATCCACAGATTTGAAGTGCCAATCTCCTAGGACATTAAGCTTAAAGAAAAGCATAGCAAGGCCCGTATTGAGGGCCATGCTTCCTAAGGATACATTATATTGGCCTTGGTGTTCTACTCGAAATATACCAGCACCATATGTTTCTTGGAAATTTATCCAATCATAATTGTTGTCAATATCAGCTATATAATCAATATAGGTGTGTTGGGCAGCTGTTGAAATTCCTAATGAAAAAGCAATTAAGTACTTAGTCAATTCAAAGGGTTCGTTATCTGTCTAAGATGACTCTGAGGGCTTGTTATTCATGGGAGCGGTCAAAGAAGGTAGCATGCTCATAAAAATATCTAGTAAGTGTAGGAGAATAAGTTTGATCATGTCTTACCAGTAGGGTCTCCCATTTGTGCTCTAATATCATATCATCAAAGTATGCACTGTACTTCTCATTGAGATAAAAATCCTCAAAAGACTGTTCTGATATAATTTTTGGACTAGTCATAACAACATAGTAATGAATTAAAATATTGGAAGTTAGAAAAGTAGAACCTGGAAATCCGAACCTGGAAGTTTGCAGTGAGGGCGCGCGCGCGCTTAGAATAACCCTTCGGTGGGCATGGTGCGCAAGTAAGAATGCTGATATAGGTTTATACGAGCGTAGTGCGCGCTAAATTTGGTCTTATGTGAGGCACATGTGCGCTCTGAGATGCAACGATGTGTTTAGGGTTTTCAGTTATGAAACTACATGGTTAGAGATTGATTTTATAGTGTTTGGTTGCTAAGTCTAAGGCCGGATTGTTGCTAAAATAAAAGACGTGAAAAAATATATTTTTATAATAGTTTCCTACACAAGAATTCTATTTCAATTTTTAGAATTTCTATATATGATTAGCTTATGAAATTCCCTTAAATTTTGACATTTCACGAAATTTTAGGTTCGTAATTACATTATGGATCCCAATAGGATGAAACAAGGCCCATGGGTTGCATATAATGGGTTTCTCTATTAGATTAGCTTATGAAATTCCTCAAAATATTAGGTACCTAATTACATTGTGGACCCCAATTAAATTAAACAAGGCCCCTTGGTTGTTATATTTTGGCCCAAAACTTATATAAATGTGATTTAAGGCATACAATGTCATACGTTCACATATATTAAAATATACCACCCCCAACAATTTGAGAGGGGGGTTCATGACATTGATCAATTATATTTCCTAAACATGCTGAATATCAACAAAAAAACTATATGGTAAAGAATATGTGATTAATCATGCATTAAATTTAACAATACGTGCATAGATAAATAATCACATAAACAAATAAATATTAACTACTTAACTAAAAAATGAAATTAACAATTAATTAAACTAAAGTACTAAAATTAAAATAAGTACAGAAATTTAAATAGTTATTACAAAACAAAAATAATTCTAAATCAAATTCATCACAACAAATGTAAAAGAAATAAGCTATCCCTGGGAAGAAGATGGTCCTGAACCATCAGACGGACGACAACGTCTCACGTCTAGAATCAGAAGAAGAAGGCAAACCTCCTGACTGGGGTAGACGTCCCAAGACCTCGGCCTGAAAAGCTGCCTGCGCCTCTTCCATATTCTCTATCGAATTAAGCATGTCGGCGTGGTTATCGGCTATGGTTGGAATGTTTTGCTATAAGCTGTGGTGATCACGTTGAATGGACTTCTGACGCTTCTATATCAATTCACAGAGCGTAGACAGGGTTTGCTAATGATCATAAAGCGTACGCATCCCGCTATGGAGTAGTGAAAATAGTGCAAAATCAGAAGTAGCATGATACGTAGTATTCTCAGCAAAACGAACAGGATATTCATCCTCATCCTCATCCTGATCTATCCCATCAGCTCTCTCTTTAGGCAATGTCCAATTCCTTTGGACACACTCACTATACACCTTTGCATTTGAGTGAAGCTTAATATGATTCCTAGGTGACTTAGGCACGCAACCCCAAAATAACATAATCTTAGTAACTAAAATAGGGAGGGGTGCAGTGCTCAGGCCTACAGCCATAAGCTCATCACATGTAAAATCAATGAGGCAAAAACCATACCTCCTATTCTGTAGAACCCAAAGAACGTGCAGGAATGACAGGTTGATGTCATCACTCGGCTTTGAAGTGCTTTAGAGGTTCTTTCTTAGCCACTGCGTCACAGCTAGCTAGTTAATCTTCAGCAACTGCTGCCTGGCACAGTGAGAACGATCATTGTATCAACCCTCAAGCAGCGTCTATAACATCAGCTGATGCACTCCATCAAATTGGGATCACTGTAAGGTCAAGGTGACTTGTTTAGCGGGTATCCCAGTGATGGTAGCAAGCAAATCATGAGTCACATCCTGATGAACTCTGTCCAAATTCACAAACATTCTCCCTGAAGGAAGTATCCTCTTATTCTGATAAAACTTCAACACCAAATCCTCATGGTAGTACTCCTCAGTAGAGTAGCACATTATATCCCACCCTCTAGCACGCATCTCTGTATCGTAGAATGGACAGAATATATCTCCGCGTTAAATTCGAATTTCGATATGATTTTTACTGGTCGGGCCATTGTATGGTTTAAACTTGAATACGGGTAAGGGTTTAAGTAGGGGATGAGGGTGGGAAGGTGCTATAAAAATTTAGAGAAGGTTTGTTTCGATGAGGGTGCGATGCGCGCTTGGATTTAGATTCTGATAGGCGCGGTGTGCGCTGGGATCGATTTATGTTATGTTTAATTTTGTTTGAGAAGATAAAGTGAATAGGCTGGTGTTGGATTTTAAATGGGATGGTTGGTGGGGTGTAAATAGTGGGGTTGGGTGGAAAAATGAATTTTGGCCCAAGCCCAAATCTTTTCAATAATACCCATCCTGTCTTACTGCCTCATAAACTTAAAACTAAGATTCCTGATTCGTTAGCGGTCTGATTTTTGTGAATGAGCTATGAAAATGATCAACATGAAGAATGCTATCTAATGATCTAGGAAACACTCAAATCTAACCATTAGTGACATATGAAATGGTGAAAGAACGCCTCAAAATGCGTAAATGGCATAAGTTATGAGGGTAAAGGAAAATCTAGAAAACTAGATTGTGTCACACGAATCTATACGACTTAATAACAGTATCAACAAAGATAGGAAATTAAGATAACAAGGTGGGGTGATTACCCACCCCCAAACAAAATTTTAGAATAGGATGAAAAAAAAATTGTGGTGGAAATGTAGGTCTTTTAAAGTCAGATACCCTGGACTTTCTAATCTATCTAATATTTATGGGTTTTATATTTTCTAATTTTTATGAAAAGGATTTTTGAAAAATACAAGAATAAAGCAAGTAAAAATGTAATTCACTCCATAGAAAAACACTACCTTGGGTGACTTATAAGGTGACTTATAAGTAAAAATGATCTAGGAAAAACTTAAATCTAACCGTGGGTGACTTATAAGGTGATGAAAGAATGCTTTGAAATGCGTAAATGGCATAAGTTATGAGGGCGAAGGAAAATCTAGAAGACTAGATTGTGCGACATGAATCTATATAACTAAAAAGGGGAGCATAAACAAATATAGGGAATTGAGAGAACAAGGTGGGGTGATTACCCACCCCTAAACAAAATTTTGAAATAGGATGAAAAAATTTTTGTTGTGGTGAAAAAGAATGTCTTTTAAAGTCAGATATCGTAAACTTTTTAATTTATCTAATATTTATGGGTTTTATATTTTCTACTTTTTATGAAAAGGATTTTGAAAAAATACAAGAATAAAACAAACAAACAAACAAAAAATGTAAATCACTCCATTGAGAAACACTACTCAAAAGAAACGAGAAAAAGTGTAAGAAATAAATGCGTGAATTACATAAACGTGGACTAAGAATCTGGCACTTACAACCACACACTTCGAAAGGAGGGTCCAGTTACCTTAATGGAGCACTTCCAAAATATAGAATATGGATAGGAAGTACACCAAACATAAAGGGTCAGTCCTCATAAACAGGGTCTTGTAGAAGGGTTTCTTTTACAGCGGGCGAATGTAATTCGTGGAAATATTTTAAGCGTTGGCCATTTACTTGAAAGGTACTGTTGTCTTTGGGATTTACCAAAGTAATTACCCCTTGAGGAGTGGCATCAGTAACCATAAAAGGTCCGGACCAACGTGTTTTTAATTTACCAGGAAAAATATGCAAACGTGAGTTACATAACAAAACTTTTTGACCAAGGTCAAACCCTTACGCAAAATATATTTATCATGAATACGTTTCATGTTAGCTTTGTAATCCTTCGCTAAATTGTAAGAATCGCTATAGATTTCTTCAAGCTCATTTAATTATAATTTGATGTTGACACCAGCGGCATTAATGTTGAAATTAAGGCTGTGTTTGGTTCAATGAATTTTGATTCTCAAAGAAAGAGAAAATCCATAAACTAATTTGCCAGAATCCATTTTTGAAGAATGTGTTTTCTAGTTGTTTGGTTCACAATTTTAAAAACTGGTCCACTGGATCAAACCTCACCTAAAACCTAATAACTCTATACACGAGTGACTTTCTAGTTCCTCTCGAGCGACGACGACGGAATAACTTCTACAAATCTCAACCGACAGAAAAATGAAAGAAACTTCTCTCGTTTTAAAAAAGATGTTGGTTTCCTCAATATTGGCCCTAAATGGAAAATGTTTTCTCTGTTTATCATTTTCCATGGTCTACCAAACACCTAATAGAATTTAGAATCCAGGAAAATATTTTCTTTTCTCCCATTTTCCAAGAACCAAACACAGCCTAAGACTTTTAATAGCCCATAAGGCACGATATTCCAACTTAACAGGCAAGTGACAAGGTTTACCAAAAACTAAGTGGGAAGGGGACATACCAATAGGTGTATTAAAGCCGTTTTATATGCCTATAAAGCATCTGTTAAAAGTTTAGACCAGTCTTTCCTATCATGATTAACTGTCGTTTCTAAAATCTTTTTTATTTCTCTATTGGACACCTCTACTTGACCACTAGTTTAAGGATGATACAGAGTCACCACCTTATAGGTAACTCCTTATTTCTTGACTAAAGCTTTAATGACTCTATTACATAAATGTTTTCCTCTATCACTAATGATGGCCTTAAGTACGCCGAAACGTGAGAAGATATACTCCTTCATAAACAATACTACAGTTCTATGGTCATTATTACGACAAGCCATGGCTTCAATCCATTTAGAAACGTAGTCTACAGCTACAAGAATATAAATGAAACCATGCAAAACAAGAAATGGGCCAATGAAATCATTACCCCAGACATCAAAAATCTCCACTATAAGGATGGGATTTAAGGGCATCATATTACTTTGAGTAATACGCCCAAGTTATTGACATCTAATACACGATTTACAGTGTGCATAGGCATCTTGAAACAGGGTCGGTCAATAAAAATCGCATTGAAGAATTTTGGTGGCAATTTTCTTTCCACTAAAATGACCCCCGCATGATTGTTCATGGCAGAAGGATAAGACTTCATTGTGCTTCCACTGGGGAATGCAACGGCGAATTATCTAATCCGCACAATATTTAAAAAGGTAGGGTTCATCCCAGTAATAAAATTTAACTTTGGCCAAAAATCTCTTGCGTTCATTTTTTGTCCATATATCAGGAATGATCTCGGACACTAAAAAATTAACTATGTCTGCATACCAAGGTGCAGAAAAAATTGAATAAAGATGCTCATCCGAAAAAGAATCAGATATCGATTCGGAATCACTGTCATCCTTATTAGTTAACCTAGATAAGTGATCTGCAACTACATTTTCAGCTCCTTTTTATCCTTAATTTCTAAGGTAAATTCAGTTAGGAGAAGAATCCAATGGATCAATCTTTGCTTAGCATCCTTCTTCGCGAGAAGGTACCTAAGTGAGGCATGGTTTGTATAGACGATGGTCGTGGAACCAACTAAGTAGGGACGGAACTTATCAAAGGCATAGACAGTGGCTAGAAATTCCTTTTCAGTAGTACTGTAATTATATTGAGCATCATTTAAGATTTTACTAGCATAAAAAATAACAATAGACTTAGTATCTAACTTCTGTCTTAGCACAGCACCAACAACATAATCACTAGCATCAAACATAAGTTCAAAAGGTTTTGACCAGTCTGGTGGTTGTATGATAGGTGCAGAGGTTAAAGCGGCTTTCAAAGTTTCATAAGCCTGTTTGCAGTCATGATTAAAATAAAAAATGACATCTTTTAAAAGCAATTGTGTTAAAGGCTTAGCTATTTTTGAAAAATCATTTATGAAATGTCTGTAGAAACCTATATGGCCTAGAAAGGCTCTAATATCACGGACAGTCCGTGGTATAGGCAAAGACGCTATTTTATCTATTCTAGCTTTATCCACTTCTATTCCATTTTTAGAAATTATGTTACCTAAAAGTATATCTTTAGTGACCATAAAATAATATTTTTCCCAGTTTAAAACTAAGTTCTTTTCCTGACACCGTTTCAAAATTTTTGAAAGATTAGAAAGACAATCTTCAAAGGAATGACCATGAATGGAAAAATCATCCATAAACACTTCCATGAATTTCTCCACCATGTCACTAAAAATATGTAACATACCACCGTGGAAAGTACTAGGTGCATTACAAAAGCCAAAGGGCATTCTTTTATATGCATACGTACCGAAGGGACATATGAATGTAGTCTTCTCTTTGTCATCAGGGTTAATAATAATCTGGAAATAGCCAGAGTAGTCGTCTAAAAAACAATAGTAAATATGGCCGGCTAGACGTTCAAGTATTTGGTCGACAAAGGGTAAATGAAAGTGATCCTTACGTGTTATAGCATTAAGCTTCCTATAATCAATACAAATCTGTCATGTTATAGGAATTCGAGTGGAAACTAACTCTCCATTGGCATTACGAATGACTATAACACCAGATTTCTTAGGGACTACATGAACTGGGCTCACCCATTCACTATTTGAGATGGGGTATATAATGCCAGCATCGAGTAATCTCAAAACTTCCACTCTAACTACCTCTTTCATGGTAGGGTTCAAACGACGTTGTGGCTCACAGAAGGTTTTCATATTATCCTCCAAATGTATGCGATGTTTGCATATGCTAGGGTTAATACCTATAATATCGTCTAAAGGCCAACCAATCGCAGAACGATGTTCACGAATAACCATAATCAAATTTGCCTCTTCAGTAGCAAATAACTGAGATGAGATAATAATCAGATGAGTGCCATCCGAATCTAACTGAATATACTTTAACTCAGCGGGAAGAGGTATAAGCTCAGGGTGGCAGAAGTGGGAATGAGGGATTTAGGAGGGTCTTCCTCTTCTACAATGTAGATTTGTTCAGGAATGAGTTCTTCAAATTCAGGAGCTAGATTATGGATAGGAGTAGATTCTAAGGGGGCAAGTACTTCTTGGATGTAAGAATCCCCAGTACTGCCGAAGGAAAGGAATTGACGCATCTGATTATCTGGAAATATTTTGTTAAAATAATCTTAAGCGAGACTCTCTATCATGCTAATTTTGCAATCTATAGTCGTGTTTGGTGTCTGTTGCATCATCTTAAAAACATCTACCTCAACAGCAAGGCTTTCAAAGGAAATGGACATCAAACCATCGCACCAATTAATAAGGGCATTGGCAGTTGCCAAGAAAGGACGCCCTAAGATGATAGGAACAGAGTCATGGGTGACTTCTGTGTCTAGAATGACAAAATTGGCTGGATAATAGAAGTCTTGTACTTTAACAAGAATATTTTCAACTACGCCCTTAGGATACATAATCTAATGATCGGCTAACTGTAAACTCATTATAGTAGGTTTTAGATCATGTATACCTAGTTGTTTATAAAGGTACAATGGGAGTAAGTTAACACTCGCTCCTAGATCGAGAAGAGCAGTTGTTGTGAAAGTATCGCCTAAGGTGCATTGTATAGTGGGACGACCAGAGTCCTTGTACTTAATGATTTCATTGTGCTCAGATAAAGAGGGAAACTATTATGTTAAGAAGGCTTCTTTAAGTATGTTTGTTTTCCTCTTTGTTGTGCATAAATCTTTAAGAAACTTAGCGTGTGTTAGAAGACATTTTATGGCTCCAAAGAAAGGTAGGTTTATAGTTAAAATTTTAAAAACTTCCCTAATCTTATCAAAATTATCGTCCTTCTTTAGCATAGCTAGTCCCTAGGGAAACGGGGATTTTTTCCTATATTTAGCGTAAGGGTCAATATAAGTAATACCCTTTTCTTTAACTTTTGTTAGTTTCCCCTTAGGTTGATATTTAACTGGTACTTCTACCATGGTAGGATCTTCAGTTTCAACTATGGTATCTAGTAAGTTTTCTTTATCTTGTTGTGGAGAATCCTCAGGCATTATTACTTTGTTGTCAATCACTTTCCCTGAACAGAGGGTAGTTATGGCCTTTAATTCTCCTTGTATTATATTTTCATTACTAGAACTACCATTTAATTCAAAGGCTATGTTTGTTGATTTTGGATTAGGTACAGGTTGACCTGGAAACACGCCTTTCTGTTGTGGTTTTTCTTGGGCTAACTATTGGATGGATTGTTGGATTGCTAGTAATATCTGTTTTTGAGCTTGTATGTATGCATCGAATCTATTGGTTTGGGAAGGTTGAGTTGCCATGGGTTATGTAACAGGAACTATCTCACGTTGATTATTAATGGGTGGATTTTGATAGTTGTTATTAACTGGGATTAAACTTCTATTATTATTATTATAGTTACCTTGCCCTTGTCCTTGCCTTGGTTGATATTGATTGTAGTTGTTTTTTTTTTTAAATAACTAGGGGTTCAGATACCCCCAACTTTTATTTATTTCAGGTTCTCAAATACAAATTTCCTTCCTTATCCTTCATGATCAATACATGCATTTTTTGATCCATAGGGGGAATAAGGAGCAAAAAACCATTACACGCTTCTCTATTCATTTTCGATAGGTAATCAGCTACTTGGTTACCCTCCCGGAAGACATGGACAATGGATAATTGATCAAACTTCAGACTCACAGCTTGAATTTGGGCAACCAGGTTCCTACAGTACCACGGTGGCTTCCCCTTTTTGGTTAAGATCTGGACCACCTGCATAAAGTCTGATTGCACTTGAAGATGTTTAATGTTCAGCTGTGCCGCACCTTCTAGCCCTTTTAAAACTGCGAGAAGCTCCTGATAGATCACAGACAACCTCTTAGAACTTCCACTGTAGGCCATTAACACTTCCCCATAACTATCCTTCAAGACTCCTCCATAGCTTGCCACCCCCTCTTGCACCGACCCATTACCGTTAAGAACCACTGTACCCACATCTGGCTTTTCCCATTTTACCCATCTTTCCTCTTTGTCTATGACTCTTACCCCAATTCCAAACTTTGCCAACAACAATTTGGTTCCCATATCTTCCTGGACTGATTCCAATGTTTTCCCCATGTAAATCTTCATACTATTTAGGACTTTTTGACTTTCCTCGTCAGCTGCTTTAAATCGGTTTTTCTTTAACCTCCAATTTCGCTCAATCCAAATGGATTGCACTGCTGCACAAATGAATGCTCTAATCACTTCTAACACCATGGTATTTGATCTGCTTAATCGCATTAAGTAATACCATTCATCATGGGATGCTCTAACTGTGACCGGTAGTCCCATAGCCCACTTGAACTCTTCCCAGACTAATTTAGAGTAGGAACAATCGAAAAACAGATGGGCCGAACTTTTCTCATGGTTTCCACACAAACAACATTTTGTAGTACTTATAACCTTCTTCGCCATCAGTCGATTCTGTGTTGGAAGAGCTCCAGAAAACAATTGCCAAACTGTGAATGAATGCTTTGGGAGTGAGTACTTCCCCCATACTATCTTGAACCATTTGACTTTACTCCTCACATTCTTTAGGACCGAATATGCTGATAATGTAGAGAATTCTCCTGAGTTGTTAGGTGTCCATGTAACCTGGTCCTCTGTGATGTAGGCATTAATCTCCATGTTCATAATCCATTCCTTTACCTCGCACTCCTGTAGATCAGTGATAATCCTTGACCAGCCACCATCAGCTATCATTACTGACACCTTGGCATCTTCTGGGACTGTACGTGCTAGTAGTGCTCTGGCTTGATTATTGAGAATAAGTGGGCCTGAACACCATGGGTCATGCCAGAAGCTAGTACCATCGCCATTTGCAATACAATATCTAATGAACTTCCATGATATTTCTCTGTGTTTCATTATGCCTCTCCACACCCATGAACAGTCCCTCGGGACTTTCATGGTCCAAAAATGTTTTTGCGTGATATAATGTTGCCATGACCATTTGACCCATAGACAGTCTGATTTCTGCGCAAGTTTAAAAACCAGGCCACAGTATGTTGTTTTATTCCAAACTCTAGGGTGAACGAGGCCAATCCCTCGTGTTCTTTATCTAGTCTGAGGGTAGCACTACTCGCATGATGCATCTTATTTTCCATGTTTGGCCCTGCCTAGATAAACATGTTGCATAACTTTGCCACCTTTTCTATCACATTATTTGGAAGGACAAAAATTTGAGCCCAATAGGTTTGAAAAGAAGATAGGACTGATTTCACCAATTGCACTCTTCCGACTCTGTTGAGATCTTTATTCTTCCAGTTAGATATTCTAGCAGAAATCTTCTCTATCAGCGGCAAACATTCTCTGATGCCAAGTCTCGTTGCAGTGAGGGGGAGACCTAAATAGGTAATAGGTGGAGTGACCACTGAGATATTCCGAACTGCTGCCAACTCTAACCCTTCTGCTTTATTCATGTTGCATGTGAGAAGTGTAGTCTTATCATTGTTGAATTGAAGCCCTATTGCATCTGAGAAGATTTTCAGAGTATCCCTTATGGCCTTCATAGATTCGATATTGCCTTTATAGAAAAGTAACACATCATCCGTAAAATAGAGGTGTGATATGGCTAGCTTCCTGCACTTTGAGTGAGCACTTATTCTGTTCATCTGCAAATCTTGGTGGAGAAGTGCACTCAAGATCTCCATGACAAGTACAAACAAATACGGAGAGACTGGATCACCCTGCCGAAGTCCTCTTTTTCCTTCAAAATAGACTTCTGGAATCCCATTCACCATAACTGAATATGTAGGAGATGCATATCACATTTTTACCTATTCGATGAATAAGTTGGGAAACTTGAATCTGCACAAAATGGATTCAAGAGCTTGCCAAGAAACAGAATCATACACCTTCTTAATATTAAGCTTGATTGCACATCTCTTCTGGCCATGCTTTCTCGAATACCCCCTTAATAGCTCATGAGCTAAGAGAAGATTGTCTTGAATAGACCTCCCCGGTATAAAAGCTGATTGGGAACTTGAGATTAGCCCAGAGATGTAAGTCTTCATCCTGTTGGTTATTACTTTCGACACACATTTGTATATTATGTTTACAGCAAGCTATGGGTCAGAAAGAGCCAACTGAAGATGTATTTTTCATCTTTGGAATGAGACAGAAGAAAGTGGAATTTATTCCTCCAATAATTTTCCCGTGTAGGAATATATACTGGATAGCTCTGATAAAATCTATTCCAATAGTATCCCAACTTTCTTTTTAAAAAAAAGAAGCATTATAACCGTCAGGGCCTGGTGATTTTTTATCCTCCATATTGAATAAGGCTTCCTTGATCTCTAATGCAGTAATAGGGGAGATAAGATAGATGTTTGTATTCTGATCGATCTCCTTTACTGTGAGATTATTTAGAAACCCAGAGTCACAATATGCTTCGGGGGCACCCCCAAAAGTTCAGAATAGAATTAGAGAAAAGCAGCAGCTACTTGATCTTTCCCTTCTCTTTTTGTGCCTTGTGCATCTGTTATAACCCCTACAAAGTTGCGAGTTTTTTTCTCCTTCAGTGCATTGAAAAAGTATGCACTACACTTATCTCTGAAGCATAACCAATCAATATCCATTTTATGAAAAATGTCTGCTTCCTCCATTTTAATCAAGCTACATAGCTTTTCTCGCAACTCAAACTCTTGAGCACTAAGGAAACAGTCCAACGGATTCCGATGTAACAAATCTTGTATTGACTGGAGTTGCATTCTTGCTTCTTCGACCATCCTCTGAATGTCATTACTCAAGGATCTTGCCCAACCTTTCAACACTGCCTTTATTAAAACCTAGTTGTTAGTTGTTAGTGGACCTAATGTTTTGATTATTAAAACCTAGAGGTGCTGCTTGTTGGTGATTATTACGCCAACTAAAATTAGAATTTTGTCTCCAAAGTGCGCTAGGTATATAATTAAAAACACAGACATCTTCTGGCTATGATTGTGGTTGTTCATAAGCAAGTGGACAATAATGATCGGAATGCTCAAGACTATAACATAAATTACAATGAAGAGAGTTTATATTCATGACGGGAGTTGGTTTCTCTTCTTGTTTTTTAACAGAAAGGGCATCTACATTATGAGTGAGAGATTCAAATAAAGTTTTAAGTTCAAGATCTTGTTTAATCCCAAACATACTGGTTGCCTTAGTTGTAAAAGAAGGAATGAAGCGGGAGTAATCGTTACCTCCCCAGTTGTTACTTTTCTTGGATTGATTATCTAGAAAGTTATAAGCATATGTGGCTCCTTTACCTAGAAAATTATCTCCATTCATGATATCTAAAGTCTCTTTATGATGTTGGGATAGGCCTTTGAAGAAGGCATGAACTAGTGTGTCTTTACCCAGATTATGATGTGGACATTTTATTAGAAGATCAGTGAAATGATTCCAAGCCTCAGAAAAAGAGTCTTGAGGCTTTTGGCAAAAAAAATGAATATTTTGTAGCATCTCATCAGTCTTCTGTGGCGGGTAAAATTGTTCCATAAATAATTCTACTAGTTTTTCCCATGTGTCGACAGAGTTCGGCTTTTGTGTTGTTAGCTAAGTAGCTGCTTTGTCAGCTACAGTGAAAGAAAACACCCTGAGCTTTATTTGTTCAGGTCTTATGTTAGGATGATGAAATGTAGTAAGAACTTGTTGTATCCTATGTAAGTGTTGATAAGGCTTCTCATGGTCTGAGCCATAGAAAATAGGTAGCAGATTAAATATATTGGGGGGGATTCTAAAATCTCCCGTAATATCTGCAAGAATTATGCAAGACTCAGGTCCATTGTTTAAAGCATTATAGAAATTAGAGAGAGGTGTCTCTGCTATTTCTTCACCCATTGCTACAAATGTAATGTAGGTGGTGTGTGTGTGTGTGGTGATTGGTGAATTTCTAGATAGGCGTTGATTTTTGCATCTATGATAAACTAATATGGCAGGTTTATGCATACCAGATCTTAATCTCATGCAAATTTTAAGTCTAATAGGAAAGTCCTAATGAGCATGCAAAAATAGCCTCATTATTACTAGAAATATAATCCTCTGACAGTAATTCGAGGATGTAAAGAGGTGTTACCTGGAGCGTCCATGCTACGCGTATAAATAGCGTCTTCAATAGCCTTGAAGCACGTCTATGTTACTTGAACAATTATATGAGTACTAGTCCAGGTACACGGTTTGGATTGTGAAGTCCTGTAAAAAGATTAACCTTATTAGTTTTTTAAAAATTAAGAAAAAGCTTTTTACTATGGGCTTCGTGATGGGCCTTGATGTCAGGCCTGTGAAACAGGCTTTGGTAGTGGGTAAGTTTACTAATTTAACTACAATTAAATTAATTAATTTTTTTGGTATTTTTCTATTAAACCAACGGCCATGTCACTTAGGAATTTGAGGGAGGTTGTTCGTGCGCGCATGTTCCTTGATTAGATAACCCCAAATTCTTTCAGTTTTATAGACACAGTTTAGAATGAAGAAAAATAATATTTATAATTTTGTAGTTGATAACATACGAGTACTGTACTGTACTCGTGAGATAAGATTGCAAATAATATTACAAAATTAATTTAAGCTAATTAACCTAGGGTGCATGCGCGCTTAGAATTTAATGATATTGGGCGCGGGTTGCGCTCAGTGAAGGCAAATTTGAGGCGTGCGCGCACTCTTGAATTAAAACTAGGGTTTCAAATTTTTAAGGTCAAGTCACGGGAGGGCAGGGAGTTGGCTGAGCAACTCGTATTCTCTCGAACAATAGCAGAAAAATTTGAAGAAATTACGAACAGTGTTTTAGTATGTGTTTTGTGAATAGTGAAAACAGTGTTTTGTAATATAAACGCTCGTAATGTAAACAAACTAGATGGTAAGAGGCGCCATTGATAAGAATGGTTTAATTTGTCTTTATGAACCGTAGAATTATGATGGAAAAACAGTAGATAAATCTTATCAAAACAGTAGATATAATGCTCTCAAAATCATGTGAATAAAGAGGAGAGTACGTGTTCGCCGACTCTAGTCATACACTACTTGGATGCGAATCTAGATTAGAAGTATGCTTCACTAATGAGAGTTCAAACAGTAGATATGAGGTGAAAACAATGAATTTAAAGTTGACAAGAAAAGATATTAGAAAGGGTTTAATCCACCACGCTATTCGATTAACTATTAGTTAGTATCGAATTGCTTGTATTGATCCCTAGTGAAGACCAAGTCCTCTCGGATCAATGTTCCACTAGCATGAGAATATAGCTCCACCACAAATCTCTTTGGTGGTGGCTCTATACTCTAGTTCTCTGTTATGAGCTCTATCTCTAATTACTCATAACGAAGAACTTGACGTTCTTTTATGCAACATAATAAATACTAATGATTAATCATCCTCACATGGCTTCATAAACCTCCTCTAATGGAGGTTTAGCCTTGTGTCATAGGAATCATGCTAACTAAACAATAATAATAAGATATAATGTAAAGAACAATTATTGAAATTAAACTAAAGCTTTTTATTGATGGGAATTAATGGTGGCTACAAACTAAATTATTCTAACCCTAAAGAAAGTAAAAACTGATTAAAACTAAACTAAACTAATTATTAACTAAGGAGGGGAATGAGGTGGAGAGTTTAGCCTTAACCCTCTTTATATAGGAGAGGGTTAGGGTTACATTTTCGTGCATGGGCCAAAAAGGGGGGACTTTGGGCCTCTAAAGTCAGCCTAAATTCCATTAGGTTAAATCTAAAGAGGCCACAGCTACTAGAAATTACTTCCATGCCCTTTTCGTTCACTTTTATAGCTCTAATTAGGACAAGGCCAGGTCCATTGGAAAGCTGATTCCGATCCGGTCGTTTTTACATAAAGTAGGCCCATTTTAGAGGCCCGAGTTCAAATATATGGCCCGTTGAAGTTCTGTTGACTTTTCTATCCTTTTTCTACCCGGATTAACTTTGACTTCCCATTTTTGACTGGGCTTGAAAAAGGCTTTTCTCCATGATTCTTGGGATTTAAACGTAGAACTTCCTTGACAATCATCTTGACTCATTTTCCATGCAAAAGTAGTGATTTTAGTCACCAAATCAACTTCAAGTCCTGAAATGCACAAAAACACGTAAACAGTACTAACTCTTATTTATTATAAACATAATTAGCCTAAGTAGAGTACTATTAAGGGGTTTAAGCTACACTTTTGGGTACTTATAATTAAACACATAATTAACCAAATTACTATGTCTCTACTGGGTTTAATATTACAGTTTTGGGTGGTTATCAATTCTCATGCTAACAAGAACTAAGTAATGCAGTACAAAAGATACAGAGTGAGAGAAAGAGTGTGTGTGGTACTGTGGTTCACTAGAAAATAGTCTACTTGTGTTTCTTCCTTTGTTCTTCAAAGCATTCTCTCTCAAATCCCTCTATTTGTCACACTCATGTCAGACATAATGGCTTTCAACGATTTTAAATTAGTCGAGGGGTTCCCTAAAGCTCATTGTTTGCACTGAGGAATGTAATTAATGCCATTGTTAGATGTGCACGAATAGGTTAGAATGCCCGTAGAAAAATCTCACCAAATATGGTTGAAGGATTTGAAAAAGTACGTGGTACTAATAGATGAGAAAAAATGTACGGGTACCATTTAGGAAAAAAATGAAAGTTCAATTCGTGGTACTAAATAGTTATAGACACTTACAGTTAATAAAGTAAAAGGGATTAAGCTAGAATTTTAGAATCTAATACAGGTCAGGGTTTAAATCCCTTTTTCAAAACATGAAACTAACTGAAACGTACAATAACAATAATAAAATAGTGATTTCAATATCACCTAGGAATGGTTTGTGTAGAATCATGTTTCATGTCTGATCATACCATGTATTCTCAATGTGCCCTTAGTGCATCTTAATGTAGTGAAATATTTAATCCTAGCACCAACGTAGTGTGCTTTATATTGAGCACGAATAGTTTTAGTCTTCTAGACTTAAATAGCATATTGTTTTTTTGGGGATGCCGCCCCTAATTATATCACATCACACCACTACATCCGTTATTTTTTTTGTCAAATTTCATAAATATAAACTCATGTTGGTTGCAAGTATTACACTTGAGACAAACCTTTCCATACCAGACATATATGATATGGTAAAACAACCACAATCTCCTAAAATAGTAACTGCAATAAAAGGGTATGCTTATATTATGGCATGTTTAGGTGGCTTTCATGAAGTTTGATTTGATAGGATCTTATCAATTTAATATCATCTTGTACTAATAAAATGCTAGAAGAGAGATCACTGGTCGGTGATCTTTAATTTCCTTTGGTGGATAATTGCGTTATTACATGGATATGCACCACATTATATCCCCCTGAATTTGTGACACTAATACATGGATATGCACCAACACCATATCCCCTTGAATTTGTGACACTAATATATGGACATGCACCATAATATCTAATATCTCCTCCCCTTGAATTTGTTACTTTCCCTAACAACTATATACTAAAAACACACCTAAAATAAGAAATAACCATAGTTTTACACTATCAATTTAGCATAGAGGATACCAAAGTAACCTTATAACAAAGTAGAAATAATTGATCGAAAGGGATTACAAAACCTGTAAAGATCGTGCTCATTGTCCCAAGCTAGGTTACCCTAATATGGAGATTTCTCAACTGGTGTGACATGTAACGAGTTGATCGACAACCCTTTAAATTTCGATATGCAATAAAACTCACATTTATAAGGCTTGCAACCATTTTTTTAATCTATGTTAACTCCATATTCTTCACAAATTAAACTTGAAAAAGACTATGAAGAGGTAAACATCAAGCAATTTTAGCCATGAACAAAACAACCCAAAGATTATGAATATGAAGGTAAGAACAAAACAAAACATAACCAAAATTCTATTAGAGTTTCTCTTACCGGGTTTGAAGAACGGTTGAGGTTTAGTTCTAGCTGGTTCTAAATAGCAGTAGCAACATTGTACGTCTAAATAGCTAGTTTTGTGTCATAATAAAATATTCAGCAGAAAAATGAGTTCTCGAGTAGCATTGGAAATTCTTTCAAATCTAAATATTTCAAAGGAAACATGCATCATTTACGAAAAATTGTACTCTCATTTTCATGCATTTGAAAGAAAGATTGTACTTTCAAAACATTTCCTCTTTCTTGGGTATTAAGTATTAGCATCACCATATTTTCCATTTAGTCAAGTCTCTCGGGCATTAATTCCTGATAAGGTTTTTATAATAATCAACTTTCAAATTAACATTTAATACCTCAAGCATACACATATTCAACAAAGCTATTTACACATGCATGTCAACCAAAAATATCCATTAATATATCAACCACACTACATAGTATGCAAATTAGTATAGAAGAAGCAGTAATCACAAAATATACCTCAAATGAATTCTTAATTGACTAACTCTATCTTACACATAACATTTGATAGATGAAACAACAACATAGAAGTTGAGTAAAACCAACACTAACCTTTCTAATCCTATAAATTCCCCACTCTTTGTAGCTTAATAGGTATATCATTCTCTTGAAGAACTTGCACACATTCTACTAAGTCAAGAAACAATACAAGGAGATCTGGTTTCCCCTTAACTAAATGCTTTTTAATATTTAATGGTTAGAATTATATTTCTTATGACTGGTGAGACATACTTGAATGCCAACCAAACATATGCTCTCTTTAGCGACATCATTTGCATAACAGAGTATCAGAAGTTTAAGTGGTACGGAACACTTACAGTCCTACCATCTTGGCACCTTCCAATTTTAGTTCATGTAGGTGAAATCCAATGCTTCAACTCATCTCCTTGCTTGAAGTATGTTTCTGATGGTTACCCTCTATACCATTATCCCTACCATACCCACTCCACCAAGAGCAGTTCCAAAAAGACATTGATTGGCTCGGTAAAAACAATAAAATAAACTAAATGTAACTTTGTGAATTGTGCATCTTAATTGGCTCTTAAACCAATTTAGGATATGTTCATCAGGATGGGATTATGTACTTAATCCACCATGAGATGAACTATTGAATAGAAAAAATAAAAGTGAATGGTAAATTAATTAGAAAATGGTGATCATAGGGGGGAAAAAAGTTATACTTGATTCAGAATTGGAACCATAAGATTAAGTTATGATGTCGGTGATATGCTCACATCAATTTATTGGTATCTACAGTAAATAAAACAATGAACTTATCACTTGTGAATTAACTAAAAGACATATATTTCATTAAATGCCTCGTAATATAAAGGAAACTCACTAAAAAAACAATATTTTGAAACTTGCATTTTTTGCTTGTGGAGGATCACTGAGATGGAATTGTTGTTGGTAACTGATTAAACATCATCTCCCTCTTGTAGCTAAATTAGAAAGTAGATTCATATGTCAAAGTCATGCCCAAATCTCAGTTACTAGACAAAATAAAAAAAAGAAAAAGATCCTTGCAGTTGTGAGGCAGATTCTGATGCTCGCTAGAACCATGCTATGTGTCTATATTTGAGAATGTATTGAGAAACACTAGTAGACCGGTGTCTTAATTCGTAGGTGGTAGAAAAAACTCACACAGGCTACTCATCAGCATGTTGAACATCCTTTCTCATCTAATAAACCTGGTGATACAGATGAATCAATCAATGAAGCTTTTAATGCCAAATTGACAGTTAAATCTAACATTCTAACACGCATAGCTCAATCAAAATAGATGTAGAAAACATATTATTTATCATAGCAATGGTGCAATTATATTTACCTCAAGCAAAAGAAAATATTTTAGCCAAACCCAAACACTCCAATACTCTTTTGACCTTTAGCGCTTCAATAATAAACAACATATTTTATATTGTTCTGAGATGCTTAAAATATTTAGTTCTAGAAGAGCTCTAGTTGAGAAATTTTAGTCCTCTTCTTAAAGTTTTGTATTTATTACGAATATATTGAAGTGGAAATTTACAATACCACCTGTGTAGGTAAAATTTCCTCAGACAAATGATGGTACCCACTGACAGAAAGTTCTTGATAGGGTGTATCATACATAGAAGGTCCTCCAAAATTAGTGTTGCAAGATATGAAGCACTAAACTTAATTCAAGACATGACTTCAAATCCTTATAGTCCTTGTATGTTTATGCCTATATAATGCAAAGGTTGAACTCAAACAATAAGCTCTAGAGTAACAATAGCTAAAAACCATAGTAGACCTAAAGCTATATATTCAAGCTTAAAATTGCCCTTGCGGTCTATTAAATAATAGTCACACTGCACCAATAATGCTTTATATGGTATTTAACACATGCAAAGCTTTCGATGATAAATTCACAGTTTCTATAACATGTTAAACTCACGCAATTAATGTCAAAAACATGTCATTATTTTATTAATCATAGTAATGGAGCACTTACATAAGCATCAGGAAACCTCAAACGACTTATAGTAACTTCCAGTTTTATGTCATGATAGAAAGGTGAAGTCCAGCGTGCTTTGCACAATTAAGTCGTCACTTCTAACTCTAAAAATTAATTTCTTTGGTCTCCAATTCATGTGTCAAGTTAGTTGCTTATCAGCTCCCAAATGTGCATTTTATTACTCTTATATTACTATATTACTACCCTTCTTAATTACGTATAATGAAAAGACAACTCATAGTTTTTATTGCCTTTTTCAGGTTACAGAGCATTTCAGACCACTTATCATAAAAGCTGCATCTTAGCACCAAAATGAGCCTTATTTACGCTTATTATGAAGACTCGAAACTGCTATAAAAAAGTGCTAAAAAGTCAAAGTCAAAGGTCAAAGGTCAAGGACTCATAACTAAAGAACTGAAAGTCACGTCCTTAACTTAGAAAACTAAAGATGGATGTCCTTGATACAAAAGAAGATTTGTTCTAAACCTAGCTTGATCAAGAAGAAATGAAAAAGCAAAAAGAAAAAGCATAAATCAACCATGGTAAGGTGTCTTGATTGTAGAAGGAGAGGGTAAATCAGAATTTTCTAAGAGTAGGGGTATAATAATAAAAAAGTAGGAGGAGAGAATGCACCTAGACTTATTCTAGTGTCATGTAGGAGTAGTGTAGGATTTATTTTTCAAGTTGTTTTACTTTTGGTTCTTCATTTCAATCAAGTTATTTCCTTCAAGGTTTTGTTCTTCATTTCAATCAAGTTATTTCTTTCAAGTTTGTGTTTTCAATCATTCAATCAACAAAGACTTTTCAAGTTTTCTTCAATCATTTAAAGTTATTTCTTTCCAATGTTCTTCAATACAACTAGAGTTAACAAAAATAAGTCCTAAAAGCTAAAGAAAACTACCTTTCCTCCTTCAAAACTCTCATTCAATCAAGCTCTAAACAATTTATGGTGAACCTCACTCAAATAATCTTTGAACTTACCACAACTAACGAGCTTCAAATGGCACCACCGTCATGGATTGAAGGAGCATGGATGCTTGGTTGAGCACTTAAGGAGGGAAGCATCACTCTCACCTTTCATTTCTTGTTTTTTTTTTTAAATTTTCGTTTATATATTTCGTTATTTTTCAATACTGATAAGTTTTATTTCAAATCCAAGTTCACCATTCAACTGCTAGAGAGGACCTGAAGCTGCTGCCGGAAGACGAACAACTTTGGCCAGAACCGACCGGGCGACCGCCTGCGCGTCCGCCCTATTGGTGGCTCGCTACCGCCAAGACACTTCAGCACAGTTGCATCACGTTTTTTCACAATTCATTCATTTTTAGTGCGTAGTTGTAACTAAGGATCCAAATTTTGTAATAGAGTAGTATAAATCAATGGACTTCGTTGTAATATGGAAAAAAAAAAAAAAAAAAAAAAAAAAAAAAAAAAAACGAAACGAAACGAAACGAAACGAAACGAAACGAAAAAAAAGAAAAAGAAAAAAAAAATGTTTTTGATTGATTATGTGGATGAATATGAGTTAAGCACTTGGTTGAAGTTGTGAAACTTACCAAGAGTTAGAGTTTTCATTGCCTTGGGAAGTTCAAGTGTGCGAGGCGAGTTATGAATCATACGCTCGCGCACTTTGAATCAATTTGGTAATCAATACTCTAATTACGATTAACTTTAGTTAATCTAGACAATCTATATAATCTAGTTAATCTATTAGTCTTAGTAGTAGTGGTAGTTTACTTTTATGTTTTGGGGCCCTTGAAGCCAAAGTTGTTTAATTATTAAAAATCCGGATTGTGGGCTTTTTAAGTGGACCTTTTTTGTAACTTAAAACAGGGAACGCTCGAATGGTTGGGACTGATTCTCAGATCATGCGCCAACCAACGTCCCTTTCTCCTCAAGCAGCGTGTAAGCATGGCTTGAGTGGTAAATTCTAAACCTCCTCGAAGCCCATGTAAAAGGATACTTTGTGTGTTCAAGCATACTTATGTGATTGTTTGAATTTTAATTTCCGCACTACAATTTAAATTCACGCATAAGGCTTAACCCGAGACACATAACAACAAAGTCATTCCCTAATGTAGATAAATCGGACGTTGCTTAATTCTTGAAGCACTAGACTAAACAAACAAATTAAAATCAATCAACTAGAGCCTAAAGTAGTCACGCTCCTCTAGAAAATGACAAAAATATAGCCACGAGGATTTAAAGTAATCAGTTACTAGATTCCGATGGACCAACTACCTTTCTCACTCCCCTCCCCCAGATTCATTGTGAGTGAGATTCTTGGTAGAACACCACTTGGTGAAGTGATTGCTTACTCTTCTGAGCCGTGTAGTAGATCCATCCTAGTCTCGCGCCCAATTATTCCTTTGAACAGGGCATAGTAATTTATATACCAAGCAAATATTTTCAAAAAAAAATAATAAATTTCTACTATTTGTGCATCATCATTGATTGAGCATTCATATCTTATCAATATGCATCGCAACCGTCATGGAATTATAATGCAAACCCAGAATCTTATTCTTTTTGTAGTAGTCCTTATCACTGGTTATCTCATTGTCCCTCATATACTGAATTCAAGTCTACTATGGGAAATCCTTACGATTATGAACCTCAATTTTCAAACTTCTCGAGTACGTAATACACTCAAGATTTTTCTAGTAATGCCGACAATTCATGGAGTTCCATCACAAATAGTCAACCACCATGCATGTATCCATATGGTCTGTCAGAGTGCGGTTTCACCCAAAGCCCATTACCATTCACATCACCATCCATCATAAACCAACTTTACCAGGAAATAGCCAAGCAAACAATACTAACTCAGCAAATAGCAACTACCTTATGTTTTCTCTAATCTGATTCAAATAATGTCCCATATGAGACTATTATTGTTTCCACCAGTCTAGAACCCAACCAAAAAGAGAGGCGAGGTGTTACTATAACAAAGTCAATTGCTAAAGCCCATCCTGATACTTCTGACCAATTAAATCCCCATCAACCTCTACCTGACTATCGTGAGAATTCCAAATCTTATCATGATGACTATATGCCCGAAGTCACAGTTTCTCTCACATGCCTTAATACATCATCACCCATAAATGAGAAAACTTCATCAGAAGAAACTCAAGAGCATGTATTAGACTCAACGCATTTAGAAAATGTCATTGAGAAAATTTATGAAGATCTAGGCAAAGAGGACAAAGAAAATGAAGTGCTTGGAAAAGAGGGAATAAAATCTATGGTGGGAAGTGGATTTCAATTTAGTTTGGTCATTAAAGACTTATCGATGGAACAAATTTGTGACATCCTTAAAATTTCTGATATGAACCGCAATCTTGTGGAAACGCCAAGCCTAGACGAAGAATTCTTTAAGTCCTTGAGATCATATGAAGAACCACCACCCAACCATCACCATTCCAAATTAACCCCTCTTGAAATCCAACCTCCATTCAAAAAAAATTGACCAAATTCTGATGACTGCACCACAAAACCATTTCAAATAAACCTCAAATTCGTACTTAAGCTAATTGCCTTTGAGATCATTCATAATTTTCTAAACCTCCCCAGTAAAGAGACTTTGCCCAATATGAAATTGCAAGAGTCCATCATTTCAGTAGTTGAGAAATCTGGTATGTCCTATTCCCCATCATTTGAGCCTCATGAAAGACATATACTACCAACCTCTCACTTTTGTGGACAATTCAAACATGACAGGTTATTGCATAAGTTCCATGATAGGTTACATAAGCTTTCTCTAATCATTATGCATCTTACACTCCAAATTCATCATTTCATTCTGTTTGGGGGTGTATGCTTTTATATATTTTTCTATAAAAGTTCCTTAGATGTTTAGGCTATTAGTATATAGTTAATAGCATATCATCCATCTTATGCATAATCTTGAGGAATCTAACTTAAAACGACCCCACATATAGTCTTGAATATCCGACTATAAAATATTTATATTATGTATTCTCGATGCATTCCACGGGAGTGCATTCTCTTGGAGTGTGTGGTTGTAAGTACTGGAATCTTAATCCACGTATATCTCGCATTTTCTTTGTAAAACATTTTTTACTCATCGCTTGAGTAAGTGTGATCCTATGGAGCGAGTATACAATTTTCTTTTTCTTTATTTTACATTTCTTTTTCAAAATAGTTGTTTTTCTCCGTTCTCATTATGAAAGATTTTCGATACATCAATAGTTATGTGATTTTTCCAAAACAAAATGGGTAATGGATTCCACCTAGACCAACCCTTAGAATTACGTAATCTCTATTCTTCTAAAGGCAGTTTGAGAATCAGTTACGTGTTACTAAGGGTCGCCCATATCACCATGCACTTTCTGTCTCATCTTAAACCACATAGATACCAATTGTCCCTTGCTCAACAATCTATCATCACCTCAACCAGAAGAACTCTGTGCTTTCAATGTACCAAATGCATTATGGAGGTAACACTCAAATTATACATGGAGTACTAATCACCAAACCTAACCACCTCCCGGGCTCACCAATCACTTCAAACCACCAAATACATTCAAACAAGGGCAAGGTAACTACAACAATCAAAACAGAGTATTAGTTCTATCCCATTTTAACCAAAATCCACCAAAGAGACCTAGTTCCACCACCCACTAGTGTCCAATCAAATAAACCCTTCTATTACGTCTTGCATAATAAATCCCCCGACACACATTACTAAAGCCTCAGTCTGATTGGATTAGGTTCAATAAAGAGCCAACATGAAAGTTGCCTAAAATCACCTGTTATGGTTTGTTTTCAATCACAGCTTTTGGGTACGAGTATCTTTATAACATCTCTATATAGTTTTTAAAACCTGAGGATATAAAAATGAAAATTATATGCCATGGAGTAACCAAAATGATATCGGATTAACGTATAATTTTATCTTCTTGTAACGTAGAAACCCTCTATATGGCTAAAGATACATTTAGAATGAGAAAAACAATTACTTTAAAACACACACACACACACACATATACATTTCATATGTGTTTGTATAGATAGTTTATGTTTTATTTTCATTTTGTTTGTTTTGTTTACATCATGCCAAAATTTTCCATTTTTTTCTTTTCTGCATTATATATGTTTTCAAAAATACAAAAACCCAAAAAGTTAATAGTAAAATAGTTATCCCTAGTACAATAAACCATGTATTTCTCGTTCTATATCAAACAACCCACTCCCCAAACTTATTTGCGGGTGGCGTATTTTCATCATGAAGAACATAATACATGTGTATCACCGTTTTTGCTCATGTTTCTACGGTAATCTTTTTCCTTATCTCTTCATACTTTGAAGACAAAGCATATTTCTATTTGGGGGAGGTATAGTTACATTTTACAAAAATTATGCATTTTCTATAGTAGTATATTTCTTCATTTCTAAAAATAAATTTGAAAAAAGACCAAAAATATTTTTCTATTTAGTATTAAAAGTCTTGTTTCCTTTTTCCATGATGAATAAAAAATTTAGAAGTCTCATTATAGCAATAGAGTAAGAATTCGTTCTTTGAACTTAGACTAATATACGTACAATAGTTTCTACATCTTTTCATGAATAACATGCATAAGCATTTGATTGTATATAGCAGTGAGTTTCCGAGACAAAGGTTAGAACAATTAAGTTTCATATCCTGTGAGAATCTAGCCAAAAGCTTCATCTGAATGATTATTAAGTGATGACACAAACGATGTCCGGATAGAAAGACCACACGTCCACTTGCTTGATCACCACGCCATATCCTAAGAGAGAATTTAGGCCCTTTTAGATCGATATAGCCAAATAAACGTTAAAAATCCACAAAAAGATAGTTTTCCTCTAGTTACACCTTTTGAGCCTTCACCAAATTCTAAAAAGCCTTTTTATTCTTCACCATAAATCTCTGGCCCACTACAACACACAATAAAAAGCTTACCCAGCTGACGAGTTGAGAATTGGATGGATATCAGAAAATGGAAGAGAAGACATTGTAGGAAAATAGATCAGTTGTTTCGAAAAGAAAAGAAAGAGAATAAAAGAAAGACCCATCAAAAACCAAACCTCCAAAAAAAATCAAATGAGTCAAAACTTGAATCTCCCAAAAGTTCAAAATCAAAAGGAAACGATACCAGAAACAAAAGCAAAAAGAAACAAAAGTAAAGTTAGAACTCCCAAAAATTTCAAAATCATATGGAGTCAGAAAACCAAATGGCTAAAGAATGAATCATAATTCGAAAGCAAAGAACAAAATGAAGTTCTTCTCTAGTTACAAGTATCTTGAAGACCCAATTTCTCAACTTATCAGATTTTTGTTTTTCCCTTCTTTTTTCTTTCTAAACCATCACCCTAGCCCCGTAACTCCTAATAAAAAATCTCTAGCTCAATTAGGAATAGGATGGTGTGATAGTAAGTGGTAAGTGTGATCAATCGACCCTGGTTTCCTTTGGACGTCATTCGTGTGTGTGAGAAATATAATGTCCGCGGCATTTGAGAGAACAAAACTTGAGTGAATCTATCAGAGAGTTTGTGTTTTAACACATCCCTGTGAGAACCCACCTTAAAAACGTTCTCCAAAAAATTTGGAAACGACTCTGCTTTTGCATTTCATTGCTCATATTCACGCATTTATCTTTAGATGATTAAATTACTGTACATATGTTATTCTAAGTTCAGAGGAGTTTGTCCTTATTCCCCGCTAATGAGATGTATAAACTTCTGAGAATAAATAAAGAGACAAGACCCTTTGTACTAGATAGAAAACGTTTGTGAGTACCTTCTCTAGAAAACTCTCACAAGACTTAAAGCTCATCCACTAAGAAATTCCTAGTGGTTTAAGGCCTTGTTGCATATGGTCAATGCAATCGCACTCCGCGAAATGAGATTAGTATAATAAATAATAAATCACTCATTTATGATCTTAGTTTTTCTCTCATCCTTGCTTGAGGACAAGCAAAATGCTATTTGGGGGTGGTGATCAGCTCCCAAATGTGCATTTTATTACCTTTACATTACTACATTACTACATTACATCCCTTCTTAGGTATAATAAATGGACAACTCATAGCTTTTATTGTATTTTTCAGGTTTCAGAGCATTTCATACCACTTATCATAAAAGCTACATCTTAGCACCAAAAGGAGCCTTATTTACGCTTTTATGAAGACTCAAAGCTGCTATGAAAAAGTGCTGAAAAAGTCAAAGTCAAAGGTTAAAGGTCAAGGACTCAGAACTAGATAACTGAAAGTCATGTCCTTAACTCAGAAGACTAAAGATGGATGTCCTGGATACGAAATAAGATTTGCTCTAAACCTAACTTGATCAAGAAGAAATGGAAAAGGAAAAGGAAAAAGCAAAAAGGAAAAGCATAAAACAACCATGGTGAGGTGTCTTGATTGTAGAGGGAAAGGGTAAATCAAACTTTTGTAAAAGTAGGGGTATAAGAATCAAAAAGTAGGAGGAGAGAAAGCACCTAGACTTATTCTAGTTTCATGTAGGAGTAGTGTAGGATTTATTTTTTCAAGTCATTTATATTCAAGTTGTTTTACTTTTTGTTCTTCATTTCAATCAAATTATTTCCTTCAAGTTTTTGTTCTTCATTTCAATCAAGTTATTTCTTTCAAGTTTGTGTTTTCAATCATTTAATCAACAAAGACTTTTCAAGTTTTCTTCAATCATTTAAAGTTGTTTCTTTCCAATATTCTTCAATACAACTAGAGTTAACAAAAACAAGTCCTAAAAGCTAAAGAAATCTACCTTTCCTCCTTCAAAACTCCCATTCATTCAAGCTCTAAACAATTTATGGTGAACCTCACTCAAATAAACTTTGAACTTACCACAACTACAGCTTCAGTTGCCTGGATGCAATTCAAACTTCTTATAAAATATGCATGATAGGTAAAGGAAACTTGAAGCAGAGTCCAACAATGTCTACTCCATACAATGCCAAATTGCCAACTTTAATTTAAGCCAAAGGAACAAAGGAATTAACCAATGAACAAAGGAAAAAATTGTAAGAGGAAGGAAGAAATCAAATTTTGAAGAGAATGGAAGGAATCATGTAAGAACTCACAATAATAAATTCATACATATATTGGTGTTAGCTTCGAAAGGCATGATTATGGTTGCTTGAAATTGTTTGATGGCTTTAAGCTTCAAAAATTATTGTTGAGGCACGATGGATGGAGAATTTTGTATTGTAGGTTTCTCAAGCAATCAATAAAAAATGTAAAAGGGCAAAAGATCTCACCTAAAAAATTCATCACCAAACCCCTAGAATCTAATGAGGTTGAAGAGAGAAATTAATGACTTCTCTAGGTGACTGATTCGTTGATGTGGTGGCCAAACTATGGACAGGCTTACATAAACAACACTTTGAAGTGCAAATAAACTGGCAAAGATTGAGAGAGTTCTGGGGTGCATTTTAACTAAAGGTTTTTTTTTTTTTTTTTTTTTTTTTTTTTTTTTTTTTTTTTTTTTTTTTTTTTTCGATTTCTCGAGGCTCAAAAGGAATATGTTTTTAGAGAAGTAAGTTAGTAATATTCCTTTTTTTTTTTTTCTCCTAATTTTTCATGAGTAAAAATCTAACATGGACACCCTTGATAAAACCATTCGACTTCGACTTCTTTTTATTTTTTAATAATAGAAGTTTAATTGAAGTTTTGTAAGAATGTCCAACAAAGCAAAGATCATAACGAAGTTACTTAAATAGCGAGGCATTCCCAATCACACGAAAAAGGGATGAAATAAACATCATTTTAAATGCAAAACTAAATTTGTCGAGACCATACTACATATAATACAACTAAGTTTTGATGATAGTTCAATGCATTTGCATCAAGTTCCCGATTTCTTATTAATTAATCTTTGATTAGTTCGATGCGTTTGTATTGAGTTTCTGATTTTCCGTTAATTATTCTCTGAGGGTAATTTCATACAATTGCATCGAAATCTAATTTCACGTTAATTATTCTTTAATGTTAGTTCAATTCTATGTAGTTGCAACCAGTTTCTGATTTACCATTGAACTTAATTCAATCCATTCACATCCAGTTTTCGATTTCCCGTTAGTTATTCTTTAAGGTTAATACACCTAGTTTCTGATTTTCCATTAATTATTCTTTAAAGCTAATTCTATGAATTTGCATCCAGATTTTTATGTCCTGTTAATTATTCTTTTAGATTACTTCTATGTAGTTGCATTACATTTTAGGTTCCCCGTTAATTATTCTTTGTGGTTAGTTCAATGTACTTGCATCCAGTTTCGATTTTTCGTTAGTTATTCTTTAAGTTTAATGCATTTAGTTTTCGATTACCTATTAATTATTCTTTGAGATTAGGTTTATACAATTGCATCTAGTTTCTGATTTTCCATTAATTATTCTTTAATATTATTAGTTCTATACATTTGCGTCCAGTTTCTGATTTCCTATTAATTTTTCTATGAGATTAGTTACATACAGTTGCATCCAATTTCTGATTTCCCGTTAATATTTTTTGAGATTAATTCAAAGTAGTTGTATCCAGTTCCCGATTTCATGTTAATTATTTTTTTAAGTTAGTCCAATGCATTTGCACCCAATTTATGATTTCTTGTTAATTATTTTTTTATATTAGTTTGATGTATTTTCATCTAGTTCTGATTTCTCATTAATTATTTTTTTAGGTTAGTTCCATGTAGTTGCATCCAGTTTTTGATTTTCTGTTAGTTATTCTTTGAGGGTTGTTCAATGCATTAGCAGGACATTTTCGATATCCCATAATTATACTTTGATGTTAGTTCAATGCATCTACATCTATATTCCGATTTCCAATCACTTATTCTTTAAGGTTAATGAATCTAGTTTCTAATTTCTCATTAATTACACTTTGAGCACTACAACAATTTTATGATACAACACTTTTTTAAGATCACTTTTATGAGTGTGATGTTGTACCTAATACTTGACATCACTTCTGCAGAAGTGATGTTATTAAATCATTGTAAATTTGTTTTAAAGTCACTTTTACTGAAAATGACTTAGTAATAGGTGTACAACATCACTTTTAAAAGTGATTTGAATTTATGATGTGGTTTAGTATTTTAAGATCACTTTAAAAACGATTTGAAAATTAGAAAATCTGAAATCACTTCTAAAAGTGATGTTAAATGTAGAAAAAAACAAGTCACTGCGTAAGTGATGCCCTGTGGTTCCAGTTTTTTATTTTCTCGCCAAAAATTAGTTATTACCCACTTGTGTTCGGTGTTGGACGAAAAACTTGAAAACCCAAAAACTGAAGCCCACCAGCGGTTACAATGGCCCTGTAGGCAGAAGCCGAAGTTAGAATTAGATTGGTTTTAGGTATATGCCCTCTATCAAAAAAAAAAAGGTATACACCCAAAAAATTGGAAATTGAAACTTAATTTTTACCAGCCGTAATGAAATTATCGTTTTCACGCTAAGATTAGAACTCTTAAGGGTGGCTAGTTCATCACCACACCAATTTACACTCAACACTTCATAAGGCGGCCATAAACGACGGTAAGGACTCAAGAGCCATTGTTGTGTGCACTCGTTACCGCTTGCTACTTGGTGAAAATCTTGAGTAAGCCCGCCTGATTCTCAGGGATAGTTTCGTTAAATTCGCCTTCTAAAAATTTTAGTTCAAAGGTTGATTCTACTCCACCTCGAGTCAAGTCTAGGGCTCCTGGCCGTCTTCTTCAGCACAACGCATAAAATTTTAACGCCAAGGATTTGATTAATTAACTCTGATCTCTCTGATCATTGTGGATTCAATTTGGTTATCTGCTCTATCTTCAATAATCCAGGTACATCCACAAATTGGGGGTTTTTTTTTCTTTAAATTTAATTCAATAATAATCATTGGTATCCTGTGAACTCGATCAGTTCTTTCTTTACATTTCACATTATACCCCTTTTTTTTTTCTCGAAGGACACTGAAACACTCAAACGGTGGGTTTTGTGCCGTGTCAGGAGCGTCGTTTGGAAAAAAAAAAAAGGTACTTATTTGCTACTGAAATTCTTTTCTTGCTATTCTTCTACTTATTTACTTCTAAGTTTTTCCCTCTTTATCTATGTTATCAATGTTGGTTCACACAAAGTTCAGTCGGCACAGCTTGATCTAAGCACCTTGAGTTGGTATATGTAAATATGGGATATGTGTTACGTATCGAAATTCTAAAATCCTTGTTGGTGATTGCTGATTTTTGCTCTAGCTGATGAGATAATGATAAGTTCTCACTAGTAACTTGTTCTTTATAATTTTTGTCTCGATAATGAAGATACAAATACTCTTAGTATTGTTTGCCTCTTAAGAAGGCTGCTTGCATGAGACAAAATCATATTTGAACAACTACTTCATGTGAAGGGTGCAGAATAGTATGTACATTTAGTAACACTCTATCGTGATTCAGTATCTTAGTTGAGATACCCAGATGCTTTAATTTCCTGTGCTTTAGGTTAAGAATGGACTCAAAATCTACTTGTGCATATATTGGTAGTTTTACCTACCTAAATTGTTGCCCTATTACCTTCAGATTACCCAATGCGCGCGCAGGAGGATCAACTGGGGTAGTAGAAATCTGGTAAGTTATGGGGCATTATTCATATGAATCTTGATTCTTGAATATTAATGCATGGACCCACCCGTGCTCTTTTTTGGAGTTTGGTAATACATAGACTTAGTGTGTGAGTATGCTGAAATTGTTTATAGATTCTATTGGTCCTGTATAATGAATTTGTTAGATTCTATTGACCCTGTTAATGGAGACTGTAGTAAATTGTTTGTATAATTTCATCTGAAGCCTCTTTTTCTTTTCATCATATCTGTTAAAATCAAGGTACCATCTAGCTTCAAGGAACTAGGTAAGACTGATAGTCACACCATTAGCATATAGTTGTAGCCATCTGAATAGAGTTTGAAAGTCAGCTCTTAGCAAGCTCAAGTAACCAGACTGCAGCAGTCTGTGAGTGGTGGTCTATTTAACAGTGTGACATCTTATCAGTTTCTTAGAATTATTTAGTACGTTGTTGTTATTATAATCTTCTATTTGCACTTATGCTATTTGATATATATTTTTTTATATTACATTCTTTTGTTAGATCGTGGTTTCTGGAAACCTATTGCACAATACTTCCATGGGAACTTTGGAATCATTCGGATAATAATTCTGATAGTAAAGGTACGAAGATTATGATGTGCTTAATTGTGGATCAGTTTACTTGCAATCATTTTTTTCATTTTACTCGTGAATTTTCATTTCGTGCTTAACCATGCATCCTTTACCATGCATCCTTTAAGGTTTTATCTAGACTATATTGGGTATCTCTACCAAAGGTTGAATCCTCTTGGTATAGCTTTTACTTCCTTTCCCTTCTCTCTTTCTCAATCTCCCTCCTAGGTTATTATCAGTATTATTTTGTCCTTTTCTTTCTTTTCTGACCATTGGAATTGTTTTGACAGCTTGTCTATGGTAATTTCTTACAATCTCCATTGCGGGCAAGTAACTTTTCTTAACCAAGATTAGGTTGACACCTAGTATTTCTTTTCTTATCCTTCCTTTGCCTTTTATTTTTCTAGAATGTTTCTTGCTTATATTTTTCTTGCCTTGCTGTTTTTTTCTCTTTTTCTAGTCCGACCTCTCATGGATAATCTAGAGGCCCAGACTTATAAGACATTTGAGACAGGTACAGTAAAATATAGTCAGGTGATATTTTGCATCATAATGTTTTTTGACCTTCCATTGTATATGCTTCTTTTATATATATATATATATATATATATATATATATATATATATATGTTCTGCTTATTTGTATGTAGTTTCTTAGGCTACTCTTGCGTTTTCTCTAGTAACTAGTCAATGTTCATTTGTGATAAAAGGGATCCATAAGTTCAAAATGGTAAGAGCACTCAAATATTTGAGAGGTTATTTGAGAGGTTGATGGTTCGAATCCATCTGGATCTAATTATATTTTTGTTTTTCAATTTAAATTTGTGTTTTTCTGAATCAAGCACCCCTTTTTAAGTGATGTCAATGGGGTATACATCACGATAAAAGTGATTTCTATTATTATAACATAACTTTTGGACATCAGAAGTGATGTCGTATCTTTACCTTTACAACATTTTTTCAAAAGTGATCTAAAATGTTACGACATCACTTATAGACATCAATTAAAAAGTGATTTTTTTTTTCCATAACTAGGGGTTAAGGAGACCCCAATCTTTTATTAGTGACAAAATCTCAAGTACAACTTTCCTTCTTTATCCCCCTTGATCAATTCACTAAGTTTTTGATCCATGAGGGGGAGAAAGTACATGCATTGGTTACTACATTCTGTACTATGAGTACTGCAATTACTACTAACTCTTGACAGGTAATCCGCAACTTGATTTCCTTCTCTGAACACATGTTGGAATTTAACCTCTGCAAATCTTGCTTGTGCACACCCAATCTGAGCCACCAGGTTCTTACAATACCAAGGTGGAGCTTTCCTCTTTTCCAAGATTTGTATCACTATCAGTGAGTCAGACTGCACTACCACCTCCTTTATGTTCATTCTTTCCACTCCTTCAATGCCTTTTTGGACCCCAATTAGCTCCTGATATAAGACTAACTGTTTTGTGGAGTTTCCGCAGAATGCCATGAGAACCTCTCCATTTCGATCCCTTAAAACCCCTCCATAGCCTGTTTTGCCCTGCTGTAGTGATCCATCCGTGTTAAGGACAAGAATGTCAGATTCAGGTTTCGTCCATTTGACCCACTGGTCCTCCCTTCGCATGTACGCAACACCAATTCTGAGCCTAGTCAAAACAGTTCGCACTGCGACATCATCCTTCACTGCTTCCAGTGATTTCCCCATATACAATTTCATATTGTTCAAAGCCTTCATGCACACTGAATCAACATTGAGGAATCGCTACCTCTTGAGCCTCCAATTCCTCTCATTCCATATAGCTTGCACTGCAGCACAGGTTAACGCTCTCAACACTTCAGAGGCTATGGATTTTGGTCTGCAAATACGCATGATGTAATACCATTCTGCATGGGAATTCCGAACTCTTCCTGGTAACCCCATCGCCTCTTTAAAACTGCTCCACACCAGTTTCGAATAGGAACACTCAAAGAACAAATGCGCCGAACTTTCCTCATGTAAATCACAAAGGTAGCATTGCGAGTACCCAATCACTTTCTTCGCCATGAGTTTGTTCTGGGTTGGTAGCGATCCAGAAAATAGCTGTCATACGGTGAATGAATGCTTCGGCACCGACAGCTTTCCCCATACAATCTTGTACCATTTTACTTTACTTCTAACATTCTTCAAGACCGCATAGGTAGAGGACACAGAAAACAGCCCTGAACTCGATGGTGTCCAAACTACTTGGTCCTCCGAGGTGTACGAGTTAATCTCTGTGTTTATGATCAGCCTCTTCACCTCACATTCAGGTAGGTCAGTGATACTCCTTGCCCACTCTCCATTTATAATCACCGAATTGACCAGCGCATCCATTGGAACTACTTCAGCCATAAGTGCCCTTGCATCAGGGTCCAAGATGAGTGGGCCTGCACACCATGGGTCGTGCCAAAAACTCGCCCCATTACCATTTGCTATGCTGTATCTAACAAACTTCCAGGCAGTCTCTCTGTTCTTTAGTATCCCTCGCCACACTCATGAGCAATCCTGCGGAACTTTCATGGTCCAAAAATGCTTCTTCTTTATGTGGTTCTCCCAAGCCCACTTAACCCATACACAATCAGTTTTATGGGCCAATTTCACCACTAATCCACAATATGCAGCTTGATTCCAAACCCGTGGATCCACCAAACCAAGTCTGCCTTGCTCTTTGTCAAGCCTGAGAATAGCGTGGCTCGCATGGTGCATTTTTTTCGCCATACTCGGTCCTGCCCAGATGAATCTATTACACAGTTTAGTTACTTTATCCAACACTGCTCTCGGGAGAACAAATGTTGTTGCCCAATAATTCTGAAAGGATGAAAGCACTGACTTCACAAGCTGCACTCTTCCCGCTCTGTTCAACTCCTTGTTTTTCCAGTTTGAGATTCTTCCGGTAATCTTCTCTATGAGTGGCAAGCATTCTTTTACCCCTAATCTTGTAGCTGTGAGTGGCAGCCCCAAGTAAGTGACTGGTGGGGTTACAAGAGAGATGTTCATGGCTTCTACTAATGCTAGCCCTTCCGCTTCAGTCATACTTCCAGTTAGAAGAGTTGTCTTTGCATTATTGAGCTTTAGTCATGTAGCTTCAGAGAAAGAATGCAAGATATCCTTAACAGCCATAATAGAGTCCATGTTACCTTTACAGAACAGGAGCACGTCATCAGCAAAATATAAGTGAGATATCTCCAGCTTTTTGCACTTAGAGTGGGCTGAAATTTTCCGAGACTGCAGCCCTTGGAGGAGTAAGCGACTTTCGAATCTCCATGACTAGCACGAACAGATAAGGAGACACAGGGTCTCCCTGTCTTAAACCTCGCTTCCCTTGAAAATACCCTTTAGGAGACCCATTTACCATCACCGAGAAGTACGGCGAAGTATAGCACATCTGAAGCCATTCTATGAATAAGTGTGGGAACTTGAACTTGTGTAGAATTACTTCTATTGCTACCCAAGAGACAGAGTCATAAGCTTTCTGAATGTCCAGCTTTATTGCACATCTTTTCTGTCCATTCTTCCTTGAATACCCACGCAGCAGTTCATGGGCCATCAAAAGATTGTCCTGAATCGATCGTCCAGGGATAAAAGCAGATTGGGTACTTGATACCAAAGATGAAATGCAACCTTTCATTCTGTTAGTTAACACTTTTGAGACACATTTATAAACAATGTTGCAACATGCGATAGGACGAAAGGAAGCAATATGCGAGGCATTTTTCATCTTCGGGATAAGAAACAGAAAAGTAGAGTTTATACCTCCTGGGATCTGCTTATGGCTGAAAATATGCTGAATAGCTCGAATGAAATCATCGCCAATAATATCCCAGCTTTTTTTGAAAAAGCAAGCGTTGAAACCATCCGGACCTGGTGCCTTGTTATCTCCCATCGCAAACAGTGCGTCTTTGATCTCCAGGTCACTGATAGGGGAAACTAATAGCTGACGTGTACCAAGTTCTACCTCAGTAACATGCACACCATTCAGAAACTCGGTGTCACAACAAGCTGCTGACGACACCCTAAGTAGCTCTGTATAGTACTTCATAAATGCTTCAGCTACTGGTTCTTTTCCTTCCATTCTGGTTCCTTGCGCATCTGTGATACTCCACACCCTATTTCTGATCTGTTTTTCCTTCAAAGCATTGAAGAAAAACGCATTACATTTATCCCCAAAGCTTAGCCAGTCAATATCCGTTTTATAGTACCACTCAGCTTCCTCCAGCTTGAGTAGGTGACACAGCTTTTCCCTCACAGCAAACTCTTATGCACTAAGAATAAGGTCGAAGCGCTTTCGTTCGTTTCCTTGAATCGCTTCCAGTTCACTTCTTGTTTCAGCCACCCTTTTCTGAATATCATTCATGACCGATCGTGTCCACCCTTTCAACACTCCTTTTAAACTTTTGAGTTTACTTGTTAGCATGAATGGCGGACTCCCATGATCATCGATTTCCCAACAAGCTCTAACAGTAGGCAGAAAATCCTGACTCATTGTCCACACATTGCTGAAACGGAAAGGACTGCTTCTAAAAGTTTTCAAAAAACTCAGAATCAACGGGCAATGATTAGAGAGCCCTTGGGTTAAAATCTCCACCTTTGTTGCTACTGGAATGGACGTCCAAGGCGCATTGATAAGACACCGATCAATCTTTGACCACTTTCTTATTTTTTCCCCACCGCTGTTCCACGTGTAAAAGCATTCAGTTTCTGCGTGATCAAACAGCCCTGCTGTATTTAGACAATTCGCAAAAGGGAGAGTCTCTCTTGGGTGAACAGCCCTATCTCCCACTCTTTCGTGTGAAAACAAAACATTGTTAAAGTCTCCCATCACACACCACGCACCTTGAGTTTCAGCACTTATCATTTTCAGCTCATCCCACAAAATGAGCCTCCATGACTCCTATTACTAGCATAAACAATGGTAAGGAAAAAGGAGAACCCATGCTGTAGGCTCTGAACCTTGCAATGTAAGAACTGGGCCCCTTCCACCTCTCTATGTACATCCAAACTGCTCGTATCCCATGCAATCCATATACGTCCATGTTCATCACTCGCATAATTATGTATGCATTTCCATGAGGGGCAAACCATATCGGCAATAGTGAGGTGTTTTTCCATCTTCACTTTTGTTTCCAACAAGCCCATGCAACTAATCTTCTTTTCTAGAATAAACTTATTTAAGTTTTTCGCTTTCATGTGATCATTCAACCCTCTTATATTCCAACTACACACCCTAATCATTGATGAGGAATTGGTTTAGTGTCCCCGCCTCTTCCCACGCCCTTTCGGCCGTCCCTTTCCTCTCTTCTCCGATGTTGCTGCTCTTTTCGAAGTTTCGTTTTTTCTGGCTCTTGTTTGGGCAAGACTATTCTCTCGGTACTACTCTCACCGGGACGAGAGGATGGCCGAGTCAACAGCGTTCTCGGGTTCCGCATCCGAGAGGTCGTCCTCCTCCAAATCAGCAAGCTCCTCAAAGATGTTCCTCTCAGCAGAAAACACTCCAGTTTCAGGATGTATAGGTCTGCCTTGCTGTAGGGGGGATTGCACTACCGTCAACCTTAGCTCATCAGCGTCATTCTCTTGCCCTTGAAAGGTACATTCCACTATACCTGAAGATACTAGTTGAATACTGTTTTGTGTACCTTGCTGACCTTCTGCATTAGGACACTGATAGCTCAAGTCACACTGGTCCTGTTCACCACTGCTCAATCTCCGCTCATCAGTTCGCCTCTCAACGTTTCCAGCAACCACAAGGCCAAGAGTTGCTTCTCCTTCTGCCAGCTGCTCACCTCGACATACACCCTCTTGTTCCCTATATACATCCCTCTCTGTTGCTATCTGGCGACTTTCTTCTCTGTGTTCACTTATTCCGCTCTGTCCATCCTGCCTTCGTATCCACACTCTACTTGTCCCTCCACCAACATACGACTATCCATCCCTTCATGACCCCGACCTCGTTGCTCGACTACCACATTGCTGAGTAGTGTGCCCAAACCGATTACACTTTTTGCAGGACTGAGGCTTCCATGGATACTCCAAAGGTATATCAATTTCGCGATCCCCAGCCTTGATCTTTATGTTATCCTTATACTCATGGTTTACCGGAAATTCAATACAAAACCGAGCAAACGTCAACCTTTTCCGCTTGGCAGTAGCATCGTCCATAAACTTTGGTGTTCCACCAACCAAACTAGCCAAAAAAGACAATCCATCCAAAGTCCACATCTCCTTTGGTACGACCATCAGCTTCACCCATAACGGTATTGTATTCTCCTTATTCCTGTAGCTGTTGACTTCTACTGTCCAAGGTTTTATCACAAACACTCTCCCCGCAATAAACACTAGTCCTTCATCTAATATCATTTGTCGATCTTCTGAACAGGTAAAATTCATATAGAACAACTCCTTATCAGTCGTAATATCAAACTCTCCTTTAAGCTTCCACTTCTTTCCTGTGAATTCTTTTACCATAGGAAACGACAACCGCTTATCAAAAAGTATCCAACCAAGTACTCATCCCATTGTTTTATCCTGCTCAACCAAATTCTCCTCTCGGTACTTGAGCAACTCCATCTATAATAATAGGAGAATACGATGTGAAAGCTACTGTAGATTCTTGGTTTCCATTCCAACCAAACAAAGCACTCCACCTAGATCCACCACCGTTATTTTGTACTGTAGCATGCTGATTTTGTGTCTCTGTTGCCTGAGACGTGGGGTCACTGGTTGGAGCCATATGCTCTATACCTTGCTTTGGGCCAACAGGACTTCGCTCAGATGCTGATCTAGTGGAACCCAGCGAAGGGGCAACTGGATTTCGCTCAGATAAAACTTGTGCAACTGTTTGGGCGTTACCAACAGACACAAAGCTAGGGCGATTGGGGTTTTCAAACTCATACAGATCCATCCTTTCTATCCTTACGAACTCTCACTCTCAAGAGTGAAGGATTTTACCAATAAGGAATCAAGGAAGTTAGCTATCTTGAGCAAACTCACACTGTAGCTCAGTGGAGGATTTTACCACAAAAGATAGCTAGCAAGAACTCTTACCCGAACTCACACTCTCAAGCAGTGAAGGATTTCACCGGGATAAGATCAGACAAAGAAGACAAGAAGAGAAGGATATGATTCCTTGGCGAGATTAAACCTAGGCAAAAATCTTTTCCTAAAAGAGAAGGAAAACTAATGGTTTAAAGATAAGAACATGTCTCCCTATAAGTTTTTTTAACTATAAGCGACAAAAAAAGTTGGGCACTGGATCACTTAAGCAATTTAAGTTATATCACCACCGGGTTCCGAACTTTTGGTCCCCATTGCCAAACTTCAAGTTTTTTAACTTCTCTACTTTCTATTAAAAAGTGATGTTAAAAACACAAACTTTTAACGTCACCATTAGTAACATCACTTTCAAAAGTGATGTGATACAGTTTTAACATCACTTTTTCAGTGATGTAATATAGTTTTTCTATTGTAGTGGAGGTTAGTTCTATGCATTTGCATCGAGTTTTCGATTTCCTATTAATTACGTTTTGAGGTTAATTTCATGTGTTTGCATCCTATTTTGGATTTTCGGTTAATTATTCTTTAAGGTTATTTCTTTGCAGTTGCATCTAGTTTTCGATTTTTTGTTAATTATTCTTTAAGGTTAGTTTATTGTATTTGTATCAAGTTTCAGATTTTCCGTTAATTATTCTTTGAGGTTAGTTCAATGGATTTCATCCATTTTTTTTTTATTTTCCATTAATTATTATTTAAGGTTAATTCAATGCAGTTGCATCTAGTTTTCGATTTCCCATTAATTACTCTTTGAGGTTAAGTCAATGCATTTGCATATAGTTTTCGTTGTCCCGTTAATTACTTTATGAGAGTGGTTCGATGCAATTGCATCTAGTATCCAATTTTCTATTAGTTATTTTTTTAGGTTAGTTTAATGCATTTGCATCTAGTTTTCAATTTCACATTAATTATTTTTTTTATGTCAGTTCAATGCATTTCCATCCAGTTTTCGATTTCCCGTTAATTATTCGAGACCTTAGTTCGATGCATTTGCATCAAGTTTCTGATTTCCTGTTAATTATGCTTTAAGCAGAGGTTAGTTAATTGCATTTGCATTCAATTTATGATTTCCTATTAATTATTTTTTTAGGTTAGTTAAATGCATTTGCACCCAGTTCCAATTTTCCATTAATTATTTTTTGAGATTAGCTCAATGAATTTGCATCTAATTTATGATTTTCTATTGATTAGTTTTTTATGTTAATCTAGTTTATGATTTTTCGTTAATTATTCTCTGAGGTTAGTTACATGTAGTTGCATCCAGTTTTGATATTCTTTGAGGGTTGTTCAATGCATTAACATATAGTTTCCAATTTCCCATGATTATACTTTGATGTTAGTTCGATGCGTTTGCATCCAGATTTCGATTTCCCATGAATTATTATTTGAGGTTAATGCATCTAGTTTTGGATTTCTCGTTAATTACACTTTGACGTTAGTTCATTGCATTTGCATTCAATATATGATTTCCAGTTTTTTTTTAGGTTAGTTAAATGCATTTGCATCGAGTTTCCAATTTTCCGTTAATTATTCTTTGAGGTTAGCTCAATGCATTTACATCCAGTTTTTAATTTTCCGTTATTTATTTTTTGAGGTAATTAGTTGCATCCAGTTTTCGATTTCCCGTTAATATTTTTTTAGGTTGGTTCAAAGTAGTTGTATCCAGTTTTCGATTTCCCGTTAATTATTTTTTTAGGTTAGTACAATGCATTTGCATCCAATTTATGATTTTTTGTTAATTATTTTTTGAAGTTAATCTAGTTTATGATTTTCCGTTAATTATTCTTTGAGGTTAGTTCCATGTAGTTGCATCCAGTTTTGGATTTCTCGTTAGTTATTCTTTGAGAGTTGTTCAATACATTAGCATGTAGTTTTCAATTTCCCATAATTATACTTTGATGTTAGTTCCATGTGTTTGCATCCAGATTCTAATTTTCATGAATTATTATTTAAAGTTAAAGCATCTAGTTTTCAATTTCTCGTTAATTACATTTTGAGGTTAGTTCCATGCATTTGCAGCCTATTTTGGATTTTCGGTCAATTATTATTTAAGTTTAGTTCTATGCAGTTGCATCTCGTTTTTAATTTCCAGTTAATTATTCTTTAAGGTTAGTTCATTACATTTGCATCTAGTTTATGATTTCCCGTTAATTATTCTTTGAAGTTAGTTCAATGGATTTGCATTCAATTTTTTATTTCCCATTAATTATTGTTTAAAGTTAATTCAATTTATAGTTGCATCTAGTTTTTGATTTCCCGTTAATTACTCTGTGAGGTTAAGTCAATGCATTGTCATCTAGCCTCTAATTTCTCATTAATTTTTTTTGGGGTTACTTCAATACATTTGCATTCAGTTTTTTATTTCTCGACTAATTATTCTTTGAGGTTTGTTCGATACATTTGCATCCAGTTTCTGATTTTTTATTAATTATTTTTTAAAGTTGCATTTGCATCTAATTTCCGATTCCATATTAATTAATTTTTTGAGGTTACTTCAATACATTTGCATCTAGTTTCCAATTTTATGTTAATTACTTTTTTAGGTTAGTTAAATGCATTTGCACCAAGTTTTCGATTCCGTTAATTAATCTTTGAGGTTAGCTTAGTGCATTTACATCCACTTTCTATATTCCCATTATTTATTTTTTGAGGTTAGTTTGATGCATTTACATCCAATTTCTGATTTTCCATCAATTATTCTTTGAGGTTTTAGTTTCATGTAGTTGCATTTAGTTTCCGAATTCCCATTAATTATTCTTTGAGGTTGGATCAATGCATTTGCATCTAGTTTCCGATTTTCCGTTATTTATTCTTGATATAGTTCAATGCAGTTGCATCAAGTTTCCTATTTTTCGTTAATTATTCTTTGAAGTTAGTTCAATGGATTTGCAATTTTTTTCCGATTTCCAGTTAGTTATTTTTTTAAGTTAGTTCAATGCAGTTGCATTCAGTTTCCAATTTCTCATTAATTATTTGAGGTTAATTCAGTGTCGTTGCGTCTAGTTTTTTATTTCCCGTTAATTACTATTTTAGTGGGGTTCAATACAATTGCATCTAGTTTCCGATTTCTCTTAAATTTTTTATTTTTTTTAGGTTAGTTTGATTCATTTGCATCCAGTTTCTGATTCCTCAATAATTTTTCTTTGAGGTTTGTTCGATCCCTTTGCATCCAGTTTCCGATTATCATTTAGTTATTCTTTCAGGTTAGTTCGATGCATTTGCATCTAGTTTTTGATTTTCTGTTAATTATTCTTTGAGGTTAGTTTCATGCATTTGCATCTCGTTCCCAATTTCTCATCATTAATTATTTTCTGGGTTTATTTCAATGCAGTTGCATCTAGTTTAATTTCTGATTTTCTGTGCATTTGCATCTCATTAATTTTTCTTTAAGGTTTGTTCGATCCATTTGCATCAAGTTTCCAATTTTCATTTAGTTATTCTTTCAGGTTAGTTCGATGCATTTGCAACTAGTTTTGATTTCTCGTTAGTTATTTTTTGCAGTTAGTTCAATACATTTGCATCATGTTTCCGATTTCCTGTTAATTATTCTTTGAGGTTAGTTTCATGCGTTTGCATCTTGTTCCCAATTTCTCATCATTAATTATTTTTTTGGGTTTAGTTCAATGCAGTTGCATCTAGTTTAATTTCTAATTTTCTGTTAATTATCCTTACTTTGTGGATAGTTCAATATATTTGCATACAATTTTCAATTTTCTGCTAATTATCCTAGGTGGTGTGTAATTCCAACTTCTAGTGCTCCTTATGTGCAAATATGGCATAAAAAAAATTATACATGATTCACTATATGGGATCTTCAAATATTTCATTCTAACCGCATTTTTTTTTAAATTTTAATTGAATGCTAAGAATATAATTAAAAGTTAATTAATGGTATTAGATATTTTTTATTTAATGGTTAAAAAAGATAATTCTTACTATATATATTGTTGCATCTTTTCCTCAAAGTAAATAAAGAATCCATCATTCCAGGTAAATTCTAGAACAATTAAGACAGAGTACGTGGATCATGAGTTTACGTTAGAGAACCCTGAGTTCATACGAACAGGTGTCGTTATGAAAGTGTACTTTTTTTTAACAAAATATATATCTGTAATAATAATACAGAGCAATTATGAGTAGAGAAAGATATGTATACTTGTAAATTTTTGTTACACTAAATCGGATATCTTACTGAAAGCTATTTTATTAACTTAATAACTTGGTAATTGGAAAGTTGTGAGCGGATAGAATCAGCTCAAACACTTGTATGTATTTTTTATTTTTCATTTGTCTTTTGAACCTTCAGACTGAATAACTGGTTAGATAGCGTTGCCCTGCAGTCAATCAATCAATTTGACTTGGTCCATGCGCGCTTTAAATTAGTTTGCTACATGCAAGCAGCAAAGTCGCCTCCGTTATATGTGATAGACTCATCAAACCTTGTAGTGATGTTATGTCCTTAGGTTAAAGATATTTTTGGCAAAAACAAATAAGTAATGGCTCCCTTCGACATGGTTGGTATTGCTAATTTGCGTAGCACTCACCAACTGTTTTACCATTTCTTTTAGACTTTGTAGCTTATATACTTGCACCTAATTGTTCACTAAACAATATAGATATGGACTCACAATTCTCCATTTGATATGAATCATCGTGAGGGTGGCCAGGACGTAAGAAAGTCATCCAGATAAAAATTTAGATTTAGTCTTCCTGAGGTGCCTGGCTAGGACATATTTCATTCATTGGCCCTAGTCGCTTAGGCCGGACTAATAAGCAACAACCTCTCCATATATAAGGAGGTCTTTTAACCAACCAAAAAATATCGTTTTAAAATATGTTGTGGTCTGCATATACACTCTGATGACCAGAAAAGTTTTCGCCAATAAAACGTTATCTCTACACTATATGATAGGCGGGTCTTTCAGAAGCTTCCTCAACTCTCCAGTAGGCAAATTGCAATCTCTATTTTGTTATTATTTAGCCATTCTTCATTTTCTTTTGTTATTATTTAGTCATTCCTCTTTTATGTCTTGCAATCAAAATGAAACACTGATGTTCTCTTGCAATCGAAATCAAACACCAATTTCTCAATGTCCAACTCTACACCAACTCATAATCGGGTTTTCCGGAATACCCTTCCCAATATCGAGTAGGCAATTTAAAATCTCTTTATTTACTTAATTTAGAAACACCTCCATCACTAAATTTAGAATAGGTCCTACTTTTATTAATATAATTTGAACAAAATCTATTTTTTATTAATAATTTAGAAACACTTCTCTAATATCACTTAAATTAAATAATTATCCCCATTTTCCACATTGAAATTAAAACAAGTCCTATTTTATTATTGATAATTTAAAAGAACCTCCCAAATGTCACTTAAATAACATAATTATCTCCCATTTTGTTAAAAATAAATAAATAGATGAGTCTCTCCTATATAATACAATTACTATTTACAATTAGAATCCAAAGAAACCATGCTAACTATTGATCTCGAGGGACGGGTTTCAAGACTTAAAAAAACCGATGCGTAGCACGGTTTGCATACTTGTATCACTTATATGGCACTAGTACATTCATTGTGCCCAAAATAATGGTGGATTGAGACAATTTCCACTATTCTTGACAAATTAGAATTAGCCCCCCTTGTTCCAATTATAAAGACATTTTCTATTACAGATGTAATTAAAGCTTCAAAGTTCAACCTAAGCTAACCTTCTCTATTCAAATTCCGGAGATAATAAGTTCTATTCAAACTACCAAGTCTATCTACTACGTATAGTTCGTATATATAACCAGTTCCGTTCACACCCAACAAACCATACACCTGTAACAGTAAAAGGAGATAATATTGTTTCTCTTGTTACTCATCAAACCATTCTTTGTAAATGAAAAAAGACAATGAACGCAACGCGTAGATACTTACCAATATCACCAGAGTGAACGAAGTCGTTCTTTCTCGCTCCCGCTCTATGGAATGTTGGAATTAGGAAGAGCAGATGAACCTTTCATTCGAAAGCTGAAAAGGAGTTGAAAAGTATCTCTACATACTTTGCTTATGGCTTGAGTCTAAGACAGTATGTTAAAAGATTCGAATGATAATGTACATTTACTAAGATAGGATCACAGGACTACTCAATTCTATACTCAAAATCAAGAAGAAAATCCACTGAACAAAATAATGGAAAAGACCCCTATTCCTGATTATGTACTCAATAACCACCGCCTTCTTGATGCAGGAGGATCCGAGTCAGATGATGCTGAGTTGACAGATTGCATATTGATGGCACTAAAGTATTATCAGTTGGCGGATCAGAGCAAAGATGGCAAGTAATCGTGATCTTTTCCTACTAGGGGTAAGTGTTTTAGTATTTTGGCCATAACTTTGGCTACAATTGTCAGAATCAGGCGTGTGACCCCAATTCGAAAAGATCTCGGCGGCGCACACGCTGTCACTATTAAGCTATACTCTATGGTAGCCGTTTTCGAGGTCAAAATCTACTATTTTCCCTTCCAAATTCATCGTTTTAGATTTTCTTTCCTTTTTACCTTTTCGGAAGTAAATCTGAGTCCAATTTGGGCTAGATTTTTGGTAGATTACTTCTGTTATTATCTAGTTAATTTTAGTAGGAATAATAGGATTAGTTAGACTTATCCCCCCATTACTAGTTCCATTAGTAGTTTAAACCCCGTTTTCAAAAATATTAGTGATACCCTCCCAATTGCAAGATCCAACCAGTTCTGAGATGAATTTTTTTTTCGGATGAAGAAATCATTTAGATCACTCAAATGGAAACTAACACTAATTGCAACTAGTAATGGGGGGGTAAGTCTATTCGGATTTAGAATGTTCTACAAGTATAAAGTCCGGCTTGTGGGCTAATATTGGATCATTCTTGATTTTATTAAACTTTAATAGACATTAGAGACGATTTTCTCTGTGTTTAGGGAAAATCTCTTGTGTTCTTCCCTATTTATTATCTGGTATTACTAGTCTATAGGATAATCATTATTCTGTTTGGCTTCAGTTGATATTAGAGCTTTTTTCATCTTCCTAGGGTTAGATTTAATCAATTTCAATTGTTGTTGGTCATGGTCGTCATGGGCAGGTTCCGAACGAGGAAGTCCAACATCGTGATTGTAACATTCAGGACGTTATGATTGAAGATTTGTAGAGGCAAGTTGTAGAGTTAACCCAGTGATAAATGGTAAAACGATAGTTTTACCCACACATAAGCTACGAAACTCAAACGCAAATAAAACTAAAACTATTTTCTAGCTTAATGTTATCAAAGGTTTCTACTCTCGATGTTATTGCAATATAGTTGGAATAGAAAGTTCGTTCCACTCCTAGTTCTTTAGAATCTACGTTAACTAAGATTATCAGTTCTATCAAAGTCAATGAGAATACAGATTATATACTTATGCTAACAACGATGGGAAATAACGTAATCGAAATATTCTAAATAATAAGATTATAAATTTAATATATTAATCTAGTCAAGGATTCAAAACTGATTTCACAACTAAGTAATGATTAATAACCAACTAACTTTATTGATCTAATGAATAATAATCTAATGATTCGAAATGGATTACAACTGAAATTAAAACTAATCTAGAACTAAATTTATGAATACTAATTATCAATGTAAAACAACTAAATCTATGAATGCAAGATTGAATTTGAAATTAAAGATTGAAATATAAACTAAGTATTTTATTCTAAGATTCAAACTTGTTCTAACAACTAATAGAATTGACAACTAATTAGATTAATCTATATAAACTAATTTAATGAATTAAATCTAAGTATTTGGATCATTCACTAATTCAAACTAACTAGAAAACTAATTGAATGTAAAAAACTAGATCTAAAAAACTATGTTCTTGGATTATTGCTAACTAAAAAAACTATATGCTTAAGAGTTAAGTCTTGTGTCTTCAAATGGAGGAGACAAGATCCACTTTTTCGTGCATGGGCTGAGAAGCTATGTTTTGGGCCAGAAAATTGAGCCCAAAACCCAATTTCTTCAGTCCACAGAGGCCTTTTCAACTGGATTTGACTTCAACAGTCTTTTTGTCAACTTTTCCTCTTCTGATTGGGTCAAGGCTTATACTATTAGAAATCTCGTTCCGAGCCGGTCGTTTTGACATAAGGTAGGCCCAATTCTGAGGTATGAGTCCAAAGATACGGCTTCTGCAAGTTCTGCTGACTTTTGTGCACTCTTTCTGCCCGCGTTGACTATGACTTTTTAGCTTTGACCGGGCATTAAATGGGCTTTTTCTTCTTGAATCTTGGCTTTTAATCATAGAACTTCTTAACAACCAACATTTGCTCTATTATCTCGCGAAAGGGGCGCATTTCTACACATATTCGACTCCAATGCCTGAAATACATAAAGACACGATAACAGTACTAACTCTTGCTTATTAATCACATAATTGGTCAAAAGTGATATTGTTAAAGGGGTTAAAACTATATTTTTGGGCTCTTATCAAATCACCCCCAAACAGTATTTTGTTTGTCCTCAAGCAAATATGAGAAATTAGAATAAGTGACCAAAAATAGAGTTCTAACTAATCTCGTTTCGCCGAGTGCGATTGCATTGACCATATGCAACAAGGTCTTAAACCACTAGGAATTCCCTAGTGGACGAGTTATAACCTCGTGAGAGTTTTCCAGTGAAGGTACTCACAAACTTCATCTATACTACAATGACTAAGAAATAAAACTATTGTTTCCTTATTTATGTCTCAATGATCTACACATCTTACTAGCAATGAATACAGAATAATCAAGTTGAAACCTAAACTAATATATTCATAATAATCAATCATCTACGAATAAACATATATGCAATGAGTAACACTATGAAATGCACTAGCAGGCCCGTTTCTGAAACTTTGGAATAGCGTCCTTAAGTAGGTCCTCACATAAAAGTCAAGACAAAAAAACTCTGATTTTTCCGCTCAAGTTTCGCTACTCCAGTGTGAAGTGGGCACACTTTACCTTACAAACTCAATGACACACAAGGAAGCCGAAATCGATCAAACACATCTGTCACTTACTATCACACTAACCTATTCCTAATTGAACTAGAGGTCTTATTTAGGTATTGCAGGGATTAGGTGATTGTTTAAGAATGAAGGAAATAGATATTCAAAAGAATCAGTCTGAGATAATAGAGTCTTTATATTATGTAACTAGAGGAAACCTTGTTATTTACTTTTGGTTTTACACTTTGTTTCCATCCTTAGCCATTTTTTTCTTTTTCTTTGGCTTTTGACTCCTTTGATTCTGTTTTGGATTTCTATCTCTTTATTTATTTTATTTATTTATTTGGATGGAAACTTTCTTTTCTTATTTTAAATGAGTAACAAATTTTTGATTTCAAAGGTCTTTCCCTTTTCTATTCTTCATCTCTATTCTCATACTCGTTCTAAAATGGGTAGGTTGATTTTTTATTTTGTTTTGTTTTTGTAAAAGGGTAAAGGATTTACGGTTTATGAAAGGCTAAAGAAAGGCTCAGAGGGGCGACTAGCATAAAATAATTCATAGGTTAGAATTTTTGGCTATATCGATCCAAATAGGGCTTAAATTCTCGCTTAGGATATGGTATAGTGATCAAGCAAGTGGACATGTGATTTTTCTATCCAGAATTTACATCTCCCTTGTGTCATTTCTCAAATGTTTCACTCATATAAGGCTTTAGGCTATATTCTCACAGGATTTGTAGAATAAGTACTCTAGCCTAGATTTCAGAAACTTACTGCCAATACATCATAGATACTCATACAATATGTGTCACACCCCGAATTTCGACAGAATTCGGAAAAACATTATTTGTTCCCAACTCTTCGATCTCCGAGGTGTGACGCACTCTCAACTCCCAAAAACCCATAAACAGTTTAAATATGCGGATAATAAAAACCAATAAAAATTTTAACTTAAACAAAAGTCTTCTTCATGACAAAGATTCACAAATAAGATTAGGTTACAACTCTCATTTCAATAACTCTTTAATAAAATTTACAAATGAAATACAAAAAACATTGTCTAGACTGAAATTCTATATCACCTCAAGGGAAAACAAAACAAATCACGAGATGCAACGCTAACGCTTGACCACAAGCGGCAACCACTCTTCTTCAACACTAAACCTGTCAAAACTTATCAACTATGTTCATTGAATGAACACACCCGATAAGCAAACATGCAAATCGGGTCAGCATTATAAAAATGCAGGTGTGAGTAGCTCTAAAAACAACATATACTTATACAAATATATACATAATCCATACGGCAGTTAGTTACTCCACCGAGGCGCCGTAACTTTCAACAACTAATACAACATCCTTAAGTACAATAATCTAGGCGGTAGTTCCTCCACCGAGGCGGAAACTTCCAAACAACTAATACAACATACAATACGCATAATAAAAAGGCATTTAGTTCCTCCACGAGGCGCCTTAGGTTCTAACTAAACTACTAACCAGCAAAACATATACAATCATCTATCTAGAGATATACCAACATATTACCATAATTATATTAGTTTAGACTTTTTTTGTGTGTCCCTAAAATTCACGTCGTATTTATGTCTTACCTAGTTTTCCTGGCTACCACAATCGCTACCCAACGCCGAACATGTACATCCACATGCCTCCCCTTACATAATGTACCACTCCGTGCGTAACCAGCCTGAGCGGGATGCCGCACACCAGATAAATCCTCACACGGAAGCCATTATATAAGTAATGCCCCTATTCGGCATAAAATATCGCGCGTCTCGTTCCAATATTTGCGAACGGAATAATCAAGCCACTATTCGGCTACGATTGCCCAACACATGGGTCAATCAACATCTCATATATATACAACATCTTATATATCAAGCCACTATTCAGCTACGATTGCCCAACACATGGGTCAATCAACATCTCATATATATACAACATCTTATATATCAACATCTTATATATTAAGCCACTATTAAATTTCACGATTGCCCACCACGAGGGTCAATCAACATCTCATATATATACAACATCTTATATATCAACATCTTATATATCAAGCCACTATTAAACTCGATTGCCCAACACATGGGTCAACCAACATCTCATATATATACAACATCTTATATATCAAATCGCCCACACAGGCAGATCACATGAGTTGTGGTAGTCGGGGTTCTAGGATTTTAAGATTCGTAATTTATTCAGGTGTCATACATTTATGACTCATAAACGTTTCACTATATCAATGCGTGCATGTCAAATACATTATTGCACTAAGCCACAATATTTAGAAATGTCTCGAATATATCTCATAACTAATTTCATTCTTTCACGTGCCAATATATATTATTGCACTACACCACACTCCGTGGGCAAATATTAAATCAATACTATACTACCTCATAGTAGCATCTCACCTATATAATAATGGAGCGGTGATACATTTATTTCTCCAAAACTATTGCATTTAATATATACATCCCAATATATCATATGATATTACAATTGCTTCAAACGTATCGCATATATTTTTATAGCGTTTTAGGAATATTATATCTCTTAAAGTTTCTATCTCATCACGTGTCAAAAATACACAATATCAATGCCAAATCTTTATTAGATAATGACAACCAAATATATACAAGCTTCCACAGCATTTTATTACTATATTTGTCCATATAATATACAACATAAAACGTAACACAATTAGACAGTCCACAGTCCACAATCAAAGCCCAATATATATATGTTTTACACACTATTCACGTCAAATCTTAATTAGATGATGACAAATAATGTTATATAATGTTCGACAATATATTATTACTATATTTATCTATATAATCAAATATGTAAAAAACTGGAAAAGTCAACATTCCACAGTCAAAGTCAACGGTCAAAGGTCAACGCGTCATGGTCAAGGTCAAAGTCAACATGTCATGGTCAAGGTCAAAGTCAACATGCCATGGTCAAAGTCAAACTATCGTTTCCATGTTCAACAGGTTCAGGGTCATAGCCCTGGTTCATGGCTAAGGTCAATGTGCATGGTTCATAGGCTCATGACCAAGGTAATGGTTCGGACCCAACTGGCCAAGCCCAAACCTTAGAACCCGAAAGTCTAAAAGTTGAAAAACCCCAAATAGATCTATTTTAAGTCCTAAGGACTGGCCCAAGCAATATTAGAAACTGGCCCAAAAACTTTAGACTTAACTGGCCCAAAACACAACTGAGTTCGGCCCGAAAATTTGACTTGAAACCGCCCAATCAAAACCAAAACGGTCCACAACTTAATTTGGGCTGGCCCACACTTTAATTGGGTTACCCAAAGAAACAAAGAGAACTGACCCAACATAACTAATGTAGTCCGGCCCATAACAACTTAAACTAAAATCGGGCCCAACCATAACAAAATTAGAACCGCCCAACCAACTTAACCTTGCTAAGGCCCAAGGCCCAAGCCCCAACCAGTTCATCTTCTTCACCCATTCTCTTCCACCACCGGCACCAAAAAATCCGCCACCACAAGTTCCAATCGCCTACTCATTCCAACCAAGCGGTTAGACTCCTAAAGAAAAACCCAACATCTTTAATACACAAAACTTCGATCTCATCTCCCCACCAAAGACACCGGTAGCGAATTAGCCAATCCAAATCGGCCGCCATTGATAAGCGTCAACCACCTCCGACAGCCCTCACACAAAATCTAACCTCCACAACCAACACTAGACCAACCCACCATACCAAATCACAGTTCAAACTACTACGAAATAAATTCAAAACAATCAAATTCCTCGATCCAAGATGCACGACCCGAAATGGCGTTTTTTGACAGGAGGAGGTTGGGGGCTCTCGCGCCTCCACCTTCACCACCACCTAAGGGTGTTCACGGTTCTACCAAATCTACATAGTTTTACACAAATGCACAGGAAGAACCATTGTTGAACAGAAAACATGAAGCGGCATGAAAAGTAAACGAAACATGGTTCTTGATGCAAATGAAACGTGGGGTACATGGTGCGTGTCTAGATACTGAAAAACAAATAAAGAATAACCACTCCGCGCCAACAGTTAACATAAACGGTATGCGGCGCCATTAACACATTGTTGAGCTTCCAACGGTTAAAATAAAGATAGACACCCCTACAAGATTATAGTTCGGCGGTTTAACCAAATTTTAACGATGATAGGATGAATTAAACTGAAAATAGGAGCAGAAACTTTTAACGAATACACCCGTACCACGGAAAACTATAAATCGGTGAAATAGCAAAATAGCTACTCACCTAAATTAAAACCCGAATTTAATCCTCCAGTAGTCCGAACCGTCGCTCCACCTCTCCAAAGAACCCGGCTTCTTTCTCTGCCTCCATTTTCATTATTGTATTATTCTCCTAACCCTATTTTCCATAACAATGTGTTTATATACTTGGGTCCGAAACCCAAGCCCAACACCGACTTCGGCCCAAAACCAGGCCATTATCCGAGTCCAATCCGACGAATTTTTAAAATAAATAATTTAATTAATTAATAAATAGAAAAATATGTATTAAAAAATACGGGCGTTACAATATGTTTATAGAAAGATGCAAAAATTATTACCTACATATTAACCTAAGTTTCTAAAAACTATTCTAATGCAAAAGCTACGTGAGACTTCAAGATTATTAAGAGCATAGAGAAAGAAAACAATACCAATATTCCTAAGTGCATAGCATAACATTTTACTTATATTTTTGAATTTTTGAAATTTTTAATAGAAAACAAGTGCATATTATACATATCTATATCCTAACAGATGTCTTAAATTACACGTGTTTCTATGCCACTCCCAAACAAGAAGCATGCTTTGTCCTCAAAGTATTGAAATAAAAAGGGTAGAAAAATACCATGGAAATGCGTGAAATTTTGGAACATCTGCAAAACAAGGTTAAAACATACTAATATAGATAAAGAAAAACATACGTAACTTTATATGAGTTCCACCCGTTATGGGGTTACAAGAAGTAAAGTGCTTGGGACATAAGCAGACACTAACTAAAATAAAAGCTTACCTTATCTCTATCGTTTAAGTGTCATCCTCCTCCTCTATAAAGAAATGAGGTTCCTTCGCATCCTGCCACGCCATGATGATTTGCCAGGCTTCACACCATTTATCATCTACGAGCGCTAACCTGTTAAGCGCCACTTGGTCGGATTGGGTGTAAGGTGCAACCTGATGAGGTTGTATCCTCCACCCTTGCCAAGTCATTGCACGGAAAGATCGAATAATACAATTGGTGGGTCTCATAATGTCGACCCCAACCCAATCCATGAAGCAGGCACAAAAAATAGGGAAGAAACATAGCATAATACGGCAAACTAAAACAGGCATAAGAAGGTACTTATGCCTCATGCTATGTGCTCGTGCTAAACTAGACATTAGGGTCTGGGGAATATCATAAAGTATACGTCCCCCAGCTAAAACAAGGAAAATATCACAAGTTTCGTCATTCGTAGAAAAATAACGTCATTCCCCTCTAATGTTTAGCATGATCCAAAACATAACAGTGCCCACGTTCATGGACAGGCTTCCAAGGGCGACGTTATATTTCCCTTGGTCCTCTATCCTAAAGACTCCTGCCCTATAATGCTCATGTAAATTCTCATAGTTATAGGTACATATTATCGACCAAATAGGCTTGTGAGTCTTGTATTTCAGCGGGCCTAGCAAGTCCAAGAACAAAGGCTAGCAAGAACCTGGTAATTTCCATTGGTTCATCCTCAATGATGATGGGGGACACTTGTTCTCCATCTGGTCTATCAAAGAACTTACAATTATCATAAAAATAAGATGTAAGTGCCAGAGAATAATGTTCATCAGGTCTTACCATTAGCGGTTCCCAGCCTACGTATATGATCACCTCGCGAAACCAAGCGCCATAGGTGTCGTTTTGGAACAAATCTTCAAAAGAATGCTTCGGTATGATTGTAAGAGATGTCATCACAATAAATACATTCTAAATGAGCTGCAAATGACCCTGGAAAACTCTCAAAAAAAAATAAATAAAAAAAAATAAAAAATTTAGGGTTTGTGAAGGTCAGGGCGCGGGTCGCGCCCTCAGGTCCGAATCGAGTTACAGGCGTTTTAACGCTAGGCGAACTCAGAATTGGTCTTGCTAGGGCACGGGGAGCGCTCCGTGTGTGCGGAGTAGGATGAAGGGAAAAACAAAAAGGAAAAAGGTAGAGGTTTAGGGTGAGAGATGAAAGTGAGATGTGTGGGTTTTGAGTGTAGAATGAAGAAAGTATATATAGGGTTTTAGTTTCTAAAACGAATTAACAAGTTGCCCAAAAAAATTTAAGGCAATTGCCGGAAACAAAATATTTCAAAAACCTAAAACGGAAACAACCCATATGCATTATTCTAAAACAAACCTAATATCTTTTAAATTGAATTTAGAATAACAACTTCCTAACTCATTGAAATTTCATCCTACCACAATATCTAATCATAGTCATGCCAATATTGGCAACATTCCCACAATTCATCGTAAAATTACTTCTAAAATGGTAGATCATAAAACAAACAATGTTAAAAGAAATAATACCACCCCCAAACAATTCGGGAAGGTGGGATTAACGCAAAAATCATCACATGCGTTGAAAAGAACCAAATTAAATTAAAATCAAATATCAAATAACAATTAACTACTGAATTCAACAACTTAACATCCAAACTAATAAAAACAATAAAATAAATAACATCAAAACAACAAATTTTTCTAACAGCCACGAGATGAAGATGGCCCCTGAGATGAAGATGGGGCCTGGGATGAAGATAGGCCCGAGCCATCTGTCCTTCGGCGACAACGTTCATGCCTCACAGACTCCCCTGAGGAAGAACCCCCCATGGGTGGCATGCGTTCTAGAATCTTTACTCGGAATCGGCGCTGTGCTTCCATCTCTGCCTTCATTTCTTTAATCGATCCCATCGGCCGGACTAGAGTCTCCATGTTATACTGGAGATCCTTCCCACCATCGTTGAGTTGTTCATAATACGTCTGAAGGTTCTTTTGTTTATTTCGAATTATAATCTGCCTAGTCCGTAAATCTTCACAAATACCATAAACGCAACGCAAGCCACTATGCAACACTGACATGTGTTCTAAATCAGAAGTACAATTCTCCAAGGCATTGGCATCCAAACATGTCATATCGTCCATCTCATCATCCAAATCAACCACCCTATCCTCCGGCAAGTTCCAAGTCTTTTGGATACACTCCGTATAAATAATTGCTTTTGAATGCAATTTTAACATAATACGATCAGATTTTGTAATAGCTCTAAAAGACATCATGATCTTAGTGATCAATACCGGGAAGGGTGTAATACTCTTTCCAACTCCTCTAATCATATTTAAAATAAACTCGAGGATGCATAATTTATACCTCTTCTCCTATAATATCCAGAGAACTTGCAGACAGGTCAGACCGATGTCGCTGACTTTCTCTTTCCCGATGACGTTCTTACCAATCCATCGAAGCTCTGACCCGGTGGTTGGTTCGCCTGAATATTTGTCGGACCGGAATGAGAATTCGGATTGTACCGTCCCTCTATGACAGTGTCCTTCATCAATACAGGAACTCCAGCATACTGAAATTCCTGCAAGGTGGCTTCAAGATGGCATTCCGGCGTAATACCTAAGATATCAGCCAACAACTCTGTAGAAACTTCTCTCCTCATCCCAGCCACTTTCACAAAAAATTTCTGACCCTCCAACTCCCTCTTCTTATAGAATTGTTCGGCCAAATCGGAGTGGTAGAAATCGTTCATCGAATACCACAATTTCGTCCAATCCCTACGAATCATCTCATCACTATAAAACGGCACAAAGTGGTCGGCAGTAAAAGCTTGTTCCGATAAAATTCTTCGTCTTTGAGCCATTGAAGTTTTGAAACGATTTGTGGGATGAAGACAATGTAGGGAACGAGTTTGAATGTGACTCACTCACAAACTTAGAGTGGTGGCGATTGTGAAAATTTATTATTTTGGTAATTTTTTTGTATTTTCGGTGGGTAAGTTGGTGTTGGATAATGGTGTAGAGTAAGACTCGCGATTTGGAGTGGGTTAAAACTTTTGGCGTGGTGTTTTTTTTTTTTTTGGTTAGGGTTTTGTGGGTGCTAATGGTGGATTTGGAATAGAAATCGCAAACTGATTTTGGTTTGAGGAAGGAGACACAAGTGCACGGCACATGCGTACGAAATTTTTTCGCCCAATTCGATTTTTAACATTTCCAATTTTATGCGCGCAAACTTCAAACTAAAATTACTGATTCAGACACTTATCAAGTTTAAGAAAATGGAGACCGATTTAAGGGAGACCGGTAGTAACATAACTTAGGATGCGGTTTTGATCGGTGTTCGCTTTTTTTTTGCTAAAGTAGAAAAAAATAAATAAATCTCTTTAGGGTCGCTTTGGTGTTCTCTTAGTTCTTTCCCACTAATAGTAAAATCCCCTCCGTCGCGAGCCGGTGGGTTTTAGTGGTTGTTTATAGTAACGTCCCTCTTCTTCCTCCTATCTGGCTGGTAAAATCCTCATCTAAGTATATAGATTGAGTTACAGAGAGGTTCAAAGAAGTAGTTGGGGATTGTTTGGTTTAGGGCTGGTAGTTTTCACTGGTTGGAACTAGAGTATGGCTTCTCCTAGTAACCCAAACAGGGATGGGAATACTAAATAGTACCTCTTGGAGCTCGTTGTTTGGTAGAACCGGATCTGCAGAGTCAAATGTGGCTTTTAAGTCGTTTTCTCCCATTTTGTTGATGGAGTTGCTCCGGTTCCCAACAGATTTCTTGGAACAAGGAATAAAGGAATGGGATGATTATTTAGTGGGGTATTTCCTCGCATAAGAGAATGTCCTTTTTGACCGGAAGAAATCTTGGAGAAAAAGTGGAAACCGAAAGGGTCTTTTGATATTACCACGACAAAAGGAACTCTTTTTATATGAGTTTTCTGAGCTCGGAAGATCGTCAAATGGTCTTTGGATGAAGGACCGATTTTTATTCGGGGTAAAGTGTTTGTAGTTAAGCCATGGGCAGTTGAGGTTGATAACTACAAAAACAAGGTAGCGTCCATTCCTCCTCGTGGGTTAAAGGCGATGGATGTCCCAAAAGAAATGTGGACATTTGATGGACTATCATACCTAGCTAGCTTAGTGGGAGGCACGCCAATGTTTATGGACGACGCTGGCAAATTAAAGGAAAAGATTATCCTTTCTTGCGATTCTATATCGAAGTTCCCGTGAACTATGAATACAAAGATGTAATAACCGGTAAAAATTTGGGAACGAGGGGAGGTAGACATACCATTGGAATACCCATGGAAGCCGAAGTCTTGCACAAACCTGTAATAAGTTTGGACATCGCGGCAGAGCAAAGTAATGTAAGAACGACTAGGGTATGGCGTAAAAGGGCAATGCAAATAAATGGGGCGTAAAACAATAACAACGATGCGACATAGGGGGAGGAAATGTGAGTCAAACGGGGAATGAATCTGAAAATGTTCAAGGTGATGATAGTGAAGGAACAGAGGAGCGAGCAGTTGTGATTATAGATACAGAACAAGGGGTGGGGACTGGGAATGTGTACAGTGGTGAGATAACACTGGGTAGCATGGAGGACACTGGCCAGCAGGCCCAGAATCAGATTGTATCACTCAGTACCATAAATGTAGTGACTCCAGGATGTGTTGAGAGCTGTTTTGGAGAACAATCTTCTGAGGCTCTGAGCCGAGGAGCTATACACACGCCTATACAGCACATGAGAGGCATACACCCGGAAGTTAACGTATTCTGTGCAGAGAGAAATATTTTCGAGGAACCGCGGACACTGAAAGATGATGATATATCCGATCTGAGCGAGTTGTTGAGGGGACAAGGTGGTATCGACTAGACAAGAAATAGAAGAAGTGGAGAGGACTGCAGTGCAAACAAGAGCTCAGAAGCAAAGAGAAGAGCAGAAATAGCAGCCTGAGTCAGGGAAGAGAGGTAGGGGGAAGAACAAAGGGTGTGGAAAAAAAAAGGCCATAAATTATTAGACTTTGTAGCTGGAATGTTAGGGGAATAAACGACTGCACGAAAGCGAAGCAGTTGAGGAAGTTTATAAAAGAGAATAATATAAGTTGTATGGGAGTGTTGGAAACCAAGGTTCAAATGGAGAAATTGGTGAGAATTAAAAGTGTAGTGTGTCCGCAATGGCAGTTGGAACATAACTATACAACTGACGAATATGGGCGCATCTGGATTGGTTGGGACCCAAGTATATTGACTGTTCAGAAGGAGGTGGAAGGGGGTCAATTTGTGCACTGTAAGGTTACAATTTTGCAGCAAAAAGGTCGACTTTTGGTAACTTTCGTGTATCACGAGTAATAAGCGAAAAGATAGGCTGATTTTGTGGGAGGAGATAAAGGCCTTAAGTGTAGGTATTCATGGGCCTTGGTGTGTCATGGGAGACTTCAATAATGTGTTATTCTCCCAAGAAAGAATCGGGGATAGAGCTGTACATCCGAGGGAAACGCAGCCGTTCACAAGTTGTTTGAATGTAGCAGGGCTTTTTGAGCATAATGTGTCAGGGTGTTACTACACTTGGAATAGTGGAGGTGCAAGCATGAGAAAATGGTCGAAGCTGGATAGATGTGTAGTCAATGCTGACAGGGCAGCTCAGACCGTGGCCACAATAGTGGAAGTTTTAACCCAGGGGTTATCAGATCACTGCCCGTTGGTTATGTCGTTCTACAGCCCAGAAAGAAACCATCCCCCATTCTGGTTTTGCAATTTTTGGATGCTACACAAGGATTTCCAGGCATCGCTAAAGGAGTGTTGGGAAATACGAGATCATGGTAGCCCACCTTTCATGTTGACTAGTAAATTGAAATGCCTAAAGGCTAGTTTGAAAGGGTGGGCAAGATCTTAAGCAAGGACATTCAAAGGAGGGTCGAAGAAGCAAGAATGCAACTACAGAACCGCAAGACATGCTACATAAGAATCCGGTTGGATCATGTGCCACGAGTGCTCATGAGTACGAGCTAAGAGATAAGCTATGTAGCTTGATAAAAATGGAGGAAGCAGATATATTTCACAAAACGGATATTGAATGGTTGTGCTTCGGGGACAGGTGCAGTGCATACTTTTTCAATGCGATAAAGGAAAAAAAAACCCGAAATTCAGTGGGGGTAATTACAGATGCACAAGGTATAAAAAGAGAAGGGAGGGACCACGTAGCAAAGGCGTTTCTACAGTACTATATGGAGCTGCTGGGAGTGCCCTCGGAAGCTTACTGTGACCCTGGGTTTCTCAATACCCTCACAGTAAAAGAGATCGATCAGGCCACAAGTGATTTTCTTATTGGCCCTATTTCGGCAGACGAGATAAAGGAAGCTTTGTTTGGTATGGAGGACAATAAATCCACTGACCGGACGGATTAATGCCCGCTTCTTCAAAAAAAAGAGCTGGGATGTGATTGGAGCAGAGTTTATCAGATCTATCCAATATATATTCAAACACAGGAAAATTCCTGGAGGCATTAATGCCACCTTTCTCTGTCTCATACCGAAGATGAAAGATGCAGACTCTGTTGGCTCGTTTCGTCCAATAGCTTGCTGTAACACGTTGTATAAATGTGTGTCGAAAGTCATAACTAATAGGATGAAGTAGTGTATATCGGGGATTATCTCGAATGCCCAATCAGCCTTCATACCGGGGAGGTCGATATAAGACAATCTGGCTGCTAGCTCATGAGTTGCTAAGGGGGTATTCGAAAAACAAAGGCGAAAGAGGTGTGCAATCAAACTTGATATCAAAAAGGCGATGACTCTGTCTCATGGCAGGCCCTTGAAGCCATCTTGGGACGATTCAAGTTTCCTGGGTTGTTCATAGAATGGGCTAAAATGTGCTATACCACCCCTACATTTTCAGTTATGGTGAATGGGATGCCGGAAGGTTATTTTGAAGGAAGAAGAGGTTTGCGGCAGGGGGACCTAGTCTCGCCGTATTTGTTTGTATTGGTTATGGAAATTCTGAGTACTCTTCTTCAACAAGACTTGCAGATGAACAGACTCAGTGCTCATTCGAAGTGTCGGAAGCTAAAAATATCACACCTCTGTTTTGCGGACGATGTTCTAATATTCTGCAAAGGTAACATTGAATCTCTGAAGGCAATAAGGGATACTCTTGAAATCTTCTCTGATGCAACAGGGCTCCATTTCAGCAGAGAAAAGACTACACTACTCCCAGGTAGCATGAATGAAGCAGAAGGGCTTGAGTTGGCAGCAGTTCTGAACATCTCAGTGGTTGCACCACCTGGTACCTACCTAGGCCTCCCCCTCACTGCAACGAGACTCGGTGTAAGAGAATGCTTGCCGCTAATAGAGAAGATTACGGCTAGAATATCAAACTGGAAGAATAAGGAACTCAACCGAGCGGGACGAGTGCAATTGGTAAAATCAGTGCTAGCCTCCTTTCAAACCTATTGGGCCCAAATTTTTGTGCTTCCGAAGATGGTGATAGAAAAGGTGGCAAAGATTTGTAACAGGTTTATATGGGTTGGGCCAAGCATGGAAAAGAAGATGCATCACGCGAGTAGTGCGACTCTCAGACTAGATAAAGAACAAGGAGGGATAGGTCTGGTTGATCCTAGAGTGTGGAATAAAGCTGCATACTGTGGTTTGGTTTTTAAACTAGCACAGAAATCGGATTGTCTATGGGTAAAATGGTCTTGGCAACACCACATCAAGCAGAGACATTTTTGGACCATGAAAGCACCGAGGGACTGTTCATGGGTGTGGAGGGGCATACTGAAACATAGAGAGATCTCATGGAAGTACATCGATCTGATGTGCGAATGGAAAGAGTACCAACCGGCATGACCCATGGTGTTCGGGCCCACTGTTCCTAAATAGTCGGGGCCAAAGCATTGCTAGCAAATGAAATCCCGGAAGACGAATGGTGTCGGGCGATAGGCTGATGGTGGTTGGGCGAGTAATTACTTATCTACAGGAGTCGCGAAATTAAGAAATGGATCATGGATCACGGAGATCAACTCCTACATCATGGAGGACCAGTCATATGGACGCCCCTACGATTCAGGGAGTATTTTCTACAGATCGGCGTACTTCGGTACTAAAGAATGTGAGGAGTAAAGTCAAATGGTTCAAGATAGTCTAGGGGAAGTACTTTCGATTACCAAAGCATTCTTTCACCGTTTGGCGGCGTTCTCGGAACTCTCCCAACCTAATCGATCGGTTGGTGGCGAAGAAGGTAATAAGAAATACAAAGTCTTTGTTTGTGTGGTAACCCGGGAGAGAGTTCAGCTCATCTCTTTTTGATTGCTCATATTCAAGATAGTCCGGGAAGAGTTCAAGAAGGCGATGGGTTTACAGTGCGATAAGAGCATCACATGAGGAATGGTACTACCTAATGAGACTAAGTAGGAAGAATAACATGGTGTCGGAAGTGATTCGAGCCTTTACTTGTCAAGCGGTGCAAGCTATATGGACCGAGAGAAATTGGAGGCTAAAGAGGAATCGATCCAAGGCAGCTGATGAGGTAAGCCACAAGGTCATAAATAGCATGAAGATATACATGGGGAAGACGCTAGAAGCTATCTGAGGAGGGGCGTGGGATCCAAAGTGATGTTGGAGAGGTTGGGTATTAGGGTCCAAGTGATACAAAAGGATGAAAGATGGGTCAAATGGGAGAGACGGGGGAGTGAGGCGGTGGCTCTAAACACGGATGGGTCGGTACAAGAGGGGATGGCGGGTTATGGAGGTGTATTGAGGGATAGAGATGGGGAAGTGCTACAGGCGATAGCGGCAGTTCTAAGAAGAAATCGGTGATCTATCGAACCGCTAGCTGTTCTAAAAAGGGTTTTGGAATGTCTTGGAGCAGCGGAGGATAACAAATTAAAGTGCAATCGGACTCTATGCACGGGGGTACAGATATTAACAAAGAAAGGTAAGCCACCGGTAATGCTTTGTAGGAACCTGGTAGCACATTCAAACAATGAGCTCAAAGTTCGACATAGTATCCTTTGTCCATGTCTTGAGGGAAGGTAACCAAGTAGCTGACTACTTATCGAAATTAAATAGAGACGAGTGTAATGGATTGGTGCTCTTTATTCCCCTGATGGATCAAAAAATGCATGTACTGATCACGAGGGATAAGGAAGGCACTATGTAGTTGAGAAAATGAAGTTAATAAAGTTTGGGGGCTGACCCCTAGTTATTTCAAAAAAAAAAAAAAAAAAAAATTGCTGATTCGTTACCGATCTGATTTTTTGCGAATGAGATATGGAAACAATCAGGAGAGAATTTCCAATCCAATGATCCATAAAACACTCTATTCTAATCGTGGGTGACATATAAAATGATGGAAAACACCTCGAAGTGCGTGAATAACGTAAGTTATGCGAACAAAGGAAATCTAAATTTATAGATAATGTCAACCCGAATCAAAATACGATTAAATGGCATACGCAACAAAAAATGGAAAGTTGAACAATCAAGGACGAAAAGACCAACACCCCACTCCCAAACAAATTTTATAGAGCAGAGTTTGGAAATTTTGTTTTAAACGTGGGCCTTTTAAAAGTAAGATTCCCAAGACTTCCTAGATTACTATTTATATGATTTTGATATTTTTTTACTTTTTATGAATAAGATTTAATATAAGAAAAATGAAAAGCAATAAAGACATAATTCACACCATAAAGGAACATGACTCAAAAACCGAGAAAACATGCAAGAGTGGAAAACTTGAATTATGTTAATAGTGGTCTTAGGATCCAGTACTTACAGCCACAACTCCATAGGGAGGGCCTGATTACCTGAATGGTGCACTTACCAACATATGAAAGTGTAAGGAAGTACACCAAACAACAAAGGTCAGTCCTCATAGACGGGGTCCTGTAAAAGGACTTCCTTCACATCAAGGGACATTAACTCGCGAAAATGTTTTAACCGTTGGCCATTGACTTGAAAGGTACTGTTGTCCTTGGGATTTACCAAGGTGATTGCCCCGTAAGGGGTGACTTCAGTAACCAGAAAAGGACCGGACCAACGGGTTTTTAATTTCCCTGGAAAAATATGTAGACGGGAGTTGTAAAGCAAGACCTTTTGACCTACCACAAACACTTTGCGCAAGATTTGCTTATCATGAACACGTTTCATGTTAGCTTTATAATCCTTCGTTAGATCATAAGAATCGCTATGGATTTCTTCAAGCTCATTCAATTGCAACTTGCGCTTGACACCTGCCTCATCAAAATTGAAGTTAAGGCTTTTTCTAGCCCACATAGCACAGTGCTCCAATTCAACGGGCAAATGACAAGGTTTCCCAAATACAAGTCTAAAGGGAGACATACCTATAGGAGTTTTGAAAGCAGTCCTATACGCCCATAAGGCATCAGTTAAACGCTTCGACCAATCTTTCCTATCAGGATTTACAATTGTTTCTAAGATTTTTTTGATTTCCCTATTAGAAACTTCTACTTGTCCGCTAGTTTGTGGATGATAAGCAGTTGCTACCTTATGTGTAACTCCATACTTTTTTACTAGAGACGCAACAACTCTGTTGCAAAAATGTGTTCCACCATCACTAATGATGGCTTTAGGAATGCCAAACCGACAGAAAATGTAATCTTTAACAAAAAACACAATTGTCTTATGGTCATTGCTACGGCAAGCCATAGCCTTTATCCATTTAGACACATAGTCCACGACAACTAGAATATATATAAAATAGTGTGAAACAGGAAAAGGACCCATGAAATCAATGCCCCATACGTCAAAAATTTCTACCACCATGATTGGATTTAATGGCATCATATTACACTTCGTGATTCGCCCAAGTTGTTGGCAACGAACACACATCTTGTAATGCACTTGGGCATCTTTAAAAAGGGTAGGCCAATAAAATCCACATTGTAGAATTTTAGCAGCTGTTTTCATACCACTAAAATGGCCACCACACTCTTTGTCATGGCAGAACGATAGAACCTTATTATATTCCCACTGGAGAATACAATGACTAATAATCTGATCCGCACAATACTTAAAAAGGCAGGGATCATCCTAGTAGTATAGCTTAACTCTGGCCAAGACCTTCTTACGTTCATTTCTTGACCAATCATCAGAAAGAATATCAGACGCTAAATAATTCACAATGTCAATATACCATGGTGCAGAAAAAATAACATACAGATGCGCATCAGGAAAAGAGTCCGGTATAGACTCAGAATCACTATCATCGTCATTTGTTAATCTAGATAAGTGGTCAGCAACTACATTTCTAATGTGAACTCTTGCAGGAGAAGAATCCATTGGATTAATCTCTGTTTAGCATCCTTCTTTGCGAGAAGGTACCTAAGGGCTGCATGGTCCGTGTAAACTAAAGTCTTAGAACCAACCAAATAAGGATGAAACTTATCTAAAGCATAAACGACAACTAAGAATTCTTTTTCAGTAGTTGTATAATTCCTTTGAGCATCGTTTAAAGTTTTACTAGCATAATAAATGACAGTGGACTTATTATCTAGTTTCTGACCTAACACAGCACCAACGGCATAATCACTAACATCACACATGAGTTCGAAAGGTTTAGGCCAATCGGGAGGCTGTATAATGGGTGCAAATGTTAAGGCGACTTTTAAAGTTTCAAAAGTCTATTTACATTTAAAATTAAAATCAAAGATGGCATCCTTTAAAAGCAAATTAGTCAAATGCCTAGCTATTTTTGAAAAATCTTTGATAAAACGCCTATAAAAACCTGCATGACCTAGAAATGCTCAAATATTACGAACATTCCGTGGTATGGGTAGAGTGTAGGAACTGTTATTTCAGAATGAACATTTCTACAAACCGCGAAAACCCACGCGCAGCGGAATTAATGGGGTTCACGGTTTTGGATAGAAAACATACCTTTTAGAATCGGCTAAGATGTAATCTGAGAATCCAATAGCTATGAATCCGAATCAACAATCAACCCCTTGATCTTCTGTTGTATTCATTTATAATATATTGGACGTTGTGTGGGCAACGATCTACTAACCCCCTTCTTTCTCACAAAGCTAGATCCAATTTTGGATCTATCTTTCCTTGCCTCTCTTTTCAATCTAGTGAATAGTAATTTCGGCCAAGAGAAAAAAGATTCTATTTATAGGCTACAACAGGGACCATGAGGAGAAATTAGGGTTGGGCCTCCTGACGGGCTTGGGCTTCCCATGTTCGCCCAGAACACACAGCCCAAGTCTGTCAACAAATGGCTTATTCCACTAAAGGTCATTGTTGCACTACCGCCCTAATCCTAAATTATGTGTCAGCGTTTATGGGCTCCATATTATATGCTCGTTGATCTCCCCGTGTTTAAGATATCGAATGTCCGTTGACTAAGTCAAGTTACTGATGACAACTACATTAATCAACTTCTTATGTCCTTGAGTAGTACCACTCAATCTCATTGTCATGTCGGAATAAATCCACCTGCAGGGTTTACATGACAATCTTTTTGAGCTCCTCAAGGGGACATCATCAACCCGACTTCCTGTGGGTCACGGATTCCTTCTATAATCAACAGCACACCTTACATACAATGTCATTACCTAATCCATCGAGTTTGTTGATTCACAAATGAATCTCACTCATTAATGATTTAAAGCAATGTACAATGCACGTAAGTGCCCGTTATTATATCCAGATTAAGAGGACAAGCATCCATAATAACAAAGACGTTTGTTCTCTTATATAATAAGTATAAAGAGAAACAACCTCACTTGGTCCTGTTCAATAAACACAAAGTGTACTAGTGTAATCCTATAGTCAAGATAGACTAATACCAGATTATACTACAACCGTACCAATGGTTTGTCCAAATCCATCTACGTTGTGAACGATTACTTATACTTTATAAGATACTGATGATATGATCTTCTGTGTGTTCACACCATATCATCGACAACATAAAGTATTAAACATATGTATATAACTAATAACATATATAATATGCATAACATTTGCCCATATGATTCTCATTCAAAATATAAAGAATTAGAGTTAATACAAAAGTAATGTTTTCAGTATATAACCCTATCATAGAGATGTTATCTTATCTAGTTTGGTCTTATCTACTTCGATGCCATCACTAGATACAATGTGACCTAGGACAATTCCCTTTTTCACCATGAAATGACATTTTTCCCAATTTAAAACCAGACTCTTTTCTTCACACCATGTCAAAACCTTAGACAGGCAGTCAGTGAAAGAATCTCTATAGATAAAAAAATCATCCATGAAAACTTCCATGAAGCGCTCTACCATGTCACTAAATATATGAAGCATACACCGCTGGAAGGTACCAAGACATTACAAAGGCCAAAAGGCATTCGTTTATAGGCATATGTTCTAAAAGGACATGTGAAGGTAGTCTTTTCTTGGTCATCAATATCAATAATAATTTGAAAATAGCCAGAGTAGCCATCTAAAAAACAATAAAAAGCATGACCAGCTAGACATTCGAGCATCTGATCTATAAATGGTAAAGAAAAATGATCATTGGCATTTAAACGTCTGTAATCAATACAGATCCTCCATTTAATAGGACCATGCGTGGAAACATATTCACCCTTGGCATTACGTACCATGGTAATCCCTGATTTCTTAGGAACTACATGAATGGGACTTACCCATTTGCTATCAGAGATTGGGTATATGATACCCGCATCGAGTAACCGTAAGATTTCTTTCCTGACCACCTCTTTCATGGCAAGGTTCAAGCGACTCTAAGGTTCGCGAGAAGTCTTTGTGTTATCCTCCAAGTGTATACGATGAGTGCAAACATTAGGGTTAATTCCCTTAATGTCGTCTAGGAACCAACCAATCGCAGAACGATGTTCCCTAATCACCCTAATCAAACGTGCCTCTTCCTCCTCAGATAATAGAGAAGATATAATTATCGGATGACTACCATCTGAATCAAGTTGAATATACTTTAACTCATAAGGAAGAGGTTTAAGCACCAGGGTGGAAGGAATGTCGATAAATGCTTCCGGAGGGTCCTCATTTTGAGTAATGAAGACTTGTTTAGGTAGCATGTCTTCAAACTCAATAGATGGAGCAACAGAAGGGTCTAAGGTAGGTGTAGACTCAAAGATGGTGTTGATTTCCTCTAAGTATGAGTCATTGGTGAAATCTAAACTTCCAAAAGAAATAAATTTATGCATCTGGTTTTCTGGAAACGTGTTATTAAAATAGTCTTGAGCCAAGCTCTCGATCATGCTAACCTCCCCATCTACAAACGAATCTGGTAACTATTTCATCATTTTAAAAACATTTACCTCAACATAAAGATGTCCAAAAGACAAGGACATCAAACCATCGCGGCAATTTATAAGCGTGTTGGCAGTCGCCAAGAAGGGATGCCCTAAGATGATTGGAACAGAGTTGTTAACGACTTCCGTATCGAGGATGACAAAATCAGTAGGATAATAGAAATCATGAACCTAAACAAGCACGTTTTCAACCACACCCTTAGGATACTTAATAGACCGATCTGCTAATTGCAACGTCATTTTCGTAGGTTGCATCTCCTGTAGACCTATTTCTTTATATAAATAATATGGGAGTAAGTTAACACTCGCCCCCAGGTCTAATAAAGTGATCGTCGTGTGGGAATCTCCTAAGGTGCATTATACAGTAGGACGACTAGGGTCCTTGTACTTAACGATTCCATTATGTTCTGATAAAGTTGGAAACTATTCAGTTAAAAAGGCGTCTTTAGGAATATTTGTCTTACGCCTAGTAGTGCACAACTCTTTGAGAAACTTAGCATGGTGAGGTAACTTTTTAATCGCTTCGAGAAAAAGTGGGTTTATCGTTAGATTTTTAAAAACCTTTCTAATCTCATCAAAATTTGTATCCTTGTTCAACATAGCTAATCTCTGGGGAAATGGTGGTTTCTCTCTATATTTTGCATATGGATCAACAGGATGTTTAACCTTAGCTTTCTGTTTCTTAGGTTGTGGTTTAACTGGTACCTCTATAGGCGTAGGATCTTCAGTTTCTATTTCGGTATCTAGTTCAATATCTGGTGTAGGGACTACTGGTGGCGTAACTATAGGCAAAGTTACGGCATTATCAACCACTCTGCTAGAACGGAGAGTGGTGATGGCATTTAGCTCACCTACGTTTGCATTTTTCTTACTAGTATTACCGTTTACCTCAAAGCAGGCTGTGTTTGTTGTTTTAGGATTTGGTATCGCTTGACCTGGAAACACACCTTTTGGTTGTACTTTCTCTTGTGCTAACTACTGTAAGGAAAGTTGGTTGGCTTATAAAATCTGTTGTTGGGTTTGTATAAAGGTGTCGAAACAATCCAGTTGTGGAGGAGTGTTTGTTACAGGTTTTGTGACAGGAACAATGTCACGTTGATTATTAACAGGTGGGTTGTGATAGTTATGATTAACCGGAATGATACCTCTATTAGTATTATAATTATTATTGTTATAATTATTATAATTACCCTGATCTTGTCCTTGTCCTTGTCCTTATCGTGGTGGAGCTTGGTTGTAATTGTTTGCTGGCCTAACATTTTGATTATTATACCCTGGAGGTGTAACTTGTTGATTATTTCTCCAACTGAAGTTAGGATGTTGTCTCCAAGGGGCGTTAGGAATAGGATAACTATTAATTGAGCAAATATTATCTTGTTGTGATGTTTGTTGTTCATAAGCGAGAGGATAATAGGAGTCGGGATGCTCAGGACTCAAACAGAAATTACATGGATTAGAGTTGACATTCATGATGGGGATAGGCTTTTGTTGAACAGAAATAGTTTCTACCTTTTTAGTTAGAGATTTGATTTAAGTTTTAAGCTCAGGATCGGGTTTAATCTCAAACATACCGACGACCTAAGAAGAACTAGCGGAGCGAGAGATATCGTCACTACCCCCCTAGTTATTATTATTCTTTGTTTGATCTTCTAGAAATTTATAAGCCTCTGAGGCTCCTTTACTGAGGAAACTACCCCCATTCATTATGTCAAGGATTTCTTTATGGTGGTGTAACAGTCCCTTGAAAAAGGCACGAACTAACGTGTCTTTCGCAAGGTTATAATGTGGACACTCTATAAGAAGGCCAGTGAAATGATTCCAAGCCTTTGAAAAGGATTCATAAGGATTTTGTTGAAAAAAATGAATCTTGAAAAGCATTTCATCTATCTTCAGTGGCGGGTAAAAATGTTCTATAAATAGTTAAACAAATTTTGCCCATGAGTCCACAGAATTAGGCACTTGGGCAGTTAACCAAGACGCCGCCTTATCGGCTAGGGTGAAAGGAAACACCCTCAGTTTAATTTGTCCAGCACCAACCGTAGGATGATGGAATGTGGTAAGGACTTGTTCAATCCTACGCATGTGCTGATAAGGTTTTTCATGGTCTAACCCATGAAAAACGGGTAACAAATTAAATATATTTGGGGGGATTTGGAAATCCCCCACTGGGTTTGCAAGAATGATGCAAGATTTTGGGGTATCGTTCAAGGCTTTGTAAAATTCAGAGAGTGGAGACTCTCTTTCTTCAGCCATTATATAAGGTCTGGTGTGTGGTATACTAGCTAGAGGTGTAGTGAGTGGTATACTAGAAAGGTGTGTTTGTTGACGTTTACGTTTGATTACGTTAGGCGTTTTTCTTCTACCTGACCTTAATCTCATGCAAGGCTAAGACCAATCTTAACTAAACACGACAACCGTCAAAACAATCTTGATATGCTAGTATAAACCTTTAACAGGAGATGCGAGGAGTGGAAGAAAGAAGTACCTGAATGCCTCCTTGCTTCGCTTATGAATAGCGTTTTGTATACGCGAGCTCAGTGTGTGTAACAAGTTAGAAACACTGAATAACTTGAAGTAATGGAAGTTTGTACTAACCAGTGAAAATCGGGCGGTTCAAGAAGAGGGCGCGGGTCGCGCTCAAGTCCAACTCGAGTTCCAAGCGCTTCAGTGCAGGGGGCGCTCGAAATTAGCCTTGGATGGGGGCGGGGCGCGCTCAGGCTTTTCCTGGGAAACTTTTTTAGTTTCTGAACTAGACAATCATGGTTAGAATCAAACAAGGGTGGGTGGGTTTAATGGGACTTTGGGAAGACTAACAATACTAATGAAAACAATTCTAAACGGAACTAAGATGGTAGCGGCGCTGATAAAACGCGTTTATTTATACGTTTATTAGTTTTTATACTTAAGTTTCTTAAGTCCGAGGTCCACAGTCCGAAGTCCAAAGTCCAAAGTCCGTATAGTCGTCCGTTTTAGTCAAGTTACCTTACTCACGTGGGTTTGGTAGGATAGGTCGAGTAAGGGATCGTCCAAACCTTAGGGCTCGGAAAGGTTCACAACTGGAATTACAACTTTTGGTGAGTAGGATTTTAGGTTTTTTAGTTGGTTTAATTAAATTAACGGTAATGCAAATGTAAATTACTACGGTGATTTAGATGTAGGTAAACAAAGATAGAAAAATAGGGAGAGGGTTAATCATACTCATGCAAGAATCATTTTTCAACAGTTTATATTAACATATCACTACATCTCTAATTCATCTCATGTTCGGAGACGACGTCGAGTATTGATCCCTAGCGCATGCCCATATCTCTGAGCCGCATCGCACTAGCATAAGGAATTTAACTAATATTTCATCTCTGGAATATCATTTCAGCTCCTGGCTTGATTCCACATCAGCTGGACAAATTGGAGAGTTGTTGGACACCATAGAAATGTGTAGCGAGAGGCTGTTTTGGAGCTTGAAAGATCCAAATTTATGCGATCTCGATCATTTTTTGGGACCAGATGTCTAATCTATGCCTAATTCCTAAGCATGATTCTAGAATATTAAAGAGTCAATCTGGATTCTCACACGAAAGCAAAGATAACCTTCCCCCCGAGGGTTAGCTCATGGTCATTGAAGGAATAATAAAACTTGCTGTATACATTAAGTAAATAAATGCAGGACAAGAATTAAACTAGAAAAGAAATTACTGTTATTAAGGGTAAAATGACTTACGATATTTAAAATTTCTTTGGAATAAAAATGGCCGGAATGTAAGTCTTTGAAATAAAACTAACTAACTGCTAAGCGGAGGCTAGAGCATGAAAAAGCTGAAGGAAGAATATCCGAAGACCCCCCTTACATATATATAGGCTGATGTCTCATGAAGCCTTTAATTGGGTTTTAGATGCTGTTTGCTAATTGAGACATTCAAAACTTTGAATAACAAAGTTTTGTCTCCATGTGAATCAATTTGATCCAAAGTTTTGTTACGAAACAAAACTTTCATTTAATGTTTTGTCTTTTTGTGTTTTGATTTTGTCTTTTAGCCCAATTCAATTCAAACATTGAATTGGTACGTGTCTTTCCCATTGCAAGGTGGCAGAAATTTGTAACCATTACTTGCCACCTACCTATGCTGACTCGTCATGCCTTTGGGCCTGCAGAGTGGGTCCACTTAGTATGTCCAGTGGCGGCGCTGATTTTGGCATTTTTACAACTTTCTATCTTTGCGTAGAGTTTGTCGCCTTGGTCGCTCTAGCAGTTCACTAGCCAACGTTAGCACCCCGATTTATCAGATGTGAGACTCGGAAGTTTGCTGCTTCTTTATATGTGGACCCGTTCTGCACTGGTTTTGTTCTTTTGGAAACTTCGGCTCTAGTCAGGCTTTGTTGGGCTTCACTGGGGTTGAGTGGGAAACTTCAAATATTCTAGTATTCCCGTACTTCTACGCATGTTTTATCATTATATTCATTTTAAATGCAGAAACCTGCAAAAGTACGAAAATATAATTATTACATGATTATTAAACATATAATTGACCAAAATGCTATGTCTCTCGGGGTTTAATATTACAGTTTTGGGTGCTTATCACACCACCCCCAAATAGCATTTTGCTTATCCTCAAGCAAAGAATAGACATTAACATGATAAGTGGTCAAAAATGTGTTGTCCTAAGCTAAATCTCATTTCGCAGAGTGCGATTGCATTGACCGTATGCAACAAGGCCTTGAACCACTAGGAATTCCCTAGTGGACGAGTTATAGCCTCATGAGAGTTTTCCAGAGAAGATACTCACAAACTTCGTTTATACTACAACGACTCAGTAACAAAGGCTTGTTTCCTTAATTAATCTCAGGTATCTAGACATCTCACTAGCGGGGGAAACAAGGATTTAATTCTTTCAAATTTCAAGTTAATATACATACAATAATCAAAACATCTACGTATGAGCATGCATGCAGTGATCTTATAATGAAATGTACGAGCAGGGCCGTTTCTGGATCATTTGGATAGCGTTCTTAAATAGGTTCTCACAGGTATCTGTCGAAACACAATTTCTCTCTTATTTTTCCACTCAAGTTTTGCTATCTCCAGTGTGCAGTGGGCACACGTTTCCTCACATACTCAATGACAGTCAGAGGAGCCGAGGTCGAGAAGTTACAACTACTACTTATTATCACACTATCCTACTCCTAATTGAGCTAGAGGTCTTTATTAGGTGTTATGGGGCTTAGAAGGTAGTGTAGAAGAAACTAGAATGGAAAATTCAAAAATGATAAGTATGAGAGAATAAGGTCTTCAAGATATTTATACTAGAGAATCCTTATTCTCTTTCCTGCTTCTAACATGGGTTTCCATACTTGGATTTTTGAAGCCTTTGTATTCCCTTTTGATTTGATTTTTGGGGGGAATTCTAACCTTGATATTTCTTTTGATTTTCGGAAACATATTTCTATTTTTTCTTTTTCTTTTTCTTTTCTTCTGAAACAGGTAACTGATTTTGATTTGTGACAAGGTTTTTCTCTTCATATTTCTGCACTTCATTCTATTTCTCATACTCATCATCTAGGTAGGCTTATTTATTTGTGGTTAATAGATGGGTAATGATTTTTATTTTATTTTTTGGTGAAGTAGAAAGGATTAATGAAAGGTTCAGTGGAGCGATTAGCGGTAAAATTTTTTACAAGTGTGAATTTTTGGCTATATCGATCCAAAGAAGGCCTAAATTCTCGCTTAGGATTTAGGTAGTGATCAAGTAAGTAGACATGTGAACTTCTCTATTCGGAAGAACTACTTCTCTGTGTCATTACTCATATATCACACATTTTGAGGCTTTTGGTTAGATTCTTACAGGATATGGAAACTAAGTTGTCTAACTGTGGGTCCCAGAAACGTACTACTGTGTACATTTAATGATAGTTAGTGTATGAATGCTCATGAAAAGATGTAAAAACTATTGTATACGTATTAAATTAAGTTTCTAAGAATAAGTCCTAATTCTGATGCTAGGGTGAGATTTCTAAATATTTTTCATTATAGAAAGGGAAACGAGAATTTGTCACTAAATATGTTTATTTAGACATCAAATAAACTATATACAACTATGCATGCCTAATTTTTTTGCAAAAGGTTCTCACCACCCCCAAATAGTCAGACACTGTGTCCTCAAAGTGTTAAGAGGAAGAAAGAGTATACCTGAGAGGCTTTGAGCAAAAATATAGCTGACATCTTCTACAAAAATTTATTATAACACACTATATATTATACATCATAAAAGTAGAAGCACACTGTTAGAGTAGCACACTGTTAGGTTATTTATTTATTTCACATCAAAATGTAAAACAAATATGTACATGCATCAACTCACATTACCCCAACCTTGAACTGGGGGATAGTCCATTCTTGCCCTCGTCCCTGTAGAAATGTCATTCCTTTGCATCACGCCAATCTATCATAGCTTTCCAAACTTCGCTCCACTTCCTCTTTTTTGCATTGTCTAGATGAGCTATCATTTTATCATCATTAGGGAGAGGCTGGATATTGATTAATGATGAGGGGAAGAAATGGGACTTGCTGATGGAAGGGAATTGTGGTCGGAGTTGTAACAATCTCGCGCGAGACCTGGATTTAGTGTGGGCCTATCTCGTACGAGACTTAAACGAGAGGGGGCAAGATCCGGAATTTAGGGAAGAAGAAATGAGCGATGGTGATGCGTGTGGTCGGGTTTAAAGGGCCCGAGATTTTGATATTTTGGTTGGGCCAAAAAATTTCCGAAGCCCAAATCAAGCCAAAAACCCGATTTAAGCCTAAAAAACTAAACGCTTACCCACGACTCGTTTGGACTCCGAATTAGATGAATGAGATATCGAAATGATCGGCACGAAAAATGCTATCCAATTATATGAGTCATTCAAAGGTCATAAGAGTTTTTGAAAAGAAGGAGAGTGTTTTATTTATATACAAGGGAGATATACGTGAAGAACACTGGATGTCCAGAAGAATCACCATCTAATTCATAGACAACTGTCATGTCGGCTCTGGAGCGAACCCAATCCAACCAGACTGTGGCTTTACCTCTATGTATTATGGGGTTAGGGGCAGGACGGTACCATCCTGGACCGTGCACTCTACGGTCTAATAAAATTTCCCTTATTACATACGGCTATCCTCAAACCGCCCCAAGGGATCTCAAAGTAACCAATTATAGGGTTGGTCTGGTGGAATCCATTGCCCGTTTGTGTTCCAAGTATGCGACATCTGAGGTTGGACACGAATCTCATGTGCAAAACTTAATGCAAAGGGAAAAGGCAACAATATAAACATATCTACAAGGTGAGTCTTTTAACGTCAGATCCTCAAGACGAGTCGAGTCTTTTAACCTCAGATTCTCAAGATGAATCCCAACCTGTGGGAGAAACGGCGCGGCGACGAAGATTATCCTGCGCAGCTGGTGTCAGACAAAAGTATACCTTAAACTGGCAAGTATCGGATAAGAAGTCAAGACCTAGACAGAAGGGTGTTTGACAATGCATACACCAGCCCATCCTTTCGCGCCGCCGTCGTTCTTGAGCAAAAGTACTACGACCATTCCCTATTCATGATGAGTGAGACTTACACCAAATGATTAGCTGAAGTTCGCGAGGTAGAGAGTAGAAAAGGGAAAAGAAGGAAGGAGGTGAAATTTTAGGTACCCATCGTTTACCGAAAAACACGTTTGCTCGTGTTGCAGAAGACATTTATACTCAGTTCTGAAATAGAGTTTTCGTGGACTAAGGTTCCGACACTTACAACCACACACTTCAAATAACTATGGAGATCATAAGATAGAAGATGGCCCGGCTACCAAAATGGCGTACCCTCTATAGAAACAAGATTGAGTACGCCAATCGAAACATCTAGTCTATGTACACCGGATCCTGAAGAAGAGTCTATTCAACATCTGGTGAGTGTAATTCGTGGTAATGTTTTAGGCGTTGTCCATTGACTTGAAATTTGCTGTTATCTTGTGGATTAAGCAAAGAGATTGCCCCATAATGTTTCATAGCTGACACAATGAAAGGACCAGACCATCGTGTTTTCAATTTACCAGGAAAGATGTGTAATCTGGAGTTGTACAGTAAAACTTTTTGGCAAATTTTGAAATCCTTACGCAAATTGTGCTTGTCGTGCACTCTTTTCATATTAGCTTTGTAGGATTTCGAGAGATCATAAGCATCACTCTGAATCTCCTCAAGCTCATTTAATTGCAGTTTTCGCTTCTCGCCTGCCTCGATGATATTGTAATTGAGGCTTTTGATGGCCCAAAGGGCACGATGCTCAAGTTCAACTGGCAGATGACAAGGTTTTCCAAAAACAATGCGGTAAGGAGACATCCCTATAGGTGTCTTAAATGCTGTTCGGTATGCCCACAAAGCATCCGATAAAGCGGAGAGACCGATCCTTTCTTGAGGGGTTGACAGTTTTCTCCAGAATAGACTTTATCTCTCTGTTGGAGACTTCCACTTGGTCACTCGTTTGTGGGTGATATGGAGTAGCAACCTTGTGAGTAACTCCATATTTCTTCATTAAAAACCTAAACTTTTTATTACAAAAATGTGTACCCCATCACTGATGATAGCTTTGGGGACACCAAAATGAGAGAAAATGTTTTCTTTAACAAATTTCACGACAGTCTTATGGTCATTTGAGCGACATGCGAGTGCCTCAATCCATTTGGACACATAGTCTACAGCGACTAAAATGTATAGAAAACCTTGAGAAATAGGGAAAGGTCCCATAAAATCAATTCCCCAAACATAAAAAATTTCCACAATCAAAATAGGATTTAGGGGCATCATATTTCGTTTGGTAATTCGACTTAGGTGCTGACAACGAATGCAAGCTATGCAATGTTCGTGTGCATCGCAAAAAAGGGTAGGCCAGTAAAAACCACATTGTAATACCTTGGCCGCAGTTTTCTTTCCACTAAAATGACCTCCGCAAGATTGTTCATGGCAAAAGGATAATACGTCGGTGTGCTCCCAGTCGGGAATGCAGCGACGAATGAGTTGGTCCGAACAATACTTAAAGAGGTAGGGGTCATCCCAAAAATAATATTTTACAATGGATAAGAACTTTTTATGATCAGGACGTGACCAAGAGGAAGGAACTTCCTCAGTAACTAGCTAGTTAACGATATCCGCGTACCATGGAGATGAGAAAATATAGTACAAATATTCGTCTGGGAAGGAATCATAGATGGCTTCAGAATCACTATCCATGTCACCAACCAGCCTTGATAAATGGTCGGCCATGACATTTTCGGTTCCTTTCTTCTCTTTGATTTCCAGGGTGAATTCTTGCAAGAGAAGGATCCAGCAGAACAATTGTTGTTTTGCGTCCTTTTTCGCGAGTAAGTATCGAAGTGCGGCATGGTCAGTATATACGATGGTGGATGTTCCAACTAGGTAAGGGCGAAACTTATCCAAGGCATAGACAACAGTTAGGAACACTTTCTCAGTTGTTGTGTAATTACGTTGAGCGTCATTAAGAGTTTTACTAGCGTAGTAAATGACAACGGGTTTGTCATCACGTCGTTGCCCTTGTACAGCGCCAATAGCAAAGTCGCTAGCGTCACACATTAGTTCGAATGGTTGAGACCAATCAGGGGGTTAAATGATAGGAGCGGTAGTCAGAGCGGTTTTTAGAGTATCAAAAGCTTGTTTGCAATTGAAATTGAAGTCGAATACTGCATCCTTAAGCAGGAGATTGGTTAAAGGTCGAGCAACTTTAGAAAAATCCTGAATGAATCTCCTGTAAAACCCAGCGTGGCCTAAAAAGGCACGGATATCACGAACTTTACGTGGGAAAGGTAGCAAATCAATTTTAATAATTTTAGCTTTATCAACCTCTATCCCGTCTTTCGAAACAATATGACCTAGAACAAGTCCTTTGGTAACCATGAAATGACACTTCTCCCAATTGAGTACCAGATTTTTCTCTTTGCAATGCGTTAATACTTTAGAAAGGTTGGATAGGCAGTCGTCAAAGGAATTTCCGTAGATGGAAAAATCGTCCATGAAGACTTCCATATAACGTTCCACCATATCACTGAAAATGTGAAACATGCAGCGTTGGAAGGTGCTTGGGGCATTACAAAGACCAAAAGGCATTCGTCTGTATGCAAAGGTTCCGGAGGGACACGTGAAAGTTGTCTTTTCTTGATCGGCGGGATCGATGACAATTTGGAAGTATCCAGAATAGCCATCAAGAAAACAGTAGTAAGTATGACCGGCTAAACGTTCTAGCATCTGGTCAATGAATGGGAGAGGAAGTGATCTTTATGTGTTCTGGCATTAAGTTTGCGATAGTCAATGCAAATTCTCCATTTTAATGGAATGCTAGTGGAGATGTACTCACCATTTTCATTTTGTACAACTTGAATGCCAGACTTTTTGGGAACAACGTGGACAGGACTAACCCAATCACTATCAGAGATAGGGTCTATGATACCCGCATCAAGTAAACGTAAAACTTCCTCTCTCACCACTTCTTTCATGGCGGGATTAAGGCGGCGTTGTGGTTCTCGCGATGTCTTTGTGCCGCCATCGAGATGTATGCGATGCATGCATATGCTAGGGTCTATTCCCTTGATATCATCTAAGGACCATCCGATAGCGGAGCGGTGTTCACGAATGACATGAATCAAACGTGCCTCTTCGTCGGTAGTCAAGTGAGAAGAAATTATTATAGGGTGACTACCATCGAGATCCAGATGCACGTACTTCAAATCAGAGGGTAGAGGTTTTAAATCCAGAGTTGGAGGATTGGGGATAAAGGATTCGTGAGGGATCATCTCTTCAATGGAAAAGAGCGAATCTGGTTCTTCTGAATCAGTTTGTAATGCACCAGTAGGGTCAAATAGTGGTACTGACTCTAATAATGCGTGGACATCCTTTATGTACGAGTCATCGTCAAACTCAGGATTATAAAAAAAAAAGAAATTGGTATATCTCGTCTGGGGGAAAAGATTTTGTGAAATAATCATGTTCCAGTCTATCAACCAAACTAATCTCGCCCTCCATTATAGGATCGGGAAATTGTTTCATTAATTTGAATACGTTGAGTTCAACAGAAAGGTTTCCGAAAGACAATGTCATTGAACCGTCCCGACAATTTATGAGAGTGTTAGCAGTTGCAAGAAAAGGATGTCCCAAGATGATAGGAATGGAGTCACAGGCCACTTCAGTATCTAGAATGACAAAATCAACTGGGTAGTAAAAATCTTGGACCTTGACTATGACGTTCTCTACTATGCCCTTTGGGTACTTGATGGAGCGATCTGCGAGTTGCAGAGTCATATTGGTAGTTTTAATTTATGAAGAGCTAACTGCTTAAATAAGTAGTAGGGAAGTAGCTTAACACTGGCACCTAGGTCTAAAAGTGTGGTAGTGGTATACTTGTCATGGCGTGCATGGTACAGTTAATTCGACACGGGTCTCATGACTTTACCACACCATTGGTAGTGGTAATCGAGGAAACCTTTCGATGAGGAACGCTTGTTGAGGAACATTCGATGCGTCGTTTGGTGGTGCACATGTCCTTCAAAAACTTGGCATGCTTGGGTAAATGCTTAAAGCATCTAGGAAAGGTAAGTTTATGGTCAAATTTTTTGAAGGTTTCACCGATCTCATCGAAATGTTAGATCCACGCTTTGTTCTTTACCAAACGGGCAGGGAACAAAGCTTTTAATCGCGATAAGGATCGATGGTGTCTTTCCCTAGGGCGTGGGTGTAGATTTGGAAGGTACAACTTCGTCCGTTATAAGTTCGCGGGTAGGAGTTGGAAGGACGCCAACCGTGGTTTTCGCCGATTCCTCGTCCGCATAATGTATTTTATTGCCGATGGTTCGCCGTAACGAAAGAGTGGTAATGGCATTTACCTCACCCTAGCTTGGATTACTAGATCCCGTGCATTGTTGAGTTCAAAGGTAGTGTTTGTAGGCTTAGGGTTTAGAACCGCTTGGCGGGAACACGCCTTTTTGACTTTTATCCCGAGCTAACAAACTAAAAGAAACCGCTGGATAGAAGCTAGGATTTGATTCTATTGATTCATGTATGTCGAAAAGTTTCAAATATTTTATCGGTACGTGGATTGTACCCCGGAACGGGCGGGAACTAGTTCCGCGGTTATTATTTACTGGGTTGATTTTGGTAGCCATATCCTTGATTAGCAGGAACAAGGTTGCGGTTGTTTTGGTACCCTATATTTGCATTGTTGGGAAAATTACTTTGCCCTTGCTGGAATTGCAGAGGATTTCCTTGACGATAGGAATTGTAGTTCGCGGGTGGTCGTAAAGGAACGTTGTTGAAACCCGGAGGAGCTTGTTGTTGGGCAGGGGGTGTCCAAGCTAAATTCGGATGTTGTCGCCAAGGTGCATTAGGGATGTTGAAAGCACAAGCCTCTTCAGAAGGTTGGGGAGGGCACTCGTATACCAAAGGACAATAAGAATCAATGTGCTCAGGACTTAAGCAAAGAGGACATGGGGAAGCGTTGGCAGCCATGACCTGTTTGGGTTTTTTATCATTTACTTGTACCGAAAGAGCATCGACCTTTTTGTTTAGGGACTCGATTAGAGTTTTTAATTCCGGATCGGGTTTGACCTCAAACATAGACGTAACTTTGGTAGGAGTGTCTTTAGAAGATCTGGAAGAATCAGTGTTTCCCCAATGGGTGCTTCGTGAAGCCTGTTTCTCAAGAAAAGTGTATGCTTCAATAGCGCCCTTGTCCATGAAACAACCGCCATTCATGATATCTAATGTTTCCTTTTGATGGTCAGAGAGACCATTAAAGAATGAACGGACTAATACAGCGGTGTCAAGTTGATGATGGGGACATTCGAGATGTAGATCAATAAATCTGCTCCATGCTTCCGAAAAGGATTCCTAGGGGTGCTGGCGAAAGAATTGAATCTTTTGAAGCATTTCTGTAGTTTTCTTCTAAGTATAGAACTTTATCATGAATGCTTGTACGAGTTTGGCCCATGTGTCAATGGATTGGCGGCGCTCACTGTGGAGCCAAACCGAAGCTTTATCGCTAAGGTGAAGGGAAACAACCTAAGAAAGACTTGTTCGTTGGTAACAGTCAGATGGCGGAAAGTGGTGACTACTTGTTGCATCCGACGAAGGTGATTGTACGGTTTTTCATGGTCTAGACCATGGTAAACCAGTAACAAACCGAAAATGTTTGGCGGAATTCAAAAATCACCTACAATAGCATCGAGTTTAATGCAAGAAGCAGGTCCTTCTTGTAAGGCAAATATAGAAATCGAAAGGGGTTTCTCGACCGTGGGATTTTCCCCGGGCCATAATTAAGGGAGATGATGGCAACAGAGATGTTTGACGAGGTTGATTTACGGAGGAGGAACTATGTCTAGGAGATAGCATAAGCAGTTGTTTATTGTATTTTCGGCGACGATATGTAAGTTCTAATTCCTTATGTTTACCAGACCATAGTCTCATACAAATATAAATTTTAATTTAAGGCTCATAAGGAACGAATTATGACTGGAGGTTTTATAATTAAGGAAGGAGGGAGGTGAAGCACGTCTTCCTGAGTTGTTGCTAACTTGAGCAGGTAAGCTAGGATAACGTGTGAATATTCCAGCAGCCAGGTCACCTGAGAGAATTGAGGGAGGTTGTTCATGCTAGCACGTTCCTTAATTAGGCAACCTCAATTTTTTTTTCAAGTTTCCTAGGCACTGATTGAATAGGATGATGATATATGATGGCGTATTATGCGGGGTGTTATTAAGATGATTAAGATGAAATTTTAATTATTAGGATTTTTTTTTCTTATTTTATGTAATTAATATATTATGGAGACGTGATTACGAAATATGCAATTAAAAACAATAGATGCCAAAATAGAAACTAATTAATATATACTAGTTTACGCAGAAAGTCTACACATGCAAATCTATATGAATAGAAATGTGTCCTACGCATGCAATAATCTATAGCTATTGACACGTACAACTTAAATGTGAGCTAGGGGAATGTCGAGAACGAACTCATACAAATGAATATCGTGTACGTGAATTGATGTAACATACACATACAAAAATATTTTAAGCAGGTGGTTTAAAACTACACATACATCCAAATATATTCGAATCATATTAATCCTGTTAACGTGAAGATGTAATGACGAACCACATTTATATGCAAAGAGTTCTTATGCCACACACAAACATGCAAGGTAAAACAGGTTATAGTAACAACCAAATAATATCCTCAACAAAGTTTGAGCAGTTTAAGGATTTGAAACCTGGTGTCCCGCGATTCCTCGTACACGATCGAACTAACTCCCGAGCTCGTGAACTTACTGGATAAAATGGACAAGAGAGTCCAAAAGAGTACTGAAAAGGAAAGTGGCCTGTACCTGAAAACCGGAGTGTTGATACTCCAGGTTAGTCTCGCGCGTTACTAATTTAGTCTCGTCCGAGACTCTTTTGTCAGTTCAGTACTTCAAGTTCCTACAGAATACTTAAACTGTGCTAATAAAAATAAACAAGATCTGGTTCACAGATATCTGTTAGTAGAAAAAGTTGGGGCAAACAGGTACGTAATACGTTAGTATTGCAAAAGAAAAGGAAATTAAAAAAAAAAATGAAGAGGTAGGGGAGGGGGTTTTACGTGATGTGTTCCAGTTATTACGTTAAGTCCAGAGTCCTTTGGCGTGCAACGGCGCCATTTGATAAACACGTTTTTTATCCGTATGTTTATTGGTTTTTATACTTAAGTTCCTTAAGTCCGAGGTCTACAGTCCGAAGTCCGAAGTCCGAAGTCCGAAGACCAAAGTCCGAAGACCAAAGTCCAAAGTCCAAAGTCCGTATAGTCGTCCGTTTTAGTCAAATTACCTTACTCACGTGGGTTTGGTAGGATAGGTCGAGTAAGGGATCATCCAAACCTTAGGGCTCAGAAAGGTTCACAACTGAAATTACAACTTTTGGTAAGTAGGATTTTAGGTTTTTAGTTGGTTTAATTAAATTAACGGTAATGCAAATAATGTAAATTACTACGGTGATTTAGATGTAGGTAAACAAAGATAGAGAAACAGGGAGAGGGTTAATCATACTCATGCAAGAATCATTTTTCAACAGTTTATATTAACATATCACTACATCTCTAATTCGTCTCGTGTTCGGAGACGACGTCGAGTATTGATCCCTAGCGCATGCCCACATCTCTGAGCCACATCGCACTAGCATAAGGAATTTAACTAATATTTCATCTCTGGAATATCATTTCAGCTCCTGGCTCGATTCCACATCAGCTGGACAAATTGGAAAGTTGTCTGACACCATAGAGTCGCGCGCGAGACATTTTGGGTCGTGCACGAGACTGTTCTGGAGCATTAGCACTCCAAATTTGTACAGTCTCAGTCATTTTGGGACCGGATGTCTAATCTATACCTAATTCCTAAGCAGTGATTCTAGAATATTAAAGAGTCAATCCGGATTCTCACACGAAGCAAAGATAACCCTCCCCACGGCGGGGGGTTAGCTCATGGTCATTGAAGGAATAATAAAACTTCTTTGTATACATTAAGTAAATAAATGCGGATGACAGAATTAAACTAGAAAAGAAATGATCATTTATTAAGGGTAAAATGACTTACGATTTAAAGTCACGGAATAAAAATGACGGAATGTAAGTCTTTGAAATAAAACTAACTAACCGCTAAGCGGAGGCTAGAGCATGAAAAATCTTTGAAGGAAGAATATCCAAGACCCCCTTACATATATATAGGCCGATGTCTCGTGAAGCCTTTAATTGGGTTTTAAATGTTTGCTAATTGAGACATTCAAAACTTTGAATAACAAAGTTTTTTCTCCATGTGAATCAATTTGATCCAAAGTTTTGTTACGAAACAAAACTTTCATTTAATGTTTTGTCTTTTTGTGTTTTGATTTTGTCTTTTAGCCCAATTCAATTCAAACATTGAATTGGTACGTGTCTTTCCCATTGCAAGGTGGCACAAATTTGTAACCATTACTTGCCACCTGCCTATGCTGACTCGTCATGCCTTTGGGCCCGTAGAGTGGGTCCACTTAGTATGTCCAGTGGCGGCGCTGATTTTGGCATTTTTACAACTTTCTGTCTTTGCGTAGAGTTTGTCGCCCTGGTCACTCTGGCAGTTCACTAGCCAACGTCGGCACCCCGATTTATCAGATGTGAGCTTCGAAGTTTGTCGCTTCTTTATATGTGGACCCGCTAAATCTTGGTTTTGTTCTTTTGGAAACTTCGCTCTAGTCCGGCTTTGTTGGGCTTCACCGGGGTTGAGTGGGAAACTTCAAATATTCCAAGATTCCCGTACCTTTCGACGCATGTTTTATCATTATATTCATTTTAAATGCGGAAACCTGCAAAAGTACGAAAATATAATTATTACATGATTATTAAACACATAATCGACCAAAATATTATGTCTCTCGGGGTTTAATATTACAGTTTTGGGTGCTTATTAGGCGTCATTTGATAATATATAAAAAAGTTAGTTTTACCTACGCATAAGCTACGAAACTCAAACGCAAGTAAAACTAAAGCTAATTTCACGCTTATGTTATCAAAATTTTCTACTCTCGATGCTATTGTAATATAGTTAGAATAGAAAGTTCGTTACACTCCTAGTTCTTTAGAATCTACGTTAACTAAGATTATCAGTTCTATCAAAGTCAATGAGAGTACGGATTATATACTTATGCTAACAACGATGGGAAATAACGTAATTGAAATGTTCTAAATAATAATATGTCAATTAAAATACTAAGGTTCGAATCAAGATAAAGAATTAGGGGGATTTGATTCCACCTTAATTCGACTTAATCAACTAGCGATGAATTGTCGTAATCCGAATTGTAATGCTTCTGCATAACAATTGGGTGTATCTAATCCCTAATTGTTCATGGTAATCTCTACCAACTAACAACTAGCATGTAAAGCAATCAAACTCATTCTCATGGTGAACTAATTACTTTCTAGAATGGAATAGAATATTACGAACTATTCTACACTAACAACAATCAAGTTTCATCAAGGCTTCTTCAAACCCCTCTAATGGAGGTTTTAGCCTTGAATCATTATACTATCATTGATATATAAATAATAACAAGGCATAATAAAAAGATTATAAATTTAATATATTAATCTAGTCAAGGATTCAAAACTGATTTCACAACTAAGTAATGATTAATAACCAACTAACTTTATTGATCTAATGAATAATAATCTAATGATTCGAAATGGATTACAACTGAAATTAAAACTAATCTAGAACTAAATTTATGAATACTAATTATCAATTTAAAACAACTAAATCTATGAATGCAAGATTGAATTTGAAATTAAAGATTGAAATATAAACTAAGTATTTTATTCTAAGATTCAAACTTGTTCTAACAACTAATAGAATTGACAACTAATTAGATTAATCTATATGAACTAATTTAATGAATTAAATCTAAGTATTTGGATCATTCACTAATTCAAACTAACTAGAAAACTAATTGAATGTAAAAAAGTAGATCTAAAAAACTATGTTCTTGGATTATTGCTAACTAAAAAAACTATATGCTTAAGAGTTAAGTCTTGTATCTTCAAATGGAGGAGACAAGATCCACTTTTTTCGTGCATGGACTAAGGAGCCATGTTTTGGGCCGAAAAATCGAGCCCAAAATCCAATTTCTTCAATCCACAAAGGCCTTTTCAGCTGTATTTGACTTCAATAGCCTTTTCGTCCACTTTTTCTCCTCTGATTGGGTCAAGGCTTACACCATTAGAAAGCTCGTTCCGATCCGGTCGTTTTGACGTAAGGTAGGCCCAATTCCAAGGTCTGAGTCCAAAGATACAGCTTCTGAAAGTTCTGCTGACTTTTATGCACTATTTTTGCCCGCGTTGACTTTGACTTTTTAGCTTTGACCGGGCTTTAAATGGGCTTTTTCTCCTTGAATCTTGGCCTTTAATCATAGAACTTCTTAGCAACCAACTTTTGCTCCATTATCTCGCAAAAGAGCACATTTCTGTACATATTCGAATCCAATGCCTGAAATACATAAGAACACGATAACACTACTAACTCTTACTTATTAATCACATAATTGGTCAAAAGCGATATTGTTAAAGGGGTTAAAACTACAGTTTTGGGCTCTTATCACCCAGCGTCTAAGGGCGCAGGATATTGGTGATTGTGAGATCAAATATCATGATTCTGATTCCAATTTTGAGAACCCATATCACAATAAGGCTCGCTTCAGAGTTGATCATAGTAGGGATTTAAAAATAGATCTGCTTGAGTTTTTGGGTACGTTAGCTGCCGAAGGATTCATTGATTGGTTGAATGAACTAGAGCGTATCTTTTATTATAAATAAGTTCCAGACCGTGTCAAAGTGAAATTGGTCGCCATCAAACTCAAGGGCAAAGCATCTGCATGGTGGGAACAGTTGAAGCAGTCACAACACAGGCAAGGCAAGGCCAAGATCGTTGATTGGGTGAAGATGAAGAAGAGTATGTAGGGTCACTTTCTTCCTTTTGGCTACACTCAAACCTTGTTCCAACGACTTCATTCGTTAAGGCAAGGTGCAAGATTGGTTGATGAATATACAGAGGAATTATATTCTATCAATTGACTGCCCGTAATGATTTATCTGACACAGTTGAACACACTGTGGAGCGGTATTTGGTGGGATTACGCTAACCCCTACAGGATGTTCTCAGCCTTCACTCAATGTGGACCATTTCTGAGGCATACCAGCGTGCACTTGTTGTCGAGAAGCAACAGAACAGGCGACCAATGTTTTAAGGGGAGCCCAGCAATCGACCAATTCACCCTCAAGAACCTGGTCCAGCCCAACAGCCACCGACAGGTAATCCCAATTCTACTATTCGGTGTTTCAGATGTGGTGAACAGGGTCATAAATCGAATGCTTGTCAGAAACCACCTAGTTTTCAGAAGGGTAAAAATCTCTTAATTGAGGAAGGCATAGCCGATGACACTAAGGAAATGAGAGAGCCTGAGTATGACGATGATGAAGATGATGTGTTGTATGGAGATGGCCGTGAGAATCTGGTCGTTCATAAGAGTCTACTAACTCCCAAGGGTGAATCAGGAGACAATTGGTTGAGAACCAATATTTTCCACACAACCTGCACAGTTGCCGATAAAGTTTGCAAAATTATCATCAACAGTGGTAGTTATGAGAACGTAGTGTCTAAAGAAGCTGTCTAGAAATTATAGTTGAAGACGGATCGTCATCCCCAGCCATACAAATTGTCATGGTTGAGTAAAGGCACTGAGGTAACAGTAGATAGGTGCTGTCTAATTTCTTTTTCAATCGGCAAGAAATATTTTGATAATGCTTGGTGTGATGTAGTAGCTATGGATACATGTCATATATTGTTAGGTAGACCTTGGCAGTATGATCGCAGTGTTGTTCATGATGGGTAGAAAAATACATATTCCATCAGCATGAAAGGGAAGAAAATTGTGTTGGCACCTCAGCTCGCCAGGAAAGACCCATTCCTGCCCCGTTAGCCAATAGTACTACATTACTTTCTATGTCCCGATTTTTAGTTGAGATTAAGCGTGGAGCTGTAATCTATGCTCTAATGCCTTGTGGAACTAGTGCAGCTAGCAATGTGACTTCCGATTTACCAACAGAAGTGCAACAACTACTAGCAGAGTTTTCTGACATGATGCCAGAAGATCTTCCCCCTAGGGTACCACCTATGAGGGATATTCAACATCAGATCGACCTTGTTCCCGGCTCAAGTTTGCCTAATCGACCGGCGTTTCACCTTAGTCCTAAAGACTCGGAAGAGATTGCAACGACAGGTGGTAGAGTTGTTAGAACAAGGCTACATCTGTGAGAGTATGAGCCCATGTGCAGTCCCTACCTTGTTAGTGTCGAAAAAAGATGGATCATGGCGTATGTGTGTTGCTAGTAAAGCAATCAACAGTATCACAGTGAAATACAGGTTCCCAATTCCCCGCCTAGATGATATGTTAGATCAGTTGTCCGGTGCTAAGGTCTTCTCAAAAGTTGACCTTAAAAATGGATACTTCCAAGTTCGAATCAGACCTGGAGATGAGTGAAAGACAGCGTTCAGGATGCACCATGGGTTGTATGAGTGCATGGTAATGCCTTTTGGGCGGTTCATGCGCCCATCACATTTATGCGGTTTATGCATCAAGTTTTACGACCTTTCATGGGGAAATTCGTTGTAGTCTACTTCGATGATATTCTCATTTATAGCCCGACATGGGCATCACACTTTGATCACCTCCGTACTATTTTTGATATGCTGAGAACGCAATGCCTGTTAGCCAATTTGAAGAAGTGTTCTTTCTTCACTACTTCTATAACCTTCCTTGGTTTTATTGTGTCTACTGATGGTGTTCATGCAGATCAGTCAAAGATAGACATGGTCTTAGAGTGGCAGACACCAAAGACCTTGCATGATGTGCAAAGTTTCCATGGATTGGCATCTTTCTACTGTCGGTTCATCTAAAATTTCAGCTCTTTGATTGCTCCTATCATAGAGTGCCTCAAGGGTCGTGATTTCAAGTGGTCTGAGGACGCTGAGATGAGTTTTCAACTAGTCAAGCAAATGATGACAGAGGTTCCAGTGTTAGCACTTCCTGATTTTGAAAAAATGTTTGAGGTGAATTGTGATGCATCTGGAATTGGCATTGGTGGTGTTCTGAGTCAGGAGGGGCGACCCATAGATTTTTTCAGTGAGAAGCTATCAGGATCAAAGAAAAATTAATCCACCTATGATATGGAATTCTATGCCATAGTTTAGTCCCTGAAGCATTGGCGACACTACCTAATATAGAGGGAGTTCATTCTTCTCACTAACCATGAGGCCCTAAAGTATATAAATGGCCAGCACAACTTGAATCGACGACATGCCAAGCGGGTGACGTACTTACAGGAGTTCACATTCTCACTGAGGCACCAAGCAAGCACCTTGAACAAAGTCGCCAATGCCCTGAGTCGTTGTATGTTACTCTTCACCACCATGCGCACTAGTGTTGCAGGATTTGAGGCCTTCACTGATATGCATGTATAAAGCAGATCCTTCCTTCGGGAGGATAATTCAGGAGCTAACTGACGATCAACGTCATGATTTTATTGTGCATAATGGTTATCTGTTTCGTGGTCTACAGTTGTGCATTCTAGATTGTTCCCTAAGGCAGCAAATTATAATTGAGCTTCATAACGAGGGTCACTTTGGGCGAGATAAGACATTGGCCCTGATCTCTTCTGACTTTTATTGGCCCAAACTGTCCAATGACGTGGCTCATTATGTGGATCGTTGTTATGTGTGTCAACGGTCCAAGGGAGTTCTCACTAATACGGGTTTGCACACTCCTTTACCTGTTCCTGAAGCCCCATGGCTCGATGTCAATATGGATTTTGTGTTGGGTTTACCCTGTACCCAACGGTCTTCAGATTCTATTTTGGTTGTGGTTGACAAATTCTCCAAGATTACCCATTTTGTACCTTGCAAGAAGATAATAGATGGTGGCCAGATCTCTCATCTTTACTTTAAAGAGATTGTGTGTTTACATGGAGCTCCTCAATCAATTACTTTTGATCGTGACACCAAGTTCATAAGTCATTTCTGGAGAATTTTATGGAGTAAACTGGGTACCCAGTTGAATTTCAGTAGTGCCTACCACTCACAGACGGACGGTCAGACTGAGGTGGTAAACCGAAGTTTGGGCAACCTTTTAAGGTGCTTGGCAGGAACTGAACCGAAGCAGTGGGATCTGGCGTTACCGCAAGCTGAATTTGCTTATAACATATAGAAGAACAAAACCATAGGATTGAGTCCATTTGAGATTTTCGTTGGTCATAACCCATCTGGAGTGCTAGACTTAGCCCCTATTCCACGTATAGGTCGTTTGAATCCTAAGGCAGATGAAATGGCAGAACATCTTCGGGGTATCCATGAGCAGTTGAAACTGGCCATTTATGAGAACAATGCCAAGTACAAGCTTCGGTCGGCGATCATCGCCGCCGGTACTTTTAATGTTGGTGATTTTGTTTGGGCGGTATTAACTCGTGACCGTTTTCCTGTTGGAGAGTATAATAAGCTTAAGGAGCGGAAGATTGGACCCTGTGAGGTACTATAGAAGATCAATGATAACGCATACCGGTTGCGCCTACCTAGTCATTTGAAGACTTTTGATGTCTTTAATGTGAAGCACCTGAGTCATTGTTTTGTGGAGTCCGATACTACTACTGTGAACTCGAGGACGAGTTCTTTCCAACCTGGGTCAACTGATGCAGGAGGATCCGAGTCAGATGATGTTGAGTTGACAGATTGCACGTTGATGGTACTAAAGTATCATGAGTTGGCGGATCAGCGCAAAGATGGCAAGTCATCGTGATCTTTTCCTAATAGGGGTAAGTGTTTTAGTATTTTGGCCATAACTTTGGCTATGGTTGTCATAATCAGGTGTGTGACCCCAATTCGGAAAGATCTCAGTGGCACGCACGCTGTCACCATTGAGCTATACTCTATGGTAGTCGTTTTCGAGATCAAAATCCACTGTTTTCCCTTCCAAATTCATCGTTTTAGATTTTCTTTCCTTTTTACCGTTTCAGAAGTAAATCTGAGTCCGATTTAGGCTAGATTTTTGGTAGATTACTTCTATTATTATCTAGTTAATTTTAGTAGGAATAATATTCGGATTTAGAATGTTCTACAGCTATAAAGTCTGGCTTGTGGGCTAATATTGGATCATTCTTGATTTTATTAAACTTTAATAGACATTAGAGATGATTTTCTCTGTGTTTAGGGCAAATCTCTTGTGTTCTTCCCTATTTATTGACTGTTATTACTAGTCTACATGATAATCGCAATTCTGTTTGACTTCACTTATGATCCTATCTTAATAACATCAGACGCCTTCTGATCCTGCTGCTCATTAGACTGTAAAGTTTTTAACAGCACCCCAGTGGATTTCTAATTTGGAAGAGAAGGGGTTTGTGGGACTCTGCAGTAAACTGCCTTTTTTGTCTCCTAATTATATTAGCAAGGTGTTTTTTTTTTTTTTTGGAGACCTGAGTTGATTGTTGAAGTGGGTACTTTTTCCCTTATTTTTTTGTAATTAGTCTTGGGGCTCTATAAAGGCTTCCTCAATTGAGTTTGATAAAGAACATCTTTACAAAAATTCAACTCGTTTGATATCCTCTAATTTAGATAAAATTATTTTCCACTTTTGAAAATATATATAAAGGTCCAGAAATGTCTAGTTTTTGCAATCATCTTTTGCCAGTGTTAAAAATTGTCAAACGAGTTGAATTTTTATAGAGATGTTCTTTATGGTTAGTAGATCATATGCACAAAAGATTATATTTTAAATCATTTTGTAGGTGAAGTTGTGGGTGTTTTAGATTTGGTACTTATTTAAGGTCCTTTTAGGAGCCGGGCTATATATATATATATATATATATATATATATATATCGGGCCGGCTAGGTCGACATACTATTCTAACATACTATCTTGACATACCTAGCCAACTGTTAGATCTTGCAAATCTAACATCTAGATATGCTTCTAAGAAACCAAACAAATAAAATATGGGGCAAAAATGTCATTTTCGTTTTTCTTATGAAAGAAAAATCATTTCCTTCATTTTTCATTCACGTTGGTCTACTTTCATTGCTAAAAAATTCTCTGTTCGTAAGTATATATGCTCAAAAAACTAAAAGGGAGAAAAAATGTTTTGCTTTTTCTCAATTTCTACTAGTTTCGTTTCAGGCAATCATTGTAAGATAAATCCATATTGAAGATGAACACGTATTCGTTCCTCCCACAGAAGTTTTACATGGAGGAGACGAAGATTAGAATTGAGGCTGCCTTTAATTTGTCGAAGAAAAAAATATGAAAACTAGAATTGTTGAAGTGGAAAATGGCCCATTCCAACCGTTTGCTTCTCTGTTGTGTAGAATCCCATTGAAGGATGGCGGAATTTTCAATTTTTTTTTTTAAATACCTTGGATTGCTAGTAACGATAAATAAACCTTTTTGGAAAGTGGCTGCTGATATATGATAGTTGTAAAAAATGTGATAATTGTTCCTTGGAAGCTCAAGGCTGATCTTACAGAAATTTGAACCAGCAAATATTTAGATCGACGAGATAGAGAATAACGCGATATAAAAAATAGAAACTTCAGTATAAGTCTCAAAGATGGCTGCGTGAAACTAAACAATGACCCTATTAAAGAAAAGGTTGACAAATGTTATTATGCTATTAGTGATTCTTCTTCCTCAAGAATAGATCTTCTACTTAAGGGTGCCCTGCCTCGCTGGCTAATGAATTTAGCCTTGCTTGCACTACACCCAATTTAAGTGAATAGTATGTTACATACGTAGCCGCCCGTATTTTTTGAATATACTGACGAACATGAATGAAGAAAAGGATTTTTCTTTAGTGAGAAAAATGAAAATGACATTTTTGCCCCATGTTTTATTTGTTTGGTTTCTTAGAAGCATATCTAGATGTTATATTTGCAAGATCTAACGGTTGGCTAAATATGTAAGATAGTATGTTAGAATAGTATGTAGACCTAGCCGGCCCATATATATATATATATATATATATATATATAAACGAACTGAACACCACTTAGAAAAGGTGCTTCATAAGCTAGTTCAATCATCCCATGTTTCTACCAAAGAAAGTACGCATAGAAAGGGTGAAATGAAGATTTGTTCATTGCCATTCTCTCAAACCACTTGTCTTTAGTTTGACAGTGAGAGAAGCCACCCAAGGCAAAAAGGCCCAAACCACAACGAAACAAAAACACCCCCCACCCCCTCCTCCTCTCTCCTCTGCTGCTCTCTGTTGGTTCTGCTTAGATTCCTTCTGTCAAAGAAAGGAGGGAAAGGTTACACAATTTGGGACCACGTACCACTCTCCTTACCAACCCAGCAGCCCAACACTATCTCTTTCTGAATTTCGAATCTTTTAAGGACAATGACCCACACAGAAGCTAACAACATTACTATTCCTACTGCTGCACTTGCTTCTTCACAAAGGGTTGAACGGTTATCAAGGCTTTTCCAACTTCATGAAACATAAGGGTGACGAACTGACGACTCACATTCCTGCCTGGGCTTAATGACTTTTCTTTGAAGTTCAAAGCTCAAAACCATAAAGACGAAAGTCTGATACAATCTACAAGCCTACAATATATTCGTTTCGGTACTGGATAATAAACAATAACCTCGCATCAATCATGAATCTGTCAAGCACCATCTTCATGTGCCAACAGTAAAAGAATCTCAAAGTGCTTACCTACACACATGCATGCACTACTGTCAAGTGTCTACTACTCATAAAGCACTACATCCTACACGGCTACACATCCTTTTGCATGACACATTGAGACATCTTTTAGTGCCATGACAAATCATTTAAGGATTTTAAATGTTTGATCCAAAGTCAAATTTCACTGATATGAACATTTCGGACTCAGATTGCCCTCCGAAGCATGGAAAAATCCTTATAACTCGAGCCAAATGAAACCCACCCCACCCCTTACCAGAATTTAAGGTCAGTGTATATTGTATAAACTATAAAGCTTATCCCATTTCTAAGCATAACTTATGGAGCGCATGATGATGCTACCTCAAGTAATAAACAAGTCCACAATGACCCAAAGTGGTATTCAACTATTCATCAAAAGTTTCAAATCGTAAAATAAATCAATTTGATCTCAATAACATAATAATAATCTAGTGCTTAATGATCAACTTCCAGAGCACTAAATGCAAAATAAAAAATTAGAGAAAAGGGAATGTTCAGAAACAAGGAAACGTCGTAATCATTTGCACCATTCTATTCTTTTATCTCATTGACCAAGTTTCTCCTTTCAATAAACTCTTTAATGGCGTTCAAAAGAAACTCAACTCAACTCACCAAAGCAAAGCAACCAAGAAATAAAAATAAAAAAAGCAAGAAAATTCATTCTTCACTTCATAAATTTCTACAATAAAAATCTCTTCATCATCATTCATCAATCACAAGAATGAAAAAAAAAATCATAAAGATCCATTTTCGAGCCTATCAAAATGAAGAAGAAGGCCATTACATTTCGGGCATTCTTCAACTCTTTTAGGCAACATAAAATACATTATACACCTCTTACAACCAGCAACAACAAGAACATTATTATTATACTGTTCATGCTCTCCTTCTTCTTCATCTTCTCTTAATGGAGAAGAAGGTGATGAAGCAGCAGAAGAACAAATACCATCACTTACATATGAGTTCATCACTTCTTCTTCATCATCATCAGAAAAGTAATAGCATTTTCTTCTTGGGTCTTCTTTCTCCTTTGTTCCATCTTCCCAGTTTATATAATAAATCTCTCCCGTCTGCACATTTTACCCATTCTTTAAAAATCAAAACTTTATCATATTTCAACAAAAAACACAAATCTAAACATACCCTTTGTTTCATGCAAGAGTAATAAATACAAGAACATAAAAAGAAGGCAACTTTAACTCTTCAAAGCATTAAAAGGGTATGAAATGTGAGCAATAAATGAAGATATAAAGAGGGGTATTAAAGGAAAAAAGAACCTTTAAATCAAGACATTGTTCCCAATGATAAGGAAGAGAAACATGAGAATTAAGTTCTAAGCTTGTACTTGATGAAAGATTCTCAGGCGTGTTTGAAGTTATTCCTGATCTAAAACCACCACCACTACCGTTGGATCTTGTTCTGTTATTAAGTGAACAGTTTTGAAGAGATCTTTCTAATGCAGTAATAGACGCCATGTCTGGTGCTTCCATATGAGAGAGAGAGAGAGAGAATGAATGGTGTTTGGCCTTTAAAGAACAAAGGGAATATAAAAAGGAAAATGAGGCTGTGCAAATTTATTCAAACAGGTTTTGTGGAGAAAACTTCAAAATATTATGTCTCTAGTGAGAATTTTAATTGAAGGGTAAAAATGAGAATTTGGAGAAATACAGAGGTGGGAATATTTGTACTGAGAGAGCGACAAAAACGGGATTCCCAAAGCTGTTTTTGTTATTGTTTTGAAAAGAATTGGTCGTCTAAAATGGCGGGATGGGAATGTTACATTGACACGTTGTGTCCACTCGGTTGGCCGACTTCAGCTCGGCTCGTGTTACATATGAGTCGACCTTCACATTAATTGGGAAGTAAGCAGAGCCGACTAGGATCGGCTCTACCGTAGCTCGACTTATTTCTGGCTTGCCGCAAATTTTATTTTGTGCGTGGATCCAAAATGTATTTTAGGCCTAGTTTAAATAACGTGCTAGTTGGACAATTATGTACATCTGTAGTTGACAATACCTATGGAAATGTTATGAAATGAGTAAGCAAAGTTGATTTCAACTTTGAATTATATAGTTTAGAAAGACTATAGTATACACCACATCTTCTTTTTAGGAGATTTGGAAAGTTGTATTTGTAGTTATGTCGAAAGTAGATTCTTAAGTCAATGGATTTGGTGAATTACTCAAACCACCCATTTGCGTAATGCGGTAATGGCCGTAATGCCACATGAACATTTTGTTATCTCTAGCAACATTTTTCTCTTTCTTAGTTACCAAAAAACCATTTTATTCTTTCTTTCATGTTTTCCTTAGCTATTGGTATAGGATTTTGATTGAGGGTGATGGGTGAAGAAGTCAACTGCAACGTGATGATATGTACTGGTGGCAGTAGGTATTAAAACCAACTTTAACCTGTGCTTGACCCAGCACGATCAAGATTTAACAAATCTAAAATTAGCGTATTTCTTCATATAGGGCGAAAGCTGTTGCCGAATTTAGGAAGTGTACATGGTCGCCCTTTTGAGTGAAGAATGAATTGCATGATTGCCAACGTATAGGCATATACAATTTATATATGGGTAAGTCTTTTAAGAGAAATTAAAATTGAACTAGAGTCCAGAACTACAATAATTTTGGATCTAGCTAGACTATGCGCCTATGCGAAGTGATGAAAACGAATAATTGAAACCCAAACTACATCGAGTCAATAAAATGTGTTATGCACTTCTACTCCTATGTGCACCGAATTATACACAAGAGTCATCCACATATATGCATTTTTCCCAAAATTTATGTCTATGGAGGTTGTTGCTTAGAAGTTACAACTTAGTGAACTTACAACCCAAGCAACTAGTCAGTAATATAAAATTTGAGAAGTCTTTGACAAACAACCCAAGCAACTCGACCTCTGACATTCGGAATATTTTGATCAAATAGAATGTTAATTAAACTTTGGTGGCAAAATCAAGAGCAATGAAAACTTTACACTATGGGAGTATGGGCGGAATTCCTCCAATATGGCATGATAGTTGATAAATCTTCGGTAAGAGAAAATTAAGCGTCTTATTTTAAAAGTTGAACACAACTAAACTACTATGCATTTTGCCCATACTGCAACAAGGAAGCGTATCGTTTCCTCACTTATAACAATTTGAATCAATAAGGTTTTCCCTTTTTTAAATTATACAGTATCATAAGATTCGAACCGCAATACGATAAATGACCCAAATATTTCCAGAATCTTTACTGAAGTAGCCCCCACATTATTAGTGCAAAGAGTTGCTTAGCACCATGCCTCAATGAAACGAAAATAAAAACAAAAATTTGTCGAAGAATGCGAATATATATGGTATATCATTATATTGGGAGAGGAGCGAAGGTGTTCACGAGATGGGTTGAGAAGGAGAGAAAGGTGTGGTGTCCTTGTATATGTATGTATGTGGTCACGGTCATTGGTTGCTGTTGGTGTGGAATCTCGATTCGATTGGAATATGGAGCTTGGACTGTTGACTGACTACGACCACAGTCCTCAGACTGACACCACATCCCTCCATTCGCTTTCAGCGTCTCAGAGATTCTCTTTCTCCCCCCACACACCCCCTTTCTCTCTCTGTCGTTCTGTCCTCACTCCTCAACGCATTGCTCAACTCAATTCTTCTCTCTTTCTCTCTCTCCAAACATTCCTTTTGGGGAATTTCCACAGTTCGCACATCATCAAAGAGTGCTCCATCATCAAAACTTTGCCCAAATCCACTTGTCAACTTGTCAAGATCATTTAACACGTTAATGAGTAATCAAAAATCAATGCCTAAGGCCTAATCCTTATTGTTTTCACTAGTGGTAACTGTGCCAGTGCTGAGTGATCGATCGTGGACCCAAAACTTCATCAAACTGACAAATATTTCCACAATTCCACCAGTCAACTCCATTAACTTTAGTGCCAGAAATCTACTCGTTCTTTTAATAACCAACGTCTTGTATCTCTATTTCTACTATTCTAACGGTGTAAAAGAAAAAGTACAACTCCATATTCAAATGTTTCGGGTCCATATATATTGCTTGCATGATTGGCGAAGTAACTTCTAACTTCTATATTCTACTACTGCAATTTGTTTTGGATCGCTACTCGGAAATTTCACTTTGATCAATATTTTCTTGGTGAACAGATTTTATCTCTCATCATGAACAACTAAAGATGTGTGCCCGTAAAAGTCTTTAAAACTCTTCATTCTGGAAAAAGACAGTTCTTTTGTAATCTAAATACACCAAAGAAAATTACTTGGATTGCATCCCCTACCACAATATAGAATACAAGTCTAGTTCAACTAGATGACCAAATTTATGTTACCGTCTTTTCTTGCTTCCCTTTGCAGCACTTGATTTAGAAGGGGTAGCAACCAGATACATGAACAGCGACGCTATGGAGATCACTGAAACGAGGGATCCATAATTTGCGAGCAAACTCTGCATTTAAATACATGTAAGAGAAAAGGCAAATGCATAGTATTTAAGATAAAATAGTATGCTAAGGAAATAAAGAGTTTATTTCCCAATCAAAAAAAATAAAGAGTTTATTCCTCCTTGTTCTGCCATACGTATAACAATCAAACAGCAACTAAAATTATCACTAGGGATCTCCAACAAGTAGGTTACAACTTACAAGTTATTAGCAGATACTCATGTGGCGGAGATAATTTTGGGTAGACAGTCAGGATTGCTTCCTAGGATGTGCTTCGTATAAAATAATATGCATCCCAAGTTCAATGGTCAATTAAACCTAAAACTAAGGTATTTTAAAGGTTCCCAATGTATTTACATCCGGTTTCACACATTCACTACCAAAATTACTGTCAAAGATGTACAATCAAAACCTTCTTGCATGTTAAACTTAAAATTTTGACTGACATTTATATGAACACTCTTGAACCTCAAAGACCGGTTTCCCTACCAAATTTAGTTAAGACTTAAGAATAGACATTCTTTTGGTGTGCTAAGCACATAAAGGAAGCCTTTCTGCCTATTTATCCAGATACAAGACATCACATATTACGAAAAATATGGACAAGATCTCACCTTTGCCTGATAATATTTGATCGGTGCCATTGGAGATTTCATGAAGGGGAAGAAGAAAAGGAAACACAAGAAAAGTTTCCAAGTCAAATTATAGAATAAAGAATCACGTAAACGATATGCACGTCTGTTTTAATAACTTACCCACTCAAACTTCTTTTCTGGAGGTCTGTCTGATAGGATATCCAAAGGCAGAATTGGGGTAGAGAAAGCCTCCTAACAGCGGACAAGTAATCAACGTAAATAGACCACTAAAATGTGACCAATTAAATCAATTAAATGACTGTCAAGATTATAACCTGCAGTGCTGTTTTTGTAGGAATGCGAAATTTGATTACGGCAGGTGCACCATAAAATAAGCCTTTCACTTTGGACTCCAGAACAAAAGAATGAGAAACGATAGAACCACTGTCATTTAAATATACACATTAATCAGAATAAACGAAACTCAAAGAAAAGCACGAAGATCTGGGTGCTAAGGATGACCACTTACGCATTGAGCCTTTCCCAGGTTCTAGAAATGTTACCGCTGAGCAGATCAAAGACATCTGGAGTCCAGCTATCATCAGTAAGACTTACATCATACGCAGTCCTGAATAGGTATTCAACGAATTATTTGCAACACATTGGATGCAAAGTCCAAAGAAGAAAAGGTAAAAAATTATGAAATCTACAATCATGATAGTCCAAAACCCTAGACAGAATATAGCAGAAGCGGAAGTATCCAAAATATTTGATTTTGTTTTAGTACTTAAGTTATAATCCGTCAGCGTATGCAAACTCTTGGGTTGACTTTGGAGAAAGGGGGGTAAAATGTCACTGGGTTACTGTCTATCTCCCCCCCCCCCCCACCTCTTCTTCCGCACTTCTCTCTTCCTCTTCCTCCTTCCCCTTCCTCTCATCTCCTCCCCTTGCTACGCTTATGCCCCCACTACTATGCAGTTATTCTAGTAATTAACTGAAGAACAAGAACTATTTCAAGGTCCTAACTTAGCATAGCATGTAAGAAATGTATGGAAGAGAAGTGGTAAAATATTTTTAATTTAACTAACATAACTTACACACAAAACAAGACGAAGTCATTCTTGATAAAAAATGCAATACATAACATATATGAAAAATATGATGCAATACAAATATAAGTTTTCGTTCCAAAAATTACTGGATGTTAGAACCATGACTGATGTAGCAGAAGGGACAGTTTGTAATGGAAATTACAGAAGACATTTTTCATGGTTTTCAAACGCAAACAAGGTGTGAAGGCGCTGGATGTCAAAATAACAGAGCGGAAAATATGTGTGCTATCATCATGTGCTTGCTTCAGCTAAGGTGGTTTGTAAAAGGAATCTACCTTCAGTAAACGTAAACAGGTAACTACCAGTTGCAAAGACAATTAGACACAACGCTCGGTCCAGATCAATTACTGGCAAGTTCTTGAACAATAAATGTGGTTATCACCACATTCACGTTATGGTGTTTGACAAGTGTGGCTCCATGCCTCCATGAGGTTCAAACCCCTATACTTCCTAGCTGGTCAGAACAACAATGCCCATTTGCAAGCATGTACCTGCATGCCCTCAATCTGACTTATATGTATGAATTCAGCAACACTGACTGTTGGTAGCCCTTACTCTGACTAATATTTGATTGAAGGTAAACACTAGTCTCTTTTACAGTTCTCATAGATGATGTTAGTCGATGGAGTAAGGCTCTCATTATGTTCACTAAAGACCATCATAGAAAGGGGTTTGGCGCAAAATTGGGTGGAGGAAAATGTAGACTGCCGCACAATGAAAACCTTATCCCCCAATGAAATCCCAAACCCCTCATCCTAATCCATATTCTAACCTCTCTTCTCCACCTTTTATAAAATTACTTTCCCTGTCTACAAATATTCCCATAATCATTTTCCAGAAACCCATAGGCCTGATTATTATTAAATTGTTACAAAAACTAGAGGGACATACACATGACACATCAACTTATTAATGTCATGAAACATACATGCAATATGTTCACAGATAAAATAATTTTCATGCAAGAAATACGTACGCGGATCCCTGGTTATAGATGTCAATGCTGACAGAAACTTGATCGGATCCCGACTTGAGTCTGTTGAGACTCACTTTCTTGTGTGCCACTACAAACGGACTGTCTGATGATACAGCTGATGACGTGGCAGTCAATGAAATCAAGAACAAGACTACTACTACTAAAAGTGAAACGAAGATCTTCTCCATTTTTTGATAGCCCCTTCGCAAGTTTCGCACAAATAAACAAGACTGACTTTTGTAGTACTAATTTAGATCTCGATGCTTATCTTACGCGTGCGCTTGCATCGTGGGGTTTTTAAACTCGGCCCATAGTTTGAAAAACGTTGGGCACCCATATTCCAAACCGACTAAACTAAACTAACTGGCTTTTTTTAATACTAGATAACTGCAAGCAATGGGGACGTAAGCAGAGAGTAGAGAAGAGAGAGAGAAAAATGGATTTGTGGGTGGGGAGAAAGAGAGAGTTGGGTTTAGTTGAGATGGAGGTTGAGCAAGTGAAGAAGAAGAAGAGAAAGAGGGGGGGGCGGGGAGTATTGTTTTTGTGGGTATCACCCATGAGAGTTTCAAGGACATCACAAAATCCAGGGAGAAGATTCTTGGGTTGTTGATTATATCCTATAAAATGTGGATTATTCGATTGGATCGATACACCCATTGTAGCTGAAGCTAAACTTCAACAGATTGAACCACTGAGGCTGGAGATTGCTCAACTGAGGGGAAGATTTGATATTAAAATGTGGATCATTGTAATTCTCTTTGCTTACTTTGTCTGTACTTGGTTCAAATGAAATCCTCTGTTTTGTTTGGGTTTTTTTTTTTTGTTTGGAATTTGTGAATGAAAATATTTTATGTTTGTCTTTCAAATTGAATCATCCAACAACATTAATATATATAGATAACCACATTAATAGATAAAAAGATTAATATATCAACTAAGAACAACACTACAACATAGACATGAACAAAATGGAAAACAGAGCATGACAGGAATACATGACGTTCACTCACACCATATTACTACATCTCAAGAACTCCCAACACTTTCAGACACTTCATCATCATCTTCAGCTAATGTGGTTTGCATGTGGTCAAGAAAGTTCTTTTGATCAACATTTGGGTCACCAGTAATGGTTATGGTGAACTCAATAATTGGTTTATTTGATGATTTTCCTTCTTCTTTCTTGCTTGCATTGTTTCTATTTTTATGTTTTTCTTTTGGCTCATTTTCCTTTTTATTCTCTGGCAATGCAACTTCTTGCGATGCCTTACCCTTGCCCTTTCCACTATCCATGAGAAATGGTGTGAGTGAAGGGTTATGTGTGCTGCTTTTTATAAGCCTTTGTTAATAAGGTATATATGGGAATTGCAGCGACTGAAGTTGTTGGAAAGTGCTTATAGCACTTTGGAAAAAGGAAATATATAGGGTCTGCTTATAGCACTTTGGAAGTTAATGGGTACATCTATTCACGAGGTGTCTGCTCCCTGTTTTGGTCCCTTATGCAAGCCTGAAAAGGAAACATATCTAAAGTAACATGTATACTACCAAAAATAGCTTGTTCTTGAATACTACCAAAAATAACATGCATACTAGCAAAAATTCTCATATATGAAAAGTTCCCATAACAAAAAAAAAATAGTTTGTTCTTGTCATTACGTCCATTAACAGTGACACAGACATAGTGTTCATAAACAGACATAGTTCCTTCAAAATACCAACAACAGACACATATAGTTCCCAACTATGTACAAATAGTTCTCAACTCTTATTTCTTAGGCTTATAGCCCCTACCACTAGACTTCATTCCCAGTGCACGTTCTGTGCCCTGGTATTCAGTGAAGTAGCTAGAGCTTCACTCTCTTGTGCACTTGAACTTTTTGATCTAGTATACTTTGTTGGACTTGAAGCAGTAATAACTTGTGAAACAATTGCTTTCACCTTGGATGCTCTGACTTTTCTTCCACTTGGCACATTTGATGCAGTCTGTGAAGCCAAAATTGGAGCTGCAGTATGGCTTGAGTGGGTCTCTCTTGTATCTATTCCAGATGGTGCTGCAATACTACTTGACGGGGTCTCTCTTGTATCTGTTCTAGATGGTGCTGCAGTACTGGTTGAGGATGCACTTGGGGCCAACACATGAGAAATGAATATTGCTAAGATACATTGAAAACAATATATTGCAGTGGTGAGACATATTTACTTTTCCCTTCCTTGATCTTTTTGGAGGTTTTGCTGGAGCAGTGGTGTTTTCCCCCTCTGCTTTTGGCTCTCTTGTATCTGTTCTAGATGGTGCTACAATATTGGTTGAGGGTGCACTTGGGGCCTACACATGAGAAATTAATATTGCTAAGATACATTGAAAACAATATATTACAGTGGTGAGACATATTTATCTTTTTCTTTCTTGATCTTTTTGGAGGCTTTGCTAGAGTCTTTGGAGGATCTGTGGTGTCCTTCCCCTCTACTTCTGCTTCTGGTTCAGTGACTGGAGTATTCTTTTTAACCTACAATAAAGTAAAACAACTAAGCTCAATACAAATGTAGTTTAAATAAATGAAATTAAGTAAGTAAAAATAATGTCAACTTATAGGCAATTTTTTTGGCCTTGTTCCTGGTTTTTTTTCTTGTTTATATATGATAAGAGCTCAAAACTGTAGTTTTAACCGCTTAACAATATTATTTTTAGACCAATTATGTAATTAATAAGTAAGAGTTAGTACTGTTATCGTGTTCTTATGTATAGTATTCCAGGCATTGGAGTCGAATCGTCGTGCGTAAATGTCCCCCTTTGGAGATAAAGAAGCAAAGGTTAGTTGCTAAGAACTTCTATGATTAAAGGCCAAGATACAAGGAGAAAAAACATTTTTAAAGCCCGGTCAAAGCTAAAAAAAAGTCAAAGTCAACGCGGACAGAAATAGCGCATAAAAGTCAGCTGAACTCCCGAAGGCTGTATCTTTAGACTCAGACCTCGGAATTGGGCCTACCTTACGTCAAAACGACCGTCTCGGAAAGAGCTTTCTAATGGTCAAAGCCTTGACCCAATAAGAGGAGCACAAGTGGATGAAAATGCTATTGAAGTCATTTCCAATTGAAAACCCCTTTGTGAACTGAAATAATGAGGTTTTGGGCTCGATTTTCCGACCCAAAACATGGCTCTTCAGCCCATGCACGAATTTGTGGATCTTGTCTCCTCTATTTGAAGAGAGAAAGACTTAGCTCTTAAGATACTTAGTTTTTTAGTTAGTCAAGAATCCAATAGTTAGTTTTTTACTTAGCTTTACTTAGTCTAGATCAAATAGTTAGTTTTAATTCATTAAATTAGTTTATATAGATAAATCTAGTTAGTTGTTAGAACAAGTTTTGAATCTTAGAATAAAATACTTAGTTTATATTTCAATCTTCAAATTCGAATTCAAGTTATTTTAATCAAGTTTAGTTTAGTTTAATTATGTCTTATTATGTCTTATTGTTTATTGTTAATGAACCCAATGAAACTAGGCTAAAAATTCCATTAGAGGAGTTTTATGAAGTCTATGTGAGGGTTATGATTGTTTTTCTTTAGTTTTCTTATTGTCTTATGTGCTTTAAGTTCAAGTTTTATATTGTCTAGAGATAGAGATTATAGAAGTTGAACTAGAGAAAGGAAACTCCACAAAGAGATTTGTGGAGGAGAATTTCTCTTATGCTAATCATATCTTAGTACAGAGATTGCTAGTATTGGTTAGGGATCAATAATAAATTGTAGCTTTTGTTGTTTTACCTTATGTAGATTAATAAAGGTTAAGATTAAAACATAAAAAACTAGTTAGAATAATCATAGCTTCACATAGATGGATTAATCCTTCCTCTATGTTCTTCCAATTCATTAAATTCACTTTTTAATTGCTTAGTTTAAATTAGTTTAATTTATAATTAGTTTATTGCATTGTTAGTTTAAATAATTTATAATTAGTTTTAGTTTAAATAAATCACAACACTACTCTCATTGTTCTCACTATTGTTTCCTTGTGTTTGATTAATTGAATTTGTTTAGTCTTGATAGATTAAGAGTGGAACGAATCCTGACTCTCTATATTGTATAATGAACTGAGAGTAGGAATATTGATTTAAGCACTTATTTAATTAATTGATTATTTGTGTTTACGCATAGATAGTTAGTTCATTATCAAATTGGCTATTATCAAATGGCGCCCCTGCCATCTTAAACTCTTTCAGGACAAGAATTCAATTGCTTGAATCCAAGGGGCAATCCCCCATTCTCAACCCACCCACCCTTATTTGGTTCTAACCGTGATTGTCTAGTTAAAAAAAAAAAAAAAAAATCCAGGGAAAAAAGCCCCGAAGGCGCCCATCCATCCAAGGCTAAGTTTGAGCGCCTGCATTTGAAAGCGCTGAACTTCGAGTTGGACCTCGAAGCGACTGCGCCCTACTACCAAGGACATTTATGAGCGCGACCCGCGCCCTCTTCTTGAGTAGACTGATTTTCACAGGTTATCTCAAACTTCCATTTCTTCAAGTTATTCAGTGTTTCTAACTTGTTAAATACACTGAGCTCAGCAGTATAAAGGCGTTATTCATAAAAAAGTAGCAAGGAGGCATTCAGTACTCCTTCTTTCACTCCTCGCTTTTTCTCGTCGAGAAGTTTAATTCTAGTATAATCGGGCTTGTTTTTGTAGACATAAATACCACACCTATCTAGAATTTCACACACTACACCTCGCATCAATGGCTAAAGAACAAGAGACTCCTCTCTCGATTTTTATAAAGCCCTAAATGATGGCCCTAAGTCGCATCGTTTGCAGACCTAGTGGGGATTTTCAAATTCCCCTAATATATTTAACTTGTTACCGGTTTTTCATAGTTTAGACCATGATAAGCCTTACTAGCATATGTGTAGGATAGAACAAGTTCTCACTACATTCCATCATCCTAAAGCGTAAGTCCCGGATCAAGTTAAACTTAGGGTGTTTCCTTTCATCCTAGCGTAAGACCGATGAAATGCTTCAAAAGATTCATTTCTTCCACCATAACCCTCATGAATCCTTTTCAGAGGCCTGGAACCGTTTCACTGATCTTCTCATAAAATGTCCGCATCATAACCTTGCAAAAGACACGCTTGTTCGTGCTTTCTTCAAGGGGGCTTTCACATTATCATAAAGAGGTTCTAGATATCATGACCGGGGTAGTTTTCTTAGTAAAGGAGCCTTGAGGCTTATAAATTCTTAGAAGATTAATCTAAGAGGAACAACAATTGGGGAGGTAACGACTCTTCCCGCTCCACTCCTTCTTCTGAGGTTAAACCTGATCCCGAGCTTAAAACTCTTATCGATGCCCTCACTAAAAAGGTAGATGCCATCTTTGTTAAACAACAACCCACTCCTATCATGAACATTAAGTCTACTCATTGTAATGTCTGTTTTAGTCCTGAGCATTCCGACTTCTATTATCCTCTTGTCTATGCACAACTACCACCACAACCATCAAACTTCAACCAGTTAACTCAACCTCAAGGACAAGGAAACTTAGGTAACTAGAATAGAGGTTTAGTACCCATGACCCAGAACTATCAACATCAAGACATGAATGCTCAACAAGCCTTAATTCCAGTTCAACCATCTGCAGAAGTAGTAGTAGTGACCTTGTTGGAAAAACAAAATTAAATTATGCAACAAAACTCCAACTTGATGAAAGATCAGCATGATCAAAACTCTAATATGATGAAACAAACGATACAAATGATGCAGTCTTTGTGCCAAAAGGTTATTGACATGTCTCCTAACCAAACTAATAACCAAACAAAGCGTTTTCGTGTCAAGCGAGGCCTAATCCTAAGTCAACAAACACCGCCTTCGAAATAAAAAGTATTCAGTGTAATGGTAATATAACCTCATGGGACATACAGGCAGTCACTACCCTTCGTTCAGGGCGAGTAGTTGATAACCAAGTGACTATGCCTAAAGATCACCCGCAAACTAAAAATGATACCATACCAAATACTATAATAGATACTAAAGACCCTACAACTATAAAAGTACCAGTTAAACCACAACCAAAAGGGAAAACCTTACAAGACCCAATAATAGGAATTGAAGACCCTACACATGTAGAGGTTTCGATATGGACACCTAGATGGAAAACGGTTAAAGATAAAGCAAAGACTAATGATATTGTTGACCTTTATGTTAAATATAAAGATAAACCACCGTATCCCCCAAAGACTAATTGTGTCTAAAAAGACGAGAATTTTGATGAGATTAGAGAAGTATTTAAAAATTTGACTATAAACCTACCTTTTCTAGATACTATAAAAAGTCTAACTGGACACGCTAAGTTTCTAAAAGAGTTGTGCACCAAGAAGAGGAAAACCAACATACCCCACGAAGCTTTCTTAACTGAACAATATCCCTCTTTATCTGAACATAAAGGAATTGTTAAGTACAAGGACCCTAGTTGTCTTATTGTACAATGCACCTTAGGTGATACCTTCATAACAACTGCTCTATTAGACCTGGGAGCGAGTGTTAACTTACTCTTTTTTTATTTATATAAACAACTAGGTCTAACAAACCTTCAACCAACCAAAATGACTTTGCAGTTAGCCGATCGTTCTATTAAGTATCCCAAGGGTGTAGTTGAAAACATTCTCGTTAAAGTTCAAGATTTTTACTATCCAGCCGACTTTGTTATTCTTGACACATAAGTTGCTCATGATTCCATTCCCATCATCTTAGAGCGTCCTTTCTTGGCAACTGCCAATGCCCAAATTAATTGTCGGGATGGCTCAATGACTCTTTCTTTTGGGAATCTTTATGTGGAAGTTAACATGTTTAGACAAAATCAGGGACAATTAGGTTTGCCTGTAGAAGGAGAAGTGAAGTCCATTGAGAGTTTTGTACCTCACATTAGTGCGGCTGACGCTTTAGTCCCTACACTAGTAGATACCCCTTTTATGGAAGAAGACAAGGATCACAATTTCTACTCCCTAGATGTAGATAACATCGAGGAAGATTTCCTTCGACTCTTTTGCAACCCTTCTTTGCCACCTCACGAGTCCCCTCCCATTGACATCCACTCATCTCTTGACGCCATGACGGAAGAAGATTTTTTCACCCTCTATCCCAGTGATTCTTCTTACCCACCTATTGAGGAATGTCTTGCATATCTCAAGGCCTCTGATGATATAGAACTAAGAACACTATTTGAGCATCATTCACCCACCTCACATCCTCATGTCACTCATTTACCTTCCATCATGAATGTCCCTCTCCCTCTACCTTTTCAAAAAACCATTGAGTTTGTACTTGACCTTCTTGTTTCTCCTATGCTTCATAACTTTCTAAATCCATCTGGTGAAGAAGTAACACCCAAGGACAAGCCACCTGACACTTTTTCATTTTTTCTATTCCCTCATTCTCAAAATTATCCACATCCCACGTATCTTCCACAACCATCAATTTTCTCACGTTCATTCACTTGGCATCCCTTTCATAGGAGGACAAAGAAGAAACTGTATGCTCGATTAGGTTCTAGATCTATCAGGCTTCGCTCTCATTCCACTAAGCCACGTCATAGGAAATCTTGGTGCTTAATTTTGTTTGATGGTGCTTTCCATGTTAACTATTTATGGAAAGATCCACAATTATTTAGATTATTGATATATGGTAAATTGTTTGTTAATACGTATATATCACATTAAGTCTAGGGAATCTGACTTTAAAAGACCCAAGTTTTTGTACAATACCACCTTTCTGGAGTATAGGCCAAAACAAAAAATTTTAAACTTAAAAAAAGTTTCCCAATTTTGTTTGGGGGTGGCGTATTTTGGTATTTCATTTCAAAACGTTTTGCCACCCATTGTCTGTCATGTATACTCCAATTTAGTTAGTACGTAATAATTTAATTGTGCTTCGTGTTATCATATCATCTTTTCTAATATTTCTGTTATAGGTACTGCCAATTTTTGCCACATTTCTATGGTAAATTCTTTCTTTATCTCTTTATACTTTGAGGACAAAACGTTCGATTGTTTGGGGGTGGGAAAGAAACATTTGCAAAAATTAGCCACTTTTAGGATGTAAATTACGCACTTTTCTTTATAAAATATTAAAAATCATAAATATTGTTTATACTAAGCACTTAGTGATAATGGTATTGTTCCCTTCTCCATGATAATATTAGTCTAGAAATCTCACGTAGTACTTGAATTAGGATTTAATTTTTGAAACTTAGATTAATATATAGGTAATAGTCATTGCATCTTTTCACGAACATCTTGCATGAGCATCTTTGATTGTACTTGGCAGTATTTTTCTGAGACCTAGGTTAGAGTACTTAATACATATCCTGTGAGCATCTAGCCTAAAAGCCTCATAAGAGTGAAATATCTTAGTGATGACACAAGAGAGAAGTAAATTCCGAGTAGAGAATCACACATTTACTTGTTTGATCACCATACCATATCCTAAGCGAGAATTTAGGCCCTCTTTGGATCGATATAGCCAGAAATTCACACCTATATGAAATTTATTATCCGCTAGTCGCCCCATTGAGTCTTTCATTAGCCTTTTCACAAACCAAAAATCTTTTATCCAATAAAACAAAATAAAAAAATCAGCCTACCCATCTGGATAAGTCTGAGAAATAGGATGAGTGAAGAAAAGAGAAGAGAAAAACCTGTGTAAACAAAAATTAGTTAGTTGCTTCAAAAAAGAAAAAGAAAAGAAAGTTTCCATCCAAAGAAAAGAAAAGAAAAATAAAATAGAATAAAAACTCCAAAAATAGAATAAAAGAAGTCAAAAAGCCAAAATAAAAAGGCAAATGATGGAAACAAAGTGTAGAAGCAAAATAAGAACGAGGTTTTCTCTAGTTACATAATATGAAGACCATATTTTCTCAGACTTATTTTCTTTGAATATCCATTTCCTTCCTTCTTTAACCAACACCTACGCCCCGTATCACCTAATAAAGACCTCTAGCTCAATTAGGAATATGTTGGTGTGATAGTAAGTGGTAGATATGTTTGATTGACCTCGGCTTCCTTAGATTGTCATTGAGATTGTGAGGAAACGTGTGCCCACTGCACACTGGAGTTAGCAAACTTGAGTGAAAAAATCAGAGTGTTATATGTTTTGACACATTCCTTGTGATAACCTACTTAGGCACGTTACCCAAAAGTTTCATAAACAAACTTGTCATTGCATTTCATATCATAGTTCATTGTATAGTTGTTTATCTTAAGATGATTTGATTATTATTTATATATTAGCTTAGGTTTCAACTTGATTATTCTGTATTCATTGCTAGTAAGATATATAGATATTTGAGAATAAATAAGGAAACAACAGTTTTATTTCTTAGTCGTTGTAGTATAGATGAAGTTTGTGAGTACCTTCACTGGAAAACTCTCACGAGGCTATAACTCGTCTACTAGGGAATTCCTAGTGATTTAAAGCTTTGTTGTATATGGTCAATGCAATCGCACTCGGCGAAACGAGATTAGTTAGAACTCCATTTTTGGTCACTAATTCTAATTTCTCATATTTGCTTGAGGACAAGTAAAATGTTGTTTGGGGGTGATTTGATCAGAGCCTAAAATTATAGTTTTAACCCCTTAACAATATTACTTTTAGACCAATTATGTGATTAATAAGTAAGAGTTAGTACTGTTATCGTGTTCTTATATGTTTCAGGCATTGGAGTTAAATACGTGCAGAAATGCGTCCCTATTACGAGATAAAGAAGTAAAGGTTGGTTGCTAAGAAATTCTATGATTAAAGGCCAAGATTCAAGGAGAAAAAACATTTTTAAAGCCCGGTCAAAACTGAAAAGTCAAAGTCAATGCGGGCAGAAATAGTGCACAAAAATCAGCTGAACTTCCGAAAGCCATATCTTTGGACTCAGACCTCGGAATTGGACCTACCTTATGTCGAAACGACCAGATCAGAAAAAACTTTCTAATGGTTCAAGTCTTGACCCAATCAGAGGAGCAGAAGTAGACAAAAAAGCTACTGAAGTCATTTCTAACTGAAAACCCCTTTGTGATTGAAATAATGAGGTTTTGGGCTCGATTTTCCGGCCCAAAACATGGCTCCTCAGCCCATGCACGAATTTGTGGATCTTGTCTCCTCTATTTGAAGAGAGAAAGACTTAGCTCTTAAGATACTTAGTTTTTTAGTTAGTCAAGAATCCAATAGTTAGTTTTTTACTTAGCTTTACTTAGTCTAGATCAAATAGTTAGTTTTAATTCACTAAATTAGTTTATATAGATTAATCTAGTTAGTTGTCAATTCTATTAGTTGTTAGAACAAGTTTTGAATCTTAGAATAAAATACTTAGTTTATATTTCAATCTTCAAATTCGAATTCAAGTTATTTTAATCAAGTTTAGTTTAATTTAATTATGTCTTATTATTATTGTTTATTGTTAATGAACGCAATAAAACTAGGCTAAAAATTCCATTAGAGGAGTTTTATGAAGTCTATATGAGGGTTATGATTGTTCTTCTTTAGTTTTCTTATTGTCTTATGTGCTTCAAGTTCAAGTTTTATAGTTGTCTAGAGATAGAGATTATAGAAGTTGAACTAGAGAAAGAAAACTCCATAAAGAGATTTGTGGAGGAGAATTTCTCTTATGCTAATTATATCTTAGTATAGAGATTGCTAGGATTGGTTAGGGATCAATAATAAATTGTGGCTTTTGTTGTTTTACCTTGTATAGATTAATAAAGGTTACGATTAAAACATGAGAAACTAGTTAGAATAATCATAGTTTCACATAGATGGATTAATCCTTTCTCTATATTCTTTCAATTCATTAAATTCGCTTTTTAATTGCTTAGTTTAAATTAGTTTAATTTATAATTAGTTTATTGCATTGTTAGTTTAAATAATTTATAATTAGTATTAGTTTAAATAAATCACAACACTACTCTCATTGTTCTCACTATTGTTTCCTTGTGTTTGATTAATTGAATTCGTTTAATCTTGATAGATTAAGAGTGGAATGAATCCTGACTCTCTATATTGTATAATGAATTGAGAGTAGGAATATTGATTTAAGCACTTATTTAGTTAATTGATTATTTGTGTTTACGCATAGATAGTTAGTTCATTATCAAATTGGCTATTATCAACATCATATCTTAATATGCCCCAGTTTATTACAATTGGAACACCTCATCTGCTTTCCTTTCCTTGAAATTATGGGCCCTTTACTTGGTTCCTCATGTTGATCATTCCTTATGTTTCTTTGCTTCCAGGAGTCCCTTTTGCCTTTGGAGGCAACAATGTAGTGAAAGACTGCTTGACCCACTGTTGTTCACCATTTATAGGCCTTATATGTTCAGCATAAGACTGCCTAACTGTCTCCACCATATAGCAAGGGTGCACATACTTATCTGGGGTATCAGTAGCAGTAAAAATTGCAAAAATTGCATGAGAACAAAGAATTCCAATCAGATTCCAATACCTACATCCACATGTCTTCTTCCTTAAATCAACAACAAATTCATCCTTTTCACCAATGACTTGAAACTCCTAACCCCCATGGTAAGTGCACTGCCAGTTCCTACTATCCATCTTGTTCTCTTCTAACTATTTCCTAATTCTTAGTGCCAACAAGTTTGATGTACACTTCTCAATTAAAACCCTTATTTTCTAGATCAGCATCCTACTAATTACTATGTAAATTCTAATGTCCTCTAACATGTGAATTAATGGTTTGAACCTTGCCCTCAAGATGCAGTTGTTAAAACACTCGCTCATGTTATTCTCTACTGCATCATAAAAAGATGTTTCAAGTTGAAAAGCTCTACACCACTGCTTTGGATGTTGATTGCTCCTCAAATACTTAATAGCTAGCATTTTTGCTCACAACTTCAATTCTTTTCATGTTCACCTCAAACATTGACTTGTCCCCACTCTTAGTAGTCTTCCAAAACAACCCTTTCAACATAGAACCACTATATCTCTTTCTGAAATTGGTATATATGTGCCTTGCACAACACATGTGTTCTGCCAATGGCAAAAGTGACTGAACAACCTCAACCAACCTTTTATATTGGTCTGATATAATAGTCCACCCAGCCCCATTTGATTGGCCAATGTCATTAACCAACAACTCCACAAAGCACAGCTAGGAGTCATTGTTTTCAACTTCAACCACACCCCATGCAATTGGATACATTTGGTTATTACCATCTCTCTCAATAGCTGCCAACAACTGTCCTTTTATATAACCCTTTAAGAAACAACCATCCAAGCCGATGACAGGTCTGCAACCACTCTTCCACCCTTTCTTCAAGGCATCAAGACATACATAAAACCTTTTGAAAATTTTAGGAGAAGTATCATCAATAGAAACCAGATTCTCAGAGTGTACTCTCACAGTACTACCTGGATTTCAAATCAATAACTCATGTGCATAATCATGTACTCTAGTATAATGTTCTATCATAACTGAATCCATCTCACCTAATGCAAACCTCTTAGCTCTAGAACATTGATCAATTGAAACATTTATAGAGAATCTCTTTAGAACTGCAAATTTAAAATCTTCTAACTTCCACCTAGGGTTGGCAAGGATTTCATGTTTAAATCTTTTAGAGAGCCATCTAGAATTACAAAATCTAGCATTGAAGTCCCTTTTTCACCTGTGCACATTGTTGAATGACTTTAATTTATCTGCCAAGTACACTCAATTTGCATTGGACTGGCATGACATCTCCAATCACATCCTTCTCCCTTAGAACATACATTTGTTACCTTATTTGCTTCATTCTTCTTAAACATAATAGGGAAACCATGTCCTACTCCATAGTCTCTAATACATTCCTTAAACTCTTCTTTACTAGCAAACCTCATACCCAATGCATGATTAATACTAAAAATATCAGTCTTAGGATCAAATATAGGCCACCTACTTTTCTTTTTCCTAATACATACACCATCATCTTCATCACTCTCATTTGGGCTCTCATTCTCCTCTGAATTCCCATATTCACTATCATGCCCAGTGTGCTCAATGTTATCAGAGACAACAACATCAGGTACAGCTTCATGTACATTAGGAACCTCCCTTTCCACCATATCAGGAACTTCATTTTCAACAACCTGAGGACCTTCAACCACATCAGAACCCTCTTCAGCACTAGTTCCTTCCATTGTAATATGCTTATTTCCATTCCTCATTTCAAGCCTCCACTTCCTAAACTCAATAAGCTCCTCATCATTAGAAACATTATCTAAACTAGCAATATCACTTTCATCTTCACTATCAACCTCACTTCCACTATCCTCATCACTAGGTTGTTTGTGATAAACATAAACATCAAAGACCCCAATAACCTCAGCATGTTTTATCATTTGCAATTGACCTTATTCCATTCATCATCTAAAAAATCAGGTGTGTTAATATAATTATATCTATAGTTCTAGCATGATAACCCAACTCAACTACCCTACTCCTCAGTTGAAGGTATGTCATATTTGAGTTCATATCTTTATAAGGACTCATATATCCCACCAGTATAGTGTAATGTAGGTCTATTAAGAAATGTTCCCCCATGATGTATGTTCAAGATGAAAAAATTATCCACTGCAGGAAAAATTATGAAAAAATTAATTCAGATTTAAAAAAACTCGTAACTACAACGACCTAACAATTAATATGAACTGAAAACCTTAACAATATCAAAGACAATTTTAACCAAAAATACTAAAAAATCTATTTAAACTTAACAATCATTGAGAAATTTAACATTTGTTATAAATTAAAATTACTTGAGCTCCTCGTCAGTCAATCAATTAGCTGCAATGATCGGATTCACACAATATCAGCACCAACTCACTTAAATATCTTTGTGTTTTTGTTGAAATAGAGTTTAATTTAATCGATTTCAGTTTTAATTGGAAAAAGTTAAAACTAGAGTTTCGAGAGGTAGAGAGAGGGAAAATAAAACTTGTGAAAATAATTGGCGTTGAAATTGGTTTATCAATTAAGGAGTATGTCGCGTGATGACCGTTGGATCTTAAACTTATGGATTGTGGGTGTCACGTGAGGAGTATGTAGTTTAGCTGGTGATGATGTGGGTTAAAAGGACACCTTAGCGCTTGCCCAATCACATAGTTCAATTTGATTGGATTACACGTCATTAAAATTAAATTCCACACATGAAAATACGTTGCCATATCCTCTTTCAGGTACCGGAATTTTGTGTCCCAAATGAACCTGCTTGCGTTTTTCAAGTCCAGGATTTAAATTGTCTAAATGGAACTTCCGGGTCTCCGCTAATAATCGTGTCCAAGTTGAAGGGTCAAAACTGTTTTTTTCTCCAATTCAATATTAATTGGTATTATAAATCAAAATGAATTGTTTGTAAAAGAAACACATAATAGCATGTTAATTTGAAAAAAAATTATACTAAGAGTACTCTGGTTTTTTTTGGTTTAGAACTAAACCGGTTCAACCATAGTTTAGCTTAGCTTAGACCGACAGGTTCGGTCCGGTTTTCTGAACACTGGTGGTACGGGTACGATTCTAAATAATGTAGTACGAGTCGTCCTGCAATTATATGGCCACTTTTTTTTTTAATGCCACCTTTCAGTTCTACTACTCTGCAGGCAGGTACAATTATTTACTGAATCACACTATGAATGTTTTATAAAGTAAAACGTTAAAGCATGATAGTACATGTTAATTGTTAGGTTATTATTAGCAACTTATATCGCCCGTCATCTTCAATATTCAACCTGTTCAAGACTTCAGCCCTTTGTACACTGTATTGGTTTAGTGTATGTAAGTCGCCGACGCGAAATGTGTTGCCAATTAGCATAACTCTACGTCTCTACATATGTATTTCGATTTCTTAATTATAAATACACGATGAGCAATCAACAAACTGCCTCATGACGTACATTTTGCATAATGAATAAGGGACTCAATGAATAACTCGAGTAAAAAGGCTCCACAGGAATTAAGTGTGTATGTTGAATGGCAACCAAAACCTTTTACTTGGGATTCGATCTACTGCAGAGAATCAGAGATAATGGTTGAAATTGAATATAATTTGTATTATATATGACAGAGATAGACTCTGGGTGAATACTAATTTAATTTGCTAGTTAAGTAATATATAGTACTTAATCAGAATCTTTATGGTTCATCCATACACTGACTGATATATTTTTTTGAGGCTAGGTTAGGGGCTTAAAAACATTGAGCTTATAAGATAGAAGAGTCAAAAAAAAAATCTAAAGCATAAAAACTAAAGATTAAGAAGATGAATAGGACGACTTTCTTTTTTAGATGGCCTCTAGGCCATCTTTGCATCAAAACTGAGCTTTCTTTGATGGCTTAGCTTGTGACTTCAACAGAGCAGGGTTACGCGTAACTCTAATTGCTCGGTCCGACGATAGTCATCTACCATATGAAATAGACCAGTATTTGTTCCAGCTTCATCATCATCAACGTCATCATCTTCATCAACAAGATCATATCCATTTCTCCATTAAATGGATGGCATCACAAGCAAACAAAGAGGTACATATCTAAACTACATAAACAAAATCATGCATGCAAAAATATGACCACAGAAATGATCGAATGTACTCAAACAACCACCAAATGATGTTAATAATCAGTATAATGCCGATAGTGAACAAATCTGCTGCTTCAAATATGTATATGTACGTAGGACGATCTTACCTTCAACCCTTACAAAATTAGATAGTTCGAGCTTGAAGAAGAGTGAATCTAGCATGAAAGAAAACAGCCAGTCAGACTAGCCAGGGAGCTTGCCTATGAACCACACAAAGATTTCTTATGGAGCCACAATATATAAGAGATTGAGACCTCTGAGAGGATGTAGGCAAGTCATCCTTGGCTATCAAACAAGACTCTTATCTTCATGTAAGATCCCTCTTCCTCATATAACATTTCAGGACTTCTGAAGGCTACATACTTAATTTGGATAGATAACTCTATTTATAGATCGAGAATGAAGGTAGGGTCATATATCTGATTCAAATCGCCACATAAGTATGGGCATCCCATCCTTTTGCCTCATCCTTAACTTTTGCTTGGACCTCCCATTCTGACTTTCAATCCTTTATAGGTGCCCATAATAGAATATATTCTCATGGTTGTCGGAAACAACATACACAGACGTGCATATTTAAGCTGATCGATATTCGTCGTGCTCTGGTATTTAGATACGAATAGTTCGTGAAGGGATCGGAAATCTCACGTAGGAGGGAGAGTGTGAGAGAGAGACCGGTTGACAACTTAAGATTGAGTTCACACACCCCGCGCTGATTGAGTCAATGCTTTCTCAACTTAAGAAAATCTTGGTTCTCTGCCAATGGCAATTTGCAATTGACTTGCAAATGAAAAGAAGGTCAAACATTGATATACCAATCTTCTTCTTCACTCGAATGCAATATGGGTGAGAACCAATCTATTAAGGCATCCATCTTTATATCCATTGCCTCTCCATTAGAATAAGTAGTACTCTTTATCAAAATCAATTGGTGGACGTGTCAAGCGTGCACCCTCTTCGAAATTAAGGTCCACCCACCATAGCTTCGATGGATTCCTTGATTCTTACCCCTATATAGAGTGTAATACGTGTATATGAATCATGAACGGATTAGATATTAGCCTAAACAAGTTAAACGGATATATGATTTTGAAAATTGTCCTTGCTTAAAGGTTAATATTTTATCTGCTGAGGAGTGCTCACTGTGGATGATCAGCATAAGGTTACAGTTGTTGCATTTGGGACTGTACATGTTCTGTACAAACGATTTTGCTAGTTACAGTTTTAGGAATATGTCCTATATTATGCTAAAAAGAAATAAAATACTTAATCCAAGTTGGTTGCCGCCATGCCATGACCTTATATTCCCAATCCAAGGATTACTACAGAGTACAGTCACCTTCACATTGGTGGCAGTTGCTCGCAGATTTGGAATCACCCTAATGCCCCAGCACCCAGAAGGTGACTGATCTGACTATAAGTAATGTTCCCCGGCCATTTAAGTTGCGGACGAAGTAAATGGGACGACATGTGTTTATAAACTTTACATCCCAACCCATTTGTAAACTAGCATACGACATGTGCTTACACATCGGTTCTTTTTATTTTGCTAAAAATTAGTTTAAAATTTGATTTTCTTAGCCGGAGTGATTTTTTGCTCCCAGCGTTGGTTCCTCCAAGCGCTCCAAGGAAATTATCAGCTATACACGTTTCATTTTTCCCACAAAAAAAAGGTAGTTACACACTTACACTTCCCACAAACTCTTCAAAATTTCCAATTTTATTAGTTTGTCCCTCATAAGTCATAACTAATAATTAAAAAGGAAATAAAAAGGAAAATGAAACAAAACAAAAAATAGGAATCAAAATATGAAAAACACGATGAATGCATTAAGATAAAAATAGAAATCCCCGATAGTAAGAAGATAAAAATAGAAGTAATGGCATACAAGGTTCATTTCGCCTAATATTAAGAAAAAATACTTTGAGAAGGACTACTTCTTTCTAGATAGGTCAGTTTGTATTTTAAAAGAAAAAGTATTGCCATATCCAAAAGAACATAACTACAAGAAGCAAAGCTTTTAGAATCGCCCTGTACACGTTTAGTTTAAAAAGCTAAACTAAGCTCTATCCGATCGAGCTTTATATCCCACATTCTTTGGTTCCTTTTTTCTTCTGTTCTTTCTGTTGGAGTTATCCCTCACATGAGGAAGAGGAGAGAAATCGGTTGACGTTTGCGTGGAAGCTCTTGGCGCCAAGACGCCTTCAGATTGGCTAAGCAGCCCCATCGCCCTCATGTTATTGGATTTTTGGTTCGAGAAAAAATCATAGGGCGCGAGCGCTTGATTTTGCCTTGACAAAGGCGCGCCCACGCTTATGTCTAATTTTGTAGTTTCTATTTTGCTACAATAACCATGAGATTGCGGATTATTATATAAACAGAAACAAGGTTTTGGAAAACCTAACCAACACACACTACACCATATCAGTCTATTTGTAACGGATATACATCCGTTACAAAAAATATTAGTAATGGTTATCTTGCGTTGACATAAAAGCACGACAAATATTAATAACGGAAATTAGTAACACTTAATATCCGTTACAAAATTTACTACGGATATAAAGTGTCACTGAAATTAATTTCAGTAACAGATACGTAATCGTTACAATATATTAGTAATAGATACCAAAATTTTTAATTCTCCATCAGTAACGGATATAAGTACCACTATGATTTTATAGTAAGGGATTTTGTCTGTTAGTGTTAGAATATTTCTAACGGTTTCCTATCCGTTAGTAATGATTCATTGTTTAAAAAAAAAATTATTGTGTTGTATTTTGCTGGTACACCACCTACAGTATTGTTCCTAGGCTACCTGCACCTATTTCTACCCTACATTCCACACATATTACACACTGTCCATCCGATTAGACATACACTTCAGTACAATAGCAAGAAAGAAAAGAAATAACACTTAAACCAAACATATTCCATAATTCATTAATAAGTCCCAAGTCTCAACTCTAATTACATTTTATTCAACAATGAGAATGAGAATGAGATGATATCCAAGAGTATAATAACAACTAGTATGAATAAAATGTCTATTAGTATGATATCCAAGAGTATAATAACAACTAGTAAATTCATTAAGTCTTTTGTAAACACTACACCAAACAGTATATTAGTCAATATAAGACTTTATTAAGACTTCATTCCCCATGACACCACCTTTAATCCTTGCCCATTCTTCTAACAACTCTATCTCTATCATATTTGCCACGAACATACCATTACCGCGTAAAGCTTTCTTGATTATTTCTCCCATCAATGCTTGCATTACTGACCTGCAACAAATAAATCAAATACATAATCACTAATTTATCTATTTGATACAATTTGTTAACCTATAACACATGCTACATATACATCAATACTAGCTTGTATACCTGTGCATACACACCGGTTCTTATGAAAATATTTAGATTTTTTTAAAAAAATTGGGATTACCGTTTTAGTCGCTAACCCGTTTTAATTTTCTAACAAATTGTTTTAATTAAATTTTAAAAACCCGTTTTTTTTCAATTGGGAGAGAGATCATATTTTAATAGGAGAATAATTTCTGTTTTAATTAGATATGCTAGATTTTCCATTTTGAATAAGGGATGAATTCCCATTTTAATAAGAAAATGATTCTCGCTTTAATTAGAAGTGCTAAAATTTGTTTTAATATGAGAGAAATTCCCGTTTTAATAAGAGATGAAGTGAAATTTTAATAGAGCTCGAAAAATACCCCTTGTGAGAGCTTTAATATTAAGACTAGAAAGTAGACCCGTGCATACGCACCGGCTCTTTTAAAAATTTGCTCAACAATCATAACAAATTGTGATTCCTGTTTTCGTCGCTAATCTATTTTAATTTCCTAACAAATTATTTTAATCAAGTCTTAAAAATCCGTTTTAATTTCTTAACAAATTGTTTTAATTATGTTTTAAAAACCCATGATTTTTAATTGGGGGAGGGATACCATTTTAATTTGGAAATAAAGAGTTTTTATACTACTATTTGAGTTTTGGTTTTAAAAGGAAAAGAGACTACCGTTTAAAGTTAGATTCTAAAAGAAAAAGAGTTTCCTGTTTTTAAGTTAACTATTAAATTGATGACGTGGAATTTTAATAGAGCTAAAAAAATACCCCTTGTGGGAGCTTTAATATTAAGATATAGATAACCAACATCTGCTTATAAGTGACGAAATTAGTTCAGATATTAAATATGGAGAATGGTTAGAGAAGCAAACCAAACACTAAAACTACTCTAGAAGTTGATATAAAAAAACCATGTGGTTATAAACACATGTAGCATGGAGTATTGTGATAACCATAAATGAACCTACACGTACAACTTGAGATGTTTTCTCAACTCTACTTGGCAGTTAATACAAGGGAAGGGAAGGTAACATGGGAAATACCGCATGCAACAATCACAACTAGTTAAAACATGTAGTGCATGCCAACAAGGAAGGAAGTGTGCATGTGTGTGTGTACGCAGTTTCTAGAGTAATTGGATACAAGGGTTTCTTTAATGGTGTCTATCAAGATGTAAAGAAGCATAATACCGTACCTGTTTTGGATCATAGGAAGCATATTTGTTATACTTGATGACTGACTTCGGGACCTATAGATTTTAAACGACCGCAAGGTACTTTGATATCGTCTTTCCAAGTGAAAAGTTGTCTCATGAATTTTCTTACTTCCAAACCATTTACTACTATTATATTTTCCTCCAAACCATTTACTGCTATTATATTTTGTACCTTGCTAGCTACCTTATGATTTCTGAAACACAAGCAGATGATGGGGATTTTCAGCCATCTTAAGTTACAAAATTAGACACCCTACAATCAAAGGATTGTGTATCAGATGTAGACAGTGCAAAAAATATTCACAACTAGTTAATTACAGTATTTGAACACACTTTCTAGCTATAGTTGACTTTTCCCTGTCATTAATTAAAATGTTCACTTATCATCCACAAACATAGCCTAAACATTTTAAATGAGAATAAGATGAACACTGGACAACTCACATATCAAACTTGTACACAAATACCCATATACACCAAGCAAATGAAGAATGGCATGTGTAGGGGAGCAATATCCCCACTAAGGAACATTGCAGACGAAACACAAGCGACCTCAACGCATCGACCTCCAAGACCGATCTGTGAGCAACTCCTTACAAGTAAGTGTGTTTTGCAGACGAAGCACAAGCGACCTCAACGCATCGACCTCCAAGACCGATCTTCGAGCGACTCCTTACAAGTAGGTGGTACGAACGAAGATACTTCAAGATCTGAACACTTGGCCGAGACGTAACGCCCCACCGATGTAATCATTGCCAAAATCTTATTTGCATTTCCCACCACCGGGAAATAGGGACTACCGCCAACTCCCAATCGAGTATGACTCACACCAAAACCACTCCAACACTCATTCAACGATCTCTACCCTACATTTGTACACAAAGGGTACACGTGTCTGAAGGATCTCCACCCCCGGAATCCTATAAATACCATCTACTGGAACTACGCCGGACCTGATTCTTCTCTCCCCAAGAAAAGGAAAAACGAGAGAAGATACGCAGCGGCTAAGCTCACAAATACCTCGGTCCCATCCAAAGTCCAAACCCATCTCGCTTCTCCTCTACAAGAATCGGAGAAAGCTAAAACGCCCTTTACATTGGCGCCGTGGGTTTCGACATCGGAGAGCCACTTTAGATCAGTTCATCCATCTCTAACTCTCCAGCCCACGAAGCATGGTTAGCATAGAAGATCAAGTTCAGAACCTCGCCCACCAGTTAGGCATAACGAATGAGAGCATTTCCTTGCTCAGGGAGGAAAATGCTACGTTACGTGCTCAGGTGGATAGTTACCAGCAACAACACATCGGCAACGGAGCCGAACACATCATCAATGACGTTAATCAGCAGCTTAACGAGTTATCCCAAAGGATTGGCCAGACCTCTGCGAAGAAGGACTCGACACAGATTGTGCACAAGATGCTTAAGACGTACCGCGCATCTCCGTTCACCGCAGAGGTCCTCAGTAAATCCTCCCCACACGACTTTATCCAGCCACGCTTTCCCATGTACGACGGCAAAGACATGCCCCCGTCGAAGATGTGGCTCGCTATATTCAGAGTTTGGCACTCTACAGCTCCCCCGAGTTTGATTATCTCCACTGCAGATTATTTCCAGCCAGCCTCAAGGATGGCGCTCTCGATTGGTTCTTTTCACTGGAGTCTGATTCCATAAACACTTTCGAACAGCTTACTGATTTGTTTGCCAGCCAGTACGTCCACAACAGGCGGAAGAAGGCAGATCTTGATTCTCTGTTTCAATTATCATTCAAGGAGGGCGAAACTATTCGTGAATTCCTAGGACGGTTCAAGGCGTAATCATTGCATGGAAAGTGGCTTGAAAGAATCTTTCGCCACACTGGCCTTTTCCAATGCTTGCCGAGTGCGTAATAGCGACCTAGCTAGGTCGTTGATGAAGGAACGCCCAGAGACACTGTCCGAGCTCTACGCTCGCGTGGATAAGTACATCAAGTTGCAAGAAACTTTAAAACTCCATGGATTAGCAGAGAGCCATGAGGTCGCCGGTCTCGATCGTTCCCTCGGGGCAAGAAGCGCCAGTCGCGATGCCCCCGCAGCTCGTCGGTACGATCGATAACAACAGAGTTCATCGTCCCGACACGCTTCTCGATCCACATACTGGATAAGATTAAGCGCGCCTCATTTTTCCGGCCGACCATCAGGCAGCCCGCAGATCGACCTGACAAGCCTTTTTGTGCATTTCATAAAGCAAAGTGCCATGAAACTGATGCATGCTGGGGGCTCAAGCATTATCTCCAAGACCTGGTGGAAGCTGGTTATATCAAACATTACATTAGCATTCCTGATGGCGACCTGCGTCACAAGTTGCTGGCTCGTCGTGTACGTGTACGCAGTCGATCTCCACCTCACCGTCACCGCCAAGGGATACAGGCTCGTCCTCACAAATGAGGATCGCGTCCGTGATCGTTCGCCACGAGACGGCAGCACTCGTCCGATCCGATCGCGACAATGCTCGCGACTATTCATGTGATTACCTTTCCGGACGATTCCGTGACTTCTTCCCCAGAGAAAAGACGTCGGGTCGGCGCTCTTCAGGAAGTCTATCATTTTACTTCACAGGCAGCTCACGCCCCGCGTGGTTCAGTCGCAGCCAGCGATATATCATTTTTCACGAGGCCGACTTAAGCAAAGTCCGCCTTCCTCATAATGACGCATTGGTCGCTCATGTCAAAATCAGCGACCGATCAAAGCGCCGTCTGATCGACCACTGGCGCCTCTGTGACATCTTATTTTACCACACCATGCAAGAGATGAACCTCCCCAAGTCCGTTCTCGTCGACCCAATCGCTCCCCTTTACGGGTTCAATGGCTCCAGAGCCGACCCCATTGGTGACATTATCTTACCAGTATCGGTGGGCTCTCGAGAGGATAAGATTACCTGCAATACTCGGTTCTGCGTTCTCGACAGCAAGTCGCCATACAATGCCATCCTCGGACGACGCTGGATTCATCAGATGCAGGCCGTACCGTCCACTTTACATCAAGTTCTCCGTTTCCCCGGACCTCGAGGCATGATGGAGCTTAGAAGCAATCAACTTGAAGCGTACCATTGTAACCAGGTCCAATCAACGATCGCGCCGCTTTCGTGGAATTGCTTCCCACCATACAGAGCCCTCCAGCCTACACAATGGCACGTGACTTAGTCGCGAAGTCCAACCCCAACCGCCAAGCGAACGGCCGGGGCTCTTCCAAGCGAAGTTCTCTCCAATGCCGATACCGCACTTTTCGCACCGAAGTCCTCAATGCACCGGCGAAGACTTCTAGCTTTGACCCAGCGACAGTGGCTTCGTCAGTTAAAGTTTCAGAGATCGTCTCGAGCCCATGCCGCGTCGCCAGTTGCCAATAGCAGCCGCACCATCAATGTGTTTGCAGCCCGGATCCCACTCCCCGGTTAAGTGGCTACCCCGGCCGCGTTGCCGAACAAGTCGCCTCCACCATCAGCGACCCGGTCGGATCGTCCCCCACCGCCAGCCCGCCCTTCTCGGAAGTGAGTCGCCAAGTAGTGCTCCCACCACGGTTGTAAAACCCCCATGGCGAGCAGAAAAAAAAAAGAATCTTGGCACGTAAGATCGACCGAAGTTTGTATATGTAGGGGCTAACCTCGACCCCACACTCGATCCCAACTTGTAAATTTCTTATCAATGAATAAAGATGTTTTTGCTTGGTCGATATATCGATGTGCTCGAATCAATCCTAACCTCGCTTGCCACAAATTAAACGCGGAACCCCAATGCTAGACCCGGTTCGACAACGACCTGCGCCGACTATCCCTCGCTTTCAAAAAGCCATCAATGACGAGGTCGAAAAACTCAAGCAAGTCGGTTTCATCGAAAGGTAGACTACCCCGAAAGTGGATTGCCAATATTGTTGCCGCCCCCAAAAAGAATGGCACGGTTAAACTTATCGTCGATTTCACAAATGTCAATCGGGCCACGCCCTAAAGATAGCTTTCCTTGCCCTCGCATTGACCAACCGGGTCGACCAAACCTGTGGTCATGAACTCCTCTCCTTTATGGATCGCGTCACGATTAGGTACAACCAAATCCCACTCGCCGAGGCAGATCAAGAGAAGACTTCGCTCATTACGGAACAAAGGATTTATTGTTACAACGCCCTCCGCTCGGTCTAAAACGAACGCCGGAGCGACATACCAACGCCTCGTCACGGATATGTTCCAAGACATGTTAGGAGACACCATGGAGGTCTACATTGACGACATGGTGGTCAAAAGCAAAAGCCGGTGATCACCTCACCCATTTAGAACAAGCGTTCTCCGGACTACGCCCGTCATCGGCATGAAGTTGAACCCCTAAAAATGCCTCTTTGGGGCGCCCTCCCAAGTTTTAGGGTATCGTGTCGCAGCCAGCGGATCGAGGCAAATCGACCGGATCCGAAGCGTTTAGATATGCCCGATCCACGCACAAAGAAACTGATACGTTGTTGTCGAATGGTCAGCGGCTACCAACCGATTCATATCAAGGGCCTCGGATAAATGTCGACGTTTCTGCAGCTCCTCAAAAAGGCGAGCCCGTTCTCATGGAGCGATCAATGTCATCATGCATTCGCTACTCTCAAAGAGTATCTCACCACGCCTCCGCCTTAGCCAAACCAAGATATGGAGAGACACCGGGCTTTATCTCGGCCATTTCGACTTAGCCATCAGCTCGGTTCTCTTTAAAGAGGAGAACAATTCGTCGAGAAGCCGATCTACTTCACGAGTAAGACACTCACGCCGGCCGAAAAGAATTATTCCTTCCTGGAACGAGCCGTACTTGCTTTGTTGTATTCCGCATGGAAGTTCAGGCCGTATTTTCAAGCACATCAAATTAAAGTTCTTACCGACCTTCCATTGAAGAAAGTCCTTCACAAAGAAAACAAGACTACTTGCGAATGGCAGTTTGGGCCGAAGAACTCGGAGAACACCACATAGAGTTCGTCCCCCGCACTTCTCAGAAAGGTCAGGTCGTCGCCGATTTCCTAGCAGATTTCCCAGTCGAGGATCCCAACTGGGAACAAGAAACCGAGCTCCCAGACACAAAAACGGGAGTCAAATCGCATTGGTCTCTCTTTGTGGATGGTTCGAAAATCTCGGTGGAAGCGGCATCGAGTCGCCTTAGTTTCCCCGACGGAAATATGATTGAAAAGTCGACCCGCATTGATTTTGCAACATCCAACAATGAAGCGGAGTACGAAGCGCTAATTAGGGGACTACGGATGGCGCTGCAGCTCGGTGTCGAAGAGCTCCAAGTCTTTAGTGACTCGCAACTGGTCGTTCGCCAGGTTGCAAAAGAGTACACTACCCACGAAGGTAACCTTTCCAAGTATCTTCGTCGTTCATCAGTTATTGCCTTCTTTTAAGCGGTACACACATACATCATTTCTTGCGTGAGGAGAACCGCCACGCAGCATAGTTTTAGCTTATTTGGCTACCCGGACCCGAAATGCGCTGTTCCCGACAAAGTTCTCATAGAAGTCGCCGACCGACCTGCATACCAAGTCGACCATACCTTGATGATAAGCGACCTATTTCCTCTCTCGCCCGGTCGGTTAGAGCCAAACATGGATGCAGCCCATCATCGATTATATCCGGACGGACGCCCCCGAGGAGGCGCACCAAGGCCGCAGGTCTCTTTATCAAGCTTCGGCGTTATTGCTTAGTCCAAAACAAGCTATTCAGAAATCAGCGGTGGCCCACCCACACTTACGATGCATTACCCCGCAGCGAGGTCGATTGATTTTGCGAAATCCACGGGCGAATGTGGAAATCACGCCGGGCGCGCTCCATTAGCCCACAAGGCCATCTCCGAGGATATTTCGGCCCGGATGCGGTCGATGCTAAAGCATACGCCCTCAAATGTCTCAAATGCCAAACGCTCGCCACAATATATCATCCAACCTGCTTTAACCGACAAGATAGCAAGCCCGTAGCCATTTCACATGTGGGGCATGGACATCATGGGACCATTCATTCCACGTAAGAGTAATCGGCTTCCGCTTTGTCCTAGCTGCCACCGACTACTACTTCACCAAGTGGGTCGAGGCCATTCCTCTCGCCACGCCAAAGAGACCCATGTCCAAACTTCATCTGGACTCACATTATCACCAGATTTGGTTTACCACATACACTAGTAATGGACAACGGGCCTCAATTCAAAGGCCGAACAGTTAAAGAGTTCCTAGCCAAGTGGAAGATCATTCATGCGTTCTCTACTCCGCAGTACGCTCAGAGTAACGGCCAAGCAGAAGCCAGTAACAAAGCAATCTTGGAAAATTTGAAGAAAAAGATTGAAAAGAATAAGAGCCAATGGCCAAACCAGTTGGAAAACATTCTATGGGCTCACCGCACCACAGCTCGCTCCAGTACCGGCGAGTCGCCATTCTCCTTATGTTATGGCACAGAAGCCGTAATTCCCACCGAACTGACCGTCACTACAACTCGATCAGAACTTGTTGAGTCAGGGTATAACGACTCCGTGTTATCCCGAGACGTCGACCTGTTGGAAGAAAAGCGAGACTTAGCTGCCGCCGAGTCGCGATCTTACCAAAGAACTCAAGAACTCCTACAATAAGCGAGTTCATCCTAGGTTTTTTCAACCTGGAGACCTAGTGCTCAAAAAGACGCAGGACGATTCCAAGTTAGCCCCCACATGGGAAGGCCCCTACATCGTGGAACGCGTCGTTGGCAATGGAGCATACTGGATAAGAACCCAAGAGGGGAAGATGTTGCCTCGACCTTGGAATACTTATCTACTGAAAAAATTTTATCAGTAGCGCCATTCATGTTGTAAATCTTTTGTTTTCATTAATGTAAGACAAGTTTTTATGCTGACTGATACTATCTACTCCAGTTAGTTGTATTGGTACAGCTCACAGGCTACATAGCCTCTCCAATTCTTGTAACGTCGAGAACCTATATTTCTAGGATCGACTAAAGCGAGAACGCCTCTCGGTGCCGCATGCTCTCTCAGAGCTCACAAAGGCTACATAGCCTCTCCAATTCTTGTAACGCCGAGGACCTATATTTCTAGGATCGACTAAAGCGAGAACGCTCTCAGCGAGCAGACAGCTCTCAGGGAGCTCACAGGCTACATAGCCTCTCCAATTCTTGTAACGTCGAGAACCTATATTTCTAGGATCGACTAAAGCGAGAACGCTCTCAGCGAGCAGACAGCTCTCAGGAGCTCACAGGCTACATAGCCTCTCCAATTCTTGTAACGTCGAGGACCTATATTTCTAGGATCGACTAAAAGCGAACGCCTCTCCGGTAAAGCGCATCGGGGAGCTCACGGCTACATAGCCTCTCCAATTCTTGTAACGCCGAGGACCTATATTTCTAGGATCGACTAAAGCGAAACGCCTCACGTAAAGGCATGCTTCGGGGAGCTCACAGGCTACATAGCCTCTCCAATTCTTGTAACGTCGAGGACCTATATTTCTAGGATCGACTAAAGCGAGAAGCTCTCCACGAGCAAATACTCAGCTATCGCAAAGCTACATGCATCATACACAGAACACATAACATGCATGCGAAATACAACCAATAACAATATTCGACCAAGCATTGCAACAGATATGCCCACCGATCTGCTGGGACTACCCAGAAAATCCAGATCGGCGTCTCATACAAAATAAACAAAATATAGAACTGCCGCTTTCGCGGAAACCAGTCCTCCGAACAAAAAGGCGAACTGCTCAGGCAAGCCTGAAAACACAGCTCTATTGTTTGCTCTCGTATAAGAGAGAGGAATGTAGACTATACTCACAACTTACGACTGACAGAGTCAGATGACGATCACCTTATCAATTCTCAGTAATGACATGCTTGTCTTCCGGTCGCTTAGTCGCTAGTCGGCAGATGCCGAAATGACCTCGGCACCACCGCCCTTCAGGGCTTTTCTTCCTCGCCCGCCGATCGTTTTCCTCGGTGTCATACTTTTTCGTCCGAGCGGCATAAAGCGTCTACAGGCTTCATTATCGCTTCTTCTTTTCAGCCACCACCTTCCGACATTTCTTCGCATAAGCGTCCACAACCGCCAATTCCCTTTCCAAATTCATCCACATCCGTCCGTCCGCGATCTGGCGTTCTCGGCCATCGCTCGGGTACTTGGTGGACATCACTTCTAGTTTCTTCTTGTCTACCCCCCACGCAGCTCGCATCAACCCCAGCTCCACGTGCGGATTCCCACTAGTCTCGAAACGGCCGCAAAGATCTTTCGAAATTTATCATACCCTGCAAGAAACTGCATGAACACAGTTAGACCACCAAACTCCACTGAAAGTCGGCACAACAGCTTAAGCTATCAGGAACTCACCAAACAAGCGGCCATATCCATCGTCCCCAGTAGTGTCCCCATGTCCTCGTCCTCAACCTCTGCTTTATCACCATCTAGCACAATCCCCTTCAGAACACTAGTCGCTATGGGAGCCGAGTGGAAGCTACAGTCCGAGCGTTTTACCATCCGCTTCTTCCCGTCTTCCCCCCCAGTAGAATTAAATCCCCACATCCTTACATGGCGGGGCGAACTCTCACCAGAATCGGGCGACCTTGCCCCAACTTCGTTGTGCTTTCACCAAACGACCGATGGTTTCACCCACTCCACCGCGGGCGACCTGAATACAATGCCGCCAGCAGAGCGACTATCTCTCCTCGGTCGTTTATGACCCTTCGCTTCTCCCTCTGCAACCTTTCTCTTCCCCCGATCGCCATGAACATGAGGCTCAAACTCCATCTCCTCCATTGATAGTGGCGACGTTTCTCTCACAAACGCACGACATCTAGCCATCCCAACCTAGCAGCAAAGTTACGGCGGCTTCAGTTAACACTTACTCTAGGTATTACTCAAACAGCATAACATTTACAAAGAAGGAATCACGTACCTGGTGAAGAAGCAAGAAGAGCAGAGCACGGCGATAGGGTTAGAGCGAAGAAGACAGAGAGCAGCGCAGACTCAACGATGGCCAAATACCTTGATGGTATGTAAAGAACCGTTTATATTCCTTAGGAAACGTCTTTTCCTACGAGCCTCATAATTGCCTTGAGACGCCAAACGCCATCTGCCCGCCATCATTATGTCCCCTGAACCCCTCGCCTCCCTACACGTGTCACGCACGTGAAGCAACACTTCGGGTTGCCGCACTGAATAAATCGCAATTCGAACAACGCCTCACCGGTATAACCTAACAGCAGACGGGCCATCCACGCTTTTACCGGTCATCGCAGACCCAAGTGGTCACCGCAACGCACATACCACGCTACGTTATCGCAGCGATCTAATCACATTCAGCTATGACCAAGCAAACGAAGTCAGCACACAAAGCAAAACAAATAGCCAAAGACCGCATGAAAACAAGGAACGACTGGTTTACCGGTTTTCTCATTCGGATCGTTGTTTAGCCGAAGTTCTTTGAGACTACTCAGAAATCCAACCCGGCTACACAAATACCAACATCGCATGGTTACCCCGAATCGGCACGGGTACCAAATTTGCTCAAGAGTATAGTACAACAACACAAGAAAAAAGAAAGCGCCCGGGTTACCCTGAAACCCGGTTCTATTATCCACAAAGATATAAGGTGACAAGAAACAAAACATAAATTCACAAATCGCCTCCATGGGCACCACATATCGGTTCGCCCGTTCAAACGCTTCATCAACCTCGGCAGCCTTCCCCTCCACTTCGATCGATATCCCGCCCGGTTCTAAACTCATCAACAAGATCAAAAGCAATCCAGTTCGGTTCGAGACACCACGGGTTTCGGTATGATCAAGGAAGACCCAATCGCCCACCGACGCGTCTCCTCGTGACTGTTCTCGTGGTACGGGGCGTCGTCGGCGTGCATGTTCCTCCTTCAAAGCTTTGTACTCCATTTCCGGATCTCCGTAGTCGGATCCGGATCGTCGTGCGCCTTTAGTAGCGTCCCGAGCAATTTTCTTCTACGGTCGCGGGGTGTAATCGTTCTCACCTCCCCATTTCCCATTCGCGGCCGAACGTTACCTTCCGCTCCTTCTAACTTCGCTTCGGATCTTCTTCAAACGGTGTCTTTCAAAGATCTTCGACAGAGTCGAGCTTCATGTGCCTTCCGCGACCCTCGAGCTCATCACGCTCCATCTTGGCCGCGTCCCCGCGCGTTTTTCAGCTCTTGATCCAACTTCAAAGACGGACTCCTATCCGTTTTCAAATAATCTGCGCAATCTCTTTCAACTTTTGGAACCCGGTGACACAAGCCACAACAAGGCACACACGCAAAACAGATCAAAGCAAATAGAATAGAGGTTAACATGCTATACTAACGGACGATAATTCTACGTACCAGACATTGCGCGATTTCCATCCGACGTATGGTATCCGCTAGCCCCTTCTCATCCAATTCCTTGCGGTTCCCATCCAGGGCGATCTGTTCCAACAAACAGGCCGCTACCTTTACTCGACTGAAGCCGCGGTCGGTCGCGCTTTTAGATTACGCTGCCCTCCGTGCTCGTCCAGGTACACAAATTGGGCCTCCAGCTCATCGCCACTCACAGCCGCTTTTCCACTCGCCTTACGGGGAGCCTTCGCTTTCACCAGCGGACTGGGTTCCCGTCCTTGTCGAGGCGGACTAGATCCCGCACCGAAGGTGGCCAAGTCCATGACTCGCCAGACGCTTTCGGGGCCCGCCACCGCCGCACCACCACCTCCTCCACTCGAACCCTCCCCCAAGGCATGTCGCATCACTTTAGCCATTCGAGCTCCCTCTGGCTCTGCCACTTCAGCTCTCCTCTTCTCCGACCTACCCCTGGGAGGAGCAGCGAAAACTACAGTCTCCAACTCCACAGGAGCATCAATGGTCAGTCCCCCGGATAAAAGCTCGAGCTACCAGCCCCCGCAGCCTCCACAACAGGACGCCGCCTCGAGACGCCCCGCGCCCGGTCTCGGTCCTCCCGTGTTATCAGATCACTTGTACGCTTCTCCATCACCCTTCGCTTCGTCCGACTTAGAGCTCGCTCCTTTTGCACCTTCCTCTTCTCCCGGATCGCAGCACCTCCTTTTTCCTCAAAGAAATGAGCAAACTCCGGAAGCTTAGCTCGCTTTTGTTCCCGACTCAACCGTGCGAACCTTTCTATCTCCCCACGATCAGTTCGAGTCCGCACAGGAATATCTGCAAACAAAACAAAGAGATGAACCAGTTAGAGGAGCAGTGGCTCACCCACTAACACAACAAGAGGAAGCCAATCCTACCCACCGGCTAGACTACACATCCTAGTTCGCAACCTACATCCACTGGCACAGTAGTTGCCCACTAGCAACAGCGGCCTCCTCGTCCAGGCCTCATTGCTTACACCATCAAGCACAGCAGAACGCGTCGGCATGGTTTGCAAGCTAAAGTTCAGATTACCAGACCGCCTCATTACGTAATGCTCTATTATGTCAGACACACCTATGTGGAATTCCCCACTCGCATTTAACAGATTGAACACCCTGAATAGTCGCCAGGTGTTGCCAACGAACTGACATGGAGACTTCCCACAATAACTCAAGAAGTCACAAACCAATTTCGAGAACGGTAGCTGCATGAACGCTCTCAGCTGACCTTCACATATGATTACTCCACCATTCGGAGGCTTGTACCCCTCACTACGAACATTTTCACTCACCTAGGTTCAGATATTTCCAGTGTCGGCACATTAATCCCATACGCTGCTTTCGCTTCTCGAAACGAAATGCGGCCGCTGATTTACTGCTTTTAGGGGTGGGTCACCACCGACGCGTCATCCCTCCTCGACCATCGCATTCTAGCCACCTCATCCTCGACCCCGATCGGCTATTAACCTCCTCTACCCTAACTTCTTCTTCCACTACAACCGATCATCACCGCCAACGAATCCTCATCCTCTTCTTCATACTCTCCATAACTTCGGTGAAACCTCCCGCATACCTCTTACGAACGAAAGTGTCATCGAATCCGACATTGTAATATCACCTTATTCTCGAATCACCAAACCCTAAACCCTAAAACCTAACACTGACCTACCAACTTAATAAACCCTACCGAACGAAAGAAAGCAAAGCGAAAATGAAAAGCAAACAAAGAATGTAAGCACTCACCGCAAATCCCTCGCCATTTTGCGGAAGAAGAAACCTGGAAATGCCTTTTTGGTTGCCTCAATTTTGATTTTGCACAACCGCCTGTTCAGTTCCCAAGAAGTTATGATTACGGCCTATGATATAGCCCACACACGTGTCCAAGGAACTGTCTTTTCCTGACTTCCGAATACCGCGGCGACACGATTCCTTTCCAACTGCTATGATTCTGTCACGTGCCAGCAACACGCAAAAATTTCTTTCCCGCCAGTTTCCAACTCAGCGGCATCCCAAACAGAACGATCTCCATAGCTCGCTCATGCTTCACCCAAGTGTTGCGTCTTCTCTCAGCAGATCGCCTGCATGAACCCAGCCATTCTACTGAGAGGGGGCTGTGTAGGGGAGCAATATCCCCACTAAGGAACATTGCGCATTTAAACACAAGCTTACCTCAACGCGATCGACCTCCAAGACCGATCGGAGCAACTCCTTACAAGTAAGTGTGTTTTGCGACGGCACAAGCGACCTCAACGCATCGACCTCCAAGACCGATCTTCGAAACTCTCTTACAAGTAGGTGGTACGAACGAAGATACTTCAAGATCTAACACTTGGCGAGACGTAACGCTTCCACCGGATGTAATCATTGCCAAAATCTTATTTGCATTTCCCACCACCGAAATAGGGACTACCGCGCCAACTCCCAATCAGAGTATGACTCACACCAAAACCACTCCAAAGACTCATTCACGATCTCTACCCTACATTTGTACACAAAGGGTACACGTGTCCGGCAAGGATCTCCACCCCTTTAATCCTATAAATACCATCTACTGAACTACGTCGGACCTGATTCTTCTCTCCCCCCAAGAAAAGGAAAAAGAGAAGATACGTAGGTTAAGCTCCACAAATGACCTCGGTCCCATCCAAAGTCCAAACCCATCTCGTTCTCCTCTACAGTAATCAGGAGAAAGCTAAAACGCTCCTTTACAGCATGGGTGTGTAGCACAACGATAATACTCCTCAATTATCAATTGGTCTAACTATATAAGCTAATCCATTACGACGAAAGAACATATAAGAATAAAGAAAATGAAAGATACACAAGCCAAAAACTCAAATAGACCAAAACAAAATAGTAGCCAAGGTCTCGTAAGTGATAATAAAGATGGAAAAGGCCCTGACTAGCTAAAGATCAGTGTAAGAGTGTAATCACTGCAAATTCTTATTTATGCCCTTTGAAAAATGTATCAAAAGAATTATTCTACTCTTCCAATTAAGCTAACCAATGCAGAAGGATCGGAAGTCATACCTGTCTAGCATTTTAGCTCCTGAAACTTGGACACTTAGGGAAACTTTGGCATCACACTAAATTAAAATCCTAAAACTACCGGCAAAATGGAAGAAAACTCGTTAGCTAACTTCTTGGGAGACAGCAAAGACAGTTGACATTGTCCACATTCTTACTACATCATATATCTTCCTATGTACAATTGAGCTCATCATGTTCAACTACAATTCAAATTGATTTTGTATCCATTGAAGTGATTTTTCACTATACAAATCATCCTTCATAATTTATAGCAGTTTGCAAGCGGGCTATAAGCCATCTACCTCTATATACTTCTCTGTGCCCAGTGGTAACTTCCTCGCTCCTTTGTTTGCACTAGGCTGTAAAAATTGGAAAAAAATAACGCAGGCCTGAACTTCAAAGCAAAATAAGTAACAAACAAAAAGACCAGTACATGCGTCCACATTACAACACAACAACAACCTTTTGTCCACCTTAAAAAAGCAAACACAAACTAAGATGACCGACCCATCTGAAAAGAAGAAGCAATTATAGAGAGAAAAAAAAGGGTGCGGTGGGGGGATGCTCTACACATTCAGCTATGCAAACAAAGAAACTATAAGCTTGTTTAAGGTCCTGCAGCTAAAAGCATAAGATCCATCAGAGTACACTCCCGTAAGGTAAAAGACCATACTGAAACATACCTTCAATCTTGGGAACCACATTGCCAAGAGAGAGTTAACTGAACTTTAGTGATGTAATTCCTGGAGGCCAATGTTCTTCCCACAGTGGTTCAACCGATTCTCTTATAACCATCGTTGCTGCCTGAGGAGAAGCACATTCTAAGATGCTAAAATTAACAAATTAAGGAATTAATAGTAGGTGAAAGGAAGATGTACAATACAATCAAAAGTTCAAAAACCATAAAGAGATATGACACAATATCATTATCAACATTACACATATCAAGGTATCAATTTTTCAGCATCAACTAACTTAACAACAAACTTGGGAGGAGTTGGGTTGAAGTTATTTTATATAAGTCCATTCACTACCAAATAGCTACAACACATAGGTATAACTTGTGAAGGAACTATCTCTGAAGAAATGCAATAGAACATTAGAATTGATTCTAATTGTTATGACACCTACAAGGTCCTCATGAAAAAACAGACCCAGCCATGACGAAGAATTTTTTTCCTTGTGTGTTTGGGCTGGGTGAATAATATTCATAGGCATTAGGCTGCTCTAGTTCCCTCTTTTGAAGTCCATGTTGAATAGATGTATTGTTATTAGTTGATTTTTATCTAGAACGACAGCATAGTGTGTGTGTATATGTCACACCCCAAATTTCGACAGAATTCGGAAAAAATATTATTTGTTCCCGACTCTTCGATCTCCGAGGTGTGACGCACTCTCCACTTCCAAAAACCCATGAACAGTTTAAATATGCGGATAATTAAAAACCAATAAACTTTTTAACTTAAACCAAAGTCCTCTTCATTACAAAAATTCATCAAATAAGATTAGGTTACAAATATCTTTTCAATAACTCTTTAATTAAAATTACAAATGAAAATACAAATAATATTTCCTCAACTGAAAATCTATATCACCTTAAGGGAAAACAAAACCTATCTTGAAATGTAACGCTAACGCAAACCACAAGCAGCAACCAATCTTCTTCAACACTAAACCTGTCAAGACTTATCAACTATGTTCATTTAATGAACACACCCGATAAGCAAACATGCAAATCGGGTCAGCATTATAAAAATGCTGGTGTGAGTAGCCCTAAAATACAACATATACTTATACCAATATATACACAAACCATACGGCAGTTAGTTCCTCCACCGAGGCGCCTTAACTTTCAATGACTAATACAACATACCATACGCATAATAAAAAGGCATTTAGTTCCTCCACGAGGCGCCTTAGGTTCTAACTAAACTACTAACCAGCCAAACATATACAATCATCTATCTAGAGATATATCATTTACCAACATATTACCATAATTATATTATTTACGGCTTTCTTTGTGTGTCCCTAAAATTCACGTCGTATCTATGTCTTACCTAGTTTCCCTGGCTACCACAATCGCTACCCAACGCCGAACATGTACATCCACATGCCTCCCATTACATAATGAACCACTCCGTGTGTAACCACCCTGAGCGGGATGCCGCACACCAGGTAAATCCTCACACGGAAGCCATTATGCAAGTAATGCCACTATTCGGTATAAAATATCGCGCGTCTCGTTCTATTTTGCGAACGGAATAATCAAGCCACTATTCGGCTACGATTGCCCAACACATGGGTCAATCAACATCTTATATATACAACATCTTATATATCACATACGCCCACACAGGGCAGATCACATGAGTTGTGGTAGTCAGGTTCTAGGATTTTCGTTACGTAATTTATTCAAGTGTCATACCTTTATGACTCATAATCATTCCACTATATCACGTGCAGGTTAATTACCTTATTGCACTAAGCCACAATATTTAGAAACATCTCAATTATATTTCATAACCACTTTCATTCTTTCACGTGCCAATATATTATTGCACTACGCCACAATCCCGTGGGAAATAACCACAAATACTCTACTAGCATCTCACAGATAAAATAATGGAGTGTCTATACATTTATTTCTCCAAAACTATTGCATTTAATATATATATACCAACATATTATATAATGTCACAATATCAACGTCAAATCTTAATTAGATAATGACAACCAAATTTATATCAGCTTCCACAGTATTTCAACATTTGATTTGTCCATACAATTTACAACATAAAAAGTAGCACAATTAAATAGTCCACAGTCCACAATCAAAGCCCAATATATATATGTTTTACATACTACTCACGTCAAATCATAATTAGATAATGACAAACAACGTTATATAATGTTCGACAATATTTTATTACTATATTTGTCCATATTCTTAAATATGAGAAAAACTGAAAAAAGTCAACATTCTACAGTCAACGGTCAAGGTCAAAGTCAACGGCCAATGGTCAAAGTCAAAGTCAACACGTCATGGTCAAAAGTCAAACTGTCATGGTCAAAGTCAAAGTCAACATGTCATTTCTATGTTCAACAGGTTCATGATCATAGCCATGGTTCATGGCTAAGGTCAATGTGTATGGCTCATGGGCTCATGACTAAGGTAATAGTTCGGACCCAACTGGCCAAGCCCAAACCTTAAAACCCGAAAGTCTAAAACCAACTTATTTATTCTACCTGACCCAATTGGGATCTATATTAAGTCCTATGGACTGCCCCAAGCAATATTAGAAACTGGCCCAAAACTTTAGATTGAACTGGCCCAAAACACAACTGAGTTCGGCCCGAAAATTAAACTGAAACCGGCCCAACAAAACAATCTAAGTTCTGGCCCAAAGACTTAAAAGAAAATGGACCAAACCAACTAAAACAAACCGGGCCGAAACAAAACTAAAACATTTCGGCCCAACCAAACCAACCAAACCCAAAAGAAACCGACCCAGGCCCAAGCCCAGGCCCAAGTCGTCATCTTCTCCAACTGATCCTCCACCACCAGCCACCAAAACGACCACCACCAACCACCACTAATCCCCACTCGTCCCAACCAAATCGAATATGACGAGAATGAAAAACCACACAATATTTACAAAACCGAAACCCTCAAATCAATCAATATATATCTTCTTCGAAATTAGATCTAGAAAATTTTGAACCGCCATTAATGGCTGCTACAAGCTCTCAACAGCCCTCGCGCACCCTCACTAGCTACCCATCACCCACAACCCATTCAAAAACACAACCAAACCCAACAACAAAGTTTGAATGCCAGTGGGTGATTTACTGTCGACCGCCATTAACAGAGCTTCGTCAGAGCTTCGACAGCTCCCATTACAACCCTCATTCGATAGCCCATCATCCCCTCAATCAATCCTCATAATCCCAACACCAACAACCCATTCCAATAGACAACCAAAACCCAAACAACAAAATTTAATTAAAGCTAGGCGATTTCTGGTCGCCGCCATTAACGACCCTCAAGCTTCAGCAACCCCCATCCTTCAGTACAAGACCCAATCACAGTTCAAAACATGCACCGGCGATTTTTTTCTCTGGACGCCAGTAACGACCTCATTTCCAACAGTTCGACAGTTCAACAGTTTAACAGTTTAACAGTTCAATACTAACCAAAACAATATACGAATAATTAACCCATTTAATAAATAACGCGACAGATTTTAACAGAAAAGGAATCGACACTAACGAAGATTTTATAAAATAAAAATCCATAAAATATCTACTCACAATAATGAACAGCTCGACAAAATCCTCCTAGTCCGAGTCGTCGCGCTCCAACGCTCCAGCAAACGGATTTTTAGCTCTGCCTCCATTTTTAATATTTTTTTATTATTTTCAAAACCCTATTCTCTAGAACAATGTGTTTATATACTTGGGTTCGAAACCCAAGCCCAACACAGACTCGGGCCCAGAAATCAGGCCCACGTATCCAAATCCAATCCAGTGAATTTTTAAATAAATAATTTAATTAATAAATAAATAAATAAAATAAATACGTATTTTAAATATATGGAAGTTACATATATATATATATATATATATATATATATATATATATATATATATATATATATATATATATATATATATATATATATATATCTGGCTAATACGTCGACATACTATTCTAACATACTATCTTGACATACCTAGCCAACCATCAAATCAAACAGAATCTGACGTCCAGATCTATTTCTAAAAAGCCAAACAAATAAATTGAAAGAATTGAAAAAGGGCGAAAATGTCATTTTGTTTTGCTAAAGAAAAAACCCCTTTTTCTCATTCGTAGCTTTTTCCCCAAAAAAAAAGAACTCGTTCTTCTCTCGTTCTTCTTCTTCTCGAGGAAATCTCGTTTTATTTGTTAGTGTTCACTTTTAATAAACATAGCTTCCCTTTTGGAACTGTTTACTTGTATATTTAGCTTCTTATTCTCTTCACCTTGTTCCTTGTGTTTCTGTATTGTTTTTGTGGCCTCAACTTTTCTTATTTTGAGATGGCAGAACATAGACGCAGTCTTTATTCCATATTTTCTGAATGAATTTGTTTTGCTTATGCAGCTGAGTCTGATTAGTTTGGAGATTCTACCTATTGCTTGCGAAACTCATCCTTTCAAGAGCCTTGCATTTTGCAACACTTTCTGGTACAGTTCCTGATAAACAATTCATGTCCAGTTCAATAACTTCAATAGATTTGCAGGACGTGAATGGTGGCAGATTACCGATATGCCACGAGAGGATGCCGAAATTCAAGTCGAGGCATAGACCATATTTCATTTGGAATCACGCCTCCTAAATATTGATTATTGGAGACATTAACGTGCTCAAGCTTTGAAGCTTGTGTAATATCTCCCTCGAATCGCTTCTGTAAATCTATTTCTAGACAAGTCCACATATGTAATATCTTGAAGAAGGCTGAATTTTAATGAGATTTCACCAGAAAATGAATTGTCTTCTAGTTGCAGACAAATAAGAGAAGAACAGTTAGTGAGAGCTGGAGATAGGCCACCTGTGAAATTATTGTACATAGTATATGTGTTAAGCATTTTACATGATTCTGCCTTCTCTGGAACTCATCGAGTCCAGTAGGGTAGTTAGCCATTCAATCCAATGAGGTTTTTAGGCTATAAAAATCGTGTCCTTGATGAACTGATTGTATGTTTTTTTCTAAGTTGTACTTGTCTCCATTTCTCTATTTAATTATTTGTTTTTTTTTTGGTACCAGAAATGACTTTGAATGGAGCTTCCGATGTTCCCGATTCAGTACTAGTGGATTCTTCTCCAGTTGAAGCCACAAACGAAGACATACAATTGTTAGAAGCACCGTATATAGGGATGTCGTTTAACAGTTTCGAGGAAGCGAAGAAATACTACAAAGAGTATGGTCGACAACAGGGATTTGAAACGCGTGTTAGGAGTGTAGTTAAGAGACAGTCACATGTGGACGTACCTTCTAGTGGTCTCTTGGTCTGTTCACGTGAGGGGATCCATAACAAGAAAGAAGATGTGTCTATTGGAGTGTCAGGAACATCAAGAAACACATCGACTGTCAGGTGTGATTGTAGAGCAAGAATGAGATTGGCAAAGAAAAAAATCGACAATATATACACAGTTACATTGGTTGAAAACAACCATAGTCATGGCTTGGTTTCTCCGTACAAGAGGGGTTCAATGAGGTCGAATAAATCTATGCCAGAAGCAGCAAAGAACCTGACAGAGATTTTTGATAATGAGGGTTTACCAGTGGCAAAAGTTGCATCAGTTTTCTCTGGGGATGCAATTGGGTTTACTTCAAAGATGTGTTAAAACTATTCTGCCACAAGAAAGAAACCAAAAGAAAATGACGTGACGGCTGTACTTGATTACTTTAAGCAAAAGAGTGCAGAAAATCCTCAATTCTACTATGCTGTTCAACTAGATCCAAGTGGTACCACAGTTAATTTTTTTTGGATTGAAGGACGGTCTCGGGTGCAGTACGAATACTTTGGAGACGTTGTATCTTTCGATACAACTTACCGGACTAATATTTATGAAATGCCTTTTGCTCCTTTTACTGGTGTCAACCACCATTTGCAATCCATTCAATTTGGGTGTGCATTATTGCTTGATGAGACTGAGGAAACATTTGTGTGGTTATTTCAGACATGGCTTGCAGCTATGGGTGGTCGCCTCCAACTCAACCGATTCTCACCGATCAAGACAGGGCAATGACTGGAGCGATTGCTAAGGTATTCCCCTCTACACAACATCGTCATTGTTTTTGGCATGTTTCAAATAAATTTTCAGAGAAGTTGGGGCATGTGTACCATAAAAATAACACCTTTGCTACAGAGCTAAATTTCGTTCTTAAATCCTATAGGATAGATGATTTTGAAAGCAAGTGGCCTGCACTGATGGTAAAATACGATTTGGTGGAGCATAGTTGGTTGAATGATATGTATGAGTTAAGAAGAAATTGGATTCAGGTTTATCACTTAGACACCTTCTTTGCTGGAATGAACACAACTAGACAAAGTGAATCAATGAACTCTTATTATGATAACTTTGTTAGTTCGACGACTACTCTCATGCAGTTTGTTTATGGTAACGAAAGAAGTTTGGGATTGATTGCCAAGCATGAAAGAGACTTTGATTATAACACTGAACATAAATGTCGCAATGTGGGTAGAAACGAGTTCCTTTTGAAGCATGCTGGCAAAGTGTACACAATAAATGTTTTTAATAAATTTAAGTCTCAGGTGGAAAATGCAAGAAACTACTACAAAATTGTTGAAGAGGTGGTTGACAGGAACGGAAATGGAACTTATTTCTTGAAATCAAGAAAGCCTAAGAATACCAATGTTTGGAAAGTGAGTTTTGATAGAACAACCCTGGAGGCTGAGTGTGAATGTAAGTATTTCAAGTTTATGGGTATACCTTGCGCTCATCTTTTGAAGATTTTTCTGCAGTATGACGTTGAAGAAATTCCAGCTCACTTTATTTTGAAGAGGTGGACACAAAAGGCAAACACTTACAGGGTCGTGTTTGATGGTGGATTAGTGAACGGTCATGGAAACCAAGAGGCTTTAAGAGTTTCCCATTGCATTAAGGTTGCTACTCAATTGGCATATGATGCAGCAACTAATGTTGAGAGTTACACATTTTTCATAGAGAAAATGAGTGAACTGTCAATCGGAGTTGCCAAGTGCAAGGAAACTCTCATTGAAGGAGTTACTAAAGAAGGAGTTACTAAAGAGGTGGCTTCAACTAACGAGAAGCGCAAAGTTGATGTAGCGGAGGTATTTTCTTATCACTTGTTTTAACCGCGATTAAATTTAATTTTAAGCTTAACCCCTTAACCTTTGTTTCACAGGTTTTAATTTTGAACCCCAACATTTCTCAAACAAAGGGGAGAAATAAGAGAATAAAGTCTGGCAGAGAGATAGCCCAAGAAGAAAAGAATGGAAGGTTGTGTAAAACGTGCCAAAAGATTGTAAAACATGATTCAAGAAATTGTCCGGACAAGATTCAAAACGTAATAATGTGTTATATTTTTTTTGTAAATTTAATATTGGATACTTGTTGTCAACTTTTAACATGTATTTTACTTGCAGGCTACTTTTAGCGAGCAAAATGACTAATTAGCAATGGGATGAGATACTGAATTTTGATAGCTGCGGTGTTGAACTTTGATAGGGTGTGTGCTGATTTTTTTAAGATGGAGGGATGCCGAACAATAATAAGTGTTGTTATTGGTTTTTTTTTAGTGTTGAATCATTCAATTATTTTTGGTCATGTGAAACAATGTGGTAGACAAAGTGTGTTCAGACTGTAGACACTGCGTTACTGCAGTGGAGATATTCCTGAGCATTATGAACTGATTTATTAATTTGAAGGGCTCCTGTTTATTGTTCTAAAGTATTCTTTTAATTGTTGTCACAAGAATCATCTCCGTTACGACCGCATTACGGAACCTAGAGAGTGGATGAGGTCAATTGCTATTATTTCAGGTTAACACAAGTGTACACAGCACACACTGACAGAGTTTGGGTGTCATTTTTATGTTTAACTGAGTTGTTCTCTGGATAGACTTACAGAGACAGGAGAAAATTCGTTCTCTTGCAGTATGACCTTCACCAGCATAACATGGAGATGTAGTGGTAGCAGAAAATACAAAGGCCGAAACCATGGTCATGTAAATAAATAAAATTTTAACATTACTCATGTACCTAAAGGCATTGAGGGTTAAAAGAGGGATATAGAGAATGAATGCAGATTTTAGTTTCCTTTTCAATCCCCTAGACATCTGTTGTTCCTTCGGAGCATATAAGTATTTCTATGAGTCTGCATCTGTGTTTTGATTGTTTTTGTCTTTTTCTCGCATAAAAAGTTTAAGCTGGTGGTACAAAAGTTGTTTGAGTTGGATATAAGGTCCTCTTGCTTCAATTATTATGGGCTACTATATTTACGCAGGTGTGTAACATGTCAGGTCTTAAGACTTAATTTTGTGAAGACACGACAATATCCCCATCTCATGATATGCCTTTTATGACTCCTTTTCTGCTGGCTCGTGTTAACGACCACTTTATTTTCATAGAGAGCTATGACAATGTATTTGAAGGTGACAATAGGTCTAACTGCAACGCATATCAGTACCTCAGTACCTCACAATAGTTTGGTTTCTTACTGACGCTGCAAAAGGAACATGACCTCCTGTTTGGTTTAATCCTGTGAATGGACTGAACGTCCTGGAACTCATTCAGTTCTTCAATTTTGTGAATACCCCATGCACCTCTCTATCAAAACTCAAAAGGTTCAAGGGAATTCCTTCCCATAATGGCCATAAGCAATTATGATTTGCTCGATGCAAGGATGAAAATTCTGATTAACGGTATGGAAAACTCAATCCTTGGGAGGTCTACAAGAACCACCACATTATACCGCCGAATCCTCAACCTTCCCCCGTGACACGGGACCATTCCATCCAATTCTGGTCAGCTAGACATTATTTCCTACTACCTCTCAACCTCGACTTTTCTCGTATTACATCTCACCCGTGATGTTTCATAACAACATTCTAGCAACCTAATTATTTGGTCCAAGCAGACCATATAATCTTAACCCTAATTCACACAAACACAACCTTCATTATCTATCTTCTTACAAATTCTCACTGGAAGGATACCGTGGTGTTTCGGCAATATTACATCTCTGGTGAGCTTAGATTTGTCTGATAACTACATTTTTGGTCCAATACCTGAAAGCTTTGCAAATTTAACAAACCTTCGACTACTCAGCCTTATGTACAATGAAATGAGTGATTCGGTTCCTAATGTCATTGTTGACCTTCCAGTTATTGATACATTTCTTGTATGGAACAACTACTTCTACCACCCCGCTAAACCGGGAAAGAACTTCGAAACTGAAATATGTAGATGTTTCTACCAATGGTTTCACCGAGTATTCCGCCGGATATTTGTGCAGGAGGTATGTTGATCAAGTGATACTCTTCTCCAATAATTTCATAGGTGGCCTATCTCCAGCTCTCACCAACTGTTTCTTCTTTATTCGATGCGACTAGAAGACAATTCATTTTCTGGTGAAATCTCATTAAAACTCAGCCTTCTTCAAGATATTACATATGTGGACTTGTCTAGAAATAGATTTACTGTAGGCGATTCGGGAGATATTACACAAGCTTCAAAGCTTGAGTACGTTAATGTCTCCAATAATCAATATTTAGGAGGCGTGATTCCAAATGAAATATGGTCTATGCCTCGACTTCAGAATTTCTAAGGCATCCTCCCGTGGCATATCCGGTAATCTGCCACCATTCACGTCCTGCAAATCTATTGAAGTTATTGAATTGGACATGAATAGTTTATCAGGAACTGTACCAGAAAGTGTTGCAAAATGCAAGGCTCTTGAAAGGATGAGCTTAGCAAGCAATAGGTATAATCTCCAAACTAATCAGACTCAGCTGCATAAGCAAAACAAATTCATTCAGAAAATATGGAATAAAGACTGCGTCTATGTTCTGCCATCTCAAAATAAGAAAAGTTGAGGCCACAAAAACAATACAGAAACACAAGGAACAAGGTGAAGAGAATAAGAAGTTAAATATACAAGTAAATAGTCCCAAGAGGGAAGCTATGTTTATTAAAAGTGAACACTAACAAATAAAACGAGATTTCCTCGAGAAGAAAAAGAACGAGAGAAGAACGAGTTCTTTTTTTTTTTGGGAAAAAGCTACGAATGAGAAAAAGGGGTTTTTTCTTTAGCAAAACAAAATGACATTTTCGCCCTTTTTCAATTCTTTCAATTTATTTGTTTGGTTTTTAAGAAATAGATCTGGACGTCAGATTCTGTTTGATCTGATGGTTGGCTAGGTATGTCAAGATAGTATGTTAGAATAGTATGTCGACGTAGCCGTCCCGATATATATATATATTGTCTAAAGCAGTAATTTCTTATGAAAAATTAAGAAACCATTGCATGTCTCTTCTTTCTCCCAAACACAAACTTCCTTCACTTGCTATACTGAAGTTCTCTAATATTACATTCGTAGGAACCGTTGTGGTTGCACCGAATGTTTACGAACCGCGAAAACCCATGCGCAGTGGAATAAGGGGTTCTCACGGTTTTGAATAGAAATCATACCTTTAGATCGGCTAAGATAACTCTGAGAATCCAAGATCTATGAATCCGAATCAACCTCTTGATCTTCTGTTGTATTCCTATCAATGGAATGGACGTTGTGTGGGCAACAATCTACCACCCTTTTCTTTCTCTCTTGGCTTCTTTCACTCACAGAATTTGGAACCGATTTTAGATATACTTTTCTTGAGCAAAAACTTGAGAGAAAACGGCCAGAGAAATAGGTTTCTATTTATAGGCTACAACAGGGACCATGAGGAGAAATTAGGGTTGGGCCTCCTGATGGGCTTGGGCTTCCCATGTTCGCCCAGAACACACGGCCCAAGTCCGTCAACAAATGTCTTATTTCACTAAAGGCCATTGTTGCACTACCGCCCTAATCCCAAATTACGTGTTACGTTTATAGGCTCCATATTATATGCTTGTTGATCACCCCATGTTTAAGATATCGAATGCCCGTTGATTAAGTCAAGTTACTGACAACTACATTAATCAACTTTTTATGTCCTTGAGTAGTACCACTCAACTTCATTGTTATGTTGGATTAAATCCACCTGCAAAGTTTACATGACAATCCTTCTGAGCTCCTCAAGGGAACATCATCAGCCCGACTTCTTGCGGGTCACGAATTCCTTCTATAATCAACAGCACACCTTACATACAATGTCATTACCCAATCCATCGAGTTTGTTGATTCACAAATGAATCTCACTCATTGATAATTTAAAACAATGTACAATGCACGTAAGTGCCCGTTATTATATCCGGATTAAGAGGACAAACATCTATAATAACAGAGGTGTTTGTTCTCTTATATAGTCAGTATAAAGAGAAACAACCTTACTTGGTCCTGTTCAATACACACAAAGTGTACTAGTGTAATCCTGTAGCCAAGATAGACTAATACCAGATTATACTACAACTGTACCAATGGTTTGTCCAAATCCATTTAGGTTGTGAACGTCTACTTATACTTTATAAGGTACTGATGATATGATCTTTTGAATGTCAACACACACCATATCTTCTACAACATAAATTATTAGGCACATGCATATAACTAATAACATATATAATATGCATAACATATGTCCATATGATTCTCATTCAAAATATAAAGAATTAGAGTTAATACAAAAGTAATGCTTTTAGTATATAACCCTATCAACATTTTCTCTGAGTTCCGACTCCTCTAGTTATTTCTTTTGCAATATCAGTATGTTATGTTGTCCTCATTGTAGTTGACTATTTCTGTTTTGATTGCTTGATTTTAATTTCTCCTATATAATTTGTATTTGAAACTCTAGGATTATTTCCCCAAGAAACTTTAGGATTACTGCCCCACGAAACTCTGGGATTACTTCCCCATTTGAAACTCTAGGATTATGCTAAAACACAGCTAGAAATCAGTCCAGTACACTGAAAATTCGGTTAGAATAGTCCACCTTTCAAAACCTATAACTTCCTGGTCAGTAATCCAAATATCATGAAATTGGAATCGTTAGAAAGCAGATACAGAGTACTAACTTTACTGCCTAGATCACTAAAACCCAAATCTAACTCTAACTACTACAAAATCGAGCGCGAAGTCAGTCCAACGTAGTTTTCCTGGCAGGCGCGCTAGAATACCATCTTTGGACATGCATAACTCCTGACTCGGATATCCAAATACCATGAAACTGGAACCCTTGGTAAATAGATTTAGATAACAAACTCTTCATCCTAGATCATTATATCCCAGAACCCACTCTAACTAAAATAAATTCTAGTGCAAAGTCAGACCAGTGCAACTACCACAGGACAGACAGGAAAACAAGTGTTCTTTAAATATTATCAAGTCTATAACAAGTGAATCACCCGAATGAAATATTGAAGTGAAAACTTACCTGTCAATTATAGTACGCATAACTCAATTACAGGTCCCACTTTTCTTCAAGAATGTAGTACACACACGCAACAAACTCCTGCCACTTTCTACTAGTGGAGGTGCCACCAACATGGACACATGTGGAAAACTCCCTCCCAACTTAAAACCAAGTTACACCTGCACATATAGTAATAGAAACACTAAGGTGTCTTACGCGGAGAACTCAGTGAACCATTAAAGTGGTTGACTTGAACAATAATTCAGTCACACCAAGTAAGTATCTGCCAACAAAGCTAGACTCACTAAGTGTATACGTACCAGCACCAATAAATTTGCTAACGTCCCAAGAAATTATTTATCATCAATTCCTTGTCCTATATGCTAGTGGCAGGCAAACTTGGCAAATTATGGTGTTATTAATACAAACATGGCTCAAACTAATCTAACTCTAGCCAAAATGATGAACTGAGAAGTTCATGTAATTGGCATAATGACTTACAAAAGAATTATAACTTAATTAAATCATTTGCTGCCAGCAAGCTATATGGACATAATTCTAAGGCATCACTTCAGACATTTCTAACTTTAATAAATTGGTTAAATAACTAGTGTTAGTTTAAAAGTAAACCTGCACATAGCCAGTAGCAGCCCATGATGCACATCCGTGAAGATTTTGCCCCATTACTCGTATGGCATTCACACAATCACATCCCCTTAATGTACGACCATGCATTACTGTTGCAAAAAAAAATAAGCAGATAAGAACAATGTAAGATCACATCTACCAAATGACTTGCCAAACATTAAGAATCTGATACAAAAAGAGTGCCTTCAAAGCAGGAGTCAGAACATCATTCATTTCATCTCTCCATCCTAACAATGCAATTCTTACATTGACTAGAATCTATACTTACTTTAAAAATGGAGGTGCATCAATTAGCTAACTAAGGAAAACCAGTTTTGCACGTACGAGTCCTTGGCTTATAAGTCAAACCTATAAGTGTGTTTGTTAATAAACCGGAACTTTACTTTTTCAGTAAGAACTGAAAAATTATGAGCTAGAGAGGCTTGGAAACATCTGGGTATAATGGAGCTTATGCATTCAAGTGCAAAGGTCATGTGTATATATGCTCAACCTTTTTAGACGCAGCTTCCTTGGTAGAAGGGATATGTTAAACCAGCATATCAGTGAAGCCTGTGGCAGACCCAAAAACAGAGCTACAAGCTAACCTTAGCAGAGGCCGGACATTCAACATATATGCTGCATTACTAAGAGTGACACCAAGTTTTGCAAGAGTCGCCTCCACACTCTTCTTATGCTCTCCAATTACTTGGCTATAAATCTTGTAAAGAGGTTCAAGGATAAACTACACGAATGATCTATCCCCTCCATTCGTAGGAGGTTCTCTCTTAAAAACCCTGGTATCAGGATGATAATATATATATATCCCCAGAGACGAGAAGTAAATTTTGCGGCATCAAATGGGATCCCATGGAGCTTAACATACAACTTGGCAAATGAATGCAGTACGTGTGAAAGAGCAGCCTGCGTTTGCACTTGCAAAACAGACATTTCCAGTTGCTATGTGAATGGCCTCGATGCCTCCAGCAGTCGCAGAAGCGGCAGAGATGTGGCCAAGATCTCTAAATGCAATGAATGTGGCCTCATTAATTAGAAAACAGACAAAGAACTATCTATCCTATGTAGGTTTTCCTAGCTAAATCCAACTCCAACTAAGATAAAAATGTTCTCAAAATCAGTGCATCCCCTGAGCAGACTGTTGTACAAGTAGCTAGCATTCTCGGAACACCCTCAAGGCTATTTCAACACGAGTAGTAGGTGCACTATCTTCTTCAATCATATTTACAACCCCCTATTTGAACCACGTATATATGTGCTTAAGTAATCAAGTGCAACTATAAATAGTTCAACCCAAAGCCTAATTGCTTATAAAGTGTGTTAAATGCAAATTCGAATCCAAAAATACATAACAACCAAGCATAGGTGTACTACTTCAACAATAAGTTACATCAAATTGTACCAATAACAACTACCTCACAATCAAGTAAATTGTAAATTAAATGCAATCTGGTTCTTGGAAAGTCCATGTTCTTATTAGTTTTAAATGCTAAAGAGAAAGGAAGAATCAACCAACGTAACCATACATCCAACTAAGTACCATATTTCATATATTGCTCATGTATTTGAAAGAGGAGATCAACCTAGGTATTAACAATATATATTTTTTTCCTTAACCCAATAATTTGCTTAAAAAAACTATGTATATTTTATACTACAAGTATGCAGCCAGTTAATGGCCTATAAAAAGGGTAAGCAACCACTTAGTAGCTTAATTTATTCCCTACATTGTTGGTATATATCATGGGCACGACCAAGATATTAAGATGGCAGAACAAAAACTCAAAAAGAAACAATGTAGCTTGGGGTAATAATGGTTCATTTTGTACATACTATTGCTTGGTTAAAAAGATTGCGAATAGTACGTCATATTTACCGAACTTGTCAATTTAGGGAGTAAGCTAGCTAGCTTATCCTTTCTAGGCAAACACCTTCACAAGTTTTGCACAAATCCCGTACCAAACGCAATACCTAGTATATTCTTTCCCTGGAAATAAAACACGTACAAGAGATGTTAAGAACCATTGCACAAAGCATGCATAAAGCATAGTAGGAATAACATCTTAAATTGAAGTAAGTTTCAATAGAACTTGTGATTAAATTACCTGAAAATGCTGGAATTAAAAAGTCAAAGGTTAGCTGACTTAATTTTGCAAACGAAAGCGAGCATATAGAAAGAACTGATCTAGAAGCCAGAAAATACAATCAATCCACTAAACGAATTAGGAAACAAAATTAAATTTGTCTTTCAGTGGCTTGCATATATATATGGTCCAATCAGAAATATGGCATGCATATTCTCCTTTTTTTAGTGGTTATCACATACGTTTTTGTTCACAATTAATCTAGCTAATATATGTTAACAATGTAAGTCAGTGGTAACTGGTAACTGGTAAGTGCTAAATGCATGTTTGTCTATGCTATGCTGTTTTTAAAGCCAGTATTCAAACTAACTGGTTAAAGTGAACGACTCAAAACAATAAGTATTGAACAACAAAAAATATATGTATAAGAAAGCTTCATTAGTTGGTGTTTTTGTTAAATTGATTGGGGAGAGTAACTCACCTAAGGACAACTCGTGAAAGCAAACCCAATAAACCATTTTTGTGAAAGCAAACCCAATTAACAAAAAACATGAACCGATCAATGTTTAAAGCGGACTTCATCATGTGTATCAATTGACCCCATTCCTCCACAATAAACTAGTATTCTGGAGCTTTCTCACTGTGAAAGCTTTATTTAAATAACTCCATAAAATGGACAAGAAAGAGCACAGCAACAAACTACATTATAAATTAGCTAAATCTTCTCACAATTCTTAGTGGCGATATATTTGCTTAGATACTGAAAATATAGTTAAATATATTTTCAATTACAAGCTTTAATCTTTTCAAAGAGCATATAAATTAAAAACCTAAACATGAACCATATGACCTAAAAATGCATCTTACCATAAACAAAAACTCTAATAACACTAGATTCCTCTTTTATTACAACAATAGCTTGCGAGGGAATAACAGTAAATCCCATCAACAAAAATCGCAGATCCCCAAGCGCATGGCAACACGAAATGGAACCCTCGACTTAATTGCTTGAATGGAGGCGAGCTTCAGATAACAGAGATGTAATGGATCCACCATGAAATTGAGATCTAGGGTGTTGACGGACAAGTAAAGAAAAAATTGGGAAAGAAAGAAAGAAATAAATGATAGAGAAACATAAAAGAATGTAATTGGGAACACAAGGTGAATTTTTGGGGAAGAAAAAAAAGACGGGCATTGATCAAGTTCAAAACTATAGTTGACGGGTATGCACTGTCAACTATGGAAGTAGCCGTCAAAAATATTATTGATGGTTAGTACCCATCAATTTCTGGCCGGGCTTGGTGTCAAAACAAGCTTGTTTTGATGTAGTGAAAGCAAAGCTTTTTGACATTCATTCAAACAATAGTTATCATATCAAGGCAATTCAACCCCAACTTCTATATTCAGAAATTCTTTCTGGAATTTTATCAAATAAATCTTAAACACCTTAGACCAATGCCATAGTAGACTCTTCTTCAACAACTCAAGTCTAAATGCTGGAAACCTCAAAGAACACAAATAATCATAACCTAGAAAACAAAAATATATAGCTTATTACCCAAACTTTGAGTTACCTTGAGCAAATCGAACACTTGGTGACAAAACCAACGACTGCTCCTTTGATATTTGAGATGATTTGATACCTTAAAACATAGATTAATTTTTACTTTAGTAAATCTGAAATCAACATTGATCAAAAATCAAAACCCTAGACAGTTTATTGGAAAGGGAGGAAGAGATGATGAACAAGAGAGGCCAGACAACTTACCCAGTGAGGAAATCGATGGAAACCCTTGAAACCACTCCTGTTTTTTTTTTCATTGACTTCTATATTTCTACTTTATTTTGGAGTTATTTTGGGTAGGGTTTGGAATTTAGATGAGCGCGAGACCAAAAAAACTCCTGCTTAAGTTTTCGTTATTTTTGTCAATGTGATTTGTTTTTTTTTAACCAAGTGATTTTTCCATTTTTTTTCCAACTCTGTAACACATGGACAAACGTCACAAAACATTAAAAGGAACGCTACATAATATTACCAATGGATACTTGTATTGCTAACGAATTATAAATGTTTTAAATTACCTAACGGATGTATATGTGTTACTAATAAAAAATATCATTGGTTGCAAATTAGTCCAAATGGTGTAGTGACAATTGAAACCCAATTTTGAGAGCAATCAAGATTGTGAGATAACCTTTGCAGAGAGAAAAACCTGTAAAGAGAGAGGAGTGATCTAGTAATGTGAGAGACTAAAAAGGAGTGATTATAATCGTTCTTCCCACTTTATAAAAAGATTAGTTCTTGTGGAAGTAGGCACCATTGGCTGAACCACGGTATATCTTTGCATTATTATCTGTTGTTAATAGTTTTTTAGAGAATTGGGCATGTTAGGTTGGTTGTAGTGAATATTTAGAATTTGTCTGGAGTAGTAGAAGTGTTTCATATTACAAGTTATCTGTGTAGTGGGCATCGATTGGTATCGGTTTCAGCAAGTGGTATCAGAGCTAGGTTAGATTAACCTATGGTGTTATTCAAATTTTGCTCGGAAGGTGTTTGACGAAATTCCTGAGAGAAGATTTGAGTTTAAATAACTTGTAGAAATGGACCATTCTATGAACACTCGCATCATTAGTCTAAATAAAGTGAACTACACTATTTGGAAAGCCAAGATGGAAAACTAGCTATACTGCAAGGACTTGGTACAACCCATTGAGAATGGGGGAGAAAAACCGGAAACGATTCCTTTGGCTAAGTGGAGCAAACTTGACAGAAAAACGATAAGGTACATTAGACAGTGGATTGACGATAGTGTCTTTCACCATGTATCCCAAGAGACTACTGCTTTTGGCTTGTGGAAGAAACTCGAAGACCTCTATGAGAGGAAGCCGGCCGGAAACAAAGTGCTGCTTATTAAGAAGTTTGCAACACGAAGTACAAAGAAGGTTCTTCAATATCTGAGCATCTTAATGAACTGCAGAATTCCATCAATCAGTTGCATTTGATGAAGATTAATATGGGTGACGAAGTTGAGGCTTTGTTCCTATTAACCTCTCTACCTGACAATTGGGAGACGTTAGCAGTTTCTTTTAACGGAGCCGCTAAGCATGGAGTTATTTCCATGGAGATGGCTACCGGGGTATTGTTGAATGAGGAGACAAGAAGAGGTTCAAGAAGCAGCTCCTCTCACTCAGAGATCCTTGTCATAGAGAAGCGGGGGAGAGGTAAGAGCAGAAAACCATCTCATTCTAGAGGTGATGACAGAAGCAAATCTAGGGGTGAAGGTAGAACTCCTAAGGCAGAGAGACAATATTACTATTGTGCCACCAAGGGTACACTGAAGAGGGATGAGAAGAATAACTGTGTACATGAAGACATGGTACAGAGGAACAGAAACACAGGCAGAGATACTACCGCACTAGTCGACGATCTAGTGGGAATTATGTCAGATTGTGGTGTGTGCTGTCTTAGTACCTCATGCCAGGATACAGAGTGGGTGATAGATACAGGAGCATCCTATCACGTCACACTGCACAGGGGATTCTTCACTACCTACAGCTGTGGTGAGTTTGGTGAGGTAAAAATGGGCAACATTGGGGTATCGAAGATTGTAGGCATTGGTGATGTTCATGTAGAAACCAATGTCGGCTACACCTTGACACTCAAGGATGTAAGACATGTCCCTGACATTCGACTAAGCCTAATTTCCACTGGGAAGTTAGATAATGATAGCTTTCTAAACTCGTTTGGTAACGGGGTATGGAAACTGAGCAAAGGTTCCATTATAGCAGCCAAAGGGAAGAAAACTTGCTCTCTTTACAAGACATATCCTAGTTTGTGTAAAGTAGAAGTAAATGCAGCAGAAGAAGAAGTTTCCTCCGAGCTATGACATAAGAGACTATGCCATATTAGCGAAAAAGGCATGGAAGTTCTTGCCAAGCAAAAGGCCTTGCCAGACATCAAAGGTACACATTTAAATAGATGTACTAATTGTTTGGTAGGAAAGCAACATAGGGTGTCTTTCCAAAGATTCCCGTCTCACAGAAAGGACAATGTCCTTGAGCTAGTTCACACTGACTTATGTGGTCCTATGAAAGTAAAGTCCCATGGGGGAGCTTTGTACTTCTTGACTTTCATTGATGATGCATCAAGAAAGATATGGGCATATAGTCTGAAGACTAAGGATGAAGTACTTGGCGTGTTCAAGACATTCCATAGCATGGTGGAAAGAGAGACAGGGAGGCCTTTGAAGTGTATTCACTCAGATAATGGGGGGTGAGTACATAGGGCCGTTTGAAGAGTATTACAAGAGTTATGAGATTCATCATGAGCAGACCATTCCCAAGACACCGCAACATAATGGAATAGCCAAGAGAATGAACTGGACCATTGTAGAGAGGATGAGATGCATGTTGTGTCATTCTAAGTTACCTAGAAGTTACTGGGTAGAAGCAATGCGTACAACTGTGCATGTGATAAATCTATCGCCGTCAAAGCCTCTAAATAGTGATTATCCAGAGAGAGTATAGTCAGGCAGAGATGTTGATTATGGATAATTGAGGGAATTTGGGTGTAGAGTATTTGTTCATATTCCCAAGGATGAGAGATCCAAGCTTGATGACAAAGCCAAGCAGTGCATTTTTTTTGGGTTTTGGGGATGAGAAGTTTGGCTACAAACTCTATGATCCGATTAACAAAAAGGTAATCCGAAGTTGAGATATTGTGTTCTTAGAAGACCAAACCATAGCAGACTTTGAGGAGGGTGAGAAGCTACAAACTTTCACTAATGATCTTGTTGATTCAGAACCAGAAGTTCCTACTGTGGAACGTACAGAAGGCATTGAGAATGCAGAGAACTATGGGTTTGAAGCTCATGATGATGATCCTATTACTCATGATGGGATAAAACCTATTGATATAGAAGATGTAGATGAAGTGTATGAACCACCACCTGAGCAAGCAGAAGTGCATCCTCCTGAGCCACAAGAAGATGGGGTAAAGAGGTCTGACAGAGAGAGATAAGCTTCAACTAGGTATTCACCTCATACGTATGTTTTACTATCTGATGGTGGAGAACCTATGTACTATCAAGAGGCTCTTGAAGGTACAGACAAAGAGAAGTGGTTGAAATCCATGCATGATGAGATAGATTCTTTGCATAAGAATCACACTTATAAATTAGTTGAGAAACTGGAAGGAAGAAAAATTCTCAAAAATAAGTGGATCTACAAAGTCAAGCATGAGGAGAATAATCCACACCTAAGGCACAAAGCTCGCCTTGTTGTGAAGGGATTCGGTCAAAGGAAAGGGGTTGACTTTGATGAAATTTTCTCTCCTGTAGTGAAGATGACTTCTATCCGAGTGGTATTGGGTTTGACCACAAGTATGAATCTGGAGGTTGAGCAGCTAGATGTTAAGACAACTTTTCTTTATAGAGACCTTGAAGAAGATGTCTACATGGACCAACCAGAGGGATTTGAGGTCAAAGGCAAGGAGCACCTAGTATGCAAGCTGATAAAGAGCTTATATGGGTTGAAGCAAGCACCGAGACAGTGGTACATAAAGTTTGATTCCTTTATGGAGAAGCAAGGATACAAGAAGTCTGCTTCCGATCATTGTGTGTTTGTTTAGAAATTTCCAGATGGGGATTTCATAGTGCTTTTGTTGTATGTATATGATATGTTGATATTTGGCCCGAACATCAACAAAATATCCAAGCTGAAGAAAGACTTGAATAAGTCCTTTGAGATGAAGGATTTGGGTCAAGCAAAGTAGATACTTGGGATGCAGATCACTCATGATAGAAAGAGTGGGAAGTTGCGGCTTTCTTAAGAAAGCTACATTGAAAAGGTGTTGAAGAGATTCAACATGGATCAAGTGAAGCCAGTCACTTGTCCGTTTCGTATGACCAAAGAGAAGTGTCCAAAGGGTGAGCATGAGTAGAGTCAGATGGAAAAGATTCCTTATGCATCCGCAGTGGGCAGCTTGATGTATGCAATGGTGTGTACAAGATCGGATATTGCATTCGTCGTTGGTGTTGTAAGCCCATTTTTGTCAAATCCGGGTAAGGAGCATTGGGAAGGTGTTAAGTGGATATTGAGATATCTCAAAGGCACCTCCAAATTGTGTTTGTGTTTTGGTGGAAGTAAGCCCTTACTTGAAGGCTACACTGATGCAGATATGGCAGGTGATGTTGACTTGATGAAGTCCACCTCCGGTTATCTGGTTACTTTAGAAAGGGGAGTAGTTTCTTGGCAATCTAAGTTGCAAAAGTGTGTTACCCTCTCCACTACAAAAGCTGAGTATATTGCAGCCACTGAATATTGCAAAAAGATGCTATGGATGAAGAGGTTCTTCGATGAACTAGAGCTAAAACAGAAATAGTTTGTAGTTCTATGTGACAGTTAGAGCGCTATCTATTTGAGCAAGAATCCGAGTTTTCATTCTAGATCCAAGCACATACATGTGCGTTATCATTGGATTCGAAAACAAGCATTTGTGCATTGAGAAGATCCACACCGACAAGAATGGGTCGGATATGATGACCAGGGTCTTACCGAAAGGTAAGTTTGATGTTTGTTGTACTACCTCCGGAATGGTAGCACACTCCTTCTGTTGATTTGGAAATTGCATAGAGGTATCCCTCCTCACTGTTTGGGAGGGGAAGATTGTTGGAGTTATCCATCACATGAGGAAGAGGAGAGAAATCAGTTGACGTTTGCGTGGAGAAGCCTAAGTGCTCACACGCTCAGATTGGCCTAAGCACGGAGCGAGCCCACCCTCATGTTACTGGATTTTTGGTTCGAGGAAAAATCATAAGGCGTGCGTGTGCTCGATTTTGCCTTGACAAGGGCGCGCCCGCGCTCATGTCTAATTTTGTAGTTTCTATTTTGCTACAGTAACCGCGAGATTGTGGGTTACTATATAACAGAAACAAGGTTTTGGAAAACCTAAGCAACATAATTGAAACCCAATTTAGAGAGCAATCAAGATTGAGAGATAACCTTTGCAGAGAGAAAAGCCTGTAAAGAGAGAGGAGTGATCTAGTAAGGTGAGAGACTGAAAAGGAGTGATTGTAATCGTCCTTCCCACTTTATAAAAGGATTAGCTCTTGTGGAAGTAGGCACCATTGGCCGAACCATATTATATCTTTGTGTTATGGTATGCTTTTACTTCTTTGCATTATTATCTGTTGTTAATAGTTTTTTAGAGAGTTGGGCATGTTAGGTTGGTTGTAGTGAATATTTAGAATTTGTCTGGAGTAGTAGAAGTGTTTCATATTACAAGTTATCTATGTAGTGGGGATCGATTGGTATCAGTATTAACCCCAACACTTTCCACCAAGAGAATCCCTTTGTCAATTTGTTGACATTAATCTGTGCCTTTTCTCTCTTGACAATGTCTCACTTGGCTCTGACCCTCCTGCTCAGGACTCGGGATGCTAGTGACCACCTTCACTGACATAAGAGGAAGACAGTTTTAAGACAGATTGAAAATGTAGACCACCACTTCAGTCTATTTAGTTGCTCAAAATCCGTATGACTTGATCCCGGCCCGCTGGCAAGCAGAGAGATATTTTAGACAATAAGGAGTGACATCTTCACTTGCAAAGCTCAGACGTAGATGTGACTTCCCAACCTATACAAATAAATTGTTTGTGAGGGAGTAATATTCACATCCAATGAATATCAAACACGTGTCTAGCATATACAGAAATACCAACCGACCTCGTATCTTTGTCCTCAGAGCTTGCTTCATAGTGACTCGACTCAGGCAAGCAACTTATTCAACTCGTGCCCAGAGTGATGTCACCGCCAACTGATCTCACATACTCGTCCTGCGAGCTCGCTTCAAAGTGACTCGAGAAGAGTAAATGATCCCACCCAGAAGCGACCTCCATAGCGCTCAATCCTCTCATTCCACAACGGCTCGTAACGTATATGTCTTTATTACAGCCATCAAGACTGAAGCTTCAGGCACGCTACACAATAAATGTCCTTAACACGCCATCATGGCTCACGAGTGACCTGAAGACCTGGATCTGACCTGACACAATAGAGCGAGAGACGTGGGCACCTTGCCTATATAAAGAGGATGAGGAACTATGTCTGACCTGATTCAAGTTCCCCCTAAGAGAGCTTGATACGTAGGCAGTTTGTCCATACGAAATCGGTCAAACCCAATCAATTAACCATTTCTCCCCCCAAATTGCCTACATCAGTAAGGTTAAATGAATCTTAACCTTTACATTGGCGCCGTCTGTGGATCGAATTACTTGAAAATTCATCTATGCAAATTTCAATTTTTTCCAACCGTCTTCATAAAATTGTCAATTTTCAAGCCCACAAAGCATGGAAAGCTTACAAGAACAAATGATGGTAATGGTCATCCAAATGGGAGCAATGAACGACAGTATTAACATACTGCGATAGGAAAATGTGGCACTACAAATTCAGGTCGTTACACAAAACCCGAACGGAGTCACCGCTGAGGACGTCATAAAAGAGGTGAACCAACAAATCAACGAGATATCCCAGCGTATTGAATAGAGTACTATGAAGAATGATGCCACTCAGATCGTCCAGAAGATGTTGAAGACATATAGAGCGTCCTCATTCACAGGAGAGGTACTCAGTAAACCCTCCCCTTAGGATTTTATCCAGCTGCGCTTTGCGATGTATGATGGTAGTATGTGTCCCGGTCAACACGTAGCTCGCTACATCCAGAGCCTCGCACTCTATCGTGCATAGGAGTTCGACCGGCCACCTGCAATGCTGCTTGTTCCCTGCAAGCTTGAAGAACAGAGCTCTCGATTGGTTCTATTCACTGGAACCGAACTCCATCGATAGCTTTGAGAAGTTGACGAATCAGTTCACTAACCATTACGTCCACAACAGACGTAAGAAAACTGACCTCGACTCACTCTTCCTACTGTCCCAAAAGAGCGACGATCCAATCCGCTCTTTCTTAGGACGATTCAAGACCGAGTTGTTGTCTATGAACAACGACCTCAAGGAGTCCTTTGCAACCTTGGCATTCACCAAGGCGATCCAGAAAAATACCTAACTATATAGGTCGCTAATGAAGGAGCGTCCTGAAAAATTGGAAGACCTGTACACTCACGTGTACAAGTATATAAAGTTACATGAAGCTTTAGACCACGAAGGGGAGCAAGGGGAAGTCGCAGCAATCTTAGATGCTGCCCCATCCTAAAAAAAGCGTCCCAGACCACAAGGACAGAAGTCTGGTGCCAGGACACACACGAAATGCGAGTTCACTGTGCTGACAAGATCTCAAAGCCACATACTAGAGAAAATAAAAATAGCGGCCTATTACCGACCTGAGGTAAAACGGCCAGAAGACACACCAGGAAAGCCGTACTACACTTTCCTTAAAGCAAAGTGCCATGAGACCAACGAATGCTGGGGGCTCAAGCATTACATCCAAGACCTCATTGAGGTAGGGTATATCAAACACTACACTGATATTGCCGATGGCAACTTGCGCCACAAACTCATGGCTCGCAGGGAGCAAAGCCGAACTCCACAATGCAACACCAACAAAGAACACCCCCACGCTCGAGGACACTCAAATGAGCGATCTCGTCATGAGCGCCACCAACACTAATCTAACAGAGATAATAACAGGATGATCAACATGATCACCTTTCATGACGATTCTGTCACATCCTCTAGGGAGAAGAGTTGGTGCTATCCAAGAAGTATATCAGTTCTCCTCCCAAGCGGCCACCGTTCCATGACCAGTTGGCCACAGCTCAAGAGACATAACCTTCAATGAGGCCGACCTCAACAAGGTTTGCCTCCCACATAATGACACCATAGTTGTCCACGTCAAAATCAGCGACTAAACGGTTAAGCGCATCCTGATTGACCCAGGCAGTTCGTGTGACATTCTGTTCTATCAAACCCTCAAAGAAATGAACTTGCCTAGGTCGGTTATGATTGATCCAATAGCCCCCCTTTATGGCTTCAATGGATCTCGAGCTGACTCAATTAGAGACATCATTCTACCTGTCTCAGTTGGGTAACGTGAAGATAAAGTCAGCATCAACACGCGCTTCAACGTTTTGGATGTCAACTCAACCTATACTGCTATTTTAGGATGTTGTTGGATCCACAAGATGCAAGCAGTTCCATCAACACTTCATCAGGTGTTACGCTTCTCTGACCCCAGAGGCATGATGGAGCTCAGAAGCAACTAGCTTGATGCTCACAATTGCAATCAGATCCTCTATGTTAACAAGCCCGTTGGGGCTTCACTTAAAAATAAGGGAGAGATCACCAAAACCAAGCTGGTAGAAGACTTAATCTTTGAGGTCAAGACCCTAACCAAGACCCCTTAAAGTAACCTGCCAAAGGAAAATATTAGGGGATTGGTAAAAAATGTTCCTCCAGGATCCCAGAGGTCGCTCCACCTCTTCAGTTCAAGGAGGCACTCCAGGAGACCAAGACCCCAGAGGTCGCTCAGCCTATTGAGTCGGCTATTCTGCCCGAGTTGAAGGAAAAGGTCAACCTAGGAATCGAGGATGACCCTAAGTTCGTCTATGTAGGAGTTAACCTTGATCCTACTCTCAAGGCACAACTTGTAAGCTTTTTATCATTGAATAAAGATATTTTTGCTTGATCGTACATCGATGTCTCTTAAATTGATCCTAATGTTGCATGCCATAAGTTGAATGTTAACCCAATTCAAATGCTAAACCAGTTTGCCAACGATCTTGAAAGTTATCCCTTAGATTTCAAAAAGCAATCAATGAAGAGGTTGAAAATCTCAAAAAAGTTGGCTTAATTAGGAAGGTCGATTGCCCTGAATGGGTCGCTAACATAGTAGCAGTCTTAAAAAAGAATGGCACAGTTCACCTTTGCGTGGACTTTACCAACCTAAATAAAGAAACTCCTAAGGATAGTTTACTCTTACTTGTAGACCAGACCTGTGGCCACAAACTCATGTCATTCATGGATGCTTACAGTGGCTACAACTAAATCCCACTGGCAGAAGAAGACCAAGAGAAAACCTCATTCGTAACAGAGCAAGTAATTTACTATTACAACGACCTCCCGTTCGGCCTTAAGAACGCTGGAGTGGCCTACCAACAATTTATCACTGATATGTTCCAAGACATGTTAGGGGACACCATGGAGGTCTACATAGATGACATGGTCCCCAAAAGCAAGAAAGATGGAGATCACTTAGATCATCTCACACAAGCGTTCTCTAGACTGCGGCGAACTAAGATGAAACTTAACCTTGAGAATTGCCTCTTTGGAACGTCCTCTGGGAAATTTCCGGGGTATCAGGTCTCACAACATGGGATAGAAGCTAACCCATATCAGATTCGAGCGTTCTTGGACATGCCTGACCCAAAAACAAAGAAGTAGATACAGAAATTGTCAGGAATGGTGGCACCTCTAAACCGATTCATATCGAGAGCATCAGACAAATATTGACCTTTCCTAAAAATTCTCAAGAAGGGTGAATGATAAACGTAAATTCCATGTTTTGGTTTACTTAAGTCTGAGGTCCATAGTCCGAAGACTAAAGTCCAAAGTCCAAAGTCCGTTAGTCGTCCGTTTAGTCAAGTTACCTTACTCACATGGGTTTGGTAGGATAGGTCGAGTAAGGGATCATCCATACCTTAGGGCTCGACAAAGTTTACAACTGGAATTATAACTTTTGGTGAGTAGGATTTAGTTGGTTTAAGTAAATTAACGGTAATGCAAGTAACATAAAATAATAATGATTGATTACTACGTAAATAAACAAAGATAGGGAAATAGGGAAAGGGTTAACCGTACTCGTGCAATAATCAGTTTCAACAGTTATACCACCACATCACTACAGCTCTAATCCGTCTCGAGTTCATAAACAAACTCGAGACGATGTCGAGTATCGATCTCTAGCGAGATGCATGCATCTCTGAGCTCATCTCACTAGCATAAGGAGTTGACATAATATTTCATCTCTGGAATATCATTTATGCTCCTGGTTCGATTATACATCAGCTAGACAAATTGGAGAGTTGTCTGACACCATAGTCGCGCGCGAGACATTTTAGGTCTCTCGCGAGACTATTCTGGAGCATCATCACTCCAAACTTGTACAGTCTTAATCATTTTGGGACCGGATGTATAATCTACTGATAATAGGAAAAATGATAGTTTTACCTACGAATAAGCGATGAAACTCAAATGTAAGTAAAACTAGAACTATTTTCTTGCTTATATATCAAAGTTATCTACTCTCTTTATCAATGCAATACGTTTAGAGTAGAGAATTCGTTCCACTCCTACCTCGTTTAGATGTAAAGTTTCCTAGTTCGTATAAGCTAACAAAGTAGTGAGAGTAATGGAATTGAAATTTAACTACGATGGTGAATCAACAATCAAGATGATATAAATCAAACTACGAAAATATTAACTTGACAATATGAGGGGGAATTAGGGGAATTTGATTTCACCTTAATTTGACTTAATAAACTAATGAAGAATTGTCGTAATCTGAATTGCTATGTTTTCGCATAACAATTGGGTCTATTTAATCCCTAATTGTTCATGGTAATCTCTACTAACTAACAATCAGCATGTGAAGCAATCAAATCCATTCTCATGGAGAACTAATTACTTTCTAGAATGGAATAGATTACTACGATCATTTCTACGCTAATAGAAATCAAGTTTCATCAAGGTTTCTTCAAACCCCTCTAATGGAGGTTTTAGCCTTGAATCATTACACTATCATTTCTAACACAAGAACAAATAGAACAAGTCATTATTGAATAAGTATTAAACTTTATTAATCTAATTGAACAATAGTATGATGTTTCAAAATAAATAAATACTAAAATTAAAACTAAGATTAGGAATAACTAATTATCAATCTAAGACAAACTAAATGAAATGAACTAAGTAATGGATTCTAAAAACTAAATTTACTGTTCCAACTAATTTATTGATAATTCACTAGATAAAAACTAAGTTATTGATTCTACAAAATAATTTCTTGTTCTAAAAACTAATTCTCTGAAAAATAACTAGATCAAAAACTAACTAACTTAAGAGCTAAGTCTTTCTCGCTTCATATAAAAGAGACTAGATCCACAAATTCGTGCATGTGCTGAGGAGCCATGTTTTGGGCTAGAAAATCGAGCCCAAAACCTCATTACTTCAATCCACAAAGGGGTTTTCAGTTACAAATGACTTCAACAGCCTTTTCGTCCACTTCTGCTCCTCTGATTGGGTCAAGGCTTAGACCATTAGAAAGGTCATTCCGAGCCAGTCATTTTGACATAAGGTGGGACCAATTCCAAGGTTTGAGTTCAAAGATACGGCCTTTGGAAATTCTACTGACTTTTGTACACTATTTCTGCCCGTGTTGACTTTGACTTTTCAGCTTTGACCAGGCTTTTTCTCCTTAAATCTTAGCCTTTAATCATAGAACTTCTTAGCAACCAACCCTTACTCCATTATCTCGCAAAAGGGGCGCATTTCTGTACATATTCGACTCCAATGCCTGAAATACATAAGAACATGATAACATTACTAACTCTTAATTATTAATCACAGAATTGGTCAAAAAACAATATTGTTAAGGGGTTAAAACTATAGTTTTGGGCTCTTATGAAACCACCCCAAAACAGCATTTTGCTTGTCCTCAAGCAAATATGAGAAATTAGAATAAGTGACAAAAAATGGAGTTCTAACTAATATCGTTTCGCCGAGTGCGATTGCATTGATCATATGTAACAAAGCCTTAAACCACTAGGAATTCCCTAGTGGACGAGTTATAGCCTCGTGATAGTTTTCCAGTGAAGGTACTCACAAACTTCATCTATACTACAACGACTAAGAAATAAAACTATTGTTTCCTTATTTATTTTAAATTATCTATATATTTCACTAGCAATGAATACAGAATAATCAAGTCGAAACCTAAGCTAATATATGCATAATAATCAATCATCTACGAATAAACATATATATGATAAAAGCCCAAAACTGTAGTTTTAACCTCTTAACAATAATACTTTTAGACTAATTATGTGAGTAATAAATAAGAGTTAATGCTGATTACGTGCTTTTATGTATTTCAGGCATTGAAGTCAATTATGTCAGAAATATGCCACTTTGGCGAGATAAAGGAGTAAGGGTTGGTTGCTAAAGAGTTCTATGATTAAAGGCCAAGATTCAAGGAGAAAAAGCTTTTCTAAAGCCCAGTCAAAAGCTGAAAGTCAAAGTCAACGCGGGCAGAAACAACACACAAAAGTTAGCAGAACTTCCGAAGACTGTAGCTTTGGATTCATGCCTCAGAATTGGGCCTACCTTATGTCAAAACGACCGGTTTGGAAAAAGCTTTCCAATGGTCCAAACCTTGACCCAATCAGAGAAGTAAGAGTGGACGAAAAGCTTGCTAAAATAAGATCCAGCTGAAAAGGGCCCTGTGGACTAAAGAGATTGGGTTTTGGGCTCGATTTTCCGGCCCAAAACGTGACTCCTCATCCCATGTACAAAAATGTGGATCTGGTCTCCTCCATTTCTACACACAAGACTTAGCTCTAAAGATAATTAGGTTAGGTAGGAAGTAGCCATTAGAGATAGGATTCTAGATCTAGTTTTGAGTTTTGATTTCCATTAATTAGTTTTCATACCTTGTTTTAATCTAGGTTATTGAATCATTGTTATTCCTTATTAGAGTAATAAAATAATTAGTTTCATACCTTGTTTTAATTTAGTATTTTGAATCAATTGTTATTTATTCATTAGATTAATAAAGTAGTTTAGTTTTTGATAATATAGTTTCATTTCATTAATCATTGTAGTTTCGATTCCTAGATTTAGTTATTATCATTGTTAGTTTCAATCGATTCTTGCATAATTAGATTTCCAATTGAATTGAAATAAGTAAATTTACAGTCTTTTATTGATGTCTTGTTTAATTTCATTGGGAAATGATAACATAATGATTCTAGGCTAAAACTCCATTAGAGGGGGTTGAAGAAGCCTTGATGAAGCTTGATCTTTGTTAACTTAGAAATCCTCGTGATAATCTATTCAATTATAGAAAGTAATTAGTTCACCATAAGAATGGGTTTGGTTGCTTCACATGCTAGTTATTAATTGGTAGAGATTGTCATGTATAATTAGGGATTAGAAATACCATTTTGATATGCGAAAGCATTGAAATTTGGATCACGATGAATCTTTGTTAGTTAATTAAGTCGAGTTAAGGTGGAATCAATCCCCTTTAATTCCTTATCATATAGTCAATTTAGAAATTCCGTAGTTTGAATTAGCGCATCTTGTTATTTGAATTCACATCGTAGTATAATTACACACCATTACTCTCATTAACTTTGGCTAGGACTGATAATATAAAGAAAACTTTGAATGCTAAAGAACTAGGAGTGGAACGAATCTTTTACTCCACTCTATTTCGATAAATTCGAGAGTATAATAATCTTTGATAAATTAGTCTTCGTAAAGTTTTAGTTTTACTTACGTTTGAGTTTCATCATTTATTCGTAGGTAGAAATATCATTTTTACGTTTTATCAATATACAATGGGCAATACTATGAAATAAACTAACAGGTCCGTTTCTGAAACTTTGGAATAATGTCCTTAAGTAGGTCCTCACATAAATGTCAAGACAAAAGCACTCTGATTTTTCCGCTCAAGTTTCGCTACTCCAGTGTGTAGTAGGCACACTTTACCTAACAATCTCAATGACACACAAGGAAGCCGAAGTCGATCAAACACACCTGCCACTTACTATCATACTAACCTATTCCTAATTGAGCTAGAGGTCTTTATTTGGTGTTGCGGGGATTAGGTGATGGTTTAAGAATGAAGGAAATGGATATTCAAAAAGAACTAGTCTGAGATAATAGAGTTTTTATATTATATAACTAGAGAAAACCTTGTTCTTTACTTTGCTTCTACACTTTGTTTCCATTCTTAGCCTTTTTTTTTTTTTTTTTTTTTTTTTTTAGCTTTTGACTCATTTGATTATGTTTTTGGAGTTCTAACTCTTTATTTTTATTTTTTATTTTTTATTTTTTTATTTATTTATTATTATTATTATTATTATTATTATTATTATTATTATTATTATTATTATTATTATTATTTTATTTGGATGGAAACTTTCTTTTCTTATTTGAATCAACTAACAAATTCTTGATTTCAAAGGTCTTTCTCTTTTCTATTCTTCATCTCTATTCTCAGACTAATTCAAAGATGGGTAGGCTGATTTTTATTTTTATTTGTTTTGTATAAAAGGGTAAAGGATTTGGGGTTTATGAAAGGCTAAAGAAAGGCTCAAAGGGGCGACTAGCGGGAATAATTTTATATAGGTTTGAATTTCTGGCTATATCGATCCAAAGAGGGCCTAAATTTTCACTTAGGATATGGTATAGTGATTAAACTAGTGGACGTGTCATTTCTCTATCCGGAATTTACTTCTCCCTTGTGTCATTTCTCAAATATTTCACTTATATAGGGCTTTAGGCTATATTCTCACAGGATTTGTAGAATAAGTACTCTAGCCTAGATTTCATAAACTTACTGTCAAACAATCATAGATACTCATGCAATATATTTATAGAAAGATGCAAAGATTATTACCTACATATCAACCTAAGTTTCTAAAAACTATTCTAATGCAAAAGCTAACGTGAAACTTTTAAATTATTAAGAGCATAGAAAGAAAACAATACCAATATTCCTAAGTGTATAGCATAAACTTTTTATTTATATTTTTGGATTTTTGATTTTTTTTACTAGAAAACAAGTGCATATTATACTATCTATATCCTAACAGATGCCTTAAATTACTCGTGTTTCTATGCCACCCCCAAACAAAAAATCATGCTTTGTCCTCAAAGTATTGAAATAAAAAGGATAGAAAAATACTATGGAAATGCGTGAAATTTTGGAACATCTGCAAAACAAAGTTAAAACATCCTAATATAGATAAATAAAAACAGACGCAACTCTATATGAGTTCCACCCGTTATGGGGTTACAAGAAGTAAATTGCTTGGGACATAAGTAGACATGAACAAAAATAAAACTTACCTCCTATCCAGCATTTAAGCGTCATCCTCCTCTTCTACATAGAAGCGAGGTTCTTTTGCGTCCTGCCATACTATGATAACTTGCCAAGCCTGTCTCCGTCTATCATCAACTTGTGCTAACCTGTCAAGCGTTACTCGGTCTGATGGGGTGTAAGGAGCAACCAAATGAGGTTGCACCTGCCATCCCGGCCAAGTCATAGCTCGAAATGAAAGATCAACACAATTGGTGGGTCTCATGATTTCAACCCCAACCCAATCCGTGTAGCGAGTACATAATTCAGGTAAACAAGAGCGCATGATGCAGCAAACCAAAACAGGCATAAAAAGATACTTATGCCTCATGCTATGGGCTCTCGCTAGACTAGCCACTAAAACTCTACGAATGTTATATAGGAAACATCCCTCAGCTAAAGCAAGGAAAACGTCACCAGCGGTACTATGCGCAGGAGTAAACCGCCACTCCCCTAAAATATTCATCAGGATAAATAACATGGTAGTGCATACGTTCGGGGACAGGCTACCAGGGGCTATGTTATATTGCCCTTGGTCCATTACACGAAACACCCCTCTCCCATAATACTCGTGCAAATAAGCATAGTTGTAAAGATATGCATTATTAGTCATATATCCCCACGTGTTTGTAGGATCAGGCATAGGCATTCCCACAACCAACACTACCAAATTCTTACTGAATTCCATTGTCATGTCATTAACTACGACGGAGAATTTTTGTTCTCCATCAGGTTGACAAAAGAATTTAGCATTATAGAAATATGCAGTAAGTTGAGGTGAATACGGGTCGTTAGGACTTACCAGTAGATGCCGCCATCCTAACGACACGATCCTGTCGAGGAACCATCCTCCATAGGTCTCGCTTCCTAACAAGTCTTCGAAAGACTGCTCAGGTATGATTGTAGGAGATGTCATCACAATAAATACTCTCTAGAAGTGCTACAAACAACCTTGGAAAAACTCACAAAAAAAATCAAAAGTTTAAGTGGCTGCTAAGGGCAAGGCGCGGGTGCGCTCAGAATTTGCCGATGCAGGGTGCGGGTGCGCTCCTGTCTTGGTCGAGGTCCAGACACTACAGCGCAGGGTGTGCTAAGATTTTTCCATACAAGGGCACATGGCGCGCTTTTGTCTAAATTGAGGTCCAGAGGTTACAACTCAGGGTGCGCTCCCAAATGGCTTGTGAAGGGCGTGGGGTGCGATCCTGTCTTACTCGAGTTCAGGGGCTTCAGTGCAGGGTGCACTGATAAAATATAAAATGAATAGTTTACCTACGAAATGAACGATAAAACTCAATACGTAAGTAAACTAAAACTTAACTGAAACTTTTGGGTTTATGTTTTATCAAAGATTCTACTCTCAAGTCTATGATATAATGTGGAGTAGAGTGATTCGTTCCACTCTTAGTCCTTCCGCATGCTATGTTCTCAAGTGTAAGTACTTTAAACTTAAAGTCTAATGAGAGATTTACGAAAAAGGCAACTAGACTACGATGCAACTACCCACCCGCGAGAAATGCAACTAGTCGGCGATGGGAATAACTAAAGGGAATGCTACGTTGATTCGATGATAAGGAGTTAGAGGGGAATTGATTCCACCTTAACTTCGACTTAATCCTATTAACTACAAATCGTCGTAATCCGAATTGAATCGCCTGAGAACAATTGGTTCTTCCTAATCTCTAATTACACATGGCATTTCTACCAATTAATAACTAGCATGTGAACGATTAAACCCATTCTCATGGTGAACTAAACGTTTCTAGAGTGGAAAGGAAATTACGACGAATCTACGTTAATCGGAATCAAGCTTTCATCGAGGCTTCTCAACCCCCTCTAATGGAAGTTTAGCCGAGAATCATTACGCAATAATTTCCGATTAAAGTTAAACTAAACATGATATAAAGAATTGAAATTTACTTAATTAAACAATAATGAAATCTAATTTAATGACTCAAATGAAATAAGGACAGGAATTGAAATTAGATCTAGAAATGGAAATGACAAAATCGAAATTGATAAAAATACTACTTTATTGATCTAATCAAAATGAAGAACAAGATTCAAAGGTTTAATCTAATACAATAATTGAAATGGATCTAAACTTAATTAATCCACATGAAAAAACTAGATCTAGAATTCATTAATGGAGGCTACTAATCTAATCTATTTCTAGGTCTAACTATCTACAATTAACTAACTACCTTTAACAAAGAGCTAAGCTTTTGTTTTTTATACATTCAGATCCAAAAATCGTGCATGGGCTTGGATCCATGTTTTGGGCCAGAGAATCAGGTCCAAAACCCAATTCTTTCAGTCCAAAAAGGCCTCTTCAGCTGCAGTTGGCTTCAACAGACTTTCCATCCACTTCTGCTCCTCTGATTGGGTCAAGGCTTAGACCATTGGAAATATCTTTCCGAGACGGTCGTTTTGACATAAGGTAGGCCCCATTCCGAGGTCTGAGTCCAAAGATATGTCCTTCGGAAGTTCTGCTGACTTTGTGTGCTGTTTCGGCCCGCGTCGACTTTTCAGCTTTTGACCGGGCTTTTAGAAAGGCTTTGTCTTCTTGAAACTTGGCCTTTAATCATGGAACTCCTTAGTAACCGACCTTTGCTCCTTTATCTCGCTAAAGTGGCACCTTTCTGCACATAATGGACTTTGAAGCCTGAAATGCATAAAAACACGTAATCAGTGTTAACTCTTAATTATTACTCACATAATTGGTCTAAAAGTATGACTGTTAAAGGGTTAAAACTACAGTTTTGGGCTCTTATCATGCACTTGGATTTAGCCTGTATAGGGCATGGGGTGCGCTCCGTATAACTTGAGTGCTCTGTCATGGAAAACTAAGAGAAAAGTGAGGAGTGAAAGGTGAGAGTGCAATAGGTGTGGGTTGTGAGTGTAGAGTGAATCAAGTATATATAGGGTTTTAGTTTCTAAATGAATATCCACAAGTTGCCAAAAATTTTAAGGCAATTGCCGGAAACAAAATATTCTAAGAACCAAAACAGAAACAAGTTAGGAGCATATTCCGAATATAAACCAATAGCTTTTTGGTTGAATTCAAAATAGCAACTTCCTAATTCTATTCATTGAATTTCCATCACTACAATAATATATAATCTTAGCCACACCAATATCGGCAACATTCCCAGCAACTCATATTTCCACGATTTGCAAAATTTAACTTCTAAAATGGTGGATAAGATAAAAGCAATGCAAAACATAACAATACCACCCCCAAACAATTTAGGAAAGTGGGATTCATGGAAAAATCATCGCATGCTTGGACAAAAACCAAATTGCATTAAAAATTTAATTAACGATCAAATATCCGAAAACGATTACATAATCCAAATCTAACTAATAAACTAAACAACTCGAAATAAAATTCTACGAAAACAGGGAAACTTCCTAAATACCAAGCAACTACACTACTCGCCCTGAGAGGAAGATGATCCAACATCGTCAATCCTGCGTCGACGACGCTCATGCCTGTCAGAGTCGTCTGAAATAAGACTCTGATAAGGTGGCAAGCATATAAGGACTTTGTCTTGGAACTGTGGCTATCCCTCCATAAATGCCCTCAACTCAACCCAACGCTCATCCCCAGTCTTCTGCAGGTTCACATTTTCATCATGAATGGCAACCTGCCTATTCCGCAGGTCTTCACAAATATGGTTTAGGGAACGCAAACCACAATGCAACACTGACATGCGTTCCATATCCGAATTACAATTCTCCAAGGCATTGGCATCAAAACATGCCGTGTCCTCCTCCTCATCATCCGAATCACCCTCTTCCACAACCCTTACTCCAGGCAATCTCCAAACCTTCTGAATACAGTCTGTATAAGCAATTGCATTTGCATGCAACTTCAACATAGTCCACTCAGTTCTTGGTTTCTCACCAAAAGACAACATTATCTTAGTAATTAAGGCAGGAAAGGGTGCGGTACTTACTCCAACTCCTCTAATCATAGTTAACATGAAGTCGATGATGCAAAAATCATACATCTTTTGTTGTAATATCCAGAGTACGTGCAGACAGTTGCAACTGATGCCACTGAACTTCTCTTTTCCAATGACATTCTTACCAACCCACTGAGCTACAGCCAGTTGGTTGGTTCTCAAAGACAACTGTCGGACACAATGTGACTTCGTATTGTATTGTCATTCCAACACAGTGTCTCTCATCAACGCCTCTACCTCCCCATACTGGGATTCCTGCGTGGTGGCTACAAGCTGGCGTTTTGGAATAATGCCCAGAACATCAGTCATAATCAAAGCACTCACCTCTCTTTTCGCACCATTCAACTTCACAAACATCTTCCTACCCTCGATTTCTCGCTTTTTATAAAAATTCAAAACCAAATCCTCATGGTAAAATCATCCTTCGTATACCACAACCATTGCCAATCCCTACGTTTCATCTCGTCATCGTAAAACAGTGCAAAATGGTCCAACTTGTAAAATTGTTCTGGGAGGATTTTGCGTTTTTGGGCCATTGAGTATTGGAATTCGAAATGTGGGTTTGAATAAGGTGGGGGAGAGTAAATGGAACAAGGAATCGAACTGGGGGTTTGATTGGTCGTTTGATTTAGGCAAAATTTTTGATTTTTTTTTTCTGAACTGTGGGAGAGAGAGTGAACTGGAGGGGGGCGAAATTTGGTGTGGGTGGTTGATTTGAGTGGAGAAGAATCGGTGGTGGTTAAATTCGGTGTTGGTTTCCTTTTTTTTTTCTTTAGGGTTTGGTCATTAATGGAGCTGATGGCGGAGTGGAGAAGAAGAACGCGATGCGTTCTTGGGTTTTACTGTGGATTTGGGCCAAGCCCAAACAATTTTGGAAATACCCATTTTGTCCCTATGCCCGCAAAATTAAAATTAAAATTCTCGGCTTGTTACCAGTCCTATTTTTACGAATGAGATATGAAAACGATCAGGAGAGAATTTCTAATCCAATGATCCATAAAACACTCTATTCTAACCGTGGTTGACATATAAAAAGGTGGAAAATGCCTCAAAGTATGTGAATGTCGTAAGTTATGAGAACAAATAAAATCTAAATTCATAGATAATGTCAACCTGAATCAAAATACGATTAAATGGCATAAGCAACAAAAAAGGAAAGTTGGAGAATTAAGGATGGAAAAACCAACACCCCACCCCCAAACAAATTTTATAGAACAGAGTTTAGAAAATTTGTTTTAAACGTGGGTCTTTTAAAGTCAGATTCTCGAGACTTCCCAAATTACTATTTTATGGTTTTAATTTTTTTTTATGAATATGGATTAATATAAGGAAAACAATAAGCAGTAAAGACGCAAGTCACTCCACAGATAAACATGACTCAAAAACTGATAAAACATGTGAGAGTGGAAAGCGGGAATTATGTTAAACGTGGACTTAGGATCCGGTACTTACAGCCACACACTCTAATAGGAGGGCCCGGTTACCTGAATGGTGCACTTACCAATATATGGAAGTGAAAGGAAGTACACCAAACAACAACGGTCAGTCCTTATAGACAGGGTCCTGTAAAAGGACTTCCTCCATATCAGGGGACATTAGCTCGTGAAAATATTTTAACCATTGGCCATTGACTTGAAAGGTACTGTTATCTTTGGGATTTACCAAGGTGATTGCCCCGTAAGGGACTTCAGTAACCAGAAAAGGACTAGACCAACGAGTTTTTAATTTTTCAGGAAAAATATACAAACGGGAGTTATAAAGCAAGACCTTTTGACCAACCACAAACTCTTTGCGCAAGATTTGCTTATCATGAACACGTTTCATGTTAGCTTTATAATCCTTCGCGAGATCATAAGAATCACTACGGATTTCTTCAAGCTCATTCAATTGCAACTTGCGCTTGACACCCGCCTCATCAAAATTGAAGTTAAGGCTTTTTATAGCCCACATAACACGGTGCTCCAATTCAATGGGCAAATGACAGTTAAGGTTTCCCAAATACAAGTCTGAAGGGAGACATACCTATAGGAGTTTTAAAAGCAGTCATATACGCCCATAGGGTATCAGTTAGACGCTTAAACCAATCTTTCCTATCAGGATTTACAGTTGTTTCTAAGATTTTTTTGATTTCCCTATTAGAAACTTCTACTTGGCTGCTAGTTTATGGATGATAAGGAGTTACCACCTTATGTGTAACTCTGAACTTTTTAACTAGGGACGCAACAACTTTATTGCAAAAATGTGTACCGTCATCATTAATGATGGCTTTAGGAATTCCAAATCGACATAAAATATATTCCTTAACAAAAAACACCACTGTCTTATGGTCATTGCTACGGCAAGCCATGGCCTCTATCTATTTAGACAGATAGTCCACGATAACTAGAATATAAATGAAGCCGTGGGAAATAGGAAAAGGACCCATGAAATCAATGCCCCATACGTCAAAAATTTCTACTACCATGATGGGATTTAATGTCATCATATTACGCTTAGTGATTCGCCCAAGTTGTTGGCAACGAACACACGTCTTGCAATGCACTTGGACATCTTTAAAAAGGGTAGGCCAATAAAACCCATATTGGAGAATTTTAGCAGCTATTTTCATACCACTAAAATGGCCACCACACTCTTTGTCATGGCAGAACGATAGAACCTCATTGTATTCCCACTGGGGAATACAACGACGAATAATCTGATCCGCACAATACTTTAAAAGGTAGGGTTCATCCCAGTAGTATAGCTTAACTCTGGCCAAGAACTTCTTACGTTCATTTCTTGACCAAATATTAGGAATAATATCAGAAGCTAAATAATTAACAATGTCAGCATACCATGGTGCAGAAAAAATATCATATAGATGTTCATCAAGAAAAGAGTCAGGTATGGACTCAGAATCACTATCATCGTCATTTGTTAGTCTAGATAAGTGGTTGGCAACTACATTTTTGACTCTTCTTTTGTCCTTAATTTCTAAGGTGAACTCTTGCAGGAGAAGAATCCATCAGATTAATCTCTGTTTAGCATCTTTCTTTGCGAGAAGGTACCTAAAGGTCGCATGGTCCGTTTAATCTAAAGTCTTAGTACCAACCAAATAAGGACGAAACTTATCTAAAGCATAAATGACAGCTAAGAATTCTTTTTCCGTAGTTGTATAATTCCTTTGAACATCGTTTAAAGTTTTACTAGCATAATAAATGATAGTGAACTTATTATCTAGTTTCTGACCTAACATAGCACCAACGGCATAAGCATTAGCATCACATATGAGTTTGAAAAGTTTAGACCAATCGGGAGGCTGTATAATGGGTGCAAATATTAAAGCGACTTTTAAAGTTTCAAAAGCCTGTTTACAATTATAATTGAAATAGAAAATGGCATCCTTTAAAAGCAAATTAGTTAAAGGCCTAGCTATTTTTGAAAAATCTTTGATGAAACGCCTATAAAAACACGCATGGCCCAGAAAGGCTCTAATGTCACGGACAGTATGTGGTATAGGTAAAGATGCTATCTTATCTAGTTTGGCCTTATCTACTTCGATGCCATCACTAGACACAATGTGACCTAGCTCTATTCCTTTTTTTTACCATAAAATGACATTTTCCCCAATTCAAAACCAGCCTCTTATCTTCACACTGTGTCAAAACCTCAGACAGGCAGTCAGTGAAAGAGTGTCCATAGATAGAAAAATCATCCATGAAAACTTCCATGAAGCACTCTACCATGTCACTAAATATATGAAGCATACACCGCTGGAAGGTACGTACCAGGAGCATTACAAAGGCCAAAAGGCATTCGTTTATAGGCATACATTCCAAAAGGACATGTGAAGGTAGTTTTTTCTTGATCATCAATATCAATAATAATCTGAAAATAGCCAGAGTAGCCATCTAAAAAACAATAATAAGCATGACCAGCTAGACGTTCGAGCATCTGATCTATAAATGGTAAGGGAAAATGATCCTTTCGTGTCATGACATTTAAATGTCTGTAATTAATACAAATCCTCTATTTTAATGGGAATCGTGTAGAAACATATGCACCCTTAGCATTAAGTACCATGGTAACCCTCGATTTTTTAGGAACTACATGAATGGGACTTACCCATTCGTTATCGGAGATTGGGTATATGATACTTGCATCGAGTAACTGTAAGACTTCTTCCCTGACCACCTCTTTCATGGCAGGGTTCAAGTGACGCTAAGGTTCGCAAGAAGTCTTTGCATTATCCTCCAAATGGATACGATGAGTGCAAACATTAAGGTCAATCCCCTTAATATCGTCTAGGGACCAACCAATCGCTGAACGATGTTCCCTAATTACCCTAATCAATTGTGCCTCTTCATCTGCAGATAATAGAGAAGATATAATTACCAGATGACTACCATCCGGATCAAGTTGAATATAGTTCAACTGAGAAGGAAGAGGTTTAAGGACAGGGGTGGGTGGAATGTCGATAAATGCTTCTGGAGGGTCCTTATCTTGAGTAGTGAAGACTTGTTTAGGTAGTAGGTCTTCAAACTCAGTAGATGGAGCAGCAGAAGGGTCTACGATAGGAGTAGACTCAAAAATGGCGTTGACTTCCTCTAAGTAGGAGTCATCGGCAAAATCTGAACTTCCAAAGGAAAGGAATTTATACATTTGGTTTTTGGAAAATGTGTTATTAAAATAGTCTTGAGCTAAGCTCTCGATCATGCTAACCTCCCCATCTACAGACGAATCTGGTAACTGTTTCATCATTTAAAAAATATTTACCTCATCAGAAAGATGGCCAAAAGACATTGGACATCGAACCATCGTGGCAGTTTATAAGCGTGTTGGAAGTTGCCAAGAAGGGACGCCCTAAGATGATCGGAACAGAGTCGTTAGCGACTTCTGTATCAAGGATAACAAAATCAGCAGGATAGTAGAAATCCTGAACCTTAACAAGCACGTTTTCAACCACACCTTTAGGATACTTAATAGACCGATCCACTAATTGCAATGTCATTTTAGTAGGTTGCATCTCTTGTAGACATATTTGTTTATATAAATAATAAGGGAGTAAGTTAACACTTGCCCCCAGGTCTAATAGCGCAGTCGTCATGTGGAAATCTCCTAAGGTGCATTGTATAGTAGGACGACTAGGGTCCTTGTACTTAACGATTCCATTATATTTGGTTAAAGTTGGAAACTGTTTAGTTAAAAAGGCGTCTTTAGGAATATTTGTCTTACGCCTAGTAGTGCACAGCTCTTTAAGAAACTTAGCATGGTGAGGTAACTTTTTAATCGCTTCAAGAAAGGGTAGGTTTATCGTTAGATTTTTGAAAACCTCCCTAATCTCATCGAAATTCGTATCCTTGGTTAACATGGCCAATCTCTAGAAACGGTGGTTTCTCTTTATATTTAGCGTATGGATCAATAAGATGTCTAACCTTGGCTTTTTATTTCTTAGGTTGTGGTTTAACTGGTACCTCTATAGGGGTAGGATCTTCAGTTACTACTTCGGTATGTAGTACAATATCCGGTGTAGGGACTAATGGTGGGGTAACTACAGGCATAGTTACGACATTATCAACCACTCTGCTAGAACGGAGAGTGGTGATGGCATTTAGCTCACCTATGTTTTCATTTTCATTACTAGTATTACTGTTTACCTCAAAGGCTGTGTTTGGTGTTTTAGGATTTGGTATCGCTTGACCTGGAAACACACCTTTTGGTTGTACTTTTTCTTGTGCTAACTGCTGTAAGGAAAGTTGGATGGACTGTAAAATCTATTGTTGGGTTTGCATAAAGGCGTCAAAATGATCCGGTTGTGGAGGAGTGTTTGTTATAGGTTGTGTGACAGGAACTATGTCACGTTGATTATTAGCAGGTGGGTTGTGATAGTTATGATTAACCGGAATGATACCTCTATTAGCATTATAATTATTACTGTTATAATTATTATAATTCCCTTGTCCTTGTCCTTTTCGTGGTGGAGCTTGGTTGTAATTATTTGCTGGCCTAAAATTTTGATTATTATACCCTGGAGGTGTAACTTGTTGATTATTTCTCCAACTGAAGTTGTGATTTTATCTTGAAGGGGCGTTAGGAATAGGATAGCTATTAATGGAGCAAACATTATCTGGTTGTGATGTTTGTTGTTAATAGGCGAGAGGACAATAGGAGTCCGGATGCTCAGGACTCAAACAGAAATTATATGGATTAGAGTTGACATTCATGACAGGGATAAGCTTTGTTGAACAAAAATAGTTTCTACCTTTTTAGTGAGAGATTCGATTAAAGTTTTAAGCTCAGGATCAGGTTTAATCTCAAACAAACCGGCAGCCTTAATTGTTGAAGAAGAACTAGCGGAGCGGGGAATATCGTCACTACCCCCCCAGTTATTATTACGCTTTGTTTGATCTTCTAAAAACCTATAAGCCTCTGAGGCTCCTTTACTGAGGAAACTGCCCCCATTCAATATGTCAAGGACCTCTTTATGGTGGTGTAACAGTCCTTTGAAAAAGGCACGAACTAATGTGTCTTTCGCAAGGTTATGATGTGGACACTCTATAAGAAAGTCAGTGAAACGATTCCAATCCTCTGGAAAGGATTCATGAGGATTCTGGCAGAAAAAATGAATCTTGGAAAGTATTTCATCTGTCTTCAGTGGTGGGTAAAAATGTTCCACAAATAGTTGAACAAGTTTGGCCCATGAGTCCACAGAATTAGGCGCTTGGGCAGTTAACCAAGACGCTGCCTTATCGGCTAGGGTGAAAGGAAACACCCTCAGTTTAATTTGTTCTACACCTATTGTAGGATGATGGAATGTGGTAAGAACTTGTTCAATCCTACGCATATGCTGATAAGGTTTTTCATGGTCTAACCCATGAAAAACTGGTAACAAATGAAATATATTCGGAGGGATTCGGAAATCCCCCACTGGGTCTGCAAGAACGATGCAAGATTTTGGGCTATCGTTCAAGGCTTTGTAAAAGTCAGAGAGAGGAGACTCTCTTTCTTAAGCCATTATTTCAGGTGTAGTGTGTGGTATACTAGATAGGTGTGTGTGTTAACGTTCATGATAGATTACGTTAGTCGTTTTGTCTCTACCTGACCTTAATCTCATGCAAGGCTAAGTCCAATATTAAAGAAACACGACGACAGTCAAAACAACCCTGATATGCTAGTATAAATCCTCTAACAGGAGATGCAAGGAGTGGAAGAAAAAAGTATCTGAATGCCTTATTGCTTCGCTTATGAATAACGCCTTGTATACGCGGGCTCAGTGTAATTAACAAGTTAGAAACACTGAATAACTTAAAGAAATGGAAATTTGGACTAACCTATGGAAATCGGGCCGCTCAGAAGAGGGCGCGTGGCGCACTCAGATTTTGCCTTTCAAGGGCGCGGGTCGCGCTCTTGCCTGACTCGAAGGCTAGACACTTTAGCACGGGGTGCGCTCTAAAATTTCCTTGAAAGGGCGCAGGGTGCGCTCTTGCCTGACTCGATGTCCAGGCACTTCAGCGTGGGATGCGCTCTGAATTTGCCTTGGATGGGCGCAGGGTGCGCTCGTGTCTATCTCGAGTTCCAGGCGCTTCACCGTGTGGTGCGCTCTGAATTTAGGCCAATGAGGCGCGGGGCGCACTCAGTCTATTTCTGCGAAAAAAAATCAGTTCTGAAGCAAACAACCACAATTAGAACCAGACAAGGGTGGGTGGGTTTAATGGGACTTTGGTAGGATTATCACTACTAAAGAAAATGAAACTAAACACAACTAAGATGGTAGCGACGCCATTTGATAATAGGAAAAACGATAGTTTTACCTACGAATAAGCAATGAAACTCAAATGTAAGTAAAACTAGAACTATTTTCTTGCTTATATATCAAAGTTATCTACTCTCTTTATCAATACAATACGTTTAGAGTAGAGAATTTGTTTCATTCCTAGCTCGTTTAGATGTAAAGTTTCCTAGTTCGTGTAAGCTAACAAAATCGTGAGAGTAATGGAATTGAAATTTAACTACGATGGTGAATCAACAATCAAGATGATATAAATCAAACTACGAAAATACTAACTTGACAATATGGGGGGGAATTAGGGGAATTTGATTTCACCTTAATTTGACTTAAGAAACTAATGAAGAATTATCGTAATCCGAATTGCTTTGTTTTCGCATAACAATTGGGTCTATCTAAGCCCTAATCGTTCATGGTAATCTCTACCAACTAACAATCAGCATGCGAAGCAATCAAACCCATTCTCATGGAGAACTAATTACTTTTTAGAATGGAATAGATTACTATGACCATTTCTACGCTAATCGAAATCAAGTTTCATCAAGGTTTTCTCAAATCCCTCTAATGGAGGTTTTAGCCTTGAATCATTACACTATCATTTCTAACAGAAGAACAAATAGAACAAGTCATTATTGAATAAGTATTAAACTTTATTAATCTAATTGAACAATAGTATGATGATTCAAAATGAATAAATACTGCAATTAAAACTAAGATTAGGAATAACTAATTATCAATTTAAGATAAACAAAATGAAATCCTACCTACATTAATATCGGTTCTTCCAAGATGCTCACAGTGAGCCATGTAAGCAAAGTTTTTAAAATAGTCCCTATTTGAAAAGTAATTACTTACCTTCTTACCAAAATAACCATTAATTTGGTGTCCTCTCTAATTTAATATAAGTCAAAATTATCTTTTCATGTGTGTTTGGAAAAAAATAAAATAAAACTACGTCGTTATTTGAATTCTACGTATGGCTATTTTAGTAATTATCAAATAAAAAAAGAACCCGACCCTTCAGTAAGCATAACTTAACGACCATTTCTTCTTGACAGAAAAAAAAAGGTCTCTCACTCCAAAGATGTATCCTCCACTCCCCTCCCCTCCCCTCGGAAAAAAAATAATATAATACCCTGATCTAGCAAGTATTAGGTATTATGGCCTATGACATATATTGGAGAAGCTACTGATCAAGTGAATATTGCTTCTCTAGAGCTTGGTCTGAGCAAGAAGACCAGATGCTCATCGATTACATTAACACTCACAGTGAAGGTTGCTGGAGCACACTGCCTCTGGCTGTAGGTATCAATTTAAACAAATCGAAAAAAACAGCCACTACACTCACTGCTCGATCGCTCTTAAACTAATTTTCTCTGTGATTAAAATTATATAGTTTAATTATTTAGGGATAGTAGTACATTTGCTCATTTAGTCTTAATTAATTTGTTGTTCAGCAGTGAACTTTCCGCGCTTAATCCCTGGTCTAAGGTAATTAGTCCATCTCAACCTGCAGCTTTTGCTGCATCTTGACAACCCTTAAAAAGTGACACAAAATGATTCAAAGCCGGACTTATTCAGATTGAAACAAAAGCAGCCTTGATGAAGACGTTCATCGGACGACATCTAAACGCATCTCTGAAAAATGAAAAAGAAAACAACAAGTGCAAGTTGAGATATATTAACCACCTGAAAACAAAAGCAGGGAAACCAAAGTGGATATATAAGTATTTGGAGCTAGACTAATTACCAAGTGTTGTAGGGACTGATCTCCGGTTTCCTGCTCCATGTTCTTGAATGTATGTTACCAAGATGATGTCTTCCTCAGGTGTCCATGGTCCCTTTTTGACACCAACCTTATCACAACAAGGTGGTCTTCCCATGGCTTACTCAATTCTTCACTTTACTCCATGATAAAAATGTGGATCCAACTATAATGAGAACGCTAAAACTAATTCAAGTAACAGTAGGTGGTGTAATCTGAGTTGACACACCACCTGAATATTGAGAGCAGTACAATAGATGTGGGAGTGATCAATCTTCCCCATGGCAGAAGCTTAAGTTTTTCATCAACCATACTTTTTCAAATTCATTTATTCTCTACTCATGCAAGGTGGCACATGTTATAGGGACATAACTAATTTATCTTATTCTTAAGTGTTGAGCTGTTAATTTGGATTTTAAGTTATTATTCATAATTTCTAAAACTATATAAACAAGTTGTTTATGCTCCACCTCCTTATAATAATAAATATTTGATTTGTCGTCATTTTTCAGTGTAGATCCCCTCTTCGTCCAAGCATGGGTTATCTACATTTGTTTTGTATACAGTTTCTGAAAAGCAAGTGTAGTTCATAGGTAACCTGTTTGGTTCATTTACTTTAGTTTTATTTTCAGTTTTCTCTTCCAACCAATTGTTCATGTAAGGCCAGACCTTAAATGCGGAAACTTTGCTGAAGATGAAGAAGGCCTAATCATTAAACTCCATGCACTCTTGGGCAATAGGTGCGACATCTTACAAATGACCAAATTGATCTAAGTTCATATATATGTGACTGAACTTGCTTAGTTTTCAATTGACAAAATGCATGCAGTTGGTGTTATTATATTATTAGTTACCACATTGCTAACCGATTAATTATAGTATGTAATCGTGCGATGTATCGACGGTGGTCATTGATAGCGGGGAGATTACCGGGACGCATGATAATAAGGTGAAGAACTATTGGAAGTCCCATTTGAAGAGAAAGCTTATTAATATGGGTATTGATCCAAGCAATCATCGTTTGTTGTCCCAATAGCTGGCCCAAAACCAAATTCGCCATCAAGTCACTGGTTGTGTCACATCGTCTGACTCAAAAACCGAAACAAGTCATGGCAACAATGATTCGGTGCATGATGTTGCAAGTAGCATTGAAGATGATACATGCACCTTACCGGACTTGAACCTTGATCCTAAACCTTGATCTTACAGTAACTGTAAGAGTTTTTAATCCTTTGGTTATTTTGGCACTATACTGCCGTTGAGTTTCGAAGATAATTGGGTCATCGGTTGCGTATGATTATGGTAAAGCTGGACAATAAAGGACAATTGGATAGATTATTGAAAGCTCATGAAGATGAGGAGGCTACGGCTTCTACTCAATCAGAGGAGGGTGATGAAGGATCTCAGACATATCCATTTTATATTGAAGGGTCAAAGGAGCTTTTAGAGGCTCAGATTGACATTGCTAAGTATTCGATTATGATGGAAGCTTTGAGGCTTAAGCATGCCAAGTGAAGAAGGGATGACCCAGCTGAAGATTTAGACGCGGAGACTAATAAAGTTCTGAAGCAGGCAGGAGGTTTGGTCCTCGATTCCAGTGAAATCGGGGATGATCGTCCGCTTACTGGTTGTTTCATTTTCACATGATGGGAGCCTGCTCACCATTTGGTATCTCCCCATTTACTTCTTTTTGTTTTACCCCAATTGATTAATTAATGATCATTGTACTCCACATTTCTGTATACTTAGCATCATCTACTTTACTCTATCCAGAGTAGGGGAGACCAGAAGCTACGAAACATTTTTGCATCATCCACATTTCAGAAATACATAATATGATCATCAAGGACAAGAATCCCACTCTACAGGTATTATGTCTCTAAGTTGAAGTCATCAAAATGTGGCATTCAGCCCTATGTAACATAGATTAGTGCAAAATAATTACTAACTATACATCTTAATTAATGCAGAGAATGCATACATCCTCGAATTCCACAATTAGCGATTATTGGCTACTCAGAGAGTATAACAACTCTATTTACATGAGGTGTAGATGGCTGGCACATCTTCTTAAGGGGTCTTTTAAATTGCCTAGAATAACAGAAATGGGAAAGGATGTCTGAGGTGGGAAAAAATTCATGAAGCATTACCAGGTCGAGTACTAGAATCTAACTACATGTTTGTATTCATTTAAAGCTATTTTTCTCATTAATTTTGGAGTAAATAAGAAATCAAGTGATGGTGCTAGGCTTGCACTCACAACTATCATTGGAGTTGTCTTTGGATTTATTGTTGGTATTTCATTCCCATCTCTTTTAGTTATACCAAGGTAATCTAATGTGAATTTCTTTATATCCTTACTCTTTCTTCTCAAGGATATATGGAAGGTGATGTTATATTAGTCTGCTTGATGGGGATTTGTATGCGCCGAAAGTGTCGGATATGGTGAGGTAAGGGACAAATTGTGTTTTCTGCTGACCAAAAGGAAGATTCAAGCAAAGTTGTACCAGGTATGTCAGTGGCTAACATAATAATTTTAATTGGAAGAATGTAGGTAGACTTTTATATTGCTCTAATCGTTGTACATTACTATCAACATTATTCAAAAGAAGAAACATGAAGAAATGGAACCAGAAAATCAACAACAATTGAAAAAGACGCTTTTGACAATTTCGATAACAAAATTCCAGGAACTTCTACAATTCTAATAATTGAAGAAGATGATTCAATATTGATAGAAGAAGAAAGGGTTTTAACACCAAGCCCATTACCCCAAATTCCAATATCCTCACCCCCATTACAACCACAGACTACATTGGAAGTCGAGAGGTCAAAGAAGAGATCTTTAGCTATTGTTGATTATGGGCATGATGAAACTGCAATGTCCCCTGAACCTAAAGCTGAGGTCGTATGCACTCATAACTTAATAATTTATTTGTATATGTTGTTATGGTATGTTTACGGAGTTTTGTTTATTGTTAAATTTTATTCCAGGAAGGTGAGATTATGAGTAGTGGGCAATGGGCATGTGATGGTTGGGGAGGATATTGAAGTTGTAAATGGTATGTCAGTTTGTGTACACTTTTGTTATTTTGATATGCTAATGGTACACATTCAAGTTTATTACCTAGCATAGGTAACGTGTAATATAAACAATCAGTTTATATGACATTGAGCTACCAGGGTTAGAAATTCCTATCAAGGAAATTGTTTCTTCTTAATTGTTTCATTTTTTGAGCTTCACGTATAACTGTTCTTTTATGTGGCGTGAGACTTCAACTTAAGTGTGGTTGTTTAAGTGGCATAAAAAATGATTTAACAAAATGGCTCTACAGTTATATCTCTCACTGGGTATCTCTGTATCTATTTTAGTCATGAAGCATCAAGTCAAAAAAACTTGAATCACTTTTATCTATTAGTGTTATTTTTTGAAGTTGCACACTCTTTGCTTTCAATTTGTTTTTCTTTATGTGTACTCACATGTTCCCAAGTTTCTCATTGTTTATGTATCGCAATTGTCTTCCCAAATCAATTATCTTACCTTTTGATAATGATATTGCTAAATGGCAGTCTAAAGTTTTCTTGAGATATAAACAAAAGCAAAGTATTTAAACTTTGTAGTGGGCAATATATTGAGAATAATGAGCTTGCCTTACTTCCCTTTGTGAGTGTCTTATATATACTTTGGCCACTATAATATATATATATATATATATATATATATAATATATATATATATATATATATATATATATATATATAATTATCTATTTCTAAGATTTTGCTCTTAAAGGGTTTAGATTTTACTTATGATAATAAAATGTTGGTTTCTTTCCAGTTAGACTATTGTTATAGTTAGTGCCAAAGGCATGTAAAATAGTGTGTTAAGGGCATTGGAATGAACTCTACCATTGTTGGATGGAAGGGTTATTGAGCGCATAAGTGGCATTGTCAACACGTGGAAAAGTTTATATACTAATTAATGAAATTGACAGGAAGTGTCGTTGCACCCAATGATAAAGGTAATTTTCGTTAATTAGTATAGGATAGTTAGAAAATATTTTTGTCAGATAGAATATGTTGTTGTTGTGCTTACAGTTTTAAGATGGATTCTATTAGTTTCATCGTATCTGTTAGCTATATATATATATATATATATATATATATATATATATATATATTATATATATGATATTGCTAAATGGTAGTATAAAGTTCTCTCGAGATATAAACAAAAACAAAGTATTTGAACTTTGTAGTGGGCATTATTGAGAATATTGAGCTTGCCTTACTCCCCTTTGTGAGGGTCTTTCATGTTTATATATCTATTTCTAAGATCTTGCTCTCAAAGGGTTTAAATTTTTCTTAAGATACTAAAATGTTGGTTTCTTTCCAGTTAGACTATTGTTGTAGTTGCATTAGTTCCAAAGACATGTAGAATAGTGGGTTAAGGGCATTGGAATGAAGTCCCCCGTCGTTGGATGGAAGGGTTATTGAGCACATAAACGACATTGCCAACATGTGGAAAAGTTTTTTTTATCCATATATGAAATTGACATGAAGCGTCGATGTATCCAATGATAAAGGTAATTTTCGTTAATTAGTGTATGATAGTTAGAAAATGTTTTTGTTAGATATAAGATGTTGTGCTTACAGTCTTAAGACGGATTTCATTAGTCTTATCGTATCTGTTAGTTGTACGTATATATATTCATCTCGATATAGTCTCAATTATAATCCTTTTAAGAGCCTACTTCCTTCAAGCAAATTACAACTAATGCTTTGGTTAATCCACATACATATTAGATGTAAATTTTCAACTTTAGTTTTTAATCGCCACCATAACAACTTGAGTGGCATAGCCACGGGTTAAATTCTATATCAAGCGGTCTAGGAGAAAGCACTTTTGGGATGATTTGACGGTAATTATAACACTTACTAATACCCAAAAAATTAGGAAATAAGATTAAGAATCCTTTCGTAGGGCCCATCTCTCTTTTTCCTTCCGTATGGTAAAACTTTCCAAAAAAAAAACAAACAGACTACTAACCACCAATCTAAAATCATTGTCTCCCTCAATTCATCAATCTTCTCAAATTATCCACCTCCATCGGATTCGAAAATGGCCATTTCTGGCGAGGTGTTTTTAGGTGAGATCTATCGCTCTTTTACAGATTTTTGCGGGGTTTTTTTTTAATTATTGTCGAAATCCTCGGGTATTATTGCTATATTACTGAGTTCCTAACTTTCTCCATTTTCCACCATTGGCATAGCATCTTTGCATAGCGCCTGATAACCGTGAATTACTCATTATTGTTATATTTGAGAACTTTAAAACTACCGAAATAAAGCGGACTGAAGCAGAAACTGTGAAGGAACAACTTAAAATTGAGGTAATTAATGCTAAGAAAGTCGTGCCCAAATAATATACTTGAATAGTAAATCAACTATTAATGTAGGAAGCCGGCCACAGGCCGGCATATTGGCTAGTGAACTAAGTAATGAATTCTAAAAACTAAATTTATTCTTCTAACTAATTTATTGATAATTCACTAGATAAAAACTAAGTTATTGATTCTACAAACTAATTTCTTGTTCTAAAAACAAATTCTATGAAAAATAACTAGATCAAAAACTAACTAACTTAAGAGCTAAGTCTTTGACTCTTCATATAGAAGAGACTAGATCCACAATTTCATGCATGGGCTGAGGAGCCATGTTTTGGGCTAGAAAATCGAGCCCAAAACATCATTACTTCAGTCTACAAAGGGGTTTTTAGTTGGAAATAACTTCAACAGTCTTTCTGTCCACTTTTGCTATTTTGATTGGTTCAAGGCTTGGACCATTAGAAATCTCGTTCTGAGCCGGTCGTTTTGACATAAGGTGGGCCCAATTCCGAGGTATAGTCCAAAGATACGGCCTTCGGAAGTTCTGCTGACTTTTGTGTGCTATTTCTGCCAGCGTTGACTTTGACTTTCTAGCGTTGACTGGGCTTTAAAAAGGCTTTTTCTTCTTGAATCTTGGCCTTTAATCATAGAACTTCTTAGCAACCAACCCTTGCTCCATTATCTTACAAAAGGGGCGTATTTCTGCACATATTCGACTCCAATGCTTGAAATACATAAGAATACGATAACAGTACCAACTCTTACTTATTAATCACATAATTGGTCAAAAAGCAATATTGTTCAGGGGTTAAAACTACAGTTTTGGGCTCTTATCATCTACACCTAATTCCTAAGTAGTGATTCTGGAACATTAAAGTGTTAATTAAGATCCTCACACGAGCATTATAACCCTCCCCCTGGGGGGGGGGGTTTAGCTCATTATCATTGGATGAATAATTGAACTTGCTGTATACAATAAATAAGTAAATGCAGGACATAAATTAAATTTGAAAAGAAGTGACTTTTATTAAGAAAGAAGACTTACAGTACTAAAGCTGGTATGAAGCTACTGGAAAGGAAAATAACGTACTGGAATGAAAAAGCAACAAATGAAAGTCTAAAGCTATACTAGCTAAAACTAAACTAAAAATGGGAGAGTAAAAGCTGAAGAAAGCAAGACTGAAGACCCCCTCACATATATATAGCTTGGTCCCTCTTGTGAAGCCTTTTAATTTCATTTCGTCCTTTTCTTTATTTTGTTTTTTTCTTGTTTGTATTCCTTCCAAAGTTTTGTTTACGGAACAAAACTTGCAATTAATGTTTTGTTCTTTAGCTAATTCAATTCAAACATTGAATTGATACATGTCTTTTCCTTTTGCAAGGTGGTATAAAATTGTGACCATCACTTGCCACCTGCCTATGCTGACTCGTCATGCCTTTTGGGCCCGCTGAGTGGGTCCATGTGGTGTGTCCAGTGGCGGCGCCGATTTTGGCGTCTTTACAACTTTCTGTCTTTACGTAGAGTTCGTCGCCCTAGTTGCTCTGGCAGTTCACTAGCCGAAGTAAGTGTCCAGGTTTGAAAGATGTGAGCTTCATAAATTTGTTGTTTCTTTACATGTGGACCCATTCTGCACTGGTTTTGTTCCTTTGGAAACTTCGGCTCTAGTCAGGCTTTGTTAGGCTTCACTGGGGCTGAGTGGGAAGACTTCAAGAATTCTAGTATTCCCGTACTTCGATGCATGTTTTATTATCATATTCACGTTAACTGCGGAAACCTGCAAAAGTACGAAAATATAATTATTTCATGATTATTAAACACATAATTGACAAAAATGCTATGTCTCTCGGGGTTTAATATTACAGTTTTGGGTGCTTATCACACCACCCCCAAACAACACTTTGCTTGTTCTCAAGCAAATAAGAGACATTTAAATGATAAGTGGCCAAAAAATGTGTTGTCCTAAGATAAGTCTCATTTCGCAGAGTGCGGTTGCATTGACCGTATGCAACAAGGCCTTGGACCACTAGGAATTCCCTAGTGGACGAGTTATAGCCTCATGAGAGTTTTCTAGAGAAGATACTCACAAACTTCCTTTATATTACAATGACTAAGTAACAAAAGCTCGTTCCCTTAATTAATCTCCGATATCTATACATCTCACTAGCGGGGGAAACAAGGATTTAATTCTTTTAAAATTCGAGTTAATATACATATAATAATCAAAATATCTACATATGAGCATGCATGTAATGATCTTTACAATGAAATGTACGAGCAGGGCCGTTTCTGGATCCTTTGGATAGCGTCCTTAAATAGGTTCTCACAGGTATGTGTCAAAACACAATTTCTCTCTTATTTTTCCACTCAAGTTTTGCTAACTCCAGTGTGCAGTGGGCACACGTTTCCTCACATACTCAATGACAGTCAGAGGAGCCAAGGTCGAGAATTCACATCTACTACTTATTATCACACTATCCTACTCCTAATTGAGCTAGAGGTTATTATTAGGTTTTATTGGGCTTAGGTGGTAGTATAGAAGAAAATAGAATGGAGAATTCAAAAATGATAAGTATGAGAGAATAAGGTCTTCGAGATATTTATACTAGAGAAATCCTTATTTTCTTTCCTGCTTCTAACATGGGTTTCCATACTTGCCTTTTTTAAGCTTTTGTATTCCCTTTTGATTTGATTTTGGGGGAAATTCTAACTTTGATATTTCTTTTGATTTTTTTTTTGGAAACATATTTCTATTTTTCTATTTTTCTTTTCTTCTGAAGTAGGTAACTGGTTTTGATTTGTGACAAGTTTTTCTCTTCATTTTTCCGTATTTTATCTTATTTCTCATACTCATTATCTAGGTGGGCTTATTTATTTGTGGTTAATAGATGGGTAATGAATTTTTTGGTGAAATAGAAAGGATTAATGAAAGGTTAAGTGGGGCGACTAGCAGTAAATTTTTTTTACAGGTGTGAATTTTTGGCTATATCGATCCAAAGAAAGCCTAAATTCTCGCCTAGGAATCGGGTAGTGATCAAGTAAGTAGACATGTGAACTTCTCTATTCAGAAAAACTACTCCTATGTGTCATTACTCACATATCACACATTTTGAGGCTTTTTGGTTAGATTCTTATAGGATATGGAAATTAAGTTGTCTAACTGTGGGTCCCAGAAACTTACTGATGTGTACATTTAATGATAGTCAGTGCATGAATGCTCATGAAAAGATGTAAAAACTTTTTCATACGTATTAACTTAAGTTTCTAAGAACAAGTCCCAATTCAATGCTAGGGTGAGATTTCTAAATATTTTTCATCACAGAAAAGGAAACGAGACTTTGTCACTAAATATGTTTATTTAGACATAAAATAAAACTATTTACAACTATGCATGCTTAATTTTTTGCAGAAGGTTCTCACCACCCCAAACATTCGGATGCTGTGTCCTCAAAGTGTCAAGAGGAAGAAAGAATATACTTGAGAGGCTTTGAGCAAAAAATATAGATGACATCTTCCACAGAAATTTATGGTAACACACTATATATTATACATCATAAAAGTGAAAGCACACTGTTAGGTTATTTATTTTTTTCACATCAAAACGTAAGACAAATATGTACATCAACTCACATTGCCCCAATTACGAACTGGGGGTAGGTCCATCCTTGCTTCGTCTTTGTAGAAATGCTTTTCCTTTGCGTCACACCAATCTATCATAGTCTTCCAGACTTTGCTCCACTTCCTTTTTCTTGAAGTGTCCAAATGAGCTATCATGTTATCATCATCAGGGAAACAACAAACTTTCTTTAGATACCTTGCAAGGTGCCGCCATACCCGAAATTGCAAAGAACGAATTATCTTGTTTGTTGGACACATAGAGTCTACCTTTACCCAGTCATGAAAAGTGGCTGCAAACTGTGGAAAGTACATCCTCATTATCCTGCATGCTGTAACTGGCAAAGTGATATAGTGATGTCTAAAAGATCGAGCCCTCTTAAGGTTCTCAATTACTAAGTATGTGATGTCGAAGGCGGTATGTTGCTGGGCCAGGGCATGAAATGTCTTACAAGCTAATTTTGAGGCAGTGGAAAAATGTCAATCCCCCATGATGTTTAGAAGAATAAACAACATGGCAGTCCCAACATTCATGGTCATATTGACTAGTGGAGTAGTGTTGTCTGGCCATCGGCCAACTTCTGCACGTTCAATGACTTGGGCCAGGCCATCGCCATAACGGGCGGCGAAATCTTTCCAAGAATAGTCATTAAAGTTGTTTTGCATCATGTATTGAATGGGGATGTCTGGTTGAAGAGGAGGAAGGTTCAAAGCCATAGCAATTGCTGGCTCGTAAAAAGGGTGGCGGGTGTTACCAATACGGATTGCAAATCCATTCAACATGAAACCATCAGCAGGTAGATTCTCCATATGATAGTAAAAATAAGTTGCCAAACTTGGAGAGTATGTCTGCTCAGGGTGTAGTATCAAGGAGTTCCAACCAACTTGTGTGATGAAGTCTCTGAAAAGATGTCCATATGCAGGAGAATTTAACAACGAATGGAAAGATTGTTCTGGAATAATCTTTGGAGATGCCAGTGTAGAAGACGTGTGAAGAAAGATACCACCTGTAGACAAAGATAACCAAAAATGAGAATACGATGGAAATGACTAAGTAACACAAATTACATTTATTTACCATAGGAAAATTGCACTATATTTAAAAACTAAAAAGAAAATGACAAAGAATATAAAATTGCAAAATCTAAATTGTGTCATGGGCTCAAGTAATGGCGAAGGTCCTTTTGTGAGAGAAATCAATTTATAAGATTCTCGACGCCGTCAATCCGTGCAATAGCCCGTTGCAACATTTCGCTCTGGTAAATCTCGGTGTGGTTCTCCATTATGAGAGTGTGATTTGCCAAGAACTGGTTGTGGCTGTGCAGGAATTGTGCTTGTTCTTCTTCTTGTAATGTCCGCAGTTCGTGAAATTCAAGAAGACTAGTGATGATAATGTTCTGACGTTTGTATAATGTCATCATTCCTTGGTGAATTAATCGAAGGCCTTCCATAGGATTAAATATGTTGCGTATTGCATTTTTAGTGAAGATGTTGTCAGCGGAACAAGCTTCGCCGATTTCTGCCCCAGCATGGTTATTTGCAACGTCGGGATTTCATAAACCATTCATACAAAATGAGTGAATGATGAGAATGTTAGCTGTTCTAAGAGGTGTATTAGGAGCATTAATAGGAAAACCCCAACGCATCATTATAAGTGTCACAATCGTTGGCAAAGGAGCTGCCTTTTTCCTGGCACGTGCAATCGCGTTCCAGAGAAATTTAATAATGTAAAAATCATTGCAGTTAGTCTACAAGACCCATAGTAGATGGAGGAGGGTTTTGTTATTTCGGAAGTCTTAGATGTCCCGAGCACATTATGAGCTAGCCATTGGATCACAGATAATTGGTTTCTTTGCAAGGATCGCTGATAAACAATACGGTTTTTCCGGTTGTATTCGCCGAGAAGGATAGTTGCAAACATCAGATGCCTGATATTGTCGAATGGTGAATCCTAAAGGTGTACCCTCTTGTTAATAATGGGAATTTGAAGTACCTCAGAGATGATTTCCACAGTCAATTCACGCTCGCATCAGTTTGCACGGACAAAGAATTGCCCATTTTGGAAATAACCGTGTTTATAGAATAGCAGGACCAATTCTCTGGAATAAAATGCCTGCTTATGATGTAATAGAGGGAACCATCCTCGACGTAAAATTTCGGTGTCAAAAAATGGATCAAAAATACCGTTTTGGAAATTTTCCATAAAATTTTGCTTGGGCACGAAAATTCGAGTGAGGGCCATTAAAGATGGAGTGGTGAAGAAAATTTAGTGGAAAGGAGAAGTTGACTTTTAGAGGTGTCTATCCTTGCTATAAATAGGCACCAATCCGAAGATGCAGAAAATACGAATCGAGGTGTCATAAGGTAGTTAGACCACGTGTATCCTCTGAAACATGGCGCAAAAGTGGATGTAGTGTGGATGGGAAGAATGGGGAATGTGACTACAAGGAGTGCCCTTTTTTTCCCGTAAACTAGAGTAAGTAGAAGGACAAGGAAGATGTAGATATAATATCACAATAAGATGTAACAACGTACAAAGATGTGAAAACACACCATAATGACACGAGGAATAAAATACAAACTTAAATATTAGATAAGACTATATGCCACATTAACAACATTACTATAATAAAACAACCGGGCATGAAGACTTGAGTAGCATATTCAATCTGCTGCTGCTCAAACTTTTTTAGTGCATCCATGAAACTTGAAATTTGGTAAGAACTAAAAATGATATTTAGAATAAGAAGTGTAGATGGAAGAAGATGAAAGGAGTGAATGTGAAGGATGTGTTGAACTTATTTATAGAAAGAAAATTGAGCCGTTTTCTGACCGTTTTTGGATGTAATTTCATGATCGTTTTCTGACTATTTTTAGGATGTGATTTCATGACCGTTTTTTGGTGCGTTTTCATGACCGTTTTGCAAAATGTTAGTTGATGGTAAAATTTTCCATTAAGTGTGACGTCAAATATATATATATTACTAATATTATTATATATGTTTCTACCTATATAATATAATATTGTAGATAACTAATATATTATTAGACAAGGCAGAAATTTTAGAAAATGTAGGAAATAATAGACATCCTTGCTTGGAAAATTAAAATGAAAACACGTAAATAAAATATCCGACATAAATAATATACAAAACCAGGAAAATAAACTGTCTACTGAGAATCTTCAGGGGCTGCAGAAGAACTAGGAGTCCTGCGACGGCGTGTAGTACGAGTTCCCATGGAGGCTAACTGCTCCTGGATATAGCCTAGAGTATCCATCACCTGAGCTTGAAACTGGTGCTTGTTTGCCATGAGCATTCCCTGGAACTAGTTCTGGAGAGTAGTCATGTGATCCTGAAATGTATTCATGGAAGTTCGTATTACTTGCTGAAATTAAGCCCATCTTTCGTCGTCGTGACTTCGCGGGCGAAAGTGGTCATATCCGTCCTTAACTCGCCCATGGTATGTTTCATCGATACCTGTCGAGTGTACATTTCTCTCATGCCACTGTTCATAGCACGTAGGGCATCCATAGGATGGCTCATCTTACTCATAATAGTCTCATCAAAGAAAGGTGGGTGAGATGGACCTACGTTAGCGTGCTTAGCAGCCATTGGTGCTGTGGGTTCCCATGGGGCCAGTACGCATTTCTTGAAAACAAGCATATTCTCATATGGTAGCATAGGTATTAACAGGGTGGCAGACAGGAAACCCAAATTAATCATAACTTGCGTTACAAGAACGGCAAGAGGGGCTGACCTGAGGGTGGCATGCGTAATGATATCAAAAAGAAAGGTGACTATGCAGAAGTTACCCTTGCACTCCTGGAGGATCCAGAGTAGGTGGAGGAATTTCTTGTTGATGTCCGATGGCTTTGAGGTGCCAATGACGTTCTATCTCAGCCATTGAGTCACGCCCAGCTGGTTTTGTCGCACTGAGCGCTGATACGCGCATTTCCCATCCATATTATACTCGCCCTCGATTAGTGTGTTAAGCATTAGGTCATAAGTCCATGGATACACGGACTGCTACTGAGTCAGCACGTGGTCGACCACAGGTATGCCCGTAACATTCGAGATCAAAGCGGATGTGACTTCGCGGCGAACATCGTCGATGGTGACCCAAAAATGGTCGCCATTAAAGCTCCCATTGTTGTAAAATTTCAACACCAAATCTGTTGAATAGAGCCCACCATTGGCATATAGCAAATTCTCCCATCCCCTAGAGTGTATTTTCGAATCGAAGAATGGAGCAAACATCCCATTCTCAAATAGAGCTCCAAAATTTTTCTCCACCGAAATTCGCCTGTTTCCGGCCATTGGTGATCGTATGAAGAGGATGGATATTGATTTGAGATGAAGGGGAGAATTTGGAGTTGCTGACGGAAGGGAATCGGTTTTTGAGATATGGTGGTCTCATGCGAGACTTGGGTTTAACGTGGGCCTGTCTCATGCTAGACTTAATCGAGAGGGAACAAGATCCGATTTTTAAGGGAGACGAAGGTTGGAATTGTGATGTGTGTGGTTGGGTGTCTTAGGTTTAAATGGGCTAAGAATACAAGATTTGGTTGGGCCCAAAAAATTTCCCAAGCCCAAATCAAGCCTAAAGCCCAATTTAAGCGTAAAAAAATATAAACGCTCGCCCACGACTCGTTCGGACTCCGAATTGGATAAATGAGCTATCAAAATGATCGGCACAAAAAATTGCATCCAATTATATGAGTCATTCTCAAAGGTCACAACAATTTTTGAAAAAGAAGGAGGGGTGTTTTATTTATAAACAGAGTTTTTATTTATATACAAGGGAGATTAATGTGAACACCACTGGATGTCTAGAAGAGTCACCATCTAAATTCATAGGCAACTGTCATGTCGGCTCTGGAACAAACCCAATCCAGCTAGACTGTGGCTTTACCTTTATGTATTATGGGGTTAGGGGCAGGACGACACCATCCCGGACCGTGCGCGCTACGGTCTAATAATATTGTCCTTATTACATACGGCTATCAACCTCTATCCCGTCTTCCGAAACGATATGACCTAGAACAATTCCTTTGGTCACCATGAAATGATACTTCTCCCAATTAAGTACCAAAATTTTCTCTTCGCAACGCGTTAACACTTTAGAAAGGTTGGATAGGCAGTCATCAAAGGAATTTCCATAAATGGAAAAGTCGTCCATGAAGACTTCTATATAACGTTCCACCATATCACTAAAAATGTGAAGCATGCAACGTTGGAAAGTGCCTGGGGCATTGCAAAGACCAAATGGCATTCGTTTGTATGCAAAAGTTCTAAAGGGACCTGTGAAAGTTGTCTTTTCTTGATCGGCAGGGTCAATGAAAATTTAGAAGTAGCTGGAATAGCCATCAAGAAAATATTAGTAAGCATGACCGGCTATACGTTCTAGCATCTGGTCAATGAATGGAAGAGGGAAGTGATATTTACGTGTTCTGGCATTAAGTTTGCGATAGTCAATGCAGATTCTCCATTTCAATGGAATGCAAGTGGAGATGCATTCACCATTTTCATTTTGTATAACTTGAATGCCGGACTTTTTGGAAACAATGTGGACAGGACTAACCTAGTCACTATCAGAGATAGGGTATATGATACCCGCATCAAGTAAACGTAAAACTTCCTCCCTGACTACCTCTTTCATGACGGGGTTAAGACGACGTTGCGGTTCTCGCGATGTCTTTGTGCAGTCATCGAGATGTATGCGATGCGTGCATACGCTAGGGTCTATTTCCTTGATATCATCTAAGGACCATCCAATAGCAGAGCAGTGTTCATGAATGACATGAATCAAACGTGTTTCTTCGTCGGTAGTCAAGTGAGAAGAAATTATTATAGGGTGACTACCATCGGGATCGAGATGCACGTACTTTAAATCAGAGGGTAGAGGTTTTAAATCCGGAGTTAGAGGAGTGGTTATCAAGGATTCATGAGGGGCCGTCTCTTCAATGGAAAAGAGCGATTCTGGTTCTTCTGAATCTGTTGGCAACGCAACAGTAGGGTCAAATAGTGATACTGACTCTAATAATGCATGGACATCCTTAATGTACGAGTCATCGTCAAACTTAGGATTATCAAAAGAAAGAAATTAGTGTACCTCGTCTGGGGGAAAAGAGTTTGTGAAATATTCCTGTGCCAGACTATCAACTAAGCTAATCTCACCCTCCATTATAGGATCGGGAAATTGTTTTATTAACTTGAACACGTTGACTTCGACAGAAAGGTTCTCAAAAGACAATGTCATTGAACCATCTCGACAATTGATAAGAGTGTTAGCAGTTGCAAGAAATGGATGTCCCAAAATGATAGGAATGGAGTCACAAGCTACTTTGGTATCTAAAATGACAAAGTCAACTAGGTAGTAAAAATCTTGGACCTTGACTATGCCGTTTTCTACTATGCCCTTTGGGTACTTGATGGAGCGATCCGCGAGTTGCAGAGTCATATTCGTAGGTTTTAATTCATGAAGACCTAACTTCTTAAATAAGTAGTAGGGAAGTAGGTTAACACTGGCGCCTAGGTCTAAAAGTGCGGTAGCAGTATACTTGTCGCCCAACGTGCATGGTACAGTTGGTCAACCTTGGTCTTTGTATTTAACCACACCATTGGTAGTAGTAATGGAGGAAAACTGCTCAGTGAGGAACGCTCATTAAGGAACATTCATTCATCATTTGTTTGTGCACATGTCCTTCAAAAACTTGGCATGCTTGGGCAAATGCTTAAGCGCGTCTAGAAAAGTTAGGTTTATGGTCAAATTTTTGAAGGTTTCACAAATCTCATCAAAATGTTCGTCAAGTTTGTTCATTGCCAAACGGGTAGGGAACAGAGCTTTTGGGCGGAATTGCTCATATGGATCAGTGATGTCTTTCCCTAGGGACGTGGATGTAGATTTGGAAGGAACAACTTCGTCCGCTATAAGTTGTGAGGTAGGAGTTGGAAGGACGTCAGCCGTGGCTTTCGTCGATTCGACCTTTGGCATACGTATGTGATTGTCGATGGTTCGGCCAGAACGAAGAGTGGTGATGGCATTTACCTCACCCTAGATGGGAATACTAGATTCTGGTGCATTATTGAGTTCAAAGGCAGTGTTTGTAGGCTTTGGGTTTGGAACTGCTTGGGCAGGAAACACACCCTTTTGACTTTTATCCTGTGCTAACAGCTGAAGAGACTGTTGGATAGATGCTAAGATTTGATTCTGTTGATTCATGTAAGTCAGAAAAGTTTCAGCTGTTTTATCGGCAGTGGATTGTACCAGTGGAGCAGCAGGAACAAGTTCACGGTTATTATTTACGGGTTGATTTTGGTAGCCATATCCTTGATTAGTGGGAACAAGGCTGTGGTTGTTTTGGTACCCTATATTTGCGTTGTTGGGAAAATGACTTTGCCCTTGCTGGAATTGCAAAGGATTTCATTGACGGTAGGAATTGTAGTTCGTGGGTGGTCGTACAGGAGCGTTGTTGACACCCAGAGTAGCTTGTTGTTGGGCAGGGGGGCCCCAAGCCAAATTCAGATGTTGTCGTGAAGGTGCATTAGGGATGTTGAAAGCACAAGCCTCTTCAGATGGTTGGGGAGGGCAATCGTATGCCAAAGGATAATAAGAATCGGCGTGCTCAGAACTTAAGCAAAGAAGACATGGGGAAGCGTTTGCAGTTGTGACTTGTTTGGGTTTTTTATCATTTACTTGGATCGAAAGAGAATCGACCTTTTTTGTTAGGGACTCGATCAGAGTTTTTAATTCCGGATCGGGTTTGACCTTGAACATTGACGTAACTTTGGTAGGAGTGTCTTTAGAAGATCTGGAAGAATCAGTGTTACCCCAATGGGTGCTTCATGAAGCCTGTTTCTCAAGAAAAGTGTATGCTTCAATAGCGCCTTTGTCCATGAAACAACCGCCGTTCATGATATCTAATGTTTCCTTTTGATAGTCAGAGAGACCATTAAAGAATGAACAGACTAAGACAGCGGTGTCGAGTTGATGATAGGGACATTCGAGAAGTAGATCAGTAAATCTGCTCCATGCTTCCAAAAAGGATTCCTGGGGGTGCTGGCGAAATAATTGAATCTTCTGAAGCATTTCTGTAGTTTTCTTCTGAGTATAGAACTTTATCATGAATGCTTGTACAAGTTTGGCCCATGTGTCAATGGACTGCGGCGCTTTGCCTGCGAGCCAAATTGAAGCTTTATCAGCTAAGGTGAAAGGAAACAACCTAAGCAAGACTTGTTCGTTGGTAACGGTCGAATGGCAGAAAGTGGTGACTGCATCCGACGATGATGATTATACGGCTTTTCACGGTCTAGACCATGGTAAACAGGTAACAAACCAAAAATGTTCGGCGGAATGCGAAAATCACCTACAATCTCATCGAGTTAATGCAGGAAGCAAGTCCTTCCTGTAAGGCAGTATAGAAGTCTGGAAGGGATTCTCCACTGTGGGATTTTCCTCGGCCATAACTAAGGGAGATAATGGCAATGGAGATACTTCACGAGGTTGGTTTACGGAGGAAGAGTTATGTCTATGAGATAACTGAAGTAGTTGTTTATTATATTTCTGACGATGATAAGTAAGTTCTAATTCCTTATGTTTACCAGATCGTAGTCTCATACAAACACAAATGTTAATTCAAGGCTCATAAGGAACGAATTATGATAGGAGGATTGAGAATTAAGGAAGGAGGAAGGTGAAGCACGTCTTCCTAAGTTGTTGCTAACTTGAGCAGGTAAGCTAGGATAACGTGTGAATATTCCAGCAGCCAGGTCTCCTGAGAGAATTGAGGGAGGTTGTCCATGCTAGCACGCTCCTTAATTAGGCAACCTCAATCTATCAAATTTCCTAGACACTGATGGAATAGGAGGATGATTTATGATGGTGTATTATGCGGGGTATTATTAAGATGATTAAGATGAAATTGTTATTATTAGGATTTTTATTATTTTATTTATTATTATTTTTATTATTATTATTATTATTTATTTATTTTTAGTGTACATAATTAATGTATTATGGAGACGTGATTACGAAACATGCAATTAAAGACGAGAGATGTGAAAGTAGAAGACTAAACATACAATTAACACATGCTAGTTTTACACAGGAAGTCTATACATGCAACTCTATATTACTTATACGTGAATAGAAATACGTCCTACACATGCAATAATCTAGAGCTATTGATACATGCAATTATATGCGAGCTAGGGGAATGCCGAGAACGAACTCATGCAAAGTAATACCTTGTACGTGAATGGATGTAATGTACACATACAAAAATAATCTAAGCACGTGATTTGAAATTACGTAGACATCCAAATATATTCGAATCATATTAATCATATTAACGTGAATATGTAATGACGAACCACATTTACTTAGGGAAAATTCTATACATGCAAAGAGTTCTCATGCCAACACACAAATATGCGAGGTAAAACAGGTTATAGCAATCAACCAAATAATATTCTCGACAAAGTTTGAGGAGTTTTAAGAATTCGAAACCTGGCGTCCCGCGATTCCTCCTACAACGATCGAATTAATGCCTGAGCTCATGAACTTACTGGATGGTGGATAAACAGGACTAGAGAGTCCAAAATAGTACTGAGAAAGAAAGTGGCCTGTACCTAAAAACCGGAGTGTTGATACTCCAGGTTAGTCTCGTGCGCTACTATCATAGTCTCGTCCAAGACTGTAATATCAGTTCAGTACTTCAACTTCCTACAAAATATTTAGACTGTGCTAATAAAAATAACAAGATCTGGTTCACAGATATCTGTTAGTATAAAAAGAAAAGTTGGGACAAGCAAGTCCACAACACGTTAGTATCGCAAAAGAAATGGAAATAAAAAAGATGAGGTAGGGGAGGGTGCTTTTACGTGATGTATTCCAGTTATTACGTTAAATGTCCAAAGTCCTTCGGCGTACAGCGGCGCCATTTGATAAACGTTAAATTTCGCATTTTGGTTTACTTAAGTCCGAGGTCCACACTCCGAAGTCCGAAGACCAAAGTCCAAAGTCCAAAGTCCGTTAGTCGTCCGTTTAGTCAAGTTACCTTACTCACGTGGGTTTGGTAGGATAGGTCGAGTAAGGGATTGTCCATACCTTAGGGCTCGGCAAGGTTTACAACTGGAATTACAACTTTTGGTGAGTAGGATTTTAGGTTATTTAGTTGGTTTAAGTAAATTAACGGTAATGTAACTAACGTAAAATAATAACGATTGATTTCTACGTAAATAAACAGAGATAGAGAAACATGAAAAGGGTTAACCGTACTCGTGCAAGAATCAATTTCAACAGTTATACCACCACATCACTACAGCTCTAATCCATCTCGAGTTCATAGACAAACTCGAGGCGACATCGAGTATCAATCCCTGAGCTCATCTCACTAGTATAAGGAGTTGAACTAATATTTCATCTCTAGAATATCATTTCTGCTCCTGGTTCAATTCTACATCAGTTGGACAAATCGGAGAGCTGTTTGACACCATTGAGTCACGCACGAGACATTTTGGGTCTCTCGCGAGACTGTTCTGGAGCATCAGCACTCCAAACTTGTACAGTCTCAATCATTTTGGGACCGGATGTATAATCTACACCTAATTCCTAAGTAGTGATTCTGGAACATTAAAGTGTTAATCTGGATCCTCACACGAGCATTATAACCCTCCCCCTGAGGGGGGGGGGGGTTTAGCTCATGGTCAGAAATTAAACTTGAAAAGAAATGACATTTATTAAGAAAGAAGACTTACAGTACTGAAGCTGGTATGAAGCTACTGGAAAGGAAAATAACGTACTGGAATGAAAAAGCAACAAATGAAAGTCTTAAACTATACTGGCTAAAACTAAACTAAAAATGGGAGAGTAAAAGCTGAAGAAAGCAAGATTGAAGACCCCCTCACATATATATAGCTTGGTCCCTCTTGTGAAGCCTTTTAATTTCATTTTGTCCTTTTCTTTATTTTGTTTTTTTCTTGTTTGTATTCTTTCCAAAGTTTTGTTTACGAAACAAAACTTGCAATTAATGTTTTGTTCTTTAGCCAATTCAATTCAAACATTGAATTGATACGTATCTTTTCCTTTTGCAAGGTGGCACAAAATTGTGACCATCACTTGCCACCTGCCTATGCTGACTCGTTATGCTTTTTGGGCCCGCAGAGTGGGTCCATGTGGTGTGTCCAGTGACGGCACTGATTTTGGCGTTTTTACAAATTTTTGTCTTTATGTAGAGTTCATCGCCATGGTTGCTCTGGCAGTTCACTAGCCAAAAGTCCGCGTCCAGGTTTGAAAGATGTGAGCTTTGGAAGTTTACTACTTCTTTACATGTGGACCCATTCTGCACTGGTTTTGTTCCTTTAGAAACTTCGGCTCTAGTCAGGCTTTGTTAGGCTTCACTGGGGCTGAGTGGGAAAACTTCAAGAATTCCAATATTTTCGTACTTCGATGCATGTTTTATTATCATATTCACGTTAACTGCGAAAACCTGCAAAAGTACGAAAATATAATTATTTCATAATTATTAAACACATAATTGACCAAAATGATATGTCTCTCGGGGTTTAATATTACAGTTTTGGGTGCTTATCAGTGAACAGTTCTCATGGAACAAGCAATGCCACCAAGCGTTCTCTACTCTCAAGGACTATTTGTCAACACCACCTATACTGGCAAAACCAATTGATGGTGAAACGTTGGGGCTGTACTTAGATGTATTTGACTTCACTATCAGTTCAGTTCTCTTCAAAACGGAATAAAACACAAAGAAACCGATCTACTTCATAAGCAAGACATTGTTACCAGCTGAGAAGAACTATTCCCACATTGAAAAGGTAGTACTGGCATTACTTTACTCAGCAAGAAAGTTCAGGCCATACTTCCAAGCACATCCAATCAAAGTGCTCACCGACCTCCCACTAAAAAAGATCCTTCTTAAAGCTAACAAAATAACTCTCATAGCAATATAGGCAGAAGAACTCGGTGAACACCACATTGAGTTCACCCTAAGAACCTCTTAGAAGGGTCAGATCGTTGCAGATTTCTAAGCAGATTTCCCAGTTGACGACTTGAATTGGGAACCAGATATCGACACCACGACCTCTAAACAACATGATGCGTCGGTATGGTCACTCTTTGTAAATGGAGCTAGTAATCTAGGTGGCAGTGGAGTCGGAGTAGTCCTAGTGTCACAAGATGGCGTTATGGTGGAAAAATCAGTTCGCATTGATTTCGCGACCTCCAACAATGAAGCTAAGTACGAAGCCCTGATCATGGGGCTTCGCATGGCATTAGAACTCAAAGTTCAGGAGCTCTTGGTTTTTAGTGATTCACAACTGGTTGTCCGCCAGGTCAAAAATGAGTATACCACCAATGAAGGTAACCTTTCTAAGTACCTTCAAGTTGTAAATCAATTACTGCCTTCTTTCAAGAAAGTCACTATACACCATTTCCTACGGGAAGAGAATCGCCACGCTGACAGCTTGGCGTACCTCGCGACCCAAACACCGAACTGTGACCCTAGGAAACTACTTATCGAAGTAATTGATAGACCTGCTTACCAAAATGAGCAGGTCCTAGAAATCAGCGACATATGCCTACCCTCTGACACTCAGATGAGTCAAACATGGATGCAACCTATTATAGATTATATCCAGCTAGGCAAAGCACCAGCAAATCGCACCAAAGCCAGACAGGTTCAATACCAATTAGGTCGCTACTTCCTAGTAAATGACAAACTTTTTAGAAAGTCCGCCGGAGGACCCCATCTGAGGTGCATAAGCCCATAACAGGGTTAGATGATTTTCATAGAGATCCACAAGGGTAAATGCAGAAACCATGCAGGAGGTCGCTCTTTGGCTCATAAAGCGATCTCACAAGGATACTTCTGGCCAAGAATACAGATCGATGCCAAGAAGTATGTACTCAAATGCATTAAGTGCCAAACATTTGGCCATAATATCATCTAGCCAGCTCGAGAACTCATTAACATTGCCATCCCTTGGCCATTTCACATGTGGAGCTTGTACATCATAGGTCAATTCATCCCACATAAATGCACAGGCTTTCGGTTCGTCCTAGCGGCAACTGATTACTTCACCAAATGGGTGGAAGCGATCCTCCTAGCTCATGTCAAAGAATCTCATGTCAGAAGCTTTATCTAGACCAATATCATTACCAGATTTGGCCTCCCCCACACATTGGTAATGGACAATGGCTCCCAGTTCAAGGGCAAAATAGATAAAGAGTTTTTGGCTAAGTGGTAGATCGTTTATGCGTTTTCCACTCCCAAGTGCGCTCAAAGCATTGGTCAAGCAAAAGCCAATAACAAGGCAATTCTAGAGAACTTAAAAAAGAAGATTGAAAAGAACAAAAGCCAATGGCCAATGCAGCTAGAAAACATTATATGGGCTTATAGAACGACAACTCATTCTAGTACAGGCAAGTTACCATTCTCACTATGCTACGGTACTAAGGCCGTCATTCTTACCGAGTTGACAATTACAACGACTCGATCTAAGATCATCGAATCTGGTCAGAACGATTCAATCCTTACTCAAGAGATCGACTTACTTGAAGAATGACGCGACCTAGCAACCATTCGAGTGGTATCCTACCACCAAACTCTGAGAAAGACATACAACAAGCGAGTAAACCCTCGAAGTTTCCAACCTGGCGACTTAGTCTTGAAAAAGACTAAAGATGACTCGAAACTGGCACCAACATGGGAAGGCCCTTATATCGTAGAACGAGTCATGGGCAACAGAGCGTACTGGATCAAAACTCAAGATGGACAGGCATTACCACGTCCTTGGAATACTTTCTTATTAAAGAAATTTTATCAATAAAAATTTTATTTACATGAGTTCTTACTCTTATCACTATACACATAGTTCTTGTTTGCATCAATGCACAGGAGCCTCTTAATGTTAGAAAACATATGCAAAGCTTGCTCTATTAAAGCAGAACGCTTACTTGAACTAAAACGCTCTCCAAAGCTCAAACGTTCTCTATGCTAAAATGCTCAATCGAGCTCACAGGCTACATAGCCTTAATATTTCTCATTATTTGAAGACCTACAATTATAGGATTAACTCAGTGCAGAATGCTATATATAGCAACTAGAACGATTATTTGAACTAAAATGCTATCCTGAGCTAAAACGTTCTCTACGGTCAAACGCTCACTCGAGCTTACATGCTACATAGCTCAAACACTTCTCATTAGTTGGAAACCTACACTTCTAGGGTCAACTCCATTTAGAATGTCCACTAAAAGCAACATGTTTACACAGGCTAAAATAATCATTGGAGTCAAACACTGACTCTAGCCCTAAGAGTTATGTAACAACACGCTTACCTAGGAGTGTAAAAAAAACCGTTGACCCATCATCCGATAGGGTACCCGGTCTTCACCCGCCACCCAAACCCGCACCGACCCGAAAACAAACCCGCCCCGCCCCGCCACCATTTTTATGCGGTCGAGCTATAGGTGTAGGTTCTATGCTCAAACCCGACCCGTTAAGCTGCCCGCGACCCGTACCGTGTTAAAAGTCGTTGACCCAACCCCGTTGACCCATACAATTTCAATATTCTAACTCTAATATTTTTGTATTCTGTTTATATTTTCTTTTAATTTTTGTAGAAATTTGAGAAATATGAACACAAACTTATGAGTTAAACATCAATTTCAAATATTTAAATTTGAACATTATATATCAAAAGTTCAAATTCAACTTTCAAATTTTGAAGAAGATGAATCATTCATCCTTGCATTAATTTTTAATTCTTTTAGTTTATATTTTATTGTTTTGTACCATAGATCCTTGCTCCCATCTTCATTTTATCATACTATGGAAAATAATCAATTTACAAATAGTAAATCATGATAAACAAGTTTCAAATTTATAGATATAGTTTTGGGTTCAAGTTCAAGTTTTTTTATTTTTGTTTATTTTTTATTGATTGATTCTATTTTTTTTCTCTATGTTGTGAATTGGAAATATATTACTTGCAGAATTAGAAAGTTTTTTTTTGGTTGAAATTGGGTTAAAATGTTAATTTCCACCCGAACCCGCCCCGTAGCTAACCTAACAGGCCGGGTGATGGTACTAAGACATAACACTTCAACCTGCCCCACCCCGCCCCATCAGGGACCACTGGATTTGTATCCCCTAGACCCGCACCAACCCGACCCATCACTATTTAACCCGCGGTTGACCTGGCCCGCCCCGTATTACACCCCTACGCTCACCTAAGCTCAAAGGCTCTCTAGAGTCCAAAGGCTCCCCTGAGTAGTATGCCCAATCGAACTCCAACGTTTCACAGCATCCTAAGTCTTCTTAGATGACGGGACATACATCTTTAGGTCAAATTCCTACCAAGATGTCAAAATAACATGCAACAAGCGTTCAAGCCAAAGTAAGATGATAAAAGCCCAAAACTGTAGTTTTAACCCCTTAATAATATTATATTTAGACCAATTATGTTTATAATAAATAAGAGTTAGTACTGTTTACGTACTTTTGTGTATTTCAGGTCTTGGAGTCAACTATGTGAAGAAATATGTCACTTTTGCAAGAGAAAGGAGCAATGGTTGTTGCTAAGAAGTTCTATGATTAAAGCCCAAGTTTCAAGGAGAAAAAGCATTACTAAAGCCAAGTCAAAGCTGAAAAGTTAAAGTCAATGCGGGCAGAAATAGAGTATAAAAGTCAATAGAACTTACGCAGGCCGTATCTTTGGACTCAGACCTCAAAATTAGGCCTATTATATGTCAAAACAACCGGCTCGGAAAGAGCTTTCTAATGGTCTTGGCCATGATCCAATCAGAAGAGTAAACGTAGATGAAAAGACTATTTCAATAATTTCCACTAGAGAAACCCTTTTTAGACTTAAGTAATTAGGTTTTGGGCTTGATTAAATGGCCCAAAACATTGCTCCAAAGCCCATGTACAAAATTGTAAACCTAGCCCTCTCCTATATAAAGAGGACTAAGGCAAAACTCTACTAACTTCTCTTCTCCCTCCCTATTAGTTAGAATAACTTCTCTTCTCTCTCCCATTAGTTATTTAATTTAGTCTAAACTTAGTTTTATGTTTTATTGGCCTAGCCACTATTAATACAATTCAAGTTATTCTTCAATACAAGTATTCTTTTAAATTATGTCTTATTCTTCTTATTATTTATTCCATGATAGTCTAATGAATCATAGCTAAATCTCCATTAGAGGGATTTGATTGAAGCTGTGATGAAGACTTGATGTGTTAGTATAGAATAGTTGTGTTTAAGAGTTTCAATTCTAGAGGATAGTTCATTCACCATGAGAATGGATTTCAACTTTCTCTCATACTAGAGATGCCATGAATAATTAGGGATAAAAAGACCTAACCTTTATATTAAACCTTGTATGAAACATAAAGATTAGGGTTGCAACAAACTCCATACTAGCATGTTAGGGATTAATCAAAGTGGATTTCAAATCTCCCTAATTCTTTCTTATATTCACATATTATTATTTAATTGTCATAGTTCAATTTAGAATATATTCAATCATAGTTATTGTCATATTAGTTATATTTAGAATAATTACTCTCAAGTTGTTGAATTGTTAATCACTAGTAGAATTAGTTATGTTCTAAGCAATTAGGAGTGAAATTAATTCTGACTCCAGTTTTATTATATGATAATCGAGAGTAGAAATTTGATAACAAAAGTTTAAGTAGTTTTTACTCCTGCCTAGTTTAATTAGCTAAATAGGAGTAAAAATTTATTTTAGATTTATCAAATGGCACCGCTGCCATCTTAGTTGTCATTAGAATCTAGTTTTAGTAGCTTTTTCAATTCTACAAATAGCTCAATTCACCCACCCACCCTATTGTTAAAGTTTCTAACTGTGTTTTTTTTTTTTTTTCGAAAAAACAGAATTTTGCTCCTGGAAGTCTACTGAAATTTTTTGAAGTTGTAACTTGGAGCGTGCCCGCTCCCTATTTACACTATTTCTGAGCACACCCGCGCCCTTCCTTCTAGTAAGCTAATTTCAAGTTTTATTTCTAATTTTCAGGCCCAACCCATTAAGGAACCGCGTGAAGTTCTATTTCTAAAAAAATCACAGAGCGCGCACGCGCCCTTGCTGCTTTATAATTGAGCATGCCCGCGGCCCTCTGAAGAAAAGCTCGATATAAATAGGTTAGTTACAAGTCATTTTTTCGTTGGAATTTATTGTTTATTCAGTGTTGCAAGCATCCACAGGACAAGTAGGTTAATGTTAAATATGATATTCATAACCGTAGCAAGGAGGCCTTCAGGTTCTCATTCTTTCACTCCTCGTCTCTTCTGTCAAAGGAGTTTTAATTCTAGTATATCATGTTGTTGTTTTACTGCTGTTGGTGTTTCTTTCATATTGGACTTAGCATTGCATGAGATTAAGGTATGGTAAGAGAAAACCATCTAACGTTATCTATCATAAACGTCAACGCACACACCTATCTAGAATATCACACACTACACCTGCATCAATGGCTAAAAAAGTAGAGACTCCTCTCTTTAATTTTTACAAAGCCCTAAATGATGGCCCTAAGTCTTGCATCGTTCTTGCAGACCTAGTGGGGGATTTTTGAATTCCCTCGAATATTTTTAATTTGTTACCCGTTTTTCATGGTTTAGACCACGAAAAGCCTTATTAGCATATGCGTAGGATAGAACAATTTCTCACTACATTCCATCATCCTAATGTAGGTTCTGAACAAATTAAACTGAAGGTGTTTCCTTTCACCCTAGCCGATAAGGCGGCATCTTGGTTAACTGCCCAAACGCCTAATTTTGTGGACTCATGGGCCAAACTAGTTCAATTGTTCATGAAAAAATTTTACCCACCACTAAAGACAGATGAAATGATTCAAAAGATTAATGTCTTCTGCCAGAACTGTCATGAACCCTTTTTAGAGGCCTGGAACCAGTATACTAATCTTCTTATAGAGTGTCCACATCATAACCTTGCAGAAGACACACTTGTTTGTGCCTTTTTCAAGGGGCTTTCACATCATCTTAAAGAGGTTCTTGATATAATGAATGGGGGTAGTTTCATTAGTAAAGAAGCCTCAGAGGCTTATAGGTTTTTAGAAGATCAATCTAAGCATAATAATAACTTGCACTTTGGCGACATCCCCCTCTACTAATTCTTCTTCCACAGCCAAGGCTGCCAGTATGTTTGAGGTTAAACCTGATCATGAGCTTAGAACTCTAATCGAATCTCTTAAAAAAAAGGTAGAAGCCATTTCTATTCAACATAAGCCTACTCCTGTCATGAACACCAACTCTCTTCCATGTAACTTCTGTTTCAGTCTTGAGTATACCGACTCCTATTGTCCTCTTGTCTATGAACAACTGTCACAACCACCCGCCCAGCTAGATAATGTTTAATCCATTAATAGCCTTCCTAATGCACCTTGGAGACAAAACCCCAACTTCAATTGGCGTAGTAATCAACCAGTTACACCTCCGGAGTTTAATAATCAAAATGCTAGGCCAGCAAACAACTACAACCCAGCTCCACCAAGACAAGTACAAGGACAAGGTAATTATAATAATTATAATAATAATAGAGGTATCATCCCGGTTAATAACAACTATCACAACCCACCCGTTAATAATCAACGTGAGATAGTTCCTGTCACACCACCTGTAGCCGCTACACATTCACAACCGGATCATTTTGATGCATACATGCAAGCTCAACAACAGATTCTACAATCCTTTTAACAATCCATACAACAATTAACCCAAGATAAAGCCCAACAAAAAGGTGTGTCTCCAGGTCAAGCTATACCTAATCCTAAAATGCCAAACACAGCCTTTAAAGTAACTGGTAATACTAGTAACGAACATTTAAATGTAGGTGAGTTAAATGCCATCACCACTCTCCGTTCTAGCAGAGTGGTTGATAACGCCGTAACTATGCCCGTCGATACACCACCAGTGGTCATTGCAAATGAAAATTTACTAGATACCAAAATAGAAACTGAAGATCCTACCCCTGTAGAGGTACCAGTTAAACCACAACCTAAGAGGAAAGCGGCCAAGGATAAAAATCCTATTGACCTATATGCTAAATATAGAGAGAAACCACCGTTTCCCCAGAAACTAGCCATGTTAAAAAAGGATACAAATTTTGATGAGATTAGGGAAGTTTTTAAAAATCTAACAATAAACCTATCTTTTCTTGAAGCTATTAAAAAATTACCATAACATGCAAAGTTTCTAAAAGAGTTATGCACTACTAGGTGGAAAACAAACATTCCAAAAGACACCTTTTTAACTGAACAATTTCCTACTCTATCTGAACATAATGGAATCATTAAGTACAAGGATCCTTGTCGTACTACTGTGCAATGCACCTTAGGAGATACTCACATGACCACTGCTCTATTAGACCTGGGGGCGAGTGTTAACTTACTCCCTTATTATTTATATAAATAAATAGATCTATAAGAGATGCAACCAACTAAAATGACATTGCAATTAGCTGACCGTTCTATTAAGTATCCTAAAGGTGTTGTTGAAAACGTGTTTGTTAAAGTTCAAGATTTTTACTACCCAGCCGACTTCATTATCCTCGACACAGAAGTCGATAGCGACTCTATTCCTATCATCTTAAAGCGTCCCTTCTTGGCAACCACCAATGCGCTCATAAACTGCCACGATGGTTTGATGTCCATGTCCTTTGGACGCCTTTCTGTTGAGGTGAATGTTTTCAAAATGATGAACAGTTACCAGATACGACTTTCGATGGAGAAGTTAGCATGATCGAGAGCTTAGCTCAAGATTATTTCAACAACACATTTCCTGAGAATCAGATGCACCAATTCTTTTCCTTCGGAAGTTTCAACTTCGATGATGACTCCCTGGACGTAGATGAAATCGAGGAAGATTTCCTTCGACTCTTTTGCAACTCTTCTTTGCCACCTCACGAGTCCCCCCTATCAACATCCATTCACCCACCTCACATCCTAATGTCACTCATTCACCTTCCATCACTAATATTCCCCACTTTCCATATTTTCAAAGGAACCTTGAGTTTTCACTTGGCCCTCTTGCTTCTCCTGTGCTTCATGATTTTCTAAACCCTTTTAGTAAGAAAATACTACCCAAGGACAAGCCACCTGACCCTTTCATTTTTAGATGTGTGATTATACCAACCCACGCCACCAATGAGTTTTGTGTTAAACCCACATTCTCATTTTTTCCATTCCTTCATTCTAAAACTTATCCATATCCCACATATTTTCCACAACTATCCATTTTATCATGATCATTCACTTGGCCACCCTTTCGTTGGAGGAAAAAGAAGAAATTGCATGCTAGGTTAGGTTCTAGATCCATTAGTATTCACTATCATTCCGCTACACCACGTCATAGGAAATCTTGGTGCCTAATTCTGTTTGGGTTTGTAGTCCGTGTTAATTATTTATGGACATACCCGCAACTCTTTAGATTGTTGATATATGGTAAACTGCATGTCAATACAAGTTTTAGATAAAGTTTCGGGAATCTGACTTTAAAAGACCTACGTTTAAAACAAAATTTCTAAACCCTGTTTTCAAAAATTTGTTTGGGGGTGGAATGTTTAGTCTTTCCATTCTTGATCACTTAACTTCATATTCTTATCCCATCCTCATCTTGTGGCTAGTTTCATTGTATTATTTTTAAGAATATTTTCCTATTTTAGTAATTTTTATTCCCAGTTGTTTAAGTAGTTAATATTGGATTATGCAAGTTGGTTGTTATTTGAATTTTAAGTTGGTTCAATTTTTGTCCAAGCATGTTATCTATTTTTAATGAATCCCACCTTCCCAACTTGTTTGGGGGTGGCATTATTTGTTTAGCATTGTATTTTACCATATCCACATGTTTTTGGAATTAATATTGCAATGTTTAAGGAATATAGTTTATATGAGCATCCTGCTAATATAGTATAGCTAGAATTAGCTAATGTTGTTTGGTGCAACCTCAAGGGTTAGAAGCATTAAGTTTGCTATTTTGATTCCATGCTTAAAAACCATATGGAATTGGTGCTGAGTCTGCTCTCGGCTGTTTTTATTTTGGTTTTAGCAACCCTTTTCTTATTCCATCTCTTTCCTTATCAATTTGGGAACCTTTGTTTAAGAAACTAGTGCTCTATAAATACATGGCACGCCATATACTTCACACTGCATCTCTCATATTCATACCATAGGTCTTGCTCCAAGCATGCACGCTCTTATTTTGCACTAACATAGAGCACGCCCGTGCCCTATTTCTAGTATCGAAAATTTTCCTTTTGTCATAAAAGAGCGCGCCCGTCCTCTGACATAAGCCATTCTGAGCGCGCCGCGTCCGTACTTCAACATACCTCCGGTTTTTTTTTTCTGGGGTTTTCTACAGTCACTTCCAGGAGTTGATTAGTGAGTTTGTTTGCTATGAAATATCCTTAAATCATACCAGAGCAGTCCTTTGAAGAATTGCTCAAGAGTGACATTTATGGGTACTGGTTCCGCAACTTGATTGTGCAGTCAGGATGGTAGCCTCTAATGGTAAGCGCTAATGATTCTTATTCTCCTGCACTTGCTGCTTATTTCTATGATAATTGTAAGTTATTTTATCTACCAGATGGCAAACAAGTGTTTTCTGTCGACATTGATGATAAAATAATAGATTTAAGCAAGTTCTTGTTAGCCTTTGCTATTGGACTTTCTATGCCTGCTGCCCAAAACTCATGGGGCTATATGGCTGATAATATGTACATCTACAACTATGAGTATTTGCATGAGACCTATGGGGCGGGGATTTTTCTTGTAGAGGACCAAGGGCAATATAACGTAGCTCTTGGTAGCCTATCCCTTAACATAGACATTATTATGTTCTTTATAATGCTGAATATCTTAGGGGAATGGCGTTTTTCTTCTGCGAATAACGCTACTTGTGACATCTTCCTTGCTCTAGCTGAGGGACGTATGCTCTATGACCTTCCCCAGACCTTAGTGTCTAGTTTAGCACGAGCCTATAGTATGAAGCATAAGTACCTTCTTATGCCTGTCTTATGTCTGTCTTGTTTTGTCGCATAATGTTATGTTTCTTTCTTGAGTTCTGTACCCGTTTCATGGATTGGGTTGGGGTTGGCATTATGAGACCCACCAATTGCATTATATGCTATTTCTATGCTATGATTTGGCCGGGGTGGAGGCTACAACCTAATTGGGTTGCCCTTTACACCCCATCCGACCAAGTGGTGCTTAACAGGTTAGAAAAGGTAGATGATAAATGGCGTGAGGTCTAGCAGATTATCATGGCTTGGCAGGACACAAATGAACCTCACTTCTTTATAGAAGGGGAGGACAACGCTTAGTGCTGGATATAAGGTAAGTTTTACTTTCTGTTAGTGTCTGCTTATGTTCCAAGCAATTTAATTTTTATTATTCCGATAACTGGTGGAACTCATATAGGAGTTGCGTCTATTTTTCTTTACTTATATTATTATGTTCTAAATTTGTTTTGCAGGTGCTCTAAAATATTCATGTGTTTCCATGGTATTTTATATCCTTCTTATTTTTATACTTTGAGGACAAAGCATATTTTTTGTTTGGGAGTGGCATAGAATCACACATAATTTAAGGCAACTATTAGGATATATATATATATATATATAATATGCACTTTGCTTTCTAGTAAAAAAATAATAAAAAATATTTATGCTATGCACTTAGGAATATTGGTATTGTTTCTTTTTCTGTGATGATAGTAGTCTAGAAGTTTCACTTTAACTCTTAAATTAGAATAGTTTTTAGAAACTTAGGTTAATATGTAGATAATAGTCATTGCATCTTTCTATAAATATATTGCATAAGCATCTATGTTTGTATTGACAGTAAGTTTTTGAACCTTGTATGAAAACATAAAGATTAGGGTTGCAACAAACTCCATACTAGCATGTTAGGGATTAATCAAAGTGGATTTCAAATCTCCCTAATTCCTTCTCATATTCACATCTTATTATTTAATTGTCATAGTTCAATTTAGAATATATTCAATCATAGTTATTTCCATATTAGTTATATTTAGAATAATTACTCTTAAGTTGTTGAATTGTTAATCTCTAGTAGAATTAGTTATGTTCTAAATAATTAGGAGTGGAACGAATTCTGACTCCAGTTTTATTATATGATAATCGAGAGTAGAAATTTGATAACAAAAGTCTAAGTAGTTTTAACTTATGCCTAGTTTAATTAGCTAAATAGGACTAAAAGCTATTTTAGATTTATCATAAGACAAAGCAAATATGCATTTCATAAGTGAAAAAAATGAATTGCCTGAACATACTCAGGAAACCAGTTCTTTAAAGTCTACCGAACTGCCACTTATATGGAAACCAGTTCATTCAGATCTAAAAAATAAAGCGGTAAATAAAGCAAACTGCCCAGGTTACCCCAGGTTATCAGCTCTTAATGTATCTAGCCCATGCCATACAACTAATAATGAGGCAAACTGCCTGGGCATTCCTAGGAAACCATCTCTATTGTATCTTAAACACTTTCAAACAACATTACAAATCCAAAGAACAAACAAAAGCCTCAAAAATTTCAAAGACATAGAAGGAATAATGCAACATTGTTCAAAGGCTACGTCTGCAACAGATCTAGTTCGTCAGGAGTAGCAGCGTCACCATCAACGAGAAGAATGGTAGTAGAAAGAGTATTGACAACATCTTCAGTTTGCTCAGTAGGGACAACAATACTGGCAGATGGAGCATTACTATACTAGCATCTCCAGGTACGTCGATCACTGGTGCACCTGGAGCCCCACTTTCATGCTCTTCTTTCAATTGAAGATACATCTGCTCTACTTAGTCAAAATCTTGGCCCAAACCATCATAAGCCTACTGAGCCATCTGAGCAGCCGCTTTACAAGTTTTAGAGTACTCAGTTACAGAAGCCACCTTATCCTCAAGCTCTGCAATCGAGCCACTCATAGTCAGCTTATCCAGAACGGCATCATTGTACAATCTCTTCAGCTCATCTAACTCTTTCTTCTCTGCCACCTGAACATCCCTCACATTGGCCAGCTCATCTTTTACTTTCTCCAGTTCTCCCTTCTCAGACTTGCTTATATGAACCATCTGTTTTAGCTTCTGATAACCAGCTAGAAGTTACACAAAGGCAACAAGTGTTAAACAACTACTTACATAGCTAACCAACCATAAAAAAAGTTAAAAGACATACCAAACAATGGGCAAAATCCATCGCCCTCAGATTTTCAGCCAGGTCTTTACCATCTAAATCCTAATGATCACCATCCTGAATAACATCATCAAGCAAACATGCAGTAATAGGTGCAGATTTATAGCTACAATCTGATCTCTTCACTAGATGTTTCTTCCCAGACTTCGGGTTCACATAAACAAGGTTCTGATCCAGACCATCACCCTTCTGGGAGGTCGTCTTGCCTGCTTCTGTGGCAACGGCTTTCCCCTTCCCTTTAGCACCTAATAGGGTTATATACTAAAAGCATTACTTTTGTATTAACTCTAATTCTTTATATTTTGAATGAGAATCATATGGGTAAATGTTATGCATATTATATATGTTATTAGTTATATGCATGTGTCTAATACTTTATGTTGTAGATGATATGGTGTGTGGTGACACATAGAAGATCATATCATCAGTTCCTTATAAAGTATAAGTAAACGTTCACAACCTAGATGGATTTGGACAGACCATTGGTAAGATTATAGTATAATCTGGTATTAGTCTATCTTGACTACAGGATTACACTAGTACACTTTGTGTGTATTGAACAAGACCAAGTGAGGTTGTTTCTCTTTATACTGATTATATAAGAAAACAAACACCTCTGTTATTATGGATGCTTGTCCTCTTAATCCGGATATAATAACGGGCACTTATGTGCATTGTACATTGCTTTAAATCATCAATGAGTGAGATTCATTTATGAATCAACAAACTCGATGGATTGGGTAATGACATTGTATGTAAGGTGTGCTGTTGATTATAGAAGGAATCCATGACCCGTAGGAAGTCTGGTTGATGATGTCCCTTTGAGGAGCTCATAAAGATTGTCATGTAAACCCTGCAGGTGGATTTAATCCGACATGACAATGAGGTTGAGTGGTACTACTCAAGAACATAAGAAGTTGATTAATGTAGTTGTCAGTAACTTAACTACGGGCTTTCGATATCTTAAACATGGGGAGATCAATGAGCATATAATATGGAGCCCATAAACGTAACACGTAATTTGGGATTAGGGCGGTAGTGCAACAATGACTTTTAGTGGAATAAGCCATTTGTTGACGGACTTGGGCTGTGTATTCTGGGCAAACATGGGAAGCCCAAGCCCGTCAGGAGAGCTAACCCTGATTTCTCCTCATGGTCCCTCTTGTAGCCTATAAATAGAAACCTCTTTCTCTGGCCATTTTTCTCAAGGTTTTGCTCAAGAAAAGTAGATCCAAAATCGGTTCTAACTTTGTGAGTGAGAGAGGCCAAGAGAGAAAGAAGAGGTTGGAAGATCGTTGCCCACACAACGCCTATTATAAGGAATGGAATACAACAGAAGATCAAGAGGTTGCTGATTTTGTAGATCTTGAATTCTCAGAGATATCACAGTCGATCTAAAGGTATGAATTTCTAAACCAAACCGTGAACACCCTTTATTCCGCTGCGCATGGGTTTCCGCGGTTCGTAAATCATTCGGTGCGACCATAACAGTTCCTACAGCACCCACATCAGTAGTCAAAGCCAGCCCCTTCTCAAAACTATTCGGATCGAGTCCGCCCCTAGATCTCGAACTCCTCACCCCTAGTTTTGCTCAGGCAAAGCACCAGACCCACTCCCAGTAGAGCGTCCTGTGACCTTAGCTACCTTGGTGGCCCTAGGATAAGGTGCATCTGCTTTCCACTTAGCCAAGCTACTTGGCCGGTGAGGCACGAACCCAATCTCCTCTAGATCTAGAGGAAAGCCTTCCATCGTCCTCTCTAGTGGAGTGATCCCAATGCCATCACCGCCACCTTGGACAGGTTGCCTTATCGACACACCCCCAGACCCAAAGGTCCCAGCTCCGCTGGTTGGGTGCCCATACCCAACACGGTTCTTATTCTTTTCTTCCCTAGTAATAATTCCAATGTTTTCCCTTTCTATTATCGACTCATTAGATGACTCACTATCAACTTGACCACAAGCTCACTTCTTTTGGTTCCTTCTCTTCAGCCGTATCTCCTGACCTCCCCTTTCCACAAAGTCGTTCGCTACTTCGGGCAGCCTTGATTGTTTCTGAGCTCGACTAAGCTTAGCGAACTTCTTAATCACTCCATGCTTGCTTCGCCTTGCGATAACGACCTCCGAATGACAACCAGTTCAAAGGTCAAGTCAATATAGGACTTATTTTTCAATAATACAACAAAGAAAATAGAAACATACTAGCAAAATTACAAACCCTAGTCTCAACACTAAACCCAGGGGCACAATAATTTCTAACCACCAACAACGACCTCTTTTCCTAGGGTTTATTACTAACCCAATCCAGGACGCTCGACTTCTTGGTTAGTGTCTTTAAACTAAAATTATTGGCCCTAGACCGCTTCACAGCAAGGTGCTCTACGACATCAGCGACCTCAATACGGTACTCACCACTCCCATTCAATAGATCAAATACCCTTAACAAATGCCACGTATTGCCAACGAACTGGCAGGGTGCTTTGTCACAAAAATTCAAAAAATCACAGGTTAACCTAGAGAACGGTAACCTCATCCCAGCCCTCAACTGTTCCTCACAAACGAGAACTCCATAATCTCTCGGAACGAACTCCGTACTAAAAACGTTCTCTACATAGCTCAGGTCATAAATAGCCAGTTCGCTGACTGTTATACCACAAGCTTCCCTTAACTCCACAAAACTATTTACAACGTTTCTATCTACAATCCTAGGAGGTAAACTGTTTCAGCAATAAACTGCTTCAACACAACGAGAGCAATGGTAAAGAACGCACTAAGAAACAGAGGAATTTGATGTTGGGGGAGATGAAACTGAACCAAGATAATGGCTGCCTACGTACCCAAGATCTATTATCTAGGGATCAAGTTTCCACGTAGTTCCTTATGAAAAATAATTTGGTATTTATATAGGTAGAGTACAGAGTCCTTGTAGCTCAAGTAATCTTGTTGCTTGAGTAATTGTGATAGAATATAACTGTCAACTGATAATTATCTTTTTGATAAGAAATGAATCTGGACATAAATCAATGTACATTAGTGGCAAGCCATGTGGCTAAAGTTCAGCCTTAGACACATGAGTTAATGGGCCTGTATATTGATCCATGATATTGCGAATTGGGCTTTAGCCCTGTTGATTAAACGAATAAAATGGAGACCCTACTAATGGGCGTTTACCGCGTGTGGGGTCTAACATCCCTCTTTTTTCATGCGAACAAAGTTCACATGGCAAAAAAGAGAAGAAAAAGCAAGGAAAAAATGGAATAAGAAAAAAGTGAGCATAGTGTATAACGAAGTATCATGCGAAAGGAAATAATAGAAAAATGGAGGCGGTGGCGGTTGCGCTGCTACAGTTGGATGTTGCGAATTGATCCTACCACTAGGAGCAACTTGATTGTTCAACGGTTCTTGCATTGGCCGATTTAAATTTTGAGGGTTGCGAGTATTATTAGCAGGAGGAATATGTCGACTATTTGGTCTGCTTCTTGTGCTTACCATCTTGATTGTTTCACGTGATAATGAATTCTAAAATCCCCACAGACGGCGCCAATTATGTTTCGGCAATAAACTGCTTCAACACAACGAGAGCAATGGTAAAGAACGCACTAAGAAACAGAGGAATTTGATGTTGGGGGAGATGAAACTGAACCAAGATAATGGCTGCCTACATACCCAAGATCTATTATCTAGGGATCAAGTTTCCACGTAGTTCCTTATGAAAAATAGTTTGGTATTTATATAGGTAGAGTAGAGAGTCCTTATAGCTCAAGTAATCTTGTTGCTTGAGTAATTGTGATAGAATATAACTGTCAACTGATAATTATCTTTTTGATAAGAAATGAATCTGGACATAAATCAATGTACATTAGTGGCAAGCCATGTGGCTAAAGTTCAGCCTTAGACACATGAGTTAATGGGCCTGTATATTGATCCATGATATTGTGAATTGGGCTTTAGCCCTGTTGATTAAACGAATAAAATGGAGACCCCTAATAATGGACGTTTGCCACGTATGTGGGGGTCGAAACACCGCCCCCTCTTTGTCATGCGAACAAAGTTCACATGGCAAAGAAGAGAAGAAAAAGCAAGGAAAAAATGGAATAAGAAAAAAGTACGCATAGTGTATAACGAAGTATCATGCGAAAGGAAATGATAGAAAAATGGAGGCGGTGGCGGTTGCGCTGCTACAGTTGGATGTTGCGAATTGATCCTACCACTAGGAGCAACTTGATTGTTCAACGGTTCTTGCATTGGCCGATTTGAATTTCGAGGGTTGCGAGTATTATTAGCAGGAGGAATATGTCGACTATTTGGTCTGCTTCTTGTGCTTACCATCTTGATTGTTTCACGTGATAATGAATTCTAAAATCCCCACAGACGGCGCCAATTATGTTTCGGCAATAAACTGCTTCAACACAACGAGAGCAATGGTAAAGAACGCACTAAGAAACAGAGGAATTTGATGTTAGGGGAGATGAAACTGAACCAAGATAATGGCTGCCTACGTACCCAAGATCTATTATCTAGGGATCAAGTTTCCACGTCGTTCCTTATGAAAAATAGTTTGGTATTTATATAGGTAGAGTAGAGAGTCCTTGTAGCTCAAGTAATCTTGTTGCTTGAGTAATTGTGATAGAATATAACTGTCAATTGATAATTATCTTTTTGATAAGAAATGAATCTGGACATAAATCAATGTACATTAGTGGCAAGCCATGTGGCTAAGGTTCAGCCTTAGACACATAAGTTAATGGGCCTGTATATTGATCCATGATATTGCGAATTGGGCTTTAGCCCTGTTGATTAAACGAATAAAATGGAGACCCCTAATAATGGACGTTTGCCACGTATGTGGGGGTCGAAACATGAACCACTAGAAGAAGATGCCATAGCAGAACTGGAATTACTCGTTATAGCTATTACAGATGCTGATCTCACTTCTACCTCCTCACTCTCAAAACCTACCGACTCTGTTATTACTTCATCAGATCGTGTGTCCTCTGAATCATACATGTTTACGTTGTTTTTTTTACCTATGAACAAAGACCTACACAGGAACACAAAGCAGCAACGAAAATGGCAGAGAAACTAACCTGGTACTCTAAAACTTTTGCAAAGTTATGAAAAATGAGGGAACGGTGGCTCTTCCGTTCACCAGCAGCGTTTTTGTGCAAAAACTTTTTAGTTCTCAAGGCAAGTCATGATTGCACTCAAAACCCTAGACGACATGTCACCTTATGTAGTTTCTTTTCGAATTCCACAAAATGAGGCGATTGCTATTACTGCTCACAACTGTTCACATCCTTACATGTGCTAAACAGGTGCTATCGTTCTCTCTCAGTAGATCGCTCCTCTGCACAAAGCGCCCTACTGAGATGGGGCTGTGTGAGGGAGTAATATTCACATCCAATGAATATCAAACACGTGTCTAGCATATACAGAAATACCAACTGACCTCGTATCCTCGTCCTCAGAGCTCGTTTCATAATGACTCGACTCAGGCAAGCAACCTATTCAACTCGTACCCAGAGTGATGTCACTGCCAACCGATCTCACATACCTGTCCTGCGAGCTCGCTTCAAAGTGACTCAAGTATAGTAAATGATATCACCCAGAAATGATCTCCATAGTGTTCAATCCTCCCATTCCATAACGGCTCGTAATGTATGTCTTTATTACAGCCATCAAGACCGAAGCTTCAGGCATGCTACATAATAAATGTCCTTAACTCGCCATCATGGTTCGCGAGTGACCTGAAGACCTGGATCCGACCTGACATAAGAGAGTGAGAGACGGGGTCACCTTGCCTATATAAACAGGATGAGGAACTACGTCTGACTTGATTCAAGTTCCCTATGAGAGAGCTTGATACGTAGGCAGTTCGTTCATACGAACTCGGTCAAACCCAATCAATCAACCCTTTCTCCCCAAATTGCCTATGTCAGTAAGGTTAAACAAATCTTAACCTTTACATTGTTAATGGAAGACAAACTTGTAATAAAGGAACCCAAAAAAAATCACAATACTGTGAGCATAAATAAATCAAAATGCACCTACCAAGTCCACTGATCCAATAATCCATTTAAAGTGAAATGCTGAAATGCATTGTCTGTATCCTCCCTTTGTGGGTACTTGGTAATTCTAGTCATTTTGAGCACATTGCATCTGATAATGACTACCTCTTGTAGGTGCCGATTAGCAGAGTCGGTAAAACCTTTGGGTGATGATACTAGAGGTCTGGGCTCGAATCCCGCTAGCATAAAAAAGTTACTAATCTCATTTAAAGCAGGCTTGCCAAGCAAAAAAAAATAATGACTACCTCTTCATAATTTTGTCTCATATTCCTCCTGTTGCTATTGTGAATTATCAGACACAATGTTTGTCTAGTGCAAAATAAGTACCAATCTCATATTCCCATGTAAAACTCAACAAACACGCATATTAATGGTTTCACAGAAAATTAAAGAAAAGAATATTACTTAAGAAATATGTTATATTCAATTAGACGATTACAACCCAAAAAAGGGACAATAGAAAAAGAGAACCGGCTATCTACTCAGTAGTAGTTTAATAGCTGGAATTCAAAGAAAGTTGGCCAACTATGTAGACATTTGGTAGTGATTCTACATGAGCTGCTACTAATGCGGCTCATCTAATAATATTGCCATATTTGTTTACTAAATGCTGGCATTAGTTTTTACAATTATCCTATTAGTTCTAAATTTAATTTACGTACTCCATGTTAGCACAAATTTAATAGTGTTTAAAGGATCATGAATCACGTATTATTTCACATAATATGAAGAATATAAATAATGCATCAATAAAATGTTGTACCTTAATCCATAACAAAAATAATGTGTAAAATCCGATAATGAACAACAAATCACTGTTTCTCTTCTAATACCTTTATAAGCTTTAATGTGTTGATTGTTGTAGTAGTGGAGAAATATGGGGTTTCACCACTCTTATATAAAGGATGGAGAGAGGACAACGGTTTCAAAGTCTTTTAGTCTTCCACTTTCCCATAATTGGTGGAGTAAGTCATTTAACCTTCTTTTCTTAATTAGCCAATGCAATTAAGACATGAGTAGTAATAGGATATATATTTACTTAAGGAGTAACCTACACATCAATTTAGAAACCCATACTGTATAAAGATTTGACTTGATGACCACTTTATCGAGAATAGGATATAGTGGTCTTTGGACTATTATATCATATCTTACATTCTCCCACTTGGTCTATATGACAAAACTATATAGTGATTTTATTTTATAAAACATTTTGTAAAACAACTCGTGTAGGTTAACAATATATAAAACAACATAATTGCGTTTTGAAAATATATCCAATACATGCCTTTACATCATTTGGTTATCATAATATCATTATTAAACAAATTACTAATGTGAATCATGGCAGTATTATGTCAAATATGCACGAGTGCTACATATTTCCTTCCATATACCACGTCACTAGCAACTTGCTTAATATGATCCATAAGTGAGAAGTTAGGGAAAAATTTTATTGCCTATTAGTGTCCAATAATAATATTTTGTTTCATTCATAATAAGTGCATGCTCCCACTAATGAAACATAAATGATAGAAACATGATAATTGAGCTCTTTAGGTATTCGATGAAATAAACATAAAATATCAATCCAATTAACCATCATAACGTCATGGGTTATATCAAATACTCTTATTGTCGACGTTTCATAATTGTTCGTGTTTGATAGAAACCGAATGGTTAATGGATCAATTATCATAAGTTGGTGCTATTATCATCAGTATACACCCAATGTTTCTACAATCCATAAGTGTTCTCCAAATCCAATCTTGAATTGCATATAAATTTTGGGTATAACTCTTGGAGAAGATAGGGTGCAACATAAGTTTTAGCAACTTGGCAATAATGTAAACAACTAATCCAAGCTCTAAGATAATATGCACATTATATATCATAAATTGTGACCTCAAAGCAAACCAAAAACTCAGCAGTAGCAAGATAATCTGTCTGATCTGAGTTTAAATATTCAATCACGGGAATATGTGATAAATCATCATAAATGTGAGCAGATAGTCACCTATTCATATAAAGTACGTTAGTAGTTGAATAAATCAATATAGATAATCTATAAGGAAGTTTACTAAGATATATATGCTTTCTGAGATAACTCCATAATTTGTCTCTTCAATATTATTAGTTTTGTGTAATAAACCAAAATCACAGTTGATTAGTGTAAAAGTCATAAACATACGAGACTGAAATTATAAACTAACTCCCACTAACCTTCAAGTATATACATTGCTAAACAGTGTTTTCTATGCAACTGAAGGAATTAATGATATCGTTAAACTTAAGCTATCATTGTGGGAATTTTGTTTAAGTTCATACTACGACTCTTACGTTTGCAATACTTACATAAATTTTGATGAAGGAAGGCAATTTTACATATATTTGGTGTAACTCAAAATTAAAATGAGCCACCTACCTAGCCATGATGATTCTATATAGAGTCATTTTAGGATACAAATAGAGACTCATATAGAAAATAATAAACACCTTTCTTTAAGATGGAATCTTTAGAACAAGTTCATCATTATTTCTCTCAATATTGCATGTACTGTCGAGCTTAGTCTTGAAGCTAGACTCAATGAACTTTCTTGTATCCTTTAGGCAATTCGAGAAGATCTTAGATATTCACGTTTATTATTTGAGCTCACAGTCAATTTAACTGACTACATCTTCAATATTAATTCAATGATAAAAAAAACTCAAAATAAAATCCTTCCAAATTCTTGCATAACCATTCCAATGAATCTTCCAAAAGCAAGCTTCAAATCACGCAACATAACTTGTATTCTTCAAAATGCACTAACCTTTGAAATGCAACCTCCAGAATCCAATTATGTGCAACTCTCTTTAATCAATCGACATTCCTATAGCAGAAACAAATGAACATTTGAAGCTACGAAAAAAAACAACAACCATACTTATAAATAAACAATTAAAAATGCTTATTTTACCTTAAGAAGAAGATGAATAAGAATCAACCATAACTCATCTTGAAATTTAAAGAAAAACTCATGTGTATAAACATTAACCATGTGTACCAAAAAGCTATGGGGCATTTTCATTTTTGGTTTCTCAATCATATCTTTGTTAGCTGCCATTAATTCTTCATGACGTTGGCGCACAAGTCTCCTACCAAACTGAACCATAAAATCTACCAAAGAATTTTCTTTTGAAACATACATTTTGAAAAATGAATGAGCGATTTCCGCTCGTTAACTACTTGACATACACGCAGAGAAGATGTGATTCACATGTGAAGGCACCCACTGTGATCGGATTCCATACATAGACTCCAACCACTTGTTCTCATGTAAACCACTCCTCCAAAGAATATCATTCCACTTCAAGTCAAACGCATCTTTCATCTCAGATCTCCATATGTAATTTGAAAACTCAGTGTAGTACTCACTATATATAACTGAATCTATTTTCTTTGAAAATTTCATCAGTATGTGCCAGCTACAGTACCTGTTCACAGAGTACCCAAAGCTTCAGTATGTAAAACAAATAAAAAAAATAACATCTACAAATTAATTATAAATAATAATAATAAGACTAAGAAAAAACTTGTGAAAAGTAGTTGGAAGAGTTTGAGAAATGGCTTTTGTCATTGCTAGATCTTGATCTGTAATAATCATCTTTGGAGGATCGCCTGGCATAACTTCTAAAAATTGGTTGAACAACCAAACAAATGATTCTATGGTCTCATCACATAAAAATGAACAAGCAAAAATAACTGTCTGACCATGATTATTAACCCCAAACAGCGGTGCAAGAATCAATCTATACCTATTAGTGTTGCACATAGTATCAAAGATAACAACATCGCCATAAAATTTGTATGCTCATCTTGAGGTCGCATCAGCCCAAAAACATCGAGTAATTCTCTGTTCATCATCTGTCTCAATTTTAAAAGTGAAAGAAGGATTCCTCCATTGTTCCAATTTTAAAAATTCGTGAAACATGTCTCCATCATGGCCTTTCTTCTCTTTATGCTTGTCCCTTTCCTGGTTATTTAAATCTTTCTGTATAAAACCAATAGTTTCTATCCCTCCGGACTGAACTCTAAGAAGACTGAATTGTTGATGTTGTGGTATGTTTACCCTGCTAAGTTGTTGCGTTAAGCATTTTTGGGCACGAGAAACACCACGGTGAGATCTTAGAAGATGTACTCTACGTGGGGGTCGACAACGGGTGAGAATGCCCTTCAATGAATAAACTAACAACAAATGTCCCAAAAATTTTCACCACATCAACTTTTGCTTTACAATCTTCTTTTATATTGCCCCTACGCCTTTTCATATCAACGTCCTCTATTTCTGAACTTTTTCCTTGCTTGTAACACACGTATTCCTTTCTTACACATTCACCATCTTTCTTCCTATCAGACCAACTACGAACATTTAATCCAACGACTTTGGCATATGTATTGTAGAAAATGTAGACATCATCAAGTGAGTCAAACTCTTGTCCTATTCTAGGTTTGGCATCATTTGATACTTAAGGATTGTAAACCTGATTAGGTTTTACACCTACACTCTCACTCTCAATTTCGAAATCCTCATATTCCATATCAATGTAACCTGAAAAAAGAAAAGAAAATAAGAAGGTATATCAAACACAAGTTCAAATAAGCGCTATGCAACATTAAACTAAACAATATATATGTTTTTTTTTAATTACTGATACTTGATAGTATAAATAAATATAGTACTAGTAACACTTCAAAATGATTAAAATTATCCGACACTAAATATTCCTAGGGAATAACCAACTCAACCAAAAAAGTATTTTAGTCAGTGTGTGTGTGTGGGGATCTTATCTTGTGCACCATACCCAATGAAGGCAGACACTTGAGAAGGTGACTACGGAACCCAAAATTCTACTAATGGAATATCCTGGATGAGTTTATGGCAGAGAGGCCCTGAGAGTCGGGAACACAGAGTATTAGAAACTTTTGGAAAATTCCACATTCTTGTAATATTCCAGTTATTAACTGTATGTACCTTTTTATTTTTTTTGCATAGCCAAGAGGTTGGCAAGTTTTGATTCCAACTCTCATGTCAGGAGTAACAACTACAAGTCTCTTCTCCACCATGGTTCACATATTTGAAAAACATACAGCAGAATGAAATAGTGAAAAGATGTATAATCACTGATACTAGAGCTAATCTTTAAAACACAAATACAGGACTGACACATTTTCAGATATACACAGGGACCTATCTACCTAGCTCAGAAGAATTTTTCTCATTGTTGTTTCATGGTGTCAATCTCCTCAACACTTAAACTTAATCATCCTTTATTAGTTGATACAGTTACTCTCTTTTGATATTGTAAATTAAAATGTTATATCCTAGTTGAGTTCAAATAAAAGATACAACATTATGTGAAGAATTAAATCAAACAATTCATAATTAAATCAATAAACCAATAGCTAGTTATTCTTATAGGAATTGTTATTTCAGAATGAATATTTCTACAAACCGTGAAAACTACGCACAGCGGAATTAATGGTTCTCACGATTTGGATTGGAAAACATACCTGTAAATCCAGTTATGATAACTTTGAGAATCCAATAGCTATGAAATCTGAAATCAACCTCTTGATCTTCTATTGTATTCCTATGTACAGAGTGGACGTTGTGTGGGCAACGATCTTCCAACCTTTTCTTTCTCTCTTGGCCTCTCTCACTCACAAAATTGGATCCGATTTCTGGATCTATTTTTCTTGAGCAAAACCTTGATTTTTCTTGTGTGTGTAAAAACGGCCAGAGAAAGAGGTTTCCTTTATATAGGCTACAATAGGGACCATGAGGAGAAATTAGAGTTGGGCCTCCTGACGGGCTTGGGCTTCCCATGTTCGCCCAGAACACACGGCCCAAGTCCGTGAACAAATGGCTTATTCCACTAAAGGCCATTGTTGCACTACCTCCCTAATCCCAAATTACGTGTCAGCATTTATGGGCTCCATATTATATGCTCGTTGATCTCCCCGTGTTTAAGATATCGAATGCATGTTTTACGGTGATGAAATTCGGTGTGGTGGTAGTGGTGTGGTGGCGGTGGTGTGGTAGAACAACCTCAACAACGCCGAATTTTGCCAGAGCAAGTCTTTACTGGCGACCACTTCTTGGCATTTTACGGTGATGAAATGGTTAGTAGAGATTGGAATAGCTTGTGGTACTCGATCGACGACTTTTACCACGAAGAGTTAGTCCGACGGTTTTACAACACGAGGGAGTTGGAGGGGAATCGAATTTTTGTTACGGTGGCAAAGAGGAGGAAAGAAGTATCTGTTGGGTTGTTGGCTGAGATTCTAGGCATTCCGCCTAGAATCCATCTTGATGCCACGTTATAGGAGTCCTAATATACTGGGGTAGAGCCTTTGATGCACGCGACTGTTACCGAAGGGAACTACAATGTGAGCTCATATTGTGTTCGCCAGGCATCCCTCAGAACCAACCACCGGGTCAGTAGCTCGATGGGTGGTAGGAATGTCATAGGGAAGGAGAAGGTCACGACATCGGTCCGAATGCGTTCACGTTCTATGGATACTCCGAGCGTAGTATGAGTTCTACGTATTTTGGAGTTTTTGCTTAACATGATTAGGGGAGTGGGGAAGTCTATTGCACCTCTCCTATTTTGATAACCAAGATCATCTTTGAAGTTGAGAGCTGAATTCGACTCCGGCGTCGATAGGATTTGCCTCACCCGACACGAAAATCCTCGTATTTATACCGAGTGTATCCAACGAGTTTGGAGGTTGCCTGAGGATATGGTAGTCGATGAGGAGGGCGCGGAAATGAGAATGACTTCGGAGGATGAGGAGGACTTGACATGTTTTGATCTTCCGATGCCTTGGAGAGGTGTTGGTCGATGCGTCACGAGCAGCATGGCTGTGATTCATCGTGGCATCGTTCCCTCAATACTATTTCGCGAAGACCTTCGGACTCGGCACAGCTACTATGCATCATAACTTCGAGATTCGTACCCAGTGCGAGGACGAGCGGTGGGAACAGATGGGGCTGAGCTGGAATCTCAGCGCCAATTCCGCGTTGATATGCTTGCACGCTTCCCACCCCACGGGAGTTCTTCTGAGGATACAGCTGTGAGGCACGAGCGTCGTCGTTGGAAGATGCAGGGAAATGACCCATCGGGAGCTCAGGAGCCACCTCTTGAGCATGTGCCCTCCGCTACCAGTAGCGACGTGTTTAGGGATTCTATAGATTGATATTTGATGTTGTTAGTTATTATTGTTGTTATTTATTTTTAATGTAAGTTTTAAATTTTGAAGATTTGAATTTTGTAGTGAAATGTACTTTGAATGAAAAACTTAATATAATGTGGTTATTTTCATTGTGCGTGGTTGTTTCATATTGATCCCACCTTCCTAAATTGTTTGGGGGTGGTATTATTTATTCCAGCATGATTTTTATATGACCCTCATTTCTAGAAGTTATTTCGGAGTTAGGGTGAGAATATTGCCGATATGGGCATATCTATGAATAAATATGGGGTAGGATGAAATCTCGATAAGTTAGGTAGTTTTATCCTAAATTCAACCTAAAAGATACTAGGGTTGTTTTTAGAATCAAGAATATGAGTTGTTTCCGTTTCGGGTTTGAAAATTTTAGTATTTCCGAAAATTGCCGTAAAAGCTTTTTGGCAACTTCCCGATTCGTTTTAGCAACTTAAAACCTATAAAAACTTCATTCATTCTACACTCACAACCCACACTACACCTAACTTCCATCTCTCACCTTTCACTCCCACGTTTCCCGTTGTTCTTCACCATTTTCACAAATCAAGACCTCGGGCGCTGCGCCTCTGATGGAGCTTTTTACCCCTGCTAAGCCATTGTCAAAATTTTACACTTAGCACCTCTTCCTTAAGAGGAGCGCACCTGCTTCAAAACACTATGAAATCCAAAACACCCGAAAGACTCTGCTGCCGGGCGAGCTGCATTCCTGCTTCTAACCTCCGTAGACCATAAATTTCCAGTTTTCTGGGTTGTTGTTCTGGATCGATTCGCAGCTGTTCGGAGGGTCGCTTTGAGATGACATCTCCTACAATAATACCAAAATAGTCTTTCGAAGATTTGTTCCAAAGCACTACTTATGATGCTTGGTTTCGCGAGGTGATCACATACGTAGGCTGGGAACCGCTTATGGTAAGACCTGATGAACTTTATTCTCCAGCACTTGCATCTTATTTTTATGATAATTGTTTTGAGAGACCTCTCCATCAACATTAATGATGAACCAATGGAAATTACCAGGTTCTTGCTAGCATTTGTTCTTGGACTTGCTATGCCTGCTGAAATACAAGACCCATGGTGCTATTGGGTAGATAATATGCATGTCTACACTTATGAGTTTTTACATGAGTCGTATTGGGTAGGCATTTTCCGTATCGAGGACCAAGGGGAATATAACGTCGCCTTTGGTAGCCTGTCCATGAACATAGGAACTATTATGTTTTGGATCATGATAAACATTTTAGGGGAATGACATTTTTCTTCTGTGAATGATGCCACTTGCAGCGTCTTCCTTGCTTTAGCCACGGGACGTATGTACCATGACCTTCCCAGAACCTTGATGTCTAGTTTAGCACGAGCACATAGCATGAGGCATAAGTACCTTCTTATGCCTGTTCTAATTTCCCGTATTATGCTATGTTTCTTTCCTATTTTTTGTACACGTTTCATGGATTGGATTACGGTCGACACTGTGCGACCCACCAGTAGTATTATTCGATCTTTCCGTGCAATGACTTGGCAAGGGTGGAGGATACAACCTCATCAAGTTGCACCCTACACCCCGTCAGACTGAGTGGCGCTTAATAGGTTAGCAATAATAGATGATAAATGGTGGGAAGCCTTGCAAATTATCATGGCATGGCAGGACGCGAAGGAACCTCACTTCTTTATAGAAGAAGAGGATGAGGAGGATGAAGAATAAAAGTGGGAGATAAGGTCAGTTTTTTAATTCCAGTTAGTGTCTGCTTATGTCCCAAGCAATTTTATTCTTGTTAACCCCATAATGGGTGGAACTCTTATAGAGTTGCGTCAGTTTTTTTTATTTCCTATATTAGTATGTTCTAACCTTGTTTTGCAGATGTTCTAGAATTTTACGCGTTTCCATGGTATTTTTCTACCCTCTTTATTTAAATGCTTTGAGGACAAAGCATGCTTCTTGTTTTTAAGGCATAGAAACAAGTGTAATTAAGGTATCTGTTAGGATATAGATATGTATAATATGCATTTGTTTTCAAGTTAAAAATTTCAAAAATATAAATAAATAAGTTTATGGTATACACTTAGGAATATTGGTATTGTTTTTTTTTTTCTATGCTCTTAACAATCTAGAAGTCTCAATGTAGCTTTTGCATCGAATAATTGTTAGAAACTTAGGTTAATATGTAAGTAATAATCTTTGCATCTATCTATAAATATATTACATGAGTATCTATGATTGTTAGCAGTAAGTTTTTGAAATCTAGGCTAGAGTACTTATTCTACAAATCCTGTGAGAATATAGCCTAAAGCCTTATATGAGCGAAACATTTGAGAAATGACACAAGGGAGAAGTAAAATCCGGATAGAGAAATCACATGTCCACTTGCTTGATCACTAAACCATATCCTAAGCGAGAATTTAGGCCCTCTTTGGATCGATATAGCCAGAAATTCAAACCTATGAATTATTTTCCGCTAGTCACCACTCTAAGCCTTTCTTTAGCCTTTGATAAACCACAAATCCTTTACCCTGTTACAAAAACAAAACAAAAAAAATAAAAAATAAAAATTGCTAAAATCAAACTACCCAATTTAGAATAAGTCTGAGAATAGAATGAGGAAGGAAGAAGAAGAGAAAAACCTGTGTAAACAAAAATTAGTTAGTTGCTTCAGAAAATAAAGAAAAGAAGTTTCCATCCAAAGAAAAGAAAAATAAAAATAGAAATAAAATAAAAACTCCAAAAAAATAGAATAAAAGGAGTCAAAAGCCAAAGAAAAAGAAAAAAAAATATATGGCTAAGGATGGAAACAAAGTATAGAAGCAAAAGAAAATAACAAGGTTTTCTCTAAGTTACATAATATGAAGACTCTATTATCTCAAACTTGTCCTTTTGAATATCCATTTCCTTCCTTCTTAAACCATCTCCTAATCCCATGACACCTAATAAAGACCTCTAGCTCAATTAGGAATAGGTTAGTGTGATAGTAAGTGGCGATGTGTTAATCGACTCGGCTTCCTTGTGTGTCATTGAGATTGTAAGGTAAAGTGTGCCCATCACAAGACCGGAGTAGCTTAAACTTGAGTGGAAAAATTAGAGTGTTATATCTTGACTATTATTGTGAGAACCTACTTAAGGACGCTATTCCGAGTTTTAGAAACGGACCCGTTAATGCATTTCATAGTATTACTCATTGTATATATGTTTATTCGTAGATGATCGATTATTATGCATATATTAACTTAGGTTTCGACTTGATATTTATGTATGCATTACTAGTGAGATGTATAGATAATTGGGAGCATGAATAAGGAAACAATAGTTTTATTTCTTAGTCGTTGTAGTATAGATGAAGTTTGTGAGTACCTTCACTGGAAAACTCTCACGAGGCTAGAACCCGTCCACTAGGAATTCCTAGTGGTTTAAGGCCTTATTGCATATGGTAAATACAATCGCACTCAGCGAAACGAGAGTAGTTAGAACTCCATTTTTGGTCACTTATTCTAATTTCTCATATTTGTTTGAGGATAAGCAAAATGCTGTTTGGGGGTGGTTTGTTAAGAGCCCAAAACTGTAGTTTTAACCCCTTAACAATCATACTTTTAGACCAATTATGTGAGTAATAATTAAAAGTTAATACTGATTACGTGTTTTTATGCGTTTCAGGCTTCAAAGTCACTTATGTGCAGAAATGTGCCACCTTGATGAGATAAAGGAGCAATGGTTGGTTGCTAAGGAGTTCTGTGATTAAAGGCCAAGATTCGAGAAGACAAAATCTTTGTAAAGCCTACTCAGACCTTGAAAAGTCAAAGTCCACGCAGGCAGAAACAGTGCACAAAGTCAGTAGAACTTCTGAAAACCGTATCTTTGGACTCAGACCTTGGAATTGGGCCTACCTTATGTCAAAACGACCGGCTCGGAAAGAGCTCTCCAATGGTCCAAGCTTTGGCCTAATCAGAGGAGCAGAAGTGGACTAAAAGTCTATTGAAGCCGAATCCAACTGAATAGCCCTCTTTGGACTGAAGAAATTGGGTTTTGGGCCCGATTTTCCGGCCCAAAACATGGCTCCAAGCCCATGCACGATTTTTGGATCTGATTTCCTCCTTATCAAGAAAGAGGACTTAACTCTGAAGATATCTAGGAGCTTAGGATAGAAAGTAGCCATTAGAATAGCTTCTAGATCTAGTTTTAATGGTTTTTAATTAAGTTTAGTTTCATTTCATTCCTTGTTTTAGATTAAACCTTTAAAATATTGTTATTCATTTGATAAGATTAATAAAATAGTTTATTATTATTCAATTCATTTTTTTTTGTCATTTCATTTATAGATCTAGCTTAAATTCTTGTTGATATCATTTTTTAATTATTAATTAGATTTCAAGTATTGTTTGTTAAATTAGTAAAGTTGGAATCTTGATATTATGTTTAGTTTAGATTCATATGGAAATGATTGCGGAATGATTCTCGGCTAAACCTCCATTAGAGGGGGTTGAGAAGCCTTGATGAAAGCTTGATTCCAATTATCGTAGAGTCTTCGTAATTTCTATTCCACTCTAGAAACGATTAATTCACCATGAGAATGGGTTTAATCGTTCACATGCTAATTATGAATTGGTAGAAGTGCCATGTGTAATTAAGGATTAGGAAGAACCAATTGTTCTACGTAGCAGTTCAATTCGGATTACGACGATTCATCGTTAGTAAGTTAAGTTGAGTTAAGGTGGAATCAATCCCCCCCTAATTCCTTCTCATAGAATAAACGCAGCATTCCATAGTTAATTAGTCGTATCTTGTGGGTAGTTGCATCGTAGTTTATAATTCGTAAATCTCTCATTAGACTTTAGTTAAGATTGATTAGACTTAGAAAACATTACATGTGAAAGAACTAGGAGTGGAACGAACCATCTACTCCAGTATATCTCAATAGGATTGAGAGTAGATATTTTTGATAAATCTAGTAACAAAGTAGTTTTAGTTTTACTTTCGTTTAGAGTTTCATCGCTGTATTCAATAGTAAAATTATTATTTATTTTATGTTTATCATGCTCCACCCTCAAGTAGGAGAACCAAATTTTGTCCTCTATCTATGGATGACGAAACATCTTTCGAGATTCCTATAACGGTTCCCAGTTCTAGTAAGTTTCCTAAGAAAGTTGCCAGTTCCAGACCCTCCCCTAGGTTCTGAACAGGCTGGTGACCATGTACAATTGACTATTAATCCTTCCCTCCCCAATGACCGAAAGGGGAAAGGCGTCATTGAGACGACTGCTGTAACTATTGCTCTCCCTCCTCCTCGATCTACGGATGGACATAGGAAGATGAGGAGAGATGATATGCCCTTCTCGCTATAATCCTTAGGTTCACCAACTTCTGACAAAAGAGAAAAAGTTAGATACTAGTTTCGGGAACATGAGAGAGATGATTGCCAACCTCCGAAACTCTCTAGATAAGGCTCAAAAAGAAGCTGTTGATGTTGCCTCTTGGAAAGTGAAGTTCTTGGAGCTGTGCTCTCAATTCACCACACTTCAAGCAAAGAATGACCAAGTCCAGGGCGAGCTTAATGGTAGAAATGCCGAGATGAGGACACTTGGCCAAGCCATTACTTATGTTAATGAAACTATGGCAAGTTATGAGAGGGATCTCAGAGAGAAGCATCTACGTTCTGTAAATAGAGCGGATGATATCTTGGCAGAAACCTCTAAGTTCTATTCCAAGGTGGTGCAAAAGGTGAAGAGGAGGTCTGCTGGCAATGGTATTCATTTTTCTTTAAGAGTAATTGATGTTTCTAAATACTCCTTTAATGTAGCCAAACAAGTTAAGTTTGAGGAGGCTATTGAGGTTGCTGGATCCATTTCTCAGGTGGATGATTAGGGGCGAGTGACTAACATTTTCATCATATTCCCTGACCTGATTACCAGTATCTTAGCAATTCAGAATGAACTCATGCCCGATGATTTCTCATCTTATGAAGAAGGCACCGACGATGATATGCCTGACTTCCAGCTTCTTGTTTTGCATGTGTCTGTTTCAGGTGAATGCACTATTCAGCCCTCAACTGTCCCAGTCAATCCAACCGCACAGTTAGTTCCTGAGAGTGGCCTAAGAGTTTTTGATGCTGGTGCAGTTGCCAGTAGTGATACTATTCCAGAACTTAATTCTACCCCTGCTCAACAAGCGAAGTAAAGACTTAGCTAATTAGTTCATAATTAAAAAACATTTATTTAGAAACAATATTTCTATTGGTCTGTAATATTGAGCTATGTTGCTCACATACTATTTACTTATTGAGCTCTGTAGCTCTTCTAATTTACACATGCATTTGAAACAATCTATGTTATATATAACATAACATGACATGGACTACTATACATATTTTACCCCTGATGCCCCCAAAGTTTATTTGGAACAACAATAGGTGACCCTGATAGGCTAAACAGGTTAAATAGAGACAAAACCAAAATCTGATCAGGATATCATGGGAGCCATTCATGTTTAACCGTAACTGAAAGTTCAATCGTAGTAGAGAAACAGCGTCCCAAAGGAGCCGTATATCTATGTGAAGGTAACTCGGTGCCTTGAGCACGACACTGTGTTCAATAACGATAGGTCCTGTTTATTTAAAAAATAAATAGGTTATCGCAAGAGCAACAGTAGGAGAGTCTTCCTCAATGTAATCATGTCGACATAAGTCCAAGCCAGTGATTGTGTGTTAGGATCTGGATCCAACCCAAAACTACCTAGCAACCCCAGTGGTGATGTCATGGGAATGCAAGGAACTGGCAGACAGTTCAAGTTCTCAAGAACACTATCTTAGATTCCAAGTCAAACTGGCATACAACATACTGAATAGATAGTGTGGTTATTTTCCCTAAAGGCTTAACCCATTAAGGATGATCTCAGTGATGAGATCGTAAAGTTATAAAGAACTAGCATACAATTCAAGCTTTATGGGAACAAAAGAACTGGCATACAGTTCGACCTCCCCAAACACAATATCTCTAGTTCCAAGGCAAATTGGCATACAAAATACTTGAACAGATAATGAGTATCGAATTCCCTAAAGGTTTATTCCATTGTGGAAAAAAAAATAAAGAGCTTATGCAAGGAAGAGATTCGATTGCAAAGTGAGGAACTTTATTGATAACTGGAGAGAATAAATTAAGCATAAGAAAGCATGAAATCACAATTTACTGAAAGTACTTTCCGAGGTGCTTTACATTCCATGGTTTGACAAGAACTTCTCCATCAATATTGCATAAGTAGTAAAAGCTTGTTCCTCCAACCTTGTCGACGATGTAGGGTCCCTCCCAGTTGGGCCCAAGTTTGTCGTTATGCTCTGGGATCTCACGAAGGACCAGATCTCCATATTTGAATGCCTAAGTTCAGACTTTCTTGTCGTATGATCGCTTTAGAGTCTGCTGGTTGGCAGCCAAACGCAATGCAGTGCCCTCCCATTTTTCATCTAAGAGATCCATTTCTCTGCATAACAACTCCTCATTGTCTAGTATGTGCACGACGTCCAATTTTTGGGTGGGGGCTACTAGTTCAGGAGGGATAACAGCTTCAATTCCGTAGGTCAGTGAAAATGGAGACTCACCAGTGGATCGTCTAGGTGTAGTTCGGTACGCCCATAGGACCTTAGGTAATTCTTCAAACCACAACCCCTTCGCGTCATCTAGTTTGTGCTTCATGTTATCCAAAATAACTCTATTTGAGGCCTCAGCTTGGCTATTGCCTTGTGGATACCTTGGGGTTGAAAAAAGATGGGTGATGTGCAACTCTTTACAGAGCTCGGCAACCGATCCGCCAGCAAACTGTTGCCCATTATCTGAGATTATGACCTTGGGTATGCCAAACCTACAGACAATGTTGTCCCAACTAAACTTTTTGACGTCCTGCTCACGAATGAAGATGAGGGGAACTACTTCAATCCACTTGGTGAAGTAGTCCGTCATGACTAGTAAGAATCTGACAATGCTAGGAGCGGGTGGCAAGGGTCCTACAATGTCAGTTCCCTATTGTGCAAATGGCCATGGGTTGGCCAATGGGTGCAGTTATGTCGCGAGAGCATGGATAAGCAGAGCGTGTCGCTAACACTTGTCATATTTACATATAAAAACTTATGCATCCTTTTTCATGTAAGGCCAAAAGTACCCTTGCCTAAGGATCTTGAAAGCGAGTGTTCTGCCCCCAGCGTGATTGCCATAAATTCCTTCATGTACCTCTCGCAAACCTGTTCAATGAGGTCAGGGGAGAGACATCGTAGGTAAGGCCCCAAGAACGACTTCTTGTAGAGATCATCCCCAACAAAGGTGAATCTTGGCACCTTTGTCAGCAGTCCTTAAGGTAAGATTTGTATGGATCCATCCAGTTTGGTATAGTGGCTAGAATAACACAAACTACGGTAACACTGGGTGCATGGATGCTTGGTCTGTCCTAGAACTCAATAGGTATGGATCGAGACTTGCAGTTGCCCAACATTGAGGCAACATATGCCAACGCATCTGAGTGTTGATTTTCTGAGTAGGGTGGTTGATAAAACTGAATATTCTCGAACTTACTCTGAAAACCCCTTACCAGTTCTAGGTATTTTTCCATCCATTCATCTCTGGCCTCGTAGCCTCCATCAACTTGAAACACAACCAGTTGGGAGACAATAAAAATAGTGAGGTGTGTTAAGCCAAGGTCGAGAGCTATTGTGAGGCCAGCAAGGGTCGCCTCTTACTCTGCTTCGTTGTTAGAGGCATTCCAACCTAGCTGAATGGATTTCTCTAGTCGTATGTTGTCAGGAGTAACTAAAATAGCTCCAATTCCAGCGCCTCTGTCATTTGAAGATCCATCCACAAAGAGTTGCCATCTGGAGCATGGCTCCCAAAGGTCTGGACACACAATTTGAGATTCTGGTAGGGTATTATCACCTGTACTTGGGATTGTTGAGTCATACCCATTGTAAGTCATTGGGAAATCTCCCAAGAATTTGTCAATTTGTGGCAGAGGGTAACTGTCTTTTGGACCGCACGGTTCAGATTTGTAAAGTCGATACAGATTCTCCATGACCCATTCTTCTTATGTACTAGGACAATGTTAGAAATCCAAGTGGAGAAATTGATTTCCCTGATAAAATTAGCTGCCTTCAGCTTTTTAGACTTTGGCTTTCACTGCTTTAGATCTGTCAGCACTTATTTTCCTTGGCTTCTACTTGACTACTACTGCATCACTATGCACATTCAGCTGGTGGTATGCCACATGGGAGTCAATTCCTGGCATTTCAACGATTGACCAAGCAAATATGTCCTTATGTTCTTAGAAGAAGTGTATTAGAGCCTAACGCTCTTTATAACTCAACAAAGTGCCGATGAAAGTGGTTCTAGGAGTGCTTCCTCCCACAATCTCCACTTCCTCTAAGGGTTCTAGTGCGGGGGGATCCTCCCTCTCTCTTGGGACCAAGTCCGAGAGAGGAGGATCCAACTGTAATTGTTATTTGACAAGTAACACCACATCCATTGGCTCAAAAGGGAGTGGGGCCTATTTTGTCGCCAGAGCGTAGCATGTTTTGGCAGCCACTTGATCTCATCTGATTGTCTCAATTCTTCCATTATGCGGGAATTTTAAACATTGGTAATAGGTGCTGGGAACAGCGCGGAGTCTACACAGCCAGGTCCTGCCCAGGATCATGTGATAAGGTGTGTTAGCTTTGACCACAACAAAGTTAATAATAAGGGTTACCAGACCGGTGGCTAAGGGTAGCTAGAACTCTCTAACTGTTAGGGCTTTGTCTCCACTGAATCCATACAGGTTCTAGTGAGTGATGGCCATTTCTGAGTCAGGAATCTGCAGTTTCTTGAACGCGTCATAATATAACACATCTGTCAAACTTCCTGAATCGATATATGATGTAGATCATAATCACCAAAAGGAAGTGTAAGGACCAATGCATCCTCATGTGGTCTCTGGATGCCAAGGTAGTTGACTTCAGTGAACAGGATGGGTGGATCTTTGTAGGATAACGTGTTGACCTGATGACAATTTGCAATCACTTTGTTATTTATGATCCTTATCTGCTTTGCGATGCACATTTGGTATCTCGCACCTTTCTCTGTGACCTGTCCACTTCTCTGGCTTGTCTTTCCTAAGATCATGTTGATCTGAATGTGACCATTGAGTGGTCCAATTCTTGGGGGATCCCAACTGGATGTGCTAACCTCTTCAGGTTGCAAGAGTAAGGGCCCTGGTGCTATGGCCCTTACTCTTGTGGAACTTGTAGTAAGTTCATTGATCTCTGGTACCCAAATAACCTAGCTTGAGTGGAGCTGGCCATTTGAGGTAGCTCTGGTTCTTGATTGAGTCCAGGATCTCGTCCAACATTTTGTTCAGGGGAGCAAAGTCCCTGTCAAGCGAGGGAAGAGTTTCTTCAACCCCTTCCACGCGTGGTTTCTTCTGCAGTTTTCCATCTTTATTGCTAGTTGAATTCTGGTATTGCCTTCTTGGCAATCGCCCATTTGATGGGGAATCTGACCTCTGTCGACCATGATGGCGGTCTCTCTTATGCTTTCGAGGTGAAGAGTTCCCATGCCCCTCTCGTGGGACTAAAGGGGTTGTCCGATTGGTTTTCTTTGCTTCCTGGCGCCTGTTCAGGACATCCTCCTCCCACCCTGCATGAGTTTCAACCCTGTCTAGGATTTCCTCCAAATCGCGGGGTGGTTTTCTAGAGAAGGATCCGAATAAAGCGTTGATTTCATCCAACCTTGTTTGAAAGCTATGATAGCAGTCTGTTCGTCACAAGACTTTATCTGTATCAAAATTTTCATAAAGTGTTGCATATAGGATCTCAATGCTTCGCCATCCTTTTTCTTAATGTTGAACAGTGCATCGATCTATTTTGGTTGATGCTTGTTGCATGAGTATCTGTCGATGAAAATTCTAAGCAGCTCTGCTAAGGACCTGACCTGCTGCTCTGGTATCCTATGGTACCACTGGAGTACGGATCTAGATGGGGAAGCTTTGAACTCTTGACACATGACATGGTCATGCCTTTCATACTGTCTCATGGTGGCTCTATATCTGAACACATGATCCACTAGATCTGACTTGCCACTAAAGATACTAAATTTTGGTTGTCTGTAACCATGGGGATAGGACTTCCTGACCACTCGTGATGAGAAAGGAGATCGGCCTGCCCCCATTATAGCGGATTGAACTAGGGAGTCTTGCATTTGTCTTCATTTACCAGTCATGTTGCGCATCTAATGGATCAGGTCGTTCTTCTCAGTCTCCTATGGGCTTTCTTTGCTAGAAACTATTTTGTTCTAAGTTCTGATTTGGTGTCGAGGGTTGATGTCACAATCCTAATCAGTTAACTCTAATTCTTCAACAAAGTTTAAATGTTCTTCCGAACTACTATATTTTTATTCTAATGGCTAGCGCCGAACTGGATCCCATCGACTTCTGTTCCTAATCTGACCGCTCTCTGGAAGGCCGTCACCATCGAGATCGATGTGTGGCTCCCTCCCTATGTTATTTTGATACAACTGCCTCAGCAGTTGTACTTCTCACTCGAGGTTTCGTCTTTGTTGTTCCAGAGTCTGTACCGCCTGGCTTGCCTGAACAGACCCTGGAGTAGTAAGAGTAATATTCTCACCATTCTGACGTTCTCCTTGAGCGTCAGTGCCTGCGCCTGGGGTGACTAGTCCGTCGATGCTAGTTACTTGCCCTTAAAGGGGAATATTCGCATCGTAATGTTCGATATTCTCTCCTTCATCAGGCATCTCATGTTCCTCTTCTCTGACAGCGATGCTACGAGTGGTAGCGCCACCTTTTGCTTTCTTAGTTCATGCCATCACAACGTTAAGAGCCTTTAAATTAATTTAGTGGACTGAAAAAATGTTACCAGCGCCAAAAGATGTAGGGGAACTTCTGAGTTTCCTACAATTCCTATTGTTTGTATAGAAGGAGTCTTACGAGTCCTAGGATTTGGGCTAACCTCACTGCTTGTAAGTTTTCTCCCCTACTTAGACTTTGCTTTCTAATTATGAATCCTCGATCTCTTCTTAGAACTCTGAATCTGGACCATATCTTATCAGAGATATATTTCCTTTTGGATCCTAATAACCCGTCATATACGGGAAGATTAGGCCCAATAGGTAACTTCTTAGAGATAAGTCATCCTGATTCCTTCCTTATCATCAAGGACCGTCCTCCTCAGTTCCCTTCTATTCAGGAACTATCTATATCAGTTCCTAACGACTTCACTAACTGTTATCTCCAAAGGTGGCCTGTCACGTGACTAGCACATGTTTATGAAACACTCATGATAAACACGAGATTACTTATTCCCAAAACTAATCCGAGGGTTCTCATCTCATTCTGGGTATTTATAGTTCCAGGTCATTCCCTGTCCACGTGTCATTTAGTTATTGACAGGAAATCCCCATTACAGTAGTCTTTATCATTGGGCGACTCAATGCCCCCATCATCTACCGAGTTCGAACCTACAATGAGAAATTCTTACAATTACGAACCTCAATTTTCAAACTTCCCTAGTACCCAATGCACACAAAAGTTTTCTAATCATGCAAACAATTCATGGAGTTCCACCAAAAATAGTCAACCACCATTCATGTATTCGCCTGGTCAGTCAGAGTGTGGTTTCACCTAAAGTCTATTACCATTCATATCACCATCCAGTCAGTAGTATATATTGGTTTAAATATTGGTTGAAAACATAGCTAATAAATTAGTGAATGGCAAACATTCTATATAGATATTATTCACCAAAATTTGAAATTTTGGATAATAATTCGTTTAAAAATTCAGTCCAAAATAAACAACAAATATACAATTTGTCTTTTAAACGGGTATAATATGAAAAAACCGGTTATATTTTTTTTTACATTTTAAGTATATAATGTAATATTTTTTCAGAATTGCTCAAGAACTACACATACATAACTCACTTTTTTGTTTATACTTACTTGATAACACTTTAGGGATCTAAGAGCATCTTTAGGAGTGAAACCAAAAAAAACACCAACCATCTTTAGGAGCAACATCAAATTTTTGACATCAAATAATGCGGTTTTGGATAAACCGCGCCAAATAGCCCACACAGTTTTCCCAACACTGTGCCACTAAAGCCCATGTGACAGGCCCAAGCCCACGCGATTTTCCAAAAACCGCGCGGTGTTCTCAACACTGCGTGCTATATCTATATAAAGATGACCAAAACCACGCGGTTCAATCACTTTTAACTTTTCTCTCAATTATAAACCCTCTCCTTAGTAAAAAAAAAAACAACAACAACAACCTACCTAAACTCTTGAAATTTTATATGGATCCTTTTCAACCTTTCAACGGTGATGACAATGATGACGATGTGTATTGGCAGTACACAAATGACATTGGCGCTGGGGGAGAGGTACAAGAACCTGAGGAAGTACAAGATGGTGGGGGAGAAGAAGTCGAGGATGTCGCGCCGACTGATAGACATCCCTATGTACTTGAGTATCAAATGAACGACTTCGATTGGCAATTTAACACGTGATACAAAACACGTGTCGAGTGTTGTGTCTTCTACATGTGATACAAAACACGTGTCGAGTGTTGTGGCTAATTCTTAGGTAATTAATTAGTTTTGATTAAATATTTTGAATATTATGCATTAATTAGTTGAGTTAGACCAATTAATTATTTATCTTATATGCATTATTATTTTTTCATAATATCAGCAAGTTATTGACTATCGAGTTAGATCGGCTTTACTTGGTGTTAAAGAGTGGTGGAAGGTTATTAAGAGTTTGAATGAGTTTGTACGAGATAGTATTCTGTGACACCTTTGGGTCTTTTGGTTGATGTAGATTATGAGAAGGCTGATTGGGCAGTGGTAATAGCTTTAGCAAAAAGGTGGTGGAATACAACTCATACATTCATTTTCTTTGTGCGGAGTTAAGGTTCACACCACTAGACTTCACCATGATTTCTGGGTTGAGTATCGATATAGGCCAACCGATACTTTTTAATACAAATTATGAGAATATGGGTAGTATGCTTATGAGTTTTCCTCGCTTGGATGCGGATGCTTATGATTCTTCTGGTATTAAAATATCTCATATTAAGACTACATATATGGAACCCCTCTTGGATCCTGATACACGAGCGGAGTTAGCTCCACACCAAAACAGGATATTAGTAACGTTCACTTTTTTTCATTAGTAACATTTTTTAAGCGTAAGAGAGTTCCTCTCACTTTAATGCCATGAGCAATTATGAAAAACTGTTACAATGATTTTCCATTAAAATTGAATTAATTTCTAACATTTTGTTTTAATTTTCTTACGAAACTTATGCGCTGCCAAAACCGTGAATATTAAAAAACACACAAAAAAAATTAGAAATTTGGGAAATAGAGGGAAACTGCTAAAAACTTGCGCTCTCTTTAAGTTTCACCCGTATCACAACTCTTTAACTATGGAAACAAACTATCTTTATATCTCTCAAATTTCTTTCAATCTATCTCAAATTTGTTTCGTTCTTAAGTTGTTTGCTGCCGCCGCTTGTAAGTATGCCTTCCCCTTCCTCTTCCTTTCAATTACGTAGGGTTTGGTAATTAACTTCTCTCTCTCTCTCTCTCTCTCTCTCTCTCTCTCTCTCTCTCTCTCTCTCTCTCTCTCTCTCTCTCTCTCTCTCTCTCTCTCTCTCTCTCTCTCTCTCTCTCTCTCTCTCTTTCTTCAGTTGGATTAATTCTTCAGTGAGGGATTTGCTCAGTTCAGTCCAAGTTCGATTTGAGTTGCTGCAAAAGGTACGATTTTTTATTTTCATTTGTGTTTGCTGTAAATTCTGCAGTCTAGATATACCAAAATTTCTTATTATTGTTAGTGCAAAGGCGTTGATGATGGTGAGCAAGATGTTATCAAACGAAAGAAGAGTAAACTACAACTAAGCTTGATTTAGTAAGCCACCAAGTCCAAAATCTAATTAACAACTTTCTTCATTGTCCTCATCACTTACTACACAGTCCTCTTCATCTTGAGCATAGTTTTCTTCAGCCAGTTTCTGGTAGTAAGCCTGCAAGTGTTTGAATTGTTGTATTCAATTTTCTTCTTATCTGCCTTGGCTACAGACACAGCTTTCTCAGCATCTGACATTGACTTCCATTTAACTCCACTCACCTCTACCATGGATGCAATTAATTTGTTGTGAGGATTGTTTTCAATAAATGTTTTCCTGAACTCTTCCAAGAAAAAATGAAATGAGCACTGGTAGGCGTCTTAGGTTTGTTAGGATCTCTCCCTGTCATTCCAGCAGGTTTTTTGTTGGGTAAAGAGGAGAAGACACTAGCAGGCCTCTTAGGCTTGGGTTTGATTCATTCTCTGCGTTATTAGCAGACTTTTTGTCATTTGCAAAGAAGGTACTAGCAGGCTCCTTACGCTTGTTTGAGTCGTTCTCTACGTTATCAGCAAGCTTTTTCTCATTTGCAAAGAAGGTACTAACAGGCTCCCTAGTCGTGTTTGAATCCTCTGCTGCCTTTCCATCTACCTTTTTCGCCGTCACTCCCTAGTCCATACGCTTCCCTTTGTGCAGAAAGATCTCCATCATCACACTTATTATCCGTACTAGCTTCACTTTTTACTTTTTTTATCATAAATCCTCTAGGGTTAGGGTTTTTCATAGGATCTATAAAGTTTTCAGTAAGGTCAATGACGACATCTTGGGATTCTAGTTTAACATTGCTACTACTACTTGGTCTCACATTTACCTGATAACTTTGACGTTTTTCTTGTACCAAAACTTTATGGTGGAAGTTTCGGTGAAAAGCGCAAGCTTCACAGTACATTCCATTAGGTTTTGAATCATCGCGAATGTACTCGTAACATCCATCTGTCGCCTGCTTACCTAATCCAGCAGCATGATTCTTCTGGCATTCCTTGTATACCTCTACATTAATTCCATTGATCGCTATGTTTGCTTTCTTGATTATTATGCCTCTATCTCTCTTCTTCAGGTTTTCCTTTTTGTATGTTTTCTAAAAGTTGTATTGGACCAGATTTCCTGTTTGAAAATAGTCATTCAATCAGCATTAAAACTCTTCCTAAAAATCAGTTGTCCAATTGATCTCGAATAACACGCCACCCGAAAGTGGCGTACTCTGTATTCAACGTAAGTCCTAGATTGACGTTGGTGTGATGGGGAGAAAACAAAATGGGGGTTTATGTCTAAGGAATCATAAAATGGGGGGTTTAGTCTAATTAACCCATGAAAGAATGATTAGATACAATTATACAAAGGAATGTTGATCTCTATTTCGAAATAGGAACCATATCATGATGTGCAATGAAAAGGACACTTATCTGTTTTAACTGTATAAGATTGTTCAAACTTGTTTACGTATCAAAAAAACAGAACTATCATATTAAAACGTAAGAAATCCCTAACATGCCATGAGCCCAAAGACCACATCATACTTGCCATAAAAATGCAACCCCTTAAAACACATCCAAAAATGATTGGAAATATACAATATAAAATTCAAATCCCATTAGAAACTCACGCAAATAATTTTGTAACCAAGAAAAACGCAAATTACATAACAATCAGGCATAAAAAATAATTGTTTTTGGGAGTTGTTAGTTCTCTGTTTCAGTTTGTTGGTTTAATCAGGCATGTAATGGGTATGCTCTATTAGTACTATTCAATATATGAATTCTATGCTGTTTGAACTCTTCTTTTGAGTCTCTGGATTGTTTGTGGAAATGCATCTTTGTGGTTATTATCTGTTTGCATGTTATTATCGTTGTTTTATCTCTATGGTTTTTTTTCAAGTAAAATGATTGTGGTAAGTAAACTAATCGATGGTGTTAAAACTGACTTTGAGAGATCTTTTCTTACATGTCATTATTTGGACAAATATCTTGTCGTCATTGTCATGAGTGAACTCGAAAGTGTTGTATTTTTTTCTTTAGTGTTTCCTTGTCAAATTTGTTATGGTGACTGGATTAAAATATTGAGTATACTTACCTTAGTGATTTGATACTTTGCCGATATTTCTACCGAAAAAAAATGATACTCTGCTATTACATATACTAGACTTGCATATTGAAGGAACTCCCTGATTTGGTATAATGAAGTTAAGTAAATAGTTGTGTCTGTATATGTCATATTGCAAGCTCAAAGTCACTTCCATCCTTTTGCCTCTAAACTATTTTGCGTAGATTTTATTTTATTATAAACGGTGTAGTGTAAGGAGTTATTTTGTAGTATGTCTCAACCAATTCCAAAGGATTGGATGAATGAAATTGACAGATTTGGGATTGTATACAAGCAAAGGGTGTCGGATTTTATTCAATTTGCTAGTGACAAGGACCCTACATCGACCACGTGTCCTTGCCCTTGTAATAAGTGCCGAAATAGGAAAAGGTTTCCGTTTGATATAGTGAGAAAACATTTGATTTTGCATGGTATAGAATCAACATACCGTGTATGGGTTTTACATGGTGAGAACCCATATAAGGATCGAATGGTAGACCGAGATGCAGAAGAAAACGATGAGGCTGAAGGACTCAGAATGGGGAATCTTGTTGACGTTGCTTATGGCATACATGAAGGGCTAGCAGGTGATTTGAATGGAGGCGATGAAAGTGAGGGTGGAGATTTGGAACCACCATATGTTCTTGAACCAGATTTGGGTAAAAGGTATAATGAATATAAACAAAAAGCGGAAGAAAAATTATACCCTTCATGCGAGGCTCCTATAACAACTCTCTCGGCAGTGGTGGACCTATAAAACTTGAAGAAGCAATATAATTGGTCAAGAAACAGTGTGACCGCGCTCTTGTCCATGTTAAGAAAATGGTTGCCAGAAGGAAACACATTGCCTTTAAAGTATCCTGTAATGAAGGCAATGTTAAAAGATTTGGGAATGGAAGCCAAGTGTATAGATGCATGCGAAAACAACTGTATGTTATATTGGAAGACTGAAGCTGACTTAACGGTATGTCCTCAATGTGAAACACCTAGATACAAAGTGAAGGAGGGGAAAACGGGGAAGAAAGAAACAAAAGAGGCGAGAAAAGTATTGAGACATTTTCCTTTGATTCCAAGACTTATGAGGTTATACACAATAGCATGGATAGCGCGTGAAATGACATGGCACGATAGAGCGACACCTTCTTGGAATTATATGCGACACCCAATCGATTCACTTCAGTGGAAGACATGTAAAGATGACTGGCCAGACTTTGCTAAAGAAGGGCATAATGTTTGGCTTGGGATTGCAACTGATGGATTCAATCCACTGGTTACAGTTGTTGGCCTGTTTATATAGTTCCTTATAATCTCCCTCCGTCTTTGTGCATGAAATCTGAGTTCCATATGATGTCATTATTAATACCAGGGCCGAAGGCACCGAGTCAAAACATTGATGTATTTCTTCAACCACTAGTTGATGAGTTACAACAGTTATGGAAAGAAGGCGTGGCAGCTTATGACATGTACAAAAGAGAGCACTTTACTTTGAGGGCTATGTTGATGTGGGGGATTCATGATTTACCTGTGAATGGTAACTTATCAGGCTGTGTAACACATGGTTACAAAGCTTGTCTTATTTGTGGTGATGAAACTCCGTCTATGCATCTTGGGAATGCAAAGAAGATCGTTTATACAAATTACCGGATGTTTCTTAAATCTGATCACCCATTTAGGCAGGGCAAGTACTTAGGACTTAAGACAAAAGAGTTAAACCCCCCTCCACCAAGGTTAAAGGGAGAAAGTAATTGAGAAAATGCTAAGTCGTGTCCATTATGTACCTGGTAAAGTATTAAAAGGTGTCAAACGGAGTGTAGATGATGTAGATGTGGTTGCTATTGGAGATGATGAAGATGATGAAGATTATGAAGTTACTGAAGCATGGTATAAGAGGTCTATTATCTTTGAACTGGAATATTGGCCGAAACATAAGATTCGACATGTTATTGATGTGATGCACAATGAGAAGAATGTGGCAGAACACATAATAAATGTGATTCTTGACAAGAAAGAGAAAACAAAGGATACAGTACATGCACGAGAGGATTTGAAGAAAATGGGGATTCATAGTGGTCAGTGGATGCATACAGACCCAATCACAGGAAGATCTGTTAAACCAATGGCCCCATTTGTCTTGAATAAAGATGAGAAACTTGAGTTTTGCACAATTTTGAAGAACTTGAAGTTTCCTTCAAGTTTTTTGTTGAATTTAAAAAATGTTGTCACTTTGAGTCCTCCTGGTTTGCTTACAATGAAATCACACGACTATCACGTGATTATGTGTTACTTGCTTCCAGTTTTGCTTCAACACGCTTTTCCAAAACATCATGATTTGCATAGAGCTATTCACCAGATTAGCTTATTCTTTAATCTCCTATGTTCGAAAGTCTTAATCCGAAAGGATATCCAAGTTGCCAAATACATGGTAGCAGAGGCATTGTGTGTGCTGGAAAAGTATTTTCCAACCGCTTTTTTTTATATCAACATCCACCTCTTGGTGCATTTGGCTGATGAAGGGCTGATTTGTGGACCCGTGTATCCTAGGTGGATGTTTCCATTTGAACAGTATGTACAATTTTACCTTTATTTCATATTTAATGGCAATTATCATCGAAACTACTAAGTACAATTTTGGATTTGTTTATTTTAATAGGGTAATGAAGGAGTGTAAAAATATTCCGAGCAATAAACGCTATGTTGAAGGCTCTATTGCGGAGTCCTATATTGTTTCTGAATCTGTTAGGTATGATATGGAGTACATGCCAAATTCACGGGATGGAAATCACAAAGCTACTCATGAGGTGTTTCTAGATGAAGATGGAGAGTATTGTGATGAGGGGCCTATACTTGAGGGTAAAACTGTGACCCTAGGCAAGGAACAATGGATACAAATCCGTAGATGGGTTCTTTTTCGACTAGATGTCGAAAAGCTTGATGAACATTATAGGTTTGATTTCTTTTTTTGACACATTTGACTTGAAATTACTAGTCTAGAAAGTCGTAATAAATAGTCATGTCAAACTGCATAAACAAATTGCAGTGAGTATCGTGCCTTGCAAGCAAGTGCACATGGTAGAAGAAAAGGGATAGCAAAGACAAAAGTGGAGATACAGACTTAGTTCATTGTGTGGTTATATGACAAGGTATTGTTTTCTTCTATTCATGTATTTAGTTTACTAAGATATTACAATTTGTACTTTTAACTTTCTAATTGTCATTTTTTTTTTCACTTCACAGTTGTTGGCTGAAAAAGACACAAATTGTGACTTATGGCGATTTGTCCAAGGACCATTGTTCAAAGCTAAAACGTATAAAAAGTATCGTGTTAATGGTTTTGTGTTCTCTACTAGGTCGCATGATGAAACAGTTGCTACACAAGACAGTGGTGTTTGCATGAATGCAATCACTACATTTACGTCAAGTAGGAAGCACAAAAATCCCATTGATGCATCGACTAAGTGGTATGGGGTTATCAAATAGATAATAGAGCTGGACTATACGACCTTCCAGCATGTTGTCTTTTACTACAATTGGGTGAAGGTGGAGGACAAGACCAATGGTTGTAAACTTTGTCCAGATTCTAATTTGGTGATGGTTAATCTCAATAGGCTAAAGAGTGTTGATCAGTATATTGATGAGCCGGCGATTCTTGCTTCCGAGGCTAGTCAAGTATTTTACTCAAAGGATTTGAGAAATCCTAATTGGTGGGTAGTGATAAATTCACCTAGGCGATTGACAAGTCGAGTTGATGAACTAGATGCACCAACCGACTTCCAATCTATTCTTGAGGACCAACCTAATTTGCAGCCTTTGATGCAAAGTCTAACCTGATTGTAATAGTTGCATTATCATATTTTTAAGATTCTTAGATATTTTTAAGATTCTTAGTTGCATGCGAACTTCTCATTTTCTACTTTTTTCTATTTTGAAGTTTGTTTGTGCAATTAGGTGAGAGTTATGTTTTTTTATTATCAAGAGTGGTCTTTATAAATGTATACTTTTGAACTTTGTTATTTTTTTTTTGTGGTATCCTAGTTTTACCTCTCTATTCTAACAATTTTTTTTTGTCATATTAGGCTATTTAATAATGTCATCAGGTCAATCACAACATACTGCTTCCCAGCCTTCGAGTTCAGTCCCACTTCCATCTCATAATTTAACTTCCGACTCACATACATCTCAGCCTTCGGAAGCCTTACCAACGATTACCAAGTTACCTATAGAGTTCAATGGGGATGGCATCGCTGTGGGTCCTAACCATGCCAAATGGAATGCCCAGGTTGGAGTTTATGTTCGAGCTCATATTCCAATTCATTACAAAGATTGGAGAAAAATAGATGGAAGCTTCAAGGATAATGTCTGGAACAAATTAATGGTATGGTTTACATGTACTTTAATTTCAATGATAGCATCCATTATTCTTGATAATTAGTATGTTTTTCCAATCCTATATCTACATGTTGTCCAGCCCTATGTGTGGAAATTTACTTAATATGAAATGAACAAACATCACTTTGTTCATGTAGGAAGAATTTGAGCCTAATGTTCCCCAAGCAACGGCACGCCGAGAAGTTGAAAAGGACTTTCCCCAAAAGTTCAGATCATCAAAGTACGCCTTTCGGAAAGAGATTTTGTGTAAGTGCGGGAGCGTGGAAGAAGCTATTGCAACATGCCCAGATGGCAAGGATCCAAATCATTGGGTTGCGTTTGTCAGAAATGAGAGTATCGCTGAAGTGAGAGCTAGAAATGCAAAGAATGATGAGAATGCCAAAAAGAACATATATCGACATACTAATGGGCGGGGCACATATGCCCATAAACTGGATAAAATGGTAGGTGTCTATTCTTGTACTAACGTTTTCTTATCACCTTATGCTAACAACTATTAAGTATTATTTTTGTAGGATAAAGAAGATCCTAGTAGAAAACATGGACGGGTAGATAGTTGGAAAAAAGGACATAAGCATCGTGATGGAACTATATTAGCTAGCGCTCAAACCCATTATGTAAGTTCTAATAACATTGAAGCTTGAACTTACTTGTGTGTTGGTATTGTATATAGACTATGTTGCATACTTGCATACCATTCTCATAATTTATGCATGTATTACTCATATAGGAACAAGTGGAGGCTTCTAATAAAAGAAGAAAAGAAGCAAGTGCGGGTGGTGAGGGCAGTGTAATGGAAGTAGACTTCGATAATGATGAGTTGTCTGAAGTCTTTGGGCCTGACAAAGGGAGTAGAACTCGTGGAATCAGCTCCAACAAGTCTAAGAAGCAATTGCAACGTACAGGTATTGCCAAGGCATTATTGCAGCAAGCAAGCTCTTCATCCAATTCTGAGTTGAAGGGGTAAATGAATGAGATGAAGTCTTCCTTATCTAATGTCATGGGCGTGTTAAAGGTGAGTTTGTAGTTTGCACTTGTGCTTTCTTGCATACAATTTCATTATGTATGACCAATTGTTACTATAAATTGTGTCAGGATGTACTTAAGGCTGTTAAAAACAATGGAACATCAACTACTCAACAACCGTGTGGCCTAACACCAGAAACTGAAGTCGGTTCCAGTTCTGTTCATCACTCGACTCAACAAAACTTGATGAATATGTTTGCAAATTTGAATCCTCCTTCTGGGATGCTTGGTTCTTCACCAAAGTATCGTTATTAGATAGGGATGGTGTAATGGTTGCTAAGGGGTATGTCATGACAGAGACAGCTGGAGATTGCAATGGCAGAAAAGTTCTCGTAGGTGAAAAAAAGGTCTACATAGAGGAAGTCTTGGTTGGTGATGCTCTTGTTTACGATGGGCCCCAAGATGGAGTTAGATTTTTGGATGGCTTTAGTGCTGGAGGTCCTTTAATTTGGCTCGAGCCAAGGATGCAGTTTTCTTAATAAGTTGTTTGGGATATGCAAACTTTCTGAACTTAGGATTTTTTAGTATGGTTTGGCTTCTTTATGTTTTGAATGCCGTTTGTTTTTTGTTTAATATGGATGTCATAGTGACTTGACAAACTTATGGTCTTTTTTTTGGTATGGATGAGTATTAACTTTAATATGTTCGTACTATATCTATTTATTAAATTTGATTGCAGTGTATGTATGCTTGTTTGCTTAGTAGGTTAAAGAAAGCCCTAACCCATTTTTAACTCCGCCTGTGCAAATTAATATAATTGGTTTGCATTGCCGGTCCCAAGCCCAGATAAAGGAGGAGGGAGGATGGTGGAGCCTTGGACTATTTTTCCATTGAACATTGGGATTCTCGAACTAAAGGTGTGTACTAGTCTTTGCTTAACATGTTGTAACTTAGTTTAGTTTCTCTTGTTGGTGTTTCTGTAGCCTATCGAATAATGTAAAAGCTGCCTGTGCCTAGCTTAGTTAAGACGGTTGTCACTTACACTCTTCTTGTTTCACTGGTATATAGATTGCGTTAGTATTACTTGATTTTGTTGCTATATTTCATGCCTGATTGTACACATGTTGAGAATCAGAGGCAGAATATATCAGATGCTTTGAATCTACTTGATCGGCTTGCGACTGGGATTGATGTGAATGTTCAGTTTAGAAAGTAGGTGTTTATGTTTATTATAGTTTTTGATAAGTTTTGTTTAGGTGTGATTATTGGTTTTTGGATTGAAATGAGGATTTTGGTTTTATTTGCAGGATGGATGATTTTGAATATTGTTATGATGCGATCTACTGCTTGTGCTGCAATCTGCAGACTGCTCTGTGCCATACCCTTGTATGCAATGTACTTCTTTCAGCTATTGGCTATTGGCTGGACTCTTCATTTGTATGGAGAAATGAGGATTTTGGTTTTATTTGCAGGATGGATGATTTTGAATATTGTTGTGCTGCGATCTGGGATTTTGGCGGCATAGTCAGCTGCTTGTGCTGCGATCTGCATAGTCAGCTGCTTGTGCTGCGATCTGAGGATTTTGGCGGCATAGTCAGCTGCTTGTGCTGCGATCTGCATAGTCAGCTGCTTATGCTGCGATCTGCATAGTCAGCTGCTTGGCTGGACTCTTCATTTGTATGGAGAAATGAGAACTTGAGATGTCATTGTCACATACCCTATCAACTGTTACATGATGTGTCCCAGAACCTGGACCAAAGTATAGTCCAGCAGGTAAACTTTTTTTAATTGCCAAGGGAAAAGCTGAATACTTGAGTAATGATAAACCTGATGTGAAGGCAAATAACTATAACGTATGGATCAAGGAGGATGCTCAAATCAAGACTTGGCTATGGAATAGTATGGAAAAGTCAGTTTGCAATAATGTTCGATTTCTGGATACCTCAAAAATCATCTGGGATTTTCTAAAAGATTCATATTCAGCGGAAAAGAATTCTTCACGTATTTACGACTTGTATGAGCAGATTTTCAAGTTGGAAGAGGGTGATATGACCCTAGGAGAGTATTATTCCCAACTTAAGGGGGTGTGGGAAGAAATGAATGTGTACCAACCCCTTGTGTTGGATCTAGAGACATTGAAGCTCAACAAGAATATTTTCATGTATCGAAGTTTTTATCAAGATTAAGGCCTGAATATGAACATGTTCGTTCACAGATCCAAGTAGAGAAAGCTCTGCCCACACTTGTTGTTACACACTCGAGACTGTCAAGGGTTGCTGTTACGCTTCCTGCCATTGACAAAGGTGAAAAGTCTGCACTAATTGTACCTGCCAATCGAAGTTATAATTTGTGAGGTAGAGGCCGTGGGCATGGGGGACGTTCACGTGGTGGTCGTGAGTCTTGGGGACGTGGTCGAGGCTGAGGAGGAACCGGTTTTCAACCATGTCAGAATTGCGGATTGTCGAACCACGCTACTGAGTTCTGCTGGGATTTGGTTGGGAAACCACCACACCATAGAGCTAACCAGGCATCTATTGCAGAGGATAAGTGTCACGGAAAGACTCTTTCACAGTTACAAGAGGATATGGATCGACTTCTAAAGCGAATGCAGGCCATGACTGTTGCTTCTTCGTCATCTACAGCTACCTTAGCTGATACAGGTAATATTTGCCTACACTCAAGTACCTCACAACCCTGGGTTATAGACTCAGGTGCCTCTGATCATATGACAGGTAATCCCAAGATCTTTCAACATTTAAAAAATTACAATTCCACCTCCTTTGTGACTCTTTCAAATGGGTCAAAGTCTAGTATAATTGGTTATGGCACAGTATATCCTAGTAAAGACTTTCCCCTCTCCTCTGTATTACTCGTTGATCAATGCCCTTTCAATCTTATGTCAGTTAGCAATATAACCAAGACACTAAATTGTTCAGTCACATTTTTCCCTACACATTGTGTTTTTCAGGATCTAAAGACCAAGCAAATGATTGGTGGCAGGTATGAGCAAAGTGGGTTGTATTATTTCCGAACCAGAACAGTTTCGCACTCGCAGCAATATCTCCACTTCAGTGGCACCGGCGCCTAGGACATCTTTCGTTGAATAAACTTCATAGTCTAGTTCCTAGTATTTCCAGTTCAGTTCATTTAGAATGTGAAGTCTGTGAGTTGGCCAAACATCGTAGGGCCACTTACAAACCAAGAGTTGAAAGTCGTAGTAGCAGTCATTTTCATTTGGTACATTCAGTCGTAGTAGCAGTCCTTTTCATTTGGTACATTCAGACACTACTCTGATTCAAAGTCTTTATTCTGACTATCCAGGTACTTCGACTATCTCTTTTACGTGGACTTTGAAGCCTTAATGGCTTATCCCAATTCTCAAAATGCACTTAGGCATTTAGAGGTATGGTTTCTTCCAATTCGTCCTTTGTTCAGGTGAGTGATACAAGTAAAAGCTATTAAAATACTAGTTCTTTGACAGGAATTTGCTACATTCTTGAGAGTTCTTGAAGCTACCCCCAGATAATAATAGTCAGCCTTAAATAACCTAAAACAAGGTAAGAATTCAAAACTGGCGATTACTAGCTTTTTAGAGTCGAGGTTAGGTTTTAATCACAGTGAAAATTATTGTTTCATCCTTTATAATCATGATGGATGTCGATATTGCCTCAATATATGTACTGTATTTGCTCCTGGCTATTTTTCTTGTTTGTTGAATTGCCAACACATAAAATGTGGTTGTCAGGTTATAACATAGCAGGTAGTCCTTGGATTTTCATACTGTTTAATATTATCTCAATCATTCAATGTTTAAATGTGAACAGTCTAAAACCTGTCCCTTCTAATAAACTCATTATGGTAACTGTTTTTTTTTTGGGGTAAGTTTTTCCAAATCTTTAATCATTCAAAGTTTTTTTTTGGGGTAAGTTTTTCCAAATCTTTACTTTTTAACTTTCTTATCTGCATATACTGATTTTCGAGTAATCTAATTAGATTGTTAGCTCAATATTTGTTATATTTTTTGTTTCTAATTAGATTGTTAGGTCAATATCGGGGGAGGATTACCGCTTCGCAAAATAATAGATGAGCAAGTAAGTTTCTTGCTACCTTATTATCACCAACTGGGCAAAAGTCAATTTTTAGTAATATATTGTACATATATCTCTTTCTGGACATAGAAAATACTGTATTTGGAAAATTAAGCTGTCCAATGAGTTGATCCATGTGGCTACCTCAAACTCATCTCAGTTGATTATTAAAAATATGCAAAGAAACAGTAGGGCAGTAGAACGGTATAGCTCGATGTGGAGGGCACAAACCTGAAATTGGGATGAAAAATGCGGTGTTTATGATAGTTGACTTTACAAAATTTTAAGTAGTGTTGTAGGTATCTTCTTTTCATTGAAGTAGTGGCATAAGTTTTATTGTTGTTGATCAGCTAAACTAATACCATTTTTTTTCTCAGGACTATCTTGCTAGCATCGACAATTCAATGCCGTCAAATTCATCTTTTAAGTAATTCTTCTTCATTACATTCTTATTTTTTTCCTGCTATATTCGTAAGTATCTTATGCACTTAAAGATCTCCACATACTACACATGAGTTGAAGGGGGAAATGAATGAGATGAAGTCTTCCTTAGCTAATGTCATGGGTGTGGTAAAGGTGAGTTCGCACTTGTGTTTTCTTGCATATGATATCAATATAATATCATTATCATTTTGGTGTGAATGTATGATCTAGAACTTATATTCTCTTATCATTTTGGTCTTCCGTACTTGGGAGTTGATTCCTTATTGTTACCATGGTTACTAGGTGTTACCGGCATTCTTTGCAGCAAATTCTGTCACGAGGTTTTGTTAACTGACCATAATGAAGTACGGAAGGCAGGTTAATCAATAAATTTTTGGATAAGTCTATGGATAAGTTGTAAATTTCAAAATCTGCATACTCATTCATTATGTATGACTTTTTGGTTGTGATTTATAGTAATAAAAATTAGTATTTGATCAGATGTACTTGTGAGGTTTTATGTTTATTGATAACTTTTGTGGAATTCATTAAAAATAAAACGGAGGCATGTTATGCAGGTAAATGTGGTAATTGGGTGGCAGGGCAAAAATAATTTTTTTTTAATATAAAATTGTTTAGTAACGGCAAGAAACCGTTACTAATCTCTTCATTGAGTAACACTTGCGTGGAAGTAAAAGCGTTAGCAATGGGTGCAAACACCATTAGTAAATGCTTTAATCAGTAACACATATTCTATACTTCACAAACGTTACTAACTTATACAAACCGTTACTAATAGCTAAAGGAACTTACATTTTATAACTGTTAGAATCCAAAGGAAACTGTTAGTATTGCTGGAAATAAGTAACACACGTGCTAGTGAAAAACCATTAGTAATTAATTTCAGTTACGCTAAATAACCGTTACTATAAATAATTTGTAACGGTTAAAAACCGTAACAAATTAAATTAACACATTAATAACACCCAAACAGTTACGCATAAAAACCGTTACAAATATTTTTAGTAACGGCCAGACACCGTCTCGTGCCATCTAGCACATGGGCGCTCGAAACGACACTGCTTTTGGCGTGAAAATCGTTTCTATAAACAGTTGTCGTAACTGCTTATAGGCTTACCTAATTAAAGCTTTGAAAAGACGGCTCAAGTAGATACGCCGTTTCCCGAAAAAAGGTAATGATGGCAGTTCCATCCTGAAAAGACGCAACACTTGGGACAATCTCAACCATTCATCCTGTCCATATATAAAGAGTTTGGTGAGAGAGTCCTCGTTATCTCTTCAACTAACCTTCTCTGTATACTGAACCTTTCGTTTTCCCGCTAGGGTTTAAACTAAAAATTTTAACTTTCTATCTTTTCTGATCATGACGAATCCAAATTGGTCACTTATTAATTTCAAGGATCTCTCTTCCCTAAAACTGATCAGAGAGAAATTTCACATCCCTACTAATATTGGGCTTAAATGGAGGAGATTATTTGATGAGTTGGCCTACAAGGAGGTTGCACTCGTCACAATTGGTCATTTTAGGGTCGGTCTCACTCTTCCTCTTCACCCATTATTGAGGGAGTGTCTGATTCACTTCAATCTTGCCCTTAGTCAAGCAGTGCCCATGTTCTACAAAATTGTCATGTACTCTGCCATACTAGCCAAGAAACATGGATTCGCCTTGAATCAATGGGTGTTTGAATATTTTTATGAGGTTTGTTGCATTTGGGACCAATCTTACTACTATCTCATGACCAGAGATAAGAATGCTTCAATCGTCTTCTTCAAGGGGAAACACAGTGATGATGGTTGGGCTGATCACCACCTTCGGGTGTTGGGTGATGAGTGCGACGTTCATCCTCAAGATGATGATGGCGAGCCAATGAGGATTCCTGTTTATAGAAAACATACTCATGCCCTGACCAGTAAGTATACTTTCTCATAAATTTTATAAATCATCCATAAGTGCTTTCAACTGAGTTCTTTTGTTATTAATCATTAGATGACTCTTCCCCATGGAACCAACTTACTACAACTGATGCTGCTACTATGGATTTCATTAACAAGATCTCCAAAGACCAGAGGATGCCTTGGGTGGTAGTTCCTGATCCCACCCGCTTCCTTAAATATTTCGACATATCTGCCGAGGAACTGCTACCACTTGCCCCCGACTTTTCTCCTTTCGGGATTAATACTGTGAACTCTGGACGCACAGTATTCCCTCCTCCTGTGGATCAAGATGCTGGTCTTCTTCTTCCCCCAGTTTAGGATGAATCTTCTCTCAGTACTAGAAGAAAAGGAAACTGCAAAGAGAGGGGTTCTGTCACGACTTCCAGTGATGCTGCCACATTGAGTACAGTTCAGGAGCCTGATGTCAGTGATGATTGTGTAATCACTAGTGGGAGGGGCCCTGAACTGCCTCACAAACTTATGACTGCTAGTAATTTTAAGAGAACTGATTCTGCTCTTGCTCCTGATGCTCCACCCTCAAGTAGGAGAACCAAATTTTGTCCTCTATCTATGGATGACGAAACATCTTTCGAGGTTCCTATGACGGTTCCTAGTTCTAGTAAGTTTCCTAAGAAAGTTGCCAGTTCCAGACCCTCCCCTAGGTTCTGAACAGGCTGGTGACCGTGTACAATTGACTATTAATCCTTCCCTCCCCGATGACCGAAAGGGGAAAGGCGTCATTGAGATGACTGCTATAACTATTGCTCTCCCTCATCCTCGATCTGGGGATGGACATAGGAAGATGAGGAGAGATGATATGCCCTTCTCGCTATAATCCTCAGATTCTCCTGAAAAGGAGATGGTCGTGGAGATAAGGCATTGGGGCCAACCTGATAAGCTTCCTGTTACCAATAAACATTTAATTAATGATGTTGACATCATGCTTGGAATTCTGGAAGCTGCGGGACTTCCTGTTGATAGAGCTGAAGCCAGTATGGCTGGTAGTCTGGATTTGTCATTCCATAGATCTGTTGTTTATCTTGCCAAGGTAAGACTTCTTTCTCTGTACAATGCCTTGTTTATCTCATTATGTTGCTTACACGTTCTATATTCTTTTTCAGTTAGTGAATAATTTCTTGGCCATGAAAGAACCAATCTTCACTAACTCAGCCAATACAGCCACTGATGACATGGCTACTGGTGAGGTGAACTGGGCTAAAGAAGCTGCTAAGAAAATAGTTGAGGAACTGTAGACCCAGGTTGACCAACTTCTGACAAAAGAGAAAAAGTTAGATGCTAGTTTCGAGAACATGAGAAAGATGATTGCCAACCTCCGAAACTCTCTAGATAAGGCTCAAAAAGAAGCTGTTGATGTTGCCTCTTGGAAAGTGAAGTTCTTGGAGTTGTGCTCTCAATTCACCACACTTTAAGCAAAATATGACCAAGTCCAGGGCGAGCTTAACGGTAGAAATGCCAAGATGAGGACACTTGGCCAAGCCATTACTCATGTTAATGAAACTATGGCAAGTTATGAGAGGGATCTCAGAGAGAAGCATCTACGTTCTGTAAATAGGGCGGATGATATCTTGGCAGAGACCTCTAAGTTCTATTCCAAGGTGGTGCAAGAGGTGAAGAAGAGGTCTGCTGGCAATGGTATTCATTTTTCTTTAAGAGTAATTGATGTTTCTAAATACTCCTTTAATGTAGCCAAACAAGTTAAGTTTAAGGAGGCTATTGAGGCTGCTGGATCCATTTCTCAGGTGGATGATCAGGGGCGAGAGACTAACATTTTCATCATATTCCCTGACCTGACTACCAATATCTTAGCAATTCAGAATGAACTCATGCCCGATGATTTCTCATCTTATGAAGAAGGCACCGACGATGATATGCCTGACTTCCAGCTTCCTATTTTGCATGTGCCTGTTTCAGGTGAATGCTCTGTGCAGCCCTCAACCGTCCCAGTCAATCCAACCGCACAGTTAGTTCCTGAGAGTGGCCTAAGAGTTTTTGATGCAGGTGCAGTTGCCAGTAGTGATACTGTTCTAGAACTTAATTCAACCCCTGCTCAACAAGCAAAGTAAAGACTTAGCTAATTAGTTCATAATTAAAAAAACATTTATTTAGAAACAATATTAATATTTCTATTGGTCTATCATATTGAGTTATGTTGCTCACATACTATTTACTTATTGAGCTCTGTAGCTCTTCTAATTTACACATGCATTTGAAACAATCTATGTTATATATAACATAACATGACATGAACTACTATACATATTTTACCCCTAATGCCCCCAAAGTTTATTTGGAACAACAATAGGTGACCCTGATAGGCTAAACAGGTTAAATAGAGACATAACCAGAATCTGATCAGGATATCATGGGAGCCATTCATGTTTAACCGTAACTGAAAGTTCAATCGTAGTAGAGAAACAGCGTCCCAAAGGAGTCGTATGTCTATGTGAAGGTAACTCGGTGCCTTGAGCATGACACTGTGTTCAATAACGATAGGTCCTATTTATTTAAAAAATAAATAGGTTATCGCAAGAGCAACAGTAGGAGAGTCTTCCTCAATGTAATCATGTCGACATAAGTCCAAAGCGGTGATTATGTGTTAGGATCTGGATCCAACCCAAAACTACCTAGCAACCCCGATGGTGATGTCATGGGAATGCAAGGAACCGGCGACAGTTCAAGTTCTCAGGAACACTATCTTAGGTTCCAAGTCAAACTGGCATACAACATACTGAATAGATAGTGTGGTTATTTTCCCTAAAGGCTTAACCCATTAAGGATGATCTCAGTGATGAGATCGTAAAGTCATAAAGAACTAGCATACAATTCAGGCTTTATGGGACAAAAGACCTGGCATACAGTTCGACCTCCCCAAACACAATATCTCTAGTTCCAAGGCAAATTGGTATACAAAATACTTGAAAAGATAGTGAGTATCGAATTCCCTAAAGGCTTATTCCATTGTGGATAAAAAAAAATAAAGAGCTTATGCAAGGAAGAGATTTGATTGCAAAGTGAGGAACTTTATTGATAATTGGAGAGAATAAATTAAGCATAAGAAAGCATGAAATCACAATTTACTGAAAGTACTTTCCGAGGTGCTTTACATTCCATGGTTTGACAAGAACTTCTCCATCAATATTGCATAAGTAGTAAAAGCTAGTTCCTCCGACCTTGTCGACGATGTAGGGTCCCTCCCAGTTGGGCCCAAGCTTGTCATTATGCTCTGGGATCTCACGAAGGACTAGATCTCCATATTTGAATGCCCAAGTTCAGACTTTCTTGTCGTATGATCGCTTTAGAGTCTGCTGGTTGGCAGCCAAACGCAATGCAGTGCCCTCCCATTTTTCATCTAAGAGATCCATTTCTCTGCATAACAACTCCTCATTGTCTAGTATGTGCACGACGTCCGATTTCTGGGTGGGGGATACTAGTTCAGGAGGGATAACAGCTTCAATTCCGTAGGTTAGTGAAAATGGAGACTCACCAGTGGATCGTCTGGGTGTAGTTCGGTACGCCAATAGGACCTTAGGTAATTCTTCAACCCCAACCCCTTCGCGTCATCTAGTTTGTGCTTCATGTTATCCAAAATAACTCTATTTGAGGCCTCAGCTTGGCTATTGCCTTGTGGATACCTTGGGGTTGAAAAAAGATGGGTGATGTGCAACTCTTTACAGAGCTCGGCAACCGATCCGCCAGCAAACTGTTGCCCATTATCTAAGATTATGACCTTGGGTATGCCAAACCTACAGACAATGTTGTCCCAACTGAACTTTCTGACGTCCTTCTCACGAATGAAGATGAGGGGAACTACTTCAATCCACTTGGTGAAGTAGTCCGTCATGACTAGTAAGAATCTGACATTGCTAGGAGTGGGTGGCAAGGGTCCTACAATGTCAGTTCCCTACTGTGCAAATGGCCATGGGTTGGCCAATGGGTGCAGTTATGTCGCGAGAAATCCTCCGCAATTCCAACAAGGGAAAAGTAATTTTCCCAACAATGCAAATATAGGGTACCAAAACTACCGCAACCTTGTTCCCGCTAATCAAGGATATGGCTACCAAAATCAACCTGTAAATAATAACTGTGAAGTAGTTCCTGCTGTTCCGCTGGTACAATCCACAGCCGATAAAACAGCTGAAACTTTTCTGACATACATGAATCAATAGAATCAAATCCTAGCTTCTATCCAACAGTTTCTTCAGCTGTTAGCTCAGGATAAAAGTCAAAAGGGCGTGTTCCCTGGCCAAGCAGTTCCAAACCCTAAGCCTACAAACACTGCCTTTGAACTCAACAATGTACCAGGATCTAGTAATCCAAGCCAGGGTGAGGTAAATGCCATTACCACTCTTTGTTCTGGCTAAACCATCGACAATAAAATACGTATGCCAGATGAGGAATCGACGGAAACTACGGATGACGTCCTTCCAACTCCTACCTCGCAACCTATAACGGACGAAGTTGTACCTTACAAATCTACACCCACGTCCCTAGGGAAAGACGCCACTAATCCTTATGCACGATTCCGCCCAAAAGCTCCGTTCCCTGTCCGTTTGGTAAAGAACAAATGTGATGAACATTTCGATGAGATTCGTGAAACCTTCAAAAATTTGACCATAAACTTACATTTTCTAGATGCGCTTAAGCATTTACCCAAGCATGCCAAGTTTTTGAAGGACATGTGCACCACCAAACGACGTGCGAATGTTCCTCAACAAGCATTCCTCACTGAGCAGTTTCCCTCGATTACCACTACCAATGGTGTGGTAAAGTACAAGGACCCAGGTCGACCAACTGTACCATGCACGTTGGGCGACAAGTATACCACTACCGCACATTTAGACCTAGGTGCCAGTGTTAACCTACTTCCCTACTACTTATTTAAGCAGTTAGGTCTTCATGAATTAAAACCTACCAATATGACTCTGCAACTCGCGGATCACTCCATCAAGTACCCAAAAGGCATAGTAGAGAACGTCATAGTCAAGGTCCAAGATTTTTACTACCCAGTTGATTTTGTCATTCTAGATACTGAAGTGGCCTGTGACTCCATTCCTATCATCTTGGGACGTCCTTTTCTTGCAACTGCTAACACTCTCATAAATTGTCGGGACGGTTCAATGACATTGTCTTTCAGGAACCTTTTTGTCGAACTCAACGTGTTCAAATTAATGAACCAATTTCCCGATCCTATAATGGAGGGTGAGATTAGCTTGGTTGATAGTCTGGAACATGATTATTTCACAAACTCTTTTCCCCCAAACGAGATACACCAATTTCTTTCTTTTGATAATCCTGAGTTTGACGATGACTCGTACATAAAAGATGTCCACGCATTATTAGAGTCGGTACCACTATTTGATCTACTGCTGCGTTGCAAACTGATTCAGAAGAACCAGATTAGCTCTTTTCCATTGAAGAGATGATCCCTCACGAATCCTTGATCCCCAATCCTCTAACTCCGGATTTAAAACCTCTACCCTCTGATTTGAAGTACGTGCATCTCGATCTCGATAGTAGTCATCCTATAATAATTTCTTCTCACTTGACTACCGATGAAGAGGCACGTTTGATTCATGTCATTTGTGAACACCGCTCCGCTATCGGATGGTCCTTAGATGATATCAAGGGAATATACCCTAGCATATGCACGCATCGCACATATCTCGATGGCGGCACAAAGACATCGTGAGAACCACAACGCCGCCTTAATCCCACCATGAAAGAAGTGGTGAGAGAGGAAGTTTTACATTTACTTGATGCGGGTATCATATACCCTATCTCTGATAGTGATTGGGTTAGTCCTGTCCACGTTGTTCCCAAAAAGTCTGGCATTCAAGTTGCACAAAATGAAAATGGTGAGTACATCTCCACTCGCATTCCATTAAAATGGAGAATTTGCATTGACTATCGCAAACTTAATGCCAGAACACGTAAAGATCACTTCCTCTCCCATTCATTGACCAGATGCTAGAACGTTTAGCCGGTCATGCTTACTATTGTTTTCTTGATGGCTATTCCGGATACTTCCAAATTGTCATCGATACCGCCGATCAAGAAAAGACAACTTTCACGTGTCCCTTCGGAACCTTTGCATACAGACGAATGCCTTTTGGTCTTTGTAATGCCCCAGGCACCTTCCAATGCTGCATGCTTCACATTTTCAGTGATATGGTGGAACGTTATATGGAAGTCTTCATGGATGATTTTTCCATCTACGGAAATTCCTTTGACGACTGCCTATCCAATCTTTCTAAAGTATTAACGCGTTGCAAAGAGAAAAATCTGGTACTCAATTGGGAGAAGTGTCATTTCATGGTTACCAAAGGACTTGTTCTGAGTCATATTGTTTCGAAAGACGGGATAGAGGTTGATAAAGCTAAAATTATTAAAATTGCTATGCTATCTTTCCCACGTACAATTCGTGATATCCGTGCCTTTTTAGGCCACGCTGGGTTTTACAGGAAATTCATTCAGGATTTTTCTAAAGTTGCTCGACCTTTAACCAATCTCCTGCTTAAGGATGCAGTATTCGACTTCAATTTCAATTGCAAACAAGCTTTTGATACTCTAAAAACCGCTCGTACTACCGCTCCTATCATTCAACCCCCTGATTGGTCTCAACCATTCGAACTAATGTGTGACCCTAGCGACTTTGCTATTGGCGCTGTACTAGGCCAACGACGTGATGACAAACCCGTTGTCATTTACTATGCTAGTAAAACTCTTAATGACGCTCAACGTAATTACACAACAACTGAGAAAGAGTTCCTAGCTGCTGTCTATGCCTTGGATAAGTTTCGCCCTTACCTAGTTGGAACATCCACCATCGTATATACTGACCATGCCGCACTTCGGTACTTACTCGCGAAAAAGGACGCAAAACAACGATTGTTCCGCTGGATCCTTCTCTTGCAAGAATTCACCCTGGAAATCAAAGACAAGAAAGGAACTGAAAATGTCGTGGCCGACCATTTATCAAGGCTGGTTAGTGACATGGATAGTGATTCTGAAGCCATCTGTGATTCCTTCCCAGACGAATATTTGTACTCTATTTTCTCATCTCCATGGTATGCGGATATCGTTAACTAGCTAGTTACTGAGGAAGTTCCTTCCTCTTGGTCACTTCCTGATCATAAAAAGTTCTTATCTATTGTAAAATATTATTTTTGGGATGACCCCTACCTCTTTAAGTATTGTTCCGACCAACTCATTCGTCGCTGCATTCCCGACTAGGAGCACACCGACGTATTATCCTTTTGCCATGAACAATCTTGCGGAGGTCATTTTAGTGGAAAGAAAACTGCGGCCAAGGTATTATAATGTGGTTTTTACTGGCCTACCCTTTTTCGTGATGCACACGAACATTGCATAGCTTGCATTCGTTGTCAGCACCTAGGTCGAATTACCAAACGAAATATGATGCCCCTAAATCCTATCTTGATTGTGGAAATTTTTTATGTTTGGGGAATTGATTTTATGGGACCTTTCCCTATTTCTCGAGGTTTTCTATACATTTTAGTCGATGTAGACTATGTGTCCAAATGGATTGAGGCACTCGCATGTCGCTCAAATGACCATAAGACTGTCGTGAAATTTGTTAAAGAAAACATTTTCTCTCGTTTTGGTGTCCCCAAAGCTATCATCAGTGATTGGGGTACACATTTTTGTAATAAAATTTTTGGGTTTTTAATGAAGAAATATGGAGTTACTCACAAGGTTGCTACTCCATATCACCCACAAACGAGTGGCCAAGTGGAAGTCTCCAACAGAGAGATAAAGTCTATTCTGGAGAAAACTGTCAACCCCTCAAGAAAGGACTGGTCTCTCCGCTTATCGGATGCCTTGTGGGCATACCGAACAGCATTTAAGACACCTATAGGGATGTCTCTTTACCGCATTATTTTTGGAAAACTTTGTCATCTGCCAGTTGAACTTGAGCATCGTGCCCTTTGGGCCATCAAAAGCCTCAATTACAATATCATCGAGGCAGGCGAGAAGCGAAAACTGCAATTAAATGAGCTTGAGGAGATTCGGAGTGATGCTTATGATCTCTCGAAATCCTACAAAGCTAATATGAAAAGAGTGCACGACAAGTACATTTTGCGTAAGGATTTCAAAATTGGCCAAAAGTTTTTCTTGCATAACTCAGATTACACATTTTTCCTGGTAAATTGAAAACACGATGGTCTGGTCCTTTTATTGTGTCAGCTGTGAAACATTATAGGGCAATCACTTTGCTTAATCCACAAGATAACAGCAAATTTCAAGTCAATGGACAACGCCTAAAACATTACCACGAAATACACTCACCAGATGTTGAATAGACTCTTCTTCAGGATCCGGTCTACACAGACTAGATGTTTCGATTGGCATACTTAATCTTGTTTCTATAGAGGGTACGCCATTTTGGTAGCCGGGCCATCTTCTATCTTATGATCTCCATAGTTCTTTGAAGTGTGTGGTTGCAAGCGCCGGAACCTTAGTCTACGAAAACTCTATTTCAGAACTGAGTATAAATGTCTTCTGCAACACGAGCAAACGTGTTTTTCGGTAAATGATGGGTACCTAAAATTTCACCTCCTTCTTTCTCTTCCCTTTTCTACTCTCTACCTCGCGAACTTCAGCTAATCATTTGGTGTAAGTCTCACTCATCACGAATAGGGAATGGTCGTAGTACTTTTGCTCGTAAACGACGTGCGCGAAGGATGGGCTAGTGTATGCATTGTCAAACACCCTTCTATCTAGGTCTTGACTTCCTATCCGATACTAGCCAGTTTAAGGTATACTTTTGTCTGACACCAGCTGGGCATGATAATCTTCATCGCCGCGCTGTTTCTCCTACAGGTTGGGATTCGTCTTGAGAATCTGATGTTAAAAGACTCAACTCGTCTTGAGGATCTGACGTTAAAAGACTCACCTTGTAGATATGTTTATATTGTTGCCTTTTCCCTTTGCATTAAGTTTTGCACATGAGATTCGTGTCCAACCTCAGATGTCGCATACTTGGAACACAAACGGGCAATGGATTCCACCAGACCAACCGTAGAATTGGTTACTTTGAGATCCTTTAGGGCGGTTTGAGGATAGTCGTATGTAATAAGGGCAATTTTATTAGACCGTAGCGTGCACGGTCCAGGATGATACCGTCCTGCCCCTAACCATAATACATAGAGGTAAAGCCACAGTCTGGCTGGATTGGGTTCGCTCCAGAGCCGACATGACAGTTGTCTATGAATTAGATGGTGACTCTTCTGGACATCCAGTGTTCTTCACGTATATCTCCCTTGTATATAAATAAAACACTCTCCTTCTTTTCAAAAACTCTTGTGACCTTTGAATGACTCATACAATTGGATAGCATTTTTTGTGCCGATCATTTCAATATCTCATTCATCCAATTCGGAGTCCAAACGAGTCGTGGGTAAGCGTTTAAGTTTTTTAGGCTTAAATCGGGTTTTTGGCTTGATTTGGGCTTTGGAAAATTTTTGGCCCAACCAAAATATCAAAATCTCGGGCCCTTTAAACCCGACAAACCCGACCACACGCGTCACCATCACTCATTTCTTCTTCCCTAAATTCCGGATCATGCCCCCTCTCGTTTAAGTCTCGCACGAGATAGGCTCACACTAAATCCAGGTCTCGCGCGAGACTGTTACAACTCCGACCACAATTCCCTTTCATCAGCAAGTCCCATTTCTCCCCCTCATCATTAATCAATATCCAGCCTCTCCCTAAGACCAGTGATGGCCGGTAACAGGCGTATTTGTGTGGAGAAAATTTTTGGAAATTTATTTGAAAACGGGATGTTTGCTCCATTCTTTGATAATGAAATTCACTCTAGAGGATGGGAGTACTGGTTATATGCTAATGGAGGGCTTTATTCCAAGGATTTGGTGATGAAATTCTACGACAATGGGAGCTTTAATGGCGACCCTTTTTGGGTTACCGTCGAGGGTGTGCACCACGAAGTCACACCTGTTTTGCTCTCCGGGATCACGGGCATTCCTCTAGTCGACCACGTGCTGACTCAGCAGCAGCCCGTGTACCCACAAACTTACAACCTAATGCTCAACACGCTAATCGAGGGAGAGTACAACATAGACGGAAAATGCGCCAGTGTCGGTACCGGTCGCGACGAGAACCCGGTTAGGTCGTGACTCAATGGTCGGATGACGTCATTCGCACCTCGAAGCCCTCAGACATCAACAAGACCTTCCTCCACCTTCTCTGGATCCTCCAGGAAGGAAAGGGTAACTTCTGCATCGTTAGCTTTCTTTTTGATATTATTACACATGCCACTCTTAGATCAGCCCCTCTTGCTGTTCTGGTAACGCAAGTTATGATTACCTTGGGTTTTCTGTCCGCCACCCCGCTACTCCCTATACCACAATATGAGAATATGCTTGTCTTCAAGAAATGCATACTGGACCCTTGGGAACCCACAGCACCAAGGGCTGCTGAGCACGCTAGCGTAGGCTCATCTCACCCACCCTACTTTGATGAGACTGCCATGAGTAAGATCACCCACCCCATAGATGCCTTTACGTCTTTGTGAATGCTGGTTTGAGAGACATGTACACTTTCGCCGGGTCGATGAAACGTACCTTGGGCGAGTTAAGGACAGATATGACCACTCGCCACGAGTCGATGACAGACAGCATGGGCGAATTCCAGCAGGAAATGAGAGCTTCCATGACTACATTTCAGGACCATATGCTTACGCACCAGAACCAGTTCCAGCGAATGTTCATGGCGAGCCAGCATCAGTTTCAGGCTCAGGTGATGGATACTCTGGGTGATATCCAGGAGCAGTTAGCCTCCATGGGAGCTCATACTGCACGACGTCGCAGGACTCCTGGTTCTTCTTCTGCAGCCCCCGAGGATTCTTCTGCAGCTCCTGAGGATCATCAGTAGGTAGTTTATTTTTCCAGTCTTGTATAATATTTATGTCAAATATTTGATTTACATGTTTGCATTTCCAGCTTAATAGTAGGATATTTCCTAAAAATTTCTGCCTGGATATATTAGTTATATCTAATATTATATTATATAGGTAGGAACATATATAATAATATTAATAATAATAATTTATATAAATATGTATACATATATATTTTAGATGTCACACTTAACGGCAAACTTTACCGTAAACTAACATTTTATTAAACGGTCATGAAAACGCACAAAAAACGGTCAAAAAACGACAATTTTCTTTCTATAATTAAGTTCAACACTTCCTCCACATTCACTTATTTCATATTCTTCCCTCTACACTTCTTATTCAAAAAAATTATTTTTAGTCCGCTCCAAATTTCAAGCTTCATGGATGCACTAGAAAAGTTTGAGCAGCGGCAAATTGAATATGCTAATCAAGTCTTCATGCTTGTTTGTTTCATTATAGTAATGTTGTTAATGTGGCATATAGTTCTATCTAATATTTAGGTTTGTATTTCATTTCCCATATCATTATGTTGTGTTTCCGTACCGTTGTACGTTCTTACATCTTATTGTGATAGTATATCTACATTTTCCTTGTCCTTCTACTTACGCTATTTACGAAAAAAAAAAAAAAAACACTCCTTGTCACATGCCTCATTCTTCTCATCCACACTACATCCACTTTTGCGCATATCTTAGAAGATACACGTGGTCTAACTACCCTGTAACACCTCGATCCGTATCTTTATAACAAGGATAGACACCTCAAAAATCTAACTTCCCTTTTTCCAAAAAAAAATTTTCTTCACCACTCCATCTTTAATGGCCCTCACACGAAGTTTCGTGCCCGAGCAAAATTTTATGGAAAATTTCCAAAATGGTCTTTTTCATCCCTTTTTTGACATAGAAATATCACGTCGAGGATGGTACCCTCTTTTACATCATAAGCAAGTATTTTATTCCAGAGAATTGGTCTTGTTGTTCTATAAAAGCAGTTATTTCCAAAACGGGCAATTCTTTGTCCGTGCTAACGGATGCGAGCGTGAATTGACTATGGAAATCATCTCTGAGGTACTTCAAATTCCTATTACAAACCAAGGAGTACACCTTCAGGATTCACCTATCGACAATATCAGGCATCTGATGTTTGCAACTATCCTTCACAGCGAATATAACCGGAAAAACCGTATTGTTTATCAAGAATCTTTGCAAAAGAACCAATTATCTGTGATCCAATGGGTAGCTCATAATGTGCTCGGCACGTCTAAGACTTCCGAAATAACCAAACCCCTCCTCCATCTACTCTGGGTCTTACAGAGTAACTGCAATGATTTTTGCATTATTAAATTTCTCTGGAACGCGATCGCACGTGCCAAAAAAAAGCCAGCTCCTTTACCAACCATTGTGACACTTATCATGATACGTTGGGGTTTTCCTAGTACTTCTCCTCATATACCTCTTCGAACAGCTAACATTCTTACCATTCACTCAGTATGTAGGAACGGATTCTGGAACCCCGACATTGCAAAGAACCATGTCGGTGCAGAAACCGACGAAGATTGTTCCGCTGACAACATCTTCACTGAAAATGCATTATGCAACGTATTTAATCCCATGGAAGGGCTTCGTTTAATGCAACAAGGGCTGATGACATTATTCAAACGTCAGAACATTATCATCACCAGTCTTCTTGAATTTCAGGACCTGCGGACAATAAACAAATAGGAACAAGGACAATTCTTGCACAACCACAACCAGTTCTTGGCAAATCACACTCTCATAATGGAGAACCACGCCGAGATTTACCAGACAGAAAGCGAAATGTTGCAATAGGCTGTTGCACGGATTAACGGCATAGAAAATCTTATAAATGAATCCCTCCCACAAAAGGATCCTCGCCGTTACTTGGGCCCATGAAACCATTTAAATTTTGCAATTTTATGTTATTTGTCATTTTCTTTTTAGTTTTTAATTATAGTGAAATTTTCCTATGCTAATTTGTTTTTACTTAATTATTCTCATCATACTCTAATATTTGTTTATCCTTGTCTAAATAGGTCACATTTTTTTTTCACACATCTTCTACAATGGAAGCTCCAAAGATTATTCCAGAACAATCTTTCCATTTGTTGCTGAATTCTCCTGCATATGGACATCTTTTCAGAGACTACATCACTCAAGTTGGTTGGAACTCTCTTATTCTACACCCGTGAGCGACATACTCCCCGGTTTGGCAACTTATTTTATGATCACATGGAAGATCTACCACCGCATGCGGGGTTTCCTTTGAATGGATTTACACTCCGTATTGGTAACACCCGACATTCTTTTTACGAGCCAACTGTTGCTATGGCTCTAGACCTTCCTCCTCTTCAGCCAGACCTCCCCATTCAATACATGATAGAGAATGACTTTAATGACTATTCTAGGGAAGATTTTGTTGCCCGGTATGGTGATGGCATTGCCCACGTCAGTGAACGTGCCGAAGCTGGCCAATGGCCAGACTTCACTATTCCACTAGCCAGTATGACCATGAATGTTGGAACTGCCATGTTATTTATTCTTCTGAACATCATGGGGATTGGCATTTTTCCACCGTGATCAAAGTCAGCTTTGTAAGACATTCCATGCCTTGTCCCAAAGAACATACCGCCTTTGACATTACTGCACCTAGTAATTGAGAATCTTAAGAGGGCTCGGTCTTTTCGGCAAAGACTATATCACCCTACCGCCATACAACATGCGGGATAGTGAGGGCATTTCCCGCGAGTTTGCACCACCTTTCGTGATCGGGTAAAGGTCGACTCTATGTGTCCAACAAACAAGATAATTCGTTCTTTGCGATTTAGGACATGGCGACGCCCTGCAAGGTATCTAAAGAAAGTTCGTTCTTTCCCTAATGATGATAAAATGATAGCTCATCTAGACAATGCAAAAAAGAGGAAGTGGAGCGAAGTCTGGAAAGCTATGATAGATTGGCGTGATGCAAAAGAATGGCATTTCTACAGGGACGAGGCAAGAATGGACTATCCCCCAGTTCAAGGTTGGGGCAATGTGAGTTAATGCATGTACATATTTGTTTTACATTTTGATGTGAAATAAATAAATAACCTAACAGTGTGCTACTCTAACAGTGTGCTTCTACTTTTATGATGTATAATATATAGTGTGTTACAATAAATTTCTGTGGAAGATGTCAGCTATATTTTTGCTCAAAGCCTCTCAGGTATACTCTTTCTTCCTCTTAATACTTCGAGGACAAAGTGTCCGACTGTTTGGGGGTGGTGAGAACCTTTTGCAAAAATTAGGCATGCATAGTTGTATATAGTTTACTTGATTTAGTGACAAATTCTCGTTTCCTTTTCTATGATGAAAAATATTTAGAAATCTCAGCCTAGCATCAGAATTAGGACTTGTTCTTAGAAACTTAATTTAATTCGTATGCAATAGTTTTTACATCTTTTCATGAGCATTCATGCACTGATTATCATTAAATGTACACATCAGTAAGTTTTTGGGACCACGGTTAGACAACTTAGTTTCCATATCCTGTAAGAATCTAACCAAAAACCTCAAAATGTGTGATATACGAGTCAGCATATGCAGGTGGCAAGTGATGGTCACAATTTAGTGCCACTGTCACACCCCAAATTTCCAGAAAAATTAAAACTGATATTCCATCATCTGGAAACCCAGGGTGAAACAAAACCCACTAACATATTATCAACTACACTATTTAAAAACTGAGATCAAATTAAAACTGAAAGAACAACGCTTCATTTACAAATAAAATTTTTACTAACCAACTCTATTACCTTTGTTTCAATTCAAAACCATACACTTTCGAAAAACTTAAACCAGAAGACTCCAAGAGCAAATCCAAGTCACGTGTCTTCATCCACTGCACTCCACCATCTATGTTCCCAAGAACACACCCACGTTGCAAAACAAAGCAAACATGGGTCAACAAATTGAATTTTTTTGGTATGAGTAGAACTAACAACAAAATATATATATAATAATCTTTCAAATGAATAATATAACCTTACAAACAATTTCAACTTGAAGACAAGATAGTTCCGTTTTTCCAAAAACGGCGGTAGTTTCTTCCCAAGTAAGATTTCACCCCAACATACAAATTCCAAGAATCTCATATAATATTACTCGTCATTCCCACTTTCCAAAATAACTCACAATACAATACCACTTACATTTCATTTATTAACTGCACATATGATAACCTAATTAAATATGAGTTTGGTATACCTTACCTTTAAGCCGACACGTCGTCTTAGGGTAGGATATTTACGTCCCTGCAGAAAAGATTAATAGATCCTACCCTCCTGCAAAACAGAGTTAGTCATCACAATAAATTGATTTATCTCAGTCAGTCAAAATTCTATTCATGACCCAACCTCATTTAAGACATTGAAGTCTAATTGATATAACCTGGTTCGTCCCGTATCTTTGAGGAATACCACTTATCATAATACCTATATTAATGATAGTCATTCATATGACATCATTACGTCATAAAGTTTCTCAAGGCATAACCATAGATCTCGGACTATCACAAGTCATTAATATTTTCGTAATAACATATCAAGTTATAGTCATTTCACAAATACATAGAAATTACAATCATTTACTAATATTATTCACCGTCACACTTCATATCCATAACATCACACAATTCATATACTTTTACTTTAGTATCACTCGCCTACTTATGAGAACGAGGAAAAGTCACAACCAAGGAGTACATTTCATCCCTTGTGAGTATCAACTCATACAAACCACGTAAACATTTATCATAAGAAATCATATACATCATATGCAATAACTCCATCACACGAAAAAAATCAATATTTTACTTTGCTTATTACTTATCTTGTTGACTCATTTATTCAAAGACACACGCCCAACCTTTAGTTCCTACTCCACGATTTGCACTACACACATTTGCCAAATCACACATATCCGCGTCTACTCACTCACACCGAAAACCACTACAAGACATACGCCCCAAGCGGGATATCGCCTCCGTGAAACATACTTTCATCTTGTAAACTCAGAACTTGTGAGTCACGACCATCTCTGGGCTTTCCATACACATAATCACAAAGCCTCTTTGGGCATAACAAATATCAGGTCATTCATGGCACATTCAATGAATACCTTGGGTCATTCCCGCCACATTCAAGGAATACCCATCATAACACTAACGGGCCATTCATGGCACATTCAATGAATGCCCTGAGTCATTCCCGCCACATTCAAGGAATACCCAAACCTACATTCCCGTACATTCAAGGAATACGACCAACCCATGGGCGAATACCTTAGTTCCTCTCTAGGGCGTCCCAAACGATTGGGTCATTCATGGCACATTCAATGAATACCCGGGTCATTCATGGCACATTCAATGAATACCCATCTATCACATGACATCACAAGTCATAAACATTTCTTTTCATTACCAAATCCTGAGGCGTGGAGAGTTCTAAAGATGTGGGCGACACATTAAAATATTATTATCACTTATAATTATACTAGCATTACTCATGTCAAAATAGACCACACATGCAAAGAGTCACTTTCACGTCAAGGCAAATCAAGCACTTAAATATCATTAAATGTAAACAGACTTATAATCAAACAAATACAATTTATATAACCATACTCATATATACAATATCGTAAACAAATAGTTCATTAGCCCAAATTCAAGTCCACACACACTAATGTCTAAAACATATCCACATATACTAAAGTCTATATTCATATACAACTTCTATCTCCCACATATATATTTATGTAGTCTCAAAACAAACAAGAATTTCTAACATAATCACATAGTTATCACACAAACTAATATATATATTATAGATATAGTGTAGTGGGTGCACTTTTGCTCAAAGTCAGCCTCACGATCCAAATCTTTCAAGATTGGAATCAAGCCTTCGTAGTTCTTATCGGCCCACATAATCAATGCTAAGGTTTTTCCTACATTCATCCAAATGACATGTAACTTAATTATTTAGAAACTAAGGTATTTAGATATACTTTTTCATGTTTAAAAAAAATACCCAATCATCAAGGTCAAATCTTTCTTAGATAATGACAACCAAAGTTATACAAGCTTCCACAGCATTTTATTACTATATGTGTCCATATAATATACACATAAAACGTAGTACAATTAAACAATCCACAGTCCACAATCAAAGCCCAATATGCTTACACACTACTCACGTCAAATCTAAATTAGATAATTTACCAACCAAGTTATACAATATCCGACAGTATTTTATTACTATATATATATCCATATAAGCAAACATATGAAAAACTGGAACAGTCAACGGTCAAAGTCAACGGTCAACAGTCAAAGTCAACGGTCAAAGGTCAACACCTCATGGTCAAGGTCAAACTCAACATGTCATGGTCAAAGTCAAACTGTCCTAGTCAAAGTCAAACTGACAAAGTCAAACTGTCCCAGTCAAAGTCAAATGTGAAAGTCAACCGTCCATGGTCAAAGTCAACAGCCGATGGTCAAAGGTCAAAGTCAACGGTCGATGGTCAAAGTCAAACTGTCCTAGTCAAAGTCAAACTGACAAAGTCAAACTGTCCAAGTCAAAGTCAAATGTGAAAGTCAACCGTCCATGGTCAAAGGTCAAAGTCAACAGTCGATGGTCAAAGGTCAAAGTCAACGGTTAGATGGTCAAAGTCAAACCGTCTTCTAGTCAAAGTCAAACCGGCGTTTCCGTGTTTGACAGGTTCAGAGTCATAACCATGGTTCATGGCTAAGGTCAAAGGTGCATGGTTCACGGGCTCGTGACTAAGGAAATGGTTCGGACCCAACTGGCCAAGCCCAAACCTTAGAACCCGAAAGTCTAAAAGCCCACTTATTTATTCTACCTGACCCAATTGGATCTATATTAAATTATATGGACTGGCCCAAGCAATATTAGAAACGGGCCCAAAAACAATTAAGTGGTTCGGTCCAAAAATACAAATGAAACGGGCCCATAGACTAATATTAGAACTGGTCCCAAAACTTACTTAAACTGGGCCCAAACTAAACTTAATAGAACTGGTCCAAACTTAAATAGAAATGAACTGGCCCAACATAAAAATAGAACCGGCCCACATCAAATTTGAGTTTTGGCCCAAGGAAACCGACCCAGGCCCAAGCCCAAATCGGCTTGGTACTGTTCATCATCTCTTCCCCCAACAGCAGCCCAAATCCGGCCACCACCACCTCCACACAACCACCAATTTTGACTAGGCGGTTTTAATCCCTGCAGAAAACCCAACCACATTAACAAAGCCAAAAATCCCAACCCTTAACTCCACCATCTCCTCCAGAACTAGATCTAAAATTCGACCTCCATTAAAGCTTGTTATCAAGCTTCCAGCCGCCCCCTCACTCTACTACACTCTCCCACTTCAACCAATCACCCATTCACCACACAAAACAACCGAAAAACCGTTCAACACCTTTTATTTGGAGTGTTTGGGCGATTTACTGTCGGCCGCCATTAATGGGCAGTGAAAGCTTCCCACCGCCCTCACTCGACAGTCCCAACACCACTCCACCACTATACCATCACCGCCCAACATTCATCCTAAACTCCCCCCAACACCATACAACCCAAAACAAAACCAAAAACAGCCCACCCAACCGCCGGCGCCATTAATGCCTCCAAGCTTCACGCCCCCACTCGACCCTCATCACCCACAACCAAACACCAACAACAAGTACCGAAAGTTCAACAAGAAAAACGATTTCGGTACTGTTTTGGGCGACGCCATTACAGTAATTCAAAGCTTTCAACAGTTCAATCATTTTAATTACAAAAAAACTAAATTTAACAAAGTTAAATAATACAAAGACACGAAGTTCAATGCAAATGTGTTTTAACAATGCTACCGGACGCCGAGTAGTGAACAGTAAAATTAGTGAAAACATAGGACAATAACACGGTTTCTGTATTCCGGTGAAATAGCAAAAGAGCTACTCACCTATATGAACAGCTCGACGAATCCTCCTAGCCCGATTAAATTTGTCATACCCAATGCTCCAAAGAAACCAAATTTCTCTCTGCCTCCATTTTTTAATATATTATATTATCTTAAAACCCTATTTTCTAGAAAAAAATGTTTATATACTTGGGTCCTAAACCCAAGCCCAACCTGAACTTCGGGCCCAAAACCGGGCCCATGTATCCCGAGTCCAATCCGACGAATTTTTAAAATAAACAATTAAATTAATTAATTAAATAGAAAAATACGTATAAAAACACGGGGTGTTATAGCCACCTTGCAATGGGAGAAGACACGTACCAATTCAAAGTAGGTGGTTTGAATTGAAATTGGCTAAAGGACGAAACCTTAATAAGGTAAAAGACAAAACAAATAAGGTAAAAGACAAAACTTTGATTTTCAAAGTTTTGAACGTTTCAATTAGCAAACAAACAAAAGCCAATTAATCCTTCACGAGACATCAGCCTATATATATGTAAGGGGGGTCTTCAGATATTCTTCCTTCAGCATTCTATGCTTTAGCTATACATTAGTTTTACTTTAACGTCTGTAGTTTCATTTCAGCACTTAAACTCTATCATTTTCATTCCAGCAGCTTAAATATTGTAAGTCATTTTACCCTTAATAACAGTCATTTCTTTTCTAGTTTAATTCTTGGCCTGCATTTATTTACTTAATGTATACAGCAAGTTTTATTAATCCTTCAATGACCATGAGCTAATCCTCCCCCCCCCCCCCCTCAGGGGGAGGGTTATGCTGCTCGTGTGAGAATCCGAATTGACTCTTTAATATTCTAGAATCACTACTTAGAAATTAGGCATAGATTAGACATCCAGTCCCAAAATGACTGAAACTGTACAAATTTGGAGTGCCGATGCTCCAGAACAGTCTCGTGCGCGACCCAAAATGTCTCGCGCACAACTCTATGGTGTCAGACAGCTCTCCAATTTGTCTAGCTGATGTGGAATTGAGCCAGGAGCTGAAATGATATTCCAGAGATGAAATATTAGTTCAACTCCTTATGCTAGTGCGATGCGGCTCAGAGATGTGGGCATGCGCTAGGGATCAATACTCGACGTCGTCTCCGAACACGAGACGAATTAGAGATGTAGTGATGTGGTAATATAAACTGTTGAAAAATGATTCTTACATGAGTATGACTAACTCTCTCCCTATTTCTCTATCTTGTTTACCTACATATAAATCACCGTAGTAATTTACATTATTTGCATTACCGTTAATTTAATTAAAACCAACTAAGAAATCTAAAATCCTACTCACCAAAAGTTGTAATTACAGTTGTGAACCTTTCCGAGCCCTAAGGTTTGGACGATCCCTTACTCGACCTATCCTACCAACCCACTTGAGTAAGGTAACTTGACTAAAACGTACGACTATACGGACTTTGGACTTGGGACTTTGGTCTTTGGACTTCGGACTTCGGACTGTGGACCTCAGACTTAAGAATAAAAACCAATAAACGTATAATTAAACGCGTTTTATCAATAAGCAGAGCGTGTCGCTAACACTTGTCATATTTACGTACAAAAACTTATGCATCCTTTTTCATGTAAGGCCAAAAGTACCCTTGCCTTAGGATCTTGAAAGCGAGTGTTTTGCCCCCAGCGTGATTGCCATAAATTCCTTCAGTGAGGTCAGGGGAGAGACATCGTAGGTAAGGCCCCAAGAACGACTTCTTGTAGAGATCATCCCCAACAAGGGTGAATCTTGGCACCTTTGTCAGCAGTTGCCTTGCCGTGTTCTTATCCTCCAGGAGTGTCCCGTCCTTAAGGTAAGATTTGTATGGATCCATCCAGTTTGGTATAGTGACTGGAATAACACAAACTACGGTAACACTGGGTGCATGGATGCTTGGTCTGTCCTAGAACTCTATAGGTATGGATCGAGACTTGCAGTTGCCCAACATTGAGGCAACATATGCCAGCGCATCTGAGTGTTGATTTTCTGAGCAGGGTAGTTGATAAAACTAAATATTCTCGAACTTACTCTGAAGACCCCTTACCAGTTCTAGGTATTTTTCCATCCATTCATCTCTGGCCTCGTAGCCTCCATCAACTTGAAACACAACCAGTTGGGAGACAATAAAAATAGTGAGGTGTGTTAAGCCAAGGTCGAGAGCCATTGTGAGGCCAGCAAGGGTCGCCTCTTACTCTGCTTTGTTGTTAGAGGCATTCCAACCTAGCCGAATGGATTTCTCTAGTCGCATGTTGTCAAGAGTAACTAAAACAGCTCTAATTCCAGCGCCTCTGTTATTTGAAGATCCATCCACAAAGAGTTGTCATCTGGAGCGTGGCTCCCAAGGGTCTGGACACACAATTTAAGATTTTTGTGGGGTATTATCACCTGTACTTGGGATTGTTGAGTCATACCCATTGTAAGTCATTGGGAAATCTCCCAAGAATTTGTCAATTTGTGGCAGAGGGTAACTGTCTTTTGGACCGCACGGTTCAGATTTGTAAAGTCGATACAGATTCTCCATGACCCATTCTTCTTACGTACTGGGACAATGTTAGAAATCCAAGTGGAAAAATTGATTTCCCTGACAAAATTAGCTGCCTTCAGCTTTTTGGACTTTGGCTTTCACTGCTTTAGATCTGTCAGCACTTATTTTCCTTGGCTTCTACTTGACTACTACTACATCACTATGGACATTCAGCTGGTGGCATGCCACATGGGAGTCAATTCCTGGCATTTCAGCGATTGACCAAGCAAATATGTCCTTATGTTCTTGGAAGAAGTGTATTAGAGCCTGACACTCTTTATAACTCAACAAAGTGCCGATGAAAGTGGTTCTAGGAGTGCTTCCTCCCACAATCTCCACTTCCTCTAAGGGTTCTAGTGCGGGGGGATCCTCCCTCTCTCTTGGGACCAGGTCAGAGAGAGGAGGATCCAACTGTAATTGTTATTTGACAAGTAACACCACATCCATTGGCTCAAAAGGGAGTGGGGACTATTTTGTCGCCAGAGCGTAGCATGTTTTGGCAGCCACTTGATCTCCTCTGATTGTCTCAATTCTTCCATTATGCAGGAATTTTAAACATTGGTAATAGGTGCTGGGAACAGCGCGGAGTCTACACAACCAGGTCCTGCCCAGGATCATGTGATAAGGTGTGTTAGCTTTGACCACAACAAAGTTAATAATGAGGGTTACCAGACCGGTGGCTAAGGGTAGCTAGAACTCTCTAACTGCTAGGGCTTTGTCTCCACTAAATCCATACAGGTTCTAGTGAGTGATGGCCATTTCTGAGTCAGGAATCTGCAGTTTCTTGAACGCGTCATAATATAACACATCTGTCAAACTTCCTGAATCGATATATGATGTAGATCATAATCACCAAAAGGAAGTGTAAGGACCAATGCATCCTCATGTGGTCTCTGGATGCCAAAGTAGTTGACTTCAGTGAACAGGATGGGTTGATCTTTGTAGGATAACATGTTGATCTGATGACAATCTGCAGTCACTTTGTTATTTATGATCCTTATCTGCTTTGCGATGCACATTTGGTATCTCGCACCTTTCTCTGTGACCTGTCCACTTCTCAGGCTTGTCTTTCCTAAGATCATGTTGATCTGAATGTGACCATTGAGTGGTCCAATTCTTGGGGGATCCCAACTGGATGTGCTGACCTCTTCAGGTTGCACTGCATTCGCCTGCTCACAAGAGTAAGGGCCCTGGTACTGTGGCTCTTACTCTTGTGGAACTTGTAGTAAGTTCATTGATCTCTGGTACCCAAAGAACCTAGCTTGAGTGGAGCTGGCCATTTGAGGTAGCTCTAGTTCTTGATTGAGTCCAGGATCTCGTCCAACATTTTGTTCAGGGGAGCAAAGTCCCTGTCGAGCGAGGGAAGAGTTTCTTCAACCCCTTCCATGCGTGGTTTCTTCTGCAGTTTTCCATCTTTATTGCTAGTTGAATTCTGGTATTGCCTTCTTGGCAATCGCCCATTTGATGGGGAATCTGACCTATGTCGACCATGATGGCGGTCTCTCTTATGCTTTGGAGGTGAAGAGTTCCCCTGCCCCTCTCGTGGGACTAAAGGGGTTGTCCGATTGGTTTTCTTTGCTTCCTGGCGCCTGTTCAGGACATCCTCCTCCCACCCTGCATGAGTTTCAACCCTGTATAGGATTTCCTCCAAATCGCGGGGTGGTTTTCTAGAGAGAGATCCGAATAAGGCGTTGATTTCATCCAACCTTGTTTGAAAGCTATGATAGTAGTCTGTTCGTCACAAGACTTTATCTATATCAAAATTTTCATAAAGTGTTGCATATAGGATCTCAATGCTTCGCCATCCTTTTTCTTAATGTTGAACAGTGCATCGATCTATTTTGGTTGATGCTTGTTGCATGAGTATCTGTCGATGAAGATTCTAAGCAGCTCTACTAAGGACCTGGCCTGCTGCTCTGGTATCTTATGGTACCACTGGAGTACGGATCTAGATAGGGAAGATTTGAACTCTTGACACATGACATGGTCATGCCTTTCATACTGTCTCATGGTGGCTCTATATCAGAACACATGATCCACTAGATCTGACTTGCCACTAAAGATACTAAATTTTGGTTGTTATGCGTATCATGGGGATAGGACTTCCTGACCACTCGTGATGAGAAAGGAGATCGGCCTGCCCCCATTATAGCGGATTGAACTAGGGAGTCTTGCATTTGTCTTCATTTACCAGTCATGTTGCGTATCTAATGGATCAGGTCGTTCTTCTTAGTCTCCCATGTGCTTTCTTTGCTAGAAACTATTTTGTTCTGAGTTCTGATTTGGTGTCGAGGGTTGATGTCACAATCCTAATCAGTTGACTCTAATTCTTCAGCAAAGTTTAAATGTTCATTCGAACTACTATATTTTTATTCTAATGGCTCGCGCCGAACTGGATCCCATCGTCTTGTGTTCCTGATCTGACCGCTCTCTGGAAGGTCGTTACCATCGAGATCGATGTGCGGCTCCCTCCCTATGTTATTTTGATACAACTGCCTCAGCAGTTGTACTTCTCACTCGAGGTTTCGTCTTTGTTGTTCCAGAGTCCAGACCACCGGGCTTGCCCCGAATGCACTCGAGTAGTAAGAGTAATATTCTCGCCATTCTGACATTCTCCTTGAGCATCAGTGCCTGCACCTGGGGTGACTAGTCCATCGATGCTAGTTACTTGCCCTTAAAGGGGAATATTCGCATCGTAATGTTCGATATTCTCTCCTTCATCAGGCATCTCATGTTCCTCTTCTCTGACAGCGATGTTGCGAGTGGTAGCGCCACCTTTTGCTTTCTTAGTTCATGCCATCACAACGTTAAGAGCCTTTAAATTAATTTAGTCGACCGAAAAAATATTACCTGCGCCAAAAGATGTAGGGGAACTTCTGAGTTTCCTACAATCCTCCTCTGTGTCATGTGATGAATAACTTTGGGATGGAAGGGAGAAATGAGATGAGATGATTGATCAGGGTTGAACCGCTTTTTTTGCGGTTGCCTATGTATCTTCCTATATGCTTAGAAGAATCAAACATTATTGCACGTAGTTCCTAAGAGCGAATTCCTATTGTTTGTATAGAAGGAGTCTTAGGAGTCCTAGGATTTGGGCTAACCTCACTGCTTGTAAGTTTTCTCCCCTCCTTAGACTATGCTTTCTTATTATGAATCCTCGATCTCTTCTTGGAACTCTGAATCTGGACCATATCTTATCAGAGATATATTTCCTTTTGGATCATAATAACCGGCCATATACGGGAAGATTAGGCCCAATAGGGGTAACTTCTTAGAGATAAGTCATCCTGATTCCTTCCTTATCATCAAGGACCATCCTCCTCAGTTCCCTTCTGTTCAGAAACTATCTATATCAGTTCCTAACGACTTCACTAACTGTTATCTCCAGAGGTGGCCTGTCACGTGACTAGCACATGTTTATGAAACACTCGTGATAAACACGAGATTACTTATTCCCAGAACTAATCCTATGGTTCTCATCTCATTCTGGGTATTTATAGTTCCAGGTCATTCCCTGTCCACGTGTCCTTTAGCTATTGACAGGAAATCCCCCTTACAGTAGTCTTTATCATTGGGCGACTCAATGCCCCCATCATCTACTGAGTTCGAACCTACAATGAGAAATTCTTACAATTACGAACCTCAATTTTCAAACTTCCCTAGTACCCAATGCACACAAAATTTTTCTAATCATGCAAACAATTCATGGAGTTCCACCAAAAATAGTCAACCACCATTCATGTATCCGCCTGGTCAGTCAGAGTGTGGTTTCACCTAAAGTCTATTACCATTCATATCACCATCCAGTCAGTAGTATGTATTGGTTTAAATAATGGTTGAAAACATAGCTAATAAATTAGTGAATGGCAAACATTCTATATAGATATTATTCACCAAAATTTGAAATTTTGGATAATAATTCGTTTAAAAATTCAGTCCAAAATAAACAACAAATATACAATTTGTCTTTTATACAGGTATAATATGAAAAAATCATTTATATTTTTTTTTACATTTTAAGTATAGAATGTAATATTTTTTCAAAATTGCTCAAGAACTACACATACATAACTCACTTTTTTGTTTATACTTACTTGATAACACTTTAGGGATCTAAGAGCATCTTTAGGAGTGAAACCAAAAAAAAACACCAACTATCTTTAGGAGCAACATCAAATTTTTGACATCAAATAACGCGGTTTTGGATAAACCGCACCAAATAGCCCACACGGTTTTTCCAACACTGCGCCACTAAAGCCCATGTGACAGGCCCAAGCCCACGCAGTTTTCCAAAAACCGCGCGGTGTTCTCAACACTGCATGCTATATCTATATAAAGATGACCAAAACCACGCGGTTCAATCACTTTTAACTTTTCTCTCAATTATAAACCCTCTCCTTAGTAAAAAAAAAAGCACAACAACCTACCTAAACTCTTGAAATTTTATATAGATCCTTTTCAACCTTTCAACGGTGATGACAATGATGACGATGTGTATTGGCAGTACACAAATGACATTGGCGCTGGGGGAGAGGTACAAGAACCCAAGGAAGTACAAGATGGTGGGGGAGAAGAAGTCGAGGATGTCGCGCCGACTGATAGACATCCCTATGTACTTGAGTATCAAATGAACGACTTCGATTGGCAATTTAACACGTTATACAAAACACGTGTCGAGTGTTGTGTCTTATACACGTGATACAAAACACGTGTCAAGTGTTGTGGCTAATTCTTAGGTAATTAATTAGTTTTGATTAAATATTTTGAATATTATGCATTAATTAGTTGAGTTAGACCAATTAATTATTTATCTTATATGCATTATTTTTTTTTCATAATATCATTATTGACTATCGAGTTAGATCGGTTTTACTTGGTGTTAAAGAGTGGTGGAAGGTTATTAAGAGTTTGGATAACTTTGTACGAGATAGTATTCTGTGTACACCTTTGGGTCTTTTGGTTAATGTAGATTATGAGAAGGCTGATTGGGCAGTGGTCATAGCTTTAGTAAAAAGATGGTGGAATACAACTCATACATTCATTTTCTTTGTGCGGAGTTAGGGTTCACACCACTAGACTTCACTATGATTTCTGGGTTGAGTATCGGTATAGGCCAACCGATACTTTTTAATACAAATTATGAGAATATGGGTAGTATACTTATGAGTTTTCCTCGCTTGGATGCGGATGTTTATGATTCTTCTAGTATTAAACTATCTCATATTAAGACTACATATATGGAACCCCTCTTGGATCCTGATACACGAGCGGAGTTAGCTTTGATTGTTCTACCTGGTAGTGAGGGTGCTGATGTGTATGTTAGGGATTTTTTTATGTTTTTTATTGGGCATGTTCTGTTTCCAAATTGTCATTCTACGGTACGACTTGGATATTATGTTTATGTTTCTAATTTGCATAATATGAGAGATTATGACCTTGGTAGCTCAGTATATGCCACATTGATATCAACGTTAGATAAATCTTCACAAACATTCGGAAGTATAAGTCCTCTGATTGTAGGATTCGAAGGACTTTTAGAGATTTGGTTTTATGAGTACTTTCATTGTCTTTGTCCTAACATAGATATAATTGCTGATACTCGCCCTAGATTTGCTAGTTTGTCAAGGCCTCACTTGACTCGTAACAGGGGGCAAATTAGAAATAATGTTTGTATGGCTCGTGCTCAGATTGATATTAGATCATTGTCATCTATTGAGTGGAAACCTTGGCGTTTGTCTACTACTTTTGACGATCTAGTTGTGCAGCATACTTATGTGTTGTCACGTCACAGAGTTATTTTTGCCGCACGTGACTATAAGGTTTGGTATTGTGGCGACAGATGACTGGACATTATGGAGTTCCATGTGCTCCCATACCAAATGTTAGTGATGCTAAGTCATGGAGTATAACTCAAGTTCATGAAGTTCATGCTAGTTGTGGTCCTTGGCCAGATGCGTCTTTTTTTGTTGTTGAGCAGACTGCTGATCAGTATTATAAATGGTGGAACCGTGTCTCCATGGGTCCGTTGTTACCCACTATTGGTCGGGCTAGCAACTTCGAGTTTGTGGGCCTAGAAGGGATGAGACGTGAGCTACGTATTCCTCATCCGCCACAGCCTGTTTACAACCCACAACCTCTGAATGCATATTATCCAGCTCCTATGTCTGCCAGTAATCCTCAAATGTTTGTCGTGTGTGGACCTGATGGGGAGGCTACTTACATTTCCATTCCTGAGATGCCTCGTGCTCGTTGCTATAAGTTAGAGCCGCAGATTGATCAGTATACCACGGTGAGTTTAGTTATTTTATTTTTCTTATTCATTATATATATAATATGTACTCACAATGTATTTTCTTGGATTTTCAGGCTGAGGTTCGAGAAAGATATGATAACCAGATTTGTATGTTTGATAGGATGAGGACTGTCATGTATCATTATAGCCAAGAAAGAGAGGAGACATATTCTCAAATATATCAGCAATCCCAACGTGCGTATGACGAGACTCGAAAAGCGTATGAGGATATTCAGCAGGTGTACACGCAACAACATCAAGGATATGAGAAACTTCAGGCTGAGGTAGTTAGCATTTGTGTAGACAGAGAAGATCTTTGTTCTCAGGTTAGGAACTTAGAGGAGCAGCTTCGGAACATCTAAATAGAGAGACGAGAGGCATCGAGTGGTAAGGAGCGTAAGAAGAGAGCTAAATAAATTTTATGTAATATGATAGGTTTTGGATTATTTTGGAGATTAGATCATAATCATAGATTTTGGATTGCACAATTCTTAATTTCTTTAATTTCTTAGATTTTGGATCACAATTCTTAATTTTTTCAATTGCACAATTCTTAATTTCTTAACTTCTATGCACAATTCCTAATTTTTAGAAAAAACGCACGCAGTGTTGGCAAAACCGCGCCATAGAAGCCCACTTAGCAGCCCAAGCTCATACGGTGTTGGGAAAACCGCACGATTTTTTTAAAACCGTGCGTAAGAGATTTGATACAACACCAAAGCTGAAACCAAATTTTGGCCAATTTGGTGTTTGGTTTGGTATTTTCATCAACATGTAACTCTCCTGAAGATGAAAAAACACCAAATTGTTGGAAATTTGGTGTTTGATACTAGAAAAGTATCACTCTTAAAGATGCTCTTAGGTTCTAACTTGAATGGATTTTCAAAACCTTCTATTTCGAAGTTTCAACATAACTTTTATAGTCTATTTAATTTTCAAAACCTTCTATTTCGAAGTTTCAACATAATTTTTATAGTCTATTTAATTTTCAAAACCTTCTACGAAGTTTCAACATATTTTTTATAATCTATATTTATTTCATTTTAAAAAAAGAGCCCTTATTAGTGATAATAATGTCAAGAATGGGATTCGAACCAATGCCCTTCCGGACCAGTACCTGGAACTGGCGCCTTAGACGGTTAGACCAACTCTGCAATCTTGACTTTGGTGTTAAAGTTCAAACGTTATTAGTTTTTAATTTTGTGATTAGCATAGAAGGCTCATTTAAGCCTTGAGCAGCTGAAGTAAACTTGTGAAACTAAACAAAAACAAATGGTGAACTTTTTCCAGCTGAAACAAAAATTTCCCCCTGAAATGATCAGGTACATCCCAATTTCTCGTTATAAATTCCATTCCATCAATCAAAAACACTCATTTCACACAACACCAACGCTCCATCTCCAATGGAAACAAAGACACGAATATAAACTTCAAAAACCAGAGTTAATAAACCGAATATGTAGAATACTAGTTCTTGAACGATACCATGCAATAAACAAACTTTACTTCGATTATTCAGATGATATAATTGAAGGGGTTCTTCAAAAACTTAAATTTAATCCTATAGCTTGTCTGGGCATTTTCCAATTAGCTTTAAAGCAACAGAACTTTAGACCCAATGTGTTAGCTTATTGTAAGATGGTACATATATTAGCGAAAGCGAGGATGTTTGACGAAGCGAAATGGTATTTGAATGAGTTGGTTATGTTTCATAAGAGTAGTGAGAGGATTGAGAGTTTTGTTTTTGAGGAGTTGTGTAGGGTGTTTAGGGAGTTTAAGTTTGCCCCGGTTGTTTTCGATATGCTTTTGAAGGTTTATGTGGTGAAAGGGTATGTGAGAAATGCGGTTTTTGTGTTTGATAATATGGGGAAGTTTGGGTGTAGTCCTAGTTTGAGATCTTGTAATGGTCTTTTGAGTAAGTTGGTTAAAGTTGGGGAGAGTTATACTGCTATACTTGTTTATGATCAGATGGTTAGGAATGGAATTGCGCCCGATGTTTTTATGTATACCATAATAGTGAATGCTTATTGTAAGGAGGGGAGAGTGGAGAGAGGTTTGGATTTGGTAAAAGAAATGGAAAGGTTGGGGTTTGAACCAAATGTCGTGACGTATCATTCTTTGATCAATGGGTATGTTAAATTAGGAGAGATGGAATCTGCATTTCGGGTGTTTAAGTTGATGTCTGAAAGGGGGGTTCAACATAATGTGGTTACTTATACATTGTTGATTAAAGGTTATTGCAAACAAGGTAATATGGTTAAGGCAGAAGAGGTGTTTCGGGACATGAGGAAAGAAATGTCGTTGGTTGCTGATGAACTTGTATTTGGTGTATTGGTGGATGGTTATTGTCAGATTGGTAAATTGGATGATGCTGTCAGGCTTCAAGATGAAATGTTGAGCTCAGGATTGAAGATGAATTTATTTATCTCCAACTCTCTCATCAATGGTTATTGCAAGATTGGACAAATGCATGAAGCAGAGCGTGTGGCAATGGACATGAATGTCTGGAATCTGAAGTTAGATTCCTATAGCTATTGCACTCTTGTGGATGGGTATTGCAGGGAAGGTCATATGAGGAAGGCATTTGAGCTTTCTAACAAAATGGCTCAGATTGGCATTGAGCCTAGTGTGGTCACTTATAATACACTTCTCAAAGGTTTATGTCGTATGGGTGCCTTTGATGATGCTTTGCACCTTTGGCATTTAATGCTGAAACGAGGTGTGTATGCTAACGAGGTCAGCTTTAGCACTTTGCTTGATGGAATATTCAAGATGGGGAACATTGAAGGGGCTTTGAATTTGTGGAATGATGTTTTTCCTAGGGGATTTATTAAGAGCACCATTACCTTTAATACAATGATCAATGGCTTATGTAAGTCAGGTAAAATGGTTGAAGCGGAAGGGTTATTCTGCAAGATGAAAGATCTAGGATGTGTCCCTGATGCTATCACATATAGAACTCTGAGTGATGGTTACTGTAAAGTTGGGAATGTTGAAAAAGCTATTCTGTTGAAAAATAAGATGGAAATGGAAGGAATTTCTGCGTCGGTAGAAATGTATAATTCTCTTATTAGTGGATTCTTTAAATCTGGAAAGTTTAGTGGAGTGAATGATCTTCTAGTTGATATGCGTGCGAGTGGATTAATGTCAAATATTGTTACTTTTGGAGCTCTTATTGATGGTTGGTGCAAAGAAGGGAATTTGGGTAAAGCCTTCAGTGCATTATTTGAAATGACTGAAAAGGGTTTAGTTCCAAACACGGTTATTTGTAGCACACTTGTCAGTAGCCTTTATAGAATTAGCAGGTTTGATGAAGCAAATTTGTTGATGCAGAAGATGGTGGATATGAATCTCTTTCCATGTGAAGAACATAATGACAAGATTGCCAGCCCTTCCGGAAGGCATCATGACACCCTAAAATTTGTAGAATTACTTGACAAAACTGCAAAAAGAAATCTTCTACCCAACAAGATTGTATACAATATAGCTATTTCTGGGCTTTGCAAGTCCAATAGGGTGGGGGATGCTAGTAGATTATTCTCCGCTTTGCTGCATCAAGGATTTGTCCCAGATAATTTTACATACTGTACTCTCATCCATGGTTATTCTGCAGCTGGTAATGTAAAAGAAGCGTTTGACATGCGAGATGAGATGTTGGAAAAGGGTGTTCTTCCAAATATTGTCACATACAATGCTCTTATAAATGGCTTGTGTAAGTCAGGAAACCTAGACCGGGCAGTTAGGCTGTTTCAGAAATTAAACTTGAAAGGTTTGGCACGTAATGCTGTGACATATAATACGCTAATTGATGGATACTGCCAGGTTGGTAATATTGGTGAAGCCCTTAGGCTAAAAGAAAAAATGGTAGAAGAGTGCATTGCTCCTTCTTTTATCACCTATTCTACTTTGGTAAATGGTATGTGTAAGCATGGTGATATGGAGACGTCCTTGAAGTTTTTGGATCAAATGATTGAGGCAGGTGTACACCCTAACATGGTGACATACTGTACAACACTTCAAGATTACATCAAGCGTGGGGATGCGCAACAAATCTCCGAGGTTTTCAATAAAATACTTTTGAGAGGTCTTCCTTTTGGCGTTTTTCCTCCTCAAAAGATGGGTGTTGGCGACGGAGGCATGCTAGATGCGTGTAATATGTCTGCAGCTGTGGGCTGAAACATACATGGTGACTTTGGTGCAAAGTTTCTATTGGACATTTGCTCATTCTAGTTATAGAGTCTATACTGCCAACCTTTCCGTAGCTGTGTTCTCATACTCCTCCCTTTGCAGCTCCAAGGTAAGTGGGCTTTCTTCTGGGAACAACTCTTTTATATGCAGAAAATGTTACTTCAGTTTTCATCACGCTATCCATAGGCCTGAAGTCGACATAATGTGAAACCCCTTTGTAGCCATACAAGTGGCTCTTGAAGTAGCATATATTGGATGTTAAAAGTATGAAGAAATTATTAACTACCTCAACTTATTAGTTTCATTACCAAACAGTTGATTTTGTACACGCACACCTGGGCAGGGAAAAGTCTTAAAATCGGTTTTTGGTCCACAATGGAAAAATTACTCTTTGGTTATTTCATAAAGCATTATGTTAGCTAGCCACACTTTTAACCAATCAAAACCTTATCACTTTTCTAAGTGAAAAATTGATGATGACTACTCCCTCTTGTCATGTACTCATGTGTAAAAATGTGGTTATGGACTATGGTATTATATCATCCTTATGAGACGATCTCTATGTGCAAGTGTGCAACTGGTTTGGAAAGCTCAGATCATATATATATATTGGTCAGGCTACGTTGACACCCCTAAATGACACCCGAGTTGACACCCCTACCAAAAAGTGTACTTCCACAATGAATTAAGAGCTGATTTTTTGTGGATATAATCTTCCCACCGTGGAAAATAAGCTCAATTCGATATCTCTAGCTTGGTCAAATGTGTTTTACAAAATTGAATAAATGTAGACTGTTAAAAAATTATATATATATATTTGAATTAAGAGCTTTGATCTTGTGTTTGTTGACTTGTTCTTCAGTGCAGATGAATTTTCTGCTTGTTGAACTAAACACCAATATGGGAAATGAAGGGAGCTTCAACACCGATGGTATAACATTCCTTCTTAATGGTATTGTTTAATTTGATTTTAGTTAGATTGATTTCTCTGTTTGTTTGTTGTTTCTGAGTTTTAATGGTTGATTTGTCGTTAATTTGCAGTTCTGCAACAAATATTAGGCATCTAAATGAGAATAGCAAATCTCCACATTTGGATCCTTCCGTCTCCATGCACGCTAAGGTCCTTGCTTGTCTTTAAATATTTCAATGTCTAATATGTACTGTTTTCGTGTGTCTAATTTTGTTCATAGTCAGTAACATTGTTTTGTTGTTTGTTATAAACATGTCATTTTTTATGTTTTTTATATCTCCCAAATGCTAAATGAATGGTTTAAATTGTTTTCTATATGTTAAATTGGTTTACTGGTCATTTCATTTTTCATTTTTTACCCAGTTCAGTAGGTATCCTGCACAATTGTGTACATTGAAAACAGAATAGCACTTTAGTTGGCCTTCTTATCTTGTATATTGAAAAGTGAGTAATTTAGTGAAGGTGCTGTTGCATCAGCCTTAAAGCAATTCTAACCTTTATTGTCATCATGTTTTCCAGACATTTACATGTTTTGCTTCAGTGATTTCCTGTTGATAGAGCCTTTTAGTATTCTATTTAAGAGTTAATTACAGTTAGGATATCTGAGGATTTTCAGCATTTGGAAAGGTTTTGGCTTAGGATATTGTAATGATAAAGTGATAAACCACTTAATATTGATAGACATCTGGTTAGATAGTGGCATACGTATTTTTATCTGATGCTTCAAAAGTTATTTCTTTCCCCTTAGATGATGAGCCTCCTTTGGTGGAAGACGATGAACAACTTGCACGAGCTCTGCAAGAGCCTCCTTTGGTGGAAGATGATGAACAACTTGCACGATCTCTGCAAGAGAGTTTGAACATGGTGCCCGAGTCTCCTCCTCCTCCTCCTCATTATGGAAGTGGCAGTATTTTTCAACCTATCCCATTCTTCTCAACAGGATTCTGGTATGTGTCGCCAATATGTCAACATAATGGAAATCAAATAAGAAAAATGATATGAAAAGATTATGATGATGGACCAGTTCTTGGTTTTGGTTTTTGGCTTAGAATCATCTTTTTAAGCTCCTACTTATCAAAACCATGTGATGCAGTGAATGGGTCTCTCACTCACTTCTCACTTTTTGTCTAAATGTAAAAAGAAGCAAGGAACCATATGACAATCTTAACCTTACGAACATAAGAGAAGTAATCACTACACTTTCCTATGCCTCTTAGCTGATCGTAGTGTATGGGTGTAGAAGAATACCTCTAGATGATTTTCATTGTAATAATATCAGTTTAAGTACAAGAGCAAGCTTGTTCTACATTCAAAGTGGCTCCCCGTACATGGAAAAATATATTACACAAGAATGACATCTTTACAAAGAAAGGAAACAAAGATTTCAAACGGTGGTTTCTGATTATCTATAGTCAATTATCATGTTCTGCGAGCTTTTGTTGCTTTTGGTAATTGGCGAATTTTAAACAATTTAGATTAGCAAGATTTAGAGCTTCCATCTTTCTGGCAACATGTTCTCTAACCAGATCAAGAAATTTTGATAGGCTACTAGAGTTGAATCTATTAACCCACTGAGTTGATCACACACTCTTAGATATTAATTGTGTTTATCCTTAGCAAGGGGTCTGGTCAAATAAACTTGTAAAATCAATATCCCATAATTGATATGGTATCTATGTCATTATGTCTAAAGACCAAGCTATTCCAGTGGCATGACGAAGGAGACTTCTCTGAAGTATTCACTGGTGTATGCAAATGAGGGACTTTCACTTCCCTGAAGTATTCGTATGCAGACCGGAAATAGAAAAAGAACTTGTTCTCTGAACTATTCATACATAAAGATAACAAAGAAAAGAAGCAATAGAGAGATGTTAGTAATTATGTTGACTTCTTGACTATTCAAATTTTGGTAGGATTTGTGCTGCTTGCAATAGAGAGATTGGTCATGGACGGTATATGAGTTGTAATGGTTTGTATTACCATCCAGATTGTTTCTGTTGCCATGCTTGCAATTTGCCTATTTCTGATACTGAGGTATGCAAGCTAGTCTGTATGCTTAATTGAATAAGCTTTTTATTTATTTATTTTTTGATGTTTCGAGTGAAATTCAAACACCATGTGATTGTTATGTTTTGACTAACTTTTTGTCGTTTCTATTTTCTGTAGTTCTCTATGTCGGGGAATTACCCATACCACAAATCATGCTATAAGGAGCACTATCACCCTAAATGTGACGTTTGCAGGAACTTTGTAAGTAATTATGCATCATAGAAACTATTGATAAAATTGGTTCTATTCATTTATCTTTAGCAATGATTAATATGAGAGTCAGTATCGTATTTACTTACTCTATTATGCTGTCAGTAGTCTCCATCTTATATAACGCCTTCACAGAATTTTGCATATCTACTTTTCTTTCTATTTCTTTGATCTAATATTTTGTCATTTTGGTAATTGAGTACCTACACTTGGTTAGGCTCATCCCCTTTTGGCATTGTCAAAGAGGCGGTAGACCTCGAACTAGAGTCTTAGAAAGTTAGAAGTTATTCAAGACAATAAAAAACAGTAAAGTGGCTTAAAGCGAGTTTGGAATGATTAGAATGAGATAAAATTTTGTGACATACTAAAAGAATTCAGTTTCTTTGCAATTGTCTATATATTTGGCAGAATGCTTGCTGATGTTGATGAGTAATTAAGAGTTCCGTGGACGATAAGAGAAATGTTAATTTGTCCTTTTGTACCACGTAGAACCAATATTGCAATGTGAGATTATGTTGGTTGTTGTTGGCTCAGGAGTCATTGATGTTTCTAAGAGGGGCTAGGTGCATTCCACTGTGGTTGGACCGGTCTGTTTTGGCTTTGCTCAATACAAGTAAACTCGTCTCAGCTCTGAATTCTTATCCTCGGCTCAGTTTCAATAAGATACACCCTGGCTCGAGTTGCATTTTCTATCAATCTTGGCTTTGGCGTTTTGTTTTTTAAAAAAGCACAAAACTGTACTGATTGGTGTTTTCTCAGTAACCTAGTATGATTGTACCTAATTGACTGTGATCTTTTCTTGGTTTGATGTTCATTCCAAATTGCCCGTTCACCTCAACTTTTGATGGTTTGGTCCTTATCTCAATTCTTTTTGGTCCAGGTTGACTTGGATCTGTTTTTCTTACTTGACTTTATCCAATGCCAGACTTCTCTGTAAATAGACCTAAGTTAATCATGCACAAAGTGTAAGTATACAGTTTCATTACTCTGTTGAGAACAGAAGGAGGATTTCTTTTGGATACACAATTGTATATTAAGATGAGGCACTGGATGTAGAACGTTTGATGACATCCACCTATAAGGGTGTCTACGGAAGAAAGAGGGGACATGCTTTACGAAAGAATGTTGACCTGCCAAGAAGCAGCAACTTATGAAATATGTAGCATTTATTCTATTATTTCTATTGGAATATGCACCAACCTATTTGCTTCTTATATACTTCATACTCATTGTCTAACCTGCTCTAGAATTTTCTTCCATACAGATTCCAACAAATGTTGATGGTCTTATTGAATATAGGGCACATCCTTTCTGGAGCCAGAAGTATTGCCCCTCCCATGAACATGATAGGACTCCTCGGTGTTGTAGCTGTGAATGGATGGAAGTAAGTGTGAAATAGTGAAACTCCCAAAAATGTCTCTTAATTGTTGTCAATACCAAAGAGGAGCCTTTATATAACTGTAGTCAGTACTAATACTCACGGAAACTTTTACTGTTATTTGCAGCCAAGAGACACAATACATATCCCTTGACGATGGTCAAAGGCTCTGCCTGAAATGTCTGGACTCTTCAATCATGGATACCAATGAATGCCAACCACTTTACCTTGATATACAAGAATTTTATGAAGGTCTAAACATGAAAATTGAACAACAAGTTCCATTACTCTTGGTAGAGAGAACAGCTCTAAATGAGGCAATGGAGGGAGAAAAAGGCGTAAGTCAGGCCCAATCATATAATTTTTTTATATATATCAAGCTGTATCCTAATTTGGTTTTCCACTTATTTTATTCAATCTGGGCAGGATTATCGTCACATGCCTGAAACAAGAGGCCTCTGCCTGTCTGAGGAACAGACTGTTAGCACTGTAAGGACTTCTCTGCCATGTTGATCATTAATGGGGCGTTAAATCATTTATTTTAATAATAGCATTACTCTTAGACGCTTAATTGAATGTCCGTCATTCTTCATCCAGATTTTGAGAAGGCCATGAATTGGAGCGGGAAAGGTTTTTGGCATGATTACAGAGCCATTACGACTAACTCGCCGCTGTGAAGTGACAGCCATTCTCATTTTGTATGGCCTCCCCAGGTAGGATTCCTCTTCCTTTTGCTCCATTTTCCAAATTATTAGCTCTGGTTGTTATGATTGTTTGCTAACAGTTTTGAGATATGTAATGACCTCTAACTTTCTCCATTCAGATTGTTGACTGGGTCTATCCTGGCTCATGAGATGATGCACGCTTGGTTGCGGCTTGAAGGTGCTACCCTTATGACTGGTGATCTTAAAAAACATTGTCTTCTTTTTTATATTGGTTTTAGTTTGAGTTGTGTGCTTTTTTGTTTTTGGTCGTTTGACAGGTTACAGAACTCTTAGACCACATGTTGAAGAAGGCATCTGTCAGGTGCTAGCGCACATGTAGTTGGAATCTGAGATTATGGCAGGTTCTGGTAGTAATGTCGCATCCTCTTCATCGTCCTCTTCTAATCCAACATCATCAAAAAAGGGTACCAGATCACAATTGGAAAAGAAGCTTGGAGATTTCTTCAAACACCAGATTGAGTTTGATGCTTCACCAACTTATGGAGATGGATTTAGAGATTGTAATAGGGCGGTGAACAAGTACGGGCTTAAGAGTACACTAGAGCATATTCGGTTGACTGGGACTTTTCCATACTAGGTCTTCTGCACTCTACATTCCTCGCAGTTGGTCTTTTTCTCTTCTTGCGGTAGAAGCTTTAGTCCTATTGTATTAAATGTAGGACTGAAGCAAATAAGAGTCATATCTCATCACATTAGCCATAGATCCATACCATGCGGAATCCTATACGTGTTCGCTGTAATTACTTCATGCTATCCTATTATTGGATATCTAACTTAAAATATTTAATACATTCTTATACAAGTATAGTAGTATACTGTTACTGTTATGCATTTCTCTTTTTACTAGTATATTACTATTTTAGATATAATAAAGAACGACTGTGGAACTAGATAAAAATAGAAGATGAACAAATGGACAGGTTATGTGTTAAAACTTCAGCTAAATGAGTTTAAATTCTAATCTGCTACATCTTGGCATCTAAGATACGGAACTGTGTGTGTTTGTAACACTCAAGGTAACCTCTTACAGGGAATTTAAGGAGGTTAAGAGATTACCTCTCAAGCCGTGCTTACACACTTGCTTAAGGTGGAGTCAATATTGGTTAGCGTGTGATCTGAGAATTAGGCCCAACCGTTCGAGCGTTTCTGTTTTAGGTTACAAAAGCCTACAGTCCGGGTTTTAATAATTATATAATTTTGCCTTTAAGGGCCCAAAACGTAAAAGTAAAACTAATACTAGTATACTAATAGATTAACTAAAAAAAATCGTAATTAGAATGTTGATTACTAAGTCGATTCGAAATATGAGAGCGTATGATACACGACTCGCGTCGCACACTCAAACTTCCCAAGACAATTAAAACTCTTGATAAGATGTACAACTTCAACCAAGTGATTTCCCTATCCTAATATATAAATACACTTATTATATTTAATTTTTAGTTAATTTTTTTATTTATTTATATTTCAAAACAAAGTTTACTAATGTGCACTACGTACTCTATTACAAAATTTGGATCTGTTGTTGAAACAACGAGATCGAGTAGACCTGACCGACCTGAAACTGTTGCTCCATTGTTGACGTGGAAGGGGCGGGCGCGTCTTGGTGGAGACGCGGTTGCGACCTGTGTGACGCGCGTTCGCGGCTTGGGTTTTGGGGAAAATGCTCCAGCTTCAATTGATAGCTCCAGCTCCTCTCCAGCTATTCAACAATGGACCTAGATTCATAACACAGTAGATCAGTAAAAAATTTAAAAAAAATAAAAAATAAAAAATAAATAAAGGTGGTAGAATGATGTTTCCCCCTTTAGAGCTCAACCATTAATCTAATCTCTTCCAATCCATGACGGCAGCGCCATTTTAATCTTTGTAGATGTTAGGGTGTATTTGATGTCCACCATGGAATGTTCAAGAAGAATGAATGGGAGTTTTGGTGAAGGGGGAAACATAGTTTCAATGGTTAGTTCATTTTAAGTTCCTACTTTGATTGGTCTTGCAAAAAAAAGATGACTTGTATTAAATGAAGACTTGAATGAAAACAATTAAATGAAAACTTGAGTTGAATGAAAACATTGATTGGAACTTGCAAAACATAGATAACTTGAATTAAAACTTGGATTGAATAACTTGATAAACAACTTTAGATTGAAAAAATTGATAAACAACAAAAATTAAATAAAACAAATAAAAGACTTGAAAATAAAAGACTTGAATTAAAATTTTACACTACTCCTAATGATTATAGATTAATTCTAGGTGTTCTCGATCTCTCTTCTCACTTTTTGGTTTATATATATACTACACCTTTTACATGTTACAGATTTGCCCTTCTCCCTTGGATTCAAGTCACCTCATGAGTTTGTTTTATGCTTTCTCTAGATGCAAGACACCTCATGAGTTTATTTGTTCCTTTATGCTTTATGTTTTTAGTTTTTTTCTTGAGCAAGTTTTGGTTAAGCAATGCTACTTTTGAGACAAGACATACTGAGCTGAGGACATAATCTTCAATCTTTTGGGTTTGAGTCATTGACCGTTGACTTTGATTTTGACTTTTCCACACTTCCTCATATAAGCTCGAGTCTTCCTAAACAGCGTTAATAAAGCTTCTTTTGGCGCTAAAGTATATCTTTTACGATAAGTAGTCTGGAAATGCCTATAACCTGCAAAGGGTAGCAAAAGTTACGAGTTGTTTGTTCATTAAGCATAAAAATGACATATTTGAAGCATTGTAAAGGTAATAAAACGTATATTTGAGGTCTGACCATGGTACTCACCACTCTCATTCAACATGTCAAAAATCCTAAACAAGCGCCAGCTATTACCCACGAACTGGTAGGGCGCTTTATCACAGAAATTCAAGAACTCGCAAGTTAGCTTAGACAACAGCAACCTCATCCCAGCTCTCAGTTGACCCTCACAAATAACTACCCCATAACCCCTGGGAACGAACTCTGTACTAAACACGCTCTCCACAGAACTCAGACCATGAATTTTCAGATCGCTCATATTTATATCATATGCATGCCTCAAATCTGCAAAACTATTCACATCATGTTGGTCTACAATCCTAGGCGGCAAACCACTAGAAGAAGAAGTCGTATCAGAACCCGCACTACTTGCTATAGCAATGACAAAATCTGATTTTACATCCTCTTCCAAACTCTCAAACCCTAACGACTCCTCTCGGTACCCATCAGATCGAGTGTCATAGAATCTGACACTTTTGCAAAGAAGTATAAAAGACTACCAACAGAGAGTATTTGCTAAAGAAAGACAAAGAAAAATGGCAGAGAGACTAACTTGGACACTCAAATCAGTCTCAAAATGTGATGGAAATGAAGAACCAAAAACTCCTCAGCTCTCCAAAACCGTATTATACAACAAGCCACCCTTTTAGTTCCCAACACACGTCATCATTACACTAAACCCTAGACCGACACATCCTCTTATGCATTGTCTTTTCAAATACGTGATTTATTCGGTTACCTACAAAATGAGGCTGTTACTATTCCTATTCAAACCTACTCACCTCCTCGCATGTGCCCCACATGTGCTATTGAACTCTCTCAGTAGCTCGCTACTTTGTACAATTAAAGCGACCTACTGAGAGGGGGCTATGTGGGGGAGTAATATCCATACCCAATGAATATTAGACACGTGTCCAGCACAAGATCACCTCTAACCGAGCTCTAGTACCCACCTTACGAGATTGCTTCAAAGAAAGTCGACTTAGGAACACAACCTATACAAGGAGGTCGCCCATATTAGACTCGCATCTAGTACAATCTGACCACCAACTGACCTCCGGTACTCATCCTATGAGCTCGCTTCATAGTTACTCGAGTTGGGTAAGTGACCTCTATCATAAGTGACCTTTACAACACACGCTCCATCAAGTTCCCCAATAGCTAGTAACGTATATCCTGGATGTCACCTTCAAGAATGGAGCTTCAATTGTGCATCTCATTAATACTTCATTACTCGCCATCATGACTCACGAATGATCTCAAGATATGAACCTGACCTAACGCGGGAGAGGAGGAAACACGGGCAACTTGCCTATATAAAGAGAAGAGGAACTACGTCTGACTTGATTCAAGTTGCACCCAAGAACTTTATACATATGTGATGTTTAGCCTTTTTGTATGTGTAAGAATTTTGCCAAACACACACTCAAACACAACTTTACCAGATACTTTAATTTGCTCACGTGCACATTGAAATATACTTCAAGCAAGGGTTTCGTCCCAAACCCAAATACTAGAACACTTGGTTTTACTTCACTGGAACCTACTCTCTAGGGAACTTGCATGTGAGAAGGATTTGATTTGTAATTGATTTTTACTACCTTACTACGTTACTTGAACTTCAAGTTACTAAAGCTTAAATATTCCGATTTACTTAATACAAGATAGAGATAGAGAGATATAAGGGTGGAGAGTTAAATCTACTTATGTAACATTAGCTCCATAGTTAATAAGACTTCATTACTGTTGTCTCTAACCTGTTTTTGGTTCATAGACAAACCCAAAACGGATTAGAGCGTCGATCCCTAACAACATGCACCTATCCTAAGTTCATCCAACTAGCATGATAAATTGAACTGATATTTCATCTCTGAAATATCTTTTCAATTCCTGATTTTATTCTACAGCAGTAGTTTAATTTTCAAAGCCTGATTTTACCAGAGGGTCGAGTGCACGACTAGACCCAGTGTCACCTGGGTCGCACACGCAACCTTGTCTAGAGTTCTAGACTCCAAACTAGGTCGATCACTGTCATTTTGAGACAGGATGTAAAATAAAGCCTAATTACCTAAGTAATGATTTAGGCCTCCTAAAACGGAGCTTGATCTTCACATGAGAATCATTAACCCTCCACCAAGGAGGGTTTTAGCTCATGATCCTAAATTTATGAAATCAAATGGCTAATTTATATAAAGTATAAGAAAATAAGAGAGAATTCTTAATTTATACTTAGAAGAAAATATTTATTAGATTAGATATAGAGAACTAATACAAGTGTTATTCTTACAAGAACTAAAAGCTAGAAAGAAAAATGAAACTTTTTAGAAAAGATGAAGAACTTGTAAAAAATGGAGTAGAAGCAAAAACTAGTTTTTAGAGTTAAGTGTAAGTCTAGATATGCATGAGTGAAGTGTTAATATCAAAGAATTGCTTTCCTTTCCACCCACGTGAACTCATCCACCTCATTTTATTTTCATCCTCCCTAATTACTACTTTCTTATCCATTTTCAAATCAAGACAAAATGTAATTAAATACATGTGCACAAAAGTCTTCATTAGATCAATAATGAAGCTTGACTTGAGAGCTTGGCTTATGCACATAATGAGAGCTTAGCTTGATCAATAATGGAGAGCCAATTCTTGTGGCCCGCATAGTGGGCCCACGTACTCTGACCAGTGGCAGGTCCGACAATTGATTTTCTGCAAAATCTGGCATTGGATAGAGCTCGTTGCACTGATCATTCTGATGGTTCACTTGCCAAATTTGGAGTCCAAGTTTAGAAGTTGTGAGTGTCGGAAGTTTGATGCTTGTTGGCACGTTAATCTTATTCTGACCTGGAATTGTCCTGTTTGAGTCCCCGGGCTTTAGTTAGGCTTCCTTGAGCTTCATGTGGGATAAATCATAATACTTCATGCGGGATAAATCATAATACTTCATGCATGCATACTATTCCGTGCTTAAATACTGGCTTTGTCATTATTTTTACGTTGAGTGCGAAAACTTGTAAAAGCATGAAAATACAATTATTTCATGATTATTAACCACATAATTAACCAACATGCTATGTCTCTATGGGGTTTTATAATACAGTTTTGGGTGTTTGTAGGCAGTTCACATCTATTGCAAACTCAGTCAAAATCATACCAAAACACTAATCTCCCTCAATCAATTAGATCGTAAAGCTTATCCCAAAGAGAGCATTTACAATAACCATTGCGAACAACTTGAATTTAATCATCACCACTTAAACAATCCCGCACGCTACTATGTCATTGACATGTGTTACGTTGTGATGTGACAAATACAACACCATATTCATGAACTCGTGGATGACCGTTGTAAACAACAGTTATCTCATCATCACCACTTAAACGATCTCACATGCTACTATGTCGTTGGCATGTGTTACGTTGTGGTGTGATAGATTCCACATCATCTTTGAGAGGAATGATTCGTTTTAGACACACTTGTAGTGATTGTTATGTTTCCGTACACGCTTGAACTTTTGAATAAGTGTTTCTCGAGACATTTGACTTATATTATCAACATCAGATTGCGGACAATTTTTAGAGGCAACATCTTCATGCTGAACAATTTTGAGCATTAGTGGAACAGTAGCAGTGTCGCATGAATTATGGTGTCGAAGAAGGGATTTGTCCGTTGTCGCCCGACTTGACCTTGAATATCATGTTCACGATAATCGTCAGTAAGTGTATCCTGAACTTGAGCTATTATAGTATTTGTCATAACTTTTGTAGATCGTCATCGAGGGTTTTGAATAAGAACTGCATACGGTGCCAATTATGTTTCGATCAAATATGATCACAACACTAAGTGCTGAAGAAAGAGATGAATTCTATAGAAAAGTTGTGAGAAAAGTGATGGTGATCGAGAGAATGATGAGATTGTACCTTTAAATTGCCTACGTACTCAAATTATCGATGAGATCAAGTCTCAAGAACGTAGTTCTTTATGAAAAATAGTTTGGTATTTATATGTGTGGAGTAGAGATTTCTTGTAGCTCAAGTAATTGTAATTGAACATAACTCTTAATTGATGATTATCTCTCTGATAATAAACAAATCTTGACATAAATTAATGTACGTAAGTGGCAAGTCATGTGGCTAGGGTTCAGCCCTAGACACATGAGTTAATGAGCCTATACATTGATTCATGATATTGCAAATTGGGCCTTAGCCCTGTCGATTAAACGAATAAAGTGGAGACTCCTACCAATGGACTGTTGCCACGTAGGTGCAGTGTGGGTCGAAGCATATCTCCTTAAGCAAATCAAGGTAACGAACACATCTCATCACCATTCACCTCATAGTTAAAGCTCCCCACACCTCTATAGTAAAAGTAACTAAGCTTGCCAGGTGCAAAAGGCATCCAAAAACCATCATAGTGCAATCTAAGGGTGTGTTTGTTATGATGGAAAGGAAAGGAAATACTATGGAAAGGAAAGGAAAATAAGAGTGGTCCACCTTTTCCATAGTTTTTAAGGCGTTTGTTTACCCATGGAAAGGAAATGGGCTTTTCCATATGGAAACAAATGGAAAAGGTTTTGTGTCTTTAGCTAACCCCCTCAAATTTTTGTGGAAAGGAAAGGAAAGGAAATAGATAAATAGGAACTTACTACTAATACACTCCACTCAACAATACAATTATTCCTTTCCATAGCTTTTGCAAACAAACATGATTATTCCTTTCCCCCAGTTTTTACTTTCCTTTCCCAGGTTTACCAAACACATACCATTTAAAATTATTTCCTTTCCATTCCATTCCATTCCATTCCATAGTGGACCACCCATTTTATTTCCTTTCCTTTCCATGAGTTAAAATTTAACAAACACACACTAAATATCCTATCACCTCTCAAAGTACCCATAACTGATACAACCATAAAATAACAATAAATAAACTATATCAAGACATATTATGATAACTTTAGAGGATTTTTTACTTAACCGTACCCCCCAAAACTATGTAGCATTTTGACTTAAACCCCCATTTTTCAAATCGTTTGACTTAGCCTCCCAGTCCAGGTTAATATTTTATATTATGTCAATATTGCCCTTCTTCTTCATCAAGTCATCAACTATGGAAATTAATTCCCAAAAAATGGCAATCCAATCCCCAAAACAAGACACAATTAAAGGTAAAAGCCAACTCATACACACAATAAATATAAACAAACCTTATAATTTCATGTTTTATGTTTTTCGCAAAGATATAACAATAAAATAATAATAATAATAATAATAATAATAATAATAATAATAATAATAATAATAATAATAATAATAATAATAATAATAATAATATAAAATAAATAAAATAAATAGTGTTCTCTCTAAGAAAAAGGTTTTGTGCAGCAATTACAAGATGGGCACTCAATTTTTGAGTTGATTTGGGATTAGTGTGGATAGTACATAACCTGTTTTGAAATTTATCACATTTTTTTTTATTTGGTAGTAGAGATTTATTTCCATGGTTGATGAAGAAAAAGGACAACGTTGTTAATAAATAAAATATCAACCCGGACTAGGTCGAGGCCAAGTCAAATGATTTTTAAAATAGGGGGTTAAATCAAAAAGCTACATAGTTTTAGGGGGTTAACTCAAAAAACCACATAGCTTTATTTCATTTCATAAACTTCAAAACATTGAAATATTGTATAAAAACCATAACACTATTCATAAAAAAAAAATAAACATAAGTTTAATAACCAAACATAACAACCTAAACATAACAACAGTAACATCCTTACATACTTAACAACCGAACATAGCATAATAACATTGAAACAGTCATAACATAAAGCTTTAAGGCCATCACATCTTCCTCTTATTCTTTAGTGCAGTCTATAGAGCTTGATACTCCTCAGGGCACATTAAAACTTGCACAACCGCCCTAGGTTGTGCTTGATTTCTCTGTCCAAGATGTGTTTGACTTGAACTTCCCTCACATTTACCCTTACCAATATCTATCTCTTCTTCACTCTCACTTATGGTATCCAACCATTTAAGAACGTTCCCAAAACAGCTCTCAGAATAATCCTCCTCATATGATAAATCATTACACCATATATATTGAAAAAAGACGTGACAGATGCGTCGTTTTTCTAAAAAAAACACTTTTGGGTGTTATATGGTGACCCGTTTTTTTTGCAGTCGTTTTTTTTCTACAACACTTGACAAGTGTCGTTTTCATTTTTTTTATAAAAAAAGACCGAATCAGGGCCAAAAAAAACCCACCCGGGGGAGTACAGGGTAATTGGATCCATTCTTTCCTGACCCCAAAATTCTCTTTAGAAGCACAGCCCATATCCAAATATACCTTCCATAAAAAAAAATAAAAATAAAAATAAAAATAAAAAACATATCCAAATATACGTTCCATAAAAATAAAATAAAAATAAAACAAAAAAAAAACTTCACAAAGTGAATAATGGGTCCATGCTCCCACAACACTTAACAAGCCCAAAAGCTGACAGCAGTGACCGCGATGTACTAATGTTAGTTTGTCTATAAACCACTACACTATTTAACCAAAGTCCTACCCTACCCAGCTGATGAAGCCCAATCCAAACTTTGGCCGTCAAAACAAGCATTAGAAGCCACCCTGCAGGGAGTTAAATAGTGTAATTACTAATTAGAGACAAAGATGAAAATTAAGCAATGCAAACAGCAAGTGGGCTTTTGAAGGCACTTGCACCTCAAGGTTCAACTTCAAACATGGTAACCCTTTTTCTAGAAAGTAAAAATGTATTTAGGCATTTCTGATGGTTAGCCACTTTGTAGATAATATCAAACTTAATGCCAATCGAGATAAAATTATCCGGTGAAAAGCTAAATAACATTCAACAAACAAAACTAAGCTGATTGGCCCAGGAAATAAATAAGCTGACCCATTTAATAATTATTATTCTGATGAGCGTTATGGGGGACCATGTGGAGTGTTCCTGAAATTTATGATATTGAGTTGCAAATTTGAGGAACAAAACCAATGTCAAAGATAATGCATTATTAAAATTTACTCGGTTCAGCCCCCATATAATCAAAATCCAATTCACCCAGAAGGACACAATATACCTAGTCTAACTCAAGATAAAAGTAAATAGATAAATAGCATCAGTAAAATGGAAAATTATGGCATTGAGGATAGTAGAATTCAGCATACTCAAGTTATGGCAACTGACTCTTAACAAGATACCCACCAAAGTTGAAACTTGAATATCACGAATTTAAAAGATAAGAACAGAAGAAGATAAAAGAACAAAGCATACAGACGATTTGTAATAAGTTGTAGTAGTATCAACAGCAGTAGTTTCTAACATGGTTAAATACCTGAAACAGTTCTCAGTAGCATTCCAAGAAGAGTCCAGAAGCAGTACTCCCCCATTTGAATCGGTTGGTAGGGGTGGATCTGAGCCAAAAATTGACAAGTTGACGGTGGATGGCATAGGAGTTCCAAAATCTTCTTTGTCGGCCAGCAATTCCAGTGTAACCTCCAACTTATCCACTTCAGTCAAAGCTTCCTTTGTATTATGTCTAGGTGGAAATACTGCATCTTGTTCCTTGGTGTTAACATCACGTAGAGCAGCAGAAACTAACTTGCTGCTTTGACCTGAAACAGGCAAAATTGAATTTTCGCGGTGGCTGAATGGATTTCCTAAAATAGTTGTTCTGCAAAGATTATTGGTATGATTGCATCCCAATTAGATAAAGCCGCATAATTTGACATCAATGATCATGTGCCTGTCTGCCTAACATCATGTAATTTTTACCTGAACCTAAAATATTAGCTATGAGTCTACAAGCAACAGTCATCTCCTCTTGGCTTAAGCCAGAACTCTACAGTTTGAAATTTTATATCAACTCAATCAAATTAAGCAAGATAACACAAAGGAGAAAACAATCCCAAATATTCTGCATCAATGTTCAAAGTCAGCTAATAGAGGTGCAATGAGAAAGTACGCAGAGTTTGTATGTTCATGGACTTACGTAATCTAAACGTAGAGTAATGTTGTAATGCATCAACATTTTCTAGTGATACTTTGCAAAACGAACTCTTGTAGACTGGAGTCCGATGTGGTGTCACACATGCATATAAATGGTTTTCCTGGGTACACTCCTACCAATGTGCATCCATGCTTGCCCCCACCAACTATACATTGGTTACTGGATTTAAGAGTTACGAACCTTTAATCACTATAAGACTTGTGGTCTAAGGGCTGCAGTTACAAAAACCTATACTAAAGTCCATGCAATTTGGATCCCGACAGTTCTCTTTCTTGGATTCCTGATTTCAAGAAACCAATTGCTACAGATACTTAAGTATCAACTCCACTTGCTTGCATCAAATGATTTTACTGTCTCACTGACATACATAGCAGACCTTGTATTATGACAAACACTTTAAACATGAATCCCAACCGAACAATATCTAACAGTATATGCCTAAGCTACAGTAAACTGAAATAAAAACTTAAATATGGAATGAATAATTAAATTTCACCTTGTGGAGGAGCAGTGGAAGAAATGGAATGCTCAGCCTTGACAAGAAAAAACACTCTCCTTCTAGAACAAGGAAAGGAACTTCCCTTCTGTAACCTTAGCTGAAATGCGCAAACAGACAAAGCATGAGCATATTACAAAGAAAAAAATTATAATTAAAAATCAGCAAGTGTACAAGAATACCTGCGGTGGAGGTAAAGATCAATGGTACTAGAACTCCAAAAGTCACCCAAGCTAAGCATATAAATATTTGTACCTGAAAAACAAATATCAATCATTAAAACCAAAATCTCGAAAATAAAAATGTGCTAGCTAGCTAACTACCTAACTACCTGGAAGTTTATACACGTCCAAAATAACCGCTTCCAAAACACTATTCACAGACAGAAAATTCTTCTCGTATATAGAATCAACCGTAACCGTATTCCCAAGTTTCTTTCTCCTATATTCCTTTTTCATTTGAGTAATACAATCATTCCTTCGTTTCTACAATCTAGAACTGGTATAAGCAATTAAATGGTATCACAAAATGAAGCAGATTTTCACTCATATAACGTCAATGCTAGATAGAGGTACATTACCTGTTAACATTGGCCACCAATTATTGTAAAGGGCACATGCCTACAACACCACACATAGAATTGATTAGGTAATGGTAATGGCACCACAATGTTTAACTAGAGAGATTGTTGTTTACCAAAATTTGTAACACGATTCCAGCAGAGACCAAAATTGCCAATAATGCAAGTCTCCCAGTATGCAAGCAGGCAATCAAATAACGAGGCACGCCTGCCATAAGCTTCACTGACCTCACCACATAGAAAGAATATCTAGTGACACAAGAAACAGTTTATTACAATTACGATGATATTTTCTTTCACACAAATTAATTCGGTGGAATTCAAACAACTTTTCTATTGAATTCCGCGATATCGGTATATTAGAAGAAGTTGATTCGGAAATTTAATAGAAATAAACAATTGTACTAGTTGGAATTATATAGATCAAAGTTAATAATAATAAATTAAAAGTGTGAACCTAGACGATTCATGAAGCCTAAACCATTCTTAATACCATCTGAGGGGAAACATCACAAGTTATATTCTCCAAAGAAACAACCTAGGACAGCAAGTTCAGGATTACAAAGAAAGTATATATTACCAAGATGAATCGAAGAATAACCTAACTATTCAACAAATTAAACACAAGTAGGCATAACGTTCATAGTTGAAAACCCAAAAAGCGAAACAAATATATCACACCAATTAGTAATTCAAACCGAAATCTCAAATCGAGAACTATAATAGCATACTCTATTTAGTGGCAATCAAAACTACAGTCCCCAACTCAAAATGTTCGATGGCACTTTTTTAGTCCTTTGTGCCTAGGGTAGATCCAATGTTATACTAGGACTTGGGGTAATAGGCTACTTGTGTGGCACATGTAGGGCTGTTTTGTGCATTTTCGTGTTCCTGTGCTCATAGGCTTTCTCAACCTACTTTGCTTCATTTATTAATGAAATTCTATTTTACCAGGAAAAAGTTATAATAATATATACTATAGGATAACTTATCATCAGCAAGATCCTCACACTTCCCTAGTTTTATAGGTTTATAAAGAAAAAATGATAACAAGAATGGAAGCATCAAGTTAGTAAGCTAAACATGCGAAGGTTAATCAAATGAGAGCTGAAGTGCTAATTGCTAAACCATATCATCATTTCACTAAAACTAAAAAATAAATTAAATTAAATATCATCATTTCACTTACAACTGTACTGTCATTCAACTTCAGAAATCAGACAAGAAATTGTGCTTACCAGCCAGGTTCCACCTTTCAAGTATGACTGGGTCATTGGTTTAACGAAACTAGGAAAACCATTTTCAAATTTCGACTTCAAGTCCTCAGCTCTTTCCATCACAGGGTTGACCCTAGAATCCTCAGTTGTTTCTATCACATGGTTGACCCTAGATTCCTCTGAATACTCTTTGTTGACAATCCGATTTGATAAATTAAGTACATTACACATTATATCCCATCAGACAATCTTCTAAATACATATACGTAACCACAAACCTCGTAGGACTTTCTTCGATAACAGTGGGATCCTGAAAAATGAACATTTGGGGGTAAGTGAACTTCAAAATGCAATGTGGATATAAAGGGAGTAACTTGGGTCGAAGAGAAAATGACTCACTTCTTTGTATACTGGAGTTGGCAATTTAGAAATACGGGATGATCTTCTTTCTCCGATAATTGCTACTGGAGTTGGCTTTTCTTCGTATACACCAGTTGGCAATTTAGCCCTAGTCTTTTCTTCATATACTGGAGTTGGCAATTCAGCAATACGAGATGATCTTCTTGGTTCAGTAACAGTCATTTCTTTGCGAGAAGGTCAAGGCCTCACCTGCTTCCTCTATTATCCAATTAGAAGATTGAAAAACAAAATAACAGGTAATGGAGCAGTGTGAAAAGGAAGAATTACCGGCTTTTTAGAGGCATCATGAACATCTTGAGCAAGTTTAACAAGGTTGATTCCCTACATTCTTTTCTTGTTTTCCTCTATTCTTTGCTTACGTATATCTTCATATGATGTTTTCTTAGCTTTCTCCATTTTCTTCACTTAACTTTAAAACATTGTCAGAAAACCAGTAACTCAAAATTTCAAATCAAAGCCTAAAAACCCATATGAAGTACAAATCGACGAAGAAAAGATTGAAGTTTTAAACAACAAAACAATAACAAAAACGTACCCTTTACATAAATAGCTCTCTCTGAGAATGGAGTGTTGTTGCTGGAGTTGGTCACTTGGTTGTTGAAGAGAGTTACAGAGTGAGAGTGAGTGGGTTAAGCGCCAAATTTAGAAAAGAATTTGAATTTGAATTTAGCAGACCTTACAATTTTGGTATATGTGAGTACCAAACTAGTTACAATTCTCTCAGAGCAAGCAATAAGATACAAAATCAAAATAAACTATAACTTCTATAACTTCTATGTTTCATAAAGAATGAGGGTGAAAGTAAACTATAACTTCTATAATGTGAACTTCTATGTTTCATAAAGAATCAAAATTATCATGTGAATCAGGTCAAGCAAATTTCGCCAGGTGAACCTACTTCGTCGAGTAGTGTCAGATCAAAAAGCCCAAATAGCAATAAGTTACTACATAGTTACATAATAAATTAAACAGAAGTAAATCATCAACAACCAAATAACTCAAATCAAAATCAACAATCTAGGGTTTCTAATTCGATTTAACAACCGCAACAATCATAACCAATGAGTGAACTAGATTTTGAGAAGAAAAATTACCTCTCCATTGTCGATTCACTGTTGAATAATCACGCTTTGTGAAAGGATCAGTAAATCTCCATTGTCGAATTTGAGGATCATCAAATCTCCATTATCAATTTGAGTAGAATCGCCAGAGAGAAAGAGAGTGGAGGCCTTTTTTTTTTTTTTTTTTTTTTTTTTTTTTAAGAAATAAGAAAAAATTTTTTTTTTTGGTTTTTTTTTTCTTCTTGTTTGATAGGCTGTGATCCGACGCACGTGGTGCCTGCGAGCAAAAGACAAAAATAGGGCGTCAGTATTTTGTCTTTTTCTAAGGAATCTGGTGTAGTAAATATGGAAGTAGTCCTACAGCCCACCCTTTGTACTTCTTTCTTGTCCCTATATTCATAAAGATGCTCATAGACTTCTTGACAAGAAACATCATCACTATGCTCATCAACATAAGCTCTAGTAGCCATAACTTTATCATCAAGTTGGATTGATTAAAACATATAAAAAATTGCTGATCCTAATCATGAATCTCATATTCTACAATATAATCAAAGTGGAGAAATAATAGATGTAAAATTGGCCAAAAAGGTAGAGAGCACAACCTTGAATTCAAAAATATCAAAATTACAAAAATGGCACCCATTCAGTGAACGGGTACGAAATCTAGTTATATCATATAACAAAGAACGAACAACTTAAGTAAAGGACTAATCAACTAGCTCGTACTTATACTATTTCTGGAGATGAGATCAAAGAAGCTCTTTTTGTCATGGATGACAATAAGTCTCCAGGATCGGATGGGTACAATGCTATATTTCTTAAGTCATCATGGCCCATTATTTCTCATGATTTTATCTCTGCCATTAAGCATGTCTTTGATTATAATCTTGTTCACAAGAGTCTAAATTCTACTTTCCTGTGCTTAGTTCCTAAAACTAGCAATCCCTCAAAGGTTGAAGAGTTTAGACCTATAACATGTTGCAATGTAAGCTATAAATGTATATCTAAAGTGCTTACTAACATATTGAAACCTTTAATATCTTATCTTGTTTGCGTTAGCCAAGCTGCCTTTATACCAGGAAGAGAGATACAAGATAATCTTTTGATGGCACACGAACTTCTAAGGAGCTATAACAGATCTAATATCTCCCCAAGGTGGATCTTTAAAGGTGGACATCCAGAAAGCTTATGATTTAGTGAGTTGGGATGCAATTAAGCTCATTCTTTAAAGATTTAATTTTCCCCAGCAATTCATTGAATGGTGCAGTATGTGCTTCGCTACACCCTTTTATTCTATCCTGGTGAATGGAAGTTCTTATGGGTTCTTATTTGTTTATGTTGATTATGGAAGTTCTTAGTGGTCTTCTACAACAAGGACTCCAATTGAAACTTATACTACCCTATCCAAAGTGTAAGAAGCTCTCTATAACTCATTTCAGTTTTGCTGATGATGTGTTGGTGTTTTGCAAAGGAGATGTTCAATCTATGGAGTCTATCAAGATTGTCTTGGTTAATTTCTCAAAAGCCACTGGATTACATTTTAATCCATCTAAAACTTTTCTCTTGTGTGGAAGGAGGTTTCTTGAAGAATCAAAAGCTCTTGCAAACCTATTGGGTGTCTCTCGGGCTATTCTACCTATCAAGTTTCTTGGGATTCCCCTTGTTTCTTCACGATTTAGTGTTGGAGATTGTGTACCTTTGATAGATAGGATAACGGGTAGATTGTCTAACTGGAAGAACAGGCTTCTCTCTCATGCTGGCAGACTCCAACTGATTTATTCAGTTTTGTCATCTTTTCATACTTATTGGACTAGGACTTTTGTTATTCCAAAGATTGTCCTAGAGCAAGTTGATAAGATTTGTAATATTTTTATATGGTCTGGGCCCTCCATGAAAAGGAAAATGCATCAAGTTTCAAGTAACACTCTCAGGCTTTCTAAAAAGGAAAGGGGTCTTAACTAACATTGTAGATACTGATGTATGGAATAAAACTGCTTATTGTGGACTTGTCTTCAAGGTAGCTTCAAAGGAAGACTCTTTATGGTCTAGATGGATTTGGACTTATAACATCAAAGCTAAGTACTTCTGGACTATGGAAGTACATTTTGAGTGCTCTTGGGTGTGGAGAGGTGTCTTGAACACTAGGATGAAAGCCTCAAAGTTTGTAACTCACCTCATTGCTAATGGAGGCTCTACTCTACTCTGGCATGACCCATGGTGTATAGGTGGACCTCTCTTGTGCAAGGAATGAACAAGTTGTACAACTTCTGTAACTTCCTATTGATGATAATGCTTGTGATTTCGTAGAGAATAACGCTTGGAACTCTATTGTATATGCCTTCCACCAAGTGAGTTGAAGGTTGTTATCATTAACACTCAAATCAACTCCATATTGTTTGAGGATGTTGTTTGGACACCAACCCATTCGGGTAGATTCACTACGAGATCAACATACATTGCCTTACGACAAATTGGGCCTAAGGTTAAATGGTATAGACTGATATGGGGCAAGTTGATGGTGCCCAATCATTCTTTTGTTTGCTGGCAACTTTTCTCTGGAAGCTTGCAAACACAGGATCGTCTCATTGGTAAAAAGGTGTTGGGTACTTCTTCATGCTATATTTGTGGCAATGGACGTGAAAACTCAAAACACATCTTCTTCTATTGTCCTTTTTCTAAGAGAGTCTGGTTTGGGATTAAGATGAAACTGGGGCTAGGAAGCGTAGATCTTAACTCTACGCAGGAATGACATTATTTATTCTCTGCTTGTAAATAGGAGAATATCGAAACTAAGGTCATTAAGGTGATGATATGTGCTACAGTGTATGAGCTATGGATTGAAAGAAGTGCCCGAAGGTTTAAAAAGCTTCTCTACATCAGCTATTATGATTCAGAGGAAAATCTTGTGTCAGATAAGGGAGTATTTGCAGCGTTAGCTGAAGGAGGTAAAGGACCTACCTAATAGCAGAGTTTTTCTTGAAAACTTTGGGGTACATGTAAGTACAAAAAGAAAGAGGTTAAAAAATGCAAGTGGTTTAAACCACCAGTGGACACTGCCAAGCTGAATACCGATGGATCTGTTTCGAATTTTGGTGCTCAGTTTGGAGGTCTGATCAGAACACATGAAGGAGAGGTGATAGTTGCAAATAATGGTGGTAACAAGCACAAGTCAGTGTTGTACCAAGAAATCATAGCAGTAGAAGCAGGTTTAGAAGCTTGTAAACAACTCAATATTGTTAAAGTTGAAGTGAGCTCTGACTCAATGTTAGTAGTGCAAATTATTAACAACGTAAGATAGTACCCCCACCTTGGTACTGTTTAAACATGGTAAAGGCTATATGGGGAAGACTCCAAGCACTTCAAACTTGGTATGTGCACCATGGTTTTAGAGAGATTAATAGAGCAGCAGACCTATTGGCTAGAAGTATCTCTATGATAATAGATGATGATATAGTTAGGTACTTCATGCCTCCCTTAGATGAGAAACTTGCATGTATTGTGGAGGAGGATGCAAATGATTGTTGGAGGATGCAAATGATTGTTTTTATGATAGATTTTGAATTAATACAGGTAGAGGTCAGCCTAACCTCATAATCTTTTCACAAAAAAAAAAAAAAAATTACTCTTACTTTGTAAGGAGCGTCGCGCCATACTAAATTTTGGAAAATACCAACCTTCTACTTGTTTATTGGGCTGGGTTTTTAAGGACTTGGGCTACTCTTAATGGGGCACGTTAGAGCCGGGTATCCAGCAATCCAGCTCCTGAATAACGTTGTTAATTAAACAGGGAGTGACTATCAAGGACAAAACTGCCGAAAATGTAACTCTCAAGGACACTTTTTTTTTGTAACTCATAAGGACTGGGTAGATGAAAGGTCAAGTATACCCTTGATGCGAAATAAAAACGGATCGGGTAGATGAAATATCAAGTATACCCCTGACGCAAAATAATTAACGGCCCGGCCCAGACGAAACGACCTGGTGTATTTAGTATGAACAATCATTGTTCATACCTTTAAGCAGGTGTGAACACTCATTGTTCATACCCCCAATTACAAACATTAGCTATGAACAATGATCCAATAAGTATGAACATTGATCCAGTTATGAACATAGATTGTTTATACCTATTTGGGAGTATGAAAAATCACTGTTCATACATCAAACATGAATAATCATTGTTCATGACTACTTTTAAATTTTTTCAATTGGTAGGTATGAACATTGATTGGGTATGAACATTCAATGTTCATAGTCCTTTGGGTATGAACATTGATTGGGTATGAATATTCAATGTTCATAGTCCTTGGGTATGAACATTCAATGTTCATAGTGAATAATCAATGTTCATAGTCCTTTGGGTATGAACATTCAATGTTCATAGTCCTTAGGTATGAACATTGATTGGGTATGAATATTCAATGTTCATAGTCCTTTGGGTATGAACATTCAATGTTCATAGTCCTTGGGTATGAACATTGATTGGGTATGAACATTCAATGTTCATAGTCCTTTGGATATGAACATTCAATGTTCATAGCGAACATTCAATGTTCATAGTCCTTGGGTATGAACATTCGATGTTCATAGTCCTTGGTCCTTTGGGTATGAACATTCAATGCTCATAGTCTTTGGGTATGAACATTAATTGAGTGGGCCCATGAACGTACATATAATGTTTACACATCAATATATTATATAAGATACATTCACCTATTTGGATATGAACAATCATTGTTCATACACCAGCAGAAGGTATGGACACTCATTGTTCATAGTAAAATGACAGAAAGGGTAAAATTGGAAAATATTTATTTTAAATCCGGGCTATTTGTCTTTGAGGGTTATTTTTACAAAAGGGTATAACTGGCATTTAAAAAATGTAAAAAGGCAGGGCCAACTTATTTTGTCCTTGAGGGTTACTAATTTTGAAATAGTGGGTTCGTGAGTTACTTTTCCCTAAAATTTGTTCTTATGAGTTACTCACAAAAAACCATGTCCTCTAGATTTCATTTTCTCCAAAATTGGGCCTTGGGACCAATTTCTTGTTAATTAAAAGAGTGCCAAAATGTGAATAGAAGGATAAAGGATCCCCTGCCAAAAAGTCAGGGAGTAGCTGGAGGAACAGCTAAGGTCTAGAATTAGGAAGTTGTATATTAGTTTGTGATCAGGGAACAAGTACATTGGAACTGGTGAATTCTTCTATGTACTGGCCAAGTTCCAAGTTCCATACATTCATGTGGCCAGATCCAAATAACTGATTTGATTTTGCTGGAATTGTAAATCCCCATATATGTCCCACCTAGGGGTGTGCATGGGTACCCAATTACCCGAACCCAAACTGGAACCGGAACCATTTATAGCGGTTCTGGGTCCTAAAATGTTAGACCTATTTAAAATGGGTCTTTAAAAACCGACCCGATAAAGAACCGAAACCGTTAGAACCGAATAATAAAAAACCAATGGATACCCGAACCAAAACCAAAACCGATTAGTTTGATTTTGATATATAGAATTTAGTATTATATTACACTAAATAAAGACAAACCCAAACATTATTATTATATATAGTCTATATTTATTATGTGTAAAATTATACTAAATATATATAACATTTAACATAATAGTGAATATGTGTTACTAAATGTATCTTTTATAATATTACATTAAATATGTGTATTATAAATATTAATAATAATGTTTACGTGTCTACGTCTACACGTATAGTCGTATACTATGAATTTACTAATGCACTGTCTATATTAACTAATGCATGAACGTGTACGTACTTGATATATTACATGTATATATATTAGATAATGAATACGTGCAATGCTAACTAACAATTGTGGTACATGTGATATTTATTATATATATGACGCATTGACGCATTACGTATAGTATAATATACATATGTTCGATTTAAAATATACACATGCGTATAATGTATGAGAATGTATTTAAAATTTTTAGATAACTTTCAAATATTATTATTGAATTTAGGACCATTACTTCTTATGAGAGGACAAAAATATCGATGACAAGTGTTATAGTCGCCGCAAACCAACTTTTATATCAGTTATATAACTAAAAAAAATAATTTTAGCAATAAAAATGTATAATCCGATAAGGAACCGGAACTGAAATTGGAACCGACTTAATTAATAGGTATGGGCGCGGGTTTTCAAAATATAAGAAAAAACCCAAAAAAACCGAACCCGATAGGAACCGCTAAAAATAGACTCAGAATCAAAACCGATAAAAATCGACCCAGAACCAACCCATGAACACCCCTAGTCCCACCCAGTTATAACTAGTTGCCCAGTCATTTATTTGGTCCCATAATACCATTTGTTCTATAAAATAAAGTCTAGTACAAGTTTTACAAATTTACGTGCATTTCACACATTGTATTATATGGAGTGGACTTTTCAATCATGATATATATTTTATTCAAAATCAAAGCACATTCCCATGAGAGTAATAGATATCCCTCCATCGTCGCTGATCTCTGTTTCACTTGCTACGCCATTACCACGTGAGCTGTTCTTGGTCCAAGTGCTCAGTTCCTTCTTCTACATACATTAATGCCAACAAATATATTAAAACCATCACCAGCATTCTAATCTCTCCTCCTCCCCCCTCCTCTCCAAACCAGTAAGTATTCCATTTCCTTTGAGGCTTTGAATGTAGTTAAGTGAGTTTCTGTTGGAATAATGTTGACATTACAACGTACAGTTTCTTATCTTATGCATTGTCTTAGCTTACATATCCTTCTTGTTTGTTTCCCTAGGATGCTCTTTTTGGTGCATTACCCTGTCGGCGAGGATGGGCTGCACTGCTTCTGTTTCGAAGAAAATCTACAATGTAGGAAGGAAGAAAAAATTAGTTATACCCGAAGTCATAGTGTTCGTTCCGACAATGAGAATTCCGGTTGATACTGATCTTCAAAGAGCTCTCAAAGGAATTATTCCTCGAGATCTTGTTGATAAGCTATCGACACTTAGGAGTCAAATTTCGTTACTTGCAGAAGATACTGGTATGTCCTTATACTACAACTGAATAAAACTTTCTTTTCAAATATTCGAGGAACTTTAAGGCTAACTTGCTTGCAGGTGGATCTGCTTATACTCAACTGAATGGAGCTCTTGAAAGATACTTGCCTGTTGTCCTTGGATTAACAAAAAAAGGTTTGAGAAATCACCTTAGCTTCATGCCTTACTTCATAAAAGAACATTTCTTATGTTTATGCTGTTTTGTGATTGAACAGTATATAGTATTGAGGACAAGGTGGAATTCAGATGGAAGAACTTACAAGACAGACGGCAAGTAAGAACTTTAAAAGACCAGATAGATAGTTCATAGTATAGCCAATCATATTGTTTCAAATTGATCTCTCATCTGATTTTAGAATTTGAATTTCACAAACAGGAAACATATATGGTAAGCTCATGGTTTGAAGTGCTATGTGTTGTATATATGATGGCAATTCTATCACTATTAGAGGCTAACTCATTGCTTCTTCCTAATAATCCCATGGATGCAAGCGACAGGACTGTATCAGAGGGTTTGTGTTTAGTATACATATTGATCCTGAATTTGTGTTATATGTTGGTTTAGTGAACTGCGTGTTAACCGTTGGACAGTAAACATACATTTGGCAGATTCCAAGAAGGATGCTATTGATTTGTTAATTAAGGCAGCAGGATATTTGGAGTTCTGCTTTCGGGATATACTGATTTGTCTTCCACCGGATATTAAGTATGTTTGTTGAGCCTTTCAATTTATGTAGTACCTTAGCTTCCTTTCCAGTTGATGATTGAAATTTAAATTTACGTTCCTAGGAATAAGTTGCCGAAGGATTTTCAGGAGGGCGTTTTAGAGGCTCTTTCAATACAAGCACTGGGAGAGGTACTTTTTCATTTTATCTGTCAAGTATTTTGACCTTATTTAATTGTCAATGCAATTACTGAAAAATAGTCATTTTTCATTAATCAGTTTAAGAATCGAGATAAAATTTCAAAACCTTTTGGAACTAAACTGTCACTATCATCATGGGTTGGACGGTGATGCTGTCACTTAGAGCATCTTTAGGAGAGAAACCAAAAAAATACTAAATTTTTTAACCAAACCAAAAAAATACCAACCAACTTAAGGAGAAACATCAAATATTCGACATCAAATTATGCGGTTTTGGATAAACCGCATCAATATAGTCCATGCGGCTTTCTCAAAACCGCGTCACTGAAGCCCATCTTAAAAGTCCAAGCCCACGCGGTTTTTCATCTCAAAAACCGCGTGATGTGTCGCACATCAACTTTCTTCTTTCTTTTCTTTCTCAATCTCTTGCGCGGTTTTCGCAAAACCGCGTGATTGAAGCCCACTGTTTAGCCCAAGCCCATGCAGTGTTAGAAAAACCGTGCGGTTTTTCCAAAACCACAAGAGAGATTTGATACAGCACCAAAGTTGAAACCAAATTTTGAGTGATTTGGTGTTTTTTTAGTGTTTTCATCAACATGTGTCTTTCTTTGAGGTGAAAAAACACCAAATTATTAGAAATTTGGTATGTGATGCTAGAATAGTATCTCACCTAAAGATGCTCTTAGCAACATTATACTGTTATTCATCTATTCTAAAATTTTGGTAAATATTCTTCCATTATGACATACGACCGTAGATTCTTGGATTAAATATGGATTGTGAAGGGGCAGAGCAAAATGCCCTTGCACGTGATTAAGGAAAAAACAAGTGCTAATTTTAGATACCCCCTGTTTGATAAGTTTTTTTTTAGATACCCCTGTTTTAAAAATCATTTGAGATACCCCCTAAATAACGTTTTCCGCCAGTGAAGTATTTTACACTGACCAAAACACCCCTCTAAAAATTATTTGAGATACACCCCTGCCCTATAAAACTATTTGAGATACCCTCAGTGATTGAAAAATATATATTTATATAATATTTTACATATGAAAATATATATTTACATATGCAAATTTATATTTACACATGAAAATGTATTTATTTACATATGAAGTGTATTTTTACATAGAACAAGTTTGTAAATTAAGCTAACCTATGATAATATATATTTACATAGATCCATATACAACATTTTTTATGCAACACTATTTTCTAAGTTGAACTAAGGGCTAATACTTTGTGGATATGATCCACAAAATTTTAAATCATTTCAAAGTCTCTAGCCCTTACAAAAACATAAAGTAATTGAAAAAAGTGAATTTTCTTATGCAAATATACATCTACAAATATAAACTACTTTGTAAATAAATATTTTAACATGTGAATATATATTGTTATAGTTAAACTACTGTGTAAGGGGACATGATCAATATACAACATTTTTTATATAATAATTCATATAATGGCTTTCATCTCTCTACAAGTTTATTTACGACTTGATTTTTTTGTAGATGTCATCTTTCTACCGTGGATAATATTTCTACAAAAAATGAGCTCATTTAAAATTTTAAAGATGCCAAAAGAGGGTTGCAAAATTTTAAATTTTAACCGTTAAAATAAACTTGTGTTTTTAAACCAATTTTTATAAGTGCTAGAGACTTTGAAATGATTAAAAATTTTGTGGATCATATCTACGAAGTATTAGTCCTTAGTTCAACTTAGAAAATAGTGTTGTATAAAAAATATTGTATATGGATCTATGTAAATATATATTATCATAGATTAGCTTAATTTACAAACTTGTTCTATGTAAAAATACACTTTCATATGTAAATAAATACATTTTCATGTATAAATATAAATTTGCATATATAAATATACTAGCATTCTGGGCACGCTCGATGAGCGTGAAACCTATTCTGGCACGCGCGATGTGCCTGCTGTTTTTCACACTTATTTTATACTACCTATCTGAAACCGAAATCAATCGGGTTAATAAAAATCCCCGATTCCAAAATTCAAATTTGAATCCCCAACCCGATTTGTTATAGATGTAAGGAGGTCCCACTAACCATAGTTATTATTCGTTTAATTCGGAAAACGTTTAAAAATATCGTATTTATCAATGATACAGAATAATTCGTTAATTTTGCAAGAAATTATTAATTCGTAAGTTATTCGTGAATTATTCATATTTTCACTATAAGTTTGCTGAGTATGTTGTCAAATTTTATCGTATTTTTTATTTTTATTTTTAGCTTCGTATTATACTCGAATTATTTATGAACCTGAACTTTTGCCGTTTCCGTTTTTTTTTAATATGAATTGAAAAAATGAATTCTTATCGAAGCTCGAATTTTATTCGAATATTTTTTGTATCAAATTTTTGCCGTATTACGAATTGCTAACTATGCTACTAACCCGCTAATTTATATTAAATATGTTAAATTTGTCGTGATAAAAAAAAACGTAATTTCTGAAGATTTGACCAGAATTTCTAATGAAATTGTCGAAATTTCAAGTGGAATTGTCGAAATTTCGGATAACATAGGATGTGACATGGGTTGTAATAATAGTGTGAAAATTTGTCTGAAATTTCCGATGAAATTATCGAAATTTCAGATAGCATGGGCTGTGGCATGGGTTGTAATAATAGTGTTTAGCGAGGGGAAAATTGGAAAAACAAAAAAACGACGTATGAAAAAAAAAATTGTAGGTGAGAGTGCGTTCTTTAAAGGAGAGAGATACTCTTCAAATTTGAAGAATCTTCTGTGAGAATCGATAAAAATTTCGACCAACTCTAGGTGGTTACCGCAAATTCGGGTAAAGAAAATTCATTGGGGACCCACCTTCGCGACATTAAAGTATTGGCGCCAAGAATAATGTGTCGCTGACACATTACCAATCGCCCCAAGTTAAAAAAAACCCGCGACGTAAAAAATAACTTGCTTGCGCCCGAGATTCTTGGCGGCGTGAGTCTTAAAAAAGTAAAAAAAAAACTTGGGGCGACATTATATCTGGCGCTACGACATTACTATTGTCGCTCCGCATCCGCATCCAAACCTCCAGATTTGCGAACAAGAATGCGAACAGACAGGTTATACGACCATGAATGAGGCCACCTAGAGATGGAATTCCGAGAAATTCCGAATTTTTTCTTCAAATATGAAGAATTTGACCGGTTATACTACCACCTAGAGATGCTCTTATATAAATATATATTTTTCAATCACTAGTGATATCTCAAATAATTTTATAGGGCAGGGGTGCATCTCAAATAGTTTTTAGAGGGGGTGTTTTGGTCAGTGTAAAATACTTCATTAACCGAAACGTTAGTTAGGGGTATCGGGGGGAAACAATAGTCTGCCAATATACCTTTACTGCTAGCACAGACTTGCTTCACCGTGCACCGTTCTTGTAGCAGTTTCATTTTTCTTTTGAGATATTGCTATCTGTCGTCTCCTCTAGGAATACTTTATCATGCTTTGAAATAGCTTAACAATTGTCATTCTGCCTAGCTTTTAGATTTTAAGTTTTCTTGTTAATCCCATCCAATGAAAAAGCAAGTACTTCGTTGAGGCTTCATTTCATCCTAGTGCCTTACATGTATGATCCTTGTGGAGTTGTGGAGGACTCAGAACTTTCCATTCAACTATTTATGCATAGAAATTTATGGGATGAATATGTCTAATCTAATTACACTAGTACTCTGATAACATTTTTTTTTTCTTTCTCTGACTTTCCAGAGCAGACTTATAATTTCCTTTTATACTCATCATGAAACCAAATCTAGGGAACAGAAATGCAGCTAGGGTTGGCTGTTGAGAGCCAAAAGGCGTCAACCTCTGTAAAGAGGAGGTTGGCATGTGAACAGCTTAGTTATTTTGCTCAGGTTAGTAACCTAGTACTCTGTCTTGGCATCTAACTCCTAATGAACGTACACTGAAGTAATCATCCTCCTTTAATTTTGCATCTTTTTCGGTCTTACTCGATTGTCTTGATTCGTTTCAGTATATACGTCAGTTTTGTCATTTATGTATAAATTTAAGTATTGTAGAAGATTGTAATTTTAAGTTACTTGACAGTGACTTGTGTATTTACAACATAATCTGTTCCGTGGAGTTTCATAATTAAATGTTATTTATCAATTTCCATGTTTGAATTTCAAAGCATTGCAAAACAATTTGCTGGAAATTATGTCTATAATCTCTGCTGACCATTGGTGCTGGAGTTATTCAAAACCTACCTCATATTGTGCACCCTGAGGGATAAATTGTTTCTTTCGATTTTTATGTTTGTTCGTTAGTTTCAGGATTGGGCAAGGTAACAAAAAAACTGATTTTGCTTTCATCTGACACTCGCGGAAAGAGTTAGACATACTGACTGTATATCAACCGAATAATAGAGTTACTGGGAAACTTTTATGGTTGCTATCTCAGATACTTGTTTCCCAGGTGGATAAGCTTTGTTTCAAATATATAGCGATATAAGCTGTTTCTCCTTTTTACAGATTCTATGAATAGATAAGTAGAAACACACAATAAACAGTATTTATCTCAATATGGATATTAACCCTTGTTCAACGAAAAAAAATATGGATATTAGCCAATTGAGAATTTAAAGAACAAAATTTTCAATGTCACTCGCTTGTTTCCCTGATGCATACTGTGTACTTGGAATGTTAATGCAGTTTGATTGTATTAAACCATGATAGAGTCTGATTTGAGCCACCTTAAACTAATTATGGTATTTAGAAGTTGTTTGCTGAAGCTCTGTCCCTACTTACTTGGTATTTATCTACTAACAAACACATTACGTTAAAGATTCATATACTCCATGTCTATGTATGCTGTTCACAGATCCAAACTATTTCCTTGCTTTATCCTTGAATATTTAATTTAGATCTCCTTTCTTTTGATTAGGCTCATTACTGTTTATCAGAATGTGATATGACTCATGGATGTGGCAAAAAGCATCTCATGTACATTAGATGGAAGTACATAGAAGCAAAGGTTTCATTCCTTACTTCACCTTATTTTCCAAATGATTCTGTTTGCTTCTCTGGTTATAGCACAGTGCCCGTTCTCATTCCCTTTTTGTGTAACCTTTAGGCAGCAGCATATTACTATCATGGTCTGATCCTTGACAAGGGTAATGAACCATCTAGTCATATTAGTGCCGTATGTTGTTTTCTTGCTGCGGACGAGCTTCTCTCTGATAGCAAGAAAGCCTGCTTAAGCTTTTGCCTAGCTCCTCCAGTCACCAGGTTGCCTTCAGTTGTTGTCATTCTTAATAATGATATACTCAGACTATCATATTTATCATAATGAGATATACTTACCTTATTATTTTCTTGCCTCTTCTTCAGAGCTCCTCCAATATGGGGTGTAATGAAGCACTTACATCAGAAAATTCCTGAAGTTGCTTCAAGGAAGTCTCAGATGTATGGTTACCTTCTAGAACAAGAGAAGTAAGGGACTGATTACATGCAGACTTATTTGTATTTAAATTTAAAAGATGAAACTAGTCTACATTACTGTTATGTCTATTGCTCAAGTCGACAGTTTTTGTTCATAGCAGGGCTCTTCAATCATTGCCTGATCTTCCAGATTTTCCGTTATCCTTGAGACCTGATGACTATAAGTTGCCAGAATTAGATCCAGCATGGGAAAGTGGAAAATGGGAAGTCGAGGTACCAACACTTAAAGAACACCTCAAAGATGCAGAAGATGGGACAAACTGAATGCTACTGTATGGACTTTGTTATTTCCCTGTGTCTGAACTGGATCTTATTTTAGTTCAACTACTGAATATGACCATTTCAATACTGTATATCATTATACCATTTTGGACAAGATTAAGGCTTTACTATGAAAAATAAGTAATGTATGTGCATATTTTAATTGCCAGGATTGCTAATAAACAGGCTTATTAAAGATAAATTGTTGGTAACTAGTTCTTTAAGAAGTGTCTGTCAGATCGTCGTAGTCAGTTTTGTTAAAGGGTTCAAAACACAAAAACAAAGTGTGCCCCTAACTTCAGAACCACAGGATGCTTTGATGTACACTCTCCATCAGCTAAGGCTTTTGGAGTTTTGGCGGAAAGTATTGTTAACATTGTAGCAGAGCAGTACGTAATATGTTTTGTGATGTCTCTGGGTTCCAGTCTCTAGTCCAGCACTAGCTTTCAGAGGGGCCTTATGAGGTGTGTGTGCAACCCTTCATGACACATATTGTGTGTTAGGGTATGAACTACAATAGGGATCGAGAGCTACGTTGACTTTCAGGTTCAACTGTATATAGGTGTATGCTCTTTCTGTGTTCACGCATTCCCACAAGAAAGTCCCTAGAAAAATAAAAGTGAATCAGTTTCAAGGTAACCCACGAATGGATATGCTGATAAATATCCTGACATTGGGGCATGGTTGAACATTTTCATTGTCAACACAAGTCAAAGACGCAAGAGATCCATCTTTCACCTGTTCTCTTCATACATAGGTACATGTATGGTATCGTTTCTGGTGACTTAGTTGTGGAGGGAGTCTTTTTTGTATTCAATGAGTAAAATCCTCCTTTTCAACATTTCTACTGCAATCCTAAAGAACCTTGTTTCCACATACCGGAGGAAGCGATACAACATAAAATTCATTCTTACAGGGGAAAGGGAATGAAGTCCAGAACATGGCATTGACTTCTTCACTTGTTAGGTATAATTCTTTCCAAACAGCTTGTGTCTAGGCTTTGAATTTGTTGATAATTTCATTTTGCATACATTTCCTTTTTTTCCTTTCTCATTTTCTCCCTGGGATGATGATAAGTTAATGGTTATTGTTGGCAGAAGCAAGGTGGTAGTGATTTGATGATCAATATCGTTGAAGGGCATGATGGACATTGATGATCAACCAAGGGACTCTAAGGAACCTAGCAACCCGTTTCTCATACCAACAACACGCTTTTATGCAAAAATATGAACTTCATATGAAATCAAGAACTACTTTGGTTTTCAAGTTCAAAAGCCAGAATCAACTAAGATGGACCCCTTTCTCAAAACAAACAGACTTCCATTAATCATCAACTCTATTTGGCCATAGGAATACGAAACTATTTATGGCCTTGGAAGGAATAGAAGTCAGAAACTGATCTAATATATCAGTCATAATTATAAGATGTAACTTATATTTGAAATTGGAAACGACTGTTCAACAGGGAAGGTATGCAAGCTTTTTCGACTAATGTTTCCCTCCTTTGAGTCCTTTCTGGGGATGCTGTGTTACTTACCACTTACTTACTTTCAGAGCTGACGACTACTTCATTATCTGATCCATTTTACATCTTGTTCTTTTAGAACTCGTTAAGGAGGTAATGACAGAATTATACCATGTGTTTGGCCACATTTTTGTTAACAACAAATCAACGTGTCATTTCTTTGTTGAGGAGAAAAAAAGACGAAGTTAACTAAATTTCTTCATTGTCAATCTTAATGTTCCTGACAGGTCCCTTGAACCAATGTCTTGCATCCACAGCCCACCACACCATTATGAGTGCTATACCTGCTCCTAAAGCAACAGGGGCGTAATTGAAAGTATCCCATTTGAGAGGGTAAAGAGTTGGCAATAGGAACACAGAACAAGTATAACAGATCCATAAAAAGGCTATCAGACAAATTGGTCTCCTGGCTCTTCCCAAATAAAATGGTCCTGGTTTGAAGTCACTCTCTTCCATTACCATCCTTGCAAAAATTGGTATGGCATAGCCACCAACCCATCCAACTGAAGATATGGACACGATTGCAGTAAAGGCTGCAGTCAGTTTCAAAATAGGTAGTCCAAGTAAAATGGCGATGGCAGCACACAACCACACCGCATTTGCTGGAACCTTGTGTTTTGGGTGTAGCCTTCTCCAGATATGTGAATATGGAATTCCATTATCCCTTGATAGAGCATACACCTATATATACAGCTAGAAAGTGTTGTTACTTTGAAAGATTCATATCACGAAGTACATACAAATCTATTGACAGATTGTTGCATAATTTAAATAATGAATGGGAATGAGAAATAAAAAAAGCTTGCCAAGTTTCTTACCACTCTAGCTGCACTTGTGGTAACCGAAAGCCCGCAAAAGAAGAAAGATCCCCATATGAGAAAAAGAAAAATGATGGCTCCACTAGAATTGTGAAACCTCCCATGGAATGCATCATAAATTATTTGTGCAGGTACCAGAAGACCAGCAGTTTCGTTGTTTATATCGTATAAAGAGCTTGGATCCTGTAATAGATTTGTAAGATTATTGTCAATATATAATACCGTACCATGAGTTCATCAGAGATTACCTTGATGCTGAAGGTAAGAGCTAAGATGTATCCCCATCCAAACAGCATTGTCATTGCTATACTAGAAAGAATCGCAACTGGACCATTCTTGTCAGCGCGTTTAGTTTCCTCTGTTAGATGTGCCGCAGTGTCGTAGCCGTATAAAGTGTAGTGACTATAAAGAACAGATAGAATGACTGCATATGGTTTGCTACTTATGCCAGTTGAGTCTGGGGATAGTTCAAAATGTTTAAAAACATAGGAAGGAGATTTAGTTGGATGTGCCACCAATGGAAGAATTATCAATAAAACCAAACCTCCAACTACCTGTAGAAAGAAACAGAGATTGGTAGGGAAATCAAGTCTATTAAGTATGAGATGAAATGGTATCCTTATCTTGAACAAAGATTAAGTTGTTACCTGCCACCATATTGAAATTGTGTCGATGAAGGCAATAACATGTAGTGCAAAGGTGTTGAGCACAGCCCATATGATGGTAATGCCAATGTACATACATAAGAATACCCACTGCGGAGCGAGATAGCCCCCATCTTTGTTTGTACCCGTACATAATAGAATTATAATCTGCATCATCTGCGATGCAGAATATGCCTAGAAGGAAGGAATTTCAGATTTCGTTTTTTTCTCTTTTTTCTTTATTTATTTTCTTCTTCGTTTTTTGGGTAAAGGCATATCCAGCTTGGTTACACTAGCGAATGCCAATTGTTCTGATTTTGAAACATCAGTCATGTTTATAAGAATCAGAAAAGAGATATAAGGAGGGAGGAATAAGGGGCACTACCTGTGCTCCTATTGAAGCAACAAGGCCGATCGTCTCCATCCAAGCACAACACCAAGACGCTAAAGGACCCCATTTAGGGCCGGCTAAATGTGCCGCCCAAAAGTATAGGGAGCCAGTAGTCTGTTCAGAAATAGAAGCTTCAGTAACATAAATTCCAAGATATACTATTCCGGACTACTCATGCTACCATAACTAAAAGGGTTATATAGATTTTGTATTGATGGCAGTGACATATATATTATGTTTAGGCCAAACTTTAGCCAAGCACATTGATATATGTGCAGGTGGAAGTGAAATAATGATCAATCCTTGTGAAGTTGAAAGATTTTCCTAAACTCCATCACAGATGCTATGTTAAAACCCAGAAAAAGAAGATGCGTCATGCTTGGACACAATGCACCAGCAAGTTAAACAGAGGAAGAACCAAGGGGTATAAAATGTTAAAAACAAGCATTAACAATCCTTTTTGTGTGTGAAAAGTGAGGGGTATCAATGTCCATCACAAGGCAGCGGAGGGCTATAATTTTAGACTGGAGAAACATTTGAGTGTTCTTGCATTAGTAGAGACTAAGGTTAAGGAAGAGAATATTGGTAATCTGGTTAGGTGCGTTCAGGACCTTTGTGTTTTTTTTTTATGTAACATCTTTTATAGATGTGTTTAACTATGTAATAGTTTTGCGGATAGTTTAGTGTGTTTTGTTCCTCTTCTGGACTTAGAATCTGAAAGATTTGTAAGAGCGGAGGTGAAAGATAGGTTGTACACTAGGAGAACTGAATAAATACAAGGGAGGGTCTGTCTACCCCTAGCTTAATCTTCAAAAACAAAGAAAAAAAGTATGTGGTAATTTACTTTCGATGATATTTGTAAATAACGCCTATTTATGACAGAAGATCAATGTGTGTTAATATTGACTTTATGTAAATTAATCCCAAAGAAAGTTAGTAATATAATTACGAAAATTACGCTCCTAAGCACTGGCTAGTAAGGCTGGAAAGAGCTAATGACAGTCATGATAGGAAAGAAACAAACCGGAAAAGAAGAGCATATCTCCGCCATGGCAATCCCAACAAAGCAAGTGAAGAAAGAAACAACCAACCATCCCCATATGAGGCTTGCTGGTCCTGCATATAGCAAACTCTGTCCATAAAGAGGTGTACCTGGGAATAGTGCCATGACTGAGAATGTAATAGCAAGTGTCTTGAACATAGACTGCAATTAGCCAAAAAACAAACATCGTTTAGTTCTCTCTCTTTACTGCTCCCAATATATACATATACATAAAACAAGAGAATGATCATAAAAGAAACAACACCATTTCTCTTCTGAGTTCCTGCTTGTATCCGAGTTCTTTGAGACGCTTCTCTCCAGAATCCATTGCAAAAGCCTGTGAATGACCATTTGAACCTGTCTCACTTGAATCCATTTCAAGTGCAAGTTTGCAATAATTGTCTCTGAAGGGGCAACTATATATATCTGTTCTTTCTACAAGCTATAAGTACTTGAGTAGTTGAATGATGAGTTAGTTATTTGGCAGGATCTGTGAGATACTCAAGTTTAAAAGTCAAGGTCCAACAACATTATAGTAAAGAGGATCTTCTTGGTTTTTCTTTTTGCATCTCTCTAACATGCATGTTATTGATTAATATACATAATTAAGGAAAACAAATTGATTCCATGGATCTTATAAATAACTCCAAGAGTCCAGCTGTCCAGGTAATGATAGATTAATGGTTGAAGTCTGGTTTTTTTATTAATCGGCATGATTAGGTGATTACAGATGTAGCTTTAGCTCTTTATTATATATGTTTAAATGCGTGAAATGCAGAATTAGCTAGAGCATAGACCAATGAGCTTAACTTAAAGGCATTGAATCAGGAACAAGTGGAGGTCTAACATGTCCGGGGATTAATTTTGTTATATAGACTCCACAATAGCAGCAAACATTATGCTCAATCTAAGGAGATTGAGGTGAAACACATATCTCACGGGCCCCAACCATAAAAAAAAAGAGGTGAAACACATATATAAGTAAAACTTGCAATCTGAAGTTCCTGAACTGTGATATATATGTTGGTGTTTTAGTACTCCACCCATCACCCACTAGAAACTAGAAAGTTTGCATGTAGTAGTAGAGGAAGATGCTTTTGGAACTATGTATGCCAGACTTTCATTATCAATAGTGGTCGGGGTCTTCCTAACTCCTGAAATGGTTTAGAAGAAAAATCACAAATAAATAAACTAGAGCTTAGACCCGATTAAACATTGCTAGAAAAGTAGAACGTATAAGCCGTGTTTTGTCGTATCTGTAGTTTACACCCTCTGATAGCTACAGCATCACGATTCCAATATTCCAATCCACTTGAAATGAAGTAACAGATAAAGTCAAAAAAGATAGAAGCTGGCAACTGGCAACACTTTATCTGGAAATTGGAAATTGTATATGCAAGCTCTACCTAGAGGAGATCGACTGCTAGAAAGAAAGATAGAAGGAGATATGAGTTGCCCCTTTTGTGAACCTTGTATTGAGACACCAGCACATATTTTCTTGACTTGTGAATGGACAAAGAGCTTGTGGTTCGCTAACCCTATCAACTTGAGAGTTGAAGTGTACTCGGATTGGAGCATAAGACAATGGCTTGACGAGGTTGTCAATTGGTGTCACAACAAGAATGAGGATATAGCAGCCAAATGGCTTCTAGTTTGTATAGTCATGCATCACATTTGGGAAGTAAGGAACTTGTATAAGTCCGAACAAACAAACTTCAACAAAGAGGGCATCATCAGAGGAGCAGTGGCTATATGGCATAAATGTTTAGAAACATATAAAGTAGACAAAGAAGAAGAGGATTCCCCTCGTATCTCTAACCTTAATTCTACTCCTTTGAATATGGTTGAATCGCTTCCAGTTGTTAATGAAGATTGCATTAATATACGGTTTGATGCGGCTTTTGATAGGGAAGGGGGGAGAGGAGAAGGTGCAGCTGGAGTGATAGCTTGGAATATGGAAGGAAAGCCAATTGCTACAGTCTTCAAAACCTTCAAAGCTCGAACTGCTGAAGAAGCTGAATTTGTGGTAGCTGAAACTGCTATTCACTTGGCTGGAACTCTATCAGCAAGTTGTTTTCTCATTGAAGGAGACAACCAAACAGTGATTCAAACTCTAGCAAACCCGACACCTTTTACTACGTTTGATAACCTAACATGGCAATTATAGTCTATTGTAACAGCTTCGAAAATATCTCTTAACAAGGTTATGTCTCACAGGATAGTTCATATGCATTGGATTAGTAGGTTATTTAACGGGGAGGCCCATGAACTTGCTAAGTGGGCTATGAGGTATCAAGACAAGAGGCCTCTTCCAAAGTGTATTGCATCTCTAGATTGTGATCTCACTCAAGTTTAAATTTTAATGTGATGGGTGATTAGTAAAAAAAAAAAAAAAAACAGTCATTGAATGCTTGCAGTCAGAACACGCAAATGATTTTCTACTTGCTATTCCGATGGAGGGACTTGGACAGCGTATGTCGCCGGTGGAGTATCGTTCTATTCTCCGGTACCGTCTCATGATTCCTTTGTACTCTGACGATGGTTTATGCCCTGTTTGAAAAAAGAGTAGACTGGATGCTTTCGGGGACCATGCAGCACATTGTCGACACTTTCTAGGTTTCAAATATCAACATGATCATGTCACAGACATTTTATGTGATGCATTTTGGAGGGCTGGGGTACAAGTGAAGAAGGAGGCTCCCGTCAATTTTCTCACTGATCCGAATGAGGGCACTTCGGCCTGCGGATGTATTGATCTACAGTTGGTCTGAGGGGAGGCATGCGTGTGTTGATGTAACCGGAGCCTCTCCGTTGGTAGGGACTGGGAATGGAGTCTTTGAGGTGGGTGACGTAGCTAATAGAGCAGCGACATGAAAGATTGAGAAACACGAGGAGGCTTGTAGGGCTAACCAACATTGTTTCATTCCGTTTAGTTTCAACACTTTTGGTTTATTGGCACAACAGTCTGTTGATGAGCTCCTTAAGAGATTGCAGAAAGTTATGGACTGCAACGTAATGACAGTTGGTTCTAACAAGTTTGTATTTAGGAGGATAGAATTTGCCATTCAGAAAGAACTTGCGATGCAGCTTGTTGCACGCTTGTCCTAATTATTTGTAAAACTCGTTATCATTATCAATAAAATTTCCACTTCTTAAAAAAAAAAAAAAAAAAAAAAAAAAAAAAAAGTTGATGATGTGGACAGAGTTGAGGAGTTGCAGATATCCTGAGTGCTTTTTCGCAATTGGCTCATGACTTAATTTTGTCCAGATATATGGTATGACCACCCACACATTGGCGCCGTCTGTGGCTTGATTTCTTGAGTTCACAACCCTTCAAACAAATCTTCAACCAACAAATCTCAATCCCACAAAGCATGGAAAGACTCCAAGCACAAGTTAAGGACCTGGTCAGCCAACTAGGAACGATGAACAACAACATCACCTAGCCCTGACAGGAGAATGTAGCTCTCAAAACCCAAGTCAGGTCCCAGAGCCCGAACGGTGTTACCGCTAAGGACGGGATCAATGAGGTCAACTAGCATATCAACAGCCTCTCCCAGCAGATCGAACAGAGCACCGGCAAGAAGGACACCACTTAGGTCATCCAAAAGATGCTGAAGACATACCATGCGTCACCCTTCACACTCGAGGTACTCAGTAAACCCTCCCCCAAAGATTTCATTCAGCCTTGGTTCGCAATGTACAATGGCAGGACATGCCCTAGTCAGCACGTAGTTCGCTACATTCAGAGTCTTGCACTCTACAATGCGCAGGAGTTCGACCACCTACAGTGCAGCTTGTTTCTAGCAAGCTTAAAAGATGGAGCTCTTGATTGGTTATACTCACTGGGACCGAACTCAATCGGCAAAAAAAGCTAACCCGACCCGGTTAAGCCCGGCCCGACGTCCACAAAAGACATAAGACAGCCGACCTCAATTCACTCTTCCAGTTGTCTTAGAAGAGTGACGAACCAATTCGCACCTTCTTGGGATGTTTCAAGATAGAGCTACTGTCCATGGAGAGCGGCCTCAAGGAGTCGTTCGCCATAGTGGCATTCACCAACGCGATCAGGAAAAACACTAATCTGTCCAGGTCGCTCATGAAAGAACACCCTGAAACACTGGCCGAACTATACTCACGTGTAGAGAAATACATCAAGCTTGCAGAAGGCCTCGAAAAAGAAAGACTGAAGGAAGCAGGTGAGGTCGCTATAATCAGATAGTAACCCATCTTCTAAGAAGCAACCCAGGCAACAGGGTCAACAGACCAGCACCCGAACCCAAACCAAAAGAGAGTTCGTGGTACTTACAAGATCTCCAGGTTACATATATACTGGAGAAAATAAAAAATGCTACTTATTACCGACCTGAGGTAAAACGTCCAGAAGACACACCAGGGAAGCCGTACTGCGCTTTCCATAAAGCAAAGTGCCATGAGACCAACGGCTGCCGCGGGCTCAAGCACTACCTCCAAGACCTCATTGAGGCAAGCCATATCAAGCACTATATTGATATAGCCGATGGTGACTTACACCACAAACTCATGGCTCGCCGAGAACGCAGCCGAACTCCACCACGCAACAACATCATAGCTCGTTCTCATGCTAGAGGACGTTCCAGTGAGCGATCTCGTCATGAGAGCCACCGGCACTCGTCTGACAGAGACAACGGAACCATCAATATGATTACCCTCTTGGATGACTCTATCACGTCCTCCAGGGAGAAAAGGAGATGAGTAGGCGCCCTCCAGGAAGTCTACCAGTTCTCCTCACAAGCAGCCCCCATCCCATGCACAAATGGCCACAACTCAGGAGACATCACCTTCACTGAGGCTGACCTCAACAAGGTGTGTCTCCTGCACAATGACGCCTTGGTGGTCCACATCAAAATCAGTGACTGGACTGTCAAGCGTGTCCTAATCGACCCAGGCAGTTCGTGCGGCATCCTATTCTACAGCACCCTTAAGGAGATGAACATGCCCAGGTCAGTCATGATCGATCCAATAGCCCCCCTCTATGGCTTCAATGGATCATAAGCCAACCAAATAGGAGACATCATTCTACCTATCTCAGTTCGGTCACACGAAGATAAGGTCAGCATCAATACGCGCTTCAGTGTTATGGATGTCAACTCGTTCTATACTGCTATTTTAGGACGTCGTTGGATCCACAAGATGCAAGCAGTGCCATCAACACTCCATCAGGTTTTGCACTTCCCAGGCCCCAGCGGCATGATGGAGCTCAGAAGCAACTAGCTTGATGCCCACAATAGCAATCAGATCCTCTCAGTCAACAAGCCTACTGGGGCTTCACTCAAAAACAAGGGAGAGATCGCCAAAACCAAGCTGGCAGAAGACTTCATCTCTGAGATCAAGACCATGACCAAAACCCCCTGCAATGAACTCGGAAAAGAGAACACTGGGGGCTCGGTAAAAAACGTGCCTCTAGAAGTCTAGACCTCAGGGTCGCCCCACCCCTTCAGATCAAAGAGACACCGCAAGAGACCAAGACCCCAGAGGTCGCTCAGTCCACTTAGGCAACTGCTCATACCGAGATGAAGAAAAATGTCAACCTAGAAACTGAGGATGACCCCAAGTTCGTTTATGTAGGAGCTAACATTGATACTACTCTTAAGGCACAACTTGTAAGTTTTTTATCATTAAATAAAGATATTTTTACTTGGTCGTATATCGATGTGCCTGGAATTGATCCCAATATCGCATTCCATAAGTTAAATGTTAACCTCAATGCTAAACCAGTTAGCCAACGACCTCGAACATTATCCCTTAGATTCTAAAAAGCAATCAATGAAGAGGTCGAAAATCTCAAAAAAGTTGGTTTCATTAGGAAGGTCGATTAACTTGAATGGGTCGCTATCATAGTAGCAGTCCCAAAGAAGAATGACACAGTTCGCCTTTGCGTGGACTTTACTAACCTAAATCAGGAAACTCCTAAAGATAGCTTCCCCTTACCAAGAATTGACTGACTTGTGGACCAGACCTGTGGCCACTAGCTCTTGTCATTAATGGATGCCTACAGCGGCTACAACCAAATCCCGCTAACAGAAAAAGACCAAGAGAAAACTTCATTTATAACAGAGCAAGGGATTTACTATTACAACGTCTTACCTTTCGGCCTCAAGAACGTTGGAGCGACCTACCAATGACTCATCACCGATATGTTCCAAGACATGTTAGGTGACACCGTGGAAGTCTACATAGACGACATGGTCATCAAAAGCAAGAAAGCTGGAGATCACTTAGATCACCTCACACAAGCGTTCTCCAGACTTTGGCGAACTCAGATGAAGCTTAACTCTGAGAAATGCCTCTTTGGAGTGTCCTTCGGGAAATTTCTAGGGTATCATGTCTCACAATGTGGGATAGAAGCAAACCCTGATAAGATTCGAACGTTCTTAAACATGCCCGACCTAAAAACAAAGAAGCAGATATAGAAGCTGTCAGGAATGGTGGCAGCTCTAAACCGATTCATATCAAGAGCATCAGACAAATGCCGACCTTTCCTACAAATTCTCAAGAAGGGTGAACAATTCTCATGGAACGAGCAATGCCACCAAGCGTTCTCTACTCTCAAGGACTATTTGACAACACCACATGTGTTGGCAAAATCGATTGATATGATGGTGAAACACTGGGACTTTAATTAGCTATGTCTGACTTCGCTATCAATTCAGTTTTCTTCAAAGAGGAGAAGAACGTAGATAAACTGATCTACTTCACAAGCAATATAATACATTGCTACCAGCTGAAAAGAACTACTCCCACATTGAAAAGGCAATACTGGCACTACTTTATTCAACAAGAAAGTTCAGGCCCTATTTCCAAGCACATCCAATCAAAGTGCTCACTGACCTGCCACTTAAGAAGATCCTTCTTAAATCCAACAAGACAACTCTCATGGCAGTATAGGCAGAAGAACTCGGTGAACACCACATTAAGTTCACCCAAGAACCTCTTAGAAGGGTCAGGTTGTTGTTGATTTCTTAGCAGATTTCCCAGTTGACGACCTGAACTGGGAACCGGAGGACAACACCCCGACCTCTAAACAACACGACCCGGTGGTATGGTCACTCTTTATGGATGGAGCTAGCAATCTAGGTGGCAGTGGAATCGGAGTAGTCTTAGTGTCACCAGATGGCTCCATGGTGGAAAAATCAGTTCGCATCGATTTCACGACATCCAACAATGAAGCTGAGTACGAAGCCTTGATTATGGGTCTCCGTATGGCATTAGAGCTCAAAGTTTAGGATCTCAAAGTCTTTAGCGATTCACAACTGGTCGTTTTCCAGGTCGCCCATGAGTATACAACCAATGAAGGTAACCTTTCTAAGTACCTTCAAGTTGTAGATCAATTACTGCATTCTTTCAAGAAAATCACCATACAACATTTCCTACTGGAAGAGAATCGCCTTGCTGAAAGCTTGGTATACCTCGCGACCCAAATACCGTACTGTGACCCTTGGAAACTACTTATCGAAGTAGTCGATCGACCTGCTTACCAAAATGAGCACGTCCTAGAAGTTACCGACCTATGCCCACTCTCTGACACTCAGATTAGTCAAACATGGACGCAACCTATCATAGATTATATCCAGCTTGGCAAAGCATCAGCAGATCGTACCAAGGCCAGACAGGTTCAATATCAATCAGGTCACTACTGCCTAGTAAACGGTAAACTTTTCAAAAAATCCACTGGAGAACCCCATCTGAGGTGCATAAGCCCAGAACAGGGTCAGATGATTTTTGAAGAAATCCACGAGGGAGAATGCGGAAACTACACAGGAGGTCACTTGCTGGCTCACAAAACGATCTCACAAAGATATTTCTGGCCAAGAATGCAGATCGATGCAAAGAAGTATGTACACTACACCAAAACAGCTTATTAGTAACGAATGTACATCCGTTACAAAAATTATTAGTAACGGTTATTTTGCTTTGACACAAAAGCGTGACAAATAATAGTAACGGATATTAGTCACACTTATTATCCGTTAAGAAGTGTTACTTAAATTAATTTCAGCAACACATAAAAACCGTTACAATTTATTAGTAACAGTTATTAATTTTGTACATAATTTGTTTGCAACTAATAGTGTTAGTAATATCCCGTTTCTAACATTTGAAAAACGTTACTAATTTTCAATTACTAACAGTTTTCTATCCGTTACTAATGAATTTTCATTGTATAAAAAAAAATTGGTTTTTCTAGCCCATTTATGTAGGGCCACCTGTACTGTTGCACGTACCTACACTTGCTCAATCACAATCTCTACCACAACATTTCTAACAGCTCAATCACAAATAAGTAATATACCAAGATCCAATTTCTATTGAGAAGTAATATACCTTTATCTGTTTTGCCACATCCATACATACACAAATGCAAATCCTAAAACATACAACTATCATAACAATAATATATTATATAAATTGTTAACATCAATCAACACTTGAGCCAAGCAAAGAATCAAACCCTGCACTAACCTCTAAAGACTTCATAAAAACCTATAGAAACTCCAAAGACCAGACACCACCCAAATGAAACCATGAAAAGTTTTACAACAAAATAGTTAACCTTCGAATAAAATCCATGAACACCAAAGTAGCTTCTCAAACTATAACAATGACGTGCAAAACAAAAGACTGCCCCAAGAAGCGAACCCCTACATGATAACTAAAAATATCTATCCTCACATGTTGTGTCCTAGCCATCAATCCTACAAAACAAACACATACATATGCCAATTTAATTACCTATTTAGGACAATCAAATTCACAACATCCAGAAAATTGATAGTCGAATACTTACATCAGCATCTGAATTACGAGGTGATGGGCTACGAGAATTAGCACGTCTATTCCGCGGTGAAACACTTCTTGGACTTGGTGATCTTTCATCCCTGTTGTGTTTATCTGGAATATCACCTCCATAAGGTGGAGTCACACGCGGGGATGAGCTCTTCCTAGGACTAGGACCTCGCTAAGGGGAGGCATTGTATGGTGATCAGGAAAAAAAAAACATAAGAAAGACAACAACAAAATAGAACAAGCTCAGACATCTCTACAAACTAGGTACCTGTCGTATGAGCAGCTCATGCCTTGACAAAGCTCATGCCTGGCCACAATGCCACACAGAGATAAGTTAGTTCATTATTCATAAATCAAACAAATTAATCATCTTTTCAGAAATCAAACAAATTAATCATCTTTTTAGGGAAGATAACTAAGTACAATGAAAACGATAAACATCAATAAAAAGAAAAGAATACCTACTTTCTAAGTTAAACATTCCCATCAATGCCAGTCTCGCTTCTCAAGACAAGTAGCATCATATCTTACTCTGCATTTGCACAAAAAGATGTTCAAATATCTAAAAATAATATAAAAATAAATACATCACAACTTCAATATTTGAAAACTTTAGAGACAAAAACTTATATGTGATTGCCCAAGGCTGCATCATTACTAACTATACATGTGTACTACTAAGATATGCATTCCTACTACATGGTTAAATCAAGGTGCAATATATATATTATGAGATCATCAAACTTTATATGTGAAATTGTTCCATACATTGGACGGGAAAGGAATAAGGTGATTTAAGAACAGTACTTCTTCAAGATTGGAAATTGACAAATGGTTAAGGATAGACTCCCTAATGATGTGAACTAGAGACACAAGACTTGACGGGAGCTAGAGGGATCAATAACATACTAGAATTTTTTTACTAGTTTAGTACAAAAATAATGTAGTCCAATGCAAATGGACCAAACCTTCACACTGCACAATAAAGTTTAACCCAAATGGGGTATTACCTGACAAAAGGTGTGGCATATAGGTGAACTGATAAGGAAATCATAGGGTCATGCACTCTTTGCGTTTACTCGTGCGGGTGGTGAAATATTCAGATCTTTATTTGTGATAGATGATAAGACTTAAATTCACAATTTCACAGGGTCAGGGATATTTAGTAATATACTTGAGATTGTATATGTGCATAGCTTGGAATGAAATACCCCACCTCTTGATGGTCAGCTCGAGTTGCAACATGTTTGTCAATATGCTCGGCAATTCAGTAAATTGTAATCTATCTTACATGTAATGTTGAACATTGCAATAGTAAAATGTTCTAAACAACAAAAAGGGTCCAATTACAATGAACAACTAACCTCATGTACGCGTTGGACCAGCTTCCCTTATAGTTGCAACATTCCCACTGATTTTAATGCAACTAATAATGGATCCAATCGGTGGCTACTTTGTGCCCTGATCATATCATTGGAAGAGATGTAAAACAAAACCAAAACACCCAATGTGAGCCAAAGACCACCATGTAATAATGAAAAGGTGTCTTTATTGTTTGATTAAGAACACGTGCATCTTTCATACTTATCAACTAGTTTTAACTAACAAACAAATCGCATAATTGCTTTAAATGGAATGGACATCCCTTTAAATTGAATCAAATACTAATTTAATTTAAATTAATTAACACCAATTAGTTTTTGATAGGTTATGTTGACAATATGAAATAATTACACAGAAACGTCACGCCAAGCTTCGAACTGATTTATGAACACGCTAGTTTATGGGATGGGCTTGCTTGCAGCTTAGCATATGTCATCTATTAACTTATGCAAGTCTACTCTTAAGCTCAAGTTAATAACATTAAGGTGATTAAAATTCTATGAAGATAAAAGCATGCAATAAACAAGATTAGATCATAAACGACACAATAACAAATGATGTAAGAACCTAGTTATAGCTATTTTACCTATAGCTTCCCTACACCTGCAGCCCGATCATTTTCAATTCCACCTGAAATATGGTGACCAACGTATACCTATTGAAAGCCTCCTTTTCCCATATTTTTTTCTAAGTTATATATTCTAGTGATCCACTGACCTAGCTTGACCAGTAGAGAAAAAAAAAATGAGAAATGACAGAAAGTCCAGAGATGCACAAAAGATGCAGCTACGCTCAATGAGTCAAAGCGTGCAATAACTATAGGCTAACTCTGCAAGGCACTAGGGCCGAGTTCTTGTCCTTGAAGACAACAGTGTCTTGAGCACAAGGATATGCTAGAAAAAACATAGAACCCCTGTGCATAAGCAGAAAAGCCACTATAACACGAACCAAGTACAAAGGTTGCACTTGTTTACACTTGGTACTGCAATAGGATATCGATAAGAATGTTCATTGCCCTATATATTTTCTACTTGTTTATGCAATGTGACAAAATGAATGTGCAACAGGCTCATATAAACTTTGGTAAACTAGACAAATAGAATCAGATTGCTTATTGGAAACCCAATCTAGCAAATTATCAAACATCTAGTACTCACAAAACAGAACCCCCACATTAGCAAATAACTTCAAAACTCAACGACTTACCTGATCAGGAGATGTTTTCCAGCAAATTTCTGCAAATAAGAAGCAAGGCATGACAAGTATGGCTTGGCAAAACAAACCGTTGTTGGACCAACACCTAAGCAAATGAGGAAGAGAACTGGTATAGATGATGGGGACAAAATAAAATAAGCTCAATTAACAATCAGGAGAAAACCACTACATTATTTATGCAGCTTTGGACAGAAAGGCTACCTACACATCCAATAAGCAACAAGCTCATAGAATAATTTAAGAGAAGTTAAAAAAAAAGCACGGTAAACTATTCCCAACTAAATAGGAAAACATAAAATATTGGTTTACAAGTACATAGCTACACAGAAATTGTACGTCGCCATTTCAAGCCAAGTACATAAGGAGTTATACCTTCTAAAACTACACTATGAAAAAAGTTAACAAACTTAACTTCGTATCGTGCTTAGTCACGAAAAAGAATCATCTAGAACTAAACAAACCCATGCATATCTGATTCAGCTACACAATAAAACAAAAGCATTCCATCAATTCACTTGACAAAAACATTGGCAGCATATGCTTTTCAAGTTCAAGAAATAGGAGATAGTCTTTAATGAGACTGAGTTGCTGAAATTTTGTATTAACATAAGTCGTCTTATTAAATAATTATGGATAATTGCTACCACATCCTCTTCAATAACAGAATGGAGTAACAAAATGTGCATAATACTCAACAATAAAAGATCTACCTTTAAATCCAATGGCCATAATACTAAACAATAGAACTGAAAAAATTGGATGACCGATTTTAAATCCAAATGGTCGGACTTGAGTGCTTTCACTTCGTACTAACGTTAGTATCCAACAGCCAAAGGTAAATTTATTGATACTTGTGTTGTTTAACTGTAAAATAATAAGATATTTGAACACTTAACTAGTTCTCAAGTCGATCAAAAGCCAAACTTATTCATCTATAAAATTTATAATTAATATTAACCTTTACTACAAGTAATTAAGATGGATGTAATAGTAGATAAGATTAAAACCGCCCACATCTTCATCCAAGGGGTATTTCCAATAGTCTGTGTAATAAAACAGGTGTAGACACACTTGTTTAAGAAAGCACAGCAGGAACCGCTAAAAAAAATAGATTCAAGCACTAACAGTACGTGCAAAATAAGAAAACAAAAGTATAATCAATCACTTAAGTGATTTTGTTTTAATTGTACATGAAAGATGTATTCAAAATCTAAAGGAATGTCTCACATGTTACCTTATGTTTTTCAAACAAGAAGAGCTCAAATAACCTGTCCAAATGTTGTTGCCACAAGTGGCTGTACTCAACCAGAAACATTCTGGCCAAAATATAGCAAGAGATTATTAGAATAGCTATAATGTTCTAAAACAACAATTAAATTTCTTCGTTCGCATTAGCTACACCAGCAAAGCAATATGTTTTATATAGTCACTGAGGGATATTCAGAAACAGCAGGAGGATGACTTATTAGATGAACAACACACAATTTACATGAAATGGAAACTGAAAATCTTCTTTCCAAATTAATCTACACAGAAAGTCAAATGTGGAGGCAGCGAGCAAGAATTAAAGAGGAGATTGAGGGCAACAGAAATTCGGCATATATTTAGGCAAAATCGAAAATCAGACAACAAATCTCTTATAGAAGAAATAAAAACAGAAGTAGGCATCTTCTTAACAACCCAAGACATATCAAGGAGTATCGTATTCAAGCATACGAAGACAAATTCAAATCAAAACTGGCGATGCACAATCAAGAACTAATGGATCTTAATCCGCAGGTAGTAACAGAGCTACAGAATGTATCAATCACAGCTATGCCTAATTAGGAAGAAATCAAAGAAACTGTTTTTGGTATGGATACCTCCTGGGCAAGATACATGGGCAAGCAATACAAAAAAAAAAATGGAAACTGAATTGAATACTACAAGTGTTCATCTATATGGGTAGGGCTTAAATGGGCACTACAAGAAATGCAACCATATCTGTCATGGCACATAGGAAAAAGGGGATTTTTTGGATATGTGGAGAGATGCTTGGGCAGGCCCAAGATCAATCACTGAATGTCTTCCACTTATAGAATGGAGAAACTTCAATTTAAGAGTTTCTGATATTTACAAGAAAAATCAGTGGGTCTTTCCCAAGGAACTCAAACAGATTTTCTTTAGTATGGGAATGGATCTTAGTTCTTTGCCACCTCCTTCCACTGAAATTGAGGAATGTAGAGTGTGGACACCAGACAAGGAAGGCAAGTTCTCGGTTTCATCTCCTGGGCAAGATACCTATTGAGTTGATATATAGCAATGTCTGTGTGTGTCGGTAAGGTGGCCTGCAGTTAAAAGGCATGGGTGATCTTAAGGGCTGGCCGTCAGTCCTAGGCGAGAACCCTTAGATGCGAGGACTATATATAACCAAGATGATGAACCCATGCAAGTATTTGGCAAAAGTGCACTTACTGAGCCATTCCTCCCCTTAGCTGCCTTTAGTAAAATGAGTCTCCGATGATTGAAGGACAAAAAAAAATTAAGTTCACCACAAATAATGAGTTTTGGTATTCCAACTCTATTTGTATTAACTATCATGGTAGAAATTCTCCCAAGGTAACCAACTTCATCAAGATTCCAGAATTAAAACTTCAAACTAAAGGCGATCGAATCAACAAGCAAGTAGAATATGGTACCATCACCATTAAAATGAATATCAAACAATTAGACTAATAAGCTATTTCATTCTAAGAGGATACAACTCAATCAAGAACAATGTAATAAGCATAGATCACCAACAACAGTTGAATCTAGTTATATATACATAATCACTCACTAATTTGTTCAATTGGACTAAATACGACCTACCCATTAATCACAATCTTATCAAACCATAAAGGAATGCACTACAAAGCACCAAAAACCATCAACTTTACCAAAAAAGTATACCCAACATTAGACCCCATCACATCAAGCAACCCACAAACCAAATACATAAAGAAATACCCAATTTTATACTAAGGATTAACAATAAAAGAAATTCAAGCAATTCCCTAGCCACGCAAGGATTACCACAAACTAGAAATCAAACTCACAAAGAATAAGCAATTAAATAGCTAGAAGGCAATATTAATATACAAATAAAATTGAAATTCAACTGACCTTGCAACAGCAAACACAACCAATTAAAATTAGAATAAGGAGAAGTAGAAGCTCCCATTTGGGTGGTTCATCATATCGCAACTTTCCTCTCCCCTTCTTTGGTGCAAAGCTTGAGGTGTAATAAAGAAAGATATACCCTCATTCCAACAAGCACCTAATTCTAACAACCAATGCATAACTCTTTTAAGTCCAGCACCTAATTCCAACAAGCAGGAGGTGCAAGATATTCCAAACTCATTAACTTAGCCCGTGGCCCATGCACATGTTCTCTGGTTAGAAAGAAAACATCAATTTGGTATTCTCTCAGCTTCTTTGAAAACTGAAAAAGTTCATGTTCATATACCAGGATATCTTTGTTATTGTCAAAGTGTGCATTAAGTTATTAAAAGCATTCAACATTTTTCAGCTTTCTGTTTAATATACTATACATGTTCCTATATTATAGGATATGAGGTAGAATACTACCAACCAAGTTAGGTATGACATGGCTAAAGTTGTGAAGATCAGGCTGGGCATAGATAAGGCTCAACCTACCCATAATGAGGGGGGAAATGCCAATGAGGCCATGTCATTGAGGCATTCATAGTTTCATGGGCATTGTTTGTTGACAAGGGGAGTGTCATCTATCGCCCCCTTTAATTTTTATTTTCGCTGGCCAGGTTATACTAGTACACTGAGTAATGAGGGGAGAGTAATCAAGTTCCAATAGAGGGACCCAGGGGAAAACAAAGAGGAAGAAGAACATCATTGCAAATTATGAGAAAAGAAGGATATGGAATTATTGTTGTATAGGAGGTGAGAAGATACAGGAGGACGAGAAACATTGAGAATGCAATCGAAACATATAGGATAAATGATTACAATGTCCAACACAGAAAATAAAGTACAAGTACCACTTAATCACGCAAAAGGAAAAACAAATGCAAAAAAGAATGACTAACAGTACTCTGTTCAATGACCAAAGGCATATCAATTAATGGACAAAAGTTCTGCAAATGAATGTTGTATGTTCCATAGTACAAATCACTTGTTGGCATTCAAATAACATCAGTATAACTGTACAATGTCTTACAGGGCTATTTGGTTATTGATAAAGTTGTTACAGACAACAAAAAATAATACAAGATAAGTAATCAGTACTTGTTGTCTATTAAAGTTGCTGCCTCTGCCAAGTGATCAAGGATATAATTCTTATGAAGTACGTCTCACATTATACAAATATATATTACTCCCGTTCCCCCCGAGAAACTTCCCTATCCCAGGTCGCGTTTAGATTAAGTATGCCTCATTATGCATTACATAAATAGTTTTTACTTGTAAGAAAATGCACAGAGATGCACATAGTGGTTTCATAACCTACAGAAAGATAAAAAAGATGATCGACATGTGAACCAAATACCAATCGCAGCTTGTATAACTACATCCCAATTCTTAACCTATGGCTCCAACTTCGAAAAAAGAATTTTATCAATGTCAAATAGGCGTTCAATACAAATGAACCATTCTGGTGTAGACAAAGTCACAAACTATCAGCATGCCATCACAAGGTCTACATTAAAAAACAAGAGCAAAATAGTTGCTAAGGCCAATTAACTATCATTGAAATTGAGGATGATTCTGATATCATAATATTTTGCTACAAGTTCCACACTATTGTTTTATCACAAACAGAAAATAAAAGAATAACAAAATCAGGCAACACTCACAATAATAGATAGCTAGTGCGTTTAAGGGAGTCAAAATCAGACCACTCATAAATCTAGATGCAAGTAAGCCGTTCAAACTAATGCAAAACCTGTACTTCATTAATCGAAATTTGATGTTATGGTTGAGGCACAAGTAAATACTAATTGCTAACGACGATCTGATTTTTAATGTGAATCCTAAGCTCCAATCCATGACAACTGCATTACATTAAGCTACAAGATTTTTTTTTGCTTCTATTATCTATCAAGCAATGCCAATACTATTTAAATGCAAGTAAAAAGAAAGACCTTATTGATTATAAAACCTGACAAGAAACTGAACATGAGAACACCACAAATGAAGCTATAAAGATACAACTTTAATTTTACATAATATAATAATTTAATGTAGTTTAACCAAACCCATAAGCTAAAACCTTAATGACAAAAATTATTACATGGAAAAACCTATATTAGTTGTTACCTTGAGCAGATCGAATACACAGTAAAAAGCAACAAAGATAACAACAAGGGCAGCAAGCATATTCAAAAACTTCAAATACCCCAAATCATGAATTCGACAAATAATGACCAAAAGTTAGTAAATTGGTTCAAAACTAAAGCATTATAAACTAAGAAAGTAACAACCACTTATAGAAATTGGTATTTGAATTAAAACCTTAAGAAAGAGAGATAAACTTGTTACTTAGAAAACCTAAAAATAAATCTTTAACAAAATTCTCATCTTTTTTTTTTCATTTTAAAAACAATCAACCAAAATTAAACATAACTAACAATTACTTACCTCGGTTAAAGAGAATCCTTTGTTCAGTAGATCGAACAATTACGTCTAAAATGAAAATCTCGAAACCCTAGACATACAAAGACAAAACGAAAATCAAAACCCTAGCCACACAAAATCAAAATCAAAATTTTAGACAATTTGTATGAGTAAGAAGAGAAGATGAGCGAGAAGGAAGAAGAGGACAGGATATGATGACTCATCGGGCGAAGAACAACCCTACGACAGCACCACTCGTCAGCTCACTGTTCCCCTCTTCACTCGGGCTATTTCTCTATATGTTTATACTTTTCCTATTTTTTTCCATGAGCGCGAGAGGTGAAAAACTCCCGCTTCAGTTTTCCTTTTTTTCCAATATGTTTTTTTTTTTCTTTTTGTTTATTTATTTCTTAATTTCTAACATATACTGAAATGTCACTAAATATCTAAAGAAATGTTACAAAATAATTTTAGTATTTAGGCAACGGTTGATAGTATTTCTAACGGATCATAAGTGTGGGTAGCTTTCTAACGGATGTATAAGCGTTACTAATGAGAAATCTTAACTATTGCAATATCACCCAAATGGTGTAGTGGTACTGAAATGCATTAAGTGCCAAACATTTGGCCACAATATCATCCAGCCAGCTCACGAACTCATCAACATTGCCAGCCCTTAACCATTTCACATGTGGGGCTTGGACATCATGGGTCCATTCATTTCACAGAAAACACAGGCTTCCGATTCATTCTAGCTGCAACAAATTACTTCACCAAATGGCTGGAAGCAATTCCCTTAGCTCTTGTCAAAGAATCTAATGTCAGAAACTTCATCTAGACCAACATCATCACAAGATTTGGCTTACCCCACACATTGGTGATGGACAATGGCTCCCAGTTCAAGGGAAAAATAGTCAAGGAATTTTTAGCTAAGTGGAAGATCGTTCACATGTTCTCAACCACCCAGTATGCTCAAAGCAATGGTCAAGCAGAAGCCAGCAACAAGGCAATCCTAGACAACTTAAAGAAGAAGATTGAAAAGAACAAGAGCCAATGGCCAATGCAGTTAGTACAGGCGAGTCACCATTCTCTCTATGTTACGGTACTGAGGTCGCATTCCTACTGAGTTGACTATTACAATGACTCGATCTGGGATTGTTGAGTCTGGTAAGAATGATTCCATTCTTGCATGAGAGGTCGACTTACTTGAAGAATGACGCAACCCAGCAGGCATTCGAGTGGCATCCTACCACTAAACCTTGAGGGAGACATACAACAAGCGAGTTAACCCTTGAAGTTTTCAACCTGGCGACCTAGTCTTGAAAAAGACTAAGGATGACTCGGAACTGGCACCAACATGGAAAGACCCTTATATAGTGGAATGAGTAGTTGGCAATGGAGCATATTGGATCAAAACCCAAGATGGACAGGCCCTTCCACGTCCTTGGAATACTTTCTTGTTAAAGAAATTTTATCAAGAAAAAGTTCCATTTCCATGAGTTCTTACTCTTAGCATTTATACATATAGTTTTTATTTTGCATCAATGCACTGTAATCTCTCAATGTTGTCAAGTCGATGCACATCTCACTCTCTAAGAGCAGAATGCTCACTCGAACTAAAATGTTTTACAAAGCTTAAACGTTCTCCACATTAAAATGCTCACTCGAGCTCAGGGCTACATGACTCACAGGTTACTTAGCCTTAACATTTCTCGCTAGTTGGAGACCTATACTTCTATGGTCAACTAAGTGTAGAACGCTCTCTAAGAGCAAAATATTCAAAAGAACTTAAATGCTCTCCAGAGCTCAAACGTTCTCCACGATAAAACGCTCAATCGAGCTCAAAGGCTACTAAGCTACAACACTTCTCATTCGTTGAAGACCTACAATTCTAGGCTCAGCGTACTGCAGAGCATTTTCTGTAACAGTCAAAATGCTCTCCTAAGCAATATGGTCAGTCGAGTTCAAATGCTTCATGGCATCCTAAGTCGTCCTAGACAACGGGACTTATATCTCTAGGTCAAATTCCTACTGAGATGTCAAGACAACATCCAACAAGCATTCAAACAAATATGCATTTCATAGGAGCAAAATACGAACGACCTGAACATACTCAAGAAACCAGTTCTATAACGTCATCATCCCAAACTGCCCAGAACAATCCGGGAAACCAGTTCGGTGAATTAAGAAAATGAAAGCTACTAGTTACGGCGAACTACCTAGGTCGCCCCAGGTTATCAGCTCTTAATGTATCTAGCCAATTCATCATACCAGTAATAAATAAAGCGAACTGCCCAGGAAAGCTCGGGAAACCAGCTCTATTGTATCGAAACAACTCTCAAAGAGAAATGAATACCATTAAGTGAAACATGTAGACACACTCTCAACAAGAAAGAAGATATCAAGCAACAATGGACAAGTTTTCAGTACGCAAGAGCTCAAATTCATCTCCAGCAGCAGCTCCACCGTCCACAATCGCCATAGAAGAACTTGTAGCATTTTCGTCAGGACGCTTCTCAACCAGTTCTAGAGAGGTAGTCGCCAAGACAGGAGGATCGCATGCATCTTCTGGTACGTCTTGCTCTGGTGTACCCGAAGCCCCGCGTTCATGCTCCTCCCTCAAAGCGTAATACATCCTCTCTAGTTCAATATAGTCCTTGTCTAAAAACTTATAAGCGTCCTTCGCTTTCTGGGCAATCTCCATACAATTTTTGGCATAGGCAGTCACGGTCTCCAGATCAGTCTTCAATCCCATCACTTCATTCCCAAGCACGATCTTGGCTAAGCACACATCCTAATATTGCGACTTCATATCATCCAATTCTTTCTTCTCTGCTACCTGAACAGCCTGGACATTAGCCAACTCTTCCTTCAGACGCTCAACCACACCTTTCTCAGAGTCAGCAATTTGGGTGACCTCCTTTAGCTTTTGATAACCACTAATAAGCTAGGAGACATGTAACAATAATATTAGTCAAGATTCAAAAATCAAATAAGTAAAGAAACCAAAAGTGGGAACACACTTACTAGACATTGCATCAGGTCCATCAGCCAAGTCCTTGGCATCAAGATCACTCCGGTCCGCATCACGTGTGATGCTTTCCAACAAGCAACTCACCAACTTTGCTGACTTGTAACTACAGTCACCTCGCGTAACAGTTCATTTCTTACCATACTCATCAACATACACCAGGTTCTGATCCATATCATCCTGGTTCATGATAGACTTCCCAGTGGACTTACCAGGGATTCTTGCCTTCACAACAGGAGCACGCGAGCCTGGGCTAGCAGTCTGAGACAACCCAGCCTTGAAAGTCTCCAGGTCCAAACCACTCATATCAAGCTCGATCAAAAATGTTTTAAGCGTTATGTTTCATTAACCTTACAAATGGTTATGTTTAATTAACCTTACAAATGTAGGCAATTTCAAAAGGAAGAAGGGGTTTGTGGTTGGATTTGACCGAGTTCGTATGGACGAACTGCCTACATATCAAGTTTTCTCTGCTAGGGGGAGACTTGAATCAGGTTAGACATAGTTCCTCATTCTCTTTATGTAGGCAAGGTGTCTGCGCCTCTTGCATTCTCGCGTCAGGTCAGATCCAAGTCTTTAGGTCACTCCCCAGCCTTGATTGCGAGTTATGGACATTTATTAAGAAGCGTGCTTGAAACTCTGGCCTTGTTGGCTATAATAAAGACATACATTATGAGCCGTTATTGAATGAGAGGAGTGAGCACTGTGTAGGTCGTTTCTGGTTGAGATCGTCCATTCGTCTCGAGTCACTTTGAAGCGAGCTCGCAAGCCGAAGGTGCGAGATCGATTGGTGAGGTCGCTCTAGATATGAGTTGAATGTGTGGCTTGCCTGATTCGAGTCACTATGAAGTGAGCTCTGAGGACAAGGATACGAGGCCAATTGGTAGTTTTGTATGTGTTGGACACGTGTCTAGTATCCATTGGTTATGGATATTATTCCCTCACACAGCCCCATCTTAGTAGGTCGCTATAGCTGAAATAGTGATCTGCTGAGAGAGAACGGTGGCACGTGTATGGCACATGCGAAGGTGTGGGCAGTTTTGAAAAAAGGAATAGTAACCGTTTCAGTTCCCTGGATGGGTGCAAATAACCTGTGATTTCAAAAAATGGCTTAGTAGAAGACGTGTCATTATAGGGTTTGGTGTCATGATTACTTATGTTGGGAATCGAAAGGGTGTCGTATTGAATACGCTTTGGAGGACTGAAAGGTTCACTTTGGTCATATCTTCCTACCATTCACACCATTTCTCTTTAGCACAGTTTAGAGAGTAACAGATTAGTTCTCCTCCATTTTCTATCTCTGTCGTTGTTTAGATAGCATTCATTGGTAGATAGGTCGTTGTTGGTCTTGTAAAGCTTGTGTTGTTAGAAAGAATATCTGATTCTGAGGATACCTATTCTGATGACCTAGAGAGATCGCTAGGGTCAGAAGGGGCAGATGTTTTTGGATCCGATGTTGCTATTTTAAGTAGTGACGATGCGGAGGACAATTCTTCCTCTAGTAGTTGGCCCTGTAGGTCTGTAAATAGAAGTGCACTAAGGAGTTTTGGAGATTTGAGGGAGAGGTTTAGCAGAAACATACCCGAACTGGAAATACATAATCTGGGGGATGCAGATAATGTGTTTAGTAAAAGTTTTGTCCCTATAAATAGAGGGGTTGTTGTTTACGTAGGGCAACTGAGAGCGGTAATGCGCTTGCCGTTCTCGAAGTTGACTTGTGATGTCTTAAACTTCTGTGGGAATTGAAAGCTCCATGTTAGTTCGTTGGAAATAGTTGGAGACTTTTTAGGGTTTTTGATATGTTAAACGAGTCAGGTGAGTACGACATTAGGTTGAATGATGTGTTAGAACACTTTGCTTTGAAGCGATCTAGGTCGAGCAACTTTAGTATGCAAACTATAATTGGTAAGTTGTCTGTTTTGGATGGAGTGAGTAACGAGTCTTTGGAGCAAAGACCGTTGTTGCTGAGGGGGAAATATTATGTGCCTGGAAGTAGTTTGAGGCATAGGAATTGTAATTTTGATGATACGTTTGTACTGTTCTCTAAGTTTGGGATGCTTTGTTTCTCTTTTTCTTGCTGATCTTGATATGTGTTTGTTTGTTAAATCTGCAGACATGGTGATTACGAACAGGAGTAGTTAGGGAGAAATTGAGAGGTTTGCGAGGCTCAGGCGATCTGAGAAGAGGGAGATTCTTGAGATTGTTGCATGCTATTTCACTGAGCGTGGTGGTGAAGGGGTAAGGTCAAAGAGGAGGCAACAAAAGAAAAGAGCGCTAGCTGCGGTTGTTGTTAGTTCAGAAACAAAAGTTGTTATGGAGAGAGAGGATGGTGACTTGATTACCCGGGAGGCTCATCCTAGGACCCGCTCTGGGCCTGTGAAGGCTGGAGGTAATGCGGGTGCGTCGGGGAGTAGAGCTAGTGTGATGAAGGGAACTGTGCCTCGTACTGGTGGGAACTCCAAGGTCACTCCTATGGGGCTGGGAAGGCAGCAAAGGGAAAACTCCCTACTTGAGATGGAGGAGTTGGCCTTCTCGGGGCGTGACTCTCTATTGAAGAGGAAGGCTGGTCCCTCAGATGGTAGACCTGTGAAGAGTGCTAGGGCGGATGGTGGTAGCAGGCGCTCTATTCCTATTATAGAGCATACTGGGGGGAGACCTAGTTCAGGTCCTAGGTCGAGAACTGAGCTTGATATGAGCAGGCTAGATCTGAAGACTTTCAAGGCTACGTTGTCTCAGACTGCTACCCCGGGCTCGCGTGCTCCTGCTGTGAAGGCGAGAATCCCTGGTAAGTCAACTGAGAAGACTGTTATGAACCAGGATGATCTGGATTGGAACCTGGTGTATGTTGATAAGTATGGTAAGAAACAAACTGTTAAGCGAGGTGACTATAGTTACAAGTGGGCCAAGTTGGCGAGTTGCTTGTTGGAAAGCATCGCACTTGATGGGGACCAGAGTGATCTTGACGCCAAGGACTTGGCTAAGAATTTGAGGCTGATGGACCTGGCACAATGTCTGGTAAGTATGTTCACACTTTTGGTTTCTTTACTTATTTGATTTTTGAATCTTGACTGATACTGTTGTTGCATGTCGCCTAGCTTATTAGTGGTTAACATAAGCTAAAGGAGGTTGCCCAGATTGCTGACTCTGAGAAAGGCTTGGTTGAGCGTCTAAAGGAAGAGTTGACTAATGTCCAGGCTATTCAGGTAGTAGAGAAGAAAGAATTTGATGATACGAAGTCGCAATATCAGGATGTGTGCTTAGCCAAGATCGTGCTTGAGAATGAAGTGATGGGATTGAAGACTGATTTAGAGATCGTGACTGCCTATGCCAAAAATTGTAAGGAGATTGCCCAGAAAGTGAAGGACGCTTATTAGTTTTTAGATAAGGACTATATTGAACTAGAGAGGATGTATTACGCTTTGAGGGAGGAGCATGAACACGGGGCTTCAGGTACACCAGAGCAAGATGTACTAAAAGATGGATGTGATGCTCCTGTCTTGGCGACTACCTCTCTAGAATTGGTTGAGAAGCGTCCTGACGAAAATGCTGCGAGTTCTTCTATGGCAATTGTGGACATTGGAGCTATTGAGGGGGATGAATTAGAGCCCCTGCGTACTTAAAACTTGTCTATTGTTACTTTATATCTTTTTTTTTGTTGAGAGTGTGTCTACATGTTTCACTTAATGGTATTCATTTCTTTTTGAGAGTTGTTTCGATACAATAGAGCTGGTTTCCTGGGCTTGCCTGGGCAGTTCACCTTATTTATTGTCGGTATGTGGAATTGGCCAGATACATTAAGAGCTGATAACCTGGGGCGACCTAGGCAGTTCGCCTTAACTAGTAGCTTTCATTTTGTTAATTCACCAAACTAGTTTCCCGAATTGTTCTGGGTAGTTCGGGATGATGACGTTATAGAACTGGTTTCCTGAGTATGTTCAGGCAGTTAGTATTTTGCTCCTATGAAATACATGTTTGTTTGAATGCTTGTTGCATGTTGTCTTGACATCTCAGTAGGAATTTGACCTAGAGATATAAGTCCATTATCTAGGAAGACTTAGGATGCCATGAAACATTTGAACTCGACTGACTATAAGAAATGTTGTATGGTAACTTTCTTGAAAGAAGGCAGTAATTGATCTACAACTTGAAGGTACTTAGAAAGGTTACCTTCGTTGGTAGTATACTCATGGGCGACCTGGCAAACGACCAGATGTCAATCGCTAAAGACTTTGAGATCTAATGCCATACGGAGTCCCATGATGAAGGCTTCGTACTCAGCTTCATTGTTGGATGTCGCAAAATCAATGTGAATTGATTTTCCCACCATGGAGCCATCTGGTGACACTAGGACTACTTTGATTCCGCTGCCACCTGGATTGCTAGCTCCGTCCACAAAGAGTGACCATACCGCTGGGTTGTGTTGTTTAGAGGTCGGGCTGGGAAATCTAGTTCCCTGTTCAGGTCGTCAACTGGGAAATCTACTAAGAAATCAGTAACGACCTAACCCTTCTGAGAGGTTCTTGGGGTGAACTCAATGTGGTGTTCACTGATGAGAGTTGTCTTGTTGGATTTCAGAAGGATCTTCTTAAGTGGCAGGTCGGTGAGCACTTTGATTGGATGTGCTTGGAAATAGGGCCTGAACTTTCTTACTGAATAAAGTAGTGCCAGTACTACGTTTTCAATGCTGGAGTAGTTCTTTTCAGCTGGTAGCAATGTCTTGCTTGTGAAGTAGATCGGTTTCTTTGCATTTTGCTCCTCTTTAGAGAGAATTGAAATGATAGCAAAGTCAGACACAGCTAAGTAAAGCCCCAGCATTTCACCATCAATCGGTTTTGCCAGCACAAGTGGTGTTGTCAAATAGTCCTTGAGAGTAGAGAACGCTTGGTGGGCATTGCTTGTTCTATGAGAATTGTTCACCCTTCTTGAGAATTTGTAGGAAAGGTCGGCATTTGTATGATGCTCTAGATATGAATCGATTTAAAGCTGCCACCATTCCTGATAGTTTCTGTATCTGCTTCTTTGTTTTTGCGTCGGGCATGTCCAAGAACGCTCGAATCTGATCAGGGTTTGCTTTTATGCTGCATTGTGAGACCCCGAGAAATTTCCCGGAGGATGCTCCAAAGAGGCATTTCTCAAGGTTAAGCTTCATCTGAGTTCGCCGAAGTCAGGAGAATGCTTGTGTGAGGTGATCTAAGTGATCTCCAGCTTTCTTGCTTTTGACAACCATGTCATCTATGTATACTTCCATGGATTCACCTAACATGTCTTGGAACATATCAGTGATGAGTCGCTGGTAGGTCGCTCCAGTGTTCTTGAGGCCGAACGGTAGGACGTTGTAATAGTAAATCTCTTGCTCTATTACGAATGAAGTTTTCTCTTGGTCTTATTGGTAAGGGGAAGCTATCCTTTGGAGTTTCTTGATTTAGGTTGGTAAAGTCCACGCAAAGGCGAACTGTGCCGTTCTTCTTTGGGACTGCTACTATGTTAGCGACCTATTCATGGTAATTGACCTTCCTAATGAAACCAACTTTTTTGAGATTTTCGACCTTTTCATTGATTATTTTTTGGAATCTAAGGGATAACTTTCGAGGTCGTTGGCGAACTAGTTTAGCATTGGGGTTAACATTTAACTTATGGCATGTGATATTGGAATCAATTCCGGGCACATCGATATACGACCAAGCAAAAACATCTTTATTTAATGATAAAAAGCTTACAAGTTGTGCCTTGAGAGTAGGATCAAGGTTAGCTCCTACATAAATGAACTTGGGGTCATCCTCAGTTCCTAGGTTGAGCTTTTCCTTCATCTCGGTCTAAGCAGTTGCCTCAGTGGGCTAAGTGGCCTCTCGGGTCTTGGTCTCTTGCGGTGTCTCTTTAATTTGAAGGGGTCGGGTGACCTCTGGGGTCTGGACTTTTGGAGGGACGTTTTTGACCGAGCCCCCAGTGTTCTTCTTTTCGAGTTCGCTGCGGGGGGTCTTGGTCAAGGTCTTCACCTTAGAGATGAAGTCTTCTGCCAGCTTAGTTTTGGTGATCTCTCCCTTGTTTTTGAGTGAAGTCCTAGCAGGCTTGTTGACTGAGAAGATCTGATTCCAATTGTGGGCATCGAGCTAGTTGCTTTTGAGCTCCATCATGCCTCTGGGGCTAGGGAAGCACAAAACTTGATGGAGTGTTGATGGCGCTGCTTGCATTTTGTGGATCAACGGGATCCTAAAATAGCAGTATAGGACGAGTTGACATCCATAACACTGAAGCGCGTATTGATGCTGACTTTATCTTCATATGACCCAACTGAGATAGGTAGAATGATGTCTCCTATTTGGTCGGCTCGTGATCTGTTGAATCCATAGAGGGGGGCTATTAGATTGATCATGACTGACCTGGGCATGTTCTTCTCCTTAAGGGTGTGGTAGAATAGGATGCCGCACGAACTGCCTGGGTCGATCAGGACGCGCTTGACAGTCCAATCGCTGATTTTGACGTGGACCACCAAGGCATCATTGTGCGGGAGACACACCTTGTTGAGGTCGGCCTCAGTGAAGGTGATGTCTACTGAGTTGCGGCCATTTGTGCGTCGGATGGGGGTTGCTTGTGAGGAGAACTAGTAGACTTCCTAGAAGGCGCCTACTCATCTCCTTTTCTCCCTTGAGGACGTGACAGAGTCGTCCTGGAAGGTAATCATATTGATGGTTCTGTTGTCTCCGTCAGATGAGTGCTGGCAGCGCTCATGACGAGATCACTCACTGGAGCGACCTCTAGCATGAGAACGAGCTATGATGTTGTTGCGGGGTGGAGTTTGGCTTCGTTCTTGGCGAGCCATGAGTTTGTGGTGCAGGTCACCATCGGCTATATCAATATAGTGCTTGATATGGCCTGCCTCAATGAGGTCATGGAGGTAGTGCTTGAGCCCGCGGTAGTCGTTGGTCTCATGACACTTTGCTTTATAGAAAGCGCAGTATGGCTTCCCTGGTGTGTCTTTTGGCAGCTTTACCTCAGGTCGGTAATAGGTAGTATTTTTTATTTTCTCCAGTATGTAACCTGGAGATCTTGTAAGCACCGTGAACTCTCTTTTAATTGGTTTGGGTTTGGGTGCTGGTCTATTGACCCTGTTGCTTCTTAGAAGATGGGTCGCTATCTAAGATCGTAGCGACCTCACTTGCTGCCTTCAGTCTTCCTTTTTTGAGGCCTTCTGCAAGCTTGATGTACTTCTCTACACGTGCGTACAGTTCGGCCAGTGTTTCAGGATGCTCTTTCATAAGCGACTTGGACAGATTAGTGTTTTTCCTGATCGCGTTGGTGAATGCCATTGTGGCGAATGACTCCTTGAGGCTGCTCATCTCCATGGACAGTAGCTCTGTCTTGAAACGTTCCAGGAAGGTGCGAATTGGTTCGTCACTCTTCTAAGACAACTAGAAAAGTGAATTGAGGTCGGCTGTCTGATGTCTTTTGTGGACGTATTGGCCGGCAGGCGAATTGGTCAGTTAACTTTTCGAAGCTATCGATTGAGTTGGGTTCCAGCGAGTAGAACCAATCGAGAGCTCCATCTTTTAAGCTTGCTGGAAACAAGCGGCACAGTATGTGGTCGAACTCCTATGCACTGTAGAGTGCAAGGCTTTGAATGTAGTGAACTACATGCTGACCAGGGCACATGCTGCCATCGTACATTGCTAACCGAGGCTAAATGAAATCTTTGGGGGAGGGTTTATTGAGTACCTCAAGCGTGAAGGGTGACGCATGGTACGTCTTCAATATATTTTGGACAACCTGAGTGGCGTCCTTATTGCCGGTGCTCTGTTCGATCCACTGGGAGAGGCTGTTGATCTGCTGGTTGACCTCATTGATCCCGTCCTTAGCGGTAACACAATCAGGCTCTGGGACTCAACTTGGGTTTTGAGAGCTGCATTCTCCTGTCAGAGCTGGGCATTATTTGGATTTCTCAATTGCAGATTTGTATATATGTTCGACTGTTCGGCAAGAAATAAGAAAATTTATGTTTTCAACGCACAACAAGAATTAATATGCCTATTGTTTGGACGTGGGACTTAAATTTTTGTTTATAAACTTTGTGAAGGAATGAGTATATTTATATTTTAAGAAAAATGAATTGGTAATTGTAGGTATGGGAGTGTTTATATTTTAGGTTATGTAGTTGCTTATAAAATTTGTACCTAAGTTGGGTATTTACTGGGATTAATCTGTGACTAATGTTTATGAAACCAATGTTTTGTTTCATGTAAAGGCAAAACCATGGAGAACAAAGTATGAGCTGCCGCGGGGCTATAATCCAAATGTTTTAGGTTAGTGGTTGTTTTTAGGTTAAGTATTTAGGAGTGAAATATAGTCTATTAGAGGAAAATTAGGCAATACTTTGCAACTTCAAGGGACAAATTTTAGTTTTGATGTTCTTTGCCTTCGCCATTGGCTTATTTGAGTGGGCTTTATAGACGTGGCACGAGTAGATCCCTCGTTTGAATAGAATAAATAGAAGATTCCAAACATTATATCAAATCATTGTTCTCTCTCGCAAAGTCTTGCATTGTATTAAGCATGCCTAAAATGAAAAGAAAGTTACCAACCAATTATCTTATAGCAAATGTTGATATAGATTCAAATTAATTTGGAACATTCATATAGAATACATAATTGTTTTCGTGGTTGCTAACTTGTCCGGGTTACAAATTTACAATGTTCAAGTGCCTTAATATGCTCATCGTGCTACTATTCTCAGATTTAAGTGTTGGCTCATTTCCTTTTTCCGAACTTACACCTAGTTAACTTTTTGCTCAGGGTGATGTGGAATCAATTGCTTCCAAGAACCCTAAGGAACTTATTGGACTTCTTGAGCAGATCTCCTCGTTCAGATGAACTTAATAGAGAATATGATGCTCTAGAAGAAAAAGCCAAAGCCAAAGAAGAAAAGAAGCACTTGTTTATCGGAGAAGAAAAACAATAGTCATGGAGAGGAAGCAGAAAAAGTAGCATAAAGAAGAGGTTGAAAAGCATCTTCGCTTGCAAGATCAATTAGTATTTATTATGACTTTTGTCAGAACCTTAGCTTGTTGTCATCCTCTTTTAAATTATTATTTATACAACTATATATAAGCTTATAACTACTTTTGTTCCGTGGCTTGCGCCATTAACCGCATTGGAAACCGGACTCATGTTCTTCGTTGGCAATTTTAACCGTGAGGCAATGTGCATTATTTTTCTCCTTGCTTGCATTGAAGAATTATGTCTCAAAGCCAGCCTACCCATATGCATTTTATTGTGAAATGGTGTTCTGATGTGGTATGGTATAGTTGCTCCTTCACCCCTCAATGAAGTTGGACGGCGACTGATACTTAATTGCGTAGTCTACTCCTCATCTTTGATAGTTATCATGTCTTATAGTAAGCCTTTTATGCTGTCATACACATCTTGCATTGTTCATTTCCTTCCAAGTTTTTTTTTGTATCTTTCAACTACTAAATGACACTGTGTTCATAAGCTTTGCTGTTAGGGCAGTTGCATATGCTTGCTTTATCATAATAAGCTAAAAGTATGTTACCTTCCAAATTTGCTCTGTTGGGCATACTTAGGTTTTCTTTTTTTATTCTTGTGAGCTGATTGATTTAATTTTTGCAGAAATCTTTGAAAAGAGAACATTTCTTATGGCAATTGTTGAACATTGAAAAGGATATGGAGAAGGTGAACGAGGACCTTGAAGCTGAAACGAGGAGTCGCAAAGATGTTTTGAAGGAGCAAAAAGACTATGAACTTGAAGAAAGTTCTAAAAGAAGGGAACAAGCTGGATACCTAAAAGAGATCACGTTGCGCGAAAAGAGAATTGCAGATAAGAAAAGTATAATTAATAAGAAGGTTAGTCAACTTCTTATTGTTATGTACTTACTTTTCCATTGATTTCGAAACTACTTTATATTGTACTTTTTCTTTTCTTTTCTTTTACTAAATTTTGCTAGATGGGGACTAGAATATTGATATTGCCACCTAGATGAACGCTGACACAAAAAATCATTGGGATTTTAACAAATAGGATAACCTATTTTGTTGCATATTGGATTAGTTTGGCATTTTTCTTCTGTTGATCCTTGAAAGCAAAATTCCATTTGTTATATAAACATAGTAGTACTCTTCCAGGGGTCAATAGGCATCTACAAGAAAACTTAGACATCCCCAACTAGGTTAGCAACCCCTAGCCCACTTATGACTTATCCATTGGAATCCCATGTCATACTCCCTTACAACCAACTCAAAGTCTTGAAATCAAAAGGTTTTAAATATTGATCCCCTATTGGTTTGGGCATTTATAAGATTTGGTTTACCACTTTTTGCTTTACTTTCAATTGTTGGGTGTTCAATTAAAGGGGTTTATTTATTATACTTCTTCCATATTCTCAAAGTTTGTTCAATTACCATCAAGAACTATGTTAAATTATGTCTCTACCCTATAATTATAAAAGGAACAGTGAATTTGAATGTCTTAGAGAGCCTGTCAATTGTAGCAGGTCTGCTTATTCAGGTAGTGGCTTATCCCATTTCATCTCGATACCGCACACCGCTGACAAACCATGGTGTCCGAAAGCAAGTGCCCATGCGCTTGTAAGAGAGTGAAACTGATGATAGCCGAGACAAGTTGTTGCATCTTAATTTGTGTAATTCATAGATACCGCCCCGATGCATGGATTAATGCTTCAAAACATAGGAATTGATGGAGTTTCATTAGTACCGAACGAAAAAGAACTTAGCCCGAGTTGCGGACAGATTGTTGAGACATTTTACATGTCGTGGTCTTTTCACTCTTTTGCAATCGGTGGATTTTTAACGTTTTTCTTCGGACCCTAAGCTGTCAAACATTTGTTTTCAAGGGTCCTCCGGGCACCTAAGGCTCTGATTTGCTTATGAATGTAGTTGTAGACTTGTAGTTTGTCAAAGGCAGCTTTGGGAAGCCTAGCATCTTAACCACCACCCCCACGCAGTAGCACTGTTCTTCTTATTGAACATTCATCAATGTTTTCTTTTAAAATTTCTTCATCTCATTTTCAGCAAAGAATCGGTTGTTGCAATTGCACCTCGCTTTCTTGTTTGTATTCCCGTTATATAAGCTTTTAGTTCTATCCCTCGTGACATCTTCCTTTTTTCACAAAGAACCCGAAGCTTTTGAAGTTAAAGGAGGAAGTATCTCCCATCAATTCAAAAAATCAAAAGCAAAAGGAAGGAGCTAGATAGGAAGAGAGAAGAACGAGGGAAGCATGACGTAAGAAATTAAAATGCTACGCAATATTTTTGTGATGTGACGGACGATTAAACAATCTAAAAGGCAACGATGGGGCTAGAAAAATTAAACTTGTCGACAAGTGACGACCAAACGAGGGAATACCACAGATGTAAGTGTCACCTAACATAATGGAAACTTGTTTGATACATTTTTCCTTCGCTTTGATTGTTATGCAAGGACTTCAATATCATCTTTTGGTTGTTTCATATTAGGGTAAATCATTCTCATTGCTCAAGAAATATACTCTTGATAGTGTCCTTTTTAGAACTGATAATTTAGTAATCTTTTGTTTTACTGAAATGTCAAACAAGTGCACACTTGTCAATTTGGACGATAGAAAGATTTAAGTGGAAATATTTGTTGCCTTCACCCATTAAGAATGTTTGACTTATGCTATTACACTGTAAATTTTGGAAAATACCAATGTATAATATACCAATTTTTGAAATGTGTTGTTTGTGACTTTGTGTAATTTATTTTATGATATGCGAAACCTCAAATTAGGTAGTATTTAGCAGGGGTGTATGGCAAAATAGATTCTACCAAATAATATTTATTATTTAAAAAAAAAAATTAAACCAATACGACGGCAAATAGTATCCTTACTTGACTTCCTGAAGCAATATACGACGGGTGGTTATGTTCCACATTTGAAAACTTGCAATTCCATTACAAAAGAAATTTGCGACGGTTCTGAGTGTCCTATATTTAACAACAGCTTCTACTGTCGCACACCCGTCGCATTTCTAATTCAACTTGCCATATTTTTTTCCGTCGTTAATATTAACGATAGGGCGATTTGCGACGAACTCGAGGACACTATTTTCCATCGTAAATCTCAATTTAGGACGGATTTTGCCGTCGTTTTTGGCCATTTCTGATGTAGTGTTTGTAAGTTGCGGCCATACTAAATTTTGGAAAATACCAACCTTGTCTACTTGTTTATTGGGCTAGGTTTTTAAGGACTTGGGCTACTCTTAATGGGGCACATTAGAGCCGGGTATCCAGCAATCCACCTCCTGAATAGTGTTGTTAATTAAAAGAGTGTGAAATTGTGAATAGAAGGATGAAAGATCCCCTGCCAAAAAGCCAGAGAGTAGCTGGAGGAACAGCTAAGGTCTAGAATTAGGAAGCTGTATATTAGTTTGTGATCAGGGAACAAGTACATTGGAGCTGGAGAATTCTTCTAGGTACTGGAACTTTTCAACTGCAAATGAAATCTACTTCCAAGTTCCATGCATTCATGTGGCCAGATCCAAATAACATATTTGCTTTTGTTGAAATTGTAAACCCCCCCCATATCTGTCCCACCTAGTTATAACTAGTTGCCCAGTCATTTATTTGGTCCCATACTACCATTTGTTCTTTAAAATGAGTCATGTATTGGGCGCCACACGAATTGGATTGGGCAGCCTCCAGCCCAAGCCCAAACAACGAAGTCCAAAAAAAATCCCAGTACACCCCCACCTAAATCGCGAAAACCGGGAAAACATTTTCAACCGGTATCATCTCTCTCGCGTACCAAACCAAAACTCAACCAAAAATCAAAAACCAAAAACAAACCAAAAACAAAACTTGATTTTGTGCAAGGATAGTTTCGTTGGTGCAAACAAGGATTTCTTCAGTTTCGAATATCAATTGGTGAGTGCATTTTGTTTAATTTTTTTTAAATTCAACTCTAGTTTCTCAATTTGTAGTTTCTATTGTTGATTTTTATATAATGCAAGTTATTTGGACTATTGGTACGAAGTATTGTTTGAGAAAAATTGAAATGATCCGGTGAGGTCGTTTTGAAGATGCACGACTCAGTGAGGTCGTTTTGGAAATGTCCCAAACGACCCAGTGAGGTCGTTCGAATGTTTTTATTTTATTTATAATATTCTTAAATATTCTTTGTATTGTTGAATTGTACCCGTTAATATTCTTTGTACCTGTTATAGATATATAGCGGTCATATCTATTTTACTAAGTTATTCAATAATTCCTTTTGGTTATCACCTTGTTTTAGCCGATGTCAGTATAGGGGTTTTGTTATGGATTGCCATTTCCAGTATTGCTCCTATTGGACTTCTTATGTCAGGATATGGATCAAATAATAAATATTCATTTTTGGGTAGTCTACGAGCCGCTGCTCAATCGATTAGTTATGAAATACCATTAACTCCATGTGTGTTATCAATATCTCCAAGTGCGATTCGTTAGGACATAAACTTTTTTTTACCTATTTTTTTCCATCATTCAGGGCGATGAACTAAACCAGATAGTTATATGAGTGAAAAAAAACAGCTTAGAAATTGGCAGTAAAAAGAATGAGTCTCATTCCCTAAGTACAAGAGTTAAGCGAGAACATAAACATAAACAAGAGAAACGCTTTTACCCCAAGATTGGTCGATTGGTCATCATAGTTTGAAGCGGGTACAAAGGATCAACTCTGTATGGGGTTTTACTATTGTATGGATTACCATATCGGGGATCGAACAAAAATGAGTGGACGGTTAGGAATACCAAGGTACACAAAGGATTAGTAATGGAGATAATGTAGATTATATAAAGATGTATTTCTGCATAAAAATAAAAGGAATCCTGGGGCCTTAAGTTGGTAGAAATGACCAAGCAAGATTTCCCCATGATCCCGATCCAGAGTATGCTCTTACCCACTTATTAAACAAATTACTATTAGAAACGAAGTAATCCTTTAATTTATATTATTATTATAAGGAATTAGATCAATTCAGAAGCATTTTTTGGTTATTATGGCAAACGGAATTACATTGGTCTAATTTGTGACTCTCCGATGTTTACTTTATCTACCCTACAAGTATAACGAGATAATATTGAACCGGTCGTTAGATTTATTTGTGGCCATGGAGGAGTCGTATGAGGTGAAAATCTCATGTACAATTTTGTAGTAGTGATGGGAATAGTGATGTTATCACCGACCATAATTATCTAACAGTTCAAGTACAGTTGATATAGTTGAGGCACAATCAAAATATGGTTTTTGGGGGTGGAATCTTTGGCGTCAGTCTATAGGGGATTTTTTTTTTTTTTTTTTTTTTTTTTTCCTTAGCGGAATGTGAAAGATTGCCTTTTGATTTACCAGAAGCCGAGGAAGAATTAGTAAGCATGTTATCAAACCAAATATTCCAGTATAAAATTTGGTTTATTTTATGTTGCTTCCTATCTAAATCTACTAGTTTCTTCATTATTTGTAACAATTCTTTATTTGGGTGGTTGGAATCTATCTATTCCCTACATATTAATTCCTGGGCTTTTTGGAATAAATGAAGTGGGCAGAGTCTTTGAAACGACAATTGGTATCTTTATTACATTAGCTAAAGCCTATTTGTTCCTATTCATTCCTATCACAACAAGATGGACTTATTATAGTGTTATTATAGTGTTAAAGCTTATTTGTTCATGTTCCTAAAGCTTAGTGTTAAAAATCAAAATATGATTTAGATTTGATTAAACTTATTATAGTTACTAATACTTATTTTATTTTTCTTTGTAGCAATAGGTCCTCAATCAAAGAATGTGAAGAATGTAGCGAAAACTACATTCAAGGGTGTAAAGAAGTTGTTAGGCGGCAGTTCCTCTAGTGGTGACGCGGTTGAAAGAAAGAGACAAAGGGGAGAGGGCTTAACGGCATCATTGTGTAGAGGGGACCACAAAGTAAAAGAGGTTCCTGAGATTCCTAAATTTCATTCATTGAGTGAAGATAGTGTAGATATTATAGATAGCGATAACAATATAGGTTTAGATGTAAATATAGATCGTAGGAAGAGTATAGTGGAAGAGAAGAGTGAGGAAGGTGATAAAGAGGATGACAATGGGGATGAGGAGGAGGAGCAGGATGATGATGTGGAAGAAAATATGGTAGAAGTCGTACCACCAGTGGAAGAAGCACCTCTGGTATTGGATTTTGTGAGAAAATCCAATGATGATTTGGAGTTCAAAAGAGGTGAGTATGGGGGTGGCCCGTATGAGTCAGAGTTGTTGTATGACTATGCGGTGCATGTCGCTCGCGATGTTTGGGAGAAAAGGGTACTATTTTGATTTTCTTTTACTAAATCTTTTGTTTCTGCTCATATATATCTAATGCGTGTTTGGTTATTTCAGGAGGATCGTTTAGCGTTGAAGTGTGTTTTGCACTTAGCGAAGTTATGCCAATGGGATTTCATGAATGAATTTAGAAGGTTTCTGAGATTTGCCCACGAGCTGAGAAGGACTAGGTTGTATGATCTTGTGTTAAGTTATCACGAGCATATGGATCCACCATTGGTCTTTGCATTTGTGGAGATGTGTTATCCAGAGACCAACACCTTCCATATGCCATTTGGGGAGATGATTGTGACTTTGGACGATGTTGTGCAAATATGTGGAGTCACAATTAGAGGAAGAGCTATGCAAGGAGATAGTGAGTTGAACTTACAACAATCGATAAATCTCCTACACCGTGCTCTCGGTCTTCCCATTTATTTGATTAAGGCAGAGATGGAAGCTAGAAAGTTTACTTCAAAAGTAAGGCTAGAATTCCTCTAGACGCATTTTGTTAACAAGGTTCATGATAAGCCCATATGTGACGCTACTAAGGTGGTGGAGAAGGCCTCGAGTTTGCAGGAAGTCCAAAAGGCTGTCAGAGTTTTTATCCTGTTTTTCTTTGGATGTACCATTTTTATTGACAAGTTTGGGACTTGAGTGCCTCTATGTTATCTAAGGCCGTTGTTGAAATTTAGTGAGATAGGAGAGTATGCATGGGGTGCAACAATTTTGGCGTTTTTATATAGAGGTCTTGGGGTTGCCACATGTGCGAAGGTGAAAGGGGTTACAGGCTATATGACTCTTCTATAGGTAAAACTTTAGTATTTTAGATATTATTTTTAATGTTAATTTTATTACTCTATCAATATATTAACTATTTGTGTATATATATATCTAGGCGTGGATTTATGAGTACTTCCTGGTATTCAGACCAATCCCAAACATGGACTATAGCTTGTCTCAGGTGCGTGCTTATAGACACACAGTAGTCGCTTTGCACTATGACGATACAACGAATGCATTGCAGTATTAGCGATCGATACTTGATGATATGAATTGTTTTAATGTAAGTATTTAAGTTTAAGTATTTAAGTTTGTTTATATATTTTTTTTTAGTAATTGATCATTGGAGTTGTTAATGACACATTTGATTTTGTTTCAAGTTGATTGGCATTCCTACAATAATGTCAGAGCTACAAGCCCGATCGATAACATTGCATTTTTTCAGGGATAGATATATTTTTTCAACATTGTCGAGCTTTATGCTATCACAAGAGTTGTGCGTTAGTTGGGTCACGTGCAACTTATACCCGTAGATCCTCCAACACCAAATTGGAGGACAAGAACTGTAGCAGGACGCAGGTATGAGGTGAAATGGACTAATATTGGGCCAACTTACTAGGAGTCATGGCTAAATCACGTGATCCAACCCTACAATCGAGGACCTATCTCGTCTTATCCATGGGAGTGTCATCCAAACTACATGACTTGGTATGCGAAGAATTCTCACGTTCGATTGGTGAATCCTGAGCGTTTTCCTATTCATTTCTCCCTAGAACATTTCCCAAATGTACACCGATTGTGAGTATTGTGATATTTAATTGAGTTTCTTTAATTGTGATTTTTTTCATTCGATTGGTAACTTATCTTGATTTCTCTTTTTTCGACAGAACGATATCATCGATGAAACTAGTCGCATGCTAGAGAGAGGTCTACAATTGGCTAGGAATAATATTCCAGAGGAAGCAAGGTCCTCCTTCGAACAGGCGTACAACTTGACTAGGTGCAAGTACAGTGCTGGGCATTATAATGAATGAATATGTAATTTGTAAGGAATGGATGGATGTTTGATTTTGAATGAATGATGTTTGATTTTGGAATGAATAGATGTTTGATTTTGAATGAATGATGGATGTTTGATTTTGAATGAATGATGTTTGAAACTATAATGAATGATGTTTGATTTTGGAATGAATGAATGTTAAGTGAAATTTGTTGTTATTTGAATGAATGAATTTTGGAATGAATGGATGTTTGATTTTGAATGAATGATGGATGTTTGATTTTGAATGAATGATGTTTGAAACTATAATGAATGATGTTTGATTTTGGAATGAATGAATGTTAAGTGGAATTTGTTGTTATTTGAATGAATGAATTTTGGAATGAATGGATGTTTGTGTGGTTGTATGGATATGAAAGTGTTGTAAAAACAAAATAAAATTCTAATTTTTTTTTTGTCCAAACGACCTAGCCATGTTGTCCCCTTGTAATCTCAAACAACCCAGCCACATCGTTTGGTATAAAGGTCAAACGACTACTTCAGATCGTTTCATGAAAAAACAGAGAACTTTTCTTTAACGACCAGCTCAGACCGTTTGGCTCCAAAGTCAAACGACCTAGCCACATCGTTTGGCATGAAGGTCAAACGACCAGCTCAGATCATTTGGCTCAAAAACCATACAACTTTTCTCAAACGACCAACTCAGATCATTTGGTTTAAAGGTCAAACGACCAGCCCACATCGTTTGGTTCAAAGGTAAAACGACTTGACCATGTCGTTTGGGGTAAAATCAAGTAAAATCAAATAAAATCAAATAAAATTATACTTATTTCAAATTACATAAAAATATCATATTGACAACATACGAACATTATTTCCAAATCACTTGATTGCTGTCCGAATCAACTTAGTTGATCACTCGATTTCCAAATCAAATCAAATAAAATCCCTAACATTATTTCCAAATAACATAAAAATCAAATCAAATTACACTTGTTCCAAATTACATCAAAATAACATGTCAAAATGAATTTACAAATTACATCAAAATATCATATCAACAACATACGAACAACTTAGTCGATAACATGCACTGTTAGGTCTTCAATGGGCTCGTCTTCCCGTATTAGATTGGGAATATTTAATGGCATAAATTGCAATTGCCTTTCCGTGAATGCCAAATTCCAACTTTCAGCAATATCATATCGAGCTATAAGCCATTGGCGCATTACTGAAGAAACCGGACAATCTTCAACAAGTTCAATATTGACAAAATGATTTCTACCAACATGTGCGCTACCCAATACTTTTGTCACTCTCTTAGGATTTTCTTGGGTTCTCAGCGGCATGATAAGGAAGCACTAACGAGCTCCTAAATGCAGGAGGACAACATTAAATCTTGAAGCAAATAGGTATCCAACAAAGGGCATGCTCATCTACTTATTTAAGGGTGTGTAACCTTCTTCATATAGGATTGTTTTCATCATATAAACAACCTCATTTTGAGTGTACAAAGTACAATAAAGGGGGAGGTGGTCAATAAGCTCTTGGTACAAGTCCTTTCTCATCTGCGGCCAATCTTCTTGACTTCTTCCTAATGCAATGCACAAAGCTCTATAACCGCAGCTGTCATCGCCAACAGGGTCATTGACTATAACAATGTATTTGTGCATTTCTTCAGGAATATCCAACCCATAATTCTTAGGACCCCTCGTCTTTCCAAAGTCTACCCCATCTTTCACATTTCGTGGTGTGGCTATTTTGGAGAAACCTTATTTCTTAGTGTGGTTGTTTTTGGTGTTTTTGGAGAAAGATTCTTTCTTGGTGTGGTTACTTTTTGTGTTTTTTGAGAAGCCTTATTTCTTGGTGTGGTGTGGGTATTTTGGGTGGGCGTAGTGTTTGGTCATGGTCATGTTGAGAATGCTCAAAATGAGATGAATCTCGCTTTGAAGAGTTCTCATCTCCAGTTGGAAGCTTTCTCTTGCAGCTACCTTTCGGTTGACCTTTGGTTTTTGCTTCCTCATGAGGTGGTACTAGCCATGTAGTTTCTAGTATGGCAATCTCCATAAGCTTCCTAATCATAACCCTCTGCTCTTCTTCAGAAACCATTACAAACCTTTTCATGAACAAGTCGATCGAAGGTGTAACATCGGGACCAACACCCACTGACACATTGGGAGAAGTAGACAATGTTTTCCAAAAAGGGTCAATAGCAGTCAAAGGGATGGACCGCTCTTGCCCTTCAAACACAATTAATTCATGAGCACATGGCAGTCCATGGCTCGTGTGCAAATAGCACCAACACTTGATCTCTCCATCTTTAACACGTTTTACGCGGGTATCTATTTCTTCAAATTGCAAGTCCAAACACTTGCGTGAGATAAGGCATATGAGTTCACGAAACAAAGGAATCTGGTGGTGGTGCTGAGTTACAATCATACTCCTCTCAAAAGTAGCTCTAATCTAAGACATCTGGATCTCTAGAATTGGTTGGATTAAGCTAAACATACTTAAAAAATATGACAGCTTGCATTTCCTAGTACACGCTTCACCTGAGCATGAGACCCTTCAACTCTATTGGTCGTTGTACTCCTAAAGTGAATGTGTTGGTCAGTTTAACAACATACGAATCGATCCCTATGAGGAAACCAAGTCTCTGGCAAATAACTAACAAAATTGGAGTACTCAACCCTGTAATATTTTTCCAAAGCATTCCATATACGATGGAAAATAACCTCCGTCTTCAATTTGACTATAGTGTTCCATGAGAACTGGGCCTTCTCTACAAGTTCTGTGGTTGGGAAAATATCAAACATTTTGAAAGGTCGCACGTAACGATATGCCATCTACATAGATGCTTGTGTGCATTAGGGAGAACTTTGTCAGTAGAACTCATCAGAGCCAAGTCCCTGCCAGACACGATCACGGATGGGCTTATGTCATCAAGTAAGCCACTAAACTGACACATGGCCCACTCATAGTCGACTGTTATTTCAGACTGAAGTAGCACCTGACACACAGTGAAAGACTTTCACGTTGAACTCACCCAAACAAACTGTACGAAAGGCCACCGATACCTGTTAGTTTTGTAGGTAACGTCTAACATGAAAACTGTTGGAAAAGTCCAAGCCAACTTAACACCTTCTGGATGGGCCCATAACAACCTCGTTATTTCCTCGGTATTCTCATCCTCTTTCAACTCCTCAAAATAATTTTCTTTTGCTAACAACCCACGCAATCTCTCTAATAGTGTGAGACCGATCATATCCAATCTCCTCACTTTCTGCCTTGCAGTGTAGACTTGGGATATACTAGATATGTTTTCATGATACCTATTCTTGATGGAATCCAAAATTTGACAAGTACTCAGACTCAGGAACGGTCAAACGAGTAGCAAATTCATGTCTTTCAAGGGTCTTCGCCAATACATGGTTGTGAATACCATTTCTAGCTTCTATTTTCCAACTATCAACAGTGCCGCATTGGAAAACACCTTTTAACTTAAATGGACATCCTGATTTCTTGGTTCCCGACCTTCTCTTATCAACCCTCCATACGCCTTCCTTCTTGTGTGACCGATACATGATAAACGTAAAATGAATAGTTTTACCTACGCATAAATGATAGAATTTAAATGCAAGAAAAACTAAAACAAAACTCGTGTCTAATTACTTATCAAAGATTTCTACTCTCGAATCTATCGAAATAGAGTTGGAGTAAAAGATTCGTTCCACTCCTAGTTCTTTAGAATTAGCGTTTCCTAAGTTTATCGGTCCATCCAAAGTCAATGAGAGATTTACGAATTTATACTACAATGCAAATTATACTAACAAGATATGAATTTATACGACTATGGAATACTAAATTGATACTAGATAAAGAATTAGAAGGGATTGATTCCACCTTAACTCGACTTAATTTACTAACGAAGAATCGTCGTAATCCGAATTGAATTGCTTTCGCATATAATTAGTTCTTCCTAATCCCTAGTTGTTCATGGTAATTTCTACCAACTAACATCTAGCATGTGAAACAATCAAACCCATTCTCATGGTTAACTAATCGTTTCTAGAATGGAATGGAAATTACGACTACTCTACGCTAACACAAATGAAGCTTCATCAAGGTTTCTTCAACCCCCTCTAATGGAGGTTTAGCCTAGAATCATTATGCCATCATTTCCCAATGAAATTAAACAAGACATCATATAAAGATTGTAAATTTACTTATTTCAATTCAAATGGAAATCAAATTATGCAAGAATTGATTGAAACTAACAATGATAATAACTAAATCTAGGAATCGAAACTACAATGATTAATGAAATGAAACTATATTATGAAGAACAAACTACTTTATTGATCTAATACGTAATCAGCATTAACTCTTATTTATTACTCGCATAATTGGTCTAAAAGTATTATTGTTAAGGGGTTAAAACTACAGTTTTGGGCTCTTATCAAACCACCCCAAATAGCATTTTGCTTGTCCTCAAGCAAATATGAGAAATTAGAATAAGTGACCAAAAATGGAGTTCTAACTACTCTCGTTTTGCCGAGTGCGATTGCATTGACCATATTCAACAAGGCCTTAAACCACTAGTAATTCCCTAGTGGATGAGTTATAGCCTCGTGAGAGTTTTCCAGTGAAAATACTCACAAACTTCATCTATACTACAATGACTAAGAAATAAACTATTGTTTCCTTATCTATGTCTCAATTATCTATACATCTCACTAGCAATGAATACAGAATAATCAAGTCGAAACCTAAGCTAATATATGCATAATAATTAGTCATGTACGAATAAACATATATACAATGAGTAATACTATGAAATGCACTAGCAGGCCCGTTTCTGAAAACTCGGAATAGCGTCCTTAAGTAGGTCCTCACATAAATGTCAAGACAAAAACCACTTTGATTTTTCCGCTCAAGTTTCGTTACTCCAGTGTGCAGTGGGCACACTTTACCTTACAATCTCAATGATACACAAGGAAGCCGGAGTCGATCAAACACATCTGCCACTTACTATCACACTAACCTATTCCTAATTGAGCTAGAGGTCTTTATTAGGTGTTGCGGGGATTACGAGATGGTTTAAGAATGAAGAAAATGGGTATTCAAAAAGGACAAGTCTGAGATAATAGAGTCTTCATGTTATGTAACTAGAGAAAACCTTGTTCCTTACTTTTGCTTCTACACTTTGTTTCCATCCTTAGCCATATATATATTTATTTTTTGGCTTTTGACTCATTTGATTCTATTTTTAGAGTTTTAACTCTTTATTTTCTTTTATTTATTTATTTTTTATTTGGATCTTTATTTTCTTATCTGAAGCGACTAACAAATTCTCGATTTCAAAGGTCTTTCTCTTCTCTATTCTTCATCTCTATTCTAAGACTCATTCAAAGAATGAGTAGGCTGATATATATATTTTTTTATTTTGTTTTGTTTTTGTAACAGGGTAAAGGATTTGCGGTTTATGAAAGGCTAAAGAAAGGCTCAGAGGGGCGACTAGTGGAAAATAATTTCATAGGTTTGAATTTTTGGCTATATCAATCCAAAGAGGGCCTAAATTCTCGCTTAGGATATGGTATAGTGATCAAGCAAGTGGACGTGTGATTTCTCTATCCGGATTTTACTTCTTCCTTGTGTCATTTCTCAAATATTTCATTCATATAAAGCTTTAGGCTATATTCTCACAGGATTTGTAGAATAAGTACTCTAGCCTAGATTTCAGAAACTTACTGCCAACAATCATAGATACTCATGTAACTTATTTATAGATAGATGCAAAGATTATTACCTACATATTAACCTAAGTTTCTAAAAACTATTCTAATGCAAAAGCTACGTGATACTTCTAGATTATTGAGAGCATAGAGAAAGAAAACAATACCAATATTCTTAAGTGTATAGCATAAACTTTTTATTTATATTTTTAAATTTTTTGAATTTTTTAACTAGAAAACAAGTGCATATTATACATATCTATATCCTAACAGATGCCTTAATTACACGTGTTTCTATGCCCCCCAAACAAGAAGCATGCTTTGTCCTCAAAGTATTTAAATAAATAGGGTAGAGAAATACCATGGAAACACGTGAAATTCTGGAACATCTTTAAAACAAGGTTAAAACATACTAATATAGAAAAAGAAGAAGACGCAACTCTATATGAGTTCTACTCGTTATGGGGTTAACAAGAATCAAATTGCTTGGGACATAAGCAGACACTAACTGAAACTAAAAACTTACCTTAACTCCCGCGTCTAAGCATTATCCTCCTCATCTTCCTCTCCAAAGAGGTGAGGTTCCTTTGCATCCTGCCACGCCATGATAACTTGCCAGGCTCGCCGCCGTGTGTCATTAACTTGTGCTAACCTGTCGAGTGTTACTATGTATGATGGGGTGTAAGGAGCAACCAAATGAGGTTGCACCTGCCATCCCGGCCAAGTTATTGCTTGAAATGAGTGAACCACCCAATTGGTGGGTCTCATGACTTCAACCCTTTTCCAATCAGTGAACTGGGTACAGAGTTCAGGTAAACAAGCGCGCATGATGCGGCAAACCAAAACAGGCATAAGAAGATACTTAAGCCTCATGCTATGGGCTCTCTTAAGACTAGACACTAATACTCGGGGAATGTCATAGCAGCGACGTCCCTCAGCTAAAGCAAGGAAAATGTCACCAGCAGTACTATTTGCAGAAGTAAACTGCCACTCCCCTAAAATATTCATCATAATGAATAACATGGTGGTGCCTACATTCAGGGATAGGCTACCAAGGGCTATATTATAATGCCCTTGGTCCATTATACGAAACACCCCTCCCCCATAATACTCATGGAAATATGTATAGTTATAGAGGTACGCATTATCGGTCATATATCCCCACGTGTGCAAAGGGTCAGGCAAGGGCAATCCCGAAATTAACGCTAACAAATACTTATTGAATTCTAGTGGCGTGTCATCAACCACGATGGAGAATTCTTGTTCTCCATCCTGGTTACAATAGAAACTAACATTATTGTAAAAATATTTAGTAAGCTTAGGTGAATACGAGTCGTCTTCACTTACCAGTAGATGCCGCCATCCTAACTGCAAGATCCTATCGCGGAACTAATGTCCATAAGACTCGCTTCCCAACAAGTCGTCGAAAGATTGTTCAGGTATGACTGTAGGAGATGTCATCACAAAACTACTCTAGAGAACCCTATGGCGATCATCCCGAACAATCCACGAAAAAATCGATGTTTTCGTGTTTATGGAGGTCGGGGGTGTGGGCCCCAATCGATCGAAGCGCATCTCCCACTGAAACTTGACTTACAGTGTTTTGGGAGTGGGTCGTGCTCAGGTTTGGTCTTGGGAGGGCGCAGTCGCGCTCAAGGGAAACTGGACTTACCGTGATTTGGGTGCGGGTGGCGCTCCACTGAGGCGCAGGCGCGCTTCGAGTTGCTGAAGTGTTAAAGTGAAGAAGAAAAAAGGGAAACTTGGGAGTGAAAGGTGAGAGATGAAACTGGGATGTAGTGTGGGTTGTGTGTGGAGAATGAATGAAGTTTATATAGGTTTTGAGTTTCCAAAACGAATCTGGAAGTTGTCAAAAATTTTAAGGCAATTTCCGGAAACAAAAAATTTCCAAAACCGAAAACGAAAAAAACCCATATACTTTATTCTAAAACAAACCTAATATCTTTTAGACTGAATGTGGTTCTAAACTCGTTTTGCCGAGTGCGATTGCATTGACCATATTCAACAAGGCCTTAAACCACTAGTAATTCCCTAGTGGATGAGTTATAGCCTCGTGAGAGTTTTCCAGTGAAAATACTCACAAACTTCATCTATACTACAATGACTAAGAAATAAACTATTGTTTCCTTATCTATGTCTCAATTATCTATACATCTCACTAGCAATGAATACAGAATAATCAAGTCGAAACCTAAGCTAATATATGCATAATAATTAGTCATGTACGAATAAACATATATACAATGAGTAATACTATGAAATGCACTAGCAGGCCCGTTTTTGAAAACTCGGAATAGCGTCCTTAAGTAGGTTCTCACATAAAAGTCAAGACAAAATCACTCTGATTTTTCCACTCAAGTTTTGCTACTCCAGTGTGCAGTGGGCATACTTTACCTTACAATCTCCATGACACACAAGGAAGCCGAAGTTGATCAAACACATCTGCCACTTACTATCCCACTAACCTATTCCTAATTGAGCTAGAGGTCTTTATTAGGTGTTGCGGGGATTACGAGATGGTTTAAGAATGAAGGAAACGGATATTCAAAAAGACAAGTCTGAGATAATAGGGTCTTCATATTACGTAACTAGAGAAAACCTTGTTCTTTTGCTTCTACACTTTGTTTCCATCCTTAGCCATATATATATTTTTTTTCTTTTTCTTTGGCTTTTGACTCCTTTTATTCTATTTTTTTGGAGTTTTTATTTTATTTCTATTTTTATTTTTCTTTTCTTTGGATGGAAACTTATTTTCTTTATTTTCTGAAGCAATTAACTAACTTTTGTTTACACAGGTTTTTCTCTTCTTCTTTCTTCCTCATTCTATTCTCAGACTTATCTAAATTGGGTAGGTTGAATTTTTTTTTATTTTGTTTTGTTTTGGAACAGGGTAAAGGATTTGTGGTTTATGGAAGGGCTAATGAAAGGCTCAGTGGGGCGACTAGCGGAAAATATACTTAGGTCAGAATTTCTAGCTATATCGATCCAAAAAGGGCCTAAATTCTCTCTTAGGACATGGTATAGTGGTCAAGCAAGTGGACGTGTGATTTCTCTATTCGGAATATACTTCTCCCTTGTGTCATTTCTCAAATGTTTCACTCATATGAGGCTTTAGGCTATATTCTCACAGGATTTGTAGAATAAGTACTCTAGCCTAGATTTGAAAACTTCTTGCCAAACAATCATAGATACTCATGTAATATATTTATAGATAGATGCAAAGATTATTGCCTACATATTAACCTAAGTTTCTAAAAACTATTCTAATGCAAAAGCTACATTGAGACTTCTAGATTATTAAGAGCATAGAGAAAGAAACAATACCAATATTCCTAAGTGTATAGCATAAACTTTTTATTTTTATTTTTATTTTTATTATTTTTAAGACAAATAATACGTAATATACAACCTAATATGTGCTTAACATTTACATCGTGTTTCTATACCACCCCCAAACAATTCGGGAGAAGGGGGTTCATGAAATAATTCAATAGCACAATTAAATTATGTAACTAACTAATTTTTATAATTTTTAACATTTTATAAATAAAAGTGCGTAATTTACATCCTAAAAGTGTCTAATTTTTTGCAAATGTTTCTATCCCACCCCCAAACAATCAACACTTTGTCCTCAAAGTGTAAAGAGATAAGGAAAGAATTTACCATAGAAACGTGGCAAAATTGGCGATACACATTGAATAGAAATATTGTAAAGATGATATGATAATATGAAGTACAATTAAACTGGTACGTACTAATTAACACAAACTCTACTGGAGTAAACATGACAGGCTTAGGGTGGCAACCTGATTTGAAATGAATACCAAAATACGCCACCCCCAAACAAAATTGGAAAACTCTTTTTAAGTTTGAAAATTTTGTTTGGTCTAAACTCCAGAAAGTTGGTATTGTATGAAAACTTGGGTCTTTTAAAGTCAGATTCCCTAGACTTTATCTAATATATATGTATTAAAATGCAGTTTACCATATATCAACAATCGAAAAAGTTGTGTGTCTTTCCACAAATAATTAACATGGAATGCACCATCAAACAGAATTAAGCACCAAGATTTCCTATGACGTAGCTTAGTGGAATGAGAGCAAAGCCTTATAGATCTAAAACCTAATCGAAAGCATCAGGTTTCTTCTTTGTCCTCCTACGAAGGGGATGCCAAGTAAATGAACGTGAGAAAATTGATGGTTGTGGAAGATACGTAGGATGTGGATAATTTTGAGAAGGAAAAAAATGGAAAAAATGAAAAAGTGTCAGGTGGCTTGTCCTTGGGTGTTACTTCTTCACCAGTTGGTTTTAGATAGTTATGAAGCATAGGAGAAACACCAAGGTCAAGTACAAACTCAATGGTTCTTTGAAAAGGTAGAGGGCGAGAAACATTCGTGATGGAAGGTGAATGAGTGACATGAGGATGTGAGGTGGGTGAATGGTGTTCAACTAGTGTTCTTAGTTCTATATCATCAGAGGCCTTGAGATATGCAAGACATTCCTCAATAGGTGGGTAAGAAGAATCACTGGGATAAAGGGCGAAAAATTCTTTTTCCGTCATGGCGTCAAGAGATGAATGGAGGTCAATAGGAGAGAACTCGTGAGGCGGCAAAGAAGGGTTGCAAAAGAGTCGAAGGAAATCCTCCTTGATGTTATCTACGTCTAGGGAGTAGAAATTGTGATCCTTGTCTTCTTCCATAAGAGGGGTATCTACTAGTGTGGGGACTAAAGTGTCAGCCGCACTAATGTGAGGTACAAAACTCTCAATGGACTTCACTTCCCCTTCTACAGGCAAACCTAGTTGTCCCTGTTTTTGTCTAAACATGTTAACTTCTACAGAAAGATTTCCAAAAGAAAGACTCATTGAGCCATCCCGACAATTGATTTGGGCATTGGCGGTTGCCAAGAAAGGACGCCCTAAGATGATGGGAATGGAATCATGAGCAACTTCTATGTCAAGAATAACAAAGTCAGCTGGATAGTAAAAATCCTGAACTTTAACAAGAATATTTTCAACTACACCCTTGGGATACTTAATAGAACGATCGGCTAACTGCAAAGTCATTTTGGTTGGTTGAAGTTTTGTTAGATCTAGTTGTTTATATAAATAAAAAGGGAGTAAGTTAACACTCGCCCCCAGGTCTAATAAAGCAGTTGTTATGAAGGTATCACCTAAGGTGCATTATACAGTAGGACGACCAGGGTCCTTGTACTTAACAATTCTATTATGTTCAGATAAAGAGGGATATTGTTCAGTTAAGAATGCTTCGTGGGGTATCTTGGTTTTCCTCTTCTTGGTGCACAACTCTTTTAGAAACTTAGCGTGTCCAGGTAGACTTTTTATAGCTTCTAGAAAAGGTAGGTTTATAGTCAAATTTTTAAACACTTCCCTAATCTCATCAAAATTCTCGTCCTTTTTAAACACAACTAGTCTTTGGGGATATGGTGCTTTATCGCTATTTTTAGCAGAAGGGATAAAAGTATTATTAGTCTTTGCTTTATCTCTATCCGTTTTCCATCTAGGTGTCCATATTGGAACCTCTACAGGTGTAGGGTCTTCACTTTCTATTATTGGGTCTTGTAATGTTTTCCCTTTTTTAGTTGTGGTTTAACCGGTACTTCTATAGTTGTAGGGTCTTTAGTTTCTATATTTGGTATGGTATCATTTTTAGTTTCTTGGGTAATCTTTAGGCATAGTCACTTGGTTATCAACTACTACCTACGAGCGAAGGGTAGTGACTACACAGGTCCCCTTGGTTTATATTACCATTACAAGAAAAATCTTGCTTTATTTCAAAGGCGGTGTTTGTTGACTTAGGATTAGGCACTGCTTGACTTGGAAACACGCCGGTTTGGTTATTATTTTGGTTAGAAGATATGTTAATAACCTTTTGGCACAAAGACTGCATCATTTGCATCGTTTGTTTCATCATATTAGAGTTTTTATCATGCTGATCTTTCATCAAGTTGGAGTTTTGTTGCATAATTTGATTTTGTTTCTCCAACAAAGTCACTACTACTTTGTCTGTAGATGGTTGTATTGGAATTAAAGCTTGTTGAGCTTTCATGTCTTGATGTTGATAGTTCTGGGTTATGGGTATTCTGGTCACCTAAGTTCTCTTGTCCTTGATGTTGAGTTAACTGGGTGAAGTGTGATGGTTGTGGTGGTGTTTGTGCATAGACAAGAGGACAATAGAAGTCGGAATGCTCAAGACTACAAATGAACATTACAACAGTAGAGTTAATGTTCATGACTAGAGTGGGTTGTTATTGAACGTAGATGGCATCTACCTTTTAGTGAGGGCATCGATAAAGAGTTTTAAGCTTCGGGATCATATTTAACCTCAAGAGAAGAAGGAAAGGAGCCGGGAGGAATTGTTACCTCCCCAATTGTTGTTCTTCTTAGATTGATCTTCTAAGAATTTATAAGCCTCCAAGGCTCATTTACTAAGAAAACTACCCCTACCATGATATCTAGAACCTCCTTATGATAATGTGAAAGCCCCTTTGAAGAAAGCACGAACAAAGCGTGTCTTTCGCAAGATTATGATCTTGCGGCATTCAATGAGAAGATCGATTAAACGATTCCGGGCCTCGAAAAAGATTCATGAGGATTCCGGGTGAAGAAATAAATCTTGTGAAGCATTTCATCCGTCTTCGATGGTGGGTAAAACTGTTCCATGAACAATTGAACAAGTTGAGCCCATGAGTCCACGAGTTTGGCGTTTGGGCGCTTAACCAAGACGCACGCCTTTATCGGGCTAAGGTGAAAGGGAATACCCTCAGTTTAATTTGTTCCGCACCAACTGTGGGATGGTGGAATGTTGTTAGGACTTGTTCAATCCTACGCATGTGCTGATAAGGTTTTTCATGGTCTAAACCATGAAAAACGGGTAACAAATTAAAAATATTTGGGGCGATTCGGAAATCCCCCACTGGGTCTGCTAGAACGATGCAAGATTTAGGGCTATCGCTCAAGGCTTTGTAAAAGTCAGAGAGAGGAGTCTCTCTTTCTTCAGCCATTATGTCAGGTGTGGTGGGTGGGATAGTAGCTAGAGGTGTAATAGGTGGTATACTAGATAGACGTGTTTGTCGACGTTGCCGTGTAATTACGTTAGTTGTTTTTCTTCGACCAGACCTTAATCTCATGCAAAACTAAGTCGAACTTAACTAAACATGTAACACTCCAAACAATTCTGATATACTAGTAGAAACCTCTAACTGGAGATGCGAGGTGTGGAAGAAAGGAATACTTGATTGCGTCCTTGCTTCGCTTATGAATAGCGTCTTGTTTACGCGTGTTCAGTGTATATAACAAGTTAGAACACTGAAAAACTTGAAAAATCAAAGTTCGAAACAAAAATGTGGAAATCCGGCAAAAATCAGTGCAAATTCGAATGTCCAGTGTTTGAGCGCGGGTCGCGCTCGATTTGGGTGCGAGTCGTGCTTCAGGGTTTTCGAATGTCCAGTGTTTGAGCGCGGGTTGTGCCTCAGGGTTTTCGAGTTTTAGGCCTTTTATCTTATTCCAAAAAATTTGAAATTTTTACAGTAATTTTTTAAGACGTCTTTTAAGTAGCCTGTAAAATTTCAGATCAATCGGAGCTATGAAAGTCCTTCTACTGCCCTGCAAAGTTTGCAAAATAGTTTTCGGACACAATACAAACAACCGAATGGTTAACCCATCAAAACAAAGCCAAAAATTTCCAAATTTTTACTGGAGACTCCTGACAGATCCTACTTGTTCCTGTAAAAACTTTAGAGCAATTGGAGTTCTATAACCTCTCCTTATCGGCTGGTGTTCCAGATATTAAGTGTTTGCAACACTGCAGAAACACACTAGAAACACTCTACTATTTAGGAGGTCAAACCAACTCAAAAACTCGTCAAAGTTTTACTACAAACTTCTGACTTAGGATAGATACTCCTGTAAAAATTATAGAATTTTTAGAACTAATTAAGTAACCTTACTCGTCTGTTTTTCAAGAACATACGGTGTGAAAACTGAAATGCAGCACTGTAAAGATCGTATTTTTTTCACAAGGTAAACCAACTTTGAAAAATCTGAAAATATTCCATTAAATCAACAACACATTAAATATTATGTCTGAAAAGTTTCAGAATTTTTGAAAATTTAGAAATACCTTCACCGCAATGTTTTTCTCTGTGAATCCGCAGCCCCTATGCCTGAAACAGTGAACAGTTCCGAAAATTCAAGAAATAAGAATGAAAAATTAAAAGGGTGGGTGGGTAGAGAATGTATATCAATTCTTCTTACTGTTTTTACGGATATCAATTCTTCTTACTCTCAAAACATAATCATGCAATATAATGAGTAAGGATTCGTTCCACTCTTAACTGTCTAGACTTAAATTGAATTCAACTAATCAAACCAAAAGGAACAGTGGTGAGAGTAATGATTTGATGTAAAATTTCTATACTACCATTCCCAACACAAGAACAATAATAAGAACATGTCATTATGGAATAAGTAATTAACTTTATAAATCTAATAGAATAATAAGAACAAGATATGATTGAATGAATAACAACTATTTTATTTATCTAATGAATGATATTCAATAATTTAAATAACTAATCTAAAACAAAGAATGAAACTAATTAATGGAATGAAAACTAAGTAATTAACTAATCTAGATCTATCTTTTTCTAACCCTAAACTCCATTAACATTAGCTTCCTAACCTCATTTATTTTCTAACCTAACTATCTCCCCCTTAACAAAGAGTCAAGCTTTTATTTTTATACTTTCAGATCCAGAAATCGTGCATGGGCTTGGAGCCATGTTTTGGGCCAGAGAATTAGGCCCAAAACCCAATTCTTTCAGTCCAAAAAGGCCTCTTCAGCTGCAGTTGGCTTAAACAGACTTTTCGTCTACTTTTACTCCTCTGATTCGGTCAAGGCTTAAACTATTGGAAAGCTCTTTCTGAGCCGGTCGTTTTGACATAAGGTAGGCCCAATTCCGAGGTCTGAGTCCAAAGATACGGCCTTCGGAAGTTCTGCTGACTTTGTGTGCTGTTTCTGCCCGTGTTGACTTTTCAGCTTTTGACTGGGCTTTACAAAGGCTTTGTCTCCTTGAATCTTGGCCTTTATTCACAGAACTCCTTAGCAACCGACCTTTGCTCCTTTATCTCGCTAAAGTGGCACATTTCTGCACATAATAGACTTTGAAGCCTGAAATGCATAAAAACACGTAATCAGTATTAACTCTTAATTATTACTCACATAATTGGTCTAAAAGTATGATGGTTAAGGGGTTAAAACTACAGTTTTGGGCTCTTATCAAGAACCCCCCTGGGGTGGGTAGTATTCAAGCATATCTGCTCGAAACTTTCGCTGAGCTTCCATCTCGGCCTTCATCTCCTCCCAACGCTCATTCTCGCGCTGGGCACGAGTCTCATAGTTATGATGGATGGCAACTTGCCAAGTTCAGAGATCTCCACAAATAGTGTTGAGGGAACGCATGCCACGATGAAGCACCGACATGCGTTCTGCATCAGACCTACACCTCTCCAAGGCATCGGCATCAAAACATGCCGTATCCTCCTCATCCTCCGAATCATCCTCTTCAACTACCCTATCTTCAGACAACCTCCACGTCTTCTGGATACACTCCGTATATATATTAAGATTTTGGTGCCTCTTCAGGCAAATCCGATCAGACTTTGGAGTCGCTTTGAACCTCATCATGATCTTTGTTATCAGCACAGGGAGAGGTGCAATACTCTTCCCAACTCCTCTAATCATTGTAATCAGAAACTCGAGGATACAGAAGTCATACTCCCTCGTCTGGAGTATCCATAGAATGTGAAGACAATTCAGGCTGATGTCACTGACTTTCTCCTTGCCAATGACATTCCTCCTAATCCACTGAGCTACAGCCAGCTGGTTGGTTTGCAGGGACGACTGGCGGACACAATGCGAGCTCGCATTATATTTACCCTCCAAAACCATCTCGTTCATCAAGGCCTCGATCCCAGTAAATTGGGATTCCTGCGATGTGGCTACTAGAGTGTGTCCCTCCTCCATGCCGAAGATACGCGCCAACAAATTCCTATCCACTTCTCGCCTGACTTTATTCACCTTCACAAAAATCTTATTCCCAACTAACTATCTTGTTCTATAAAATTGTTAGACCAAATCCTCGTGATAGAAATCATCAATCGCATACCACAAGTTATTCCAATCCCTCCTAATCATCTCATCACTTAAAAACGGTGCAAAGTGGTCGTCACAAAAAGCTTGTTCTGGCAAAATTCGTCATCTTTGAGCCATTGAAAGTTTTGAACTGATTTGAGGGTTTGTATATGGTGTAGGAAACAATGTGAACAACCTCACTAAAAAAAAACGATGGTGGTGGCACTGTGGTGGCGCGGCAGTTCCAATTTTTTTGAATTTTTTGATTATTTTTAATGTTTTGGTGGTGCAAATTGGTGGAGATGGTGGTGGGAATGGTTTGGAGCAGATTTGGGGTGGGCCTGTATTGTGGGCGTGGGTGTAAGGGTTTTTTTTTTTTTTTTTTAGGTTTTAAGCTTGTTAATGGCGGAATGGAAAAAGAAATCGCGAGCTATTTTGGTTTGGAAGATGGAGACGCACGTGCGTGCGAGATTGGGCACAAGCCCAATTCGATTTTAGAAATTCGTCAATTTTTTGCGCAACTTCAAACTAAAATTGCCGCTTCGTTACCGGTCTGATTTTTGCGAATGAGCTATGGAAATGATCAGGAGAGAATTTCCAATCCAAAGATCTATAAAACACTCTATTCCAACCGTGGGTGATATATAAGAAGATGGAAAATGCCTTGAAGTGCGTGCATGACGTAAGTTATGCGAACGAATGAAATCTAAATTCATAGATAATGTCAACCCGAATCGAAATACAATTAAATGGCCTAAGCAACACGAATGGAAAGTTGAACAATCAAGGATGGAAAACAAACACCCCACCCCCAAACAAATTTTTGTCAACGAAGTTTAGAAAATTTGTTTGAAATTTGGGTCTTTTAAAGTCAGATTCCCGAGACTTCCTAGATTACTATTTTTATGGTTTTGATATTTTTTTTTTTACTTTTTATGAATAAGATTTACTATAAGAAAAACAAAAAAACAATAAAGACATAATTAACACCATAGAGGAACATGACTCAAAAATCGAGAAAACATGCAAGAGTGGAAAACGTGAATTATGTTCAACGTGGACTTAAGATCCGGTACTTACAGCCACACACTCCATAAGGAGGGCCCGGTTACCTTAATGGTGCACTTACTAATATATGGAAATGAAAGAAAGTACACCAACCAACAAAGGTTAGTCCTCATAGGCAGGGTCCTATAACAGGACTTCCTCCACATCAGGGGACCATAGTTCATGAAAATATTTCAACCGTTGACCATTGACTTGAAAGGTACTTTTGCCCTTGGGATTTACCAAATTGATTGCCCCGTAAGGGGAGACTTTAGTAACCATAAAAGGACCGGACCAACGGGTTTTTAATTTCCCTAGAAAAATGTGTAGATGGGAGTTGTAAAGCAAGACCTTTTGACCTACCACGAACTCTTTGCACAAGATTTGCTTATCATGAACACGCTTCAGGTTAGCTTTATAATCCATCATGAGATCATAAGAATCGCTACGGATTTCTTTAAGCTTATTCAATTGCAACTTGCGCTTGACCCCTGCCTCATCAAAATTGAAGTTTAGGCTTTTGATAGCCCATATAGCACGGTGCTCCAATTCAACGGGCAAATCACAAGGTTTCCCAGATACAAGTCTAAAGGAAGACATACCTATAGGAGTTTTGAAAGCAACCCTATACGCCCATAAGGCATCAGATAGCCACTTCGACCAGTCTTTCCTATCAGGATTTACAGTTGTTTCTAAGATCTTTTTGATTTCCCTATTAGAAACTTCTATTTGTCCGCTAGTTTGTGGATGATAAGGAATTGCTACCTTATGTGTAACTCCATACTTTTTCACTAGATATACAACAACTCTGTTGCAAAAATGTGTTCCACCATCATTAATGATGGCTTTGGGAATGCCAAATTGACAAAAAATATACTCCTTAACAAAAAACACAACTGTCTTATGGTCATTACTACGGCAAGCCATGGCCTCTATCCATTTAGACACGTAGTCCACGACAACTAGAATATATATAAAACCATGGGAAATAGGAAAATGACCTATGAAATCAGTGCCCCATACGTCAAAAACTTCTACCACCATGATTAGATTTAATGGCATCATATTACGCTTTGTGATTCGCCCAAGTTGTTGGCAACGAACACACGTCTTATAATGCACTGCATCTTTAAAAAGAGTAGGCCAATAAAATCCACATTGAAGAATTTTAGCAGCTGTTTTCATACCACTAAAATGGCCACCACACTCTTTGTCATGGCAGAATGAGAGAACCTCATTATATTCCCACTGGGGAATACAACGATGAATAATCTGATCCGCACAATACCTAAAAAGGTAGGGCTCATCCTAGTAGTATAGCTTAACTCTGGCCAAGAAATTCTTACGTTCATTTCTTGACCAATCAGCAGGAATAGTATCAGACGCTAAATAATTCACAATGTCAGCATACCATGGTGCAGAAAAAATAGCATACAGATGCTCATCAGGAAAAGAGTCAGGTATGGACTCAAAATCACTATCATCGTCATTTGTAAGTCTAGATAAGTGGTCGGCAACTACGTTTTCAACCCCTCTTTTGTCCTTTATTTTTAATGTGAACTCTTGCAGGAGAAAAATCCATCGGATTAATCTCTGCTTAGCATCCTTCTTTGCGAGAAGGTACCTAAGGGCTGCATGGTCCGTATAAACTAGAGTCTTAGAACCAACCAAATAAGGACGAAACTTATCTAAAGCATAAACGACAACTAAGAATTCTTTTTCAGTAGTTATATAATTCCTTTGAGCATCGTTTAAAGTTTTACTAGCATAATAAATAACAGTGGATTTATTATCTAGTTTCTGACCCAATACTACACCAACATCATAATCACTAGCATCACACATGAGTTCGAAAGGTTTAGACCAATCGGGAGGCTGTATAATGGGTGCAGAGGTTAAGGCAGCTTTTAAAGTTTGAAAAACTTGTTTACAGTTACAATTAAAATCAAAGATGACATCCTTTAAAAGCAGATTAGTAAAAGGCCTAGCTATTTTTGAAAAATCTTTGATAAAGCGCCTATAAAAACCTGCATGGCCTAGAAAGGCTCAAATATCACGGACAGTCTGTGGTATAGGTAGAGTCCCTATCTTATCTAGTTTGGCCTTATCTACTTCGATGCCATCACTAGATACAATATGCTCTAACACAATTCCCTTTTTCACCATGAAATGACATTTTTCCCAATTCAAAACCAAACTCTTCTCTTCACACCGTGTCAAAACCTTAGACAGGTTAGACAGGCAGTCAGTGAAAGAGTCTCCATAGATAGAAAAGTCATCCATGAATACTTCCATGAAACGCTCTACCATGTCACTAAATATATGAAGCATACACCGCTGGAAGGTACTAGGAGCATTACAAAGGCCAAAAAGTATTCGTTTATAACCGTATGTTCCAAAAGGACATGTGAAGGTAGTCTTTTCTTGGTCATCAATACCAATAATAATTTGGAAATAGCCAGAGTAGCCATCCAAAAAATAGTAAAAAACATGACCAGCTAGACGTTCTAGCATCTGATCTATGAAGGGTAAAGGAAAATGATCCTTTCATGTCATGGCATTTAAACATCTGTAATCGATACAGATTTGTCATTTCATAGGACCATGCGTTGCAACATATTCACCCTTGGCATTACGTACCATGGTAATCCCTAATTTCTTAGGAATTACATGAATGGGACTTACCCATTCGCTATCAGAGATTGGGTATATGATACCCGCATCGAGTAACTGTAATACTTCTTCGCTGACCACCTCTTTCATGGCAGGGTTCAAGCGACACTGAGGTTCGCGAGAAATCTTTGCATTATTCTCCAAATGGATACGATGAGTGCACACATTGGGGTCAATTCCCTTAATGTCGGCTAGGGACCAACCAATCGCAGAACGATGTTCCCTAATCACCCTGATCAAACGTGTCTCTTCCTCCTTAGATAACAGAGAAGATATAATTATCGGATGACTACCATCCAGATCAAGTTGAATATATTTTAACTCAGAAGGAAGAGGTTTGAGCACCGGGGTGGAAGAAATGTCGATAAATGCTTCTGGAGGGTCCTCATATTGAGTAATGAATACTTGCTTAAGCAGCAAGTCTTCAAACTCAGTAGATGGAGAAACAGAAGGGTCTACGATAGGTGTAGACTCAAAGATGGTGTTGACTTCCTCTAAGTAGGAGTCATCGACAAAATCTGAACTTCCAAAAGAAAGGAATTTATGTATATGGTTTTCTGGAAATGTGTTATTAAAGTAATCTTGAGCTAAGCTCTCGATCATGCTAACCTCCCCATCTATAGACGGATCTAGTAACTGTTTCATCATTTTAAAAACATTTACCTCAACAGAAAGATGGCCAAAAGACAAGGACATCGAACCATCGCGGCAGTTTATGAGCATGTTGGCAGTAGCCAAGAATGGACACCTTAAAATAATCGGAACAGAGTCGTTAGCAACTTCTGTATCGAGGATAACAAAATCAGTAGGATAGTAAAAATTCTGAACCTTAACAAGCACGTTTTCAACCACCCCTTTACTTAATAGACTGATCTGCTAATTGCAACGTCATTTTAGTAGGTTGCATCTCTTGTAAACCTATTTGTTTGTATAGATAATACGGGAGTAAGTTAACACTCGCCCCCAGGTCTAGTAAAGCGGTCGTCGTGTGGGAATCTCCTAAGGTGCATTGTATAGTAGGACGACCAGGGTCTTTGTACTTAACGATTCCATTATGTTTTGATAAAGTTGGAAACTGTTCAGTTAAAAAGGCATCTCTAGGAATATTTGTCTTACGCCTTTTAGTGCACAACTCTTTGAGAAACTTAGCGTGGTGAGATAATTTTTTAATTGCTTCGAGAAAGGGTAGGTTTATCGTTAGATTTTTAAAAACTTCCTTAATCTCCTCAAAATTTGTATCCTTGTTTAACATAGCTAATCTCTGGGGAAATGGTGGTTTCTCTCTATATTTAGCGTATGGATCAACTGGATGTCTAGCCTTGGCTTTCTGTTTCTTAGGTTGTGGTATAACTGGTACCTCTACAGGGGTAGGCTCTTCAGTTTCTATTTCGGTATCTAGTTTAATATCTGGTGTAGGGACTACTTGTGGGGTAACTATAGGCATAGTTACGTTGTTATCAACCACTCTCCCAGAATAGAGAGTGGTGATGGCATTTAGCACACCTACGTTTGCATTTTCCGAACTAGTATTACCGTTCAACTCAAAGGCTGTGTTTGTTGTTTTAGGATTAGATATTGCTTGACCTGGAAACACACCTTTTGGTTGTACTTTCTCTTGTGCTAACTGCTGTAAGGAAAGTTGGATGGCTTGTAAAATATGTTGTTGAGATTGCATAAAGGCATCGAAACAATCCGGTTGTGGAGTAGTAGTTTGTTTGGACTAGAAATTCCCAAACACAGTTAGGGTTGTGAAGAGTGGATTGATTGACCAAAAGAAATGAGACTGAACCTTAGAAGGTTGCCTACGTACCCCAGTCCGAAAACAGGGATCAAGTCTCAGCAGTTTTTGTTTGCGTAGTTCTGAAAGTGAGAGCAGACTCTTATAAGAAAGATTCGATCCCAAGATCCGATCCCACTCTAACCCCCAAATCTCGAAGATTTTGGTTTATCTTCTTTTTTCCTTCTCTGTCCCCGTTGACCAGACTGTGCCTATTTTCTTTCTTAAACCTGTGCCAGATGCACTTGTAAATATTTAGATCTGGACCAAGTCCAAAATCATGTTGGGTTGAATCCAGAATGTTGGGCCAGAGTCCGGAAAGGTGATGAGCCGGATCCGAAGTCCGAAAAGAGTCCGAAACACACCGGCGGGGGGCCCAAACATCACCTCGCGCGGATGCACTGTAAATATTTGGATCTGGACCAAGTCCGGAATCATGTTGGGTTGAATCCAGAATGTTGGGCCAGAGTCCGAAAAGGTGATGGGCCGGATCCGAGTCTGGGAACACACCGAAGGTGGGGCCCAAACATCGCCCCCTCTTTGTCATATGGATGAAAGCCATGTGGCAAAGAATGAGAAAAAATGCAAAAAACACTTTTGTAAAAAAAAAAAAACCCAATCCAGAGTAGACATTGTTTGACTAAAGGGCACAAAAAACACTGTTGTAATAAAAAAAAATAAAACCCAACATCTGTTTAAGTGCTTTGCTAGTACTTAAGTTCTTGTCCGGAAACAAAACTTATGCTGCGAGTGTCTGCACTCGGCTGTTTAAGCGCGCGTTTGCTAACACTTACAATTATTTGTCCGGAAACAAACTTATGATGCGAGTGTCTGCACTCGGCTGCTTAAGTGTGCGTTTGCTAACACTTACAATTTTTTGTCCGGAAACAAACTTATGATGCGAAAGTGTTCCAGCACTTTCGGCTGTTTTTAAGTCGATTTGCTAACACTTACAATTTCGCCGAAACAAAATTGTTCTCGCAAGTGTTAATGCGACTTGGTGGCTAAATGCTTGGTCAGGCCTACACAGGCGTCAACTTTGTTCGAAAACAAAATGTTAAAGGTTTGCGCCGAGGATTGCACTTGCTAGATGATGTAAAAATGTATTATGTAAAAATAAAGCATAGTAGCACATGGAGAAATTTGATTATTAATGAAAATCAAAATAGAGTTAACTAAATACTAGTGGTAAAATTTACGAAGCCTTGTTGCATTCCAAGGCTTTGGAAGAAAATCTCCGGAAAGAGTTTTCAGTACATAATAACCGTTAGGCCCTGTTTTCTCCACAATAAAAGGACCTTCCCAAGCTTCTGACAGCTTGCCCCCTGATGGGTCATCCAATTTTCTCTGAAGTACCCAATCTCCTGGCTGGAATGTTCGCTGACGAACGTTCTTGTCATAACTTTTTTTGACACTCTGTTGATACTTTTCCAAATGCCGGAGTGCCTCTTCTCTCTGCTCATCAATGAATTGTTTCTGGGAAGACAAAAATTCTTCATTATCATCAGAAATGACATTTTCAGTTCGACTGGTGGGAGTCATGAGTTCAGTTAGCAAAACTGCTTTTGTCCCATATGCCAGAGAGAAAGGAGTCATTCCTGTAGAAGTTTTGGGCGTGCTGCGGTATGCCCACAAAACAGCTGGTAATTCCTGTACCCATTTTCCTTTTGCTTCTTTAAGCCGCCTTTTCAAATTGGCTAGGAGAGACTTGTTAGTTGCTTCAGCTTGTCCATTTGCCTGTGGATGGTAAGGAGCCGAAAAATTATGTTGAATTTTGAAGGTGTCACAGAATTGACGAATTTCATCAGAATCAAACTGCTTTCCATTATCAGATACAATTACTACTGGTATTCCATATCGACATATGATATCTCTCCAAATGAACTGTTTGACTTTGGAGGATGGAGTCTGCACGAGTGGAATTGCCTCAACCTACTTTGTGAAATAATCAGTGGATGCAAGAAGGAATCGGAAATTTCCTGGTGCTTTGGGCAAAGGTCCAACAATATCTAGACCCCATTTAGCAAATGGCCAAGAACTCAAAACTGGAAACAATTCATTGGCTGGTAGATGGTTTGAGTTCGCATGCATTTGACATTGTACACAAGTTTGACTGTATAACTTAGCTTGTTTCTGCATTCCAGGCCATCAATAACCCTGAGTGAGTGCTCTATGTGCCATACTACGCCCTCCAATATGATTGCCGCAAATGCCCTGATGCAACTCTTCTAGAATAAAGTGACCTTGTTCAGATGTAAGACAACGGAGCAACGGAGATAAATTATTCTTCCTATATAACTGGATCTGTCCTGCCAATGGAAGAATGGAAAACTTGAATGATGTCCGGAGTATGTAATCAGCAAGTTTCTTGTCTTCAGGGAGAGTCTGGTGTTACAGGTACTCTATGTAAGGAATGCGCCAATCATTCATACTGGGAATATGCTCTACATCTATTAGGGATTGTTGTTGGTCAGGATCTAGCGTTTCATCATGGTCCGGACTGGACATTTCACTGTCAATGTCGTCCCCAGTGATTTCTACTTCCCCGCGAATCCTTTTCTTTGACCGGACTGCATAAGAGGCTTGTGCAGAGTACAATACTTGTAGTGCTAAACATTCATCAACATATATTTTTCTGTGGTTGAGAGTGGTGAAGTCGATGCTTGGTTGCTCCTGATATTCAACTTGTATCGTCCGTGCTTCCTTGCAATTTGTAGCTGCTGAAAGATAAGCTAAAGCATCTGCATGCCTCACATCATGTCTTGATTTCTTTGTGATAGATACATATCTTAATCTTCTTGCTAAAGAATGAATAACATCTAGATACGCGGATATTCTTTCATCCTTAGCTCTATATATACCTCCAAATTGGTTGGTGATTAATTTGGAGTCTGTGAAAATGGCAATATCAGTCGCCCCCAAATCAATAACTGTCTTCATACCAAAAATTGTTGTTTCATATTCCGCTTCATTGTTAGACGGTTTAAATCCCAACCTAACAGATTTTTCTATCTGTAAACCATCAGGACAGATAAGTACACATCCAATTCCGGATCCTGATTGATTTCGAGAACCGTCAGTGTAGATTTTCCAAGAAATATGCTTCGAGGATGGGTTTTAAGCCCCGAGATGTTTCTTCGTTTGAGTTGTGGCTGCAGCTCTGCTTGGGGTCCGAATGATAGCAAAAGAAACATCATCGACTGGAAAGTCTGCAATTAAGGATGCCAGAGCATGTCCTTTTTCTGCACGACATGGTTCATATATGATCTCATATGCACTAAGATAAGACTGCCAGAGGGGAAGTCTGCTTGTGTCCTGAGCATTAGCTAGAGCTTTTCGAAGAGGGTACTCTGTATGAACCCGGATGGTCCTACCCTGAAAATAAGGTTTCAGTCGTCTAGCAGCATGTACTAAAGCTAATGCTATTTTCTCAATATTACTGTATTGAGATTCCGGACCTGTTAAAGTCTTACTTATAAAAAAAATTGGCCTCTCTTCCGGACTTTCAACGAAAAGCATCTTTAATCATCTTGCAATACCGGTTGTAGCAAGATATACTCCTACTGGCTGACCAGTTTTAGGACTTACCAATACTGGCGGTGAGGAAAGATAAGTTTTAAGGCTATCAAAAGCTCTTTAGCACTCAGAAGTCCAAGTGGAGTTTGATTTAATCGTATTGAAAAATGGACAACACTTATCTGAGAATTTAGAAATAAATCTCATTAAGGCTGCCAACCGTCCAGTAAGTCTTTGAATCTCCTTTTTGTTTTTTGGAGTCGGCATGTCTAGTATGGCCCTTATCTGATCAGGGTTAGCTTCAATGCTTTTATGGGTCATAAGATAACCCAAAAATTTCCCAGAGGAAACTCCAAAAGAACATTTTGCTGCATTCAATTTGAGATTGAATTTTATTACCCTATCAAAGGTTGTCTGAAGATCTCGAAGATGATCACTTGTTAACCATGACTTAGTGACCATGTCATCAATATATATTTCCACAGTATCACCTATTAGGCCTTCAAAGATTGTGTTGCCTAATTTCTGAAAAGTGGCTGAGGCATTTTTAAGGCCAAAAGGCATGCCTGTAAAATAATAAATTCCTATATCTGTTATAAAGGCTGTATGTTCTTGGTCCGGACCATACAAAAGTATTTGGTAAAAACCTGAAGAAGCATCCATGAATGAAATTCTCTGATATCCTGAAGTAGCATCAACTAAATCATTTATCTTAGGCAAAGGGTAAGGATTAAGTGGGCAAACTTCATTAAGTTTAATGAAATCTATGCACATTCTTAATTTGCCATTCTTTTTGGTAACTACAACTATGTTTGATAACCATTTAGGATATTCTACTGGTCGAATAAACTTAGCCTTCAGTAAACGACTAACCTCTTCATAGACTTTCAGCCTTTTATCAGGTGCCATGCGCCTTGGTCTTTGCCTGACAGGTTTTGCTGTATGATCCACATCAAAATGATGACATGCTATGTCTGGACTGATGCCAGTCATGTCATCTATGCTCCATGCAAAAGTTGTGCTATTTTTCTTTAACAATTCTGTCATGTCTCTTTTCTCAACTTTGGAAAGCTTAGTTGATATGAAAGTGGTATGTTCCGGACTCATTCCAATCTGAACTTCCTCAAGTTTATCAATAGTAGGAAGGTCATTTTGTTTCTCGCCTGAAATGGATGTGGAGCCATACTGTAATTGCTACTTCTGTGGAGTGTCCTGAATGACTCTATTGGCATGAATTTCGGAAGGCTTGTAGTCATCTAGTGCTTTGTCATGACATCTGTGGGATTCCATCTGATCACTCTGGATTTTACAGATTCCTTGACTACATGGAAACTTGACTGCTTGGTGGAAAGTAGATATAACTGCCTACATATGATGGATCCAATCTCTGCCCAGAATTGCATTATATGGAGAGTGGCAATTCATGAGCAAAAAATTGATTTTAGCCCACTTGTTTCCGACTGTTACTGGTAGACGTACAGCTCCTATCGGAATAGTTGCTGTTCCATCGAACCCAACAATAGGGTTTTCTTCCGGAATGATAAGCTCCTGTGGCAACTTCATTTCTATATAAGCTCTAGAAAATAACACACTTACAGAGCTTCCATTATCTAGCATAATTTTTTGAACCCTCCACATTCCAATGAATGCTGATATCATAACAACATCATAATGTGGCTAAAATACTCCATATAAGTCACGATCACTGAAGGATAAGGGTTCAGGTTCATATATTTCTGCGTTGTCACCTTTAAGAAAATCAATGCCGTTGACTCTGTTCCAGTCCATTAGAAAATTGAATTTTTGTTTTTTCTCAAACTTCCGCTAATTATTTGAAATGGAATCTAGACGGGCATGTCCAGCCCTGATGACCATATGTTCGGCAAACTTCACTTGTGCTGCTTTCTGTATGAATTCATCCAACTTCTTGTCATCAACTAAGCGCTGAATAGCACTCCGAAGAATTCTGCAATCGTCAGTAGTGTGGCCAAAATCATCATGAAATTTGCATCGTTTGGATTTATCTTTGATGTTGGTCGTATCTTCGTAATAATGGCCTTGGCTTATAAAGAAGATTTAAGCCCTTTTATTCTTTAAGTAAACTTGAGAAAGTTTCATCGACAAAGGAGTGAAAATCTTTTCCTCTTTATTTGGCTGGGTAGGCTTAGAGTTCTGTCCGGGCTGGAAGTTGTTCTGCTTGTTTTTGTCCTGTCCTTTATAGTTGCTAGAGTTCCGTCCGGACTCTTTTTTGTTTTTCTGAAGATTTTCTTCTCGAAGCTGCCTAGCTTTGAGATCATCCTCAACTTGTGGAAACTCTTCAACACGATCAAACAGCTTGGACTTGGAGAAAGGCGGCTGTCTAGTGAGCAAACTGTATAGACCACTACGATCATATCCTATGGCATCTTTGAAAGCTTGGATGATAAACTGGTCAGAGGGAGGATCAGTAACATTGAGTAAAGTTTGAAACCTTTTGCGAAAATCCCTGATAGATTCTCCAGAATTTTTTGTGAGATTAAATAAGGCAGCAGAATCCTGTTTAATCTCGCAGTTATACTGATAGTGATCAACAAACTTCTTAGCTAATTCTGGGAAATTTCTAATTGATTTGGAAGTAAGAGAGTTGAACCATACTAAAGCATCACCTTTGAGAGTGGCTGGAAACAACTTACAAAGTAGTGCATCATCATTTTCCATAGCCATTTGGGACCTGTAGTAAAACAGATGAGTGTATGGATCTCCATTCTCTTCATCATACATTTCGAAGTCGGGCTTCTTGAAGTTCGTAGGGTGACGATAGTTACGAATATAATCTGAAAATGGATAATGTTGAAAACCCATTACAGCTAAGTCTCTGATTTGATCATTGCGAGTACTTCTTCCTCTGATTGCTCTTGTACAATATCTTCGATAGTCCTTCGATCGAGTCCAGCATTACTTTCTTCCGGGAAATCATGTCGGTGTGAATGAGTAGGCCGATATCTGTGAGCATATGGGGGAGGAGTCAGAACTCGATGTTGATGACCGCGTGAATCAAAATTTACCCGTCCGGAATGACGGGATGGGGAGTAGTCAGGAGTCCGGGCTCCATGTCCGGAATCTGTCCTTCTGGTTGAATGATGATCATGAGTCCGGACTCCATGTCCGGACTTTGTCCTTGGGTGAATGATGATCATGAGTCCGGACTCATCCCCCTTCGGTATTATGGCGAGAATCCAAACCTAGTCTGTCCCATACATTGGATTGTGCTGGAGGAACTGGTTCTCGCCTATCATCAGTAGCATTTCGATTCCTTCGCGGTGCCGATTAATGTTGTTCAGAACTATCTAGAGAGGGAATTCTAGGCCTTTTCCCTCTAGCATTCCGGAGTCTTTCATTCTCTGCAGTAAGCCTCAGGATTTCTGATTGGAGTTCATCCGGATTGGGTTAAACTTGTTGCGGATAGCGTGAAGATTCCTGAACATCCTGGACAACATTTTGTGGGATGTTACTGGCGTGTGTGGCATTGACAGGAATCATTCTACGCTGAGTAGATCGTTGGGAGACTACAGGATGTTGTTGGCCATTTTGGCCATTGGTTTGTGATCTGGTTTGTGCTCTTCCCATTGGTGTGGATTTGAAAAGCACGCAGGCCGGCCAAATATTTGGACTAGAAATTCCCAAACACGCTAGGGTTGTGAAGAGTGGATTGATTGACCAAAAGAAATGAGACTGAACCTTAGAAGGCTGCCTACGTACCCCAGTCCGGAAATAGGGATCAAGTCTCAGCAGTTTTTGTTTGTGTAGTTCTGAAAGTGAGAGCAGACTCTTATAAGAAAGATTCGGATCCCAAGATCTGGATCCCACTCTAACCCCCAAATCTCGAAGATTTTGGTTTATCTTCTTTTTCCTTCTCGTCCCCTCGTTGACCGTATCAGCCTATTTTCTTTTCTAAACCTCGTGCGGATGCACTTGTAAATATTTAGATCTAGACCAAGTCCGGAATCATGTTGGGTTGAATCCAGAATGTTGGGCCAGAGTCCGGAAAGGTGATGAGCCGGATCCGAGTCTGGAAAAGAGTCTGGAAACACACCGAAGGTGGGGCCCAAACATCACCTGTGCCAGATGCACCTGTAAATATTTGGATCTGGACCAAGTCCGGAATCATGTTGGGTTGAATCCAGAATGTTAGGCCAGAGTCCGGAAAGGTGATGGGCCGGATCCGAGTCTGGGAACACACCGAAGGTGGGGCCCAAACATATTTGTTACAGGTTGTGTGACATGAACTATGTCACGTTGATTATTCATGGGTGGATTGTGATAGTTATTATTATTAACTGGAACGATACCTCTATTAGCATTATAATTATTATTGTTATAATTATTATAATTACCCTGACCTTGTTCTTGACCTTATCCTTGTCGTGGTGGAGCTTGGTTATAATTGTTTGCTTGCCTAACATTTTGATTATTAAACCCTGGAGGTGTTACTTGTTGATTATTTCTCCAACTGATGTTGGGATGTTGTCTCCAAGGGGTGTTAGGAGTAGGATACATATTAATTGAGCAAACGTTATCTTGGTGTGATTGTTGTTATTCATAGGCGAGAGGACAATAGGAGTCGGGATGTTCAGGACTCAAACAGAAATTACATGGATTTGAGTTGACATTCATGACGGGGATAGACTTTTGTTGAACAGAAATAGCCTCTACCTTTTTAGTGAGAGATTCGATTAAATTTTTAAGTTCAAGATCGGGTTTCATCTCAAACATACCTGCGGCTTTAACTGTTGCAGAAGAACTAGCGGAACGGGAGATATCGTCACTAACGCCCCAATTATTATTACGCTTAGTTTGATCTTCTAAAAATTTATAAGCCTCTGAGGCTCCTTTACTTAGGAAACTACCCCCATTTATTATGTCAAGCACCTCTTTGTGGTGGTGTAACAGTCCCTTGAAAAAGGCACGAACTAACATGTCTTTTGCAAGGTTATGGTGTTGACACTTTATAAGAAGATCGGTGAAACGATTCCAAGCCTCTGAAAATGATTCAGGAGGATTCTGTCGAAAGAAATGAATCTTGGAAAGCATTTCATCGGTCTTCAGGGGTGGGTAAAAATGTTCCATAAATAGTTGAACAAGTTTGGCCCACAAGTCCACAGAATTAGGCACTTGGGCAGTTAACCAAGATGCCGCTTTATCGGCTAAAGTGAAGGGGAATACCCTCAGTTTAATTTGTTCAGTACCACCCGTAGGATGGTGGAATGTAGTAAGGACTTGGTTAATCCTACGCATGTCTTGATAAGGTTTTTTATGGTCTAACCCATGAAAAACGGATAACAAATTAAATATATTTGGGGGGATTTGGAAATCCCCCCATTGGGTCTGATAGAACGATGCAAGATTTTGGGCTATCGTTCAAGACTTTGTAAAAGTCAGAGAGAGAAGACTCTCTTTCTTCAGCCATTATTTCAGGTGTTGTGCGTGGTATATTAGCTAGAGGTGTAGTGAGTGGTATACTAGAAAGGCGTGTTTGTTGATGTTGTCGGTTGATTACGTTAAGCGTTTTTCTTTGGCCTGATCTTAATCTCATGCAAGGCTAAGACTAATCTTAACTAAACACGACAACACTCAAACAATCCTGATATGCTAGTATGAACCTCTAACAGGAGATGCGAGGTGTGGAAGAAAGAAGTAACTGAAAGCCTCCTTGCTTCGCTTATGAATAACGTCTTGTTTATGCGAGCTCAGTGTATATAACAAGTTAGAAACACTGAATAACTTGAAGAAATGGAAGTTTGAACTAACCTGCGGAAATCGGGTGTTTTCAGCTGAGGGCGCGGGTGGCGCTCCACTGAGGCGCATGCGCGCTCCGTACTGCACTGATGTCTAGTGATTTGGGCGCGGGTGGCGCTCCCATAAGGCGCAGGCGCGCTATGGAGAAATTTAACTTACAGTGATTTGGGCGCGGGCGCGCTCCGTGTAATCCTTAGAGGAAAATTTCAGTTCTGAAACGAACAACCACAGTTAGAATCAAACAAGGATGGGTGGGTTTAATCGGACTTAGGAAAGACTAATTATACTAACGAAATCAAATCTAAATGGAACTAAGATGGTAGCGGTGCCATTTGATAAACGTAAAATGAATAGTTTTACCTACGCATAAATGATAGAATTCAAATGCAAGTAAAACTAAAACTAAACTCTTGTCTAATTATTTATCAAAGATTTCTACTCTCGAATCTATCAAAATAGAGTTGGAGTAACAGATTCGTTCCACTCCTAGTTCTTTAGAATTAGTATTTCTTAAGTTTATCGGTCCATTCAAAGTCAATGAGAGATTTACGAATTTATACTACAATGCAAATTATACTAACAAGATATGAATTTATACGACTACGGAATACTAAATTGATACTAGATAAAGAATTAGGGGGGATTGATTCCACCTTAACTCAACTTAATTTACTAACGAAGATTCGTCGTAATCCGAATTGAACTGTTTTCGTATACAATTGGTTCTTCCTAATCCCTAGTTGTTCATGGTAATCTCTACCAACTAACATCTAGTATGTGAAACAATCAAACCCATTCTCATAGTGAACTAATCGTTTCTAGAATGGAATGGAAATTATGACTACTCTACGCAAACACAAATCAAGCTTCATCAAGGTTTCTTCAACCCCTTCTAATGGAGGTTTAGCCTATAATCATTATGCTATTATTTCCCAATGAAATTAAACAAGACATCATATAAAGATTGTAAATTTACTTATTTCAATTCAAATGGAAATCTAATTATGCAAGAATTGATTGAAACTAACAATGATAATAACTAAATCTAGGAATCGAAACTATATTATGAAGAACAAACTACTTTATTGATCTAATAATTAAATAACAATTGATTCAAATACTAAATTAAAACAAGGTATGAAAACTAATTAATGGAAAGAAAACTAGATCTAGAACTATGATCTAATGGCTACTTTATACCCTAAGCTAATTATTACTTAAGAGCTAAGTCTTGTGTGTTGAAATAGAGGAGACCAGATCCACATTTTCGTACATGGGCTGAGGAGCCATGTTTTGGGCCGGAAAATCGAGCCCAAAACCTAATTTCTTCAGTCCACATAGGTGTTTTCAGCTGGATTTGACTTCCATAGACTTTTCGTCCACTTCTGCTCCTCTAATTGGGTCAAGACTTTGACCATTGGAAAGCTGATTCCAAGACGGTCGTTTTGACATATGGTAGGCCCAATTCCGAGGTTTGAGCCCAAATATACGGTCTTCAGAAGTTCTGCTGACTTTTGTGTGATGTTTCTGCCCGCGTTGACTTTTGACTTTTCAGCCTTGACCGGGCTTTACAAAGGCCTTTTCTCCTTGAATCTTGGCCTTTAATCACATAACTTCTTAGCAACCAACCCTTGCTCCTTTATCTCACCAAAGTGACACATTTCTACACATAATTGACTTCAATGCCTGGAATACATAAAAACACGTAATCAGCATTAACTCTTATTTATTACTCGCATAATTGGTCTAAAAGTATTATTGTTAAGGGGTTAAAACTATAGTTTTTGGCTCTTATCAATACACACCTAAGCACTTACAAGCCAAATTCAATCTTGTCACTCTGTTTCCCTTAGCATACTCTGACTTTTCAATGACCACAACCACATTAACTTGTTTTCCTGTAGCGGTTGCCCAACCAATTGCCTCGCTACGTGTATAAAAGACCTAAACACATAAAAAACAACAACTATTATTAATACACTAATAAAATTACATTTAGAAAATTTAAAAAAAAAATGAAATCAATGCCTACTCCATCATACCTCTTCTGTAGTAAAAATTTCTGTTGTATCACTTAAAATCGGTTAACAATCCACGTCATTCGAGTTTGCAGAGGATCGGTTCTTGGATAGCGGCAAAGGATCCTACATATAGAATAAAATAAGAGTCTAAAACAATTTGTATAATGAGAGATTTCAAAGTCGCCAAAAAAATGAACTTCTCACTAAATTTAGTCCAAATGACCCAGTCATGTAGTTCCATAGAGGATCCAAACGACCCAACCATGTACTTCCTTAGAGGGTCCAAATGACCCAGCCATGTAGTTCCATATAGGGTCCAAACGACCCAACCATGTAGTTCCTTAGAGGGTCCAAATGACCCAGCCATGTAGTTCCATAGAGGGTCCAAACGACACCCAGAGGTGTCATTTGGGCTCGGGTTCTAAATGTTGTTGATTCTTTCATTCAAGTATTTTGCATTCATTCATTCAATCAAGTGTTTTGCATTCATTCTAATAAATGCTCTCTTGTAGATTCATTCATTAATTAATTCAATCAATCAAATGTTTTGTATTCATTCTAATCAAGTGTTACCTCATTATTTAGGTTTGCTTGTCTTTGTCGTTGATGATTTCTCGGCATGTCATTTGCTCGATCGTATCTTCTATTTCTTCAACTTCTTCACCTTCACCTTCAACATTTTGTGCCACTTCTTCACTTTCAACATTTCTTCTATTTTCTCCTTCTCTAATTTGTTGTTGCACCTCAAGCATTACCTCAAATGCTTCTTCTTCATCTTCGTGTTCCATTTAGGATTTTGATTATGTATTCTATGTAGAGCAACTTGAATATTCTATATAAGGAGTAAGGATTTTGATGAAAAAAGGAGTAAGGAGTAAATGAGAAACTTGAGTATTCTATATAGAGATATTTGAAATTTTGATATATTTGAAATAATTGAGTGAAATATGTTTGTAAACCCTAAATCCTAAACCCCAAACTAATTTATTATTCACAACTGAAAAAAAAATAGAAAATAACAAGTTTAGATATAAAACAAATTATTATTTTACATTTGGATAATTGAGTGAAATATGTTTGAAATTAAATTTTTTTTATGTTGGTACGAAATTTGTAAACCCTGAATCCTAAACCCTAAACCCCATACTAGTTTATGATTCACAATTTGAAAAAAAAATGGAAAATAATAAGTTTAGATATAAAACAAATTATTATTTCGAATAATTAAGTGAAATATGTTGGTACGAAATTTGTAAATCCTGAACCCCAAACCCCTAAACTAGTTTATGATTCACAATTTGAAAATAAAAAATAAAAAATAACAAGTTAGATATAAAACAAATTATTATTTCGAATAATTAAGTGAAATATGTTGGTACAAAATTTGTAAACCCTGAACCCTAAACCCCAAACCCCAAACCCCAAACTAGTTTATGATTTACAATTGAAAAAAAATATGAAAAATAACATGAAAATAAACAAGTTCAGATATAAAACAAATTATTATTTTAAATTTTGGCATGTTTGATTACATTATTTTAGATTTTGGCATATTTGATTACATGTTTTAACTTAGTTATATAACTATGTCATAACAGATAAAGAGTGCATAATGCATGTAATTGTGTTGGTGCAACTAATTGTGTTGTTTCTAACCCAATTTTTTAAATCGCATTTCAATTTTGTTAATTCAATTAGGATGTATTGATAATTAATCATTACTAATTCAATTTTGCAGATCATTGTTTAAATAAATTATTTTACAATTATGATCGATTAATGATTTTGTTTTATAAGAAAAGTGTTCGGTGTTTATGTATAAAAAAAGTGTAATTGGTGTTTATATAATCAATTTTTATTGGTTAATCGAGCTAATCATTGGTTAATCAGGAATTTCCTTGGTTAATCGGGATAATCAATTATTTTAGTCCAAACGACTCACACATGTTGCCCCATAATAGCCCCAAACGACTCAGTCATACCGCTTGCATGTGATACCAAACGATATGTTCAAGCCGTTTGAGTGTACACTCAAACGACATGGTGGTATCGTTTGAGTGTCGTTTGAGTGTATACTCAAACGACATTGAGGTATCGTTTGAGTGTATACTCAAATGACATGGTGAGACCGTTTGAGTGTACACTCAAACGACCCGGAGGTTTCGTTATGGCAAGACCGGTTGAATTGGTTGCTGTGCCTGGGCTTTGATGGCAAATTTGTAATATGGCAAACAATCCAATTTGATGAGTGACCAATTAAACTACCTTTAAAATAAGGCTAAATCTAGGGTGTATCGGTGCGCTGGATTTATGGCCACTCATTCTGCAAAATGGCAACCGGTAGAATAAGTTTTGCGAAAAGGAACAGTAAAAGGTACAAAGGTAAAGTAACATCTTGAAAAACTTTTTCATTCCTTTCGTCTCCTCACCAGTCCACCTCAATTTTCTCTCCTCTTTTCTCTGCCGCACTCTCGTTCTAATTATCTCTCTCGCTCTCACCTTAAAAAAAAAACATACTGGGCATCGCTCTCCAATTTTCTCTCTCGTTCTTACTAAAATTCAGTTCGCAGCTCCAATTTTTTCTTTGGTAGTGTACTTCGATAATCCTAAATTATCAGTATCAGGTTAGTTGATTTCTTCTCTCTGCTTATTTGGATTGTTTTGCATTAAAATGTTTGAATTACTTATTTATTTGTGAACTTATAATTGCATCAGTTTTTGATAAGACAAAAGTTTTGGATATGACAGTGTATGTCACAATGTGGTATATAGTTGGGTATTTAGGGTCTTTTTGTAGTATGTCACACTATATTAGCGCCATTTTGAGTTTAGTCACACGAAGTTCAAAATTTTGATTTTAGTCACACTCCGTCAACAATCAATTATGTCTCAAGTTGTTAGTCAACGTATTTGACTAGGTTTGACCATATATATATATATATATATATATATATATTTTTTTTAGAAATGAACCAATCCATCATCACTCACCACCATACTCGAAGACAATCTCAGTGGTCAACGTACGGTCAAATCTAGTCAAATACGTTGACTAACAACTTGAGACAAACTTGTTGATGAAGTGTGACTAAAATCAAAATTTTGAACTTCGTGTGACTTAACTCAAAATTGCGCTAATATAGTGTGACGTACTACAAAAAGACCCTATATACTTCAGTAAGTTAAAGTCAACTAACATATCATATCTAGGACAATATGCTTAAAATTGTGAAGTAGCACAGTATGACACTTAAGTGGAATAATACTCGTTTATGGGTGTTCCTTGATTATTTTGATTATGAGGGAAAATAATGGTAATCTTGATTGGTGCGGGCATGTGTCCAGCTTCTGCTGTCATTTGATTCCTAGATTCCAATAAGCACTCACCATCATCTCCTACTAGTTGGAGCCTATAACATTGGAGATTCTGGTACCATTAGTGGTGTGTGTCATTAACCTCTACTTGCTGATAAGGGATCTCTTTCTACTGTATTCAAATTGTGCATTTAAATTAGTAGTTTGGGGATTACTAATCTAATTAGGCGGAATGACTATTCATTACTTTCGTTGTAGCCTTTTTATATTACTCGATTGATAACAAGCAATTCATTCTCCTTGACCTTGATCCATTCCATATTATGTACTTCATGCGTGTGTTTATACAATTGAAATCCTTGGCAGCAGAAGACATGGAAGCCATTACCGAAGGTTTAAAAGGTACGGTATATTGATTGTCATTGTTAATTAATTGGATGCCTCTGAAAAGGATAGACCTGCGCTAGAAATGTTACCCAAGATATTCTGTCTTGGTTAGCTATTTATAAAAAGAATCTTTTGTCTTATCCTTTTTCTTTTGTACATTGGTAGAGAAACAACTCCATTGTATATTGATTTATTAGGGAATCCAAAGGTTGAACACCACCAAACCCTATTTTTTTGTTTCTCTTACACGTATAGAAATGACACCCCATTTATAAAAGGTAGGATTAGGATTTATTGCATGAATTGCTGAAAGTACACATCAATCAGGAAAATTGGCATAGTATATGACATTCACTTTTTTTTCTAGGAAAATTGGGGTAGGCTCCCCCTCCCCCCCCCCCCCCTTCAACGTGGCAATGATAGTACAACACGACACAATTTTGAATGAATGTGAAAGTCATTGGTGGTATTAGGTATAGTATTTAGTAAACTAGTGGGGTTAGGCATTAATTTGATTACTTGGTGGTGGATTGTTTGGTGTGGGATGATTTTTATTAGTTAAAAACGAAAAATCTAGCACATACAGAGTGTTATTATTTCTATTAATGTACTTGGTGTTGTCGGGGTTGGAGTGTAGAAAGTAAACTTGGCTATTTCTATTACACCTGATAAATATTCTCATTGCAGCTACATCTCATATAATACTCAAGTTTTGTAACCTTTTTTTTTTTTTGCTAAAAGGCAATTGATTAATAATAAAATAATAAGAGTTACATGGAAATGAAAAATAAATATAAAAGAGTAGCTAAGGAAAGGCAACCACAACAATGTGTATCTTTCCTAGTACAAAAGACTCTAGTTGAGAAATCTGAAATAGGTAGTATAGTGGTTCTCTAAATTCTTCATGAAAGGAGGTATGGAGTCCCACCACATACTTTCTCCTTGAAGAAGAGTAGCTCCATGCCACGCACAACTATCAGCTCCCAAGTTAGTCTCTCTCCATACAACTTCATCTTTCATCCTTCGCCACATCTGCTTGAATCTCCAATGCACAGTATTATTCTAGAAAGCTTTAACCACCGAGGAGGAATCACATTCCACCCATATATATCTCCAACCAAGTTCCAAAGCTTTTTTTATGGCTTGCACAATTGCCATGGTTTTAGCCAAGTAGTTAGTCGATATGCCCATTCCACCTGCTACTGCACCCAGAAAAGCCCCCTTATAATTTCTGAGGACCAAACCCCATCCCGACCTCCCTGGATTTCCCCTCGAGCATCCATCAGTGTTAATCTTAAGAATTCCCAGAGGAGGTAAGAGCCAATAACATTCAAAGATTTTAGGGGATTTGCGGAGTTAGTGTTGAAGATTAAAGCATTTCAGTACCTTGAGATCGTGTACTGAATTCTCCATGTGACCTGATGATTTGTGGTGGGCTCTTATTGTTGCTCTCCTGATAAAAAATGCCACTTGCTTGAAGCTTGACTCCTTAGCATCATACATCACCTTGTTCCTATTCTTCCAAAGGCTTACTATGGCTGTCAAAGAGCATGCTTTCCATATGTCCAAAATCAGTGAACTGTAGTGCTTACCCTGTTGTTGCACATCATTAAAAGATTCCAGCTCATTCGGAATGTTGAAGATTTCCCTTGCGTACTTCCATACTCTTTTAGCGAAAGAGCATTGAAATAGGACATGAGCCAGAGATTCTGCTTTGTTTAGACAGAGGCAACATCGTGAGACGAGCTGAATTTTCCTTCGTTGTAGCTGATCATCAGTTCGAGATGCCCCATGTGCAAGCTTCCATGCGATTCCTTGTGTTTTGGGTATGACTTTACTATTCCAAATGAGTCGACACCATGGTGGTTTGGCAACTTTTTTCCTAATTGCTTCATGTGACGCTGACACTGAGAATTGCCCTATGGTAGAAGCTATCCAGATTTTGGCATCTTCTTTAGAGCTATCCGGCTGTGGTTTTGAAGAAATATCGATTCCAAGCTGTTGTAGTACTTGGATCATTTCAGTAGAGAACTGCCATCGATCATCTTGAATATATTCACATAGTCTGGATTAGAATTTCATGATGTCCTTTCTTTCCTCTTGGAAATATTCACAAATTGGCTTCTGCATTAACCAACTGCCTCCAAACATTAATAGATTCTCCATTACCCACTACCCATCCATGTAGAGGACCCATTTCGGTAAGAGCCCATTTGATTCCTTTCCAGACTGTTGAGGTTTTGTAGTTAGACCACCCACCAGCTCTGTTTATATATTTACCTCTCATGAACATTGACCAATCCCCTTCCTCTGTGAGCAAGCACCAGGCTTATTTCATAAGCATAGAGAGGTTAATATTTTTGAGTCGCCTAATCCCTAAGCCTCCTTCTTCAATTGGTTTGCATGATTTCTCCCAAGAAACTGTGATTGTCTTCCTTTCCGCTGGATTGCCACTCCATATAAAGTTCCGGATAATGGTTTCATATTCTTTTATCACTGAGATTGGCCATTTGTAAATGGCCATGTTGTGAACAGGGATACTGTTGAGAACCTGTCTTGCTAGCACCACCCTTCCTTGGAATGATATCATCTTCCCAGCCCACCCTGAGGCTCTTTTCTTGATTTTATCAATCAAAGGAGTTAGAGCCGCCTTGGTTACTTTCCGCTGATGAGAGGTACCCCAAGATATTTTTCTGGTAGGGTACCTTCATTGATGTTCAAAATCCCGCTGATTAGGGTCTTTCTTCTATTGTTCATAGGACTGAGAAAGATCTTGCATTTGTCCTTGTTGACGAGCTGCCCAGAGGAATCCTGATACCTATTCAAAATCTTAACCAAATTCTTGATGCATCTTAAGTGAGCATTGCTGAAAAGGAACACATCATCCGCAAACATAAGATGCGAAGGGTTACAATATTTCGCATTCACTACCATTAGAAGAATTATCTTCTCATGGACCAGTTGGCTGATATTTCTGCTCAAACAGTCCTTCGCTAGAGCAAATAACATGGGAGAGAGGGTGTCACCCTGCTTAAGACCTCGTTGTGCTGTAAAGTGACCTTGGGGGCCTCCATTGAGCATGATAGATAAAGAATTGGTTGCAAATGCACCTTTAAGCCATTGTATCCATGTCTCACAGAATCCCAATTGCTGGAGTACTGCCCATAAGAATTCCCAATCCATTGTGTCAAAGGCCTGAGAGATATCAATCTTTATGGCTATGCTTCCTCCATGTCTGGGAGTTCGCAGCTCATTGATTAACTCCGAGGCTAAATTAATGGCCTGCTGTAAGTTTCTATTCGGGATGAATCCATACTGCTCCTTGCTGATAATCCGTTTAGCCAATGGACTTAATCTAGAAGCAAGAATCTTAGTGATCACCTTGTAGACAAAATTAGAAAGGCATATAGGTCTATATTTATTCACCTGATTTGCATTTCTTTCCTTTGGAATTAAAACTATGAAGTTAGAATTAAAACCAAAGGGCAAACTAGACCGCCTGAAAAAATAGTTTATCGCCCTTACTAGATCATGTTCCACTATGTCCCAACTGTGATGGAAGAAAAACCTAGTGAAGTCGTCTGGCCCTGGAGAACTATCCGCATTAAGATGAAAAACTGCTGCTTTGATTTCTTGAGTTGTTGGTAGTGCTGACAGAACTACATTGTCTTCTTCAGAGATGAGTTGAGGCATTGTGTGAATAAAGTCCCAGTCGATGTCATGCTCAACTTTTTTGAATTTCTCCGAATAGTGCTTGACCAAGAATTCTCCAATCTCTTTTTGAGAGTCCATAGTAATCCCTTCATTATTCTTCATTTCAGTGATCACTGATTTACTTCTTTTGAGATTGGTTTGGGCATGAAAGAATTTGGTACTTCTATCATAATCATTATCCCATTTTGATCTCAATTTCTGCCTCCAAAATCGTTGTTCTTGCTCCAGCTGCCCCTCCACTTTGTTTTCTTGATCTAGCATTTGCATAGTGAAACCCTCGAACATGTTTCCTTGATCAAATTGTTCTTGCATCTGTTCTAGTATCCGTGATTCCTCTTCCACCTTAGCTTTGATGTTTCCATAGACTTCTCTGTTCCATCTCTTCAGAACCCCTTTCAGCCTCTTCAACTTTTGGGTTAGAACAAAAATCGAGTGTCCTAGGATAGGAGCTTCCCAACTCTGTTGTACCACCTCTCTGAAGGAAGGATGAGAGCACCACATATTAAAGAATTTGAATGGTATGTTCTTGGGTCTCGGAATATCTATGTTGCCACACTAAAGGAGAATGATCCGAACATACTCTATTGCAAACTTTGTAGTTCCATCTTGGGAAGTTGGAACTCCATAGAGCATTACAAAACATTCTATCCAGCTTTCCCACAATTTTAAATCTCCCCACCTGCTTATTCCACCATGTGTGGTGAAATCCATTGCAAGGGACTTCCATAAGATGGGCAATACTAACACATTCTCGAAAGTCATTCAATGTCGCTGCTGATGGTCTGTTACCCCTTGCTTTTTCAAAGTAACTCAAGTAAGCATTAAAGTCCCCCATTAAGAGCCATGGGATATTGGCATTACTGATGTGCTGTAGTTATGTCCATAGCTGTCTCCTCTGTATATAGATACAATGGGCATGGATTATTGTGATAATAGCACCCTCTACCTCCACTGTGAGTTGTTGCTGTGAGCAGTGCAGAAGATTAGGAGGAGTGATAGATTCCTTCCAAAACAGCCATAGATTAGGAACCTGACTGTGTCCTGAGTTATGATGAAAAGTTGTACTCAGACCTTGTGATTGGAGAAAAGACATAGACATATCTTGAGGATTGATCTTCAGTTCAGCTATGCCCAAAATATCTAGTTCCCATTTATTGATTAACTTCGATAATCGATTTTGCGATTTATCATTTCCTATACCTCTAATATTCCAAAAGATGCACCTCATCGCGAATATTGGAGTTTTATTGGCTAAAAAGGTTTAACACCTTTAGTTCACCCTCTTTCTAGTCCTTGACCTTGATCTGGACCTGGTGGAGGGGGGAGTCAGTTGTTGAAGCTGCCACTATGGTTTCAAACCACTGTTGGTATTATGTCCTTGTCCTTCCCGAGTAGCTGACATTGGATTTTCTTCATTTTGACCTTGTTCCTCTAGCTTCCCTTCCTCTATCGAATCTGCCCATCGGGAAGGTGCTGAGATTTCTGGGTCTGGAGGTCTCTCTTCCTCATGAGTGTTCAAGACCCCTATATATTTCAGAATTTTTTCCGCTTCTGAGTTTGCAAGTTTCTTCCCCGGAGAGACTTCCAGAGCCAAAATGCTTAAGCTGCTACTGATGGCTGCGGGACTCATAACATCACTTGTCTCTACTTCAATCTTAGCCAAGCTTTTCTCAGTAGATATATCTTTCACTTGAGAGGGTGAACTTCAGCGTGTGATAGTGAGGTTGTGTACCGCACTATTAATCTTTGTGTTTTTCTCCAATGGCATGTTATTCTCCTCCCTTACTGATGCTGCACTTATCTCCTGGACCAGCGAATGAGTACTCTGATCCTTTTCTGCTGCCTGAGCAGTTTCCCCTTCTTTTCTTGTCTTGCCATTTGATTCCCAATCTTTCTCTGTACCATGCTCCTGCTCCTCAATGTTAAGATCTTCCTCAACCTCTAGATTCTCAAATCTATTATGAGTTAGAGCTTCCACCAAATGCTCAGAGGGTTTTGGCCTCCATATTTTCTCCCCCTGTTTGCTAGTTTCTGCTTGGTTCTATTTCCAGCCTCTTTTCCTTCTTGGGTTCTCTCCGGGAGGTTCATCAATAGGTGTTAGGTCAATCATGACTTCCTTATCTTTGTTTTCTTTCCCTCTAGTAGTTTGCATATCTCCTTTGAGTTTCCTACATTTTGTAACTAGATGCCCGACAATCTTACAGTGTGTACACATCTTTGGCAGCTTCCCTATCTCCACAGATTGCCAAAATTTCACCGTCTTGGTTTTGACATATATCTGATCAGGTATGGGTGCTGATAAATCCACATCCACTAGAATTTTTACATAATACCCGTATTCCCGGTTAAGCATTTTCTCATCAATCTGCATTGGATACCCTATCCCTCATGCAATGGACGTAAGGGTTTCTAGTTCCCAAAATTCTTGTCCAAGTCCTGGAAATCAAAACCAAACTAGAGCATGAGACTATTTCTGGCTATCCAAACAAAAGTTCGGTGTCCACTGACTTATTCTCATGGGACTTTTGTCAAAGTCCCAAGCTCCTTTCGCCCACACCCTATTTAGATCCTCAGCATTGGAAAATCGTAGAAACAAATATCCTTTGCCAATGGGAGTTATAAGCCACTCCCCAGAAAGCTGCCAAATTTTCCTTGCAATCTAACGCACTTTTTCAATTGATATTTTCTGCAGATCAATTCGACCCACCAGACAGAATTTGCAGTAGAGCAAACCTTTCTCATATGCTTTCTCTAGGATTGTAATAGCTGGATAGTCCCCCATCTTCTCTGAGATTGGAAGCTCATGAACTTCCATCTGTTGGTGTGTGGGCTGACGTGCTGCTTCAGCGTAAGAAATTTTCCTGATGTTGCTTTGTGTCGCAGTTTTGTTTGTAGAATTTAGATCCTTTCCAATAGTCGTCCCCTGATCAGATTGTGAAGGAGCTTGACATTTTCTGTTACCATTGAACGGACCCTCAAATTCATAAAGATTCATTCTTTGGTGTTTCTTTTTGGAACTCAATACTGTTGGCAGTAGAGGATTTTACCCAAAAAGGAACATAACATAGAGAATGGAGAAAGAGATAATAACTCCTATTCCGAACTCAACACTATTCTCAGTGGAGGATTTGACGGGAAGAGGAGAATTCATTATGCTTTTCAGAACTTACACTGTAAGTCAGTGAAGGATTTTGCCCGAAAAGGAAGGAATAAGAGAGTTGAGAAGATAAGATGTTTTTCGCCTGTCTTGTTTTAACTATAAGCGGCAAAAAATTTGAGCACTGGATCATAAAAGTAACTTAAGTTATCTCACATACATTCGCCCACCCTTTGGTCCCCATCAAACAATTAACAAATACTTCGATCTACATCTATCTCATCAAGTTTTGTAACCTCATTGTAGCCAACAATAATAGTTTCTAAATGCAAAGGTTAGACATTTGATTGGTAGGTTTGTATTTGTGAAGTTTGTGTAGGCTACTATGAGTCTTTGATTGTTTGAGCATGTATCTCTAGGTGAACTAGTTTGGGTTCCCCATTATTGGATGAGGCAAGTGCATGTTAAGTGGTTTGACATACCTACATATATCTTCAAGATGAGTGCATGTGATCATGTGTTACTACTTATAATTAGTATTGTGGTTAAATATAATCTTTGAGTCATTGTTTTTTTTTTAGGTGGTAAATGCATAATGATTTCCTGGTCTTGGAAGCTCATAAGATGCACTTCGTAGAACCATTCTCTCTCAATTGGTTGTGTTGCGTAGTGAATACAAAGATCTTACGCCTCAGGTATGCTTTACAGTTTTACTATAAGTTCAAGTTTGTCCACATTGAATTCATTTATTTATTTTTCACCTTGTTTAGGTAGAACCCAAACCCAACCTCTTTAGATGGAATCATTTAGGTCATAACTTGTTCTTCTGCTTGCATGTTATGTTGTATACCAAAAGCACGTATGCTTGCATGTTAAATGTAGCGAAAAAAATATAAGCACCCCATAATTATTGGTAATGGAGAATGGCGATTGTTGTATAATTTATACACTAGTTGGCCCACTTCTCCTAATTATCTACTCATTTTTTACACTAATCTTACATATAAATAGATTCATTGATTTAGATGTAGTTCAATATCGGTGGTGTGAAATAGGTATAGCAAAACATTTGTCGTGTGGTATTTTAGCTAATTTGGATCCATGTCTTGTAACTTCTTTCCTTCCCATCTAGAACCTTACCACTCGATCATCTAGATTTAGTCAAGGCCCATATCACTAGACTAAATCACTTCCAAGTATAAGCTAGACTAGGACTAGCTCGATCGAATTGAATAATTGTTGTAGTAGTTATGAGGTTCATTGACTTGAGTGATTTCTAGAAATTTGACCATGCAAGTCTTGCTTTACTTTGTGTAAAATTTTACAAGTTTTTAAGTAATGATAGTTGAAGGTGTTAAACCATGTTTCGGGTTGGCTAAGACCTTGGGAAAACTAACAATACCGAATTTAGTCATTGCTTATAAACTAGTAATATTAGTTTTACTACGAATTTAGTCATTGTATGTACACTAGTAATAGTAGTAGTTTTACTTCTAACTATTTCTTGTTGACTGTATCGAGGGTTATGCTTCTTCTTTTGTCTTGCAAATCCTTGGGAAAGCTCTTGTAGTTCTTTTGAATAGTACATGGATATATATAGACATAAGCTGAAATTCAAGCTAGGTATAGTCTCTTTGAGATCCTTATGGTTGACTAGTAGCTAGATATAGTCTCTTGGAGTGTTTGTAGTTGCCAAAGCCTTATTTTCAAATTGTATCCTATTAAGGTATGCTCTCATAGGCTAGGTATAGTCTTTTTGAGATCCTTACTGTTGACTAGTAACTAGGTATAGTCTCTTGGAGTGTTTGTAGTTGCCAAAGCCTTATTTTCAAATTGTATCCAATTAAGGTATGCTCTCATAGGTATTTTAAGATTTAAACATATCTTGTAATGTCGTTGTTTGTGTTGATTGAGAATTCGATATAATAGGAGGTTCGAAACTATTTGTGGTGAAGTTTGTGGGTGGCCATGGATTTTGAATTTTAGTTCCCAAGTATTTCTTTGTTACCATCCTCGACCATTTGTGGTGCTTCACTATTTAAGCTGCGACAAGATCATGATGCTTGCTAAAATCAAAACTATGTTAGTATGGTTGAGTTTGTCGCTAGTGAAATAACTGGCCTGGTCTTTTATTTCTCATCTTGTGTTTGCATTAACTTGAATTTTATTAGTGTTTTAAGAATGTGCTAGGCTCATCAAGAATTTTAAGCTTTCATATATTTGCTACACTTTTGCATTTAAAATTGGTATTTGCATATATTCGTATAATATTAGTATGAATGTCCTTTAAAGTTCTTTTAATGACTTAGATTTTCTAGAGCATGAAGTTTTTCTACACTTTTTACTGCACTAATCTCTCTTTTTTAATCTGTTAATTCCAGGACTACCTTGAGTAAGATGATACATAAACGATGAAGTCGCTTAATGCAGATCTTTTACCTTCACATTTCACATAATAATTAGTTAAATGTGTGGGGCAATGCGTTTGTATATGCTTTAAATGAAGAAGAAATAAAATGTATCTATTTGAATCGTGATTTATGAATAGATTTTGGTATGTGATTCGATATACTATGTTTTTGGTATCGTCTACATTAAGATTGGAACATATTGCACTTTATGTATAGCCTTTAGTGCAGTTTCTATATGTAATAACGTGTTCTAGGTGAATATTGTTATCTTCTTTTACATAATGTATGGAAAACTCTTATGGTTTTTCTTATGGTTTCCTTGCTTTTGTTGGATTGATTGGATTTGGTTGAAAGTGCATTATGACAGGTTTCACATTATTAAAAACGTTAAAAATACAAAGAAGGATATGTCAAAATATCAAAAGAAATTATTTGTGTTGAGATATTGTAGTATTCGTTTTAATATGATTTGTGTCGAGATACTTTTTAATTAGGGTTTCTCTCGTTCAATGAGAATTCTCTACTTTCCACTGATTTTTCCTTCCTTGTAAAAATCTCGTCCAATTATAACCAGCATGAAATTGAGTTAACAAAATTTTTTTTTTTTTGCACACAAGTAATACTTGAGTTAACAAGTGAATAGGTCGAGAAATCAATGAACTAGCATTATCATATGTTCTTATAATTAAGGTGTCTAATTGAAGATTCACCGAGTAATATTCCCTTAAACACTCGGGTATGAAAAATGTAAGTACATATATTTACAAAGATTACAAATTAATCCTCCAAAGATTCTTGGGTACGTAGGCAACCATCTTCTTGGTTCAGTCTCATCTCTCCTAACTTTCAATCTTCTTATGTTCCTTAGTGCTTTCTTCATCATATTGCTCTCGCTGTGTTGAAGTAGATTGTTGCCGAAACAATATCCAGTCTTTATGGGAGAGTGGAATCAAGCTAATGTAGTTCTGGGTCTCCTTTTATAAGTGAGCTATGAGCTAAGATCGTGCTGCCATAAATGTAAGGCAATAAAGTGTTGTCATATATGAAATGTATTTAAATTCAATGATTACTATATATCTATAACAGTTGCATGAGATCTAGAAGACCGTTGTGTCAAATGTGGAATGTTTGGTGCTGGATCCTATAATGATTATCTTCATTTATTTGATGAGAATTGTACATTATAGATGGTTTGAATAAGTGATAAGCACCCAAAACTGTAATACTAAACCCCATAAAGACATAGCATTTTGGTTAATTATGTGTTTAATAATCATGAAATAATTATATTTTCGTACTTTTGCTGGTTTTCGCAGTTAATGTGAATATGTTGATAAAACTTGCATCAACGTACGGGAATACTGTGCATACTTGAAGTTTTCCCACTCAGCCCCAGTGAAGCCCAACAAAGCTGCCTAGAGCCGAAAATTCCAAAGGGACAAAACCAGTGCAGAACAGGAGTACGTGTAAAGAAGCAGCAAACTTCTGAAGCCTCACATCTTTCAAACCTGGACTCCGATTTCAGCAAGTGAACTGCCAGAACGACCAGGGCGGCGAGTTCTACACAAAGACATAAAGTTGTACGTAAAAATGCCAAAATCCGGGTCGCCACTAGACACAACACGTGGATCCACTTTGCGGGCCCACAAAAAATGATGAGTCATCATGTATAGACAAGTGGCAAGTTATGGGCACTCTTGGACACCTTGCAAAATAAGATAAGACAAGAAATTAAATGCATGACTAGATTGTTGATTAGAAAATGTGTGAAAAAAGTTTGTATGTTTTGAAAAGAAAAAGGCAAACTTTGTGAAAAATAAAGTTTGGATGTTTTGAAAAGGAAAAGACAAACTTATAATAAATGAGGGAAGGCTTCACGTGAAGGAGGGGGATATATATTTTCGGGATGTTGGAGGAAGAAGGGGGATCTTCTTGCATTCCATTTTGTTGTTTACATTTCATGCATAGTATTTTCTCATTTTGAAACTTTTGTATTAGGTTGGTACAGGAAGTCTTGAACTTCTAATAAAATCTATTTTCTTCAAGTTAAATTTCCAGTTCTTCCTTTGCTTCTTTTCAGTTTTCATTTCATACATGCAAGACATAAAATCCATCCAAGGACCATAAGCTAAAACCTTCCTAAGGGAGGGTTAATGATGCTCATGTGAAGATCAGACTGTGGTGAATAGTCCAGAATCACTACTTAGGAAAATAGGTTTTGATTATACATCCGGTCCTAAAATGACTGAGTAGGACCAAGTTTGGAGTGCTGATACTCCAGACCAGTCTCGTGCGAGACCCAATTAACACTAGGTCAAGTCTCGTGCAAGACCCTATGGTAGCCGTTAGCCCTCTAGTTTGCCCAGCTGGTATATAATTAAACCAGGAGTTGAAGTGATATTCCAGAGATTGAATGTTTTTTTTTTAAAGTAAGCTAGGATTAGGCAGACCCCCACCTGTATTAATTTCAAAGTCGCTCATACAATTTTCCATGTGCATCATCCTCTATGAGACTATAAAGTTCTTGACATAAAGGGGGACCATGAAAAGTACAACTATTACAATTACAGATGGAATGTTAATTCAACTTTTCATGCTAGTGAGATGAACTCAAAGATGAGTGCATCTTACTAGGGATCGATACTCGACGCCATTTCATGTTTGTTTATGAATTCGAGATGGATTAGAGCTGTAGTGATAAGGTACTCTAACAAATTGTAATTGACCTTGCATGATTATGATTAACCTTCTTCCTGTATCTCTCTCTCTCTATTTAGTTTACTAAGAAATCAATCTTTGTAATTTTACGTTAACTTGTATTCCAAGTTTTAACTGAGCAACATAAGAAATAACCTAAAATCCTACTCACTAAATCCCTTGAAGCTGTAATTTCAGCTGTGAACTTTGCCTACCCTTACTCGATCTATGTTACCAATCCACGTGAGTAAGGTAACTTGACTAGTCAGACAATTTACGGACTTTGCACTCAAAAGAACAAACCTATAAAAACACTGACTATCAATGACATAGAATGACGAGTTAGGAGACGGAGTAAGATGTAAAACGCCATGTAATAATTCGTCATGAGTATGTAGAGCATAGTTAAATAATTGACTGAAAAAGTAGCCAACCCCTTTTTGGCAACCACAGTGTCCAATCCAAGTTTAGTTTCTCACCATGAAGTGATCAAACGTTAGCTTTTACTTGTGAAGATTATAACATGTTATTGGTATAAACCGATTGATCGTATTCTTCATTCTTAGCAATATGTTATTGTGTTGTGCTCATTCCGACATAGTTATTGGCGGGGTCTCCTACTTATAAATGATTGGTGAGATTTTTTTTTCAACAAATAAGTTAGGGTTAGGCAGACCCCCACCTGTATTAATACTCAAAATTTCCTTAAGTACATTTGGCCACTTGCATTCTCATTTACAAAGGGTCTTGTATTGGGCACTGATAAACGTAAAATGGTAATTTTACGTACAAATAAGCGATTAAACTCAACACAAGTAAAACTAAAACTTAACTCGTGTGTGTTATTATCAAAGTTATTTTACTCTCGAATCTATCGAAATAGAGTTGGAGTAAAAGATTCGTTCCACTCCTAGTTCGTTAGTATTCAATATTTTCTAAGATTATCCATCCTATCCAAAGTTAATGAGAGTTTTACGAAGTTATACTACGATGGAAATTATACTAACAAGATACGATAAATTAACAAATAATACTAAGGTTTGAATCTAGATAAAGAATTAGGAGAATTTGATTCCAACTTAATAAACTAGTATAGATTGTTGTAATCCAATTCTTACGTTCTTACGATAAGAATTGGTCGTTCTAATCCTTAATCAATCATGGCAATCTCTACCAAATAATGATTAGCATGTAAGGAAGTCCAATCCATTCTCATGGCGAATCAACTACCTTCTAGAGTGGAATAGACTCTTACAACTAGTTCTACACTACAGAATCAAGTTTTCATCAAGGCTTTATCAAACCCCTCTAATGGAGGTTTAGCCTTGATTTATCAAACTATCATTTCCAATTGAATTTAAACAAGACATCATATAAAGATTGTAAATTTACTAATTTGATCTAATCAATAATTCAAATCTAAATTAACAACTAAGAAATGATTAACAACTAAGAATCGAAATTAGATCTAAGTAATTTTAAATAACAAAAACTTAAATTATGAAGAACTCACTACTTTTATTAATCTAATGAAGGAATAATAATGATTCAATAATCTAAATTAAAACAAGGTATAAAAACTAATTAATGGATTCTAAAAACTATATCTAGCATTATCTCTAATGGCTACTTGCTACCTAAACTAAGTATTTCTTAAGAGCTAAGTCTTATGTGTGGAAATGGAGGAGGCCAGATCCACATTTTCGTGCATGGGCTGAGGATCCATGTTTTGGGCCGGAAAATCGAGCCCAAAGCCCAATTTCTTCAGTCCACAGGGCCCTTTTCAGCTAGCTTTGGCCTCAACAGAATTTACATCCACTTTTGCTCCTCTGATTGGGTCAAGGTTTGGACTATTGGAAAGCTCTTTCCAAGCCGGTCGTTTTGACATAAGGTACGCCCAATTCTGAGGCCTGAGTCCAAAGATACGGTCTTCGGAAGTTCTACTGACTTTTATGTGCTGTTTCTGCCCGCGTTGACTTTGACTTTTCAGCTTTTGACCGGGCTTTACAAAGGCTTTTTCTCCTTGAATCTTGGCCTTTAATCACAGAATTTCTTAGCAACCAACCCTTGCTCCTTTATCTCACCAAAGTGACACATTTCTGCACATAATTGACTTCAATGCCTGAAATACATAAAAATACGTAATCAGCATTAACTCTTATTTAGTACTCGCATAATTAGTCTAAAAGTATCATTGTTAAGGGGTTAAAACTACAGTTTTGGGCTCTTATCAGGCACTCATCAAATTACATTGGGTAACCCCCGAAAAAAATAGAAATATTACAAGTTTGCCATTTTCTAAAATAAAATGTTTTATATTGGGCCCAAGCCCAACAACAAGTCCAACTGGTCAAATGGTCATTGAAACTATGGGATCATTTGAGTGTACACTCGGACGGTCTGACCATGTCGTTTGAGTGTACACTCAAGCGGTCTACGCGTGTTGTTTGAGATAAAGCTCTCGGGTTTTTAGCTAGAAGATATGGCGGGGTCGTTTGGGTAGTCTCGGGGACGACATGAATAGGTCGTTTGGAGACTCTCTTGGGCAACATGGCTAGGTCGTTTGGACTAAAAAAATTGAGAAGTTCATTTTGTTTTTTGGTCATTTTCATATCCCTGATTAAACGATCAATTCCAAACAAAAATTTCACTTTTCATATACATAAACACCAAACACAAACTATACATCAAATTTCAAACAAAACCAAACACAAATTCCAATTTTCAATTGCATCATTCAAAATGATCCTTCCATGAACAATTCAGATAACTCAAAATCTTGTATTTAACTCATACAACTAATGTACTAAGAATATTAAAAAAAAAAAGCAAAGACATTCAAACGACCTCTTGGGGTATATACAAAACGACCTCACAAAGTCGTTTGGGGCACCTTGAAAACAACCTCACTGGGTCGTTTGGGGCTTTTTCAAATAATAATTGCCTTGGTTTCTTCCAACACTCGAATTTCTTCCATTAGACAATAATCTGACAAATTAGTCATATGTCATAGCCCTGACCCCATCACCAAAACATCAGGATAACGACGCGCTTCAATTCTACCAAAAAATCAGTTAAGTTTGTAACATAAGGTGCGCGCCCAAATAAAATCCAATTTCAACATAAGGTGGGCGCTCAAGCACGTTAGCCTTGCAACATGAGCCGAGACTGACCAAATTGTGATTAGTTTAAGAGAGAACCGAATATACGGAACATATAGAAGCTTGACTGCCTATGCCTCAAATACCATCCCTACTTGTAGACCAGCTAAGCTTAACCGAATAAACATGGGGAATGCTTGATGGATCTGGACAGATTCCAAAAAAAAAAATTGGAAAGAAACGGCTGGAGACGATGAAGGTAACTGGTTCGACTTGTTATTTTCTGGTTTCTTTTTTTAGTTGGGGGGTGTATTGGGCTTCTTGGTGGGCTTGGGTTGGAGGCTGCCCAATCGAATTTGATGAGTGCCCTATTAAATTACCTTTACAAAACCTTGTGTTACCTGGTCTAATAGAGGCCCAAAATGAATAGTAGAACAGTTATTTTCCTGGTTAAGACCGGCTAAGTAGTCTGCCACTCTATTAGCTTCTCGGAATACATGTGAGAAGGAAATAAATTTGAACTTTTGCCTCCTTAATTCAATTGATGCGATCACATCCAAGCAATACCACTGTGGCGTTACCTTGTTTATGGTGTTTATGGCTCTCAAAGAATTAGATTCTACCTTAACTTCCTTATACCTTTCTTGTATACATCTGCTTAGACATACCTCTATTGCCTTTAGTTCCTAGAATATCACAAACTTAATCCCACCACTTCCACTGAAGCAAGCAATAACTCGTCCTTCTTTGTTCCTCATCACTCCTCCATGTCCTGGACCTTTACTGTTTAACGCTCCATCCGTATTTGCTTTGACTCTGTCTTCGATTGGAGGATTCCATGAGCACTCGGTGAATCTATGTTGCTTTAGCTGAACATGTATTTTGAGTCTCTTCATCAGGTCGATCTCTAGAAGTGTTTGTGTCCCTGATGTCAGGATTCAGTACCTGCAAATTATTTTTGATATCGCGCATCATTTTCCTGAATACTGTTATTGCTGGTTTAGAAGTCTGCTGAAATCTTCGAGCTTTCCTCTCTTTCCATATGTTGTCCACTGCCACACAGATGAATACCTTGTAGATTTCTCCCACATCTTGAGCTTTGCATAGTCTCATGGGAGAAGGCCATTCTCTGTTTGCATTCCTATCGTTGATTGGTGAGATTGTCAGTTACTGTGATTTGAGAATGTTATTATCTATTTGAAAATTTGGTTAAAGGAAGACAATTACATGTCTGTAGAAGGTGATCACAAACACATATATATTCTGCCCAAAGTTATTTTTATTCTTATGAATTCCAAAATGAGCGGTTACATATCCAAACAATGCAATCATAACATACTCGCAGGTGCCAACTAGCAAAGTTGGTAAAACCTTTAGGTGATGATACCAGAGCACTGGGGATTGAACCCTGATAGCATCAAAGAGTTACTGGTCTCATTTAAAACAGGCTAGACAATAAAAATAATGCCATATTCATTGACGGGTTCTTATTTGCATATATAATGTTTAATGGTAATCAAAACGTGATCAACATCTAGGTTTACATGCATGCTAGATAACCGAAGCCATAATGGAATTATGGATGGACACTTGAAAAACAATTTTCCTATAACAAGCACGAGACTACGAGATGATGAGATTATTGAGATTTTATCAAACCGTCGAATGGGTTGGAAATTGAAATTTCGCCCACAGTATGCATGAAAAAAATTGAGCTATCTCGAGCTAGTTCCCGCTCTATTATTAGCTAAAAATTTAAGTCATCCCGCTAGATATCAAAGAGGGGGAACCCAAACTTTATACCCGCTTAACTCAAAATTTCAATAGATTTGACTTTTGAGAAAGGAAAAACCTCAAACCCTATTCTTCTTGCACAAAATAGAAATAGAGAGAGAAAATGTCTTGAACAATTCTTGGTTTCGACTCTCGTTTCTTCACTGAAGCTGCTTATTTTTCTTCTCATTCAGGTAATCAATCACTCCATCCTTTTAACCGGAAAAAAAAAATCCTTCATTCAGTTTCTTTTTCGATCCATTCGATATCCACTGTTTTTATTTTGATTTTTTTCTTTATCAGTTCTTCACTTCAATTTTTATTATGGTTTTTATCTCTATCATTTTAACATGTATTTTCATCTATTTAAAAAAAATAAAAATAAAGGAAATTGCTTTCTTCATTTTAGAAAAGATGTCTTTTTTTTCTTAATTATTATTGTCATCTGCGTTGAATATGTGAGATGTGAAAAAAGAGTAGTACTTGAGCTTAATGGGTTAATGTTTGCGTTTGTTAACAAAATGTTTCTTAACATCATTAGCTGGATAAAACTATGGATTGATTGGGTTTTTATTGTGTGGAATTGTAGGGTAAGTATTAAACCTGGAATTTGCCAATCCTTGAGCTTCTTCTCGATCATATTGACTTCGAATCAGCCAAAAATGGACAGAATCATCGGCTAAGAAGTTCAAGGGTGTTTTGATTGAAAGGAAGAGAAGTGGTCCAAGTTTGGTTGAGTCAACTGTGAGAAGTGTTGTTGGTTTCACAATAGCTGCTGCAGCTACAGTTGTAATTTCACTTTGTTGTGATTATCCAGCTCTTGTTCGTTCATGGATCCAATTGAAGCAGAGATTGATCCGATGGATCCTTCTCTTTCAAGAGTTTACTGTCGAAATCAGAGATAAAAAAGGTTGTGAGAATATTTTTGCCGACCATTTATCAAGCCTAGTCGGTAACTCAGTAATGTTGATAGTGATTCCGACCCCATTTATGATTCCTTCTCTGATGAACACTTGTACTCAGTCTTTTCCTCTCCTTGGTACGCTGATATAGTGAACTACCTTGTTACCGAGGAAGTCCCTTCCTCTTCCCTTCTTCTTGGTCTCGTTCTGACCGTAAAAAATTCTTCTCCACTGTCAAATATTATTTCTAGGATAAACCCTACCTTTTTAAGTATTGTTTAGACCAACTCATACGCCGTTGCATTCCCGACTGGGACCAAAATGACGTGTTATCCTTTTGTCATGAACAATCTCGTGGTGGTCATTTTAGTGGCAAGAAAACTATGAACAAAGTTCTATAATGTGATTTTTACTGGCCAACATTTTTTAGAGATGCACATGAGCATTGCAAAGCATGCACCCGCTGCCAGCAGCTGGATTGCATTACTCAATATAATATGATGCCCTTAAATCCAATTCTAATTGTGGAAAATTTTGATGTTTGGGGCATCGACTTCATGGGTCCCTTCCCAAATTCTCATGGCTTTCTCTATATTCTGGTAGTTGTTGACTACGTATCAGAATGGATTGAGGCAATAGCATGTCGGACTAATGACCATAAGACCGTCATAATTTTTGTAAAAGAAAATATTTTCTCTTGTTTTGGTGGTCCCAGAGCTATCATTAGTGATGGGGGAAAACATTTTTGTAATAAAGTTTTTGAGTTGTTAGTAAAAAAATATAGAGTTACCCACAAGGTAGCAACTCCGTATCATCCTCAGACCAGTGGCCAAGAGAAAGTATCTAATGGAGAGATAAAGTCCATTATGGAGAAAACAGTTAATCCATCTAGGAAAGACTGGTCTCTCCGATTATTCGATGCCTTTTTGGCATATAGAACGGCCTTTAAGACACTTATAGGGATGTCTCCTTACCGCTTAGTTTTTGGAAAATCTTGTCATCTACTGGTTGAACTTGGGCATCGTGCTCTATGGGCCATCAAAAGCCCCAATTATAATATCAATGCGGCAGGCGGGAAGAGAAAATTGCAAATAAATGAGCTTGAGGAAATTTGAAGTGATGCATATGATCTCTCAAAATCCTATAAAGCCAACATGAAAAGAGTGCATGACAAGCACATTTTGCGGAAGGATTTCAAAATTGGTCAAAAAGTTTTGCTTTACAACTCAAGACTACACATTTTTCTAGGAAAACTAAAAACACAATGGTCTGGTCCTTTCATTGTTTATGTTGTTACCCCTTATGGGGTAATCTCTTTGAAAAATCTAAACGATAACAATGAATTTCAAGTATAGTAAATGGTTAGCGCCTCAAACATTACCACGAGTTACGCTCTCCAGATATCGAAAAGACTCTTCTACAAGATCTAGTCTATAGAGACTAATAGATTCTCTGGTGTACTTCCTTCCATGTGTCTAAAAAAGGGGGAGTACACCATTTTGGTAGTTGAGCCCTCTTTTATTTTCTTCTCTCATATAAATTGGAGTGTGTGGTTGCAAGCGCCGGAATCATAGTCCACAATAGCAACTTTATTTCAAAATTAAGTATAAATATCTTCTGATAACCGAGAAAACATTCGTTCTGGTACACGATGGGTACCCAAAATTTCCCTTCCTTCCTTCTCTTCCCTATTCTACTCTCTTCCTCGCGAAATTCAGTTAATCATTTGGTGTAAGTCTCACTCATCAAGGATAGGTAATGGTCGTAGTACTTTTGCTCGTAAATGACGTGCACGAAGGATGGGGGTGATGTATGCATTGTCAAACACGCTCCTCGCAAGGACCAAGACGGTATTGTCCTGAGTAATAGGCCCCCAAAACATAAAGGTGAAGCCACAGTCTGGCTGGATTGGGTTCGTTTATGAGCCGACATGAAAGTTGCCTAGGGTCATTGCGATTGAAAAAGAGTTCAATAGTCGTACCAATGATGGTAGCATGTTAATCTTCCTTTGTACATTTGTATATATGTAAAAAAAAAAGGTCAAGTCCTGATTCCACGGGACTCAACCTTTTCACGTTTTGTATAGTTCTTCTCTCACCTTTTTCAAAAACAAGTTTGCATTTGAGCATGCTATATACCATTGGATGACATTTTTCATGTTGATCATTTTGGTAGCTCATTTGTCAAATTTGGAGTTGAAATGAATTGGGAATCTGTGTTTTAAACATTTTGAGAAATCGAAGACATGACGGGCATTAAGCATTGGGCCTAATGATCGAGTCTGATAAGAGCCCAAAACTGTAGTTTTAACCCCTTAACAATAATACTTTTAGACCAATTATGCGAGTAATAAATAAGAGTTAATGCTAATTATGTGCTTTTATGTATTTCAGGCATTGAAGTCAATTATATGCAGAAATGTGCTACTTTGGTGATATAAAGGAACAAGGGTTGGTTGCTAAGAAGTTCTGTGATTAAAGGCCAAGACGGGCAGAAACAGCACACAAAAGTTAGTAGAACTTCCGAAGATCGTATCTTTGGACTCAGGCCTCAGAATTAGGCGTACCTTATGTCAAAACGACCGACTCGGAAAGAGATTTCCAATGGTACAAACCTTGACCCAATAAGAGGAGCAAAAGTGGATGAAAAGCCTGTTGAAGTCAAAGCCAACTGAAAAGGGCGCTGTGGATTGAAGAAATTGGGCTTTGGGCTCGATTTTCTGGCCCAAAACATGGACCCTCAGCCCATGCACGAAAATGTGGATCTGGTCTCCTCCATTTATACACACAAGACTTAGCTCTTAAGTATCAATTAGTTTAGGATAGAAAGTAGCCATTAAAGCTTAGTTCTAGATCTAGTTTTGAGAATTTTTCATTAGTTAATTAATTAGTTTTTTTCATTCTTTGTTTTAGATTAGTTATTTGAATCATTGTTTATCATTCATTAGATAAATAAAATAGTTAGTTCTTGATAATTTCGATTTGGTTATTTAAAATTGCTTAAATCTAATTTCAATTCTTGTTTGTTAATGATTTCTTAGTTGTTAATTTAGATTTCAATTATTGTTTAGTTGAATTTAATAAAGTTAGAATCTTTATATTATGTCTTATTCAATTTCATATGGAAATGATAGTTTGATGAATCAAGGCTAAACCTCCATTAAAGGGGTTTGATGAAGCCTTGATGTAAACTTGATTGAGTAGTGTAGAATCGTTGTAAGAGTCTATTCCACTCTAGAAGGTCGTTGATTCGCCATGAGAATGGGTGGACTTCCTCACATGCTAGTTATGAATTGGTAGAGATGCCATGTATAATTAGGAATTAGAATGACCAATTCTTACCGTAAGAACATAAGAATTGGATTACAACAATCTATGCTAGTTCTTAAGTTGGATTCAAGGTGGATTCAATCCCCCCCCCCCCTCCCTAATTCTTATTCTAGATTCAAACCTTAATATCCCGTAGCATTTCGTAGTTGAATCATTATAGTTAGTATCTTGTTCTTAGAATTCCCTACGTAAAACTCTCGTTAGACTTTGGATAGATTCGCAATTATAGAAAACTTGAATGCTAAAGAACTAGGAGTGGAACGAATCTTCTATTCCAACTCTACTTCAATAGTATTGAGAGTACAAATCTTTGATAATCACGAGTTTCGTATAAGTTTTAGTTTTACTTGCGTTTAGAGTTTCATCGCTTTATTCATTAGTAAAGCTATTTAATTTTACGTATATAAAATGGCGCTGCTGCCGGGGATCGAACCCGGGATACCGGCGTGACAGGCGGGAATACTCACTACTATAACAAGAGTTTCATCGCTTTATTCATTAGTAAAACTATTCAATTTTACGTATATCAAATGGCGCCGCTGCCATCTTAGCTCCCTTTAGTATTGTTTTCTTTAGAATTGTTAGTTTTCCAAAGTCCCATAATCGACCCACCCTTGTTTGATTCTCACTGTGGTTGTCCGTTTCAGCACTGAAAATTTTCCTCGAAGAATTACACGGAGCTCGACCCGCGCCCTGGGCAGGCTAAATTAGAGTGCCACCCACGCCCAAGCGCCTGGAACTCCATTTTTTGGCTGAGCGCGACCCGCGCCTTGCCAAGGCAAAATACGAGCGCCCCCCGCGCTGAAGCGCCTGGACCTTGAGGTTTTCCCTGAGCGCAACCCATGCCCTACCAAGGCTAAATTGGAGCGCGACCTGCTCCCAAACGCCTAGAACTCCAGCTTCAACCTGAGCGCTACTTGCGCCCTACCTAGGCCTATTCTAAGCGCGACCTACGCCCTCTGCTAAAACTGCCCGATTTCCACAGGTTTGTTTCAAATTTCCATTTCTTCATAGTTTTCAGTGTTTTAACTTGTTATACACATTGAGCACGCGTAAACAAGACGTTATTCATAAGCGAAGCAAGGAGGCATTCAGGTACTCTTTTCTTCCACACCTCGCATCTCCTGTTAGAGGTTCATACTAGCATATCAGGATTGTTTTGAGTGTTATTGTGTTTCGTTAAGATTGGCTTAACCTTGCATGAGATTAAGGTCAGGCTGAAGAAAAACGTCTAACGTAATCAACCGACAACGTCAACAAACATGCCTTTTTAGTATACCACTCACTACACCTCTAGCTAATATACCACACACACCACCTGAAGTAATGGCTAAAGAAAGAGAGTCTCCTCTCTCTGACTTTTACAAAGCCTTGAACGATAACCCTAAATCTTGCATCGTTTTATCAAAGCTAGTGGGGGATTTCCGAATCCCCCCAAATATATTTAATTTGTTACCCGTTTTTCATGGGTTAGACCATGAAAAGGCTTATCAGCACATGCGTAAGATTGACCAAGTCCTTACTACATTCCACCATCCTACAGTTGATGCTGAACAAATTAAACTGAGAGTATTTCCCTTCGCTTTAGCCGATGAGACGGCGTCTGGGTTAACTGCCCAAGCGCCTAATTCTGTGGACTCGTGGGCTAAACTTGTTCAACTATTTATGGAACATTTTTACCTACCACTGAGACCGATGAAATTCTTTCCAAGATTCATTTCTTTCGACAGAATCCTCATGAATCATTTTCAGAGGCTTGGAATCGTTTCACCGATCTACTTATAAAGTGTCTACACCATAACCTCGCGAAAGACACGCTTAGTTCGTTGCCTTTTCAAGGGATCATTACACCACCACAAGGAGGTGCTTGACATAATGAATGGGGATAGTTTCCTAAGTAAGGGAACCTCAGAGGCTTATAAATTTTTAGAATATCAAACTAAACGTAATAATAACTGGGGGTAGTGAATATTTCTCCCGTTCCGCTAGTTCTTCTACAACAGTTAAAGCCGTCGGTATGTTTGAGATGAAACCCGATCCGGAACTTAAAAATTTAATCGAATCTCTAACTAAAAAGGTAGAGGCTATTTCTCTTCAACAAACGCCTATCCCCGTCATGAATGCCAACTCCAATCCATGTAATTTCTGTTTGAGTCCAGAGCATCCCGACTCCTATTATCCTCTTGCCTATGAACAACAACAGTCACAACAAGATAATGTTTGCTCGATTAATAGTTTTCCTATTCCTAACGCCCCTTGGAGACAACATCCCAACTTCAGTTGGAGAAATAATCAACAAGTAACACCTCCAGGGTTTAATAATCAAAATGTTAGGCCAGCAAACAATTATAACCAAGGCCAACCACGACAAGGTCAAGGACAAGGTTAGGGTAATTATAATTATAGCAACCAAGCTCAACCACGACAAGCACAAGGTCAGGGTATTTATAATAATTATAACAATAATAATTATAATACTAATAGAGGTATCGTTCCGGTAAATAATAACTATAAAAATCTACCAATTAATAATCAACGTGACATAGTTCCTGTCACAAAACCTATAGCTAACACTCCTCCACAACCGGATCATTTCGATACCTTTATGCAATCTCAACAATAGATTTTACAAGCCATCCAACTTTCCTTACAGCAGTTAGCTCAAGAGAAAGTACAACCAAAAGGTGTGTTTCCAGGACAAGCAATACCTAATTCTAAAACACCAAACACAGCCTTTGAGGTAAACGGTAATACTAGTAACGAAAATGCAAACATAGGTGAGATAAATTCCATCACCACTCTCCGTTCAGGCAGAGTGGTGGATAACAAAGTAACTATGTCTATAGTTAACCCACCAGTAGTCCCTACACCAGATATTACACTAGATACCAAAACAGAAACTGAAGATCCTACCCCTGTAGAGGTACCAGTTAAACCACAGCCTAAGAAACAGAAAAGCAAGGTTAACCATCCTGTTGATCCATATGCTAAATATAGAGAGAAACCATTATTTCCTTAGAAATTAGCTATGTTAAACAAGGATACAAATTTTGACAAGATTAGGGAAGTTTTTAAAAATCTAACAATAAACTTACCTTTTCTTGAAGCGATTAAAAAATTACCTCACCATGCTAAGTTTCTTAAAGAGTTGTGCACTACTAAGCATAAGACAAAGATTCCTAAAGACGCCTTTTTAGCTGAACAGTTTCCAACTTTAACGAAACACAATGGAGTCGTTAAGTACAATGACTCTAGTCGTCCTACTATACAATGCACCTTAGGAGATACTCACACGACCACTGCTTTATTAGACCTCAGGGCGAGTGTTAACTTACTCCTTTATTATTTATATAAACAAATAGGTCTACAAGAAATGCAACCTACAACAATGAGGTTACAATTAGCTGATAGGTCTATCAAGTATCCTAAGGGTGTAGTGGAAAACGTGCTGGTTAAGGTTCAGGATTTCTACTATCCTGCAGATTTTGTTATCCTCGATACAGAAGTCGCTAACGACTCTGTTTCGATCATTTTAGGGCGCCTTTTCTTGGCAGCTGCCAACGCGCTTATAAACTGCCACGATGGTTCAATGTCCTTGTCCTTTGGCCATCTTTCCGTTAAGGTCAATGTTTTTAAAACGATCAAACAGGTTCCTGATACGAATATCGATGGAGAGGTTAGCATGATCGAGAGCTTAGCTCATGATTATTTTAAAACCACGTTTTCGGATAACCATATGCACAAATTCCTTTCCTTTGGAAGTTCCAACTTTGACAAGGACTCCTTGGACGTAGAGGAAATTGAGGAAGATTTCCTTCAACTCTTTTGCAACTCTTCCCTGCCACCTCGCGAGTCCTACCCTGCCAACATCCATTTATCCCTTGACGCTATGACGAAAGATGAATTTTTCACCCTCTATTCCAGTGATTCTTTTGACCCACCTATTGAGGAATGTCTGGCATATCTCAAGGCTTCTAATGATCTAGACCTGAGAGCTCTAGCTATCACTCATTCATCTTCCCTCACCAATATTCCCCACCTTCCACCTTTTCAAAGGAACCTGGAGTTTGCGCTTGACCCTTTTGTTTCTTTTGTACTTAATGATTTTCTAAATCCTCTTAATACAGAAATAATTCCCAAGGGAAAGGCACTTGGCACCTTCATTTTCAGAATTGAGACAGTTCCCACCTACACCATGAATGAGTTTTGTGCCAAACCTACATTCTCATTTCTTCCATTCCTTACGTCTAAAATTCATCCATATCCACCATATCTTCCACAAACATCTATTTTCTCACGACCATTCACTTGGAAACCCTCTTGTTCAAAGGCGAAAAAGAAGGTGCATGCGCGGTTACATTCTAGATCCATCAGACTTGGCTTTCATTTCAATAAGTTGCGTCGTAGAGAATCTTGGTGCTTGATTCTATTTGGGGGTGTATTCCATGTTATTTATATATCCAGTTATTTGTTAAAGTCTCGAGTAACTGACTATAAATGGCTCATTTTGTTCATTGGTGTACTTTCTTTCATTTCCATATATTGGTAAGTGCACCATTCAGGTAATCGGGCCCTCCTTATGGAGTGTGTGGCTGTAAGTACCGGATCCTAAGTCCACATTAAATATAATTCACGTTTCCACTCTTGCATGTTTTCTCAGATTTTGAGTCATGTTCTTCTATGGTGTGAATTATGCATTTATTGCTTTATTGTTTTTCTTATATTAAATCTTATTCATAAAAAATAAAATTTGTTAAAATCATAAAAATAGTAATTAAGAAAGTTTCGGGAATCTGACTTTAAAAGACCCACTTTTAAAACAAATTTTCAAACTCTGTTGTCTAAAATTTGTTTGGGGGTAGGATGTTCGTTTTTCTGTATTGGATTGTTCAACTTTCCATTTGTGTTGTTTAGGATGTTTAATCGTATTTTGATTCGGGTTGACATTATCTATGAATTTAGATTTCATTCGTTCGCATAACTTGCGTCATGCACGCACTTTGCGGTATTTTCCATCTTCTTATATGTCATCCACGGTCGAAATAGAGTGTTTTATGGATCATTGGATTGGGAATTTTCTCCTGATCATTTCCATAGCTCATTCGCAAAAATCGGACTGGTAACAAAGCGGCAAATTTAGTTTGAAATTGCGCAAAAAATCAAATTGGGCTTGGGCCCAATCTCCCAACGCACGTGAGTCTCCATCTTCATCACATGGCTAGGTTTTCTAAAATAATGTGGTTTCGATGTTATTTAGTTTTTTTATTGTTTTTCTTAGTTCGGATATTAAGTTTTTTAAATTCCGTAGTTAAATTTAAATTCGCTAGTTAATTGTATTTGAATTTCATTTTTAATATAATATGGTTATTTTCAAATTGTGCATTGTTTTTATTGTTAATCCCACCTTCCCGAATTGTTTGGGGGTGGTATTATTTACTCTAGCATGATTTTGTATATGATACTCCATTTTATAAGTTGTTTTAGAGTGAGTGTTGAGAATATTGCCGATATGGGCATCGCTATGAATAGATATTGTGGTAGGATGAAATCTTGATGAGTTAGGCAGTTTCTATCCTAAATTCAATCTAAAAGATATTAGGGTTGTTTTAGAATCAAGAATATGAGTTGTTTTTCGTTTTCGGTTTTGGAAATTTTTTGTTTCTGGCAATTGCCTTAAAGCTTTTTGGCAACTTCCCGATTCGTTTTAGCAACTTAAAGCCTATAAAAACTTCATTCATTCTACACTCACAACCCACACTACACCTAACATTCATCTCTCACCTTTCACTCCCACGTTTCTCATTTTTCTTCTCCATTTTAGCACTATCAGCAGCTCGGAGCACGCCTGCGCCCTAGGCACTGTGTGACAGAATTTCATCAGAGTGTGACCCGCGCCCTACCAAGCCCAGAGCTGAGCGCGACCTACGCCCATAACACTAGAATTCCAGTTTTCATCCTGAGTGCGACCCGCCCCCATCCTAGGCAAAAAGTGAGCGTGCCCTGCGCCCAAGTGAATGGAACTCGAAAATCACAAAGGTGCACCCCGCGCCCTACCCAGGCATCGGTTGAGCGCACCCTGTGCCCTGACCCCGTGGGAACGAAAAAAATCCGATTTTTTTTGGGTTGTTCCAGGATCCTTTGTAGCTATTCCAACGAGTTTATTGGGGATGACATTCCCTCGTATCATACCAAAACAGTCTTTTGAAGACTTGCTCCAAAGTGACACCTATGGTGAGTGGTTTCGCGAAGTGATCATTCTAGCAGGCTGGGAGCCACTATTGGTAAGTCCTGATGAACTTTATTCTCCCGCACTTACATCTTACTTTTATGATAATTGTAAGTTCTTTGATAGACCAGATGGAGAACAAGTGTTCTCCATCACCATTGGGGATGAACCAATGGAAATTTCCAGGTTCTTGCTAGCCTTTATGCTTAGACTTGCTATGCCGGCCGAAATACAAGACTCATGGGCCTATTTGGTAGATAATATGTACATGTATAACTATAATGATTTGCATGAGCATTACGGGGCAAGAATCTTTAGGATAGAGGACCAAAGGGATTATAACGTCGCCCATGGTAGCCTGTCTATGAACGTGGGCATTGTTATGTTTTGGATCATGCTAAACATTATAGGGGAATGGTGTTATTCTTCTGTGAATGACGAAACTTGTGATATTTTCCTTGCTTTAGCTGGGGGAGGTACACTCTATGATATTCCCTAGACCCTAATGTCTAGTTTAGCCCGAGCCCATAGCAAGAGGCATGAGTACCTTCTTATGCCTGTTTTAATTTGTCGTATAATGCAATGTTTCTTCCCTATTTTTTGTGCCCGTTTCATGGATTGGGTTGGGGTAGACATTGTGAGACCCACCAATTGTATTATTCGATCATTCCGTGTAATGACTTGGCAAGGGTGGAGGATACAACCTCATCAGGTTATGCCTTACACCCCATCCGACCAAGTGGCGCTTGACAGGTTAGCTATAGTAGACGATAAGTGGCGTGAAGCCTGACAAATTACCATGGCGTGGCAGGATGCGAAGGAACCTCATTTCTTTATTAAGGATGAGGAGGAAAATGTTTAAATGGGAGTTAAGGTTAGTTTTTATTTCAGTTAGTGTCTGCTTATGTCCCAAGCAAATTATTTCTCATTAACCCCATAACGGGTGGAACTCTTATAGAGTTGCCTCAGTTTTTATTTTCTATATTAGTATGTTTAACCTTGTTTTGCAGATATTCCAGAATTTTACGCGTTTCCATGGTATTTCTCTACCATATTTATTTAAATACTTTAAAGACAAAGCATGCTTCTTGTTTGGGGGCAATAGAAACACGTGTAATTAAGGCATCTGTTAGAATATATATATGTATAATATGCACTTGTTTTCTAGTAAAAAAAAAATCAAAAATTTTAAAAATATAAATAAAAAGTATGATATACACTTAGGAATATTGGTATTGTTTTATTTCTCTATGCTAGAAGTCTCACGTAGCTTTTGCATTAGAATAGTCTTTAGAAACTTAGGCTAATATGTAGGTAATAATCCTTGCATCTATCTATAAATATGTTACATGAGTATCTATGATTGTTGGCAGTAAGTTTCTGAAATCTAGGCTAGAGTACTTATTCTACAAATCCTATGAGAATATAGCCTAAAGTCTTATATGAGTGAACATTTGAGAAATGACACAAGGGAGAAGTAAAATCCGGATAGAGAAATTACACGTCCACTTGCTTGATTACTATACCATATCCTAAGCGAGAATTTAGGCCCTCTTTGGATCGATATAGCCAGAAATTCAAACTTATGAATTATTTTCCGCTAGTCGCCCCTCTGAGCCTTTCTTTAACCTTTCATAAACCGCAAATCCTTTACCCTATTACAAAACAAAACAAAATAAAAAATCATCCTACCCATTCAATGAATAAGTCTGAGAATAGAGATGAAGAACAGAAAAGAGAAAGACCTTTGAAATCAAGAATTTGTTAGTCGCTTTAATTTAGATAAGAAAAGGAAGTTTCCATCCAAATAAATAAATAAATAAATAAAAGAAAATAAAGAGTTAGAACTCCAAAAATAGAATCAAGGAGTCAAAAGCCAAAGAAAAAGAAAAAAAAAATATGTCTAAGGATGGAAACAAAGTGTGGAAAGCAAAAGTAAAGAACAAGGGTTTCTATAGTTGCATAATATGAAGCCTCTATTATCTCAGACTTGTCCTTTTTGAATATCCATTTCCTTCCTTCTTAAACCATCTCCTAATCCCCGCAACACCTAATAAAGACCTCTAGCTCAATTAGGAATAGGTTAGTGTGATAGTAAGTGGCAGATGTGTTAGATCGACTCCGGCTTCCTTGCATGTCATTGAGATTGTAAGGTAAAATGTGCCCACTACACACTGGAGTAGCAAAATTTGAGCGGAAAAATTAGAGTGGTTTTTGTTTTGACATTTATGTGAGGACCTACTTAATGATGCTATTCCGAGTTTTCATAAACGGACCTGCTAGTATATCTCATAGTATTACTCATTGTATATATGTTTTATTCGTAGATTATTGATTATTATGCATATATTAGCTTAGGTTTCGACTTGATTATTCTGTATTTATTGCTAATGAGATGTATAGATAATTGAGACATAGATAAGAAAACAATAGTTTTATTTCTGAGTCATTGTAGTATAGATGAAGTTTGTGAGTACCTTCACTGGAAAACTCTCACGAGGCTACAACTCGTCCACTAGGGAATTCCTAGTGGTTTAAGGCTTTGTTGCATATGGTCAATGCAATTGCACTCAGCGAAACGAGATTAGTTAGGACTCCATTTTTGGTCACTTATGCTAATTTCTCATATTTGCTTGAGGACAAACAAAATGCTGTTTGGGGGTGGTTTGATAAGAGTCCAAAACTGTAGTTTTAACCCCTTAACAATAATACTTTTAGACCAATTATGCGAGTAATAAATAAGAGTTAATGATAATTATGTGCGTTTATATATTTTAGGCATTAAAGTCTATTATGTGCAGAAATATGCCACTTTGGCGATATAAAAGAGCAAGGGTTGGTTGCTAAGAAGTTCTGTGATTAAAGGCCAAGACAGGCAGAAACAGCACACAAAAGTCAGTAAAACTTCCAAAGATCGTATCTTTGGACTCAGGCCTCAGAATTAGGTGTACCTTATGTCAAAACGACCGGCTTGGAAAGAGATTTCCAATGGTACAAATCTTGACCCAATTAGAAGAGCATAAATGGACGAAAATCTTGTTGAAGTCAAAGCCAGCTGAAAAAGGCCCTATGGACTGAAAAAATTGGTCTTCGGGCTCAATATTTTGGCCCAAAACATGGACCCTCAGCCCATGCACGAAAATGTGGATCTGGTCTCCTCCATTTACACACACAAGACTTAGCTCTTAAGTATTAATTAGTTAGGATAGAAAGTAGCCATTAAAGCTTAGTTCTAGATCTAGTTTTGAGAATTTTTCATTATTTAATTAATTAGTTTTTTTCATTCCTTGCTTTAGATTAGTTATTTGAATCATTGTTTATCATTCATTAGATAAATAAAATAGTTAGTTCTTGATAATTTCAATTTTGTTATTTAAAATTGCTTAGATCTAATTTCAATTCTTGTTTGTTAATAATTTCTTAGTTGTTAATTTAGATTTCAATTATTGTTTAGTTGAATTTAATAAAGTTAGAATCTTTATATTATGTTTTATTCAATTTCATATGGAAATGATAGTTTGATAAATCAAGGCTAAACCTCCATTAGAGGGGTTTGATGAAGCTTTGATGTAAACTTGATTGAATAGTGTAGAATCGTTGTAAGAGTCTATTCTACTCTAGAAGGTCGTTGATTCGCCATGAGAATGGGTGGACTTCCTCACATGCTAGTTATGAATTGGTAGAGAAGCCATGTGTAACGCCCGTATTTAAAATACGTATTAATCTATTTATTAATTAATTAAAATTATTTATTTAAAAATCGGCTGGATTGGATTTGGATACGTGGGCCTGGTTTTTGGGCCCGGGTCTGTGTTGGGCTTGGGTTTCGAACCCAAGTATATAAACACATTGTTCTAGAGAATAGGGTTTTGAAAATAATAAAAAATATTAAAAATGGAGGCAGAGATAAAAGTTGGATTGCTCGAGCGTTGGAGTGCGACGACTCGGACTCGAAGGAATTCGTGGAGCTGTTAGTACAGGTGAGTAGCTATTTTTGCTATTTCACCGGATTTATAGTTTTTCTGGTATACCGACAAAATTCTACTGTCAACTGTTTCTATTCATTTTCGGTTTGTTCGGCTATAGTTATTCGGCGATATTGTCGAATTGATTAAACTAGATAATGTTAGGGTACCTTTTGTTTAAGTTATTGGACTGTTGCATTTTTTGAACTGTTGAAATTCAAGAGAGCGTCAATGGCAGCTCCTCTGTCCGTATGCGTTACTGGGATGTCGGGGGTGTAGTATTTGAAGTAGGTTGTTGAGTGGATTGGGTGCTGTCGAGATTGACATTGGTGGAGTGGTGTTGGGGTTGTCGAAGCTTTGCATCTGACACTAAAGGTGTCGCCTGTCATTTGTTTTTTTTATTCGTCGGCTTGAAAGAGTGTGGGTTTGGACGATGGGTTGTTGTGGTATATTGGGTGAGTGATGTCGGGGGCTGTTCAAGCTTTACTGATGCTCTGTAAAGGTGTTAATGGCGGCTGGAGAAAACCGCCAGTAATTATTTAGTTGAACTGTTTTGGTTGTTGTGTTTTTGAATGTTGTGTTGGTTGTCGATTAAAGGGGGTGTGTTTGAGTGTGTGGGAACTATTGAAAGGTGGTGGAAGCCATTAATGGCGGCAAGAAAGTTTCCAGATCCAGTTTTGGGTTGGAGATTTTAAATTCAATAATGGAGTTTTAGCTTTTATTAAAGAGGTTGGGTTTTTCTCTAGGAGTCCAACCGCATGGTTGAAATGGGTGGGCGATTAGAGCTTGGTGGTGGCCGGTTTTGGTGGTGGCTGCTGGAGGAAGAAGATGACTGTTGGCCGGTTTAGGCCTGGGGCTTGGGCCTGGGCCTAAGCCTTGGTTGTTTTGTTTTGGTTGGGCCGACCTTGTTTTGTTTTGTTTGGGCCCGATTTAATTAAAATTTGTGGACCAGTTTAATTCAAAGTTTTTGGGCCTGTTTCAGTTCAATTTTTGGACCGAACCATTTAACTGTTTTGGGCCAGTTTCTAATATTGTTTGGGGCCAGTCCATAAGACTTAAAATAGAGATCCAAAGGGGTCTTTCAACTTTTAGACTTTCGGGTTTTAAGGTTTGGGCTTGGCCAGTTGGGTCCGAACTATTACCTTAGCCATGACATGAACTTTGACCTTAGCCATGAACCATGGCAATGACTCTGAACCTGTCGAACATGGAAACGGCAGTTGGACTTTGACAATGACAGTTTGACTTTGACCGTTGATCGTTGACTTTGACCGTTGATCGTTGACTTTGACCTTTGACCGTTGACTGTGGAATGTTGACTTTTTCCAGTTTTTCTCATATTTGATTTTATGGACTAATGTAGTAATAAAATATTGTCGAAATTATATAACGTTGTTTGTCATTATCTAATTAAGATTTGATGTGAGTAGTGTGTAAAACATATATATATATTGGGCTTTGATTGTGGACTGTGGACTGTTTAATTGTGCTACATTTTATGTTGTAAATTGTATGGACAAATCAAATGTTGAAATGCTGTGGAAGATGATATAAATTTGGTTGTCATTATCTAATTAAGATTTGACGTTGATATTGTGACATTATATAATATGTTGGGATATATATATATATATATTAAATGCAATAGTTTTGGAGGAATAAATGTATAAACCCTCCATTATTATATATGTGAGATGCTACTTTGAGGTAGTATAGTATTGGTGAATATTTTCCCATGGGAGTGTGGCGTAGTGCAATAATATATTGGCACGTGAAATAATGAAAGTGGTTATGAGATATAATTGAGATATTTCTAAATATTGTGGCTTAGTACAATAAGGTATTTGACCTGCACGTGATATAGTAGAATGATTATGAGTCATAGATGTATGACACTTGAATAAACTACGTAACGAAAATCCTAGAACCTAGCTACCACAACTCATGTGATTGGCCCTTCTGGCGTTTCAGTTAATCTGAATGGCCTTCGGGCGTAAGTAATGTGATTGGCCCTCCGGCGTTCGCTTAAGGTTAAATGGCCCTTTGGCCGGGCGAAATATTTGAATAGTGGCTTGATTATTCCGTTCGCAAAATAGAACGAGACGCGCGATATTTTATGCCGAATAGTGGCATTACTTACATAATGGCTTCCGTGTGAAGATTTACCTGGTGTGCGGCATCCCGCTCAGGGTAGTTACGCACGGAGTGGTACATTATGTAAGGGGAGGCATGTAGATGTACATGTTCGGCGTTGGGTAGCGATTGTGGTAGCTAGGGAAACTAGGTAAGACATAGATACGACGTAATTTTAGGGACACGCAAAGAAAGCCTTAATTAATATAATTATGGTAATATGTTTGGTTGGTTATTTGTTTAGTTAGAACCTAAGGCGCCTCGATGGAGGAACTACATGCCTTGTTTATGATGCGTATATTTTATGGTGTGGTTAGTGGGAAGTTAAGGCGCCTCAGTGGAGGAACTACTTGCCTAGATTATTGTACTTAAGGATGATGTATTAGTCGTGGAAAGTTAAGGCGCCTCAGTGGAGGAACTACCTGCCTAGATTATTGTACTTAAGGATGATGTATTAGTCGTGGAAAGTTAAGGCGCCTCGGTGGAGGAACTAACTGCAGTAAGGTTTGTGTATATATATGTATAATTATATGTTGTATTTTAGAGCTACTCACACCAGTATTTTTATAATGCTGACCCGATTTGCATGTTTGCTTATCGGGTGTGTTCATTAAATGAACACAGTTGATAAGTCTTGACAGGTTTAGTGTTGAAGAAGATTGGTTGCTGCTTGTGGTTTGCGTTAGCGTCGCTTTTCAAGATAGGCTTGTTTTTCTTGGAGGTGATATAGGTTTTCAGTTGAGATAAGGTTATTTACATTTTCATTTGTTAATTTTTATAATGAAGAGGACTTTTGTTAATTTGAAATTTTTATTGGTTTTTAAATTACCCGCATATTTAAACTGTTTATGGGATTTTTGGAAGTGGAGAGTGCGCCACACCTCGGAGATCGAAGAGTTGGGAACAAATAATGTTTTTCCGAATTCTGTCGAAATTCGGGGTGTGACAGTTTGGTATCAGAGCATTTGGTTAGCTTAGGCTTAGGTGACTCTAAGTGATTCTCGAATCTTGGTTTATGGGTAGTGTTTAGGAAGTATTATTTTTCAAAACTATTTCCGCTAGTTGTTTTATTTTTACAAAGAAAATGAAAGAGATATAGAAATAAAGATAGTCAATATTTTTCTTGATTTGTCTGTACGTGTAATGTGTATATTTATATTAGTTACTCTGGTGGAGTGCATATGAAATGCTTTTATTTTTCCTTATCATATGAGGAGTGGTTATATGTGTAATATGTTAATTATTAATGGATTTGATCAAAATGATGTGTGCTGCTGCAAGGATGTTTTGTTGATTGGTGATCATTTTCACGTGGAGTATGGATTAAGTGGGACAACCTGTCTGTGAACTTTGTATTTGGGTGTTATGTGATTGTTCAAGAAGCAAGGAGATATTTTATCTATATTGAATAAGTTGTATTATCAGGTGGCTTTGTGACGTACTGAGTAAGGAACTAATTGCCTCGGTGTTGGAGGAACTATCTCGCCTCACTCGTACACTTTAATGGATGAATAGTATTTTGAAGTATAAGAGATTAATTTGTTATATGTGATTAATTATAAATAGAAAGAAAAATAAAATAAAATATATGTGTATTCTTTTTGGGATGTGTATACTTGCGTATATACGTGTATTCTTTTTGAGATGTGTATACTTGCGTATACACGTGTATTCTTTTTGAGAAGTGTATACTTGCGTATACACGTGTTTTTCTTTTGAGATGTGTATACTTGCGTATACACGCTTTCTTATAATATTGTATATGGATGAACTATTACCGTGTATATATGATGATAATATGATTTCACCAATAAGACATGCATGTGTAGGTTGTTTTCTTAATACTGCGTTATTCATGATTAATTAAACTAGTCGTGATACTTGGTAGTTGTAAATCATAATTGGATTAATTGTTCTTAATTAATATATTGAACTTTGTTCATGCCGATATAAATTGTTATTGCTGATATATTAGAAGTGAGTTTATATTATCCTAAAATTTTTAAAATTCGTGTTATACGGTAGCAAGTCTTATGTTAATTGTCATTGTATATGGAGATAAATTTTTGAATCTTTTCACCGGTTAAAATAATTAGTAATAATAATAATAGCAATGAGCGTCAAGTATTTGTTCTTAATTGTTTTGTTTCAGTCTAAATGATTTTGATAGATGAATATGAAAAATTATTTTTGGATACGTGCTATATTTGATCCAGTTGCAAGCATGAATTAGGATTCAAGAGTTGTTTTAAATTTAATATTTCTGATAGCATGACTAAAGTAAATATAAAGTTTTTATTATAGTTTCATTGACATGAGTGACCTTTTGTTTTAAGTGTGTTAGGACACTAATTTTCTTTTATGCATAATAATGAAAGACTCCATAATGTTTTATGCATGGATGAACTTACCTCACATTATTGATTAATTTAAGTAGAATATTATTTTTCGTAGAGACTGCTACGTGTCAAGAAACTATATGCTAAAAAGAAATGATGTATTTATCTTGCGTTTAAGTGACAGTAATCATTTGTTTTAATATAGACAGTTAAACTATAATAGGTTTTGTAATGGCATGAGGATATATATTCGGGTATTATTTAGAAATAATTAATATCAATGTTATCTTGCTTAAGTTTAATCAACGTGCATTCTTGGGTATGTTCTAAGTTAATAACCAACGTTATTTGTTCGTATAGCTTTACTTCCTAATCTCGGGACGAGATTCTTTTGAGATGTGTATAGCTGTAACGCCCGTATTTAAAATACGTATTAATCTATTTATTAATTAATTAAAATTATTTATTTAAAAATCGGCTGAATTGGATTTGGATACGTGGGCCTGGTTTTTGGGCCCGGGTCTGTGTTGGGCTTGGGTTTCGAACCCAAGTATATAAACACATTGTTCTAGAGAATAGGGTTTTGAAGATAATAAAAAATATTAAAAATTGAGGCAGAGATAAAAGTTGGATTGCTCGAGCGTTGGAGCGCGACGACTCGGACTCGGAGGAATTCGTGGAGCTGTTAATACAGGTGAGTAGCTATTTTTGCTATTTCACCGGATTTATAGTTTTTCTGGTATATCGACAAAATTCTACTGTCAACTGTTTCTATTCATTTTCGGTTTGTTCGGCTGTAGTTATTCGGTGATATTGTCGAATTGATTAAACTAGATAATGTTAGGGTACCTTTTGTTTAAGTTATTGGACTGTTGCATTTTTTGAACTGTTGAAATTCAAGAGAGCGTCAATGGCAGCTCCTCTGTCCGTATGCGTTACTGGGATGTCGGGGGTGTAGTATTTGAAGTAGGTTGTTGAGTGGATTGGGTGCTGTCGAGATTGACATTGGTGGAGTGGTGTTGGGGCTGTCGAAGCTTTGCATCCGACACTAAGGGCGTCGCCTGTCGTTTGTTTTTTTTATTCGTCAGCTTGAAAGAGTGTGGGTTTGGACGATGGGTTGTTGTGGTATATTGAGTGAGTGATGTCGGGGGCTGTTCAAGCTTTACTGATGCTCTGTAAAGGTGTTAATGGCGGCTGGAGAAAACCGCCAGTAATTATTTAGTTGAACTGTTTTGGTTGTTGTGTTTTTGAATGTTGTGTTGGTTGTCGATTGAAGGGGGTGTGTTTGAGTGTGTGGGAACTGTTGAAAGGTGGTGGAAGCCATTAATAGCGGCAAGAAAATTTCCAGATCCAGTTTTGGGTTGGATATTTTAAATTCAATAATGGAGTTTTAGCTTTTATTAAAGAGGTTGGGTTTTTCTCTAGGAGTCCAACCGCATGGTTGAAATGGGTGGGCTATTAGAGCTTGGTGGTGGCCGGTTTTGGTGGTGGCTGCTGGAGGAAGAAGATGACTGTTGGCCGGTTTGGGCCTCGGGCTTGGGCCTGGGCCTAAGCCTTGGTTGTTTTGTTTTGGTTGGGCCGACCTTGTTTTGTTTTGTTTGGGCCCGATTTAATTAAGATTTGTGGACCAGTTTAATTCAAAGTTTTTGGGCCAGTTTCAGTTCAATTTTTGGACCGAACCATTTAACTGTTTTGGGCCAGTTTCTAATATTGCTTGGGGCCAGTCCATAAGACTTAAAATAGAGATCCAAAGGGGTCTTTCAACTTTTAGACTTTCGGGTTTTAATGTTTGGGCTTAGCCAGTTGGGTCCGAACCATTACCTTAGCCATGACATGAACTTTGACCTTAGCCATGAACCATGGCAATGACTCTGAACCTGTCGAACATGGAAACGGCAGTTGGACTTTGACAATGACAGTTTGACTTTGACCGTTGATCGTTGACTTTGACCTTTGACCGTTGACTGTGGAATGTTGACTTTTTCCAGTTTTTCTCATATTTGATTTTATGGACTAATGTAGTAATAAAATATTGTCGAAATTATATAACGTTGTTTGTCATTATCTAATTAAGATTTGATGTGAGTAGTGTGTAAAACATATATATATATTGGGCTTTGATTGTGGACTGTGGACTGTGGACTGTTTAATTGTGCTACATTTTATGTTGTAAATTGTATGGACAAATCAAATGTTGAAATGCTGTGGAAGATGATATAAATTTGGTTGTCATTATCTAATTAAGATTTGACATTGATATTGTGACATTATATAATATGTTGGGATATATATATATATATTAAATGCAATAGTTTTGGAGGAATAAATGTATAAACCCTCCATTATTATATATGTGAGATGCTACTATGAGGTAGTATAGTATTGGTGAATATTTTCCCACGGGAGTGTGGCGTAGTGCAATAATATATTGGCACGTGAAATAAAGAAAGTGGTTATGAGATATAATTGAGATATTTCTAAATATTGTGGCTTAGTGCAGTAAGGTATTTGACCTGCACGTGATATAGTAGAATGATTATGAGTCATAGATGTATGACACTTGAATAAACTACGTAACGAAAATCCTAGAACCTAGCTACCACAACTCATGTGATTGGCCCTTCTGGCGTTTCAGTTAATCTGAATGGCCTTCGGGCGTAAGTAATGTGATTGGCCCTCCTGGCGTTTCAGTTAAGCTGAATGGCCCTTCTGGCGTAGCTGAATAGTGGCTTGATTATTCCGTTCGCAAAATAGAACGAGACGCGCGATATTTTATGCCGAATAGTGGCATTACTTACATAATGGCTTCCGTGTGAGGATTTACCTGGTGTGCGGCATCCCGCTCAGGGTAGTTACGCACGGAGTGGTACATTATGTAAGGGGAGGAATGTGGATGTACATGTTCGGCGTTGGGTAGCGATTGTGGTAGCCAGGGAAACTAGGTAAGACATAAATACGACGTGATTTTAGGGACACGCAAAGAAAGCCTTAATTAATATAATTATGGTAATATGTTTGGTTGGTTATTTGTTTAGTTAGAACCGAAGGCGCCTCGATGGAGGAACTACATGCCTTGTTTATGATGCGTATATTTTATGGTGTGGTTAGTGGGAAGTTAAGGCGCCTCAGTGGAGGAACTACCTGCCTAGATTATTGTACTTAAGGATGATGTATTAGTCGTGGAAAGTTAAAGGCCTCGGAGGAGAACTACACCCCCTAGATTATTGTACTTAAGGATGATGTATTAGTCGTGGAAAGTTAAGGCGCCTCGGTGGAGGAACTAACTGCCGTAAGGTTTGTGTATATATATGTATAATTATATGTTGTATTTTAGAGCTACTCACACCAGCATTTTTATAATGCTGACTCGATTTGCATGTTTGCTTATCGGGTGTGTTCATTAAATGAACACAGTTGATAAGTCTTGACAGGTTTAGTGTTGAAGAAGATTGGTTGCTGCTTGTGGTTTGCGTTAGCGTCGCTTTTCAAGATAAGCTTGTTTTTCTTGGAGGTGATATAGATTTTCTGTTGAGATAAGGTTATTTACATTTTCATTTGTTAATTTTTGTAATGAAGAGGACTTTTGTTAAGTTGAAATTTTTATTGGTTTTTAAATTACCCGCATATTTAAAATGTTTATGGGATTTTTGGAAGTGGAGAGTGCGTCACACCTCGAAGATCGAAGAGTCGGGAATAAATAATGTTTTTCCGAATTCTATCGAAATTCGGGGTGTGACACCATGTATAATTAGGGATTAGAATGACCAATTCTTACCGTAAGAACGTAAGAATTGGATTACAACAATCTATGCTAGTTCTTAAGTTGGATTCAAGGTGGATTCAATGCCCCCTAATTCTTATTCTAGATTCAAACCTTAGTATCCCATAGCATTTCGTAGTTGAATCATTATAGTTAGTATCTTGTTCTTAGAATTCCCTTCATAAAACTCTCGTTAGACTTTGGATATATTTGCAATTATAGAAAACTTGAATGCTAAAGAACTAGGAGTGGAACGAATCTTCTATTCCAACTTTACTTCAATAGTATCGAGAGTAGAAATCTTTGATAATCACAAGTTTCGTATAAGTTTTAGTTTTACTTGCGTTTAGAGTTTCATCGCTTTATTCATTAGTAAAACTATTCAATTTTACGTATATCAAAGTCCAACAGACTAATCCATAAGTATACCCAACGGTTATGCCAACGGACAGGCCCAATGGCTCTATTCAGCATGCGCCCAACAAAACGGTCATGTTTCTCCCTATAAATTTCAACCCAGCCTCCTAACCATACTTCACTCATCCCATTCTCTCACTCTCCACAATTTTATTTTTCCACACTCTACTCTTTTTCGGCTTCATTCATGGATCCAACTGAAAATTTTGAAAAGCAGCAGCATGACGATGCATTCAAGGTCTTCATGCTAATGGTGTTTATTGTTGTTATACTGTTGGTTATACATCTAATCATACAAAATATCTAGATCTATGTAGTGTGCATATTTCCCTTTTTTAATGTTTTTCTACATAAGTGTGGTGTGTTAAATAATTCTCACAAATTTGTACGATTTACGTATTAAATTGAGAAATTCCCTATGTTTATATTTGTGTGTATTATTTGTATTTTTACCTTATCATAAACACAAAAAAATAAAAAAATAAAACCCATAAAAAATCAAAAACTCTCAAAAGCATAACAAAATGGACTTATTGTGCTCACATCAAGTTGTGCACGCTACTAAGGAATGCCTAACCAAGGTCGTGCACGCAACTCTATAAGCTCTAACCAGCTTCCACTATTGAAGATTGCTACATTAATTTAGAATTTATGTGTAGGTATAACTACCCTGTGGCACCTTCCTTTGTATGTTCTATCTCTTTGCATGCCTCGATAATAGTCTTAGGGACGTGACTTTAAATGCCCTATTTGACCACTCAATATAGAAAATACGTGTTGGTCTAACTGTCATGTGAAACCTTCTTCCATTTTGTCTAATATTTGTGAACAACTCATTAATTAATCATCTTAGGAATCTGACGTTAAAAAACCCACGTGGGATACACTTACTTGCTAGATACCAACTCATAAATGTGTGCGACAACAACACATGTTTCACTTATGTCTTTTTCATACATTAATTCCATATCTAACCACTCATTCCATCCTGATCCATGAATCATTATAAGGCTGAAATATTTATCCCTCTCCATTTCACTCAACCTTCTCCATTCTTCCCTCATTACAATGAATCCACAAAGAGGTATAGTTCCCAAGCAAAAAAAAAAAAAATTAATTTCATGAAGGCATGTTCCATCCATATTTTACACTGAAATATTATCCATACTTTGACACTGAAATATTACGGCGAGGATGGGTGCCCCTTTTACATCATTCGAAAGCCATTTATTCCAGGGACTTGGTTATGAAGTTCTACAAATATAATGATTTCGAAAACGGTCAATTCTTATTCCGAGCCAATTGACGGCAGTTTGAATTGACTCCAAAAATCATATCCGAGATCGTTCAAATTCCAATGACGTACCCTGAGGTGCATCTTCAGATACTAGTATTTGATACCATCAATCAAATAATGCTTGCAACTGTCGCTCGTGGCGAACTCGTAAACAGAAACCACGTTGTTCTCCAACGCTCCTTGCAAAAAAATCAGCGAGCTGTACTCCATTGGTTAGCACACAACGTGGTTGGAACTTCAAAAACATCCAAAATCACCAAACCCCTCCTCCACTTACTGTGGGTGATGCAAACTAAAAGGGGGGATTTTTGCGTAATCCAATTTCTCTAGAACTCGATTGTCAAATCCAGGAAAACGTCAGCCTCTTTGCCCACCATAGTGACACAAATCATGTTACGTTGGGATTTTCAAGCGTTAATTCCCCTTTAAATGGCAGGCCTTATAACAATCAACGCAAAGTACGTTCCAGGTTTTTAGACTCTAGATACTCTAATGAACGTGGTTGACGACCAAGACACCCAAGAACAAGTCCCCTCCTCTGAACAATACTTTGATGAGGATGCCCTGCACGACATTTTTAATCCGATGACAGGCCTTCGATATCTTCACCAAGGCATGCAGGCACTGCACGCCTATTAGGAAATCATCATTAAAAAATTTCTAGACTTCCAGGAACGTCAGTCGATGCACGACATTGAATAGGAGGAAATCTTGAAAAATCACGCTCTCCTATTGGAAAATCAAGTCACGATTTCCATGAACCAAGGGGAACTTCAGCAACAGCTCGCCCAACAGATTAATCAACTCAACAGTTTTGTGCACGATCTGCTTCCACCTAATAATCATCATCCTGGCCCATGATCATTTTCCTTTTCTTTATTGTGAAAAAAAAACAAAAAATAAATAAATAAATTAGGTTTTTAGTTCTTTCTTAGGAAGTTTCTCTCTTAGTCAAACCCTTTTGTCTTTTTGCGTTTTCGTTTGTTAAGCACAAGTTAAGATTATGATTCCCATTAGGTTGTACTAATTCCAGTTGTTATCAATAAACTGTCATTTCAAACAAATTTTAAACTATTGTTTTAAATTTGTTTGCAAGAGGGGCCTATTTTCTTCCATACATTTTCATCCATCCTGACAGACTTTATTGGATCCTTCTCCTTGTACCATTTTATCCATTAGGCGTGAAGGATATACTTGATTCCCTTGCGGTAGGACCTTCTCGTTGCTTCACGCAACGTGACTATTTATTTTTGGACTTCTCATCACGTTGATTGATATTCTATCAGGATTCCTTACTATAAGTCACGTCTCTCTCTACTCCAATAGGGACCATCTTCATCAAGCATGGCCGCTCCAAATATCATTCCTGAGCAATCATTCCAAGCTATGATGGACTACCATACTTATGGCCGTCACTTCTGTGACTACAACACAGACAACATCGGGTGGTCTTCCCTAGTTCTTCAGTCTGACCAAACTTATTCTCCAAGTTTGGCTACATATTTTTATGACAATATGGAAGACACACAAGCATTCAACCATGCATAAGGTTTCTTCCTAAAAGGGTTCACAATCACAGTTGGTGACACACAACATATCTTTTCTGAGCCAACGCTTGCCCTAACTTTGGATCAACCTTATCACCAGCCTACAACAACATGGTCATACATCGACCAGAACTCATATCGTTCCTTTTCATGGCCTAATTTTCACTAGACATATGGTGCTGGTCTCGCACGGAAAGAAGAAGGAGTTGCACCTAACAGATGGCCAAAGACCACCATTCCCTTAGCAAGCATGACCATGAATGTGGGAAATGCGATGTTGTTTGTCCCTCTATACATCATGGGAGATTGACATTTTTCTACTGCCAATGACACTGCCTGTGTAATCTTCAATGCTCTTTCTCAAGGTCATACACTCTTTGATATCACACACTGTGTTATCTCAAATTTGAAAAGAGCTCGAAATTTTAGGCACAACTATTTACTTTTACCTGTAACCGCATGCCGAATTATGAGGACACATTTCTCATAATTTTTTGGTCACGTTTAACGACTGGGTGAAGGTAGATTCTATGTGCTCTCTGAATAAATCATTTGTTCATTAAGGTTTAGGGCATGGTGTGGACGATCTTCACGGTACCTGCAAAACGTCTGTTGCTTCCCTGATGACGAGGATATGTTGGCACATTTGAACGAATCAGGAGCGCCACAATGGAGCACCATTTGGCAAACCATTATCTATTAGCGTAATGCTAAGGAAATGCATTTCACTCGAGATGACAAGAGAATGTCGGTATCTAGGGGTTGGTAAAATTTGAGTAGGCCACTATGTATATATATCTAACTGTATATAGTTGTATTTTGTGTGCAACCATTTTTTACTTTTTGAATAATATATTATGTTAGAATAACTTTCTATTGCAGATGTCCAGCCCTAATTTTGCTCACAGTTATCAGGTAATTTCTTTCTTTATCTCTTGATACTTCGAGGACTAAGCATCATTATGTTTGGGGGTGTTTTAAACCTGTAACAAAAATTAGGCAATTTGTAGGTTGTATATAGTTTTTATTTTCTTTCTAAATAATGTACTTTGTTACAAAGTCTTGTTTCTTTTTCTGTGATAAAAATTGTCTAGAAATCTCACATTAGCATTTGAATTAGGATTTGTTCTTAAGAAACTTAAGATAATATGTATGCAACAGTTTTTACATCTTTCCATGAGCATTCATGCACTGAGTGTCATTGACTGTACATAGCAATAAGTTTCTGGAACCCACGGTTAATCTACTTAAATTCTAAATCCTGTGATAATCTAACCAAAAAGCCTCGATATGTGTGATATATGAGTGATGACACAGAGGAGTAGTTTTTCCGAGTATAGAAAATCATGCGTCTACTTACTTGATCACTATCCGAATCCTAGACGAGAATTTAGGCCTTCTTTGGATCGACATAGACAAAAATTCATACCTGTTACAAATTTTATCGCTAGTCGCCCCACTGAACCTTTCATCAAACCTTTCACTTTCACCAACAATTTCTTACCCACCCATCTATTAACCCTAAATAAAATAAACCCACCTCAATTATGAGTATGATAAATAGGATGAAATGTGGAAAATAAAAAGAATGACTTGTCCCAAATCAAAATCAGTTACTTGCTTCAAAAGAAAAAGAAAAGAAAAATAGAATTATGTTTCCCAAAAATCAAAAGAAAAATCAAAGTTAGAACTCCCCAAAATCAAATCAAAAGGAGTTCAAAAGCTTAAAAATGCTAAGTATGGAAACCCATGTTAGAAGCAGGAAAAGAAAATAAAGAATTTCTCTAGTGTCAGTATCTTGAAGACCTTATTCTCTCATACTTATCATTTTTTATTTTCCATTACATTTTTTTCTACATCATCACCTAAGCCCCATAATACCTAATAAAGACCTCTAGCTCAACTAGGAGTAGGATGGTGTTGATAATAAGTAGTAGATGTGATTTATCGACCTCGGCTCCTCTGATTGTCATTGAGATGTGAGGAAACGTGTGCCACTACACACTGGAGTTAGCGAAACCTGAATGGAAAAATTATGAGCAAATTTGTGTTTCAACACATACCTGTGAGAACCTATTTAGAGATGCTCTCTAAAGGATCCAGAAACGGCCCTACTTGTACAGTTCGATGTAAAGTTCACTACATGCATGATCATATATAGATGTTTTAATTATTGTGTGTATATTAACTTGAGTTTCAAAGGAATAAATCCTTGTTTCCCGCTAGTGAGATGTATAGATATCTGAGATTAATTAAGGGAACAAGCCTTTGTTACTGAGTCGTTGTAGTATAGGTCAAGTTTGTGAGTATCTTCTCTGGAAAACTCTCACAAGGCTATAACTCGTCCACTAGGGAATTCCTAGTGGTTTAAGGCCTTGTTGCATATGGTCAATGCAATAATACTATACAAAACGAGAATTAGCTTAGGACTACACATTTTTTGCGACTTATCTGTTTTAATGTCTCTTCTTTGCTTGAGGACAAGCAAAGTGATGTTTGGGGGTGGTGTGATAAGCACCCAAAATTGCAATATAAAACCCTGTAGAGACATAGCAATTTGGTTAATTATGTGTTTAATAATCATGAATTAATTGTATTTTCGTGCTTTTACAGGTTTGAGCAATCAACATGAACATGAGGATAAAAGCCAGTATTTAAACACGGAATAGGGTGTCTACATGAAGTTTTCCAATTTAGCCCACGTGAAGGCCAACTAAAGCCCAGGGAAGCAAAAAGGAAAATTTCAAGTCAAAACAGGATTAAAGCACCGAAAAGCATCAAATTTCCGAAGCCCATATCTTCTGAACCTGGACTCCAATGACGAAAAATGAACCATCAGAACGATCAGTGCGATGAGCTCTACACATAGGCAGGACTTTGTAAAAAGTCAACTTTTGGACCTGCCATTGGTCGAAGCATGAGGGACCCTGATATAATTAAAAACTGGCATTTTACCTAATCTTAACTAATTATGCTAAGAAGAAGTAAAATCATGGATTTATACTAGTTTGTTATCAAAATTCTACTATCGATTATCTTATAATAAAAAGGAGTCAGAATTCGTTCCACTCCAAGTTTCGTATACGTAATAATTTCTCTAAATTAACAATTCTATAATATCCGTAAGAGCAATGATTCTAATAGAACTAATATGGCAAAAACTATGGTTTAATATATTATAGTTTTTAAACTGTGACAATTGAATGCTAAAATTGAATATGATAAGAAGAGATTAGGGGGATTTGATTCCACCTTGATTAATTCTTAATATGCTAGCAGAGATTTGTTGTAATCCTAATCTAGATGTTTTCACATAAATGTTAGGTCTTTTTAATCCCTAATTATTCATGGTAATCTCTACCAACTAATAATTAGTATGTGAGGCAATTTCAATCCATTCTCACGGTGAATTAACTACCTTCTAAAGTGGAATATTTTATTACAACTTATTCTATACTAACACATCAAGTCTTCATCAAAGCTTCATGAAACTCTTTTAATGGAGGTTTAGCTAAGATTCATTAGATTATCATCAATAGAAGAATAAGAATAAGAATAAGATATAATTGAAACAATATAAATAACTTGGCTTTATTAATGGTGTTTAGGCTAATAAAACAATAACTAGGGTTTAATTAAAGAAGAAAATTAATTTATTATCTAATGGAAGGTTTAATTAACTAAAGGGTGAGATAGTTAGAGTTTTGCCTAAGTCCTCTTTATATAGGAGAGGGCTAGGTTTACAATTTCGTGCATGGACTTTGAAGCTGTGTTTTGGGCCACTAAATAAAGCCCAAAACCTAATTACTTAAGTTCAATAAGGGTTTCTCTACTGGAAATTACTGTAACAGCCTTTTCGTCCACTTTTACTCCTCCGATTGGATCAAGGCCTAGACCATTAGAAATCTCTTTCCGAGCCGGTCGCTATGACATATATTATGCCCAATTACGAGGTCTAAGTCCAAAGATACGGCTTGTGAAAGTTCTGTTGACTTTTATGCTCTATTTCTGCCCGCATTAACTTTGACTTTTCAGCTTTGACTGGACTTTAAAAAGGCTTTTTCTCCTTGAATCTTGACCTTTTAATCATAGAACTTCTTAGCAACCAACATTTGCTCTTTTCTCTTGCAAAAGTGACATATTTCTTCACATATTTGACTCCAAGACCTCAAATACATAAAAGCACGAAAATAGTACTAACTTTTATTTATTATACACATAATTGATTAAAATGTAATATTATTAAGGGGTTAAAACTACAGTTTTGGGCTCTTATCAAACCACCCCCAAACAGCATTTTGCTTGTCCTCAAGCAAATATGAGAAATTAAAATAAGTGACCAAAAATGAAGTTCTAACTAATCTCATTTCGCCGAGTGTGATTGCATTGACCATATGTAATAAGGCCTTAAACCACTAGGAATTGCCTAGTGGAAGAGTTATAGCCTCGTGAGAGTTTTCAAGAGAAGGTACTCCAAAACTTCATCTACACTACAACGACTAAGAAATAAAATTATTGTTTCCTTATTTATTCTCAGATATCTATACATCTCACTAAGCAATGAATGCATAATAATCAATTCGAAATCTAAGCTAATACGTGTATAATAATCAATCATCTATGGATAAACATATATATAATGAACTATGCTATGAAATGCAATAACAAGTCTGTTTCTGAAACTTTGGAATAGCATCCTTAAGTAGGTCCTCACAAATATGTCAAGACAAAAACACTCTGATTTTTCCACTTAAGTTTCGCTCACTCCAGTGTCCAGTGGGCACACTTTACCTTACAATCTCAATGACGTACAAGGAAGCCAAAGTCGATCAAACACATCTGCCACTTACTATCACACTAACCTATTCCTAATTGAGTTAGAGGTCTTTATTAGGTGTTGCGGGGATTAGGTGATGGTTTAAGAATGAAGGAATTGGATATTCAAAAGGATAATTCTGAGATAATAGAGTCTTCAAAATATGTAATTAGAGAAAATATTGTTCTTACTTTGCTTCTACACTTTGTTTCCATCCTTAGCCATTTTTTATTTTTCTTTTGGCTTTTAATTCCTTTGATTCTGTTTTTGGAGTTCTAACTTTTTATTTTATTTATTTTATTTATTTATTTTATTTTTTTTGAATGGAAACTTTCCTTTCTTTTCTTATTTGAAGCAACTAACAAATTCTTAGTTTTCCACAGGTCTTTCTCTTTTCTTTTCTTCATCTCTATTCTCAGACTCATTCAAAAATGGGTAGACTGATTTATTTTTATTTTGTTTTTGTAGAAGGGTAAAGGATTTGTGGTTTATGAAAAGGCTAAAGAAAGGCTCAGCGGGGTGACTAGCGGAAAATAATTTCATATAAGTTTGAATTTCTTGCTATATCGATCCAAAAGGGCCTAAATTCTCACTTAAGATATGGTATAGTGATCATGCAAGTGGACGTGTGATTTATCTATTCGGAATTTACTTCTCCCTTGTGTCATTACTCAAATATTTCACTCATATAAGGCTTTAAGGCTATATTCTCAAAGGATTTGTAGAATAAGTACTCTAGCCTAGATTTTAGAAACTTACTGCTAATACAAACATAGATGCTCATCATGCAATATATTTATGGAAAGATGCAATGATTATTACCTACATATTAATCTAAGTTTCTAAAAACTATTTTAATTTAAAAGCTAACGTGAAACTTCTAGACTAATATCATCATGGAAACTTCTAGACTAACGTGAAACTTCTAGACTAATATCATCATTTAAGCGTTATCCTCATCTTCTATAAAGAAGTGAGGTTCCTTTGCATCCTGCCATGCCATGATAATTTCCCAAGCTTTACACCATGTATCATCAACCCTTGCTAACCTGTTAAGTGTTACTCGGTCTGATGGGGTGTAAGGGGTAACCCAATTAGGTTGTAGCCTCCATCCCGGCCAAGTCATTGCACGAAAAGAACGTACAATGCAATTTGTGGGTCGCATAATGTCAACCCCAACCCAATCCGTGTAGCGGAATGTGAAATCAGGAAAGAAACATACCATGATGCGGCAAACCAAGACAGGTATAAGAAAGTACTTATGCTTCATACTATGGGCTCGTGCTAAACTGGTAACTAAGGTTTAGTCATCTGGGGAATGTCATATAGCATACGTCCCTCAGCTAAAGCAAGGAAGATGTCACCAGCGGCGTTATTCGCAGAAGAAAACTGTCATTCCCCTAAGATATTTAGCATGATTAAAAACATGATAGTGCCTACGTTAAGGAACAAGCTACCAAGGGCTACATTAAGATGCCCTTTGTCTTCTACACGTAAAATCCCCGCCCCATAAGTCTCTTGGAAATACTCATAGTTATAGAGGTATATATTATCAGACATATAGCCCCATGAGTTTCGGGGGGCAGGCATATGCATCCCAACAACAAAGGCTACCAAAAACTTGTTGAAATCCATTGTTATATCATCAATGGTGACAGAGAACACTTGTTCCGCATCCGGTCAATAAAAGAACTTACAATGATCATAGAAATAAGCAGTAAGTTTAGGAGAATAAGAGTTATTGGCACTTACTAGTAGATTCTGCCATCCTGACTACACAACCTTGTCGCAAAACCAGCATCCATATGTGTTACTATCGAGCAATTCGTCAAAGGATTGCTCCGGTATGATCTGAGGAGATTTCATAGCAAACAAGCACACTCTTGAACTCCTGGAAGTAACCTTGAAAAACCCTAGAAAAATTAAAAACTGGAGGTCTTGTTAAGGTAAGGGTGTGGGCGCGCTCAGAATATAATAGCCTATGGAAGGGCGCGGGCGCGCTCTGTGTATAGGCAAAATGAAGCACAGACGTGCTCCGAGTGTTATTGCTAGTGTGAAGTGAAAGTGAAAGGTGTGAGTGAGAGGTTTAGAGCATCCCATGTATTTATACAACCCAAGTTTCTTAATTTAAGGTCCTCAAGGTTCCTTGATTGATACAGAAAGCGATGGAATAAGAAAAGGCTTCTAAAACCAAAATAGAAATAGGCTCCAAAATCAAACCTATAGCTTTTAGGCTGGAATTAAAAATAGTAATCATCCAAATTCTAATCCTTGAGGTTGCACAACCTAAGAGTAGCTGATTCTAACTACACCATATTAGCAACATGCTCATACAAACCATATTCTCAAACCCTTGCAACATTAAATTCCAAATACAGGTGGATAGGGTAAAATACAATGCTAAACAAATAATACCACCCCCAAACAAGACGGGAAGGCAGGATTCATGAAAAATAGATAGCATGCTCGGACAAAAATTTAAATTAACTCGAAAGTTAAATAACAATCAAATACATAATCCAACATTAACTACTTAACTAAATAACTGGGAATCAAATTCTACTCAAAATAGGGAAATTTCCTATAAACAACAATAATTTAATCAACAACTAGCCACGAGATAAGGATGGGCCATAGCCATCTATCCTAAGTCGACAACGTTCATGCCTGCCAGAGTCAGCAATTGCTCATGAGGTGGCAGGCGTCGCAAAACTTCAACTTGAAACGTGCATTGTTGCTCCATAAATACATACATGGCTTCCCAATGCTCCGTAGTAATCTAGACGAAAGTCTCCATGTTATCTTGGATGTCCTGGTGACTATCACTGAGTAATTAAATATTCTGCTGCAACTTAGCTTGGTTACTGAGAACGGTACCCTGCCTAGTCTGAATAGTCTCACATAGGTCATTCAGAGAACGTTGGCCTGTACGAATCGTCTCATACTGAGTATGGAGAGTTCGCAGGCCACGATGAAGTAATGAGATGCAGGCTACATCCATAGTAGCCCTTTCCAAAGCATCTGCATCAAAACACATCGTGTCGTCCTCATCTTCCTCATCCGATACCATTTTAACACCCCTAATCTCCAGCAAATTCCAATCCCTCTTAATACATTCCCGATAGATACGTGTATTTTCATGCAACTTCAAATTAATCTTACTAGTCTTCGGAACACATCCCCAATACAACATAACCTTCATAATCAATGTACGGAAGCCTGTGGTAAATTTACCAACTACTCTAATCTCACTTAACAAAAAGTCAAGGATGCAAAACTCATACCTCTTGTTCTGAAAGATCCAGAGAATGTGCAGACAATTCAAATTGATTTCACATACATTCGTGGTGGTAATCACATTTCTACCAACCCACTGAGCCCCAGCCAGCTGGTTTCGTCTCAGAGACGTCTGACGAACACAATGCGAGTTCGCATTGTAAACTCCTTCCAAGACAGTCTCCGACATCAACGGACCAATTCCACTAAACTGAGATTCCTGCATTATGGTTACAATGGGTCTTTGGTCAATACCAGTAATCTCCCTCAACACTGTTGTAGTCAATTCCCTTCGACTACCATTCACCTTCACAAAAATCCTACGCCCATCAATCTCCCTCTTCTTATAAAAATCATACACCAAATTAGTCTGATAAAAATCCTCTAGAGAATACCACAACCCTTCCCACTTCCTATAATGCATTTCGTGACAGAAGAAGGGTGAAAATTGTTGAAAAGTAAAAACTTGTTCTGGATGAATTTTTGGGGTTTGAGGAGCCATTGGGTTTTAGATTTCAAAATTGGGGCAAATGCAAGGTGGGGGAGAGTGAATTAAACACTCAATCGAAATTTGGATAGGGGTTGTGTAGTAGGGTTAGGCCGGGCACTCAAGTTTAAATTTGAAGATGGCGGGCGTCTTGTAAGGTTTTCTGGGTAAAGGTTGTTCTTGCGCTTTTGGAGGTAGAGAGAAACCCAAAAAGGGGTCACGTGCAAGTCACGTGACCGCGTAGGGTTAAATTCATTTGGGCCCAAGACCAAAACAATTCCTGTAATGCCCATCTTGTCCTATGCCTCGTGATAAGAGCCCAAAACTGTAGTTTTAACCTTGTAATTAAGAGTTAACACTGATTACGTGTTTTTATGCATTTCAAGCGTCAAAGTCCATTATGTGCAGAAATGTGCCACTTTAGCGAGATAAAGGAGCAAAGATCGGTTGCTAAGGAGTTCTGTGATTAAAGGCCAAGATTCAAGAAGACAAAGCCTTTCTAAAGCCCGGTCAAAAGTTGAAAAATCGACGCGGGTAGAAACAGCACTCAAAGTCAGCAGAACTTCCGAAGGCCGTATCTTTGGACTCAGACCTCGGAATTGGGCCTACCTTATGTCAAAACGACCGTCTCGGAAAGAGCTTTCCAATGGTCTAAGCCTTGATCCAATCAGAGGAGTAGAAGTGGATGAAAAGTCTATTGAAGCCAACTGCAGCTGAAGAGGCCTTTTTGGACTGAAAGTATTGGGTTTTGGGCCTGATTCTCTGGCCCAAAACATGGCTCCAAGCCCATGTACGATTTTTGGATCTGGACATATAAAAACAAAAGCTTAGCTCTTTGTTAATGGTAGCTAGTTAGACCTAAAACTATATAGAATTCTAGATCTAGTTTTCAGTAGAGTAATTAAGTTTAAGTTCCATTTTCAATTCTTGTTTTAGATTAAGTCTTTAAACTATTGTTCTTAATTGATTAGATAAATAAAATAGTTATTTTGTCAATTTAGATTTTTGTCATTTCAATTTATAGATCTGTTTCTAATTCTTGTTGATTATCATTTCGTAGTTTAAGTAGATTGAAACATTGTTAGTTAAATTAGTTAAGTTAGAATTTTAATATGATGAGTAGTTATAATTCAATGGGAAATGATGGGTTGATGACTAAAGGCTAAAACCTCCATTAGAGGGGTTGATGAAGCTTTGATGAAAACTTAGTGGTATAGTGTAGTAGCGTTGTAGAATCTATTACACTCTAGAAGGTCGTGATTCGCCATGAGAATGGGTGGACGACCTCACATGCTAGTTAGTATTTGGTAGAAATGTCATGAACACTAGGGACTAAAACTCGAATTTCTTGCCGTAAGAACGTAAGAACCGAGATACAAGAATCTATGCTAGGTTATTAAGTTGGATTCGAGGTGGATTCAATTCCCCTCTAATCCTTTATCTAGATTAAAAAACAATCATATTTCCATAGCATTCGTAGTTAAATTCAACATAATCAATTTAATATTGTATCGTAGTATAACACCCTTCGTAAAGCTCTCATTAGACTTAAGACTGATTAATTAGATTAGAAAACACTCCATGCTAGAGAACTAGGAGTGGAACGAATTTGTTACTCCACTCTATTTCGATAGAATTGAGAGTAGAAAACTTTGATAAGCAATCTAGCATCAAAAAAAGGTTTTAGTTTATTTACGTTTTGAGTTCATCGTTCATTTCGTAGGTAAACTATCAATTTATTTTGATTTATCAAATGGCGTCGCTGCCATCTTAGTTGCACTTTAGCATTGTTTTCATAGTATAATTAGTCATTTTTAAGTCCCACTAAACCCACCCACCCTTGTTTGATTCATACTGTGGTTGTCCGTTTCAGTGTTGAAAAGTTCCAAGAAAAATACGAGGCCGATCGCGCTTCGGGAGCGCTTTTCGCCCATAAGCTGGAACCTTGAGCGACCCCCATCTCGAAATGACCCTGCCCTAAAACATTGTAACTTGGAAATACACGGAGCGCACCCGCGCCCTAAGCAAAATTTTTCCGGATTTCTACAGTTTGTTTTGAACCCGATTTTTAAGTTTTTCGGTGTTCTAACTTGTTATTTACACTTAACAACACGCCAGAAACAAGACGCTATTCATAAGCGAAGCAAGGACGCTATCAGGTATTCCTTTCTTCCATACCTCGCATCTCCAATTAGAGGTTTATACTAATATATCAAGATTGTTTGGATTGTTTTCGTGTTTAGACTTAGACTTGCATGAGATTAAGGTCTGGTCGGAGAAAAACACCGAACGTAATTAACCGTTAACGTCAACAAACAAATCTATCGAGTATACCAATCACTACACCTCTAACTACTAACCTACCAACCACACCTGACATAATGGCTGAAGAAAGAGAGACTCCTCTCTCCGACTTCTACAAAGCCTTGAGCAATAGCCCTAAATCTTGCATCATTCTAGCAGACCCAGTGGGGGATTTTTGAATCCCCCCAAACATATTTAATTTGTTACCCGTCTTCCATGGTTTAGACCATGAAAAACCTTACCAACACATGCGTAGGATTGAACAAGTCCTTACAACATTCCATCATCCTACGGTTGGTGTGGAGCAAATTAAACTGAGGGTATTTCCCTTCACCTTAGCCGATAAAAGGCAATGCGTGGTTAATCGCCCAAGCGCTAACTCGTGGACTCGTGGGCTAAACTTGTTCAAATTGTTTATGGAACATTTTACCCACCCCTAAAGGCGGATGAGATGCTTTCCAAGATTCATTTTTTCCCACGTAATCCTCATGAATCATTTTCTCGAGGCTTGAATTGTTTCACCGACCGCTTATAGAGTGTCCACACCATAACCTAGCAAAAGACACATTAGTTCATGCCTTTTTCAAAGGACTTCAACATCACCATAAAAAGTCCTTGACATAATGAATGGGGTAGTTTCCTAAGTAAAGGAGCCTCGGAGGCTTACAAATTTTTAGAAGAACAAACTAAACGCAATAACAATTGGGGTAGTGATGATATCCCCCGCTCTGCTAGTTCTTCTTCAACAGTTAAGGCCGCCGGTATGTTTGAGATGAAACCCGATCTAGAACTTAAAAATTTAATCGAATCTCTAACTAAAAAGGTTGAGGCTATTTCTGTGCAACAAAAGCCTATCCCCGTCATGAATGTAAACTCCAACCCATGTAATTTCTGTTTGAGTCCTGAGCACCCTGACTCCTATTGTCCTCTCGCCTATGAACAACAACAATTAGAGCAAGATAATGTTTGCTCCATTAATAACTATCCTATTCCTAATGCCCCATGGAGACAACATCCCAACTTTAGTTGGCGAAACAATCAACAAGTTACACCTCCAGGGTTTAATAACCAAAATATTAGGCAAGCAAACAATTATAATCAAGCTCCACCTAGGCAAGGACAGGGACAAGGTCAGGGAAATTATAATAATTATAACAACCAAGCGCAACCACGACAAGGTGTAGCACAAGGTCAGAGTAATTATAATAGTTATAATACCAATAGAGGTATCGTTCCGGTTAACAATAGTAACAATCACAACTCACCCATTAATAATCAACGTGAGATAGTTCCAGTCGCACCACCTGTGACTACTACACCTATACAACCGGATCATATCGACGCCTTTATACAGATTACCCAACAACTTTTCCAATCAATGACTCAATCAAACCAACAGATCTTACAATCCATAAATCAGGGCATACAATAGTTAGCCCAAGAGAAAGCCCAACCAAAAGGCGTGTTTCCAGGACAAGCTATACCAAACCCTAAAACAGCAAACACAGCCTTTGAGGTAAACGGTAATACTAGCACGGAAACTACAATCGTAGGTGACCTAAATGCCATCACCACCCTCCGTTCTGGAAGAGTGGTTGATAACAAAGTAACTATGCCTATAGTTACCCCATCAGTACTCCCTACACCGGATATCGAACTAGATACCGAAATAGAAACTGAAGAACCTACCACTGTAGAGGTACTAGTTAAGCCACAACCTAAGAAACAGAAAGCCAAGGTTACACATCAAGTCGAGCCATACGCTAAATATAGAGCGAAACCACCGTTCCCTCAAAAATTAGTCATGCTAACCAGGGATACCAACTTTGAGGAGATTAGGAATGTTTTCAAAAATCTAACGATAAACCTTCCTTTTCTCGAAGCTATTAAAAAGCTACCTAATCACGCTAAGTTTCTTAAAGAGTTGTGCACTACTAGGCGTAAGACCAATATACCTAAAGACGCCTTTTTAACTGGACAATTCCCAACTTTATCCGAAAATAATGGAATTGTTAAGTACAAGGACCCTGGTCGTCCTACTGTAAAATGCACCTTAGGAGATTCTCACACGACGACCGCGTTATTAGACCTGGGGGGGAGTGTTAACTTACTCTCATATTATTTATATAAACAAATAGGTCTACAGAAAATGCAACCTACAAAAATAACGTTGCAATTAGCGGACAGGTCAGTTAAGTATCCTAAGGGTGTAGTGAAAAACGTGCTTGTTAAGGTTCAGGATTTATACTATCCTGCTGATTTTGTTATCCTTGATACGTAAGTCGCTAACGACTGCTCAGACCGATCATCTTAGTATTCTTCTTAGCAACCGCCAACGACTTATAAATTGCGCGATGGTAAGATGTCCTTATCTTTTGCCATCTTACGGTTGAGGTAAATGTTTTAAAATGATGAAACAATTACCAGATCCGTCTATAGATGGGGAGGTTAGCATGATCGAGAGCTTAGCTCAAGATTATTTTAACAACACGTTTCCCGAAAACAATATGTACAAATTCCTTTCTTTCGGAACTTCAGATTTTGTAAATGACTCCTACTTAGAGGAAGTCAACACCATCCTTAAGTCCACACCAATTGTAGACCCTTCGGTTGCTCCATATACTGAGTATGAAGACTTGCTACCTAAGCAAGTATTCATTATGCAAAATGAGGACCCCAACGAAACATCTATTGATTTTCCTTCCACCCCAGTGTTTAAACCTCTTCCCCCGGAGTTAAAGTATATTCAACTTGATCCGGATGGTAGCCATCCGGTAATTATATCTTCTCTGTTATCTAAGAATGAATAGACACATTTAATCCGGGTCATTAGGGAACATCGGTCTGCGATTGGTTGGTCCCTAGCCGACATTAAGGGAATTGACCCTAATGTTAGCACTCATCGTATCCATTTGGAGGATAATGCGAAGACTTCTCGCGAACCTCAGCGTCGCTTGAACCCTTCCATGATAGAGGTGGTTAGGGAAGAAGTCTTACGATTACTCGATGCGGGTATCATATACCCAATCTCCGATAGCAAATGGGTAAGCCCCATTCATGTAGTTCCTAAGAAATCGGGAGTTACCATGGTACGTAACGGAAATGGTGACTATGTTGTCACACAAGGTCCTATGAAATGGAGGATCAGTATTGATTCTGACGTTTAAATGCTATGACACGAAAAGGATCACTTTCCTTTACCTTTTATAGATCAAATGCTTTCGAACACCTAGTGGTCATGTTTTTATTGTTTTCTCGATGGCTACTCAGGCTATTTTCAGATTATTATTGATATTGATGACCAAGAAAAGACTACCTTCACATGTCCCTTTGGAACGTATGCCTATAAACGAATGCCTTTTGGCCTTTGTAATGCTCCTGGTACCTTTCAGCGGTGTATGCTTCATATATTTAATGACATGGTAGAGCGCTTTATGGAAGTTTTCATGAATGATTTTTCTATCTATGGGGATTCCTTCACAGACTGTTTGTCTAACCTGTCTAAGGTTTTGACACGGTGTGAAGAAAAGAGCCTCGTTTTAAATTGGGAAAAGTGTCATTTCATGGTGAAAAAGGGCATAGTGTTAGGTCACATTGTATCTAGTGATGGCATCGAAGTAGATAAGGCCAAACTAGATAAGATAGCAACTCTACCTAAACCACGGACTGTCGTGGATATTAGAGCCTTTCTAGGCCATGCGTGTTTTATAGGCGGTTTATTAAAGACTTTTCAAAATAGCTAGACCTTTAACTAATCTGCTTTTGAAAGATGCAATCTTTGATTTTAATTTTAACCGTAGCGTGGCTTTTGAAACTATAAAAGCCGCCCTAAACCTCTGCACCAAATTATACAGCCTCCGATTGGTCTAAACCTTCGAACGATGTGTGATGCTAGTGACTATGCAGTTGGTGCAGTCTTGGGACAAAAACTAGATAATAAGTCCACTGTTATTTATTATGCTAGTAAAACCTTAAACGATGCTCAACGGAATTATTCAACTACCGAAAAAGAATTCTTAGCCGTCATTTATGCTTTAGATAAGTTTCGTCCTTATTTGGTTGGTTCTAAAACTTTAGTTTACACGGACCATGCAGCCCTTAAGTACCTTCTTGCAAAGAAGGATGCTAAGCAGAGATTAATCCGATGGATCCTTCTCCTGCAAGAGTTCACATTAGAAATAAAGGACAAAAGAGGGGTCGAAAACGTAGTTGCCGACCACTTATCTAGACTCACAAAACCAACGCGATCGAGTGATTCCGAGTCCATACCGGACTCTTTTTCCCGATGAGCATCGTATGCTATTTTTTCAAAGACCATGGTATCTTTGACATTGTAAATTATTTAGCGGCTGATGTTATGCCTTATAATTGGTCAAGAAATGAATGTAATAAGTTTTTGGCCGAGTTAAGTTATACTACTTCACCGGATGAGCCCTACCTTTTTAGGCAATCGTCGGATCGATTATTCGTTCGTTGTATTCCCTAGTGGGAATATAATGAAGTTCTATCGCTTCTGCCATGACAAAGTGTGTGGTGGCCATTTTAGTGGGATGAAAACAGCCGCTAAAGTTCTTCAATAATGGATTTTATTGGCCTACCCTTTTTAAGGATGCCCAAGTGCATTGCAAGACGCGTATTCGTTGCAAAGAACTTGGGCTTAATCCTGGCGTAATATGATGCCATTAAATCCAATCTTGATAGTAGAAATTTTTGACGTTTGGGTATTGATTTCATGGGTCCCTTCCCTATTCCCCATGGTTTTATTTATATTCTAGTTGCCGTGGACTACGTGTCTAAATGGATAGAGGCCCTAGCTTGCCGTATCAATGACCATAAGACCGTTATATTTTTTATTAAAGAATATATTTTCTGTCGGTTTGGCATTCCTAAAGCCATCATTAGTGATGGTGGAACACATTTTTGCAACAGAGTTGTTGCATCCCTAGTGAAAAAGTATGGAGTTACACACAAAGTAGCAACTCCTTATCATCCACAAACTAGCGGACAAGTAGAAGTTTCTAATAGGGAAATCAAAAAGATTTTAGAAACAACTGTAAACCCTGATAGGAAAGACTGGTCGAAGTGTCTATCGGATGCCTTATGGGCGTATAGAACTGCTTTCAAAACTCCTATAGGTATGTCTCCCTTTAAACTTGTATTTGGGAAACCATGTCATTTGCCCGTTGAATTAGAGCACCGTGCTCTGTGGGCTATAAAAAGCTTTAACTTCAATATTGATGAAGCAGGTGTCAAACGCAAGTTGCAATTGAATGAGCTTGAAGAAATCCGTGGCGATTCTTACGATCTCGAAAGGATTATAAAGCTAACATGAAACGTGTTCATGATAAGCAAATCTTGGCAAAAGAGTTTGTGGTCGGTCAAAAGGTCTTGCTTTATAACTCCCGCCTACATATTTTCCCGGGAAACTAAAACCCGTTGGTCCGGTCCTTTTCGTTCTTATCAAGTCACCCCCTACGGGGCAATCACCTTGGTAAATCCCACGGACAACAGTACCTTTCAAGTTAATGGTCAACGGTTAAAACATTTTCACGAACTTTTGTCCCCTAATGTAGAGGAAGTCCTTTTACAGGACCCTGTCTATGAGGATTGACCTTTGTCATTTAGTGCACTTCCTTTCATTTCCATATAGTGGTAAGTGCACCATTCAGGTAACCGGGCCCTCCCTATGGAGTGTGTGGCTGTAAGTACCGGATCCTAAGTCCATGGTTAACATAATTCACGTTTTCCACTTTTGCATGTTTTCTCAGTTTTTTAGTCATGTTCCTCTATGGGGTGAATTATGTATTTATTGTTTTTCGTTTTTCTTATAATAAACTAAAAAAATAAATAATAAAAAATTCTTAATCATAGAAATAGCAATCCAACAAGTCTTGGGAATCTGACTTTAAACGACCCACGTTAGAACAAATTTTGTGTTTAAAAATTTGTTTGGGGGTGGTCAGTCGGTCTTTCCATCCGGATTGCTTGAACTTTCCATTTGTGTTGCTTAGGCCCAGTAGTATAGTTCATTTGGGTTGACATTATCTCAAACTTAGATTTCCTTCGTTCGCATAACTTACGTCAAACACGCACTTTTAGGTGTTTTCTACCTTCTTATACGTCACCCATGGTTGGAATTGAGTGTTTTATGGATCATTGAATTGGAAATTCTCTACTGATCATTTTCATAACTCATTCGCCAAAATTGGACCAGTAACGAAGCGGCAAATTGAATTTGAAATTGCACGAAAAATCGGAAAATTTCGGAATTCGAATTGGGCTTGGGCCCAAACTACACGCACGTCTGTGCGTCTCCTTCCTTCCCAAAAATGCACAATGTTTCCTTTTCCAATCCCGCCGGTTACCAAGGTTTAAAACAAACCTTGAACACCAAAATAAATAAAATAAATAAAAAATAAATAAAAAAATAAAAAAAAAAAAAAAAAGAGAAGAAAACCTAACTACACCCACGCCAAGCAATTCAATCCAACTAAAATCTTCTCTAAACCATTACCATTACCACTGATAAGTGCTCAAAAAGTTCTATTTAACCCTCGATTATGCCTCTTGTTTAGCCATCTTAGTGGACTAATAGTGTTTATAAGTTGTGTTTTAAGATTCTACAGGTGAAAAAAAGAGTTTTGTAGAATATTAGAGAAAATGGGGTAAAACGAAGCAATTCGGAGCATTAATGATCACATGGGAGGTCCGTGGACAATCATGGAGAAGGCCAAGGAATTGGAGTTATTAAATATGCGACTTGGACCTATTTTAAAGTCTATTTGGAAGCCCAAGGCCAAAGGATTCGTTGCTTGGACCAAAGCCCGCAAAATAGGATAGAAGGATAGAGCAGAAGAGAGAAAATCGGCTTATGCGTCTGGGACGCATGGATCGAACGTCCAGACGCATTGATTGCGTTTGGGACGCATAGATCGAGCATCCAGACGCATTGATTAAGTCTGGGAAGCATGGATAATGCGTCCAGACGCATGAGTCGACACTGTAGCCAATTCCTTCTCAGTTTTGAAGACGAAGTCGGACTCCGAAAGAAACCTATTTGTATTAGGAAACAAATGACGGTTTGGAATGCTTCTAGAACTCATTGTAACCCCTATAAATAGAGGACCTAAGTGCCTCATGTAATTGGCCAATTCACTTATATTCTTGTCTCCAGAACTTGAGGCAGAGAGAGATTAATAATAAAAGATCGGTTTTAACTAGTCGAAGTCTTAATAAATTAGTCTTTCTAGTCTTATGTTCTTCAACTCTTCTTCTTCTCGCTTCTTCGTGTTTCTTCCTTCTATATGGAAGGCTAATCTTCTCCTTCAAGGGGGAGGAGATGAAGCCAGTGCTTAAGGTTTAATGATTCTTCCGGGTTCATGGTGTTCTTCAATCAGTTAGTTCTTTATGTTTGTAGTTATTAGTTCCATTGCCCACACCAGGGGATGGAAGTATAGAATAGGGTTTATGTTTTGCAATATTAATATCATGCTAGTGTTCTTTACTTTTCTTCTAGTAATGTAATTCTTTAGAGTTAGGGAAGTATTCTTTGTGTTGCCTTAGAAGGGGTAGCTCAGGGAGTGGCTGCCTAGGGGAAGTATTCTTTGTGTTTGCCTTAAGTGGTGATTCATTGAATGGCTACCCTATTAGGAAGTACTCCTTGATGTTGCTCTTGGTAATACATTGAATGGCTGCCCGAGCTTACATAAAAGGAAAGAAGATATTAATAGCATAAACATAAGAACAACCTTAAGTAGAGTTAATTGTTAACGATGTTTCATCCAAAAGGGCATCGAGACTCGCCGATTGCCTAATTGTAGTCTACTTGTAAGAACAACCATGAAGCGGAATGGTCATAGATTAAAAGTATTGGTGGATTCTAATCTCTTGAATTCTCTCTCTTATAAATTCTCAATAGTTTAGTTAGTTTAGCTTAGTTTAGCATTAGAATCTACAATCTCTACAATATTAGTTTTAATCCCTCAAACCCCTTTCCAAATTCTCGTCCTTCACATAACATACACTTAAAAGTGGAACGATACCCTACTCATCCTTTACTTAGTGAGGGATAATTAGGTTTTGATATTCTCTTTTTGTTCAACGATCATCATCTATCTACATCATCCATACACCATCTAAACACACAAAAAGAGGTTGGTCAAAATAAACCGCCGCTTTTAAGTTGTTTATGTTTAACGTTTTCTTTCAAGATTAGAATTTTGGATATTGAGGTAATTTTAGCGCATCATCAATCCTTTTAAGAAAGAAAGAAGCTTGAAGGACATCTCAAGACAAGATCTACCATCCGGGTTAGTCGAATCTTCATTCTTTTATTGCTTTCTTAGTATAGTTGCATCATAGTTTAGTTTTATTGCTTTCTAGTATAATTGCATTTAGGATCTTTTCAACAATTGAAGTTGTAAGCCAACACAGCGAAAAATCAAACTCTAGTGTTTCTTGTCTGAATCTTGACAAACGGACTATCGCCCTGGCAAGTGGTACTTAAGCAATCCAAGTGATTCACCATAACCCTAGAAGAGACAGCTTTAGACAACGGGCGAGATACTATCTGCAAAGCCCAACCCAGTTAAAGAAAAGTAGTTTTACATTCTAGTATAATTTAGAATAGTTGCATAGTAGGATAGTTTTTTGTTATTTTTGCATAGAATTTTCTAGTGTATGCCCCGTCGTCCATATCATCGTCCGGTAAGAACACAATAGTGGACAAGGTTTAACAACCGACTCACAAGAATACTAGACGAGATTGATACAATGGCCGCAAGCAATGATGGAGGTGTTTTGGACACCAATAATCTTGAAGCTATTCCTCCAATGCAAGCACAACAGAGAAAAAGGAAAGGTGATTTCTATTCACCAATCATTGGAGACCCACCAAGCAAAGATTGTTTTTCCAGAGACGAAGCTAACCAATTTGAACTTAGAGCATCGGTAATCTCTATGCTTCCAAAGTTCAATGGTTCGCATAATATTCAAATTTTATGTTCTCATGAACAAATTTCTATCATCCTCGAACTTTCAAGAACCGTAATATCGGGATGAGAGTATCAAGTTAATCCTTTTTCCACTCTCACTCGAAGGTAAAATATCCGAATGGTTAACCGCATCGATCATCAATTCAATCAACAACCGGGAGAAGTTAAGAACAAAGTTTATGAACAAGTTCTACCCACCCCCGTAGATGAGATGCAATGCAGCAAGCCATCGCAATTTCAAAGGGAAGGTGATCAAGAATATCATCAAAGCCGGGAGAAATTCAATAATCTACTAGTCTCATGTCCACATCATGGTTATGATAAGAGCACACCGGCTCATTTTTTCTTTTCGAGGACTTTCTACTATGAACAAGCGGATGATACTGATCCAATGCATCAAGGTAAGTTTACATCATTGGATGGAGAGGAAGCTTACAACTTTCTCGAGAATTTAGTCAAGACACTCAACAATGGAGTACTAGCAACGAGGACGTAGCTAGAGTGGAGGGTGCCAAGAAATTTGGCAACCAAATTCAAGAAGACCCAAATCAAGCAATGCTATCAATTATGGCAAGCCTATCAACAGGACTTGAAAATCTGAACAAGAAGTTTGATCGGTTCTCCATGAATCCTCCAAAACCAAACAATTTCCAAGCTAAACCTCACCATCCAAGCCTTGTTATACCATTTGTGAGCTATGTTCCGATGAAGGCCACACCATCAAGAGTGTTCAGATTATCCGGATACTAAATGCGAGGCATGTAGTATCAATTCTTTAGGAAGAAATAACCCGTTCAATCAGGGGACGAAATTATTGGAAACCACAAAATATAAATCGAGGAATTTTCCTCCGTGATTCCAAAATCACCAAATCGGTTCGCATAACCAGATTATTAGTTCCAAACCGCCCGAACCATACGTAAATCAACGGTCATACGAAACCCGGCAATACCAAGCCAACACAAACAGAGAGTTAGTACCCGGATCTTATGAGTGGATATATTGCCCCTACGCCTCCCGAGCAAAGCAGTTATCCCACATCTAGAAGAAGCTATCACCACCATTGTCAATGAGTAAAAACAGACAAATCAAAGAACCCGTGGTTGGAGAATAACTTTAGTGTCATTCAAGGCCGATAGGGCAAATCGCCGCCTTTGACAGAGAGATCAAAAGGAGCATTACCAAGCCGAGCCAACCGAAAAGGAAGAGGTATCTTGCGTGGATAACCCGGAGATTACTCGGTCGAATGCCCAAGTCAATTCTATCACCACTCGAGGTCGCAAGAAAGTTGATAACAAGATTGTCTATGAACCAGAAAAAGATTCTGTGGAGCCTAAGGTAACTTATGTCCCCACCATCCCACCCAGTTCTAACATTCCGGATATATCTAGTGTTGTGCCACCCAAGAAACCGTTGCAAAAGAAGTTGAAGGAACTACTCGGGAAGTAAGTAAGAAGAAGCCATCACGAAAGTGACTCCACCTCATCACTCCACTAATTGTTACCAAGCCAACCGAAGCCGAAAAGAAGAGAACCGATTTTGAAGAATCCGCCAAAGACCGCTTTCCTTCAAAACTAGTGAATACCGTAAAAGATGACCAAGATAAGGAGATTTGCGATGTATTTCAGAATTTACGATTAATATCCCATTTCGACCGCCATCAAGCAAGTTCCCTCGTATGCCAAGTTCCCCGAAAAGATCTAGTAAAGAAGAAGACCAACATTCGAAGAAGCTTTTATCGCTCAAAAGATGTTCATCGCATCTACGAGAATCTATCGGTTGTGGAAACCGAAAAGATCCCGAAGTCCAACTGCTACATGCGCAATGGAGATTCTTTGGAGGAACAAGCTTTACTAGATTTGGGTGCCGTGTGAATCTTCTACCATATTTCGCCTACGAAGTTGGGCTTGAAGGATCTAAAACCGACCGATATTATTACTTCTGGGTTGGCGATAGATCGATGAAGATACCTAGAGGACTAATTGAAGACGTCATAGTCAAGATCGAAGATTTCTATTATCCGGTTGATTTCATAGTACTAGACCACGTAACCTACATCCGGTAGGCGATACCAATCATTCTAGGCGCACCATTCTTGGCCACTTGCAAATGCACTCATCAACCGTCGAAACGGTAATATGACGCGTTATCCTTTGGTAATATGAAAGTTGAGACCAATGTTTTCCATATGTTACAAAAACCCACGTGAAGTATGTGTCCGTGAACGAGGTATGCATGATTGAAGCGTTAGCACAGGATTATCCGACTCATTCATATCCCCCGACGAAGTTATTGAAAGCTCCGATGGACTTCAGATTGTGAGGAACTTAGTGTTGAGTCAATCAATGCGATTTTGATTCATCACCGTCATGGATGACATCAAGTTCAAAGAAAAACTTGAATCGCCTATGCTTGATGGACCACCCAAAGAGCTTAAAAAGGAGCCACCTAAGCTAGAATTGAAGCCTTTACCGCCTACACTCAAGTATGTTTTCTTGGGAGATTTGGGAACCTACCCAAAGAGTCATTGCATCGATTTGATCATGAGCAAGAATCCGTGTTAGTAGCACTTTTAAAGGAACACAAGTCACTATAGGTTGGACAATTGATGATATCAAGGGGATCAGCCCTATGATGATAGTTCAACATAGGATTCATCCGGAAGAGGATTCCAAGACTTCTAAGCAACCACAGAGGAGGCTTAATCCAAAATGAAGGAAGTAGTTAGAGAAGAGGTCGCCAAACTCCTTGGACGCCCGCATTATCTACCCTATTTCTCGATAGTCAATGGGTTAGCCCCAGTTCAAGTTGTGCCAAAGAAGTCCGGAACCACGTGATCGAGAACGAGAACAATGAGTTGATTCCAACCAGGATTCAGACTGGATGGAGAGTTTGCATCGATTACAGGAACCTGAATAGCGCATCGAGGAAAGACCATTTTCCATTGCCATTTATCGATCAGATGTTAGAAAGATTAGCTGGACAAGCTTACTACTGCTTTCTTGATGGTTACTCAGGATATTTTCAAATCCATATTCACCCTGAGGACCAAGAGAAGACCACATTCACATGTCCATTCGTAACATTTGCCTACCGTCGTATGCCTTTTGGTCTATACAATGCACCGGCCACTTTTCAGCGATGCATGATGAGTATTTTTGACGACATGGTGGAGAAATACATGGAAGTTTTTATGGACGATTTTTCAATTTTTGGATCATCTTTTGAGGATTGCCTACACCATCTCTCCTTAGTCCTTAAACGTTGTTGCGATACCAACTTAGTTCTGAACTGGGAAAAGTGTCACTTCATGGTAAAGGAAGGGATAGTGCTAGGTCACCAAGTTTCAAAGGAAGGAATTCTAGAAGATCGAGCAAAGATTGATATTATAAAGGATCTACCCAAACCGAGAACTGCCAAAGATATCCGGCGGCCTTCCTAGGTCACGCGGATTCTACCGCCGATTTATCAAAGATTTCAGCAGAATTGCAAGACCCGCCACACATCCGTTAGGGAAAGATATTGTCTTTGATTTTGATACATCATGTGTTGAAGCTTTTATGAAGTTAAAGGAAGCACTAACTTCAGCACCAATCATTCGTATACCGATTGGATTGGAGCCACCATTTTGAAATCATGTGTGATGCATCTGATTATGCTATAGGAGCCGTTCTAGGACAAAGAGACAAGAAAGTGCCATATGCAATCTACTATGCTAGCAAGACTCTAAATGGAGCTCAGATTAATTATTCTACCACTGAGAAGGAACTCTTAGCCGTCGTCTATTCTCTTGACAAATTCCGACAATATCTGATAGGTTCAAAGGTGATTGTCTATACTGACCATGCTGCCTTGCGTCATTTACTCGCTAAGCAGGATGCCAAGCCAAGATTGATCCAATGGATACTACTTTTACAAGAATTTGATTTGGAGATACATGATAAGAAAGGAACAGAGAATGTCGTTGCTGATCACCTTTCTAGATTGCTAGTGGAGAATACGGAAGACAATTTACAAATCTGTGAGACTTTTCCTGATGAACAGTTGTTCAGTATATCAGAAATGCCATGGTATAGCCACATTGCAAATTATCTTGTGACCGACAAGGTACCATCACATTGGAGCAAGCAAGAAAAAGATTTATTCTACTCAAAGGCCAGATATTATTTTTGGGATGATCCATACTTATTCAAGAAGTGTTCGGATCAAATTATTCGAAGATGCATCCCAGAATTGGAACAGGAATCCATTCTATCATTCTGTCATGATCAGCCTTGTGGAGGACACTTTGGCCCGCAACGTACTGCAGACAAGGTATTACAAGCTGGATTCTATTGGCCTACTCTTTTTAAAGATGCAAATATTTATTGCAAAGCATGTCCGAGATGCCAATTTCTCGGGTAAACCTCGAAAAGGTTCGAGTGGCCTCAACAACCGATCCTTATCTCGTAAATCTTTGATGTATGGGGTATAGATTTCATGGGACCATTTCCTCCTTCTTTTGGTTACACCTACATTCTACTTGCTGTGGACTATGTTTCAAAATGGATTGAAGCAGTTCCTACGAAGACCGCCGATCATAAAGTCGCCGTGGACTTTACGAAGAAGAACATTCTACCAAGATTTGGAACACCGAGCCATCATCGGTGATAACGGTTCTCACTTCAGAACTGTGTTTTGGAATCTTATGGCAAAGTATGGAGTAATTCACAAGCTAGCTTTACCATATCATCCTCGGACTAATGGTCAAGCGTAAGTTTCAATAGGGAAATCAAGAGTATTCGAGAAGACAAGAATCCATCTAGGAAAGATCGGTCTCTTAGACTCCAAGATGCACTATGGGCATACTGAACAAAGATTCAAAACACCCATAGGGATGTCGCCCTATCACTTGGTTTATGGAAAAGTGTGTCATCTACCGCTGAGTTAGAACATAAAGCCTATTAGGCAAAGTGAAAGAGATGAATTTCAACCTAGATCAAGCGGGGAGAAAGGAGGAAGCTTCGGATCGTGAATTAGAGGAATTGAGAAGTGATGCTTATGATAAGTCGAGGATTTACAAGGATAAGACTAAAGCATTACATGATAGAAGAATTCTGAAGAGAGAATTTGAACCCGACGAAGGTTCTCGGTCTACAACTCTCGCCTAGAAATTTTCCCCGAAAGTTGAGATCTAGATGGATCGGACCGTTTATAGTAAGACATGTCACACCTTTTGGAGCTATTGAAGTAGAAGACATAAAGAGAAGGACTCGTTTCAAAGTCAATGCTCATCGACTAAAGCCTTTTCTGGAGTTACCTACTGGAGACGTGGAGGCCATTTTTCTCAAGGATTCAGTTTATCAGACCACTGTTGAAGCGGAAAATTGGGGTAAGTTACCTACACACCTTAAATATTACATTCTATGTCTTGTTGAACCTGTTACTCTGTCTAGTTTAAGTTTTTTGCATGAGGAAGCCAAGCGTCGTAAGCTTGACTCCTTAGGATCTCATTAGTATAAGTGCCAATCGATAGCCGGGCCCTCGATTTTCATCATAACTTTGTCCTTTCTTGAGAGGAGTTGCAAGGAGTCAAAGTCTCATAACTCTAGTAGACCGAGTATAAAATGTCTATAGGAAGTAAGCATGTTGTTGAGAGATCAGTTTTGGAATGGGAATTCTAGTCTTGAGGATCTGACTTTAAAAGACTCACATTATGTCTTGGGGATCTGACGTAAAAAGACCTAAAAATTTGTTTCTTGAACTAATTCTGATATTCGGCATCAATGGTAATATCCTATCTTTTTCTCATCCATTTCATTTACTTCTTTATACATTGAGGTCAATGCATGCATAAGTAGGGGGAGGGTGTACTTGAGAAATGAATTTCGAAAATTAGTTTTCAAAAACAAAAATATTTTTTTGTTATCAGTAGCATGAGAAAAATGAATTTTAATGATGAGTCTGGGATATAGATTCTATACTACTTAGTGCTGAGTTTGATAGATAGTTGATATTATTGATTTCATTACCACTTAGACTATTTATTATGCTCGAACATAGTTCTTATTGATAGAATTCTTTATCAAGGCACCACCATAATACTTGGTTAGTTTTTTGTACTTTTGCTTGAAGAGAGATTTAAACCCCTAGTAAACTGAAAGTAGAATTTTTAGACTTAGCCCGTGAGACTTGAGCTTTATACTCATTTTTTGGAGAGTTCTTACGAAAAATCCGAGTCTTAGTGACTCATCATCTTTCAGTTCTTTATGTCGTTGTAATATAGTCTCATTATTCTTTAATTTGGTTAATCACGAAGTGACATCAACTGGGGAGATAGCCATTAGGTCTTGTAGTCTATTCAAAACAGAGTATCATACTGATAAGTCAAGTAGTGAACCTATTCAGCCTTTATCCCACCTAGTAGGACCATCATGTTAAACCCTTTTGATCCTTACAATAAGCCATTTTCTTTCATAAAACCCTCTACCATTCACCCTTCACCCAACTCTAGACAAGAAGTATAGCCAAAATCTTTATCAGCCATACCCATATGTTTCTGAGAATACGATGGGCACAAGGAGGAAGAAAGACCAAAAAAGGAAGATTACAAGGAAATACCGAGAGATACAATGAATCCCATCATTCGCTTCAAAGTGAAAAAGAAGCTAGTGGAAAACAAGCATATCCAAAGACTAATCAAGGATATACCACTGAAAGTAACAAAAAAAAAAAAAAAAAAAGTTGAAATGTAATGGATGGAAAAGCTAAGATAAAGGAAGAATTTTCTCTATACAAAATTTGAAGAAATCTTCCAAAGAAAGAAGCAAAACCCTTAGTGTTTTCAAAACAACCTTAGAATCCTTTTTACCTTTCCTTCATAAACCAATACCCAAGCCAAGTTACAACCCATGACTTATCATTACAGTATGGTACGAAGTCTAGAATAGGTGAGAGGATGCTAAAGTGAAGGACCCGACACTTCATATGTAATTGACATTCTTTCCATGAGAGTAATTTTATTCAGAAGTCTGTTTTTCAAGGTAGTATGTGGGATGTTCGTATGCATTATTCTTTTCCCCACATACATGAGGTAAAATAGTAGACCATCTTCTGAGAGATTCTTTTCTTGAGAGTATGACCGGTGAGGATTGAAAGTCGAGATTATCTACCTATGGTAAACTAGGGATTCCGTTTCTTGGATAGGAGAGTATAGGAGATTGACTAAGTACACACATAAAGCCTTGATTGAGAATTTTGTCAATTTTACTATCTCCCATCATAATCTATGAGTCTTTGCAGCAATGTAGTTAGCAATGGAGACCGCCTATTGGAGTAAGCACTAAGTGGGTAAGGAATTTCTCTCTAAAAAAAATACTATCATTCTTAAACATGCTATTGATTGATTTTGTGGGTATATCACCTGAAAACCCTCACGAGACTATAACTTCGTCCTTTTTGGGAACTTAAAGGTTTAAAAGCCTTGTTGCATATGGTAAATGCAATCGCGATGCCTCTTAAAAGTGAGTTAGGATTTTATTTTTGTTATTAGGATATGATTTTGATCACTTATCTATTTTTTATCTTATTTGCTAAGAGAGTAGCAAAAAGGCTAGTTGGGAGTTGTGATAAGTGCTCAAAAGTGCTATTTAACCCTCGATTATGCCTCTTGTTTAGCCATCTTAGTGGACTAATAGTGTTTATAAGTTGTGTTTTAAGATTCTACAGTGAAAAAGAGAGTTTTGTAGAATATTAGAGAAAATGGGGTAAAACGGCAATTCGGAGCATTAATGATCACATGGGAGGTCCGTGGACAATCATGGAGAAGGCCAAGGAATTGGAGCTATTAAATATGCGACTTGGACCTATTTTAAAGTCTATTTGGAAGCCCAAGGCCAAAGGATTCGTTGCTTGGACCAAAGCCCGCAAGGGATAGAAGGATAGAAGCGAAGAGAGAAAATCGGCTTATGCATCCGGGGCGCGATGGATCGAAAGGCCCGACGATTGATTGCGTCTGGGACGCATAGATCGAGCATCCAGACGCATTGATTAAGTTTGGGACGCATGGATAATGCGTCCAGACGCATGAATCGACACTGTAGCCAATTCCTTCTCAGTTTTGAAGACGAAGTCGGACTCTGAAAGAAACCTATTTGTATTAGGAAACAAATGACGGTTTGGAATGCTTCTAGAACTCATTGTAACCCCTATAAATAGAGGACCTAAGTGCCTCATGTAATTGGCCAATTCACTTATATTCTTGTCTCGAGGCGAGAGAGATTAATAATAAAAAAGATCGGTTTTAACTAGGCGAGTCTTAATAAATTAGTCTTTCTAGTCTTATGTTCTTCAACTCTTCTTCTTCTCGTTCTTCGTGTTCTTCTTTCTATATGGAAGGCTAATCTTCTCCTTCAAGGGAGGAGATGAAGCCAGTGCTTAAGGTTTAATGATTCTTCTGGTTCATGGTGTTCTTCAATCAGGTTAGTTCTTTATGTTTGTAGTTATTAGTTCCATTGCCCACACTAGGGGATGGAAGTATAGAATAGGGTTTATGTTTTGCAATATTAATATCATGCTAGTGTTCTTTACTTTTCTTCTAGTAGTGTAATTCTTTTAGAGTTAGGAAAGTATTCTTTGTGTTTTTTAGAAGGGGTAGCTCGGGGAGTGGCTGCCTAGGGGAAGTATTCTTTGTGTTTGCCTTAAGTGGTGATTCATTGAATGGTCTGCCCTATTAGGAAGTACTCCTTGATGTTGCTCTTGGTAATACATTGAATGGCTGCCCGAGCTTACATAAAAGGAAAGAAGATATTAATAGCATAAACATAAGAACAACCTTAAGTAGAGTTAATTGTTAACGATGTTTCATCCAAAGGGCATCGGCACTCGCCGATTGCCTAATTGTAGTCTACTTGTAAGAACAACCATGAAGCGTAAGGTCATAGATTAAAAGTATTGGTGGATTCTAATCTCTTGAATTCTCTCTCTTATAAATTCTCAATAGTTTAGTTAGTTTAGCTTAGTTTAGCATTAGAATCTACAATCTCTACAATATTAGTTTTTAATCCCTCAAACCCCCTTTCCAGTCCTGTCCTTCACATAACATACACTTAAAAGTGGAACGATACCCTACTCATCCTTTACTTAGTGAGGGATAATTAGGTTTTGATATGTTTCTCTTTTGTTCAACGATCATCATCTATCTACATCATCCATACACCATCTAAACACATAAAAAGAGGTTGGTTAACCACCCCAAATCCGAAAACAGCCACCAATTCAAGTAACCACCACTGCCACCACCACCACCACCGTTGTTTTTAGTTGTTTTCTTCAAACTCGCCTCCCCCCACAGTATACAAAACCATTAGTTGTCTCAGAAACTTCAATGGCGCTACGACGAAGAATTTTGTCGGAGCACGCGTTTGCTGCCGACAGCTTCGTGCCATTTTACGATGCGGAGATGATTAGGAGGGATTGGAACGGACTGTGGTACTCGACTGAGGAGTTCTATCACTATGATTTGGTAGAACAATTTTATAAAAAGCGAGAATTGGAGGGGGATAGGATTTTCATAAAGTTAGCAAGAACGAGGAGGGAAGCTAAGGCGGTTTGTTATCGAAATCTGTTAGGAATTACGCTTTGAAAGCAACCTAGTAATCTATTAATTCGGGAATCCCAAAGATACCGGAGTTCCCGCTTTGATGAAAGATACTATCGTGGAGGGTGAATACAATCCGACATCTCATTAAGGCCGCGCGATCAACCCCACGAACCCGGTCAACCTGGTTGTAGCTCAGTGGATTGGTAGGAACGTCCTAGGCAAAGACAAAGTCAGCGATATCGGTCTGCAATGTCTGCACGTTCTCTGGATTTTGCAAACAAATAAGTATAATTTCTGCATCCTCGATTTATTGTTTAATGTGATTAGAGGAGTGGGAAAGAGCTTGGCGCCTCTTCCCGTATTGATCACTAAGATCATGCTCTCTTTTAGAGCTGTCGCAAAATCTGCTCCTATTAAGATCAAATTGCATTCTAATGCAAGTATCTATACGGATTGCATCCAAGAGACTTGGCCGTTGTCTGAAGAAAAGGTGGTTGAGTCGGAGGATGAAAGGGAGGATATGACATGCCTGGATGACAATGCATTAGATAAGTGTAGTTCTAATTTAGAATGCATGCAAGTGTTGCAAACTGGCTTGCGTTGCGTTTATGGTATTTGTGAAGATATCCGAGATAGACAGATTGTAGTTCGAAATAAGCAAACGAACCTTCAGACGAGACTTGAAATGCTCGAAAGGGTTCAGGACGATATTTTGTCTAACATGGAGACTATCCACCAAAGATCAACAAAGCCCAAGATCACGATCTTCGGAGATCGAGATGGAAGCACAGCGCTTGTTCCGAATAGAGATGCTACGACGCATGCCACCCGTGGAGGATTCTGTTTCAGCCGAGTCTGAGAGGCATGAGCGTCGTCGCCGAAGGACAGATGGCTCAAGCCATTCTCCATCCCAAGACCAATCTCCATCTCAAGGTCCATCATCATCACAAAACTAGGTGTTCACCATCAGTTGTGTTCACTGTTATTTCATTATTTTGATTGTTTTATTAGTTGGATTTTAATTCAGTAGTAAATTTAAATATTAATGTGTTTGTTTTATGTTGTTTGGATTAAATTTTATTTTTAATATAATTGGTTATTTTCGAGTACTGCTTGTTTTATCATTAATCCCACCTTCCCGACTTGTTTGGGGGTGGTAATATTTATACCGAGCATAAGTCGTTATATGATCATCTGCTGTTAAGTTGTCTTGGAGGAAAGGTTGAGAATTTGGCCGATATCGGCATATCTATGATTATGTGTGGTGGTAGCATGAAATCTAGGAGAGTTTAGAAGTTACTATTCTAAATCCAGTATAAAAGATACCAGGATTTTTAGAAAATCAAGAAGATGGTTTGTTTCCGTTTTCGGGTTTGGAATCCTTTTATTTTCGGAAATTGCCTTTAAATAATTTGGCAACTTGCCGATTCGTTTTGGAAGCACAGAACCTCCTTCATTCTACACTAACAAACCACATTACACCCCACCATCATCCCTCACCTTTCACTCCAAGTTTTTCCTTCTTTTTCCGCCAAACTTCGTTTCAAAGATTCTACGAAGCGCCAAGGCTTCGTCGAGCGCTCCTCTGCCTGCATACACTTCCGGAAATTTGCTCAGAGCGCAACCCGCGCCCTCCTTGAGCGCGACTCGCGCCCAAACACTATTATTGCAAAAACCCATGAGCTGCATCAAGGCTTCTAAGCGAAGCGCGATCTGCGCCGCCTTCGTGGAACGCAAAGAAATTCCAATTTTCGGAGGGTCATTCCGTGATTTTTGGAACTGTTCAAAGAGTAGTTGAGATGACATCTCCTATAGTCATACCTTAACAGTCTTTTTCAAGATGTGTTGGGCACCGAGACCTATGGACATTGGTTCCGGCCACGGGGATCTTGCAAGTTAGGATGGCGCCATCTATCGGTAAGTGATGACGATTCATATTCACCACTTCGCTTTATTTCTATGACCACCGCGTAATTTCTATTGTAATCAGGATAGAGAACAATTATTCTCCGTCGTAGTCGATGACACGACACATAAATTCAATAAAAATGTGGTCGCTTTAGTTTCAAGATTACCAATACCTGATCCTGTTCACACATGGGCATATATGACCGATAATGCATACCTTTATGATTATACATATTTCCATGAGTATTATGGGGGAGGGGTATTTCGGGTAATGGACCAGGGGCGATATAGCATTGCCCTTGGTAGCCTTTCCCTAAACGTAGGCACCACCATGTTATTCATCCTGATGAATATTTCGGGGGAATGGTAGTTCATTTTTGCAAACAGTAATGCTGGTGACATTTTCCTCGCTTTAGCTTAGGGACGTCGCCGATATGACATCCCCCGAGTTTTAGTCGCTAGTCTTAAGAGAGCCCAAAGCATGAGGCATAAGTATCTTCTTATGCCTGTTCTGGTAAGCCACATCATGCGTAGTTGTTTACCTATATTCTGTGCACAATTCACAGATTGGAAAAGGGTTGAAGTCATGAGACCCACCAATTGGGTGGTTCGCTCGTTGCGAATAATGACTTGGCCGGATGGCAGGTGCAGCCTCATTTGGTCGCCCATTACATCCCATCGGACATAATAACACTTAACAAAAGTAGCATTAGTAGATGATACATGGCGGCAAGCTTGGCAAATTATAATGGACCGGCAGGATCTTGAAGGAACCTCGCTCTTTGACGAGGAGGAGGATGTTTAAGTGGGAGATAAGGTAAGTTTTTAGTTTTGTTATTGTCTGCTTATGTCCCAAGCAAATTAATTCTGTTAACCCCATAATGGGTGGAACTCTTATAGAGTTGTGTCAGTATTTTTCTTTCCTATATTAGTATGTTCTAACCTTGTTTTGCAGATGTTCCAGAATTTCACGCGTTTCCATGGTATTTTTCTACCCTCTTTATTTAAATGCTTTGAGGACAAAGCATGCTTCTTGTTTGGGGGGGCATAGAAACACGTGTAATTAAGGCATCTGTTAGGATATAGATATGTATAATATGCATTTGTTTTCAAGAATTATTATTCCGCTAGTCGCCCCACTGAGCCTTTCATTAGCCCTTCCATAAACCACAATTCCTTTACCCTGTTACAAAAGCAAAACAAAATATAAAAAATAAATAAATAAAAAATCAACCTACCCATTTTAGAATAAGTCTGAGAATAGGATGAGTGAAGAAAAGAGAAGAGAAAAACCTGTGTAACAGAAATTAGTTAGTTGCTTCATCCAAAGAAAAAGAAAAGAAGTTTCCATCCAAAGAAAAGAAAAGAAAAATAAAAATAAAAATAAAATAAAAACTCCAAAAATAGAATAAAATGAGTCGAAAAGCCAAAAGAAAAAGGCTAAGGATGGAAACAAAGTATAGAAGAAAAAGAAAATAACAAGGTTTTCTCTAAGTTACATAATATGAAGACTCTATTATCTCAGACTTGTCCTTTTGAATATCCATTTCCTTCCTTCTTAAACCATCTCCTAATCCCCGCAACACCTAATAAATACCTCTAGCTCAATTAGGAATAGGTTAGTGTGATAGTAAGTGGCAGATGTGTTTGATCGACTCCGGCTTCCTTGTTGTCATTGAGTTTGTAAGGTAAAGTGTGCCCACTGCACACTGGAGTAGCAAAACTTGAGCGGAAAATTCATAGTGGTTTTTGTCTTGACATTTATGTGAGGACCTACTTAAGGACGCTATTCCGAGTTTTCATAAACGAACCTGCTAGGCATTTCATAGTATTACTCATTGTATATATGTTTATTCATAGATGATTGATTATTATGCATATATTAGTTTAGGTTTCGACATGATTATTCTGTATTCATTGCTAGTGAGATGTATAGATAATTGAGACATAAATAAGGAAACAATAGTTTTATTTCTTAGTCGTTGTAGTATAGATGAAGTTTGTGAGTACCTTCACTGGAAAACTCTCACGAGGCTATAACTCGTCCACTAGGGAATCCCTAGTGGTTTTAGGCCTTGTTGCATATGGTCAATGCAATCGCACTCAGCGAAACGAGAATAGATAGAACTCCATTTTTGGTCACTTATTCTAATTTCTCATCTTTGCTTGAGGACAAGCAAAATGCTGTTTGGGGGTGGTTTGATAAGAGCCCAAAACTGTAGTTTTAACCCCTCAGAATACCATACTTTTAGACCAATTATGTGAGTAATAATTAAGAGTTAACACTGATTACGTGTTTTTATGCATTTCAGGCGTTATGTGCAGAAATGTGCCACTTTAGCGAGATAAAGGAGCAAAGGTCGGTTGCTCAGGAGTTCTGTGATTAAAGGCCAAGATTCAAGAAGACAAAGCCTTTCTAAAGCCCAGTCAAAAGCTGAAAAGTCGACGCCGGGCGTAAACAAAGACTCAAAGTCGCCAGAAACTTCCGGCGTCGTATCGTTGGACTCAGACCTCAGAATTGGGCCTACCTTATGTCAAAACGACCGGCTCGGAAAGAGCTTTCCAATGGTCTAAGCCTTGACCCAATCAGAGGAGCAGAAGTGGACAAAAATTCTATTGAAGCCAAATGCAGCTGAAGAAGCCTTTTTGGACTGAAAGTATTGGGTTTTGTGCCTGATTCTCTTGCCCAAAACATGGCTCCAAGCCCATGCACGATTTTTGGATCTGGACATATAAAAACAAAAGCTTAGCTCTTTGTGAATGGTAGCTAGTTAGACCTAAAACTATATAGAATTCTAAATCTAGTTTTCAGTAAAGTAATTAAGTTTAAGTTCCATTTTCAATTCTTGTTTTAGATTAAGTCTTTAAACCATTGTTCTTAATTGATTAGATAAATAAAATAGTTATTTTGTCAATTTCGATTTTTGTCATTTCAATTTATAGATCTGTTTCTAATTCTTGTTGATTATCATTTCGTAGTTTAAGTAGATTGAAACATTGTTAGTTAAATTAGTTAAGTTAGAATTTTAATATGATGAGTAGTTATAATTCAATGGGAAATGATGGGTTGATGACTAAAGGCTAAAACCTCCATTAGAGGGGTTGATGAAGCTTTGATGAAAACTTAGTGGTATAGTGTAGTAGCGTTGTAGAATCTATTACACTCTAGAAGGTCGTGATTCGCCATGAGAATGGGTGGACGACCTCACATGCTAGTTAGTATTTGGTAGAAATGCCATGAACACTAGGGACTAGAACTCGAATTTCTTGCCGTAAGAACATAAGAACCGAGATATAAGAATCTATGCTAGGTTATTAAGTTGGATTCGAGGTGGATTCAATTCCCCTCTAATCCTTTATCTAGATTCAAAAACAATCATATTTCCATAGCATTTGTAGTTAAATTCAACATAATCAATTTCATATTGTATCGTAATATAACACCCTTCGTAAAGCTCTCATTAGACTTAAGACTGATTAATTAGATTAGAAAACACTCCATGCTAGAGAACTAGGAGTGGAACGAATTTGTTACTCCACTCTATTTCGATAGAATTGAGAGTAGAAAACTTTGATAAGCAATCTAGCATCAAAAAAAGGTTTTAGTTTATTTACGTTTTGAGTTCATCGTTCATTTCGTAGGTAAACTATCAATTTATTTTGATTTATCACCTCGTAAAACTTAAAACTAAAATTCCCGATTCGTTAACGGTCCGATTTCGGCGAATGAGGAATGAAAACGATCAGCAAAGAAAATACAATCCAATGATCTATAGAAAACTCATATCTAACCTTGGTTGACATATAAGAAGATGGAAAATGTCTCAGAACGCGTTAATGACATAAGTTATATGATCAAAAGAAATCTAAATTCATAGATAGTGTCAACCCGAATCAAAATACGACTAAACGGCATAAACAACAAGAATATGAAGTTGAGCGATAAAGAATAGAAAAACCAACCCACCCCCAAACAAATTTTTGAAAACATAGTTTAGAAAATTTGGTTAAAAACGTGGGTCTTTTAAAGTCAGATTCTTTTAAATACCTAAAACTGACATTCTTGTCCTTAACACGGATGGATCATTGCAGCAGGGTAAAGCAGGCTATGGAGGGGTTTTAAGGGATCGAAATGGAGAGGTTCTCATGGAATTCTGTGGAAACTCCACAAGACAGTCAGTCTTACATCAGGAGCTACTTGGGGTCCAAAAAGGCATTGAAGGAGTGGAAAAAATGAACATAAAGGAGGTGGTAGTGCAGTCTGACTCACTGAGGGTGATACAGATCTTGGAAAAGAGGGAAGCTCCACCTTGGTACTGTAAGAACCTGGTGGCTCAGATTGGGTGTGCACAAGCAAGATTTGCAGAGGTTAAATTCCAACATGTGTTCAGAGAAGGAAATCAAGTTGTGGATTACCTGTCAAAAGTTAGTAGTAATTGCAGTACTCATAGTACAGAATGTAGTAACCAATGCATGTACTTTCTCCCATGGATCAAAAACTTAGTGAATTGATCAAGGGGGATAAAAAAGGAAAGTTGTACTTGAGATTTTGTCATTAATAAAAGGTTGGGGTCTCCTTAACCCCTAGTTGTGGAAAAAAAAAATCAGATTTCCGAGACTTGCTAGATTACTGTTTATAGGGTTTTAATATTTTTTTATTTTTATGAATAAGGTTTAATATAAAGGAAAATAATAAAACAATAAAAACATAAATCACTCCATAGAGAAACATGACTCAAAAACCGAGAAAATATGCAAGAGTGGAAAGCGTGAATTATATTAATCGTGGACTTAGGATCTAGTACTTACAACCACACACTCCAAAGGAGGGCCCGATTACTTTAATGGTGCACTCACCAATATATGGAAATGAAAGGAAGTACACTAAACATCAAAAGTCAGTCCTCATAGATAGGGTTCTGTAAAAGGACATCCTCCACATCTGGGGACATTAACTCATGAAAATATTTTAAACGTTGTCCATTAACTTGGAAGGTACTGTTGTCCTTGGGATTTACCAAGGTGATTGCCCTGCAAGGGGTGACTTCAATAACCAGAAAAGGACCAGACCAACGGGTTTTTAATTTCCCTTGGAAAATATGCAAACGGGAGTTGTAAAGCAAAACCTTTTGACTAACCACAAATTCATTACGCAAAATCTGTTTATCATGAACATGTTTCATGTTAGCTTTATAATCCTTCGCGAGATTATAAGAATCGCTACGAACTTCTTCAAGCTCATTTACAAAAAACATAATTGTCTTATGGTCATTATTATGGCAAGCCATGGCCTCTATCTATTTGGAAACGTAGTCCACGACAACAAGAATATAAATAAAACTATGGGAAACAGGAAAAGGACCCATGAAATCTATGCCCCATACATCAAAAATTTCTACCACCATAATGGGATTTAAAGGCATCATATTATGTTTAGTGATACGTCCAAGTTGTTGGCAATGAACACACGTCTTGTAGTGAACTTGTGCATCTTTAAAAAGGGTAGGCCAATAAAAACCACATTGCAGAACTTTGGCTACCGATTTCATACCACTAAAATGGCCACCACACTCTTTGTCATAGAAGAAGGATAAAACCTCATTATATTCCCACTGGGGAATGCAACGACAAATAATCTGATCCGCACAATACTTAAAAAGGTAGGGCTCATCCCAGTAGTATAGCTTAACTCTTGCCAAAAATCTTTTACGTTCATTTCTTGACCAAACATCAGGAATAATATCATAATCTAAATAATTCACAATGTCGGCATACCAAGGTGCAAAAAAAATATAATAAAGATGCTCATCAGGAAAAGAATCAGGAATGGACTCAGAATCACTATCACTATCATTGGTTAGTCTAGATAAGTGATCGGCCTCGTTTATCCTTAATTTCTAGGGTAAACTCTTGCAGGAGAAGAATCCATCGGATCAATCTCTGTATAGCATCCTTCTTAGCGAGAAAGTACCTAAGAGCTGCATGGTCAGTGTAGACTAAGGTCTTTGAACCAACCAAATAAAGACGGAACTTATCTAAAACATAAACCACAGCTAAAAATTCCTTTTCCACAGTAGTGTAATTTCTTTGAGCATCATTTAAAGTCTTACTAGCATAATAAATAACATTGGACTTATCATCTAGCTTCTGGCCTAACACAGCACCAACAACATAATCGCTAGCGTCGCACATAAGTTCGAAAGGTTTAGACCAATCGGGAGGCTATATAATCGGTGCAGATGTTAAAGCGACTTTTAAAGTTTCAAAAACCTGTTTGTAGTCATAATTAAAATAAAAAATGGCATCTTTTAAAAATAGATTAGTTAAAGGCCTAACTAGTTTTGAAAAATCCTTGATAAAATGTCTATAAAACATGCGTTGCCTAAAAAGGCTCTAATGTCACAGATAGTTCGTGGTATAGGTAGAGATGCTATTTTATCTAATTTGGCCTTATCTACTTCTATGTTTTCACTAGTTACAATATGACTTAGCATTATTCTTCTTTTTACCATAAAATGACATTTTTTTCAATTTAAACCCAGATTCTTCTCCTCACACTGTGTCAACACCCTGGAAAGGTTAGATAGGCATTCACTGAACGAGTTTCCATAGATAGAAAAATCATCCATGAAGCGTTCCACCATGTCACTAAAGATATGAAGCATACACCGCTGGAAGGTACCAGGAGCATTACAAAAGCCAAAAGGCATTCATTTATAGGCATATGTTCTAAAAGGACATGTGAATGTAGTCTTGTCTTGATCGTCAGGATCGATAATGATATGAAAATAGCCAGAGTAGCCATCTAAAAAACAATAATAAGTATGACTAGCTAAACGTTCGAGCATCTGATCTATAAAAGGTAAAGGAAAGTGATCCTTTCGTGTCATAGCGTTTAAGCGTCTGTAATCAATACAGATCCTCCATTTCATAGGAACTCGTGTGGAAATATATTCACCCGCAGCATTACACACAATGGTAACCCCCAATTTTTTAGGAACTACGTGAATGGGGCTTACCCATTCGCTATCAGAGATGGGATATATGATACCCGTATCGAGTAACCATAAGACTTCTTCCCTTACCACCTCTTTCATGGCAGGGTTCAAGCGACGCTGAGGTTCGCGTGAAGTCTTCGCATTATCTTCCAAATGTATGTAGTGCGTGCATACACTAGGGTCAATCCCCTTAATGTCGTCTAGGGACTAACCGATCGCTTAACGATGTTCCCTAATCACCCTAATCAAACGTGACTCTTCATCACCAGGTAACTGAGAAGATATGATCACCAGATGACTACCATCCGAATCAAGCTGGATATATTTCAACTCAGCAGGAAGAGATTTAAGCACATAGGTGGGAGGAATGGGTAAAAAGGCTTCCGGAGGGTCCTCGTCTTGAGTAGTGAAGACTTGTTTAGGTAAGAGGTCTTCAAACTCGGAAGAAGGAGCTAAAAAAGGATCTAAGATAAGAGTAGAATCGAAAAGGGCGTTGACTTCCTCTAAGTAGGAGTCATCATCGAAATCGGAACTTCCGAAGGAAAGGAATTGGTACATCTGATTCTCTGGAAATGTGTTGTTGAAATCATCTTGAGCTAAGCTCTCGATCATGCTAACTTCTCCATCAATAGTCGTATCAGGTAACTATTGTATCATTTTGAAAACATTTACCTCAATAGAAAGATGGTCAAAAGACATGGACACCATTGCAGCAGTTTATGAGCGTGTTGGCAGTTGCCAAGAAAGGACGCCCTAAAATAATAGGAATAGAGTTGTTACACTACTAAAAAAAAGCCTTATTATGACGGCTGATTTTTTTCTATCTTGATGGTTTTGTTGAAAACCATCAAGATAGGTGTCTCAGTGATAATTTTATGACAGCTATTGCATCACTGTGTCGTGTATGATACAGGCATCAAGAAAATATAATAATTTTTTGATGGCTTTCCTAAAACTGTCAAGTTAGACTTTTTTTTTATGACGACTTTGTGTAATTTATGACGTGTTTAATACACGCGTCAAGAAAATTTATGACACGACTTAGGTTAACCATCAGTAGCAGGGGGTTGGTTTGCCTAGTTTGTGTGTTCTGGACCCATCGAGGTTTTTTCACTTTTTGCTTTTATGAAGTGTGAAGACTCTCGAGAGAAATAGAAGTCTCACCATAAAAGATCAAGAGATAAAACACAAAAAAACAAAATGAAAGAGTTTAGTTCCCACGCACTGCCGAAACCCTCTCTTCCTCAAAACCAATTTTTGTCCCTCGAAACCAAATCCCTAGCTAAGCCTCCTCTGCCATATCTCTTTCTCTTCTCTTCCATGCTCAAAATCCTTTCCTAGGCATTGGAAAACTTATAGTAGAAGATCAATTTTTGCTGCACATTTTGATGAGAAGAAAATTTTGGTATTTGCTGAACTTATGGCAAACAAGTGAGCACTTATTATTTTTTTTCGTCTTTTCCTATTTTCAATCCTGTTGATCAACATTTTGATCTAAAGAAATTGGTCTTTTGAATGTTTTTATCAGAAATAGTTGGTATTTGTTTTTTGAAAATATAGTTTTACATAAAACGTTTTGTTGCGTTGTATATATAAATGTTTAAGTCGCTAATAAGGTTTTGATTCTATGTTGTAGTTGGTCGAAATTATATGCAAATGTGGGGGTTATGTTCTATGCATAATAGATGTTTGATAAAATGGTAGATAGGGTTTCCAGTTTGCAATCTAGTTTTATTAGAAAACTTTACCCTTTGGTTGTTTATTTTGTCACATTACGTAAACAACAAGTGCAATATATATATGCGATGAGCTCTATTGCCTAAATTATATTCAGAATCAAAAGGTTTCTTTTCAAATTGGTTTGTTATGTTTAATTTTATCAATCTTAATTTCATACGCATTATTGAAATTGGAATTCAGTGTAATAGCAAATTATTGGAATTTAGTGTAATAGCAAATTACTTGTGAGAAAGTGCTATACCTGTTTTCATGAGGGAGATAACCAACTATTTCAATGTTCAGTTTATGTTTATGATGATAGATACATGATAGTTTTATTACTATTATCCTGTTTTCCCATGCATTTTTATTTTATTTTAATAATTTCTGAACACACTTGTTTGTTGTATGTGTGTGCTTGAAGTTACTGTGGGTAGGCTTTTGGGCTTGGGGGAGATTGTATGTAGGAAGCTGAACAAGGTAAAACTAACTTATCTTCATTTTAGGATGAAATCTTGTCCAAGCTCTTCTGAACAATCAAATCGTAAGGTAATGAGCTCAATTGGAATACATGATTTAATAAATTTATACATGGGCATTCACTACTGTCTTATTCCAAAAGCACATAATATGTACCATGTCTATATTTCTTATTTGTTCTTACTTCAATTTTACTATTCTTAATATTTGCAAATCCTTCATCTCCAACTCTTCCAATGATGTGGAAATAGTGATAAAATGATTCTACGTCCTGAAATAGGCAATGGACATTATGTACCTTACCTAGAGATATGGGCATAGAGTCGTAGACACATAGTTCGTTCTGTAATCTGCTATGACTTATAAGCCACCATTGGTTGATGCTATAACTGAGTGAACTACAGAATTATGAGGCATTACTTGGAGTCACTCTGTTTAGATTTGTGGCCTCATACAATTATTGGTGTACAGTCTAACAATGGCAATGTTAGATCAATAATGTGTACTTTTGTTAGCACCATCGTTTGTTAACACCCATCTTTAATGACCCTTAACTTATTTATCTAGTGTATGCTATACAAATTGCTTGAAAAGATTATAGCTAGAGCTTGTTGTCTCATGTCATTGAATTAATCATATTTCTCATATATGTTTCTTTACCAACAAAAAGGAAAGAAAATACTTTATAGGTCTTAGTCGTAGTTTGCTTTCTTTGCTGCTGCCATATTAACCATTAATATTGCACTTATATGTCGTGTTAATTCTTTAATTTTTTCTACAATCCACTGATCCAGATGTTTTTTTATTCATGGCTTTTCTTGTTGCCTATGCGTACTGGTGAACTTTGTTTCGAATAAGGTCCTGCCTTATAACCATAAGATTTTTTTTTTCGCTAATCCCTAACCATAAGAACTTGACACTACAAGAAACAGGGTCATTGGCGACAAAAAAAAAAACTGTCATTGAAAATTGCCAAAACGTCACCAATTACATTTTGTGACGGTTTTTGGAGTGTTGTGTCAACGTCGCTAATGCTATAGTCGACAATGATATGGGCCTACGATTTTTCAACGTCGCCAAATATCATATATTCACCGACGATTCCTAGTGTTGCCAATTACCTAATTGCGTCGCTAACTCTTTTCCGCATTCTAAATGCAATAACGTAGCAATTTTTGCGACATATTCAAAATCGTCGGTAATGAGGATTACTAGCTACGTTTTTATCGTCGATAAAAGTTCAGAAAATTTGAAAATTTTAGCATTATTAGCGGCGTTTTTATCGTCGATAAAAGTTAATTTTTTTTGAAAATTTTAGCTTTATTAGTGACGTTTTAATCATCACTATAAGTCCAATTTTTTTTAAAAAAAAGATAGTATTAGCAGCGTTTTTAGTGTCCCTAGAGATAACAATAATTTGAAACTTTGTTCATATAAGCGATGTTTTTATCGTCGTTAAAGATTTAAAATATTTGAATTTTGTGTGTTTTTAGCAATGTTTCTATCGTCGACGAAGCTAAAACGAATTTAAAAAATTGGCATCATAAGCGACGTTCTAATCGTCGCTGGAGTCCAAAAAAGTCTATTCGTTGTGTTCATATTCCGACACTACATGCGCTACAGAAGACTATTTTTATCACTAATATCGTTGCCAATTGTGCCCCATTTGTACAAATTATTTTTCACTGTCCCCCAACTATCATTTAACAAATAAACCTAAAAACCAAAAACATAACATCAAATATCTAATAATATGTAATAAATAACAAATTTTCAATAAATAAAATTTGGTCAATTTACTCTGTTATAAACAAATGAGTTGCATATTTTTTTTTTCTAAACTCTTCTTAATAATAAAGGTATTAACTTAACAAAAACAATTCTAAACATCCCCCAAGTAGCTTTCAAATAAAACTATCTTCACTAAAAAGAAAAAAAATGACATAAAATAGCATATAGATTCATCTTAGGCCTCTTGCAATTCCAAACCGCCATTTCTTCATTCACTCCTCTTTTGATGTACGTTTATTTGCACACGAAAATATTATCTATTAGACCTTTTGCATTGTAGAGCATAATAACATGAGGAAGCAATATACAAACAACTGAAATCATAAACAATACTAACACAAGGTTCTTCGTCCTGTTCGTTTAAGCAAATAAATTAAAGTTGTGATTATGGCTGAAGAATCCCAAGTTTAATCGAATCCGTCCAAAATGAATGTGGGTGCTAACATATAATATATGTCACCGTAAGCTGGTAGCATATATCTGCTACTGCCAATTCATTTGAGATGTTCACTACATGTCCACTCTTTATAGCATAATACTCGCAAACTTATACACCAGTCTAAAAGTTAATAATAGGAACGATTCATCGATGTGAAAATTAGCATAGGAATACAAGTTTAGGCCACAGTGTTTTTTCATTTTATTGTAGTATTTGTAGTGAACAACGTGTTAGGTGTGTAGACTGTAGCAAATCTGCAAAGTCCAGCATCAGGGAGGCTCTCACCCCATAGCCTCATAATGAACCACTCCAAATTTGCAAAGTCCAGCAAATCTGCAAAGTTGTGATCCTTCACTTAACATGCATGCGCCTAGCTGTCCATGTTAACTTGAAGTTATCTAAAATGTATGGAAACGCAAAAAGGTGTAATACAGTAATACTGTCATGACACATTTTTAAGCTATAATCTCTTTTTCTGTCTTTTTCTTTTTGGTAATTACCAGATATACATGTATTAATGTATATATTTAAGGTTCCAGGCTTACAGAAGATATATCCCTCTCTAATACATCAATTAACCAGGGTGGAGGCATAGTTGTCCACTCCACAGTAGAGGGGATTAAATGATATAAGAGGCTGTCGGGTGTGCAACTTGGTTATCAGATCTATGCACCCATTTGATGCAAACATGTTCATAGGACCATATTATAGCTATTGCATCAGTTAATATTGGTTCAGAAGTCCCTGAAAGACTGAACTGTTGTTGCTTTAGGTAGTTAGTAGCACATGCCTCAGCGTCCACTTCTATTTCTAGGTTGGTGGTGACAAAGTTCCTGCTCCATGATATTGCTCGGGCGTCGGAGAATTCCTTTGCATTTTGCCTCTTCACAATTTCTTGTTTTGTCTCTGTCAGATCCCGCATCAATGAAAAAACCATTATAATCACGCAGTGCATATCCAAAAGAAGCCTCACTAGTTTGTTTGTAGCTTGCAATAATCCACATTGAGTTTAAGATGACTCATAAAAGGTGGTGTCTAGACGTCTAGTTACTATTATTGGCCTGAATTTTTGTCTTCACTTCTTTTGGTTTCAAGACCCTTGGATCATCAAAGAACTTCTGAGTGGTGTAGGCGTGTAGATTACTCTATAAAAATCTGGAAGCTTGTGGTTAGCCAATATATTACGTCTTTCTAACCGGATATTCCAATAGATCATCAAACAAAATGCCTTCCAGATGTTTGTATCAATAATGGGCCAATCTGTTGGTGGATTAAACCAATGATAAGTTCTCAATATGGGTTAGTCTTATGTGCCATGGTATAGACTATAGAGTACCAGCGACTCAGAGAGCCTTGGTAAAAGAACAAGTGAGAAGAATGTGTTGAATAAATTTTATTGTCGTTCGACATAGAAGATGAGTTCTGTCAGGTATGTGGAAAAGCCTAGCAAGGTGCTCTCTAGTGGGTACTATACCGTGGACTCTGGTAACATTTCCAAGAAAAGAGGGAGTCTCTAGGATTGTTTTCATTCTAGCAGAAGGCCATGTTTGTTTTATTAGCGACAGTGGTAATAGACTGCGTACATATGACATGATTCCCTAACACCAGCCTTGGGCTCCATTGGCTCTACCGCTGTATACTATGGAGTTTAAATAACTACTGTTGAATCTCATTTCGCAAAACTTGACCAAATTTAAATAACCACCGATGAGTCTCCCATAACTGATAACTCCATTGGCAGTTAGATTCCACCATGGCACGGGGGGTTACCTCAAAAGGCCTCGGGATGTAGTATTTAGGGATTAGAGTCCACTCTTTCCATTGAAATACTTCTTTATTGCTTTGCGAGACTAGCTTTCATAGAGATGATGATCATCTAATCAATTTTGGGACTGATGTACATGCAGTGGCGGAGCCAGGAAATTGAGTGAGGGTGAGCCAACCCCGACAGCCAAGCATACAAAAAAAAAACTCATTTTTTTAACTAATATTTCAAACCCGATCACAAAACAAGTATAAAATGAACATCAAAAATCATATATAAAGGTAACAATAATAAGTGTATTAAAAAAGAAATGAATAATCTAATCATTGTGAACTCTAATATATTTGATTTCGGCTGGTACACCATGGTGTCTTAGGCTTGCTATGTTCTCATCCCATTCTCGTTTTCTGCTCATGGAGGAGCCAACTCCCCCTGTGAAGTAGACTCCTAAGGAAACTAACTGAAGGAATAATTTGTTTCTCTAAACTCCTTGACAAGACAGGTTTGTTGGACGAGATAAATTTTCCAAGATTGAGTCCAAGAATGTCGAGGTCATTTGAAAAACTTTAGCTTGGGTTCTAGAATTTTATCAAGATTAGAAAAGAGTAATTGAGAGGCGATTGGCAATGGTGTTTGAGATGTGGGCATCGGTGAGACCATAGGTTTGAGAGAGAGAGAGGATTGCGTTAGGTTTAGTTAGTGTGAATCTTTTTAATATATTTCTTTTAAAGTTTTGAGAGCTGATTCGTGAATAAACCACATGAGTTTATGAGGTAATCTACTATGAAATTTGGGTTTGAGATGATATGTTTTTGGATAGAGATGAATCTAATGAGTTATGGATTATGGAACGATACAAATGGGTAATTGTTGATTGAGATTTTCTAACATTTAGTACTATTTATGCAATCTGCATACAAACTGATGGAATGTTGTGCAGAAGAAATAAGTTTAAGTTGAAATTTACAGCTTTCTAATAAGCTTTTTGGGTATTGAGAAAAGTACATTTTTTTTTTTTCTAGAAAGTGAGGGTACGCCAGGTGTACCACTGGACCCCCTGGTCCGCCCATCGTACATGTCCGAGTTCGCAGACAGAGATTACTCAAAATGATACTACTCATGGGTTGCATGTTACTAAAAGGCCACTCTTAGGAATCAACTTCGTTCCCAATCATTCTATCCCCTTCTAAGTGCAACCTTACATACTACAATTATGTGCCCCCTTCCCTCCACGTAATCTGATACCCTTCCTCTTTTATTGTTGGTTAAGATGTACTTTTCTCCAAATTGTTCCTTCAAAGGTCTTTCTCCAACCCAAATATAATCCCAAAAGTAATTAGATTCAGCCGCATTACTAGGTGCAAAAGCTACACCTTCGACGCCATCCCAAAACACCCGTGCCACCTGGGGCAAAACTTGATAACAACTGAAATTGGTGCCCTAACCATGTCTTGCTCAGTATAGCCACCGAATTTTGGTTAAGATTATATCATTCACCACAGATCTAATAACACCGGTCCATCAATTTATCTGAAACCATCCTAAAAAACACCTCTTTTTTTACAAGGCACATATTATTATTATTTTTCCTATTTTCTTTGTTTTTATTGGCAAGCAAGGTTGTTAACGGGACCCCTACCCTTGTCATTAATAAAATAAAGCTGGTTACATTCTCTCATAACCTATTTCTCTACTCTCTTTTTTTTGTAAATATTTTTCTAATATCCTCAGAAAATGAGCTTGGTATAACCTCAATGAACCTAGCAACACAAATGAATCTTTGCTTGTGCTGCTCCAATAGGATATACGCTTGCCCCCACAAAGGACTTTTCAAGGGAGTTTACCGTCAAGTTCTTAAGAACCTGAAACATACTAACTCCTAACATCTACCAAGAGAATGTGGCGGCAGAAAATAAAGCATGCAGCCATTGGTAAAATTACTACTACATATAGAGAAAACTGGTAAACTATTAAGTTATTTTACACAGCATAAAGCTGGTAAACTATAACTTGGGGACAACTAAATAAAGGCAACCCAAAGGATAGTGATGCCTTATATGGAGGGTTATTCATTCTATGGGACTTCAAACAACTAAAACCCAATCAAACAACACCAACACATATAAGAAAATAGTTAAATTCATAAATCATACCACATTGAAGGAGGACCACCAAGCTTCTCCATGAGATAGTCCAACTGGCGTTGTTGTTGTTGAATTTGCGCCTGGTGTGTTGCTTGTGTCTCTTGAGCCGCTTCCTTCCATTCTCGCAACTCTTCCAACTGAGACTTTGCCTCCTCTGCCCTTGCTCTCAACTGATCCACATCCGGGTGCCCATATCTAGCCACACGTTTACGGGATGGGGGTGCCTCGCCATGTCCAAGACCACGTTTATAACCAGGTCTTACGCCCAAGACTTCATCAAAAATCTCTTCTTCACCAAAGGGTTAGAACCTTCCGTGTAGGTTGATTTTGTAGTTCCACCATTCTCTCCCTGAAAGAAAACAAATAGATATAACTATCTCAAAAAAGTACAATTTAGCTAACTTAAAGGGTAAGTACGAGTTAATTACATAATTATTTTCTGCTTCATGAGAAACCCAGCCTTTTTTCTCACTGAAATGAGTCTTACGATATAGTGCGATCATCCCAGCCTCTTGTTGAGTCTCGGGATCAACCGGCTGTGTCATTTCAAAAGACAGACAAACTTCCAAAGTTAGTACTTAAAAAAAAACTATTTATAATATCTAAAATTAATCAATTAAGTGTACCATGTCAGGACGGATCCGCACAAAAGATTTTGAACCAGCACAATGGTTGACGACAAGGCATGAGCGGCTGTATTGGTTATGCGTACTAACATCCTGGGTTAAAACAAATAAACAATGCATCATAAAAAGAACTATTATAATGTGTATAAGTACAACAACCAGCCTTTTAGCACTACCACTTCCCACATTGAATTTGGCCGCCATAACCTCTTCTTTAAAAAGAGGAGTAAACTCACTTACCTTGAACTTATCTGTTTCCCACAGATCGCACCATCTCTCCTAAGAATCTTGTGATACACCATTAAATGGGTGTTGACGTTTGTTCACATTATTTGGAATCCTCACGTAGTACTTGTGAAGGGCACACCTATGATCTCTGAAACGATCCCTAATATAATTATTAACAGTAGTTTCGACATGTGGTAGATGGATGTCCATGTCAAACTTTTCCTACAAAAACAAATAAAATAAAATACAGACAAGGATATCATAAGGACGTAATTTTCAGCACGATGCTTTAAAGAGTTTAGTAAAAGAAACAATTAATAAGCAAACATCAATTACCAAAACAAGCTTGTGAAGACTTTTCCTTTGATCATCAGTCACGTCTTTCCAGTAATGGGCAAAAGGCGGTATTCTAAACCTAGCAATGACGCCAAGCTCGGTGATCCATTGTTGGCTCCAATTGCATATAGGCCTATCTTTCCCAATAGCAATCTCTATCCTCGGTTTTCCACCCCCTCGCACTAAGTGGTTCTTCAGAATTAGGTTTTGGGTCTTCTTTCTAGGCTCCCGTTTTTTGGCTTTAATAATTATTTAGAAGACAAGATATTTGTTAGTAAGTATTGTACTAACACTAGCAGAACCGTAAAAGATTAGTATGAAGAAGAATAGTACAAAATTAAGAAAGAATTATACCAACACTAGAACCATCTTGCGCGGGCTGAGTGGCCTGAGACTGTGATGTAACACGAGTACGGGGTGGACGACCAGGTGCCATAGCTACATCAAAGCAAATTAAATAGTAATACTTTTAAACAAAAGGCAATAAAAGAATAGTAAGAAGAGTACAATATCAAAAGGCAATAAAAGAAAAGTAAGAAAAGTACAATACTTTTAAACAAAAGGCAATAAAAGAAGAGTAAGAAGAGTACAATATCAAAAGGCAATAAAAACAAAGCCTACAAGTATGAATGTGTGATATACATTTATAAGTATTTGATAAATATATATTATTATAGAAGAAAAATAACAAGCTTTTACATTAATTATGATTAATCAATATCAGTATCATTATCACTCGAAAGAATCTCCTCTTCAGTACAATATTCTATCAATGTATCATCTTCTTTAGTGTCATAGTCATTGGTCATAATTGTATCGTCAGTCTGGTTAGAATCCACAATATTGTTAAAGACCTCATTTGCATCAACCTCTTCAGCCTCATCTAGGTTCACATCATCTCTATTCATTTGCACAACCGTAACTTCATCACTTTGAATTTCATCAACTATGAGTTGCTCCTCTTGTTGATAAGTCTCAGCATTCTGATGTACTCCGATTTCTTCCTCTTTCTCTAGAACATCAAACGTGTTCCTATGAACTATCTTCTGTGCAACTTGCCAATCACCACGCAATTTGGTGTCTGCAATATAGAATACTTAACTTGTTTGTGTGGCCAACACAAATGGATCATCTTTATACCACTTCCTAGACACATTAACACTAATGAAATATCTATCTACATGGATTCCTATTTTTTTGTTACTAACATCCCACCAATCACACTTGAAAAGCCAAACTCGTTTTCCAAATATATATTCTAACTCTATAACATCCGCTAGGACACCATAAAAGTCGATATCATTTGATTGGTCATCCCCTTTAACAACCACACCACTATTTTGAGTCCGTAGAGTTTTCTCACGATCCTTGGTATGAAACCTAACTCCATTGATAATGCAACCACTATATCGAGTCACACGATGATCGGGACCGCATGATAGTGAATATAAATCATCGGTTGCCTTACGAGATTTCTCATAATATAGTTGTTCCATCTATCAAATGGAAAAAAAAATTAATAATAATTTAAGATCCTTCGTAATCGAGTGAACCTAACTACATGTCAACTTAATTTAACACTTACACGAGCCCGGAACCATTCAACAAAATGTTGTTCCTACCTTTGTTCCAAATCATGAGAGCTGTGCTTTTGTAGCTCAACCATATGCTCACTGCAAAATGAGTATTATTATCTTTTGTGATTGATTTAACACAATTTACACAAGACACATCTAGTCAGAAAAGACACTTACTCTAAATATGATGATATTTCTTTTGAATTGTTTAACACATAATATCGAGCCTTGTTGAAATCCTTTGAACTCATTGTTATATAATTCGAAGCTCCTAATGGTCTAACATTTTGTGAGAAAACATACAATCCTTTGGTTTGTTTCACTTGACCACCGTCGTAGTTACGATCTTCACGGTTGAACCGCGTTTCAATTCCTTGGAGATACATTGAACAAAAAGTGAGACATTCAGAGTCAACGTACGCTTCTGCAATGGAACCTTCTGGGTGTGCCCTATTACGAACATATTGTTTGAGAGTTTTGAGAAATCTGCGATAAAGTGTTATATAAGCAAAGTTAGATGAGGGTATCAAAGTATGACAGTATTTTAGCATCAAAATGAGTAGAATATAATTTATGAACATCACCTCTCAATAGGATACATCCACCGGTATTGTACAGGTCCACCAACTATTGCCTCACGAGGCAAGTGGACTGCCAAGTGGACCATGACGTCAAAGAATGCTGGTGGAAAAATCAATTCGACCTTACAAAGTATCACTGCAATGTCCTTTTCCAATTTCTCGAGTAATTCTACTTTTAATGTTTTGCAGCAAAGCTCTCTAAAGAAGAATCCTAGTTCAATTAGAGCAGAAGATACGTCACTAGCCAAAAAACCATGAAGTGCAACTGGGAGAACTCGTTATAAAAGTACATGACAATCATGACTCTTCAGTCCATGTACTTTGCAGTCTGTAATATTTACACATCGAGAAATATTTGACGATAACCATCTGAAACTTCACCGTTTTCAACCACTTTCGCAAAAAATCCTTCTTTCAAAGAAGAGACAATGTATAACATGCGGGGGTACAACAAATTTATTACCCCTTGGAATTAGATGCAACTCTTGTCTAATACCCAATTCGCCAAATCCAACCGAAGCTTTTCTTGAATCTTTTGTCTTCCCATCTAGGTTCAACAATGTCCCTAAAACACTTTCACAAATATTCTTCTCTGTGTGCATAACATCAATGTTGTGGGGTAATTTAAGGGTACGCCAATAGGGTAATCGAAAAATATGCTATGTTTTGTCCAGTTCAACTCAGTCTCAGTACGCTTCCTCTTCTTGTATTATGGATGCTTTCCATACCCTTGTTCCTCAACATGTTCTAACTGCTTTAACACATCTTCCCCAGTCAACTTGTTAGGAGGCAACTTGCTCCAATTGTTTCCACTGAATAACTGCCTAGCACGCTTTGTCAAAGGATGTCGTGGCTGCAAAAACCTACAATGGTTCATATAACATAACTTCCTGCCATTTTTCAAGTACATAGAACATGTATCCTTGTTGCAAGTTGGACATGCTAGTTTGCCTTTTGTAGACCAACCGGATAAATTAGCAAATGCAGGAAAGTCATTTATAGTCCATAGTAATGCAGCGTGCAACCCGAAATGTTTGTTTAGTTCACGACATTACATCGTGATGTATCCACACCATGTACCCACAAAATCTTTCGGTTCCTCTATTAATGGTCAGAAATACCATCAATGTCATTTCCAAGAGCTTTAGGCCCGGGGGATAAGGAGAGACATGAAAATGAACGGCTCTTTCATACATTTCAAAGGGGCATATTATCGACATAAGCGATCGGCCACATGCTATAGATACTGCTCATGTCAGAAAAAGGGTTGAACCCGTCACTTGCTAGGCCAAGACGGACATTGCAGGGATCACTAGAAAACCACTAATGTTCCTTGTCAAACTCTTTCCAAGCTTCAGAATCAACAGGATGTCGAAGTATATTCTCCTCCCCAACTCGCTTCTCCTTGTGCCATCTCATGTCCTCAGCGGTCATCCTCGACATAAATAACCGCTGAAGTCTTGGCTTAAGTGGAAAATACTGTAATACTTTCACGGGTACTTTTTTAGTCTTACCTTCATTAATTTTATACCTCGATGCATTGCAAACAGGGAAATTTTCAAGATCCTTGTTCTCTGTCCCCCAGAAGAGCACACAATCATATTGGCATGCATGTATTGAGATATAACCTAGCCCAAATCCCGCAGTAATTGCTTGGCCTCATAGTGAGATTTTGGGAGCCTCTCACCTGCAGGTAGTGCTGACTTAACCAACGCAAGAACCATGTCAAAAGATTTGTTGCTCCAACGATTAATTATCTTCAAATGGAACATCTTCATGAGAAAATCCAACGTACTATATTTCTCACACCCCGGATAGAGAGGTTGACGCGCTTCGTTTAAGAGTCTATCAAATGACATTGTATTTCCATCACTCGTATTATGATGGCCAGCAAATGCACCCCCGTCAGTTGCATCGGGTATGTAACTACTGCTAGCTTCCCCATGTTGGATGTCCGACGCTTGATTGTCTCTATGTGTTGATTGTCTCACATCTTCAAGCATGTCATCCAAACCATCATAGCGTACACCTTCACCACCTAAATCAGTATCATCATCGTCGTCATCACTTGCCACGTCTAAAGGTTCTCCGTGGTATATCCAAGAAGTATAATCTTTGTCAAAACCATTATCATACAAATGATCTTTTACTTCTTGGAAGTGTCGGTACATCCTATTATTGCACTTCTTGCATGGACAACGGGCCCTACCTGCACCGTCTAAATGATTGCTAGCAAGAGCAATAAAATCCCTAATACCTTGGGCATATTGAATAGGCCTATGTGGCATATTCAACCAACTCTTATCCATATTTGTTCCTATTAAAAATTCATTAGACAAAATGATCATTTAACTAAAAAATAATAAATAAACAACAAACACCATGCATTTCACAACATTTTCCACATTAACCATATTGTCTCCTTATGACTCGAGGATTTAAATGTGTGAGCCTATTTAACATATCACATTCTAAATTAAACGTAAAGGTCGTGTTTGTTAGTATTTCTCACCTATTGATTTTCTAGTATGTTACAAGGTTCTAAAAGCATGGTGTGGGACTAAAACAAACTATTTCCCTCTCACTACATGCCAAATATATAGGAAGCAAAAATGAGGCTGCTACGACATGTACTTCAAGGCACTGGATTCAAACTCCATTACTAAACTCATTTAAGAATAACAAATACTAGGATGCTACCGGACCTCGGATAAACTTGCAATAACTTCGTCACTAATCGGACTATTCTGAAACTAACTCATAGGTGCCTCTGTAAGAAAAAAATGGGTCAATATAATCTTGTTAAGTTATGTAGCGTCTTGACAATTCAGATTAACTAAAAAGACTCACAAATCCATTAAGCATATATATCTAACGAATTAACTTATCATACCCTGTAATTAAAAATGAATCCTAATATATAATCATACATGCAAAATATCAAAACTGCAAGAAATAATTTATCTTTCAACATATAAATTATGTCACAAACATAGAACATACTCCTTTTAGTAGTAATCATTGAGCAAGAAAAACTAAACAAAACTTTGTAAAAATATTTAAGAACAATCAAGAAAGCAATAAAAGGTGAAAGCAAAAATAAGACTTGCAAAAATTTAAGAGAAAAAAAAATCATCTCTATAAAATGTAGGCTTTGACCAGTAACTAGAATGTTCGTTCCAAAATTGAAAACATAAAATTATGAGGGGTATGAAAACATAAAAATCAATTAAATCAAGTAAGAGATGCAACCATCAGACTATGTATCAGCCAAGCTAATGAAATCTACTTTATCCAAACCTATTATGTTCTTCTATCCCTAACCAAATCACATATTTTCACTCTTGTACAGTATGAAGTGGCTATCATATAATATTAAATTCTATTTTATAGTGATAATAAAAAGGAAATAAAATAGGTGAAGAAAGTGGGTGTTGTTTCTTGTAGTGGCTTCACCTTTGTTTAATTTCATAGAGAGGGAGAGATAGATAGAGAGCTCCTGTTGTTACTTTGACCTTTTGTTACAAACCATGCTATTAAAAACTAGTGAATATAAATTTCTATGAAGCATTTTATCAATTAGTAAGGAAAGGATATCAAACTAACACACCAATACAAAACTAGTCAAGCCTCTCTTCATAAAACAGTTCATAGGTTAAGGGGTTTCATAATTTAAGGTTTCTAGAAGATGAACGAGAGTGTAAAGTGTACCAATTGATAATGAAGTTTGATTTACGCTGTCAATGTACAGGGAAGTTAATGCTCTTCACCTTTTGTTAGCGCAAGGCTAATCTGAGAGCTCCTATCTTTGTGTAAGAACCTGCGAAACAATGTTTTATCAGATAACCAATATTAAGGTAAGGGTTCTGGTAGTTGGGATTGAAATAGCCTCACCTTTAGCCACCTCAAGCCAAAGGTTGGTGTATTTATTCGAATGGTTGCCGCGATTCAGTATTGAGAAAGATGAAATGTGGGAGAAGGGGAGGAAAGACGGGTTTTAAATTTGGTTATTTTCTATTTTGGAGACTTAGGGTTTCCTATTTAATTTTTTCTTTGTGTTTTCTTAAAACAATGGGGGAGGCAACAGCTAAAAATATAGCGGGCTCGACCGAAAAATATAGCGCCATTTATAAGAAAATTTTGTCACTAAACTAATTAGATATAAACTGAATTATAAAGTGGATTAGCGACGAATATTTTGACGTGGTTGAAATCCCATTAGTAAGAACAGTTTGAAAAAACGTCGGTAATGAAATACAATCACCAACGCTAAAAAACATAGCTAAATAGAAAAATCAATTTACGTCGTTGACTTCGTCGCCAAAATTCTATTTTCGTTCTACAAATAATGATTGCCACTTTTGGCTACGCTAAAAACGTCGTCAAAAATATTTTTCAAAAGCAAGTTAGAATAGTATGGGCAACGATTAAAAACGTCGCCAAAAGTGACCATTGGCTACGATATACTGTCGTCGCTAAAACTTTTGTCGCCAAAGACCCTGTTTCTTGTAGTGTGATATGTATTCATTGATTTTTTTTTGGGAGTATAGAAAGTCCTTGTCTCATGACTAGTAGTAGGTTTGTACACTTGATTGGAATATTTTTTTTCTAGCCTTCCATCACATTAAAGTATTTAATTTGGATTCAACTTGTTTTATTATAGTTGAACTTTTGATAATTGTATGCACTTGTGTTAGGAGGAGGTAGGGAAGCAGCAGACATTCCTTACAACTGCTGGGCGGAAGTTCCCCAATGTTTTACAGTAAGTTGGAAACTCTTTTTTTGTTCCGATAAGAGTAAGTGGATACTACTGGCATTCCTTGCAACTGCTGGAAGTTCCCTAGGGTTTGCAGTAAGTTGGATACTCTTAAGCAGGCATGTTATGATTGTGTTACTCTTCATAGTGGTGTTAGATTTGTTGAAGTGTTCACTGATCATGTTGTGATAAATTGATTGAGGTGTAACCTCTCTTTCTTTCCCTCTTTTGCAGCCCTATGGCTTGTCATACGGATCTCAGTTTAGTTACGTCATGAGCTCATGAATCACGTATATTTTCAGGGAGAACACAACAATTGCTAAGAAGGTAGTTATCTGCAATTTAATGTCTATTGAAGTATATACAGTTAGTTGAATTTTATCAATTCATAACCGAAATAGTATTATATCAACTTAATGAAATGTTTCTATATGGGTTGATGTTGTAGTCATATTTTGGTTCGAAGATATAGCACATCTATATCTAGGTATATATGTTCACAATATGGTAGTCAATCTTTGTAATGCTTGTGCGAGAAAATATGGAATCTAGCTTCACAAGTGGTTACTGCATTGTCTTTCTATTATTATGATTTTTTTTAAATGTAATGAAGATTAAATTAATGTACTGCCCCCTTCCAATCTCTTACCTAGTTGTTATATTTGTGGATATTGTATATCAGGTTTTCAACTTGGAAATGTGTTGCGACATTATTGGTGGTTATTTATGTTAAGATTAAGACCCAATTGAGACTTGTTGAACAAGCAGATACATGGAGCTTGCACAAGAAGGATCTGGTGTTTGGCATTGCTTTATTTCAACAGTTTATCTTTGCATTAGGTTTTTTTGGAGGGGAGACAATGGACAATTGTTCGGGTGATTAACGAAAGAGTAAGACCTTGGTAGGCTCATTAAGATGGATATATAGTCGATTAGAATATATATTTGTATGATGTGTTCAAATTTAATTAGTTTTTCAATGTTTTGGATCATGTAACATACGACATTTTGCAGAATATATTATATAATTGAGAAAGTTTTCAAACTTTATATGGATTATGTAATTGTCAAGTTTTTACAATAGAGTTAATTGTTTACAGCTTTAAATGCTTTCTACTGTAAATTATCTACAGGTGTGTGTATATATATTGAAATGAGGATTTTTTTTTTATTTTTTTCAAATTATGTTATGACGGTTGTAGAAAATCAGTCAAGAAACATTGTAATTTCTTGACGGTTTTTTGTTAAGAAATCATGTCGGATGCAGAGGAAGTGACACAATAGCTCTCCCATATTATGACGTTTTCAAATGAATATATATCATAAGGGCATGACCTTTTAAGACAGCTTTCTAGTAATCGTCATAAATTTAATGACGGTTTTGGTTGACTTTTTATGACGCCCCCAGTAATGACGGTTTTTTTCTCACCTAGAAGCCATCATCACAAGTATATAATGATAACTTTTAGCTGTCATTAAAAGTCATTTTTTTAGTAGTGTTAGCGACTTCTGTGTCGAGGATAACGAAGTCGGCTGGGTAGTAAAAATCTTGAACTTTAACTAGCATGTTTTCAACCACCCCCTTAGGATACTTAATAGAACGATCAGCTAATTGCAACATCATTTTAGTTGGTTGCATCTCTTGTAGACCTATTTGTTTATATAGATAATAAGGGAGTAAGTTAACACTCACCCCCAGGTCTAATAGCGCAGTCGTCATGTGGGTATCCCCTAAGGTGCATTGTATAGTGAGACGACCAGGGTCCTTATACTTAACGATTCCATTATGTTCAGATAGAGTGGGAAACTGTTAAGTTAAAAAAACGTCTTTAGGAATGTTCGTTTTCCACCTAGTAGTGCACAACTCTTTTAGAAACATAGCATGTTGTTGTAGTTCTTTAATAGCTTCAAGAAAAGGTAGGTTTATCGTTAGATTTTTAAAAACTTTCCTAATCTCGTCAAAATTTGTATCCCTATTTAACATGGCTAGTCTTTGGGGAAATGGTGGTTTCTCTCTATATTTAGCATACATATCAATAGGAGTTTTAACTTTGGCCGCTTTCCTCTTGGGTTGTGGTTTAACTGGTACATCTACAGGAGTAAAATCTTCAGATTCTATATCGGTATCTAGTAATTTTTTATTTTCAACGACCACTGGTGGTGTATTAATGGGCATAGTTACGGCATTGTCAACCACCCTACCAGAACGGAGAGTGGTGATGGCATTTAACTCACCTACGTTTAAGTTTTTATTACTAGTATTACCGGTTACTTCAAAGACTATGTTTGGCGTTTTAGGATTAGGTATAGCTTGACCTGGAAACACACCTTTCGGTTGGGCTTTCTCTTGGGTTAACTGTTGTATGACTAATGGATTGTAAAATTTGTTAGTTAGCTTGCATATAGGCTTTGAAACGATCCGGTTATGAAGGTGTAGTGGCCACAGGTGGTGTGACTGGAACTATCTCACATTGATTATTAACGGGTGGGTTATGATAGTTATTATTAACCGGTACGATACCTCTATTGTTATTGTTATAATTATTATAATTATTATAATTATTATAATTCCCTTGTCCTTGTCCTTGTCTTGGTGGAACCTGGTGTTCATACACAAAAGGACAATAGGAGGTATGCTCAAGGCTGTAATAGAAATTACATGGAAGGGAGTTGATGTTTATGACAGGGGTAGGCTTATGTTGAATAGAAATGGCTTCTACCTTTTTTGTGAGAGATTCGATTAGAGTTCTAAGCTCGGGATCAGATTTAACCTCAAACATACTGGTAGCCTTAATTGTAGAAGAAGAATTAGCAGAGCGGGGGATGTCATTACCCCCCCCCCCCCCAGTTATTATTACGCTTAAATTGATCTTCTAAAAACCTATAAGCCTCTAGCTCTTTTACTAAGAAAACTATCCCCATTCATTATATCAAGAACCTCTTTATGGTGATGTAAAAGCCCTTTGAAAAAGGCACGAACAAGCGTGTCTTTCGCAAGGTTATGATGTGGATACTCGATAAGAAGATCAGTGAAACGATTCCAGGCCTCTGAAAAGGATTCATGAGGATTCTGGCAAAAGAAATGAATCTTTTAAAGCATTTCATCTGTCTTCAATGGTGGGTAAAATTGTTCCATGAAAAATTGAACAAGTTTGGCCCATGAGTCCACAGAATTAGGCGTTTGGGTAGTTAACCAAGACGCCGCCTTATCGGCTAGGGTGAAAGGAAACACCCTTAGTTTAATTTGTTCCGAACCTACGGTAGGATGATGAAATGTGGTAAGAATTTGTTCTATCCTATGCATATGCTAATAAGGCTTCTCGTGGTCTAACCCATGAAAAACCGGTAACAAATTAAATATATTCGGGGGAATTCGAAAATCCCTCACTGGGTCTGCAAAAATGATGCATGACTTAGGGCTATCGTTTAGGGCTTTGTAAAAATCAAAGAGAGGAGTCTCTGTTTTGTCAGCCATTAATGCAGGTGTAATGTGTGATATTCTAGATAGTCGTGTCCGTTGACGTTTACGATAAATAACGTTAGATGGTTTACTCTTACCGGACCTTAATCTCATGCAAGGTTAAGGCCAATATGAATAAACAACCACTAGCAGCAGTCAAACAACCTGATATACTAGAATTAAACTACTCTGACAGTAGAGACGAGGAGTGAAAGAAGGAGTACTTGAATGTCTCCTTGCTACGCATATGAATAGCATCTTTGATACGCGATCTCAGTGTATTGAAGAAGGTCGGAACACTAAATAGTAAAAATACTTGAACAAAACGAGAGCCGGTGACTAACCTGTGAAAATCGGGCTTCTTCAGAAGGGGCGTGGGCGCGCTCTAGTATAGGGTAAACAAGGGCGCAGGCACGCTCAAGGTACTGTTTGAAAAAAAAATCCAGTAACAAGATGGCGGGCGCGCTCAAATGATAGAGTTAAGAGGGCGCAGGCGCGCTCCGAAAACTATGTCGAGAAAAAAAAAATTATTCTGAAGAAGAAAAAACAAACACACTTATAACCAAACAATCGGGTGGGTGGGTGAAATGGGATTATGTGTAGAATTGAAAACACGATGGGAAACTAATCTAACAAAACTAAGATGGCAGCTGCGCCATTTGATATAATTAAAAACTGACGTTTTACCTAATCTTAACTAATTATGCTAAGAATAAGTAAAAGTATGGATTTATACTAGTTTGTTATCAAAATTCTACTCTCGATTATCTTATAATAAAAGGGAGTCAGAATTCGTTCCACTACTAGTTTCGTATACGTAATAATTTCTCTAAATTAACAATTCTATAATATCCGTGAGAGCAATGATTATAATAGAACTAATATGTCAAAAACTATGGTTTAATGTATTGTAGTTTTTAAACTATGACAATTGAATGCTAAAATTGAATATGGTAAGAAGAGATTAGGGGGATTTGATTCCACCTTGATTAATTCTTAATATACTAGCATAGATTTATTGTAATCCTAATCTAGATGTTTTCACATAAATGTTAGGTCTTTTTAATCCCTAATTATTCATGGCAATCTCTACCAACTAATAATTAGCATGTGATGCAATTTAAACTCATTCTCATGGTGAATTAACTACCTTCTAAAGTGGAATATTTTACTACAACTTATTCTACACTAACACATCAAGTCTTCATCAAAGCTTCATCAAACCTTTCTAATGGAGGTTTAGCTAAGATTCATTAGACTATCATCAATAGAAGAATAAGAATAATAATAAGACATAATTGAAACAATATAAATAACTTGGCTTTATTAATAATGTTTAGGCTAATAAAACAATAACTAGGGTTTAACTAAAGAAGAAAACTAATTTATTATCTAATGGAAGGTTTAATTAACTAAAGGGTGAGATAGTTAGAGTTTTGCCTAATTCCTTTTTATATAAGAGAGGGCTAGGTTTACAATTTTGTGCATGGGCTTTGGAGCTGTGTTTTGGGCCACTAAATAAAACCCAAAACCTAATTACTTAAGTCTAAAAAGGGTTTCTCTGTTGGAAATTACTGCAACAGACCTTTCATCCACTTTTACTCCTCTGATTGGATCAAGTCCTAGACCATTAGAAAACTCTTTCCGAGCCAGTCGTGTTACCATATAGTATGCTCAATTCCGAGGTCTGAGTCCAAAGATACGGCTTGTGAAAGTTCTATTGACTTTTATGCTCTATTTCTACCCGCGTTGACTTTGACTTTTCAGCTTTGACTGAGCTTTAAAAAGGCTTTTTCTCCTTGAATCTTGGCCTATAATCATAGAACTTCTTAACAATCAACTTTTGCTCCTTTCTCTTGCAAAAGTGACATATTTCTTCACATATTTGACTTTAAGACCTCAAATATACAAAAACACGTAAACAGTACTAACTCTTAGTTATTATACACATAATTGGTCTAAATGTAATATTATTAAGGGGTTAAAACTACAGTTTTGGGCTCTTATCAGACCCACTATGCGAACCTACAAAATTTGGTAACCAAGCTCACACGTCAAGCTTTCACACAAGTCAAGCTGCATTGAAATGAATCAAAGACTTTTGTACATAACTTTGGCACAAATTCATCAAATGTGATTAGGTGGCACAAGATTAATTAGGTGCATAAAAGTCATAATTGGTGCCTTGATTAAGTGGAAACAAAGTCCTAATTAGTGGCATGATTAGGTGGAAAAATTAGGTGGCAAACAAAGTCTTGTTTAATTAGGTGAAAACAAAGTCTCGATTAGAAAAAATCAAGATTTCTCATTTAATGATGTGGTTGAGTATTGGAAATTCACGTGGATGCAAAGAAAATGAAAGCAATCTCTTGCTTTAAAAGAGATGCTTCAGTAGCAAGAAACAACTTTGACTCCATTAGTTTAGTTTTTCTGGAGCTAAAAAGTTTCCATGTTTTTAGTTTTTGGTTTTGTAAGTTAAGCTTGTAATATGTTTTTAAATCTAAGTTGATAATAAAAATCATTTCTAAGTATAAAGTAGACTCTTCTTTTCTCTTAATATATTTCTCATTTTTATCTCCTGATTAGTTGATTTAGGAGCATGAGCTAAAACTCTCCACCTATCTTTCTCTCTATTTCTCTCATTAAGTTTAGTAACTTGTATATCAAGTAACGTAGTAAAGTAGGTTAAAATCAAAAGTAAAAATCCTGCTCACATAATTCCCTTGAAGAGAAATTTCCAGTTAGTTGTTAACTAGAGTTCTAGCCTTTTGGTTTGGGACAAAACTCTTGCTCGAAATAAATTGCAACGTGCACGTGAGCGAGGTACTTGAACGAGTGTACTCGAGTGTGTGTGAGAACCAGCTTTATCACCCATATAGAGACTTCTGTAATCTACATACTTTCCCCCCTTGAGTAACAAAACCAGGAGGTTGTACAATATAAATTTCTTCCAGGAGATCACCATGTAAAAAGGCATTATTCACATCCAACTGGTACAGAGGTCAGTGATAATGATGGACAGTGATAGAAATAGCAATACGCACAGAGGCTAACTTGGCAACAGGAGAAAACATTTTGGAGTAATCAATGCCATAAGTTTGGTTAAAGCCTTTACCAACAAGGCAAGCTTTTAAACAAGAAACAATACCATCTGGATTATACTTAACAGTGAAAACCCACTTACAAGCAACCATTTTCTTCCTAGGAGGAAGATCTGCAAGGACCCAAGTTTCATTAGAATACAAGGCACTCAACTCCTCTTCCATTGCTTGCTTCCAACCAGGATGGGAGAGAGTGTCCCTATAGTTAGAAGGGATAGAGACAGACAACAAGGATGTAGCAAAAGACTTGACAGATGGTGGTAAATGATCATGCATGGGAAGCATACTAAGAGATAGAATATTGGGCATACTTACTAGGACGATGCATACTGTTAGGAGTATGTTCAAGTTTCTGTAGGGCAATAGGAACATGGAGATCAGAAAGAGGGACAACAGGATCCACAGACATAGTGGGAGGAGGTGGAGGCAACAGAGCAGTGGGATAGATGGCCTCAACTTCGCGAACAGTTTCATGCAAGGGGTGGGTGTGCTTTGGAAGGGCTTCTGCGAGGGGCGCACGCCTTCATTCCTCAAGTGTTCAAACATCAGTTGCTAGAGCACATACCTCAGGAACAATATTGTCCGCAACAACACCCTCAGTGGCACCAATAGCATGTGGAAGGTCAATAACACCCTCATCCAATATTGGAGGGATTAAGAGTATACTGAGAGACAGAACACAGTCCTCAAAGGGCTCAGTGGACACCTTACCATCTGAAGAGTAAAACGAGACATCTTTAGAAAATGTCACATCAATGCAAACAAAGGATTTATGTAGATGAGGAATATAAAACTTGTACCCTTTCTGCGTACATGAATACCCAACGAAGATACACTTAATAGCATGAGGGTCCAATTTATCACGATTAGGTTGGAGATTATGAACAAAGCAGACAACTAAAAATACGAGGGGGATGAAAAGATGGTAGACCAGAAAAAAGAACAGAGTGTGGTGTTTTTCCACCTAACACTGAAGAGGGCATACGATTAATTAAGTATGTGGCAGTAAGGACTGCCTCTGCCCAATAAAACTTTAGAAGATTTATTTGAAACATTAAGCTTTGGGCAACTTCAAGAACAGGTCGGTTCTTTCTCTCAGTAACCCCATTCTGTTGTGGTGTATCCACACATGAGGTTTAATGTGTAATGCCATGGTCATCTAAAAAATACTGGAATAGGGCAGAGTCATAATCTTTGGCATTATCAATTTGAAAAACATGCAGGTTTCCAGAATACTAATTAGTAATCTCAACATAGAATTTTTGAAAGGTAGAGAATACTTGAGAATGATTTTCCATAATATAGACCCAACAAACACGAGAGAAATCATCTATAAATGTAATAAAGTACTTGGCTCCAAAAAGGTCATCCAATGGTTCTACAAAGACCCCAGACATCTGAATGAACTAACTGAAAAGGAGCACCTAAACACTTATTCAACCTATTTTTGTAAGTAGCACGACGATGTTTGGCTAACTCACAAACCTCACAACTTAAAGATTGAATACTGGAAGAAATACTAGAAACTAAACAACGTAAACTATTCAAAGGAAGATGATCAAAGCGCCTATGCCATTGAACAAGAGATACTAAAATTGTGAGAGCCTATTTCTGGTGAGAGTGCCCATACCCATCTTGAAAGTAATAGATGTCGTCGTGCTCATACCCCCCACCAACTAGTGTCTTTGTCTGTAGATCCTGAAATACAACGTGAGTGGAGAAAAAGATGACATTGCAGTTAAGGGATTGGGTGAGACGATGAACAGACAATAAATTAAATGGAAAATTTTGAATAAGTAAAACAAAGACAAGTGATACATGATGAGTTAACTGAATAGTACCCCGACCAAAAATACTAGCCTTAGCCCCATTTGATAAGATGACATATGATGGTTTATTGGTATACTCAATATTAGAAAACAACTGGGGATTACCTGTCATATGATCAGAAGCTCATGAGTCAATGACCCAAGAGTTGTTACCACTTGTATGGAGACATGATTTACCTGAGTCGGCTAAGGTTGCAGTGGGTGTGTTTGATAAATTCAATGAACTGACTGGAATAGCTTGTATTCTTTTCATTAAGGCCGCAAGATCTTCTTGAACTTTCTAAAAATCAGCGTCTTTGAGATCAAATACTGTGGCATTGTTGGCTTTGTGCATAGGTGGGCGTCCTATTATATCTTAACAAAAATCAGAACTATAATTAGTGCGCCCACAGTGTTCACAAGGAGCAAAACCACCCATACCACGACCAGGACCACTCCCTTGGCTACAACCACCTCCACGTCCACGACTGGCTCGACCCCCTCTCCCTCTTTTACCACAACCAAAGGAGAAGTTATTATAATTATTATTGCTTAGATGGATCAATAAAACCGCATTGTCATTGTGCCATGGAGGGGGTGCACTAATACTAGAAAGACGAGAATAAGCTTCAGACAAAGTAGGGAGCTTCAATTCAACCTGAACTTGGGCCTTCACATTAGCAAACTCGAGACGTAGACCAAATAGAAATTTTGATAGTCGAAATTCCTCCTTTTGTTTCTTCAACTGATTGATGTATGTAGTCAATGGGTGATAAATATTCAATTTTTCCCACTTACTAAGAAGAGAATTATAATACTCAGAAATAGACATATCACCTTGAGTTATATCAAAGATGTTCTCATACAACTGAAATATACGTGAAGTATTATGAGATTGAGAATATGATTCTTGCAGATACTCCCAAATCTCCTTAGAGGTTTTAAAAAAATGCACAGTATTACAAACATCTTTTTCCATAGTGTTCCATAGGAAATTCTTAACCAAGGCATCATATTTCGTCCATGTTGTCTTTACTTTATCATCTGTGACTGGGGGATCTGTCAGATGACTTTCCTTACCTTTGCCAGTAAGATAAACTGTAATTGCTTCTACCCATTAAAGGTAATTGGCAACACCCTCCAATTTGACAGAAGTCATACCAACAGAGAAAACAGGTGTATTACCAAATTCATTGATTTTTGGAATAACGTCAGTCATTGTCAAGCAAAGAAGTACTCACTATATAGATAAAGATAGCGTGCTAGCTATACTATAGTATAGGTTTTGAAGAGAGAAGAGGGCATGCGCCCTTATACCAATATTGAACAGCAAATGTGAGATACGAGAGAGAGAGCATCTTGGCTTTACTTTACGAAAAGCAATATTGATGCGGTAATATATATACCAATACTAACTTCTTCGAGATCTGAGATACAGGGAGGTTGTGCCCCTCTTATCAATACTAAGACAGAGATATTGCGGAAGACGAAGACTGCGGAAGCGAAACAATACTAAAAGGCAAAAGGGCAGTTTTCACCCTCGAACTTGTCGTGTTTTACCACTTACCCCAAACTTCACTTTAGGCAATTTTAACCCTAGAGTTGTAAAACGTATCCAGCTCCATTTTTCTAGTTCATTTCCGACACCTGAAGAGTGTCGTGGAATTATGTTTTCTTACGTGACAAAATTAGAATTTGACACATGTCAAAATTAGAAATTCCAAGTAAGAAAACATAATTCCACGTCAAATGTGATACGGGGGACAAAAAGGTAATTATGTAAAATGTAGTCAGACTAGTTAAAACCCTAAAAGAAAAGAAAAGAAAAGAAAAAAAAACTCTCGGCAGTTTAGAAAAGCAGTTAGGTCTGATTTTTCCAAGGAAGAAAGGCAATTATGGCGGAACCAGAGGTTGAGGTAGGTGGAGCAGCACCAAAGAGGAGAACGTTTAGGAAGTTTGCATTCCGAGGAGTGGATCTGGACCAGCTTTTGGATATGGGTACTGATGAGTTGGTTAAGCTTTTCACTGCACGTGCTCGTCGTAGGTTTCAGCGTGGTTTGAAAAGGAAACCCATGGCTCTTATCAAGAAGCTTCGAAAGGCTGTAAGTATTCTTCTTATTATTTTATTTTCAAATGATTATTGCTTCTTAAATTTCAATGATTTCAGGAACTTGGTCTAGTTTATTTTGTTTATAAATGACTGTCATTTAGGAATATAATAATTGGGTTGGTTGGGTTGGTTTAAATTAAACAACCCAATTTGAGAGATTGAACAGTGGGTTAATATTGTTTGATAGTCAGATTGATGGGTTTTATTCAAATTGCCCAAATGAATATATTAAAGAATGGTATTGTCATATGTAGGTTGTATTTGGAGTTTATTGGCTTAGTGTTGTTTTGTTTCAAAATGGTTATTTAGGGACTGGGACAACTTTTAAAGATTAGATTGGTTAATTCTAAATAACTGAATAACCCTATTTGAGAAACTGAACAATGGAATCTATGTGTGTTGTTATTTGATAGTTTGTATTGGATAAATGGATCATTTGGTTTATTTATCATGTTTGGTTGTCATATGATCTATGTTTTTGGTTATGTTCCAAGTACTTTTCTAATGTACTGTTCATGTGTTGTTTTTTACTGTGAGCAGAAGCGTGATGCTCCTGCTGGTGAGAAACCAGAACCTGTTAGGACTCATCTGCGTAACATGATCATTGTTCCAGAGATGATTGGAAGCATTATTGGAGTTTACAATGGAAAGACCTTCAACCAGGTTGAAATCAAGGTATTTTCACTACCATTTAGAAATGTTTCCAATGCAGTTGACCGCTATCATTTGTTACTGTCTGTTTTTATGTTGATTGAATTTGTGATGAGACCAGTTATGGCCATTGCTAATTGTTGTTTTGAGCTCACTTGTGACCATTAGCATATGGAAATCGAATGATTTAAAGTTGTTGCGATTCGTAATTATGGAGCTGTTTTTTATATTATGCAACCCACTGAATTGTTGGAGTAGAGCAAGATTATTTTTGAACCTAGCTAGTGGCTGCATTACTCTGGTCTTGTTTCCTCAACTTGCGGTTAGCCAATACGTTTGGGTAGTACATAGATGAAATCTAGAAGACTGTCGCAAAATATTATGCTCTGTAGGATTTGGCTTTGTAAAGTTTAAGGAGTGGAAGATGAAGTGTGTTTCTAATATTAAACCACTATGTCAAGTCTTCATTTCATAAATTTGAACAAATTGTAACCTGGATGTCAGGTCTTTATTTCGGTAAAATTGAACATATTCAGTATATTCATATCGTTTCTGTACAACGAATAGCACTGTTGATGTGACTATTATATGAAGCTTTATACGAATCCAAAAAGGTATAGGTGTTTTTGTCGGAAATGTTGATGTTTAGGCAGGTCTTAGCAAGTCTAGATCTATTTTAAGGTGCCAAGCATTGAAGAGGGTGCACTAGTTAGTAGGCTACATTGGCCTTGAGTTCTCGACTCAAACAAGCCAAGTTAGTTATAAATGATCTTTTAATTTCGAAATATTTATTATAAGATGTGCTTATGTATGTTATTTGGTTTACAGCCTGAGATGATTGGCCATTACTTGGCGGAGTTTTCGATTTCGTACAAGCCTGTGAAGCACGGAAGACCTGGTATTGGTGCCACTCACTCATCTAGGTTCATTCCGCTCAAGTGAAGAATGTTCTGGTCATTCTTTTTAAGTTCTACTGCCCAATGTCTTAAGCAGGATTTGCTTTTGTTTGAGGAATAGCTGTTTACCTGTCTAGAACTTGTTTTGTTCAAGTCTGATTGCAAATGTTCTGGTATTGTCTTAGTACTTCATTTTAATAGTATGAACTTCTCTTTATTTCTCCTAGCATGTATATTTTGGTGCTTGGTCATTTCTCTTATGCCACCCTGTCAGTGATTCCTTCCCCAGTTTGGAGAGGAATTAGGATGTTTGCTGCTTCAAAACAGATCCGCGTTACTATGATTTGTCGAACAAGAAATTTAGGGCCTGTTTGTTCTGGAGGAAATACTAGAGAAAGGAAAGAAAAAGAGATGCGGTCTACCTTTTCCATAGTTTTTTTGTTGTTTGTTTACCTATGGAAAGGAAAGACTGCTTTCCGTGTGAAAACAAAACTAGGGAAATGGAAATGGTTTTGAGTCCATGGTCCAGAATCCAGACTTAAAAATTTTAGGGAAAGGAAAAGAAAAAGAAAAAAAAAATACACAATTTACTTTCATTTCCACAATTTACCAAACAGACACAAATTTTAAAACTGTTTCCATAGTGGTCCACTTATTTTCTTTCTATAGTGGACCATTTATTTTCTTTTCTTTCCATTAGTTAAAAAACAAACAGACCTTAGTTAATATGTCTAAGTGTATGACTCTACTTCTGATTGAGAAATTAACTTTGGCTTATAATGGCGTTTCTAATTTTCTATGACCATGAACAAGAATACAATTGGAAAAATCATGATTCGTGATCGAGAATAGTTCCACTAGGTTGTTTCACCTCCAGAACAAACACGGACTTTAGACAAAGGTGTTAAATGAGCTAAGCAATACTAATTTTAATTTGGGTTAACGAATATTACCCTCCACTAGATTAGCCAATTAGGATTCCCCCGCACCAGATGGGAAATTAGAGTCTCCTCTCCAATATACACGAAAAAACAAGGTCAACCCTAATTTCCCCATATAGTAAAGGGGAATCCTAATTAGCTCATCTAGGGGGTGGGGTTAATACTAGTTAACCCTTTTAATTTTCTCATTCCGACTCAACTCTTAACTTCTGTAGCCAATGTGGGTATATAACGTCCAGATTATGAAGGTAGGGTTCTAAGATCTCAAGAACCCTTATTCTCGTGATCAGTCTACCAAATTAAGGAGTTACATTTCAAAAATCACTAAAGAAATTTCCAGCAGTGGACTTGCATTAACAAAACATTATCATAGGTTTATCCAGAGAATCGAGGACATTTAAATGCTTGGAACGACCATTTCTTTCTTCCTGATTTCGACACAGCACTCACGTGCACGACCTATGCAACAATCTAAAATGAGCATAGCTTTAACAAAACCTATAACCAAAAAACCACTGGCCGTGCTTTACATGAATCAATAAAGACAACAATTTTCTACTAAATACAATTATTAAATCTAATTTCGGCCATGGACACTTAGATAGAGTACAAGCATCATTCATCCAATATTAACATTGCAGCAGGAATCAGATTGTAATAAAAATACCCTTAAAGAAAAGTAGAGAGTAGTACAGTTAGGCCATTCCACCCGTCAGAGAAAACCCCAAAATAGATAGACTGCGAAAACAAATAAGCTTGCAAACTGAGATCCACTAATTGCGCCAACTGAGATCTCCTTTCCTTTCTCTTAAAGTTCTGCCCCTTCTATAGTCTATTTCAGCATCGGAGCTCGACAGACCCAACTGATATCTCTTGTTAATTCTGCTGCTTCCCAACTTCGAAAATATATCATCCTCATCAGTCATGACCTCGTTATCAGACTGATTTCGGTCGGTAACATCTGTTGATATCTTTGGTGAATCGTGACCTGAAACATCAGAAAGAAAGTATTATTGATTTAGTGACATCAGGAAGCGGAAAAAAATGCAGTATAAACATATGACCCTTGATATAGACAAATTTAGATCCGGGAGAAGCTGGTATAGACATATGAACCTTGATATAAAAAAGTTCTGGGCATCTCGTGCAATAGTGAATAGTGTCACAAGAAGTTATGTTGATTCAATTTAAGTTCCCAAAGTTGTAAATGTTTCCTACTACTAAAACAAAAACGAGGAAGGATAGACTTGCATATCTACACAAAGTCGTACAGGTTTCCTACTCGTATCTTGCTACCAAATACATACGCAAAATACAGCTTCATAATTTACGGTGAGGAAATCAGGGACAAAGCATTCTCAGTTGAAATATAAGAGCATTTCTAGGTAGTAGTAGTATATTCTTTAAATTTGAAGAAATTTTTTGAAGAATATAGTTGCAAATTTTGACCAATTCTAGGTGGTCGCAAATATCGACCGCAAATACAATTGTAGGCCCTACCCCTACCACGCGATATTTGGTACTGCAAGGCCAAAGATAATGTCGCGCATTATTACCACCCTCTCCAAGTTCAAAAAAAAACTCACGCAACATTTCCACTGTCGCACCAAATTGAAAAAGTAAAAAAAAAATAACTTGCACGACATTAGTACTGGCGCGTGGTGCTGGTCAAAGTCAAAAAAAAACTTGGAGCGCCATTTGTACTGGCGTGCGACATTACTATTGTCGCTCCGTATCTGCATTCAAATTACTAAATTTGCGAACAAACAGGTGATGCGACCATAAATAAAGGCACCTAGAGATGGAATTCCGAAAAATTCCAATTTTTTTTTTCAAATATGAAGAAAATGACAGGTTATAATACCACCTACAGATACTCTAATATATCAAGGTATTAAAAAGCACTTTTCATTAATATTCACCTTTTCGAACACTGCCCAACTCCTGCACTTTGCAACCCACCACGTTGACTGCTTGGTCTGATGCTGAACCCAGGCCTCTATCATCCTGAGGGTTTGTATACGTAGTTTGGGCATTTCCACCTCTATTCCATGTTAGTGGTACTAATTTTTCTTCCGTGTCTACCTTATTATTGGAGGCCAAAGGCGCCATTGTAAACAAAACATCCAGAATATCATCTGACATCTCAACTTAGTGCGGTGTTGTGTTGATCTCATCTGCACTGAACCCAAATGACGCTCTATAAGCTTCAATTTCCTCAACGTCCGGCTTAGAACTTTTAGTGTGCCTGTTATGATGTCCATTTCCACTACTCGACTGAACATCTGCTTCCCTGGAAACACTTGTCCGAGCCTGATCCAGATGAAATTGTGGAGAAGCGGCAGGGTAGAAGAAGGTTGTATCTCGAGACAGCATAAAATTATTGGATGTGCCACTGTGCCAGTATCAAGCCCAAATAACCTTGATGATGAGCTCCGGAAAGAATCCTGAGCAGAAATTGAGGCAGCCCACTTTGCACGAAATTCACGTTCAGGAAAAAACGAAGATAAGCAATCACCAGAAGTTCCCGAAATAGGAGAAATGAGACTGCTGGCAGGACTTTCAGGGTAAAGTGGATAAGTTGCTTGAAGAGCATTGGCTGTGACATAACTTGATCTGCTGGTGCCTTTAAGATCCATAGCAGATGAAAAAGTCAGAGCAAAAGGCACGTCAGGGGATGATGGAGTAGTTAAATGATTTAATTCTGGCGGCGGGGTGAAAGGAGCAGTTGATGGCTCCGTGGTAAAGGTTGAGAAAACTGGAGGTGAGACGAGCTGTGTTTCATGGGCATAGGGCCCCGTCGCAGACACATTGGATGAACCACCAGGAGAATTAGCGGACACTGACAAGAAACAACTGGGTGATTGAGCAGTTGAAGGGAGGGTAGAGTTGGTGAAGGATGCAGGTGAAGATGGTGGAGCTAGAAGAGACAAATTATATTTGTAGCTTGGTTAGGCATCCCAACAGGTTGAGCTCCATTTGCCCGATTACCTGATGCATTTCCTTCTGGAATACGAGATGCGGGTACAACACGCTTCCCACCTTTCTGAGATCCAAAGCATGACAGCCCACCCCAACAGCCTCCCCATCTCCTCCGCTGCATAGCCATTTATTTATAAGCTCGAATCCATACCAGTAACAAACGGAGAATATATTGATGTCACAGAATTTACAGAGTACATCATAAAGCTTGGAATTGTTTCCTAAACATCTTCATAAGTTTTTGCATGATACTTTCTAGAAATAACACGTTACAATGCTAATAGGATAAACATCACAAACATTATGTTTATGAAATTTACAGTAAAAAGGTAACAAGTAAAAGCACAAACTTCTAAAACATGGTTTCCCGTTTTTCAATCGCACGCAACATTACATTCGAATAACACAATTGAAATTCCGCTATTTGTTTTTTTAGATAAAATCTATCAAGGCATAGATGTATCAAGAATCTGTCATAATGAGAACGGAGAAAAACAACTATTTTGACAAAGAAATGTAAAATAAAGAAAATGAAATTTGTATACTCGTTCCATAGGTTCACACTTACTCAAGCGACGAGTAAAAAGTGTTTTACAAAGAATAAGTGAGATATATGTGGACTAAGGCTCCGACACTTACAACCACACACACCAAGTGGAGTGGTCTGGTTACTTTAAAGATGCACTCTCATGGAATGCATCGAGAAAACATAATATGAATCTTTTATAGTCAGATATTCAAGGCTATATGTGGGGTCGTTTTAAGTCAGATTCCCCAAGACTATGCATATGAGATGGATGATATGTTATTAACTATATACTAATAATCTGAATAGTTGGAGATCTTTATAGAAAAATATATAAAAACATATACCCCCAAATAGAATCAAATGATGCATTTGGAGTATAAGATGCAGAATAATAAATTGATGCTTGTGTAGCCCATCATGGAATTTATGTAATAACCTGTCATAGTTGAATTCTCCGAAAGTAAGAGGTTGGTAGTAGATGTCCTTCATGAAGCTCAATTGATGGGGAATAGGACATACCAGGTTTCTCAATAACTAAAATGATAGACTCTTGTGTTTGTATATTGGGCAATGTCTCCTTACTGAGAAGATTTAGAAAACAATGAATGATCTCAAAGGCAATTTGCTAGCTTAAGTGCGAATTTGAGGTTTCTTTGCAATGATTTAGTGGTGCTGTCCTAAAAAATTGGTGGATTTTTTATGAATGGAGGTTAGATTTCAAGAGGTGTTAAATTAGGATGGTGATGGTTGGGTGGTGGTTCTTCACATGATCTCGAGGACTCAGAGAATTCTTCATCTAGTTTTGGCGTTTCCACAATATTGTGGTTCATATCTACAATAGTAAGGATTGATACAAATTTGTTCCATCGATAAGTCTTTAACGGCCAAACTAAATTGAAATCCACTTTCCATCATAGATTTTATTCCCTCTTTTCCAAGCACTTTATTTTCTTTGTCCTCTCTGCCTAGATTTTCATAAATGTTCTCAATGTCATTGTCCAAGTGTGTCGAGTTAATCTCCAATACAGATTCTTGAGTTTTTTCTATCGGAGTTTTCTTATTTACGGGTGATGATGCATTATGGCATGTGAGAGAAACTGTGACTTCAGGCATATAGTCATTATTATAAGATTTAGAATTATCACAATAGTTAGGTGGAGGATGATGGGTTTTTAACTAGTCATGAGTATCAGGATGGGCTTTAGCAATTGGCATTGTTATAGTAACACCTTGTTCCTCTTGTTGGATGGGTTCTAGACTGGTAGGAAGAATAGTAGTCTCAGATGTGGCATTATTTGAATCGGATTGAAGAAAATATAAGGTAATTGCTATTTGCTGAGTTAGTATTGTTTGTTTGGCTATTTCCTAGTAGAGTTGATCTGTGATGGATGGTGTAGTTGAATATGAACTTGATATGGATGGTGATGTGAATGGTAATGGGTTTTGGGTGAAATTGTACTCTAACTAACCATATGGATATATGAATGGTGGTTAACTATTTGTAGTGGAACTCCATGAATTGTTAGCATGACTAGAAAACTCTTGAGTGTATACTAGGGAAGTTTGAAAATTGAAGTTCGTAATAGTAAGGATTTCCCATAGTAGACTCAAATTCGGTATATGATGGACAATGGGATAACCAGTGATAAGGACTACCGCAAAAAGAACAAGGTTCTGGGTTTACATTGTAATTCCATGATGGTTGTGATGCATATTGATAAGACATGAATGCTCAATCAATGATGATGCATAAACAGTAGAAATTTATTTTTTTTAGATTTTTTGAAAATATTTGCTTGGTCTATAATTTACTATGTCATGTTCAAAGGAACAATCGGGCATGAGACTATGATGGCTCTACTACATGCCTCAGAAGAGTAGGCAGCCACTTCACCAAGTGGTGTGCTACCAAGAATCTCACTCACAATGAATCTGGGGGAGGGGAGTGAGGAAGGTAGTTAGTCTACCGAAATCTAGTAACTGATTACTCTAAATCCTCGTGGCTATATTTTTATCCTTTTCTGGAGGAGCGTGACTACTTTGGGCTCTAGTTTATTGATTTTAATTCTCTTTTTTTTTTTTTGTCTAGGGCTTCAAGAATCAAGCAACGTCCAATTTACCTACATTGGGGAGTGTCTTCCCAATGGTTGTTATGTGGCTCGGGTTCAACCTTATGCGTGAATATAAATTGCAGTTCGAAAATTAAATTTCAAACAATCATGTAAGCATGCTTGAATACACAAGGTATCCTCTTACTTGGGCTTCGAGGAGGTTTAGAATTTACCTCTCAAGCCGTGCTTACACGCTGCTTAAGGAGAAGGCAACGTTGGTTGGAGCGTGATCTGAGAATCAGGCCCAACCTTTCGAGCTTTACCCTATTTTAAGTTACAATAAAGGTCCATTTTAAAAGCCCACAGGTTTGGTTTTTGATGATTTAGACAACTTTGCCTTCAAGGGCCCAAAACTTAAAACGAAACTAATAATATACTAATCTACTAGATTAACTAGTTTTAGATTGATAATCTAGATTAACTAGAGTCAAATGGACTTAGAGTGTTGATTCAAAGTGTGTGAGCTATGATTCACAACTTACCTCACACACTTGAACTTTCCCAGGTAATGAAAACTTTAACCCCTTGGTAAGTATTCAACTTCAACCAAGTTCAACTCATGTTAATCCACAAAAATCAATCAAAAACCAATTTTTCTCTAATTTTTTCGTTTTTCTTTTTATCTCTAACTATTATAAACAAGTTCCACTGATTTATCCTACTCTATTACAAAATCCGGGCTTGGAGTGCAACTATATATCAAACAACAACTGAACTGGCAAAAAATCAGATTTTGGAATGTTGACGTGGGCCCGCGGTCGCCCGTGCGGTTCCGGCGAACTTCTGTTGACTTTTGTCCACTGCTTCAGCTCCTCTCCAGCTTGTTGATCCTGAACCCTGATTTGCAAGAAAGTAAATCAGTACTAAAAAACAACAAAATAAAACAACGAATTTTTTTAAAAAAAAAAAAAATGGAAATATGATAATGGTGTTTCCTCCTTAAATTCTCAACCAAGCACTCTTGCTCCTTCAATCCATGACGGTAGTACCATTTGAAGCTGTAGATTGTGGTGTAGTCTTCAAAACATTAGAAGTGAGGTTCACCCTAAATTGTTTGGAGTTTGAATAAGGGAGTTGAAGAAGAAGGAAGGTAGACTCTTAGTGTAGTTTTAAGCTAATGAAGAACTTGAAAACATAAGTTGTTTAAGATGGAAATGACATGAAAACATTTAAATAAAGCATAGAAATGAAGATTAAAACAAAGAACAACAAGATAAGATTGATTGAAATAAGTAAAAACAACAAGATTAAAAAGAAAGAAATAAAGAACAATAAAGTAAAATACTTAAATTGAAAAACAAGAACTAAATCCTACAAACCAAATGGTTTGGACCCTAAAATAATGGATGTCTTCTCTCTCCCTAACTTTTAGATTATATACCCCTACTTCTGCCTTTTACTAATTTGCCCTCCTCTATTACTTTTGAGACACATAACACTTCACTTTTGCTTTTGTTTTTTCTTTTGCTTTTTGATTTCTTCTTGACCAAGGTAGGTTTTTATGCCATATTTTTAGATAAGGGCCTCCATCTCTGGTCTTGTGACCTTTGACTTTGACCGTTGAATTTGACTTTTTCAACACTTTCTCATAGCAGCTTCTGGTCTTCATAATAAGCATGATTAAGGCTCCTTTAGGTGCTAAGATGCAGCTTTTATGATAAGTAGCCTGAAATTCTTCGTAACCTGAAAAAGGCAATAAAAGCTATAAGTTGTCTTTTCATTAAATGTAAGACAAGCTGTAATGCAGTAATATAAGGATAATAAAATGCACATTTGGAAGCTGATCACATACGCAGCTGACGAGTTGAGCATTGGATGAACAGTAAAAAGAGGGAGAGAAGGACTTGTACAAAAACAGAATAGTTAGTAGCTTCGAAAAGAAAAGAAAAGATTCAAAAATCAAAATCTCCCAAAAGTTCAAAATCAAAAGGAGTCGATTTAAAAAAAAACAAAAGCAAAGTTAGAACTCCTAAAAATTAACATCATATGGAGTCACAAAGCCAAAGGGCTAAAGAATGAATTACAAATTTGGAAGCAAAAGAACAAAATGAGGCTCTTCTCTAGTTACAAATATCTTGAAGACCCAATTTCTGAGTTTATCAGAGTTTGTTTTCTCATCCTTTTTATTTCTAAACCACTACCTTAGCCCTATAATTCCTAATAAAAGATCTCTAGCTCAACTAGGAATAGGATGGTGTGATAGTAAGTGGCAAGTGTTATCAATCGACCCCAGTTTTCTTTGGACGTCATTCGTGTATGTGAGGAATATAAGTGCCATCTGCACTTGAGAGAATGAAACTTGAGTGAATCTATCTGAGAGTTGTGATTGCAACACACCCATATGAGAATCCACTTTAAGGATGCTCTCCAAAAGTTTCAAAAACGACTCTGCTTTTGTATTTCACCGCTCATGTTTTGCACATTTATCTTTAGATGATTAAATTATTATGTATATGTTATTCTGAGTTCAAAGGAGTTTTTCCTTATTCCCCCGCTAATAAGATGTATAGACTTCTGAAAATAACCAAGAAAACAAGACCCTTTGTACTAAATAGAGGAAGCTTGTGAGTATCTTTTATGGAAAACTCTCACGAGGCTTAAGCTCGTCTACTAGGGAATTCCTAGTTGTTTAAGGCCTTGTTACATATGGTCAATGCAATCGCACTCCGAGAAACGAGACTAGTATAATAAATCACACATTTGTGATCTTAGTTTTTTTCTTATCTTTGCTTGAGGACAAAAAAAATGTTGTTTGGGGGTAGTTAATCAGACCCCAAATGTGTGTTTAATTACATTTACAATGTTTCAAATATGCCCTTCTCATGCTTAATGAACAAACAACTCATAGCTTTTGCTACCTTTTGCAAGATACAGACCATTTAGGACTTATACTCCTAATACATGCATTTTAGCACAAAAAGGAGTTCTATCGACGCTTCTTGGGAAGATTCTAGCTTAAGAGAAAAAGTGCCGAAAAGTCAAGGTCAAAGTCAACGGTCAACAGTTAGGGACTCAAAACCAAAAGACGGAAGATCATGTCCTTAACCCGAAACACTGAAGATTATGTCCTCAACTCAAAAGTGGGTATCCTTAGCAAGTTTGTTCAAGGAGATACCTAAAGCATAAAACAACCCTAATGAGGTGTCTTATTTCTAAAGGATGATGGCAAAGTTGTAAACTGTAAAAGGTGTAGTATATAAGCCAAAGTGATAGGAGAGAGAACTTACCCTAGAATTAATCTTTGGTCATTAGGAGTAGTTTAATATGTTTTAATTAATAGTTTAATTGTTATTTACCTTGTTTTCCATTTCCATGTTCTTCAAGCTTTAGTTAATAAATCAAGTTCTTATTTGTCTTCAATACAAATCTTTCAATCTTATTTCCCACTACTCTTATCTCATTACATCTTTCTAATCTTGCATTCACAACCCCAAACACAAGTTCACTCATTTGACAAGTTCAAATGAGTGTTACTTGGTGACTAAGCAATCTTACCAAATTTCTGTCCATACATGTTTTCATCTTAACAATCTTAAAAGTCTAGTTTTCAAACTTCCCATTAAACAACTAAGTTTTTACTTTGATAACACCAAAAGCAATTCATAGTTTGATTAGAAAAGCTTAGAGAGTGAGAGTTTCTATCATCAAAACCATCCTTCTCTGCATAGATTCAAGATGAACAACAACACCCCAAACCACCACTATCTACAAACATCAAGTAATTCACGTTCATACTTGACTGTTGTCAAGTCAACCTCCTCAACCGATAACATAAATATCTTCTTCCCCATTTATATTCCTCAATCTGCTAATTCATAAGAATGAAAAACACAGACAGCAAAATTTGCTAACTTCAAGGAAATACTTGAAACAGAACAAATGAAAAAATTGGAAAGTTGAGATGAATATGGAAAGTTTTAACTGTAAAAAAAATCTTACCCGATTTCGATGAAGTAGGAGAATGAATGTGGTTGTGCATAAATGAGTCACGGGAAGAGAGTCTCTCGTAATTAATTGGGACTCTTACTTCCTATTTAGAGTTTTTTTTTTTCTCGCAGCTTGCTTCCTTTTTTCTATCCTAATTTTCACGTGGACACCCTCAGAGAAGAGGAAAAAGGACTGCTCTATATATATATATATATATATATATATATATATATATATATATATATATATATATATATATATATATATATATCGAAAGGTGTTCCGTTTACCATACTTTTTATACCATAGTTTATACCATGCCCCCCACACCTTTACCTACAACGTGAATTATAGCCTAGTTTTTTGTGGATGTGTTCAACTAACCATGAAGATCACCTCTATGAAATTTCACATCATTTGATAATGTTTAAGTATGTCAAAAGATGATTGCAAAATTGAAATATCTGAACCATTAAAAAAAAAATCAAAGTTTACAACAATTTTTAACTAGGTTATAGATTTCCAAAAGAGATGAATTTATGTGGAGATGTTATCTATGGTTAGTAGATCACATCCATAAATTTTTAGCACTTAATTCATCTTGTAAGGGGGTGTGGTATAAACTACGGTATAAAAAGTATGGTAAACGGAACCTACTAGTATATATATATATATATATATATATATATATATATATATATATATATATATATATATATATATATATCGGCTCGCTACGTCGACATACAAAATTGACATACGCAATCCTACATATCTACATAATGAACTAAAAACTGATTTTCTAGGGATGTGATATCTACAACATGGAGATCATCTCCACAAAAAATCAGCTCCTTTAAACATTTCTAACCCTACCAAAAATTGAGTTCAAATTAGAAATTTATCTGCCGATCCAAAATTTTAACACTCTTTTGACAATCTTTTGACAAGACTAGACATATCCGATTGAGGTGATTTTTTGTGGAGATACTATCCATAGTAGGTGAGCCATCTCTACCAAAAAGCAACCCTTAGTTCAATGTGCAAATATGCTTTTAGAATGCGTATGTCAATTTTGTATGTCGACGTAGCGAGCCCGATATATATATAAAGATAAAGATGGCAGCAAAGAGAAACCTTATTATACTGTATAATCACCAAGCATTGCCTATTTTCGGCGGCATTTTTTACTTTTGTTATTGCCCTTCAGCAAACTTAACACTTACCTTTGTAACATGGCCCGTCCAAGTTATTATATAAGGACAATTGCGTAAAAGCGCAACAGTTTGAGAAACTTATATTTTCTTTCCCAAGTCACACTTCTCTCTTGGAGTACCACAAAATAATAATTCGATCTATGTAATCGCATCTCACCTTAAATTCGACCGGTAATCTACTTTTTACAAGTATGCGAACCGTGCTACGCATCGGTTTTTTTCAAATCTTGTCGCTGTAACATCTTTAAAAAGCAATATAAAAACATTGGGAGGGGTTTATTATAATTTTAGTGACATGAAAGAGGTTTTCTAAATTATTTTAAATAATATGAAAGCTAATTTTAATTTCAGTGATGTGAGGGAGTTTTTTTGTAAATTACTTAAAACGGAGAGAGCTAATTAGAATAATTGAGGGAGGTGTTTTTAAATTGTAAAACATGAGAGATTAGAAATAGCCTATTCGGTTGAGAAGTGTGGTTCCTAATAACCCAGCTATCATATAGTGTAAAGATTCAAAATTGTCCTCACTACAATTGGCTTTCTCTAGTACATAAAACAATTGGAGAAACCAAAGTTTAATCCCAAACCGTGGATGATGATTCCTTATTCTAACTTGTTTCCAATTCAATGCACTATCCAAAAAACAAGTCGTCTGCTTAAATTGGGAAACATAAGAGCATCTCTAGGTGGTAGTATAACCTGTCAAATTCTTCATATTGAAGAAAAAATTCGGAATTTCTCGGAATTCCATCTCTAGGTGGCCTCATTCATGGTCGCATAACCTGTCTGTTCGCATTCTTGTTCGCAAATCTGGAGGTTTGGATGCGGATGCGGATGCGGAGCGACAATAGTAATATCGCGCGCCAGTACTAATGTTGCCCCAAGTTTTATTTTTGACTTTGACCCGGACCACGCCAAGAGAAATCGGGCGCCGCCACACTACTAATGTCGCCCCAAGTTATTTTACTTTTTCATTTTGTGTGCGGCGGTGGGAATGTCGCGCGTGAGTTTTTGAACTTGGGGCGGCGGTGGTAATGTCGCGACAATGGTAATGTCGCGGCAGCGGATATCTGGCGCGCCAAGACTAATGTCGCACAGGGTCATCTCCAATGAATTTTGCGACCACGAATTTGCGACCACCTAGAGTTGGTCGAAATTTGCTACCAGATTCTGTGGTCGCATTCTTCAAATTTGAAGAGTATGCTACCACCACCTAGAGATGCTCTAAGTTATGTTCCATCACTACTAAAAAAATGACATATTATGACGCTTTTTTTTTATCTATCATGACGGCTTTGTTAAAAACCGTCAAGATAGGTGTTTTAGTAATATTTTTATGACGGCTATTGCAATATTATGTCGTATATGACACAAGCGTCATGAAATTATAATAAATTTATGACGGCTATTGCAACATTATGTCGTGTATGACACAAGCGTCAAAAAAATATAATAATTTTATGACGGCTATTGTAATATTATGTCGTGTATGACATAAACGTCATGAAATTATAATAAATTTATGACGGTTATTGCAACATTATGTCGTGTATGACACAACCGTCAAGAAAATATAATAAATTTATGACGGCTGTTGCAACATTATGTAGTATATGACACAAACGTCAAAAAAATATAATAATTTTATGACGGCTATTGCAATATTATGTCGTGTATGATACAAGTGTCAAGAAAATATGATAGTGTTTCCTAAAACAGTCAAATTAGTAATAAAATAAACCGTCAACCTTCTCACAATTTTTTGGGCACTAGGTAGGTTGGACCATTTTGGCTTTCAATTAAACCCAATTAAACCGTCAACAACTTAACCGAAAAAAAGAATACCAAAATCAACAGACTCCTTACTAAGAATTTAACCTCCTCACTTATGGAAACAGCTTTATCAAAAAAAAAAAAAAAAAAAACTATTGAAACACAAAACACAGCAATAATGAGAAATCCAAGTTCCCTCGTGATGAAAATTCTCCCGCTCACTCCAATTATTTTTCCCTCTCGCCGGATATTAAGGGATTGATATATATCTTTCTTCCCCTTCCATTGCAAACCCTAACAGTTTTTTTTTTTTCTTCGTCTCATTGGTTTCTCGCACACTCACTTCTTCACTTCTTAGTCAAGCTTAAACTTGTTTGAGAAGGGATCACGATTACAACTACAACAAAGGTTTCAAATCTAAAAGTAAGTATTTTTTTTGTTTATCTCTTTTTTCTTGTTTAAATTGTTTGTAGAAATATTTGTTATTGCATTTGAATTTTTTGTTTTCAATGAGAACCTTAGTCTGAGGTTCAAATCATCTGAAAAAATGCAATAGTATTATGTTATTTGGGTTTCTAGTTGTTCATTGTAATATGGATCCTGAACAGTGAACACGTACTGTTCTAGTTTGCTTGTTATTAATTACTAGGTCCCCATCTACTTATATGTTTCATCAACATTCAAGGTCTTGTGAACTATTGCTAAGAATGAAGATTGAATATGTTTAGACATACATATGGAAAGGTAGTGTGCTTGTCGTCCATTTGATCTGTTTCATGGTTGACTACTCTTATTCTTTTATGTAGATTATTAAAAACCTAACAAACTAGTAAATGAAATAAGACAGGAAGTGAAAATATGAAAGGGCAGACAGGCTCACTGATTGAACAGTGGTACTGGAATGATAGCAAGCATCCCTTCTTCTCTTTCCGATTGGTGTACTAAAAGTGCTTTATTTCATATGTATTGTATATCACACATCCGATTTTGTTCATCTAGTCCTAATTTCGTTCTAACTGAGCTAGCTCGTGGCTTATTCTTCAGTGACATGATCTTCCCTTGGGTGACTTTTCTGCCTATTGACTGACTCCCCTGCATTGAAGTTGATTAGCTTTATGCTTAGCTACATTTTCTCTTCTCGATAGCGAGATAGTGAAGAAAGAAGGGCGGTCTCCATCCTTTTCATCATAAGTAAGTAAGTGCCGAGAGCTTGCTTGCTATTGAGCTACGAAGATTCGTTCCTCAGAAAAAAGAAAGATTATCCGTTATCTATGAAATTCTGTTATTAGCTTATTCAAAGGTTATTCTCCCTTCTCAAGGAAGTGAGCCACTCATCTGAGCTAGCGGATTCTAATTCTGCTGTGCCGGTGCGCAAGCACGCTTAGACTGCGATGTGAAATCTTTGGTTTGCCTATCATTGTCCATTAAGTGTTGACTCCGCTAAGCAAGAGGATTATTCAACTACTAACTGATGACCAAGGACTACTTTGCTTTTATCCACTACTGATATTGACTGACTTGTTGAGAGAATAGCAGCAGGAGAAAGAAAAAAAAGAAGTAGAGTTAGGTTACGTTTTCGCTTGTGTAAGCATCTCCTTCGGACCCTCGGTCGATTCGTCTGCTCATTCAGCGATATGATTCTTATCCAATTGCTTCTTCTGATAAGTCTTATGAAACAGGAGATAGGCATTCGGAATCGTTACTTGGCTTGGGGCTGATGAGGATGAGTTACTTCGGGCTCCTGAGGAAGAGGAATCCGTTGTTTTGGGATAAACTCGATATGTTAGTTTGGCTGATGCTTCAGGCCTCTTCAGCCGGTTCAGATTGAGAGGGAAAGATCACTCCTAAATGCTGCCGTAATCTTATATTATATACAATAGAGCACCACCGGATAAGATGGTTTGTATTTGCTTTTTCAACTTTCTTGCCTTATTATTATGGGAGTACAATGTTATCTCTTTGTAAGTGGTCTTGTTATATGTTTATTATTATTATTTTTAGTAGTGATGTGAGAAGGTTACACTCATAAATCTTGCATCCATATCATGAATAGCCGCTTTGATGTTCAGGAAGTACCATGCATGGTGCTCTTTCTTTGAATCATGGTCCTATCTCAATTGTTGTTTTGAATCATGCTTTATGGTACTATTATAACATTTATGAAGAAACACATATTTAGCACACTTTACATCTTATAACCTTGTTATACATGAAAGATCAGGGGCATTTTTTGTTTAGTTTTAGAACTATAAATGTGCATAAATCAACATTTTTTTTCCTTATTTTTTGCTTTCATCATACTTGTATGAAGTTCACAAGGTATTCAATTTCTTCTGTATGCTATATATGTCAATGCCTTTATGTCCCGTTATGTCTGTGCTTGTCATACAAATTTTTGCAAGCATGGCATCATGTATATACACAATACACACTGATTCACTCCTCTTGTTGCGTGTTTTAGGTAATGATCGAGGAGAGCCTAGGGAATCCCAAGCTTGAGGAGTTCAAACTCCTCCAAAGATCTTACCCATTGAAACGCCAAAGAAATATCTTTGGATGAACTCAAGAGGTTGACTTCTAACTTTGGGACAAAGGCTTTAGTTGGAGAAGGGTCTTATGGTCGAAGTTTTCTCTCACGACCCTAAGTAATCGGTGAGTCTCCAGTGTGTAAAGAAGCTAGATCCCGTAACACACAAGCCGATTCTGATTTTGCCACTTAGGTGACTTGAGTAATAAAATGAAATATGTATAGCTCTCAAGGGGCGTTATATGAGGTTTAAGCCCGATTCATTGTCTTGACTTTAAAATTTGTTGGCTGCAGTTATTAATAGTTTCTAGACTAAAGCATGAGCATTTTGTGGAATTGTTGGGCTACCGTTTGGAGGCAAACAATCGAATTTTGATATATCAAGATGCAACGACGGCTCTTTTACATGACATTCTACATGGTATATCTAATGCATTCCCTATCAGTTGGACTTATTAGCTCTCTTCGATCATATATGTGACAGACTTACTATTTTTGTTCTCATTTTCATCTCTTGGAACTTAAATTACTAAGTCACTAATTTCTTTATGTAAGAAGGAAGGGAGTACAGTAGGGGGCACTGCCCCGTTCTCACTGGAACCAAAGAGTCAAGATTGCTTATGGTGCAGCAAAAGGGCTCGAGTATCTTCATGAAAAGGTCCAGCCCTCTATAGTACATCGGAATGTTAGATCAAGCAATGTTCTTGTCTTTGATGAACTTTTGTCAAAGATAGCAGATTTCAATTTGACAAATCAGTCCCCGATACGCTGCAGCCGTCGCATCGACTAGAATGTTGGGAACTTTCGGATATCATGCTCCAGAGTAAGTTTATGAATATCTTATCATCTTGGTTCCCCCTTTAATTTTCTTGTGATATGTTTTTTTAGCTTTCTTTTGTTTCGCTTTTAGCTCTCCATATTCACATATGATATTAATGGCTCTCTATTGTAATAATTCAATTGGCAGCAGTGGCAGCTTTGTGCGTTCAATATGAAGCAGACTTTTGTGGAATTGTTGGGCTACTGTTTGGAGGCAAACAATCGAATTTTGATATATCAGTATGCAACGAAGGGTTCTTTACATGACATTCTACATGGTATATCTAATGCGTTCCCTATCAGTTGGACTTATTAGCTCTACTGATCATATATGTGACAACTTACTATTTTTGTTCTCATTTTCATCTCTTGGAACTTAAATTGCTAAGACACTAATTTCTTTATGTAGGAAGGGAGTACAGGGGGCTACACGAAGCCCTGTTCTCAGCTGGAACCAAAGAGTCAACCTTTCACATCACTTCTCACATGTTAAGTCACTAATTCATGTTGAGTGTAACCTTCTCACATCACTCCGTTTCTTACTTTTTTTTTTGCTTGGTAATTTTTTACGTTCTTTCCTTTGCATATTAGGTAAAGGGTTATTTGTGTATACAAATCAGATATCCTACAGTGGTGTACGTTTGGGGCTTAACCAACATGATTCTCTATCATAGTAGCGTTGATCGTATCTCTCTCATTTAGTAGTTATATGATTATATTTTTAGTTTACTTATTAAACAGACTAACACATTCTTCTTCATATTGTTTTTTAGGTTATAAGTGAGATAGCATGGTAGCTCGATTAAGTTTGTTTGAGATGGATCGGTTTATAAGCAATTTGTTAGATTAGTTATGTAAATTGCATTATTGTTGGATTATGACTTGATTTTGAATCAAGTGTTTTGAGTTATTTAATTTTTTTCTTCATGAATAAATCATGTAATATGAACAAGTTCTTGGAATGATTTATGTTTGGTAATAAAAGTATGATTCTTGTTTCCATAATGGACTTGAGTTGTCAAGGTGTATGAATGCATTGGGTTTATAGGAATTTCAAATTTACAGGAAAAAATAATGAAGAAGTTATGACGGCTTCCAAAGAACGTTACATACCAATTCGTGACAGTTTTTAATGTTAATTTATTGACGCTTTTGTTTCTCATGGTGACGCTTAAATAAAAACAATCATAAAGAAGGTTTATTTCTTGACGTTTTTTCTAGTAAAACTATGACGGTTAATTAAAACATGTCACGCAAAAGGATCCAATTATGACATTTATAAATGAATTTTTGTCATATTAAGTTCGAGCATTTATGTCAGCTTATTCAGAACCGTCATCAAAATTATGACGCTTTTGGTTAACTTTTATGACGGGCTCTATAATGACAGTTGTTTTTTAAATGAAAAAATGTCATTAAACCTGTTTCATGACGGCTAAAAGCCGTCATCACATGTCTTTTTTTTAATAGTGCATTCCCGTTTTTAATAGGAGAATAATTCCCATTTTTTAATTGGATGAGGGATCCCATTTTAATTTAGAAGTGTGATTCCCATTTTTAATAGGAGAAGGATTCTCGTTTTAATTAGAAGTGTTAGATTTTTTATTTTCAATAGGAGAGGAATTCCTGTTTTAATAGGAGTTGATGACGTGGAATTCTAAGAGAGCTAAAAAAATACCTCTTATGGGAAGTAGACCTGTGCATACGCCAATTTTTTTTAAAACTTTTCAACAATCATAACTATATATATATATATATATATATATATATATATATATATATATATATATATATATATATATATATATATATATATATATATATATATATATTTTTTTTTTTTTTTTTTTTTTTTTCTAATTTGTGATTCCTATTTTCATTGTTAACTCGTTTTAATTTCATAACAAATTATTTTAATTAAGTTTTAAAAAACTGTTTTAATTTCTCAACAAATTGTTTTAATTAAGTTTTAAAAACCCAATTTTTAATTGGGGGAGGGATCCGATTTTAATTTAGAAGTGTGATTCCCATTTTAATTATAAGTGCTAAAATTTCTCTTTTGAATAGGAGAGGATTTCCCATTTTGATAGGAATTGATGACATGAAATTGAATGAGAGCTAGAAAAATACTCCTTGTGGGAGCTTTAATTTCCTAACAAATTGTTTTAATCAAGTCTTAAAAACCTATTTTAATTTCTCAACAAATTATTTTAATTCAGTTTTAAAAATCTATTTTTTTATTGGGGAAAAGATTTTGTTTTAATTTAAAAGTGTGATTCCCATTTTTAATAGGAGAAAGATTCTCGTTTTAATTAGAAGTGTTGGATTTTTCATTTTTAATAGGGGAGGAATTCTCATTATAATATTAGAAGGATTCCCGTTTTAATTAGAAGGGCGAGAATTTCTCTTTTCAATAGGAGAGGAATTCCTGTTTTAATAGGAGTTGATGACATGGAATTTTAAAAGAGGTAGAAAAATACCCCCTGTAGGAGCTTTAATATTAATATTAGAAAGTAGACATGTGCATGCATACGCACCGGCTCTTTTAAAAATTTGTTCAACAATCATAACTATACATATAGAAATTTTCTAACAATTCCTGGTTCCTATTTTTGTCACTAACCCGTTTTAATTTTCTAACAAATTGTTTTAATCAAGTATTTAAAACCCGTTTTAATTTCTTAACAAATTGTTTTAATTAAGTTTTAAAAACCTGTTTTTAATTAGATGAGGGATCCTGTTTTAATTTAGAAGTGTGATTCCCATTTTTAATAGGAGAAGGATTCCTATTTTAATTAGAAGTGCTAGATTTTTCTTTTTCAATAGGAGAATAATTTCGATTATAATAGGATAATGATTCCCATTTTAATTAGAACTGTTAGAATTTTTCTTTTCAATAGGAGAGTAATTCTCGTTTTAATAGGAGTTGATGATGTGGAATTTTAAGAGAGCTCGAAAAATACCCTTTGTTGGAGCTTTAATATTAAGATATATTTTAAGAGAGCCATATGGTCATAATCATTTCTAAAATTCACATCCCCTAAATTTTTATAAGGAATTCAATGACTGGTAATTATTAGCATAAGTTTTTAGAGTTGATTTAGCAATGTTTTCTTATTTGAGTTGTATAAAATTTCATTTTCAGATGTTGATTGACTTATTAGAGTTGTGTTGTATTAGGATACTTCTTAAGATTAAGAGTTTATTTTGTATTAGGAAACTTCTTATGATTAATTAAGAGTGTCCATATGGCATACCTATGTTTCAAGAATGTACCACCTAGAAAAGAGATTGTCCACATAAGATATACTCTGCTTTAATATAGCGAGAAGTGATATATATGTTGGTATGTTGGTGTTTTAGTACTCCAACATCCACTAGAAGCTAGAAAGTTTGCATGTATAGTAGTAGAGGAAGATGCTTTTGGAACTATGTATGCCATATTTTCATGATCAATAGCGGTCGGGGGTCTTCCGATCCTAACTCCTGAAACGGTTTAGAAGAAAAATCACAAATAAATAAACTAGAGCTTAGACCCGATTAAACATTGCTAGAAAAGTAGAAAGTATAAGTTGTGTTTCGTCGTATCTGTAGTTTACACTCTCTGATAGCTATAGCATCACGAATCCAATATTCCAATCCACTTGAAATGAAGTAACAGATAACGTCGAAAAACATAAAAGTAAAAGCAGTTGATGATATGATATGGACAGAGTTGATGAGTTGCAGATATCCTGAGTGTTTTTTTGCAATTGGCTCATGACTTAATTTTTTCCAGATATATGGTATGACCACCCACACATAATTTAGTATATTGAAGAATCCCAGGACATAAATAAGAGTACAAACAAGAAATTTCAATGGTTGAGGTCATGAGGTGCCTAAATGAATTCTTTGTTTCCTCGTAAGTCTTCCCCTTGCATGAATTTATGTGAGGCTGAATTCCAATGTAAGAAGCCTCAACAAATCTGTTTCCTATAGATTGTTATTGTAAAGGAGCGTTTTTAGTTTCCTTCACATATAAAGGAGGAAGGAGGATGGAATTGGAATCAGATGTGGACAAGGATTTAGACCGAGTTCGTTGTTGAACGAACTGCCTACGTATCTTCTCTTGATTCTAGGGGGAGAGAAGAATCAGGTCTCACATAGTTCATATAGGTGGTATTTATAGGCATTGGAAGGTCTAGATCTCCGTGACACATATACTGTCATGTACATATGTAGGGTGGAGATTGAGTATGAGTGTTAGGTTGGTTTTGGTAGGAATTGTGTGATGATTGGGAGTGGGTGCAGTAGTTCATATATCACGGTGATTTGAAGTACATGTATGGCTACTGTGATGATTGCATCTGGATAAGGGATGGTGTCCTTATTTGAAGTGTTCTGATTTAGGTCGTTCATTCGCCTTGAGGTATTCTTGAGCGAGCTGAAGTGTACCACCTACATGAAGCGAGCTCCTCACGAATCGATCTTGGAGATCGATGTCATGAGTTCGCTACGATCTTTTCTTATGTTTAACGCGTGCTTAATATTCTTCAATGAAAATATTACTCCCTTACACAACCCCCTCTTAATAGATTGTGTTGTATATTGAAGCGATCTACTGAGAGAAAACGGCCATACGTGTTGAGCATGAGTAGAAGAGTGGGATGGTGTGAAGGGAACTGACTGCTTCGCCGTAAGGGTAAAGTCGTGTTGTATAACGACTTGACGTGACGTGGAGGTTGGCACATGACAGAATCATAGTAGTTGGCAAGGAGACGTGTTGCCGCATTTTTCGGAATCTTGAAAAGATAGGTCCTTGAGACACGTGTGCGGGCTAGGGCGTAGGTTGTAATCATAACTTTTTGGGAACTGAATGGGCGGTTGCTCAAAATCAAATTTGGGGGAACTGAAAAAACTATTTTCTATTTTCTTCTTCAGCAAAACCACAAGCTAGGGTTTCTCAGGTGAATGTTCTCGCTACTGCTGATTTTCCGTTTTCAGTTTTCTTTCTGCTTGGGCAAATGTTGTGTGTCTAATAAGTAGGTCGGTGTCAGGTTTTGTTGTTTAGGTTTGGTTATTTGATAAGAAGAAAACACAAAAATGTCTGACTCTGACGATACACGATCGGAAAAGGTTCAGGAAGTATCTTTAAGTTGTGGTGAATATGAAGAAGATATCAAAAAATTGGTGAGTCTTGAAAGTCGTTCTGAGTATGGTGAGGTTGAAGTTAGGGAAGATGAGGGTAGTATACGATCTGGTTCTGAGGGTGCTGTGGCAAGCATGTCAGGTCGTGATGAGGGGTCGTCCTCAAGTAGGTTGCCCCCTAGGACGGTGAATCGGCTTGCAACGAGTGCGTTCCCCAAACTGAGGATAGCTTACGAGATAGATATACCCGACTTGGAGATATACGAACCAGGGTCGAGTGAAAATGTGCGGACTGAGGAATGCAACCCGCTGAATGGTAGGGTGATAATCTGTGAGGGTCAGTTGAGAGCGCATATGCAACTACCGTTCTCAAAGCTAGTTTGTGACTTTTTAGTTCACTATTGGAAATCCCCTTGTCAGTTTGTTGGTAACACTTGGCGGCTGTTCAAGGTGTTCGATCTACTGAATGCGAGTGGTGAATACCACATAGGGGTATCTGATATTACTGAGCACTTTGTTGATGGTGTAAGCAACGAGGCTTGGACAAAGAGGACGTTGTTGCTAGTTGGCAACTACTGTGCTAGCGGATGTAGGTTGCAAACTAGGATTTGCAATATCTCCGGTGGGTGGGAGTGTCTTGCTCATGTCGTTTCGATGGGTGAGTTATTGTTGTACTAACTAACCTGTGTTTTTGTTCTGCTTGCAGAGTTCGCTGTAAAAACACGAACTGATCGGCAAGAGATAGAGAGGTTCGCACGGTTAACTCGAGCCCAGAAACAAGCGAAACTGCCGGAAGTAGCTCATTTCTTTGTAGAAAAAGGAGGTCCAGCGATCAGGGAGAAAAGGAGAGTTCAGAAGGACAAGGCTTAAGGTTAAGCTAGGAAAGGGGTGATGGAGAGACGAACAAGCGACTTGGTAACTAGGGAAAATAGGAACCGAGGTCGTGATAGTTCTAGGTGACCCTCCGGAGGTGCTGGTGCCTCGGGGGTGGGTGGGTCGGGCTGGCGACCTGAAGGGGGGTCGATTGACGCGCTAGTGGAACTGGAGAGGGTGGTCTTCAACCCTCATGCATGGAGCAGTTTGCTGAAGAGGAAAGCGGGCGCGTCGGAACAGGACGCTGCCAAGGCTGCCAAAGCTGCGAAGCATGCGCTTGGGGAAAGTTCTAGTATGGGTGCCAGTTCTGGTGGTGGTCGAGATGACGATAAAGCCACTCACAGTACTCGGTCGAGACCGGAACATGTTATGGATCTGGCAACTTTTGGAGCTAGACCGAGCTCGTCTCCTGTGTTGCGAGAGCCTACCGGGCGAAGGCAAAGCGGTCCGTAAAAGGTGGTGGAAGTCGCCTGCGGATCGCTGAGGACTTGAGTCGGGTAATGGTGTACTTGGACGACCCGGGGGTGCAGCGGACTGTGAGGCGAACTGATTGCAGCTTCAAGTCGAGTAAGGTATCAGCTTGTTTGCTTGAACATATAGCTCTGGATGGCAACCGTAAGGAGCTAGATGCCAAGGGGCTGGCTGATAACCTGAGGCGGATGGAGATTGCGCAATGTCTGGTATGTGAAATTGTCCAGATTTGGTTTGTTTGTTCGCTTATGAAAATTGCTACGAACTGATTATTATTATATGTGTACGATTATAGCTTGTAAGTGGGTTTCAAAAGTTGAAAGAGATTGCCCAGTTACGAAATCGATATAGAGAGGCGGGTGAAGTTGAAAGACGAAATAAGGATGTTCAGATGATCGTCACACCCTCGAATTTTGACAGAATTGAAAACATTATTTGTTCCCCGACTCTTCGATCTCCGAGGTGTGACGACTCTCAACTCCCAAAACCCATAAACAGTTTAAATATCACGGATAATAAAACCAATAAATTTTTAACTTAAACAAAAGTCTTCTTCATGACAAAGATTCACAAATAAGATTAGGTTACAACTCTCCTTTCAATAACTCTTTAATAAAATTTACAAATGAAAATACAAAAACATTGTCTAGACTGAAATTCTATATCACCTCAAGGGAAAACCAAACAAATCCTGAGATGCAACGCTAACGCAAACCACAAGCAGCAACCACTCTTCTTCAACACTAAACCTGTCAAAAATTATCAACTATGTTCATTGAATGAACACACCCGATAAGCAAACATGCAAATCGGGTCAGCATTATAAAAATGCTGGTGTGAGTAGCTCTAAAAACAACATATACTTATACAAATATATACATAATCCATACGGCAGTTAGTTCCTCCACCGAGGCGCCTTAACTTTCAATGACTACTATAACATACTCAAATACAATAATTAAGGCAGGGAGTTCCTCCACTGAGGCGCCTTAACTTCCCACTAACCACACAACAAACTATACGCATCATAAATAAGGCATGTAGTTCCTCCATCGAGGCGCCTTAGGTTCTAACTAAACAAATAACCAACCAAACATATTACCATAATTAGATTATTTCAGGCTTTCTTTGTGTGTCCCTAAAATCACGTCGTATCTATGTCTTACCTAGTTTCCCTGGCTACCACAATCGCTACCCAACGCCAAACATGTACATCCACATGCCTCCCCTTATATAATGTACCACTCCGTGCGTAACCACCCCGAAATGGATGCCGACACACTGTAAATCCTCACACGGAAGCCATTATATAAGTAATGCCCTATTCGCATAAAATATCGCTAGCGTCTCGCTCCAATATTTGCGAACGGAATAATCAAGCCACTATTAGCCACGACGATTGCCCAACACATAGGTCAATCAACATCTCATATATATACAACATCTTATATATCAACATCTTATATATCAAGCCACTATTCGGCTACGATTGCCCAACACATGGGTCAATCAACATCTCATATATATACAACATCTTATATATCAACATCTTTTATATTAAATACGCCCACACAGGGCAGATCACATGAGTTGTGGTAGTCGTTCTAGGATTTTTCGCTTCGTAATTTATTCAGGTGTCATCCATCTATGACTCATAATAATTCCACTATATCACGTGCAGGTCAATTACCTTATTGCACTAAGCCACACTAGTTAGAAATATCTCAATTATATCTCGTAACCACTTTTATTATTTTACGTGCCAATATATTATTGCACTACGCCACAAACCCGAAAAATATCCACACATATTATACTACCTCATAGTAGCATCTCACATATAAAATAATAAAGCTTTTATACATCTATGTCTCCAAAACTATTGCATTCAATATATCTATCCCAACATATTACATAGTATCACAATATCAACGCCAAATCTTAATTAGATAATGACAACCAAATTTATATCAGCTTCCACAAAGATTTCAACATTTGATTTGTCCATACAATTTACAACATAAAATGTAGCACAATTAAACAAATCTACATACCCACAATCAAAGCCCAATATATATATACTTTACACACTACTCACGTCAAATCATAATTAGATAATGACAAACAACGTTATATAATGTTCGACAACATTTTATTACTATATTAGTCCATATAATCAAATATGTGAAAAACTGGAAAACAGTCAACATTCCACAGTCAACGGTCAACAGTCAAAGTCAACGGTCAACGGTCAAAGTCAATGGTCAATTGTCAAAGTCAACACGTCATGGTCAAAGTCAAACTGGCATGGTCAAAGTCAAACTATCGTTTCCATGTTCGACAGGTTCAGGGTCATAGCCATGGTTCATGGCTAAGGTCAATGTGCATGGCTCATGGGCTCATGACTACGGAAACGGTTCGGACACAACTAGTCGAACCCAAATCTTAGAACCCGAAAGTCTAAACATTGGAAGACCCATATAGATCTATTTTAAGTCCTATGGACTGGCCCCAAGAAATATTAGAAATTGGCCCAAAGACGTATACTGAACTGGCCCAAAACACAACTGAGTTCGGCCCGAAAATTTAACTGAAACCGGCCCAACAAAACAAATGAAACGGGCCCATAGACTAATATTAGAACTGGTCCAACAACTTAATTAAAATCGGGCCCAAACAAAACTAAAAGATTTCGGCCCAAGCTAACAATAAGGGGTTTGGCCCAACCAATTAGGCCCAAGCCCACACCGAAATTACTGTTCATCTTCTCCCTCCACCAACAGCCACCAAAACCGACCACCACAACCTCCACACACCACCCTACACAAACCCACCGATTTTAATCCCTATAAAAACCCCTACAACTTTAATAAAAGCTAAAACCTCAAATTCATAAATCCCAACATCACCAAAACTAGATCCGAAATCGTTTTACCACCATTAAAGCTTGTTCCAAGCTCCAATCGACAAATTTTACACAAATTCCAACCTTCTAACATACATCAACAACCCACAACACCAAAAACACAGGTTCAAACCCGAGAATCACAAATCAAAACCCACACCCTCAAGATTATCAAGAATGGCGTTTCGCCATTAAAGCCTTCTCAAGCTTTGTCATCCCCATTCGACAAAATTTCCCCGCGCATAATACACTAGCTACTTCAATCATACCTCAACAACCAACCAATCAAACCAAAAAAAAACAGCCCCACCACCGGTTCGGCCACCGCCATTCTCGCACCCTTGAAGTTTCAAGCAACGCCCAAACTCCCCACTACCACCGGCAGTACAACATACATCCACAACCCATCACAGTTTAACAGTCACGCATACGGACAGAGGAGCCGCCATTGACGCTCCTCAAAGCTTTGCTCCACAAAGCGTTGACAGTTCAAAAAAAACTAAAACATATCGACCAAACCACATAAATTATAAAAACTGGTCGGAAACACTCGACAGTAAATCCGTAAATAATTGACTGGCGAAAATCATAGTTTATGAAATTTGTAAATTCTAAACAGACAAAAATTATCGTTTAGGTAGTGGTGAGAGATAAACTCTACTTACTTGACGTAACAGCTCGACGAATCCTCCCAGCCCGAATCGTCGTGCTCCAATGCTCGAGTAAACAAGCTGCCTCCATTTTTAATATATTTTATTCTCCATGAACCCTATTTTCCAGAACAATGTGTTTATATACTTGGGTCCGAAACCCAAGCCCAACACAGACTCGGGCCCAAAAACCAGGCCCACGTGTCCCGAGTCCAAACCAGCGAATTTTTAAAATAAATAATTAAATTAATTAATTAAACAGATAAAAACGTATTTTCAAAATATGGGCGTTACAATGCGTATGGCATAGATCGTCGTGAGCTTGATGTGGTGAAGAAGGAGTACCAAGAGTTTAAGTTGGCGAAGCTGATTAGGGACACTAAGTTGGACGAACTGAAGCTGAAACTACAGGCTGCTAAAGAGAACGTTAATGCTGCTACTGTAGAAATTGGTAGGCTGAATGAGTACGCCTTACAGTGCAAGGGAGTTGCTCAGGACGCTACCAAAGCTTATGACATTCTAGATGCCGACTTCGTGGAACTGGAGGCCGATTATAAGGCTTTGAAAGAGGAGCATGAATGCGAGGCTCTCCGTACCTCTGCGGTACAGGTACAGGGAGATGCAAGTGATGCTCTTACTCCTGCGGTCGTTGCACAAGAGGTTGCTGAGCCTCGAACTGAAGCTGTTATGTCAGATGTATTTGTGAACCTAGATGTGGATGGTGTGTCAGTTGTGATTGAGGGGAGGGATGCTGAAGTTGAGGACTCGCTGGTGGCTGCAAATTTGGCTGTTCTACCTGGGGCTGGCGAGTCGTGAAAGTATATTGTTGATGTTGATGTTGATGTTTGTAATTTATGATACAATAGAGCTGGTTTCCCAGGGTAACCTGGACAGTTTGCTTTTTCTTGTTTATGTTTGTTAACATAATCGAATCCACTGATCCCTCAGATCGGTTTGGGGTGTCCGCGATGATGCTCGATGGTTAGCCGAAGCCGATTTCCCCGAGTAGACTCAAAACTCAAATAAGATGCTTAACCGTGGTCTAGGCTAGCCCGACCAGTTCATCTTTTTGCTTATATGCTATGTTTGTTGTTTGTTTCTCTATTTTGTTTACCTTTTGCATGGTTGAATGTATGAGTAGATATATTGCTATATCTGTGTGGTTGCGTAGACAACTCCATGTAGAAATAGGTGAGTTTAAGTAACCTGTGGTTTTGAGTGAGCGTCCTGTCCTTAATCTGCCCTTAGCATTGTAGGTCGCGTTTGACGAGCATTAGTAACTCGTCATTGTGGAGAATTAGTGTACGACCTGCGTAAATATTAGGATGTATGGCATGCTCCTCATTGTGGAGAGCGGAAGTATTTCTACACGTGTGTGACACATGTAAGAATATGAACGGCTGAAAATATGTAATGATGGCTGGCCTGCCGTTTGGCGTCTCGATGTAATTATGGCTTGCCTAGGGAAGATACGTTATTTAAGAATAAGTAGAACTGTTCCTAGAAGACCAAAGGCATTTGTTCTTCTTCTTATTGCATCCACTCTTCTCCAGACTTCTGGTCGCCATTTTTGCTGCTGCTTACTCAGTTATGTTTTGCTTCTGTATTTGGTTAATTCTCTTGAACAGAAAAAACTTGTCTGTTGAGTGCTAAGTCGCTTGAGGTTGGTTTCGTTTGTAGGGCTTCATTATGGCCAGGTGTCATAAATACACTAAGGGCGAAGGGAGTTTGAGGGAGACTTCCCCCCTTGTAATGGAAGAGATGGAGTTCCACCCTCATCAGCATGGTGATCGTGGCAAAAGGAAAGTTGGTGCTTCAGAAGGTAAGGGTAAGAAGCGACCCAGGAGTTAAGGTCGCCCCGCCGGTGGCATTGTGTTCAGGTCTCCTCGTCAGATGGATGAGACCGATCTGGCTGCTGAAGAACGTAGTGACCAGGGTCAAGGCCACCATGTCGCTGATGAGAGTTCGCCCCAGTGTCTCGGGGATGTGGAGAGCGAATTCTTCTATGTGGGGAAGACGGGGAAGAAGCGTGCTGTGAAGCGTTCTGACTGTAGTTTCCACTCAGCACCCATAGCGACCTGCCTTCTGAAAGGGATCGTACTGGATGGTGATATGGCTGAGGTGGAAAACGAAGATATGGAGACGCTGTTGGGTACCATGGACATGGCTTCTTGTTTGGTGAGCTTGTCATCTGCACTGTTTTTCTTTTGTTTGTCAGGCAACTCTAATCTTAGTATTGAACTTGCAGTTTCTTGCGGGGTACGACAAGCTGAAGAACGCTGTGCAACGTGCTGGTACTCTTGATGACAAGAAGGAACTGGAAGTCATGACCAAAAAGTACCAGGATGCTGCTGATGAGATTGTTGTGTTAGTTAATGCGATGAAGGATCTGCAGGGGAAACTGGCTGAAGTTACGGAATACGCCAAGCAATACCAGGGGGTTGCACACAAAGCGCAAAATGCGTATGATGTGGCCTGTATCCAATATGCCAAACTGGATGAGAAGTATTTCCAACTAAAAAAGGCGTGTGAGGGTAAGGATCAGGGTTCAGGTATGCGTGTGGTGCTGAGAGCTGCCAGGCACACCCCCTCAACCAGTGCTGCCCCGAAGGATAAACATGATGTTGTTGCTCCTTGATGGTGATATCCGTTCTTGTCTTTGTCAGTTTTTTTTTTTTTTTTTAAAAAATTGTAAGTATTTGTCTTTTCTCCTCTCTGTATGAGAGTTAAACAATATAGCTGAGTTTTGAGGCTTGCCTGATCAGTTTGCTTTTTTGGTACCAAGACACAGTGAACTGGTTTCCACGAAAGTGGCAGTTCGACATTTTGCTAAAGTGTAAGAAATACCGATCTGGATTTCCTGGGTGGACCCAGCAGATCGGTAGAACTAGTTTCCTGGCATTGGCCAAGCAGTTCTATTGAATGTGTATGGAATGTATGTTTTTGTTTGATTGTTTGTAGCTAGTATTCTGTTTATAATGCTTACAGTGTGAAGTGGCTAAGGAGCCTGAGACTTAGCTTAAGGAAGCGTTTCTCTCGTAAATATCATTCTCCTTTGTGGGTTGACCACCAATTAAGACGATATAGGCAGGTTAGCAACGTTTTGATATGGGAGTTGCCCACATGCAATAACCATATAGATGGTGAAGCCTGGTAGCTTAGGTGAGCGTGCCAGCTTGGTATGGCGTAAGGCTCGCTGAGAGCGCTCTCATTTAGGTGATTCTACAGTTAAAGATATTAAACCCGAAGAGAATTTAAGAGGCTGTAAAGCCAGTGATCTGAAGGGAGTGAGAGGCTCGCATAGATCGTAGTGTGTGTGTAAGCGTAATGAGAATTGGAGAGGCTTAGGAGCATGTAAGCTCCAGAGAGCGTGTTGCTCATGGAGAGCGTGGTAGCTTATGAAAGTGTATTGCTCACTGAGAGCGTTCTCACCTAGTTGATCCTAGAAGTATAGGTCCTTAACTAGTGAGAATTGGAGAGGTTGTGGAGCCTGTAAGCTCAAGAGAGCGTGTTGCTCACAGAAAGAGTGGTAGCTTATGAAAGTGTATCGCTCACTGAGAGCGTTTGAAACTTCTGAAAGTGTCGACAGTGCGTGTGTACTGGTGGTGCTTGGGGTGCGAGTTGCGTGACTTGGCGATGCAAGTAATTGGAGTAGATAACAAACAGAAGTAACCTAAACTTGAATTTACAGTAAATGAAAACATGGAATATACAACAATGTGGTTTTATTGATAAAACTTCTTTAACAAGTAAGTGTTCTAGGGGCGTGGCAATAATTTCCCTTCTTGGGTCTTGATCCAATATGCTCCATTGCCGACAACTCGTTCCACTATGTACGGTCATTCCCATGTTGGTGCTAGTTTAGAGTCATCTTGAGTCTTTTTTAGAACTAGATCACCAGGTTGAAAAGATCGAGGATGCACTCGCTTGTTGTAAGACTTCTTTAGAATTTGTTGATAAGATGCCACTCTGATGGCGGCTAGGTCACGCCATTCTTTTAGCAAATCGACCTCTAGTGCTAGGACAGAGTCATTGTGTCCAGACTCAACGAGTTCTGATCGAGTCGTAGTGACTGTCAGCTCGGTGGGGATAACGGCTTCTGTGCCATAGCATAAGGAAAATGGTGATTCGCCAGTGCTGGAGCGAGCTGTGGTGCGATGAGCCCACAATATGTTTTATAATTAATTTGGCCATTGGCTCTTGTTCTTTTCAATCTTTTTCTTCAGATTTTCTAAGATTGCTTTGTTGCTGGCCTCTGCTTGGCCGTTACTTTGGGAGTACTAAGGAGTGGAGAACGCATGAACGATCTTCCACTTGGCCAGAAACTCCTTGACTATTTTTCCCTTGAATTGGGAACCATTGTCCATCACCAATGTGTGTGGCAAGCCCGAATCTGGTAATGATATGAGTCTATATGAAGTTTCTGACATGTGACTCTTTGACATGTGCTAATGGAACTGCTTCGACCCACTTAGTGAAATAGTCGGTTGCAGCTAAGACGAAGCTGAAACCGGTGCTTTTCTGGGGAATGAACGGTCCCATGATATCCATGCCCCACATGTGAAATGGTCATGGGCTCGCGATGTTGATCAACTCACGAGCTGGTTGTATGATATTGTGGCCAAAGGTCTGGCATTTGACGCACTTGAGTACATAGGTTTTGGCATCGATCTGCATTCGAAGCCAAAAGTATCCTTGGGAGATTGCTTTGTGAGCCAAAGAGCGACCTCCCGCATGATTTCCACATTCTCCCTCATGAATCTCAGCAAAAATCAATTGACCTTGTTCTGGGCTTATGCACCTCAAGTGGGGGCCGCCAGCGGACTTTCTAAACAACTTATTATTGACCAAGCAGTAACGGCGCGCCTGATATAGGATTTGCCTGGCTCTGGTACGCTCTTCTGGGAGCGTGCCGTGCTGGATGTACTCTATGATGGGATGTATCCAACTTTGACTCATCTGATTTTCAAAGAGTAGGCATAGGTCGCTAATTTCTAAGACGTGGTCCACTTGGTAAGCAGGTCGGTCAACTACCTCAATGAGTAATTGTCGAGGGGTACAGCTCGGTGTTTGAGTAGCTAAGTATGCTAAACTGTTTGCGTGACGATTCTCGTCACGCAAAAAGTGATGTATGGTGGCTTTTTTGAAAGACGAAAGCAACTGATAAACAACTTGAAGGTACTTAGAAAAGTTACCTTCGTGGGTAGTGTACTCTTTAGCAACCTGGCGAACGACCAGTTGCAAGTCACTAAAGACTTTGAGCTCTTGTACACTGAGTTGCAGCGCCATTCGGAGCCCCATGATTAACACCTCGTACTCCACTTCGTTGTTGGAAGTCGTGAAGTCGATGCAAACTGATTTCTCCATCATTGTTCCATCTGGCGATACGAGGGCAACTCCGATTCCACTTTCTCTAGGGTTGCTAAATCCATCTACAAAGAGGGACCAGACGGTCCTATTATTCCTCTTTATGGATGGAATGTCAGTTTCTGGTTCCCAATTTAGGTCGTCGACAGAGAAATCTGCTAGAAAATCTGCAACAACCTGTCTTTTCTGTGAGGACGTGCGGTGAACTCAATGTGGTGTTCCCCGAGCTCTTCGGCCCATACTGCCATGCGAGTTGTTTTGTTCTCCTTGTGAAGGATTTTCTTCAACGGGAGGTCAGTGAGTACTTTGATTGGATGCGCTTGAAAGTAAGGTCAAAACTTTCGTGCGGAATATAACAATACTAGTACTGCTCTTTCAATGTAAGAGTAATTCTTTTTAGCTGGAGTGAGCATCTTACTTGTAAAATAGATTGGCTTCTCTGAGTTGTTTTCCTCTTTGAAGAGAACCGAGCTGATGGCAAAGTCTGATATTGCTAGATACAGCCCCAGCGTTTCGCCATCTGTTGGTTTTGCTAGGACGAGAGGTGTAGTCAGGTACTCTTTGAGGGTGGAGAACGCTTGGTGGCACTGATCATTCCATGAGAACTGCTTACCTTTTTTAAAAAGTTGTAAGAACGGTCAGCATTTGTCTGATGCCCTTGATATGAATCGGTTGAGTGCTGCTACCATTCCTGACAGCTTCTGAATTTGCTTCTTTGTTTGAGGTTCAGGCATGTCCAAGAACGCTCAGATTTGGTCTGGATTAGCTTCGATCCCTCTTTGTGATACTTGGTATCCAAGGAACTTCCCGGAGGACGCTCCAAAGAGGCACTTCTCTGGATTAAGCTTCATTCGAATTCGGCGCAACCTGGAGAACGCTCTCTCAAGATGAGTGAGGTGGTCTTCCGCTTTCTTACTTTTGAAGACCATGTCGTCGATGTAGACTTCCATGGTGTCACCCAACATGTCCTGGAACATGTCAGTAATGAGACGTTGATAAGTTACACCAGCGTTTTTAAGGCCGAACGGGAGAACGTTGTAACAATAGATTCTTTGCTCTATGATGAATGATGTTTTCTCTTGATCGTCTTCAGCGAGTGGGATTTGGTTGTATCCACTGTACGCATCCATGAAGGAGAGGAGCTCATGGCCACAGGTCTAGTCCACAAGTCGGTCGATGCGAGGTAAAGGGAAGCTATCCTTTGGCATCTCCTGATTGACGTTCGTGAAGTCGACGCAGAGGCGAACTTTGCCATTCTTTTTTGGAACTGCGACGATGTTGGCGATCCAGTCTGGATAGTCTACTTTTCTGATGAAACCGACTTGCTTGAGTTTGTCGACCTCATCATTGATGGCTTTCTGGAATCACAGGGATAATCGGCAAGGTCGTTGACGAACTGGTCTAGCATTAGGGTTCACATTTAGTCTATAACACACAATATTAGGATCTATTCCAAGCACATCGACATATGACCAAGCGAAAACATCTTTATTTATGGCCAAAAAGTTTACAAGTTGGGCCTTGAGTGTGGGGTCAAGGTTAACCCCTACATAGACGAACTTATGGTCATCTTCTGTTCCTAGGTTCACTCGCTCTCTGTCTGCAGGCTGAGATGCTATCTTTTACGCTGATGCTTCCTCAATTGGACTAATCTCTGGAGGTACTTTGTCGATCTGAGGGGGAGTGGAATTGGCGGCAGGATCTGGAGCGACCTCTGTGGCGACGACAATAGGGGCTGAGGTGGCCTCTGTGGTCATGACAACAGGGGTTAGATTGACCTTTGGAATCGGTGATGGTTATGCGACACATGATGGTGCGATCTCTGGGGTCCTGACTGGTGGGGCAACAACAACTGAAGTGACCTCTGGGGTCCTGACTGGCGAATCAACAACAACTAACGTGACCTCTGGGGTCTTGACTAGTGGAGCAACAATGGTTTGAGTGACTTCTGGGGTTTGAACAGACAAATAAACCTTCTTCTGGAGCCCCAAGCGTTCTGTGTTTGGTGCTTTGGCTCTAACCTCAGCGACCAGGTCCTTGGCCATTGTGTAGCTGGTGGGCTCGTTCCTTGTGTGGGTATGTAGGTCGGCAGTCTTGTTCGCTGAGAGGATTTGATTACAATGATAAGCCTCAAGCTGATTGCTTCGAAGCTACATCATGCCCTTTAGACCTGGGAAGCGGAGAACTTGATGCAACGTTGATGGTATAGCTTGCATTTGATGAATCCAACGCCGTCCTAGAATAGCATTGTAGGACGACTTGATATCTAGAACGCTGAAGCGCGTATTGAAGCTGGCTTTGTCCTCTCTAGATCCCACCAAAACTGGGAGTATGATGTCACCGATTGGGTCGGCTCTGGAGCCGTTAAACTCGTAGAGAGGAGCGATGTGGTCTATGAAGACCGACTTGGGAAAATTTATCTCTTGAATAGTATGGTAGAACAGAATGTCACATGAACTACTGGGATCTATCAAGATACGCTTGACTGTCCAGTCGCTGATTTTGACATGAACTACAAGTGCGTCATTATGTGGGAGGCAAACCTTGTTGAGGTCGGCCTCCGTAAAAGTGATATCACCTGAACTACGACCAGAACTGCGCGGGGCAAGTGCGGCCTGGGAAGAAAAATGGTAAACTTCTTGAAGGGCGCCAACACGCCGTCTTTTCTCTCTGGACGATGTTACTAAATCATCTGGAAACATGATCATGTGAATGGTTCTGTCATTGTCTCTGTCTGACGAATGCTGACGACGCTCGTGGCTGGAGCGATCTCTTGGTCGCCTCCCGCTACGGAGCGAAGCGAGCTTGCGTTAATGATGTTTATGGCGAAGCCGAGATCGATCGCGCACTCGCAAAGCCATAAGCTTATGGTGCAGATCACCATCAGCAATGTTGGTGTACTGCTTGATATGTCCTGCTTCGATAAGGTCCTAAAGGTAATGCTTTAGCCCCCAGCACGCATCGGTCTTGTGACATTTGGTGCGGTGAAAGGCACAATAAGGCTTGCCAGATCGATCTTTTGGTTGTCGTACAGTAAGTCGGTAATAGGTAGCTTTCTTGATCTTTTCCAGTATGTAACTGGGAGATCGTGTGAGAATAGCAAATTCACGGTCATTGTTCATTCTGTTTCCCGACTTCCGTTCTTGCTGTCGGGGTCGCTTTTTGGAAGTTGGGGAGTCGTCGGATATTGCTGCAACCTCTTCTTCTTCTGGTAGGCCTTGGTGCTTCAGGCCTCCCTGCAGCTTAATGTACTTGTCGACTCGAGCGTATAGCTCAGATAAAGTCTTGGGGCGTTCTTTCATCAGTGATCTGGCGAGTGCCTTGTTGCACACACAACAGACGTTGGAGAATGCCAGGGTAGCGAAGGACTCTTTCAGACCTATTTCCATGCAAAGTAGTTCGGCTTTGAACCGACCTAGAAATTCACAAATTGTTTCATCTTCGCCAAGTGAGAGTTGGAACAACGAATCAAGATCAGCTTTCTTACACCTGTTATGGACGTACTGACTAGTGAATGAATCGGTGAGCTACTCGAAGGTCTTTATCGAGTCTGGCTTGAGTGAGAAAAACCAATCGAGTGCGCCATCTTTGAGACTGGCAGGAAACAAACGACAGTGGAGGTGATCGAACTCTAGTAAACTGTAGAGTGCAATGCTTTGAATGTAGTAAGCCACGTGCTGGCCAGGGCACGTGCTGCCATCGTACATCGGAAAACGTGGTTGAACAAAGTCTTGAGGAGATGGCTTACTGAGTACTTCAGTAGTGAACGGGGATGTGCGGTACGTCTTGAGCATTTTCTGAACGATCTGGGTTGCATCTTTTCTTACTGCACTCTGGCCGATCCGTTGCGACAGTTCGTTAATCTGTTGATTAACTTCGCTGATGCCATTCTCAGCGACGTTCCCAACTGGTTGTTGTTGTGCGTCTACTTGCGCACGTAGAGTAGCATTTTCTTGCCTGAGCAAGGAAATGCTCTCATTTGTTAAACCTAGCTGGTTTGCGAGGCTTTGAACTTGAGCTTCGAGGCTTGCCATGCTTCGTGGGCTTGAGATTTTTGGTTTTTGGTTTTTGATTTGTGTGAAAGTGGTTTCTCAAGTAATCGAGACCACAGACGGCGCCAATGTAAAGGAGCGTTTTTAGTTTCCTTCACATATAAGGGAGGAAGGAGGATGGAATTGGAATCGAATGTGGGAAAGGATTTAAACCAAGTTCGTTGTTGAGCGAACTACCTACGTATCTTCTCTTGATTCTGGGGGGAGAGAAGAATCAAGTCTCACGTAGTTCATATAGGTGGTATTTATAGGAATTGGAAGGTCTAGATCTCTGTGACACGTGTACTGTCATGTACATATGTAGGGTGGAGATTGAGTATGAGTGTTAGGTTGGTTTTGGTAGGAATTGTGTGATGATTGGGAGTGGGTGCAGTAGTTCATATATCACGGTGATTGGAAGTACTGGTATGGCTACTGTGATGATTGCATCTGGATAAGGGATGGTGTCCTTATTCGAAGCGTTCTGCTTTAGGTTGTTCATTCGCCTTGAGGTATTCTTGAGCGAGCTGAAGTGTACCACCTACATGAAGCGAGCTACTCACGAATTGATCTTGGAGGTCGATGTCATGAGTTCGCTACGATCTCTGCTTATGCTTAACGCGTGCTTAATATTCTTCAATGAGAATATTACTCTCTTACAGTTATTTATTCCTCTTGTCAATAAACCCATGGGTAGAACTTGGAAAACCGGCTTACCAAGTGCCCAACAATGAAGTGCAACCGGTTTCGGGCCATGTTGAAACCACTAGGTCGTTTGAGTGTACACTCAAACGGTCTCTCCATGTCGTTTTTGTGTACACTCAAGCGGTTTGCGCGTGTTGTTTGAGACAAAGCTCTCGGGTTGAGTGTACACTCAAATAGTCTCATCATGTCGTTTGAGTCTACTCTCAAACGGTTGCTCCATGTTGTTTATGTGTACACTCAAGCGATCTGAGCGTGTCATTTGAGACAAAGCTCTCGGGCTTTTAACCCAAAACGATCTTTCCATGTACAATTCAAATAACTCAAAATCTTATATTAACTCATACAACTAATGTACAAAGAATATTAAAAAAAAAAAAACAAATACGGGTCGTTTGGGCCATATACAAAACGACATCAGTAAGTGGTTTTGGGCACTTTGAAAACGACCTCACTGGGTGGTTTGGAGCTTTTTCAAACAATAATTCGGTTTGGAACTTCCAAACAACCTTATCAGTATTCAATGGGTTTTTACAACATCAGCCCGTTTTCTGTTCATCGAATTGAATGGAGTATTCTGAAAGTATGTATGTTTTATATAGTGCAAATCAACATGTGTTCATGCTATTTCTTTTCTTCACTAGGAATACACAAAGTTAGTTTCGCTTCTAGCACAAATGCATATCTTGATCAACTCAACATTGGAGGTCGTCTATTATCACTCCTAAGTTACTCTCGCCCTTTCTTCAAAAATCCTTTGGGCGGTCTACTGGAATTCCATACTTCTTTCGTCAGTTAATTAAATAATATTTGCAAACAACACTTAATGACATACGGTTTGAAGGTTCTTAACAATGGCGAGAGACGAAAGAAAACTCAAAAAAAAAAAAAAAATTGCTTTTTTGGGTTCAGAACTCACGAGAGAGATGATACCGGTTAGAACGGTTGCAAAAACGAGTAACCAGTATGCATTGAGGTGTGGGGGGTGTATGGGGCTATTGCTATTAGACTTCTTGTTGGGCTTGAGTTGGAAGTTGCCGAATCTAATTGGGTGGGTGTAGGATACAGGACCACCCTATCAATATTATCTAGTAGGTCATGCAGTGGGACTATGGTGGGCTTTCAACTACAGGACAATAAACCATGCCCTTTATACTTTGGTGGGCTTTTGTGCCACTGTTAGAGATTTGGAACTGTTAATAGGCCATGCTCGAACCTGATCTAAGAGCATGATCAACGAATTTCAAAATTTGATTTCTAATGTGACAGTTGACAATTTTCGTCCCAAACGCGCTGTTATAACAACGTTTTCATAATAACAATTGTCAAATCCGAAACCAAATTACCCAGAAATATAGGCACGGGACAACTTGTCCCGTCCAAGAGTGAGACGGGACTACTTTTGTCGTCCAGAATTTTTTTCGTTTTTTTTAATAAAAAATTCCAAATAGCTCGATTTTGTACCGTTGGGCTTTTAAACTGTTAGGCTTTTGTAATTTGGCACAGGACAACGAAATTTTGCAAATTTCGTAAACTATTCCCTCCAAAATTAAAAAGCAAATTTTGCCCAAAATGCGCTGGTTCTTCCCTTCGTTTTAGAAATTTTGAAGTACCAAAACTGCTGAGATGTCACAACGAAAAATGAAAATGCGTTGATGATGCTCTAACCATAACAAAAAATTTGTTGCAAAAGTGGGGAGGGGCGGATCATGGCTGTCACTCTGTCAATGATCTATCATCCAAATCTAGCTAAAGTTGAAATAATTGCTATAACCATTTACTTTTTTCCACACAGCACTTGTAAAAAAGTTGGTGTCCTGACGTTCTTTTGTATAATTTCTCAAAAGTACATTATAGTTGCATCCTAATTCATAAATCACAATGCTTATCTGAAGTAGGTTGAGATCCGTTGTTAAAGTAGTATGTTTAGTTCAATTCCTCTTTCAGAGTTTCAGGTATGATAATATCACTTGATTGCAACAGTTTTTTGTGGATTTTTTAGCTGGAACTTGAGCTTGTGGTAAGATGATGTTCGTCCATAGTTTATACTTGTGCGAAATAAGTGATTGATTTTGGAAGTAATTGAAGTGGGTCATGTACTCATGTAACATAGATGAACTCATTAAACAGTGGGATACTGGGAAGTTTCAACTTTCAAGTACATGAAACTAATGTAACTGAATAGGCATGCGCAACAAGTGCCAAATGGATGAGGAATTGATTGGCAACAGATTGTAAGTTGTACAGAACAAAAGCTGAACCAGTTTATTTCAGAAGTTAACTAACACAGAGATGATGGTATAAAGGATAGCATGGAGCCTTTCACTTTTACGAAACTTTGTGTCAATAACTAAAAGGAGTACCGGTGGCCGGGTGTTTAATCTCCCTTTTTTGGCTATTGGTCATGGTGAAGACTACATAGAAAGTTGCTTATTATCCAGAACTCATTATTCAATCAATTCACACACCTATATTCTATAGCTGTGCCTGTGTTCCATAGTCACCAGTAATGCAATCACCTATGCAGATTTTCAGATTGTTTAACGATTTTGTTTTTGTGGAAATTAATAATAAAACGTATTGCTGAATCTGTGGCAGGCATTCCGTTGTAGTCTAGTTGGTTAGGATAATCGGCTCTCACCCGAGAGACACTGGTTCAAGTCCCGGCAACGGAAGTCTATTTGATTTTTTAAAAAGTCTTTTGTGTAAAGAAGATTTGAAGAGGATGTGATAGATTCTATGGATGTTCAAAACAGAGACAAAATGAGGCTTTACTTGCGATTGTGAAATTTTTTAAATGTTAGTACAAAAACAATAACAAACATTTTAAATCTTGTCCACCTAAGTAATCAAAACTCATCAGACCCTTCACAACCTTATATTGAGTACGGATAAATGGATAATGCCTTGAGAAAACGAAATATACAACATAGTGATGCATGCTACTTGCAAATTATCCGAATAATTAATCTATTTCTATGGATTTGTCGCATTAATTTTTTATTTTCTTAGTTTTTTTCTATTTTATTTATTTTTAATTCTAATTTGTAAGCATTTACGTGGAAATCCTTAAAAGGGTAACATTATTGAGGATTTCATGCCACGTTCATGATATAAATTATTCATACTACCAATCAATCAATCTGATATAATATGTGCACATCAGTGGCATACAGCTAACTATCTAACAGCATTTTTAGGAGAGCTACCAAAAAAACACCAAGTAACTTTAGGAGCAACATCAAATTGTCGAGATCAAACTACGTGGTTTTGGATAAACTGCGCCATATAGCCCATCTGACAGGCCCAAGCCCACGCGGTTTTCCAGAAACTACGTGTTATAACTATTTAACCCTCTTGGTCATGCAAGGTTCTCTTCATTTTTCATGTTCCCTCTCATCTAAAACTCATCTCCTTGAACAAAAAAAAAAAAAAAACACTACCAAAACTCTTGACGATTTTTCAATGGATCATTCATCTTCCTCTGATTCATCTTCTTCTGATTTTTCATCGAGCTCGAGCTCTTTAAATGATAACACTGCAGTTAAAACTAATAAATTAGTGGTTATTACTCTACCTTTAGTTCAACATCGTCTGAGTTTATTGCAACAGCAAGAAGCGGAGTCTTCTTATAGGCCACATGGTGGTTCGAAGAAATGAAGAAAATGTAAGAATCGTCAGTATGAGGCAACACTGGCTCGTGTAAATGTTAACTACTTCGGCGCAAATCCTATATTTCGTAACCACAACTTTCAACGCTGATTTCGTATGGGTCAGTCATTATTTACTCGTATTTTCAATCATCTTAATCATAATGTACCATATTTTCAACAAACATCGTCTGAGTTTATTGCATCAGCAAGAAGCGGAGTCTTCTTATAGGCCACATGGTGGTTCAAAGAAAGGAAGAAAATGTAAGAATCGTCAGTATGAGGCAACACTGGCTCGTGTAAATGTTAACTACTTCGGCGCAAATCCTATATTTCGTAACCACAACTTTCGATGCCTATTTCGTATGGGTCAGTCATTATTTACTCGTATTTTCAATCATCTTAATCATAATGTACCATATTTTCAACAAAAAGTTAATAGTGCAGGTAAGTTTGCGATTAACCCAAAAATAAAAGTAATTGATGTTATACGAATGCTTGCTTATGGGACTACAGCTGATCTAATAGATGACATGTTACATGTTGCTGAGCCAACTGTTCATGAATGCATGCGCTATTTCTGTGATAGAATTATTAGAATTTTTTGGAGGTGAATACTTGCGCAAACTAAATGCTGCGGATATTCAACGTTTGCTTAAAGAGTATGAGGAACGCGGATGGCCTGGAATGCTAGGAAGCATTGATTGCATGTACTGGCAATGAAAGAATTGCCCATCCGCGTGGTAAGGGTCTCACACTGGCCATAAGCATAAACCAACAGTGATTTTGGAGGCAGTTGCCGATCGTGACGCGTGAATTTGGCATGCTTTTTTTGGAATGGCGAGTTCTCACAATGATCTTAATGTGCTTGACCGCTCACCAATATTTGATGATATAGTCAATGATGAAGCTATTCCTTGTAACTACACTGTGAATGGCCATCATTATGATATGGGTTATTACTTGGCTGACGGTATTTATCCTAATTATGTCACCTTGATTCGAACGATTGCTAAACCGACTAGTGAACAAGACAAATATTTTGCAAAGAAGCAAGAAGCTGCTAGAAAAGACATAGAGCGGACGTTTAGTATATTACAGTCGCGTTGGGCTATTTTAGCGAATCCGTGCAGGTTATGGTATTTGGAAAACATGGCTACTGTTATGAGGGCTTGCATCATTTTATACAATATGATTGTGGAAGATGAACACGAAACGGATATCCCGCAGTATATTCCTAATTGGAAATACCAAGTAAAGAAGGTGCATCTGAAGATCAACGCCAATTTGTTCTATCTCGTTGGGCATCTAGCGTCGAGAGGGTTCGTTCAAAAGTTGTTCATGATAGATTGAAGAATGACTTGGTCGAGCATTTGTGGAGTAGGCGTGGGCGGCGTGGTCAGACTTGATTTCTATTTCTATTTGCACTTCATTTGGACTTTGTGTTTATTTATCGTTTAAATTTCTATGTATTTGTGTTCCAAGTTTATTTCTATGTATTTGTGGTTTTATGAAAGGTTTTGTGTATATGAGAATTTTGAAAATACAAAGTAGACTCTGCCGAATTTTTTTTAGAATGATAAAAAGTATCAACTTTAAATTAAGGTAGCTTAACTCAAATTAAAAGAAAATATTCAATTAAAGTACATTCTAATTAAAATCAAAATACAAACTCAAATTAAAGTACGTCATTAATTAAAAGACATAAATTAAAAGACATACAAACTCAAATTTAGACTATGCACTACTTTGACTACTACCAGTGATATTGCCAAGTCGATTCTTCATTTTTTGTAAAATTTCTGCTCTTTTGAGTTGCCAAATTTCGCGCTCGTCTTCGAGTAATCCTTCTAATTTCATTCCTAGTATTTTCGTATCATTTTCATCTTCTCGAACTCGGAGCGTATCTTTCTTCAATTGAAGTTTTTCTTTTTGGATTTGGAGCTTCCAATCCATCGAACTTTTCTTCAATTGAAGTTTTTCGAATTCCATCTCATCTTTCTTTAATTGTCTTTGAGCTTCCAATTCATAGCCTTCTTTGGTGGTTTTAGAAAGTTCTACTATAAAATCATCAAGTTTCTTAGCGGATTCCTCCAATTTAGAATCACCTTTTTCTTTCTCTTTTTGCTTTCTTTTTTTATCTTCTTTCTTTCCAAGAGGCCTATCCTCAAGCCCATGAATTTGGTGTGGATCATAATCCATTGGTTGAGTTGTCGCAGTTGATATTAGAACTGATGAACCTCCTTCCCCACTGTTTGACTTCGACTTTTTAGTGGGATACAAATCATTTCTCAACTGTAGCCTCTTCCATTTGGGTGAGTCTTTCACCATATTATAGCATTGCATCCACTTCCAAACCCCATTATGCATCACATATGCACTTATTGCTTTCTCAACCTACCAATTAAGCAAAAACTAAATTAGAATTGAAAAATATATTTGTGAATCAAAATAACAAATAAAAAGTAAATATTTACCATCATATTGTCATTATAGTCACTTGGAGGAGATGTTTGAATCTTAGAAAGAATAGCATGAAACTTGTTGATATTAGCTTGAATGAGAGTCCAACGGTGTTTCATACCCGTCAAGTTGCGTTCGGTCATTCTTCCTAGATTTGCATGAAATGCATTTAGAATTCTAGCCCAAAAATCGTTCGACTTTTGCTCATTTCCTACTATACCATCTTGACTAACTTGTAGCCAACTATTGGTGAGAGCAATATCTTCTTCTTGTATCCATGATGCCTTTCTAGATTTTGATTTTGGTTCTTGACTAGTCATTGTTGTTTTAAGAGTAGCGAGTAAAGAAAAGAAGTGAGTATAAAACTATGGTGTGAGTGTTTCAATTTATAGGGTTAGAAAGATATAGCCGTTTTTTGCCTGTTGTTGTCATTGAAAGCACGCGGTTTTGCCAAAACCGCGCCATAGAATCCCACCCAAGCCCACGCGGTGTTGGCAAAACCGCGCAGTTTTTCTAAAACCGCGTAAATGATTTGATACAACACTAAACCTGAAACCAAATATTAGCCGATTTGTTGTTTGGTTTGGTGTTTTCATCAACATGTAATTCTCCTGAAGTTGAAAAAACACCAAATTGAAATTTGGTGTTTGATGCTAGGTTGATATCACTCCTAAATATGCTTTAAGGAAAGGCTACAAGTCTACAACTAAGAGCATCTTTAGGAGTGATATCAATCTAGCATCAAACACCAAATTTCCAACAAATTGTTGTTTTTCCAACTTCAGGAGAGTCACATGTTGATGAAAACACCAAATCGGCCAAAATTTGGTTCCAGCTTTGGTGTTGTATCAAATCTAACACCGCGTGGGCTTGGGCTTCAATCATGCGGTTTTGCAAAAACCGCGCGAGAGATTGGGAAAGAAAATAAAGAAGAAAGTTAATGTGCAAGACATCCTGCGGTTTTTGGAAAACCGCATAGGCTTGGGCCTGTCAGATGGGCTTCAATGGTGAGGTTTTAGGAAAACCGCATGAGATATATGATGCGGTTTATCCAAAACCGCGTCATTTGATATCGAAAATTTGATGTTTCTCTTAAAGATGGTTGGTGTTTTTTTGGTTTGGTGTTTTTTTAGTTCAAAATTTTGGTATTTTTTTGGTTGCTCTCTTAAAGATGCTCTAAAATTTGTTTTGGTAATCGTTTAGTTCCTAAGGATTTTAAATCCAAAACCGGAAAGGCGGGAACTACTGAAAAAACAGTGATGCATTGTTGTAAGTTTTTATCAGCTTACTACTTTATGCTATCATATTATTTCCGTTTGAACTGATTTTTTTGTAGGAAGATTTTCTATTATTAGAAAACTATCTTCATAAAAAATAAACTCTCAATTCATTTTATAAATCTACTTTTGGTGGCGGTGGAGTTCATATAAGGAGCTCGATCATATAACTTAGTTTCACTGTAGATTTATTGTGTTTCTTAATGGTACTAGTCCATAGTTCTTCAGATTATTCCAAAAAGCGCACCAGATACTATCCACCCGTTACTATGGTTTGAGTCTTAGTGTTTTGGTTTCGATCATTCGATGATACTCGACTGGCGCTGAGCTACAAACCCCATAAGTTAATACGAAAAAAAGATGGAATTGGTTCATGTTTTTTTCACTGGCAAATTGATTGGAATATTGGATTCATTGACAACTCTAGACCCACAAGCCACAAGTCCATAACCATGAATGTCTATTATCTAGAACAATTGTAATTGGCAGGTAGTGTGATTTGGATGGTGCTTACTGCTTCTAGCTCAAATTAAGCAAGGTCATTGAACTGATGAAAGGCATTAAAGTTACATGAAACCATTTAACTCTTTTAGTGGAAAAAAACAGAACAACATATCACACATCCTTTAATGTTGGTGCATGCCATACAAGTGCTCAACACCGGTGGATCACGGTACCCAAACGTGTTAAAAAAGAAACAACTTAAATCCCTTTCAACCACTAATGATTCCAATTGACCTTCTGTAATCAAACTGCGTGCACCTGAAAATGGAACACTTTTTTTTCTTTCGATAATAATTGACTTCCTTAATGAAAATGGAACACAACTGAACAAAAAAGACAGAAAAATAGAATCTTCAACTACACCTGGCTGAACTGAACTATTATTTCACCAAAAAAAAAACTAAGGACACATGCATTAATTACTGAAATATCACTTCCACTTTCTGACTTTCATGCCACCATACCAATCTTATTATCTCTAAACTTCATGTTCTTTTCCATCTCAGGAGCTAGAACTTGTAATTTGCTTGATTTCCATGAAGACCAGATGATCAGGATTGTGAAAAGCAGAACAGAAATATAGGAGAAGACAAGGGAAGCCATAGTTTTGTGACAAAATTTTCCGAAGTGGTCACATATTGGCATCCAACCTGCATGACTATTTCCATAACGACCTAAATAACCAATTGCAGTTGCAGCTGCACTTCCTATGAGTACAAACACCATCACCGCCTATCATAACCACCAAAATATCAAAAAATCAATATTTCAAAAACAATGTGCTAAAAAAAATGAAAAACCAGACAGGGAATTGAAAGAGGAAAGAACTTACCAAATCAAGCAAAAATATGATGTAGTGCATCTTTCTCCCTGGATTGGCAAGTCTAACATTGCGTAATAAAACAGAGAAAGACAGGACAGCAAAGACACATGCAACAATATTTGTAGCAACATAGAACCTGCAAAGATCAAGAGAAGGGGTTGAAGTTTCTTAAAGAAAAACTTAGTTATTAAAAGTGATATGGCTGTTATAACTTACTTGAAAGCTGGAGTGTAGCTAAACTTAGCATCAACATCAAAGCCAAAAATATGGATTTTTTGCTTGCTTATGGTCATCAACACAATTGCAACCAATGTGGTTATAATAGCCACTGTTCTCACTACAGCTTGGCCTATAAGGAACTTATCCATTGAAAGATCTTGCTTGGAAGATAAAATAAACAAGATAAAAAGATGGAGAAGAAATAAGGAGCTGAGATTGTAGTTATAGATAGAATAAAGAGAGCACCAAAAAAAAGGTGTGCATTTATAGGAGCTTTTGAGAAAAGAACACTGGCAAGAGAGATGGAAAAACAATCAAAGTCTTGAAAGAAAAGGTGGTTTTGCATGTATGTATTGGAAGATGGTTTGGGATGATAAAATCATAAAGTCAAGAAAAGGGTATATAAAGTTGGAATGGACAAGCTAAAACTTTAGAAATTAGAAGAAGCTTGTTTGGTTAGTGCATGACGGTGCCGCAACAAACTAGCTGTCTCACTCTCACTCACTAGCGCTACTACCTTTAAGGTAACGTTGTGTTGGGCCTATTTCATTTGGGATGATCTGGACACGGTGGAGATCATAAGTTCATAACTAATAATCGACCAAAAAATAATACCTCGCAACTTTCAGTGGGCAGGGACGGCCTTGCCACTTTGGGCCCAAGCCAAATTCCAACTAAAGTGGCTAATTGAATGTTAGTCCCGAAAAAAAAATTTAAGAAAAATAAAGGTTCAAACTCTAGAACACAATTTAATGAAAACTAGTATCAGTACCATATGAGATAAACTGTCACACCCTAAATTTCCAGAAAATTTAAAATAGGGAATTATCTAAGATATAATTTATCTCAATCGTCACTATATTCAATCATCTGAAAACTCATAATGAAATGAAACCCTAACAACATATTGTCAACCACGATATTAAAATTTGAGATCAAATTTAAAACCAAATAGGACAATCCTTCAATCACATTATTAAACTATAAAAAAACCTAACCAACTCTATTACATCTGTTTCAAAACAAAACCGTACACTTCAAAAAAAATTAAACCAGAAGACTCCAAGACCAACTTCAAATCATGTGTCATCATCCACTACACTCTATCATCTATGTTTCCAAGAATACACTCACGTTGCAAAACAAAACAAACATGGGTCAGCAAATTGAATGTGTTGTAGTATGAGTAAGACTAAAATTATAAAAAAAAAATAATATGTTCAATATTTCAAATAAAAGAATATACTATTACAATCATTTCAACTTGGAAGACAAATTAATTCCGTTTTCTCAAAACGGCATGTAGTTTCTTCCCAAGTAAGATTTCACCCCCAATATAAAATTCCAAGAATCTCATATAACAGTACTCATCATTCCTACTTTCCAAAATAACTCACAACATAAATACCATTTACATTTCACTTAGTAATTGCACATATGATAACCTAATTAAATATGAGTTTGATACACTTTACCTTTAAGTCAGCATGTCGTCTTCGGGTAGGACAACGTTTCTGCATAAAAAGTTAATAAGTCCTACCCTCCTGCAAAACAAAGTTAGATTTCCCAAACGTAATCATTTATAGTATACATCTATTTCACTCTCACTGCAACCATCATGGGTATATATAATCTGGCATAATATATCGTCAATATTAACATTCGTGTCACACCACCATATTCATTATATCATAATATATCACTAATATAAACTAACATTCATATCACACCACCATATCTATCATATCATAATATATCACAAATATTAACTAACATTCATATCACACCACTATATCCACCATATCATGGTAACCATATTCACATTCTTTTGTAATAAATTATATGCATCATATCATAATATATCACCAATCATATACAACAACTCACTCATACTTAAAGCCAATACATTTCTTAAAAACCACTCGGCTACTTATGAGAACGAAGAAAAATATCACAACTAAGGGGTACATTCATCCCTCATGAGTATCAACTCACACAAACCACGTATACATTTCCTTGTAAAAAATCATGTACATCATAATACATAAATATTCATATGCAACAACTCAGTCACACGTAAAAATCAATATTTTACTTTAATATCACTCGTCTACTTATGAGAACGAGGAAAAAGTCACAATTAGGGAGTACATTTGTCACACCTCAAATTTTGACAAAATCAGAAAAAATAATATTTGTTCCCGACTCTTCCATTTTCGAGGTGTGATGCACTCTCAACTTCCAAAAACCCATAAAAAATTTCAAATAAACAAAAGTCCTCTTCATTACAAAAATTCACAAATATGATTAAGTTACAAATTTTCTTTCAACAACTCTTTAATTATAATTACAAATAAAAATACAAAAAATATTGTCTCAACTGAAAATCTATTGCACCTCAAGGAAAAACAAAACATATCCTGTAATGCGACGCTAACGCAAACCACAAGCAGCAACCAACCGTCTTCAACACTAATCATGTCAAGACTTATCAACTGGGTTCATTTTATGAACACACCCGATAAACAAACATGCAAATCGGGTCAGCATTATAAACAATGCTGGTATGAGTAGCCCTAAAATACAAATCATACTTATACATATATATACACAATCAATCAGGCACTTAGTTCCTCCACCGAGGCGCGCCTTAGCTTCCAACGAATAATACAATATTATTAAATACAATAATTAAGGCAGGTAGTTCCTCCACTTAGGCGCCTTAACTTCTCATTCAATAATAATAAGACAATTAGTTCCTCCACTGAGGCACCTTAGCTTCAAACCGTACTAGATCAACTACATCTAATAATAAAATAACCAAACTAAAACTTATTCTATACCTACACTGGTGTAGGCCTGATCACAGAGTGGGTCACACCTGCATAAATAATCCCTTCTGTAAAACCATTGTGAATGCAACATAAATTACAATAAATCATTTATTATAAATTTAACGTACACCTTGATATATCACCACAATTATTGTTTAGAGTTTCTTCAAGTGTCTCTAGAATCACGTCATCTCTATGTCTTACCTAGTTTCTCTGGCTACCACAATCACTTCTTTACGCCGAATATGTACATCCACATGCCTCCCCTCACGTAATGAACCACTCCGTGCGTAGTTACCCTAAGCGGGATATCGCATACCAGGTAACCCCCACATGAACGTCATTACGTGGGTACTACCACTATTCGGCATAAAATATCGCGCGTCTCGTTCTAATTTTGTGAACGAAATAATCAAGCCACTATTCGGCTACGATTGCCCTACACATGGGTCAACCAACTTCTCATACACCCTATACAAGGGCCAATCATATCACATACGCCCTACACATGGGCCAATCACATGAGTTGTGGTAGTTAGGTTATAGGATTTTCGTTACCTAATTTATTCAGGTATCATACCTTTATATCTCATGACCACTTTCATTCTTTCACGTGCCAAATAAATTATTACACTAAGCCACAATCCCTTAAGAAATATCTACAAATATTATACTACCTCATAGTAGCATCTCACAGATAAAATGATGAAGTATTTACATTTATTTCTCCAAAAAAATATTGCATTTAATATATATCCTAACATATGATATCATTTAACAGAACAACATTTACAACATACCACATAATGTCACAATTGCTCCAAACATATCGCATAACATTTTGATAGCGTTTTAAGAATATCATGTCTCTTAAAATTTCACTCTCGTCACGTGTCAATAATTGCACAATATCAACGTCAAATCTTTCTTAGATAATGACAAACATTTTATACATGCTTCCACAACATGCTACCATTAGATTAGTCCATACAATTTAATATATATAAAATAAACAAAGTTAACAGTCAACGGTCAATAGTCAAAGGGTTGACTGGTCAAGCCCAACAGTCACCTGTCCCCAAACCGGTGTTCATCCAAACATGTCCTAACCCAAACCCATGTTTAAAACAGTTCAACCCATTATCCTAATCAAATTAAACAAGACAAAGCCCCAAAACCAAATCCCAAAAGTCTAAACACTTACAGACCCAATTGGACCAATTGTAAGTCATAAGGACCCAGCCTAAAACAAAAAAATAGAAACTGGCCCAAAGAAACAAACAAACTCTAACCAAAGCCCATCTAACTTAATAGAATCTAGTCTACTTAAACTCAACAGATCTGGTCCACTCAAACTCAACAAGCCCAACTCAAGACTAACCCAACAGATCCAAACCAACTAAACAAACCTTAAGCCCAAAAGATCATAAGTCGGCCCAAAGAAAACAAACCCATTGGTTTCAGCCCAAGCCCAAGCCCAAGCCCAACCAAGAGGTCGTCTTCCTCACCTTACCAGCAGCTCTCCTCCACCACCAACCACCACAAACTTCCCCTCGCCACCACTCCAAACCTAACCGAAAATAATCCCAATCAAAACCCTTACAACTTTAACAAACACAAAAATCGATTTAATTAACTTTCGAAATCACTCCCCAACAGATCTCGACAGCCATTAATGCCCTTTCAAATCTTCAACAACACCCCTCTCCAGCACTCAATCAACCAAACATCAAACCCTTCATCCCCCGACATCCACCAACAACTCATTCAATCAACCAAATCAATCTATATGCCAGTTCAAATAAGTCAAATAATTTACAGACGATTCTTTCTGTTGGGCTTTAACCGCCATTACCAGTCCATAAAGCTTCCACAGCCCCTATTCAACATCACTCTAACACCCCCACTACAACCAACCATAACCCAACCAAAACAACAAGATTATACAGGTTCAAAGAAAAATATACCAACACAACAACAGTATCGCAGTTCGAAATAGTATACAGGACAGGATGGTGTTTGGGGCTCGCGCCTCCATTAACAACCACTTAAGAGTTTCAACAGTCCTACAATTTAACTAGTTTTAAAAATAACGCGAAGAATAATAACAGGGGAGAATGAGCGAAAACATTATACTACAGTAAAGTTATCTCTGTATAGACGTGAAATAGAAAACTAAACTACTCACCTCTTGTATCGCCGAAACAAAGTACATAGAAAATTTACGCGTAAAAATCCAATCCCAAGCTAGCTAAAAGATGCATGATCTGTGTCTCCGTTCTTCTTTGTTTTTAGCTTGTGTGTGTTGTTTTTGTTTTTAAGGAAAACCTTATTTTTTTTTTCCAGAGACCATTCTAAAGAATTTACTTACCATATATTTGGCTTAACTTTTTAGAAACTTCCCATTTTACTAAATATCCCTATACATAACTATGGAATATAATTCTCTATTAAAAATAGTATATCTATTAAGAGTCTTTTTGAGTTATCCCCCCAAAGATATGTCGAGTTTTGTGTTTAACCCCCAAAATTTCAATCATCACAATTAGACCCCCAATCTGTCTCAGAACTCTAAAAACACTGTTCATTTTTCCCATAATACCCAAACTACCCTTTCAAGAAAATTGCAAATATCAGTATTGCAGTATCAGTATTTCCAGTGTTTGTTTTCCAAATATCTTTTGCTTATTGCCCATCCCTTGAATGGTCAATTAACGAGTAGTATTTCTCTTCTGATTGAGACCTTTTTCATTTCATGAGACAATTTCAAGCCACCCCAACGTCTAGAGGGGTGTACGGCGTTGGTGTAGGCTCATGACATTGGAGTTGGAATTGGGTTTGAGGTTGCAGCTTGTGTTTCGGTAGAAGGAGAGATGGAGGTTACGTGTAATGAGGATCTTGGAAATTTAGTTGTTTAGCTAACGTTGAATGTAGTCCTTAAGTTGTTACCATTGGATGGGTGAATTTTATGGAAATGTGTATAAATGGGAATAAGTAATGAAACGAAGGTTTTGATTTCGCGGCGTTATGGCTAATTAATTTTCTGTTATGATTTGGAAATAGTCCTTTTTAACTTGGACAGTTCAATTTAAAAGATCAAAACGAAACAAAAAAAATAAATGAAAAATCATGTGAATGCACCCAGTATTTACTAGAAGCTTTAACTTTTAGGTACCTTGTTTTTGAGTCTTTGCATGAAGAGGCCAACTTAACAAATATATTTTTTGCTTAATGGCACTAAAATGCATTTGGGATAGGGTATCAACATGCAAATCAATTTTTCGGCTACACACCTTTCGATCGGCAACCAAAATAACCGATCCATTAAAAAATCGAAACCGACTTGAAACAAAACACACCCCGGCGATCCGACACATAACACAAAGAAGAAAATCTTCAGTTATTTCTATTAAACATGAAGATGTAAGGAGGAACATTGAAAGAGAAACAAAGGCTCAAGAAAAGGAGACTCGAACTTGAAGATGATCGAGAAACCAAACGTCCAAATTCCCATCGATTCACATCTTTGCACTCAATTAACAAATCCTATTCAAGTATTCAACTAAGTTCAGCCACTCTGAACATGTGTTTGGTCGATGAAAAGAATTAAGTGCAATTCTAACGCAAAATGATAGAGCAAGTTCATGAAGGCACTAAGGCCGGTCAAACAACCGAGTATGATGGCATGAATCAGACTATCAGAGTTAAAAGGCAATGTCTGAAACGAAATGAAAAAGGTCTCACTATAAGAGAAATACTACTCGTTAATTGACCATTCAAGGGATGGGCAATAAGCAAAAGATATTTGGAAAACAAACACCGAAATACTCGACATCAATCTACGATATTTGCAATTTTCTTGAAAGGGTAGTTTGGGTATTATGGGAAAAATGAACAGTGTTTTTAGAGTTCTGAGACAGATTGGGGGTCTAATTGTGATGATTGAAATTTTGGGGGTTAAACACAAAACTCGACATATCTTTGGGGGGATAACTCAAAAAGACTCATCTATTAAGTACCTTATATTAATATCTTTTGAAAACTTTCCAAATAATTAAAAATCTCTACACAAAATTCAAAATACTAATTTTCCCTCCTTTTTCTTTCTATCAAAAAGTCAAGCCCACATTTACTATTTACTAGCCCGTTAACCAAGAAATAAATATCAGATTCCAAAATACTAAATATTGTTACGAAATAATGTAAAGATAATTTGGGGGTCTTACAACATTCATCCCTCGTGAGTATCAACTCACACAAACCACATAAATATTTTTCATAAGAAATCATATACATCATATGCAATAACTCCATCACACGTAAAATCAATATTTTACTTTACTTATTAATTATCTTGTTGACTCATTTATTAAAAGACACAGCTTAACCTTTAGTTCCTACTCCATGATTTGCACTTCACACATTTGCCAAATCACACATATCCGTGTGCCTCACTCACACCGAGTACCACTACAAGACATATGTCCCAAGCGAGGATATCGCCTCCAGGAAATATATTTTCATCTTGTAAACTCGTAATTTGTGAGTCACAGCCATCTCTGGGCTTTCCATACACATACACAAAGCCTCTTTTGGGCATAACAAAATATCAGGTCATTTATAACACATTCAATGAATACATTAGGTCATTCCCGCCACATTTAAGGAATACCTATCATAACACTAATAGGTCATTCATGGCACATTCAATAAATACCTTAGGTCATTCCCACCATATTCAAGAAATTCAAACCTACATTCCCGTACACTCAAGGAATACAGCCCACCCGCAAGGTGAATGCCTTAGCTAGTTCCTCTCTAAGGCGGCTTTTCACATGACATCATTAGTCATAAACATTTCTTTTCATCAAAGAGGTGTGGAGAGATCTAAAGATATGGGCGACACATTAAATTTTCACCGTACACTTTTACACAGGATTTTAACACTCAAGAGTTCTCATTTATTATAATATTTTCATTACAAAACAAGCATCGTCTCAAACAATAATTCATTACTAAATATTTCAAACACAATAACTAATCAACTCGATCACCTCATTATATATTAATTATATCAATCATAGATATCAAAATGTTCAATCAGGAATAACACATTAGTTAAATGTCTCGTGAATACATTGTAAACAACCACAATCACGTACACAATTAAGTACTAACATTGTTCACATATAGTTATCACAATAACTAATAACTAATATATAATATATAATATAGTGTTTGCACTTTTGTTCAAAGCTACCTACGTATCCAAATCTTTCAAGATTGGAATCAAGCATTCGTAGTTTTTATCAACCACATAGTCAAAGTCAAAGAACAATAAGAATTTATGTTTTAAAATTGCACACTTCATTTCCATTTCATTCCTCAATTATATATATATTAAACACAAACTTTAATGTAACATGTCACGTGAGATAATATAAATCTATATTAACATTTAGTGTATATGCAACAATTGTACTTGGAATATAATATAAATGTGAAATTAAGCAATCAAGATTCAAGACACTCGTATGTTTAAGTAAAATCATTTATCTCATTACAATAAGAAAAATTAACTAGAGCTCCCCTAAAAAGAAAACATGGTAGGTTATCTAGTTAACTTGCCAAAACAATAACGTTTCCTATAGCCATCCAAATGATACCCCACTTGATTATTTGAAAACTAGGATAGGTATACTTACTTTTTCATGTAGAACTCAAAGTTCCAATGTCATCCTATCTAGGAGTAAAAATATTTCAAAGTTGGTAAAAATCCTAATTTTTAGCAAATTAGATTTCTGACGGACTATCTTCTGAATGACACAACGCTTTCCATAGGTGTCCAAATGCATTGAGGTTTTTTGAGTTGAAATGTTAACACACAGAAATTACTTTCTTATGTTTTACAAAAAAACTCAATCTCATTCTAAATGTTCAAAAACTAGGCTCGAACACAGTACGCATAAACTGATTTCTGACACACTATTTTCTGCCAGTCAAACTTCTAGAAACCATAATTAATTCCATAGGCCTCGGAATGCGATGAGGCCAATTAGAATAGAAAGCAGACTTCCAAATCTTACTTTCTTATGTTCATAAAAATCTAGTTCAAACTCTAACTAAATTAAAACTGGACTTGAACACAGTGCGCAGAAACTTATTTTTGACGCACTGTTTTCTGTCAACCAAACTTCCAGACATCATATCTACCACCACAGACCTCGGAATTCGACGAGGCCAATTGGGTTGGAAAGAAGACTCATAAAACTCACTTTTTCATGTTTTGGAAAAAGTTTGAATCTGACTCTAACTATGTGAAAACTCGATTCCAAACCAGACACAGATTTGGCCCAAAAACAAACTTTCACCCAAAACCCATCTTAAACAAAACTTAAGCCCACATGTTTATATAACAACTCAAGCCCACCATTCTGATTCGACCCAAGCCCAACTAAAACCAACTTAAGTCCACATGTTTATAAGACAACTAAAGCCCACAATTCTAATCTAAACAACAACCCAAATCAACTAGACATACACCAACAGTTCAACCCAAAACCTAATAAAAATCGGTTTACCCCAAACTCAACAATTCCAACAGTAACAAGTTTATATCAAATGTATATAAATAATTAAAATTGATTCATAATCATCTTTTTATCACATAGGTTTGTTTACACAGTAGGCAGACTAAGTTGAACACATTATGCAGACTAAGTCGAACAGTATGTAGAATAAGCACAGAAGAATAATTGAACATAAAATAATGACCAGAAATCAAACAGCGAAGTTTTTAAACAGACTTAAAAATATAGGTTCACTGAGAGATAAGAATATCTACTCACTCGTGATATGTTCCTGTGGCCAGCAAATCCCCAGCAATAAACCTCCCTTTTCCTCTTTGAGTAAAACTCTCATTTTTATTTTTTTTTATTTTTTTATTTTTTTATTTTTTTATTTTTTTATTTTTTTATTTTTGTCTCTGTATAAAAACCTTTTCTCTGTTCAAACTTGTATATTTGTTTCCCCTTTTTTTGAAAAACCATATCTCTGTTCAAACTTTGTTCAAATAGGGAATGAGGTTTATCCTCTTTACCATATCTCTTTCTAATCTTTATCCTTTTTATTTTATTTTATTTTATTTATTCTTATTATTATTATTAATCATATATTATAAAAATAATAAATAGAAATAGTCGGGTGTTATATAAATCGTTTTACATGTCTAGTGTTTACTAAGGTAATACATAGTATAATTGTTTGGACGATGAGGCCCTATTTTTTAACCAACTTTCGGGGCCCAGCCAGTCACCTGTGTCGACTGTCCTCAGAGCCACCCCTACCGGTGGGGATGGCCGTTTTGGACAAGACCCGCTAACCCGACACGAATCTAACACATCAATAATGGATTTGGACTGGGCATAATTGAATTAAACTAACCCGTAACTATACCCGTTTAATTGCTAGGTCAAGCGAGTCGTATCATTAACCCGACTATCATGTAGCATGTTTAGTTGCATATCTTAAGTATTTTGGACTTTAATTTCATTCTCTTTGCCTCAAGAGGTTTCAATTCTTTTTAATTCTGGCATTGTCTTGCCTTAGAGTTTGGAAAACAATTACTATCACCCTTTTTTATATTGGTGAAATAAAGTTATATTTAAACTTTTGAAGTTATATGTAGTTTAGGTACAAGTCAAATTGAGAGCTCAAAGGTACATAGGCGTTTTGTAGACAATTATGTTGATATTCAATTTTCATTGATATGTAATTAAATTATGGATGGTTTTTTAGACTTGATAAATATCTTTTTTAGACTTATCTATTTTTAATAAATAAATTGTGAAATACTATTAATTTTGTTCATACGAGTGAACCTGATCCAAAATTGTAAAATAGTTAGCACATAACACCGCGAAGGTAAATTAATTAATTGAGTCATAGTTGTACACACAAAATCCAAATGAGACCGTAAACTCAACAATGAATACCAATTCAACTAGTCACAATTTCAGTTCAAACATGATTTGTTCGAAAAATCAATAACAAGACCAAAGACACAGTTAATGTACCAATTCACACAACTTAGGCAGTTAAGACTAACACAAACTTTGCACAAAATAATTGACAATTGCATTGAACCCAAAACCTTACTAAACATACATATCGAACATCAATAGAAATAAAGACATAACTTATTTAAGATCAAAATAAAAGGCAGTAGAGATACTTGCCTGATCAATAAGAGATAAACAACAAGAAACAAGCGATATCAGCACTCCAAAAACCTAATAGAACCCCCCCCCCCCTCCCTCCAAATTCTAGCTCTTCCTTATCCCATGGTGGCGGCAGATTTTTACCTAAAAAAGAACCAAAATTCTTAAGCAACCCAAGTAGAATCACTCGCTGGCCATGCATATACCTTTAGAAAACTCTTTGAATCTAGGTTCTAAGGAACCAAACAGAATAAAAAATAAATAAACAAAAAAACGGTTACTAGGGAGAAAGATATAGCTGTTTTCGTGATAGGTACCAAATATGATCCAAAACTGATTTCTCACTCATTTTTTCTTCTTCTTTTGTGTTGAATTCATAAGTGATATAGTTTAAACAGCCAAAAATTGAGCCTCCTCTCATTTGTTCCCTCTTGTAGAAATTATAGTGAATGAGAACAAGAAGAGATCGGTATTTGGTTTTGGTTTCCTCGAGTTTTCTCTCGAACCTTAAAGTGAGTTATCCTCTCTTTAGTCAGTTTTCAATCATACCAAAATAGGTGAACATACACTATGTTGATATATGACAATGATTGTTTCATGTTGAGGGTATGAAGAATGATTGTTCATACTCCAATAAGTGTTTTTACTGCTAGACTGTTTATTATTTTGTATCAGCGTATAGTTAAACTTTTGTCTACCTAAGCCATTTTTTAATTTTATTTTGTGAGAGTGATTTTATTGTCCGGTCATTGTCCTAAAAATTTACTCTCTAAGAGCATCTCTAGGTGGAAGTATCACCTGCAAATTTGCCTCTACAATTCGGAATTTCCCGAAAAACCATCTCTAGGTGGAGGCAAATGTGGAGGTATCACCTGTCTAGCCGCATCCGTGGATGGAAATCTGCAGTTTTGGATGGGGATGCGATGCGATAGTACGTGGTAGTGTCGTGCGCCATTTTCAATTTAGCGCGACAGTGGGAATATCGCATGGGTTGTTTTTTTTTTTTTACTTTTTTCAACTTGGGGTGACAGTAGTAGTGTTGCGGGTGGTAAGTCCTACTCCAAATTTGCCGTTGTTATTTGCCTCCACCTAAAGTTGGTCAAAATTTACATATACTTGTCTCAAATTTCAGCCTAAAAAATATGCATGTGATACTACCACCATCTAGAGATGCTCTAAAGCTGAAACTATTTGTGATGCCACACAGAGACTATTTTTTGTCAGTCTGTCTGAAATAATAACAAAAAAAAAGGGTAATCTTAAATACACTCTCAATTTCTAAGAGGGCACTCTCTGATCGGAAATTTGTTATTATATTTGTGTCCCAACTTAAAACCCATGTTTTCTAAGAGGGCACTCCCCAGCAAAAATAGTGGTAACCACCTATTGCCCTTAACTAACTAATTTGCACTATGCAACTCTTTACACTATCAAAATACACTCTCCTTCTCCAATTATCTACATCCAGCTCAAATTTTCTCTACTTCTCAACTCTCAATACCTCTATATTTTAACTCTCAAATGGAGTATGTATCATTACCCAACTCTCAAATGAATGATTTATCGCAATACAACTACCCACATCTCAATGTCGAATAAATTGAAAATTATATGATGTTAGAATAACCAATTGAACATGAAAAAGAATAAATTAGAGATTAATGTAATTGAAATTGCCTAATGGAATTGAAACTAAATGGATTACGATAGTTTGAATCTTAGATTTCAAAATAAATTTTGTGTAATCTTGATGTATGTGCTATTTTGAGGAATGGTAACATATTGTCGTAAAATACCATAAACCACGGTAACGGGTTGTTGAAACATAACCATAAATTACAGTGTCGGGTTACCATTTACAAAGTAAAGATACAACAAATAGACACCGAAAATTCTTAAACCTTTCGGTATCTTATTGTTATGTTATCAAATTCTAATATTTAAATGTTTCATCATCTATTTGATAATAATTTGATTAATAATTAGCATATTTTAACTTATTTGTAGTAGTTTTAGGTGATAACTTAGTTCAAACAAGTAGAAAACATTTAGGTTATAATTTTTTATTTTCGAATTGGTAGCAATTGTACATGTCTATAGGGTTTAGGGTTTGAATAAATAAAGTTCTAACTAGACTTTGAATCTAACATCTAAATTTTTACCAACACATTAAAATTTGATTATATAATATAATTTAAACCCATTCTCCAATTTATAATAAAACGTTTAGGTTATAATTTTTTATTTCAGAATTGGTAGCAACTATACTTATGTCAAGGGTTTAAGGTTTGAATTAGTACAGTTCTAACTACATTTTTTAATCTAATATCTAAATTTTTACCAACATATTAAAATTGGATTAGACAATATAATTATTTAAATTAACCCGTTCTCCAATCTATAATAAAATGTTTGGGTTGTAATTTTTTATTTCAGAATTAGTAGCAACTTTACTTATGTTTAGGATTTAGGGTTTCAAATAGTACAGTTCTAACTAGACTTTATTTGAATCGATTTGACATCTAAATTTTTACCAACAAATTAAAGTTTGATTAAATGATATAATTTAAACTCATTTCCATTCCATAATAAAACATTTTGGTTATTATTTGTGATTTCAGAATTGGTATGTAACAACTGTACATATGTTTAGGTTTAGCCAATACATTTCTAACAATAATATAACTATATTTTGAAAGAAAAAATAAAAAATAAATAAAAAATAAATCAATACAGTTCTAACTATATTTTGACTCTAGTATCTAACATCTAGTACATTTGGAAGTTAATATTCATTATCTAATCTAATACCTATTTTATTATATATATATATATATATATATATATAATTTTTTTTTTTAATTTGTAATGGTATCAAAATTTGAGATTCCTCAATATTCCCAATTTAGGGTTTAGGGTTTAGGCTTAGACATCTCGATATTTCAATATTTCAATATTTCAATTATTTTGATATCTCGACATCTGAAATTGAGTTTTCATTTCGACCAATTATTCAATAATTCAATACTATTTCAATATTTTGCCCAATTGTTTTTATGAAATTTTGAAATCAATTTATTCTCTTTTTAGGTTGATTTGAATTTCTTTCTCAAAATCAAACTCGAAACTCATTTTCAACTTTTTGGATTCCCCTTCAAATTCAAACTGAAATTCAAACCCAAATTTTAGCCCTTTTTCTACTCTCTTTCTTTCCCCACCCTCAAATCTACTTATCTTTAAACACTTATTCTCTATTCCTAATATAGAAACTTACAAAAACTCAAAACTATGGGAGGTGATGAACATGAAAACTCACATAATCCACACACTTGCAAGGTAATTTGTTTGACTTATCTTCTCTACTTCAATTGTTTTCTTTAAGTTGGGTATATGTCTAACTATTTTCTTTTTGTTGAATTTAAGTCTAATTTAAGCACATTGAAAATGGAAGTAGAAGTTGACAACATATGTCATGGGTTTGGGACAAAAGTTATTGTGAAAGAGAAGGGGAAAAAAAAGGAATCGTAGAATGTTGTAATATTCTCAATCTTATGTTAATTTCGGTAACTGGCTATTACTTTACAAATACAATTTTCAGCAAGTGAATACCAAAAGTTTGAGCAATTTTCAACAACTAGATACCATTTATCAAATTAGTAACTGGATACCGAAGTTGAATTTTAATTTCGGTAACTGGTTACCGCTTTACAAATACAATTTTCAACAACTGAACACCAATATTTTGAGCAATTTTCAACAACTAGATACCATTTATCAAATTAGCAACTGGATACCGAAATTGAGTTTTAATTTCGGTAACTAAATACCAACATTTTCAGCAACTAGATACCAACATTTACTATTACAATTTTCAGCAACTAGATACCAACATTTTTCAACAACTAAACACCAACATTTTGAGCAATTGTCAACAACTAGGTACCACTTTACTATGCTTTGAACAATAAATACAATGTCTTCAATTTAGAATCCCACTACCAAAATCACCACAACCAAAATCCAATTTCTACAAAAAAAAAAGCAAAAACTCCAAACAAAGCGAGACTCGGGTGTTGTTGTTGTTGTTGTTTTTTTATTAATGTCGGTAGTAGTTTAAACGTAAAGAAAAGAGAGGAGGCAGCGGGGGTGGCTGGGAGGAGGAGAGAAGAGAAAGTTTCAAAAGTATTTTACACTGTTAGGGGCTATTTGTTTTTTTGGGTTAAGTTATAAAAGAGTCTTATAAGACCATGTGTTATAAGAGGGTCTTATAAGATGGTCTTATAAAGTGGTTTGTTTTTCATTTTAAGTTTCTCTTATAATTACTTGTAAAAATAGTAAAAACAAATACATGACATCCTATAGATGGTTATTTGACAAATATAACCCTACTTTACATCACATTTAACTTGAATAGATTAATTTGAAACAAGCGTATAGTTTGATTTTCGGTTTTAAATCAATTTTGATAATTAGAATATCAATTTTAGGAAACTATCTTAATTGGCGGTGGTGGTGGTAGTGGAGGTGATGATATTGGTCTTAATAGCACAGTGGTGGTGATAGTAGAAGTGGTGGATATCTTAATAGCACGGTGGTGGTGGTGGTGGTGGTGGTGGTAGTGATAGTCTTAATAGTACGGTGGTAGTAGAGGTAATGACATTGGTCTTAATAGCACAGTGGTGGTAGTAGAAGTGTTGATGGTAGTAGAAGTGGTGGTGGTTTTAATAGCACGGTGGTGGTGATAATGATAGTCTTAATAGTACGGTGGTAGTGGTGATGGTGGTGGTGGTAGTGGCGGCAGTGGTGGTGGTGGTTTTAATAGTTTGGTAGTGGTAGTGGTGGTAGTGGTAGTAGGCGGTGGTGGCTAGAGCAATGGAGTTATTTGGAGAAAAAGATAATAAAAAGGGAAGAAGAGAGAAATGAGGCTAGGGGTATATGGACGGGGGTGTTTGAGTCATTTTTCAAGTTATAAACCTTATAGACTTGAAGTAGATCCAATTTTGGTACTTATAGAATTGGAGCCTCTTATAAGACATTTCTAGTAGAATGCCTCTTATAAGAGGCAAAAAACAAACCAAAAAAATGTCCAAAATTATTGGGCCACATCTTATAAGAGGCAAGGTCTTATAAGCAAGGCCGAAAATATCGGTTGATTTATCGAAAAATCACCGATATATATCGTTTTTTCAACAATCCGACTTCGAAAAATCCGATATTTCGGCTCTGAAAATTTAATCATTTTTAAACTGATATATATCAGTAAAACCAATATATATCTTTATATCTACGACATATTCGATATAATCGATATATATCTTTCTGATTTTTTTCTCCGATAATATGTATTAAAATTGCGATTTAAACGATATATTTCGGCGAATTAAACGATATATATCCGAAAAAATGAAATGTGCATAATAAAGTTTACTTGGTTCTGACGTTCTGTCATTTCTGTGTACATTCAAATTGAATAAAGTGATAAACTATTCTCTCACATTCAATAAAGTGATAAAGTGATAAACTATCATTCAATTCTCTACAGTCTGCACATTCTGTGTTTGCTAAAGTAGTTGCTAAAGTGGCTAATAGCCTAATACTGTGCACATGTGAATGATCACCTATGAATCCCGTGATGACTCCACCCATTGTAACATTATCAAGTGAAATGAATATAACTATATAAGTATATAACTCAAGAACTACCAACTGAAATGAATCATCTCAAATTTCACCCAATCCATTGAAAGATAGCAGCCACTTCATTTCATAATTCATATTACCTTGGTTCCCATTAGTCATTATCATCACGTATGGTTCTTGACGCCACATCACTCCCACAATTTATTACTTGGTTTTTTGATATGTCTTCAAGTCTTCTCACTGGTTGTGTGACTTTATTGTATCTGTGAGAGTCTTACAGACTTATCATAGGCGGAAATGGTGTTTCTGGGCCTCCTGGACAATAGACTTATCTGTTTTATCATATGAGAACTACTTCTCAGGTATGTATTTAGTAAAAGGGAAAAAAAATTGGAGACTAACTTTGTAGTTGTAGTTCAGTTATGTTCTTCCATATCTAGTTGTGCATAGGGATTATTTAGAGCCTGATTGCTTATTATTATTATTGTTATAAATGAAGATAATCTAAATGGAGGTTATGGAGCTAGTATATTAAGTCGGATTATAAGGGTTGATCATGTAACTAATTAATATAAGATTTCTACTTCCCTTGGTTACTGCATGAAAATACTAGTATCGGGATAAAATTATAACTGGGGATGACCTAAAAAATAGTCTGTTTACAATATAGAAAATCCAAAAATTCGGTTCTAAAGGGCTACGTCAGTGTCCCACCTGTCACGACTTACAAGAACTCTAACAATATATATATACACACACGTAGCCAAACGTGTCCATGACGCATCTGTGTCGCGTGTCGGTGTCCGTGCTTGATTAGTGTTGATTGCTTTCACCGGAATAGATCTGATTAATGTAGACTGACCATGTTCTACTTTTATGTTATACATATTTTTTTAAATGCATGTCTTACATTTTGATTAATTAGTTATATTTGTCTACCTACAGATTCTAGGTTATATATTTGTCTAAGATCAAAATGGTTAGGACACCAGATATTGGTTGGTCACATGGTACACCATTGGATAGCACCAAGATGAAGTTTAGATGTAATTATTGTCAACTTGAGTTTCAAAGTGGTGGGGTTAGTCGACTTAAACAACACTTATCTGGGGTTGGTAACAACATAGCAAAGTGTCTTCAAGTCCCTAGAGAAGTAAGAGTTGCAATACGAGATCTAGTAAAGGAAAGAATAGACAAAAGAGTTAAAAGACGGCAGCTGGAGACTCAAGTCCAAGACAGAATGTGTGCAAATTTTGACGATGATTCCAACGATTCTGTCGAGGAAGAAGAAGAAGCAAGAGCATACTCAAGTAGGGGTCAGGAGTTTCAGGGCATGCAACGTGCACGAAGAAACTCTGTAGCTGACCAATGGGAAGAGGGTCAGCTAGGAAGGGAAGGTAGTGAAGCTAGAAATTTTCAGCATCAACCTACTTTTGTCTTAGGAGGTGGTTCTGGGGGTGGTTATGGATCACGCAATAAAGGAAAGAGTTTCATGGGCTTTTGGAGGTCCAAATCCATGAGACAACAAACAATTGATCCATACACTGTTAGACAGTTGGGACATGATCAGCCGAGTATCAAGAACATGGGTAAAATGAAGACATGGAGGGAGAAGTTGGGTAGACGCTTAAGTACATGGTTCAATTTTGCTGGAGTACCTCCACATGCATTAACGTCGAACAATCCGTATTACCAACCAACGATTGATTTTATCACGACGTGTCCTATTGGAGTGAAAGGACCAACTGCTCAAGAGATAATGGAAAAATATTTAAAGATGGAAAGTGATGATATCAACTAATTCAGTTGTGAAGTGGTAGAGAAGTATCCAACTTATGGATGCACCATCATGTGTGATGGCTGGTCTGGGACAAGAAAGATGTCCCTCGTTAACTTTATGGTTTATTGTGATGGAGAAACAATTTTTCGGAAGTCTTTTGATGTCACCATTGATCCGAAAGATCACATAATCATATATAATTTAATGAAGGAGGTTATGGATGAGATAGGTGCACCAAATGTGGTGCAGATAGTAACTGATCAAGGTTCTGCTTACAAAAAGGCTGGAAAATTGTTAATGAAGACACCAGGATACAATTTATTTTGGGCACCGTGTGCTTGTCATTGTATAGACTTGATATTAAAAGATATTGCCAAACAAGAAAGGGTGGCCGGGTGTATCAGTAAGGCTCATGCAGTTACAAAATTTATTTATATTGCATCTAGGGTCTTAGCATTAATGAGGTTGTCATATGGTGGTGATATAGTTAGACCTGCAGCAACTAGATTTGCCACAAACTACTTGGCTTTCAGAAGTTTCCAGTATAAAAAGATATTACTCAGGCAAATGTTCGTGTGTCAAAGATATCTCGACACCACATCGGCTAAGACTGTAGAAGCTATGATGATTGTGGAGCAAGTCGCTCAAGAACACTTTTGGAATGATGTTAACTATGTTTTACAAATTCTTGAGCCCCTGTACAAATGCCTAAGGTTGTTAGATGGTGACAAAAAAAACAACAATGCCATATGTTCATAAAGCTTTTGATGTAGTGAGGAGAAGATCTCCAAATCCCCGGATGTGGTTGGGCCCTTGATATTGTCAACAAAAGATGGACAAAATAATTATTGCATGTGCTACACACACAGTTGGTGAGTTTAATTGATTCAATTTAAATTAATTAAATTATTACTATTTCAAATATTCCTAAAAGAGAGTTTTTTTTTTTTTTTTTTTTTGTATCTCGAACCCGTGAGTACCAAAGACACATTAAACCTCGGATTCTCTCAACCCCACATTGATGCAGCTTCTGGCAAATAAAAAGTGTTATTTGATGATGGTGAAAAGCAGGCTAAAACATTGCATCAGGTAAAAATAAGAATATTGATATTCTCAAGTTAGAATTTAAATTTTACATTCACTAACACTTTGGTCTATTAGATGATTTTGTTTCGGGATCACACTGGGGAATTTGGCACACCTTCAGCGCGGGCTAGAATGACAATTTTAGAACCTGGTAAGTAATTAAGATTTGCTTGGCATACTCTCAAATCTCAATCACACTAATGCTTGGACCATAACTAGTTAAGATTTGCTTTTTCGGTTTAAATAATACAGCTGAATGGTGGGAGTTGTATGGTGGTGACACAAAAGAGCTAAGGGAGTTGGCGATAAAAGTCCTATCTCAAACCGCTTCATTATCTAGGTGTGAGTGCAACTGGAGCACATTCGGCCTAATTCACACGAAGCTTAGGAACCATATTGGCGCGCCAAAATTGATGATGTTGGTGAAAGTTCACTATAATTTACGTTTGAAGCTAAGGCATGCACAAAATGCAGAGAATGACCAAATTATTGACCTCACTCAAGTATTTATGGATAGTGAACAAGTTGATCCCTTGGCTGGCTGGGTTATTGATAAAAATCTTTTAGCGCCAGTGTTAGATACAGAATCAGGTAGGCCTGACCCATATGTTGAAGATCTCATCGACAGAGTAATTGAAGAAGGTGGTGATGCACAACCTAGTTTTAGTTTGGGTCCTAAATTCGACACACCTATCTTTTCAGAAGATAATTTACCTGAAAATATCTCCGATGTTGATGAGACACAAAACCCTGATTCTGTTGATGATGATGACGACGACGACGACGACGACGACGACGACGATAGTGGTGGTGATGGTGACAACAGTGGTGGTGGTGGAGGTGGAGGTGGAGTTAATTTAAACGTTGAATTGCATGACGAGACTGATGAAGAAACTCCACTTGACCCATATGTATATGAGGTTGCATCCAGAAACAACCGTGATAGAGAAGTTCTTAATGATAGTTCCCAAAGAAGGTATGAGCAAAGGCGTGGAAGTGTTGGTCAAAGAAGACATGAAGGACACATTAGACGAGCTGATGTTGATATTGATTCAGTTTCATCTAATTTTGAAGCAATGAGTATGAGTTCAGGAACACACAACCAATCAAGAGAGAATGATGGTTATAGTGGCATGTTCAGTCAACCTGCGAGTAGTGGGTCATATGGTTCCGATTTTGGACAAGCGCCACAACCTCAAACTATTAGTGGTCCCCCTTCATATATGGATACTGGATGGGGGTTCATGAACAACCTTATAGCCCACCACAACCTGAAGCAACATTTGGACAAGTTTATCCAAGTTATGTACCTGTTGGAACTGCACCTGGATATGTTGTGTGGCGCCCAACATATATTTGCACCAATAATACTCCTCGAATTGGAATCATGTTACAATTTCCACCAGAAAAATATGAGGGGCACGTTCGACAATTTCTTGACGGTGGGTTTAACTCTGTATATACTTGGGTACAATATTGTGAAGCAGTTAGGATTCAAGAAGAGGGTATGCGAGCTGAGCAGCCACGTCACTCATTTATGTATTGATGCAATCTATTTCTCATATGTTTTGTAATTTCTCATATGTATTGATGCAATCTATTTTTCATATGTTTTGTAATTTCTCATATGTATTGATGCAATCATTATCTCTGTATCCTGTTTTTCAACAATTTCACTTTATGGGCCAAATCATTACAAAAAAGTCAGGAATACATACAGCTGTAGTGAGTTGTCAAAAAATTACACAATTTCAGTTCCGATATTTTTGATATTCTGATTTATTATGATATTTCCCGATATATCCATATATCAGGCCTTGTCACCAAAAACCGCAAAAACGATTTATCTCTCCGACATATCGATATATCCGATATATATATATATATTTTTGGCTCCTCCGATATATTCTAATATCCCGAAAAATTGAGCCTTGCTTATAAGAGGCAAAAACAAATGACCCTTAGTAATCTATGAAAATAGTACTAAAAACCTGCCCACAAAGTCACCCGGTTTAATGAGCGTGCCCCTCTTCTAATTTTTTAGTGAACCGGCTGAGTTACTCTTAACCAAAACCGGTTCCCGGGTCGGAGAGTGCCGGAGTGTGTATTTAACAGGAACTGCACATACCAAAACACGACAAATCAAACAAGTTCAAGACTTATTATTTAGCCTGTCTGGTTTCTCATGGCGGCTATCATAGCAACAATAAACTTCACGCCGCGAAATACTACACGTACAACAACCAGAAAAGTTAAAGCTACTTTAACTTCTTCTTCTACAACAACGAATGTTTCGGTAAATGGAAAGGCAAGTTTGAGAAAGAAAGAAACGGTTGTTGTTGACAAAAATAATAAGAAAGCGTTAGATTATAGTGAGATTCAAAGGTTGAGCGTGAAGGATTATTTGGAAAGATCAAAGGAGTTGATAAAAGCAGACGGTGGGCCACCTCGTTGGTTTTCTCCTTTAGAGTGTGGAGCAGCTAGATTGAATAATGCTCCTTTGTTTCTTTACTTGCCTGGTAATATTTATTTCTCATTTATCTCTAATATTATTATGATACACTGTAAGTAACTTAGTAACTTGTCAAGTGCAGGGCTGGATGGTGTTGGACTCGGACTCATTTTGCATCATCAGAGACTGGGGAAGTGTGTGTTTTTTAATATTATTATTCATTTCACTTTCAATAACTTTTACTGTAATATATGTATGAGATTATGTAATTTTTACGGGGTACTTATAATACCTGATTCTGCATGAGTGTAGGATGTTTGATGTATGGTGCCTACACATTCCAGTTACGGATAGGACAACATTTGAAGGTCAGTTTGTTAGAATTTAAGATAAGTAAATTGGGCTAATATATACTTTTGTAGCTGTAGTTGATCATCATCACTGTTGTAAAACTATCAGAATTGATTGATGATATGATTGAACTTAAGAATATAATCAGTTTACTGTCTTTCAGTTACGACCATTGATTGATGGATCGGAGAGATGTATGACAATTGAAGATCTTCTTCTTGTAATGGATTTTCAGACCTTGTACATCTGGTTGAACGAACAGTTAAGACAGAGAATACCCGTTCACCAAATAGACCCATATATCTTGTTGGAGAGTCTCTTGGAGGATGCCTTGCACTTGCTGTTGCAGCCCGGAATCCTGGCATTGATCTTTTGCTAATATTGGCCAATCCAGGTGAGGTTTTAGTTCTCATATGCGTTGTTGATCGGTTCTACAATAATTATCCACTTTCTCTCTTAGTATGGGGATCCTTCTAATCCCATGATACAGTACGCATAGGTGGATCTATTTGATAAGAAGTTTTTGTTTTAAAAAAAAGAGACGAGAAGTACATATTATTGCGGAAAGTTGAGTGTGCCTTTGCATCTTTCTGCATAGCTCAAACATCCAGACATGTTTGCCTGCTAATTAATTTACTTCGTTATGGTCTTTGACAGCTACTTCATTTAGCAAGTCCCAACTGCAACCTCTACTCCCTTTTCTGGACACTATGTCTGAACATCTCTATCCTGGTTTCCCTTATATCCTAGGCTTTCTTACAGGTTTGATTTCTATATTCATCCAAGTTTCTCTAAATTTATCCTATCTGGAGGTTTCATGTATGGAAAGAATAGTTTATTCACTTGATGTTCAAATATGTAGATGTTGCATGACAGCCATTTTGCTAAAATTACCCTATGCGTGGACTGTTCCATGATATTGATTTTCTTATCAAAGTATCGACTTGTCGTAGTCTTCATACAAACTTGGCGAGTTGTTAGTGACTCCTGTTATCTGTGGAGAAGAAATAGTTGTAAGATACACATTGATCAATGGGTCAAGTGTGAATAAGTCTGTCAAATTGCAAATTTCTCCATAAGCTCAAACTTGTGGAGAGCGCAAATTATATGATTATGAGAGGAGGCTCAGGGATTGAAAATTGGTGGGACACACCTAGAAATGGGGTGGAATAATCTCAACACTCCCCCTTGGTTGGACACGTTGGAAATGAACATAGATGGACACTTTTTTTATTTATTCTTGTGTAATTGCACCTGACAAGACTTGAACGCAAGACATCTTCTAACCTCAAAATGTCAATCTCTCAATAAGCTTGAACTTGTGGAGAGGGAAAATTTCATTAATATAGAATGGAGGTTTGGGGATAAACATTGGTACGACAAACCTATGGGGAGAAAGAATCTCGACACTCTTCCTCAGCGGGACATGTTGGAAAAAACATAGGTTCACATCTTAATTGTTTTTGTGCAACTGCACCCGGCAAGACTTGAACCCAAGACCTCTTATAACCTAACCTTCGATACCATGTCAAAATTGGGCATCTAACCCAAAACCAATGAGCGAGATGAGTGGAAAGACCCTGGGATTCATATATTGATAGGATGAGGGGAGAGTCCCTGGGATTCATATATTGGTTGGCTAGGCATTAGACTCCTGTTATGGGATCAGTAATCTTTACAATGTTGCAGCAAACATTGAAATAATTATGCACGGACATTGACGCAGATAGACTTGGATATGGACATGGACGCGGACACATCCCGTTCAATCTATCACAAATGCGCAAATCAGTTATTATATATCGAGACGTAAAACGAAGATGCCCCAAATGGGAAAAACAAGCTGGAAACATCTTGTAGGTGTTAGTAACAGTGTTCCTTGATTCCCTTGATTTCCTCTTTCCGTGATTCCCTGATTTTATGGTTCTATATTGCTTATTTTGGCGAGGCTTGGTGGTTACACTCTCTAATTTTGGTTGACAAACTCATGATACTTACTCGTTTACCAGGGAGTGTTAAAGATATTAAGGGTATATGCGTTGTGCTTTACAGATGTATTATTTATTTGCTCTTGGTAGATTTTTAACATTAGGCTATATGTAATTGTAGTTATCGCTTAAGTGAATTAATGCACTGAGCTGTCAATGGTTTTTAACCCATAAAGAACGGAAAACTCGGCAAAAAACACTGATAAAAGAATATACACATCCAGTTAGTGGAACTACCATCGCCGGCTCATCCTATAAGCAGGTGAGGACCTCAAAATTTAAGGCCCAATTTTGGTTCAAGGACTTTTCTTCTTTTCTTTTGACCTCCTCTAAGCCCATCAGTACATTGTTTTCTGCATGCCCAATCCAAGGTAATACTTTACTATCTATAAGAACAGAAAATTTTTCATTAGTTTGCCCATTTCATGCAAGATTTACACTAATTTTACTTTAACCCTTTGAAGGAGCCTCATTTATCCTTAAAAAATGTTCCAATTATACATTATAACATGTGTAGGAAGGGGCCTTTTTATACTTTCGCATAAGGCCCCGAATTGTCTTGAGCCGGTCCTAGGAACTACCTTACTCCTAGAATTAGATAAACACGTTGTTATCTAGCACCTGATAGTAAAGTTTACCCTATTGACTTGTCGAGCGTTGAATGATGTTGCTAAGTCCCCTGCATTGTGTTAAACCCATGGCTTATCTTTTACACATTTAAACCTTGTTATACAGGAGGAAAGCTTTAAGAAGGACAATATTAAAATTAGAAAAATAACATAGTGATTGCTATTGAGTTGATTATGCTATCATTGTTAATTTTGGACATCCAACTCAAATTTACTTGGTAATGAGAGGAGAGGCCCAAGAACTTTTATACTATACAGTAAGGCTTTAAACAACACATGACTATACTAAACATCTTAACAGACCCCTTAGGTCCCCACAATATGGCGTTACTTGAGCCTATGACGTGGAACACATACATGGGTTATACGGAATAAATGGGCATTTGACAACTTGCTGCTTTGATACCATGTTAAATTTGGACATCCCACTCAAAACCAATTGGTGATTCAGTGGAGAGGCCCATGAACGTTTGGGCTATACTGCAAAACTTTAAACATCCCATGTATCCCATGTGGGGTTTTCAGCAAGCAATTGTTTTACTATCAGTCTATCATTTCTTTTGTCCTTACTAATTGTTAAACTCAGACAATGTATAAGGTATAAGTTTCTTTCAGAGTGATACTTATATGGCAATGCCTATTTTTAGGGGATCCGTTCAAGATGATGATGGCAGCTGTCGAAAAAGGAACACCTCCCGAACAAGCAGTTGGAGAATTATCACAGAACCTTGTTGCTATTTTACCGTCATTGTCGGTCAGTGTTAAAGATATTGTTAGACATAGTTTTTCTTTTACATTAAAGGAAAGTATTTAGCTGCTCAGCGTGGAATCCCCAATATTGCTTGACTAATGCAATGTCAAGATGAAGCAAATATGTAAGAGAGGAATGAATAAATAATCAATACCACAAGGAACAATGTTTTATACACAAAATCCTCCAAATACGAAGAAAATACAGCGGTCATGGTCAACTGATTTGAAAGTTTTTTACTAATATGAAAGAGACATAACTTGCAAGCCCAAATCTATCACTTCTATTACAAAAATAATTCATTTCTCTTGTTTGAACCATGAATCTCCTAGGAGAAAAATCCCCTCTCGGATTCCCCCATTAGGAAGCCATTCTGGTCGAACCCTCAAGCCCTCTCAAGAATTGTCTCTTTCCTTTGGAAAGCCTAGATACACAGTAGACATCGTCACTTTACATGTAGTAGGTATTTATAATTTTTTATTATGAAAATGAGAAGCCGATAGAAACATGAACACTTCACACATTTGGCTGTAGTATATGGTTGCCTCTATCCAAACAATCCCAGATAGGTACAACAAGTTAAAGCTTGTTTTAACAGATCTTGCTAATGCTTTTTCTCTTTTTTCCTTTAATTTTATCATTTTTCTACCTTACTTGATAGCACCCTATACATTGCAAAACTGCAAATTGAATCTCATGGTATCTTCGACAAATCCAGTATATAATCTAAGTGTGATGGCATATATGCTTTTCAGAACACAAATTTAGCAAATGAAAACGGATTTTTTCTTTTGTGTATTAACAACCTTTGTGCCTATGCATGAAATTTGACCCGTGCAAACGAACTCCACCAAGAGCTATATCGAACTTGAAACTGTAGGCTGTTTTTGATTACATAGTGGGCAAATGCATATATTTGCCTTGCCCGATTTACCAGTAGCAATTATAGTGAGCAGATACAAATTCCAGTATTAGAGAGGCAAATATATCCAGTATGTAGTTGGTAAAAGTAACCCACAGTGGGAAAATTATGAAAAGTTCGGCAACACCTTAGAAATGCAATCAAATAGTAGCACATAAAGTCAATCACAGCCTAGTGACCCTTGTATGATGTAACTTGTCGGTGGAAACTTCAACTATGGTTGAACATCAATTAATTTAATGAAATAAACACCTAAAACTAGGGTTCAAACGTTCAACTAGAAGAATAAATATTAATTAAAAACCAACTGACAATGAAGGCTAGCATGCCTTTAAATAATAATTCCTATTTATAATCCTAATTGGAATCTAAATAGGAAACCACCTAAATAACCTATTACTAAAAACAAATAAGAAACTAGTAAAATAGAAACGAGTTACTACTTCAAAAAGTAATAACTAAATAGGACTTGGGAAACCATGGTTCTACCATCATAGTTTTAGGATGCAATCATGTCATCAATGCTCTAGAATCAATCTCCCTGCCTTTAAAGCGATTGGCTGTTGAAGTTCACTGTAGGTGATGCCCGTCACTCTCCTGCGGTTCAAGAATATTTTGTCTCGATTTTTGGCTTTGTATTGACTCACAAAAAGAATCAATTAGCATACAACCACTATGTACCACATTATGAGAAATTCATCGAGAAGAAATGGGAAGCCACAATTCACAGAACATGGTCCCAAGGAATTTGATTGTCAATGGAGAAAATTTTGTCTTTTGACCCAACAAGTAAGGATCCTCATACTCACAAACTTGCCGCTTGTAACCATCATAACAATGACAATCTCTTCTTGAGTAAAATTCTACCAATAATGAAAATATCCCTGGATCCTATGGTATGGAAAAAGCTGCTTCATATAGCAGCGGGGGGTGGAAGTTGGTGTTCTTTATCTGTCCTATCTCGCCTCGCAGTGTTACCCACAATGGTCGAATACTGCCATATTGTCATTGATCACAGTCTTAGTATCACACCTGAGTGAGGCACTCACTTTTGAAACACCGAAGCAAAGGGGGGGTAAGGGGGGGTTTTAGATCTACAGAGGATGCCTAGGAACTTCCGTGGCATGGCAATCAGAATACTTAAGTGTGGCAACAATCTGACTGTGTCTGTGTTTATCCTCTTGATTCTGATTTATTCAAAGGAATTTCTGAATTCCCACGTCTGATTTGATCCTGTCTTCCTATACTTGCTCCGTAAATACTTCAACCTGTGTTGCAGCTTGATGATCAACGGTGTGTTGCTCTTCCGCAACAACCTGTGTATAAAGTTTGCTGATGGAACAATCTACGGCAATCTCTTCTGTGACTGTTTAGTGTAAGTTATCATGAGGATGTTGCTTGTTTTGGCAGGGTGGAGTCTTTGTGCTGGCAGGAAGGTGACGTGTATTGGTATGATAGTCTGATTGTAATTGAACACATGAAGGAACATGAACATGATGGTCTGATTCTCGAGATGATTTAATCGAAGAGAAGGTGTTCGCCTGACCAACAAAAGTGAAGTTTTCTTGTCATGGTGGTGGTGGTAGTTCGCCTCACCTTTGAACAGTGATATCTACATTAGTATCCCGAAAATCGACTGGTTCTTGATACCAAATTTGATGTAACTTGTTGGCGGAAGCTTCAGCAATAGTTTAATTAAGTTTAATGAAATAAACACTTAAAACTAAGGTTTAAACCTTCACCTAGAAGAATAAATTATATTCATTAGAAACCAACTTACAATGAAGGCTAGCATGCCTTTAAATAATAAATTATATTCCTAATTCTAATTGAAATCCAAATAGGAAACCATGTAAATAATCTATTTCTAAAAACAAATAAGAGACATAAACTAGTTACTAATTCTAAAACTGATAAGTAATAACTAAACAGGACGTGGGAACCCATGTTTCTGCCATCATAGTTTTAGGATGTCATCAATGCTTCTGCATTATTATAAGCCTGAGAAGATCCTCTTCACATGTGCCTTCGGTAACTGAATATTAAATTCTTTCTATCATCTTGTATTCTTGTAAGTTAGTATCATTTGTCGATCTCGGCTTTCAGAAGTACCCACCTTATAAAAAACTGGCATTTGGATAAAAATTAAGCCGTTTGGATTTTTGGATTTTGGATTATCCAGGAGAAATTTCTCTCACCATTGTGTGTGCATATTCAGCTAGTTCCGATTGCATATCTCATTCCCTTAAAAAGTGAAGTCATCCCCACCCTGGATAACTCTTTATCCAATATGATATGATCCCATCACTATTTATTGAGAAAAACCTTCAAAGGTTTTTGTTTAACTTTTAAAGATGCCCTCTTCTCCTTGAAACCTATTTTCGTTATTTAGAGATTGTCAAGTTTTCGTCATAATGGTACAATGTTGTCACAAGTTGAACTTTGGTTACTGGAGATAATCATGTCTATCAAAGTGCTCTTCTTTTGGTGGTCCAAGGTTGTTAAAGAGTTTGGCGATTGTCCTTTTTGAGCATTTTGTTGTTAGATGGATCATTTGTTATGTTAGGTTGTGGAGTATTTGGTTTTAGAGTTTAGTTTTTTTAGCCCATTTTGTCGTATTGATCAATGATAGTTACTTTTACGAAGCAAAAACAGAACAACGTTAGCCTTTGGGTATCAATAACCCTTCTAAAGAGCAGCAATACATGATTCAACTTGCAGGTCCTGGCTGATATTTTGCCTAGAGAATCGATTCATTGGAAGTTGCAAATGCTTAAGTCAGCTGCATCCTTTACCAATTCTCGAATTCATGCTGTCAAAGCTGAAACTTTGATCCTCGCCAGGTTTTTACTGGAAATCTATTAAATTGCTGGTTTTAATATACTGTTGTGCTTTATCTAGGAAGTAGGAACCATGCATTTAGTACACTTCCATTGTATGATGTGTAGCAGTCAAAATGTAACTATCATTTTCACCTTAGCTTCTTCTCATGCATGGTGGTAAGCAGTAAGCCGGTAACGTGGTACTGGGTTGAAGGAAAAACGTGGGATCAAGTGTCACCTTTCAATAGTCAAAATACGCTTAATGAAAATTGAAAATCGTATACTCATATTTTTTAAGCATTTGCACGGTTGTACCTAAGATACCAACTCTTTTCCTTTATTTATTTAATCACTTAAATTTATAGTAAATCGAAATAGCAGATACCAACTCCTTTTCTTTATTATTTATTCAACGACTAAAATTTAAAGTAAATCTAAATAGCAGTTTATGGATTTTGACTATGCTACGCTAGAACTCTGTTAAGATCTCATGTTTTTCCTGAAACTAACTATCTATTTTAACTAACTCATTGCTCACATACAACTTAGGAAGTCCTTTTACTTTCCATTCACGTTGGTGAGATTCACTGTGCTTACTGGACAAACTATTGAGGTGGATATTCACTTTCTATAGGAGAAAAGTGCAATCAGGGCCGTTGATCCACTTTCTGTCACCCCTACGAAACAAGTTTGTACATATGTTCACCGAGTCAGTGACATTCCGCTCTACAATATAGAGTATATTAGGCGTGCCAGATTTGATACGTTGAAGAGTAGTTGTCACTTTCCTTTTTTATTTAGGTCACACTTTAAATATGTAGGATTGTAAACAACCACAGACGTAAGGTGACTGGAGAGTCAATACACAAGTTCTCTTTATATCTCTTTTTTTTTCTTCTCCTTTACCCTTAAAATTTTGTCCCATGTAATTCTAGGTTAGGGTCTATATTGTTGTAAAGCCTCTAGATTATTTTCTATCCTTATAAGGATCTAGTGGTGTGAATGACTTGCTCATTTACATAATGTGTTATCTCACATTATCTCATAATCTCTCAGTCTGTCTTGTTTTTACATGATATTCTCTATCAGTGTTGTGCTCTAGTTCAGTTTAGAATTCAGACCATGCATCTTCTGACGAAGAACTCTGTTTGCCTTGCTTTCTGTTTGTCAGAAAGTGTCACCTCTTATCTAATATTTTTTCTGCTATATGGTTTTCTATAGAATAAGTTAGAACTGTTTGCTGTTAAACTTTTTCTGCAGTAATGTTTGTAATTGCATTTCCGACCGGTTGGTTAATATAACTGTTTTGTCTCTTTTAGTGGAGGAGACCAGCTGCTACCAAGTCAAAATGAAGCTGAAAGGCTTTCTAAAGTGCTGCCAAGTTGCCAAATCCGTAATTTCAGGGACAGTGGCCACACCCTCCTCATGGTAAGAAGTGCATCTATTGTATTTATTTACTGCCTTTAGCATGCTTACATTTTTCTGAGTGCATATCCTTTCCTTGACTTAGAAACACATGATCACTTTTCCAGCGTGAACTATTTTTTATATGTATGGAATCTTTGTTGCCATTTTAATGTACAATGAAGTCTATGTTGGATGTGATTTTTTCCCTTTCACCATATTGGTTTCATTATGCCTCGATTATCTCGTGTAATATCATTGTCAGAGGACTAGATAAACAAATTTGACGTTCAGGACTGTCATTTCAAATGTTGAGTCAATGATAATCTTACTTGATCACATCAACATCAAAGCTTACAGGTTCAGTAAAAAAAACTTTTGACTTCTATTTATATACTTATTTATCTGTTATAGATAATAATTTGGGGTTGTTGCCAAATATCGCGAAACTATACAGCACGAGGCCATTTTGGAGGGAGGCTGATCAATTGTGGCCTTCTCTGTTTGATTGATCATAAATCGTGGTCAACTTGTATTTTGCTTTTTTCTTTGGGGTCTTTCCCGCAGTTTATGTTCTAATCCAGGTATAAATTTTATAATGAGGTAGAATTCTCAATCTATCCTGGGGGTTTGAGGGTTTTTGTCAAGCGGAAATTCGCTCATTAAGTTCAGAAGATCTTTGATGTAAAAAGATGACGGTAGAAAGAGGGGATTTGCATTTCAAGAATGAAAGCTTCTTGATCTCGTTCCCATGGTTTTTCCTGAGGAGTAAGCTGAGAGGTTTTCCACATAAGCTGTCTTGTGGTTTTGGTTGGTTGCATTTTTCTTCTATTTTATTGATTCATCTTAAATAGGTCTAATCATTGATATTTGGGGCTTTCGCCCAAAGCATATTTGTTTCATCCTTCATAATTTTCTCTTAGGTAGATGCACCTACTACTACCCATCTGTTCTTTAATTTTCTCTTCTAAAGAGGTATGATATGGAAAGTGATTAACTTAAATTTTTTGTTAAGGAAGTGTAACCCCGATGATATTGATACAGTTGGCAAACTTCCTCAAGCTATAAATTTCAGTATGACATGACAATTGTGCCGCCTGCAATGTAAAACTGATTTCTTTCTTTCCTCACATTATCCAGTCTCTCGTATGTGATGGTCTTTTTTATATGAACCAGGAAGATGGCGTTGATTTGGTGACCGTCATCAAGGGTGCTGGTTTTTATCGCCGCACAAGAAAAATTGACTATGTCTCAGATTTTGTGCTACCCACCCCCTCTGAGTTTAAAAAGGTATATGATTCATCGTACAGGTAATATTTACTTAAATTTGGGAGATAGTGATTTTTTTCTTTAGTTCTTTTTGTGATGCTTAAAAAGATAAAAATAAATTTGACCTGAAATGTACCTCTCTCTGTATTCATTTATCAAAGCATAATTATTTCATCTGTAGGTAATAGAGGTTCCATGCCTTTGGGTGAAACAAATTATGTGAAGAAGACAATGAAAACGATTGCTTAAACCAGTTCAGTTTTTTTCCAGTAATTTATTAATAAGAAAAACGTGAACATAGTGAAAATAAAGATTGAAGGAATGAGGAAGAAGTGACTCTGCATTGGAGTAGTGGACATCCCAGGTGGGTTTGCGCCCTATATTGATCAGATAATCACGTACATAGTTCATACCCCTAGCATCCTCTTCTTCAATACTTGTACATTACAAGATTCGGGGTGTCCTTAAGTTGCAGCAGACATGCTTTGTTATTTTAAAATTCTTAATTAGTAAGGCCTGCCACTCGTTTTTAACTATTCAAATTCCAACAATAAAAACTAAATACTTGCATATATATAAGTATAATATGTCGAAGGTATTTAACCTGGGTGTGAGCAATTTGTTTTTATTTGAATAGAGATCATCTAGTTCTTTATATTCATCATGTTAACATTTGTTTTCAAAGTGTCAACATGTCATTATATTAGGATGATACTTTGTCTAACATGGGAACTTATTAAACTATCCTCGCTACGTAGAAGCTACGGAATTGGTACATGCTGTAATAACTAATAAGTAAAAAAAAAATATGCACAATGCACTATCTTTGACATTCACCCCATAGGTTCCCTGAAACTTGTTACTTTCAGTGATTAACCTTGCTATGATATGGATTCTTCCTCCCTTTTTATTTATTTATTTATTTTTGATGGCTGGATTCCTCCTAGATGGGTTGACTTAGCTACTAGTCCTGTGATGCTCTCAACTTTAGAAGACGGGAAGATAGTGAGGAGCCTTGCAGGGATACCTCACCAAGGACCAGTTCTTCTTATTGGCTACCACATGTTAATGGGGTTGGAGTTGGGTCCACTTGTTTGGCGATTCATGGTTGAGAAAGATATACTGTTGCGAGGCATGGCCCATCCAATTATGTTTGAGAAGCACTTGGAGGAACGTTTATTTGATTCGTCATCATTTGACTCGTACAGACTAGTGGGTGGAGTTCCTGTTTCAGCATCAAACTTTTATAGACTTCTCTCTACAAAAGCTCATGTTCTATTGTATCCTGGAGGTGCTCGTGAGGCTCTCCACCGAAAGGTAACATTACCAAGAGATGCCCAATAGTCGAGTAACTTTCTCTCTTCGTACTTACTCAGTAGCTTAGTATCTTGTGATCTATATATCTCTGCCCCCTACCTTTCTTTCCTTTACAAATTTTCTGTTTTTCGGTAACTAATCAGCTTTGCCAAAAGCATGTAATGTTAGTATAATCTCCAAAATCTGCTTGTATTTTGGTCACGTACATATATTTCAAGGAATTAAAGATGAAGTTAAACCCAGAATAAATTGGCAATGAGTGGATTAATATTATTGGGTACCATAGAGCACATGGGCCTTTGGACTAGACAGAATAGCTTTCCCTGATTCCATCTTAAATTTGGAGCAGAACTCGATATCAATTGCCAATGAGTGGGGCACCCTGGAGATCTTTTTTTTTATGCAAGGTTTTAAATGCCTGACGCAGTACTATCTATACTCATTTATAATGAGTCATGGGGGAGCCAGTCGTTTGCGTCGCTTTTGTGAGTGGCGTTTGTCCCCTATTTTGTCGGCTTTGTTTTATCTTTTTTAACTTGGCCCACCCAAATGAATGTAAACCCTTCGCCACTCTTAAATTTGTTTTTGACTTTTTTTGGACCCACAGCAACAATATCGTGCCTGGCTCATGCATATCTCCACTGTCCCACATGTAGAGCAAAACACGTGGATTAAAATTGTTGGTTGATGTGGTTGCGTACTTGCGTGGGCTGTTGGGTTAGACATATCCTTTTTCTGGTGCTAAGTTCAAGATACAATAGCACTGAATTTGTATTATTCAGGGGTGTCAAACATACTAAATGGGGACCTCGTTTCATATAGAGAGGACTTGTCATGCACTAAACTCTATGCAATGTTGATCTAAATAGCAAAACAACCCACATAGACCGTACTACTATAGCATTAGTAATACAAGTTGCATGAGTGCCATACAAATACTCACCACTAGCTGCATAAATGACATGAGTGCCATACAAATACTGTAACTTTGAGGATAGTAGGTTATAGTATTTGTATGGCACTCATGTCATTTATGCAGCTAGCAGTGAGACGGTGATTTATTTCTTATAATTAATAGAATCTATCATGTGTTTTGTTAATTAGTTAACATAATAACATGGTTCTATGTATATTTTAGGGAGAAGAATACAAGTTATTTTGGCCTTTACAGTCAGAGTTTGTCAGGATGGCTGCTCGATTTGGGGCCAAGCTCGTTCCCTTTGGTGTCGTTGGAGAAGATGATATGTTCGATGTAAGAAGAAAGACTTTATATTCTCTATTAGTTTTAATATACATTCGTATCTCATGTGACTGTCTTGTCTGTGTATATGAGAAAATCTTTTCTTCACATAGCTTTTATTTGTTCTTTCCTGTAACTAACACGTACACATACATACACAAAAGTAAAATAACTAAGACGAAGAAAGAAAGGAAAAAAAAAATCAAATAAATAAAGAGAAGAAAAATTACATATATGGAAAGGACAAGTGTGTAAGGATATGTGAGATAACGGAGATTGATTCTATGTTTTGATTCACGACATCCTCTACAATATGCTATCCTTGTGTGTGTGAGTACAATATGATGAAATGATTACTTCTCACATATTCCTATCCATAATTCCGGGTACATACTTTTCCTCAAATTTCCACTCCATAATTTCATCTTATTATTCATCATGGGCAGGAAGCAGCCAAAGTTTCCAGTATCCTTAGTTCTATAGGTTGTTTACCACCATAATTTGGTTGCGTCATGGCACTAGTTATTTGTTTAGGAGTTACCTTAGAGAGAGAAATAGTGACAACTTAAACAGATAATGCAATAGCTTGAGTTTTACTAGGGAATGAAGGAAATCTACTTACATCAGTCGTAAAAAAAATGTAGTACTACTACAGGCAATAAAGGAAGAAAAAGAATCTTTCAATGAAGTTTTAGGTAATATTGCATAATCTAGACAGAAAAATATACTGGTAATACTTTCCTTGAGTTTTGAAATGCAAATCTAACTATTGTTTGGTTAGTTCTTTATATCTCCTTGATTATCTAATGAAATACTAGTGGCGTGTTAATTATTTCAGATATTTTTTGATTATGACGACCAGTTAAAGGTTCCTTACATCAAAGATCGGATAGAAGACATAAATAATGGACTTGTGAGGAGGCTCAGGTATTCTCTCTTTAAGGTTGATATCGTGAGCACTTTTCTTCTACCATAAATACTCTGTAGCTGTTTATCATTCTTTAATCCCATTTATGTCTCCGGTGAAGGTGTCCAGTTGCCTACTGATCAAGACGTCGGAGGCTGGGCGAAGGTCTTGGGTTGGATTCCCACCTTCACTGGGGAATTTAAGAGATTACGAAATATGATTTCAACTATCAAAAATAAATAAATAAATAAAATAAAATCTGTAATTCGTACTTAATGGGTCCTTTTGTTATATTTATGTTTTGAGTTTTTCATTTCTTAAGTTACTATTATGTGTGCCTCGATAATTCCATTTTTATTTATGCTAAACACCTAAAACGCTATGTAAGATCGGCACTAAATGTTCAAAAGATAATCCATGTCTGATTCGTATCCACGTATACTTCGTACCCCTTCGGATACCCATACACGTACCCGTGTTAATAACCCTTAGCTAAAATTGCATTAGAAGCCCTAGTCTTGAGATCTTACTAGTAGCAATCAATAAGCTTCTCTACTTATAATATAAATTCTTGACAGGTTGGTGGGATAGGAGTTTCAAAAGGTGATTTTGTTTACTATAAAGCAGCAAACATCAACTTCTATAGTTTTTAATATACTAGTGGGGATTGGATGGGAGAGGAATTTCTTCGTGCCTTAGTAGTGAAGCGCCAAGTTTGAATACAATGTTTAGAAAATCATGTGAATCCAAAGCTCATAGACAATTGAGTTAAAGTTAGTGCCCTACTATAGCCTTTTGCTGTCATTTCTTTTCTACATAACAGAGTTTTCAGGTAAAAAAATAGGTGAGGTGGATTTGTGTTTACTGTAGAAACTAATTTAGGGAAAAGTTAAGTGACCGAGAGATCTCATCACTTATATTTATAGATGAATAATAGAAACCATAGAAAGGGTAATAAAGTAATTATAGAGGTAATAATAGGAAAGTACAATAATAGCCCTGCTAACATTTACACCTTCATTTGGATTTAGAGCTGTGTTGCATGGGTATGGGACAGAGTGTCTGGTTTGGACACGGGTACGATGATTTGGACACGGCGAGATCTGAGAATTAGGGTACTGTTTTGCTTGTGTCCGGGTGTTCCTATCCGTGTCCGCACGGCACGGGCACGCGATACAGAGGAAATTAGGGCGTACCCATGCAACAGAGATTTAGAGTTGTTTGAACTTTTGTAACTAAAACTAGAATTTGATAATGCCATAATGGCTATTAGTTATATATCCTGACAATGCTGCCGAATTGCATTTATATTTTGGACTAACCGTTTGGATTCAATGCTTTTTTTCCTAGGACTGAAATTAATGGCGAGGTTGCAGAGGAAGACCTTTATATACCAGGGCTGCGGCCAAAACTGCCAGGCCGTATCTATTTTCTGTTTGGGAAGCCAATTGATACGCAAGGTAATAATTACCCAAACTGTTGTACCAGATTGATCTATCAAACTGTTTTAAGTCTAACTACATTTACACAAGTATGCATGTCGGTTTCCAACACAGATACGGAGTGCCCAACATGGCAACCTATGTGTAGTAGGACACGGGAAACAACTAAGTAGAAAGAAAACCAATACCAGGTTGTTTAGTTACCCAAGAATTTAATAGGCTCAAGACCTTACAAAGTGTCTCCTTACAAATAAATTGCTACAAGTAGCATATCGTGGAGTTGTGACTACATTAATAGATCATTTTCTTACTCTTTTAGGGTTTAAAAAATACCCTAGTTTGTAATAGTATGCTTGTTGTATCCGTGTTTCTGACATGAGTGTCCAACACAGACGTTTCCAACTTACTTTTTTGATAATATGAAGTATCCATGTTACATAAATGTATTTGCAATATTACCCAATAGCTAACATAAATCTGTTAAACCATGCAACTATAGAAAAAGTCTCTGAATATCCGATATGTTGATGTGCAACGCCTTTGGTGAAGCTCAAAGGTCATAGTCTCTATGTGGTATACGTGTATAACATATTGATCTCAAAATTGGCATATGTACTGTCGAATCCCTGACTTTTCCAAAGGCTCAAGCTGCTAGAGAGGATAAATTGTTATGTATTTCAAGTTAGTCCTGGTTGTTGGTATATAAGTAAGACACCAAAATGTGGGTTAAGTAAGACATTTTCATCTAGGTAAGGAGAATAGGGTTACTGATGCCTTGAGTAGGCGTGAACAGGTTTTAGTTACTATGCATTTTTCTCTCGTACTAGCAAGCACTTCTACTCCCAGTATATCATATCCACTTCCTTGAGCTTTGCAAATACATCTTGCATTGCCTTGGTGATCTCTTATTATACAACCACCCACCCCCACCCCACCCCACCCCTTATCCCGCTTCATCCTTTTTGACACCCATCACTATAAAGTTTATTTGTCTATCATAGGAGGGATCCAAAAGCATTGTATCGCCAGTTAATGTATATATTGTAGGCTCAATCCCATAACTTAAGCCGTAGTCCTATTGTGTGGCTCTTATCATAACATTTGAATGTTTGCCTTCACTAATATAATCTGGTTTTGATGTGAGGCGCACTGTATGTCTGTATGATATCGTCTATATGGCGTTGTCTCATGCACACCGCCATGCACCATCCAAATCTTAATCTGTTCCACGCTCATCCATTGCCCCTTCTCATGGGAGATCTAGAGTCACTTCGTGAGTCAATCTTGGGTGTAATGGATGCTTCCTCAGTCAGTGAAAGACTTGTTGGTCTCTTGGTATCTAAGTGTCCACTCTCCTAAAGAGTGTCAACCGTGGAGCATTCTACCCTTAGCTATTGTGTTGGCTCTGTTGCTGGAAAGGAATAGGAGACATGTTGATGGTTGTATGGTGTCCATGGCTGAGTTATTGTATCGATCAAAGAGTTTATTAAACACTATGAGCATTCAACTTAAAACCAATTAGTGATAAGTGGAGAGGCCCATAAACATTTATACTATATTGTAAGGTTTCACACATCAAATGTGGGACTATAACAAGCATCTCAACACGCCTCTCACATGTAGCATTGTTTGAGCCTAACATGTGAACAACACACTTGGGTGGGGTGACAAGGAATTAACGGGCCTTTTGAGCCAAACACAAATATCTTGCTCTGATACTATATGAAACATTATGAGCATTCAATTTAATACCAATTGGTGATAAGTGGATAGGCTAAAAAAACATTGTAAGCGGAGAGAGGCCCAGTAAAATTTATACTGTACTATAAGGCTTCACAGATCCCATGTGGGTGGGACTATAACAAAAATCTCAACAGGGTTCATTTTCCTTTGGTCAAAATTTTCCGAGCAGCCAAGCATGACCCAAGCTACTGCTAGTTGTTTTTTGTCTTGTTTTGTATTGGAGGCCTCATCCCATTACTTAGGGGCGGATCTATGTAGAGGCCAGGTAAACCACCCAAGGTTGAATTTTTGACAAAAAAATAAAATACTAGTACTTGTATCCCAAATTTAGCCCACAGTCTACCGCCCAAACAAAAAAATAGAAAATAAAAAACTAGCAAGTGTAATACAACTTAATAACCAGCCCACCTAGACTAAGTTTTCCCATTCAACAATTCTCTAGCTATAGAACTTTATATTTAAGTTTTTTTTGTTTGTTTGTTTGTTTTTTTATCAGTAAAATTCACTTTGTGTTCATAGAAAGATAATAGTGTTACAATGTTCAAGGGTCTAAGTAGCAAGTAGCAATGTAATTAGGCAATTACCAAACTCGCTCATCTTGCTAGCCCATCCCAATTACGCATGAAATCAACAAATTTTACACTCATAAACAATGGAGTATCATATGTAGGAGTTCATTGTTTAAGTTTTTATTATTACAAAACAATCTCCACTCTTTTTTGTTAATTGGATTATCTTTTCTAATGAAGTATTGATCATATATTTTGTAACAGTGTTATAGATTATCAAAATTTGTCAGGTTACTTTTATACCCCCAAAAAAACCCTGGCTCTGCCATTACTATTGTTAGTCTCTAGTTTGGTTATATTTTATTGTACTGGTGGAGAGTTTCCCGTTTCATCCTTCACTTTTCCTAATCCATGCTTGCCATTTGCCGTAGCTTCATCGAAATGCACAACTCCACGTGTTGAATTTTTCAAAATTTGGAATGCAGATCAATGAATAATGCAACGAAAAAAAATACACACTTCATGTACAACTACTTTTTTTAATATCTTCTAGATTATTATTATTATTATTATTATTATTTATTTATTTAATTTTACTTTTGAAGTACGGCGAGAGGATCTGAGAGACAGAGACAGAGCCAATGAACTGTATTTACATGTGAAGTCTGAAGTTGAAAGAAGCATTGCCTACTTGAAGGTGAGGAGAGAAAAAGACCCATACAGAACACTCTTGTCCAGGGTACTTTACCAAGCAACCAATGGTTCCACTTCCGAAATTCCGACATTTGAATTTTAGTATCTGCCTGTTCATAGTGCAAACTCTTTGAAAAATCTGGTGCATCTGTCAAGGTATTGACGATTTTACTCTTAGTGCAAACAGCTACTGTAATTGTATTCATATTTAGATTATCAAATGTAGTATGAATAATGGAAAAGTTCAGATTATCATAAATTCTGACAGGGAGGTTAGGATATTTATACAATCATACATACTCTTATTGTTGCAAATTGCTAAATGCAAGTGCTATCTCCCAAACACTGAGATAGCCCAAAGTACTGGTGCATCTGATGTGTATCATGCATTCCTGTGTAATAACATTTTTCATGTTGTCAAGTTGAATGTATTTATGAGTTATGCTTTCATAGCTTCATCAAATTTATTTGGAGAATATTTGTCAAAGTTGAAATACTGTGATACTTGACAAATTACTTTAAGAAGTTTTATCATAGCATGCCGATTCAATGAATTGGTTGGGACGTAACTATCACACTTGGAATTTGAGTTAGTTTCCAGTTGCATGAATTGCTTCAAAGTTCGCAAATGAAGTTGAGTGTTACGTCTTGGTTTTTAACAATCCGACCTTTGATTAATAAACTAGCCATTTGGCTCGGCCCATGGCTGGACTTGCTATATAGATAGTTAAAGACTCAAAATCCTAAAGTCCACTTGAATAAATAATATATCCATATTGATATCTAATGATTCATTGCTTATAATATATGTATATTTTGTTTTGTTTGAAGGATTTATGTTTTTCTAATTTTTTTTGAAGGGTTGTATTTCTATTTTTTGGTTATTATTGTCCTAAACAATAATCCTTATCATTTTCATTTATATAAACTATTATAACGCAACAATCAAAGAATAAAACTCTCAAAACATACCATATGTTTAAGCGATAACTGAATTATATTTATTGCGCACAATGGTTTCTCCATCTGCATACCATATGCTTGAAGGAATGAAATGTGCCAATTTTAATACTAACACTACCCAGAAACACTTATATATATATAATAATGGATTGGGAAAAAACAAAGTAAATCTAAAATAAAGCAATAGATAAGAAGACATATATACAAAAAGTCGAAGTTGAAAGTATATAAGTGCTAAAACGTTATGAAATCATATATGCATAGAAGGAACAAAAAGATGCCAACCTTAAAAATCATTGCATCAACAAAAAGAATAGCTCTTAGCGATATCACCGAAGCATGTGGTAAACTCAAGAAGATGCTCAAATTGAACTTAACTCCACAACAATGAGATAGCAACAATACTTCTCACCAAGATAGATTGAGCTTAATGTAAACTCATTTCACTTGGTAACATATGTAACGTGCCTTTAACATATTATGATATTCATAATAAGAGGGTATTGTTGCTCACAACTCATGCACAATAAAGAATTTATAAAGTGCATCAGCTACAAATTCAGAAAAAATATGCAAGAGGGAAAAAATTTCTTCTAAACAAACCAAGTTTGCATTACAATAGGGGAAGTTTGCATTACCCTTCCAAATGAACCTGAGGTTGGTGAGTAACTGGCTCAGACTGTTTCATTATCAAAGTGAATTTTCTCCATTGACGAGTGTATATTTCAATAAGAGTGCGCATCAAGAGTAGGGGAGTCATACTCATATTCAAACTTTTCAATTTTTAGCAGGAGTAACTATAAAAGATGAGTAATTTTGGCAGCATCCTAAAGTAATTGACTCAACACTCCAAACCTACCCAAAACTTTAGCTCTTGTTCAAAGTCGTACTTCCAGTATGGTTTAGTATGGTTTAGTAGTTACTACTAAAGGATTAAACGTGACCTGGAGGCTCTTTACAGACACACACTTTTGTAGTTTTGCGACCAAACTCGGAAGGCTCAATGGGTTATCCACCATACAGACTAGAGAAAAATTAGCCTGTTAATAATAAGTGAGTAAATTTTTTGGTATATGGAGCAAAGTGTAAACAATGGCACAAAATGCTGAACTCTTGGATTTCTACTATTCAAAATTAGGAAATATAATGTTGTCACTTGATATATTCTCATATTGGGCATTTAAGGCCACTCATGACAGTGTACAATATTCTCAGCGCACTCTAGCCATGCTAATTGGTTGAGTTGGCTGCTCCAAGCTAAACAGAGCATGCCCTCACATAACTGCTATATAGGACAATACAGAGACGCAAAGCAAAATTCAGCACCAACTTTTCGGAGATTGAACATCACCCAGTAGTCGAGTAGTTCAAAAAGTCCAAGAACTCAAACCTGCCAAAGAAATAAAGGTTACTCTTTGGCTGACTTGATACAGCAAAAAAAAACATCTTCCATTAACTTTATCTACTATATATACATCCGTTTACATGTCAAGGCTTCATTTAGTTGTTTCTTCCAAAGAAAGAAAGCAGTGTCTATTGCTTATCTTCTGTACTCTTCAGCTTGCCTTTCTTCTTTACTTGGCTTGTGCATAGCTTCTCAGTGTTGTTGGCATATATATGGCTTCAGGTCAGACATTGACTCATAATCTCGTTTGGTTCCACACCATTCAGCTTCATTATGATTTATAAGAGAAATACCAGCATCAGAACTTTCGTTAGGTTCTTCAAAATCAGTTGAAGACGTTTTTCCCTCTAACACTTCTGGATCTTCATCAACATATTCTTTTGATGAACTTACAATTTGTGAAGTTGATTGTTGTTCACTATCAACTTTCTTCTTCGAAAAGAACTTTGAGATGAGCTTGTTCTCTTCAGCCTGCAATGGTATCTGCAGCACATACAGAACACATTAATTATCCCCAACTGATAAGGTACTACAACACAATTGGATAAAAGTTATCGTACATCCACTACTCTCACTGACGAACTCATTTAGGCGATCAAACACTTACTCGGTTCATAAAATTGAAGACAACCCAAGGCATCACAACAAATATATCTACAGAGCTAATTTGGTAAAAAAAAACATTCAATACCTCATCCGAATGCTAATTCCTTGATCATCGACATGTACCTGCGCACGATCCACTTTTTAAAAAAAAAAAAGTAAGCTAGGGTTAGGCAGACCCCCACCTGTATTAACCTCAAAGCTGCTCATACAATATTCACGTTCTTGATAGTCTGGATTGCCCATAGAGAATCTGATTCCACTTCAATGTCTTGTACTTCTAACTCGTGACATCTTATCAGTCCTATCTCAATTGCCTTGAGTTCTTGAAATATTACCGATTGCATCCCCCCCCAAAACCTGAATATGCTTTGATCGTTGTTCTGCCCATCACGTATCACTCCTCTATACCCTGTATCTAGATCATTTAACACCCCATATGTATTCAGTTTAAGTATTGGACCAATTGGTGGGTGTCATTGGCACCATTTTCTTTCTTTAGCTTTGAATTGTACCTGAATACCTATTGACTGACATAAACTTATACTCTCAGGGTATCTTGAAGAGCACTGATCTGAATATGGACATAAACTCTCATTTCTCTGATTATTCTACCCAACACCACTACCGCGGGTTTTGAATTATTCTTGAACCTCCTCGCATTTTTCTCTTTCCATATTGCATCCACTGAAGCACATATGAAAGCAACATATATATCACCAATCTGAGCTTCCCTTTTACATAATCTCAAAAGTGAAGACCAGTCTCTATTGGATGACCTCGCACGATCCACTTGCCATAGCTTGATGCCAACAATCAACCACTAACCAAACAAAGTAAACAACCATGCATAATATGACTAATTGCAAGTACACTATTATACAACGCCACCTTATCTAACACAATCAAAACCTTAAAAACACCATTGTTGAGTGCCATCAACACATACATTTTAACATAATGTTGTGAAAAGAAAATAAAACTTAATTATTAAAAACAATATGCTACCAAAAAAAGCACAAAACTCATCATGAACCCTAAAATAACAAAAGCCCAACAAACTTCAGACCCCATAACTTCAGATAACAAACTTACATAGTTTGGGCATCAATAGCTAATCCAATATACAATTCATCATGAATTTTGAATATTTTGTGAAAATCAGTAGCGATTTTAATGAAATACAATTCAAAAAATTCTTCAGGCTATTTAAATTATACTTTATGTGATTCCAGAACTCATGTTGCAAGTCAGCAACAAATTGCAAAGCATCCTTAGTAAGGATTTGTAATGCCTCCTTGCAAAGCATCCTTGGATCAACCACCTAATATACTGTAATATGTTAAATTTATATTTTCTCATCCAATAATCAGAATCACGGGTTAATAGTTTTATCGGTCTTACATATCGGGTAAATTAATGTGTTGATACCATCAATGACTTAGCAATACAATTCCAAACTATGACAAAAAAACGCAAAAAGAATATAAAAGTACGCCTAATAAAATCACAATCCCATTGACTAAAATAGTGGGATACTTTTGGTCCTTCCAACTTGGGTTCAGGAGTTGCCACAACATTTGAGGTTCGAACGACATGAATTATGACATCAATACATGACTCCAAAAACAATGAGCCCAAATAAGAAAAATTAGAAACCAGACCCTCAAAGCTCACCTCATTCGATTCGGCTTTCACCATAGTTGAATGGTTCATCTTTGATTGCAGATCCTACAGAGTCCAATCTTACCAACATCATCATTACTTCATGGTTCCTATAAAATTTCAGAAAGCTCATTTGTTTGCACTGCTTGCAACTTGATTGATAAGTTTCGATAAAATGATAACCAAAACAAAACCAAAAACATAAAAATTAAATAAGCAATTAGAGCCTACACGCAAGCGACTTCTGTTGCTTTTGGAGCATTGGACATAGTGGAAACAATCACTATAAGCTAAACATCATTGTAATAACTAACTAACCATTTGTTGTTTCAATAGCTTTAACAGAAAATAAGATAACACCTTTTTTTGCATGTTGGTATTAAATTCATAACTATAGATCTCTAAGTAATTGGATGAACTTTCAACAGCCCACTTGCTTTCTAAAACACTCAATGAATCAAAAATCAATTGTACCAAAACAATAATGCAATAGAATAGTTGTTCAATATATATATATATATATATATTGAACAACGTACCACATATTGATAATCAACACATCAAAGTGACTCGGATCGAGCTTGGGCTTTCATCAGAGAAAACTGTTCAAAAAAAAAAAAAAAACTCAGTAAATCAATTCATTCTTTACTGAGAAATGAATTATTTCAAATGGGTTTTATGTTCAAATACCTAGAGTGGTTGGAATCAAAATGGAATTAGATTGTAAAACCTAGTCGATGGCAAACGATTAACTATTTCGGCAAGTGGGGGTTTGCGCATCGAAGGAGTTCTCAACGTAAATTTTCAGGATCTGCCTACACTCAGTCAAGGTCAACCTCAACATATTACACTGTCTTTTCTGGTCCGTTAGTTCAGTTCTACTTTAACTTCTCTTTATTTATTTTATTTAACTAAGATAGCATACATAAGAAAAACACTAAATAAATTACAACATTTAGATTGACCAATGTCATTGAGCAAAGTCATACATGTCATTCAAAGTAGCAAGAGATGATGGTATTCCTCCGATCAAATTCATTTTGCAGAAAATTAAATAAAACAAAATATGAAGTATAACCTTGTGGCTACACCTCATAATATCTATTCTAAATGTTAAAAGTGAACACATGTAGCTTACACCAACTTTAAGGACATATATAACTCACATTTGTTTTAAGGCATTGTGCTCACTTCTCTCACTAACACCTCCGCACTTGGACCTTTTCCACCACAAATATGGTATGCTACCATGAATCTTAGCTATATCATTGAGCATTGCCTTAACAGTACAAAGATACTCAGTTAGACTATAACACCCCGTCTTTTATTTTATTTTTCCTAATAATAATAAAGATAATAATAATAATAATAATAATAATAATAATAATAATGTAATAGATAAAATAGATATAGGATATCCAGTAGTTACGGATAACAGCCTGTAAATAACTAGATAAGAGTTATCCTTATTTTTGAGAAGTTTTTAAAAACTAGAAAATAGAGTTTCTCACGTAGAGTTTTTAGGGAAAAACAAAACGAGAGTTTTAGAAAAAAAGGAGAATTTTACTGAGAGAAAAAAAAAGAAAAAAAGAGGGGGGTTTGAACAAGAAATATCGTCCCGGTTTACGGACATGACATTGGGCTTTCGGGTTTTTAGCTCTTGGGAAGTCTGCTCGGTTTTAAAACGATGAGTAGTAGTCATATTTTTTTTCTATTTCACCTCACCTTGAGTTTTACAGTTTTATGGTACGAAGAAAAACTTAGTTTTCCACTTAGTATTTTTGTTCTGTATATTCTTCCGTTGTTGTTTTCTGTCGGATTGATAAACATGTTAATCATATTGATTTGCGAGACTATGAAATGGTATTGGAAAAGTTTTGTGTGCTGTTAATGGCGGTGTATGCCCAACAGCAGAAATCGTCTAGGATTTCGTTTGAACTCTTTTATTGTGGTATTGAATTTGTATGGTAGTTGTTTTGGGTTGTATGCGAATTGATTGTCGCGAGGGATTGAGTGTAGATTAGGTAGGGAGTTTTGTGAGTCTTTGTGGAAAGCTCCAAGCAGCCATTAATGGCGGCACGCCCATCCTCCAGTAAACTATTCGAACTGTTTTGTTGTTGTGTGGTGTATGCTGTTGAATTATCAAACTGTGATTGGGATGGGTGCTGTTAATAGGTGCTATTAAAGCTTAGGAAAAGCTTGGAAATGGCATTAATGGCGCGGATTTCATCTCGATCTAGTTTTGGGGCGAGATGTTAAATTCAAGAGTTGAGGTTTTGGCGTTTATTTAAGTGGTTTGGTTTTTCAAAAGAAGTCAAACCGATATGAGGGAGAAGGGAGATGGTGGTGGCGGAAATTGGGTCTTTGGTGGTGGAGGAGAAGAGTGAAGAAGATGAACAGTAAAGTCTGATTTGGGATTGGGCCCGAAAATCGTGGGTTGGGCTTAGGCTTTAACTTTTTGATTTTTTATTTTTGACTTAAGTTAGACTATGGGCCCTAGTGCTTTGGGCTTTTGGGTTTTTGGAGTTTAGGCTAGGTTGACCAATATTGACTGTTGACCAAAGTGGACTCTGACTTTGACTGTTGACCAGAGTGGACTTTGACTTTGACCAGTTGACCCAAAAATTTGACTTTTTCCTAAAATTATGATTCGGTCTATTAGGATAAGTCTAGGACTATTAGCATGTTTGACTTAGGCTAAGACCTTTATAAATATACTTGTGTACGTGTATTTACTGCTTTGTGATTTTTCAGTCTTTTACGATACACAACGTTAGGACACTTATACATCCATGAAATTAATAACGCGTAAACCAAAAATACTTGAATCATGATATTCCTTCGTTCTCTGAAATAATATATACAATAAATTTCAACAATGCGTAAACAAAATTTACCGCACCCTTTTAGAACTCTCCACGCCTCAAGTTTTAGAATTTAGTTTATGACTGATGAAGTCATATGTTAGGTGGGCATTTATTGAATGTGCCATAAATGGCCCGTTAGCGTTATATAAGGGTATTCATTGAATGTGTCATGAATGACCAGATGGTTTGGACTGCCCTAAAGAGGAACTAAGGTATTCGCCTTGCGGGTTAGTTGAATTCCTTGAGTGTACGGGAATGTAGGATTGGGTATTCTTTGAATGTGGCAGGAATGACCCAGGGCATTCATTGAATGTGCCATGAATGGCCCGTTAGTGATATGATAGGTATTCTTTGAATGTGGCGGGAATGACCTAAGGTATTCATTGAATGTGTCATGAATGACCTGAGTTTTTGTGCCCAAAGAGGCTGTGAAATATGTGTATGAAAGCCCAGAGATGGCTATGATATTGTGGTATTTGGTGGGAGAGAGGCACACAGGAATGTGTGATTTGGCAAATGTGTGGAGTGCAAATCGTAGAGTAGGTACTAAAGGGTGGGTGTATAAGAAAAGTAATTGATTAATTGATAAGAGAAATGGATTTGTTTATACGAGTGTGCTTGGGTTTACCTTTGAATACATATAGAATATCTACATATGTTATATATACAAGTTCTAACTTTCTTTTGCAGGAGGGTAGGACTTAATAATATTTTGTGCGAGGGGAGCGGTCCCTACCCTTATCTGGGCGGATATCGGTAAGTGTAATTCAATTATTTAGATATTAAAAGGAGTTATTAGAATGATTTAATAAAATGGAAGTTAATAAAATGAAAGTTTTGCTTGGGAAGAAACTATGCCGGTTGAGATGACGGAACTACCTGTCTTCCAAGCTGAGAATGATTAGGTTATAATAGATTTAAAGTGTTAGTTGGATAAGTAAAGTTTGAAATGTTTATATGTAGTTAGTCTACTCATACCAGCAAATTTTATTTTGCTGACCCATGTTTGCTTTGTTTTGGCAACGTGGGTGTGTTAGTTCTTGGGAACATAGGTGGAAGGCAGTGGAACCGCGGCGTGTGATTGAGATTCGTGCCTGGAGCAGTCCGTTAGTTTTCGTTTAGGTCTGATTCTTTATTGGAAGAATGTAATAACGTAGTTTACCTTTTGCATGGCATGAGAACATGGTAGTGAGGAAATTTTATTTATGAGAGTTTGGTTGATATTTTATTTGGACGGATGATATCTTAATAAAGCAATGGCAGATAATTATTGGGATTATTTTAATTTAAGTTGTTTCTGTTATGACATGGCTATTAGGGTTTGTATGTGTAGTATCCTCCGTCATAGTCTGGGTTTTTAAACAAGTGAACCTAGTGATGTTTGAGATATTTATATTTCAAATATTCACTTATTGTTTAGAAATTCGGGCTGTGACATAGACCCAACTCCATAGACTCTAAGTAATCAAAATAGCTCCAAGTACTTCTAAAACTTGGCAAAAGTCATTATTTCATACCATTGCAGACGGAGCAATCTCTTTCTCGAGATTCAAAAACCCAAAACCAAGAGTTTTGTTGGACACTTCCTGCATCAAACTAAACCAAATAAATTACAAAACTTCTCATACATTCAAGAAAGAAAAATTCCTTAAAGTATAGTAAGTTATTTATTGAAATATAAAAGTTACCCATTGCTTGATTTTCTCATCTAAACCAATTTTTATCACCTGTGTGCATTCCAGAAGGCATATACGTTAACATGCTTTTCATACATCTTGCTGATACACAAAGAATATTGATTTGTCAAATTGTAAGGAGATACTAAGATAAAGACATATTAAACACCTTTAACCAATTCAAGATACATCTCCCCAATAATCTATTAATTAAATAATATACAATTCATTTGCGACAGTCATAGATATCTTCACAAAACTAATTCATGTTGGTATTTAATAAGCTATAATGAACTGATAAAAATTGCTAAGAAGAGGAGAAAGCATTGAATTTGTTGGCCCTTTAAGCTTAACCCCTCCTTGTTGATTTCATCTTCCAAAGAAGATGTAAAGGATTGGTTGGTTTCCGAAATTGAAAACAACTTTCATAGTTTAATCATAATAGTCAACACATGACCTTTTGTCTAACATAAAACTCAGTAGACATACAATAGAAGGATATGATGTAAGTGATCATCCAAATAGCTTGATACATTGAGCAAACTTAAGATCATCAGGAACCAAATTAACGTGCTTCATAGCACATAAACACCTAGTTTTCTTGTAGGTTAGAGAACCAATTAGTTCCAACAGTGAATTGAAGATGATAAATAGACAAATAACCCATTGAAACAATCAAATATCATTGACAAAAGAACCCAAAAATAAATCCAAGAGAATTCAATGATACTTTACATTCTTTTTTGTTCAAACCATTGATAAACTTAATGCCCGCGTAAACTAAAAAGAGGAGAAAATCTACCAACAAAAATGAAAAAGATGAGACATATATACCTGATTTGCAGAGATGAGGAGAAGATGTACCAGAAAAGGAACTGAGAGGAAGAAGGCCAATGTAAATCAGCTATAAAACAGAAAAAACTATAAAACAGTTTGCTCCAACTTTGAGTCCACCACTTTGCAAGTCTCTGTAGTTCTGCAACTGATTGTTGTTCGATTTAACCAACTATAAAACTCATGGTGTAAATCCTAAGTTATCTGTTCCTATTGCTGAGAGCTTCTGTTTTGTTTTCCTTTTGATTTTTTGGGCATGAGTTTTTATAGGGTTAGAAAGTTAGAATGCCGAACAATTGAAAAGAGGGAAAAAGGGCGTGGATTTCCTTTTTTTTGGGCGAACCATTGTTTTTGGCCAAAAAAGATGAGGTGTCCACTTTTGAGGAAAAAAAAAGGCGATGACGTGGCTTCTTGGGAGCATTTTCCACTACTCAATATTAATGGTTTTTTATTACACAGGTGCCAATTCTACTTCAACACCCCTTTATGAGTAACAACTATACAACTCATCTTAAAACAGTAGTATTCATGCATGTATTATATGGCTTCAGTTTGTTCAGTATACAAATTTCTTCCATTTGTACCTAAAAGTGTTAGTCCTACCTGGTATCAATATTAGTAGTTTTATTTACTATAACATATCCATGCTATTGGTATTCAATGAAGTATTTATTTGTTCTAGATAGCATAATTCATGTTCTTCACCAACACGTATATGCACATAGCTTAATTGATTTTGATAGCCCCCTTTTTTTTTCATTATAATTATTATTGTTTCTATGTCTTAGAAAAGATTAATCTTTCAATATATGTCATGTGTACCAGATAGGTTTATTCTACTCTATTTTGGTTGAGTATCACATGTCATAGGATTGACTACTTAAATTCATTTATGCAATTTCTTGAGAAAGCACCAATAAAATTACCTTCATTGCGCGTTCATTTATGCGACGAACAATTGTTTATTTGCTTGCTCTTACTTGATGAGTTGATGTTGCGTCGGACGTCCTTGGCAGGTTATTTAAAACCTATATCAACAAAACCACAGTTCATGAGAGTTAGTAAAACATCTCATCTTTGATTTGTGATAAGATAGCTATCATCTCAACTGTTAGTAGCTTTAGAAAGCCCACAAACAATGCACAATAACATGATTTCCAATATCCACCCATTTGTTTGCATAAAATTCCAGCTATAAGAATCTTTGAGTTAAAGGCTAGCTTTCTTAGTTTATCCATCGGTGAATTGAAAGGAGCGAAGTTGTTAGGGTCTCAAAAAATGGTGAGGATGTCGCTAGCCAGAAAACCCATCATATAATCTATCTACTGAAAGTCTAAACCTTATCTTCTCCTTCGATTGAGTTAAGTTCAACTCCAGCACACCATCCATGAGTGAGATCTGCATTTAAAAAGAATAGTAATGAGTCATGTGTTCTTACAACTACAACTCACTTAACACCAAGTGGGCTAATCTATCATTCATACCAATTAGCTGTATGAGAATATGAATTCATACTAAACTCATGACAATGCATTGTACCAAAATTGTATACTAAACGCATGTTTTTACTGTAAACCAATGTGAAATTGTGCACTATAATACAACTGATAACCACTCGTAAAATCAATTTTATATTACTACGTGTACAGAGAGAAAGAAATAACAAAGTGTATGAAAATCAACCCATAGATTTTGTGATTGATAGCATCAACCTCATTGGACCTGTTACTTAAGTGTTAATATTAAATCGATATTAAACTGAAGTTCATGATAAATGTGTATGAAAAAGAGATTATTAAAAAAGGAAAAAAATGTGGATTCAAGTGTCTCTCTTGTCTAGGCAAAGCGTCTAGAGGATGTCTAAAATGTTAGGAATCTTAGTGCCAAAGAGACTCAATGTGTCATTATCAACATAAAGGTACATATTATATAAAACTATTGATTCTTGTAATAGTTAATATACTCTAAGCATGATCAATTTGAATATTAGCTTTTTGGTTAACTGCCTGGAATTATTAGAACAGTCTTCACAGAACCAATAAAACCCCAAATATAAAATAATGTCAAACGAATAAAGAGGGGGGAGGGATAATCATAATAAATGAGAAAAAAATTGGATCTATGAGAGAATGGGTAATAGACCATCTGATGGATTACCGATCCCAATTGAATGATACCTGTTAATTCTCCCTTCATCCCTTTCAAAAAATAAACTCTCACCAATAGGAAGAGAAAACCAAAAACACTCCCCATATCTTATCTTAGAGATGTTACTTCAATTTATTTACCAAAGATCCTTTCAAATTGGAACATCACATACACACCTGATTAACCTGTCCTCATATGATGCTAACTTGTCATCATTAGCAGAATGCTTGCTTATTAAAACAAACAAACAAAAAAAGTTAAAACATAACTTAATACAGCTATCCGAGACTTGTGCATTAATTATACAATACTCTATCGCAGTGATGTTATCTATATTAATTCCTTCAAAAAGTATTGTATGCTCTGAATAATGGTACTCAAATTAATCAATCATCACAGAAATTAAGCAACAACAATGGTACCCAAATCTATGTCAATAGAAACAAAATCATACCTTTCTTCTTTTTCTGGTATTTTTCAGATCATTCTATTCTTATTCTTCAGAGAGATTTGAGAGAGAGAGATTTGAAATATGTTGATCAACAAATAAGTAACTTAGTTTTGTGAAATGTCAAGAAATAACACTGAACAAAGAAGTTTTTGGGGGAAAAGTTGGGGCTTTTGCTTTGTTTTTCTATTTTTGTTTTTTCTTTGGTGGTTAATAGGGTGAGAACGAACAATTGAAATTGGGAAAAGAGAGCGTAGATTTTCTTTTTTCCTGCCAAATTATTGGAAAAGCTGAGGTGTCCACCTCTGAGAAAAAGGGGGGCTGACGTGGCTTCCTGGGAGCATTCTCAACTACTCAGTATTATTTTTTGTGAAATGTCAAGAAATAACACTGAACAAAGATGAGATGAAGTTTTTGGGGGAAAAGTTGGGACTTTTGTTTTGTTTTTCTATTTTTGTTTTTTCTTTGGTGGTTAATAGGGTGAGAACGAACAATTGAAATTGGGAAAAGAGGGCGTAGATTTTCTTTTTTTTCTGCCGAATTATTGGAAAGCTGAGGTGTCTATCTCTAACAAAAAAGGGGGGGCTGATGTGCTTCATGGGAGCATTCTCAACTACTCAGTATTAATGGTCTTTGATAGCAAAAAGAGAGTACAACTCAGTCCAGACTCTATCAAAACAGGCACTAGTAGATATGGGGACTTTGCCATTACATCCCAAAATGCGATTTGCCTTTGCTGATTCAGCCATAATGTGAGCATGTTGAATACTTGAATCTACTGTCTATGGCAAAATACATATTTGACATAACGAAAAGACTGCTAAAGAGATTGTTTCTTGCAAAAGACACGATAGATTGCATGGAAGATCAGAGTTGACTCCATTGACTGCATTTTTTGACAATCCAAACAGACCACCAAATTTTTAATCCCCAAGTGCAACGCTTGCTCAAGCCCTTACTTTAGTCGGTTTCCTCTGCTGAGATTGCTGAGAAGTGCTTGCTTCCTGCATGTGTGAGAGGTTGTTGCCATTTGTTAATAGTGAATCATGTACCTGCTATATGACTTATGGGGTCATAGCCATCATCCGTGCACAGCAAATACAACTCATTCAAATGAGTTTTTGGGATCAAATGTTTAGTAGGAAGGTTTGGTTAGATTGGTATGATAGAGTTTTGGGCTTGGTTAAGAATAACAGAAATGTCTAAGGGAACATGTTTAGGATAAAAAAAACTAGGCTATTCCTATCTAATCAGATGAAGTAAGCTACATTAGCAAAAGTTGTTAGAGAAGCAATAAGATCATTTTTATTCATACAATCACAAATAATCCTCTTTATAATATCTTTAGATGTCACATGCACATTCTAAGCATTAAAACAGATAACTAAAGGGAAGGTGAACCAAATTTTAGTAATACGAGTACAAGTAAACAAAACATGCTCAATAGTCTCAATACAAACATTACATCGAGGACATATATTAGTAATACAGCTATGTATATCAAAAAAGAATTTTTCTAATAGGTAATATTCTTCTCATAATCTTCCAAAGAAAATTTTTAATTCTAAGTGAGTTTATCTTCCAAATACTAGTCCATGTTTGCTGGAGAAAACCATGATTATTATTACTTTTAATGTCAGATTCACGCTCAATGAACCAAGAGTAAACAGATTTAACAGTAAAGAAATCATTCTTCTTATTCGGCCAGAACATCTTTTGGGTATAGTTTAGATTTTGAAAGTTGATTTTCAGAAACTCAACAATGACAACAGGCAGGAAAAGCATCTAAAGCAGATCCAACTTCCACGACATGGTATCATGATCTATAAGATTATACATAAAGACAATGTTATAATTCAAAGGTCTTGGTCCAGCGGGTTTTTTATAAAAACAAAGATGGAATCCAAATGTCAATATTATGGGCATTATATATGGACCAGCAGGGAATAAACCTGCACGGCTGTACTTGCTTTCCATGTAGTTTTGTTATATATCGAAAAGATCAGTACATATCGGCAAATAGCTTCCAAAAAGGCAAAAACAAGATATTTGGAAAGAAATCGGATTGTTAACCAATATCTGCCATCATTATATCGCAATATTTCCAGCCATATTTAGAAAATTTAGAATTAGTGGGAATTTTGTCGTTAAAGGAAACAAATTAATTTCGCCCTTTAAATGTTTTCCGTTTTTACAGTGAACAATTAATTTCCCCTTCCTAAAATATCTCCTTGGACCGCAAGAAACGCATTTTCATCCTAATCCATTTATTCCTTGAACCCCACGTAAACTTTCCCCATATATATATATATATATAAACTCACTGACATCTCTCTCAACCTCCTCCTTCACACAAAACGCGTTTTCAGTCTTGATCTATTTTCTTCTTCTTTCTTTCTATCCAGCCACCACAACCATGTCCTCAAATCAATCATCCGACGTGGATGATCCCATGGACGCGGTTCCAACAAAGGGTTTGACTGAAACCTGCTCACCAACTTTTCTCACAACAGGTAATCCATGTCTTGATTTCTTTTTCCATATACTTCCTGATACACCATCACAAGATTTAATCCAACGTCTAGAATTAGCATGGACTCATAATCCTTTAACAGCATTAAAACTCGTTTCCCACTTACGTGGCGTTAGAGGTACTGGTAAGTCAGATAAACAAGGGTTTTATGCAGCTGCATTGTGGTTACATGAACACCACCCTAAGACACTAGCTCTTAATGTTAGATGGTTTGCGGAATTCGGGTATTTGAAAGATTTGCTTGAGATTTTGTATAGGATACTTGAAGGGTTAGATGTTCGAAAGGTGGCGAAAGAGGAGAGGAAAGATCGTGTGGTGTATTGGAAGAGAGGGAAAAGGATTGAGAGAACAGAGGAAGTGACTATTTGGAAGAAAGGTGAAAGAGTTAAGGTGAATAAGAAAATTTGTAAGAATACAAGTTTGAGTGGTACTGTAAAGAAAGGTTCAGAATCATTGTTGAAAGATTGGGTTAATGAGAATATGAAGAATCTTACTATTGAAGAGAAGAAGCAGAAAGATGATAAGGATCGGGAGAAGTTGACTCCGAAAGTGCTTAGAAAGAAAAAGACTACTGCTATGGCGGAAAAAGCTCTTGCAAGGTATACTAATGATCCCAATTATCAGTTCTTGCATGATCAGATTTCTGCTCTGTTTGCTGAGTTGTTGAGTTCGGATATTAAGTGTTTGAAATCTGAAAAGTATGGTAAGGTTAGTTTGGCTGCGAAATGGTGTCCGTCTCTTGATTCTTCCTATGATCGGTCGACTCTTATATGTGAGAGCATTGCGAAAAAAGTTTTTCCAAGAGACTCTGATCCAGAGTATGAAAGGATTGTAGAAAGTCACTATGCTTTTAAAGTCCGTAATCGTCTGAGAAAACAAGTTCTCGTCCCTCTTCGTCAAGCTCTAGAACTTCCTGAGATTTACATGGCTGCAAACAAGTGGAACTCTCTTCCTTACAAAAGGGTGGCCTCTGTTGCTATGAAAATTTACAAGGGACTCTTCATGGAACACGACGAATCGCGATTCACTGAGTACCTTGAAGATGTGAAGAAGGGAAACGCGAAAATTGCTGCTGGTGCATTGCTTCCACACGAGATTTTGGGCAAAGTGGTCCATACATATGGTGAAGAAGAAGAAGAAGACGAAAAACTTGACGAGGTTGCTGAGCTACAATGGAAGAGAATGGTTGAAGATCTTTCCCTTAAGGGCAAATTCAAAAATTGTCTTGCTGTCTGCGATGTGTCTGGTAGCATGAACGGGACACCAATGGATGTGTGTATTGCCCTTGGGATTTTGCTTTCAGAACTGAGCGAACACCCATGGAAAGGGAAGTTAATCACATTCAGCGAAAACCCCACTCTTCAAACAATTAAAGGAGAAACACTTGAAGAAAAGAAGGGATTTGTCCGGGATATGGATTGGGGGGCGAACACAGACTTCCAAAAAGCCTTCGATTTAATCCTTGAAGTTGCTGTAAAAGGAAAGTTGAACGCATCCAAGATGGTTAAAAAGGTGTTTGTATTTAGTGATATGGAATTCGATGTGGCTTCTGCCAACACCTGGGAAACTGATTATGAAGCCATCATAAGGAAATTCAGTGAGCAGGGGTATGGTTCAGTTGTACCAGAAATTGTGTTCTGGAATCTCAGAGATTCAAGATCCACACCAGTAGCAGCAACACAAAAAGGAGTTGCACTTGTTAGTGGATATTCGAAAAACTTGTTAACGTTGTTCCTGGGGGATGATGGCCAATTGAATCCAGAGGTTATAATGGAATCGGCCATCTCTGGAGAGGAATATAAGAAGTTAGCTGTGTTCGATTGATTCAAAGATCAAAGTAATGTTTCTTCTTATGTTTCTCCTTTTTCGTTTTTTGGCTTTTTATAGCTCTTTTTATTTGAATTGTCAAATAGTTTTGTTCTTAGATGCTTGATGGACTAACAATGTGCATGAACGGGCGCAGCAGGGTTTGTTCAAACACAATATAGTATATAACAAGAACCTGACTTTATGATTATTAATGCAGATCAAAGATATTATTGCTATACATCACTTTTCCATTATTATCTTGTATAATAATTCTAATAACGCTAGTACTTTACTTTTATGAGTTGCATATACCTTTTGAACTTGGCAAGGAAACTAGCGCCCCCCCTCGATTTTTTTTCAAAATTATCTCAGAAATATTTTCAGAAAGATTGAATGTGAGGAACTGTTGACATTTATTTCTAATGATCCATAGTAGTGATGGTGTGGCACTTGGATACAGTGAAAGTAGTAGAACGCTGCTGCTGGTATTGCCAGGAATCACGGGTACTAGTTTTGTAGCAATGTTAAGGCATTATATGTTTTCTGCTGGTTGTTACTCAGGATGCATTGAAATCAAGGCATTGCTTTGATAGGGTTCTCTAGATCCATACTAAGGAGAGATCTCTGATCTCCACATCCAAGGATTGAGTAAGTTCTTTATAAAGGATGCAGGCAATATTGAACTGCTACTTGTGATGGATGATCTCCACTCATGTGTTTGCGATTTTTTTAGGGGGGGTGAGTGCAGAATGCAGGGGACCCAAAGGAACCAGGACATTTTGATTTGTGGGTTGCAACAGAACAAATTGCTGGCCTCAGTCTCTCGGAATTTATACAGCTAACTCTTCTTTGAACATGACCATTCTATTGGATTATACATTGCAAAGATAAGGAAAGGCGGAAATTGCGAAGTTATCTTGAAAAGTGAAAAAAAATCTGGAATTATGGCGGTGTGAAGTTGTGTATTTGCATAATGGTTTCAAAGAATTTGTTGGGCTTGTTTATGAACTGGGAAGGGATTAGGAACCCTGAGGCTATGATGAAGGTGGCAATCTCTGGTGAAAACACCCAGAAACGAACTCGTTGTATATGATTGAGCCAAAACTGTAATTTCTGATTTGCAAGAATATAGAGCTTTGCTGGATCATAATTGTTGCTGGCTTAAAATGTTTCTTAGGATGCTTGAAAATCTAATGGGTACATACAGATGCAGTGATGCACCTTTTAAACACAGTACCATACAAAGATCTGTTTTAAGGCCAACTGCAAGACAGCAAGAGTATACTGCAATTAACTAAAGGGAAGATCAAGCTTATTAGATTTTCGAAGTAGTGTCAGGCAGGAGAGACATTGTATTGGTTAGAGAAAATGACTAAAAAATACATTGAACTTTGGTTTCAAAACAGACAACATATATATTTTTTTTAATTCAAATAAACATTGTACTTTCAAAAAAAAAATTCAATTTAGAAAAACCGTCCAATTAATTGGATGTCAAGCTTATGTGAACCATTAAAATCTTCGCCAAATCTAATTTGCCCATGTGGTAGCTCTCACAACCATGAGGTGGCATCCATCTAACATTTCGACACACCAACTCATGAAATGTTAACTGATATTAAGTATACAAAATTTCAACAACTGATATTGAAATTCCAACATCACGTGAGTTGTCTCCCCCATTCCCTTTTTCTTTCTTCCTCGTTCTCTTCTCCACCGTTAATAAACCACCCCCGATCTTCATATTCAAATCTCTGTCTTCAAAATCACCTCAAACAATTAAAATAAACAAATTAAAGTTTGGGTATATATCAAAAACTAAAATTGTACGTTGACTGCAGAGTTGATAAACTTTTGGTATATAGTCAAAAACTGAATAGTATTATGCAAGCCAACTTTGATGTCGTACTTGGTAATCATCAACAAAGAGGACGCTGGGAATAATTTCGGTACTGAAAATACACAACTCATATGTGAAAACAAGATGAGATTTCAGAGTTCTGACAACGAGTTCATAAATTCGAAACAGTGTGAAACTTAACAAGAAAAGATTTACACAACTCGTGAGTTCATATTCTCATCCCATTATGAGTGGAAAATCTATTTATGCCAAAAAGACTAATCAGATTACGATGCTTAGAAAACCTTGGCCTAAACTTCTATATTTTGGTTGAGAACATCACCACTCTCGCCACTTCTTCCTCACTTGATCGATAAGTTGTTTGTTTATCTTCTTCTCCAATGATTGATGGGGGTATTTCGAGTATCTAAATTTCAGCCGGAAGCTAGTTTTAGGCTTTCAACTTAGATTTTGGGATTTTGAAAATAAATTAGAATTTGGATATTTTGAAATTTCGGTCCCAGTCCACCTCACTGTTGTGGGAGCTGCCACATAGGCAAATTAGAGTTGGGGAAAATTTTAATAGTCCACCTAAGTTGGACATCTAATTAATTGGACGGTTTATTTGAATAAAAAAAAAAATACATTGTCTATTTTGAAACCAAGTGCAAAGTTCAATGTATTTTTTGGTTATTTTCCCTATTGGTTACTGCGGGAGAGGGAATTAGGAAAGACCAGAGTAAATTGGGACACTGCAGGTTTTGTTGTTACATAAAGAGATAAACTGCACCTTGCGTCGTCCAACTTGGTATTTAGTTTAATCAATCCACAACACGACCCATTGTCGGAGCGGTATTTAGTAATCGTTATTTTAATTTTAGCAACAATTTCTCGGTCTCAATATATCTTTACTCCATTGGTGAGTATGGAATAGGAAAGTGAACATGCACTTTGATAAGTTTCGATCATCATATAACCCCGCACATTACACATTCTAATGGTGTATTCTGGTTAGTTAGGGATACCCCATTATCAGTTGCAATTACCACCTCCCCTCCCCTTTCAAAAATATTAGGAATACCTCTCCATTTGTAAGATCCAACGGTAACGCTTCTTTACGGAAAAAAAATTCATCTAGTAACTGTTGGATCTTGCAACTAGAAGATATCACTAATATTTTTGAAAATGGAAAAGAGGAAACTAACTCTTAATAATCCTCTGAATATGTTGGGCGTATGCAACCCTATTACCCAAGAAACATTAATTCTATCCAGGAACGAAAAGTATTTCAAGAATCGCTACATCCCCGATTTAGTAAATTTTGGGTTTGATCCCTTGTCTCAAAAATATAAAGTACTTGTTTGGGTTAGGTGCCCACTTTGTCTTCATACTTTGGGATCAAGTTCATGGAGGCTACTAACGAGGACAAGCATATTGGCCGACTTTCTGTTTGCATTAAAGGAGGGGTTAATTACCAACCCGGGAATCCCTTGACTTTGAGTCATCACACCAGGTTAAATAAGACACGTGTCACGATCTCCGACGAAAATATCAACAGGCAGAATTGATCCAAAGAAAAAGACACCCACTACCCCTTTAATTACTCATTTGCCACCGTACTATTTACCATGGTTTGAACTGTAAAACATGTGTCGCCATCTTGTGAAAGTAATCCAACGGTCATGATAAGTTAATAAAGAAATTACTTTTCAGTCATAATAGATAGACACGTGGAGTCATCCAGTGCATTCTATCCAACAGATCGAAGCTAAAGTAAAACTAGCCATTGAAGGTCTAAGAATACAGAATACTATAAAAAAACAAACTTCATCTTCTCCCTAAACCCATCAAATTGAAGATGGGTGGCGGTCACGAGTCAAACTCCAACTGCATTCTGATTTACAAGGTACTTACTATTGTCTTACTGTTGTTTTCGAAAGGTAAGACATTAGACCTTTTTGGTTTATCGTGAATTTGAACTTTGGGGGGCTATTACTAATTAATGTTATAACAGTGGGGTGGTATGTCTAAAATATGTTTATAATATTTCAGGATTGTTCATGCTTATTGTGTGGCCAAAAGACACATAAAACAGCTCAATGCCCTTGGATGCACGTAATTTGTAAGAATTGCAACAACGAATGCGACTTGCTTGAAGACAATATCAAAAAAAGGTTTATCAAATGTCAGAAATGTGAATTGGTGCAATGGCTAGATGATTTAATGGGAAATTCAAGTGACAACCCCAACGATCTATTGGAGTTATCCCTCACATGAGGAGAAACTGAAGTTCAGTCTGCGTGAAGAAGGCTGAGCGCGCTCAGTTTGTTCTTGCTCAAAGCGCGACCCACACTCTTGCCTTGATGAAACTCCAAGCGATTGAGCGCGCCATGCGCTCGACTTGGCCTTGCCCAAGGCGCGCCCCGCACCCATGCCTTGGTCGATCTCCAGTTCCTTAAGGGTGCCACGCGCTCGACTTGGCCTTGCCCAAGGCGCGCCCCGCACCCATACCTATTTTCGGCAACATTCTATTTTTTGTGAACCACGAGTTTGCAATAAAGGTTGGGGTTTTTGGCAAAACCTAACACTCAGAAGAGACACGAAAATACACAAGAACAAAGAGAGAAACCCAATCTTGAAAGCAATCAAGATTGAGAGATAACCTTTACAGAGAAACAACCCTGTAAAGAGAGAGGATCGGAGTGATCTCGTAAGGTGAGAGACTGAAAGGAGTGATTGTAATCTTCCTTCCCACTTTATAAAAAGACTGGCTCTTGTGGAAGTAGGCACCATTGGCCGAACTACGGTATATCTTTGTGTTGTGGTTTGCTTTTACTGCTTTACATTATTATCTGTTGTTAATAGTTGTTCAGCGAGTTGGGCATGTTAGTTTGGTTGTAGGGAATATTTAGATTGTTGTCTGGAGTTGCTATTGTTTAAATACAAGTTATTTGTGTAGTGGGGAATCAATTGGTATTGGTATAAACCCCAACAAGTGGTATCGGAGCCAGGTTAGATTAGCCTAGGGTGTTATCCAAATTTTGGTTGAAAGGTGTTTAACAAAACTTCTGAGAGAAGATTTGAGTTTAAATAACTTGTAAAGATGGACAATTCTGTGAACACTCGCATGACGAGTCTGAATAGGACGAACTACACCATTTGGAAAACCAATATGGAAGACTTGCTTTATTGCAAGGACTTGGCACAACCCATTGAGAATGGAGGAGAAAGACTGGAAATGGTTGCTGCGGCTGAGTGGAGCAAGCTTGACAGAAAAGCAATTGGGTACATTCGACAGTGGATTGACAACAGTGTCTTTCACCATGTATCCCAAGAGACTATATCTTTTGGCATGTGGAAGAGACTCGAAGACCTCTATGAGAGGAAGTCGGGTGGGAACAAAGTGTTGGTCGTTAAGAAATTTGCCAACACGAAGTACCAAGAAGGTTCTTCAATGTCTGAGCATCTTAACGAAGTACAGAATACCATCAATCAGATGCATTTGATAAAGATTAATTAATTTGGGAGACGAAGTTGAGGCTTTATTTCTATTAGGCTCTCTACTCGAAAGTTGGGAGACGTTAGCAGTCTCTCTACACGGAGTAGCCAAGGATGGAATCGTTACCATGGAGATGGCTACCGCATCTTTGTTGAATGAGGAGACTAGAAAGAGTTCAAAAGGCAGCTCCTCTCACTCAGAGATCCTTGTCATAGAGAAACGGGGGAGAGGTAGAAACAGAAAACCATCTCGTTCTAAAGGTGATGACAGAAGTAAATCTAGGAGTAAAGCTAGAACTCCTAAGGCAGAGAGGCAATATTACTATTGTGCCACCAAGGGTCACTTCAGGTATGAGTGTAAAACACTGAAGAGGGATAAGAAGAATAACTGTGTACATGAAGACATGATGTAGAGGAATGGAAACACATGCAGAGATACTACCGCACTAGTCGACGATCTAGTGGAATTGTGTTAGATTGTGGTGTGTTATGTCTTAGTACCTCAGGCCAGGATACAGAGTGAGTGACAGATACAGGATCATCCTATCACATCACACCACACAGGGGATTCTTTACTACCTACAGCTATGGTGAATGTGGTGAATATGGTGAAGTGAAGATGGGTAACAGTGGAGTCTCGAAGATTATAGGCATTGGTGATGTTCATGTAGAAACCAATGTCGGCTGCACCTTGACACTCAAGGATGTAAGACATGTCCCTGACATTCAGTTAAGCCTAATTTCGGCTGGAAAATTAGATGACAATGGCTTTGTAAACTCGTTTTGTAACGGGGTATAGAAAATGAGCAGAGGTTCTATTGTAGCAGCCAGAGGGAAGAAAACTTGCTCTCTTTACAAAACATAGGCTAGTTTGTGTAAAACAGAAGTGAATGTGGCAGAAGAAGAAGCATCCTCCGAACTGTGGCACAAGAGACTGTGTCATATGGGCGTAAAAGGAATGGAAGTTCTTGCTAAGCAAAAGGCCTTGCCAGACATCAGAGGTACACATTTAAATACATGTACTCACTGTTTGGTAGGAAAGCAACACAGGGTGTCTTTCCAAAGATTCACGTCTCATAGAAAGGACAATGTCCTTGAACTAGTGCACATAGACTTATGTGGTTCTATAAAAGTGAAGTCCCACGAGGGAGCTTTATACTTCGTGACCTTCATTGATGATGCGTCAAGAAAGGTATGGGCATATAGTCTGAAGCCCAAGGATGAAGTACTTGGCGTGTTTGAGAAATTCCATAGCATGGTGGAAAGAGAGACAGGGAAGTTGTTGAAGTGTATTCGCTCAGATAATGGGGGTGAGTACATTGGGCCATTTGAAGAGTATTGCCAGAGTCATGAGATTCGTCATAAGCAGACCGTTCCCAAGACACCGCAACAGAATAGAATAGCAGAGAGAATGAACCGTACCATTGTAGAGAGGATGAGATGCATGCTGTCTCACTATAAGCTACCTAGAACCTACTGGGTAGAAACAAAGCATATAGCCGTACATGTGATCAACATATCACCGTCAAAGCCTCTAAATAGTGATTATCCAGAGAGAGTATGGTCAAACAGAGATGTTGATTATGGATACTTGAGGGTATTTGGGTGCAAGACATTTGTGCACATTCCGAAGGATGAGAGATCCAAGCTTGATGACAAAGCCAAGCAGTGCATTTTTCTGGGTTATGGAGATGAAAAGTTTGGTTACAAACTCTATGATCCGATTAATAAGAAGGTAATCCGAAGTCGAGATGTTGTGTTCTTGGAAGACCAAACTATAGCAGACTTTGAGGAGGGTGAGAAGCTATAGGCTTTCACCAATGATCTTGTTAATTCATAACCAGAAGTTCCTACCGTGGAACGTGCAGAAGGCATTTAGATAGTAGATAACCATGAGTTTGAAGCTCATGATGAGAATCCTATTGCTCATGATGGGATAGAACCTATTGGTATAGAAGATGCAGATGAATTGCATGAACTAACACCAGAGCAAACAGAAGTGCATCCTCCTAAGGCACCAACAGATGGGGCAAGGAGGTTAGACAGAGAGAGACTAGCTTCAACCAGGTATCCACCACATACGTATGTTTACTATATGATGGCGGAGAGCCTATGTACTATCAAGAGGCTCTTGAAGGTATAGACAAAGAGAAGTGGTTGAAAGTCATGCATGACGAGATGGATTCTTTGTATAAGAATCACACTTATGAGTTAGTTGAGAAACCGACAGGAAGAAAAGTTCTCAAGAATAAGTGGATTTACAAAGTCAAGCATGAGGAGAGAAATCCACACCTAAGGCACAAAGCTCGCCTTGTTGTGAAAGAATTCGGTAAAAAAAAAAAAAGGATTGACTTTGATGAGATTTTCTCTTCTGTAGTAAAGATGACTTCTATCCGGGTGGTATTTGTAGGAACTGTTATGGTTTCACCGAATGATTTACGAACAGCGAAAATCCATGCGCAGCGGAATAAAGGGTGTTCACGGTTTGGTTAGAAATCATACCTTTAGATCGGTTGTGATTTTTCTGAGAATCCAAAATCTACGAAATCAGCAACCTCTTGATCTTCTATTGTATTCCTATCCTTAGAATGGACGTTGTGTGGGCAACGATCTTCCAGCCTCTTCTTTCTTTGTTGGCCTCTCTCACTCACAAAGTTGGAACCAAATTTGGATCTCACTTTTCTTGAGCAAAACCTTGGTAAAAACGGCCAAAGAAAGAGGTTTCTATTTATAGGCTACAACATGGACCATGAGGAGAAATTAAGTGTTACGTTTTGGGCTCCATATTATATGTTTGTTGATCTCCCCATGTTTAAGATATCGAATGTCCATTGATTAAGTCAAGTTACTGACAACTACATTAATCAACTTTTTATGTCCTTGAGTAGTTGATAAGAGCCAAAAATTGCAGTTTTAACCCCTTAATAATAATACTTTTAGACCAATTATGTGAGTAATAAATAAGGGTTAATACTGATTACGTGTTTTTATGTATTTCAGGCTTTGGAGTCAATTATGTGTAGAAATGTGTCACTTTGGCGAGATAAAGGAGCAAGGGTTGGTTGCTAAGGAGTTCTATGATTAAAGGCCAAGATTTAAGGAGAAAAAAAGCCTTTAAAAAGCCCGGTCAAAGCTGAAAAGTCAAAGTCAACGCGGGCAGAAACAGCACACAAAAGTCAGTAGAACTTCCAAAGACTGTATCTTTGGGCTCAGACCTCGGAATTGGGCCTACCTTATGTCAAAACGACCGACTCGGAAAGAGCTTTCCAATGGTTCAAGTTTTGACCCAATCAGATGAGCAGAAGTGGACGAAAAGTCTGCTGAAGTCAAATCCAGCAGAAAAGGAGTCTGTGGACTGAAGAAATTGGGCTTTAGGCTCGATTTTCCGGCCCAAAACATGGCTCCTCAGCCCATGCACAAAAATGTGGATCTGGTCTCCTCCATTTGAATGGAGAAGACTTAACTCTTAATATATACTGAGGTTAGGAAAAAAAAAGTAGCCATTAGAGCATAATCTAAATCTAGTTTTCTTGTTTTTCCATTAATTAATTAGTTTTTATTATCTTATTTTAACTTAGTATTTGAATCAATTGTTATTTATTTATTAGATTAATAAAGTAGTATGTTCTACATAATATAATTTCATTTCATTAAATCTTTATAGTTCAATTCATAGATTTAGTTATTATCATTGTTAGTTTCAATTAAATCTAGCAAATTTAGATTTCCATTTGAGTTGAAATAAGCAAAGTTATAATCTTTACATCATGTCTTGTTTAATTTCATTGGGAAATGATAGCATAATGATTCTAGGCTAAACCTCCATTAGAGGGGGTTGAAGAAACCTTGATGAAGCTTGATTTGTGTTAGCGTAGAGTAGTCGTAATTTCCATTCCATTCTAGAAACGATTAGTTCACCATGAGAATGGGTTTGATTGTTTCACATGCTAGATGTTAGTTGGTAGAGATTACCATGAACAACTAGGGATTAGGAAGAACCAATTGTTATGCGAAAGCAGTTCAATTCGGATTACGACGATTCTTCGTTAGTAAATTAAGTCGAGTTAAGGTGGAATCAATCCCCCCTAATTCTTTATCTAGCATCAATTTAGAAATTCCGTAGTTTGAATTAGCGTATCTTGTTATTTGAATTCACATCGTAGTATAATTCCCTTCGTAAAACTCTCATTAAACTTTGGATAAACCGATAGTCGTAGAAAACATTGAATACTAACAAACTAGGAGTGGAACGAATCTTTTACTCCACTCTATTTCGATAGAATCGAGAGTAGAGAAATCTTTGATAAATTAGACACGAATTCAGTTTTAGTTTTACTTTCGTTGGAACTTTATCATTTTATTCGTGAGTAGAATTAGTATTTTTACGTTTATCAAATGGCGCCGCTACCATCTTAGTTCCCTTTAGTATTGTTTTCTCTAGAATTGTTAGTCTTCCAAAGTCCCATAACCCACCCACCCTTGTTTGATTCTAACTGTGGTTGTCCGGTTCAGCACTGAAAATTTCCTCTCAGAATTACACGGAGCACGACCCGCGCCCTAGGCAGGCTAAATTGGAGCGCCACCTGTGCCCAAACGCCTGGAACTCCAGTTTTTAGCGAAGCGACCGCGTTTTGCCAAGGCAAAACTTCGAAATTCACCCACGCCAAACCGGAACTTGAGTTTTTACCGAGCCCATCCACGCCATTCCAAGGCATAAACGAAGGCCCGCACGCCTAAATGCCTAGAACTCCAAATTTCTTGACTGAAGCAACCTCATGCCCTACCTAGGCCTATTCTGAGCGCGACCTGCACCCTCTACTGAAACTGCCCGATTTCCACAGATTTGTTTCAAACTTCCATTTCTTTAAGGTTTTCAGTGTTCTAACTTGTTGTATACACTGAGCACGCGTATACAAGACGCTATTCATAAGCGAAGCAATGAGGCATTCAGGTACTTCTTTCTTCTACACCTCACATCTCCTGTTAGAGGTTCATACTAGCATATCAGGATTGTTTGGAGTGTTGTCGTGTTTAGTTAAGATTGGTCTTAGCCTTGCATGAGATTAAGGTCAGACCGAAGAAAAACGCCTAACGTAATCAATCGACAACGTCAACAAACACGCCTTTCTAGTATACCACTCACTACACCTCTAGCTAGCATACCACACACCACACCTGAAACAATGGCTGAAGAAAGAGAGTCTTCTCTCTCTGACTTTTACAAAGCCTTGAACGATAGCCCAAAATCTTGCATCATTCTATCAGACCCAGTGGGGGATTTCCAAATCCCCCCAAATATATTTAATTTGTTACCCGTTTTTCATGGGTTAGACCATGAAAAACCTTATCAGCACATGCGTAGGATTGACCAAGTCCTTACTATATTCCACCATCCTACGGTTGGTGCTGAACAAATTAAACTGAGGGCATTTCCCTTCACTTTAGCCGATAAGGTGGCGTCTTGGTTAACTGCCCAAGTGCCTAATTCTGTGGACTCGTGGGCGAAACTTGTTCAATTATTTATGGAACATTTTTACCTACCACTGAAGACCGATGAAATGCTTTCCAAGATTCATTTCTTTCGACAGAATCCTCATGAATCATTTTCAGAGGCTTGGAATCGTTTAACCAATCTTCTTATAGAGTGTCCACACCATAACCTCGCGAAAGACACGTTAGTTCGTGCCTTTTTCAAAGGACTTTTACACCACCATAAAGAAGTCCTTGACATAATGAATGGGGGTAGTTTCCTAAGTAAGGGAGCCTTAAAGGCTTATAAATTTTTAGAAGATTAAACCTAAGCGTAATAATAACTAGGGGGGGGGGGGGGGTAGTGACGATATCTCCCGTTCCGCTAGTTCTTCTACAACAGTTAAGGCCGCCGGTATGTTCGAGATGAAACCCGACCCTGAACTTAAAAATCTAATCGAATCTCTCACTAAAAAGGTAGAGGCTATTTCTGTTCAACAAAAGCTTATTCCCGTCATGAATGTCAACACCAATCCATGTAATTTCTGTTTGAGTCCAGAGCATCCCGACTCTTATTGTCCTCTCGCTTACGAACAACAAACATTACAATAAGATAAAGTTTGCTCAATTAATAGTTATCCTATTCCTAACGCCCCTTGGAGACAACATCCCAACTTCAATTGGAGAAATAATCAACAAGTAACACTTCCAGGGTTTAATAATCAAAATGTTAGGCCAACAAACAATTATAACCAAGGCCTACCATGACAAGGTCAAGGACAAGGTCAGGGTAATTATAATTATAACAACCAAGCTCAAGGGTAATTATAATAATTATAACAATAATAATTATAATGCTAATAGAGGTATCGTTCCGGTAAATAATAACTATCAAAATCCACCAATTAATAATCAACGTGATATAGTTCCTGTCACACAACCTATAGCTAACACTCCTCCACAATCGAATCATTTCGATACATTTATGCAATCTCAACAACAGATTTTATAAGTCATCCAACTTTCTTTACAGCAGTTAGCTCAAGAGAAAGTACAACCCAAAGGTGTGTTTCCAGGTCAAGCAATAACTAATCCTAAAATAACAAACACAGCCTTTGAGGTGAACGGTAATACTAGTACAGAAAATGCAAACATAGGTGAGTTAAATGTTATCACCACTCTCCGTTCTGGGAGAGTGGTTGATAACTACGTAAATATGCCTATAGTTGCCCCACAAATAGTCCCTACATCGGAGATTGAACTAGATATCAAAATAGAAACTGAAAAACCTACCCCTCTAGAGGTACCAGTTAAACCACAACCTAAAAAACAGAAAGCAAAGGTTAGACATCCAATTGATCCATACGCTAAATATAGAAAGAAACCACTGTTTCCCCAGAAATTAGCTATGTTAAACAGGAATATAAACTTTGACGAGATTAGGGAAGTTTTTAAAAATCTAACGATAAACTTACCTTTTCTGGAAGCAATTTAAAAATTACCTCACCATGGTAAGTTTCTCAAAGAGTTGTGCACTAAAAGGCGTAAGACAAATATTCCTAAAGACGCCTTTTGAACTTAATAGTTTCCAACTTTAATGAAACACAATGGAATTGTTAAGTACAAGGACCCTGGTCGTCCTACTGTACAATACACCTTAGGAGATTCCCACACGACGACCGCTTTACTAGACTTGAGGGAGAGTGTTAACTTACTCCCGTATTATCCATACAAACAAATAGGTCTACTATAGATGCAACCTACTAAAATGACGTTGCAATTAGCGGATCGATCTATTAAGTACCCTAAGGGTGTGGTTGAAAGCATGCTTGTTAAGGTCTAAGATTTCTACTATCCTGCTGATTTTGTTATCCTCGATACAGAAGTCTCTAACGACTCTATTCCAATCATTTTAGGGCGTCCTTTCTTGACAATTACTAACGCGCTCATAAACTGCCGCGATGATTCGATGTCCTTGTCTTTTGGCCATCTTTATGTTGAGGTAAATGTTTTTAAAATGATGAAACAGTTACTAGATTCATCTGTAGATAGGGAGGTTATCATGATCGAGAGCTTAGCTCAAGATTATTTTAATAGCACGTTTCCAGAAAACCAGATGCATAAATTCCTGTCTTTTGGAAGTTCAGATTTCGCCAATGACTCCTACTTAGAGGAAGTCAACACCATCTTCGAGTCTACACCTATCGTAGACCATCTACTGAGTTTGAAGACCTGCTGCCTAAGCAAGTATTCATTACTCAAGATGAGGACCCTCCAGAAGCATTTATCGACATTTCTTCCACCCCGGTGCTTAAACCTCTTCCTCCTGAGTTAAAGTATATTCAACTTGATCCGGATGGTAGTCATCTGGTAATAATATATTTCCTGTTATCTAAGGAGGAAGAGACACGTTTGATCAGGGTGATTAGGGAACATCGCTCTGCGATTGGTTGGTCCCTAGCCGACATTAAGGGAATTGACCCTACTGTGTGCACTCATCGTATCCATTTAGAGGATAACGCAAAGACTTCTCGCAAACCTCAGCGTCGTTTGAACCCTACCATGAAAGAAGTGGTCAGGGAAGAAGTCTTACGGTTACTCGATGCGGGTATCATATACCCAATCTCTGATAGCGAATGGGTAAGTCCCATTCATGTTGTTCCGAAGAAATCAGGAATTACCATGGTACATAATGCCAAGGGTGAATATGTTGCCACACATGGTCCTATGAAATGGAGGATCTGTATTGATTACAGACGTTTAAATGCCATAACACGAAAGGATCATTTTCCTTTACCCTTTATAGATCAGATGCTTGAACGTCTAGCTAGTCATGCTTTTTATTGTTTTTTGGATGGCTACTTTGGCTATTTCCAAATTATTATTGATATTGATGACCAATAAAAGACTACCTTCACATGTTCTTTTGGAACATACACCTATAAACGAATGCCTTTTGGCCTTTGTAATGCTTCTGGTACCTTCCAGCGGTGTATGCTTTATATATTTAGTGACATGGTAGAGCGTTTCATGGAAGTATTCATGGATGATTTTTCTATCTATGGAGACTCTTTCACTAACTGCCTGCCTAACCTGTCTAAAGTTTTGACACGATGTGAAGAGAAGAGTCTGGTTTTAAATTGGGAAAAATGTCATTTCATGGTGAAAAAAAGCATAGTACTAGGTCACATTGTATCTAGTGATGGCATCGAAATAGATAAGGCCAAACTAGATAAGATAACGACTCTACCTATACCACGGACTATCCGTGATATTAGAGCCTTTCTAGGCCATGTAGGTTTTTATAGGCGCTTTATCAAAGATTTTTCAAAAATAGATAGGCCGTTAACTAATCTCCTTTTAAAGGATGCCATTTTTTATTTTAATTTTAACTGTAAATAGGCTTTTGAAACTTTAAAAGCCGCCTTAACTTCTGCACCCATTATACAGCCTCCCGATTGGTCTAAACCTTTCGAACTCATGTGTGATGCTAGTGATTATGCAGTTGGTGTTGTCTTGGGACAAAAACTAGATAATAAGTCCACTATTATTTATTATGCTAGTAAAACTCTAAACGATGCTCAAAAGAATTATATAACTACTAAAAAAGAATTCTTAGCTGTCGTTTATGCTTTAGATAAGTTTCGTCCTTATTTGGTTGGTTCTAAGACTCTAGTTTACACGGACCATGCAGCCCTTAGGTACCTTCTCGTAAAGAAGGATGCTAATCAGAGATTAATCCGATGGATTTTTCTCCTGCAAGAGTTCACATTAGAAATAAAGGACAAAAGAGGGGTCGAAAACATAGTTGCCGACCACTTATCTAGACTTACAAACGACGATGATAGTGATTCTGAGTCCATACCAGACTCTTTTCCTGATGAGCACCTGTATGCTATTTTTTCTGCACCATGGTATGCTGACATTGTGAATTATTTAGCGTCTGATGTTATTCCTTATGATTGGCCAAGAAATGAATGTAAGAAGTTCTTGGCCAGAGTTAAGCTATACTACTGGGATGAGCCCTACCTTTTCAAGTATTGTGCATATCAGATTATTCGTCGTTGTATTCCCTAATGGGAATATAACGAGGTTCTCTCATTCTGCCATGACAAAGAGTGTGGTGGCCATTTTAATGGTATGAAAATAGCTGCTAAAATTCTTCAATGTGGCTTTTATTGGCCTACTCTCTTTAAAGATGCCCAAGTGCATTGCAAGACGTGTGTTCGTTGCCAACAACTTGGGTGAATCACGAAACGTAATATGATGCCATTAAATCCAATCATAGTGGTAGAAATTTTTGACGTATGGGGTATTGATTTCAAGGGTCCCTTTCCAGTTTCCCACAGTTTCATTTATATTCTAGTTGTCGTGGACTACGTGTCTAAATTGATAGAGGTGGCTTACGGTAGTAATGACCATAAGACAGTTGTGTTTTTTGTTAAAAAATATATTTTCTGTCGATTTGGCATTCCCAAAGCCATCATTAGTGATGGTGGAACACATTTTTGCAACAGAGTTGTTGCATCTCTCGTGAAAAAGTATGGAGTTACACATAAGGTAGCAACTCCGTATCATCCACAAACTAGCAGACAAGTAGAAGTTTCTAATAGGGAAATCAAAAAGATCTTAGAAACAACTGTAAATCCTGATAGGAAAGACTGGTCAAAATATCTATTTGATGCCTTATGAGCATATAGGACTTCTTTCAAAACTCCTATAGGTATGTCTCTCTTTAGACTTGTATTTGGGAAATCTTGTCATTTGCCCGTTGAATTGGAGCACCGTGCTATGTGGGCTATAAAAAGCCTTAACTTCAATTTTGATGAGGCGGGCAAGCTGCAATTGAATGAGCTTGAAGAAATCCATAGCGATTCTTATGATCTCGTGAAGGATTATAAAGCTAACATGAAACGTGTTCATGATAAGCAAATCTTGTGCAAAGAGTTTGTGGTAGGTCAAAAGGTCTTGCTTTACAAGTCCCGTCTACATATTTTTCTAGGGAAATTAAAAACCCGTTGGTCTGGTCTTTTTCTGGTTACTGAAGTCACCCCTCACGGGGCAATCACCATAGTAAATCCCAAGGACAACAGTACATTTCAAGTCAATGGCCAACGGTTGAAACATTTTCACGAGCTATTGTCCCCTGATGTAGAGAAAGTCCTTTTACAGGACCCTGTCTATGAGAACTGACCTTTGTTGGTTGGTGTACTTCCTTTCATTTCCATATATTGGTAAGTGCACCATTCAGATAACCAGGCCCTCCCTAAGGAGTGTGTGGCTGTAAGTATCGGATCCTAAATCCACATCGAACATAATTCACGTTTTCCACTCCTGCATGTTTTCTGGATTTTTTAGTCATGTTCCTCTATGGTGTGATTTATGCATTTATTGCTTTATTGTTTTTCTTATATTAAACGTCATGCATAAAAATTTAAAATAAAAAAAAAATCATAAAAATAGTAATTTAGGAAGTCTCGGGAATCTGACTTTAAAATACTCACTTTTAAAACAAATTTTTTAAACTTTGTTGTCTAAAATTTGTTTGAGGGTGGGGTATTTGTTTTTCCGTACTAGATTGTTCAACTTTCCATTTGTGGTTCTTAGGCCGTTTAATCGTATTTCGATTCGGGTTGACATTATCTATGAATTTAGATTTCATTCGTTCGCATAACTTACGTCATGCACGCACTTTGAGGCATTTTCCATCTTCTCATATGTCACCCATGGTCGGAATAGAGTGTTTTATAGATCATTGGATTTGAAATTCTCTCCTGATCATTTTCATAGCTTATTTGTAAAAATCGGACCGGTAAGGAAACGGCAATTTTAGTTTGAAGTTGCGCGACAAATCGAAAAAAATTTGAAAAATCAAATTGGGATTGGGCCCAAACTCGGGCGCACGTGCGTCTCCATCTTCAAACCAACAGTCGCGAGTTTGTTTTCACCACCGCCATTAACAAGCTTTAAACCCTAGAACCAAAATAAAATAAATAAAAAAAAAAAAAAAAAAAAAAAAGAAAACCTAACTACACCCACGCCCACAATACAATCCCAACTTCAAATCTTCTCCAAACCTCTCCCACACCAATTTTAACTACCGAAAACATTAAAAAATCAAAAAAAAAATGGAACTGCCGCGCCACCACCATCATTTTTCTAGTGAGGTTGTTTCACCTTGTTTCCTACACCATATACAAACCCTCAAATCAGTTCAAAACTTCCAATAGCGCAAAGACGGAGGATTTTGCCGGAGCAAGCGTTTACGGCCGACCACTTCGCGCCGTTTTACGGTGACGAGATGGTTAGGAGAGATTGGAGTAGGTTGTGGTACTCGACAGACGATTTTTACCACAAAGATTTGGTCCGACAATTTTATAGGACGAGGGAGTTGGATGGGAATAGAATTTTTGTTAAGGTGGTCGGGAGGAGGAGAGAGGTATCTACTGGATTGTTGACTGAGATTTTAAGCATTCTGCCTAGACGCCATCTCGATGCCACATTACAGGAATCCCAATTTACTACGATCGAGCCTTTGATGAACGCGACTATTTTGGAAGGGAACTACAATGTGAGCTCGCATTGTGTTCGCCAGTTGTCTCTGCGAACCAACTAGCTGGTTGTAGCTTAGTGGATTGGTAGGAATGTCATCAGGAAGGAGAAGGTCAATGACATCAGTCTGAATTGCCTTCACGTTCTATGGATACTCCAGGAGCAGAAGTATGAATTCTGTATTCTAGAGTTTTTGAGTAATATGATTAGGGGAGTTGGGAAGAGTATTGCACCTCTCCCTATTTTGATAATGAAGATCATGATGACCTTGAGAGCGACTCCGACGTCTGATAGGATTTGGCTGAAAGAGCACAGAAATCCTATTATTTATACGGAGTGTATCCAAAAGGTTTGGAGGTTGCATGAAGAAAGGGTAGTTGAAGAGGATGAGGAGGACACGGCATGTCATGATGCCGATGCCTTGGAGAGGTGTAGGTCGGATGCAGAACGCATGTCAGTGCTTCATCGTGGCATATGTTCCCTCAATACTATTTGCAAAGATCTCTGGACTCGGTAGACTACCATGCATCATAACTTCGAGACTCGTGCCCAGCGCGAGGATGAGCGTTGGGAACAGATGAGGACAGAGATGGATGCACAGCGCAAGTTCTGAGAAGATATGCTTGCACGCTTCCCACCCCATGGGGGTTCTTCTTCTGAGGAGGCGTCTGTGAGGCACGAGCATCGTCGCCGGGCGACGACAGATGGCTCGCCCATCGAGCTCGAGTCATCTCCTTCCCATGTGTCATCCACTACCAGCAGCGCGTTCTTTAGGGATATTATGCGTTGATGTTGTTTTTGTATTTGTTTTATTTAGATCGGATGTTAATTTTGAATCCCGTAGTTAAATTTGAATTTGGTAGTTAAATGTTGTTTGAATTTCAATTTTAATATAATGTGGTTCTTTTCAAATTGTGCGTTGTTTTTATTGTTAATCCCACCTTCCCAAATTGTTTGGGGGTGGTATTATTTACTATAGCATGATTTGTTATATGACCCTCCATTTTAGAAATTGTTTTGGAGGGATGGTTGAGAATATTGTCGATATTGGCCTGCTTAGGATTAGATGTGGTGGTAGGATAAAATCTCAATGAATTAGGCAGCTACTATCCTAAATTCAACCTAAAAGATATTGGGTTTGTTTTGAAATAGAGTATATGGGTTGTTTCCGTTTTCGGTTTCAGAAATATTTTGTTTCCGACAATTGCCTTAAAACTTTTTGGCAACTTCCCGATTTGTTTTGGAAACTTAAAACCTATATAAACTTCCTTCATTCTACACTCACAACCCACACTACATCTCACTTTCATCTCTCACCTTTCACTCCCACATTTCCCCTTTTTCTTTTTCATTTTAGCAACTCAGCAGCTCGGAGCGCGCCTGCGCCCCAGTGGAGCGTGATAAGCACCCAAAAGTGTATTATGAAACCCCGTTGAGACATATAAATTTGGTTAACTATGTGTTTAATAATCATGAAATAAATATATTTTCATACTTTTGCAGGTATTCGCAGTAAACATGGAAATATGGTTTAAACCTGCAATAAAAACACGATGAATCGACATATATATGAATTCTTCTAAATCCGCATTGTAAGCATCAAACTTCCGGCTCCTACCTCTTGAACCAGGACTCGATCGACAAGTGAGCTGCTCGCATAATCGGGCGATGAACTCTACGCATAAGCGGGAAGTTGTAAAATTGCCCAAAGACCGGACCGCCACTGGACTACACATAGGACCCACTATGCGGGCTCACAAGATTGGATGAGTCATCAATCATGGAGCATGTCAAGACAAAAATGACAAATTATTGGTGCAAAGTTGACACCTTGCATGTAATTAATTAGATTAGGTGTTAATAGTGAAAAAAAAGCAAGGTGTCACTTTGTTTTAATGTGGTGGATAAAAATGAAGTAAATGTGGTTTTATGTTTCACATGGGAGGAAATGAGATGTCTCTCAAATGGAGAAGAAAACAAAACAAGGGGGGAACACTCCATTTACTCCCACTTATTTTCCTTACCTTGTATTATTTTAGTTCCTTAGCAATTTTTTAGTTTTTAGTTTTTGTTTTTGTAAGAAAGCTTGTAATAGTTTTTAATGGAGGAAACCTTAGTTTTCTCCTAGAAAATAAAAAGCAAGTGAGTTTAATTGGTTTTTCTTCTTCTTATTTCTCTCTCTTTTGTTCTTCTAGCTTGTAATTCATCATCCCAAGGATCATGAGCTAACTTCTCTTTTGGGGAGTTAATCCATCTCATGTGAGGCAGAATATTTGTGGTTGGCTTGACAGGTTGTTAGGAAGAACAACTAGACCTGCATCCTATCCCAAAATGATAGTTGGTGTAGTATCTAGTTAGGAATCAAAGTAATGAGCTTAGAGATAAGTCATTGCTTGGTTCCACTTGCTAGCATGTATGAACTCTTTAATGAGTCATACATGCTAGGGATCAAGTTTTCTTCCATTAGGGCTTGTCTATGAGTCTAGGAAGAATCAAATGAACCTGTTCAAATCAACAACTAAATGTTATTTTCACATGAGGAGGATTAGCTCTCCACCTTTTCTTTAGTAAATTGAATTTTGTATTAATTGCATGATTTCAAATCTTAATGTTTTTTCTTTAATGTTTGTATAGGAAAGAAACCTAGCAGTAGTAGTAAACTTACTCACTAGTCCCCTAAGAGTAACAACCAATTTGTAGTTGTCCTAGACTTTAGGTTGGTTCGATCCTTACTTCCACTTTACGACACGAAAATCGTGAGTAAGGAACTTTGAGTTCGCTTTTGCATCAAATTAGAGAATCAAATCTCTAACGTGAAAAGCTAATATCGTGAGCCACACCGCACCCTAGGCAATCGCCGGTTAGAATTTCATCGAGGCCGAATTCGCGTGCCTACCAAGCCCAAACCTGAGCGTGACCCGTGCCCAAAACACTAGAATTCCAGTTGTCATCCTGAGCGCAACCCGCGCCCTACCCAGGCATAGGTTGAGCGTACCCCGTGAGCTGACCTCCGTAGACACGAAAAATTCCAATTTTTTGTGGGTTGTTCCAGGATCGTTCCAGCTATTCTAGAGAGTAGTTTTGTGATGACATCACCTATAGTCATACCAGAGCAGTCTTTCAAACACTTGTTGGGAAGCGAGACTTATGGACATTGGTTCCGCGAAAGGATCTTGCAGTTAGGATAGAGGCATCTACTGGTAACTGAAGACGACTCGTATTCACCTAAGCTTACTGAATATTTTTACAATAATGTTAAGTTCTATTGTAACCAGGATGGAGAACAAGAATTCTTCGTTACGGTTGATGACACGCCACTAGAATTCAATAAGTATATGGTAGCGTTAGTTTCGGAAATACCAATACCTGATCCTATTCACATGTGGGGATATATGACCGATAATGCATACCTCTATGACTATACATATTTCCATGCGTATTATGGGGGAGAGGTGTTTCGCATAATGGACCAAGGGCGTTATAACATAGCCCTTGGTAGCCTGTCCTTCAATGTAGGCCCCACCATGTTATTCATCTTGATGAATATCCTAGGGGATTGGCAGTTTACCTCTGCAAATAGTACCGCTGGTGACATTTTCCTTGCTTTAGCTGAGGGACGTCACCGATATGACATTCCCCGAGTATTAGTGGCTAGTCTTAAGAGAGCCCAAAGCATGAGGCATAAGTATCTTCTTATGCCTATTTTGGTTTGCTGCATCTTGCTCAGTTGTCTACCTGAATTTTGTACCCAGTTCACGGATTGAAAAAGGGTTGAAGTCATGAGACCCACCAATTGGGTGGTTCGCTCATTTAGAGTAATTACTTGGCCGGGATGGCAGGTGCAACCTCATTTGGTTGCTCCTTACACCCCATCAAACATAGTAACACTCGACAGGTTAGCACAAGTTGATGACACACGGCGACTGGCTTAGCAAGTTATCATGACATGGCAGGATGCGAAGGAACCTCATCTTTTTGGAGAGGAAAATGAGGAGGACGACGCTTAAACGGGAGTTAAGGTTAGTTTTTATTTCAGTTAGTATCTGCTTATGTCCCAAGCAATTTGATTCTTATTAACCCCATAACGGGTGGAACTCCTATAGAGTTGCGTCAGTTTTCTTTTTCTATATTAGTATGTTTTAACCTTGTTTTGCAGATACTCCAGAATTTCACGCGTTTCAATGGTATTTCTCTACCCTTTTTATTTAAATACTCTGAGGACAAAGCATGCTTCTTGTTTGGGGGCATAGAAACACGTGTAATTAAGACATCTATTAGGATATAGATATGTATAATATGCAGTTGTTTTCTAGTAAAAATTCAAAATTTTTAAAAAAATATATAAATTAAAAGTTTATGCTATACACTTAGGAATATTGGTATTGTTTTCTTTCTCTATGCTCTGAATAATCTCGAAGTCTCACGTAGCTTTTGCATTAGAATAATTTTTAGAAACTTAGGTTAATATGTAGGTAATAATCTTGCATCTATCTATAAGTATATTACATGAGTATCTATGATTGTTTGGCAATAAGTTTCTGAAATCTAGACTAGAGTACTTATTCTACAAATCCTGTGAGAATATAGCCTAAAGCCTTATATGAGTGAAACGTTAGAAAAATGACACAAGAGAGAAGTAAAATCCGGATAGAGAAATCACACGTCCACTTGCTTGATCAGTATACCATATCCTAAGCGAGAATTTAGGCCCTCTTTGGATCAATATAGCCAGAAATTCAAACCTATGAATTATTTTCCACTAGTCGCCCCTCTGAGCCTTTCTTTAGCCTTTCATAAACCGCAAATCTTTTACCCTGTTATATATATATATATATCAGCCTACACATTCTTTGAATGAGTTTGAGAATAGAGATGAAGAATAGAAAAGAGAAAGACCTTTGAAATCAAGAATTTGTTAGTTGCTTCAGATAAGAAAAGAAAGTTTCCATCCAAATATATATATATATATAAAATAAAATAAAAAGTTAGAACTCCAAAAATAGAATTAAATAAGTCAAAGCCAAAGAAAAAGAAAAAGAAAAAGAAAAATATGGCTAAGGATGGGAACAAAGTGTAGAAGCAAAAGTAAAAATCAAGGTTTTCTCTAGTTACATAATATGAAGACTCTATTATCTCAGACTTGTTCGTTTTTTAATATCCATTTCCTTCCTTCTTAAACCATCTCCTAATCTCCGCAACACCTAATAAAGACTTCTAGCTCAATTAGGAATAGGTTAGTGTGATAGTAAATGGCAGATGTATTTGATCGACTCCGGCTTTCTTGTGTGTCATTGAGGTTGTAAGGTAAAGTGTGCCCACTGCACACTGGAGTAGCGAAACTTAAGCGGAAAAATCAAAGTGGTTTTTGTCTTGACATTTATGTGAGGACCTACTTAAGGACGCTATTCCGAATTTTTAGAAACGGACCTGCTAGTGTATTTCATAGTATTACTCATTATATATATATATATATATATATATATATATATATATATATATATATATATATATATATATATATATATATGTTTATTTCAAGAGATGATTGATTATTATGCATATATTAGCTTAAAGTTCGACTTGATTATTCTGTATTCATTGCTAGTGAGATGTATAAATAATTGAGGCATAAATAAGGAAACAATAGTTTTATTTCTTAGTCGTTATAGTATAGATGAAGTTTGTGAGTACCTTCACTGGAAAACTCTCACAAGGATATAACTCGTCCACTAGGGAATTCCTAGTGGTTTAAGGCCTTGTTGCATATGGTCAATGCAATCGCACTCGGCAAAACGAGATTAGTTAGAACTCCATTTTTGGTCACTTATGCTAATTTCTCATATTTGCTTGAGGACAAGCAAAATGCTGTTTGGGAGTGGTTTGATAAGAGCCCAAAACTATAGTTTTAACCCCTTAACAATAATATTTTTAGACCAATTATGCGAGTAATAAATAAAAGTTAATGCTGATTATGTGTTTTTATGTATTTCAGGCTTTGAAGTCAATTATGTGCAGAAATGTGCCACTTTGGCAAGATAAAGGAGCAAGGGTTGGTTGCTAAGGAGTTCTGTGATTAAAGGCCAAGATTTAAGGAGAAAAAAACCTTTAAAAATCCCGGTCAAAGCTAAAAAGTCAAAGTCAACGCGGGCAGAAACAGCACACAAAAGTCAGCAGAACTTCCGAAGACCGTATCTTTGGGCTTAGACCTCAAAATTGGGCCTACCTTATGTCAAAACGACCGGCTCGGAAAGAGATTTCCAATGGTATAAGTTTTGACCCAATCACAGGAGCAAAAGTGGATGAAAAGTCTACTAAAGTCAAATCCGGCTGGAAAGGAGTTAGTGGACTAAAGAAATTGGGCTTTGGGCTCGATTTTCCGGCCCAAAACATGGCTCTTCAACCCATGCACGAAAATGTGGATCTAGTCTCCTCCATTTGAATAGAGAAGACTTAACTCTTAAGATATACTGAGGTTAGGAAAAAAAAAGTAGCCATTAAAGCATAGTTCTAGATCTAGTTTTCTTGTTTTTCCATTAATTAATTAGTTTTTATTAACTTGTTTTAACTTAGTATTTGAATCAATGTTTATTTATTTATTAGATTAATAAAGTAGTTTGTTCTACATAATATATTTTCATTTCATTAAATCTTTATAGTTCAATTCATAGATTTAGTTATTATCATTGTTAGTTTCAATTAAATCTAGCAAATTTAGATTTCCATTTGAGTTGAAATAAGCAAAGTTATAATCTTTACATCATGTCTTGTTTAATTTCATTGGGAAATGATAGCATAATGATTCTAGGCTAAACCTCCATTAGAGGGGGTTGAAGAAACCTTGATGAAGCTTGATTTGTGTTAGCGTAGAGTAGTCATAATTTCCATTCCATTCTAGAAATGATTAGTTCACTTTGAGAATGGGTTTGATTGTTTCACATGCTAGATGTTAGTTGGTAGAGATTACCATAAACAACTAGGGATTAGGAAGAACCAATTGTTATGCGAAAGCAGTTCAATTCGGATTATGTCACACCCCGAATTTCGACAGAATTCGGAAAAAACATTATTTGTCCCCGACTCTTCGATTTCCGAGGTGTGACGCACTCTCCACTCCCAAAAACCCATAAACAGTTTTAAAATATGCGGATAATTAAAACCAATAAAAATTTTAACTTAAACAACAGTCATCTTCATTACCAAAAACAATTTACAAATGCAAATGCAAATAACCTTATCTCAACTGAAAATCTATATCACCTCAAGGGAAAACAAAACTTATCCTGAGATGCAATGCTAACGCAAACCACAAGCAGCAACCAATCTTCTTCATCACTAAACCTGTCAAGACTTATCAACTATGTTCATTTAATGAACACACCCGATAACCAAACATGCAATCGGTCACATTATAAACAATGCTTGTGTGAGTAGCCCTAAAATACAACATATAATATATATATATATATATATATATATATATATATATATATATATATATATATATATATATATATATATATATATATATGAAAAACTCCATAATGGCAGCTTAGTTCCTCCATCGAGGCTTTTTAACTTTCAACGACTAATATAACATCCTTAAGAATAATAATTAAGGCGGTGGTTCCTCCAATCGAGGCTTTTAACTTCCAACAACTAATACAACATACCATACATAATAAAAGGCATTTAGTTCCTCCACGAGGTTTTAGGTTCTAACTAAAATACTAACCAGCCAAATTATATACAATCATCTATCTAAAGATATATCATTTACCAACATATTACCATAATTATATTAATTTAAACTTTCTTTGTGTGTCCCTAAAATCACGTCGTATCTATGTCTTATCTAGTTTCCCTAGCTACCACAATCGCTACCCAACGCCGAACATGTACATCCACATGCCTCCCCTTACATAATGAACCAATCCGTGCGTAACCACCTCGAAATGGGATGCCAACACCGTAAAATCCTCCTCACATCAAGCAATTATGTAAGTAATCGCCACTATTCGCATAAAATATTATGCATCATCGTTCTATTTTGCGAACGGAATAATCAAGCCACTATTCGCTACGCTTCGCCAGAGGGCGCCCCGAGGCCATTCATTCAGATAATCAAACGCCGGAAGGGCCAATCACATGAGTTGTGGTAGTCGTTCTAGGATTTTCGTTATGTAATTTATTCAGGTGTCATAATGTTAATGACTCATAAACATTCCACTATATCAATGCAGGTCAATCAATTACCTTATTGCACTAAGCCATAATATTTAAAACATCTCAATTATATCTCATAACCAAATTTCATTCTTTCACGTGCCAATATATTATTGCACTACACCACACTCCGTGGGCAAATATTCACCAATACTATGCTACCTCATAGTAGCATCTCACATATATAATAATGGAGCGATATACATTTCTCAAAGATATTGCATTAATATAACTATCCCAAAGATATTATATCATGTCACAATGCTTCAACGTGTCGCATACATCTTTATTATAACGTTATTAGGAATATAATGTCTCCTAACATCTCAATATCGTCGCGTGTCAAAATACACAACATCAATGTCAAATCTTTCTTAGATAATGACAACCAAATATATACTAGCTTCCACAAAGATTTTATTACTATATGTGTTCATATAATATACAACATAAAACGTAGCACAATTAGGCGATCAAAAGTCCACAATCAAAGCCCAATATATATATGCTTTTACACACTACTCACGTCAAATCTAAATTAGATAATGACCAACCAAGTTATACAATATCGACAATATTTTATATAATCAAATATGTGAAAAACTGGAAAAGTCAACATTCCACAGTCAACGGTCAAAGTCAACAGTCAACAGTCAAAGTCAACGGTCAAAGGTCAACACATCATGGTCAAGGTCAAACTCAACATGTCATGGTCAAAGTCAAAGTCAACATGCCATGGTCAAAGGTCAAAGTCAACTATCAAAGTCAACGGTCAATGGTCAAAGGTCAAAGTCAACCGTCAATGGTCAAAGGTCAAAGTTAAACTGTCCTGGTCAAAGTCAAACTGTCGTTTCCGTGTTCGACAGGTCCAAGGTCATAGCCATGGTTCATGGCTAAGGTCAATGTGTATGGCTCATGGCTAAAGTAATGGTTCGGACCCAACTGGCCAAGCCCAAACCTTAGAACCCGAAAGTCTAAACGTTGAAAGACCCATTTAGATCTATTTTAAATCCTATGGACTGGCCCCGAACAATATTAAAAATGGGCCCAAAAACTCTAGACTGAACTGGCCCAAAACACAACTGAGTTCGGCTCGAAAACTAAACTTAATTAAACTGGTCCAAAGATAACTTAAAATCGGGCCCAACCAAATAAATAGAACCGGCCCACATAAAATTAAAACTGAAATTTCGGTCCAACCACCATTGAAATTTCGGCCCAAAGAACTACTCTAAACTGGTCCAAAACTTAGTGGAACTGGTCCGACCCAACAACTTAAAACAAATCAGGCCCAACCAAAACAAAACCCATTGGCTTTGGCCCAATCACAAGCCCAATCATCTAAACCGGCCCAAGCCCACACCAAATCATCATTCATCTTCTCCCTCCACCAACAGCCACCAAAAACCGACCACCACCATTCCAATCGACCACCCAAACAAACCAATCGGTTTTAACCCTTGCAAAAACCCCTATAACATTAACAAAAGCTAAAACCTCAAATCCTAAAATCCAAACTTCATCAAATCTAGATCTAAAAATCGTGACCGCCATTAATGGCTTCCCCCAAGCTTCCAACAGCCCCCATCAAACTCCCTACTACCCCCATACATCAAACCACCAACCCACAATACCAAAAAACACAGTTCAAACAACGAAAATCACAAATGAAAACCCAACCCCTCAGTATCCCAGTAATGGCGTTCGGCGCCATTAACGCCTCTTGTGAGCTTCCAACAGCTCTATGCTAACCACCAATCTTAATCACGGCTATAATGAAGTTCAACCCCCATCAATTCAAACCCAAAACCAACCCAAAAAAAATTTCAACCGGCCGGCATACCATTAGCTACTCTCAAGCTTCGATGACCCGACATCAACCAACGAAGTTCAAACAAATAAAAACATCATAGTTCAACCCACAAGAAATCAAAAGTATAAAACAGAGAAAACAAGGAAAATGACGATTTCTCTAATGGGGCTTTAATCGCCCTTAACGCCTATAAAGCTTGGATGGTTAAATCTCAAAATTTCGATTTCGAAGTTTTAACAACACGACGTAATCGAATAATGAACAGTAAAATTTTAGTGAAAATATAGGACAATAAAAAAGCGGTTTTTGTATTCCGTGAAATAGCAAAATAGCTACTCACCAGATGAACAAATCTACGAATTCCTCCTCCGAAGTCCGAAATTCGCCGCTCCACTCCCACAAACCAAAAAAACCTCTCTCCATTTCCATTTTCATTATTTTATTATTCTCACAACCCTATTTTCCAGAACAATGTGTTTATATACTTGGGTCCGAAACCCAAGCCCAACACAGACTCGGGCCCAAAACCAGGCCCACGTATCCCGAGTCCAATCCAACGAATTTTGAAAATAAATAATTAAATTAATTAATAAATAAATAGAAAAATACATATTTAAAAATACGGGCGTTACAGATTACGACGATTTTTCGTTAGTAAATTAAGTCGAGTTAAGGTGGAATCAATCCCCCCTAATTCTTTATCTAGCATCAATTTAGAAATTCCGTAGTTTGAATTAGCGTATCTTGTTATTTGAATTCACATCGTAGTATAATTCCCTTCGTAAAACTCTCATTAAACTTTGGATAAACCGATAGTCGTAGAAAACATTGAATACTAACGAACTAGGAGTGGAACGAATCTTTTACTCCACTCTATTTCGATAAAATCGAGAGTAAAGAAATCTTTGATAAATTAGACACGAATTCAGTTTTAGTTTTACTTGCGTTTGAGTTTCGTACTTATTCGTAGGTAAAACTATTCATTTTTACTCTATCAGTAGTACCACTCAACCTCATTGTCATGTCGGATTAAATCCACCTACATGGTTTACATGACAATCTTTATGAGCTCCTCAAGGGGACATCATCAACCCGACTTCCTGCGGGTCACGGATTCCTTTTATAATCAACAGTACACCTTACATACAATGTCATTACCCAATCCATCGAGTTTGTTGATTCACAAATGAAGCTCACTCATTAATGATTTAAAGCAATGTACAATGCATGTAAGTGCCCATTATTATATCCGGATTAAGAGGACAAGCATCCATAATAACAGAGGTGTTTTTTCTCTTATATAGTCAGTATAAAGAGAAACAACCTCACTTGGTCCTGTTCAATATACACAAAGTGTACTATGTAGGATCCGTTATGGTTTCATAGAATGATCTACGAACCGCGAAAACCCACGCACAACGGAATAAGGGGTTCTCACGGTTTGGTTTAGAAATCATACCTTTAGATCGGCTAAGATAAATCTGATAATACAAGATCTATGAATCAACAACCTCTTGATCTTCTGCTGTATTCCTATCCTTAGAAATGGACGTTGTGTGGATAACAATCTACCACCCTCTTCTTTCTCTCTTGGCCTCTCTCACTCTCAAAATTGGAACTGATTTTGGATCTCACTTTTCTTGAGCAAAACCTTGAGAAAAACGGCTAGAGAAAGAGGTTTCTATTTATAGACTACAACAGGGACCATGAGGAGAAATTAGGGTTGGGCCTCCTGATGTGCTTGGGCTTCCCATATTCGCCCAAAAGACACGGCCCAAGTCCGTCAACAAATAGCTTATTCCACTAAAGGCCATTGTTGCACTACCACCCTAATTCCAAATTACGTGTTACATTTATGGGCTCCATATTATATGCTTTTTTATCTCCCCATGTTTAAGATATCGAATGCCCGTTGATTAAGTCAAGTTACTGACAACTACATTAATCAACTTCCTATGTCCTTGAGTAGTACTACTCAACTTCATTGTCATGTCGAAATAAATCCACCTGCAGGGTTTACATGACAATCCTTTTGAGCTCCTCAAGGGGACATCATCAACCTGACTTCCTGCGGGTCATGGATTCCTTCTATAATCAATGGCAGACACCTTACATACAATGTCATTACCCAATCCATCGAGTTTATTGATTCACAAATGAATCTCACTCATTGATGATTTAAAGCAATGTACAATGCACGTAAGTGCCCGTTATTATATCCGGATTAAGAGGACAAGCATCCATAATAACTGAGGTGTTTGTTCTCTTATATAGTCAGTATAAAGAGAAACAACCTCACTTGGTCCTGTTCAATACACACAAAGTATACTAGTGTAATCCTATAATCAAGATAGACTAATACCATATTATACTATAACCGTACCAATGGTTTGTCCAAATCCATCTAGGTTGTGAACATTTACTTATAATTTATAAGGTACTGATGATATGATCTTCACCACACAACATATTATCTACAACATAAAGTATTAGACGCATGCATATAACTAATTGCATATATAATATACATAACATTTGCCCATATGATTCTCATTCAAAATATAAAGAATTAGAGTTAATACAAAAGTAATGCTTTTAGTATATAACCCTATCATACTAGTATAATCCTGTAGTCAAGATAGACTAATACCAGATTATACTACAACCGTACCAATGGTTTGTCCAAATCCATCTAGGTTGTGAACGTTTACTTATACTATATAAGGTACTGATGATATGATCTTCTGTGTGTCACCACACACCATATTATCTACAACATAAAGTATTAGACGCATGCATATAACTAATAACATATATAATATGCATAACATTTGCCCATATGATTCTCATTCAAAATATAAAGAATTAGAGTTAATACAAAAGTAATGCTTTTAGTATATAACCCTATCAGTATTGGGTATGACCGCAAGTATGAACCTAGAGGTTGAGCAACTAAATGTTAAAACAGCCTTTCTTCATGGAGACCTTGAAGAAGATGTTTATATGGACCAGTCAAAGGGGTTTGAGGTCAAAGGCAAGGAGCACCTAGTATGCAAGCTGATAAAGAGCTTGTATAGGTTGAAGCAAGCACCGAGATAGTGGTACATAAAGTTTGATTCCTTTATGACGAAGCAAGGATACAAGAAGTCTGCTTCCGATCATTGTGTGTTTGTTCAGAAATTTCCAGACAGAGATTTTATAGTGTTATTGCTGTATGTGGATGATATGTTGATAGTTGGCCCAAACATCAATAAAATATCCAAGCTGAAGAAAGACTTGAGTAAGTCCTTTGAGATGAAGGATTTGGGTCAAGCAAAGCAGATACTTGGGATGCGGATCACTCATTACAGAAAGAGTGGAAAGTTGTGGCTTTCTCAAGAAAGCTACATTGAGAAGGTGTTGAAGAGATTTAACATGGATCAAGTGAAGCTAGTCAGTTGTCCGCTTGGTGGCCAGTTCTACATGACCAAAGAGATGTGTCCAAAGGGTGAGCATGAGCAGAGTCAGATGGAAAAGATTCTTTATGCATCCATAATGGGCAGCTTGATGTATGCAATGGTGTGTACAAAACCGGATATTGCTTTCGCCCGCCGGTGTTGTTGTTCCATTTCAAAATCCGGGTAAGGAGCATTGGGAAGGTGTTAAGTGGATATTGAGATATCTCAAGAGCACTTCCAAATCGTGTTTGTGTTTTGGTGGAAGTAACCCTTTACTTGAAGGCTACACTGATGCAGACATGGCAGGTGATGTTGACCCGATGAAGTCCATCTCCAGTTATCTAGTTACTTTTGCAGGGGGAGCAGTTTCTTGGCAATCAATGTTGCAAAAGTGTATTTCCCTCTCCACTACAGAAGCCAAGTATATTGCAGCCACTGAGTGTTGCAAAGAGATGTTATGGATGAAGAGGTTCTTCGATGAACTAGGGCTAAAGCAGAAATAGTTTGTAGTTCTATGTGACAGTCAGAGCGCCATCCATTTGAGTGAGAATCTGAGTTTTCATTTTAGATCCAAGCATATACACGTGCGTTATCATTGGATTAGAGAAGTACTCGAAGACAAGCATTTGTGTATCAAGAAGATCCATACCGACAAGAACGGGTTGGATATGATGACCAAAGTCTTGCCAAAAGGTAAGTTTGATATTTGTTGTGCTACCGCCACAATGGTAGCAGACTCCTCCTATTGATTTGGAAATTGCATGGAGGTATCCCCCCTCACTGTTCGGGAGGGGGAGATTGTTGGAGTTATCCCTCACATGAGGAGAAAAAGGAGTTTAGCTTGCTTGGAGAAGCTGAAGCCGCAAGACGCCGCCCTATTAGTTGCTTGCTCCAAGACTCGCCATGCCTTGCGATCGACTTCCAAGAGTTTTGGTAGCCACAATCCGACTTTGGCCTTTGCCTGGCGCCACATCATGCCTAAATTCGGAAGAATTCTATTTTTGTGGAATCGCGAGTTTGCAATATAGGCTGAGGTTTTTGACAAAACTTAAAGAAGAGAAGAGACACGAAAATACACAGTACACAGAGAGGAAATTAAACCCAATCTTGAAAGCAATCAAGATTGAGAGATAACCTTTACAAAGAGACAAACCTGTAAAGAGAGAAGAGTGATCTAGTAAGGTGAGTGACTGAAAGGAGTGATTGTAATATTCCTTCCCACTTTATAAAAAGATTAGCTCTTGTAGAAGTAGGCACCATTGGCCGAACCACGATATATTTTTGTGTTGTAGTATGATTTTATTGCTTTATATTATTATCTGTTGTTAATAGTTGTTTAGCGAGTTAGGCATGTTAGTTTGGTTGTAGGGAATATTTAGATTGTTGTCTGGAGTTGTTATTGTTCAAATACATATTATCTGTGTAGTGGGGAATCGACTGGTATCGGTATTAAACCCCAACAATCATATCATATCGAAATATGAATTGTCGCACTGATCTATGGTATGTGTTGGAATTAGAAGTCTTTTTCCTCTTTAGATTTCTCCTTTCTAACATGGTGTATGTAGATACTATATACTACGAAGAGGATTACTTGAGGAAGATGAATGAATGGTGTGGGTGGCTATTAGAGACAAAGGCATTATCTCATACTCTTAGTTAAATGTAGCCAAGTACAGTGAGCTTTTGATTAGTGATGACTAATGACTACTGCTTATATAGTTTTACATGAATGTGCCTATGCATTACATATTAACGAATTAGTAGCTTAGGAACCCTTAGGGTTGGGTCTTTTTTTTTGGAGCAAATCTTTGGTTTGAAAGTTTACCCCATGAAATAAATGAGGCCAGTCTCCTATAGTGTATCTTGGTGATAATGTTGTAGAAACTTAGAACAACAACAGTTTGCATACCAACTTTAGAGCAATGATAATCGGAGAAAGATGTATAAGTTTCTTTGGTTTTTATAGGTGCATCCAAATGTTTTGTGCATGTTGTTTACGCCAATCTGCCAACACTTTTTATCATTTAGACCTATTATACTTCCTGATTCTGCCCAGCTTGGACTAAATCTAATGTAAGTGGTCTCTTAATGTTTATCTCTATATATACGCCTTTGTATATACTCTACCACGAAGAGATTACCATTGCTAAGGGATACTCAAGTATTATTGAATCCATAGCGTTGATTTTCCCAATTGGCTTGATCTAGTTGGGCCAAAAGGTAAGGTTACCAAAACCAAGTGGCAGAACGATGTTCAGTCAATAAGATATGTAGAACTGTGGTGAACCCAGCACTGTGAAGCTACATTTTGAGGACGGTTCAACCATGGTTGCTGATCATGTTGTTACTGTCTTATTGGGTGTTCTGAAAGCTAGAACTCAAGAAGACTCAGGTGTGTTTAATCCCCCTCTTCCTATATTTAAGACCAAAATGAGTTTGAGGCTTAATTGAACTATCTTTCTAAGAGTTGTAATTTGAATTTTATTGTCGTAAGGTAGTGCGGATCTTCTTTTACTTCTATGTTATCTACTCTACTTTGATTGGTTGACGTTCATATGGAAATTTATAACATCCACCACATCAACATCTTTTTGTTGAATTTCTTCTCTTCTCAGTTGGTGTTGTTGGTTTTGAGTAGAAACTTTGCTCTCAAGAATTTATTTTTCCTTCTTAAAACCCTAACTATTTTTTAGTTCTCAAAAAACTGTCATGCTTACTCACCAAATTTGAAGTTGCATTATTGTGCTGCTAGCTAGGTTTTGAAATTTTTGTACGATTACATAACGATTTTGGTTGTTTATGACAGTTCACTATTCCAAGAGTTAATGGAGCTTGATGGTATTCAAGTTTGGTTGCTCAGAGAAGCAGGTAAAAGTGTAATGGATGTGAAGTATTTGATCATTCATCATTGGCAATCAAAACTTGCATTTAGCAAGGAACAGAGGACACTGTCTTATGCTAATGGTTTATCGGTGTATGCTAAGATGTTCCTAAAGGTTATTTTATCTTCTCTGTTATTGTTTGATATATACTCAGTCCCATTTTTATTTTTAATTATTATTATAATTTTTTTGTAGGCCTTTTACACTATTTTCCCTACCTACCTTAGAAGCAGGGCTATTTAAACTCAAATTAAGTAATTTACTTTGCCAGTGACACTTTGAAATCCAAGAAGCTAATGGCTGTAGAGAATTGGCTAGGTTTCACATGCAACTGGTTGAGCTGCTCCATATTTTTCAGAACTTACATCCAATTAAGCACCATGGAGATATAACTGTGTGTTATGGCTAACAATACATATTGCCTTCAGTTGAAGCTAAATCAATGATTGTAAATTGACAGCTGTCTAGGATTTCAAACTTTAATGGTTTGCTAGATTTAGCAAATTTTCAATTTGAAATTATTTTGTACAAAACTATTGTAATGCGGAGTCATCTCGGCGGTCATACAAATTATCTCATGGTATTAGTTTATGTCTTTCAGAAGATCAAATCAAGTTATTATCAACTGTGCCATTAGATGTTTAGAGTAGTCCATGACTTTTAGTTTCTTCCATAGCATCTTATGTTGATGTGGTTTCAATATTTTTACGCCAGGATATCACTGACATGAAAACAAATGAGTGATTTGTGGGTAAAGGTGACCATTGGATTCCTCGCTTTTCATATATATTGATTTCTTTATGTAGTTATTTCTCTGTAAATTTTGTTTATGTACTCAATTTTCAATCGTAATAAGTGGCTTCAAATTTGGTTGACAAGGCAACTTCAAGATTTAATTGACTATGTTTTCTACGTAACCGATCAAGAGCAATACGGCCAACACTGTCGACATTTGCTACCAATATATGGAACATTTTATCCTTAATAAGTAGTTGCCTTCCTGCGGATTTTATGTCTCAAAATTGAATTGGTACGAAGATGAAGGTTGTTTGTTTGGGTGCCACGAGACCAAGATTGCAAAATTTCATGTTGAGAAAGTGGAATTGCTTTATGTGGAGTTGTGTCGTGTGAAGGCCTTACTTGATTCCAATGTTGGGTTTAAGTCCAATGAGAGCACTGAATTGATGAAAGAGCTTAACACTGAGGTGAAATTCCTGAAAGAAGAACTTGAGAAAGCTAAAGCAGCTGAAACAAAGACCACAGAAGCAACTATACAATTTCCTTAAAAAATTGCACATCATAATTGTCACTACCGCTTCAACAATGGAGCATCGCAATATTTACCAATGGTGTTTCATGTGTTATTTTCTACTTTGGGAAAGAAAAAAAAAACGGCACCTATTTCACAGGTGTGGTTAAAAACAAAAACACATGGAATAAATTAACAAACATGTAATTTTATATTTTTGTTTCCCGATAAGAGGTAATATCATTTTTATTGGCTATAAATTAGCAGACAAAACAAATGCACAAAAAATAGGCCCAAATCAAATTTAATAACTCAAACTAATGAGCTTTGGCATTTTAGTTACTGCTCTAAGTGATCATACCTGTTTTTAGAAATTAAAAAATAAAATCAAAATGGTAAACCCATAATTTATAGTAGACTTTGGGCTTTTAAATAAAAAAAAACCAATAGATATATTATTTATTCAAATGTAATTGGGACTTTTGAATCATTAGCTATCAATGTACATATATTATTTATTCAAGTGGACTTTGGGCTTTTGTATCATTAGCTATCAATGATGGCCGGGCTAAAGATTTAGTTGAGAAGAAAGATGGGAGAAAAACGAGAGATATTGAGGAGAAAGAGAATTACTTATGCATTGTCTTATTTGCCTTTGTCTTAAATTTGAGTTACTTAAACATTGTATTTTAGGTAGTGTAAAATCTAAAGGGTAAAATTGAAAATAAAAAAATGGTAACGTACCAATTTGATTTTAGTTAGACTGTCCAAATGACTATTTTGCCCTTACACTGTATATGTTATTACGTTTTTCTGTTTTAGTCATGATTGTAATAATCAAAAGGTAATAGGATATAAGGGGAAAATGGTACTGTAAGTGGAGTCATTTCTTTTATAGTAGTTAGAAACTCCAAAAGATTCAAAAGAAAGAAAATGACAATAGAATTTGCAATACGGATAAAAGTGCAATAGGGGATAAAAGTTGTCACCATCACCAACTTTTTTTTTTTGTTGATAAAATGTGCGAAGCACGTGCATCAATACTTAGTATATTTAGTCTAATAATTCATAGTTGCTGCTATAAATAAACATAGAGCTGCTTAACGATATTATTGACGAGAAAAAATGCATTGTTTAAGCATGTTTTTTATGATGTTGTTATTTATACTGGAACAAGAAATCCTTTGTTTCATAATTGTCGATTTTGTTTGCTCGAGTAACAAGGACACTTCTCACCATTAGTCCTCTGGTATGTTCAATAACTTTAGAATATAATGTAGTTAATTCATTTGACTGTTATTGCATCTAGCATGAGTACTACTATATATAAGTTATACTACATCTTTTACAAATAGTAGCTTAAAATTTTATTCCAATTTAGATGTTGGTATGTATATTAGTTGCAAGTGTGGGCTTACTACCATAAGTTATACAACATCTTCAGTCCTTACCTATAAATTGGTTCCCAATCTCACATGATTTAGTTATAGATATATTGTTGGAATGCTTTTGATTCAAGATAGTTAATATGCTTTCGTTTATATGAATGGTTTTTCATTTTTCAAAAAAATTAGACGACTGATATGACTAATATGAAAGAGGACTAAATTAATCAAGCAAATAATGCTTAGGGGTAATATGGCTTACTCTTCATCCTCTAACATATTGTAAATAAATGTAAAATGATTGTTCGACCTTTGTCTTATAGCAAGGTCATTGAAATTGAGGTTAATGATACCCGCCTCTGCTACAAGTTAGAGGGATCGATTATTGTGATAAATGAGGTTTGTGGTTCTTCCCCATCTATTAGATTAAAAACCATGATATCATGTGGCCAGATCTCTATTATCTCTCTGTAATTAGACATTGAAATGTTACTAGGATCTGACTGCCAATTAAAAAAAAATGGATGTGAGTAATTGGCAAGCAGATCCTCAAGGATTTCTGGTCATAGTATCTTATATGGCAATAAGGGGTTATTCTGTCACTGCTATTAGTCAATTATTGCACTCACCACGGACATTGCATCTTTGGTAGGGGTGCAAGTGGATATCCAAATATTCGAATCCAATTCGAATTCGTATTCGAAAAATAGGATATTATCCGAAAATTTCAAATATCGGATTCGGATAATTTTTTATGTCCGAACTGGTTTCGGATACGGATTTGGATACTGCCATATTCACATCCGAAAATATCCGATTCAATTTAAAAAAATTAATAGTTATTATATATAATTTATTTATTTATTTATTATTGTATAAAATATTATATAAAATCATAAACTAATAATATAAAACTATAATAACAAAATAATAATAATAAATGACAAATATATATATTTATAATAGTTTTTATAGTGGTAAAATAAATTATTCAAAGCAAATAAAATTTTAATTAATATTAATTTTCGGATAAGATATTATCCGATATCGGATTCGGATATCCGAAATCGGATTCTGATAAATTTTTTAATATCCGTCAGATTTGGATTCGGATTCAAATTCGAATATCGGTATAAATTTTCGGATTCGGATTCGGATACAGGCATATCCGAATCCGAACCTATCCGTTTGCACCCCTAATCTTGGGGCAGCACACATTGCATTGAGATACCTCAAGGGTTCCTGATCATAGTATTATAGATGGCAAAAAGGTACACTTCTCAGTAGAAGTTTATAGTGGGTGATTACGCAAAATCTTCATTGATAAACCATTTACATTTGGGTATTGTGACTTTGTGATGGAAAGTCCTTTTTGCCCTTTTTTCCTAGGTATCTTGAATCACTTTAAGCACGCATACGAACTCATTCACTTTATACTGATTTTGTACAAGACTAGACTTTTGGATCAATTTAATCAAGGCGATGTATGTTGTATGTAATCATTTGATTATGCTTATACTCCTTTCCACTAGAATGTGATGTGCTTCTATCGATTATTATTATCGGACAATACTATTTTTGTATTCTTTTGGATGATGTTCAATTATTTTCTGTATACAGCGTTATGACTCCGTACTATAGTGAGGAAATTGTCTTCTCCTTGGCCTAGCATAGTAACACGTTATAATCTGTGTGATTCTTAGGTATTTTCACTGACCCCAGTGTATGAGATATTCTTTTGTGAAGAAAGAAGAAATTAAACAAAATTAGTATTTGTAGTGTATTTAAAAGTAGTGAACTATTGAAATAGTTTGATTATTAACTTTTAATTGAAAAAAGATCCATATCCATGTCTGCACTCTTTTTGAATGGATTAATGGCTACATTGTTTAGTAAACCGTACACAATCAAATTGTTATGAGTGTTATGTAGAAAAGACAATATGCAAGAATAGTTAGGTGTACATAATGATCTTTGTTTTGTTACCAGGTACAATTCTCAAGATCTAATTATTTTTTGACATGTGGATCACGGTTTGACAGTTGAAGAGAAGAATTACTTTATGCATACAGAAAAAACTTGACAATAGTTGGATATTATTAGGAAGCCTTCAAGTAGCTTATTCATATTTATCGTATTGGCAGGCATGTAGTACATAATGTAGTACGTCTTATTTTTCTTGAGTGCCTACCTCTAGGTAAGCTCTATTCGACTATCGTACTATTTTGAAATTAAAATTGAATTTTTATGTGTCTATCGCCTTACAATTATAATGGCGGTTATTCTTCCAAAATCTTTTTGTATGGACTTGAACAGCAGGGCGGTAACATCCCCTCAAGGTCACTGGTAAGGCAGTATCAGGTCAAATTTCCAACCGAGGCCCGGGATTAGTCAAGGTGCGTGTAAGCTAGCTCAGACACTTGTTTAAAAAAAAAGCAGGGCAGTAACATCCTACCAAATTTCATTCATGTTCAGATAAAAATAATATAATAGTGTACCATTTGGAGTAACCTCAGTCAATGTAATTATGCACTTGACATGTATTTTAGTTTATGAAAGAAACGTGTAATTTATCATGTAAACCTAAGATTTTTTCATTGGAATTTTGTTGTCATTAGAAGATAATGCGGATTCCTCTTTAAGAGAGACATAAAAAAATTGATCAATTTCTTTATACTATTTGTCCCTAGGTTGTGATTGCGTATATACATGAATTCCACCTACAACTCATTTACTCATTCCACTTCTCAGTTCTCAACCATGCACAATTGGTTTTTAATAATCTCTTTCAACAATATATCATTAATATATCATTAGGAATATTATCTATGTTTTTAAATGTTAAATATAATATCCATTTCTACTTCATCATAAAATAATAATAATAATAATAAATTTAAAAAAAAATGTAACAAGCTCAAAGTAAACTTTAAAAAATAGCAAGTCCGGTCATACTCCGGGCCAAATAGCTAGTAATAATAATAATTGGATTGCACCCCAGTTGTATTTAATTTGGTTTCTTAAACGAACATTGTATTTCCCAAAACCTAACCCAACTTATGGCTTTGGACGCACGGTAACTCAGAGGGCACCGACTGACCGACCTTCTAAATTGTTTCTTAATCGAACTTGTAAATTGTATTTCCAAATTGGTTCGAACTTGTCAACTATATATATACCTTTCACTCACTTGTAAATCGGTAGTTGTTGCAAAGAAAGATGGAAATTTATTATAAATTTAAAAGTGCGTTAGACTTCAACACACTGAAAATCGAAGGGCAGTTTATATCAGTTTCGATTTTGAAGAAGAAAATATTTGAAACCAAGAAATATGGCAAGGTTCTGACTTAAACTTTGTCCTCTCGAACTCAAACTAATGAAGAGTATCTCAAAGAAGAAACGATTATACCAAATAATACTTCTGTTTTAGTTCATAGAATTCCTTCGCAGCCACGGTTGTGTTTTGTTGCTAACAACCAGTTAGTAGTGCCTAAAGTTGTTGAGAAAACCATTGTTGAGTGCCAACAGCCTAGTTTACCTCGGTGTGCGAAGGGATGACTTTGGGGATGATGTGTATATCTGTCCCCGAAGTTGTGGCAGTTCCATGCAACTATGTGGTGCAAGATACCCTTGCTTTGGAGAAAGCCGACGAGGATAGGAAGATTAAGGCAATGATCGAGTCATCTGCCTTGAATGGCAAACACAGCCTCAAGGCGGCTTTGGAAGGGGTATGGCAGGGGAGAAGGAATGGGGGCAAGGATTTGGGCAATGTATGGGAGGGCGAACCATTGGAGGACGGGGAATTGGCCAATGTGGTGGGTATGAGAGGAAGACTCACGAAGGTTATGTCCGGCACGGATGTAACACTTCGGACTTTTTATTCAAAGATTGCCCTACTAATGGGGATCCTAATTATGATAGGAGAGTGGTGAAAAAGCCAACCGGCATTCCTAAGTCAATGTTAATCGAGACCACGATGGCTCGTATGCCTTGGGAGGTGGTGCGATTCTTTGTGTTTTAAGCCGAATGAGACCGCTTTTGACCACGTAAGTCGGCGGATATCTTCTTCTAGTCGATCCTCGGGTGTGTACTTCCACCGAGCTCCATTGTCCATTGTGCAGAAAGTAATGAAAGATGTTATCTTGGCAAGCAAATGTCGTTTCAATAGCTTTTGTGATAAATGTATCGGGAACCACATAATCTCAAAAGCAAATAAGTGTGTTTGTGGGGCGACGAATGTACTTGCAGATGATCTTTTGCCCAATAAGACCGTTAGGGATACCATCAACCGCATTTTGGAATTAGATAGCAGTAGTAGTGGAAGTGCTGGAAGTGTTATACAGGTTCAAGATCCTCGTTGTGACCAACCAAAAGCTGTTTCGCCTTCGCTTTCTGTTACCCCCAAGGGTAGAGGAATGCCACCATCTCTGAAGAAAGATACTCCTAAGATGAAGCAGACTAATCTAAAATTCCATTCACTAGAGAGAGGCGGCATTGGCATAGAAGCAGACATGGCTGAAGTAACTTTTGAGTTAATTCCCGAGAAGGAGCCAATGGGCTGCGAGGAAATGCTCTGCACGATGAAGAGGAAGTGCAGCAGAAGATGCCTACTGGTGAGGCAGTAAAGGAAAAGAAAAAGAAGACAACTCCTCTTCCCGTAAATGCGGCTGAGCTGCATTGGAGAGCGTCTCAAGATTGTGCGACAGGATATTATATGATGCCTCCTGCTCATTCACCATATGACCCATACTGGGGTGGCATGCAAATTGGTATGGATGGTTATATGGCTCCTTACGCCATTGCAATGCCTTACACTCAAAATCCTTTTGGGGGCCAAAGATTTCCTATGCATGTTGTCCCACCTCAGAGAAATCCACCACGAAATGCCGGCTTTAAGAGAAAGAGATGTTGGTATTCTGGTCATAAAGTCATGTATTATTTGTAAAATAATTTAGTAATGTAATTGTTACTTTATAAAGTCATGTATTATTTGTAAAATAATTTAGTAATGTAATTGTTACTTTATAAACTTGTGCCCTTACTATTGGCCCATTTTTTTTTGGCTTGACTCTGTAAATCGCAATTGCTAAACAGCTTTCAGTAAAAGTCGTAGGTTGACATAAAACGTGCCAAAATTCTGTGTTCTGTGAGATTGTGGTCATATAGAAACTAAAATTCTGTGTTCATACTCATGATGAATGCATTGTAATGATAAGGACCCATTGTAGTTAAACCCATGCTACATTTTAAGAAATTGTATACTTTCAATGTTTCAAAAACCTTTAAAATACGTTTTTGAATACAACAAAACCACAAAAAAAACAAGAAGCTGAAAAAAAAAAAAAAAAAAAAAAAAAACCCCAGGGTTGAAGATTCAGAAAATAACGATTTTAGCAGTATAACAATACTAATGAGAACAAACCCATCTAACAATCATAAAGAAACAATCATTTCCATAGTGTGACAATAAAATGGGTCATCTTTAATCTTCATTAACATCTACCTCTATGGCATCATACTAATAATCATCCGTAGTGTCCTCAGATTCACTTTCACTCAATACATACTTTCCCGCTAAACAGTTGTCCCTCTGTGGTTTCAGTACATCAGTTATTAGCTTTGGCTTTAAACATGTTTGAACTCTATTCCTTCTAGTTGCTGCAGGCTTAGCTGTTTTAGCAGCTGCAGGCTTAGCTGTTTTAGCAGTTGCAGCAGGTTTCTTATCTACTATTCTTCTTTTGGGCTGGCTACAAATTCATTGTCTTCACCTGCTTTCTCAACCATTGTCTCTTCTGGATGGTCTCTTCAGTTTCCATGGCTGTGGAAAGTAAGAATAACACAAAGCCAAATATAAGTTTAATATTTAGCTCACAATTAGCAGGAGAACATTGAGAAAGCTGACAATGTTAAGATGACAATACCTGCCAACGAATCTGGAAAAGTATCAAGAGGGCAACATTCCCCAAGTTAACAACATACCAAGTCTAATGTTAAACACGATAATATTGATAACCATCGTAGAATAAGTTGTTACTTGGCTGAGTATTAAACCTGTTTCAGTTGTAGAGCTAATTAACAGAATTTGCTCCAATTTCAGTAACAGAAATGGCTAATCTTCATTGAAATGTACTTCGTTGGATTCTGTGTTGGTTTTTTTGAAGCCCTTCATACCACCTTCATTCTTCACCTCGACTTTCAACTGGTCACTTACAACTCTCCTTCTGCATCGGCCTTAGCTTAATCTGGAGAATTACAAAACAATCAGACAACAAACTTAAGGTTTGGGGGGGGGACGAATTTGAACTGTTCATACATCAAGGCATCAAGGTCTGTCTCAAGTGAATCTAGAAATTTCAACCACAAGTACTTTGGAGATCCTTCTTTTCAATTGCTCAAAATATTTACCTAGTCTATCCTTACTGGCAATTAGCTCCTGAACCTTCTCCACTGTCAATGTGCCAAGTGCCAATCACAATAGATACTCATGATCACTTTAATAACCTCCTCTGTTCCTAGCGTCCAGCCTACCACTAAGTTGTCTTCAGTTTCCTTTCCATCTTCAATTACCCTGGTAAGTACCACTTCAACATTCTTAATATTTCTAGGGAATGGTGTGAAGCCTTTCTAGTGCAACTCTTGCGATAGATCTTTTCTCTTATTGTTGCCGACTATAATTTCTCCTTTCATCTTTCAAGGATGAAGCCAATTTTGTTATGAAGCTTCACCAGCTTCAGTAGAAACTTTTCCAACAGATATTTCTGCAGAGTTAACTGATGTAATAATCACTTATGTTTAGCTTACAAATGAAGTAATAAGCGTAAAATTTAAGGCACACACCTATCTTTTATCATAAAACTCTAGCCTCAAACGACAAAATTCCTTGAGAATTGCAACACAAACAATTGTAAGTTCGAAGAATCCATTGTAGAGTAATAGGATGCTACGACTAAATACTCACTCTGCTCTGGATGGTCAAACCCCTAGCTTTCCTATCGAACAAATGCATGTTTCTGGTGCGGATTAAGGTTGTAACTTGTAAGCTTAAATCTCTTTGACCCTCTTGCCCAACTTATCATCCTCCATGAAAATTTCCAAGCGTACAACTCGGTCTTGATGCATAATAAACCCCTTCATCGATTTAACAGTAGAGTGAGAACTACAACCGTGAATTTTTGTGTGTAATTTACCGTAATGAAGGGTTCCTCAATTTTATCTCCCTGTCATCAGGGATTCCAAAACACTTTTCAATCTTCAATCCATCTATGGGGTAGCTCAGTAATCTGAAGTGTTCTAACGTCGAGGTCTTCTATGATGCCACTTAATAGTATAGGTCATCCAACCTTTTCCTGTTGCTGTTTTCTCAATGGCTTCGCACTTCCGTATATCCTCTATACCATGAATCCATGGCTTTCATAAATGCAAATATATATATGAGAGTTGTTGGTTCTATCACATAAAGAATGTAAGGAATCTTAATTTTTAATGAAGGAGCAGCACATTGTTGTTTGGAATGAGAACTCCATTCACATTCAGGAAAGGATGATGAGCATGATGACAAGGAAATAACGCAAAAAACGTTAATCTCTGGCCTAGAATAAGAAAGTGATTGTTAGCCAATATCAATTGCCATAAGCATGCTCATTAAGAAATTAATTAACTCATCATCACAGTAGACAGAAATTGGACCAAGTACCTCTAGAAATGCAGTATGTTACTCGTGTGCATTATGGGGATCAAACACCATAAAAAATGTCACCAATTTACATATAAGGTAACAATGCTTGTCACAGTTTTAGTAAGGTGGCTCATGTAACCAATATACAACAAGAATTGTTGGGTAAATTAGCAATTTCCCCCAGTTTTGAAGATTGGTTTTGCGATACCCCCCACATAATAATTTAATTCGGATTACCCCCCACATTCTAACTTCCCGTCAGTCAAACAGTTAGTTGAATTGACTTCGTTGACCGTGGTCAAGATTTCTATTCAAACTACATGACGAAAATGCCCTTGATTAAATATGACCAAGAAAGAGAAAAACCACGGAGACCTCACGTTTTAACCACGTGACCTAGGTTTCTCTGATTAGTGCCTAAACAACCCAATTACTTATGAACAGACCAAAAAAAAAAAATTACCCAAAAAAATCGAAAAGAACAGAGAGTAAAAAGAGTAAAAGATCCATTGCAAAACAAGGAAGGACAAAGCTAATCAAGAGTTGTTTTTACCAAAAATGAAGGTAATTTAGATAAAGTTTGTCACTTTGATTAAATTTATCACTTTTGTTGAATATAGGGCTTGAATATATGAAGGTAATTGTTGGGGCGTCCACTGAATCACTCACGATTTCAGCGTTAGGGGCGTCCCCTTTTCTCTTTGTTTTTCTTCCTTTCCTCATTTAAAGAGCATCTTTTTATAAATTCACTGCAAAAACAAACAGTAATGTCATTCTTAAGGTTGTAGATGTCAAGTTTTATGTAGAGGCTTTTCAGAAATAACTAGGGACAAAATATGCAAAGAGTGATGGACACAAGAGTTAATAATAAAAAACTTGGATGGTCACTTTTGATTGGATTCAAAAATGGTTTTAATGTAGTTTTGAACTAGTGATGAAGATACCCTAATGCGAGATTCTATTGTTGAGTATGGTTGCATGTACTACCTGTGCTTCTCGATGAATTTTTATGTGTTAATTCTCTTATGTTATTTTTTATTTTTATTTTGGGTTGAGGATTGTAGAACAAGAGTGAGAATTCTAGAAGGGGTGAGGAATATCCAGGTCATCTAATGTCTTGTGTGAGATTTGGATATAACAATATGGCTCGAGAAGAAGTGATGGTTGCTAAAGCCTATGTTGATGAGCATGGCGATGAAGTTTCACATGATGAAGTAATTACTCATATGATGAAGTGGAGAGATACAAGAGATGCTTCTTTGGTGGCTAGGGGACTTCCTACTGCATATCTAGAAGAAATTGAGGAGAAGCAGGTTATGCAGCAGTGTTGGGAATTTGAACAAGCTAGGTTAGCTAGGGAGACAAGCCAATGTTCAACTCAACCTAGACTGGTGGTGCAAGCTCTGATGTCCTCAGAGCTATGAAGATTTCAAGAATTTAATGAAGAAGAAAAATAAAAAAAAATTGATGTTGGTCTTTATTTCTTGTGTTTTCTTTGGTCCTGATGTTGGGATATGTGAGATGAAGATACCCTAATGCATATGCTTAATGAATTTTTATGTGTTAAATTTTTATGTGTTATGGTTTTTATGTTTCTACATATGCTATTAGACTATGACTAAATTGTTTTGTTCATAGGTTGAATGTCAGATTTGTGATGAAGTTGGACACTCAACTACTGAGTGCCAATTTCTATACTCTCCATGTAAAGAAGCTACATGTGATGGTATCCGATTGTTGGGCATATCGCAAACAACTCACAATCTAGGAAGGAATACTTGAAGTGTCAGCACGCTACATGTCGAAGTTATTTGCAATGGTTGGATGAAGTTGTTTATGAAAAACTTTCTGGGATTGGATCAAGCACGTCAACAAATGAATGCTTTAAGTGTGGTCAGGCAGGCCATTGGATGGCCGATTGCCCTTGGGTAGACTGTGAATGCAATAGAAATGACTGTAGGGGAAGGAGGACTGTTAAAATTACGAAGTATGGATTAAATGTTGGAAAAAAATACTTGAAATGCAAAAGCTGTGGGGGATTTGAATGGCTTCGTGATGCAATATTGGCAGAGGCAAGAAAGAAGACAACCACTTTGGCTGCAGAACCCACTGTTACCCTAAAAATGACCCTGTCAGAATTTTCTAAACTAAATATCAATGGATGAACATGGAATTTGGAATGCAAAACTCTATCAACTTAATCTGTAACTTCTGTCAGAGTTTTAGCTTTATAAGACTCACTTTGTAATGGACATGTAATCTGTTAGAGTTTTGTTGTTTGTTAAGGAGTTTGTTAGGCATGTAATCTGACAGAACTTTGTGGTTTGTAAGGCATGTAATCTACTTCTTCTATATTGATGCGACATAAACTTTGTAATGGAAATATTTTGATTTATTTCTATATTGATGCGAGACAATGAATTGAATTCAAGTATTTGGCTGTCTGAGTTTTAGCTTCCAGTTTTAGTATTTGGTTGTCAGAGTTCATAGCTTTTAATACTACAAGTATTTGGCTGTTAAGTTAGCTTCCAGTTTTAGTTTTTAGTTCAAGTATTTGGTTATGGTAAGTTTTAGCTTCCAGTTTTAGTTCAAGTATTTGGCTGTGAGTATTTGGTTATGGTTGTCAGAGTTCAAGTATTTGGCTGTGAGTATTTGGTTATGGTTGTCAGAGTTCAAGTATTTGACTGTCAGAGTATTTGGTTATGGTGAGTATTTGGCAGTCAGAGTTCATAGCTTTTACATTCACAGAGAGTTTAACTTAGTGCATATTTGGTTCTGTCATAGTTCACAAAGAGTATTTGGTGAGTATTTGGTTCTGTCAAAGTTCACAGAGCTTTTTGGTGATATTTTGTTACACATACTAGGAAATTGATATCGAAGAGCTTAATTTCCATTGGAATATATGTGCAACAATTATATTGACACTGTATCCTCAATGTTTCTCTCTTTATTTGGGTAAATTGTTCCCAAAATGCAGCCTCGTTCCCAGCAGGGAAATTATAATCAGTCTAGATAAGTTCTTTCAAGCATTCCTACTATGATAGCAGCGTAACTATGTGTAAGGTAGCTCCAGTGGTATGAGCAAGGGTCTAAGGTCATATTGCCACCTAATTAAGTGTCAGGCTCGTGATTGAACCAACTTTGTTGTACTGTGAGTTTGTTACTTCTATATTAGTGTAGCTCGATTCCCAAAATTGTCTTTGTTGTCTGGTTTTAGCCTTTGTGATTTGTATCCACTACACCAACAACTGAATCCAATCTAAATCCATAAACTAAATCCAAGGAATGATGCCTCAGAGTTTTTTTTTTGGGGCTGTCGGAGTGTTTTTTTTGTTTGGTTCTGTCAGAGTTCACAGAGTTTTTTGGTGCGGACATAAACTAAATCCAAGTGAATCTAAAAACTTCAAAACTGAATCCATAAACTAAATCCAAGGAATGATGCCTCAGAGTTTTTTTTTTTTTTTTTTTTTTTTTTGAGCTGTCAAAGTGTTTTTTTGTTTTGGTTCTGCCAAAGTTTTAGCTTCTGACCCAAAGTTCTCACCAAAACTTGTTCTGACAGCCCTTGTTCTCACCGAAACTTCAAGAGACTGAACCCTTTTTTTCAAGCACCAAAAACATCACCAAAACTCTGACAGCCCCAAAAAAAAAAGTGGTTTAGAATTAACACCCTACTCTGACACATCACCAAAACTTTCACCGAAACTTCTGACAGCCCAAACATAGAACTAACACCAAAATTGAACCCCTTTTTTTCACAGAACTAACACCCTACTCTTGAACTTGCATAGATACACAACATTCTTGCCCTCTGAGAAATTAAGAGAGAATTTCAGTTGAAACCACTTCACATAAAACACATGTCACATGTTCCCAAAACACAAAAAAAGATGAGAGATATTCAACTGCTCAAATCATAGTTTACTAACAAACCCACTAAAAAAACGCATGAAGTTACATGTTCAAATGGTCCCACCCTCCTCTATTGCTTGTTGGTGGTGGCTTGAAATAAAGTCTTTTTTCTGAACTTCTCTCTGGTTCACCTGCACATTCATGTGTTTGTGTTTCTGGTACTGCAGTATGGGGCACTTCAACTTCAAATTTACAATCGGTGTACTAGGTTGTTTCTTATTCCTAGGCCTCTTCTTATTTGATGCACTAGCTTGAGCTCCTTCATGTGCTTGTGGGGCCTCTGTTGCTGATTGACCTTGTGTTGTTTCGGCATTAAGCTTTGCTTGTTCTGGGCAAGTCCTGATGTTGTGGCTTGAGGAGTGGCATTTGCTACATCTTCTTATTTGCTTAGGTTTTGCTGCTGGTTCAGAATCATTTTGTCCCTCACCTGCTTGTGAAGCATTTTGTCCCGCACCAGCTTGTGAAGCATTATGTCCATCACCTGCTTGTGTTTGTTCATCTACATCCTTTCTTCTATTTTTCTTTGGCCTTCCTGGTTGTCTTTTTAATGATGGTGGGAGAATTGAACTTGAGTAATTGGTTTCCCCCAGTCTTTGTCATTAGGTATAGGAAGAACAACCCTGCTATATGTCTTCACATATGCCCTCACTGTTAAGTATTCATTACAATAGCTACACATCAAAAATTAAAATATTGATTAATAAGACAATCGAAGACCATATAATAATAAAAATATGTAAGAAGATGCAGGAAAAACTAACCTAGCATAGTTTAACCTCCTCTGTTCAATGATACAAACAGCATGCATACAAGGTATTCCAGTGAGTTGCCACACCTTACACTCATATTTGTGTGCATCTAGGTTCACTAACCATCTGCTTCCATGTGATCCAAGCACAGTAAACATGTGGTCTGCAGCAGATATGTAAGTATACTCCTTAATAAAAAAAATTTGTTTCTCATGTATTGCCTTCACCCTAGGAACAACATCATTAATGTCCATCTCCATTGCCTTGATTCTTCTTTTTCTCCTAAGAGTCATCAACATCAAATTTGATTCCTCTACAAAAGTGCATACTGGCTTGTCCCTCAAATCCATTATCCATTGATTAAAACTTTCACTAAAGTTGTTAGTGATATGCTCTGATTTTGTATGAGCCCAAAAATGTGATCTACACCATGTGGTAACATCCCTCTTTTTCAACCAATTGATTGCCTTCTTGTCAACCTTCTCCAAATCATCAAGAAATTTATTGCAGTCACTAAGCCTAAATGCCCTAGCTGCCCCCCAACACAACTCCTCAAATACCTCCCTTGTAATCTTTCTTGAAATTTTTGTACATGTGCCTGAAGCAAAATCTATGAGCTGCACGTGGAAAGATAACAGGAAGCACTTCCTTAAGTCCTTTTTGCATATCTGACATGAAGGTAAGGTTTTGTTCATGGTTTGACAAGTGTGAGTGCATAGCTTCCAAGAAAGATCCCCATGTAGCCTTGTTCTCTCCTATGCATATGAAGACGTACTATTGTTTTCGCTACTTGGTATTTGGATTCGTTTACTAATTATATCTCACTGTATAATACCGTCATGAAGTTGGTGTATCTGGGAAGCTTGTTGTCCATTGTTTGATACATGAGACGTCACAAGCTTGACTCTATCAAGCTACTCCTGGTTAAAACAAATCATAGCTATTTGAGCAGTAGAGGTTGTTCAGTTTGTGGAAAGCTATGCCGAAATGAGGCATGAAAAAAGCCAGCGAAAAAGTGCTTTGCAGCACCCTATATGGCTTTGACTTATTGGTCTGCAACATGCGCCTCAGCAATCTGAAAATGGTCCCTCTTTTAACTCAGATAATGCACATTCAATCCTTGATGTGGATATTAAAATGAGCAGAAAAGCGAGTCATAGGTCAAGTTTTAGCGGATATGGGAGTCAAAGGTCAGCAATGAGATTGAAAATCTAGATGTATAAATTCCTTTAGTGGCAGGCACTCTTTATTTGCCTTTTGACTACCTGGTGACATAGGTAATCAAGAGACAAAGACATCATATTAGTTTTCGAAGATTAGTTGATACAATACTTGAGTTCTTACCCATGATTGATCAGTAGTACACTTTGGAAGTTATGTTCATGTTCAACATTGTTTATTGAATAAAATCATATTCTTCAAAGAAATTTACTTATGTTGGGTTGTTTTTGTTGATTGGTGTTGATATTTATGAATATGAAAGGGAATGTGGTTTTTATTTGCAGGTTGTCATAATTAATTATTAATTGAACAATACCAGTGCAATTTTAAAAAAATGACAAAATATATTGGCTAAATAAAAAGGTGAGATAAAAGGTTGTACATATGATCACGCTTTCCATAAGAATTTATCACGGTTTACTTTTATATTATCTCGGTTTCAATTAAAAACGATCTCAATTTTCTTCTATACTTATTGGGTTCAATCACAATTTATCTCGGTTTTATTCTATATTATATCGGTTTTATTTAGAAAACTTAGATAATATATTTAGATAAGATGTCAGACTTCTGAGATAATTTAGTAGCTTATTATCTCGGTTTTATAGAACTCTATTACCTCAGTGGATTTTACCTCGGTTGTTTTTTCCTAGAAAACCGAGGTAAAAACTCTAACATCTCACCTTTTAGCTGAGTTAGTAGTGACGGCCAGTGGAAATAGCCCATTGTTCCCATCTAAAGCTACCATGCTTTGACATACACCACCATATTTTCCTTTTAAAAAACAACCATCAAGGCCTATAATTGGTCTGCACCCCTCAACAAATCCTCTAATACTAGCTGAAAATGTAATACACACATGATTAAACTCAAGAGCACCATCTTCTCTAGAGCAGCTAGCCACAGAACTAGGATTTCGTTTCAATATTTGGACAAATAACTCTGGAGCTTTTGCATAGCTTTCCTCATAATTACCATTTACCAACTCCATTATCTTTTGCCTAGCATGCCAAGCTGTATAATATGAAATCTTAACACCTAATTTGTCCCAGACTTCTTCTTTAATCATGTTAGCTTTAAAAGTCTTGTGATGTCTTCTAACTATATCCTCCATTTTCTCAGCCACCCATACAACATTAGCCAATTTGTTTCCAAACTTGCTATCACCCCTACACTTCTTATCATGATCCCCTTGATACTTGTTACACTTGGTAGTATACCCATCCTTCTTCTTGGATTTGCTAGCCCTTGCATAGAACGTCCATGTGCATTCTTCTCCCTTGCAGTTAAGTCTCACTCTGTCACCATCATTCTTTTTACCCCTAAACTCAAACCTGTTTGCAATGGCATATGTCCTCAAATAAGTCTTACATTTTTGTATAGTAGACCACTCCATGCCTACATATGGCTCTTCAATTTCGATTTGCACAGGTGGCAGCTCACCATCTGCTTCATCAATAATTTCATGAGTCAATTTTTCAAACTCCTCATGCTGTGGTTCATAACCCTCAGATCTTTCACTCTCCGATTCATCACTCTGATAGCCTTCTTCAGGTGCAATTTCATCAATGTTGATATTGTTTGGGTTCAAAACATCATATTCTTCTTCAATAAGTACATCTTCATCTTCAACCATAGGTGGAATTGGGTCCAACTCCTCCTCTGACAAGTCATTAATATCATACATAAATGTACCTTTCTTTTTTTTCTTATGCTTAACTTCACTAATATGTGGAGTAGGGAATATATGGTCTAGTTCATCTATATCTTCATTAGGGGGTGGAACAAGAACCTCAAAATTAATAAAAACATTTAGGAACCTAGTATCATCAATATCACCTTCTCGCATCATCATCAAGCTATCTGAATCATTTTCCACAGGGATCCTTACTCCATTTCTAAGGAAAAGTGGATCAGGAACCAAGTTAATGGTATACCCAAAAGGATTTGGAATGGACTCCAATATTGATAATAACCAACCATCTAAGAAAATGCCCTCCTCGCTAACATCATCAAGCACTATACTTCTACCTCCTGTGTAATCATAAGCTGAAAATTTACCATAACCTTCGGGACTCTCACTCCAACTACCACCATAGTGCACCCTAATGTTCTTAGATGGAAATATACCAACATTAAACTTCAATTTGTCACTGGAAAAAAAAGGTGGACTCGTTAATTTCCATCACTAATTAAAAGGTGGACTTGTTAATTTCCAAATCACAAAACAATTTTTTTTTTTCTAATATATTACTAACCTTGGTATTTCTTCGCTATTTCCATCCTTAATGTTGATTTCCCGTTTTCTCTTCATATTAGTTGGCAGAAAGAGACGTGTGTAGTTCTTCCCACTGAAAAAAAAGACAGAGAAAGGGATGAATACATGGTTTTTCTCTTTCTTTTATTTTCCCATCTATATCATCTACGGTCACATTTAATCAAGGGCATTTTCGTCATGCAGTTTGAACAGAAATCTTGACCACAGTCAACGAAGTCAACTAACTGTTTGACCGACGGGAAGTTAGAATGTGGGGGGTAATCCGAATTAAATTATGGGGACAAAACTAAAAAGGACAAAATTCCGAAATAATGAACCAAAAAACCCACCCGTATTTCAAAAACACTCTCAAGGACAATAGTTGACTTTTGTCTGAAAAAGACAATAGTACCCTAGTATGCACAAATATCGGTGCATACCACCTTAGTATGTCACCTTAGGTATGCACAGACTTCAGTGCATTCCAAACATCAGAAAGAAAATGTTATGCACAAGTGTTAGTGCATACTACCTCTTGGTATGCGAGGTATGCACAAACGTCGGTGCATACCAAACATCACAAAGAAAATGGTATGCATAAGTGTCAGTGCATACTACTTCTTGATATGACGAGGTATGCACTGACACTGCAAAATCAAACAACCACAAACCATTGAAACATCACAAACTAGAAAGATCAGAAAAATCATAAACATACGCATTCAAAATTAATTAACCTACAATCATAAGAAGCAGATTCAAAAAAAAAAAAAAAAAAAGGTCAAACAATAAAAAGCAGCAGATTCACACAACAAAACCTTAGAATAAAAAATGTGGTATGCACAGTTGTTTGTGCATACTCAAAAACTTAGATCCATAAAGAAATTTAAATATATTAAAATAACTACAAATGAGAAACATATGTTTAGATCAAACAAAAAACGACACTAAAACAAGCTTCTAATCGTATTCAACCTAATTCAACAAGGTATGCACAGTCGTCAGTGCATACTTTTACGATTCTCGATCTCAAACATACGAATGTCAAAGGAATATAAGCTAAATTAATACGATAGTTAACAAAAAAACAATAAACAAACATTTCAATCCAACAAACAAAAAAAATGAATCAAAACAAAAATCAAATCGAAGAAAATGAAGCGTAGATTACGAGTTTGAAGAATAAAATTGAGAAAAGCCTTCAAATTGAATGAAATGCTTTGAAGAATCTTTAGATTCAACTTCAATCTTCAATCCAAATCGATCGATCTTGCGTTTCCTTTTCGTTTTGCTTCTCTCGATGGTTTCTTCTGTTTCTAATTAAAAAAGAAAGCAAAGAAGGGTATGTATGGAACAAAAGGAAAAATAAAAGGTCAAGTCAACATGGATTTGTCTTTTTTAATAATTGAAAATGAAAATCAGGTTCTATTAATGATTAAAACGTATAACGTGTCCTAATCAATGTTTTATAAATCCGGCTGGTTTTATTAGTGTTTAAAACTGGAATTAGGGCCTTTGGCCCAATTTCTTGTTAAATTATTATGTGGGGGTTTCGCAAAACCAATCTTCAAAACTGGGGGCAATCGCTAATTTACCCAGAAGTGTTTTAGGCTTTTAGCTGACCAATATACATGAAATCTCAACAAAGTTGAGGGTTAATTAGACCGAAAAAAAGATATACTATAAACTTACTAGTAGAGTTTGGGAAAAGGCGAGCAAGAAGCTCAAATCTTATATATCTTTCACGTTCGTCAGAAGGGCGTGGATCTTGAGCATCTGCTTTTGAAATCGGGTAGCCCAAACTCAACCTTGCGATCTAAATGTCAAGGGCATAATAGAGTATCACTCCTGCAAAATATGGTAAGAAATAAACAGAAGTTCAGGCTATAGGAATTTAAGTACAGGGATATACAAAAAGATACAATACAGGCACACCGTGAATGGTGATACCTTTCAAGTCCCTCCTTTACTCCCTCTCGATCAACTTTGGTGTGGAAGGCGGGGAGTGCACCACCCAAACCAATCTAAGTTTGCTAGTACCTGTCAGTCAATTAAATCACAACGCATTGACTAAAGTAAAACAGTTTTCGGCTCAAAACATAAATAGTTAAATCCTCAATGCGGAGCGTCAAGCGGGTAATTGTGACTAGAAATACTTCGACTTAATAGCCTCTAACAACACTCCTACCCAGCCAATCCTTTCTATATGTGAATCCTGTTTCTGCCTCAAGTCCAAGTAATACGCAGATCAAAGTTAGACTCGGGACATATGCATGACACCTAGAGTCAAGTCAGTCTCTTTGTTTTCATGGACAATGTCAACACGTACAATTGGTGTAGACAACAGACACCAGCATGGTCTCATTTTAATCCTGGCATCGACTTAAGAGTCCAGGTGGCAAAAATTCCAGTTTACCAAACACTATGTTGAAATTTGCCTTTGAACTGAAGAAATTACTCGATCTCATCATCTCATGTCCTCTGTCACTTTAAACGAACTTGGAAACAATAATGAGGCAAAAAAGAAGGACTAATCTGGCAATGCAGACCAGATTATTCCCTAAAAGATGAAAGGGGCACATTACTTGTCCAAAATCAGTAAGACCCAACAATCAAAAGTTTCAAATTTCTTAGCAAATTATTAGAACATAACAACTGAAATGATAAGAAGCTATACTAATTTGCTTACCGAAATCAATACTATACTAACTTTCGAACCGGTACTACGAACGGGTGTCGTTATATTAAATTATTCTAAAAAATATTAGCAACTATACAACGCTATGAGATATTAAAATTATATTAATCACTCATTCAAACTTCTTGCACCATTCTCCATAAAAAGAAAGCACCAAACTTTGATAAAACTCGTCGACTTTTTGTTGTTGTTAGATTTAATAATAAAAGTTTGATTGAAGTTTTGTGAGAATGTCCAATATGACAAAGATAATATTGAAGCTACTTGAATAGCAAGACATTCCTAATCATAATAAAAGAATTATGATAAACACTACTTAAAATGCAAAACTATATTTGTCGAGACAATCTATTCCCCCTATATATAATACAAATATGTTTCAGGGTTATTAGTTCAATGCATTTGCATCAAGTTTCTGATTTTCCATTAATTATTCTTTGAAGTTAGTTCAATGTAGTTGCATCCATTTTCTAATTTTCCGTTAATTATTATTTGAGGTTAGTTCAGTGGAATTGCATCAACTTTATGATTTCCCGTTAGTTAATATCTGATTTTTGTTTAATACACTTGCATCCAATTTCTGATTTTTCATTAATTATTCTTTAAGGTTAGTTCAATGCAGTTGCATCCAATTTTCAATTTTCTGTTAATTGTTCTTTGAGGTTAGTTCAATGCATTTGCATCAAGTTTTCAATTTCCCGTTAATTATTTTTTGATGTTAGTTCAATGCAATTATATCAAATTTATAATTTCTCATTAATTATTCATTTAGGTTAGTTCAGTGCAGTTTCATCTATTTTTCGATGTTTCATTAATTAGTCTTTGAGATTAGTTTATTGCATTTACATCTAGTTTCCGATTTCCCGTTAATAACTCTTTAAGGTTAGTTCAATACATCTGCATCTAGTTTCTGATTATTTATGCTTTGAGGTTAGTTCGATGCAATTACATCTAGTTTCTGATTTCCTGTTAACTATTCTTTGAGGTTATTTCCATGCATTTGCATTTAGTTTCCAATTTCCCACAAATTATTCTATGACATTAGTTCAATGCAGTTGCATTTGGTTTTTTATTTTCTATTAATTATTTTATGAGGTTAGTTCAATGCATTTGCATCTAGTTTCCGGTTTTCCATTAATTATTATTTGAGATTTGTTTGATGCATTTGCATACCGTTTCCGATTTCTCATTAAATATTTTTCAAGAATTTGCATCAAATTTCTGATTTCCTGTTAGTTATTATCTGATGTTAGTTTAATGCAGTTGCATCCAGTTTTCGATTTCTAGTTAATTACTTTTTGAGTTTAGTTTATTGCATTTGCATAAAGCTTCCGATCTCCCGTTAATTACGTTTTGAGCTCAATTATGTATTTGAATCCAGTTTCTGATTTCTTTTTAATTATCCAATGTGATGTGTAACAAGGCCGAAAATATCGGTCGATTTATCGAAAAATTGCCGATATATATCGTTTTTCCAGCAATCTGACCTCGAAAAATCTGATATTTCGGCTCCTAAAATTTAATCATTTTTAAAAACCGATCTATATCTTTATATCTACGACATATTCGATATAATCGATATATATCTTTCTGATTTTTTCTCCGATAATATGTATTAAAATTGCGATTTAAACGATATATATCCAAAAAAATGAAATGTGCATAATAAAGTTTACTTGGTTCTGACGTTCTGTCATTTCTGTGTACATTCAAATTGAATAAAGTGATAAACTATTCTCTCACATTCAATAAAGTGATAAAGTGATAAACTATCATTCAATTCTCTGCAGTCTGCACATTCTGTGTTTGCTAAAGTGGCTAATAGCCTAATACTGTGCACATGTGAATGATCACCTATGAATCCCGTGATGACTCCACCCATTGTAACATTATCAAGTGAAATGAATATAATTATATAAGTATATAACTCAAGAACTACCAATTGAAATGAATCATCTCAAATTTCGCCCAATCCATTGAAAGATAGCAGCCACTTCATTTCATAATTCATATTACCTTGGTTCCCATTAGTCATTATCACATAATGGTTATTGACGCTCACATCACTCCCATAATTTATTACTTGGTTTTTTTATATGTCTTCAAGTCTTCTCACTGGTTGTGTGACTTTATTGTATCTGTGAGAGTCTTACAGACTTATCATAGGCGGAAATGGTGTTTCTGGGCCTCCTGGACAACAGACTTATCTGTTTTATCATATGAGAACTACTTCCGTGTATGTATTTGGTAAAAGGGAAAAAAAAATTGGAGACTAACTTTGTAGTTGTAGCTCAGTTATGTTCTTCCATATCTAGTTATGCATAGGGATTATTTAGAGCCTGATTGCTTATTATTATTATTGTTATAAATTAATATAAGATTTCTACTTTTCTTGGTTACTGCATGAAAATACTAGTATCGGGATAAAATTATAACTGGGGATGACCTAAAAAATAGTCTGTTTACAATATAGAAAATTCAAAAAATTCCGGTTCGTGGGGGGGCTGGGCTACGTGTCCCACCTGTCACGGCTTACAAGAACTCTAACAATATATATATAATTATTATTATTATTATTATTCAAACGTGTCCATGACGCATCTGTGTCGCGTGTCGGTGTCCATGCTTGATTAGTGTTGATTGCTTTCACCGAAATAGATCTGATTAATGTAGACTGACCATGTTCTACTTTTATGTCATACATATTTTTTTAAATGCATGTCTTACATTTTGATTAATTAGTTATATTTGTCTACCTACAGATTCTAGGTTATATATTTGTCTAAGATCAAAATGGTTAGGACACCAGATATTGGTTGGTCATATGGTACACCATTGGATAGCACCAAGATGAAGTTTAGATGTAATTATTGTCAACTTGAGTTTCAAAGTGGTGGGGTTAGTCGACTTAAACAACACTTATCTGGGGTTGGTAACAACATAGCAAAGTGTCTTCAAGTCCTTGGAGAAGTAAGAGTTGCAATGCGAGATCTAGTAAAGGAAGGAATAGACAGAAGAGTTAAAAGACGGTAGCTGGAGACTTAAGTCCAAGACAGAATGTGTGCAAGTTTTGACGATGATTCCAACGATTCTGTCGAGGAAGAAGAAGAAGCAAGAGCATACTCAAGTAGGGGTCAGGAGTTTCAGGGCATGCAACGTGCACGAAGAAACTCTGTAGCTTACCAATGGGAAGAGGGTCAGCTAAGAAGGGAAGGTAGTGAAGCTAGAAATTTTCGGCATCAACCTACTTTTGTCTTAGGAGGTGGTTCTTGAGGTGGTTCTGGGGGTGGTTCTGGATCACGCAATAAAGGAAAGAGTTTCATGGGCTTTCGGAGGTCCAAATCCATGAGACAACAAATAATTGATCCATACACTGTTAGACAGTCGGGACATGATCAGCCTAGTGTCAAGAACATGGGTAAAATGAAGACATGGAGGGAGAAGTTGGGTAGACACTTAAGTACATGGTTCAATTTTGCTGGAGTACCTCCACATGCATTAACGTCAAACAATCCGTATTACCAACCAACGATTGATTTTATCACGACGTGTCCTACTGGAGTGAAAGGACCAACTACTCAAGAGATAATGGAAAAATATTTAAAGATGGAAAGTGATGATATCGACCAATTCAGTCGTGAAGTGGCAGAGAAGTATCTAACTTATGGATACACCATCGTGTGTGATGGTTGGTCTGGGACAAGAAAGATGTCCCTCGTTAACTTTATGGTTTATTGTGATGGAGAAACAATTTTTCGGAAGTCTTTTGATGTCACCATTGATCTGAAAGATCATATAACCATATATAATTTAATGAAGGAGGTTGTGGATGAGATAGGTGCACCAAATGTGGTGCAGATAGTAACTGATCAAGGTTCTGCTTACAAAAAGGCTGGAAAATTGTTAATGAAGACACCAGGATACAATTTATTTTGGGCACCGTGTGCTTGTCATTGTATAGACTTGATGTTAAAAGATATTGCCAAACAAGAAAGGGTGGCCGGGTGTATCAGTAAGCTAGGCTCATGCGGTTACAAAGTTTATTTATAATGCATCTAGGGTCTTAGCATTAATGAGGTTGTCATATGGTGGTGATATAGTTAGACCTGCAGCAACTAGATTTGCCACAAACAACTTGGCTCTCAGAAGTTTCTAGCATAAAAAGATATTACTCAGGCAAATGTTCGTGTGTCAAAGATATCTCGACACCCCATCAGCTAAGACTGTAGAAGCTATGATGATTGTGGAGCAAGTCGCTCAAGAACACTTTTGGAATGATGTTAACTATGTTTTACAAATTCTTGAGCCCCTGTACAAATGCCTAAGGTTGTTAGATGGTGACAAAAAAACAACAATGCCATATGTTCATAAAGCTTTTGATATAGTGAGGGAGAAGATCTCCGAAATCCCTGCATGTGGTTGGGCCCTTGATATTGTCAACAAAAGATGGACAAAACAATTATTGCATGTGCTACACACACGGTGGGTGAGTTTAATTGATTCAATTTAAATTAATTAAATTATTACTATTTCAAATATTCCTAAAAGAGTTTTGTTTTTTTTTTTTTTTTTTGTAGCAATGTATCCAACCCGAGTACCGGTTACACATTAAACCTCGGATTCTCTCAACCCCATTGATTGATGCGATTCTACGCAGTAAATAAAAGTGTTATTTGATGATGGTGAAAAGCAGGGCTAAAAAGATTGCATCAGGTAAAAATAAGAATATTGATATTCTCAAGTTAGAATTTAAATTTTACATTCACTAACACTTTGGTCTATTAGATGATTTTGTTTCGGGATCACACTGGGGAATTTGGCACACCTGCAGCGGGCTGGAATGACAATTTCAGAACCTGGTAAGTAATTAAGATTTGCTTGGCATACTCTCAAATCTCAATCACACTAATGCTTGGACCATAACTAGTTAAGATTTGCTTTTTCGGTTTAAATAATACAGCTAAATGGTGGGAGTTGTATGGTGGTGACACAAAAGAGCTAAGGGAGTTGGTGATAAAAGTCCTATCTCAAACCGCTTCATCACTTGGGTGTGAGCGCAACTGGAGCACATTCGACCTAATTCACATGAAGCTTAGGAACCATATTGGCGCGCCAAAATTGATGATGTTGGTGAAAGTTCACTATAGTTTACGTTTGAAGCTAAGGCGTGCACAAAATGCAGAGAATGACCAAATTATTGACCTCACTCAAGTATTTATGGATAGTGAACAAGTTGATTCCTTGGCTGACTGGGTTATTGATAAAAATCTTTTAGCGCCAGTGTTAGATACGGAATCAGGTAGGCTTGACCCATATGTTGAAGATCTCATCGACAGAGTAATTGAAGAAGGTGGTGATGCACAACCTAGTTTTAGTTTGGGTCCTGAATTCGACACACCTATCTTTTCAGAAGATAATTTACCTAAAAATATCTCCGATGATGATGAGACACAAAACCCTGATTCTGTTGATGATGATGACGATGACAACGACGACGACGATGATAGTGGTGGTGATGGTGACAACAGTGGTGGTGGAGGAGGTGGAGTTAATTTAAACGTTGAATTGCATGACGAGACTGATGAAGAAACTCCACTTGACCCATATGTATATGAGGTTGCATCCAGAAACAACCATGATAGAGAAGTTCTTAATGACAGCTCCCAAAGAAGGTACGAGCAAGGGCGTGGAAGTGTTGATCAAAGAAGACATGGAGGACACATTAGACGAGCTGATGTTGATGTTGATATTGATTCAGTTTCATCTAATTTTGAAGCAATGAGTATGAGTTCAGGGACACACAACCAATCAAGAGAGAATGATGGTTCTAGTGGCATGTTCAGTCAACCTGCGAGTAGTGGGTCATATGGTTCCGATTTTGGACAAGCGCCACAACCTCAAACTATTAGTGGTCCTCCTTCATATGGATACTGGATGGGGGTTCATGAACAACCTTATGGCCCACCACAACCTGAAGCAACATTTGGACAAGTCTATCCAAGTTATGTACTGTTGAACTGCACTGGATATGTTAAGTGGCCAACATATATTTGCACCAATACTCCTCGAATTGGAATCATGTTACAATTTCCACCAGAAAAATATGAGGGGCACGTTCGACAATTTCTTGACGGTGGGTTTAACTCTGTATATACTTGGGTACAATATTGTGAAGCAGTTAGGATTCAAGAAGAGTGTAAAGTCCTAAATTATTATTAAGGGTAAATTAGTAAAGGACACTTGAACCTTAGGGGCGATTACGTACTGGGCCAGTCGGATAGACGGTTAGCTGACGTAACGTAAATTAATTTAACACCGACCGAGGAAATCCAATTAGTTCCGGAAAACCACTTGAAAAGTTCTTAGATTTCATATAATTGGTTACTTAGAATATACTAAAAATCGAAAAGAAGATAAATAAGAAGTGATAAAGTAATTCGATACGTAGTAAACTCGTGGGCACCTAACTAAATAATTTAATAGTCAATAAAAGTCCGTAAGCACCGCAAAACCCGAAACCGTGAAAACTGGACAAAAGTCGCCGACGACAACCGGCCGCAATTACGGTATCGCGCGTCGCAAACTTGAAGTTACGCACGGCGGGGATTCAAAACCGGGTTGGATGCTAAATTAGAAGGTAAGGGCAGGATGGTCTTTTGACAAAAAAAATAGACAAAATTGCACCAAAAATCGCGCAGAACAAGAAATCGCACCTCTTCTTCCCCAATTCGCACCTCTTTAAAACCCTAGGAGAGAGAAACTCCCTTCTCCCCAAATTCAGTGATTCCAAACCAAAAATTTAAACACCCAAACCTTAGAAATCGTGAATTTGAGTGTGGAGATGCAAGAACTCTTGGAATTTCGTCGGATCGCAGAGAAAGGTGAGTCGATTTCCGTCTCTATTAGATAATTAGCTTTACATTTTGATAGAATTGGATATATCGATTGTAACTGATTGTATTGGGGGTGTTGAAGGTCGGCAGTAGCAGGTTGAAGAGCTGGAGTGGAGTGAAATAGAGGTGGAGCCGAAAATTCTTGGAGTTGTGTCGGGTTTTCGCGAAAGGTTAGTGAATTTCGCCTACAGTAAATAGTTTGAACTCGATTTCGTTCTATTTGGTGGTATTGATGAAGGATAATTGAAATGGGGTGGGTTTAATGTTGACGGTAGCTGTTGGTGGCGATAGAGTGGAGCGATTTTGGTGGAGCAGCGAGCTAGGAGCGATTTTTGCTACTGACTCGGTAAGAATTTGGTTATTCATTGCAAATTCGAGAGATTCATGTCGATTTATAATTGTTAAGGTGAATTTCGAGAGATTTAATATGAATCGAAGGGCGTGGGATTAGTTGTAGTTGAAATTTGGAATTTGAATTGAGATGTGATAGGATTGGCGTCGATATGAGGGCCTGCCATGGCCCGAAATAGCCGTAGAGACCGTCAGAGTAACAAAGGTCCCGAAATGGCCCAGTAGCTCTTGACGATGGAGTTATAGGAAAAATTACCCGAAACCAATTTCTTAACGTCGAGATTTCTTCTCGGCTTACACTAGTTAAGAATTCCTCGCTGTTCGATCAATTCTAACAACCGACGTATATGTATATGATGTTATAGGAGTGAATTCGAGTTGATTCGGTTAAGCGGGCTCGATTTGGTTAAGTGGGCTTGAGGAGAAGGAGCTTGCTAAGGTAGGAACCTACATACCAATATATGGTCTGCTTATTTTCATGCATGATTTGAATTGTTTAAAATAGGAAATAGATAGTTGCGTATCAACCATGCATGTATATATGATATTCATGTTTTGCACTGTATTTCCTCGATATAAACTGTATATATAGATAGCTTTCGTGTGAAATGGGTTTTTTGGTAAAATCGGGGTAGCGGAGATTTGGTTTCTTTGTTAAAAGAGAAAAACTGGTTTTGGGAAGGGTTCACGTCTCTTGTCTCAGTAAGGAGACAGAGAGATGGATTTTGTATGCGGGTGAGGATTACCCGGGTTGTTTGTAAATATGTGTGGGTTCGGATTGTCCCCGGATAGAGTTTAAGTGGTTATTTACGATGATTAAGCCGTTTGGGAATCATCGGTTGTTATTTACTATGACTGGCCCGTTTGGGAGTCATAGGTTGTTTTTACTCGATGGTGGGAAATCTAGGAACTCACACATACAGGATCAACAGTTTTAAAAGAAAATCTAAATATATATCTATAGTATTTGGAAAACAATCGGTAATAATGAGTATATATATAGATATTACTATGCTTATCACGAGGGGATTTAGAAAAGGAATTGTGAATTCCTAAAAAGAAGGAACCGTTGTCGAAATTCGAGACGGCGGTTAATTTCTAGATTCCAACCGTGGTGTACACCTTTCGAGGTGGTGGGCCACCTTTAAAGGGATGCATCACCGGATGTAGTCCGGGAATTCCTTTTCTACTTTTCTAGATAACCATGCTTGTAATGCGTGTCACCAGATGGTGATTAGCTTGTGTGGGGTTACATGCTACCTCGATGAGGTTTAGACGGCGAGGAGTGAGAGTTTAGTCCACTCGGATGTGTGTCGATCCCTGAAGCTCCGGCGTCGTCGAACGGTTGACCACCGTAAGTTAGGTGACAGCCCGTATGGGGGTCGTGGGTCACAGGGGCCCACCTGAGCCCCTAAAAGCTTTGGGGATTTTGTGTGTACTGACACAACAACGGCATTTCAGCTCCCTCCGGTAAAATCGGGAAAACAACGGTGCATGGTTCACACCGAAAAGTCTTGAACCGAGATTGCCTGTGGATCGGGCCGAAAATCGTGCACCCCACCCATTCTAATAGGATGCAAATGCCACAATAGTTGTATGATGATTGTGAAAACTCTATTTGGTATATCAATGAAGCATGTCGAGATGATTTACGCTAGTTAGTGATGTATATATACATAGTCACAATATTTGAATACTATTATAGAAACCCCGCATGTTTTAAATGTTTTCTATAAGTAGACTATTTATTGGTTATGTGTGTTTCTCTTGGGCATCGTTGTTGCTCATCCTACTTAACATTTCGATTTGCGATTCTTGGAGGAGGCTTTTCCTAACCCTAGCGATGAGGGTTATGGGGATTTGGGAGGATTCCCTTATGCTTGACGAGAGACGAGTCAAGTTTATACTTTTGGGTCAGATAGAGATAAGCTAGGTTATTCTTTTGTCTTTATATATAATGAGCATAGCTCTTTTCTTTTTTGGTTGTATATTTATAGAGCTCCGCTCCTTTTGATGTATTTATTTGATGTATTCGAGTAGCAGTTACACTTAAACAGTGGGTGGATGTATATAATGTTGTTTAGAAGGTTGGGTTGTATATATATGGTTGTTGGAAGGTTGTAGTTTAGGATTTCCGTGTTATGACAGGGTTTATGACCGTTTTTAGGGTTTACGAAGGTCGATTAAACAAAGGAAACTCTGCCGAAATTTCGGTAGAATTGTGATGGTGTCAGCCTCGAGATTCACTCCTCGTCCTTGAGATGTGTGCTGGGGTCTCGGGGCGTGACAAAGAGGGTATGCGAGCTGAGCAGCCACGTCACTCATTTATGTATTGATGAAATCTATTTCTCATATCTTTTGTAATTTCTCATATGTATTGATCCAATATTTCTCATATGTATTGATGCAATCATTATCTCTGTATCTTGTTTTTCAACAATTTCACTTTATGGGCCAAATCATTACAAAAAAGTCAGGAATACATACAGCTGTAGTGAGTTGTCAAAAGAGTACACAATTTCAGTTCCGATATTTATGATATTCCGACTTATTCTGATATTTTCTGATATTTCCCGATATATCCATATATCAGGCCTTGTCACCAAAAATCGCAAAAACGATTTATCTCTCCGACATATCGATATATCCGATATATATCTTTTTTTGGTCCCTCCGATATATCCTAATATCCCGAAAAATTGGGCCTTGGTGTGTAATACCAACTTCTACTGATCCATTTATGCCTGATTTATTTTGTAAAAATATTACATAAAAATAAATTATGCCTGATTTATTTTGTAAGATCATCGAAGATTATCCAGTCCCTGATTTCCTGTTAATTATTTTTTAAATTATGCATGACTCACTATATGTGGAATCTTCAAAGATTATCTACGAACGGGTGTTGTTATATCAATTATTCTGAAAAATATTTGCAACTATGCAGAACTATTATGTATTAATATTATATTGATCACTCATCCAAATTTCTTATAACGTGAAAATCTCACTCTAGCTCCATTAAAAAAAAAATAACTCACATTTGATAAAACTCTTCGACTTCATTTTGTTATTTATTAATAGAAGTTTGGTTGAAGTTTTGTGAGATTGTCTAATAAGGCGAAGTTCATATTGAAACTACTTGAATAGTAAGAAGTTCTCAACCATACGAAAAGAGATAAGATAAACATCATTTTAAATGCAAAAGTATATTTATCAAGACATTCCCACAACATATAATCCAACTATATTTTGAGGTTAGTTCAATGCAGTTGCATTTTCAGATTCTCGTTATTTATTTTTTGAGGTTAGTTCAATACAGTTGCATCCAGTTTTCGATTTCTCATTAATTATTATTTGCGGTTAGTTCAATACATTTGCATCCAATTCAATTTCCAATTTCTTGTTAATTGTTCTTTGAGGTCAGTTCAATGCATTTGCATCCAGTTTCCGATTTCCCGTTAATTACTCTCTGAGATTAATTTAATGCATTTGAATCCAGTTTCCGATTTCTCGTTTATTATTTGATAAGGTTGCATTTGCATCTAGGTTCCGATTTCCCATTAATTATTGTTTGAGGTTAGTTCAATGAATTTGTATCCAGTTTTTGATTTCCCATTAATTATTTCTTGATGTTAGTTCAATGCATTTGCATCCAATTTATTTTTTGAGATTAGTTAAGTACAGTTGCATTCACTTTCCGATTTCCCGTTAATTCTTCTTTAAGATTAGTTCTACGCATTTACATCATGTTTCCAATTTATAATTAATTTTTCTTTGAGATTAGTTCAATGTAATTGCATTCAGTTTCTGCTTTTCCATTAATTTAATCTTTGAGGGTTAGTTCAATGCATTTGCATTTAGTTTCCGATTTTCCGACAATTATTTTTTTATGTTAGTTTGATGTATTTGCATCCAAGTTTTGATTTCCCGTTAATTATTATTTGAGGTTAGTTTAATTCAATTGTATTCATATTTCGATTTTCTATTAATTACTTTTTAAAATTAGTTTAATGCTTGCATTTGCATCCAGTTTCCGATTTCCCATTAAATATTATTTGAGGTTAGTACGATGCATTTGCATCCAATTTCCGATTCTCCGTTAATTGTTCTTTGGCGTTAGTTTCATGCAATATTATATATATTTTAAAATATTTGTCATTATTGGTTTGTCGTTATTTTATTTTATTTTATTTATTTTCTATTATATATTTTGTGATGTTATTTTTTGTATAATTTAATTTCTCACATGTAATTTGTTTTGGTTTGGTATATTATTTATTTAAGCCCAACCACTTTAACTAAATCTCGTTATTCTTCCGAATATATATGTGTGTGTGTATATTATAAAATTGGAAATACATTATAGTGTTTGAAAAATTATAAATTCATAAATTTAATTTGAATATGTCATAATTATTGTGGTCGGAATTGTGATTTTTGGAATTCTTAAGTATGAATAAATGTCTAAATCCCACAGTGGATGACACATCAAATTAAAAGGGTTTTATTAGGAGAATCATTTTCGGTGGAAACTATTATTTTTAGCAATTTAGTTTTTTGTTTGATATTTTTTCGTAATTAGGCAATTAGCTATATTGTTTAGGAAAAATTAGAGACTTTATGAAACTCTAGATGTAATTATTTTTTTCGTAATTAGCTATAATGTTTAAGAAAAGTTAGAGACTTTGTGAAACTCTAGATGGGATTGTTTCCTTATTTATATCTTACTTTTTCGTAATTAGTAATAAAGTTTAGAAAAAATTAAAATCTCTGCGAGTGCTCTAAAAAATAAATTGGTGGGGGTATAACTATAATATATATCTAAGGATAAAGATATGAACTGTCTTGAATGAGTGAGGAGAAAAAAAGAGGTTTTGTGGTTTTCTTTGGGTCTCTTTTCGCAGTGTTTTAATTCATGTGGGTCTCTTAACTCATTTTTTTCTCCTCAATTAGTCATGACACGTGGACGCTCTAAAAACGCTTCCTCAATTGAAGAGGTAGAGCTATAATATATATATATATAATAATAATAATAATGTAAGCTAATGGTATCAGATAGGTTTTATGAAGTGTTAATGACCCCTTTGTCAAAGTCACGAATTATAGTATAGCCCGAATCTGCCCAGAATCCGCTTGAGGCCAATACAATATTTGTTGGGCTTGGGCCACTGCCGAAAAAGAGAGGAATTGCATGACATGTGAGTTTAAAGAGAGGAATTGCATGACATGTGAATTTCGAGTAAATGAGTATTTTCACCGTACACATCATTTTGATAAATTATTTGTGATAATTAATCATTTTTTCTTTGTTATAAATAGGTTCGTTTGTGTTTCAAAAATCAAATCTACAACCCATATCTTCATATGTGTGATAATTAATCTTTTTTCATCGTTATAAATAGATTCGTTTGTGTTTCAGAAATCTACAACTCATATCTTTATGTGTGATAATTAATCTTTTTTCATCGTTATAAATAAATTTGTTTGTGTTTCAGAAATCTACAACCCATATCTTCATATGTGTGATAATTAATCTTTTTTCATTGTTATAAATAAGTTCGTTTGTGTTTCAGAAATCTACAACCCATATCTTCATATGTGTGATAATTAATCTTTTTTCATCGTCATAAATAGGTTCGTTTGTATTTCAGAAATCTACAACCCATATCTTTATGTGTGATAATTAATCTTTTTTCATCATTATAAATAGGTTCGTTTGTGTTTCAGAAATCTACAACCCATATCTTAATATGTGTGATAATTAATCTTTTTTCATCGTTATAAATAGGTTCGTTTGTGTTTCAGAAATCTACAACCTATATCTTTATGTGTGATAATTAATCTTTTTTCATCTTTATAAATAGGTTCGTTTGTGTTTCAGAAATCTACAACCCATATCTTCATATGTGTGATAATTAATCTTTTTTCATCGTTATAAATAGGTTCGTTTGTGTTTCAGAAATCTACAACCCATATCTTCATATGCGTGATAATTAATCTTTTTTCATCGTTATAAATAGGTTCGTTTGTGTTTCAGAAATCTACAACCCATATCTTCATATGTGTGATAATTAATCTTTTTTTATCGTTATAAATAGGTTCGTTTGTGTTTCAGAAATCTACAACCCATATCTTTATGTGTGATAATTAATCTTTTTTCATCATTATAAATAAGTTCGTTTGTGTTTCAGAAATCTACAACTCATATCTTCATGTGTGATAATTAATCTTTTTTCATCGTAATAAATAGGTTCATTTGTGTTTCAGAAATCTACAACCCATCATATGGGTGATAATTAATCTTTTTTCATCGTTATAAATAGGTTCGTTTGTGTTTCAGAAATCTACAACCTATATCTTCTTATGTGTGATCATTAATCTTTTTTCAACCCATATCTTCATATGTGATGGCATTTGTTCCCTTCCATCAAAAGTTATATTTTGTCACAAGTTAGATGAAATATTGGGGGGAATTGAATATTGTGTAACTTTAAATTTATCAGACTTCTTCGGTTTACAATTTTTCTTTTTGATTCTGATTCTATTTGAAACAAAAAATATTGAATGGCAAGGGTACTGATATTGTTCTCGGTGATCCTCAATCAAAGATCGGGTACTGTTTGTTTTTTTTTTTTTTGTTCTTTTGGTCAGCCAAGCAGGGGTAGAAGAGATGGAAGAGGCGTAGTTGGTGCCCACTCCCCTTCTGCTTTAGGTGTTCATGTTATTTTGCACCAATTTGATGTGCACGGCAAGATTTTAGGCAATTGGATTCTCACAATTATGAATAAAAAATTGAGTCAGTTTCAGACTTTCAGATGCAAATGTAAGTAGTTGATTTTTCGAAAAAATGGAGGATGGTATAAAATCTACTACTATCTTTGAGCGTCTTATAAACCATTAGATGTGCACGCCAATATAAACCATTAGATGTTTATGATGTTCCAATCTGTTAAGTAATGCCAAAAGCACTGTCAGTTTGTCACCATTGCATTTGGTATGGGTTTGAAGACCATTGCATTTGGTATGGGTTTGAAGGATGGATAATGATGTATAGTTGTTCCTATCATACTATTACACATGGAACTTACGGCAGAGAAGAATGCTACCTATCCTGGCTATAGTTCGTAAGTACAGCTTCATACAACTTTTGTGCAGCGCATGAAGAGGGACCTCAATAAGCTTACAACTAATAAAAAATAAATAATTGCAAGAAGTAATGACACATTCAGATATTTCGCATATTCAACACACATACCGCACTCATACATAATACAAAATTACAAATGCCAAATGTGCTGTGAAGCTGGCCTTTTGGAGGTCTTTACAAACACACTCGAAGGGCTGTCTTAATTCATAACTAAGTAATTGCACAAAAGTGATTTCTCTTTTCAGATATTTTGCAACACAAATACAGTATCAACACATAATACAAACAACACCAAATTTGCAGTGATACAAACAACACCAATATTCCAACTAATCAGGATTGACTGATTGCCATCATAATACACCATTCTAAATACTATTGACGCCAAATTCTCTACATCTTTTATCACTATTTGCTAGCTGCCTAGCTCAAATTATTATATTTGGCAATCCCTTTTGCTGGTTTGAAACCTTTAAACTGTATGCATGTCCTCGTTGTTGCGCCATTTAACGTTTCTTTTTCTTTTTCTTTTTAAAAAATATAAGCTTACAATTCCAGAAGAGCTAGTTTATATAGGTTCATAAAAATGAAGCTTTATTAGGAACAGAAATGCCACTTACCGCTCATACATTTCTCTAGCACGCTGAATACCATCCCCCTTTGAAGAGTGAAAATTACAAGCACAAAAGAAACTGAAAATCCACCTTCAGTGTCTAAGAGCCATAAAAATCTAAACCAGCTTATCCATATAAGCTCTGTGATTTGAGAAAAACTTGATCGCCTACAAAAAAACAGTACAAAGAAAGAGATTCTTAAAAGTGCGGCTACTATTGAAAGCATCAAACAGTACTATTTAACCCTTTTGAGTGTCCGAACTGGATTGTCTACTGCCCTTGAACAAAATATACAAGGTTCGTTGCACAGAGTAAAAATGTCTTGAAAGTTGTTAAGCACCATATTATGTGATAGTTGTACACATGGAGATAGGACAAAGATATAGGTAATACCAAAACAATGAATTTATGTCCAGTCCAATGAAGGATACATATGCCAGTTAGCTAATACAATGACAATGACCATAATATACTTTAATATAAGGCACACACAAACAAATAAATCATACATGCCATACAAAAACTGGTTTAAACACTAGAGATTGATGTAAATGCATATTAGATACACGAATGATAAATACAACAGTTGAGAGGCTGACATACATTGCCAGCCAGAGAGAACTAACTGTGATAACCTGACAATGTCAAACAATTTAACCTCGCCCACTACATCAGGATAGACTGGTTGATCAGTGCACCAAGTTATAGCATTATAGCAGTCCCTATTCGAGTGGCCTACTGCTCAAGCCTGGGAGTTTGGGCTAAGGTCTTGGGTTCGATTCCCACCTTAATCGAGGATTTAAAGGGCAATTAAATAAAATTCAAACTAGCAGAAGGAAAAAAAGTGTCCGTATCGACATGGATACGAAGTGTCAAACACAGCGAAATATCAAAAATTTAGGTATATCACATACAATATGTGTCCGTGTTGTGTCCAACACGGACACATGGATACGTATCCGACAAAGATTATACTTAAACCACGTGTTGATGTAACATGGAAAGAAAAAGGCAATTCCTATTATCTCTGCTAAGGGACGACAATCTATTCTTTAACTTTTTAAAAGAAAGGGTTAAGTAGTATTACCCCCCACTAGATGAGCCAATTATGATTCCACCCCCCCCCCCCCCCCCCAACACACGGTCAACTTGGTTTGACTGTTAACTTTTAAGTCAAATGGCTGAAAATGACACAATTGCCCCCACCTAATTAAAATTGAACATTTGTTTTTTGAAAATAATGAAGGCATTTGTGTAATTTTCAGTTGCTTGACTTAAAATTTAACGGTCAATCCAAGTTGACCGTGTATTTAGGGGGGAAACCCTAATTGGCCATCTAATGGGGGGAAATCCTAATTGGCTCATCTAGTGGGGGGTAATACTAGTTAAAAAGAAACGTTAAATGGCGCAACAGCGAGGACATGCATGCAGTTTAAAGGTTTCAAACCAGCAAAGGGGATTGCCAAATATAATATGACTTGAGCTAGGCAGCTAGCAAATAGTGATCAAAGATGTAGAGAATTTGGCATCAATAGTATTTAGAATGGTGTATTATGATGCCAATCAGTCAATCCTGATTAGTTGGAATATTGGTGTTGTTTGTATCACTGCAAATTTGGTGTTGTTTGTATTATGTGTTGATACTCAGCAACTTCTCAAAATTGAGATTATCTGTAAGATTACCTTTAAACAAAATATCATTACAACATTTTAAACTGAACATGTTTTGAATCATGGATATTGCCAGTAAAAGTGTGCAACAAAAAAGAGGGAGTAGTGAGACAATTAGTAATATAACCTAGAAGTAATTATGAACTTCAGAACAAAGAAATTAGACAATTGGGTTTTAAGTACAATACTTGACCTTTGACAATGTACGAATATATCAAGACAAATAACATCCAAAATTTTAGCAATGCCAACAAATTTATGAAAGAAAGAATGAAAGGCATACCTATGGTCCACAACATAAAGAGACAACATACATGGAGAGAACCAGTAAATTATCTTCTTCTTTTCATTGTCTCCTAAAATAGCTACTCTCCATTCCGAAAGCTGATTTTAGTGAAATGATGCTGCCCACAAGTGTCTTTCGGGTCGTAGTGTTATAGGAAACCAGATTCACCTTATCACAAAGCAGTAAAAGTTCACCATTCGTACGAACTTTTAGAAGCTTAACAGTCTCACACCAAATATTTTTCTATTGCGAACTGTTTGACCCAGGACTCCTTAATATTGTACTTGTTCATAACCCATGTATTAATATTGCTGCCGAGTTGAAAATGCTTTTCAGGGTATTTGAGCAGGTGTAAATCTGCAGCTGGAACGAATCCAAACTCTTCTTCACCCAAATTAAACGACACAATAAGAGGCCCCACATTTGGTAAAAACCGATCAAATGAAATCCAATGAAGAGACCCACCAACAAATGCCGATGAACTAGTATCACTTGATTTAATTAACGCATTCGGAGCAATACCAATCTTTTTCCTCCAAATATTACTACCCAATGTATGCATATGCACTTCATTATCAAACATTTTAGTAGGCTTAGCAAATACAACAAGCACCAATTGATAACCGCTTATCAGACTGGCTGTCAGGATGTAAGTCAACCATATCTAAAGTCAGGAAGCTTAGAGTACTCTTCCATAAGGGGGTTGATTACGGGGAAGAAAGTAATTACCAATCCAATGATTTACTCTAATAGGACTATAAGTACACATATCAAGCCATTACAAGAACCCAAAACAAAAGGATAGTAAATGGTACAATGGGTCGTTTGTTCATTGCTCCATTGTCTTCAAGATAGAAGATAAGAGACCCGTAACGCGTGCATCGAGCTTTGAAGTTGATTTTTGAGAGTAGGGGTAGTTCGAGTGTTGCAAACACACCTGCTGCATTGGTATGTTTTCTTCCAGTGTAGTCTTGAAAGTATGTTGGTTTTGAGTTTTTCGGGTAACCTTTCCATTGTTGCCTCAGGTGTTTTGGGGTTACTGTTTATACTTTATAGTGTAACTGTATAGAAAGTGGAGAAAGCCTGGAAATATATTTGGTATTATTGTACCATCTACAAACTCACTACTCACTACTCACTACTCACTACTCACTACACACGTGTCGCACATACTTTTTTTTTTTTTTGATAAAACAATACTTTTTTTTATTTACTTACTGATTAATTGTTCGGTACAAATTCCTTGAACATCCGCTCTTATAGAAGAGCTTAATACAAAAGCAGGTGGATGAGACTCATTTAACAAGGGCTGAATGACTTCTGGTATATTATCTTGATGAGGAATTGGATTGGTCATCCAATCATCACTTGCAGCTTGTGTCGACGCATGTCGAGCAAAAGTATCAGCAACACAGTTCGCTTCTCTATAGTTCCAAACCATCCTTGTATGCCTGAATCCCTTCAATAGTTGTTTGATGTCTTCTATTAGAGCTATGACAGATGAAGGTGATTCTTCTTTCTCACCAATTATTGCTTTATGAAGGAAAGATGAGTCCACTTCAATGATGATGCAATCAAATTCTAACTTGTTTGCTACCAACAATTCCATTCTAAGTGCATAACATTCCATCAATATGGCATTAGCTCGCTTGAAAGGTGTTGCAAATCCATAAATAAAACCACCATATTCATTTCGTAGTACTCCACCCGCTCCAGCTGGCCCTGGACAATCTAAGGCAGACCCATCTGTATTCAATTTCAACCACCCGCTAGGAGGAAATTGCCAAGATATTGAAATCGCTACTTTGGCTATCTCAGCTCTCATGGCAGTAGCACTATCAGCATCTTCAGCGAATTTGAGCATAGATTTAGCTTTGTATAGAAAATGCATTATGTTCGCATCCTTTGACTGGAATCGAGCTGAATTTCTTGCTAACCAAATACACCAAAAGACTATTGCAAATTTTTGAACCAAATCTTGGTCTACCTGATATTCCTTGCACTTGTAGATGACCTCCTCAATCCATTGTTTGAAAGTTATGAAATTTGTTCCATATATTATAGAGTGTAAGTCAGAACCAAACCATATAGCTCTTGCAAAAGGGCATCCGATGAACAAATGATGTAATGATTCTTCTTCATGTCGGCATAAAAAGCATTCTTGATCCGCATGGAAATGATGCCTTAATAGGAAATCTGATGTAGGAATTACCTCTTGCGCTCCTTGCCACAAGCAGTACCTAATTTTGTATGCAACGTTACATTTCCAGATAAAAGCAAAAAAAATTTTGTTGTGGTACTTTGAGGGGTCAATCCAACCTTGAAGCATCCGATAAGAAGATTTAACTGTATAGCATCCTTTATGGTGTGGAGCCCAATATCGGGAGTCTTGAGTTGTATGAATCTTCAGCGGGATAGTCAAAATCCAATCTGCATATTCCATCGGCCAGTACTGTCTCACTAATTGAGTATTCCATCGCGGATTGACAGGATCAATGAAATCAGCAACTCTATCTAAATTGCAATTGTAAGGTTTTTGAATCAAAGGAAGTTCCAACGGCATGCATCCAACCATGCTCGAACAGATAATCCATCTCCAATGCGCCAATTACCATACATATACTTGTATATTGACAATTACCATGGAATGGATTAATCAATATTGTGTTTATTTTGTTCACCCTGGCCCAAAAATTTAAGAGTACCATTTTCCGGCACACAATGTATGACCGAACTCATTCTCAGCTACACATTCCTGTCCATTACTCTGTCATTCTTCCATTCCTTTCCAGCCAGACTTGAAGATTGATAAACCTTTCATGAAGGTGCCAAGAGTAGTGATGATTCCAGCCTTAGAACTTTGCCATCAAGGGGTGAATATGATACTTGTTACGAGCCAACAAGGGGTAGACACGTCCCCCTTGTTATTTGCCATCAAAGACACTTCTCAAGGCAAACAGACTAACGAGCTAAAGAACTTTGCCATCAAAGTGGCAGAGCAGTGATTTGTTATGTATATGCAACTTAGCTGGTTAAACATTCTAGCATTGAATTTCATCACACTATTAAGCGAGTGTGTAGAAACATGAGCAAGTTGAACATTGTTACCAACTTACCATCACCAGATTTCAGCACACATCTGCAGGTGAGAACCACTAAAGAGGGCTGAACGATTATTTAGATTGCAATTGAACTCGAAACAAAATAAATAACAAAATGAGGTGGGTAGGAGTGTATGGTACTATGGTAGACCATTCTTCTGGCCTACGACAACAACTACCATAACTTTTTAAATTAACTAAAGTATAATTTACAAGAGCAATTCGAGTTGTGAAACCACAAAGAATTGTTCCAAAAGACGTGGAGATCTTTACAGGTGAAATGGGATTGATGAGCCATCAGAACTAGATGACTTCGGAATGAAGGTGAATATTTACATTTGTTGCGAGGACCAGGACTCTGTGGAAGGAGACCATCTGGACCTGTCAGTTAATGATGTCGAAGTATTTTGGATCTTCAGGAAAATGGTAGTCCACATTTAGCTGCAATGACACAACCACGCAATACATCAGATACTGTCAAAGGAAGACAGAGACAATACTTTTTTTCTCCATTCTTTAGGTAAATAAATTCGTAATTGGATCTGTGGAGAAAAAGAAACATGCCAAGATGAACAGGAAAATTATCTCACTTGGTCGATATCATTCCTGTGGCCTTACTATTCTACTTTCTAAATGATCCGAGAGAAGTAACTTTTTAAGTAGCATGTCTCATGCAAATTTTTAAACCCACTGATTTTAACAGACCTTACTGATTTTAACTGATTTTCCTACTGAAATGGTCCTACACCCCAACCATACATGAAAAAACATGGTTTTGCAACATGCAACATCAACCATTATTACCATTGCCATAGTCCATAACAGAAGGTGGTTTCTTTAGCATTCTAGTCTCTCTTTACCAATTAAAAGTGATCAACGCCAAGGTAATGTCTTTTTTAAAAAAGTTAAGCCACATACCTTGCCCTCATCTGCATCTGAATGTCGTTGGGGAAACACAACCCTCAAATCGTTGTACAAGTAGAAGCGCCGCTCCCTTTCGACATCCATGAAATTTTTTTCTGGGGCAGACAAAGGATCAGATTTACACCTTTGGACTGACCTTGAAGGTTTCTTAGGATGCAGGCACAAAAAACGGAGATGAAGAGCATAACGCAAAACACCAGCACCAGTGGTATTCTCATTGACCTTAACAGAACTATAATCATATTTGTTCTCACTCTTATGGCTGTAATCCTTCCCGTCAGTCTTCATACCTTCATAACTGATGAAATCATTTACCTCATCCATATTTGCAGTAAGATCAAAGCAAATCAACTCTGCGAGATGATCCTCCTGTGAAGAGAGCGGGAGGCTCATCTCTTGTTTACTTCGGGATTCATTGGACCTAGAGTTAGCAGTGTAAATACAACACATCGAATTGGAGATGCCAGATCCTAAAACTTGAGAGCTTTTTTTTTTACATTCTACGGTGTGTACAGAGTCTAATCCATTGATATTGCTAGGTTGCCTGCACAACTTTACAGCATGACTTCTCTTTAAATCTGAACTAGTCTTGATTTCATTTCTAGGGTCGACACCGCTGCTTACTGCTTTAGAAGAAGCCAAAGTGACCTTTTGGCGCAAGAAAGTCTGGTTTGATAAAACAATGATTCAGTAATACAATCATTCGTAAAAAGAACCATAACATAACATTACATGGTAAAAGTAGATAACATAACAACTTATTCTAAAATGAGTTACAGAATAATCCTATTTACAAGAGACTTCAAAAGATTTTTATGCTATGCCCCAAGCATCAAGCATCCCTTAGCAATGTTAATGAATGGCGCACATATCCACTAGCAATGTTACAATTAATTTATGTATGTCCAATAACGTACTTGTGTTAAAGTTCTTTTTCTAATGGAACATTTCCCAAGGGGGTGCAAAAGGCAGAATCCCCAACCATGTTGCTCACCGATGCCCCATTGGGGATTTGGGACCATCGCCCCAAACACGAATTTTTTCAAAATGTAAGAAATCGTATATAAAAGTTTGTGAGAGAAACCATATATTCTTTTCTCTCTACTTCTCCATATTTTCGTCTTCTTCTCTTATTGAATTAAAAATATATATTTCAACTATACCAACAGCCCAAACAAGTCCAAGCATAAGGTTTCAACTTTCAACATAGGAGACCAATATAATTCTTTAAATCAAAGTAGCAACAAAGCCACAAGCTTCAAACCAGGAAATTCTTCTTCTGGGCAAAACGTGGTGCCAGCAAACCAGCTTCATTTTAATGCCTTAACAGGCATTCATCCCTTTCGGGGCGGGACGTTATTGGATAGGACCATGTGCCAATGCCCTTACTTGATAGGACCACATCATTCCCCAAACTGGTCCAATGAGATATAGGACCGAGTTTCTTTAGGGCCGGACCACTGGCACAACTCGGGAGGTTGGTTAAGGCACATGACCTTTTGGGGCTTATCCCACATCAAATTGTACTGTCCAAACAGTCCTGATTTGGTCCACGTAAACCCCAAATGTGCCAGTAAAGAAGAGCCATGCCACATCTATGCTGGCATAGGCCAAATTTGAGCCAAGTCTGTAAGTCAAGTAAAAGCCAGACATTTCTAGACAGATTAGATATATCTATCAAGTAGTTTGTCTATTTAAAACAAGATATCAACTCGAGTTAAGGCCAAGTCTGAACTCACCCCAGGTCACGTGGGTTAGTGACTCTCTGAAAGCCAATAGTCAGAGAACCCATTAGGCAATATGCTGCATATCTTAATCCAACATTTAGGACAGTATTATCATCTACCAAGTAAAATCTGTTAAATAAAACTCTGGAAAAAAAACTGAGGTCAAATCCAAATCTGAGCTCATCCAGAGTCACTCAAGTGCTGCAACTTGATGAAAGTAGCTCCTCAGTAAGATTGGCTGAACAATTGTACAATGCTTCGGAGAAAAATAGTCAAACAAGTATTTAATGACCGAGATTTCAGATATTATTTATGAGGTTTCCCATAACCTACCTTGGTTCCAGCTGGCATGTCACTCAAATTATAGTTGCAAAAGAATGTGTGCAAAGGTGTCTTCTCTGGATTACTAAGAACCTGTGGAACCAAATAATTTGTCAAAATAGAAGCAGCAAGTAATTCATGCTTGTACATATATTTCTAAAGTCTAAACCCAAAGCACAAAACTTAAACTGCTCCACAATAAGAATCTCTTGCAATATCCTCACTATTCATATTAAGATGCTGAACTTATTAGGCATGTTCTTACACATTATGACCCAGGAACATCATCAATGAATCACTATATTTTCATTTCTCCCTTTTTATTCTGATTGGTTTAATAACTCACTACTTTACATTCAAATATCAACGCAAAGAAGCATAAAGAAGGAAAATTAACTACCACAGTAAGTTTGAAATATTTTCTTTGGAAGATGAATATAGGGAACAAGTTTGGTAGCTAAGAGGAGTGGTTGAGGTCTCGAACTCTCGTCCAAGCAACTTGGACAGAATATCTTGATGGTAAACGCAATTAAAATTATTCAAAGTAACATTATTAACTGAATTTTCCTTCTCACAAGATTGCACAATACCAACAAAATCGTGCATGATGTCCAGCACATAATTAAATTGTACACCAATCAGTATTAGGGGCTAAAATAATTTGTACCAGTTGTATGCATCCTTTCATGGGGATACGCAGGCGGCTCTTGGAAGCTAAAGAATCATCATTGCTAAGACTTCTCTTCAGCTTCGGCTCTTTCCATTTGTTTGATGAGGAATTTCCAGAAAGATCGATAGATGCATAATACAATAAGCAGCTATCGCCATCCACACTAGTTACCGCAAATGGAAGTTTCTGTGATGATGGTGAGAAGCTTCCCCCAGTTACATTTAGAACAGCTAGAAAACCATCAATTCTCTGCATGATAAGAAGCTGGCGAACTAAGAAGTAGCATGAGATATGAAGTTAGAACGCTACAAGGTCACTTTATAGATTTAGAAAGACAAATACTAGATGAACTAACCTGAGAGAGTTTACAAGATGAAAAACGACCAGACAACAGAGATTCCTCAAATGAACCAACCAAGGACCTCCTAACAGACAGCCCACTGAGACTTCTAGTGCATTTACCACACTGAGGGGAAGGCTCTGAATCAGTATCCCAGTGTCGCCCAATTCTAGTGATACTTACAGGGGTGAATGCATCAAATTCTGCACGGGAAACCTCGAGATTTTCAAATGACATGCATGGTATCCTGAACTCCTCTTCTTTCTGGGCAATAACAAAGTCCGATACAGCTCCATTGAGCGACTTTTGCGTGCTCCTAAAGTTTAAAAAACCCTCTCTAACTTCTTTCATGGCATCCCTGCATACTCTTGCAGCTTTCATTCTTTCAGAGAATTTCGGACCAAGAGGTGACAATGAGAGAGGAGGTGATATCACCTTTTCTGGAGATATTGCAATAGCTCCAGTTTGCATTCTTACTTTACTTATTCTCCGAGAGGGATCCAATTCTGGTAAGGATAAACAATGTAAGGTCTCCATGTTCTCAAGCACAGGGCCATCTGTGAAACACAGGGACCTCGTGCAACTGTTTCCATCTAGTGAATCATCCCAGTTTGCGAGTCTAGGTATGGACCAAACTGAAGTTTTCAGATGATTGAGGTTGCCCAATTCACATTTCCTATGGTCTTGGGATATAGATGAACTAACTTCACCACTTAAAGAAGAGGAATCGATCTTAAAACCACCCTTAGGGATTTCTTGAGTATCACCATTTTTTTTATCTAGGCAAAGGATATCATTCAATGAGGACAACAAGCGCTTCCTGACTTGAGGACCATTTAACTCAATATTATTATTATTATCTTCAATGGAAGGAGATACAATAACACAAGTCCCAGAAGTTCCCTCAAACTTATTAAGAAAAGAATCTGATTCTCCTGATCCAAAACCCACAACCCTAGAAAGAGGACTCTGAACATCACGCCCAGATTTGTTAAGAAACCAAACATTCTTATTCTTAAAACCAATTGGCATCCCATGAACACAGATTGCAATGTCAGAAGCACCTTTATTTTTTACCAGCCCAGTACAGTCTTCTGGAAGCTTCAATTGGATATCTACATGGCAAGTACATTGAAAATCCCCTGATAACTTATTTTGCGTGCTTCCACCATGTGATCCATCCCTATCAGAGCTGGTTGTGTCTGCTACCCTAGGTGGGTTCTGTACAAGCGTGCTCAATGATAATGCAGCCTCGTCAGCAAACTCGCTGGGCACTTGAGGCAGTCCCATTACTAAAATTTGCAGCAATCTAAGAAATTCCAAGTCTCTTAATATCTAAGTTGGGCGTTCTTTATTCACTCGATCAAAGCAAGAAACAAATGCAATTCAATCTTCAATCAACTTAATCTGAAGTGAAATTACCCAAAACCTAGCTCAGATTGTGTCGGGAAACCCAAACTACGGTTCAAAATCAAAATCATCGCGTGTGAAGAAACTAGCTCCTGGCTTCCATAGAAGTAGGTAATGAGACACAGTTGATCCATGGTTGTTCAATAAATCAATGCACCAGCCTGCAATGCTACGACACGTTTAGAAATAGAAAAAAAATCAAACAACAGTTTTCTAACCAAATTGCTGCCAAAAGAGTGCAAAAATCAACAACAAACAAAAAGAGGAATAAGAAAACAGAGAAAGTAAAATTCTATCTATAAACTAAGCATTGGTGAATACATCAAAATAAGAGCAATTAATTAATACATATTTAAACTCTTCTTTTAAAATAACGAGGTAAAGAAAATATTGAATCATCCAAAAATCTTCTATACTACGAAAGAAAAAAAAAACCCCGAGAATATGCCAATAACGCACCAGCAGAAGAAGTTGTAATATAATATTAGAAGAATCAGAGGACCATATCATGATGATCCATCAGATAATTCCTCTTCAAAAGATCAACAAACAATTAAATAAACAAAGAAAAATTTCTTGGTTTTCTCCGTTTGGTTGCCTGCTGCTGCTGCAGTTGTTTGTTTTCCGTGCGAATGAAGTTTTATATATGTTTTTTTTACGGCCCCCGAAATATTTTTTAATTAAAAAAAAAAAACACACACCCCAATCCATCCACGGCTCTATCAATCTGCAACCATATCTCATCCATGTTTTCTATTTTTATCTTCTCTCGCCCAACTTGCAACTTGGACCTACATTATTTATTTAGCTTTTGGTGTTGTTTGCATTTGGTCTCTTAGAGACTTAGACTTGATGGTTACTTCACCGCGTTTGATTGCCGTCGAATGGCCAATATTACATACGGACTCAATTTTACCATACATTTATTAGTACATCCCAATTTAAGACAGCTTGGCAGATCCAGAAATGAGATCAACTGCCTAGGACAGTATATAAACTTGACAAAGACAGAGACTCCACGATAGCTGAGAAATGCCTCCGTCCACAGCATTCACCATATTTTTCCTTTTGTTAATCATGGTTCTGCACGCTTAGGCTTGGATGACATTGAAACACATTTAATATTACGTTCAATGTTTCTTTAAGACTACGAGAACTATTGAAGACGATTGATTTGAGCATTATTCACTGGATTTCCTGACATTTCATCATAATTAATTGCCAACAAGAAGCAAAGATCAAAACAATAAACTAAATATTACATAACAGATCATATTTACAGAGCATATAAAACATGACAGCAAAAAGATTTTGCCTCAACTTTAAATGACCAAAACTTAAAAAACACCACTCACAAACTGCAGTGCCACTGCCAAAGTCAATCCTCACCTGCGAACAGCAAGAAAGCAGGTTAATGTTTCAAAAACCAGAAAAGCTTCACCTCTCAACAATCTGTGTTCTACCTAATTAAACAATACATGTAAAACTTCAATGGATTTTAAGAGAAGAAAATCTAGATGTTAGAATGTCAAGGAGCTCAGAGATATTACTTTGACCTGAAACATGGCTTCAGCACTTGGAACACCCAAGTTATTAACTGAAATAATGTCGATGGACATGCTAACCAATCAATCTACAAATGACCAAAATAAACACAGGAGGGGATCCAATTTACTGGATACATTTGATCGTCTAGATTAAGAAATAATTGACTTGAAGCAGGAAAGATTGTCCAACCCATAGCTATTTATATACACCAACCGAGACAACCATACAAGTTTCAAAATTCAAACTTCTGAGGAAATACAATACCAGAAGTGAAAGTAATTGACATACTGAAATCTTGTTATATTCCTCCCAAGTTTATGAAAGCAAACAACTAACATGGTATATGACTACATCAATGGGAACGACTTGAACATATTACATGATGCCTATAACAATCAGCTTGAGGGAGAAGTAGTGAGTAATGGTATTAAGTACCTTTTGGTTGACCAGATTGAGCGACCACTTCAAAAGTTGTTGATGCTGGCTTGACGTTTGCAAGTGATAAAGGTGTCAAAGGAGGTGAAGCAACTCCTTCCGTCCTCACTGGATAGTGAGAATCTTCCATCAGCTTCGCAACATGTAACCCTTTTGCTCTCTGACAACTTGAAGGTATGGAAAAACTACGCGGAACATTCAAAGGAGGTATGGGTAACGGAGATGCTTTATTTGATGTTGTGGATGGCATTTTAATAGTAAACTCTTGACTTCTGGGTCCTAATGGGGCAGAGTGACCAATTAAACCTAAAGGTCTGGTTGATGCTGAACTGACTGGAGGCCTAGGAAGCTCGTGAAGCTCACTTATTTTAGGTGTAGAGATTAAAGGAGGAGACGCACCTGGAGATACTCTTGGAGGGGACGATGCAGGTATTGTAACACGTGGAAGTGCTGCAGAAACCAGCTGCGGATGTTCTATCGAGGCAATAGGACCACTAGCAGATGAAACAGGTTTAGTTGACCACGGTTTACTTGTTAATGGACCAGAGAAAGCATGTCGTTTTATTTTTTTTGAATCAGCTGTACGGGGATCAAGTTGTGGTAGTGAGATCCCTTCACCTAAGGGAGGGGGCAATTTGACGGAGACACTGTTAGTGTTGCTCTCTTTGAGCACAGACTGCATTTTAAAGTTGGGAGCTCCCAACAATTTATCTTCTCTAAAATTCTTTTCATCACCTTTTGGTTCCAGAGGGGATGAATGCCACAAATTATGATTCAAGCTTTTCTGCCTTGCACGGGAAGCTGGATTTGATGATCCTGGCCCTGCTACAACTGAATACTTTGTATCAGTTGGTGTGGGCAAGACATAAGTGTGAAACTTCCTTGTTGATAAAGGTCGCATCTGCCTTATTCTTTCAGCAGGATCAAACTTCTTTTCTGCTAAAATTGGAGCTGACTGGCTGCCTGCCCTAGGCTCTCTACTTGAGGTGTAGAGATTTTCTAGATTATCCTGCAAACATACCAGAAGGCATACGGCATGAATGCTACCAAGTACTTGTTAACAATATGTATCTGAAAAAAAAAATTGTTTACTGTAGTATTTGCCAGTAAGGATAGATTAGTGATGCTCAATCTTAGAAAGAGTTGTTTCAAGGATAGATTAGTAATTAGTAATTAGTAATACCAGATTTCATATACTAAAATGACCCAAAAAAGGTTAAAAAATACATACAACAAATCTAACAAACCCGTTGCTCCAACCATTTTAATTGAAGGGCGGGGAAGGTGTTCACCTGTGCAGCTTCCACAGTTGATACTTGAGGAAATGATAAATCTACTTGATCCAGCTGCATTACAAGGTCCCAATATCAGATAATACAAGTCCAAAAAAGCATTTACATACTCTAAACAGCAGCCATCCCATATTTCTTTTTCTTTTTAAAAGGAAAATTGAAAATACACAAGCACTAAAAAAGAGCTTCAAATATGTAACACAAGGTTAAACTTAACCATCTAGAAATAATAAGTAACCGATAAAGCAACCAATCAGCATGGACAAACATCCTGACTTGAAATAACTAAAAAAACACTCACTTCCATTGAATTCCTTGATGTTGAAGCATCTTGCAACTGATCATTTTGTCCATAGTCAAAACTCAACTCTCCATCATCGTTGGCATCGTATCCATCATCATCGTAAACATCCTCCCCATCATCATCCTCAAGTCCACTAAAATGGTAATCAATATGTTGTTGTTCAGCAACCAGATTTACATGTGGCTCAACTGCCTCAAGAGACCTAAGACCCTTCCTGAACAAATTCAACTGTTTTCAAGTAACAAACAATTAAAAGATGTGTATCAGTATTCGAATCAAAAAAATTAATACTCTTGACAAAAGGAAATTTTTGGTAGAATAAAACCTGAGCAGCATGGTGCCGAGCTGCTTGAGTTAGAAGACTGCGGGACTGCCCTTGCTTTAGTGACTTTAGACGAAAAACAAATAAGGTTGCCTCCTCGTCATATTCATCATGAGCTGTTTGCAACTGCATAGAGGAAAAAATTTCTCCTTTTGTGCCTCGTGACCTTCCTTTTTCCTTTTGTGCCGCCATCATGTACTCATATACATTTCTGAAGATCGTTACAATAAAAGTGAGAAAAAGCTCATTTCAGGAGGCAGAAAAGCTACAAAGGAAAGATGCAGACCTTTTTTCATCACACTGTCGCTTCATCACCTGGGGCAGAAAACAAAAGAAACAACATTGACCACAAATTGAATAAGTAGTTCATCTATCTCCATAAGTAAACTACATACAGAAGTTCAAGGAATAAATTGACATTGAAGGACACAAACAGTTTCCTGCGCATACACATTGAAGCAGTAGTAAATTGTTTATATTCATGTTTGTGCACAAGTGTATGCAACTATGTGTTGAGAGATGGATAATCAAACATTCAAGAAGATAGACATGCTGGTAGTATACAATATCAGCAGTATTTCATTAGCATCTAGAACCTTCAGATTGCCAAGCAATCTCGAGATCAAACCCACAACACCTGACATCCAATCTTATTTTTCCCTAGAATAGTAGCAAGCCATCAAACAGTAAGGTTTTTGAAAAAACATTTTAAGCCAGAGATCAAGGCACTCGAAAAAATGACACAAACTTGGTGCAGTGAGGTATAGGTTCTGCCAATTTAATTCTTAAAATCAGCTAATGTCTGAGATTGAAAGCTAACAAGCACCATTTTCACTCTTGAAAGATATATCATCAAATATTCAAATCTCCTCTGATTCATTCTCTCACATTCTGCAGTCTTCTTTTGACGAACATTGTCAAACATAACCAAGAAACTGAAACTTTTAGGAGTGCCCGTGTATTACAGGAACGTAGGTGTATCATGTTCTCTCAATTTCCTCTTACTGTTCTATGAGGTAGAAGGCCAGCGCCCCCAGGGGCATCCGGCACGTGAGAACCTCCAAACCAACACCTTTTGTAACCCCCCCGGACAAATGATGAAATGTGTTTCTGCCACATGGCACACCATTACGGCCCTTTAAATTTATGCATCTACAATTGGTTTCCCTTATACTTCTTGAAGTAGTTAAATGAAGGGTAAGTCAAATCATTTAAAACAAAAGATCTTACAAACAATTGAAACCTGAACCAGAAATACTGCATCTAGGAATAGCAAGAAATGAAATGTGCAAATATTGTCCGTCACCTTGAGGTCAGATGCTCACATCATCACATGAGGAGCCTTAGGTACAATTACCATGGAACAGGCACACCATGGCACCAACAAGGTAAGGCTTATGGGGAGTAAAATATGAAGAAATACATCTTGAAAAATTAATTTAACTAATGTTCCGCCTCACACTTTGTAGAAGCTATGCATTTTAAGTGCATCACAAGTTGTTCCACAAGGATGTATACAACAGAAACAGCTTAACCTAATAAATTTAACAACTTCAACTATAGTTTTTCTTTTCATTATTTGGCAAGTAACATGTATTTATTAATACAACAACTTTCACATATTAAAGTAAATAGTTCACAAACCTCCACTGTCCGAAGTTCATTGAGGAGAGACTCTGATGGGGTTGTTATTGTCTTTGAAATATGAGAACGCTGAATAGGCAAACTAGAGGTCAGTAGCCAAAACAAAAGCATTAAGTTTAACAAATCATTGCACAAGGGATGCTGAAAGTTTTACAGTAAAAGGATAATACTGACATAGCTATCAACAAGTTTCTGAAGCTCAAACTGCACTTTTCCTAACATCAAGAGAACTCTACCTGCAAGTGAACAATGAAAATTCAGAGCATAATCGAACAATTTTTTTTTTATGACAACTAAAATTTATTGATTAAGATGAAAAGGGATACAAATGTGAGAGAGATTCTCACTAACAAGGTGCAACCAGTTATCCACTGGAAGACCAAAATCCTAACCAAGACCTAAAGCCCGTTCTAAAGAACTCCTTCAAAACAATTACGCCCCCTACGACCCAAATACAAGCTCCCAACTAACCATCCAAACGCTAGCAAATTTGACATCACCAGCAATAAATGCAGTTAGTCTACACGATCATCTTCATGTTCCCTCTCTATGATAGGCGGATTAGTGTCCAAATCAAGCCCCAGAGTGTGCTCAATCCCTCACTCCTTTTTGTTATTTCCATGTATTTCCCCAAAAGGTTTTTCAAATCATGTTCTTCCCAGACCAGACGATATCCCCAAAAGTCCCTGCTAAAGACACAACCATGTACTTGATCCAATCGCGAGAGTCGTCAGTGTTTTAGCAAATTCTACTCGCAATATCACCAACATTTCCTTCATTAAGATTTTCATTTTGTCCTCCAAAGGTGATCATCCAACACAGTACTGCGAATTGAGCCAGGCTCTACCCCTACAGTACCACTACTAGATAACTCAACACCACCCCCTCATGATATGTCACTAAAAATAGCACCATCGCCTAGCGCCTAGCTCAGTCTCACCCACTCCTTCGATAGCCACCTCACCACCTTCCACAATACCCAGTAACACCTACATGTTTTGCTCACTTGCCTCGCCCATGTTTTTTTCACCTTCATTGCTAGTTCTCCCTTCTAATTGTCCACTAAAACCCGCATCGTTTGGACTGGTACCTCCTTCTATACCGCCAACAACCCATGGTTATTGTTGTTACTGGTTCAACAAGAGAAGGATGTTTATACTGAGCTTCACCTTCCACAGTCACCCCAAAGTCTGCTTCACTGCCTCGCTCAAATACCAGTATTGATGTACTCCACTGCAAATTAGCACTCCTTACTGCTCTCTCCAACTTATCTATCTTCTTCATCCACCTGTCTCCTATAAACTCGTCGACTCTTGCGTGAAGATTTTTGTACCTCTTTTTTCTCTTTGATCTTGTTGGCCAAGATGTCCAACTGATCCAAAAGACCCATACCCATATGGCCCAAAGACCCCAACATTAATCTCATCTAGCCCACAGCCCAGCCCACTTCTCTTGCCCCATTAGAAGATGGATCTGAACTTACCCACTGATTTATATACCCAGTGCCCTTTTCACCTGAGCCTGGGCCTTTGCTATATCCCACATCTCGACTAACTTCATCTGGACCGATTTCTTTATCCCCCAGATCTCCAGCTCGTGACCCACCAACAATACTACCACCTTTCCCTTTGTCCCTTTATGAGTGCCAAGAGTCAGATATGGACTGCTCATGTTCAAATTCATATTGTACCCAGTTTTAGTCAACTTTACAGCCCATATTCACTTCCTTCTCCCTTGTACTTTGAATGCCAGGTGTTGCATTGATAGTGGCTCCATTCAAATTAAAGCTAGACAAAACTTTTGGGGCCTCTGCCATACCCAGCACGTTTCCAACTGCTGTGTTTTGGTCCTCCAATCCTAGTGCTCCACGGCTTTCTGTCCTTGCCCTCTCACCTACATCTGGCACCTCATCATCTTCCTCCCTCCTCCTGGTGCCCTGGTTTGGGTACTCAATGCAGTATTCTTCAATTTAATCGATATCCAAATACAATTTTCTTTAAACACCATGTTTTCTTTCCCTGCTCAGTCCCTCTTCCTTTCTCCTTCAAGATCAACTCTTTCCAGAACTAAGCTTCTCTCCCACACTCTCAGAACACTATTCATCAGTCATCACTGACCATGACTTCCACATCAACCAAGATCTGTTCATCATCCCTGTCTTCTTTCTCTTTCTCTTCCTCCCCCTCCTGATTATTTTCCTGTGAATCTCCTCTCCCCTCTTCTCTCACCCCACCCTCCAAGCTATAGCTCTCTTTTCTCCTCTGATTAACTCGTTCACCTCCCCCATTAACCAGAAATTTATAGTACTTACAGTATCATTAATACTCTGATAATCTAGCAGATTATTGAAATTAGTTAAGCCAAACAATGGCATATTATAACTTGGAAACAAAATGAGTTGAAAAGACAAACTGAACAGGAAAATCAAAATTAGTAACCAAGAAAACTGAAGTACAAATAAACGTAGGTGGAGAACAACTGCAATACAAAACGGTAAATATTCTGTTCTTAACTTCTTATCATGCTACTTGAGATTCAATAAAGCATCTTATCCAACAACAACAGCAAAACCCTTATATGGAAGATCATATCCAATTTCAAAACAGATACCCTACCTTAAATTCGACTCCAAGTAGATTGCATGCTTCCAAGGGAAGGGGCAATAGAAGACATGGTTTGGTGGATACTAAAATGCATGACCACTAATTTTCATATACATGCTTCAAGGGGTAGCTTATGCATCTCTATTTCTACTGTCGTTTCTAGCAAATGAAAAAACCCATGAGCACTTTCCTCTTGCTTTTTCCATAATAAGATTCTCTTACTTCTCCACTAGGTTTCTCAAATACAATTATTATCTTGCTAATCTGTGCAAGGGTTTGCTTCTCAAATTCATTCTCTCAGACAAATAGTGCCCATTTCATGATAAACTCAACATTTGTCTTCGGTTTTTCTCAAGGGTTTAAAACCACATTGTCAACATCCTATGCTCCTACAGTTGAAAGTCATTTGGAGCGCAAATGTAACCTCCCAATGTTGAAAATATAGTGTACAGTTGTGAACTTCTCCCATGACCAGGTTTAGAAAAATGCATGAGAGCCACGGGTTGCTAAGCATCCTAGAGGCTTAAGGTGTGCCTCAGACGCTATTAAGGCGTGAGCCTCAATCACGCCTCAATAGGTAAAAGACTGACTTTTTTATTTTACTTTTGTACAATTTGACAATTTCTGATATGAGAAAGGTTGTTTTATACTTTGAAATTTACTGAGGATAGTTAAGAAATTGAAAAGGAAACTGAGTTTTTAGGGTCTTGAGTTACTCTGCAGTTGAGTTTATAGCACGCCTCAAGGCGCAAGCCTCACTGTGTTTTTTAAGCCACTGCCCATGACTTTCATATAAACAAATTTCTTCTCATTATCCTTTGATTAGTAAAAGAAACTTTTTCCTGTCAAATCTATACAATGACAAAGCATAAGTTGTTGCTAGAGAATGATCATTAGGCTGAAATTAAGGTTCCATTAGTTGCCAATGTCACCATACATCATTTGCACATGTAGAGGAGTAACTTCAGGCAGTTAACCTCACTTCTAAAAAACGCTAGGTGACATCTAGAAGGGCTAGGCGGTTTTTTCCTAATATTTTTATTATGTATAGTCGCACACACCCACTACTTATCAAAATTTACATATTTACAACAATTCAAATATTAAACATTTACAATAACTCAAATTTTGAACACAAACAAAAGTACGTCTTATAAAAAGGTATAAGAGTTGAAGAAAATGACAAGTGAAATCCTCTATCCCATAAATGCTTTGTGGGGAGATTTTTTTTACAATCAACTTGCTCATTCATTTTTAGGTTGATGCTATACAAGCTGTAACTCATTCTGTTTATTAATTTATTTCATAATATTTTTCTTACAACAGTACAATTATTTGGCTTTTTACACACCACCACAAATAATCATCTACGTCTTATGTAGGCATCATCCAGAATGATCTTTACTGCCCATTTGACGGCACTGCTTGGCAGTGACAACATTTGCAATTCAAACAATATGATGGACTTTATATAAATAATTATTAAATATGCATGCTTTATAGAATCTTGTGCTCCCTTGGTGTCACTTCTCAACTGTTTGGTTGAGCAAGTGAACCTTGAGTAGGACTTAGCCAAAGCATGTTGCAGTAAATGCAGCAGTTATTTGTTTATAATATTGCAAGAGCAATAATAAAATGTCAATTCACCTACCGCTTTCCTCATCGTCATTTAATGCAGTTTTTTCAAGTAGACAAGCTCCCATCTCCCGAAGTGACACTGAGAATTCTGAAAGCAGATAGAGTTAAGTTAGAATACAGGATATGCAGGGAGTAATCCTGGTTACTAAAGACTCAACCCATCTTACATGGAACACCAATTAAAAGTTGGAGAAAGGTTATCAAAGTTTAACCTATTTCAGGGGATGACTTGAGCGATTAATGCCACCTCATATTAATGCAAGGGGAGATGAAAATAACTGAAACAAAGTCTGACTTCCTAACAACTCCTATTTGTATCCGAGTCAACTTAGAGGGCTCAGAGTATATTGGGAAAAATAAGTAACTAATCCTTTCATTAGGAAATAGTATATTAAACTTAGCCCTAAAAATTGTACAGTGAATTAGAAAGGAGCAAATAGAAGAGTCCAACTTTGCTGTGTATGCATGTTGAGAAAATTTAAAGATGTACCATATGCGCTGTTTGCTGTTGCAGCAGCTGCAGAAAGTAAAGTATCATAACAGTTTCTCATGTCTTGCATATCCTGCCACAAAAAAAAAGAACAGTCAACTTACGAAACAAACAAATTAAATGTAAAAACACGAGAAAAAATATTTAATATCTATAATGAGGCAAGAAATCAAGACAAAGTCTGTCTATAAAAGGCAACAGATAGATTAAATATAACAGAAAATTACAAGATACTAATTTTATATAAGCAAAAGTTAACATGTTAATAAAATCAAAGGGGATACATTAAACTAATGTCATTAGCCTCCAACAAATTTCATAACCCCAAAATGACCATCTCAAATCTTTGCCCATTGTGCAATGTGATGGAAGAAAAAATTGACCATCTTCTTGTGAGTTGCCCACTAGCTAGCGAAGTATGGAATCTATTCTTTCATTCTATAAACCTCAGGATCCCTATCAAGTTTAAAGAGGCCTTGTTGAAGGAATTGATTGTGGATCCACTATCAAGCGGGGCTAGACTAGTGGATCATATTCTAAGTGCTATTGTGTGGACTTTATGGAAGGAGAGAAACTTGAGAATCTTTGAGCATAAAGAGAAAGAATTGAGGTCAAAGAGGTGTTATCTCATCGGCTTAATGCGTGTCCAAGGTGTTGGGGTGAGGAGACACTTTGAGAACAGGGCGTTATCAGTAAAGGAGGTCATCATCTCAATTAAACGCTTAATATTTCTTTGGTCAAAGATTTGAGAGACATGGAGGGATACACCTTTTGGGCTATTTGTGTTCCGTTGGGAGTCTTTGTGTCGCTTGTTGTAAATGATTATAGTCTGTTTGTTTGTTTGTTGCTTTTCTCTGTTTCCTTTATTGCCTTCGAACAGGACATCTCATCCTATATTCTCTCCTAACTTTATAATACGAAATATCTACTTTACGGATCCAAAATAGAAAGCTATTGGGATGCGGAATATGATGATTTTATTAGCAATTGGGATACTCTTGCAATTTGAGGATTTGATTCGGTGTGATACTATGATCCAATAGGGTGATTCTACTTAAGATCATTAGCTGTAATTTGTAACATGTTATTATTGAATGAGTAACTTGAACTTTACCGATTAAGGAAACCAGAAAGACCACAAAAGGACCCAACAATACAACCACCAACTCAAACCCTACCGCAACCACCACCCAGCCGAGCCACCACTTGCACCCATATCTATTCTTCAACAGCTAACCCGTGATAAGAGATAACTAAAACTCCTTATCCCCGTCCTTGACCCATGCTTCATCAGAATCCCCAGTCCAGCTTCTCCTCATCCTCATCGTCAAATAGACTGTTGAAATCATTGCTCCCATTTGGAGTGAAACCTCACATTCTCACCCTTGCCCACCATCTCCTTTCCTATGTGCTCTAAACAAATTAGCTGCAGGATAGTTACCTAAAATCAAGCACCCAAAGAAGTACCTGATACTTACGGAAATAAACTAAAGTCGAGCACAAAATGTTGGATCATATTTCAACCTATATTTGACACTTACAATTTATTCCCTTACACTCTTTATCCTCGCTAAAGGTGGGATTTGATCCCAAGAACCTGGGCCAAACCTCCCAAGGCTTCACCAGTAGGCCACTAGACACCTTCAAAATAACAAATAAATGATCATTCAGCTTAAACATTATAAATAAATTATCCTCAACGCTGTTTTCCCTAAAATCCCGTGGTAGAAGACTGAAGACCATGGAAAATTTGGTGCCTTGTTCATGGTACACAACCATTGTCACCAAGTTCGGCATTTTTTTGAAAAAAACGCGTTTAAAACCCGAGATATTGGCAAGGCGTCTGGTTCCAGTTTAAAACCCGGGTTTTTCAAAAAAACCCGTTTTAAACGTTTTAAACGCGTTTTAAACTTAAAAAACGTTTAAAACCCGAGATTTTGAAAATCTCCCGTTTAAATTTTTTTTTTTTTAATCTAAAAGAAAACACGAAGAAGAAAAGGGGTTTTGGAGTTTACCTTTTTGAAGAGTGGGCGTTAGATTGACTTATTGAGACAGTTTTATTTTGTTTTGGACTATTAATAATTAATTATAAATTTTAAAGTTATTAACTTATTTGTAGAACTTGATTATGCCATTATGGTTGGTAATTAGTAGTATCTTATTTAGAGTCGTATTTTTGTACTGAATCTAAAACTTCTAGTATTTGGATGAGTAATGATAATTTCATATTTTCATGTATTTGAATTTTCTTTCATTTGTATTATTTTTATTTTTATTTTATGTGTCAATTCTTTTTTCCACTCTAATAAAAAAATCAAATTCTTTATCTATTATATTTTTTATCATCGGTTTTTACCGTTTCTTTTACGTATTGTACGTATTATACGTTTTAAACCCGTTTTTTATGCCCCACGTTTTTTTACGCTTTTTTTCCGTTTTTTTCCCAAGACGTTTCGTTTAAAACACGAACTAAGTTTTTTTCAAACACACCGTTTTAAACCCGTACCGTACTTGGTGACAATGATAACACAACTACACATGCTTAATCCATTTTTCATTATCTTGATGTTGGTAGATAAAAGAATTTGTTAAAGCAGCTTAATGTACACCACGAAATAGGTGGTGACCAAGAACCGACATCATCCCAACTAGGCTGGCACCCCTACGGAAGTTATTATTTGCTATCCCAAGGACCAAGGTGATCTCCTCAGTGAGGTGATAAGGAAACTGAAGAACATGTGAGCATGCCACAGAAAGAAAAATAATCAAACAACTCTACAAAACTACAAAACTCCCAAATGAAAGTATCTAAGCACCAGCACATCACAGGACAGTAGCATATTTTCCTTCCAATTCCCTGAAGAATCGGCACACAAGCACATTCAAGATGTCTTTTCCTCTTAGGCAGAGGGTCTACCTTTTTAACGGGTAAAAAGCGTAAAAAGGATCTAAACCCTGAGTTTGTGGGAACTTATCAGCCTAAAATTCACCAAGATTAAGTGCTGCCCTTGCAGAAAACTTGCCTACAACTCCAATAGCAGTCAGTGTGCTGCCTTTACACAGCTTATTGTTCTCACTCGATAATCCACAGATTGTAACAAATATCTAAATACTTAAGGTAACATAGTGTTATTTATCAGTAATCTTGTTTCACATTTGATCAGGTACAAGTCAAAAGTAGGTGTTTCCTATAAACATTTGACTCGAAAGTACAATGCAACATAAGGAACACAAAATGTAGTAATGACAGTCTCCATTCAAGCAACAAGGTTGATCTAACTTGTGAGTTGATAAAAATGTTTCCTTTAACTTCAAAAAATAAAAAATAAAAACTTGACTACTTAATCATAATTCAAATAGTTTACCTGAGTAGCTTGAGCAAGCTCATCAAGCTGTGCAACAGGATTGTTGAGGAGATCTCTTTTATTATCTCTAATAACATCACTTTTATTATTATTATTATTATTATTATGATGTACAGCAAATCCTCGCAGTTTCTTCAAAGAAGACTTCATTTGTAACCAAAAAAAAATAAAAAAAAAAAATCAATTAATTGAACAAGAAGAAAAATAAATGGGTTCCCTTTTTTTATTGTTGTTGTTGTTGTTGTGTGTGAAGAAGAAGAAGAGTCTCTCTCTCTCTGTCTGTCTGTTAGGTCAAAATGGGAAAAGAAGAAAAAAAATGAAGCCGTGACTTTGACGATAATACAATTTCAGGTTGGGTTTCTTTCTTTTTTGTTTCTTTTTTGTTTCTTTTTTGTTTTTTGTTTTTTGTTTTTTTTGTGTCGGAATATGTCGGCGCGATATATAATATTTTCAGGTGCTGAGTTCTGGCAGTAGTTCGTGATTTCGAACGGAATATCGGATTATAGGGTCAAAAGATACTTCGAGGAGAATGAGATATTCAACGGCATTTGTGCGAGGTGCAATTAGTGAGGAAGATTCCTATGGTGAACGTTTTCTTTTTAAGTTGAATTCGGATTATCTTTAGGAATTTCTAGGAAGTTTAGGGGAGTTTGGAAAGAGAGTTGGAGGGTGGTGTATAAAAAAAAAAATTGACCAAAAACAAAAAATCCAGTTTTCTAGGTATTTGTTATCGATATTTATAGTTGCCCCTAGATAAAATGAATAAAGCCATATATACTAAAGAGACACAGTGAATCACACTACAAAACCTAAATCAATTCAAATCATGTAATTTGTATTTTAGTAAAAAAAAAAAAAAAAAAAACTCACAGCCCCAAATAATAAAAAACAAAAAAAATGTGATAATCGCTCCCCTCACACCTAAATTTAAATAAAGAAAACAAATGTAAAACATTCGACTTTTACCTACTTCTAAGCAATCTTCGCATGTATCAAGAATGGTGATGAACTTGCTAACTCCAAAAAAGACCATATTCTCATTTAAAACCAGCTTAACAAACCAGCTATGGGTGGGCTCTTCATCATGATCTTCTTTCCCATCAATTCCTCATTTCTCAAAAAACTTTAAGAGTGGTGTTAAATTTTCTTGGAAAGTCTCGTAATGGATAAGTGGTGGAGGGAGAGACTCAAAATCAAAAACTTTATTACCGGGGGGAATGAGGTAGCTAGGGGAGGGCGGCAATAACATAATGGACCTTTTGGTGTTGATTTGAGATAATTTATAGAATTTTTAAAACATCAGTGCAGCCCATTAGGAGAGAGAGGGCATAAGGAAATATATTTATAAGAGTTGTGTCCAATCCGAATGATATATAATTTTACTTAATTCAGGTAATTTTATTTTGTTTGTTAGTTTTGAATGAGAAAGTGAAATTGTGACATGTAGGTGTTCCATCAGTCAATGAGTTTATGTTATGAGCAACTTATGTGTGCCCTAAATTTAAAAACACATAATCATATGTCTTATTTGTGTGTAACTAACTTATTTATCTTTGTTTTGTCTTTTTTAAGTGGATATGCCCATCAGTTGAATTGATGGCCATGCATCAATATGGTATGAGAAAGAATCCCCATATCTCGCGAAGTTCAAAAGTAGACATTGCATTCCCTACTTAGACTTTTAACACTGTTAGATCCAATTGGACTTTGCATGCAGCTTCGATGAGTAAAGTTATTAAGAAAAAAGGTTCTAAGGCTACTCCCGAGGCAAATAAACAAAATAATATATATTGTAGGGATCTATATATGGGGTGGGATAGAGGCACATTCACTGTAGCCACATTCTAGGCACAGTGAATCCTCACCACTGATCTCCTTCCAATCCTACGGACCATCTCACAGCAAAACGAAATTAACAAAATTTCGGAAAAAATATTTTGGCGAAACAAAAAAACACGAAATTTTCAAAATTAACACCGATTGTTTTCTCTGAAACTCCTCCTCCAAACTAAGATCGATCTTAGTGAAAAGTAAATCGACCATTTCTCATTCACCGAAATTTCTCAACCATTTCTCTTTCTAATCGACCATATCTAGTAAATATTACTGAAATCTCCATCCAAAAAAATTAATTTTGCTGAAATCTCCATCTAAAAAAGTTAATCTTTTTTCTCATTCACCGAAATTCATTTTCATTAATTTGAGGTAAACCTTTATTTTCATTTTCATTCATTTACCGAAATGGATTTTACAGCATTGTTTTTTTGAATTGGGCTTTTATATGGACTTTTATATGATATGGGAATTTGGTGTTAATTTTGAATTTTGAAGAACTGAATGTTATGGAGTTTTTAATTGGGTAATTTTATTGATTGTGGTTGGCTAATGGAACATTCTGCATGAGTTATTTGTAGGAATGGACGACTCCATATTGATTGATGAAGTTGGAGAGCAGGAAAAATATAGTTCAGGTGAGCTAATGTTTCAAAGAATTCAATATTGTATTATTGTACCGTGTTAGTTTTTATGTTTTTTTTTTGACGTGGACACATTTATTTGCAGTACCCAAACTCGAGCCTTATGCAGCACCTTCTGCGGCATTTTCTTCCTCTGTTCAACCTCCAGAGTTTGAAGTGGAATTGGAAATTGTGAAGCCACCATGTTTGGGAATGTGTTTTGAAACTCTTGAGGCTGCAAAACAATTCTATATAGATTACAGAAAATCGTTTGGATTTAGTCCCGTAATTCGAAGCTCTCAAAAATCATTTTCTCGTTCGGATGAAGTTAGTAGTTGTGAAATGACTTGCTCGCGATTTGGGGTTTATAGAGATTGAGGAGGCAAAAATAAGAATGTGGATGAAACTGAGAAAGAAGTGAGAAAAAGAAACACAAATACAGTTAAATGAGGGTGTCTTGCTTCAATGAGGGTGACAAAGTAAAATAGTGGAATCTGGAAAGTGGTGAAATTTAATTACGAGCACAATCACAATCTGGTTAGTCCTGCAAAAAGAATGTGTATGCCTGTTAATAGAAATATGTCTGCTGCAGCTAAGATGTTGATTGACTCATTTCGTGATGGTGGTGTACCTGTGAATAAAGTTGTTGATATACTTGATAGAATACAAATTGGTTTTGATGATAGGGATTGTTGGAACCATTTGGGCCCCTCGAAAGAATACAAGAAACCGGTGAGAGGTGATGCTACCGCGGTGCTTCATTTTTTGAAGAATAAAAGTATAGAGGATCCTAATTTCTTTTATGCAATACAGATATATCATGAAGCAAGGGCCATTATTTTTTTATGGGTAGATGGTCGGTCGCGTACACAGTTTCAATATTTTGGTGACGTGGTTTTCTTTGACACCACATATCGTAAGAATGTATATGAAATGTCATTCGCCTTATTTACTGGAGTTAACCACCATATGCAATCAATCCAATTTGGTTGTGCACTACTTTTGGATGAAACAGAAAATTCTTTTCAGTGGGTGTTTGAGACTTGGCTTGGAGCTATGGGTGGACGTGCCCCATCTGCAATTATCACAAATCAAGATAGAGCTATGACTCTAGCTGTGGGTACGGTATTCCCTAATACTCGACACAGATTCTGCCTATGGCACATTATGAAGAAGTTCCCTGAAAAACTTCCAAATTATTATTACAGGAGGTCAAAATTCAAAAAAGAATTCAAACACTGTATTCGACAAATATTTATTCCTGGTGTGTTTGAAAGGAGGTGGGCAGAATTGATGTCTAGTTTTAAGTTGGAGAAATGAATGGCTTCAAGAGATGTACAAGATTCGACACAAATGGGCTCCAGTTTATCACTTGGATACTTTTTATGCCTAAGACTTCCGACTAACGGGAGTTCCGAAAGCATGAATTCTGTTTACAAGAACTTTTTCACATCTACGACAACTCTTAGAGAGTTTGTAGTGAAGAATGATAAGTGTTTGATGAGGATTGTTGAAAGAGAAAAAAAAAAATTATATTACTGAACACTCGAATTGGATTGTAGGCGGTAATTCCTTTCTCTTGAAGAGTGCAGCAAGTGTATATACAATGAATGTGTATGATAGGTTCAAGCAAGAATTCGAGTTAGCTGAAACTGAGTATGTCCTGCATGATGATGAAAAAGGTACTAACGGCAACAGAACCTACACTTATAAGTCGCGAGTTAAAGGTGACGAGCGTGAATGAAAGGTGAAGTTCAACCCAGCGACAAAAGAAGGCAATTGTGAATGCAAAACTTTTGAGTTTCTGGGGATACCTTGTGGACACCTCATAAAGGTATTTCAGAGTTGTGATATTGAGATTCCCGAGCACTTTGTTCTTAAGAGGTGGATGAAAGGGGCAAATAAGTATAGAGCTAAGTATGACCGTGGACTGGTAAGTGGCCATGAGAACTCTGAGGTACTGAGAACAACTCGACTTTAAATGGTTGCTAATCAGTTGGTTTATGAAGCTGCATAAACTGATTCGACTTACCAATTAATGCTGCAAAGACTACAAGAACTGTCAATGGAGCTCAAGAAACAGAAGGAAGTTGACCCTGGTATTTCTGTTGTTAATTCATGCACCATTGCTGATAGTTCAGCACCGCCACTTGATGACCCATCCCAAGTTTTACTTTTGAATCCTAACATCTCTCAAACAAAAGGAAGAAAAAAAGTCATGAAGATTTATAAGAAAACTAATGACAGTGGTAGAATAAAAGGGGGTCTTGAACAAGCATACGCAAAAGCCAAAGCAAAGACAGAGAGGAGATGTACATGTTGTAACAAAGTTGGTGTTAACCATGACAGATGAAATTGTCCTGAAAATCCAAACAGAAAGAAAGGCCCAAGTAAGTATAATATTGCTTCCTTAAGCTTAATTCGTAGCATCCTATCTTACGCAATTGCCTTTAAAACTTGACGTTCCATTCTTTTTGCTTTACAGTATTGGATGTAGAGTTAGAGGACGAAGACGACGACGACGAGGATAACGAAGATGAGGATGGGGAGAGAATGAAGACGAGGACACAAATGATGATGAATATGATTGAGCTTCTTGGGGTTAAGGTGTGTTTTATTTTCATGCTAAATCAATATCAAATTTGTAATCTTGGTCAAAGTGTTTGCTTGGTCAATATGCCTAGTGAGTAAGCATTGTACCACTCAAAGTGTTTGCTTGGTTAGTATGCCTAGTGAGGCATCTCATTCTTTTGGAAGGCTAGCTGGATAAAAGGCTACCTGATAATTCATTCTTTTGGAAGGCTAGCTGGATAACTCAAATGATAGATGTAAAAAATGAAGTTGTGAGTGATACAAGGCTAGCTGGATGTGTCATTTGAGAGTGATACAAGGCTAGCTGTAAAAAACGAAGTTGTGAGTGATCAAGGAGAGAGATGAAGAAAATTAAAATTGTTCGTATTGTTCATTCACAAGCTTGAAAAGAGATTGAGAGTTAGCAGATGCCAACTTCTAGAAATTTTTTTCTCAAAAATGTGGCATGTACTCTAACATTTTGATGCTGTTTTTGGTGTTTATCTGTGCATGTACTCTAACATTTTTCCCTCTGCCCTGTTTCAGGAACTCGACTATCTCGATCGTTGGAGATGTGTCTAACCCAAAAAGGTCGTTTGCTACTATTTTAGGAGGCTCAAAAGTCTCATCCAAGATTGGTGTGAGTGATACAAGATTGGTTGGAAAGTGAAAGTTTGGTGCCTTGTAACTAAATCTTCTTTAGAATGAAGAATTATTTGTTTATGTTTCTTGAAGTTGTAGTTGAAGATTGGTTGAATTGTACCATCTCTTTTGGTAGTTAAATCTTCTTTAGAATACCCAAAATGTGTTTATGTTTCGGTAGTTGAAGACTTAAGTGAAGAAGATTTGTTTATGTTTCGGACCAAAACTTGTTCTCTGACAGCTTGTAGGAACTGTTTATGTTACGGAGCAAAACTTGTTCTCTGACAACTTGTTCTCTGATAGTTCATTCTTTATGTTCTCTGACAGCTTGTTCTCTGATAGTTCATTTTTTATGTTTCTGACAGCAAAACTATTTAAGTTGTAGGAACTCTGACATCTTTTATTTAGCTTTTATTCTCTGACAGGAACTATTAGAACAAACTACCAATCAAACTTATTCATTGTTATTAGAACAAATTACCAATCAATCTTATTCATTGTTACATCAACATAAGATTCTGTAGCAAATAAAACTAGCACAGAATCCAGGATCCAATAGACAACAAACCAAACAGACCAAACAAACAACAGAGTGTGACCATCTTCAAGTTGCTTCCTAGCAAAGATCAGCCTCTGCTGATCAGGCGGAATCCCTTCCTTGTCTTGAATCTCAGCTAGGACACCACGTAGCTGAGATTGAATAAAAAATAAAAAAATATTTGGGAATTGAATAAAAAACTTTTGTTAGTCGCATACACCACATTTACAAGTAAATCCTATATTATTTTTTAGCTATTCTCACAATACAAAGTTGTTCTGAAAATAGAATGTATCTTCTAATCTTCCCAGGAACTACGCTATCAACCATCCAACCCATCAACTTCGACAATGGCACTTAACACTAATATATGGTAAATTGCTCCATTAGTTGTCAACATCTTTATATGTCACTGTCATCTTGATACCACCCCAACCAAAAATATGGGGGATAGCTTGTGAACCTTTCACTTTCATGAAGGGGCCACTGCATTGGCATTCCGAAATCCATACTGATGGACTTACATTAAAAATCTGCATGCCACCACGTAGACAAAGGACAAGATGTAAAGTGGACTCCTACTGGATGTTGTAATCTACCAGGGTACGACCATCCTCAAGGCTTACCAATGAAAATGAGCCTCTGCTGGTCTGGTGGAATTCCCTCATTGTCCTGAATTTTCGCTTTAACATTGTCGATTGTGTCAAAACTCTCAACCTCCAGTCACAACCTTCTGTTTATCAATCAAATTCAGACAATAAGGTTGCTTTTCATTGACATAACACATTCTAGTTGCCTGCAGCAAACATAAGATAAATAGGTGAGAATAGTGTATTTCAAACCGCATATAAAATGCAAAACCCATCAAACTAGAACAAGAAAAAGGAGCCAATTATCTTTTCAGGGTTCACCAGCTAAGACCCATTTATATCCAACAATTCATACTAAAGCTTGCAGATGAAAGAATATGTGGCTTACTTAACTAATAAAATACATTAAAGTGTGAAAGAACAACAATATAAAAAAGGGAATATAAATCCAAATGAAGCACATAAGATGAACAAAGGGAATACCAACCTGTAATTTGATGGTGATACCTCTTTCTCTCTCTAGATCCATGTTATCTAGAAACTGCTCCTTCATTTCCCTTTTCTCTATTGTACCAGACACCTGTAGCAACTTATCTGCTAAAGTTGACTTCCCATGGTCAATATGTGCAATGACGGAGAAATTTATGATATTAGAGATATGAACCTGTGATTCAGCAAAGAAAGCAGCTTTCTATTCAATGTAAAAATCTCTTAACAAGTTCACCACAAGTTCATAACCAGAGTCATAACCACAAGTTCATAACCAGAGTCATAGTTACATCAGAGTCATAACCACAAGTTCACCACAAGTTGTTACCAAGATAAGCAAAATGGATTAACCAACATAATTACATTCACCACAAGTTCACAAAAAAACGCAATACAAAGAACTTGAAATCAACCACGCACTCATCTAATTTTACAATGAAACTTGAATTCTTTCGACAAACCATCGTCGTCAATTTCAACTGTAATTTTGACTTTTTTATCTTTTTTTGAAGACGAGGAAGAGGTGACTGTGGAAAAGCTTGAACTCGCTGCCAACTCAATGTTGCTCCTTAACAAAGCTAACAACGTATCCAACCATTCAAAATCCTTCCCACACTTGGTGCAATTCAAGAATTTTCTGCCTTCATTTTCATTTTTCTTCATTGTTGTGTTAACCTTTCTGAACCTCGCGCAATTTAGTTGTCTGCATCTTAGATTCTCCAGAGGTACTAATGATGATGCTCTCGCGTCTTCCAACCATTGGAAGTCTCCGCAAGCGCGACAGGTCAAAAAAAAATTCCCAAGAGATTGGATTTGGCTCGACTGTTTCAGGATCCTACTTCCACGACATTTTTGAATGCAACAAGGCGTGGACAACCAACAACATTTCTCTGATGAATGAGTGTTATCACCATACCTATTGCACAGAGTTCTTTCCATCTACAGTAACAAAAATCCAAACAAATAAGCATCTATTTAGCTACACTTGTCCAACAAACCAATAAAAAGTTGATTTTTCTAATTTTATATAGAAAGTTAGGCTAAAGTGAGAGATCCAAGAACAACTTAAAACCTAACTGCACAATGCAGATGCATCTAAAAGCTCGTTGTAGCTCATAGGTAGACACGTTGGAGACAAAGAGGAAAAAATATACATATTTCGAGGGTGGCTCCTAACTCACTTCATTTCAAATGAGCCAATTCTGTTATGTGTTATGTGTTAGCCATAAACATATTTGTTAAACATAAAAACAAAATTAAAACAACAATATAATCAACCAATCATCAATATTCAATAAAATTCCTCAACTATAATGACAACAAAAAAATAAATAAGGAAAAAGAAAATGAAATAAGGGTTACCTGGTTTACTTTTTCGGTGAATGAAAATGAAAATAAAGGTTTACCTCAAGAGAAATGGTTGAGAAATTTTGGTGAATGAGAAATGGTCGATTTACTTTTCACTAAGATCGATCTAATTTTGGAGGAGGAGTTTCAGAGAAAACAATCGGTGTTAATTTTGAAAATTGCGTGCTTTTTTGTTTCGCCAAAATGTTTTTTCCGAAATTTCGTTAATTTCGTTTTGCTGTGAGATGGTCGAGATGATCCGTAGGATTGGAAGGAGATCAGTGGTGAGGATTCACTGTGCCTAGAATGTAGCTACAGTGAATGTGCCTCAAGGACGTAATATATATATATCAATTAGTAGAGTACACTATAATTAACATGAACATTTAAATTGGGCATGTCTCTTTTCTATCACTAAATACCCTTGATAAAATATTTAAACAAATTATTCAATGCCCTTAAGATTACATAGTACCTCAAAATTTACTACCATTTATGCCCTTAAGATTACATAGTACCTCAAGGACGTAATTGTAAATTCAAGTCGGAAATGAACTACACGCCACTATTCGATTGTTCGCGACTTAGCCTTCACATTAATTGCTCTAAATTATTACCATTTATACCGAAATTAAATGGAAGGAAACCAACCGTTTCTTTTCTTCTTATTATGCGCCTATTTCTCTCTCCCAAATCTCCCATCATCTGCTCGCTCTTAAAAAAACTAAAACTGCTCCCATTATATATATATATATATATATATATATATATATATATATATATATATATATATATATATAATTGTCTCTCTACTGCCGATCTTTTCACTCTTGTTGAAGTAGCAAAAACTGAAACTTATTGAAATAGCAGTTAAGATAAGATTAGCGAGGTTGGGATGTAGGAACAGACCGTTTTACAGAGTTATGGCTGTTGATAGTACTTGTCGTAGAGATGGCAAACATCTTGAAGTCTTGGGTTATTACGATCCATTAACAGGTACCACTCAAATTTTATCTTTCATTTTTATTAGTATCCATTTGTTCATTTTGTAATTTAGTTCTTATCCATTGTTTCAGTTTTATTCATGCCTATTAATGTTCTTATTTGATCAATAACTTTGTCAATACAATGTTTAAGTCAATTTGTGTGAAGTCTTTATATTTCACTTGTATGAGAATGTCGCAATGTAGAAGTTATAAGACAATTTTTTACTTAAACACTTTTCTTTCTCACTATAGTTTATGCTTATAACTCTGGGAGTGCTAGAAGTACTTTGTGGAATCATCTTATTCTGACACATGATAACATATCTACTCCTTGGTGTGTATGTTGGGACTTTAACTGTGTTTTGTCACCTGATGAAAGATTTGGTTTGAGCCTTTGCACCCTAGAGACACTGCATAATTCTTAAGTTGTGTGGGGGGTAACTGGGCTTATAGATCTACATTATTCAGGAAGTTCTTTTACTTGGAATAATTATTTTTAAGGCAGTGGCAGGAAATGCACTAGAATAGGTAGATGTTTGATAAATCTTATGTGGAGTAGTGTGTTTCTTGCATCTGATGTGGAGTTTACCACTCAACGTGTGTTGGACCATTACGAGAACCATGGAGAAGCTTTATCTTTTAAGATTCTGCAACTCATGGTTATAATTACCAACTTTTCATGGGTGTTGTGAGGGAACCATGGCAAGTTCAGGTAAATCCTACATATATCCTACATACAAGCAAAAACTTTCAATTTCCAACTGCCCATCAAAGTTTATGTACTCTTAGTACTAAGAACTTCACTACTAAGTCTTTCTTTTGGAATAAGAAAGAAACTAAAACTGCTGCTACCATTTCTGATTCTGCAAGGCCAAGTGAGTATAAATATATATATTTCTGTATGATCTATGTGTTTTGGTAAACTAATATGTTTTGTTTTTTTTTTCTTCTGCTAAGTTGCAAGAATTGAATGTGTATGAGATTAATGAAAGAGATAGGGGAAGTCCAGCATATCTTAAATTGAGCAAGAAAGAGGTTAATTCTCTTGGTGATCTTGCCCCTTTTAGCAACAAGGTGAGTTTTCAATCTTGAATCAATTTTAGTAATTTCCACACGGTCATCAAGCCAGTTTGTCAAGTGATCTACACCATAGAAACCCAAGGATCAATAAAAGTAAATATAATCCATAGTCGATAATCCTGCTCAGATTCCACTTCAATCTGTTGACTGGAGAATTAGCACAAAAGTCCAGTTTTGACCAATTTAATGAATTTATTGGAATCACATTGTCTAAGATTGCCTACATTAAAAGTTACATGTGTTTAGTGAGATATTAGGAAATTGCATTAAACTTTTAGAATATTAAGTGAAGCCATTGAACATGTTATGCACACTTAAGTCTGTAGGCGATCCACACCGAAGTCGTTAAGCTCCAAATACATTATTTCCGTTGGGGGGAGTGTTGAGGTTATACTTGGCCGTTGTTAGACCATTTCTAAATATGTATGTCTTATAAGCGTACATTTTCTCTAATCAGGAGTACAGTGGAGATTTACAAAAGAGACTTGGGATCACAGTAGGACTTTGTGTTCTGATAAAGAACAAACCATAAATTAAAGGAGACAGATATGAGGCAATATACAGCTTTTATTTTGGTGATTATGGCCACATTTCAGTTCAAGGACAATATCTAACTTACCAGACATATCTCTAGTCAGAATCGGTGGATCATGAATCTTTGAAGGAGTTTATGGACAAGTGAAGTTACAACAGATAGTTTTTCCATTCAAGTTGTTATACACATTTTATCTCAAAGGCATTGCTGATCTTCCTGCTGAACAAAAAAAAAATCTCGATTTCAAAAGGTAATATATTTATCTTGTATTTGATTACTTGATTTCGATATTGATATTGATTTAAAGCTCTTGCGCATCTCTTCGTCCTCTTTGTTAATGTTTTTTTTTCATCAAGACTGGGTGTGAATAAAAATGAAAAATGGGTCTCATTATATGCGTGTCTAGGGGAAAAGTTACTTGGCCTGACAGTCATAGGGGTGTTGTTAGGGATCTTGCTTCCAAATCTTAAGGTAACCATTATTTCTCCGCCATTTTTTTTTTATGTTAACTTTAATGTGAGAGTTGAGATTTTGTGTGTGATTGTTATGTGGGATGCTCCATTTTTTGTCATTCTACATATCGGTTGGGTGTTTTAGGGATAACTTAGATTATGTGTCTGAAGTATATTTGTGAATTTGAGTGGTTTTATTCTGAAGTTGGGTTTTCATTGAGATATATATTTACCAGTAGAATATAGATGTAAAAATATGACTCATTAGTATTGGTTGCCTATCATTGATTATAGAATGTATTATTGGCTCAAGGGATACAACCAATATGTTAAAACACTAATTTTTTATGAATAGTGTAGTTATGAATGTATGCAAAACACAACATAATATGTAAGAGAAGATAGTTATTAATGGTAATATATGTCATTCGGTTATAACATGTATTGAGTTATGTGAGCATCACTAATAGTCCCCTACGGCCCTACTCCTAGAGGATACAAACTTCACCTTTCTTTGAGTTTGGTTATGATGTTCCCTATGGAGCATCCTTCCGGAAACACAGGTCTTAGAGGCTTCGCTAAACCAACCATCTACAGTTGGGTTGCTACATAAGGGGTTACCTTCCCTGACTGTTACGGACTGAAATTTTACGTCCTTCATTCGTCTTACCTTTTGATGGCTAATAGTACAGTTTCCCGTGTCGGTAACCATGGTGGTCATCATGAAGAATTTTATCATCAACAAGGGCAGAGTCAAGGGGCGTACTACATACATACATGTATCTCAACTTAACTAGTTACTGATTTTCAATTCATGTGTACCTAAAATTCAGGATGATGGGTTACTACATACAACTTGTGGAAGCCCCAATTATGTTGCTCCTGAGGTTCCATACCAGTCTTTTTTCATTTCCTTAGTTTGCGCCCATGCTTATTTGAATGTGGCTTTGTTGCAGTTTATTAAAGTATGATTCTCTAATGTGTTGATTCTTGCCAATAGAGGGTACCATGGTTTCACATCTGATCTCTGGTCGTGTGGAGTCATTTTGTATGTGGTTCTAACTGCTTATCTACCATTTGATGATCGGAATCTTGCAGTTCTTTACCAAAAGATAGTTAAGATAAAAAGGAAACTATTTTGATCATTATTATACACAAACACCACCCTTAAGGCCAGGAATAGTACTTATGATTTTTATCTTATGTTTGAACTAGATATTCAGAGGAGATGTGAAGATTCCCTAATGGCTTTCTCAGTGTGCCCAAAACATGATAAAGAGAATACTTGATCCCAATCCGAAAACTCGAATAACGGTAGTTGAGATAAAAAAAACATGATTGGCTCAAGCCAGACTACACTCCAGTTAATCCCGAAGATGAAGATGTGGGTATTTATATTGACGATAAAGTTGTTTCAATACAGGATAAGGTATAGACTTTATACAAAATATTTAGTGGTCATTAGTTTTGTTCATTCTTCAGTGTTATAGTATGACTATGTTTATAACTGTAAGGAACCAATTTCTTTTCTGAAGCCAACATATACTGAAAAGCAGCCAGGTTTACCTACCTTAATCAATGCCTTTGAGCTAATTGGAATGTCTTCATGCCTTGATCTTTCAGGATTCTTTGAGAAAGGGGTAGGAGCTTTAACTCCTAATTTTTTCTCCAAATATATATCGAACTCTTTTTAGGTAGCTTCAGAAATAGTTTTTTTCAATTGATTAAGCTTTGGGTTCTCACTGGTTAGCCATTTCGTGTATAGAATAGCTATACTCAACAAAACATGGGTAATGTAGAGTTGAAAGCAGGTAACAAAGATTATAGTTAGAATTTGAAGATGGGTAATGATTTTATAACTTCTCTATTGAAATGTAGATCACACCAAATATAACATTTCAATAACCGGTAATAATAGCTTTCAAGTTATAAAATATGGCTATATATTTGAGAGGCATTAAACGCAGTTGTGGGAAGCGGCTAAGCTATAGGATTTGAATGTATAATTAATTTGATTAGCACTTAACCTTCGTTTTAGTGAATTGGAATTAGTCTTAATTGTTCGGAAGTGATTGTGTTATGAATTCCACTATCTTAGATATGTGAATCGTGGGTTCGTTGAATTTGTTAGTAAGAAAAATGTGGTGAACATCATAATACCAATAGGCTCTGTGTTAAATTTGGGTCAGAAGTGGAAACAGTACGTTAAGCACCAACTGAACATGAAATCTCTTTAAATTTCACAGAAATCGAAGACACACCTCCACTCTACTATTCACAGAGTTTTTGATGAATTAACGTTTTTTAACTTTTGAATTTCTATTCATATTAATGTCTTCCCCTTCATCTATGAACAAATTGATTCATATCATTTGTCCGTTTAGTTATTTTTTTGTGACAAGCACCTTCTAGTATTTCCTGCAGTCATATTTTAGATATACATTGTCTCATGAAATTTGAATTTATAAGTGAAATAATAATTCTTTTTCTTAGTATTGCATTTACCATTTTAACTTTACAGTGAAGAAAATCTAATCTCTGCAAGCATGAAGCAATTCTTCTACGCATCCACGATCATAGGAGTTGAACAAGCAATAGGTAAGAGGGGTTTATGCATTGTTACTATAATATCACTATATCAATTTTAGAATTATATTATTTGTACATTGACCGACAAATGCTGTTGCACAAAAAATTGATTTCCTGATGTATTAATTCGATTAGATTTTTTGATTAAAAAAAAAAGTCTGATATTAAAAGCATATAGGTGACTTTGTACTAATCATTTCCCTTTTAGGAGATGGAAACCCAAAAATGTACATATCTTAGATAAACATATCAGTTAAGCCTTCTTAAGTTGTATATGAATTCTATAATTGTTGGTTTCTTATTTAGGTGCAATACCATTATTTGAGTGTTGTAGAATGTAGATTTTTCTGTTTGGCATATCTCATCATTGGCGACGTTAAAAAACAATGCAATGGTGTTGTTATAGTTATGTTTTTTGAAGATCATATTTAATTTGATTGCATTGATAGGTAGCTTTCGTTTGCATGCTTAGTAATATTTTTATCCTTAGTATTTTTTTGGGCATATTTTGAATGGGAGAATGATTGATCAACGTTTTTTCGTTCTAAACGAGTGTTAGTTTTATTGTTAGTTCTTGGCCTTGATTTTGATTCCCCTCCTTTTAGTGTTTAAGATTATTTGACCATAGGGTGTCAATTAGGTTCTAGGCTACTATTTCTTCAATTTGAACTCTGACAAATATACAACTTTTCATACTGATCTTTTGAATACAATTTGGAGCTCCATTTTAAACCAAGAAAGTTTGCCACTAAAGTTGAGGCTCTCTTTAGGCTTTCTCTTTGAGACCTTGAATCCTTTTAGTTGTGTTATCAATATTCAGTTCAGTGCTTTGAAACATAGAGACTATTGCATTGTCGCATTTGTTGAAATCTATTGGATAGGTCACAATAGCAAATTTTAGCTCATACTGTGAATGAACCTGGGAGAGCTAACATTTACATGTTCTCATGTATGCTCACAAAGAAGTAGCCCATCCTTATTATCACTAAATGGAGTTTCTTGGAACCCCTTGGTTAACTAATATATGCGAAAGTTTGTCTCTTTTAGGTAATAATGCAAGTAGTCCATGGACTTCAAGTAACCAATGTTAACGACTCTAGGGGTTCGCTTTTTATTTTTTCAATTAAATGAAGTAGATTTTTTTTTTGTCATTGTACATATTTTTTTTAGCAATGAGTCTATAAGTAAACATTGTAATCATGCATATTCAAAAATACTGTTGAACTTTAATGTCTATATATTTGCTTCCTATATACATTGGTTTATTGAGCCATAAAAGTTGATTTCTCAACGTAACATTTGTTCATTTGTTCATAATTGAGTGAAAAGCTTTTAGGTGCCTTCAATTTAGAGTTGTAGCTATTTGTAGCTTACAATGTTTGAGGTGTTCAATGTTGTTATTTTTTATTTCGGCTTTTGGAAGCACTTCATTTTGCAGCCATTGTATTGCTGCTTTGTTTGCTCCATCTCTAGGCATTCAACTTTTCAATTGCTTTAATCCTTATGGCTTATTTTATATCATTTTTGCTGTTGTTTAATAGATATCATTTCCGTTCCATTAAATTTGCAGTTTACTATGGCATAAAGTGTTTACTATGTTGGAAACCTTTTCTATTTAGTTTTTGTTAACTCCACTTTATTTTTCCGACACTAAATGGTTTTAGTAGTTCCATCTGTACATCACCACTTTTGGGACAATCCTATAACACGGGAGATTTGGCAATGGTTTTGCATGGTGTTCCGCTTCGACAAATATTTCAATAACTTCCAAGGAGCAGATACCAGTGTCAAGCACTCGAGCTTTATTATTAGGGAATTTTGGACTTGTTGTGGGTGTCACTCTAGCTAATGGTAGTAAGGGAAGGTACATATTGGATCACTGTGCAAACAAAGTAGCTAAGGGCATCATGAACAATGGGGAGTCAACAACTCTCACAATGCTGGGGTTCAGAACCAGAGACTACAAACATGAAACTATAAGGTAGTGCAGGTGGCATCCTCCATCGCTAACTGCAACCCAGGACAACTAGGGTGTGTTACTATGTTTCACGTTAATAATTTTTTGTTGGTAAGCGTCGTCCAATTCTTCATACCATTTCAAGTTTCATTGATCAGACCATGTAACTCATTTGCATAGGAGTCAATATGGTCTATTATAGAATTTTTATACATAATTTTTTTTGTTCATCATTACAAAGTAAAAGAAGATAACTAAATGATGGTTCCACCTATGGATATTCTTTTTTAGTTGTTTTGGTTGCTTAACAAATATACACCTTCCTTGCAACAGCCATTATACAGGTTGTTTGAAACTTATGCGATGCACTATTGCTTCAAAGTACCAAGCAAGGAAATATTTATGTGGGAGCAGGTTTACGGTTTGATCATTCAAAGGACAATTTTCTACAATGTGTGGGCCAACCATCCACACATATGCAAAAGTATGCAGTTTTATACCAGTAGTAGATTATTCATTTCATTAACTTGATGTAAACAGTTAACACATTGCACTCTGTGTGCCAAGTACAATGTATTGCCCCTTCAGTTTTGCTTAATTGTGTAACCTTAGTTTACCTCTCTTAGTAGTATACTTTTCTAAGGTAAAAGACACTCGTCACGTACGTTTCTATAAGATTTTGTTTTTTTTTCACCATGTGCAGAGCACGTGCATTATTCATAGTATATATAAAGGTTCTAAGGCTGCTCCCGAGGTATATATATAATATTTATTTATTTATTATATTTATATATATTTATTATATATTATTATTATTATTATTATATATATGTATATTACCGACTTTGCTAGTCAGCACCTGCAAAAAGAAATTATATTACCTAAATGTATATGCGTAAGTCTTCATTACCTTAATGATGCATTTTAATTAGTCTGGCTCCTAAAAGGACCTTAAATAAATACCTTAAATAAGTACTAAATCTAAAACACCCACAACTTCACCTACTAAATGATTTAAACCCTAATTTTTTTGTGCATATGATCTACTAACTATAAATAACATATTTACAAAAATTCAACTCGTTTGACAATTTTTAACACTGACAAAAGATGATTGCAAAAACTAGACATTTCTAGACCTTTATATATATATTCAAAAGTGGAAAACAATTTTATCTAAGTTAGAGGATATCAAACGAGTTGAATTTTTGTAGAGATGTTTTTTATGGTTAGTAGATCATATGCACAAAAGATTAGGGTTTAAATCATTTTGTAGGTAAAGTTGTGGGTGTTTTAGATTTGGTCCTTATTTAAGGTCCTTTTAGGAGCCGGGCTATATATATATATATAAGCTTTGAATCATGTGATTCAATCTCAATATGATATGGTAGAGGCCGCTTCCCATATTGTACATACTTTGGTGGTGCTTAATGCAATTTTATATTCGAGACCAAGAGAAACATATTGTAATATCTTTTCCCAACCCATGTCTAATTGTCTATCATATCCACTCCAAGTAATAACTATGAATTGTTATATATATATTTTTTTAAAAATGTTACAAGGCATAGACCATTAGTCCAACTACAATTCAACTTTGAGGTTAGACTCGTGTATCTATTAAGCTTAAAATCTTCAAGCATGCATTTGCTTCCATACGAATTGGCAAGCCTAAAACTTGAAGATCGTTTATTTTGTCGTAGAATCCATGAATGTTGAGAGGTGTTTAAAAGAGAAACAGTCTTACGTCGAGATTTAATTGTTAGTAAATATTAAAGAGAATGCTATATGAAAGTACATGTTAGATAAATATATAACGTATCTCATAATTGAACCAATCTCATCTAATAAATTTTGGCACGAATTGACTAGAGTATCAAACAACTCAAGCATTTGTTTTTAATTTGATAGTTATTTGATTTTACTTCCAACCTCCACAACAATTGAATTTAATTGACTACTATATGTTTTCCATATTTCCCAGCTTGCATCAATAATCAAAAACCAAAAGTAATGAATGTGGTAACAAGATGATGTTATTACAAAGCGCATAAAGAGAGCACGAATGAAGTTGTACCTAGCTTGGAAACCTTTTTTTTTCCTTGTCATGAACATAACTTTAAAATAAAAATAAAAAATAGTTTTAAAATGACAAAAATTAGTCTATGGAAAAGGTGAGTGTCCACACGGGTAATGAGACCAGAAAATTAGTTTAAGGGAGTCTATTAAGAATTTGGGTAATTTCCCAATTAGTAACCCATAATGTCAATCTGTTCCCAAGTAGTAACCACTCTTCAATTTTGACTTTTCAACCTCACTTTTTACACTTTTGCCCTTCTCCTTATTTTCAAACAATGCCCACGTGGACATGCAACACTCTCTCTCTCTCCTTATTTGAAGTGATTTGATGGGTGTGTGGATAGATACCACAGATTATCTTAGAGATGAAAAGATGCAAATGAACGGTCACTTAACGATCTCGTGGTTTAAAAAGCCTCGAGATTAAATAAACATTAAGATGGACGGTTATTGACATTAACACTGTTCATATACTATTTTTATTATAAAAAAATTATTTTTAATAAGAAAAATGTAGAAATAATAAGATTCTTGTAAAAATAACAAGAATAATGATAAAAAACATGAATAATGGATAAGATTCTTGTAAAAATAACAAGATAAAAATCATGAATTAAACCAACCCATGTATTAAACCCTTAAAACTAAGCAAAATCTACACAGCATTCACAGGACATGTTCTGGTTCTACAACTATCATCAACAAAAATTGCAAAAGCACCAGAAACTAAGACAAAACATAAACCTCAACATAAAAACTGAACAGAACATAACAACAGAACATAACAACCCTTAATCTTCATCGTCTTCATCGTCTTCATCTTCCTCGTCTTCATCATCGCCATCATCCCCAGAACTGGAACTATCATCATCATGTTGGTCTTCCCACATGTAATCAGTAGGGTCTTCAACAAAATAAGGATCATGCATCTCTTCTTCTTCATCGTCTTCTTCTTCATCAGTGTAGTCATCAGTAGAATAACTATCCCACATTTTCTCGTACTCGTCACTTGAGTAATCAGTGGTTTCACCGCTTGAACATCCAGGAAGAGGCATGTTGATAACTTTGGTAGATTTAACTTTGGTAGATTGTTGCTTTGGTAGATTGTTGCTAATAGAAAGAATATTAGAATGTGAGAGAGATCAAATTTTAGATGACTATTTCAAATATAAATGTTTGCGGGAAACGAGGCGTTGTAATTATGTGGGGTGGTTAGTTTTCTTTTCACCTTACCGTAAATGGTCATCATGACACACAAACAATGAAGGGACAGGCAAGACCAAAATTAATTTAGAAAATGAAGTGAATTTTGACCCTTTGTCAAACCCAATGTAATTCGTTTGTTGCCATATTAGAGGACATGCAAGTATGCAACTTCGACTAAATTACCCGAATTAACCCATAAATGGACCCTAAATGGATTGAATGAATAATTTGGGTACCCATAAATAATTATCAATGTACAAGAAAGTTACTGATAGTCTTAAGGCCACAATATAGTTATTCATTGGACAGACGAATATGAATATCATTATTTTGGCGGGAAATTTGAGGATTGACATGTGTCCCCAATTTAAAGGCAATCAAACCCTTTTTTTCTTTTTTCAAATACCCATGTTTATTTCATGATATCTAGTGGCAAGCATGCTTCGGCATGTTAAAAAGCTTCATGTAGAATGTTAATCTTTATACTGAATTTACTGAATTTTTTTTTAACCTTATTAGAATTAATTATTTAGACAATGTATAGTAAAGTTGGTGATAGTTCTAGGGTAGGAATATGTTTGTTCATTTGATAGAGGAATCAACATGGACATCAATATTTTGGCGGGAAATGAAGTTAGGTACCCAATGAAGTCTGACACGTGGAGGGAAATGACCTTGGAACGTACGTGTCACATTAACCGAAACTTAAAGAAATCAATTGGGAATTCGGGGGAAAACTGTCCTAGTGAAGCTCAATTAAATTTGAAAACCCTAATTTTTAGTTTCACTTCAATCTCCATATTATAACCCCACCCTCATTTTATCTTTACGGTTCGAATTATTGGTGGAGAAATGAGGAAGCTTAACCTGACATGTAGAATGTCATTAGATAAAATGCAGAAATTATTTGGTGGATTTAGTAAGGAAGAAATGGAGGATTTTGAGAATTCTGTTTTGAAGTTTTTGCAAATCCAAAAATATATGCACGCAAACAACTACTCTAGTTTGTGCCATAGTTAGCCATAAAGTTGGTAGACTTTGCTATCGGATTGGTAACAAAGATTTGGTATTCAAGAAGAGTGATGTTGCATTGATTATGGGTCTTAGTGTAAACTCTGTTGCTAACTCATTCTACACCATTGACGTGAAGAATAACACATCAGACTTTCGTGCTAGGTTTTTTAAAGGAAGCACTGTTAGTGAGACAGAAATATTAGATGCTTTAGTGATGGCAAAATCCAGTGGTAGTGAAGATAAAAGTGATATATTTAGGCTCAATAGGTTGTATGTGCTGCTCCAAGTTGTGCTTCCTGGATCTTCTAGGAATTTGTAGATGGAAGGTATGTTGATCTTGCAGAGGGACCTAGCTGCTTTTGATCGGTTTCCATGGGGCACACCTTTCTTTGAGATGTTGGAATCTTGTTTGGATGATATTTACAAAAATGTGTTAGCTGAGAAGGACTCCTTTGCGGTTTATGGTTGTGTTATTTGTTTTGATATTTGGGCATACCTTCACATCCCTCTCTTGGGGCTCGTGGGGCATTGAATGGTAAATTCCCAAGAATACTAGATTGGGTTCAGTTGCCTCCAAGAACTTACATCTCCCGACCCGGAAGAAGAAGCTCGAGCCTCTTAAGGGGTAAGGTTGTTGCCTTTGACACTTTGGATATTGAAGAAGAAGAAATGAATGAAGATGTAATGAAGGTGGCTTTCAACCAACAAGCCACACAAAGCTGCCGGTTTGGAAGGGAGATGCTTCAGAGACAGGCACACCTACTGAAAGGCCTTGTAAGCATATGATTGAAACTCTGCATTGTTGATTATAAACTCTACATTGTTGATTATAAACTCTGCATTGCATTGTTGATTATAAACTCTGCATTGTTAATTATATTCTGCAACTGGATACATCAGCAATGCATTTGACATCTGTTGCATTTATAAGAAAGGTTCTTAAACTGAAAATATCAGGAAGTATATATTACATTTGTGTTGACTCACAGGATAGGTTCTTAAACTTGATATATCAGAAACTCTATGGTAGTTTTATGTTAACTGATAAGATAGGTTCGTAAACTGGATATATCAGGAACTTTATGTTAGTGCTCATAAGGTAGATAGGACTCATAAGATAGGACTCTATGATACACCGGCAATGCTTACTTCAACTAACTTTTGAATACAGGTTAGGGTGGCTCGGAATGACATCAAGTCTGAAATTAGGACAGGTATGGAGACAATACTGCAAGGGGGGTTTTCTGAGGGTGGGAAGAAAAGTGGATTGGGTGAACCATCATCATCCCGGGGGTTGTGAAGGGACCAAGAACAAAGAAAACAAGGGGAAGAAGCTGTGTCTACACCAATGCTGATGCTGTTGTCAAAAAACCTACTACACGGTTTGTTAAGAATAAGGTTAAAGCTGTTGTGGAAGAAGGTGTGTCTACCCCACCTTCTAAGAGGAAGTCATCATCCCCACCTTCTAAGAGGAAGTCATCATCCTCTAAGAAAGTAACATTTGATCTTTCACATGCGGTTGAAGAAAATAGAAAAAGAGGAGTGAATGTGGGGTTTAAAATGGTAAGGAGGAGGGGTGAAAAGAAACATAGTATGCAGCAAGTGAGAGTCCAGCCACCAAGGTTAAGTAAAGTAGAGGCTGTAAAGGCTAGCAAAAGGCAAACAATTTTGAAAAGAAGTCAAGTCAGTGAGAAAAGAAAAGACATGGAGGCTAAGAGCAAGGAAGCTAACAAACCAAAAAGAATAAGAAATTTGATTGGTTTAGGTGAGGAAGAAGAAGATGGAGAGGGAGAGGGTAGTGAAACTGATCTTGTTGCAGCAGTTGATGTTTTGAGAGATATTAGTGAAGAGTTACCAAAGACTCCTCATGATGACCAGGTGATGGGGGAAGACCATGTACATGGTTTTTTCCAAGAACCTGAACATGAACATGAAGGCCCTTATGATAATGATGAGGGTGTTCCAGAGTTTTTAGTTGAGGAGGTTGAAGAGAGGGTTGTAAATACCTACAAATGTCAAGAGAATGTGGTTCAGGAGTCTTTGAGCAATGAAGTGCAGGAAGAGGGTGTGAAAGAGACTGTTGATGACAATGTGGTTGGCCAAAGTTCCCTAGTGGAAGTCTATAATATGGATGTTGTTGAGCATGTGCCATTTATTAGTCCCTTGGACATTGCTCCTGGTGATGGTCCCTGGCCTACACCTAATGTTGATGTTCCCTCCAATGATGATGTTGATATTGATGGGGAAGAAGTCCTGAACTCAGAAATGGAGAAGGTCACATTTTCTGCTTTACTTTCTTGCGAAGATCGACATAACCCGACTTGCTTCAGTATTGTCACCCACAACCGCTCAAACCTTTGAGGTAGATAGTCAGCTAAAATCTATTGTTGTTATGAAATCTAAAAATGATAATGTGATGTTGGGAGAACGTGATAATGATGTAGATGATGATAATGCTGTGGAGGGGGAAATGGTGGTCCCTGATGTGGTGCGCATACAGAGTCAAATGGTAAGTGAAATGGAAAAGAAAACTGAAGAAACACACCAAAGAAGAAAGAAGAGAAGGGAAGGGATGCAAGGTCAGTCATGGGAAGAAAACATTGGACAGGAATGTGATGAACTGATCAAGTCTGCTCTGGCCAAAACATTTATCAAGAAAACCACCACCAAAGGTGACCTCCCTCGCATCTTCACAAGCACTATTTGAAGATGTTCACAAGGTTGTACAGTCCACAAAACTGTTTAGATGCTAGAGTGTTTTGATACAACCAGTCTATTTCAATGCAAAGTTTCCATTCATTGCATGGAAGAGAGTGGGTAGATGGGGAGGTCGATTACAACTAACATATTATCTTACATATTAACTAGCGAAACTAACATATTAACCATCGAAGAACTAACATATTAACCATCAAGAACTTCTGCATAATAATGTTTAAAATTCTATGACTCGGTGATCACCATATATGTGAAAGTTGTTGATCGGTGGTACATCCAACATTGTAAGGAAAATGGCATTCCGAAGAAGAAACATATACTATCATTGAGGATGTATACTTTTATGTAAGTTGTATCTCATTGGTTGATGGAATTTGTTTTGTATAGTTCACCTTACTGATGAAGTACTTTATGATTTTGTTGATGTAGAAATTCATGAACAGAGAGTATACAAACTTTAAGAAGAAGATGGAAGACCAAACCTTCAGTGGTGCAACTCCTGATGACAGAGTAGATAGTGGTGCGTATCATCCACATGAAGTTGTTAAAGAGTACTTAGACCCTTATGAAGGAAGAATTAGAGATCAAGCACACCCATCCAGGGCAATGGGTCTTATCATTCCTCTTCAAGTTGAAGGTAGCCACTAGGTTCTTGAAGTCTACAATTTTGGAAAGAGAAAAATCTACAACTATGATTCTCTTGGTCTCAAGAAAGTTTCTGATGAGCAACTTGCTATAGAGACTTGTCTTACTTATGTCATGAGGTGTGCTTTGATCCATCGTCACCTCATGATTTGGGAGCCCCCTTGGCTCGTGAGTTTGTGCTGTTACTCAACAACCGGATACAAATAGTTGTGGCCTATTTTGCCTAGCCTATCTAGACCTTCCGAGGGGTGTACCGAGGAAGTAAACAAAATAGATATGCAACCCCATCGAATGAGGAAGAGGATTGGAATGGATATAATTAATTGTGGGTTGAATCCGGATATTGTTTCAAAAAGCGCATAACAAGAGCAATTGGAGAAGAGTTTGGAGGATGCTAAAGAAGTCGCACGTGAAAGGGGAATCACTATGAAACAAAACTTGGTGGATGCTACTTCTTCTATTTTGTATTTAGTGAAACAAATAACTTATTCTATTTTGTGTTTAGTTGTCTAATTTTAGTATGGTAATATCATTTTGTGGTGCCGTTAATATCATCAGCTACGAATTTGTGATGATGGAATTTGTCATTCATTGCTTCATGCTTTCATGGAGTGATGAGTTAAGTTTTTAGTGAAGCATTTTTTATGGAATTAGTTCTTTGATAGGTCCCGAATGCAATATGGTTATTGGAATATAATGTTTCATCAAACATTTGTGTATAGTTTAGGTGGGAAATGTTTTGGGCGGGAATAGTTTGGCGCCAACACCACTTGGGCGGGAAAATAGTGTGTTTCCTTTATAAGTACAAACTGGGTTGCCTTTCTTGGTCCATCCCATTTCTCTTTCTCTTTTTTTTTTCTCGTTCAAAATGGGTGGGGGTGAGGATTCTACCAAGAATAATACAAATGTTGGTTCATCATTAACCAACTATAGCAAATGTTTTGAGTGTGGGGAACCGGGCCTTTGGAAGATCAACCGTCCATGGGCAACTACGCGACCGTCCGCTATGCTCAAGTCTGAATATGAGGTATGGTGTAAGTACAAAGCCACATAGTGCGGGAAGAAGGTTTCTCTCATGCGGGGCGATCCATGCAAGGGTTTTAAATGGATAGATCTAGAAGGTGAAGGGACACATAAGGCTAAAGCACCTTTAGTGAAGCAAAAAGTGACAAAGGAAAACCAGTTGCAAATTACCATTGATGGTCCTATTAAAATGAAAATAGAGGGCAGTGTTGATGATGTTAGCTTACTTGTAAAGAAACTATCCATTAGAGACTGATATTAATAGTTATCAGTGTTGATGACCATGTCATTGTTATAGTTACTGATATTAATAGTACAAGAAGATGTCCGTTCAAACCAAATTAATTACGAAACCAAAATTGCCAACCAAAACTATCCAAAATATCAACCCCGAAGTAAAGCCCCGAAGTAAACTATCCAATTTACCACTAACATATATGCAACTGCAAGTGCCAATTTCAAACAAACAAACCAAAGCTGCCACTATTGGTGATTGGTTAAAAGAAAAATCATATGTACTCTTCATATGCAAAATCTGGTGGAATCCCAACTGAAAAATCAATCCACTCAGCATCATCACTGGCAACCGTGCAAGTTGCCTTATTGTGTCCAAGACCACCACAACGCGTACACCTTCTTCTTTGCACTGGGACTCCCTCTCCTTTAGAGCGCTTTCTCTTTTTCTGTGGTCTTCCGGGCATCACCTCATCAACGGGTGGACGGACGATGATGCCATCATAAACCCAAACCCACTGTTCTTTTCCTCTTAATAGTGTCCAGTTCTCTCTATATGTATCCATCATCGTTTCTTTTGTGTACCAATGCAAGCAAAAGTCATATGCACATAGCTTACAGTGATCGATTGCCTTCATAGTATGGCTACAAGGAAGACCAACCTGTTGAAAGAAACCGCATGTGCAAGTCCTCTCCAAAAGGTCTACGGTGTCACTACGGTCTAGTGATTGCACAGAGTAAACGTGCTCACTTGCCTTTGTTGCTGTGAAACGTCTACTCGAATATCTCGACGAGATGAGCACTTCCTCACCGATTTGGTCAGTTTGTCTTCACTTTGACGCCATCACCCGGTAGTTATAAAAATGTTTCATTATGTTCAACCTGATACCATTGACAAGAGATGTCACTGGCATAGCTCTCTCTGGAAGTATCATCTTGTTCCAGCTCTCTATGTGATTTGTGTAGCAAATGCCATACCTTCTCATTGGAGCAAAAGCACAACACCACGACTCTTTCGGAATCTTTACAATCTTTGCATAACCTTTCTTTGTCGGCCGCAATAAATTTGGCTCATAAGTCTTACAAATTCTGCCTGCTCATAAGTTTATGACTCTCTTCACCTTCCCTTTTGTCTCTTGCTTAGTCATACAATTTGAAATGTGTTTGTGCACAAAAAGCAATGGACCGCATTAGGAAGTATTTTAGGCACGGGCTTGAAGAATGCTTAGATGCCTATCGAGAGAAGAACAAAGTTTTGCTCCGTCCAACAACAAGGTCTCTTAACTTTTCCGAAACCAATCCCGGTGGTCATTATTTTCCTTTGGGACTATGGCAAATGCAATTGGAAACACGTGGCTATCGCCATCAGCCAAGCGATAGCGTTAGTATGATTGAGTTGTACCTACCTCGTCATGAAAGTGCCATCAATCATAATCAATGGACGAAGACATCTTTTGTAAGCTTTCGGATAGTGACGCCAGAGCTCACAAACAAACGCTTCAAACTTGTGCTTTCGGGGGGGCGATGGCGTTTGCAGCTCGGTGAAACAATCTGAATCCACTCTTTTAAGTTCTTTACAATAATTTGGCAACATTTGGTACGACCGACTAAAAAGCTTCCCCTTATCTGACGCAAAAAAGCGGAACAAACATAAGTTAGTTGTTGCTACTATTGCGTTCATTAGTTCTTGATATAACCAACCAAGGCTTACCTTTTGCATTGCAATTTCTTTTGCTTTCAAAGCAACTTTATCACGACACATTTGTGCGGTGTCGTCCTTAACCTACAACTCGCAAATCGTTTGAGCCATATCAATATTGTCCCTAAGTTTCGATTTCACAACTTCAAACCCATTTTGCATCGGCTTGTTTATTAGTTGCAATTGCTTTATCTTGTGAACATGTATGTGCTTCTCCTCAAGGTTATAATAACCTATATATCGAGAACCGATGGGTCGGTTTTGCAAACAAATGAAATGTGCAACCGGGGAGACTTACACTTCATATAAATCCTCTCGGGAGAAGTGCTTTCGCCGCGACGCAAAATCAAACATGTTTGCTATTGCGTTTGACTTCATGTCTTTTATAAGATCATCCCGAGTAGGATAGTGTTGTCCTACTTTAGGAGGAACAAACTTCAGTTCACATGAAGATGAGTTACATCCACTTTAGGCGGTGTTTTGGACTATGGGGGAGAGCGAAGAGGATCATATCCTTGATGTAAGTCTTCTGAATTGAGATCTTCTGCACCGAATAGCGTAGCATCAACCATTCCATTTGTTTCAATATCAGGTTCACTTTGGCCTTCCTCATCATTAACAGTCATAGGCGTGCCTCCCCAAAAAAGCTCTTGACTACGGTTAGGAGTAGACCATACATCACAATCATCATCCAATAATTGAACTTCATCATCATCATCTTGATTACCGCCATTTACTACTCTAACTTCATCATCATCAGCTCCATCCTTTACTTGTACTACTTCTTCTTCTTCAAAATTAACTTCATGTAGTATTTCAACTTCATCATCATCACCCTCATTATTGTCAATATTTTGATTCATGGAAATTCTATATTCCTCAGGGACGTCCTCTGTATCACCATATGGATTTTGGGAATCAAAGTCATCATAATTAGGTTGATCAAGATCTAGTACACCATCTTGCTCATCACCATCATTGACCGTCCCTGTATTATATCAGTAATTAGCTCCCCACTATCAACAACTGGAACTATATGTTACCTTGCAAGGCTATAGAGTGTACCTTCCATAAACAGAGAAGGCGGTGTGACCATTTCTCTTTTCTATACTGAAGGTTCAGGTGTAACTTCAGAGGAAACACCCTCTGGACAAATATCTATATTTCAATGAACACTCAGTAAGTTCCACACCACTATCAGCGACAGCCGACAGGTAAGCTATCATCTATCAACATATCCCATTGATATCGAAGACTTACCTGCCATCACCTTTTCGAACGTTGACAAGCTGTGAGGTTGAATGTGTTCTTCGACGTCGTGAATCTCCACATCTTCCCATTGATGAGTCCCCACTTTCCCACTCCAGGGTTGGTCAAGGGGACTTTCTGGAAAACCAAAGATTCATAACTATCAGGAAATAAAGCATGTACCCACCCTCGCTAATAATGACCTAACCAAATGGAACTGCATTACTTACCAATTGCTTCATCGACAAGTTTAAATTAGTTAATAGGACGCTTCTGACGAGCTAGCTCCTTCTGTTTCAGAAAAGAGTGTTTCACAGGAGAAACAATGCTTGGAGTCGCGTCTTTCTTAAACAACTTCGAGAAGAACTTCTTTCTTTTTAACATTAGGTCAGTCCATTGCTTACCACTTCTACTTCGTTGATAACCCAAACCATCATTGTTTTTCTTGGAGACTTTCTTTGTTTCATAATCATGTTCAAATAATCTGTTTCTTCATCAATTCGACACGGGGACTTCTTCACAAAGTATCTTATAGAAAAAGTAGATCTCTTTCGACAACACACCTTCCACGGTACTCATGAATCCTTCAAATGAAATACCCCCATCACAAACTCTCAATTTCACCTCGCCACCAACATACTTCATCCGGCCATACTTGTCCGTTTTCATCTCTCCATTGTAGTGAATAAGAACATCCAAAGAAGTACCTAACCAGTAAGTATAAAAAAAACAACCAAAAAGCGATGGTTACAAAGAAGTACCTAACCATAAACCATAAAAACTGAAAAGTAAATTCAAACATTTAAGCACAAACTAGTTAAACTAACACTTTTATGACATTTATGACAAAATCTATCTTAAATGCCTTAATATTAAACCTAACATTAAATATAGAATCAACATGGAAACCACCAACATTCTACCACAACTATATAATCAACAAGCATTTATGCATGGAGACGTCATAGCTGTCTTCAAAACCCTATTCCTTGAAAGATGAAACATCAAACAAACAAAACACTAAACTACGTGGAACAAAACCGTAGACCCAAGGCCCTAGATAGCTTAAAAAACAACAAACTATACCTTTATCATGTGAATGTGTCATGTTTTCCATGTCAAACCTTAAAAAATACAAAAAGCGGAGGGGACAATGACGAGGAAGAAGAAGAAACAATCAAGAAAAAAAAAATAAACTTTGAGCTTTTGTCCTTATTTTTTAGGTTGGCTCAAAATACGAGGTAAAAGTTGTAAAGGTACTGACAACCAAAATCATTGAGAGTTGCTGATAGTTTATTAGTCAGTTGCTTATTCATTATAGCAAACACAGATACTACAACATGTTTTGATTAACATGTTTTCTTGATCAAGATCCAACGGTTGTCCATCACTGTAAAGTCAAACTCATCAGGTACAATATGACAGAGTTATGCGTAGTAGGTAAAGAGGGGAGAGAGAGTGTTACATGTCCACGTGGGCATTGTTTGAAAATAAAGAGAAGGGCAAAAGTGTCAAAAGTGAGGTTGAAAAGTCAAAATTGAAGAGTGGTTACTACTTGGGAACAGATTGACATTATGGGTTACTAATTGGGAAATTACCCTAAGAATTTTTTGGACTCCTAAGACATGCATAATATTTGTAGTTTTTACACCCAAGTTTGACCAAAACTAGAATTTGACACATGTTTAACCACTTTTAGAAGCAATGGACAAAAATATCCTATTTAATTATTTACAACTATTTCTACAATATATGAAACAACCAGATTTCATTTCTCATAATCTCTTAAAAAATTCATAAATTTTAAATGTATTTAAATTATTTTGAAACTCAACATTTTAAAACATATATTTAAGTTATTTAATCGTGCACATACTTCTAGGTCCTTGGATAGTATTTTGTGGAGCAATACACCAGTACTTTTTACTATTATGAGTGGCCTAGATTCAATACACCACCCCCTCTATCTTGCGTATACTAGTTTTACTCCTTATAAATCTAAATTATATTCAAACCCAAAATCCACTATTTTTGTTATGGTAGTTATCTTATTCAATCTTATTTTAGTAGTTATCATATCTACAGGTAAATTATATTAGAAGGGCGAAAAAGATAATAAATTATATTAAAAAATAATATGTGGCTGACTAGTCAAAAGCTTAGATTATAAAGATTTTATATTAAAAAACATTTATGAGAATAAAAACAATACAGAAAGTATTAAAACCCAAAAAAATTATTGATCTCCTATATTAAAACCCAAAAAATTATTGGTTTATTTATTTATTTATTTTTATTTAAATGAGACTGTCTCGCCCAATTTCTTGGTAACGAGACTCGACGGAGTCAGCACTCACACAAATCCCACCTGTTTTCTCTCCCAGTAATGATACGTGTCCGTGTATATTTGGTAAAAAAGTAGGTCCCACCAGCAATACTGTTACCTAAACGTGGCGCGTGGGAAATCGTATTGAAAGTGAAAACTCCCCACATTTTATGAGTTCGTCTACCACGAGGATATCCCTATAGAGACGCCAGCCGAGACCGTTGGATCCGAAATCTAACGGTCCGAAAATAAAAAACAAACCCATAATCTCTCTCTTTCTTTTTGTTTTTGATTTTCGGACCGTTGGAGAGATCCAACGGTCTTGAATCAAGTAGCCTCGTCACGTAAAAGACGAAAAAAAGGCATTCTTTCCCAACGAATCATCGTAACTCTACTAACTGCTCGTAGGTCTTCGTCAACTCAAAGTCAATACCGTACAATTATTCTTCTTCCAAAAAAATAAGAAAAGAATCTACTTTTTTAACTTTTACCTTTCCTCTTTCTACTATTCATTCCTTCGCCTGCAAGCTTTTCATCTTCTCTCTCACTATAAAAACACTCTTCATTTCTCAACAGCAGAAGACATTATTTTTAGTGATCAAAGAATGACGACAGCAAAAGAACACATTGAACAAATAAGGACAAGTAAGTTTTCCATAGGTGGAGAACTTAATCCATTAACTGAAGACCTTCACCAGTCAGTTAAAAACCTCTCCGCTGAACTTTACGCTAAAGATGTTCACTTCCTCATGGAGATCATTCAGGTAACTAGTCATTTTTTATTTGTGTATATATGTTTTTTTTACTGAGTTTGCATGTTTTGCTTGTAGAATGCGGAGGATAATGTGTATGGAGATGGAGTGAAGCCATCGTTGGAGTTTATAGTGACGTCACGTGATATAACTGGAACTGGTGCACCGTCTACTTTGTTGATATTTAATAATGAGAAAGGATTTTCTGCAAAGAATATCGAGTCGATTTGTAGTGTTGGAAGGTCTACTAAGAAAGGACAACGACAACTCGGTTACATTGGAGAGAAAGGTGACAAATGTTTTTTTTTTTTTTAGATTATTGAAATGTTATGTTGAGGTTTACTCTGTATTAGTTGTTATTCCATTTTTGTGTTTTGATGTTTAATTTAACGGATGTGAGTTAGGGATCAATTAGTGAGTTTAAGTTGGGAATATGGTGTATTAGCAGTTGATCTTGGAAGTAGCGAAACATAATTCTACCATTTAAGTGTGAGCAGAAGTAATAGATTTCCCATACAAGAGTCTTTGCATATATATGATTTCTATTGTAATTCATAGCTTGATAGAAAAGGGAAACCTTTAACTGAAATTGTTGGCATAAAATGTTTGTGTTGTTGTTAATGTTGGTACCTTTCCCATTATGTCCAATAAGATGTTATGTGCTTAATAGTGAAGAATACAAGGTTTTATGTTATTCCTTGGTAATTGTAATGACTAAGTTCTATCTTAAATCTCATCTCAAATGATTGTTCTTGTATGTGATAAGATTAGGAGTGTTTTGGTACCTGTGAATAGTATCTGATTTGCGTTGACTTGGTTAGTGTAAACACAACTGATATTCAATTTATGTCGCAGGAATTGGGTTTAAGAGTGTGTTTCTGATCACGGCTCAGCCTTACATCTTCAGTAATGGGTATCAGATAAAGTTTAATGAAGATCCTTGCCCACACTGCAATCTTGGGTATATTGTTCCTGAGTGGGTTGATGAGAATCCTACTCTTTCTGACATACAAAAGATATACGGTCGTGACGCTCTTCCAGCAACGACTATTATTCTTCCTCTGAAGCCTGACAAGGAGCGAGTTGTAAAGATTCAGCTTTCAAACATCCATCCGGAAGTTCTTTTGTTTCTTTCGAAGATCAAGAGGCTCTCTGTTAGGGAAGATAACGAGGAGTCCAAGCTCAATACCGTTAGTGCAATCTCAATTTCAAGTGAAACTGATCTTGTTACGAGGAAGAATGTTGGCGCTGAGTCGTACACTCTTTTTCTTTCTGCTGAAGAAGATAGTGAAGACAATGAGAGAGAATGTAGCTACTACATGTGGAAGCAGAAATTTCCAGTTAATCAGGAAAATATGGTGGAAAGGAGGATGGGAATTGATGAGTTAGTAATCACTCTGGCTTTTCCTAATGGGAAGCGTCTCAATAGAGGGATGGATTCACCTGGAATCTATGCTTTTCTACCAACGGAGATGGTTACAAATTTCCCCTTTATTATTCAAGCTGATTTTGTTCTTGCATCTTCGAGGGAAACAATCCTCCTAGACAACAAGTGGAACCTGGGGATTTTAGCTTCTGTGCCGTTAGCTTTTGTTAATGCCTTCATCTCCCTATTGAAAACATCAGGAGGTGCTCCCGCTTCATCTCTACCGCGTGTGTTTGAATTCTTACCAGTTGACAGCTCCTCATATGGGAAACTGAATATTGTGAGAGAGACTATCAAAGAAAAACTGTTAAAGGAACACATTATGCTATCAGAGTCATACACAGAACAGAAGATCTTCTACAAGCCTTGTGATGTAGGTCGGATCATGCCTCCTTTTTGGAATATCTTGCTCAAGGCAAGGGACCAAAAGGTGAGCTTGCATAATTTGTCATCTCATGGAATATGTGCTTTGAATTCTGCATTTGATAAGGACTATTACGATGACATACTGAACTTTCTGGAGGTGAAATTCATGGATGTTGAGTGGTATGCAAAGTGTATTCGAAGTTCTAATATGGTATCGGGACTCTCAGAAGATGTTTACTTGGAGCTTCTCTTCTTTGTCGCTGATAAGTGGTCGTCACATTTTCAGCATACAAACATGAAGAATATACCCCTGCTGAAATATGTCGGTCAAGACGGCTATGTATTTCTGTGCAGTATTAATGAAGTGGACGAATGGGTTGGAAAGAGAATGTGTCTTTCTTATGACGCTCGTCATATTTCCTGGCTGATTGACTGGAATAAGGAGTTCAGATCCATAGCTTGTTTCTTCATGCCAAAAAGCACACAGGAGGCAATACGGTCATTCCGTTTTGCAGAGACATTATTGAAATGGCTTTCAGAGCATGTGGAAGCTAGCTTTATTAAAGTTAATGATTATGCTGATCTTCTCTTGAACTCACTGAACAATGACAGAAGGCTTGTTGTGGCCTTTGCTCACTTCTTACGCCACTCTCTCGCGAATAAATATGTTTCTCAAGAGGAAGCTGCAAGCTTGTGCGATAAGATGCCCCTGTTAGATAACTATGCCTGTGTGTCTACACAGAGAAGCGGGGTTCTTGTCCCGGCTAAAGGAAGTAAGTGGGTGGGACTGATTGGATCAAATCCATGGAGAAGGAAAAATTATGTTGAATTAGGAGAAGACTACTTGCATGCTGGCAATTTTGCTGGTGTACATTCACCTGAGAAGCTGCTAGTTACGTTCTTAAAACATTATGTTGGTGCTTCAGATATACCTGATTTATGTCCTCCTGACGATGCTTTTCCAACTGTTTCTTCTCCGTTGACCAAGGAGAACACGTTCTTACTTCTTAATTGGATTCGGAACTTAAAACGCAAGAGGTCTTTGGTGGACGGATTTTTTTTGAGATGCATAAGAGATGGAAGTTGGTTGAGCACTAGTGTGGGATACAGGCCTCCATCGCAGTCATTCTTACTTACTCCTGAGTGGGGAAATCTACTGAAAAACGGATCTGAGCTGGTTGATATCCCTTTGATCAATCAGCAGTTCTATGACAATAGAATTATTGAATACAAGGAGGAGCTAATATCGATAGGGGTCATGTCCGAGTTTGGGGAAGCATGTCAGTTCATTGGGAGGCACCTCATGCATTTGGCTTCTAACAACAATCTAACTAGGGCAAATGTGTTTTCGATCCTTAATTTCATCAAGTTTTTGAGGGAAAAGTACTTGCCACCTGATGACTTCGTCAAGAGTGTGAGAGGGGGAAGCTGGTTAAGGACTAAGCATGGAGAACGATCTCCTGTTGGATCCATTTTGTATGACTCAGAATGGAATGCTGCTTCAAAAATTTGTAATCTTCCTTTCATTGATCAACAGTATTATGGAGAACGAATCCTGACTTTCAGAACCGAGCTTCAGCTTTTGGGAGTTGTTGTTGGGTTTGATAAAGATTATCAGCGTCTCACTGAGTGTTTCAGAATGCCGACATCGTTTACATCTATGACAGTGGATGAGGTTCTCTTGATACTGGATTGCCTTCGTCATTCAAGATCATCTGATCAACTTGTCAGTGTACTAAAAAGTAGAAAATGGATAAGGACAACTGTTGGCTACAAATTTCCAAGTGAATGTTTCCTGTTTGATTCTGAGTGGGGATGCCTTCTTGAGATCTTTGGTGGTTTCCCTTTGATCTGTGAAAAGTCCTATGGAAATTATATATTCTCATACAAAGACGAGCTGAAGAAACTGGGAGTGGTAGTTGATTTTGAGGAGGCGGCTAAGTCATTTGCTCGTCTATTCAAGCAGCATGCTTCTTCGTGTTCCATCACAACAGAAAACGTGATCATGTTTCTGAAATGTTACAGGGATCTAACGAAATCTCGCCACCGGATCCCAATAGAGTTTCATAACTGTATCCGTGACGAGAGGTGGCTGCGGACTCGTCTTGGACAGAGAAGCCCGAAGGAGTCTATCCTTTTTTCCTCAGACTGGGAGTATCTCTCTCCAATTGCATTGCTTCCCTTTATTGATGATAGTGAGAATTGCTATGGTACTGCCATTCGAGAATACAAAGAGGAGCTAAAGGCAATGGGGGTGGTACTTGAATTCAACAAGGGGTCGAAGTTTGTAGCTGCTGGTTTAACGATCCCTCACAATCCAACGGATATAACTCCTTCCAGTGTTCTTTCACTGCTTGAATGTGTCCGTATTATGCTGAAAGTTGAAAACGACCCCTTACCCCAAGAGTTCATGCGGCGAATCAATAAGAAATGGTTGAAGACCCGTATGGGTTACAGACCTCCAAACGAGTGTTTGCTATTTGGTTCAGATTGGAATTCTCTATTACAATTGGAAGATGGTGCTTTTATTGACGAAAATTTTTATGGCTTTGATCTTGCATCCTACAGAAAGGAGCTGAACTCAATTGGAGTTACTGTTGATATTAAAAATGGCTGCCATTTACTCGCTAGTGAACTTGAGTCTCATTCTCATTTTGCTGTCATTGCTCGCATCTATGCGTATTTGAAAAAATACGACTGGAAATTAGATAAACCAGACGACAGAACTGCTAACTGGATCTGGATTCCAGATGGAAGTGACAAGGGACAGTGGGTGAGCCCTGAAGAATGTGTTCTTCATGATAAGGATGGTCTCTTTGGCTCACAGTTGAATGTTTTGGAGAGACACTATGATAAGAAGTTATGGTCTTTTTTCTCCTTGACTTTGCACGTGAGGCAGAGTCCTTCTGTTGATGACTACTGCAGGCTTTGGAAGACTTGGGAAAGTTCAGAATGCCAGTTGACACATGCAGAGTGCTGTGCTTTTTGGGTATGCATTGTGCAGCACTGGAATTCTTCAAAGACCAAAAATCTTCTTGCTGAAATGGTGAAGCTGCCTGCATACACAAACTCGGATGTAATTCAGTTGTGCAACAAACAAGACATTTTCATTCCCAATGATTTGCTGTTGATGGATCTACTGCAAAATGCTTCGCAAGACCCGTTATTCGTCTGGTATCCGCAGCCAAGTTTACCATCTATTCCTCGGACTAAACTGCATGAAATTTACAGTAGTATTGGTGTTCGAGTTGTTTCTGAGTCTGTTGAAAAGAGTGAATGTTCTAAAGTGGATGGTGATTTTGAGCAGGTTAATCCAAGTGAAATTCTGATCTGTAGAGAGCTTATAAGACTCATACTGGGATTTCTTGCTGATCCTTCTATCGAAGTGGATGCGAACAAGAGGCAAAAGATAGTCCAGGCTCTTCTTGATGTTAATGTCTTTGAGACTGAGAAACCCATTACAGTAGGTTATAGCTTATCGTTGTCTTCAGGAGAAAGTGTTAATGTGAAGGCAAGCCAGATGATTCGTTGGGAGAGAGAGAGTTCCAAAATGTTCACTCAGAAGATAAACAGGTCATGTGGACACAAAGCCAATATTGAATTTGCTACGTTTTTCTCTCAGGTGATAGCTGATGGGATTTTATGGGAGAAATCTGAACGGATTCCAGAACTGTGTGAACTGATCAAGTTGGGCTGGCTGTTGGAATTTGAAGAGGAAGCAATTGGTTTCTTGCTGAAAACCAAAAATCTGCAACTATTTATGGAGGATTTGGAGTTTCTGAATTCTAAATTTCCCAGTGAATAGCTCTAGCCGCACTTCCTGCCAAGTTCGTGACATGTCAGTTAGTAGAATTTTCATTTGGTGTCCTTTAGTATTCTCTACTGTTCCTATGTATTTTTGCTATTTTTGATTGCCTGTCAAGTCTGCTTGCGGTTATGTTTCATGAATATAGTACTTCTTAAGAATGACGGACTTTTGTTTACAACTAGTCAAGATACATTCTCGATGGTGTGATTTATGATTTCACATGCATCGATTATATTATTAAAGCACACTTCACCATATTAACTCTTAGTCCTAATTAATTTATAACGGTGAATTAATTTATTATTTAATTTCCATACTTAAAAAAACGCCATTATCTAATTTTATCTAATTTAGTGGCCTTCAGAAGTAGGCTTAATCCCCAAGACTCGCATCAACAAAAAAAAAACAAGAGCCGGTGGTAGATGGTTTTCTCTTTGTCTCGCTGAAAAAACAGTAAATGGCATAGCCAATGCCGCGAATTTGAGAAGACTTCCTCATTCATTTCAGCAAAGATACACGATATTCCCTCCAAACACTAGGTATCGATCATCTTTCTAACTTTTATGGTAACCCCTTCTGACCATTCCGCTTGATTTTCTTTTGGTGTTGTACATTGATAAAGTTCTTTAGTTTTTTCTATCTCACTTTAAAACCACTTTTGGTGTTACAAACTTTAAGTGTGTGTTGTTTTTCCTTTGAATCGTATATTATTATTGATTTTTGTTTGATAATTGTTTTGTCATTTTTCTTTGATGGTATTGCAGTTCGTATGTGAGAATTTGTGTAATCCTCTGTCACTTATTTTGCCCACTTGACTGGAATTCATAGTTCTGCGGAAAATTCTTCATCGTTACCCATTGGGAGGACTGAGCACATCATTATTCTTTAGTAGTCAAGTACAAGGATTCCATTTATTTTTTGTGCTTCGCTGATTTAATACTTTAGACAGTATATAATTGAATTCAAATATTTTACACTTTAATTACCTGGTATATTGTTTATCAAATTATAAATTGGTGATGCGAATTTGTGTTGTTTATTGCATTCAAGGTGGTTGATGAATTTGTATGAACTTAAATAATATTGTGTATTTGTGTTGTTTATTGCATACATGTAAACAACTTACATAGTATTAAAATTAGGTATCAAGTAATCTTCACAATGAATAATCTTAACAATGAATTGAAGTGTTATGTTCGTTAGGGTTATACCTATATTTATTTCTAAATTTGCAAAAAAATTAGGTATCAAGTAAGCTTAACAATGAATTGAAGTGTTACGTTCGTTAGGCTTATACCTTCTAAATTTGCAAGAGTATAGTCAACCAGCATGTTCTTGAAGTCGTTCAGCTGTCCATGATTTGGAAGCATGGATATATGATTGCACGAGGAAGTCCAAACCTTTGGTTCCCATATTGATTAGAAATGTCTCTGTTCGACATAATATTTAAAACAGATATAAAAACATAAACTCAAGGCCAAACACTCAAAATGTCTCTGTTCGACACCCCCCCTCTCTTCTCTAGCAAATATTTCTAAAACAGAATATTAGCTCACAAATATATTCCGCTTTAAAGAATTATATATATTCAAAACTACCACCGCCATGTTTGTTGTGGAGTTGCGTATTAGTTATTATGTTCCCAATAATCGCTCTTGATGAATATGCTTATTATGTATGACATATATCCTACAATGCGCCATGTCAAAAAAAGTTCAAACCACTCTTGGTCTGTAATCACCATCAAGAGGTTGTACATCTTTTCTAAGTTGTTCACATCTTTTGTATTTTTAATTATAATTCATTTATTCAATCATCTTTTGTATTTTCAATTATAATTCATTTATTTAATATTACGTACATGAAGGATTGCTTCTTTTCTTTCCACAAAACACGTGGAGAGGGAAATATGTGGGTGGTCTGTATTGGTGGACACATATAATCTTTCAAATATGAGTGCAAAGGTCACTGCAACTACTACAATGCCTAAAAGCCACTCATTTCATTTTCCCAAGAAACAGTTGGTTTTTTCTTGGCTGTTATATACTAATATGATGCCTTACAATTTTTTTTTACCAAGAAGATTTAGTTAAGGTTACTATCTGCTCCATTACTACTTCAACCATGCGAGCACAACTTTGATCCACTTGACGCATATACAAAATTTGCTTTTTAATAACACTTTTTTCCTGAATGGTGGTTTGAGGTTAAAAAGTGTTGCATTAAATGTGGACTTTTGTGTTGATAGGGACAACAAACCTGAACTTATTTTTTGGGCGGTAGGGAGTTTAGAGGCCTGTGTGCCCACACCTACTCTTTGGTTGGTTCTTTTTTGGTCAAATAGATAATGTGATGTTTTGATAAACTACCTTTTAGTGTCTGTTCAATTGTTTTTAGATTTAGAATTTCACTTTTGTGTTTGCTTTATGTGTAAGTGTGTTGCCATCTTTTTAACACTTGATTAAACCTTAAAATCTTAATGTTTTCTTTGTTAAACCAGATCACCACTTAGGGTGACCAACACAGGTTCCCATTATCGCCACAATAGGTTGTCCATATTGACAAGGAGAATCTTAAACTGTAACCCGTCTGCGAGTGTTCCCCACCTTCCAATATAAGTCATATCAATTCCTACCTTTGATAACCTTAATTAGATCTGGCACTTTGGCCAATATATATACACACACACACACACACACACACACACACACACACACACACACACACACACACACACACACACACACACTATGTTTTTGTTTTTCAATTCCTAACTATGTTGTTGGACTTTTGTTTTTCAAGTTTTCATAAACAGAACTATGTTAGATTTTTGTTTTATTTGTATTCTATAGTGATTATTGCTTCTTGCTTCAAGGAGGATTCATCGAGTCAGGTTGGATTATTCCGTTTAGTAGCAATGGTGTATGTCTATTTAACAGATAATGGATTTGTGCTCTAAAAACTGCCAACTCCAGTAAACTCCATAAACTCACGTGTTACAGTCACATACATTTACAGCCTTTGTATTATGTTTTGGGTTAAGAATCAACTCGATCTATTCTTGAAGGGGTTAGATAAAGGAACTAATGTATATTATCTTGCCTTTTAGGACTTGCTGGGAGGAAGAATTGAGGAGCATACTCTTTTGGATGAGTTAGATTTTTTTTGGCGCTTTGCAAGCCATTTACAAGCTCATTTTTTGGCTCTCTCATAGTGAACTATTGTAGTATGGATGGGCATGTTACCTCAGTATGGGTAACATTGAAATTCCTCAACTGGAAGAATGGATTGCTCATCCTCTATCTAGATTTTTGTAAGGTTAACCTTGATGGTATTATTGACAAATTAAACAGAAAAATATGGCTTGTTGTGCTCGGATCACTAGGATTGTGAAAGTAGCAACTTAAGTGTTTAGGCTACAAAGCCAACAAACCTTCAACATATATGGATTGCATTGCATTGCAGGCAACAAAGTAGTAATAGAAGAACGTGCAATGGGAGTGGTGAAGACTTTTGGGAATAGAAATACTTTTGTGGACTTGAGGCTTATGCTTGCATTTCTTTCTTTCTTTTTCTGCACATGCATTTTATACTTATGACTACAAAGTTGGCAATTAAAATGGGCCAAAAATTTATATAGGATGTGGACTAGGAGCAAGGGAGTGGTAATGTTACTGTAATTTATTAGCGGAGTTTCAACTGATCAAAAAAGTAAAAATGATGATGATGATTGACCACATTAGTGCTTACAACTTCAAATTTGTGTGCATTACAGATAAACACAATGAATGTAGCAATTCAACTTTTGCAAATTGCCTCGTGCCAAAATGAGGTTGTTGATTCTAATTCAAACTATAGAATACAAAATGTGATTCAATTCGGTAAATTTTGTAAGAGCCATAGTACAACACTAATTTATTTCCTTTTGCCTCTTGTGTTGCACTTCTATTTTTCCAACGACTGTTTATGTGGGTTTCAATCTCTAATAAGAAGGTACAAGAGCTTCTAGCTTAATTGGTTGTGTACCCCTCACCTACAAGTTCGAATCCCACCAAGTGTTGGTTGTGAGTTATTTATTGTGTAATTATGTGATGGGCCTTTGGGCCAAGTGAGCCTTCGAGCTAGAGACAGAGTGTTGCTACGATGGGTGGAGCGAAAGCAAGTATTTATGGACAAAATGGAGGCGGTTGGGTCTATTAAAAAATGACGCATCAACGAGAGCTTTTGAGCTAGGTTTCTTTTGGGGTTGATGAGCCTTCGGGCAATGTAAGCCTTCGGGCTATGGGTCTTTCAATGCAACCGGTGTGCCTCTGCCTTAACTTTCTAAATATTTCAAAAAAAAAAAAAAAAAAAAAATCTCTAAGAAGGTGAATGTGATGTGAGGGTTTTAAGATTTTCTAAATGTGTTATGATGCCTGCACTAAAATTAAGTTTTTAGTGGAGAAGGCGTGTCAAGTGGTCGTAGCCTTGGGTGGGCATGCCTTAATTCGACTGCAGATGGTGTTTCAAGTGGTCAAAAGTAATGGTAGTGTCATATGCATGTGGAGAGGATGTCTAGATTTAAGTGCCTTAAGTAAAAATCGAATGATATCTCAGGGCTATTAAGGCACTCGTTGCATATGTTCATAAACTCAATTTTGTCATTTTTTGAGTCCCTTTATTGTGTGACCAAGTTTTGTTGTGGAATTTTGACACGAACTTGATACACTTCTAGATGGTGTTAGAATTTCCAACTTCAAGATGCAAGCAAGATCACACAATCCTATCCAAGATGCAAATGTGTTCTTCCATTGCAAAATTTACTAATTGGTATATTTGTTTGATGCTTTAATTGTTTACACAGGACTCGATATTGATGCAAATTAAATGTTAATTTTTTGTATCAAGTGCATTGGTCCTAACAAATTACCACACATGAAAATACTAGGCTACGATGTACCAAGATTAATGCCATAAACAACATAATAAACACTTCATAACAAATCGTGTCGTAGGCACGGGTAATACCTAGTCTATTGTAATAGAAAATGAGATTTGAAAAGTAGGCAACTCAAAAAGTGTATTGCGCTAAAAAATAACAACTTATTTAGTGATGAAAAGTAGTTTCTTTTAAAAAAAATTCATTAATTCATTGAAAGCATTTGGAAATAGGTAAATAACGCATAACATTTTTAATAAGGAAAATATAGGTAATTGGATAACATAACAATTATTACAAAATTATTTTTGAAACTAAAGTTGTTTGAAAGTGATCATCAAGTTGCAACAAAAATCTCTCCAAATAATGTAAGTAAAGCTTGACCATTGGAAGTGCTCTTCATTGGAAGAGAAACCCTAGAAAGAATGTTGTGTAAACCAACTGCCATTACAATAGCAAGCTGACTGACAGTGATAATTCCTTCAACAGTATTAATGGTGCCTCCCACAAAAACATTGTGCCTCATGGACTTCATGGTGGTTGGAGGTAGTTTACAATACTTTTCTAATAAAAAAGAGTCTTGTTATTGACGGACCCCATTTTGTGTTAGGCAGACTCCAATCCCCCCCCAACTAAAAAGAAATGTGATTTAATCGGGCACTCATCAAATTGCATTGGGCAGCCTCCAGCTCAAGCCCGACAACTAAGTCCAACAACAATAGCCCAATACCCACTTCCATTATACCAGCTACCATTTTTTTTTTTCAACCTTTTTGTAGCCGGTATCATCTCTCTTCTAGACCGAACCAAAAAAAAAAAAATCGAAGTTTTTGTCGTGCCCCACGTATACCAGCTACCATTTTTTTTCAAACCTTTTGTAGCCGGTATCATCTCTCTTGCGAGACTGAACCAAAAAAAAAAAAAAAAAATCGAGTTTTTTGTCGTGTTCGTACTTCGAGTGTTGAGTTGTGAATCAACAATGGGAATTGAAGTTGGCGATTTTACCCAATTCGAGTCGTGTCCCGTTTGAGTATATACTCAAACTTGGTTGGGTTGATTAAACTTGATTAGGTTGATTAAATTTGATTGGGTGGAAGATTAAACTTGATTGGGGTGGAAGATTGGGTTGATTAAATTTGATGATTTCAAACTTGATGTTTTTTTTGAAGTTTGGGTGGAAGATTGGGTTGATTAAACTTGAGTTCGAGTTTGCCCAAGCTTGATGAAGTTGTTTTTGAGTTTGAGTTCGAGTTTGGATTAATTAAGTGGAAGTTGATTTTTAAAATGAACATCGTGACAAACAAACTGAATTATTTAAGTCCAAATGACCCAGTTATGTCGCCCAAGAGAGTCCCCAAACGACCTCGCCATGTCGCCCAAGAGAGTCCCCAAACGACCCCGCCATGTTGTCCTGGAGATTGCCCAAACGACCCCGCCATATCTTCTAGTAAAAAACCAAGAGTTTTGTCTCAAATGACACGCACAGACCACTTGAGTGTATACTCAAACTACATGGTGAGGTCATTTGAGTGTACGCTCAAACTACATGGTGAGGTCCACTTAAACGACCCGAGGAGTTTGTTATGGCGAGACCGGTTGGATTAGTTGTTGGGCCTGGGCTTTGATGGAAAACTTGTAATATATATATTTTTTGGGGGGTTGCCCAATCCGATTTGATGAGTTCCCAATACAAGGCCCAAAAAAAAACCAACCTTCATCAACCACTACTAGCTATGTTTTGATTTCGGACTGATTTTGTGACCCAATGTAAACACTGTTCTCTACTAGGATCCAACAGTTGAGACTCCTGAGAACATCAACCACTATGGAATCAATGTACCCAATCACTCAACGAAAATGCAGATAAAAAATATCTTTAAACATACCTGATCGATAGTGATTGAATTGCAAAACATGCACATCCTCTGAACATGCTTTGGTTTAATTTGATCGTTTAACTGCTTTGTCCTTAAAACTGGGATTAGAGAACGATTGAAGATGTTGTAACATTTTCACTTTCCAATTTGAATTTGTTTAGCCTTGTATTTTTTTTTAAAAGAGAAAATGATATGAAAAAGGGACTCGACTTGGGCTGTTACAAAAGTTTCCAAAATTCATTTGCACGGAATAATTTTTATGAGTGCCAAAGGCATATTCAAGTGCCAGTATGACAGAACAGAGATTCTGCAACTGCAGATGTAACATGACACGCTTGAATGGGATGGAATGTCTTCTTGCCCCACACTTTCTTCCTTTCTAATGAAAAATTTAGCCAATGTCATTTGCTCGTTTCCATTTGTAAAGAGAATGAAACAAGTACGTAGGAAAGCAAGAACTAAGAAACATTCCATGCTCACCAGTCAACGAAGACGGCAACATTTAGTAAAGCGCCTTCGAGTTTCTGGGTAGTGGAGTCCGAAGGGGTTTCGAGGTAGACTAAATTGGCAGCAGTTCGAATTGGGGTGGAGACTGGTGTGGGAGAAGAGAGAGAGTAGACTAAGGGTGTGTTTGTTAAATTTTAACTCATGGAAAGGAAAAGAAATAAAATGAGTGGTCCACTATGGAATGAAATGGAAAGGAAATAATTTTAAATGGTATGTGTTTGGTAAACTGGGGAAAAGAAAGTAAAAACTGGAGAAAGGAATAATCATATTTGTTTGCAAAAGCTATGGAAAGGAATAATTGTATTGTTGGGTCATGGGTGTGTTAGTAGTAAGTCCCTAGTTATCTATTTCCTTTCCTTTCCTTTCCACAAAATTTTCAGGGGTTAGCTAAGGACACAAAACCTTTTCCATTTCCATGACACTACGTCAAAACAACACTTTTTTGACGAGCAGAACCCGTCAAAAAATGTTTTTCTTGACGAATATCAACTGTCATTACACCCGTCAAGTTTTCCCCCGTGGTATTTTTTTTTGACGGTTAATGCCAGTCAAATAGCGAAATTAATATTGACATTTCCAAACCGTCATTTATTTTTAATATTATTGACGGGTGATGTTTGTCAAAATTGTTCTTTTCACCTGTCAATTACGCCCAAATTTATTTTGAAATTTGGTTTTTTTTGTTTTTCTTGACGGGGGAAATCCGTTGACTTTAGAATTGTCAATTTGTTTTTGATAGTTTTAAGCCGTCAATTTTTTGGGAACACCTTTTTTTTTTTTCGGAAAAAATATGCTACAAAAATAAAAACTGCGTATATATATTCGTTGCACCTGCAAAAATCAAATATTGCCAACCCAAATACATTCATCAGGTAATCAAATAACACTACAATCAAAACATACACTACCTTACTCAATATTTCTACAAAACATACACTTCCATTTCTCAAAATATTACTAGAATGCAATTCAAGTATCAGTACAAGAGTTTTTTTCGTAGTTTTTATACAAACATCTTCGACACTTCATTCTTCAAAACCCCAAAATATTTCACGTTTCATTACATACATGAGTATTTTCCATTACTCCATATATACCCATCTTCATGTTAATAGCATATAAAAAATGAACTAAGGTGGATAAAGAAAGCGAACCAACATACATCAAATTGACTCGACAAAAGTCTTGGGCCATGTGATTGTATCTCCAATTGAAATATCAGCAAGTGTTCTTTCCCCAACATACAACTCAGCTGTACAATCAAAGATGTCGTCTATTGTTATGCTATATGAATCAGTAGATATAACATCACTAGACACACTTCCAAGTGCAACAGTTCTTTTTCTGAAGTTCTTCAAAAGACAGCGCGTGAATGGTGAAACATGTGGCGATCGTCTTGCCTGCAACATGAAAAGTATAATCTAAGTACAAATGCACACAACAAACTATCAACATTTGTGATTATATTGAAGGTCATCTAACATGTGGCCAGTAACGCTAGACATCATGCCAAGACAATAAGTCAGCACTAGCACTAGTACAGTAAGTCAGCACTACACTAGCTCTTACAGCAATACACTAGTACAGTAAGTCAGCACTAGCACTAGCAGTCAATATGGCAAAGTGATACAAACTTAAAAAAGATTTTTGATGCTGATGCAGTAAAATAGACAACTGGTGCTCATATCCATGAGGCAGGAATTAGGCAGGCAGCTCTTTTTGAAACAGGGCGCAGGTCACTTCTTAGTAACTTCCTCTAGGCAAAGTGGCAAACAACTGCTAACATACGTTTTTTTTTCGATAATCTATGCTATCATACGTTGAGGAACAATAAAGTAGGACATATCATTTTGAAATATAAACAGTTAGGGGACTGCCCAAAGTGCCAAACCCCATTAAACTATTCCACCTAGGGCCTAGGCCCATCTATCAGTAATTCACCCAACTCAATGTTCTTTTACATTCACCCAATAAAGTGGATTTGAAATGCAGTCGTTTTATCCCATACAAAGCTGGGTCGGAGAAATTAGTCCACTTGGTGTAAGCTTAAGTAGTATAAGAAGATGAGAAAGTGTGCTTTTGATGTCATGGAATAATCTCATATAATGCGGTGTTTCAAACCAGGAGAAAATATGTGAGTTTGGGCTATTACTTTTTTGTTGGTTCTATGACTTAGTGCGGTGCGATAAGTTCCTAACAATAGATCAAGATTCTTACCAACAAACAATCATATTTCAAAGGGAAGATGCGCACGCTTAAACTGAATAACTTAAGAACCAACATATAGATCAAGATTTTGTCTAGTCTTCCAACTTTATTTAAGTACCTGAGAAGTATTTCCGAGCTCCGAATGATCATGCACATAAACCTCCATTTTTTCCTGAAGGATCTTACGTGCTGTCGACTCTTCATCAAGACGTTGCATCACTAGTCTGACATTTTCATCTGTAATTTTCTTATAAGGAGCAGCGGCATGTATAACAGTCTTTGTGACACCAGTTCCTAGTCCTCTAACTCGATCCTTTCCATCACGACCATAAACCTAATCAAAGAGAAAATTAACACAATCATTTAATAATACTAGTACTAGGTATCATCAGTAAATACACTTCTGATGAAGACGATTTGACCGATAACAAATGGAATTTAGAACTTGCTTGGCTAACTAAAGCCCTTGAACCTGCTTTGAACTAAAGACTGACTTTATGTACATTTCCAAGGGAATGGCTCATCTTTGCTATTGTTATCAATTTGATCGATATAAAAATATTTGAAGTAGTGGGGAGGTAGGAGAGGAGAGTCTAGCAAATCTTATTTGTTGTGCGTAAATTATTTGGCAGGGAACTTTGAGATCAGAACTGGTTACAGCAGCGCTCTTGGCGCGAGACTTTGGAAAGGAGCGCACTGGCTAGCGCAGCTACTTAAATCTCGTAACTCCTGCGGGTAACCAAGCCGAAGGTCAAGAACTAAGGTTATTTCCGGAAGTGAAAACACATTGTATCCCTCGCTTTCACGAAGAGGATAGTGCTTTCAGACGGGGTTATCAATCAGGGTTATCAATCGTGCGAATTTATGGAGGAAATCGGGTTTTAAATTTCCAGAAACCGCACGATTATATAACGCCTATCACGAGCAGCGTCGCTGCTTGATCGGCGGGGAGGAGCATCTCCAAGTATGGGGCAAAGGATCAAGCGCTTTTACTTTGTCCCCCGGGATCCACCACAGGTTGGGTTTGCGAGCCGTGTGATGGGTTACTATCCAGCACGGTTTGGGGAGCACTTGTAGTCTGCGCTGGTGAATGTAAGCCCCCCTATCAAGCGGCTCTTCCCACGGCGGAGTCACCATTGACTCTATTTATTATTATGGTAAATCAGTGTATCAAGATGTCAATCTGAGATCTTTTTTCGGTTCGATACGTCCACCTACGAGACGAACCTTTGGCTTTCGTCTCGGTAGGTGTATTATTATACATTTTCCAAAAAGAACATTCATTCATTTCTTTCTTCCCCGTCGACCACGGAAACGACGCTACAAATCCAGACCCGGAAAAAAGAAGGGCCGAAAAAAAAAAGTGATGATTCATCGACTAAAAACCCTCCCTGTAGTGTGCTCCTCCTGGAATTATTCGGTTATGCAATACTTATTGAATACAAAGAACAAAATGCATTTCGACCCCATCGTAGTTCTCAAGCATTTTGTGGCACCGGGCTTGGCTGAACCATCTACGATGGGGGGAGCCAATTCCTGTCTGGATGGAAGGTTTTAAGATTCTATGTCTATGCCAGGCTGGGAATGAAACGAACCTTGCGCCTTCCCTTCCGTTCGTCATCTGACTTAGAAACAATCCCCTCCTGATTGGAGCACCGAAGGAGAAGAGATCTCGTAAGCCAATTGAAAGCGACATCCCAGAGTGAAAGTACCCAAAGAATGATCTAGCCATGAGCAGGGATATAGGCCCGAACAGATGTACGTTGCATAGTGCTTTGATGACTTGTGGTTAGGAGTGACATGCTAATCTAACGGCGTTATAGCTGGTTCTCTGCGAAATGCATTGCAAAGCATCCGTATCCAAGGGTCTACCTACTGCACTTGCGACATAACTCAGACCATTAGGAGTCCAGTATTCAAGTGGCACACGCTAGCGCCCTTGCCTCCAAACTCTAAACTAAGGCCAGATTTCGACTGCAGGTGAGGTGCCGAAGTCAGACTACTCAACCAGATCAGATAAGGCCGCCCAGCTCATTATCATGTTCTCTGGGATGAGAATAATTTCACTGCAGATGAAATACAGTCTCTTACAAACAACCTCTGTTACACGTAAGCTCTACGCAAATTTCTTTCCACTCAAGTTAATATTGTATCTTCATGTAAGAAATAATAACTTTTTTTAAGTTGGCGATCGCAGGTATGCGCGGTGCACTCGCTCTGTTTCCGTAGGTAATGCTTTATCGACTAAACTTTCCAAGACACTTGCCATAATGTCTGCAACATGACCTATAATTATCCCCTAATTTTTTTAAATAATTGAGAATCTTTCTTCTTATTTACTAGATTTACTCAATGTTTGGTCGAGCTAATTTGTATAATTTGTTGCTACAGGTTACTCTGACAGTCAAAAGTCTTATGAAACAAGTTTATGTTCGAAATTTAGTGAATGATTGTTTCTAGCTATGATGTTCGCCAATCAGTCGATTAGGATTCAAGATAAGGACAGTTAGATACTGACTTGTCAGGAGAGTGCAATTGCTGCATGAGGTTATAAGAATCTTGAAAGTCTCAACCTATACCTTGCTTGATTCATCTGATTGTTATAGCATATAAATAATATAACTCTAACTTGTTCTGTAATCCATCTAAAGAACTAAGTGTGCTGATTTACCCCCTTAATCTTTCAATCTTTTATTAGGAACATTATGATAATTCACAGATAAGAATAGATTACTTGTTTCATGCGCAGTGCCTCCTGCATACTATGCTCATCTGGCTGCCTTCCGTGCACGATTCTACATGGATCCAGAAGAGCAAGAGAACTCCACAACAAGTAGCACACTTAGTTCAAGAGAACTCAACAATTAACTAAAGACTGACTTTATGTACATTTCCAAGGGAACGGCGATGGAAGCAAAATACCAACAAGTACTCGATCAGTTTCAGAGATTATTGCAAGCATTCAACGAAGTAAAGTTGGGATTCAAGATTGGAGCTTAAGTGATATTACTGTTGGTTTGTACCTCGTTTTTCTTCGACGAGCATCTACTGATAAAGTAGAGGATGTCAAGGGCGTCAAGATCTCGTCTGATTCTATAGTAAATGCGTAAACTCTAAACTAATCAAGATAGTAGTTATTCATTCTCATGTCTCCTATGACCTGATGTTTTACTAAAATAGGTGGAGGACCTCATCTATCATACTGAGGTCACAAAGGGGGCTTACAGAGAAAATGTAACTGGTCTGGCTAGAAGGAGCATGCTTCGAGAACAGAATGCAGTTGACCACACTCTTCTCATGTTCTAAGACCAGTACTATGACATTTAAGGCACTTTTCAACAATACGTATCAAGTGGTTATTCATTAGGCAATGCAAATCAAAAAATAAATAACAATAGATCAAGCATACCTTTGCCACAGCATCATTATCTAAATCTTTGTTTCCCAAGTAGGGGTCCAGGCTCACAAGCCGCTTGATTTCATCCTAAAAGCAACAATGAATGTCATACACACCAATCTAGAAATCAAATGATTGCTTCATCGTAAAGTAAAGTTTAAAGAACACTAAAATGTAAATCTTACTAGAGAAGGCTTCACAGCAGGAAAAGGACACGACCCATCCTTACTTGTATGTGTAGCCACAAATAGTTGCGTTCTTGTGACGATACCATCAGGACTTTCCTTAATCTAAAACGAATACACAAACCCAATAAGCATAAAATAGTATTGCAGTGAATCTAGAAAATATTAGCGAAAAATAGAAAATACCAGTTCCTCTTCAATCCTAGCGCATCCGTGTCTACCAGATGTGTGTGGCAACTTCATATGTTCCCTAGACAACTTGCCTTTTTCTCGCTTTATGTTCTCCTCATCCGTCGAGCAAATTTCAATAAATTTTTCCCAATCTTCTTTCTTTGTACGCTTTGGTATGTTTAAGGTTTCCATACGTGCAACATTAGTTTCAAATTTATCATATACCTTGCGAAGTCTATATTTCCAACCCTTCCAAGATATGTTAGCTTTTAACAAAATACCAGCTTCACGATCAGGTGACAGATCATATTTATCCTTAAATATGATACCAGAATGAAAAATGAAAATAAAATTAAACTTTATACGAAAAAGTGAGATCTGAATGAGTCAGGATTGTATTGAATGTTGATGGGCTGCTCAAGGACAATGACAATGCAAACATGTCACCCTGAGCAGCCCTTGCTATCCTAAAACCAAGGGCTTTTTGAGATCAGCGGCCTTGCTGGTCTCATGGAACACATACCTCACATAGCATTAGCCTGGGGCATCATACCATTGCCTTGATAGCCTTAATAGCATCAGTGTACTTGCTGAAAAAGGTACACCACTCCATCCAAAGACAGCAAACATCTAAAAACATTCCAGAGAAATTCGAACAACAGAGTATGTTGTACTTACTGTGACGGTTTTCCACAAGTGTTTCTTGATTGTTTCCGGCACAATGGGCCAATCAGCATAAGTAGGTGGACAATGCATTCTAGCCATTCTACCAATAAAAGAGACAAATTGTGCAGAACCAGGACCAACAAGTTGCCCCTTACTATTGAATTGAACTTGCGTTTTTGGACCTAAACATTTAGATAAATTCATGAGATTACAAGAAATACAATTTCCAAATGATACAATTATGAAACGACATCAATTATGAAACAAATAATGATCATATTCTCACCTGTAGGTTCGGGCCTCGCTTTCTTCATGTTGTGACTCATTTTCTTGGTACGTGAGTCATTTTCTTCATAGTCACTTTCATGATCAGATCCGCTTTGTGACATGATTGAATCCAAACTAAATAATAAAATCACGAAATTCCAGGCATGTTAGTAAAAGTCTAACCTAGGATAACAAAAGAAAACTGATTTTAGACAAAAGATCATACCATTCAAGATTAAATATATTTCAAAAAGTTAGACTCGTACAAAATTAAGTATCATCCAATATCTAAAACATGATCTAGACACTTTTCACCTCCTAATAGCAGAAAATAGAACAAAAGAAATGCACAAGTAGAAATACCAAAACCAGCAAACAAACACAAAAAAACAAGTACATAACATGCACCCTAATCTAACTTTGGTTTCACTCTCTACGAAACTCCATCGTCTTCCATAACGTCACCCATTAAAGCGGTTGAACCATCTAAGTTTTCCATTGCTTCAAAGACTAAGGCGTCTTCATAAGTATCCACATCATGGTTCAATCTCTTAGGAGCATGCAAGACGACATGCCAACTATCTCTACTAAGATCCTTACAGTAGAAAACTTGAGCAGCTTCAGAAGCAAGAATGAATGGGTCGTCATCTTCATTTGAGTTTCTTTTCCACCTTTCTAGACTTACAAAAACTAGGTTCGTATCTGGATCAACATAACAACCATTTCTTTTATCTTCAATACGCACCCAATCACAAAAGAAAACTATTTCCTTAAAGTCATGGTAATCTAACTCAAGTATCTGCTTGACGACTCCATAATAAGTGGCTTCGTCTTCTACTAAGTTTTTGTCCTTTGCACTTGCCCTGAAGTTGGTAAATGCCTTCATTGAGACTCCACTATTTTGAGTTGTCATATTTACTTCTGAATCGTATGTAGAAAACACATAGCCATTTATTGAAAAGGAATTATATGACTTGGCAGAAAAGGATGGACCATCAGCAAGCCTCTTGAACCTAGACATCTCTTCTTTCTCAAGTTGCTTTCTTAGCCAAGGGATGTAGTCCATCTCCTTTTTTGTTGATGCATCCCTACGATTTTTACCCTTAGATTTGAAGCTTTGGATGTACGTCTCATACTTGCTGTGATATTAACCAAATCAACTATTATTATTAAAAGCATACACATGCATATATTAACTGAAAATTGAAAACAGAGAATATCAAATAATTAATACCTTTCCCAATTAGCATTTTCAATCGACTTTCGCAAAACCCATTTGCGTGCTTGCTGGTATTGCAAACTTGGAAGTGTGTAGTGTTTTCCATTTTTATCAATAGGGTAACCACACTCACTTTTATCATTTAAAGCATCCCTTTGTTTTTTGTTGTGAATTTCTCTTTTACTCGATGGGATATATTCCATGCAGTACCTCATTGCTTCTTCATTGAGGTATTGCTCTGTAATGCACTCTTCTGGAAATTTCTGATTCCCAACATACCATTTGTATGTTTTCATCATCCTGTGTCACCTTTAATCAATATCGAGCATAACAAAATAAAGAAATCATTGTATAAGAAATTTCACTAACCTCTCAAACAAATACATCCAACGATATCTAACTGGTCCACAAGCTTTAGCCTCCTCCGCCAAATGTAAAACAAGGTGTGTCATGGACACGAAAAAGGAAGGCGGAAAGTACTTCTCAAATACACATAATGATTCCACGACACGTTTTTCCATATTTTCAAGCTCCACGCGACAAATAACCTTTGAACACAAGACATTGAAGAACAATGAAAACTGTCCGAATAGCTTGACGAATGGCTTATGCTTCTTGAATCGTGCATCATCAACACCGGCAATAGGTGTTGTAAAAAAGAATGTGATAATCATGTGACTTTAGGCTCTTCAACTGAAAATCACTCAAGCTCACATTGTGTTTCCAATTTCCACTATATCCAATTGGAACTTTCAATTGGTGCAAAGTTCTCATATAATTTCTCTCTCTCGAGCGGGGAAAGACAAAAGGTGCCTTAGGATATGATAACTTCCCATCCTTTTCCACTGGCCACAGTTTTTTTTTTTTTTATCTTCATAGCCTTTAGGTCTTTACGGGCTTCCATCCCATCCTTAGATTTGGGGGCGTCCATGATCAAGGCAAGGAGGTTTTCTGCTACATTTTTCTCCACGTGCATCACATCTACATTGTGACGAATAGGAAGGAACTGTGGCAAGCAACATTTATGTTATGATGTTATCATAAGCAAGATGGAATACAGAATTATAGTAATACTATATAGAAAAAAAAGGACAAAATAAGTAAGTACCTCCCAATATGGTAATTTAAAGAAGATAGAATCCTTTGACCAAGCAAATAATTTCACCTCTCTTGCGACCTCTTCCTCTTCTTACCATTCACCTTACCATATATAGTCAGAATTTGACTCATTTTCAGCTTCACTACTGAACCACTCAAACGAGGAGGATGCTCATCATGTTCTTCCTTTCTATTAAATTGGGATTTCTGAGTTCTAAAAGGATGATTTTTGTCTTTTAGAAACTTTCTACACCCCATGTACGCAAATTTTTTCCCATGTTTTAACCATCTCTAATCTATCCCTTCACTACAAACAGGGCAAGCATACCTTCCAGCAGTCTTGCACCCCGAAAGATGGCCCAATGCGGGAAAATCGTTAATAGTCCACAATAAAATTGCTTTCATGTTAAACATCTTTTTATTGTACGAATCATATGTATCAGCTCCCTTCAACCACAAGTTCCTTAATTCTTCAATAAGTGGCTGCAAGTAAACATCAATATCATCTCCTGGACTACTTGGACCCGGAATGAGTAGTGTTAGCATGACAAACTCTTTGCGCATGCACAAAGATGGAGGAAGGTTATAAGGTACTATCATCACAGGCCAAGTACTATGAATACTGTTCTTGTTACCAAAAGGATTAAATCCATCGGTAGCTAGTCCTAATCGAACATTTCGTTTCTCACCAGAAAAATCAGGCCACCGATAGTTAACTGATTTCCAGCAAGAAGAATCTACTGGATGACGCATATCACTTGAGTTTTCAACTGAGTTTGCATGCCAAGTCATATTTTCTGCAAGCCATGGCACGCTATACATTTTCTGCAACCTTTCAGTTATAGGAAAGTACCTAAGCTTCTTCTGTGGAATAGGTTTAGCCCTTGGCTTGGACTTTTCGACTGGTTTCCATCTGCTTACACCGCAAGTGGGACACGTATTTCTATCCACATTGCCTTTCCAATACAAAATACAATCATTTGGGCAAGCATGGATAACCTCGCACTTCATACGCAATGACTTTATCATTTTTTAGCACTGATGTTTTCACGGGCACCGTATTGTTATCTGGTAGAATCCTCTTCAAAAATTCCAACAGATTTGTGAAACTATTGTCGGACCACCTATGTTTAGCCTTCATGCCCAACAACTCAATTGTAGCTGACAACTTCGTATCCTCGCCATGACACAAAGGATACAATGGCAGTAATGCATCATCCATTAATTTTTTGTATCGATTATCCTCAGGTAAATTACTTTGAATATCATCTTCTGAACTATTAATATCACGAGCATCATCATTATCATCAACTTCATCCAGGCATGCCTCTAAATCATTTGGATGACTACGTCCAAATGTATCATTCACCATGTCCACCATCCTTGGGAATATAATTTCATCGTTGACAATAGTCGAGGTACTAGCACCAACACCAACATTTACATCATTTCTAGAAAAAGGCTCTCCATGTTGCACCCACAATGTATAAGAGGTTACCATACCCTTTGTAATCGATGGAAAAAATATCTTCACCGATCTCTTCTCTAGGTTTCTGGCATTGCACACAAGGACAACAGTACCAATCAATTTCTTTTCCCAAACTATCTTGTGTAAATTTAATGAATGATCGAGCACCTTCGATAAATCCAGTAGACAATGTTGGCAACTTCATCCATGTCTTACTAATTGGCAGCATCGTAGACATCTTTATCAAACAAATAAGCTATTAACCAAATAAGGTAGCATATTAATGAAAAAGTGTGACTTTTAGTATTATGCGCGCATATATATGTATTATATACTCAAGCAAGTGATATTATATCATGAAGACAAGTTAATTAAACTTATACCATCCATTTAATATGCTTTCAAAAACATTTGCACAAAAGAAAGAACTATGCATCATTTTACAATAAAACATGTTGTGCGCATAGTAGTAAGAGAATCTATGACACTGCCAAGCTAGAAGATATGCAACAACAACCACATTGTCGCGCGCCTAGTACCCCAGCTTTAAGACGAGGTGTGTTAAAGAACTCGAAGCCCAAAAATGGAGTAATAACGAATATTATACGTCCATGGAGGTAGCAGGACTGGCAGATTTTTCTGATGGGAAGCAAGGACAGATAAGCAAGGAAAGAAAAGACTGGATGAGGTAGCTCTTGTTGGTTCTTGGCAGTCGGAAACATGTAGCTACTTGACTGGAGGTTTAGAGCAAGATATATTGAATTAGCACTCATTAGATGGAGCTAGCTCTTTGCCGGCGGTGAGAAAGAACCGCGTGCCACTTGACTAGCCTTCCTACCCTTAGCAGCCTCCACCAGATTGATCGAATTCGGCCGGCAACTACTATTAGTAGAAGCCGCGTTGCCTCTTGGTGGAATCAATAACGCACTCTCTTTCCTTCTTGGACTATTAAAGGAGGCCAATTTCATAAGCCTGAAAAAAATGTCATTCCTGGCGTCTAAACAACTACGCAATAAGCTTTGTATTCAAGTGACGGGCATCTGATTCTTAACCTACGGATTTGAGTCTCTTTTTGAAGAAGATTCACACTACTATAGTAGTCCTGGATGAGTGAGTTTGGTCCTTATTAAACCCGCCATACCGTTATTGCCGACCTGAAATCCGCTATCGCGTTAGATCAAGACCGCCCTCGCCCGATTCGTCACCGATTCGCCGATGAAGAAGTCTGAGCGATCGTAGCTTATAGTTGCCAAATCTGAATGGTAATGCGTTCCCGATGAATATGAATAGCCAAATCTGAATGGCTAACTCTAACTACTGACTTACAGGAGGCTGAAATCTGGCTGTGACTAAGAGTTTAGCGCTTAAGGAGGCCCCCTACACAATGAGAGGCGAAAAAGGGCTCTCCCGCCAATAACCGACTATCGCTAGTAGGAGACAATTTAAGTCCGGCGTTAGGTACGGCTATTGCCTAAAGCGTGCACCAAGAGGGCTACGAGAATTGACTCGTTTGTTTGCATTAAGCGTGAGGCTACTCATACAAGTAGATTATTTGGAGCCGCCCAATGAGTCCCGCCATAGGTCAAGTCCTCATTAGCTCATTGGGGCCATGCCATCTAGGCAACAGACTTTTACTTTCTTTCCTAGTTAGCCGGCACTAACCGACTATTGGGTTTTTACTTTATAGCGGCGGGTTTCTAATCTGATTTCCGTTAGACGCTTCTTAGTTGTGTCTATCACGTTAGCGAGAAGGACCTAAGTTCTTACTATTCAATCGAATCGGTGATGTCGCGGGCTGCCCGGCCGGGCTAATAGTAAGGCGCCACCTTATTACAGGAGAATAGCCTTCAGGCACGCTAACCAATTGAATAGGCGTTCGTTCACGGATTACCGGCCCCCTTACTAATAATAGTGCTCTAAACTCAGACTCATAATGGTAGCGTCTCGCTCTGATTGGACTCTCACAAGATCATTAAGCGCCTATTCAATTGGTTTGCACATCCTACATCATTCGTTTGCACTGAAAAAATTGATAGATCAACTTAGGTAAATGTACTAGACTACCAGTTCTCTATGCCACCGAACCGAATGTATATAAAGCATAGACCAACTACATATACAATGTGCAAATAAAAAACACAAAATGAGGACAAAGGCTTCTTATATATAGTTTTGTATTAAACAATCAAACTAAAAATTATCAATTAAGACTTAAAAATTAACATATTTAAGAGTTGCAGAGAGGTGATTTTGTCCCTTATCAATCATAAATAATTTTGTTTTGTACTTCAAAGAATCACAGTCCACTATTCATGAATTATCAATTGCAAGCTAATAAGTATCTAATCGTATCAAACATATAAAACCATGAGGTTACGTTAATCGACCAGTGACCGACCTTACTTACCCCCCTTACTAATCGTCACGTTATAATGTCTCTTAGTTCCATAGTGTCTACAAGAGAGGCTTCTCTTAGTTCAATCTCTCTATTATGTTTGGCTTCACTAATTGGGTTATACATCAAAACCACAAAGTTTGACTCTCTGGTGAGAGTGTTACTAACAGTCAAGATTGAAAAAGTGACTATCAATGGAGCCATCCTCCGTAGAGAAACAATACAGAATTACAAAATTAATGGACAACAGCCTTACACGAAAACCAACACAACAACCAAGAAGAAGTGCAGTCAACTAAAAGAGAGCATTAGAAGTGAAGAACAAAATATCACAACTTTCTATAACAATAATTTACACAATGATGATAATAGTTAAGATAGAACTTTATACGATGTATTACAATGAAAATAATTACAACTTTATACAATATATTAGTTAAGACAAAGATGATAATAGAACAATGAAAAATCACAACTTTAAACAATACTAATTTATAAACAAGACGCATATTGTTTCTCAATGCCAAGAATTTATTTAAAACAATAAAAAATATTGAACCTTTAAGAGATCGAAATCAACTGAAAATATTGCAAAGCTCGCTCCAACACATCTGCAAAAATTCACAAACTTATAAAGGGGGTTTAACAAAAAAAAAAAAAAAAATGAGAAAGGAAGGTATTTTAGACAAAGAATGGTTTTTACCAACGTTTCTAGATACTCTTGGTTGAATATATTGTAGAGAAAGGAGCTTCCTGTTCTAGAGAGAAGAAGTCGTTCAAGCTGTTGGTGGAGAAAAAACGGTAGGTGTTTCAGTGAAAAAGAGGAGAGCAGTTGGATGTAGAGAAAAAATTGGGGGGAAGGGTTCGCGAAAAAGAGGAGAGCAGTTGGAGTAGGGAAAAAATTGGGGGGGAAGGGTTCGCGCTCGATGGGGAAATTCGGGGAAAATAATTTGACTTATTTGGACCGTCCAATTGTTTTTCCCAATTTCTTGATGGTTACCTACTGTGAATTCCCACAAAACCCGTCAAATAATTTATTGACATGTACTAACCGTCCATTCTTGCCCGGCCTGGGGGTCAAAAAAATGTTGTTTTCACGTAGTGTGATTTTGTTTCCATATGGAAAAGCTAATTTCCTTTCCATGGGTAAACAAACACCTTAAAAACTATGAAAAAGGTGGACCACTCTTATTTTCCTTTCCTTTCCATAGTGTTTTCATCATAACAAACGCACTTAAGAGAACGATTAGAAACATACAGATTGAGACCAGGGACATTACGCCTATGATTTCTACCCTAATTGATTCCAGAATGCTCCCTTCCATTTTCTTTCAAGAACTTGGTCAAACAAGAAGGGGGGAGGGGAAATACCAACTTCCACCTCATGACTGAGAGCATTCCCAATGGAAGTGAATTTTTTGCCCCTCTTATCACCTCCATGTAGGCAATTTCCCCCCCTCTTATCACCGTTTTGGTGAAAAGCAAGGTGAAACTGCACAATGTAAAGGTGAAAAAAATCTCGGACGGGATGTTGGATTCCGTCTGGAGGCTTTTTGATTGAGACGGAATGTAACATATCGTCTGAGCTTTTACAACGAGACGGAATGTAACATTCCGTCTCGGTTTTTATAACGAGACGGAATGTAACATCCTGTCTGGTGAGTCAAATATCACAGACGCGAAACAAGCCCATTTTCACTTTCTTCCAGCACCTCCATCGCGATTTTCTTGCCTCCATTGCCAATTTTTTTTCAATTTCTTCAATTCCTAATGACTTCTCCACCCCCTAATGATTCCCCACCAACCTCACCACATGAAGAGCGTAGTAGATGGTTTGGAAGTTATAAAATATCTAAAAAAAAAGGGAAAAAAGGATCGTCGTCAAGAACGCAAAATGTGGGCGAGGAGGACGAAATTGAACTTGGGTTTAATTTTCCACCGCGTTGTGAAATCGAGGAACACCCACCATTAGCGTCGACATCGGTCCAACACGTAGTAAATAGAGTGGCGGAGTCTCAAGTAAGTTTTAGATTTTTTTTATGTTAATTATTATTTTTTATGTTAATTTATATCAAGTTTGTTGTTGTGTAATTAGTTTGAATTTGTTGCATTGTGTTAAAAAAAATTGAGTTGAAATTATATCGTATTGAATAGTTTGTTGTATTGTGTGTAATATGAATGTAGGAAGTACACCTATGAAAAGTGTGTTGTGCACTTTCAAATGCTATGTCATGGTGACGTTGTTTGAAATAAAAAACGGATCCTAATTTTGTCACGGTTACCAACATTATAGCCGCCACACCATTTGGGAACTTTTTGAATTCAAATTTGGGACAAAATGATCAAGCATTGTTGTTTGGGATAGTTGAGTGGTGGTGGAAATCTACCCACACATTCCGTTTCCCATGGGGTGAGTTTGGGATTACCTCTCTTGATTTCACAATGCTCACGGGTATCCCAATTGGCTATGGAGATGCCATTCCTTTTGATGCAAATTTGGAGGTTTTTACTACGACAATGAGTTTCTTTGAAGGTTTTGATTTGGTAGAAGATGATGAGGAAGACGGGTTCTTAAGATTATCGGCTGAGCAGTTTAAGGGAGGAGCTATAAATATGAGTTGGTTTACTTCGAGATACTTGAATAGGCTAAAGGAGAAGCCGAAAGACTATCGTATTGGTGAGGAGTCGATCCAAGAATATGTACGTGGCTACCTCTTCTACTTTGTTGCTGCGGTATTATTCGGATACGCTGATAGTTTTTTACGTATCGGGTGGATGGCCGCTGTCTCAAACGTAGAGAAGATGTGGGATTATGACTGGGGTCAATTCATCTTGGCATACCTTTACCGTTGTCTAGACCTCGCAGTTGAGACGAAAGCCGCTAAAGGCAATTTGTGCGGCTTTGTTTGGATTATACCAGTAAGTCTTATTTATTAAGTTATTGTTTCATTTCATTTATTTATCTAATTATTAATGTTGATATGTTTTATATATATTGATATTGTATTTTATCTATTGATTTAGTATTTGTGGTACGAACATTTTCGTGTGATGCATCCTGTGTTGAAGAGGTTGGAAGAGAATGAGACTCATGACCTGATTCCACGTATTCAAGCATGGGGGCTTCATCGTAGGCAGAGGGGGTATGGGGATCTATCGCATAATATTCATAACACTTGTCAACAAATTGAGCTTTTAGAAGCTACCCGAATTGAGTGACAATCCTGGGCCGAGTCCTTCATATTTCAGACCCCTTATGTGGATATTCCAGATGTTCCAGAGAACACTGAGTACCGTAGACTATCCTATATGTGTCATAGAGCAAGGTTTCTTTCTCAGCGGCGAGTGATACTTGTAGGGTCAATAACTGCATGGTACCTTGGGGACAGATGTTGGCGTCAAGTATCTGGAGAGATTGTTATACCTTACCCACCACCCATAGATATGACAGCCTCTGATATTTTTCCTGTAACTTTTGCACACTATAGAGCAAAACCCAAATGATTGGCCAGACGCAGCAGCTTTCATTTTTACGAGAGACTATAACTTGTATTGGAAGAGGGTTGGTTGAGGTCTCTTGCTAGGTGCGTTATACCGGGGCACCAATTTTGAAGGGGTTACTTCCAAAGCATTGAAGCTTGACATTCATTTCCCAGAAGGAGTGAAGTTGCCACAGTCACAGCCCAGGGTGTTTCATGATATTGAGATGTCACAAAGAACTCCACAAATATTTGATGAGTCTAACCTTTGGCCAGAGCATGATTAATTCTCAGGGGCAAGAGATGAACATACCTATTCCACCAGCAAATGCCGCATTGGTCACAGATTTGTCAGAACAGTTTGAGCAGTTAGCCATGGTTAGTATGATTTAAATTTATTCATGATTTGTTATTATTATTCACTATAACATGTAACATGCATTTGTTCGGAGTTCCTTAACTACAACTCTCTCAGTTATGCCATGTGTGTGTTGTTCATGGAGTCCTCTCGTCAAAGTTTTGAGTACTTACAGCAAGAGCGAAATCGAACTTTGCAACTTCAGAGATGTGTGCAAGAGTTGGAGAATTCTGGAAATGCCACACCTTCAGCTCAACCTCAACCAGAGAGGTGACAATGACCAAGGGGAGAGCTCTTTGACCAAGCCTTCTCGTAGGGGGAGGAGGTCTCAGTAGATATTTTTTTTCTAGTTTGTAATAACTGTGCACCATTACTTGTCATATGACGTTTGAGATTGTTGTTTGTAACGACTTCTTTATTAGCAGGTTTATATTGATGAGTTTTGGATATGAATATGTCATTAAACAAAGGAGGTTATGGCAAAAAAATTCCAGGAATTATAAGTTAGTTTTTTTACCAAGTTTCTGTGTTAGACTTGGGTGTTTTTCAGGATTGTTGTTTGTCTTATTTATTATTTCCAAAGTATATTAGCAGGTTTTGGATATGAATATGTCAATAAAACAAATGAGGTTATGGCAAAAAAAATTCAGGAATTATAAGTTAGTATGTTTCCAAAGTATAATGTATAATTTTTTCAGGAAGGATTTATAAGTTGCATTTCACTAATTTTTCAAGCTTGGTTCTGACAGAAATTATTTCAGGAAATATAAGTTGCATTTCACTCATTTCCTATGTCTTGGTTCTGATGGGATTTTTTTCAGGAATATCACTCATTTTTTCAGGGTTGGTTTTGACAGGAATATTGTATGGTGTAAACCGAGACGGAATGTAACATCTCGTCTGATAATTTAAACCGAGACGGAATGTAACATCATGTCTGGTTAATAGGTCCATGCCACTGTGCCTTTTCTTCATTCAATAGATTGGAATTATTGATGGTGGCCCATAAATTGGAATTATTGAGGGTACATTTGGATAAACATTTGGATAGATTGTGTTGTCACTTGGAGAGTGAACAAACATCTGATAAAATATGTTGTCAATTAGAGAGTGGACCAAAATCTAACTATCACATGTGACCTTACCTTTCATATTTCGTTTTACTCTTCTTTTTTTTAGATCAAACAAACAAACATCCATCTTCTTCCCCACAACCAAGCTAAAAATTGAAAAAATGTCTAGAGAAGATAGAATTGCATTCAACCAACATTTATGGGGAGGATCTAGTAGTAATAGTTCGTCTTATGGTTTTACCGGGTCGTCTTCTGGTACTTCCGCTGAAGATGACTATATGGAAAAAGTAAGAGATGAACATAATGATATGATGAGGAGAAGGAGGAGGAGGAGGTTGCAGTTATTATCCACTGCTGGGGCATTAATGACTCAAGCAGCCATTGAAGATGTGGATACAGACAAATGTGGTGGATCTGTGATGGGCAGAGAACGTTTAGAGATGGTGGTGATTTCAGTAAACAAAAGATACTGAGGAATTACTTCACAACACCTTGTAGGTGGTCTCCTAATAAGTTTAGGCGAAGGTACATGATGAGTCGAGAGCTTTTTACGTATATGTTGAAAACTGTTGCTGGATTCGATGACTACTTCAAAGACAAGATGGATGGATTGGGTCAGCAAGCAACTTCTGGGTTGCAGAAGAGATTAGCTGCAGTTGAACAATTAGCAATTAGTTGTTCATCTGATTCAACGGATCAGTATTTTCAAATTGGAGATTCCATAGCAGCTGTATCTATAAAGCGTTGGTGCAAGGCAATAATCACGGCATTTGAGGAAGAGTACTTGAGACAACCAACTGAGGCAGACACTGCTAGGATATTAGCTGAAAATGCGGCAAGGGGTTTTCTAGAATGCTTGGATTAATCGACTGTATGCACTGGGTGTGGAAGAATTGTCCAACTGGATAGGCTGGACAACATGTAGGGTACAAGAAGGAACCAACTTTGGTACTTTAAGCTGTTGCAGACAAACACTTGGATCTGGCATTGCTTCTTCGGCTTACCAGGTTTGCATAATGACATTAATGTGCTTCATCGTTCTCATGTTTTTGAATCATTAGAGCAAGGTGAGGCTCCTGTTGTTGTATTTAATGTGATGGTAATGACTACGATATGGGATATTATCTTGCTGATGGTATTTACCCAAAATGGGGCACATTTGTTCAAGCCATTCGTTATCTAATAAATAAGCATGAAAAGATCTTTACTCAACATCAAGAAGCTGCAAGAAAAGATATTGAAAGGACGTTTGGAGTTTTGCAGGCATGATGACATATTATTAAGGCTTCTGCGTGTTGTCATAGTGTTGTTGTTCTTAGAGACATAATGAAGGCATGCATTATAATGTACAATATGATTGTTGAGAATGAACGTGCAAGTGGAGTGTGGAATTAGAAAGGTCAGAGGAAAGAAACAATACCTGCGCTCTTTCAGGAAGATGATAGTTATCATTTTGTATATCAGATGATTCAAGCAAGAAATAAAATCAGAAATGAAGTTATACATACTAATCTTCAAAAGGACTTAGTTGAGCATGTTTTTAATTGGACTGGTATTGAAGAAACAGCAGTACCGGTACCAATTTATGATCCAAATTGATCGGATCCAGAAGAGGGAGAAGGAGGGGAAAATTAAAATGGAAATGAAAGTGTATTTCATATGTATTTCCTAATGTGAGCTATGAAGTTCCAAATTATTTCCTATGTATTTCCTAATGTGAACTATAAAGTTCTAAAATATTTCCTATGTATTTCCTAATGTGAACTATGAAGTTCCAAAATATTTCCTATGTATTTCCTAATGTATTTCCTATGTATTTGATAAGAGCCCAAAACTGTAGTTTTAACCTCTTAACAATAATACTTTTAGACCAATTATGCGAGTAATAAATAAGAGTTAATGCTGATTACGTGTTTTTATGTATTTCAGGCTTTGGAGTCAATTATGTGCAAAAATGTGTCACTTTGGCGAGATAAAGGAGCAAGGGTTGGTTGCTAAGGAGTTTTGTGATTAAAGGCCAAGATTCAAGAAGAAAAAGCCTTTAAAAAGCCCGGTCAAAACTGAAAAGTCAAAGTCAACGCGGGCAGAAACATCACACAAAAGTTAGCAGAACTTCCGAAGACCGTATCTTTGGGCTCAAACCTCGGAATTGGACGTACCTTATGTCAAAACGACCGGCTCGGAAATATGTTTCCAATGGTCCACACCTTGACCCAATCAAAGGAGAAGAAGTGGATGAAAAGTCTGTTGAAGCAAAATTTAGCTGAAAAGGCCTCTATGGACTGAAGAAATTGGGTTTTGGGCTCAATTTTCCGGCCCAAAACATGACTCCTTAGCCCATGCACAAAATTGTGGATTTGGTCTCCTCCATTTGAATAGAGAAGACTTAACACTTAAGAAATTAGCTTAGGGTAGAGAGTAGCCATTAGAGAATTCTAGATCTAGATTTTTACATTCCATTAATTAGTTTTCAATTATTGTTCTAGATCTAGTTTTTACTTTGCAATAGATTAGTTAGAACAAGTAGATTGTTATTTTAGAATCAAATATTAGTTTCATAATAAAGTATTCATTTTCATCTTAATTTAGTTTATCAATTAAATTCTTATTTAGTTTTAGTATTGTTAAATTTGATTGAAATCATTACTATTGTAGTTTATATTAGTAAAGTTAGAATCTTTATATGATGTATAGTTTAAATTCAATTGAAAATGATAGTTTAATGACTCTAGGCTAAACCTCCATTAGAGGGGGTTGAAGAAGCCTTGATGAAGCTTAATTTGTGTTAACGTAGAATAGTCGTAATTTCCATTCCATTCTAAAAAACGATTAGTTCACCATGAGAATGGGTTTGATTGTTTTACATGCTAAATGTTAGTTGGTAGAGATTACCATGAACAACTAGGGATTAGGAAGAACCAATTGTTATGTGAAAGCAGTTCAATTCGGATTACGATGATTCTTTGTTAGTGAATTAAGTCGAGTTAAGGTGGAATCAATCCCCCAATTCTTTATCATAGATTAAATTTAACATTTCATAGTTGAATTCATATCTTGTTAGTATAATTTGCATCGTAGTATAAATTTCCCACCATTACTCTCATTAATTTTGGATAAGATTGATAGTCGTAGAAAACATTGAATACGAACGAACTAGGAGTGGAACGAATCTTTTACTCCAACTTTATTTCGATAGATTCGAGAGTAGAATAAACTTTGATAAACCGTGAGTAAAGTCTAGTTTAGTTTTACTTGCATTTAGTTTCATCGCTTATTTGTGAGTAGAACTATTCAATTTTACGTATATTAGTATTTCCTAATGCATTTCCTATGTAATTCCAAGAAGTTCTTATGTGTTTTATGAGTTGTATTTTAATGAACTATATTACAATGTATTTTAATTTTATTGGTAATTGTATTTCTATGAAAATAATTATATTGGAAAGAACATACATAGTGCATTAATTAAAAAAAAAACAGTGAAATTAAAATACATAGTTCATTAATTAAAAATACAGTGAAATTAAAATACATAGTGCATTAATTAAAAAGACAATGAAATTAAAATACATAGTGCATTAATTAAAATAAAATACTAGATATTACATAAGCTTAGTTAGAGCTAGAACCACCTCTAGCCCTTGCCCATTCAGCACATATTTCAGCTTGTTGTTGCTTGATTATAAAAGCGGTATCGGGATATGATGGAGGACACTTGTACCGGTCGCTAAAATCTTAGCTTCATATTGCATCTTTTGAAGCCGATTTTTTTCCAATTGAACTTGATTTTTTTCCATTTGAATCTGATTTTTTTCTTCTCTTACCATTACAATTCTTTAACCATATGCAAGTTCCCTTTCCCTAAGTTCTAAGCACTTTTGTGTTTCATTTGCATCATTTACAAATATATCCTCCAAACGTGTAAAGTAACCCTCCAATATACAAACTGATTTTTCTTGGTTCCTCTTGGACTTAGTCTTCTTCGATCCAAGAGGACACTCAATTTCTTGAGAACCCTCCAATTCAACTCTACCAACACTTGGTGAATTAGAAGTTGAATCTTCACCGCCACTTTTGCGACCTTTTCCCTTTGTGGGGCTGTTTGACCTTGTCTCAAAAGCGCTACTCCACTTTGGATTATCCTTGAGTATAAAATAACAATGATCAAGTGAAAAAGATGATTTTTCTTGTTGTTGGTACGTCATCCTTGCCTCAAACAAGTAAAAAATAAAATGGTGGTAGTTAGACTAAGATAATCTCTAAGACTAAGATAATTAAACTAAAATAATAATTAGACTAAGATAATAATTAGACTAAGACTAAGATAATTAGACTAAGACTAAAATGGAAATAATAATTAGACTAAGATAATTAGAATAAGACGGAAATAATTAGACTAAGACTAAGATAATCAATAATTGACAAATTAACGAAGTTGTAATTACCTGGCTTTGTATTGTTGTACCACTTGCATGTCGAGCCTCCACCGCATTCACAATTGCAACAAACTTGTTCATCATTTTCGAAATATATTTCCATCTACCGCTAATTGAATCGGAAGACCTATCCGACCCACATGTTTAATTGAACTCGTTTGTTATACGATTCCAAAATCCTTTTGCATTTTAGAAAGCACCAACAATAGAGTCTTCACTAATTTTTATCCAAGCAAGACATAGAGCTTGATCTTTGGACATGCTAAAGTGAGTCTTTGTTTTTGCTTGAGTGCTACCACTTGCTTGAGTTGTTTGAGATGCCATTTGATATTTTTTTTTGAAGAACTGATTTTGAAGAAGAAGAAATATGATTGTTGGAAGTGAGTGTGAGTTGTAATGGAACAAATGTTGTATATACCAAAGTTTTTATTTTTGACCATTCTGACTTTCTGACAGTTGGTGAACTAGCTGTTAGGACTCCGGACGAGATGTTAGATTCCGTCTGGAAAAAAATATATAGCGAGACAGGATGTTGGATTCCATCTGCTGAGTTTTGTAATCCAGACGGAATCCAACATCCCATCCCTAGTTCACAAGTTAGCCACTATCTCGGTTGAAGGTTTCACCCTGGGAATGACTTGGGAAAATAGTCACCATATTTTTCACCTCTGCATTGGGCACTGGTTTTGCACCAAAAGGAGGTGAAAATTTTCACACCCCCCTCTTTTTCACCTGCATTGGGAATGCTCTGAGCCACTGAGGTATGAGAACTATACGATGGATTTAACATTTCGTGTTGTATTTCATAATTTCAGTACCAGATATTTCGACACGGCCTAGTTGTTGCTATGTGTTGAGTTTCTCAGTTCTCAGTTCTCACACATTGATACGAAATTTCAGGTTTTTTAGGATACAATTTAGGGATTAGGGATTAGGGATTAGGAATGTGGGAGAAGAGAAGAGAAATGCTATACCTGTTGGCAACAAATTATCCTGATGTAGTTTGGGGGGTGCCCAACACAAAATATGATTTTTAAGTCAATGACAAACTTGTAATAATTTTTTTTTGGGGTCCGCCCAACACAAAATAGAAAGTGCCCATAGCGAGTACCATAAAAAATATTAAAAGTTCATCAGACCCACTATCTATAACATTTATAATCCTCGAAAAATGGTTTGCAGATAATGAATTCTTATATATTGGTATAAAGATCTTTCATTAATACAGTAAAAGAATTACAAACAAAAATTGATTGAAGTCTCGCATAAGTAGAGGCAACACCACAAACAGTACTCATGTAATGTAAAAGTTGTAGCCTCCCTAAGAAACTCTATTGCACATCAACGAATCTACGTTCATATCCACAATTACAATACACTAAGACAATTAATGGTTTCTCCTTTAGTACAATTGTACAAACAACTCACATAAACAAATTATTATTATACCATGAAACGGTCATGCCTACATTTCAACGTACAACTTGAACAATGATTTCCACTCCCTTTTTGAACCTACAGTGAGAAATCAATAGTGCTGTTAGACATGGTGTGCATTTTTGTAGATAATATTGCTTCTAATAAGGGCAGGTTAGTTGGACTGTTGGAGTAAATTTGCAACACATACCATCCAAATCCGTAAAGTGGATAAAGAGAATCCAATGAAATGGGAGCAACTTAAAGCATGACATATAGTTTCTCCCAGTTGCACTTTTTCACACCGTGGATGCAACTTATAAGTGTGTGTGTGTGCTTGGTTTTATCTTTGTTTCTTTATAGAAGCTATGACAACCTTGGGGTCTGCTTCAAGTCAGTTTGCTACATGGAGTTCCTTATTTGCAAATCTATCTACAAATTTTGCAAATGGTCAACTGGAATGGATCGAGATAGATATGGAATTGGATGAAATAGATATACCAGAAGAAATTGTATTAGAAGGTATTGAAAAGTGGAGTATCCACCTAGTGGGGTTCTTTGTTAACAAACGACTCTATTTCCCAGTGGTCAAGAGGGTTTTGGAAAGAACATGGAAAACAAAGGCATCATATGAGATTGCAATGGATAAGGAACTATTCTATTTTAAATTCCAGGAGGATGAGGATAGACAAATGGTACCTGAGAAAGGCCATCTATTTATTACTGGAAGAGTATTTATGGTGAGACCATGGACTACAGAAATAGAGGAACAAAGAAAGAATATGGTCACTTTGCCAATCTGGGTTAAACTATGGGGAGTTCCTAAGCAAATGTGGACAAAAACTAGTATGAGTTGAGCTTTATTGCCAGTAGAATAGGGAAACCCCATTGTTGGGATGATGCTACTCAAAGGAACTTAAGGCTTGATTATGCCAAAGTCGCTGTGGAAGTTTCTATAAGTGCAACATACACTGATAGACTGAGATTTAAAATGGTGGGCAAGCCAATTGAAGTGGGTGTGGAGTGTATGTGGCTTCCCACTATATGTGCCATATGTAACAAACTGGGACATAAGGAGGCAAAGTGTCCAAATCAAACAAGAAGAAATAACAATGTAAGAGAATGAACTAATACCAACATGGAAAGATATGGGCTCAATGGTAACACTGACAACAATAGTAATGACCTTAGGGAGGAAGGTAACATAGCTGTAGTTATTCCAACTATGTTAGGTGGTGGTAGTACTAATACTGCAAGTATAGTTAATGGTGTAACAACTAGAATCATAACTCCAGCAGTGACAACTCAGGAACTAATTCTATATAGAGAACCATGAAGGCAAGTGGAGGCCCATAATAGATAAAATGAGCAGTAATAGCCTTGCTACAATAGAGCAGGTAAATTATAATGCTAACTAGTGTAACACTGTGGTAATGACAATGAATGGAGTAGGGATAACAACTCAATGGACTGGGATTATACTAGAATTAGAATGTACGGCTTTGCAGAACCAATTGCAACTGTACTAGGTAGTGATGCACAACAACAGAGAGAGTCTCCTCACTCTCATGATAGTAGGTGATCAAGTTCAGCTGCTAAACCAGTAGCAAAAAAAGTCAAAGAAATAGTAGGGATATGGAGTGCCTTCATGAGAGAAATCAGTTCAATGATCTTGCTGAGTCAGAAGGCGAGCTAGAGGATGATATCTCTGAGAAGGAACAAGACCTTTTTTCAGACCATGAAGTAGAAAAAACTTAAGAAGAGAATTTACCTCTAAGGAGTGGCAAAACAAGAAACACTTCTTATAGCATAGAGAGCTCACAAAAGAGTAACCCTGCAAAAGCTAGAACAAGAGCCCAAAGAAGAACTTCGGAAGAAATCAATTCACCCATGAATGGGAAGAAAGGAAAATCAAAATCCAAGGGATCAAGTGTTAAAAAGAATACACAATGGAAATGAACTGTGGTATATGGAATGTTAGAGGGATGAATAATGTGAGTAAAGCAAAGGAGATTGACAAGTTCGGAGTCAGTAATAAAGTTTGTTTGCTAGGGTTGTTGGAAATAAAAGTGAGATAAGCAAATAGTGATATGATGAGGAGGCTTTGCTGCCAATCTTGGGAGTCAGTGCATAACTATACTAGTGACCCATCAGGTAGAATATGGTTAATGTGGGATATAAGTAAGGTGAAGGTTCAGAAATTAAGTGAGTCGAGCCAGTTCATTCATTGTAAGGTTATTTTCTTACATGATGGCTCAAGTTTCATTTTCATAGTGGTATATGCGTCAAATAGCAGAAGGGAGCGACTGGTGTTGTGGCAAGATATAAGGAATTTGCATTCTTTTGTAAATAAGGCATGGAATGTGGCTAGAGATTTTAATAATGTTTTGTATTCTCATGAGAGAATAGGGGGTGAACTTGTTCAACCTAGGGAAACTACTCCTTTTGCAAACCTAGTTTCTCATATTGGCAGATCTCAAGACTTTTGACAGTTTTTTCACTTGGTCAAATTGTGGAGAATATGTAAAGAAATGGTAAAAAATCGATGCAGTATTGGTTAATGCTAATTGATTAAATCATTTTAACAACTCTGTAGTGGAGTTCCACCCCCTAAGGTATGTTTGATCACACCCCAATGGTCATAAGTATCAACAACAAGGAAATAAGTCAAATTCCTTTTAGATTCTATAACTTTTGGGTTTTGCATTCTGATTTCATGCACACAGTTCAAACATGTTGGGATTCGGAAATGTATGGTAATAGACTATATGTTTTCACTCAGAAGTTGAAGTTGGTAAATAATAGACTCAAAGGATGGGCTAGAATGCATCTTTCTGATTTGCAAAAGAGAGTGGAGGTGGCCAGAGAAGAACTAAAACAAATACAAATATGTCAGCAAGCGAGGCCCCTAGACCTTTTATAAGGCAATAAGGAGAAGCAATACAGAGTTAATCTTGTCAAATTGATTGAGATGGAGTAAGAAAACTTTAAACAAAGAATAGAATGTGGCTGGATGTGCTATGGTGACAAATGTAATACATTATTCTTTGCAGCCCTGAAAGAGAAAAAGACTAGAAATCTGATTTGGTCAGTGGATGCTGATCTCAATGGGACTAGGGTACAAGGACATCAAGAGGTTTCACAAATGTTCTTAAAGTATTATGAAGGTCTGCTAAGAGTGGGGGACAACATATAATGCAATGGAGATGCATTAGAAGAACTCCTAATCAGAAGAGATCTAAGTTAACTAAGAGGAATTGAAGCAGATCGAGAAACTCACGGAGAGTCTAACTTCAGAGGAAATTAAAGTGGCACTGTTTGATATGTAGGATAATAAATCTCCGAGACCTGATGGCTTCAATGTATAATTTTACAAGAGAGTATGGTCTATCATTGGAGAGGATTGCATTCGAGCACTCAAATATGTTTTTCTTCACAACTATATGCATAGAGGTATTAATTCAACTTTCTTATGTCTTATTCCTAAAATGTATAAGTCATCTAGAATTGATGAATATAGACCTACTGCATGTTGTAATGTAATTTACAAATGCATCTCCAAGGTGATTAGCAACATAATAAAACCTATAATGAATCTTGTTATTGATTTGAATCAATCTGCCTTTGTTCCTGGTAGAAATATACAATTCAAGACAATTTATTGTTGGCTCATGAACTTATTAGAGGTTATAATAGAAGGCATGGACCTCGTAGGTGCTCTATGAAAATAGATGTACAGAAGGCTTATGACTCTGTGAGTTGGGATGCTATGGAGAAGATCATGAGGCAATTCAAATTTCCTATTCCTTTCATCAAGTGGATCACAATGTGTTTTACTACCCCCTCATACTCCATTTTAGTTAATGGCTCTCCTCAAGGATATTTTGAAGGGAAAAAAAAGGCTTAGGCAAGGGGATCCAATATCACCATACCTTTTTGTTATGGTTATGAAGGTATTAGGTGGATTAGTGAAAATGCTATGGAGAGAAGTATTGCATACCACTCCAAATGCAAGAGATTACATATCACACATTTGTGCTTTGCTGATGATGTGTTACTATTTTGCAAGGGTGAAGCAGTTTCAGTTGAAGGAGTTAAAGATGTCTTAACTACCTTTTTCTAGTCTCATATGGTTGAAGCTTAATGCCAACAAGACCACTATGCTTATAGGTAGTATCTCTGGGTATGGCAGCAATGATTTGGCTAGTATATTGGGTGTTTCACTTGTTAAACCACCGGTCAAATACTTGGGACTCCATCTTACTACCTCTAGACTGGGCATAAAGGATTGCTTACCTTTAATAGAGATGTATTTTTCAAGATCACCAACTGGAAGAACAAAATGCTGACTTTTGCAGGAAGGGTACAACTGATTCAATCAGTTCTACAGTCATTTCTTACCTATTGGGCTAAGACATTTATCTTGCCAGTAGGTGTTATGAAGAAGATTTCAGAAATCTCTAACAGGTTCTTGTTGTAACGACCTTCTATGACTAGAAAGCTTCATAAAGCTAGTCATGCGACTATCAGGTGCAACAAAATAGAGGGAGGCCTCAATATAATTGATCCTCTCACTTGGAATGTGGCAGCATATTGCGGACTCATTTTTAAAGTGGTAAGCAAAGAAGACTCACTGTGGAAAAGATGGATTTGGGAGTAGCAATTGAAAAGGAAACACTTTTGGACTCTTAAGGAACCTGCCGACTGCTCATGGGTATGAAGAGCTATTCCCAAGTATAGGAAGAAGGCAATCAAGTTCATTAGTTACTTGATATCAAATGGTCAGAGTATTAGCTTATGGCACCACCCATGGTGCTCAAGTGAGTGCTTTCACCTCAATACTGAAGCTCGATAACTCATTCAATTACCAAAGGAAGCGACGGTTGCAGACCTAATACATGATCACTTAGAGGAAGATAAAATAATCTAGAATGTCACCTCTTCAGGACAGTATAATACTAAGTAAGTAGTCATCGAATCAAATTCCTTGATCCCTAGTGAATACCAATTCATCTCTGATCATAGCTTCACTAGCATGAGCGTTTAGCTCCACCACAAATCTCTTTGATAGTGGCTCTAAACTCTAGTTCAACTCTTATGATTTTTATCTCTAAACAATCATAAGAATCAAACTTAAAACATTATTTACAAAACAATAACCATTCTAATTACCAATCATCCTCACGTGGCTTCATAAACCCCTATAATGGAGATTTTAGCCTTGTGTCATCAGATTAATTAAACTAATGAGAGAAGAGAAAGATATAATAAGGTAAAGACAAGAATTGAAATTGAACTAAAGCTTTTTATTGATAGGTTCTAATAGAGGCTACAATTATAAAACTAATTCTAATCCTAAACTAAACTAAACTAATTAGAGACTAAGGGGAGGAAGGAAGATTAAGTTTAGCCTTAACCCTCTTTATATAGGAGAGGGTTAGGGTTATATTTTCGTACATAGGCCAAAAAGGGGACTTTGGGCCTTTAATGTGAGTCCAAAGTCCATTAGGTTAAGTCTAAAAAGGCCACAGTTGCTGAAAATTATTTCAATACCATTTTCGTCCACCTTTACAACTTTGATTAGGGCAAAACTGGATCCATTGGAAAGCTGATTCCGAGTCGATCGTTTTGACATAAAGTAGACTCAATTCCGAGGCCTGAGTCAAAAGATACGCCTATTTGAAGTTATGTTGACTTTTCTATTTTTTTTTCTATCCGAATTGACTTTGACTTTCCAGTTTTGATTGGGCTTGAAAAAGGTTTTTCTTCATGATTATTGGGTTTTAAACGTAGAACTTCCTCAACAATCATCTTGACTTGTTTTCCATGTAAAATGACGTCTTTAAACACATAAACAGCTTCAAGACCTGAAATAGACAAAAACATGTAAACAATACCAACTCTTATTTATTATAAACATAATTGGCTTAAATATAATACTATTAAGGGATTTAAACTACACTTTTGGGTGCTTATCAGTAAACCTACATGGGTTTGAAAAATATCAGAGAGAAGGTGAAGTGGTGCAAGCTGATTTGGGGAAAACTCCGTGTGCCTAAACATTCCTTTATTGCGTGGCAACTCTTTAGTGGCAGCTTATCAACGCAATATAGGATAAGTGTGTATTTTGCAGGAATGCGAGGGAAAATTCACATCATCTGTACTTTGACTACCCATATACAAAGGCAGTGTGGAAGGGAGTAAAGAGTAGAATGGGGTTGACTAACAACGTTCAACAATCTAACCATGAATGGTATAGTATCTTCAGGATGACTAGGAAGAGTACCATTGAATCTGAGATCATAAGGGCAATGGCTTGTGTTGTGATTTATGCGGTGTGGAATGAAAGGAATAGTTGAAGGTTCAAGAATAAATTCCACTGTTCTTCTCAGGTTCTAAATGATATTATGAAGAAGATGCAACTATATATGGAATATGCCATCAAAGAGGTAGAAAACATAGGAGCAACAAGACAAATATTGGAGAGGCTTGGAATACATGCTCAATTCAATGAAAAGGTGGAAAAGCTAGTGTAGTGGAAGAAGCCAACTGCAAATATGATTATGCTTAACACTGACGACATGCTACAAATGCACAAAGCTGGGTATGGAGGCCTGTTCAGGGATGCAGATGGAAGAGACTTGCTCTTATACTGTGGTAGAGTAAATCCATTTTGTTCCTAGAGTTACAAGGCATTGAGGTTGGACTGAGCATTGCAATCAAAATGGGGTACAAGCATCTGATGGTCAACTCTGACTCTAAATTAAAAGGGCAGTGAACATTATGAATGGCACTGAAACTCCTCCTTGGTACTACTTGAATCTTCTTCAAGCTGTAAAGGCACATCGACAACACATGACTACCGTCTTGGTGGAATATATCTATAGAGAGGGGAATAGAGCTGCTGACTTTGTAGCAAAAACTGTAAATGGGAGTGATATAGGTGTATTATGTAGTATATGGCCTTTAGAGGAGAAACTATCTGTAATTGTTCATGAGGATTCAAGTGGATGTATTTACAAAAGAACGTAATGAATACAGGTTGGGGTACGGTAAACCTAACCCCCTAACTTCTTCTTCTTCAAAAAATAAAAACTTTAATAGTATCCATATACATCAGATATAACTTATCATAGTATTCTTTCCTCTGTTCATTTTGTTCTAGAACATCTATCTTTTGCATAATTGTTTGCATCTTTTCCATCTCTTTATTTCTTATTTCTAGAGTAGCTTGTGCTAACAACTTTTTTTTTCCACAATCCCTTTCTTAGCATCACTTAATTCGTTTTCTAACCCCCAACACTTTTGCTGTCATCTTTTCGTTTTGTTCTTCCTGAATTTTCACCTGAGCTTTCCAATCTTCTAATCATTCAGCCCTTACAGCGGCACTCCGCTCCTATTCTTCCATCTCATTTAAATCTTCTAATAACTTCCACCTCATTTCGCCAATAATTTTTGCTAACTATTTTCATCTACTTTCGCAAATTATTTCTATCTCCTGTCGTCAATAATTTTTGCCAATTATTTCTGTCTCATGCCGCCAATAATTTTCGCTAACTATTTTCATCTCATTTCGCAAATTATTTCCATCTTTTGTCGCCAATAATTTCTTCCTCCTTTTGCCAATAATTTCCATCTCATGTCACTAATAATTTTTGCTAACTATTTACATCTCCTATCGCCAATAATTTCCACCTCCTTTCGTCAATAACTTTCGCCAATTATTTCTGTCTTATGCCGCCAAAAAAATTCGCTAACTATTTATGTCTCCTTTTGCAAATTATTTCCGTCTTCTGTTCCCAATAATTTTCGCCAATAATTTCAGTCTCACGTTGCCAATAATTTTTGCTAACTATTTCCGTCTCCTGTCGCCAATAATTTCCGCTTCCTTTTGCCAATACTTTTCGCTTTCTTTTGCCAATAACTTCCTCCAATTATTTCCACCTCCTTTTGCCAATAACTTCCACCATTTCTTTCCGTCGCCTTTCGCTAATTATTTATGTCTCCTGTCGCCAATAATTTTCGCCTCCTGTAACCGCCTACTGTCGCCTTTGACAATGAGATTATACAAGCTAATACTTGTTGACAATTCATTTTTCTATATTCACTTCTTTGCCACATGGGCTTTGCCCATCTACCAAAGAGAGGGCGATGTATAGACCCCTACTTTGTGGCTCATTAAGCCCACGAATCCAATCCAATACTAGGTATAATCCAGCAATTAAGCCCACGTGCTTAACCTTAGCCTATCCAATAATTGGTTTATTTCTTTAATATGTCCAGGTTCATTATTCAATTAGATAAAGACAAATATATAATCATTCAACAAGACAAGTCCTCCACGGACTCTACTTTCTCTACCAATTCATAAAAAAACATTCTTTCTCACAACAAGGAACTACGTTGAAACTTGATCCCTAGATAATAGATCTTGGGGTACGTAAGCAGCTATATCTTGGTTCAGTTTCATCTCTCCTAACTATCAATTCCCATATATTTCTTAGTGCATATTTCATCATATTGCTCTCGTTGTGTTGAAACAGATTATTGCCGAAACAATGAGTATTAACAGAGATGCTATTCACATCTATATATTCTTATATGCATTGCGTCACATTGTTTAGTGTTTCAATAAAAAATCTCCTTATTGCTATGAAAACCAAGCAGTTATAGATTTTTCTTTCACTAGACAATAAGGAAAAAAGATATAGTAAAGAAGAAAATGCGTACCTTTATTTGTAAAGGATCAACGGTTAGGTTAGAGAAAGAACGTAACTTGGGTAACCGAAGGGGAAAAAATAAAGGTTTTGAGATTTTAATTAATCGTGCTAATTAATTACTCATTAATTCTTTTCTAATCTTATTCCCACTCACGCCTTGACCCTTGATTTATACCCCCTAGATTGAATATCAGTCGTTGGCTATTAAAACAGACACTAAGCCTAAACCCTAAACTTCTAAACATTAAAGAGTTTTTTAGACATTGGTCCTACTAGTACTATGGAATTATACTTTGGTCTATAAATGCTAAAATATTAGTTTTTGGTCCTACTTCTGTTGCTTGACTGTCAGAAAGTTGAACTAAACTATAATATCTAACTTATAATAATGATCATGTCCTAACGATGACATTATTATCTAGGTCAAATACTAACTTATCTTTAAGAGTGAGAGAGGACGATCAAGTTGACTGACGGTCAAGTAACATAAGTAGGACCAAAAACTAATATTTTAGCATTTCTGGACCAAAGTCTAATTACCATTAGTAACAGTAGGACCAATGTCTAAAAAACCCAACATTAAACCTTAAACCAACTCGTTGTATTTAATAGTAGTCAGTTGATCCCACAAAATAAATAATCAAATGCATTTTGTATCTGCATTTTAAAATGCATGGTGTGCCTACATTTTAAAATGTATAAGTTTATAACATGCGGTTTTTGTGGTTTTTGTTTGTGATACACTATATGCATATTAAAATGAAGATAGATTGTTATAAGTGAATTCTATTACTTTACTTTTAGTGAAAATATTTGGTAGTTATATAAGGGTAAAAAAAAAAAAAAAAAGGCTACAAAACCCAATAACTAAATTGTTCACTTCTACAAAACGTGGGTAGTTATAGTCAAAGCCCAAAAATCTAAATTTTGTCCTTGTACAAGTAGTTTTCACTATTTAAAAAAGACAAATAGTAGTAAATCTATGAAATAATTAATATTCTTCAATCTTTTATGTATAAACGTTTCTAAAACAGACTCCCTAACCCAATTTCTTGTTTTTCCAACGAAATTTAATTCTAATAATCTAATTTATTCCCTAATTAATTTCTAATCCAACTCACACCGTTAGATTTATCCACCCTTAGATTGAATCTTAGCCGTGGGTAATAAAACAACCCTGTCTTTGTTAAGTTGATATAAGTTTTTTTTATTTTGAAGTGGAAATTTTTATTAATAATGATAACGAGTTTTACAATTAATTAAGACAAGCGTGCAACAAGCTACGCCGCAAGTCTTTTCTGAATGACAAATCCTATCCTTCTAAATGCAAACTTGTTAGAACCAATTGTCATTACATTACTGTCCATAACTTTTTGTAACCTCTTAAGGAACTCAACAGTCTGTTGTACCAAGAAATTGAAAGTGTCAAAACTAAACAAAATGAAACAATGCTGGTTAGCCATACAAGCATCCTCGTGTTTGTCAATCTTCCTTGCCGCTGCTATATAATTAGTTGTTTCTTGATAAGAGCCTAAAACTGTAGTTTAAACCACTTAATAGTATTTCATTTAGGCCAATTATGTTTATAATAATGAGAGTTTATTACTGTTCACTTGTTTTTGTGTATTTCAGGTCTTGGAGCCAAATATGTGAATAAATACATCACTTTTGCAAGAGAAATGAGCCAAATTGATTACTAGAGAAGTTCTATGGTTAAAGTCCAAGTTTCAAGGAGAAAAAACTTTTTAAAGTCTAGTCAAAACTTGAAAGTCAAAGTCAACTCGGGCAGAAAAAGAACAAAAAGTCAACAAAACTTCAACAAGCCGTATCTTTGAACCTAAACCTCGGAATTGGGCCTAATTTAGGTAACAACGACCAGCTCAGAAATAGCTTTCTAATGGTCTAGGCCTCGACCCAATCAGAGCAGTAAAAGTGGACGAAAAGGGAATTGCAATAAATTCTAGCAGTGAGACCCTTTTGGACTTAAATATTTAGGTTTTGGGCTTGATTTAGTGGCCCAAAACTTAGCTTCAAAGCCCATGCACGAAATTGTAACCGAAACCTTTGCTTTATAAAGAGGTTTAGGGCAAAGCATTGGAGATATCTCTATCCCATAGTTAATTAGTTTTTAGGGGTTTAATTGTAGCCTCCAAAACCTCTATTAAAGACATTAGTTTCTTCTATTCAATCAATTCTTCTTTACATTATGTCTTTATATTATTGTTTTAGTATAGAAATCCAATGAAACGAGGCTAAACCTCCAAATAGAAGGGGTTTATGAAGCCTATGTGAGGATTATAACTAGTTTAATATTTATTGTTGTTTTAATAAGTGTTTCAAGTTCATTGTTATGAGTGTTAGAGATAAAACTCCTAATAATGAACTAGAGATTAGAATCCCCACCAAAGAGATTTGTGGGGGTGCTAATCTCTCATGCTATGAAACCATTGTGTGTACCCTACGTCATATTTCCGGTCCAAAGTGTACTCGGACTATGAACCGGGTGTAAGACCAGCGGCGGACCAGTTTGGGGGCAAACACTTTGGATAATCCGGTCCTCTGATCCGTTAGAGTTCACAACGGGTTTAAGGCCCATCCGGGTGGCCCAAGTTCGTGGACCCAATCTGTTCGGATCATTCTGATCCAGTCACCCGATAAGATCCTAATGCAATCCGATAAGATCTTGCACAAGGATAGAATGGAATCTTAGAGAATGATCCTATTTTAGATAGAGTCATGATAGGATTCATGAAAGAATGCAATCTTCGAGAATCACTTTCTTGGCCGCCAAGGCAGGAGATTGCTATATATACGGAGGCTTCTGCATCCTCCAGAACTACGTTTTTAAGAGACTTGATCCCGAATTCCTCACTGGGTACATAGGCAACCAGAACGTTGGTGCAGTCTCTCTTCCTCAAAAATCCCAATCCCCCATCTCTTTCGAGCCTTCAGAAGCCCCATCACATCGGGAGTGTCGGGTTAACGTTTTGCCCCGACATTCTTTGGCGCCGTTTGTGGGGACCGAACCCACGACCACGTGGTATTCAGTTGGAGTTTGATATCAGCAGCCTTATTTTTCATACGTCCCTGTTACCATGGCTGAACAAATTGCGATGAGTAATACAGAAGCTGCCAGTCGGCATGTAGCAACTCTACAAAAAATGGAGACTATTCTAGGCACCACTACAGAGGTGGGGCAGTCGAGCCGTCGTAGATCTTTCTCTCAGAACGGAGGAAACCGACTGTCTGAAGTAGTTCCACACACTCTGGAGCCATTAGGGACTTGGGAATCTAATCCCCGTGTCCCTCGCCGCAATCTTTGTCGCGAACACGAGAGTTGCCGAGAATCCACGTCGGGGATGGTCTGCTTGAACCCACCCGTGATGCTACTGCGCGACGTCCAATAAGGGGCCGGGGAGGCCGACATGCTAACCCACGCGCCTCCATCCGGAACTTGCAATACCAATCGGATCCCGCTCTAATCTTTCTTTTGACAAGAGTAGTTGCGGAAAACGAAAATTTGAGAAATCAACTAGGCAAACGGCCTAGAGACCCTGTGGAGCACCAATCGGTCGAGTCCCCTTTGTCTGCACGTAGGCAAAGGCAACGGGCCGAACCGGGACAGCGCGAAGATCCTAATAATGGCCAAAACCTTATTCACAATAATGGTCAAGCTAGAGATCCAAGCCAAAGCTGGACTGTCCACCCTATCGTGTTCCATCCACACTTATTCCGCGATCAAACAATGTCTGGGATCGTTTGGGTACAAATCCTCAGACACACCAGTCACAACAATCTGGAACGCCAGCAAATGCATTGAGTTCCAGTTCGGAAACACCAGCATCCGTGGATGTGTCCGGATCAAGATATGAATCCCAACACACAAATCGGAATGAGAGTTAAGCTACCGCTAACAGAGGCGGCGGGGTAGGGGTAGAATAGAACATCGGCAACGACCAAATCCCCTTCGAATCTTAGCCCGCGATGAACGGATCTGGAGAGAAGAGAATCAAGATGAGGACAGCTGTGAGAATATGAATGAACAAAGGGTTAAGGAATTGATTAACCAAGCCGTGACCAGGCAAACCATCCGAGACGATCCACTCTTGGAAAGGGCTGTGCGAGGTCCGAAATTTTCACCCTTTGTAAATGACATTCGACCGCGTGCTCATCCCGAGGCATTCAAACAGCCCCTTCCCGACTTACGATGGCGTGGATGGCTGTCCGAACGAGCACGTCATGAGCTACCAAGCGGCTATGACCTTATGGGAATTTCATGAGTCGTTAATGTGTCGTATTTTTCCAGCGACGTTGAAAGGATACGCACTATCCTGGTTCAACAAGTTGCCTCCGCGTTCAATTGATTCATTTACCAAGCTCAGCGATATGTTCGTTGAACGTTTTCGAGTACAACATGAAGACGAAGAAGAGTCCGAGCACACTTTTCGTTCAATTTAAGCTATGGAGAAAGGCGAAACAATTAAGAGTTTGATACGACGGTTCGGGGAAGCTTCACGGGTTCGGGATGTGAGTGATGCTTTCGCATACAAGCATTCCATCAAGCGTTGCATTTCGAGAGATGGACTTTACAACTCTCTCACTCGAAAAGCCGCCTACCACCCTTTTGATTTATTAAGCCCGAGTGGAAGGGTACGTTCGAGTGGAAGATGATCAAAAGTCTCGACAGAGAAAGGATGATGGCGAGATCCGGCTTCCAAGGGACTCCACAAAGGATAAGATTGCCGTCAAGGTAACAAGAGGAGTACTTCGAGAATAATACAAAGGCCCCAAATATAGAGGAAAAGGTATTCACCCCTTTAACTCTTGGCCTTTGCGAACTGCACTGAAAAAATCAGAACTAAAAAATGTTCTTTGCCCATTTCGGCGCTACCGAGAAGATCCTACGGTGGCGGGATAAAATCGAAAATGCAAATATCCGATGATATTGGGCATGAAACGGAGATCACTGCAGAGCTTTGAAGAAAGAAGTTCAACGCCTCGTTGACGAGGGACAACTTACTGAGTTTGTTCAAAACAAACCTCGGTCAGCCCATCTCAACTTGGCTGAACACAACGTTATCGATGTATGCCACGCGCGTGTCGATAGTGTCTCACGTCGTCAGCGCAAGATAGAAACACGCTTGAAACTTCGTCATATACAAGATCATTACCAGGTCAACAGTTTCAATTTTGACCAAGGTATCAATCTGAAAACCTATGAAGGTCCGCGAGTTGAAGTTCACCGAATGACCGAAAGGGGTGTATTACCCTCCTGATGACATCATTGTTGTCATTCTTTGCATGGATAGGAATCTTTAGGGTGCGAAGATTCTTATCGACCGCGAGGAAGCTTCGGCTAAGCGTGTTATTCACCAGGGCTTACTCCAGAATGAAACTATCAGAGGACCTGATCATAGAAGACCGTAACCCAATCATTGGATTCAACGGCGAACCAGCCCATGCCATTGGAAAGGTTCATCTCCCTGTCACGGTTGGGCATCAATCTGTCGGGATAAATTTCCTTCTGATAGATTGTGGTTCTTGTTACAATGCAATTTTCGGTAGGGATTGGATCCATGCAAATCAGGTTGTTGTATCCACCTTCCACCAGGCGTTGAAATTCCCCACGCCAACAGGAGTATGTAAGATCCGCAGTGACCAGATGATGTCACATCAGTGTCATGATTTGGCACTAGAAGATCTGAGGAAATCCGAAGTCGGGGCAACACGATTCTCCGTGTTGATCATGCCAAATAGCAATTACTGAAACGTTGGGCTTATCAGTGCGAAGCCCGATGCTCTGAAAAGGGTCCCTCGATCGATCGGTTGGAGAAAGTTCGGATAGGGGCGAGAGCCCGCGAAACTACTTTCATCGCTGCCGGCTTACCCCCAACCGAAAAAAGCTCTAATTCACTGTTATGGGATTATCAAGAAATATTTGCACGGGATATCAACCAAATGCCCGAGTCGACCACGGATGTCGCTTACCCGCAGGCTTCGATATTGACACGAGATTCAAACCGGTTCGACAAAGACCAAAGGCGGATGGCTCCCGCGAAAACTAAAGGTCAATGATGAGATTGGTAAACCGCTTGAAGCGGGGTTCATTAAGCCCATCGAATATACCGACTTGGGTATCCAATATCGTTCGCGGTTCCAAAGAAAAAAATGGGAAGCTCGGGGTTTGCATTGACTTCACCAACCTAAACAAAGCTTGCCCAGTGCATCCATACCCATTACCTCGCATCTCAAATCTAGTCGATGTGATCTCGGGTTTTAAGCGTCTGTCGTTCATGGACGCTTCCTCTGGTTATAACCAGATACCTCTGCTTGAGGAGGACCAGGAGCACACGGTTAAGTAGCGGACCATGGACCATGGCCCTGCTTTAGAGTCATGCCATTTGGTCTGAAAAATGCAGCGCCACCTATCAGAGGATGATGAATACAATGTTTGCCGATCTGATTGGGCGTATCATGGAAGTTTACATCGATGACATGGTAGTCAAATCCAAAGAAGCACCCGACCACCTTCAGCATTTACAAGAGGTATTCGATAGGCTCGTAAGATATAAATTGAAGTTGAACCCTTCGAAGTGTTCTTTTGGGTTAGCATCCGAAAGTTCTTAGGATTTCGATGACTTCGGCCGGGTATTGAGGCAAACCCTGAACAGATTCGGGCCATTCTTGAAATGCCCCCACCCTTGAATAAAAAAAAGAAATTCAATGCTCGCCCGGTCGTTTAGCAACCCTGATAGATTTATATCAAAGTATTCGGATCGATCTGAGGCCATTTTTCAAACGTTGAAAGGTGCCTCAGTTTGGAACGAGGACTGTGATAGGGCTTTTAAAGAAATTAAAGCATACTTGGTATCACCCCCCGTCCTGGTTAGTCCGCAAACTGGCCAAGACATTGGAATTTATTTGGCAGCTTCTGAGATCGCAGTAAGCGCAGTATTGTTTGTGGAAAACCCGGAGGAGCGCCCAATCTACTTCATTAGCAAAATGTTGACTGGATCAGAGAGTAGGTATTCTAAAATTGAGAAAATCGCGCTTGCCCTTGTGCATGCAGCACGCAGACTTAAGCCTTATTTTCAGGGACGTGTGGTGAAAGTGTATACAGAATATCCCCTTCGCAAGGCACTCGGACGAGCCGAAGAGTCTGGCTGCCTTGCTGATTGGTCTAGCTACCTAAGTGCTTACCACATCTTATATGAGCCTCGCACTGCAGAAAAAGGTCATGCATTAGCTTCTTTGATGGCAGATTTCCCGGTAGAAGATATCATGGTTTCACCCGAGTTATTCGAGGAGGAACAACTGCCAAATTTTCCCAACCACCAACCTGACTCCGTTGAAGAGAATTTCACCGGAGGCGAGGCGTGGGTTGTGTATACAGATGGTTCAAGTAATAGGAAGGGGTCAGGGATCGGTTGTGTGATAGTCGACCCAAATGGTAGCCGAATCGAGAGGTCCGTCCGACTTTGCTTTCCTGCTTCCAACAATGAAGCCGAATATGAAGCAGCAATATTTGGAATGAGAGCGGCGCTCGAAATGGGGGCAAAGGAAATCAATATGGTAACGGATTCTAAGCTAGTTGCTTGTCAGTTTGGAGGGTCATATCAAGCTCGAGATGAGCGAATGGCGGCTTATTTAGATTTGATACGCGATCTCGCTGCAAAATTTGAGCGCATATCAATTTTGCAAAGACCAAGGAATGATGTTCGGCACGCTGATGCATTAGCAGCAATTGATTCAATTGAACCTCGCAATATCAGGGTAGAGGTCCAGTTACTGCCTAGCATTGACCTCCCATTGCCCGATATGGCTGACGTCTACGCTGCCGAATGCGCGGCATTCACGCAGATTTATCGCGATCCTCTGCCGCGCAAAGTCGCGGGACAAGCACCAAAAGCATCCCACTCAGGATTCTCCTCACAGCCATGAGGAGGATCCTGACATCTCCCCCATGGTGGATACTGACTCTGCAGTGGCGGAAAACGAGGTTATCTGAAGGAAGACTCTGCGCGAATCGATTCGAAACGGATCTTGGCGACAATGCTCCCCAAATACCGGATGATCGGTTTTCCAACATTGAGTTAATGGAACTTCTACTTCCGATTGGCGTCGAATATGGTTGAATTCTTACTGAACCGGAGAACTCCCCTTAGACGGGGCTTTTATCCGACAAAATCAAACGGGATGCATGGCAGTTTGTGTTGTTACCTACCTCGGAGGGGGTCCCGCCTTCTGAAAAACCCATGGGTTCGGGCTCACTCCTCGGGTGCCTTACTCTGAGCAGGGGACAACAGATTTTAAAAGAAATTCATGAAGGCATTTGTGGTAATCATTCTGGTGGTCGGAGCCTCGCTCACAAAGCTCTCACCCAAGGATATTGGTGGCCATATATGCAAAAAGATGCCAAACGGTTTGTCCAAATATGTGTACCATGCCAGAAACATGCTCGGATCATTAAGCTTCCTGCGAATGAGCTTCATCCCATACTTAGCCCTTGGCCATTTGCTAAGTGGGGACTCGACATTGTGGGTCCTTTACCTACGATCCCAGGTAATGTGAGGTTTCTCTTGGTCGCAACTGATTACTTCACTAAGTGGGTTGAAGCTGTCTCCTTGAGTCAGATTCAGTCTTCAGACGTCAAACGGTTCATCTGGCGCGATATTGTGTGCCGATTCGGTGTCCCTGCTGAAATGGTATCGGACAATGGCCGCTAGTTTGATTCTGTTGAGATCCACATCTTCTGCAAATCCCTGAAGATACGGCATAACTTCTCCGCACCCTATTATCCCTGTGGAAATGGGCGGTGGGGAAGCAACAACCGGTTATTCGGACACGTTGAAGAAAAGGCTTGAATCGGCTAAAGGAAACTGGGTTAAACAGTTACCAGGGGTGCTTTGGGCTTATAGGACAACCCCTCGTCGTTCAACAGGAATGTCACCCTTTTCATTGGCATATAGAATGGAAGCAAAGACTCCCCGAAAAGAATCGCCCCAACGGTCGCTCACAAGCCATCTCCACGAGGTCAATCCGACATCTTGGCTTGCGACGAGAGCCATGGTGGAGGACCTTAGAGATGAAGCCCCCAGAATCTCATGACTTACCAGATTCTATGAAGTGCAGTTATGACAAGAAGTTACGCCGCGACGAGCATTCAAACCAGGCGATTGGGTCTTACGCATTACCGCGGCAAAGGAGCAACGAAGAACCCAACAACGGAAACTTCGGTGAGAACTGGGAGGGCCTTTTATCATTGAAAGGCTCGCATCCAAAGGTTCTTATTTTCTCAAGAACTTGGCTGGCGATGTCCTAACCAAACCATGGAATGCGTACCATTTGCGCTTATTTCACAAGTAATTTACTTATCATTAGTTCCACCAATAAATTTCACATACAATGTACTTTCCTTCCATTTTTCATCAATAAAATTCTTTTCCATTTATGTTGTGTTTTAATTTCAAATTGGTCATTTAGTTTTAAATTTACCTGGGTGGCGAAGGCAATCCGCGCCGATTTAAACTGCGTGGTGCAGTGTGCCTACGCCTGGCATCATGGTTCGACAATGAAAATCCAAGAACGATAATGTCTCGCTTTTGGTTTGGGTGCGATTGTTTAGAGTACATCAAGCATATACCCTTGGTGGCGGAGTCTAAGCTACACTCTGATTTAAACCCAACTACTGAGGCACTTCTGGGTTGTCTGTTGGTCTCCTCAAGGATCGTCTATGGGAGAATCTTTGCAGTGTAACTACGCTTGTTCGTCAAGTGACTTAGTGGCATTGTTATCGTCGCGGCAACGGTAGACCACCGTATAATATTTTATAAAGATATTACACATATTCTTTCCGTGTTACGTCCACTTTCGCAGGTTCTATGAAGAGAATCTTACGGATTAGTGTCGAATCGGTTGGAGATGTTGTCCCAATTCCAAAGATTCTACTTCTATTTCTCCTGATTTGGCTTCCATACTTTCATCTGCTACTGACTTTGTTCTTCACACGACATGGATGCAGCGTGAGGTTCATTAGATACTATGTATTTTGGTGTTATTCTGCATCACAAACCCCATGTTATTTCTAATGATGAGCTATATACCGGGACGTGTAACACAAGCGGGGGCATCTTAGTTGATGACCTTTACGAAGTCAGCCATGTCGGCTAGATTTGCCGCATAGAGCATATATAGTTTAAGGCTTGACTATCAAATAATTGATCAGCCACAAGCCCAGTCGTTCAAGACATCCAAAATTCATTATTCGAATAGCCTCCCATGTATTCAACAAAGCCCCATCCAAAGGGCCCATTCCAAAAAAAAAAAAAAAAGTACTGTTCACAATACTTGAACAGTGCACTTCAACTCTTGACCCTCTCCCACCAGCGACCGGCGACCGGCACCGGCCGGTTCAAGCATTTTTCCAACCGGTTCAGGTGGTTTCCATCCGGTTTCGACATCTTTTCAGCCGGTTCACTCTTTTTCCAGCCGGTTCAGGCATTTTCCAGCTTGTCCAGGCGGTTTTCCTGCTGGGTCTAGCATTTCCCAGCCGATTCAGTCGGTATACATGCCGGTTCCAATAGTTGCCAGGCCGGTTCAAGCCTACTTAGATTTGGGTCTGATGAATTTCCTACATTTTCAGGCCGGGTCATCATTTTTTCTTCCTGGGTCAGCAGTGTGCTTGCTTCTTTGGATCAACCGGTTTTCTAGCCAATTTTAGTCTTTTTTCGACCAGGTTAGCCTCTTCCATGGTCATATCATTTAATTGGCCACTCGTTTTACCCACTCAAGTGTTTAAGCTTTTCAAACTTTTTGGCCTGTCTCCATTACACGTTCCTTCTTACTTCATTTTGGTTTTTTCGGTACTTTAATTATTCAACACATCATCTTCATCTTCGTTTTGATCATTTGTTGAAGAGGGGGCAATGTGTGTACCCTACGTCATATTTCCGGTCCAAAGTGTACTCGGACTATGAACCGGGTGTAAGACCAGCGGCGGACCAGTTTGGGGGCAAACACTTTGGATAATCCGGTCCTCTAATCCGTTAGAGTTCACAACGGGTTTAAGGCCCATCCGGGTGGCCCAAGTTCGTGGACCCAATCCGTCCGGATCATTCTGATCCAGTCACCTGATAAGATCTTAATGCAATCCGATAAGATCTTGCACAAGGATAGAATGGAATCTTAGAGAATGATCCTATTTTAGATAGAGTCATGATAGGATTCATGAAAGAATGCAATCTCTGAGAATCACTTTCTTGGCCGCCAAGGCAGGAGATTGCTATATATACGGAGGCTTCTGCATCCTCCAGAACTATCTTTTTAAGAGACTTGATCCCGGATTCCTCACTGGGTACGTAGGCAACCAGAACGTTGGTGCAGTCTCTCTTCCTCAAAAATCCCAATCCCCCATCTCTTTCGAGCCTTCGGAAGCACCATCACATCGGGAGTGTCGGGTTAACATTTTGCCCCGACAACCATGATTAGAGATAACTTGGTGTTTACTAGGGATCAATAAAACTAAATCAATGATTAGGTTAAATGGTTGTTTGAATCACATAGGTGGATAAACCCCTCTCTATTACTTTTTATTCATTGGTTAATCGTTATTTCACGTAGTTTAGTAATTTAAATATTATATTTAACACTTCTATCATTACTCTCATATAGTTTAAAGTAGATTTTCATGTTTAATCATTATATGTCTTGAGAATTGAGAGTGGAACGACCTCGTAACTCAATTATATTGCATATATGATTGTGTTAATGAGAGTATGAAATATGAATTGATAGCATGAATGATAGTTAGATTTACCTACTGTTTTTATGAGTTATCAAATGGCGCCACTGCCGTCTTATTTTCTCATGCATGATGTGAAGTAATAGTATTGTGGGAGTTTGTATTGAGATTCACCATAAATATTTAGAGATGGATTGATGTAAGTTTATGAAAGTGAGAAGGTAGTAGTTCTTAAAGTTCATGACTTGTTTTTAAAAGAATAAAAACTTGTATTGAAACTTGACTAAAAACTTGAATGGAAAATCTTATATTGATGAATGGAAACTTAGATTGAAACTTGAATAACAACTTGAATGGAAAACTTGTATTAAAGAACAACTTGGATTAATTGAAACTTGAAGAACAAACTTGAATTGAAAAGTTGTATTGAAGAACAAAAGTAAATAAAGCAATAAAAACTTGAAAATGTAAAGGACTTGAAATTAAAATCTACTCTACTCCTACATGACCATAGATTAAGTCTAGGTGCTCTCTCTCCTCCTACTTTTTGGCTTTTATATTACACCTTTTCCCAATGACTGATTTTCCCTCTCCTTCTACAATCAAGACACCTCACTATGTTGCTTTTGGTTTTTCCTTTATGCTTTTGCTTTTGCTTTTTCTCTATCTTCTTGAGCAAGCTAGGTTTTGAGCAAGTCTTCTTTTGTAGCAAGGCCATCCATCTCCAGTCTTCTGAGTTAAGGATATGACTTTCAGTCCTTTGGTTTTGAGTCATTAACCTTTGACTCTGACTTTGACTTTTTTTAGCACTTTTTCATAGCAGCTTGAGTCTTCATAATAAACGTTAATAATGCTCCTTTTGGTGCTAAAATGCAGCTTTTATGATAAGTGGTCTGAATTGGCCTATAGCCTGCAAAAGGTAGTAAAAGCTTTGAGTTGTCTGTTTATTATCGTAAGAAGGGCAGTAATGTAGTAATGTAAAGGTAATAAAATGCACATTTGAGAGCTGATCAACTACCCCCAAATAGCATTTTGCTTGTCCTCAAACAATGGTCAAAGAGAAAACTAAGATCATAGATGTGTGATTTATTATACTAATCTCATTTTGCAGAGTGCGATTGCATTAACCATATGCAACAAAATCTTAAACCACTAGGAATTCACTAGTGGATAAGCTTAAGCCTCATGAGAGTTTTCCAGAGAAGGTACTCACAAACTTCTTCTATTTAGTACAAATGGTATTATCTCCTTATTTATTCTCAGAAGTCTATACATCTCATTAGCGGGGAATAAGAACAAATTCCTTTGAACTTAGAATAACATATGTACAGTAATTAATTTATCTAAAGATAAATGCGCAAACATGAGCAATGAAATGCAAAAGCAGAGTCGTTTCCGAAACTTTTGGAGAGCGTCCTTAAGGTGGGTTCTCATAGGGATGTGTTAAAACATGCACAAACTCTTTGATAGATTCACTCGAGTTTCGTTCTCTCAAATGCAGCGGACATTTATATTCCTCACATACACGAATGACGTCCAAAGAAAACTGGGGTCGATTGATCACACTTGCCACTTACTATCACACCATCCTATTTTTAATCGAGCTAGAGGTCTTTTATTAGGAGTTACGGGGCTAGGGTGATGGTTTAGAAAGAAAAAGGAAAGGAAAAACAAAATTTGATAAGTTGAGAAAATGGGTCTTCGGGATACTTGTAACTAGAGAAGAATCTCGTTTTGTTTTTTGCTTCCTAATTGTGATTCATTTTTTAAGCCCATTGGCTTTGTACCTCCATACGATTTTGATTTTTGGGAGTTCTAACTTTGCCTTTGTTTCTTTTTGTTTTGTTTCTTAATATCGACTCCTTTTGATTTTGAACTTTTGGGAGATTCGATTTTTTTTTTACTCCTTTGATTTTTTTGGAGTTTTGGTTTTCGATAGGTCTTTCTTTTCTTTTCGAAGCAACTAACTGATCTGTTTTTGTACAAAGTTTTTTTTTTTTTTTTTTTTTATTTTTTTTTATTCATCCAATTATCAACTCGTCAGCTGGGTAAGCTTTTTATTGTGTGATGTAATGGGTGAGGGATTGATGGCGAAGAATAAAAAAAGCTTTTAGAAAATTTTGAAGGCTAAAAAAGGGATAATTAGAGGAAAAACTATCTTTTTAGGGTTTTAACATTTATTTGGCTATATCGATCCAAAAAGGGCCTAAATTCTCTCTTAGGATATGACGTGGTGATCAAGCAAGTGGACGTGTGGTCTTTCTATCCGGACATCCTTTGTGTCATTACTTAATAATAATTCAGATAAGGCTTTTGGCTAGATTCTCACAGGATATGGAACTTAATTGTTCTAACCTTGGTCTCGGAAACTCACTGCTATATACAATCAAATGCTTATGTATGTCATTCATGAAAAGATGTAGAAACTATTGTATGTATATTAGTCTAAGTTTGAAGAACGAATCCTTACTCTATTACTATAATGAGACTTCTAGACTATGTATTCATCATGGAAAAAGGAAACCAAGACTTTTAATACCAAACAGAAAAATATTTTTGATCTTTTCCTATTTTTTTTTTAAAAAGAAAGAAATATACTATTATATCTAATATAAGAAATGCCTAGTTTTTGCAAAATATTACTATAGCACCCCCAAATAGAAATATGTTTTGTCATCAAAGTATGAAGAGATAAGGAAAGAGATTACCATAGAAACATGAGCAAAAATGGCAATACACCTATACTCTGTTATTCGTGATGAAAATATACCATCCCCAAATAAGTTTGAGGCGTGGGTTGTTTGATATATAACGAGAAATTTATGGTTTATTGTACTAGTAGGTTACGTAATTATTCTATAATGATTTTTTTGGGTTTTTGTATTTTTGAAAACATATGTAATGTAGAAAAGAAAAATGGAAAATTTTGGCATGATGTATGTGTATTACCTTTTACTCATATACGAAATTCCACAAATAAAAATTAAACAGGCATATAATATTAAAATTATACTAATAATTATAATTATACATAAGTGCGAAAAGAAAATAAACATATATCTATACGGACACTAGGGAGTTGCCTAGTCAGAATCCGTGCGTGACTCGTCATGACGTCGAAAAATCCTTCTCCTCACTGACGTCGGGTCCTAGAGTGTCTATCACTATACGGGAGTGCATCTCTAATGTTGTGTAGTGTCATTGTGACACTGTGCTGAAAACCTCGCTACTCCTGCTGGAAATACTGCTACTCCTCTCTGAGGGTTTGTTGTGCCGCTATAAGGACTCGTTGCCCTTGCCTGAGTTGGTGGACTGGTGCAGAATCCTCTGGCCCTCATGGATAAAATGAATTCCGTCCATGGGCTGAGTGAACTGGCGAGTGGCACCTTCAGCGAAGTAGTCCACTGGCGTAGGTGTGGGAGTAGCACGTGCGTGCTCGGCGGCTTTGGCGGCAAGTGGATGCCAGAATTGCTAGACACAGTGGGAATAGATAGGAACTATGGTAGCATCTTTGATCTCCACATACTAGAGCATTTATAGCAGCGAAACCCCAATGCTGCATGATCCTAGTGACCAACACTGGTAAAGAAGCAGTAGACCTCCTGGGTTTGCAGAGTTGCTCCCAGACTAAGGTGGCGATGCAGAAGCTGTTCTTCTGCTCCTGAAGAATCCATAGGATGTGGAGCATCGAATTCCCGATATCAGAAGGCTTGACTGAGCCTATCAAGTTGTGGGTTGTCCATTGAGATACCACTAACTAATTAATTCCTTTGAAGCAAACTCTGCAACGCGCAGTGTGGCGTGGGGTTTTTCTAAACCTCAAGAAGAGTTTCTGCCATCATAACATCGATGATCTTGTTGTCTGGGGACTATTTCATCTGTGTATAGACTTTCAGAGGAATCCCCAGAGCCTCACTCACCACCTCCTTTGTGAGCTTGAAAGTGTTGCCCTCCATGACAACCATAACGCGATCATCCTCCCCTCATTGTATGTTGTTGTAAAACAAAAGAGTGAGAGAAGGAGAATAACTTGCGTCCCCCATCAAAACAAGAGACTCCCATCTTCTTCTTCTAATCTCAGCCTTGAAGTGCACTTCAAACATATCGGAATTGAAGAGGGGTTCAAAGTTTTGCTCCGGCACGATTTTTAAGACTTTTGCCATTTTGGTTAGGAGTTGATGAAATCGGGGTGGTTTGTTGTAATGAGGGTTGAAAATGGAGCTTTCTATAAAAATTTGGAGTGGTGGGATTGAATTTGGATAGGCGGTTGCGCGATGATGTGGGGCGGACGCACGCTGGTGTGGTGCGACTAGGGTTTGAATTTTTTTTTTGGGAAGATGGGTAAGTCGGGCGGTCGTGTGGTTTATAAAGGATTTGGTGGCATGTGCCTTTTTACGTTGTTTAGAATTTGGGCCCAAGTCCAAATGAATTCAGGTAATTTCGATCATGTCCTTAGTGCCTCGACAACTTCAAAAGCAGATCCGCTCTTTGTTACCTGTCCGATTCTGACCCATGAGGTACCAAAACGATCATCATCGAAAATGCTACATAAAGATATAAGGTACACTCACATACAATAGTGGATGAAAAACAGGTAAAGGAAAGAAATGAAAAAGAACTGAAGAGAAAATATATACAAACAAAAGAAAGGAAAATTTTAATTAATTTTTTTGTATTTTGGATATTGATGAAGTGATATTTTAAAAAGGTAGGTCGTTTTAAGTCATATTCCCAAGACTTTTCAAAGACCGAAGTTAATCCCAACCCAAAGGTGGAATAACTTGATAAGACTGAGCGCGGTGCGCTGGAGGAAGACACATGTATGTAGACTTTAAAAACAGAATTATTATTATGAGGTTGAAGACCAGGGCAAGTTGGTGTTTGATAGTTCAAGCACCAGCCTTCTCTCATCGCGCGTATCTTACGTGCATATGAACTCTTACCTAACCCAGGAATGGTTTTTGGTATATGGATCCATATCTTCACTTCCAGCTCTCTAAAAAGTGCTTGTACATGATCATTGAAACTGATCCACCTGGTCTTGCTAGGTGGATGGGTTTTGTTCTGAACAGAAGACATATTCAAAAATTGGGAGAATTTTGAAAGAGATTGAGACAGAGAAAGGTTTTAAAACGATATAAGAAGGAATTTTTTTTAAAAATTTATACAAGTTTGAGTATTTTAACATCAGATTCTCGAGACAAATAGAGAGGTGGAGGCAAACGATAGAATTAAACAGAGAATAGTATCACTTTGGGTTACACTATTTGTTTAATTCGCGTTTGAAGACGTCCCCAAGCAAAAGATATCTCTAGCATATAGAGGTTTTGTTAAGAAGATATAATTATACGTTATTCTGGTATCATTTTGGTTACTCCGGGGTGTATAATTTTTATTTTTATATCATCTAGTTTTGAAAACTATGGAGAGATGTTTTAAGATACTTGTACTCAAAATCCATAATTCTAAATGCTAATTTTTGAAAACAAATCATAATAGGTGATCTCAGGCAACTTTCGTGTCGGCTCTGGGGCAAACCCAATCTAGACTGAGATTTCTGATCAAATGGTGCAGAAACTCAAAAAACGATATTTCACAAAAGTTGTTCCAAATTAAATTTTCTATAGGACAAGCGGGTTGTTTTTCGTTTTGAATGATATACGAGTGATTAATAGCCACTTTTACAGATAATAAACAAAGACAGAGATTTACTGATAATTTTCAATAAGCAATCCAAAACTTGATTTTTATGTTCTCATCCATTATGTCTTAGACATTACAATCCAAACAAAACAATAATAATATTATAGAAATTCTCTTAACATAATATCAATACAAAACAAATTAAATAGTGTCTATTCACTTTGGATTGAATGCTAGTAAATGAATATCAATGCTTCATTTTCTCCAATCTTTTTTCTTATTCCTCTTCTCTTTCTTTCAATTAAAAATATTCTTATTTTTAATGGGGGCTAGGGTTTTGTTTTTGAATAAAAAGATTTTTATAGAGAAAATTCGCAGGATTGTTTACTTCAAAATTTTAAGTTTGTTTAGCTTCGGCCTCAAATGGGTCTAAAAACATCCAAGGTCCATACCTATATGAATGAGTACATTTTAACAATGTTTTCAAGCCCAATATAATTCTCAAAACCTACAAAAGTTCTAGCAACCAATTAAAATAATCTACTTCATAAAATCAACAACAACAAGAATACTAATGTTTCACTAAAGAAGAACAAATTTGTAACATGCTAGACTTCAAAATAATTAGTTTCAATTTAAATAATATTAACTATGTTGCTTAAAAATTGGGGTTGTTATAGTGGTAATATTCTCACCCCCTATTTCATTTAAGTTCACCAGTTCTTTTTCCTCACCCCTTAATTGTTGGTCCACTATTAAGTTCACCACAAGTCAAAAGCTCGGGATGCCTAGTGCTCTTCGAACGGGAGAAGAAAGACATAACACCTTTGCCTTTGCGAGAGCTTGTGCTTGGAACATTGGTGTTCTCTCTAGTTGGAGTCCTCCTATCCCACGAGCTCTCCTCGCAGAACCCCTGGTACTCATCTCTAGATTGTTGCCGAGCCATCTCGAACTTGTAGTCATCTTCGTCTGAGTCTTCTCCAGGAGGGTATGCATGCATGGCAGCTCTATAATGTTCTTGACCTTTGTTTTTTACATTTCTTTTCTCAATTCCGGACTCAATTATTTGTTGGAACATGTCTCAAATTTCCTTTCCACACTTCAAACATTTCTCAACATTTTTGCTCCCTCCGCCAAGATGTACTTTAAGCCTTGTAATACCACCTCCAGCTAAAATCCTATCACAGCATTTGCACTGTGTCCTGTTTTTATTCCTAGGGATACGGATAGTGTGGTCCCACCCAATATCAAATCCCTTTGGCATTTCTATCCTCATTTATCACAAACGAGAATAATTTAATATATACATCAAACCAAAACATAATTAAATTTGATGGATATGATTCCTATTTAAAACTACATGGATCAAGTACGTGGTCCTATAACTCAAATTCCAACGTTGCCTTAACTGTGTCTGGCGCTTTTTCTACATTTAATTCTAATAGTCAAACATCCAAATATTAACAATATCAAACAATTACAGTCAAGTTCGAAACCGGCATCCAGGCTTGTGATCGAATTAACCAATCTTTAAACAAGTAGGAACTCTCAGATCACCCGTAGGTACACCGTGTTCTGGAGCCAAACTGTACTTTGAGTGATATCAAGAATATTAAGAACTAAAGAAGAAGATGAACTGACAAGCTGTAAAAAGAAACTCCAAGCTTTTATTGATATTCCAATGTTGCCTTAACTGTGTCGGGCGCTTTTCCTATATCTAATTCTAATATTCATGCCTCATCAACCAATGCCATATCTTCCTTGTACTTAGAAATAACGATATAAATCATTTAGACAATTTTATCATTACAATCTATTTTTAACATTAACTTGCTTGTTTATAAAACAAAAGAGCTAAAAATATTTTGACAAAATTTCCTTTGTTTATTCAACTTTTTGACCTGTATTTCGCCTAAAATACTCATATAGTAAAATAAGAAAGAAAAAAAATGACAACAAAAAGGCAAACATAAATTCTATAACTATCAGTTTATCCATAGAATCTGAATACCAATTTAAATTACATTAGCCATTCAAATTAATTTAAAGTCATACACAAATAAAATATAAAAGACATATAACCTGCACACTTGATAATTAAACCAAGAATAAATCCTAACACTACATAGCTAATATACAAACCAAATGACTTTACCATGGCACACAACCAAATTAAACATGTCCCTTATATGCATGTTACCTTATAAAAACATTTATTCATTACCTATGTTATTGCTTCTTTGACTGAATAGTATTTGGGTGCGTCTAGGAGAATCTTTGACTGAATAAGTAAATATCATTGGATAAGTAAATACCATTTAATGTTGTAACAAGCAACTAGGAATTGTGGATAATTCTCCTAAATTTTATTTAGGTAAACTAATTTTGCCCCAGGAAATTTAATATTTTTAACGATTAAATAAAATAAGTACGATCCAGGATAATGTTCTTCCACTATTTTAACACCTAGATCCAGAATCCCCCTTCCCCAAGTGATGGTGAGGATCGAAACGAAGACCTAGGGGCCAATGGACCCTTCATTTAGCATGGACACTCCATTACCATATAGTTCAACAATACCATCACCATAATTCTTGAAATAAGTAACATGGATACTTCTAATCTCGTATTTTTAGTGTAAAATTTTTCTAGTGTTAAAAATCCCAAAACAATATTGACTTTGGCCAAAAAAAGGGTAAGCAATGGTAAATTTTTATACTATACACTTCTCATATGCTCCTACTTCTCAAGCCTTGGAAAACCAGAAAACTTCTTACTAACCCCAAAAATGTTTCTAATGTATTAACCAATTCTAAGTAAAAAGCAGTTAAGATTTAAGTGCACCAATAGAACTTCATCACATACAAACACCCACAATTTCAGTTGTTGCAAAAAACAACAAACAACAAATAAAACTAGTATACGAAATGGGTAGAAATTTTACCTCAAGAGAATTAGAAGCCAACTCCACTACTACAAATCAAACTCCACTACTACACCAACAATGAACAGGTTATTTGAATTATTCTTACTAATAAATGCTCGACTTTCTTACTCAAAATACTAAAAAAATTGATATTTGCTGCAAAAAAAAAAAAAAAAAAAACCTAGTGCACAACAACCAAAAGTGGGAGAAGAACAAACCACTGAGACAACACGACGTACCTAGAGCGCAACAACTAAGTTTTCAGCTGTGCTTATGCAGCAAAATAGAAAAACAAGCAACCACTGAGAACATAGTATAGTTGCTAAAGTTTTTTAAATTGTTGTCTGCCAATTGCTTTAAGGCTTCAGTAAAATTTTCATCTCAATTAGTATAATATGTTCACATCTACCCCTTTGGATGTAGCTTGGTACATATCAGTTCATGGAAGAGTTTGCTCTACCCTCAAAGACAAGGACCAAAGATGGGTACAATCCTCTTCTAGATGACTTCAAGAATACAAAATATCTTATGATATACATAACTCAAATATAAAACCACCATTTAACATCACATTCTAAAAAAAAATTCGGCAGAATTTCCTTTGTATTTTCAACATTTTATAAATTTAAAACCTGTCATAACCTGAAAATCAAATAATATACTTCCATAACATATATTAAAACCTAATACCTTGTAAACCCAAGTACCCAACTACTCAAATATATATTGATTCGTAGAACCAGCTACTTAACCATCTCGACTAATGCCAGTTAAGTCAAGTAACCAATTCTCGAATCAAAAGAATACTATAAATTATATACAGGAATTAAAATGTAAACAACATATACATCATTTCCACTTATATCATTGTTATACACTTCTATTAGTTCCAACTAGAGATACCACACTTCGCATATATATACACCACACCTTCACACTACTCACATGTAGAACTCAAAGTCCAAACCTCAACCCATCTAGAAATTCTCGAGAAATTATTCATTTCCTCATGGAAAATTTTCTTATGAAAATTTACCCAAGAAAACGTATTGTTGTTGGGTTCAATCGCCCGAAAAGATATTTGATTCATATAAAATAAAAAGAATCTTACTCATTAAAATCAATTTGAGCATATTGTTGGCTCATTCAATTTAATCCGATATCAGATTTTCTCGATCTATATAATTTACTTTGACGTAAGACTAGCGACTAACGCCCGTATAACCATCGAAGACCGTTGAAGTGACTAATTCCTGGAAATAAGGGGCGTTGAGGACAAAGAAATTGCTCGATCGAGTTACCCCTTTTTCTATCTAGCACCAACGAGATTGGTGTTAAGAAAAAACCTCTTGCAGGAGGGTTGGCTAGATATTTATTGTAAAAACGCTAGCCCCACTCAGTTTATAATGAGAATATTTTATTTTAATTCCTTTGATTTCATGGATTATTATCATTATGCACAGAAAGGAGGACACATGTGAGGTGAAAATCTCATGTACGGTTCTAGAATGGGGATTCTTTGAATAGAATGAACGACCGTAACGGATGTTAGCCCAATCCGAAGGAAATTATGCAGAAGCTTTACAAAATTATTATGAAGCTACGAGATTAGAAATTGATCCCTATGATCTATATACTCTATAACATAGGTCTTATCCACACAAGTAGCGGAGAACATATGAAAGCTTTGGAATATTATTTCCGGTATGCCAAGCTATGCATTAGTTCTATGGAGTTATCGTAGTTAGAGGTCATGAGCTCCATCATTCGAAAGTACATACCATCCACAAGACCCCTGGTAGGCTCCCTCAGTTTACTATACTTTGATTTACTACACCTGGGAATGATTAAGCTACTCATAATATTACCTGGTTTCCAATAGTCCACATATACAAAATTACAGTGAATTTAACTAATCAATTCCAACAAATAGATATGTTAAAAAAATATATAGATACACAAACCATACACAAAAAATATGAAGAATGGATGAAAGATCATTAATTAAAAGTTAAAGAAACAAAGCTAACATACAGAGAGGGCATCAACAAAAGTGGAGAAGATAAGTTGTGGAAGGGTTTAGAAGGGTAGGGGTGGAAACCCAACATGAGCTTCTCTCTTTTCAGCATTCAGCAAGGATTTAAATGCGGAATGCTAAATTCGGTTTTGCACCTTTGAATGCTCAAGAGTCCGAAAAAATCAAACAACTAACTTTGTGCTGAATGCTGAAAACTAAGTTTTCAGTGGCACTGAATGCTTAAAAGTGAAAAAACAAACAACCACTAAGACTTCCTATAGAACTTGTGTCATTTAGTCAGGTTTAGCTAATAAGTGTCATTTGAATGGGAAAAGTAAATCACTCACTAAGCAAAGCCATCACTGTCCTCGAATCTGGAAAAGGAAAGAAAAAAATAAAGAAATAGATAAGGATATTAATCAAGTTGGAGAACACAACTGAGGTAATTAAAAAAACAATCTAACATGAATGCTTGCCTCTTAGACCGTTTGTGCCTTCGACAGTGAAACCCGATTTGTGCTCACTTTTGACAGAGTTTGAGTTTGAGAGGAGTGCGAGAGTGGAGAAGAAGGAGCTTTTCTAGCCATCAAAATTCATGGGATAGCAAGCTCGCGTGGGAGAGGGTAGGAGTAGCCTTTTTTGAGTTTGTTCGTCAGTTTGGAATAATTCTCCACTTTCTTTCCAATCGAATCGCCACTGGCACCAATTATCTCCGAAAATATCGTGATTAAAACAAAAACCTGTTATATCGTCCAAATATCGCGATATATCAACAAATATCGTCGATACTTATACTGGTATTTATCCAAATTAATATCGCAATATTTCTATACCCATCTATGAAATCTCGATATTTATCGTGATATTTTGTACTATGGATGCAACTATACAAGTTATGTCGATCTGTCTGGCATGTAGTTATTACCTCAACATGGAGGGACTGCATGGCTATGTGTTAATTTAGGAGGACTCCAAGATGCCCACATGACTTTATCCTATACTTCTACAACATATTTTTTGCATACAAGTTTCTTAATATCAATCCTAGTATTTGCCATGACAAATGCAAATAAATGGCACTATTCATTTATTTGCCACTATTTGATGTGTGTTTCTTTTAGCATGACAAATATTATTTGGATTTGCCACAAGTTGTGATTTGCCATTTTGACGGCAAAATTTAAGTTTTGGGGAGCTATCTAAATTTTGCTGTGACAAAGAAGTGGATTTGTCACCAACAAAATAAAGCCCAATTCATCATCTCTCCAAAGTCCAAACAAAAACGAGAATTAAAAAAACACATTCTTGAAAACCCACTTTAGAGAGGCTTCTTCCTCCTAGTCTCAACCAGGTATGTCTTCTTCCTCTCTCTCTTCTGTATATGTATTTTTTATTTTTCATCATCTAACTCCTTTATGTTAAGGTTAGGGGTTTTCTTTTATTTTGTTGTAAAAATATCATCTTTTGCAGTTTTGAATGATGGGGGTTTTGGAATTTGCTGGTACTTGCTTTCCATGGTTGTTTGTGTTTTGTAGACTGCATTCCATTTTTAGTTTTCTTAGAGGGTCCCTGTTCTGTCATAGCTGATTAGTCTAGAGTGTCTTTCAAAAATATGGAGACAAACACAATTAAAATCTTTTAGTCTGATGGCTTGAGAATTATGAGAATGTGAATGTGGTTTTTTAATTTTTAATCCAACGTTATTAGAATGGTATTGCTTAATTGTGTTTTCTGAGCAAATAAAGTTTTTGCAAAATGCTATATGTTCAAATGGATTCGCTTGACAATACCACTGTAGTAGTTTTCAATTTAATTTGTTACCCTCCATTAATTTTTAATTAAGTTGGAGCAATCCTTGAAATTGGTTCACTGTATTGTGTCTTTAGGAACATGATTTGGGTGATAATAGGATAAAAAAGGTTATGCACTGTAAGACGTATCCAGAAACTGAAAATTGTATTGTTGTCTGGTTCCAACGTTAAAAGCTATAGTAATCCATGTTTTTGCTTTGACTTATTTTGTCTCATGGGTGATTGTCCATTTAATTTAATTAGGTAGAATGCCGACTGAGGAAGTGTGTAGGTTAGCTGCGGTTACTATGAATGAAGATTTTAGGAAGGAATGGCTTTTGGACAACCTTCCTGGTTTAAGAATGTAGTTTAACATTGAAGTCTATGATTTTTTTTTTCGCTAAACATTTTTAGCCGACATTGAAGTCTATGATGATAGTAGTACTACCAATTTTGATTTTATGGTTACAATGGTACAATAGTTGTTTAAGTTAAAGACAAGCTATTTTTTTTGTTTTTGTGGCAAGTGTTTTATACTTTTTTTTAGTGTGACATAGGTGAAATCATTTACAAATAAGAGTAGCTATAATTTTTAAATATATTAAAAGAACCAAAAAAGGGAAAAAAAAAATATTTGCCACAACAAATTTTGACAATCAAACAACAACAAATGGTTGCAAACCATAGCAAATGAAATTCGTCATAGTATTATCAAACAGTGACAGTTAAACTGTCACAAATTATTTGCAATTGCCACATGACAAATTTGCCAATGACAAATGGTGACAAAATTTGCCTTTGTCACAACTCCTATCAAACACAGCCCTAGTGTTAGAAAACAAGCTATCACCCGCATATATAGTTCTAGCAGACTTTGTATTTTTTCTTTTTCTTTTTTTCTAAAAAAATAGTCTGTTTTAATATTAGTTGTTAATAGTTTGGGGTTAGAGAACTGTACTTCACTTGCTAAAGATCGCGATCTGGTAAAAAAAACAATGCAGAGCAATCATCTATTTGAAATCACGAGATGGAAATTTGAGAATGAATTAAATGATGTAATCTATTCTTTAACAGAGTCGAACCAACGTCTAATATTTTAAGTATTCAGTATGATATTTGTCGATATTTGCATATGCCCAATGTAAAATATCACGAAAGAGAGATATATTGCGATATTTTTTGTACTATGCCTTTGGCTCTGGGAATAATTTACATTAGCCGAAACGCAGACGAGAGGGAGATGATGATGGGAATAATAGGGGCATTTCGGGGAAGTAGAGTGATGGAGATAGTGAAGAAGAACGACTCTGGTGGTCTCCTTTGGAAGCGAATCAAACTCACCACCACTCGTAAAGCCAACGCTAAAAAAAGACTTCTCCGTGTTTGGCAGGTACGCCCACCCCTCTCCTTTTTACTTGTAACACTAATTTTATCATATTAATGAATTGAATTTTACCGATAAAAATAAAAAGCATACATTTTGAACTTATTGTATATTTCAGTAACAGAACTTTTTGATACGCAATATGATAAGACACGAAACTATGATGACGTCTGTGGTTTATACAGTGGGTGTTTTCACTGTTTTGAGATTCTCGGTTCACATATTTCTGTTGCAGGTTATTTTTGTTCATCATTAAGTGTCATTGCAAAGTTTGTGTTATATTGTTACCTTCGGTATATGTATGAGCTTAAACTAGATATATTCTGACGATTTGGTATATGTATGAGCTTAAAGTAGATGTATCGGGTCGAAGTTTGTGAGTTCATTGAGATCTTATGAAAAACTTATGTTTCTTCTTTTTTCAGAACGAGGCAGTCTTGAAGGCCTTGGCTGGGCCACCTCCTCCGAAAGATACAGCTAGTGGTGATGTGACAATGGCAGATAAGGAAAGTGTCATCTCCCAGAGTTAGCAAATGGAATGAGTAAGATAACTAAACGGCGGCACTCCAAAGATTCCAAGTTCTAATTAAAGTGAAATCTCTTTAGCGCCATAGTCGTAGTCCATGTTAGACTGAATTCATGACTGCTATTAAGTCTTTACTGTTTCAGAAGTTGCAGTGCTGTTGATCATGGGTTTAGCATGATAAGATGCTTCGGCCTTGTGATATTTAGAGATATATGTATCTTTACCAAGTAATCTTGGAAGCCTTAATGATAGTAACTTTTCAGCAAGAAAACTAAAACGTTTTGGTAATCTGGTGATGTCTATATTATGCTTATGTTTGATATATCCTTATTTCCCTAATTTCTGGATCAATATATGATATATCTTTGTTTGCAATTATTTGTGTTTATATATTCATGATTTTCTTCATTACATCTCAGGACGCATTTTTTAGTGATGCAGAGGAAGTGTTGTATAAGGTCCATTGTATGTTAGCATCTGAGACTTTGATTTGAATGAGGCAAGAGGGCTTAAGTTTAAGACTTTGAGTACCTTTGAGATTATTAAAGAGATAGAGACATTGATTTTAGCCGAGTAAATTGAAGTTTTTCAGAAGACATGATTATACGAGCCTTTGGGCAGCATCCTTATTGTGAATGAATTAGAAATCATAAAGATATTTGAGGACTGTTTGGATAGGTTTCTTTGGAGCCAAACATTTAAGATAGGGAATGGATGAGAATAATTTGGAATTGTTGCTCCTTCCGATTTATGTATGGAGGAACTATTACTGAGTCGCGAGATGGTGCAGTCTATTTTGGTAGAGGACCACGAAACATGATTAGAATATGAAACACGAAAACCAGGGGTATAGGAATTGTTGAGTGAGCTCTGACCTCAAATGAAGATAAAATACAAACTGATAACGACATTGAAAAAAAAATAAAATCATGATAACTTCTCTCATCTGTTATACATTCGTAGAAGTTAAGATATGCAAGAGTTCATTTTCTTCAGCTTTTGCAGTGGGATTTCTATCTGCATTTTCATAAATCAGCTCATGTCGCAGAAATGTTGACAATCTATGTTGTTACTGAATAAAGAATCTCCTTTTTTCACAACTTGTAGGTTATGTTTTGTAGATTTCTTCTCAAAACTAAACTTCAGTAATGGTTGGACATATTCTGAGGCTGGTAATGTTGCATCCATTTTGGTAGAGGACAAGATACTAGTAGAAAATGAGAGCCATGGAAGAGAAAAAAATCAGATAACTCTTTGAGCCTTGATCTGAAAATACATTACTGACACAGACTGATTAGGACACTGAGGCGATTAAGTTGATGGGGAGGATAGCCTTGTCTACGATGTCCATAGAATTCGATGAGATCTTCTACTTTTCCATGTAATCTTTTAAATTGTTCCCACTCCCCATTTCGTTTTCACAGATGAAAAGCTAATTAGAAACATCGCTTTTTCACCGTTGTTACAGTTACGACATATATTCTGCTCTTAGTATTGATTGTTTACATGGTGAACCTATACCACCTTTGAGAAGACATGGTCTTGCAAGTTGACCATTTACGGAAAGTTCAGTAGGTGTTATTATGGTCTGGAATGAGTTGCTTCTTATCATTTATCTATGTAAATATGTTAATCAAACATGTAGCGTAAAAACTTGCATTGAACAAAGGAAAAAGGAAATGGAGATGTCCTAGTCAGACGATTATTAAGAAAGCGTTTCAGAACAATTTTTCAAAGACAGCATTTGAGAAAGTGTCGGAGTAGGAGAACAGGTCAACACACATTCCCCATCTGCTAGGTTATCTTTCTTCTAAATGTCACAATCTCACCACCAATAACTAAAGCACTATTCTTTCTTTCTAATTCATTTGTATGTAATTTTCTTTCACTTGAGTGTATTTGTTTATGTAATTGACTTGCATGTTGCATAGATCAGGTGTTAGCTAGAAAAGTCCCATTGAAGTGTTTGTGGTCGACAATGACGGCCAAACCCACGAGATTTGACAAAAAAGAAACTCCAACTCCAAGTCACCAATCCAATCTCTCTCTCAACTTGATCCAGGCAATTTGATAATATTGTTTCTTAGAACATGGAAGGGTTATGAGAGTGAAATATATATAGAAAGGGTGTGACGTGAAGAACTCCAACAGCCTTATAGATGATTCTAAAACCAGTCACAAGAAACTCTGGTCGGCAATTGTTTTCTGTTTCTCATTTGCTTTTTACCAGCTTTAGTATGCAATCAACTTAATTATTGTACACTAATTACATATAATTAATTTTATGTAGAAGCCGTCCTGTTCTTTTGGTCCCTCCATATGGCACTCATATGGGATGATTCTGACCCACCATTTGATGATCATACTCCTTCACTGTGACATGGCATATTTCATCGGTTGATTAAGATCGGTCTATTAGGTTGGTATTTTTAACCTCATGGTATCTCTTAAAATATCGATGAAGTACACAGATTATTATTACCTTGGAATTTTTAATGAACGTCGAGTTAAGTGCAGTGATACTCTAATTGTTTTCCTTAATGTTGTGATATTGATACTATACGCAACCTTTTAATTGTTTGACTATATATATAACGTTGTGTAAGCATCTTGAGCTTAATTATGTTGCAAAGTAATTAAGTGATCATGAGGAGAATCTTTCTGTTTATCTGTCGTCCAACTTTAAGTTCCATAGAGGAATATTAACACTTTGATATGTTGTTGGTGAAATAACTTGGTAGTATGATATTTGGCCAATGCATTGTACTCGTTACCAAAAAAGAAAATCCATTTAATTGTACTTGAGAAGTGAATAGGTTAATTATCATTCGATGTTGCTCTATGGATAGAAGATACTCCGTAGGAAACCATGCATTAATAGAAGGTGGAGGACCCATATAACCATATTGACAATCGTGAAGTTTTCTTTATTGGCTGCTACAATTATTTGTTTTGCATTATGCTCTTGTAGCCCTGGTTTTCATCTAAAATCCTACTTTGCGCTTGTTGCTCACAGTAGGAGTTCTTAGAGTCTTAGTACTTTCAAATAAGGTTCTATGTTTTGAAATGTATATATCAGTTGTTAAACAAAGTGCCATTGAAACCAAGATATTGTGAATAGCTGAAGGTGGTTTTGTGGCAAATTGATGGTTTGAGAGGCCATTAGACTCTGGTCTATATGATACAGAAACTACGACTTGAGTTGTCATTAATTAGATTTATATCACAGTTCTAATGAAAATTTCAGTATGTCCTAAAACAAAAGAAGCACTTGAGAAAACTTTCCACAGCATTGGATCCTATGAAATTAATTTGAAGAATACAGATATTCTTGTTAGCATGGATTTTATTCTTTTTGCTTTGCAATTGCGCATGTTCTATCTTTTCGACAAAGTAAAGATAGATTTATATCCTCTCCTCCCTCTTTCCCTTCTCTTTCCTTCGACATCTTTGCCCTTCTTTAAATGTCCCCTTTTCTCTTTGTTTTTCTTCCTTTCCTCACTTACAGAGCATCTTCTTATAAATTCATCTGCCTTTGCCACTGCTTTCGCATATGTTAGCTAGTTACTTCTTTTGAAGTAAAATGTTTTAATTCACATTGCAAAAACAAACAGTAATGTCATTCTTAAGGTTGTAGATGTCAAGTTTTATGTCGAGGCGTTTGAGAAATAACTAGAGACAAAATATGCAAAGAGTGATGGACACGAGTTAATAATAAAAAACTTGGATGGTCACTTTTGATTGGATTCCAAAACCCAATTTTTGATACAGGGCTCATTTTTAAAAGTTCTTATGGCTCTCTGCTACAAGAAAATGAAGAAATACTATTAGAGCTACCGTTATCATCATTATAGGATGCAGTGGAAGAGATTTCTGTGATCCCACTCGAAGCCGAAGATGAGGAAGAAGAATGAGAAGGATTTGATGTAATCTTGTCTCGCATCATGAAATCAATGAACCTAGGCCTTGCCAATGTGAGATCAAGAACTTCGTTCTTGTTATACGATTGGACCCTATCTTCGACATCTCTAGTGCTTCTTTTCTTCAGAAAAATGCGACATAGAACCCAGTCCTCCATTTCCTTTATCGAATTCTGTAGAAGGTTCAGTAACATGAGACTAAATTTTGCAGAAATCGTTGGTACTGTTTCATTCTGAAAGTACATTATATATTAGAGAAATAGGTACTCAGCACAAAAAACTCACCTGGGTTGAGTTCTTTCTCTGGGGTAAAATGCAGGCTCTATTTCCAGCATCAACGAGGCGATATTCGTGCATAATCCAGTCAGTTCTTGATGCTTTTGAAGGTTTCCCTCTGTAGAAAACCAAAGTTTTCTTCATCCCCACTACTTGGTTGTTGCTCTTAGAAGCTAGAATTTTTTTGTCCAGTCCAGTTGCTTTCCAGTAACCAGAATTGGTAGCTCTGTTGGGTCGATTCCCATTTCGGTATTTGGCTTCCCTAGTGCTGAAATAGTACCTCTCTTGCTCCGAATCACCTGAACAAACAAAGCCCCACATTTCAACATAATTAGCTCAAAAAGTTCTTTTAAGGATACAATGAACTGCATCACTTTCAGTACAAAGCTGTTAGCATTATAGTGCAGTGGCAATCTACCTCGATATGCTATTATTTTAGTTTAATTGTACTGTGAAAATTAAAGTTTGTGTAGTACAAAGATTGCCAAAGGGACTGACCTGGCAAATTCCATGGTTCGTACTTGCAAATATCGACCTCGGGAATGATGGAAGCGGGCAATGGACACGCGAATACTTTACGTCTTAAATATTGGACAACAAGTTCTTCATCTGTTGGATGAAACCGAAATCCGGGAGGCAATTTAATGACTCCGTTTCTAACAAAATTGAGCTTCTCCATTTTTGTAACAACAATTATCGCGCGCTAGCCCGTCCCCGAAAATTCAAAGAATACAAGTGTGGTTCCTATAGTTCATGAAAAACAAGTGTACATAAGTGAGATGAACAAGAAGAATAGGAGATGAACAAGAACAAGAGGAAAGAGAGGCAAGAAAAGATGATGTGGGTGTGGAATTGGGTTAGGAAAAGCTAAGCTTCTTTATAGTAGCGGTATAGGGGAGAATAGGACGACTCATTTGGCGTAAAAGAGACTCCAACTCTTCTTTGACGCATCTTTTTTTCTTTTTTAACTAAGCATATAAAGTCTTGTAGAGAAGATCAAATTGGGTTCGTTCGAAATGTTAAATTTTGTTAGTTGAATCGAATCACCAAGTTTAACTTAGTTGGTTATCAATTTATCATGCCTTCTATATGGGAAAAAAGTGAAAAATCAATGCTGTCAAAACTTTTCCCAGCGTTTAGTTGGGGCATGTTAAATGGAGGTGGTTGTATTTTTGACTCGAGAGGTAGATTTTGGCTATCCAAGTAGAAATTGTATGCCTACTATCTTTGAACTTTCAAAGACACTTCCTATGTCTTTTCGCTATCTTTCACATGTATTGGTTGTAAGGTTGTGTTGCACGCATCAATAAGTCCAATTGAATCAACTGTCGGGCTTGTTTGCTTGTAAATTTTGTCGTGTAAACTTGAGTTTTAGTGGAGATCGTTTTGAAGTAGAATAGGATGTTTATAGGCCGGCATTGATACGTCTTTCTACCTCCAAATTCCTTCCCAAAAGATGAAAATATTAGTAACCAGTATGATTCGACATCAAAGTTTTGCTTAATTTCCCACTTTTTATGTTTTTTTTAGTAGCAGAGCACCTACAAGGTTATTCAAATTACAAAATACAACACTCTTTTAGTTCATAATTAACCTTAAGTTTGAACATAAATCTTAAAAGGTAGACAAGTACAATCTTTGTTTATGTTTACTGATAGGACCCGCCTTGTAAGTTGTAACTCTTGTTTTTCTGATTAGTTGGAAGGGGTATTATGGTCTAGTTTGCTTGGAATCCCAAATAGGTTACAGCACCGGAGAAGTGAAGTCACCTGATGTCATGCTTACTGCTGAAGAGCTCACAGACGTCTAGTGGAGATGTGGAGAGCACAATGATATATCCCTGTTATTGGATATATACTGTAGATAACGTCCAATGGTTTCTATTTGAATGTGAAAGTGACCCTACTGTCACACATTAATTTTTTTTGTCTTAAATTTTTGTGCTGTCTATTAATTACCAAATTTAACACCTATATTCATATTACCACCAGTTCACCATGAACAAATTTTGATAATGGTTATGTAGGTCACTTGTACATTGAACCAAATGAGTGTGTGCACTGTGCACAGACAATGATGGAGTTGGTGACCAAGCTTAAATAAGCTTAATTAAACAGTATATTAGAAATTTACGTTCCTCGGGATACATATAATATCAGTTTAAGTAGTTGTTGACAATGTGCTGGAGATTCTTGTTGTAGATATGTCACAAGTCCATGATCATGGTACGAGCATCTCCTCTTTTCTCTTTTATAAAACAACTTGTCTTTTGTAATGAAGAATATTATTTTGGTTTTTTAGAGGGGGTAAGTAACCTCCGTTCCAAGGCCCAAAATATCGATATCGATATCGATGAATATATCAGTGTACCAAAAAACCGATATATATCGGATATGTCCAATTTTTTTTGGTAACTAGTCCAAACTATTTAAAATATCAGAAATATCGAAAAATATAATATCGAAAATATCAGAAATATATTGAAAATATCAGATTTATATTAAAAAATGGTCAAAAAGGCAACCGATATATATCGTAAATATCAGATATATCGATTATATCGGCGATATAAAGTTTTATATCGGAAATTCTGATATATATTGGAAAAAAGGGTTCAATATTCAGTGGATATATGTCAAAAATATCGATATCGGTGTACCAATTTACCGAGATATATCGGTGATATTTTGGGCCTTGCTCCGTTCTACATTCATATCACTACAATACACGTGTCCACATACTAGGTCATATCTTCACAGCTCGTACATTACCAGCTCGTACCAAGCCATTAAGACGTAACAACGACCTAGACTTAGGTCGTCCCAAACATCAGATACTGTTATATATGGAAGCAAACGATCTACCGTGATCCTGGAGCTCAGTCAATGCACCAATCAAGGAGACATTTATTTTGTAACATCAGGAGTAATGACGAATCATTAAGATAGCACAAAATATGGATCTACACTTGACAACAGCCTGGAGCAAATAAGGAAAGTTAGCTTAAACATCTATAAATAGAGAGAGATGAACTACGTAAGGTTTGATTCAAGTTTACCTAAAGAACTTAATACATAGGCAACTCTTGTCCAAAGAAAGAGTGCAGTCATTCCCTACCAAACTCAACATCAAGCCGTAGACAAAAAATCCACACCTCTACATTGGTGCTGTCTGCCAGTTCGTTTCCTTGAGAAAAACACACACACTATTTTCTCAAGTCCACGAAGCTGATCAGAAAACCACCATGGAAGCACAACTACAAGCTCTAGTAGATCAAGTCAAGTTCCTCCACAAGTCATTCACCACGCTCCAACAAGAGAACCAAGCTATGTGTGAGCAAACCACCTCCAACACTAACAACGTGGCTCTAGATGCAATTGAGAACAATGCAGTCACTGCCCTCACCACAGCCACCAATCAATGATTAGAAGACTTCGCCTAGAGGTTGGAGAAGTCAAGCGAAAAGGCTAGTGCAGCCCATATCGTACAAAAGATGCTACAGTCGTACAAGGCGTCACCATTCACCGCCGAAGTCAGGGACAAGCAGCCTCCCACAGATTTTATCCAATCAAATTTCCCGTTGTACGACGGTAGTTGATGTCCAAGCCAACACATAGCTCGCTTCAGCCAGATCCTTGCACTTTACAGCACTCCAGACTATGACTACCTAAAGTGCAAACTCTTTCCAAACAAAAACAAGGATCGGAGCATTAGGATCGTTTCTACACGCCACATCCTCGATTCAATCAACAACTTCGACAAGCTGGCCGAAACATTCGCAATAAAATTCTCCCACAACAGGAAGAAACAAGCCGACCTAGATTCGTTGTTCCAGCTGAAGCAAGCACACGGTGAAACTATCTGCTCTTTTCTAGGACGTTTCAAGAAGGAACTCCTATCAATGGAGCCAGGCCTCAAGGACAGCTTTGCAACTTCCGCATTCACCAACGCCCTCCTAGACGACTCCGACCTAGCAGGGTCTCTCATGCGCAATAAACTAAAATGCCTAGACGACCTGTACCACAGAGTCGACAAGTACATGAAGTACGAAGAATGGATGGCCAGTGCAAAGGCAAAGAAATTCTCGCAGTAAGCGACAAGTGGGGACCTAAAGAAAGCAATCAGTATTCAAGCAACAACAACAAGGGCAACAACATCCACAAGCCCTCATACACCAAAAGAAAATTCTCCAACTTCTCCAGGATGGCAAGCCATATCCTGAAGAAGATATTTTCAACACCTTACTTCAAGCCAAACATCAACAAGGTGATACCAATACCAGGACATCCATACTGCCACTTCCATAAACTCCACCACCATGACACCGATGAATGTTGGAGTCTCAAACACTACCTCCAATACTTAGTCGAAGAGGGAAAACTGCAAGAGTTTCTGTTAGAAAGTGACCTCAGGCATAAGCTGAATGGCAACCGCAACAGAAGTAGGAGTCGGAGCCATGAACGACTTTCTCGCAGAAGGAGCAGAAGCAGAACAGCTCGATGATCTAAATCTCCAAGTCGGTCGAGGCACAACAAGAGACAATACTCCTCCGATCATGATGAGGAAAAGGTAATCCACATGATTATAGACACCTCCAACAACGAAACCTCATGTCGGGAAAAGCACAGACGTGTAGGAGCACTGCAATAAATCTACCACCTTTCCCACAAAGCTGAAGTAATCACTCTTACCAGCTCTCAATCTACGAACTCCATATCATTTACCGAGGAAGATCTTGACAAGGTGTGCCTACCCCACAATGATGCCCTGGTAGTGCACGTCAAGATCAATTGATAGACAGTCAAATGGGTCCTAATCGATCCAGGCAGCTCCTGCGACATCCTCTTCTACCAAACATACAAGGATATACACCTGCGAGACTCGGTGATGATAGAGTCAAATGCACCACTCTACAAGTTCAATGGAGATCGCACAGATGCCATTGGAGTCGTCATCTTACTAGTCTCCATTGGAGAAAAAGAGGACATGGTCAATACCTCAACACGCTTAAGTGTGATTGATGTCAAGTAGTCCTACACTGTCATCTTAGGACGTAGGTGGATTAACAAGATCCAAGCAGTTCCATCAACCTTACACCAAGTCCTGAGGTTCTCCGGGCCCCGAGGTATCATGGAGCTTAGAAGCAACCAAATAGAAGCTCATCAATGCAATTAAGTCAGCGCAACAACCATGGCCAAAACTTAGGTTGTCCAAACAAAAGAAATCCCAAAGCCACAAGGTCCTCAAGCTTCCACCCTCCAGCATCAGCAACAGACAAGCTCAAGGAGAAACAAACACAAATCGAACCGGGAGAAAAAGTCAATTTGAGCACAAATGATGACCCAAAATTTGTTTATGTAGGGGCTGATTTAGACCCCAAGCTCAAGGAGCAACTTGTCAAATTTATATCTCTCAATAAAGATGTTTTTTGCTTGGTCGTATATCGATATGCCAAGAATCGACCCTCAGGTCGCTTGCTACAAATTAAATATAGATCCAACTATAAAGCCTATCAAACAACAACCTAGGAAACTAGCACTCAAATTTCAAAAAGCCATAAATGAAGAGATAGAAAAACTAAAAAATATTGGATTCATTAGAGAGGTCGAGTACCCGACTTGGTTAGCTAACAATGTAGCCGTTCTTAAGAAAAATGGCCAGATACGACTTTGCATAGACTTCACCAACATCAACAAGCATTGTCTAAAGGACAACTTCCCCTACCAAGGATTGACATACTGGTAGATCAAACTTGCGGACATGAGCTTCTATCATTTATGGACGCATATAGTGGGTACAATCATATACTACTTGCAGAGAAAAACCAGGAAAAAACATCACTCAATTCATAACCGAACAAGGAATGTTCTACTACAACGTCTTACCATTCGGTTTAAAGAACGCTGGTATGACCTACCAAAGACTTGTCACAAAGATTTTCAAAGACTTGCTGGGCAACACTATGGAAATTTACATAGACGATATGGTAGTCAAAAGCGAAAAGGCTGGTGATCACATTTCTCACATGCAATAAGCTTTTAAAAGATTACGCCAAAACAAGATGAAGCTCAACCTAGCAAAATGTGTATTTGGGGTAGCCTCAGGGAAATTCTTAGGATACCTCGTTTCACAAAGACGCATTGAAGCAAACCCAGAACAAATACGATCTCTCCTTGAAATGCCATAACCAACTTCCAAAGAACAAATTCACAAGCTATCTGGCATGGTTTCAGCCCTCAACAGATTCATCTCATGTGCATCTGACAAGTGCACACCGTTCCTGTAAATACTCAAGAAAGGCACAACATTCACATGGACAGATGAATGCCACAAAACGTTCAACGACCTGAAGGCTTACCTATCAACTCCGCCCGTCCTGTCCAAACCAAATGAAGGAGAAACACTGGGGCTTTACCTTGTAACTATCGACTTTGCCATCAGCTCTGTTACTTTCGCGAAAGTGAGGGAATAGAAAAACCAATCTATTTCACCAGTAAGACATCGGCAGATTTAGAAAAGCATTACTCTACAATTGAGAAAACAATGTTATCTTTGTTATACTTTGCTTGCAAGTTTCGACCTTACTTCTAGGCTTACAACATCAAGGTCATAACAAATGTACCCTTCAAGCAGGTTTTGAGTTCTAACAACAAAATAGCCCGCATGGCCAAATGGGCTGAAGAACTCGGAGAACATCACATCGAATTTGTTCCCAGACGTCTTGCAAAGGTCAGGTCGTTACTGACTTCTTTGTTGACTTCCCCGTCGAAGATGTCAACTGGGAACCTGAGCCCATTACTTCACTCCATCAACCAACCACCCTAGACACATGATACCTCTACGTAGACAAAACATGCAACAACATCGGTAGTGGACTGGGGGCTGTGTTAACTTCACCAGAAGGAACCCAACTACAAAAGTCAATCAAGATCGATTTCGCAACATCCAACAATGAAACGGAATATGAAACATTAATTATAGGCCTTCGCATGGCACAACAAATACAAGCCCAAAAGCTCAAAGCTTACAGTGACTCACAACTAATCGTCAAACAGATCACCAAAGAGTATGTGACAAATGGAGCAAACTTAGCCAAGTACGCCCATGTCATCAATGATATCATCAGCTCGTTCACAACATTCTCCTTGGAACACATTCCCCGAGAGGATAACAGACATGTAGATAGCCTAACTTTCTTAGCCTCGAAAACCCAAGATGCATGTCCCAACACTGTCTACATTGACATCCTAGAGAGGCCCGCCTACCAACAAGAAAGCGTCAACAGCCTCACGGACTTCCAGCCCTCATCCGAAGAAGAGATCACTCAATCGTGGATAGGTCCATTCCTAAAATTTATCTTACATGGCGAGCTCCCAGCAGAGGCAAGGAATGCTCGTGCCATACAATTTTGAGCCCCCAGATACACCGTGATCAACAGATGATTGTTCTGTAAATCTACAGGAAGACCCCACCTAAGGTGCATAACTTCACGCGAAGGCCAACTCATCTTCGACGAGATTCACAAAGATGAATGTGGCAACCATGTAGGAGCAAGATCTCTGCCCCATAAAGCAATCGCCCAAGGGCATTATTGGTTAGGCATGCACATCGAGGCAAATAAGTATGTTCTCAAATGCCACCAATGTCAAACATTTGGCCACAACCATCTAAGTCCAGCACGGGAGTTGATCAACATAGCCAACCCCTGGCCTTTCCTTATGTGGGGGCTAGATATCATGGGACCTTTTATCCCACAAAAGAAAACAGGAATCAAATACGTCCTTACAGCCACAGATGACTTCGCCAAATGGATTGAAGCAATACCACTCGTTCAAGTCAAGGAAGTCCACATTATCAACTTCATATGGACCAATATCATCACAAGATTTGGTCTACCCCACACCCTCGTCATGAACAACGAAACCCAATTTGCTGGCGCATCACTCAAACATTTTCTACACCTAGATATGCACAAAGTAATGGCCAAGCAGAGGCCACAAACAAATCCATTAAAGAAAATCTCCAAAAGAAGTTGGAGAGCAAGAAAAGCCAATGGCCAGAACAACTCAAGAACATCTTATGGGCATACAGAATAACAGCTCGAGCCAGTACCAATGAGTCTCCTTTCACATTTTGCTTCGGAATAGAAGCAGGCATACCATCAGAACTTACAATCACAACCATGCGTTCAGACATCGTTGAATCAGGAGAAAATGACTACATCTTAGTCAAAGAAGTCGACCTCCTAGAGGAGTGAAGGGAAATAGCTGCAATATCCCTAGCTCGGTACCACCAAACAATCCAACGATCTTACAACAAAAAGGTCGTCCCAAGTTCTTTCCAAGCTAGAGACCTAGTCCTCAAAAAGACCTTAGCACCAGCCAAACTTGGCCCAACTTGGGAAGGCCCATACGTAGTTCACAAAGTCATTGGAAATGAAGCTTACTGGATCAAAACTCAGCTCGGTAATGTACTTCTCCAATCTTGGAATATAGCTCTACTCAAGCGTTTTTACCAATAATATGTCTCCAGATGTATCAATCAATTAAATAAAATTTCATCAGCATTTCGTGTATATATGTTATCATTGCATTACATGAGTACCATGCATCTTGCACTCACTGCCCGATCCGGGGTATCAAAATAGCCGACCTAGCACCAACGCTAGAGTTGAGCACGACTAAACTATAATTACCACGCAGTGGTTAGTTATCAGTCAAATTCAATCCACGGTCCCTCAAAAAAACTGCAAATCAACTTAACACCAACGCCATGAATAAGAACGATTCAACTGTAATTGCCACACAAAAGCTAATTATCAATTAAATACAATCCAAGGTACCCCCAAAAGAACCACAGGTCAACTTAAGGCCTTTGAAATGATTAAGTTTGACTCAACTATAATTACTACTCAAAAGCTAATTATCAGTCAGGAATCAATAAGAAGTTCTCCCAAAAGGAACCACTCAATCAATACACACACCTAAGGACACAAGGAAACCTAGGTGCCAACTACGCACATCTATCAGGTCGTACACAGACACTTACAACCTACAAGCATCAGACAATCTAACAAAGTTCAACAGATCGTCGAGTCTACTACTATGCAGCACAGGTCGTCAAATAACAAATCAAAAAGCAATGAAAGCAATCACATTCATGCAAAATTCAAAAATAATCTCATTCAAAAGCAAGTAAGTAATTTAAATATTTTCACTTAATACAATCTCGGTTAGACACTAGAGGCCCCCAGGTTATCCTGGGGAAATGACCTCAGCATCCCCATAAAAAATAGAAGTATCAGTATCAACAACAAAAGAGAAAATTGTTCAAACATTTCGTCCATCATCAAAACAACTTACAAGAAGAACAAGATCATTTGATACAAGGAAGATTCTCCACATTCAAGGGGTCCAAATAAGGTTGGCTTTACCCTCTTTTTGAATCAGCTAGCTAGCGGATCACCACTCGTATTCAAAGACTTCGTGGTAACATTCTCGATGAGGGTTGAGGCATGAGTAGCACCCAGGTCGGTTGGTTGAGCAGATCGTCTACTAGCATCTATAATAGTACTTTCAACAGTTATTGTTACAGCCCCACTTTCAACAGATCTTTTGAGGGTTTTGTACTTACGTTCCAGCTCCATGTAATCATCCACCAGAATGTAAACATCAGCACTCTCGACCAAGTTGACCAGGTCGTTATATTCATTCTGAGCCCACTCAACAACGGCCTATGATTGTTTGCTCTCAGCAACCCAATGCGCTACCTCCACCCTTGAAGCATCAAGAGACGACTGCAACAAAGCCACTTTCCTAACCAGATCCCCGACCTGAGCCCTCAGCCCCACCACTTCAGCCCTTTCAATCTCTTGCACAGCCAGCAACTTGTCATAAGCTTCTTTGGCAACCTCCAACTCCTTCTTGTACAGGTTAGAGATAGTTGCAATCTCCCTTAGCTTCCTATACATGGCAAGAACTTGACAACCCAACAAAATAAGTAAAAAAAGCAACAACTCAAAGCACAAAACGAAAATAAGATAGGATGGACACTTACAAAGCACAGCGAGCGATCCATATCTTTCAGGTTTGCCTCCAGGTCTTTCCAAGTCTCCAGCTGGTGCCTATCTCCATTCAAGGTAATACTTTCCAGCAGCACATTCGCAACTAGTGAAGACTTGAAACTACAGTCCTTGTTCTTCACCAGCCGTCTCAACCCACTCACTAGGTCGTAGTAGGTGACCGTTCTATCCAGAATGTCAGAATCACCAGCCTTGTTACCTGGGGCCGCACTCCCCGACCCCTTGCACTTCTGGGCAGCTGGCTCAGTCTCACTAGCCTTCTTCTTGCCACCAGCTCCTTCAGGTTCATCCTTTTCAAATGAGCCCGACCTGATGAGGTACGACCTTTCACCAAAGTAGGTCGTTCCTCAGACTCAGTTCGAGTCCTCTTCGCCCCCTCAGGCTCAACCACCTCAAAATGCCTCTTCAGCTGAGGCCTACGAAAGGGAGTGGGAGCATCACCACCTCCCCGAGCACTCCCACTTCCACGTCCAGCCCTATCAACCTCACCCACCTCAGCTCGTCAGGGCACAGGATGGCTATTAAAGCCTCCTCTAGCAATTCTCACTCCAGAAATAGGTGCTCTCCTTTAGTTCTCTCTCTCCATCTCAGTATCCGAGCTAGAATCAGAGATATCAAACACTAGCTTTTGGGCCATCTTTTTTTGCTCAACCTTCTTCCGGTTGATCTTCTCACCTTTGCGCTTTTTGAAGTAATGCACAACCTCTCCTAAGATAGATCGTTTCTCCTCCCAACTCAAACAAGCAAAATCTTCGATAACCCTGCTCCTTGTACGCCCACGAATAGTAACCTCTACAAAAACAAAATAAACTGATCAGAACGTTCAAAATATCAACTACCGTACATACACTATGACCTGTAAAATAATGACCTACCATCCTACTTTATAGTACGATTATCCAACTCCCAGTCAGAAAGACTGTAATTACCCACAACCAGTAAAGGCTTACACTCTCAATCTTTCTTACTCGCCCCCACAATCACAGCAGATTTCCCCTTCACCACCTGCAAACTAAAGTTCATTACAGACGACCTCTTCACAGAGAAATGCTCTAGCACATTTGATAAACAGATGTTATAACCCCTCTCATTTAACAAATCCAACACATAGAAAATCCTCAAACTATTCCCTACGAACTGATAAGGGGCCTTTCCATAAAAGTTCAAAACTTCCACAATAAGCTGTGAGAACGACAACCTCATCCCAGCCTGCAGTTGACCATAACAAACCACAACACCCCCATCCCGAGGAATGTAATCCAAGCCAAACACATTCCTCTCTCCACCCAGGTTGTATACAGTCAAGTCGGAGTCCACCCAGCCAAACTCCTCCCTCAAAGCAGTAATACAATCTACTGACCTAGGTACCGCCTCCTCAACCATCGTCTCTAATGAGGAAGATGATGGCACCTCATCTCCACTACGAGCCCTAACACCTGCATCATCTCTATCACTCACAGTTTTCTCTCTCCATTGATCCAAGTCAACTTCCCCACTCAAGCTATCACTAGTAATCGATATGACAATAGCAAAAACGACAACAAAAAGATCAATTTTTTTTTAGTTCAAAGAAGACGCACCTGAAGCCGAAAGGTTCGAAAGGTTTTTGTTTTTCTTTCTCTCTGCCTTGTCTCTACTTTGTGTTGATAGAATGAACAAATGAAAAACCTTCACACGCAAAAACCCTTTAGGTGCACAAATCTCAAAAACTGACAAAACGTTTTGCCTTCCCCTAAAAAGCAATCATAACCTCACCCACAAACCGCCGCGATTTGGGCCCATGGATCAAATCTAACAGTTCCCGCACATTTTCCAAACCCATTCAAACGAACCAGCTGCATGACACGTATTGGAAAGCTTTATTTTATCTTTTCTTTTCACACCACAACTGTCCAAAGAATAAATAAAATAAAAGGGGCTATGTAAGTACCCTCCGTTCTACATTCATATCACTACAACACACGTGTCCACACACCAGGTCGTACCTTCACAGCTCGTACTAAGCCATCAGGACGGACGTAACAATGACCCAGACGTAGGTCGTCCCAAATATCAGATACAACCATATATGAAAGCAAATGATCTACCGCGATCTTGGAGCTCAGTCAACACATCAATTAAGGAGACATTTACTTTGTAACATCAGGAGTAATGATGAATCATTAAGATAGCACAAAATATGGATCTACATTTGACAACGGTTTGGAGCAAATAAGGAAAGTCAGTTCAAACATCTACTTGAGATCGAGATGAACTGCGTAAGGCTTGATTCAAGTTTACCCAATAAATTTTATGAATAGGCAACTCTTGTCTAAAGAAAGAGTGCAGTCATTTCCTACCAAGCTCAACATCAGGTCGTACACACAAAATTCACACCTCTACACAGGAGAAAAGGGTAGTTTTGTGATTTGACACTGCTGTTGAGTGTTGAGGCTGAAGTTGAGACTTGAGACTGGTGTTGAGGTGGGGCATCGTGAGGGAATAAAAGAATCTGGACCTACTTGCCCTCACAACGACGGACACATACCTCAACTTCAAGGTAAGTGACAAAATTGCCACGTTCACTTGGTGCCCCGCTATGATTTCCTCAATCTTTTCTCTTTCTATGTAGTTATTGAATTTGAATTTTCATCAAAGAAATGCACATTTCAAAGTGATGGCAATATGGCACAAGGATACTTTGGGACCAAAATGACCTCATGCAATGGTATCAAATAACTTTTTGCACTGTAATTACTATTACTTGTCTAGAAATCGGAAAAAGTAATTCATAATCTATTACATTGTCGCGTCCAGTGTCTATGTTAGCCCGATGGAGCCTAAGGACATAGTACTTTTGACAAGGGATTGGCGATGGTGGACAAGAAACTCATATTTCATCACCAATTTGACACAAAAAGATCGGACACAAAAAGATCTTCATAATCTTTCATAATTCATTCCGTATATATTGAATTATGGTTGCTAATTACTTGAGTTGATTAAGCTGAAAGTTGAACCTAGTACATCACCAAGACATTGCCCAAACCTCCAACTGTTACCTAGGGTCAAATGACTATAGTCAAAAGATGAAATGTTATACTCCTAGTCTCCTACTAAAAATTGGCTTCATACAACTCAAAGCCTCAATGAAAATTAAAGTAATATGTATTCAACACTTGTTGATAGTAGAAGCGTTAATCGAAACCATAATAATAATAATAATAATAATAATAATAATAATAAAAGAAAAAAAAGCATTAATCGATATGGCGGTTAATTACAAAGTAAAATGTTTCAACATAATCATAATAACGACAACAATTACCACTATAACGGTTATTATTTATTCCAATAATACACGCCCATAGCTAACTACAAAAGTGAAGACATTTTATCCCTATCATTTTCTCATTAGGCCTCATCATGGAGTCCAAAATGTATGACAGGATGCAACGTTGTGTTATGTCGGGTTGAACTCTAAATCCAAAGTGAAGTTGTCGAAACAACCAAACACTCGAAAGGAAAAATAGTAGGACATTTTCGACCCAATGAATAAAACCTATGGGGGTAGTATAGGAACACAAAATGAAGTGGGACTAACGTGGGCCGGTTAATAAGCCTCCAACATTGACAATGCAAGAAACTAGGCTTCCTTCTCCGTATAGAGAAGGGAAACCACTTTTTAAAATATTTAAATTGCTCAACTAGAAAATAAAATAAAATTTTATAAAAATACATATTAAAAATGAAAAAGTTGGAAAAAGTGGGAGATTCCAATAAGCTAATGGGTATCACGGTCTCACCCACTTGTAGTATGTAAAGAAAAAGGTGGCCTTTATTTAAGTCACATTGCGGCTCAGATCTTCTATCATCTCTTTCCCCCTCTTTCTAACACACTTTTATTTTTAAGGTCAAACTAGTTTGCGTGTAAGTGTTGATGAGGATTTTAAGGAGCACAACAGACGTCAAAGGATGCAATTATTGTGTTTCCAAGTTAAAAAACGATTCTTAATATTTTGCCTATTCATATTTTACTTTGTCATAATTTATAAAACGTTTATTTGATACATAATACCTCTTTACTAGCTTTTGAGAAATTATAATTTTATCCGGCATTTGTTTTTCCTTTTTGTCTCCACTAGGTTAGTTGGCGTCGAAATTGGTACCACGGCTTTCATATTAGATTTTCTACGTGAACAAACTGGCGTGGCAAGCATCATGTGCTCTTACTTCTCAAACCAACACTCCTCATATTCCAAAAAAAAAAAAAAAAAACTGCTACGTAACTCTAATTTTTATCTCTCTCGCACTAAAACTAGAGAGAGAGACAATGGTGATTACGTGCCACAAAAAAAGAGATCAAATCTTTTTTTTTTAAACTGTTTTGCAACTTGAAGAGTGTTGTAGCTCAGTAAAGCACATGATACTTGCCACGTCAGTTTGTTCAAGAGGATTTGTTCAAAAGAATTTGTTCATATAAAATTTTTGTTTATATTAAGAATCATACTAGAGTTGAATTTCCCAAAATACGTTGCTTACATTTCGTTTTGGTTTAGGTTCTCTTCTCTAAAAAGTTTTCAAATTTGCTTACTTATTTCATTGGTTTTGTTTGGTTTTATTGTAGCTGTTTACTTGTTTTTACTTGATTTGGATTGCTCTTCTTAGATGCATTTAAAAATATTTATTTATTGGATTTCATATACTATCATAGGCCCACTTTTGTATACGTTAGTGGTTTTCAATGTTTTTTTTTTTTCGCTAATCAATGTGGTTTTCAAATGTTGGATAAGCGAAATTATTACTGTCTTTACGGTTGATGGGATAAGTCATCCTCCGAAGGGAAACAGAACCATAGAAATTAAGACAGCCGGGATTTTTTTTTTCTTGTTAGGGATTTGTCTATGCTTCTTTATCTTGAAAGAGTTTTATATGTTCTCCTAATTATGGGAATAAACTAATAAAGATTGTATTATTGTAAAGCATGGTTAATTAAACTAAGCACAGCATAATCAAACTTCATTAGTTGTTGTCATGATATTTCTGGAAAAACAAGCAAGTTGCAGTAGATAAAAGAGGAGTTAAGAGAATATTAATGGAATCTAAAACATCTTTATCATTGGGTTAGAGTATTGTGTTAGCATATCACAAATTTAGAAGATCTTATTTTCATTAATCAGGCAGATATGCTACCACACATACATTATTATTATGGGCCAGCCTAAATAAAACTTAATCTGTATGGTCCTTAACTAATGACTTCTTCAAATGGAGATTTTTTTTTTTTTGAGATTTGACATGATAGTTACACAATAATGTTAACCAATTGCATCCCATAATTATGGTTCATCTTAACAAGCTAGTTTGAATTTTGATCAATCCTTATAGGGATGTGACTATGTGAGTATCAATGAAAAACATCAAAGAGGGATGTGAGTATAAAATGGGAAAAAGAACAGAGAAAAAAAAACTGGAAAAAATAAATTTTAAATTGGGTGATCTTGGACACACCCATAAAACACACTCCCATACCACATAACTAACCAAAGTTTTTGCCATACCCTAATAACAGTCTCAATCCAATAATATCTCCCAAATTTGAGATATTTTCAATATGAACCAAAAAAAAAAAAAATGCACTTTTTTAGACAATTTTCTTCCTTCTCTATTATTCATCAAAATTTGATTTGATTTGATTTGATTTGATTTGATTTTTTTTTTCATCCTCATTAGATTGGTATTCATCCCCATTACTTTGGTATGGTTGATTTAAATCAAAGGTGGGCGCTTGCATGTTTATTAATGAGAAAAATATTGTTAAATAAGAGGTTATTGGACAAGAAATCAAGATCATTTTTCTTTTTCTTTTTTTTTTTTCCAGTTACAAGTGAAAAGCTTTAAGTATCTAGGGTTTAGTATTGGGTCATTAATATATTCTAATAAATGAATTATTTTGACTTGGATATGACTAATAAAAAAAGGATAATTTAGGAATATAAATATGTTTAAAACAATTTTATTTATTTATTTTAAAGTTGGAGTATGAGAGTGTTTTTATGAGTGTGTCCAAAATCATCATTTAAATTTGTTTCTATTAAAACAGGAAGAAGAAAAACCTTTAAATTTGTTTATATTAAAAACAGAAAAAAGAAAGACCATAACTCCTTATTAATTTCATTGGTAACAACTAACAATCCAGTTATAACTACATTTTGGTACACAAGAGTCACCAAGATGTAGACCAAAAGCTTTCAGACTTAATATTTCAATAAAATGAAATTGGAAATTAAAGGGAAAACAAAGAACAGTAGTCGCAAAATGTTTTAGTTTTCGTTCTACTTCATGTTGCGCGCTAAATAGACATATCATGCAGTTTCGTATTTCAACTCTTACAAACATGATACCAAAAATCAAATATTTTACATTCCCAAAAGAAAATATCTTACTTTTTGGCCCCGAAACTCAATAATTAACATGAGGCTAACGGGAGGTCATTGGCTATATAGTTGCAAATTTTGAAAAGTGACTATTACAATGATTGTTATCATAGAAAAATCTTTAGATATCTTGTTAAAGTCCTAAAGACGGCCTTTCCTATTACAATTTATTCACAACGGCTAGTTTATGAGATAAAATCATCTTCATATAACAGTCATCCACCTAGAATACGTGCATTTTAGTTAAGTACACAAATTCTAGATGACATACATAGAGTAAGGAAGCTAGATTCAGAGATTATAGGATTTCCAAGTTGACCATATTATTGTTTAATGGCGACATTCTATATCATATGACTTGTTTCCTAAAATATATGTGCTAGTTTACTTGATTTTCAATGTAACATTGTCAAAAGCCTCTGAAGCAAGAAATGAGATTTCAAAGAGGATATATGTATCAATCAAACAACTACAATAAGCAGCATTTTTCTTGCACTGGTATGCCAGATTTCCCGGGGAACATTGTTCATAACATATATTAATTTTCAAACAAAGGTTAGATGTGATGTGCTTGCCCGGCTGACTATGACCTTAACTCTAATTTAAGTACTAGTGTTGTTGTTTGGTAACTCCCACCCTCATTTTATTTCGTTTTAGGCACGAAATTGTATTTAATCAAACAATTTGATATCTAAAAGTTGCTTGCTTGTGGGGGTGGTTTGATCAGTAAAACGCTCTGGTCAAGGCTCAAGAGCATCGCAACTTTTGAGGAACATGATTTCACTTTGAATTGCTTACACACAATGTGTACGTATTCCTATAAACTTCTCCACCATACATTGGCAGTTCGCGCCACGGATTGCTTCCATGTATTGCGCGAGGTGCTTAGGGAAATGTTCACTCCAAAGAACATAGCAGAGTGGCTATATGTTTCTATACTAGGAAACATGTCTTTAGAAGTTGAAAGTCGTAGCCTTAGCTGGGAAGTTTAGAAAAAAAATGTTTCATTTCATCCATAACCATCCAAAAGCGTAAACTGGATAGATGGCATATAGATGAAGATGTCATTGGAACACAATAGTCATGATATATTGATATGTATCATTTCTGTGGTATCTAAGTCTTTAGACACAAAATGTGCTGTTCAAATTTGTGAAATATTTCTTTTACATACTACTTAAAAGCAATTAATACTACAAACGAAAAGGTAAAAGTTGAGATAGATGGCAATGGCGTGGATTAGGACAACATTGGTATTGAAATCCAACTCCATACGTTCTAACTTCTAAGTTGTTCTTGTACGCATGCCAATTTGGTGACTGAAAGGTAATAGAGAGGCATTTATAAGGGAACTTGAAAAAGACTTGTTCGCTTCGGCCACTGACATTCTAGGTCTTACTGAGGTATTGTTGTTAGGGCGGCTAGGCTCAAAGGCTGTCATCACCGGCCCCCATAAGTAACCAAACAGGGAGCCATTTTTGGTGCAACTGAAACTTAGCGAAAGGCTAATCGAGCGGGGAATAACGGAACGCCTACTAATTAACCTACGCGAGGCTAGTTTTTGAAGCATTGGTGCATCCAGTGGATGAGTGGATCAATGTAACAAGTAATTAGCCTAACGTTTACTCGTTTAGATACATATTGAGAGTGTTTGGGTTTGGATGAAAAGTTCCGTAATATGGAATAGTGACAATGTTGAACCTGAGAGTTCAAAATCAAATTGATGCTTATTGTTGGTTTTATAGTGGTTATTGGTTAAAATCTTGGTTTGGGATCAAGCTAGGAGCCTAGGATTCAATCCAAATTCCAGTCTTCACAGTTCACACCAATGCTATACCGAGCCCGGAGGTCAACCCGGTGAAGGGGCTGGGTCATTGGGTTAGTAGTTCAACTAGTGGGTCACTGGTTAGACTAATGGGTCATTACTTGGTCCGCCATAAATATATATACAATGTACTTGTTTAATTTTTATAGCAAAAGTTGATATTGTAGCCTAGTAGAATATTGTCTATTAGTGATTTTGGAGGTCCTTGGTTCGAATCACAAGAAGTGAATTGGCACGTTGGTGAGCCATCGATGACTTATTGACTCATGGTTTGAGCCCTCTCTCTTATCGAATTTATTTCTCATGAACCGGTTTAGTTAAAATCGCCCCGGTTTAACTGATTTAATAGAAAACCAACCGGTTTTATTAGGTTAGGACTAGGTTAATTACTAAAATGATCCACTTAATGATCCAACCCGGGTTAGAGACCGAGTTGCCAGTTCACCGCGTCAAACTGCCAAACTGGGCTGGGTCTGATAACACTGGTTCACACACCCATCGTGAAAGTCAATTGAGTTGGGCAGGCCTAACCTAATCACGGGCTTTAAGATTGGGTAAAGCTTGATTTGGGCTTAGGTAGTTAGACCACTTAGACCTTTAGCTTTGTCAATCTGTCATATAAGTTATTCCATTTTTTTTTGTTTATTAGCAAGTCTGTTTTAAATGAGATCAATAACTCTTTGATACTGGCGGGATTCGAGCCCCAGACTTTTGGTAAAATCACCCCAAAGTTTTACTGACTTTGCTAGTTGGCACCTTCATCCCATTCCTTGTTGATCTTCCTAGGCATCTAAACACTTATTACAGAATTGATACCTTCTGTCATTTGTTCTGTGTATAATCTTCATTCAAGGAACATAAATTGTTTGTGAAGTTACAACATGACTACTCAGATCAACTTGATCAGCAAATCGGCTTTAGTTTGTTTTCAGCTTGGCTTGGTCGAGTGTTAAAAGCAATAAATGGGTCCAATTTAGACGTAAACCAACCGATGTACAGCCCAAGGTAGTACTGGAGAGTTTTGATAGAACATGCCTCTGGACCAACATGTGCTACTGGAGCCAATTCATTTGTGTCCAGAACTGCTTGCAATTAGCATTTCTCAAAATGGCTTCATTGTTTCACCCCCTCCTTGAGTCAACTTAAGTCAAACCCCCTGTTTGAGTGAAAAATATTTATCAGATGATCCTAGTGAAAAATATGTATCTTCCTTCAAGTTCAAAGCTACTTGTCATTTGACCTGAATACATTGACAAAACTGCTTTACTATATATATATGGTGTTCCTATCCTATTTCTTTGTTTGTTGTGTTTGGGAAATCAGGCCAATGTGTGATTAAGAACTCTAAACAATTAGTTGGGGGAGCTCGCAGCCTCAACTGCTCCATTCTACATCTCTAAATCAATTTTCTTTGTGTTTGTTCAATTTAAAACTATCAGTTTAAGTCCACAACTTTTCTTACCTGCTCAGATTTGCTTTACTTTCGGAAATCCCGCTAGGTCCAATATACTAAGTGTACGTGTCTCACAACAGAGTAAATGTAATACTTATACTTCAGTTGGTTAGTCCTTTCCTACTGTACATCCGTAAGAAAATAGAAACACAGGACAGTGAAAATTTTGCAAGAATCAAATTCGGTGATTAAGAATCGAACTAGAGTTTGAAAACAATGAAAAGTAGACAAAGATATTTCCTAGATTAACAAACTTAATAAAAACACAACCTATGGAAGCAAAAACAAAATCAAATATAGCTTCAGTGGTTGAAAAGCTTTGAGAGATTTGCAATTTTCCGTAAGAGAATATGACTTACGCTATAACCACATTGGATATAAATTCTAAGCTCACCCAATCTAGTTTTAACAAACAATTCTAAATTCTAAGGCTAAGTCCAATGGTGCGTCAAACCACCAAATATTACGGAAATTTTGATCTAATAGTGCATCAAAACGCTAACCCGCCAACGCTATTGGTATAAGTTTACTTATATATAGTGTCAGTTTTAACGAGATAGCGTCAAGTCTACACGCCACTATAAGTGGCGGGTAAAAGAAATCTATTTATTTTTTTTCCCACACGCCTTTGAGAATGGCGGCTGGAGAGTCCAAAAAAAAAAAAAAATCTTTTTTTTTATTTATATTTTTCACACGCCTGTGGAAGCGGCGGTTGGAGAGTCCCAAAAAAAAAAAAAAAAAAAAAAAAAATCCTATCCGCCATAGGCACTGGCGGTTGAGAGTCTAAAAAACAAAAAAAATCATTTTTTTTTATTTTTTTTTTCCCACACGCCTGTGGAAATGGCAGTTGGAGAGTCCAAAAAAAAAAAAAAAATCCGTCATAGGCACTGGCGGTTGTGAAAATAACCATTGGGTTAGGAAACGCTAAACCGATAACTGTATACACTATTCTATTGTGGTTTGGTGGGATGACACACCAAACTATTGGACTTAGCCTAATATGTTGCAATTTACAATCTATCTATCTATCTAACAAAATAGGGAAGTATGGGGCCCAAAATGCCCTATCTAATGGTATGTAATCATTCTCATTAAAATATGACTTTACAGATCTAAGTGTTTAGTAGGTTTGTGCAATTTTGTTAAGTGCAATCAATATCATGAGATCTACTTAAAAATCAACTAAAAATTAACAATTGTGGCTGAACTTATAAATTGTTGGGCCTCCAAATTTGACATAGTACTGCACAATTGGCTAATCCAATTGATGCTATTGGGCTTATGGATAATAGGCAATCAGTGACCTTTATACCGGCTAAGGCGACCCAGCTTGTCGAGAGTAGCAAAGAAAGCGCCATTTAGTCTCGTGAGCCATAGACACGGGCATACTCTAATATATAATATAAGACTTTTTGAAAAAAAGCAAAGAAAGGAATATATAGTTTTTTTTCGTGAAGAAACCTCCTATGGGGGGACTAGTTTAATCCGTTCCAACCATTACAAAATAACTAGCTTTCGAACCCGTCCTACGAACGGGTGCCGTTATATTAAATTATTCTAAAAAATATTTGAACTATGTAGATAGATCTATTTATGAGATATGAATATTACATTGGTTACTCATCCAAATTTCTTGCAACATGAAAACCATACTCCAAAAAATAATAATAATAACGCACTTTTATAAAAACCCTTCGAGTTCTTTTTGTTGTTTAATAATAGAAGTTTGATAAATTTTTTGTGAGAATGCCCAATGAGGCAAAATTCATATTGAATATACTTGAATAGCAAGTCATTCCTAATCATATACTTGTCGAGACATTTCCACTACACATAAAACAACGATGTTTTGAGTTTAGTTCAATGCATTAGCATTTAATTTTTGATTTTCCATTAAATATTTTTTGAGATCAGTTCATTGCATTTGTATCCAGTTTTTTATTTTCTGTTAATTCATCTTTGAGGTTAGTTCAATGCAATTAAATCCAGTTTCTGATTTTCCCTTTTTTAATTTTTGTTAATTATTCTTTGAGGTTAGTTCCATGAATTTGCACTTAGTTTTGGATTGCGCGTTAAGAACTTTATAAGGTTAGATTAATGCATTTGCATCCAGTTTCCTATTTCAAGTTAATTATCATTTGAATTTAATTAGTTCAATGCATTTGCATCCAGTTTCCGATTTTCCGTTAATTATTTTTTAGGTTAGTTCAATACATTTGCATCTAGTTTTCGATTTCCAGTTAATTATTCTTTGATGTTAGTTTGATGCATTCGCATCCAGTTTTCGATTACACCTGAATGATTCTTTGAGATTAGTTCCATGCATTGGCATCCTGTTTCCGATTTGTCGTTAATTATTCCTTGAAGTTAGTTCCATTCATTTGCATCAAATTTCTGATTTCCTGTTAATTATTCTTTAAAATTAGTTCCTTGCAGTTGCATCTAGTTTTCAATTTTCCGTTAATTATTCTTTGAGGTTAGTTTGATGCAGTTGCATCCACTTTTCGATTTTCTGTTAATTTTTCTTTGGGGTTAGTTTGATGCAGTTTCATGTTGTTTTCGATTACTCGTTAATTATTCTTTGAGGTTAGTTTGATGCATTTGTATCCAGTTTCCGAGTTCTCGTTAATTATTCTTTGAGGTTTGTTGAATGCATTTGCATCCAGTTTCCGATTGTCTGTCAATTATTCTTTGAGGTTAATTAGTACAATGCACTTGTATCCAGTTCCTGGTTTCCCGTTAATTATTCTTTGAGGTTAGTTCATTGCAGTGTAACATCCAGTTTTCGATTTTCCGTTAATTATTCTATGAGGTTAGTTCATTTCAGTGTTGCATCCACATCCAGTTTTCGATTTACCGTTAATTATTCTTTGAGGTTAGTTCATTACATTTGCATCCAGTTTTCAATTTCATCCCACTAATTATTTTTTGAGGTTAGCTCAATGCATTTGTATCAAGTTTTTGATTTCCCATTAATTATTCTTTGAGGCTAGTCGATGCATTTGTATCCGGTTTCCGATTTCTTATTAATTATTCTTTGAGGTTAGTTAGCTGGATTTGCATCCAATTTTCGATGTCATGTTAATTATTCTTTGGTTCAATACAGTTGCATCCAACTTCTAATTTCTCACAATTATTATTCTTTGAGGTTAGTTAAATTCATTTGGATCCAGTTTCCAATTTCACGTCAGTTATTCTTTGAGGATAGTTTGATGTATTTGCATCCAATTTTTTATTTTCCGTTAATTATTTCTTTGAGGTTAGTTTATGCAGTTGCATATAGTTTTTGATTTCCCGTTAATTATTCTTTGAGATTAGTTCAATGCATTTTTATTCAATTTTTGATTTGTCGTTAACTTTTTTTTGGCGTTAGTTCAATACAGTTGCATCCAGTTTCCAATTTTCTACTAATTATTCTTTGAGGTTAGTTTGATGCATTTGCATTTATCAAATTTTCGATTTTCCCTTAATTATTCTTTTAGGTTAGTTCAATGCAATGTTGCATCCAATTTCCGAATTCGCGTTAACTATTATTTGAGGTTTCTTCAATGCATTTGCATCAAGTTTCCGATTAACATTAATATTCTTTGACGTTGGCTGGTTCAATGCATTTGCATCCAATTTTCCGATTTTGCATTAATAACTCTTTGAGATTAGTTCGATGCATTTACATCCAGTCGATCGTCTCCTATTTCCAGTTACCCTTTAATTATTCTCTGAGGTTAGTTCATTGCAGTGTTGCATCCAGTCTCTGATTTCCCGTTAATTATTCTTTGAGGTTAGTTCGATGCACTCACATCCATTTTCCGGTTACCCATTAATTTTTCTTTGAGGTTTGTTCAATGCAGTGTTGATGAGGATTAGGTGAATGAAAATAGTTACTTGAAAAAATTTATTGATCAAGAATTGCTCATATGAAAGAGAAGTTCAAAGCTCAAAAACTATACATGTAAAGTTTAAATTAAAGCTTTAGATCCACTTACTAACGTTCTTATGGAACAGACTAAAATATGTTGATAGTATATAGATAGTGACAACTAAAATAAATAACTTAACATTCTCCCTAGATGAGGAAGTAGACTGAGTTAATAAACAGTTAGGGTTGGTATATATACGTAAAATATATGGTTTGTCAATCTCGGGAGTCACATTCAGACGTACTAATGTTAGACCTACATTACCTTCTCCCTTAACACTCCAAACTTTATGGTAAACACAAATCAAAAGAAAAAAGACTTTTGAAATCAACACATACTGGGGAGGTAGAAAAAGAAGACTTTTGAAATCAGCACAATAGTTGTAAATTGAAGAACTCGAGAATATGGGATACTTATAAGTTCAAGAATTGAGACTTTTAGTTCCTATTTAGTTTTTTTCTCGTAGCTTATTTCTCTAGCTTTTTTATCAGCAATTTTTTTCTCCTGATTTGAATAGAGTCTCTCCTGTAATCTTTATTATTCTTTGTTTGGATGTGTATAGATTAGAAACATGAAACATAATTAATTAGGACTCTTGAAGAAGAGAGTCTATCCTGTAATCCTTATTATTCTTTGTTTGGATGTGTATAGATTAGGAAACATGAAACATAATTAATTAGGACTCTTCAAAAGAGATTTAGTATACAAAAGAAACATAATTAATTGGGACTCTTACTTACTATATTTTTTCTCCTATTTTTTCTTAATCCCCTTGATTACGTGGACAGCCCCAATGAGCTTGAAAAGGGACTGCTATTATATATATATAAAGATGCCATCTACTATCTATATACTAAAGGAGAGACCTTTAAAGAAGGATTTTCTCTCTCCTATGTGGCACTCTAATATGAGAGTTAGCTTTTTTTTCTATCTTATGTGGCACTCTAATATGAAAGATCTTTGAAGAGTTTGAGTGTATTTCTAATTCTTATATTTGGAGAGTTTGAGTGTATTTCCAATTCTTATATATTTGATCAAATAAAAAAATATTACTAAAAAAATAGGTGATTTGTAGAAATACTAAAAAAAATTACTAAAAAAATAGGTGATTTGGAGAGTTTGAGTGTATTTCTAATTCTTATATTTGGAGAGTTTTAGTGTTCCAATTCTTATATATTTGATCAAATAAAAAAAAAAAATTTGCTAAAAAATAGGTGATTAGTAAAAACTAATTTATATTTAATCAAATAAAAAAAAAATTCTAAAAAATAGGTGATTTGTATAAACTAATTTCCTATTACAAATCATACAATTTTAGTATCTATAATAAAACACCGACTTATTTCGAATATATCCTTAACATGACTTCAAAATATAGTTAAAAATAATTATACAAAATATATAATAGAAAATAAAAAAATAATAATAATAACGGCAAAGCAATAATGACAAATATTTTAAAATATATATAATATTTAATGAAATTAACGACAAAAAACAATTAATGGAGAACGGAAAACTGGATGCAAATGCATCGAACTAACCTCAAATAATATTTAACGGAAAATCGGAAACTGGATGCAAATGCAAGCATTAAACTAATCTTAAAAAGTAATTAATATAAAATCAGAATATGGATACAACTGCATTAAACTAATCTCAAAAAATAATTAACAGAAAATCAAAACTTAGATACAAATACATCAAACTAACATAAAAAAATAATTGTCGAAAAATCAGAAACTGGATGCAAATGCATTGAGCTAACCCTCAAAGATTAAATTAATGGGAAATCGAAAAATGGATGCAAATCAGATTGAGCTAACCTCAAAGAAAAAATTAATTATAAATTGAGAACATAATGCAAATGCGTGGAACTAATCTTAAAAAAATAATTAACGGAAAAATCGAAAACCGGATGCAAATCGCATTGAACTAATCTCAAAAATATATTGGATGCAAAACCTCAAGAAATAATTAACGGAAATCTAAACTAGATGCAAACTCATTGAACTAACCTCAAACAATAATTAACTTGAATCGGAAACTAGATGCAAATGCAACTTTATCGATAATAAACATGAGAAATCGAAAACTTGATACAAATACATCAAACTAATCTCACGAATAATTAATCTGAAATCGAACCTGGATGCAAATGCATTAGGCCCGACCTCAAAAAACAATTAATAGAAAATTGGGAATTTGATGCAAATGTATTGAACTAACCTAAAAAAGAATAATTAACGATCAATCGAAACTGGATGTAATCTGCATTAAACCGATCTCAAAAATAAATAATGGGAATTGGAAATTGGATGCAACTGCATTGAACTAACCTCAAAATATAAATAACAAAAAATCAGAAACTAAATACAAATGCATTAAACTAACCTCAAAACATAGTTGGGTTATATGTTGTGGGAATGTCTCGATAAGTATAGTTTTGCATTTAAAATGATGTTTATCTTATCTCTTTCCGTATGATTGGGAACTCCTTGCTATTCAAATAGCTTCAATATATATGAACTTCGCCTTATTAGGCAATCTCACAAAAATTCAATCAAACTTCTATTATTAAACAAAAAAATGAAGTTGAAGAATTTTATCAAAGGTGAGTTATTTTTTTTAATGGAGAGTGAGGTTTTCACGTTATAAGAAATTTGGTTGAGTGATCAATATAATATTAATATATAATAGTTATGCATATTTGCAAATATTTTTAGAATAATTAATATAAACAACACCCATTTGTAGATAATTTTTGAAGATTCCACATAGTGAGTCATGCATAATTTAAAGAATAATTAACGAGAAATCGAAAACTAGATAATCTTCGATGATCCCACATAGTAAATTAAGTATAATTTACTTTTTATGTCATGTTTTCAATGACACTACAGATGGATCAGTAGAAGTTGGTATTACACACCACATTGATAATTATAAGGAAATTGGAAACTAGATTCAAATACATAACCGAGCTCAAGGAGTAATTAATGGGAAATCATAACCTTTATGCAAATTGCATTAAACTAATGATTGAGAAAATAACTAACGGATAATTAGAAATTGAATGCAAATCCTTGAAAAATATTTATTGGAAAATCGGAAATAGTATGCAAATACATCAAACAAACCTCAAATAATAATTAATGGAAAACCGGAAACTGAATGCGAATGCATTGAACTTAACTCAAAAAATAATTAACATAAAATCAAAAAACGAATGAACCGTGCATTGAACTAACCTCATAAAATAATTGGTGGGAAATTGAAAACTAAATACAAATGCATTGAAATAACCTCAAAAAGAATAGTTAACGGAAAATAAAAAACCTGGATATAATTATATCGAACTAACCTCAAAGCATAAATAATCGAAACTAGATCTGCGATGTATTGAACTAACCTTAAAGAGTTATTAATGAAAATCGGAAACTGGATCCAAATGCAATGAACTAATCTCAAAGACTAATTAATGAAACATTAAAAAATAGATGAAACTACACCAACTAACATAAATGAATAATTAACGGAAAATTATAAATTTGATGTAAGCTGCATTGAACTAACCTCAAAAAAATAATTAACCTAAATCGAAACTTGATGCAAATGCATTGAACTAACCTCAAATAACAATTAACATAAAATCTAAAATTATATGCAAATGCATTGAACTAACCTCAAAAGAATAATTAATGGAAAACTAAAACCTGGATGCAATTGCATTAAACTAAAATCGAGAGATTAACTAACGGAAATCAAAAATTGGATGCAAATGCATTGAAATAACATAAAAAAATGGTTAACTAGAAATCTAAGTCGGATGTAATCGCATCGCGACTTGACCTCAAGGCATAAATATCCACTTTTTAGCCTTCTCATATGAGTAATTACAAGTAATTATGAACCCAAAACGAAAGTGAGTTTATAAAAATAGACTCTTACATGTATGCAAACTGTATAGAAATTGTAAACTATCGAACTAACCTAGAAAAATAATTAATGGGAAATCGTAAACCTGGATGCAAATATATTGAACTAACCTCAAAGAGTAATTAACGGGAGATTGGAACCTGGATGCAAATACAATGAACTAATCTCAAAGACTAATTAACGAAACATAAAAAACTGGATGCAATTGTACGTACTGAATTAACTTTAATTAATAACTAACGGAAATCATAAAGTGGATGTAATTGCGCACCGTACTAACCTCAAAATAATAATTAACGGAAAATCGAAAACTTGATGCAACTGCATTGTACTAACTTCAAAGAATAATTAATGAGAAATTAGAAACGGGATGCAACATACTATATTAAACTAACCTCAAAGAATAATTAATGGAAAATTATAAACTTGGTGCAAATGCATTGAACTAATAACCCTAAAACATATTTGTATTTTATGTAGAGGGGATAAATGTCTCGACAAATATAGTTTTGTATTTTAAGTATTGTTTATTATAATTCTTTTTATTGTGATTGGGAATACCTTGCTATTCAAGTATCTTCAATATTATCTTACCAAGATTGGGCATTCTCACAAAACTTCAATTATTAAACCTAACAATAAAAAAAAAAAAAAATCGATTAGTTTTATCAAGATTTGGTGCTTCATTTTTATAGAGAGTGGTGCAAGAAATTTAAATGAGTAATTAATATAATTTTCATATCTCATAACTATGCATAGTTGCTAATATTTTTTAGAATAATTTAATATAATGGCACCCGTTAAGTAGGACACGCTCATATGATAAATCTTTTCAAGTGGGAGTAGTGTATTATTTGAGGATATGGAAACAATCAATCTGTTTTAGTGATTTGTACACATTAGTACGTAAGTTTTAACGGTGATGATTTACCGCTAAATCACCATAAATCTAATAAAACTATTATACAAGCTAGATCGAGTTTAAAATAATTTTATTTGAAAATTACAGATTAATATTCTAAACCACAAAGTGAATAGAATATCTCAATTTGATCCCTTAGTTTCCAAGTACTTATGCACCATAATTGTTGTTCATTTAACGTATTTCGGTTTTATTTTCAATAAAAATATATTCTCGATTAAAAAAATTTGCACTAAATCACCATAAATCTAAGAAAACTATTATACAAAATAGATCGAGTTTAATATAATTCTATTTGAAAATTATAGATTAATATCCTAAACCACAAAAGTGAATAGGCTATCTCAATTTGATCCCTTGGTTTCCAAGTACTTATGCATCATAATCACGCTCATTAACGTATTTGGTTTATTTTCAATAAAAATATATTCCGATTCGAAAATTTGCCGCTAAATGACCATAAATATAATAAAACTATTATACAAGATAGATCGAGTTTAAGATAATTCTATCTGAAAATTACGGATTAATATCCTAAACCACAAAGTGATGAGGCTATCTCAATTTGATCTCTTAATTAGTTTCCAAATACTTATGCACCATAATCGTTGGTCATTAATGTATTTCGGTTTATTTTCAATAAAAATATATTCTGATTCGAAAATGTGTGTGAGACATTTTGTAAAGCATTTTCAGCCCACAAAATATTTAATAGATCCCGGGCGTATGTCCGGGTCCAAAATCTAGTTTAAACTCTAAAATGACCCATACCCATCTTGTCCAGAATATAGCAACCTTTAGCTTTCCTAGCAAGACTATTAACGTTGCACACTGTGCTAGAGTATTTGCTACACAATTATCCTCTCTAAATACAAGGGGGTAACCCCTTACTAGATGAGCCAATTAGGATTTCTCTACACCAAAAACACAGTCAATCCAAATTGATTTTTTTTTTTGTATACTTGGGGAGAAGACACTAATTTCCCTGTCTAGGGGGTAATACTAGTTAACCCAATACATAGAGAAAAGTAGTATTCAAATCATTCGCCATCTCTAAAACCAACCAAGAATAATTTGGGAATCCACTTCAACAATTAATGGCTTAAAATTATGTTGTAAGCATATGTTTAAACCTTCCATAACAGCTAGAAGTTTAGCCTTAGTATTAGAACCATGACCAAAAGAAAATAAGAATGATTTACAAAACATACCATGATGATTTCGTGTAATGCCTTCTCCTCCACATTGACCGGGATTATTAAGCGACGAGCCGTCGGAGTTAAGCTTGAAATATCCAACAGGCGGATTTTTCCAAATAACTACAATTGGAGCTTTATGAGTAACCGGTATGTCTCCTACTGCCAAGGGATGCAAAGAAAGCTTCTCTGTAAAAGATGGAATTTTATGATGAGAAAAAATTGACAACCTCTTCATCCATTTGGAAATTCTCTCAATCACCGCCATAAAATAAATAGGAACTTCTTCATATAACATTTTGTTACGAGCTAACCATATTTCCCAAACAATTAAGGAAGACGTTAATTTTTTTAGAAAACCACAAAGAGAAGATTTTTTGCAGTGACTGTACCAATGCAAAAAAGTCTACTTAACTGTAGACACTCCACCGAAGTTCACTCCAAAAATAGCTGCAAAATGACACCATACCTTTCTAGCAAGATCTCCAATGACAAATAAATGATCTAGCCCTTCTGATGATGAACATGTACAACAACGACATTTTGAAACTATGGGAATACGAATAGCTTGAATGCCTTCATCAACTAGTACCACTCCATTCCAAAGTTTCCAAGTGAACACGCTAATTTTTATAGGAATAACATTCATCCACATATATTTGAAACAAGAAAAATTAACTCCCCCCATCTAGTTTGACGACCAAAAATCCATTTCACTTCTACCAATGCACCACGAAGACTGTTCCTCTACAACCTCCATCACATTAACAATTTATTTCCAGAATTTTGAAGTAAATGAAAGAGGAAAACTACCTATAATAAAGTACTTTTGTTTGAAATAAACGGTCCATGTGGAATCTTAGTGAGGACATTCTAGGCCTTTCAGTTTTCTAGTTTTACACTTTTACCCCTTTTCCGGCCAATTAGCTTTCAACTATTATTTTTTCAATATATAAAAAATGTTATGAAATCCATGGGCTTATGTGGATGCCCACCATTGATATGTGTTATCCTAATCTTGGTATTTATCCTGATAACCTTCTATCTTGATGTTTATCCTGATCATCCTCTATCTTGATGTTTATCCTGATCATCCTCTATCTTACTGTTTATCATGTTAATCCCTTATCTTAGTAAGGAGGTTACCTAGTTGTATATAAAGGTAACCACCTCCTCCCATTTAGTTTAATCTGAAAAGAAATAAGAATTCTCTCTCTTTTTCTCTCTTTTATTGATTCAATCTACATGTTAAGTTAGTGTGGTGTTCTCTCCAAATCGGTTTAATTTCTAACACGTTATCAGCACGATAGTCTTTAGCTTTGGATTAAAGGTATGTTATTAAGAGATATTAGTGTACTGTGTATCACTGTCTCAAGTTTCATGTGTATCGGTATATGTCGGTTCCATCTATTTCATAACAGGTTCAATATTGTTGGTTAATTAAATGTTTTTGCTTTACCCTATAAGCTGATCGATGACTTATCTGTGGAAGGTGGAATGGGTCTTATATATGCATCTAAAAGATCCCATTGATCATTTGTAGATCTGATTAATTGTATGATTTTAGTGAATTTGTCTCATACTTTTTGGATGGTTAATGAGATCGTAATTACTAATTAAAGTAGGTGAGTTTTTAGGAAATTCTTGTTGTTGGTGCCGTGGTGCGTTATGATTTGCTTCCTGACATTGAGTGTTCTCGGCCTATTCTCAGTCCATGTGGTGCTTTAGTACTTTTATATCGTTGCTAATACACTATGCATGATAAAAGTTACTTGTGTTAATGTTGAAGCTATTACATCTGAAATAAATCATCTGCAGTTGAATTTATTTAGTTTTTATCATTTTTAAATATGATAATCTATGTAACTGGCATCTCCATAAGTAATCCGTTTCTTCCATATTGTTATGCATGATTGCCTTATGCTCTTTGATTGCTTGCCTCCCACTTATAAGTATCCCTTGTGTTATTAAGTGAGGCACAGTAGATATTGGTTAAAATAATTGGTGGTGGAAGTGGTGTTATAGAGGCAAAACTTATATTAATGATACCAAGTTCATACATCATTGTGCCCACACCTTAATATTTAAGTTTCCATCATTCCTTTAAAAGGTTATGGTCTGTTTGTACTAGTGGAGAAGATGACGACGACATCATCTCTTTTGTTAGCCGGGCCTAATAACTTTTTAAGGTCAAAGCCCATATATTTTATTGATTCAGGGCCTTAAGTTAATAAAACCCAACTCATGACATTAGTTTCGAAATTCGGAATATTGAGACACTCTCAACGAAAACGGCTATAATTTTCTGCTCAAACGTCGGATTTGCGAACCGTTTTTTGCATTAGAAAGCTGACTCGGAGATGTTTCCAACGGTATGTGTCGTGAAGCCTAATTCGTCCTGAGCTAATTCAGTTTTACAGTTCTTTATGGACTAATTTCTCGTTGGATAGAGAACGTGGTAATCCGATTTTTCAATCGGATAGGTATCGATTCCTTACCAAATCTATGCAATTCTTTGTTTTATATTGTGAGATGGATTAAAACATAGAATTACATGCTAAGATTTTTAATTTAAGGAAATTTCTTTTCTTTTCATTTTGTTTTTTTTATGTATACTATTGAACAATGATACAGACCCTAAAGTTTTTCACGATATATTAGGAACCCGGTTCCAAGATCTATTTTTTAAGAACTTGAAGTTCTAAGAATTAAATTGTTAGGAACCCGAAGTTCTAAAAAATCTTTTTTTTTAGGAACTTGAAGTTCTAAGATCTATTATTTTTAGGAACCCGACGCGTTCCAAGATTTAATTTTTAGGAACCGTAAGTTCTAAGGTCGAATTTTTAGGAACCTCGTTTTCAAAATCTATTTTTTTAAGAACCCGAAGTTCCAAAGATTCAATTTTAGGAACCCTGAAGTTCTAAAATCGTCGTCAGTTGACTATATCGACTTGGTCAGTCCAACCCATAAGGATTGGTCCAGTTTTGGCCCATTACACGGTGGTCATTTATGTAGGCCCAATTCGCTTTTATAGCTATTTTGTTTTCAAGAACTTGAAGTTCTAACATAAATAAGGCCTTGAAGTTCAAGATATGAGAATCCAAATAACAATGGGCAAGTTTGATGAGCAACCTTTCATATTGGAATGATTTATTTAGTTAATTATATTTTTATTACCGGTTCATGAAACGTTCTGCTAATATTGTGTTCTCTTCATGGAATGTCTAGGCCTTGATTGTCATTAATATTTTGAATTTTCTTATTATGAATCTCAAGTTTTATTTTTCTTAATATACTTGTGCTAGTATCAATCTTTACAAATTTATTTTGCTTTATATTAAAATGTATGGATATATAAATGGAGAAAAGTATTATGGATATATGTCCGGTAGACTATACCCATAAATGAGAAAGACATTGTGTATCATATCTAACGTTGGGAGCAAGAAGCTCACTTAGACAATCTGTATTACATACTTGTCAATTTAATGAGACATTAATGAGACAGTCTTCCCGTCGTTAGGGGGAGAAAAGCAATGGTTGCTCTAAGGAACGACGTGAAGCAACTTGGATCACGTCCTCTGTCTCATTAAGGATCCAAACAATGAATGTGACTATATGAGATAAGGAGAATGATACACTTGCAAGCGGTTGCAAAGAAAATGCCTAAGCATTTAATGATATGGTAAAAGTAACCATGAATGTGCCAGCCATAATTGATGTTCCATTTGGACGGGGTCCAAACATGGCGGCAAATGAATCTCCTTCGGACGCTAAAAGCGTGGTAGACCTATAGGATCCAAAGAGAGTGCTCCCAGGAGAGGAGAACTGAGGAACCATCTTGTCCAAACAATAGCCAGGTAATGGCTGGAGCTCCATAAACAAATAATGAAAATGTGCAAATATCCAAAATTCACTGAAATGCCTATATATGGTTGCCCCTGAAGAGGCACAGGTACCTGAAAATAAAGAGATCGATCTCAATATTCCATGCATGTTCAGGTGAATTGTGGGATATGAAAGCACTTGTCATAGATGACATATTTAGCTATGGTATAGCTATTGGAACATCAAAGGACAATGATGAAAAATAAATGAGCCACGTGTTTTGTCGACAAAGGAAAGATTGGCCAATCTGGAATTTGCTATTCAAGCATAATTAAACTCTTTCAATAAACGTGGTGTATTTGGACCTATAGTACAAACCCCAAAAGGTGTTAACCCTGTAGGTTACAAATGGGTGTTTGTTCGAAAACGAAACGAGAAAAATGAAATTTCTCGATATAATACACGTCTTGTGGCACAAGGTTTTCTGCAGAAACCTGGGATTGATTATGAAGAATCATACTCATGAATGTAGTGACTGACTACTTGTATGGGGACATAGACAAATATATTTACATGGAAATCCCTGAAGGATTTGGTTTGCCTGAAGCAAAATCAAGGAGTACGTACTCAATTAAACTAAGACATTTATTGTATGGTTTGAAACAATCCGGAAGATTGTGGTACAATCGTCTTAGTGAATATTTGTCTAAGGAAGGGTATGCAAACAATGAAATTTGCCCATGTGTCTTCATAAAGAAATCCTTAAATGGATTTGCAATACTAGCCACTTATGTGAATGACATAAATTTGATTGGAACTCCTAAGAGCTCGAGAGATAACCTGCAATACCTAAAAGAAGGAATTTGAGATGAAAGACCTTGGGAAACAAGACTTTGTCTCGGCTTGCAGATTGAGAGAAGTTCTAGTGGTGTATTAGTCCACTAGACTAATTACACCGAGAATGTTTTGAAATATTTTCATATGGACAAGGCACATCCATTAAGTACCCCAATGGTCGTCCGGTCACTGAATATAGAGAAAGACCCATATTGCCCCAAAGAAGAAAATGAAGAAGTTTTGGGTACTGAAGTACCATACTTGAGTGCAATTGGTGCATTAATGTATCTAGCACAATGCACTAGACCGGACATTTCTTTTTCTGTATATTTGTTAGCCAGGTACAGCTCAGCGCCTACTAAAAGACACTGGAATGATGTCAAACACATATTGAGATATTTTTATGGAATAACTGGTATGAAACTATTTTATTCTTATGGTTCCACTAATGACTATGATCTAGTTGGCTATGCAGTCTTTGGTTATCTATCTGACCCTCAGAAGGGTCACTCCCAAACAGGTATGTATTTCTTAGTGGTAATGTTGTTATTTGTTGGCATTCCACTAAACAAACTTTAGTGGCAACTTCCTCTGACCACTCTGAAATTTTAGCTCTTCATGAAGCTAGTCGTGAATGTGTATGGCTAAGGTTATTAATTGGGCATATTCGTAGTTCTTGTTAATTACCTTCTATAACAGGTGTTCCCAACATTATTTATGAGCATAATGCAGCTTGTATAGCCCAGATTTAAGAAGGATTTATAAAAGGAAACAGGACAAAACACATTGCGCCAAAATTCTTTTACACTCATCACCTTGGAAGAAGAAGATTTAAGGTTGAGCAAGTTTGTTCCAAAGGACAACCTTGTTTGTTCTCTTCACTAAATCACTACCAAAGCATACAATTTCAAAAGCTTGTATATGGGATCGGCATGCTAGAGTTCACCACTCACGCCATATAAAGACTTGTCTTTATCAGGGGGAGTAATATAACAGGGGGAGCATCCTGAAGAATGTGTCCCAGGACATATGCACTGTACTCTTTTTCCTTATCTAGGTTTTATCCCACTGGGTTTTCCTAGTAAAGGTTTTAACGAGGCAATAAGCAAGCAAGTCACAATGATTCCGAAAGTAATGTTGTACTCTTTTTCCTTAGCTTTGGTTTTTTCCCACTGGGTTTTCCTTAGCAAGGTTTTAATGAGGCAACTGTCATTGGATAATTATAGAGCATCCAGAAGAATGCTACAAAAGATGCATCCACCATAATTTCCACAAGAATGGTGGACATCCAAGGGGGAGTGTTATGAAATCCATGGGCTTATGTGGATGCCCACCATTGATATGTGTTATCCTAATCTTGGTATTTATCATGATAACCTTCTATCTTGATGTTTATCCTGATCATCCTCTATCTTACTGTTTATCATGTTAATCCCTTATCTTAGTAAGGAGGTACCTAGTTGTATATAAAGGTAACCACCTCCTCCCATTTAATTTAATCTGAAAAGAAATAAGAATTCTCTCTCTCTCTCTCTTTTATTGATTCAATCTACATGTTAAGTTAGTGTGGTGTTCTCTCCAAAGACTTTATTATTTTTTGCCTTTTTAATAGTTTTCTAGTTTTAACCCCAAAACTTAACCAATTAGTTTTCTCCCCAAAAATTTAGGCCAATTAGTTTTACCTCCATAATTTAGCCCAATTAGTTTTACCCCCTAGTTCTTTTATCTAGAGATTTACTCCCAAGACCACAACACATCCAAATAAACTGAGTTTTACCGTGATATTTTTGGTCAAGATAAATAAAAAGACTCTAATGCCCTTTTCAAAATATAATTACATAAATATTTTGTGATTTTGACAAATACAAAATTGGAATTCAAATCATCTATGACACATATTATGATATTGTGAACTCTATCCGCCCGCCATATACCATCACTAAATCAACTATGTCCCAACAACCCTTGAAAGAACGACTATATCCCGACAACCTTGAAAGAACACTGAAGAAATAAGCACTGTCTTTAGGAATACTTAATAGAGCTATTTTAACTTCCTCCATGGTAGGTTCTACCAAAAGAATGTCATTGTCTTCACTAGAGACACAATTCGGGATACAGTAGTCAAGCAAACCATTTTCTTCATCAACACCACCACTGTCCATCAACAAATTGTCATAGAAAGCAATAACCGCTTCGTGAATAACACTAACATCAGAAGTAAGTGATCCATCTTCTAGCTGGAAATTATTAATAATGGAGACACTTCTTCTCGCTTTAACAGACGCGTGGAAGAAGTTTGTAATAGATGACTTTTGAAGCCAAAAGATTTCCTCCTGCAATAAAACCTTACTATGTTCTCGCTTTAACAATGCTTTTAAGTGATGATTAATGACTTTTAATCAAGATTTTTGGTATTAAACATTCGTTTTCATTTTTGGTTCGTTCGCAGCAGAAGAAAGAAGAGACAATGAGCATTCGAAGCATAATGAAGGCAGTGATTCCACGTGTAAAACTTCTTCGATCTCTCAGACAAACCTATCGACGAATGGCAATTCAAGCGTTCTCTCCACCAGTAGCCTACCTTGGGCTTCCTTTGACTGCATCAAGACTGGGAAGTAGAGATTGTCTGCCTCTTATAGAGAAGATCACTAGTCGCATTTCCAACTGGAAAAATAAGGACTTGGATAGAGAGGATAGAGTTCTATTAGTCCAATCTGTCTTGTCCTCTTTTCAAACGTATTGGGCCAAAACTTTTGTGTTGCCAAAAGCAGTACTGGATAAGGTGGGCAAGATTTGTAACAGTTTTATCTGGTCAGGACCAAAGATGGAAAGGAAGATGCACCACTCGAGTCATGCAACCCTCAGGATGACGAAAGAGCAAGGAGGTCTTGGGCTGATTGATCCAAAGTTTTGGAACAAAGCAGCATATTGTGGTTTAGTGTTCAAACTGGCTCAGAGAACAGACAACCTGTGGGTAAAGTGGTCTTGGGAACAAAATATTAAGCAGAACCATTTCTGGACTATGAAAGTACCAAAGGACTGCTCCTGGGTTTGGCGAGGGATTTTGAAGCATCAGGAACTCTCATGGAAGTTTGTGAGGTATAGCATTGCAACTGGAAATGAAACGAGCTTTTGGCATGATCCTTGGTGCTCGGGACCTCTTTTCTTAAATTCTCAAGCCAGAAGTCTGCTAGCCCAATTTGTACCTCAGGAAGCAAAAGTGGCTGAAGTGATAACGAATAGGTGTTGGTCGAGAACCATTTATGAATTACCAGAATCTGGAGTGAAGAAGTGGATCCTGGATACTGAGATAAATTCTTATCTTGCAGAAGATAGAGTTATTTGGACTCCGACAAGTTCAGGAGAATTCACTATTTCTTCGGCCTATGCTGCTATTAGAAATGTGCGTAGTAAGGTAAAGTGGTTCAAACTTGTGTGGGGAAAGCTCTCCGTACCCAAGCACTCCTTTACTATGTGACAGTTATTCTTTGGAGCACTGCCTACACAAAACCAGCTTATGGCAAAAAAGGTGATCAGCCAATCTCGATGTTGTCTCTGTGATTCCTTTGAGGAAAGTTCGGCACATCTGTTTTTTGACTGCTCCTATTCGAAGATAATGTGGCAAGGTGTAAAAAAAGCTATGGGATTATCAGAACAGGTTCGTGCATCCCATGTTGAATGGTATATGCTTATGTGCATGTGCAGACCAAATACTATGGCGTCTGAAGTAATGAGGGCTCTTATATGTGCGGTTGTTCAAGCCATCTGGAGTGAACGAAATTTGAGGATTAAAAAGAAGCGATTCACACCTGCTGATGTGGTAAGTCTCCGAGCCCTCAATAGAATGAAACTCTATCTGGGTAAGATGCTAGAATCAGTACAGGAGGATGTGGGGTTGCGACTGCTGCTGGAAAAGTTGGGAATAGGAGCAAGGTTCAAGCAAAGGGTGGAACAATGGGTTCGGTGGCAGGCAGCACCACCTGACACCTTTACGCTAAATGCGGATGGATCTATGAAAGATGAGAGCACTGGTTTCGGTAGCGTTTTGAGAGATAGTAACAGTGAGGTGATTCTCGCGTATAGTGGATCTTCTCCTAGAAGATCGGTACTGCATCAGGAGCTGCTAGGGGTAAGAAAAGGGTTGGAAGGTGGCATAGCAGTGTGCATACGAAAACTACAAGTTCAATCAGATTCTATGAGAGTGGTCCGGATTATGAATAACAGTGAAGATCCACCATGGCACTGCCGGAACTTATTCTCCCAAATTAAAAGTTTGGCTACGCAGTTTGAAGAGATTGAGTTTAAGCATGTGTACCGAGAAGGTAACCAAGTGGCAGATTACCTTTCAAAAGTCAGTAGCTCCTTATGTAATGAGTCTATGTTCTATATCCCTCCTATGGATCAAAAACTCGATGAGTTGATTAAAGGGGATAAGGATGGAAAAATGTATTTGCGTCTTTTGGCTTAATAAAGGTTGGGGTATCCTTAATCCCTAGTTACTTCACAAAAAAAAAAAAAAAAAATATATATATATATAATAATAATAATTCTCGTTTCTTATTATCATCCTCTCTGTATATGACTGGATAGAGTATTTGTATCTGTACATCGACATGCTATTGGGCATTGTCTGAAAAATTGAGTTTGATCGTGAATCTCACACTTTAGACAGCGTTAACATGCTCTTTGACTGATCGTTTTAGTGCACAACAACTTCTACTACGCAACACTTACTGAACAGGTGCACCAGCGGCACCTTCGTAGTTTTTTTTTTTTTTGGTAATTCAAAGTCTGGTACCAACACATTCACAGAAAATTTATCAAGCAACACATACGTGCTAGTAGTAATTCACATGTTCTGTCAGTTGTGTACATTTAACATAATTGTTCGATCAAGATTCATGTTCATAGATTACCAAGTTTTAGATTGCTTTCTCAATCTGGGCATGAAATGAGTAGCTTAAATTTGCACAGCTGTACTATTTGCACATGGTTAAAGTTATATGGTATTTTTGTATTTTGCTCCTAGTAATGATAATAGGGATAGTAAGGTTTGCTCCGCGATTAATTGTTTATTTCACTTTGGTCCAAAATTACCATTAAAGTGTGTGAGTGTGAGTTGACCGAATGGCCCAAGTCTATTCCATCTATATTTTTCTAAAATGGCCATAATACCTTGTACAATGTACATGTGACCTACTTTGAGAACCAAACTGCAAATATTGTTATTAAGAGTACAGTAGAACCAATTACTAAAAACTCTATGTGGCATCATCTCATTTATTCAATTCAATGGTGGAGTTTGGACAATTAATATCAATGACTAATACCACTCCACCACCACCCTCCATAGGCAATAACCGCCATTGATATAATCAACTACCAATCAAATATCTATTTCTCACATTTTCACTTTAAGATCATATTTTCAAGTTTGTCGGCAATCTTTGAACATTCAAGTTGTTGGTGATCTTTGAAACTCAATTTTTTTTAGATTTCTGGTTAAGATAAAGTCATTTCTTAGGGAGTTTAAGTTGAAATTTCAAATACTCAATTCTTATTTCTTTAAAATTCAAAGTTAATTTTTGTAGTCCTCTAGTGTTTAAGTTCAATAGGACAATGATTTTGATATTTATTTGTATAGGGTAGAGAGAGATGACGGTGATTGTTGAATAATGATGAATGAGGTGATAATTGAGTGGTGGACGAGAAAGTGGTGGTGGTAAGATAGAAATAAGATACAATAATAATGTAATAAGATTGAAACACAGTTGGTTGAGATACACATGGTGTGAAATGAGTCGTTGATTAAAAGCTGATGATTAAATGATGGCCGATGATTTTAAGGGTAAATGTGGCCAGTATTAAAAAAATAAAAATAAATAGTTGGGCTGACATCAAAGTGCAATAAACGAGCAATTGTGAACCAAACCCTAATGTCACTATTATCACTAGGCGGACCAAAATGTAAAGCACACGTTAACTGATGGCCGATGATTGTAAGGGTAAATGTGGTATTATGAAATTTAAGACAGGCACACAACAATTTTGGACCAAACCCTAATATTACTATTATCATCACTAGGACCAAAATGCAAAACACCCAAGTTATATTAACTACTCCCCCCCCCCCCCCCCTCCTATATTTCTCTTTGTCCCGCTTTTATTGTGTTTCGTGAAGAAATGTCTCGCTTCTATTTTAAGAGGCACGTCACTTTGAGTAATGTTTCACTTGTTTTGCAAAAGAAAAAACACAAAAATAGTCCAGTAGATCGAAACACTCCTCTTTCTTCCTCGCAAACGTTTTTTTGGTGGTAGAGAGCTCCGCAAAGAAGAATATAATCAACAACATCTAGTGTAAGAAACTTGGGGCAAGAATACGAATTTGTCACTCAAACACCGAATGAAAACACACTTGAACCTATTGTTTTTCCACCATTTATCAATCCACAACAACATCCACTACTGATTTGAAGCCCACAAACACATGTATCAAAGATAGTGCTTGAAAACCAAGTAAGTTTTAATTTAATTTAATTTTATTATTAGTTTTTTTAAAGATTTACATGATTATAAATCTTTTGTTTAATTGTCTATAAGCAAACTTTGGTGTTTGAATTCCTAATCATTGTTATACAACCCATTGGAAATGGAAAAAATTATTATCCTGAGGCGAAGTATCTCATGTGTGTTGAATTATAACAATTGGATAAGAATCCTAAAGGTTATATATTTCTACAAAGAACCGGGTGATCACAAACTTTGGACATTGTCCCCTTGTTTGAAGTTGGAACTTCATTGATGCAATACTAAAAAGTTTACGTTAGTAGTAACTTATGGCTAACTGTTTCCGGTTCATTTGAAACCACATCTAAATTTAGCGTACGCATTTTTTTCTTTTAATTTTCCATTGCTTATTTTATAAGTGAAATTGCATCTGTTTACATCCTTCTAAGCCCAACTAGTTTTACTTGGTGAATCTGTTCTTCGGGTAGCTAGAAACCAGTCAAGTAAAATCCCCCTAAAAGCAATAAATATGAAGGGTCATTTTTTGTTTTTTGTGGTTGCAAATTTAAGTTTTTAAAATGAGTTCTTTTCGAACTTGTACTTATTCCAAGAACCAAATACAATGCGATATCATTTAGTTTGACCCTCATATACTATTTTAATTAATGAACCTTTTTTTTTTTTTAATGTAAAGATTAATCATAGGATGTAACTCCTTGGTTGATTCATTGTTCTTGGGAATCAGTATTAAAAGAATTTGGAAAGCTCTTCTGAGTATAAAGGAGCCGGGGTTTATACAAATTTGTTGTGCCATATTGGTAACTCCGTTTGGTGGTATCATAGACGTGCCATATTTGAAAAATAATGACAAGGCACTAACTTATGCCTTGGTTGAGCATTGGTGGGATACTACACATAGCTTCCACTTTCCTTGGGGAGAGGCCAACATCACCCCATTAGATTTCTCCATGCGTACGAGGTTGAGTATAGGGAAAGGAAGACTGTTACAATCTAACTGCAGTTATGAGACTTTTGAAACGACGACAACTATTTCCTGGAAAATAATTTAAAGACGATGATCCGGCTAAGGCGTTGAGGTTGACTCCATCTAATTGGACAGGCACTGGGATACAATGTAGATGGTTTGAAGATAGGTATGTGAATTACATTTTGGAGAAACCTAAAGGGTGGGAGCCAGGGGATGATCACGAGGAGGAGTACATACTTGTTTTTCTATTTTATATGGTTGGTCAAGCTTTCACTATACCAAAACAGGATATTCTTAACGGCGCAAAATCGTTACTAAAAATATTTGTAACGGTTTATTTCCGTAACTGTTTGGGCGTTATTAATATGTTAAGTTATTTACTTACAGTTTTTAACCGTTACAAATTCTTTTTAGTAACGGTTATTTAGCATTACTAAAATTAATTACTAACGGTTTTCTAACCTCAATCGCATTAAAAATAGTAACGGTTTCCTTCAATTTCTAACAGTTTGTACACGTAGCTTAATGAAGATATTAGTAACGATTATGAGAAATTAGTAACGCTTTTTCGTGTAATATGTGTTGCTAATTGAAACATTTACTAACGGTTTTTGCACCCATTTCTAACGTTTTTCCTACTTTATAAGTGTTACTTAATGAAAAGTTTAGTAACGCTTTTTTGCCGTTACAAAACAATTTCATATTTAAAAAAAATTAATTTTCTCGTGCCACCGTTTACCACCTTCACCAATCACCTGAAAAATGTCCCCATTTTTTTTTTTTTGAAATTCCACAAAAATTACCAATAAACAAAAACCTCACAAATACATCCAATCAAGTCATTGCTCCTTTTATATTACTACAAATCACAACCAAAAAAGTCATACACATAAAGAACATGCAATTAAGTAAATTTGATGCACAAGGAAATAAACATTTTAGATTTGTCGGGGAACTCATCCTCTTTTTTCTTGACTATCTAGGCCTCGACACTCCATAAATCTTGAGTCCGAGAATAAGATAAATTAAAATCACGTAAAGACAGGCAAAATGAAAGAAACATCCATACCTGAATTCAGTGAATGCTAATTTCAAGTCTAATTCCAAATATTACCCAACTACCTCAAAAACTTTCCAGCCAAATGATTTTTTTCAAGACAAAACCTATATGACTACATTTTCCAAACAATAATTCTAGAATGGTACAAAATACCCAACCTTCACACTTCATACAATTTCAAGTCCTAGGCTGCTATAGGCCACTGTTGAGGGCTGCTTCAGCGAGCTACCCTAGGCCAGTTCTAAGCTCACGGCCAGTCACCTGCCGGACCATATTTCTAGCTACTTTGCAAACCCATCCCTTGTTCCGGCTCTCAAGTCCCTAAAACTTATGCATAATTGTTTATGTATAGACCAATATGCATGTTGACATACCACTAAACCACGCGACTTTGTTATTAACACATTTACATCAAGCCCTTAATGCGCCAATGCTACTCTTGAATCACCGCTTTATTTTATTTTTTTCTATTAATTATTAAGAATTGTTTTCCCCTACTTGCGGCATCAAAAACTAAGTCAAAAGTTTCTAATAAAAAATAGCAATTCTAGTGAGCTTTGTCCCCTTACATATAATCTAAGGAAAAACCAAAAAACTAATCAAGAGAAGACTTCTTCCATTCTTTTTCATATAAAATACTAGAAAGTTGCACTTTCTCACCTTTTGACCAGCACTGCAGCTTACGCACATTTCCAGCTTTGCATCACTGGTCTGCATGAGCACTACAAAGTAGAGGGAGAAACAACACCAAAGTTCATTACAAGGAAACCAGATTAAGTCTAAAAGAGGTTTTAAGTCTAAAGAGATTTTCAATCGTGCTTTGTAGCTATAGGATCAAGTCCCAAAGACTCTCGAATCAGAATGAATGCTTATATAATCTATATCTTGTCCCCTGTATGTCTGCTACCACAGTTCCCTTATAATCTTGTTTATTTCCTCCATCTTCATTGAGTGAAAACGCATTAACTGCTGAGTACTTCGACTTTTAAAAATGCACTCATGCACATAACACTCCCTCTTCTGACAAAATTGTAATCATTGGACAGTTAGCATCTCTGCCACTTACGACATTATTACACAAAATAAATTTGCTAACAAAGAACCCGATAAGAGGGTCCGGCTTCAGCAGAAAACATTTAGACACAATCACACAAATTTACAACTTGTGTTGAAATCATACTACTCACATTCTTCCACCCTTACGTTAAAAAAAAAAAAAAAAAAAAGAGAATTTGGAGAAGAGAGGAGAGAGGCAAGAGAAGTAAAAAAAGTAGGAGAGGAGAAGTGAAGTGAAGAACATAAGAAGATAGTAGAGAGAGGTTGGTGAAGAAAAAAAAAAAGAAGTAGGAGAGGATTTGGAGGAGAAGAAGTGAAGAAGAGAGGGAGAGAGGCTGGAGAAGAAAAAAAAAAAAAAAGGAGTGTAGGAACGTGCCTTGAGAGTGGAGAGAAGACACGGAGCACCGGGAGTGGAGTGAGATAGTTGAAAGTGAGGAACGATCATCGATAGAGTTCCTTTAGACATTACAACCCAATGAACTGCTCCCATTCCTATTGAGAATGAACCAATATATAGAGCTACTGAGTTCAAAGAAAAGGTTTTCAGTGTACTATTAAGTTGAATTTTGACTTGTGGAAATGAACTTATCTAGACATAGTATAGTTCAATTACCAGTGCTAGTCACGGCAAGTCGCGAGGACTACTTCAAGTGATAACTCATGGCTCTGTTCCACATAATTATGATGCATTATATTAGGGATCTCAAAGGCAAAAAGTTAGAACATAAATAATTTTAGCACCAAAGACCTTCAAATAGAAGGAAAGAGCAGCTATCAAATAGCGAGGGACCACCCTGTTCTAGAAGTCTACAAGTGCAAATCATCGGGCCTTATATTCATCAAAGAGTGATACTTTAAAATTTTGAGCTAGAGGCTATTACTACCACGCACCACAAGAACGGATCGTTTTCCAAATTATATTGACTAAACTTGCACCAATTGCGGTTACTACGACACAGAAATCAATTATTAGACACACATCAACTTTGAAGATAAAGAATGGTATGGGTATGGGTATTACAATGAAGGGATCTACTTATAACAAAGTTTAGGAGGTATATATTTACCTGCAGTAGCAAAAATCCCCTTTCAGATAGAAACATACTCCATTTATTCCTCCAAATTGTAGGCAAACCATCAATGTTCCAACTCCGGATAGAGTGTTCTGCACCTTATATGCTTAAGTCCTATACAATATCCAACTCTTTCACATCCATCAAACAAAAAGTCAGGGTCACAAGGCCACAAACAACTCTTTCACAAAAAGTCATAATAGTAGAGTGTGATTGACCGGGAAAGAGCTTACATGCACCGCACTTTTTTTCATACATATTACATCTAAATCCCCACAAATAACAATTTTACATACCTTACTAATATATATATTAAAAGTGAATAATAAGATCCTAATCTCCACAAGTCATGCTTTAAGCAAATTGATAAAATAGCCGGGGAGCAAATACGGTACATATATTGAGGCAATATCGACATCCATCATGATTATAAAGGATGAAACAATAACTTTCATTTGATTAAAACCTAACCTCGACTCTAAAAAAGCTAGTAATCTCGGTTTTGAATTCTTACCTTGTTTTAGGTTATTTAAGGCTGACTATTATCTGCGGGGTAGCTTCCAAGAACTCTCAAGAATGTAGCAAATTCTGTCAAAGAACTAGCATTTTAATAGCTTTTTACTTGTATCACTCAACTGAACAAAGGGCGAATTGGAAGAAACCATACCTCTAAATGCCTAAAGCATTTTTGAGAATTGGGATCAGCCATTGAGGCTACAACCATTGAGGCTTCAAAGTCCACGTAAAAGAGATAGTCGGAAGTACACGGATAGTCGAATAAAGACTTTGAATCGAGTAGTGTCTCGTGTGCAAAGCATTGTTCTAATAGGGATTCTACACACAATTGGGTGTACAATGTTCTCAGTAGAACATAAAATAGTGCAAAATTTAGAGTCTTGCAGCACAAGACAATGTTTAGAGTCTTGCAGCACAAGACAAGAAAATTTAGAGTCTTGCATAGTACAATGTTCTGTACTATGCCGCCAAAATCCCAGATCGCAACACAAACAGCTGACTATGCAGATCGCAGCACAACAATATTCAAAATCATCCATCCTGCAAATAAAACCGAAATCCTCATTTCTCCATACAAATGAAGAGTCCAGCCAACAGCCAATAGCTGAAAGAAGTACATTGCATACAAGGGTATGGCACATAGCAGTCTGCAGATCGCAGCACAAGTATGACGAGGATAAGTGGATACTAGAAATTGACAACTAGAAATAAATAAATAAAGAAAATAAAAGTGATTATTGTTCAGAAGTACTTACTCCGAGCATGAGAAAGCTGAATCCTTGCTTGATAGTATCCTCGTCAAGGTTAATCTCTATAAGTTTCCTTGAGATCGGCAAAGCGTGCAATCCTTTACCACCTTCAACTTTGTGATGAATTCCCGGGGCATTCTTTCGAGGGCTCCCATTTCACAAAAACTTGAACCGAGGCGTAATCATTTCCTCCTCCAAATATACTATTTTCTTTCATGTCTTCTACTGTTTCAAAGGAGATCCGACCTTTCTTGGCTGGGATTCTACTAAGTTCGCTCATTCGAAAACTTGAGTGGCGCAAAATGGCTCCATTCACGAGCTTGGAGTTTCCCGGTGTTGTTTATCGTTACATCGGACAAAACTTCGATAGTTATGCCCAAACTCTGAATACGACCATGTGCGAAGAGGCGAGTTTTCCTTCGAAAGTATTTTACAACTGATTCCTCATTAGGCAATTGTTGTGGGTGATGATCGAATATCGATGAATTCAGCTTTTTGTCTTACAAGGTGTAGGGATTACGATATGTTGAGCAAGCTCCCCACGGGCCCCCATAAAGTTGGAAAATGTTTTGAATTCTTGTTTTTTTAAATCTTGAGGTTGGATCTTTTGTGCTTTCTAGGTTATCCATTAATCCAAGACCCACCCCACTCTGCTCCAACTTTCCAACACTACAATAGTCAAGCCTTTCAATGCTTCGATTATAAGGCTTCCTTATCTCAGATATATTAGAGGGGTGACAACGGAATCTTTATTGATATTCAAATGGGCACCGGCGATCGGCTATTTTCCTCTTGGAAGTGTGCGAAGATTCTTCCACTACTTCTTTCTTCACTTCTATGTCTTCTCGCGATCGTCTTTGTCTTGTCCTTCCTCGTCTTCCTCAAATCTGATTGCTCAAGTATACCTTCTCTGTAAATTTTGGAGCAATCATATCACCATCTTCTTCTTGACTTCGTATCGGTCAAATGATGAGACGACCCATCAAGATCGCCATAAGTTTTATGTTGTGAAACACCCTTGTCCACTGTTTCACCTCATGAACGACCAAGGGTTCTTGGTCCCCATATCCAAAACCATTGACTTTTCCATCCCTTGATCTGCATCTGCATAGAGTTCCGGCAGTCTTTTTGCAAATCCACTACCCTCTACTTCTCGTGCTTTGTCATGTCGGTTTTATCCCTTGACTGGCATAGCTCGGTTTCAGTTCCTCTAACGCCTCCTCAATAACTCAAGCTCCTTCGCTGCTGCAAGAAGATCTTCTCCTCCATTCGCCTCTTCCCCATTTCAACAAACTCATCCGCCATTTTCTCGACACTCTTGTAACTTCTTCTCTAATTCAAGTTTGAATCTTTTCCCTTTCTTTGACCTTCGGTTGATCTCCTCTTCACTCTCAACCGGTTTCCTCCTTTCCATCAGCTCGAGCTTAGCCCTTAGTCTTTGCTACTTCTTCTTTCTTTCTTCATAAGCTCCTTGTGGGCTTCATTCACGTTCCTTTTCCCCGTGTCTATTCTCCATCTGTAACTTTATAATAAATTGGTCCATGGCAGCAATCCTTGAACCCAAAATCACAGAAGAACCATCCTCTGAACCTATTTTATCCTTGTTTGGTGTATGACCACCACGAACAATGCACTTTGCTTTTGTCCCATATTCAAGAGTGGAAATAGTCTTGTGCATTTCCTTGGGATCTGGGCTGGCACACAATATCATCAATATTTTTGATTTGTCGTCTTCAAAGGAGTCCTACAGACAGAAAATGAAATTAGAGGAATAATTCTTAAATGAAAGCCCTAATTACATCTTGAAGGTATCCAAACACCTACACTGCAGAGAGAAATGGGAGTTACCTGCAGCAGCATAGTTAATTTGCTATCTCTGAATGGAACATGAGAATCTCCATTTGCTATGGACTCAACCACTCTCTTCAGCGCTGATAACTGTAAAATGTATAGTCTACCTATGACATGAACGTAAAATTCACAACGTAAGTAAACTAAACTAACTTTCGTGTCTATTATCAAAGCTTCTACTCTCGATGCAATGAGATAAAGTGGAGTAGGAAGTTCGTTCCACTCTTAGTCCTTCCGTATGCTTGTTTTCTAGTCTCAATACTCTACTTAAAGCCAATGAGAGCTTTACGAAGGGGCAACTAAACTATGGTGCAACTACCCACAAGATGCAACTAGTCGATTATCAGACAACTATGGGAATGCTACGGTGATTCTATGATAAGGAGTTAGAGGGGGATTGATTCCACCTTAACTCAACTTAATCCACTAACGACGAAGTCAAGTAATCGAATTGAACTGCTTCACCGCAGAACAAAGCGGTTCTTCCTAATCCCTAATTACACATGGCATTTCTACCAATTTATAACTAGCATGTGAATAATTAAACCCATTCTCATGGTGAACTAATTATTTCTGGCATGGAATAGAAATTACGACGACTCTACGATAAACGGGATCAAGCCTTCATCAAGGCTTCTCAACCCCCTCTAATGGAGGTTTAGCCTTGAATCATTCCGCAATCATTCCCATTTAGATTAAAACTAAACATAATATAAAGCATTGAAATTTACTAATTTAAACAATAATGAAATCTAAATTAATGACTAAACTGAAATAAGAACAAGAATTGAAATTAGATCTAGAAATGGAAATGACAAAATCGAAATTGATAAAAAATACTACTTTATTGATCTAATCAAATGAAGAACAAGATCCAAAGGTTTAATCTAATAAAGGATTTGAAACTAATTAAATAAAACAATTAAATCTAGATCTAGAAGCTATTTTAATGGCTACTTTCTATTCTAAGCTATCTACCTAACCTAACTGCCATTGACTGCCATTAACACTGAGTCAAGCTTTTGTTTTATACATCCAGATCAAAAATCGTGCATGGGCTTGGAGCCATGTTTTGGGCGAGAATCGGGCCCAAACCCCATTCTTCGATCAAAAAGGCCTCTTCAGCTGCAGTTGGCTTCCACAGACTTTTCGTCCACTTCTGCTCCTCTGATTGGGTCAAGGCTTAGACCATTGCAAAGCTCTTTCCGAGCCGGTCGTTTTGACATAAGGTAGGCCTCAATCCGAGGTCTGAGTCCAAAGATATGGCATTCGAAGTTCTCAGCGACTTTTGCTCCTTTATCTCGCTAAAGTGGCACATTTCGCATAATGGACTTTGAAGCTGAAATGCATAAAACACGTAATCAGTATTAACTCTTACTTATTATTCACATAATTGGTCTAACAATATGATTATTAAGGGGTTAAAACTACAGTTTTGGGCTCTTATCAAACTACCCCCAAACAAAGATTTTTGCTTGTCCTCCAAAAAGATGAGAAATTAGAATAAGTGACCAAAAATGGAGTTCTACCTAATCTCGTTTTGCTTTGAGTGCGATTGCATTGACCATATGCAACAAGGCCTTAAACCACTAGGAATTCCCTAGTGGGCCGAGTTATAACCTCGTGAGAGTTTTCCGATGAAGGTACTCACAAACTTCATCTATACTTCTGACTAAAAAATAAAACTATTGTTTCCTTATTCATGCTCCAAATTATCTATATCGCCTCACTAGCTATGAACAAGAATAACCAAGTCAAAACCTAAGCTAATATATGCATAATAATCTATCATCTACAATAAACATATACACAATGAGTAGTACTATAAAATGTTTAGCGAGGTTTGTTTCGAGAACTTCGGAATAAGCGTCCTTAAGTAGGTTCTCACAATAATAGTCAAGAAACAACACTCTTTTTCCACTCAAGTTTAAGCTACTCCGATTAATACAGTGGGCACACTTTACCTTACAATCTCAATGACACACAGGAAGCGAGTCGATCAAACACATCCGCCACTTACTATCACACTAACTTTATTTCCTAATTGAGCTAGAGGTCTTTATTAGGTGTTACGGGGATTAGGAGATGGTTTAAGAAGGAAGGAAATGGATATTCTAAAGGACAAGTCTGAGATAATAGAGTCTTCATATTATGTAACTAGAGAAAACCTTGTTATTTACTTTTTGCTTCTACACTTTGTTTCCATCCTTAGCCATATTTTTTTTTTTTTTCTTTGGCTTTTTGACTCCCTTTTATTCTATTTTTGGTTTTTTATTTTATTTCTATTATTATTTTTTTTTTCTTTGGATGGAAACTTCTTTTCTTTTTTCTTTTTTCTGAAACTAACTAATTTTTGTTTACATAGGTTTTTCTCTTTCTTTCTTTCTTTCATCATCTATTTTCGGACTTATCTTAATTGGGTAGGTTGATTTATTTATTATATATATATATATATATATATATATATATATATATTTTTTTTTTTTTTTTTTTTTGTTTTGTAAAGGAATTGTGGTTTATGGAAGGCTAATGAATGAAAGGCTCAAAACTAGCGGAAAAAATAATTCATAGGTTTGAATTTACGGCTATATCGATCCAAAAGAGGGCCTAAATTCTCAAAAGCTTAGGATATGGTTTAGTGATCAAGCAAGTGGGCGTGTGATTTCTCTATCTGGATTTTACTTCCCTTGTGTCATTTCTCAATTGTTTCACTCATATAAGGCTTTTAGGCTATATTCTCCACACAGATTTGTAGAATAAGTACTCTAGCCTAGATTTGAGAAACTTCTTGCCAAACAATCATAGATACTCATGTAATATATTTATAGATAGATGCAAAGATTATTACCTACATATTAACCTAAGTTTCTAACAATTATTCTGATGCAAAAGCTATGTGAGACTTCTAGATTGTTAAGAGCCTAGAGAAAGAAACAATACCAATATTCCTAAGTGTATAACATAACTTATTTATTTATATTTATAAATTTTTTGAAATTTTTACTAGAAAACAAATGCATATTATACATATTTATATCCTAGCAGATGTCTTAAATACACGTGTTTCTATGCCCCCCCCCCTAAACAAAAAGCATGCTTTGTCCTCCAAGCATTTAAATAAAGAGGGTAGTAGAAATACCATTGAAACGCGTGAAATTCAGGAACATCTGCAAAACAAAGTTAGAACGTACTAATATAGGAAATAAAAACTGACTCAACTCTATACGAGTTCTACCCATTATGGGGTTAAAAGAATGAAATTGCTTGGGACATAAGCGACACTAAACGAAAACTAAAACTTACCTCCACCCGCTGTTATTCGTCATCTTCGCCATCCTCCACTTCTATAAAGAAGTGAGGTTCCTTCGCGTCCTGCCATGCTATGATAATTTGCCAGGCTTCACGCCATTTATCATCTATGGTTGCTAACCTATTAAGTGCCACTTGGTCCGATGGGGTGTAGGGTGCAACCTGGTGAGGTTGTATCCGCCACCCTTGCCAAGTCATTGCACGTAAAGATCGAATAATACTATTGGTGGAGTGTCGCACCGTGTCTACCCTAATCCAATCCGCGTGAAACGTGTGCAAAAACAGCAAAAGAAACATAGCATAATACGTGAAACTAGAACAGGCATAAGAAGGTACTTATGCCTCATGGTATGGGCTCGTGCTAAACTAGACATCAAAAAGTTAAGGGAAGGTCATAGAACCCCGGGTCCATTGGCTAAAAAGCAAGGAAAACGCGCAAAGTGGCGCCATTCATTCAAAAAAAACGCCATTCCCCTAAAATGTTTAGCATAATCCAAAACATAACAGGTGCCTATGTTCATGGACAAAGGCTACCAAGGGCAACGTTATAGTCCCCTTGGTCCTCAATACGGAAAATGCCTGCCCCATAAGCCTCGTCGCAGACTCATAAGTGTAGACATGCATATTATCGACCCAATAACACCATGGGTCTTGTATCTCAAATGGCATAGCAAGTCCAAGAACAAATGCTAGCAAGAACACGGTAATTTCCATTGGTTCATCGTCAATGTTGATGGAGAACACTTGTTCTCCATCCGTCTCTCAAAGAAAATGCAGTTATTATAAAAATAAGATGCAAGTGCTGGAGAATAAAGTTCAGCCGGTCTTACCATAAGAGGTTCCCAGCCAACGTATGTGATCACCTCGCGAAACCAAGCACCGTAAGTAGTGCTTTGGAACAAATCTTCAAAAGACTGTTCCGGTATCAATGTTGGAGATGTCATCTCAAAATTACGCTTTGGAATAGCTGCGAAAGATCCGGATACTACGCGCGAAAAACTGGAAAATTTCTAGTCCACGGAAGTCGGGCGCAAGCGCTCAACTAGGGCGTCAAGTCGCTTTTGTAATTTGGAATTCCATGAAGTAGAGTCGTCGGTCTTGACTTGGCGCTGCGCTGCTCTTAGTATTTTGGAATTCCAGTGTTTTAGCGCCAGTCGCTGCTTCTATGGCGCCAGCTCGAGAGTAAAATTTTCCGCCGAAAGTGTAGTGTAGAAAGCCAGCCTACTCGTACTGCGCTGGCGCTATCCGAAGGTGATTTGCAAAAATGAAGTCGAAACGTGGGAATCGCGGGTGTGAAGGGTGAGTGATGGAGTTTAGGTGTAGTGTGAGTTGTGAGAACAGTTTGTATCAAGTTTATATAGGTTTAAAGTTGCTAAAAGGATCGGAAAGTTGCCAAAACTAATTACGGCGCGCTTCCGAAATCCTAAAATTTCCAAACTCAAAACGGAAACAACTCATAACCTGGATTCTAATTCAAACCCGATTATCTTTTAGGTTGATTTTACGATAGAATGTACCTATTTAATCTAGATTTCATCCTACAATGATACTTGATCATATTTCTGCCTAAACAACCATATTTTCACCTTGACTCCATAAATTAATTCTAATATGAGGGTTATACAAAAATCATGCTTGAATTGATTAAACCACCCCCAAACAAGTTGGGAAGGTGGGGTCAATATGAAACAACCATGCATAATGAAAATAGGCCCTTTATATTAAATTTTCATTGAGAGTACCACTACAAAATTCAAATTACGGAAATAAAAGTTACATTACAATAAAACAACAAAAATAAATAAAACAACAACCACTATCAATCCTCGGACTCTCTAAACAAATTTCGCCAATTGGTGGCGGGGGCACACTCTCTAGTGGTGGCTCCCGGGCTCCGAAGGTCCAGCAGCAGTCGTCCTTTCGGCGACGACGCCATGCCTCGTAGAATCGTGTCCTCTGGCGAAGTCCGTATGAGGTGGGAAGCGCGCAAGCATATCCACTCTAAACCGGCGCTGGGCTTCCATCTCACCCTCGCTGCTCCATCTCTCATCCTCTCTCAGGGGTGGGATCTCCGAAAGTTGTGATGAATAGTCAGCTGTCGAGTCCGGAGGTCCGTGGCAGATAGTGTTTAGTGAACGATGCCCCTATGAAGCATAGCCATGCGTTCAAGTCGAACTAACACCTCTGGAAGGCATCTGCATCAAAGCAGGTCACGCCCTCCTCATCCTCGGAGGCATCCTCATCCTCCTCCTCTTCATTCTCAGCTCCTCCATCCTCTTCTTCTTCTTCTATCCTCAGCCCTCCTCCAAACTTGTTGGACACACTCCCTATAGATCTGGCGTGTTACGGTGCGGGGTAATGTAGATCCTCTCCTCGAACACCGAGCTGCTTTCATCTTCGGCATGATCTTGGTGATTAACACGGAAGAGGTGCCAAAGACCTTCCGACCCCCTCATCATGCTCGGCAAAACTCGGGGATACAGAAATCGTGCTTACGCTCTGGAGTACCCATAGTATCGCGGGAGGCAGGTCGGACCGATGTCGCCGACCTTGTCCTTCCCTAGGACATTCGACCCGATCCAATCGGGTCAGTAGCCCGGTGGTTGGTCCCGAGGGATGCCCGGCGAACACAATGGGAGTTTGTATTGTAGCTCCCATTGATGACAGTAATGCCCATCAATGGCTCTACCCCGTCAAACTGGGGCTCCTGTAAAGTGGCATCCAGATGGATTCTAGGCGAGATGCCTAGAATCTCAGCCAACAGTCCCGTAGTCAACTCCCTTCTCTTCTTCCTTACCATCACAAAAATCCTACTACCCTCCAACTCCACGGTGTTGTAGAACCCGTCGGACCAAGTCTTCGTGGTAGAAGGCTTCGTCGAAATACCGAAGACTATTCGATCTCTACTAGCCATTTCGTCACCGTAAAACGGTAGCGAAATGGTCGGCAGCGAAAAACTTGCTCCGGTATAATTCGGCGTTGTTGAGCCATCTAGTGTTTGAAATGGAGTGAGGGTTTAAATATGATGTGGTGGTGGTGGTTTGACTTGACCGACTGAAAGAACAGTGGTGGTGGTGGAGTGGTGGTGGCGCAAAGACACAAATTTGTGAATTTTGGTGGTTTTTAGTTATTTAAATCGGTGGGGGTTGTGGTGGTTTGGTTTTAGAGAAGATTTGGGGTTATCATTTGATTTTTGGCGTGGGTTTATGTTATTTTCTTTTTAATTTTTATTTTTCTAGGTTTGGAGCTTGTTAATGGCGGTGGAAGATGAAAAAAAACGATGAACTGTTGCTGAAGAAGGTAAGGGCGCGAGCGCGCTGGTCGTGGGTGCGGGTTGGGCGCGGGTTGGGCCCAAGCCCAAAATCGAAATTTTTGATTTTATCGATTTTTTTCGCGAATTTCAAATCAAAATTGCCGCTTCGTTACCAGTCCGATTTTTGCGAATGAGATATGGAAATGATCAGGAGGGAATTTCCTATCCAATGATCCATAAAACACTCTATTCCGACTTCGGATGACATACGAGATAGTGGAAAACGCCTCGAAGTGCGTGCATGACGTAAGTTATGCGAACGAATGAACTCTAAATTAATAGATTATGTCAATCCGAATCGTAATACAATAAAACGGCCTAAGCAACTGTAATGGGACATAAACATTTTAGTACGGAAACATTTAACACCCCCCCCAAACAAATTTTTTTTTACAACGGCTTAGAAAATTTGTTTTAGCGATGGGTCTTTTAAAGTCGATTCGAGACTTCCTAGATTACTATGTTTATTTTTATTTTTATTTTTTTATTTTTATTTTTATTTTTATTTATTTATTTATATATATATATATATATATATATATATATATATATATATATATATATATATTTTTTAGAAGAAAAACAATAAGCAATAAAGACATAATTCACACCATAGAAAACATGACTCAAAAATCCGAAAAAACATGCAAGAGTGGAAAACGTGAACTATGTGAACCGTGGACTTAGGATCCGTACTTACAGCCACACACTCCATAGGGAGGGCCCGTTACCTTAATGGTGCACTCACCAATATATTAAAGTGAAAGGAAATGCACCAAACACGAAATTGAGTCGCTTTATAGTCGGATACTTTCGAGACTTTATCTAAAACATATGTATGAACATGCAGTTGATCATATATCAACAACCGAAATAGTTGTGGATCATTCCATAAATAAATATCACATAAAACATATCCAAACACAATGAAACACCAATTTTCCCTATGACTCAACCTAGTGAAATGAAAGCGAAGTCGGATTACCCTATTGTGTAACCTATCATGCACCTTATTTTTCATTTTTGAATGAGTGGGTGTTCTAGTAAATAAGTGTGGAAACGTGAATGGTTATGGAGAATATGGTAGATATGGATAAGTTCTAGAAAGACAGCTTGTACACAATGAGGATGTGGTTTTAGCACCGAACTCATTCATTGTGTGTGTAGAGACTGTCTCAATTCTGAAATTTAAGGTGTCAAATAGTTTGTCCTTCTGAAGTATCTGTTTGCTAGGAGGATTTAAAAAATTATGAAGCACAGGAGAAACAAAAGGATCGAGTGCAAACTCGAGGTTCCTTTGAAAGGGTGGAAGGAGGGGAATCGAGGTGGATGTTGTGCAAGTTAGTTCTTGATAGGGTGAATTGTCACCTACTCGAAGAAACTCATCGAATTCCTCATCTAGATTGGTCATATCCACATTACTATGGTAGTCCTCTACATCTTTGAGAAAATCCTCTATCCCTTCCTCATCAATAATACGTGTATCGACTAGTGTAGGGATGAAAATGTTGGAGTCTGACTTTTCAAAGGAAAGAATTTTGGCAATATGATTATCAGGGAACGTGTTGTTGAAATAATCTCGAGCAAAGCTCTCGATCATGCTAACCTCTCCATCCATAGACGAATCGGGTAATCGCGGTCCTTGTTTTTAAAACATTGACTTCAACAACAAGATGGCCAAAAGACATGGACATTGAACCATCACGGCAATTAATGAGCGCATTGGCGTTACCAAGAACGGGCGCCTAAAATAATCGAGACAGAGTCAAGTTAGCGACTCAGATCGAGGACTACAAAAATCAGCCTGATAGTAGAAATCCTGAACTTTTACCAAAGACATTTTCGACTACACCCTTAGGATACTTAATAGACCGATCGACTAATTGCAACGCCATTTTAGTGGGTTGCATCTTGTCTAGACCTATTTGTCTATACAAATAAAATGGGAGTAAGTTAACACTAGCCCCCGTGTCTAATAACGCGTGGTCGATAGGAATCTCCTAAGGTGCATTATCAGATAAAGAGGATCGACCGTGGTCCTTGTACTTAACAATTCCATTATTTTCGGATAAGGTTGGGAATTGTTCATTAAAAGCGTCTTTTGGTATATTTGTCTTTACGCCTAGTAGTACACAATTCCTTAAGAAACTTAGCATGATGTGGTAGCTTTTTAATAGCTTCGAGGAAGGGAAGGTTTATAGTTAGATTCTTGAAAACGCCCCTAATCTCCTCGTAATTTGTATCCCTAGTTAACATGGCTAATTTTTTGGAAAAGGGTGGTTTTGTCTATATTTAGCAATGGTATCACCTGGATGTTTAACCGTGGCTTTTCGCTTCTTAGGTTGTGTTTGTGAACCGGTACCTCTCTACATTGGTAGGCTCTTCAGTTTCTATTTCGGTATCTAGTAAAATAGTAGGTGTAGGGGTTACTCGGGGGTAACTATAGGCATAGTTACCTTGTTATCAACCACTCTGCGAATCCGAGAGGGTGATGGCATTTATCTCACCTACTTTTCAAATTCATTACTAGTATTATCCGTTACCTCAAAGGTGTGTTTGTTGTTTTAGGATTATGTATTAAGCGTGACTTGGCAACACACCTTTGGTTTGGGCTTTATCTTGAGCCAACTGTTGGGTTAAATTATTAACGGATTGTAGAAGCCGTTGGTTAGATTGAGCCATAGTTTGGAAAAGTTTTGGCTCACTTGTATGAAGGTGTCAAAGGCGATCCGGTTGTGTGGGTGTAGTAGTCACGGGTGGTGTGGATTTGAACTATTTCACGTGAATTATTTATAGGTGGATTCTGATAATTATTATTGACCGAACGATACCTCTATTAGCATTATAATTATTATAATTACCTTGACCTTGTGCTTGACCTTGTCGAGGTTGCACTTGGTTGTTATAATTATTAAAATTACCCCGACCATCGCCCTTGTCGTAGTGGAGCTTGGTTAAAGCCGTGTGTTGGCCTAACATATTGATTATTGTACCCTTGAGGTGTGACTTGTTGGTTATTTCTCCAACCGGTTGGGATTTTGTCTCCAAGGGCTTAGGTTCACTATTAATGGAAGAAGCCTGCTTCATAGGCTATAGGGCCGGGAGTCGGGATGCTCGGGACTCCAAATGAAACTACATGGGTTTGAATTTACATTCATGACGAGGGGATAGGCTTTTGTTGTACGTAAAATGGCCTCTACCTTTTAGTGAGTGATTCGATTAGAGTTTTAAGCTCGAATCGTGTTTAATTTCAAACATACCGTGGCCTTAACTTAATAGTAGAACTAGCGGAGCGGGGATATCATCACTACCCCACCCCCATTATTATTTCGCTTTAGTTTGGTCCTCTAAAATTTATAAGCCTCCGGCTCCTTTACTTAAGAAACTACCCCCATTCATAATGTCAAGGACTTCTTTATGGTGATGTTGAAGTCCTTTGAAAAAGGCACGAACTAACGTGTCTTTGCTAGGTTATGGTGTGGACACTCTATAAGCAGATCGGTGAAACGATTCCAAGCCTCCGAAAATGATTCATGAGGATTTTGTCGAAAAGAAATGAATCTTGGAAAGCATCTCATCCGTCTTTAGGGGTGGGTAAAATGTTCCATAAACAAATGAACAAGTTTAGCCCACGAGTCCATGAGAATTAGGCCGCTTTGGGCAGGTTAACCAAGACGCCTTTATCAACTAAGGTGAAAGGGAATACCCTTAATTTAATTTGTTCCGTACCAACCGTAGGATGGTGGAATGTTGTTAAGACTTGTTCAATCCTACGCATGAAAAACGGGTAACAAATTAAAAATATTTGGAGGGATTCTCTGAATCCCCGGTTGGGTCCGCTAGAGAACGATGCAAGATTTGGGGCTATCGCCAAGGCTTTGTAGAAGTCCGAGAGAGGAGTCTCTCTTTCTTCCTCCATTATATCAGGTGGTGTGTGTGAAATAGTAACTAGAGGTGTAGTGTGTGGTATACTAGATAGATTTGTTTGTTGGTGTTGTTGTGTATTTACGTTTGGTGTTTTTGTTCTACCAGACCTTAATCTCATGCAAGACTAAGTCGAGCTTAACTAAACATGCAACACTCCAAACAATTCTCGATATACTAATATAAAACCTCTAACAGAGATCGCGAGGTTTGGAAGAAAGGAATACCGATTAAGGCCCTTGCTTCGCTTATAAATAGCGTCTTTGTTTACGCTTGTTCAAGCGTATATAGCGAGGTTAGAACACTGAAAAAAATATGAAAGATCAAAGTTCGAATCAAACCTGCCGAAATCCGAAAAATTTAACATTGCGATGCCAAGGCCAGATAAAGGCACACTTCAAGGCCTCGAGGTATTTTCAATTTACAGTGTTTTTAGGGCGGGTCGCGCTCCACATGGGGGCGGGTCGGCTCGATGTCCAAGAACATAGGGCGGTCGCTCAAGGAGGATGCTACCAAGGCCGGTAAATTTTTGCTCGAATTTTTCAACTCTAAAATGGACGACCACGGTATGATTCAAACAAGGGTGGGTGGGTGAAATGGGACTTTAAAAATAGTACTAACACTATGAAAACAATACGAAAGTGAACTAAGATGGCAGCGGCGCCATTTGATAACTGTAAAATGAATAGTCTACCTACGACATGAACGTAAAATTCACAACGTAAGTAAACTAAACTAACTTTCGTGTCTATTATCAAAGCTTCTACTCTCGATGCAATGAGATAAAGTGGAGTAGGAAGTTCGTTCCACTCTTAGTCCTTCCGTATGCTTGTTTTCTAGTCTCAATACTCTACTTAAAGCCAATGAGAGCTTTACGAAGGGGCAACTAAACTATGGTGCAACTACCCACAAGATGCAACTAGTCGATTATCAGACAACTATGGGAATGCTACGGTGATTCTATGATAAGGAGTTAGTAGGGGATTGATTCCACCTTAACTCAACTTAATCCACTAACGGCGTGAAGTCGTCAGTAATCGAATTGAATCTACACACGAGAACAAAGCGGTTCTTCCTAATCCCTAATTACACATGGCATTTCTACCAATTTATAACTAGCATGTGAACAATTAAACCCATTCTCATGGTGAACTAATTATTTCTGGCGTGGAATAGAAATTACGACGACTTAATTTCGATATAAACGGGATCAAGCCTTCATCAAGGCTTCTCAACCCCCTCTAATGGAGGTTTAGCCTTGAATCATTCCGCAATCATTCCCATTTAGATTAAAACTAAACATAATATAAAGCATTGAAATTTACTAATTTAAACAATAATGAAATCTAAATTAATGACTAAACTGAAATAAGAACAAGAATTGAAATTAGATCTAGAAATGGAAATGACAAAATCGAAATTGATAAAAAATACTACTTTATTGATCTAATCAAATGAAGAACAAGATCCAAAGGTTTAATCTAATAAAGGATTTGAAACTAATTAAATAAAACAATTAAATCTAGATCTAGAAGCTATTTTAATGGCTACTTTCTATTCTAAGCTATCTACCTAACCTAACTGCCATTGACTGCCATTAACACTGAGTCAAGCTTTTGTTTTATACATCCAGATCCAAAAATCGTGCATGGGCTTGGAGCCATGTTTTGGGCCGAGAATCGGCCCAAAACCCAATCTTCGATCAAAAGGCCTCTTCAGCTGCAGTTGGCTTCCACAGACGTTTCGTCCACTTCTGCTCCTCTGATTGGGTCAAGGCTTAGACCATTGCAAAGCTCTTTCCGAGCCGGTCGTTTTGACATAAGGTAGGCCTCAATCCAAGGTCTGAGTCCAAAGATATGGCATTCGAAGTTCTCATTGACTTTTTCTCCTTTATCTCGCTAAAGTGGCACATTTCGCACATAAATGGACTTTGAAGCCTGAAATGCATAAAAACACGTGTCGGTATTAACTCTTACTTATTATTCACATAATTGGTCTAACAGTATGATTATTAAGGGGTTAAAACTACAGTTTTGGGCTCTTATCAAAGCTTATATTTCCTTGGTTGATCTTTGTCATGCAGAAGTTACATTAGATTAGTGTCATCTTGCCAAACAAAAACATCGAAACTAACATCATCTATGCTGCTCCAGCTACAAGACACAATATTTTTTTACCTGCATTTTTGCCTCAAATCCAACTTGGCCAGCTTGCTCAATATTTTCAGAACCAGCCATGTGTCGACAAGCATCGGTCGACCTCGTCGACCTCTATCAGTAGGGACATCCGAATTATCTGCAATATATCGGATGTCAAGTCAATCTAATAGAAATGTTTTCAAGTAGACGGATGTCAAGTCAATCTAACAGAAATGATTTCAAGTAGAACCAAAAACGGATAGATCAATGTCGAATGACCAACCATGCAGATGGCTTCTTGAGCTCTATCGTTGCAAAGCGTACTTTTACAATCCTCCGCTTCTCCACTTTTTGCCACTTCTCTTGATATTTTACCAGCTTCATTTCCGGAGATAAAAGTTGCATTCTTTGCTTTCTTTCCCATCACTTCAAGTCTTACCTACAAGGAAAATATATAGTATGACACCATACCGAATCTAAGCTCCTATGAACATAGCAAACTTGAATACTAAAGCAAAAAGTTAAGCTCAAACAATAATGTAAAGAAGTCGCGACTTCCGGGAGAAAATAACAAAAAGTTTTCTCAATCATCTTAGCAAAGTCTGATCCAGTTACTAGAAATAATTTAACAAGTATGGGGAATAGAACCACATTCGATGATACAAGAAATAAATTCCACAATTTCGACGATAACTTATCGATCAAGTGAAAAGGTTCATATAAAACTATAACACATCGAACTTTGTCAAAGATAATTGAATTGTTTCAATCCGTTTGAGCATAACCCTTTAATAATCTACCATCTTTTCTCTAAATAGAAGAAAGCTCTCAACACCAACATTACAAAAAAACTTTTTGTTCTTGAAAGTTGTAACAATGATGTGCAAAAAGCTACAAAAGAAGGAAACCATATCTTGATAGAAAAAACAAATTTTACCATGATACTTTGCTTAACTACCACAAAGAATGTAATAGGATCGAACTAATTTCTTGAATGCCGCCTCGAAATTTATTATATATTATTTGGAACTAGGATTAGGGACTCTTACACAAGCCATCACATGTTACGCACCTAACCTTCTATAACTTTTAATCTTCAATCACCAGAGGTTATCATGAGCATTTTAACAAAGTTAGTAGTACTTAATATTACCTAACTACAAAAGCTGATAGCATAGACATTCCATTCCCACAAAATAAAGATCTCAGTCACACCTAGTGATAAACCACTTGTAAAAAGTACTAACTACTAACACTGCTACTTACTAAGGGAGCCCTATTTCAAGATTATTATCTCAATTCACATGTTAACATTTTCTCCTACACAACAAATCATGTTATGCACTTTTCATTCTCTAACTTCCCAACTTGTTGACTATCCTCCCGAATTGTTATGATGAGCACCACTTTCACAAAATATCTCCTACTTTGTGCTTTTAAAATTGTCCATCAATATAATATTAAATGTAATGCTTTTGATGTAATATTCTATTCACGCAACTGGTACTACTATTTTCGTCTATGTTTGCACTTAGTGCATAACTACCTAATCCGTGTGTCTGGCCTAAGTTAACTCTACTATCATTTTCCCACAACTGGTATAACTATTTTTTCAATTGGTTTTCTTATGATCGAATCAACACACAACTACATACTTCATAATTAATAGACCCATTACATTCAAGAACACAACAACAAACTAGCAAAGATCAAGAAAAGTAATTACCTTCGATGCATTGCCTTTAGGCCAGCCAAGACCTAATCCACCCCCACTATTATTCGACAAAAGATCATAAATCTCCTCATTATAAATCTCCAAAACAGACACTTGAACAAACGACCCAAGCCCAATATGCACACCATCCATCTCATTTTCATCACCCAAAATATCTTTCAAAGCTCTATACACAATTCCAGGTTGCTTTACATACCCAAACATGGTATGACTATTTCCTGAACCACCAATATTTATAATCTTCAATACAACCCCAAGTTCCTAAACTTCCACTTCTCCAATTCTTTTCTCAGAGAACAACAATATCATGAACATCTCGCACAAATGATACCCCAACCATGTCTACTTTGAAAGCAAAGAACAAATTCAAGATCCATAAGATCCTTTGACGTGAGGCCTTCAAACCGAATTTCAAGAAATACAAATTATCTCATATAAATGCAGAACGCACCAAGTCAATTTTGGGCTCACCGAAGAATATACAAGCCAACTTCGTGATTTCGTGTATAAATTCATTTAAAAGTTGACTAAATTTGCCATTTTACATGGTCCCAATGGAATTAATAGAGCATTCTCTTGATAACAGCTTAATAGTGAAAATGAAAAGAAGAAAAAAATAATATACAGAAAAGATGAAGGTGCTACACTTACATGGTTGGAAACCGAAAGCATTTATCCAAGAACTGCGAGTCGAAGCCGCATGCAGGCGTCATCTAAGAAATGATATTCAGAAAACGACAATATATGACTCAATAATTCATAAAAGCGAAACTATAGAGATACGAGAAAATAATACTACCCAACTATAGAGATACGACAAAAATCAAGTAATGCTAACGCAATCTATATACCGAAACAAGAAGAGTGTAAGCGACAACCGCCTTAACTAAGCTAGGCACGTGCACCTTTTACATTATTCGACAAAGCATGAAAAACACCAACAAGAGAAACTAAACTAAGTTACAACATATTAAGCAAAGACTAGTACACACCTTTAGTTCGAGAATCCCAACGTTCAATAGAAAAACAGTCCAAGGCTCAACCATCCTCCCTCCTCCTTTATCCGGGCTTGGGGCCGGCAATGCAAACCAATTATATTAATTTGCACAGGCGGAGTTAAAAATGGGTTAGGGCTTTCTTCAACCTACTAAGCAAACTAGCATACATACACTGCAATCAAATTTAATAAATAAATATAGTACGAACATATTAAAATTAATACTCATCCATACCAAAAAAAGACCATAAGTTTGTCAAGTCACTATGACATCCATATTAAACAAAAAACAAACGGCATTCAAAACATAAAGAAGCCAAACCATACTAAAAAATCCCAAGTTCAAAAAGTTTGCATATCCCAAACAACTTATTAAGAAAACTGCATCCTTGACTCGAGCCAAATTAAAGGACCTCCAGCATTAAAGCCATCCAAAAATCTAATTCCATCTTGGGGCCCATCGTAAACAAGAGCATCACCAACCAAGACTTCCTCTATGTAGACCTTTTTTCACCTCAAGAACTTTTCTGCTATTGCAATCTCCAAATTGTCTCTGTCATGACATACCCCTTAGCAACCACTACACCATCCCTATCTAATAAGGATACATTTGGTGAAGAACCAAGCGCCCCGTAAGGAGGATTCAAATTTGCAAACATATTCATCAAGTTTTGTTGAGTCGAGTGACGAATGGAACCGAACCGACTTCAGTTTACGTGTTAGGCCCGACGGTTGTTGAGTAGTTGATGTTCCATTGTTTTTAACACCTTTAAGTACATCCCGACACAATTTATAGTAACAATTGGTCATACATAATGAAATTGTATGCAAGAAAGCACAAGTGCAAACTGCAAACTCACCTTTAACACGCCTATGACATTAGATAAGGAAGACTTCATCTCATTCATTTCCCCTTCAACTTCGAATTGGATGAAGAGCTTGCTTGCTGCAATAATGCCTTGGCAATACCAGACGCTGCAATTGCTTCTTAGACTTGTTGGAGCTGATTCCACGTGTTCTACTCCCTTTGTCAGGCCCAAAGACTTCGCATAACTCATCATTATCAAGTCTACTTCCATTACATTGTGCCCTCACCACCACGCGACTTGCTTTTTCTTCTTTTATTAGAAGCCTCCACTTGTTCCTATATGAGTAATACATGCATAAATTATGAGAATGGTATGCAAGTATGCAACATAGCCTATATACAATACCAACACACAAGTAAGTTCAAGCTTCAATGTTATTAGAACTTACATAATAGGTTTGAGCGCTCGCTAATATAGTTCCATCACGACGCTCATGTCCTTTTTTCCAACTATCTACCTGTCCATGTTTTCTACTAGGATCTTCTTTATCCTACAAAAATAATCCTTAATAGTTGTTAGCATAAGGTGATAAGAAAACGTTAGTACAAGAATAGACACCTACCATTTTATCCAATTTATGGGCATATGTGGCCCGCCCATTAGTATGTCGATATATGTTCTTTTGGCATTCTCAAAGATTCTTTGCGTTTCTAGCTCTCACTTCAAATGATACTCTCATTTTCTTACACAAACGCAGCCCAATGATTTGATCCTTGCCATCCGGGCATGCTGCAATAGCTTCTTCCACGCCCTCGCGCACTTACGCAAAAATCTCTTTCCAAAAGGCATACTTTGATGATCCGAACTTTTGGGGAAAGTCCTTTTCAACTTCTCGCGCTGTTGCGGGGAACATTAGGCTCAAATTCTTCCTACATGAACAAAGTGATGTTTGTTCATTTCATATTAAGTAAATTTCCACACATAGGGCTGGACAACATGTAGATATAGGATTGGAAAAACATACTAATTATCAAGAATAATGGATGCTATCATTGAAATTAAAGTACATGTAAACCATACCATTAATTTGTTCCAGACATTATCCTTGAAGCTTCCATCTATTTTTCTCCAATCTTTGTAATGAATTGGAATACGAGCTCGAACATAAACTCCAACCCGGGTATTCCATTTGGCATGGTTAGGACCCACAAATGACGCCATCCTCATTGAACTCTATAGGTAACTTGGTAATCGTTGGTAAAGCTTCCGGCGCCGAGATGTATGTGAGTCGGAAGTTAAATTATGAGATGGAAGTGGGACTGAACTCAAAGGCTGGGAAGCAGTATGTTGTGATTGACCTGATGACATTATTAAATAGCCTAATATGATAAAAAAAATTGTTATAACAGAGAGGTAAAACTAGGATACCACAAAAAAAAATGACAAAGTTCAAAAGTACTCTTGATAATAAAAAAACATAACTCTCACCTAATTGCACAAACAAACTTCAAAATAGAAAAAAGTAGAAAATGAGAAGTTCGCATGCAACTAAGAATCTTAAAAATATCTAAGAATCTTAAAAATGTGATAATGCAACTATTACAATCAAGTTAGACTTTGCATCAAAGGCTGCAAATCAGGTTGGTCCTCAAGAATAGATTGGAAGTCGGTTGGTGCATCTAGTTCATCAACTCGACTTGTCAATCGCCTAGGTGAATTTATCACTACCCACCAATTAGGATTTCTCAAATCCTTTGAGTAAAATACTTGACTAGCCTCGGAAGCAAGAATCGCCGGCTCATCAATATACTGATCAACACTCTTTAGCCTATTGAGATTAACCATCACCAAATTAGAATCTGGACAAAGTTTACAACTATTGGTCTTGTCCTCCACCTTCACCCAATTGCAGTAAAAGACAACATGCTGGAAGGTCGTATAGTCCAGCTCTATTATCTGTTCGATAACCCCATACCACTTAGTCAATGCATCAATGGGATTTTTGTCCTTCCTACTTGACGTAAATGTAGTGATTGCATTCATGCAAACACCAATCGCCTTTGTGTAGCAACTATTTCATCATGCGACCTAGTAGAGAACACAAAACCATTAACACGATACTTTTATACGCTTTTAGCTTTGAACAATGGTCCTTGGACAAATCACCATAAGTCACAATTTGTGTCTTTTTCAGCCAACAACCGTGAAGTGAAAAAAAAACGACAATTAGAAAGTTAAAAGTACAAATTGTAATATCCTAGTAAACAAAATACATGAATAGAAGAAAACAATACCTTATCATATAACCACACAATGAACTCGGTCAGATTCCACTTCGCCTTTGCTATCCCTTTTCTACTACGCACTTTGCTTGCAAGGCACGATACTCAATCGCAATTTGTTTATGCAGTTTGACATGACTATTTATTACTTACTTTCTAGACTAGTAATTTCAAGTCAAATGTGTCAAAAAAAGAAATCAAACCTATAATGTTCATCAAGCTTTTCGACGTCTAGTCGAAAAAGAACCCATCTACGGATTTGTATCCATTGTTCCTTGCCTAGGGTCACAGTTTTACCCTCAAGTATAGGCCCCTCATCACAATACTCTCCATCTTCATCTAGAAACACCTCACGAGTAGCTTTGTGATTTCCATCCCGTGAATTTGGCATGTACTCCATAGCATACCTAGCAGATTCAGAAACAATATAGGACTCCGCAATAGAGCCTTCAACATAGCGTTTATTGCTCGGAATATTTTTACACTCCTTCATTGCCCTATTAAAATAAACAAATCCAAAATTGTACTTAGTAGTTTCGATAATAATTGCCATTAAATATGAAATAAAGGTAAAATTGTACATACCGTTCAAATGGATACATCCACCTTGGATACACGGATCTACAAATCAGCCCTTCATCAGCCAAATGCACCAAAAGGTGGATGCTGATATAAAAAAAAGCGGTTGGAAAATACTTTTCCAGCACACACACAATGCCTCTGCTACCATGTATTTGGCAACTTGGATTTCCTTTCGGATTAAGACTTTCGAACATAGGAGATTAAAGAATAAGCTAATCTGGTGAATAGCTCTACGAAATCAATGATGTTTTGGAAAAGTGTGTTGAAGCAAAACTAGAAGCAAGTAACACATAATCACGCGTGATAGTCGTGGTGATTTCATTGTAAGCAAACCAGAGGACTCAAAGTGACAACATTTTTTTAAATTCGAATTTAAAAACCTGAAGGAAGCTTCAAGTTCTTCAAAATTGTACAAAACTCAAGTTTCTCATCTTTATTCAAGACAAATGGGGCCATTGGTTTAACAGATCTCCCCGTGATTGGGTCCGCTTTTTGCATCCACCGACCACTATGAATCCCCATTTTCTTCAAATCCTCTTCTCTCATCAGTATCCTTTGTTTTCTCTTTCTTGTCAAGAATCGCATTTATTATGTGTTCTGCGACATTCTTCTCATCGTGCATCATATCAATAACATGTCGAATCTTATGTTTCGGCCAATATTCCAGTTCAAAGAGAATAGACCTCTTATACCATGCTTCAGTAACTTCATAATCTTCATCATCTTCATCATCTCCAATAGCAACCACATCTACATCATCTATACTCCGTTTGGCACCTTTTAATACTTTACCAGGTACATAATGGACACGACTTAGCATTTTCTCAATTACTTCTCCCTTTAACCTTGGTGGAGGGAGGTTTAACTCTTTTGTCTTAAGTCCTAAATACTTGCCCTGCCTAAATGGGTGATCAGATTTAAGAAACATCCGGTAATTTGTATAAACGATCTTCCTTGCATTCCCAAGATGCATAGACGGAGTTTCATCACCACAAATAGGACAAGCTTTGTAACCATGTGTTACATACCGATAAGTTAGTTACCATAATGTAGGTAAATCATGAATCCCCACATTAACATAGCCATCAAAATAAAGTGCTCTCTTTTGTACATGTCATAAGCTGCCACCCCTTCTTTCCATAACTGTTGTAACTCATCAACTAGTGGTTGAAGAAATACATCAATGTTTTGACTCGTGCCTTCGCCCCGGGTATTAATAATGACATCATATGGAACTCAGATTTCATGCACAAAGACGGAGGGAGATTATAAGGAACTATGTAAACAAAGCCAACAATCGTAAATCCGGTGGATTGAACTCCACGGGATTGAATCCATCAGTTGCAATCCCAAGCCAAACATTACGCCCTTCCTTAGCAAAGTCCGCCAATCATCTTTACATGTCTTCCACTGAAGTGAATCGATTGGGTGTCGATATAATTCCAAGAAGGTGTCGCTTCTATCGTGCCATGTCATTTCACACGCTATCCATGCTATTGTGTACAACCTCTTGAGTCTTGGAATCAAAGGAAAATGTCTCAATACTTTTCTCGCTTCTTTTGTTTCTTTTCTTCCCCGCTTTCCCCACCTTCACTTTGTATCTAGGTGTTTCACATTGAGGACATACCGTTAAGTCACTTCCAATCTTCCAATATAACATACAGCTTGTTTTCGCATGCATTTATACACTTGGCTTTCATTCCCAAATCTTTTAACATTGCCTTCATTACAGGATACTTTAAAGGCAACGTGTTTCCTTCGCAACCATTTTCTTAACATGGACAAGAGCGCGGTCACACTGTTTCCTGACCAATTATATTGCTTCTTCAAGTTTTGTAGGTCCACCACTGCCAAGAGAGTTGTTATAGGAGCCTCACATGAAGGGGTATAATTTTTCTTCCGCTTTTGTTTATATTCATTATACCTTTTACCCAAATCTGGTTCAAGAACATATGGTGGTTCCAAATCTCCACCCTCACTTTCATCGCTTCCATTCAAATCACCTGCTAGCCCTTCATGTATGCCATAAGCAACGTCAACAAGATTCCCCATTCCGAGTCCTTCAAATTTCATCGTTTTCTTCTCGCATCTCGGGCCTACCATTCGATCCTTATATGGGTTCTCACCATGTAAAACCCATATACGGTATGTTGATTCTATACCATGCAAAATCAAATGTTTTCACTATATCAAACGGAAACCTTTTCCTATTTCGCACTTATTACAAGGGCAAGGACACGTGGTCGATGTAGGGTCCTTGTCACTAGCAAATTGAATAAAATCCGACACCCCTTGCTTGTATACAATCCCAAATCTGTCAATTTCATTCATCCAATCCTTTGGAATTGGTTGAGACATACCGCAAAATAACTCCTTACACTACACCGCTTAGAATAAAATAAAATCTACGCAAAAATAGTTTAGAGGCAAAAGGATGAAAGTGACTTCGAAGCTTGCAATATGACATATACGTATTAACAACTATTTACTTAACTTCATTATACCAAATCAGGGAGTTCCTTTAATATGCAAGTCTAGTATAGGTAATAGCAGAGTATCATTTTTTCCGTAGAAATATCGGCAAAGTATCAAACCACTAAGGTAAGTATACTCAATATTTTAATCCAAATACCATAACAAATTTGACAAGGAAACACTAAAGAAAAAATACAAACACTGAAGTTCACTCATGACAATGACGACAAGATATTTGTCCAAATAATGACATATAAGAAAAAGATCTCTCAAAGTCAGTTTTAACACCATCGATTAGTTTACTTACCACAATCATTTTACTTGAAAAAACCATAGGATAAAACAACGATAATAACATGTAAACAGATAATAACCACAAAGATGCATTTCCACAAACAATCCAGAGACTCAAAAGAAGAGTTCAAACAAAGATATAGTATTCATATATTGAATAGTACTAATAGAGCATACCCATTACATGCCCGATTAAACCAACAAACCTAAAACAGAGAACTAACAACTCCCAAAAACAATTGTTTTTATGCCCGATTGTTATGTAATTTTATGCTTTTGGTTACAAAATTATTTTATGGAGTTTCTAATGGGCTTTGAATTTTATATTGTATATTTCCAATCGCTTTTGGATGTGTTTTAAGGGTTACATTTTTATGGCAAGTATGATGTGGTCTTTGGGCTCATGGCATGTTAGGGATTTCTTACGCTTTAATATGATAGTTCTGTTTTTTTTATACGTAAACAAGTTTGAACAATCTTATATAGTTAAAAATAGATAAGTGTCCTTTTCATTGCACATCATGATATGGTTCCTATTTCGAAATAGAGATTAACATTCCTTTGCATAATTGTATCTAATCATTCTTTCATGGGTTAATTAGACTAAACCCCCCATTTTATATACATGTTTAGACTAAACCCCCCATTTTATGATTCCTTAGACATAAACCACCATTCTATTTTCTCCCCATCACACCAACGTCAATCTAGGACTTACGTTGAATACAGAGTACGCCACTTTCGGGTGGCGTGTTATCCGAGATCAATTTGACAACTGATTTTTAGGAAGAGTTTTAATGCTGATTGAATGGCTGTTTTCAAATAGGAAATCTGGTCCAATACAACTTTTAGAAAACATACAAAAAGGAAAACCTGAAGAAGAGAGATAGAGGCATAATAATCAAGAAAGCAAACATAGCGATCAATGGAATTAATGTAGAGGTATACAAGGAATGCCAGAAGAATCATGTTGCTGGATTAGGTAAGCAGGCGACAGATGGATGTTACGAGTACATTCGCGATGATTCAAAACCTAATGGAATGTACTATGAAGCTTGTGCTTTTCACCGAAACTTCCACCATAAAGTTTTGGTACAGGAAAAACATCAAAGTTATCAGGTAAATGTGAAACCAAGTAGTAGCAGCAATGTTAAACTAGAATCCCAAGATGTCGTCATTGACCTTACTGAAAACTTATAGATCCTATGAAAAACCCTAACCCTAACCCTAAAGGATTTATGATAAAAGAAGTAAAAAGTGAAGCTAGTACGGATAATAAGTGTGATGACGGAGATCTTTCTGCACAAAGGGAAGCGTATGGACTAGGGAGTGACGGCGAAAAGCCAGATGGAAAGGCAGCAGAGGATTCGAACACGACTAGGGAGCCTGTTAGTACCTTTTTTGCAAATGAGAAAAAGCCTGCTGATAACATAGAGAACGACTCAAACAAGCGTAAGGAGCCTGCTAGTACCTTCTTTGCAAATGACAAAAAGTCTGCTGAGAATGAATCAAACAAGCCTAAGAGGCCTGCTAGTGTCTTCTCCTCTTTACCCAGCAAAAAGCCTGCTGGAATGACAGGGAGAGATCCTAACAAACCTAAGACGCCTACTAGTGCTCATTTCATTTTTTCTTGGAAGAGTTCAGGAAAATATTTATTGAAAACAATCCTCACAACAAATTAATTGCATCCATGGTAAAGGCGAGTGGAGTTAAATGGAAGTCAATGTCAGATGCTGAGAAAGCTGTGTATGTAGCCAAGTCAGATAAGAAGAAAACTGAATACAACAATTCAAACACTTGTAGGCTTACTACCAGAAACTGGCTGAACAAAACTATGCTCAAGATGAAGAGGACTCTGTAGTAAGCGACGAGGACAATGAAGAAAGTTGTTAATTAGATTTTGGACTTGGTGGCTTACTAAATCAAGCTTAGTTGTAGTTTACTCTTCTTTCGTTTGATAACATGCAGAATTTACAGCAAACACAAATGAAAATAAAAAATCGTACCTTTTGCAGCAACTCAAATCGAACTTGGACTGAATCGAGCAAATCCCTCACTAATCCAACTGAAGAAAGAGAGAGAGAGAGAAGTTAATTACCAAACCCTACATAATTGAAAGGAAGAGGAAGGGGAAGGCATACTTACAAGCGGCGGCAGCAAACAACTTAAGAACGAAACAGATTTGAGAGAGATTGAAAGAAATTTGAGAGATATAAAGATAGTTTGTTTCCATAGTTAAGAGTTGTGATACGGGGGAAACTCAAAGAGAGCGCAAGTTTTTAGAAGTTTCCCTCTATTTCCCAAATTTCTAATTTTTTTTTGTGTGTTTTTTTAATTTCACGGTTTTGGCAGCGCATAATTTCTAATATTATCTTCGCATAATTTATAATATTATCTTAACCTTTACGGTTTCCTATCAAAACAAAAAATTTAAAATGCGTTACAAATTAATTCTCAAATCTGAAAAAATAATGTAACACTTTATATATAATTGTAACGTCAAATAAACGTTAGAAATGAAGTTAGGCTTAAAAAACGTTAGGAATAAAAAAAAAATGTGCGTTACTAATATCCTGTTTTGGTGTAGTGTTTTCTCAAAACAGGGGCAAGTTCCATTCGCCTCTCCCTTGTTACGAATCTTTTGGATAGGTTGGTCATGAAAGATATTGACTTTGGTGGTGCCATTTATGCATATTTGTTTAGAGGCATGGATGAGGCTGTGCGTACTAAATCTAGCAAGGGGAAAATATCATGATTTAGTATTATCTTGCAGGTAATTAAGTCTTAAATTTTTATTATATTTTGTAATGTAGTCAAATTAAAATATTAATCATGTAGACTGTGTATTATTAAATTTGTAAAATTGACTAACGAATGCTAACTATTATTTTAATTTTACTATAGTATTGGTGGTTTGAGTACGCGCGTACACTGAAATAGAAATTATGCACACTTAAAATAACTAAGAAAAATTACAAAGAATGTGGCAATAATAGAAAATAAGAAACTACAATAAAATGATAAATAATTTAAGCAAAAAAATAAACTCACTACGCTAAAATGATATACATACTAAATTAGTAAAATAGAAACATAACTTCATCGAAAATATCCATCATCAAAAATAAAATTATTAACAAAATACAATCTCCTTAGATGGTTCTTACAGTATAATCAATCGCAGTGAACATAGTTTCTCCCCGGCCATTACACTACCACCACGATTTGAAGTCTCTTCTCCCTCCTCAACAATTTCTTAAAATAGTGGTATATATATCATAGGACCAACTACATTTTCCACTTTTGGATGAAACATATCATTAACCAAATTTTCCATTTCTTCATCTTCGGAAGAACTACTAGATGAAGAAGATAAATTGTTCCAAAAAATAGATTGGTTGAAAGCAATTTTATCTTCTCTTGACATTGTTGAAATCATACCGGTAGCAGTTGGAAACAAGTGGGTTGAAATCATTTTTTTGCACATGAATTGTCACTCTCCATATAATGCAATTCTGGCAAAGATTGGATCCATCAGATGTAGGCAATTATATCCACTTTCCACTAGGCAGTAAAGTTTCAATATGATAATAATTCAATTTGATTTAATTGAGGACAGTAATGAAGAGATGCTAAACAGTAGATTTATGATGAAAAAAATAGTAAATAGAATACTCTCAATATCATAGAAATAATGAGGAGTAGTCGTGTTCGATCCACTTTAGTCGTACATTACTTGAATGCAAATCTAGATTAGTTAAATGTTTTACTAGTAAGAGTAATATGGTAACAAAACAGTAGATTTGAGATACTAAACAGTGTTTTATATGATGAGAAAAGATATTAGAGAGGGAAAATTCCACCACGCGATTCGATTGACTGTTAGTTAGTTATCGAATCGCTTATTTGATCCCTAGTGAATACCAAATCGTCTCGGATCAAGATTTCACTAGCATAAGAGTTCAGCTCCCCCACAAATATCTTTGATGGTGGCTCTAAACTCTAGTTCACCGTTATGAACTCTATCTCTAGAAACTCACAACGATGAACTTGAAGTCCTAGTTACGAGATAATAAATATCCTAACTACCAATCATCCTCACGTGGCTTCATAAACCCCCTCTAATGGAGGTTTAGCCTTATGTCATCAGATTTTCTATACTAAAACAATGAAACAAAGACATTAAAGTAGAAGATAATTAAATAACTAAGCTTTTATTGAAGGTTTCTAATGGTGGCTACAAAACTAAACTAATTAACTAAACCTAAACTAAACTAAAGAGAGAGAGAGAAAGAGAAACCTAATTACAACTAAACTAAAGAGGGAGTAACCTAGTTTTGTTTAGCCTTAACCTTCTTTATATAGGAAAGGGTTAGGGTTATATTTTCGTGCATTGGCCAAAAAGGGGGACTTTGGGCCTCTAATGTGAGCCCAAAGTCTATTAGGTTAAGTCTAAAGAGACCACATCTATTGGAAATTACTTCAGTGCCCTTTTCGTCCCCTTTTATAATTCTAATTGGGGCAAGGCTAGATCCATTGGAAATCTTATTCCGAGACGGTCGCTTTGACATAAAGTAGATCCAATTATGAGGCCCGAGTCCAAAGATATGCCCTTTTGAAGTTCTGATGACTTTTTGTCCTTTTTCTACCCGAATTGACTTTGACTTTTTAGTTTTGACTGGGATTGAAAATGCTTTTTCTTCTTTATTCTTGGGCTTTAAACATAGAACTCTTCTAGCAATCATCTTGACTCATTTTCCATACAAAATGGCGTCTTTAAGCACATAAACAGCTTCAAGACCTGAAATACACAAAAACTCGTAAACAATACTAACTCTTATTTATTATAAACATAATTAGCCTAAATATAACACTATTGAGGGGTTTAAACTACACTTTTGGATTTTTATCACCATGCAGTTAAGGAATCTGTAAAATCTGGAGTGATCAGATGGAATCTCACAATTGTCATGACAAAGCACTAGATGACTACAAACCTTCAGCGGTTCAGGCCAATAGTGTCATTCAGGACACTCCACAAAAATAGCAATTATAGTATGGATCCACAACTATTTCAGATGAGAAATAAAATGACATTTCTACCGTTGATAAACTTGAGGAAGTTCAGATTGGAATGAGTCAGGAACATACCACTTTCATTTCAACTAAGCATTTTGAAGTTGAGAAAAATGACATGACAGAATTGTTAGAGAAAAACAACACATCTTTTGCATAGAGCATAGATGACATGACTAGAATTAGTCCAGACATAACATGTCACCATCTTGATATGGATCCTACAACAAAACCTGTCAGGCAAAAACCAAGGTGCATGGCACCTGATAAAAGGCTAAAAGTCAATGAAGAGGTTAGTCATTTACTGAAGGCTAAGTTTATTCGACCCGTAGAATATCCTAAATGGTTATCAAACATTGTTGTGGTTACCAAGAAGAATGACAAATTAAGAATGTGCGTGGATTTCATTAAACTTAATGAATCCTGCCCACTCAATCCTTACCCTTTGCCTAAGATAAATGATTTAGTTGCTGCCACTTCAGGAACCAGAGGATTTCCTTCATGGATGCTTCCTCTAGGTTTTACCAGATACTCTTGTATGGTATGGACCAAGAACATACAACCTTTATTACAGATATAGACATTTATTATTTTATAGTCATGCCTTTTGGCCTTAAAAACGCCTCTACCACTTTTCTAAAATTAGGCAACACAATCTTTCAAAGCCTAATAGGTGATATTGTGGAAATATATATTGATGACATGGTAAATAAATCCTTTTTAGCAATTGATCATCTCAGTGATCTTCAGAAAACCTTCGATAGGGTAATCAAATTCAATCCAGCAAAATGTTCTTTTGGAGTTTCCTCTGGGAAATGTTTGGGTTATCTTATGACCTATAGAGGCATTGAAGCTAACCCTGATCAGATAAGGGCCATACTAGACATGCCGACTCCAAGAAACAAAAAGGAAATTCAAAGACTTAATGGATGGTTAGCAGCCTTAATGAGATTTATTTATAAATTCTCAGATAAGTGTTGTCTATTTTTAACTACAGTACAATTAAATCAAACTCAACTTGGACTTCTGAGTGCCAAAGAGCTTTTGATAGCCTTAAAGATTATCTTTCCTCACCGCCAGTACTGGTGAGTCCTAAAATTGGTCAGCCAGTAGGAGTATATCTTACTACAATTGTTATTGCAGTAAGATCAGTGCTCTTCATTAGAGTTCCTGAAGAGAATCCCATTTTCTTTATAAGTAAGACTTTAACAGGTCCGGAATCTCGATACAGTAATATTGAGAAAATAGCATTAGCTTTAGTACATGCTGTTAGACGATTGAAACCTTATTTTCAGGGTAGGACCATCCAGGTTCATACAGAGTACCCACTTCGAAAAGTTGTTGCTAATGCTCTAGGCACAAGCAGACTTGCTCTTTGGCAGTCCTATCTAGGTGCATATGAGATCATATATGAACCACATCGTGTAGAAAAAGGACATGCTATGGCATCCTTAATTGTAGACTTTCCAGTTGATAATTTTTTTTTCACTATCATTTCAGACCAGACAAACAAAACTCCAGCTACTGCTCAAGCTGAAGAAACATCTCTCAGGGGCGATAAACTCCCCTCGAAGCAAATTTCCTAGAAAATCTACACTGGTGGTTCTCGGAATTAGTCTAGAGCAGGATTTGGATGTGTACTTATATCTCCTGACGGATTACAGATAGAAAAATATGTTAGACTTGGATTTAAAGCGTCTAACAATGAAGCGGAGTATGAAGCAACAATTTTTGGAATGAAGACAGCTATTGATTTGGGGGCGAATGATATTGCCATTTTCACATACTCCAAATTAATTACCAATCAGTTTGGAGGTATATCAAGATAATGATGAAAGAATGGTCGCATACCTAGATGTTATTCATTCTTTGGCAAGAAGATTCAGATTTGTATCTATTACAAAGAAATCAAGAAATGATGTGAGGCATACATATGCTTTGGCATATCTTTCAGCAACAACAGATTGAAAGGAACCTTGGAAAATACACGTTGAATATCAGGAGAAACCCAACATCGAATTCAACACTCTTAACAATCGAGAAGTGTATGTTGCTGGATGTTTAGCACTGCAAGTATTGTACTCTACTCAAACCACTTATGCAATCAGGGCAAAAAAAGGATGCGCGAGGAAGATGAAACTACTTGGGGTGACCACAACACTGACAGTGAAGTGTCCAGTCTAGACAATGAATGAAATAGATGAAATGATTGATCTTGACCAACAACATTCATTGTTGAATGTAGATAATATTCCAAGTATCAATGATTATCATGCTCTTTACATATAGTAACTGCAACACCAGACTCTTCTTGAAGACAAGAAACTGGCTGATTATATACTCTGGACAACATTCAAGTTTTACATTCTTCCACTGGCAGGACAAGTCCGGTTATATAGGAAGCATAATTTATCTCTGTTGCTTCATTGTCTTACATCTGAACAATGTCAACCTACTCTGGAAGAGTTGCATAAGGGCATCTACGGCAATCATATTGGAGGGCGTAGTTTGGCGCATAGAGTACTTACTCAGGGCTATTGGTGGCTTGGAATGCAGAAACAGGCTAAGTTATATAGTCAAACTTATGTACAATGTCAAATACATGCCAACTCAAACCATCTACCAGCCAATGAATTGTTTCCAGTTATGAGTTCTTTGCCATTTGCTAAATGGGGTCTATATATTGTTGGACCTTTGCCCAAAGCACCAAGAAATTTCTGATACCTCCTTGCGACAACTGATTATTTCACAAAGTGGGTTGAGGCGATTCCACTCGTGCAGACTTCATCCTCGATCCAAAGTCAAGCAGTTCATTTGGAAAGATATTATATGTCGATATAGAATACCAGCAGTAATTGTATCTGACAATGGAAAGTAGTTTGATTATGATAAAATTCGCCAATTCTGTGACTCCTTCAAAATTCAACACAATTTTTCTGCTCCTTACCATCCGCAGATGAATGGACAAGCTGAAGCAACCAACAAGTCTCTCCTTGACAATTTGAAAAGGAGACTTAAAGAAGCAAAAGACAGGAATTACAAGCTATTTTGTGGGCATATCACACCATACCCAAAACTTATACAGGAATGACTCTTTTCTCTCTGGCATATGGAATAGAAGCAATGCCAACTGAACTCATGGCTCCCACCAGTTGAACTGAAAATGTCACTTCTGATGACAATGAAGAATTTTTGTCTTCCCAGAAACAATTCATTGATGAGCAGAGAGAAGAGGCACTCCTGCATTTGGAGAAATATCAATAGAGTGTCAAAAAGAGTTATGACAAATAAGTTCGTCAGCGAACATTCAAGCCAGGAGATTGACTCAGTACATATACTTTGGAGAAAATTAGATGACCCGTCAGGGGCCAAGCTGTCAGAAGTTTGGGAAGGTCCTTTTATTTGTTGTTGAGAAAAGAATACCTAAGGCCTATTATGTACTGAAAACTCTTTCAGGCCGGAGATCTTATTCCAAAGCCTTAGAATGCAACAAGGCTTCGTAAGTTTTATCATTAGTGTCGTAGATTCCATTGACACTACTTTAATTTCCACCATTAATAAAATTCTTTCATCTGCATAATATCTTTTTTATTATTATTCATAGTTTAAGATAGATGTCATGTCATAAGCCAAGTGCAGACACTTGCAAAATAGTTTTGTTTTTGGACAAAAACTAATCTAAGTGTTTGTTAAGGCGCACTTAAAAAGCCAAGTGCAGTCACTTGCAAAATAGTTTTGTTTCCGGACAAAAACTAATTAATCTAAGTGTTTACTAATGGGCACTTAACAAACCAAGTGCGGTCACTTGGAAAATAGTTTTGTTTTCGGACAAAAACTAATCTAAGTGTTTGCTAACGCGCACTTAAAAAGCCAAGTGCAATCACTTGCAAAATAGTTTTGTTTCCGGACAAAAACTAATCTAAATGTTTGCTACCACGCACTTAAAAAGACAAGTGCAGTCATTTGCAAAATAATTTTGTTTTCGGACAAAAACTAATCTATGTGTTTGGTAACACATTAAAGCCAATCAAATCCAGTCACTTACAAAATAGTTTTGTTTCCAGACTGTTTCGACCCCCACATACGTGGCAAACGTCCATTAGTAGGGGTCTCCATTTTATTCGTTTAATCAACAGGGCTAAAGCCCAATTTGCAATACCATGGATCAATGTATAGGCCCATTAACTCATGTGTCTAAGACTGAACCTTAGCCACATGGCTTGCCACTAATGTACATTAATTTATGTCCAGATTCGTTTCTTATCAAAGGGATAATTATCAGTTGAGAGTTATAGTCTATCACAATTACTCAAGCTACAAGGACTCTCTACTCTACCTATATAAAGACCATATTATTTTTCATAAGGAACTACGTGGAAACTTGATCCCTAGATAATAGATCTTTGGTACGTAGGCAGCCATTATTTGGTTCAGTTTAATCTCCCCCAACATCAAATTCCTCTGTTTCTTAGTGTGTTCTTTATCATTGCTCTCGTTGTGTTGAAGCAGTTTACTGCCGAAACATAATTGGCGCCGTCTGTGGGGAATTTAGAATTCATTATCACGTGAAACAATCAAGATGGTAAGCACAAGAAGCAGACCAAATAGTCGACATATTCCTCCTGCTAATAGGACTCGCAACCCTCGAAATTCAAATCGGCCAATGCAAGAACTGTTGAACAATCAAGTTGCTCCTAGTGGTAGGATCAATTCTCAACATCCAACTGTAGCAGTGCAACCGCCACCGCCACCGCCACCGTAAAAGGCAGTACAACCGCCAGCACCAACCCTAACAGTCTTGCAACAAGAAAACCGACAAGTCAGTAATCCTCCATGCGGTCCACCGTCAGTCCATGTCAATCCTTTAGTTGACATGGATATGGACGTGGACATTACTCTCACACCAACTAACGGAAAAGGTGATAGTAACAGCCAATTCACCCCTAATATGGTTGAGCATGAGTTATGACGAGTCAAAAATTTAAATAGAAACTTGAGAAGGAAGCTGGCAAAGAGGCAAAGGCCGGTGGACGATGCTGCAAATTCAACAACATCAGCGACCACGGCGGGACGCAGCCATTCCAAATTAGTATGAGACCGTCTTGAAGATCCACTTCATCGTCCTCAACAACGTGTTATTTCTCAAACACAATCAACCAACCGCACACTCTAAGAGTAATGACCCTATATTACCCGTACTTATGGGGAGAATCGGATTGGCGGGGATAACTACTACCCTAGACATGTCCGATCTCAAATGGAAGATTTACCTCACGAGAAGCAATTTCAGGGAAGACCGCCATCCGAGATATGTCCGACATGACCGGAAGGCGGGCATCCCGCATAAAAGCAACAAAACATGGAGAAGTGGTATAATTATACTGACCACCCGGCCAAGGGTGACTACCGACCTAGACAGGTTGGTTACATGGATAGACAAAGACAATCACCGGTCGGAGCTGATCGTGCGTACCGCCAAAGATCTCTAACTCCAATAAGAGATAATGGAAGGTATCCTTCTCCACATGGGCACGACCGGGAGTCCAAATTGTTCGAGCCAATACTTTAACTCTAACGTAACAAATTAAAATGAAAGAGTTGATTGCAAAAGAACTTAATGATAGAGAGTCAAGGGATGTAAGAATGAAAAAGTTGACAGTCAATGATGACATACTTGATAAGTTTTCGCTCGACATTCAAGAAGCTTACCACCATCCCGACTTCAAACAACCCGATTTTGAACTTTATGATGAGTCAGAAGAAGATCCTGGCTTGCATGTTCTATCGTTCAAAAATAAGTTGGTGTTATGGGGTGGAGATGATCCGCTCATGTGTAAGCTCTTTCCATCAACTCTAAAGGAAGAAGCATTACGCTGGTTTAGTGCGTTGCCTTCAAGATCAATTCACCAATACAATGAACTAGAAAATCAGTTTGTTAATCGTTTCCGCCACAATTGCAAGACGCCAAAAGATGTCGACTCACTTTTGAACATCAAGCAACAACGTGACGAAAAGTTACGTACTTTTGTTACTAGGTTCCGGAAGGCAGCAGCACCGCCGCCACCGCTACCGCAAACGGCGGTACAAATGCCTCCGAAATAAGGTATCACTGAAGAAAGTATAAGGAAAACCTTCATCCCAGACTGGACCGACCTGACAGGGAAGGCCGACCTCGCAGATTTGGGGAAAATCACCATCCTAGACAGGTTCGACCAGGCAGGGAAAGAAGGCGTCACGGAAGAAAGTATAAGGAAAACCTTCATCCTAGACTTGACCGACCTGATAGGGAAGGCCAATCTCGCAGATTTGAGAAAAATTGTCATCCCAGACAAGTCCGACCAGACAAGGAAAGAAGGTGTCACAGAAGCAACTAGAGGGAAGACCACAATCCCAGGCAAACTACCGACCTAGATAGGTTGGTTACACGCAAAGAAAAAGACAATCTCCAGTCGGACCCGAAAGTATATACCGCCTAAAATCTCTAACTCTTGTAAGAGGTAATGGCAGGTGTCATCTTCCACATAGGCGGCCGGGCGCCCGTCATGCTTTTAAATCTTCTGGGTGAAATGGATTTCACTCTTCAATACAATTTTTTCCGATCTGTTCAGAAAAATAATGGAGGCTTATATCGATGATATAGTCGTTAAATCGAAGGATATGGGTGATCATCTTTCTGATCTTTAACTTCTTTTTTATAGGCTTAACAAGTATAACATGTGACTCAATCCTGCCAAATGTTCTTTTGGGCCTCTCTTCTGGAAAATTTCTGGGATACCTCATGACTCGTAGAGGTATTGAGGCTAACCCTGATCAGATACGCGCCGTTATTGATATGCCATCACCCAAAAATAAGAAGGAAATTCAACGACTTACTGGTCTGCTTGCCGCTCTTCATAGATTTATTTGTAAATATTTCGATCGTTGTCATCCCTTATTCTAGACTTTCAAGAGGGCGGCAACTTAGAACATTGATTGTGAGATGACATTGCAACAACTGAAGAAATACTTGGTTAGTCCTCCTATATTGACAAGTCCTTCAACGGGTCAACCTAGTGGCATATGCTTGGCAGCTACAACTCAAGCTGTTAGTGCTGTTCTTTTCATTGATGATGGTAGACCCGTCTTTTTTATCAGAATCAAGTAGATTAGCCGAATGGAAAATTTATCTTAATGCATATAACATTGTCTTTGAAAGTCGTACTACTGAAAAAGGACATGCTCTGGCTTCTTTGATAGCTGATTTTCCGATTGATGATTCTCCTATTGACGATTTCTTCGCCCGGGGAAGAATCTATGGAAGACATTCTCACGCCAATAACTTCGGGCTTATTAAAGACCAACATGAAAACGCAATTCCTAATCCCATTGACCTATGGATTGTTTACTCGGATGGCTCCCATAGTAAATCACTGGTCCGAATTGGACGATTTTTGTTAAACCCGGCGGAGAAAAGATTGGGAAATCTGTGCGACTTGGCTTCGCCGCTTCAAATAACGAAGCCGAGTATGAGGCTGCTATTTCTGCCTTGAGAACAGCTTTGACACTGGGGGCGCGAAAGCTCCAGTTATACACGGATTCTCGCCTTGTTGCCAATCATTTTGGTAGGTCTTTTGAAGCAAGAGATGAGCGTATGGTAGCTTATCTTAGTTTGATACATAGTCTTGCTCGACAATTTGATAGCATCTCTATCACTCAAAGACTCCGAAATGACTTACGTCATGCAGATTCATTGGCTTATCTCTCCGCCGCCGTTAGAAGCGAAGGGCTTGACACATCACTTTTACAGTCATCTTTTCGTCAGTCTAAGTTTGAACGTTTTTACGCTTGCTTAGTTCATTACTATCATTACGAAAAAAAATTTGACGAAGTTATCACATTTAGCTTCGCCAGCTTAAGTTTGAACGCTTTTACGCTCGCTTAGTTCATTACTATCATTACGAAAAAATCTGACGAAGTTACCATATTTAGCTTTGTCAGTCTAAGTTTGAACGCTTTTTACGCTCGCTTAGTCATTACTATCACTACAACAAAATCTGACAAAGTTACTACATTTAACTTCGCCAGTCTAAGTTTGAACGCTTTTACGCTCGCTTAGTTCGTTACTATCACTATAACAAAATTTGACAAAGTTACTACGTTTAGCTTTATCAGTCTAAGTTTGAATGCTTTTACGCTCGCTTAGTCCGTTACTATCACTACGGCAATATCCGACTAAGTCATCGCGTTTCGTTTTGTCAGTCGAAGTTCGAACGTTTTTACACTCACTTAGTCTAATTTTGCCGAGTTAAGTTAGCATTGGGGGCATTTTTCTCTACATGGGAGCGTCTCGTTCTATTTCATTTCAATTGCATAAATCTACAACATTGTCAGTTTTCCGCAGGTATGTTATCTGACACAACAACAATATTCAATAACAAACTCATCTTTATTTTTATTTTTCATCAAAAGAAGTTTTAGCTCTATGGTATTACATTCACACAATTACCTAATCAATTGTCTTTGTCGATTGTCTTATGGTTGTTCGATTAAATCTTCATTTTCTTCTACGAAATCTGCATTCGCTTCGCTTAGCGCTTTCGGTTAACTATTTTACGCAGTCATTCTTTTTTCCAAGGCATTGTGCCGCTCTTTCTCAACGAAACTTCTGTCAGCTTCTTTAATTCTTCTACGACATTAATTGACGTCTTTCTGTGCTAAACTTTTCTCCGTCGACTTTTTGTGAATGTCTTTTGCTCGTAATTCCGCCGTTTCTACCTGCGACGACAAAATTAAACTTTTCGTCAGTCTTTTAGACTTAACCAAAATTTAAGATAACTGATAAAAATTACTAACATACCTATTTCATGCTGTCGAAAATCATTGACACCGCTTTATCATATTTTCCGAAATTATCCATGTTTTGGTCACACTTACATTATTTATTGCGTTTATCCACGGTGAACGACAGTTTTTCTGCGAAACAGAAATAGTATGCCTCACCCATAAATATCACCCAAACAAACCCTAAACGGATTTGGTGCTCTTACCAGTGTCCACCTTGTATATAGAAAATTTACCCCTTCCATAATCGTTGTCAACACAAAACGAGTTTTCTCCTTCTCGAGCTCGTCGTTTATCGTCTTCTCTGTAAACAACAACAAACTTTCTTCTAGCATTGGATCTACCCTCACGAACGGATATTTAACCTTCTCGAGTTCGGCACTTGTCTTTTTTCCCCTCTTTACCGTGTGAACTACTTTCTTCTAGCATTGGGTCTGCCATATCTTTTACTATGTGCCCCTATGCTTGAAACCGTTTAACCGTGACCTACATAACATTAAGTCTGTGAATAGGTCATGTACGCATATCTTAATAGAAGGTGAAAATAATTAGGATAACAATTAATCAGGGAGGAACACCAAGATTACGATCTTTATCTGATAATAATCTATCAATCCTAGCCCGGACCCAATCCAGATATAAAAGACTGTTATATGTTGCCCCACCATTTAAATTTTCAGTATTAGTAAAGATACTGTTTCCAAGTTTGTTACCCCACTTGACACACTCTCAAAGATTGTTTGATTGCACTTCCCAGATATATTAGAACCTATCGAATAAGACGGAACAAAAACCACCACGGAGGAGCGAGAAAAGAAAGCACCTTGTATCTGTTTGTATTAATATGTACTCAACGTGTTCACGTTGTTATTATTATTATTATTATTTTTTGAACGACTCGCCCATAGTTTGAGAAGTAGCATCTAAGAAGGAGAGAGAAGAGGAGAACATTGCGAATCAGTCTAACCAATTTATACTAACCTTTTCGTTCCAATTCCTCATGGCATGCTGCCTTGCCACGCCATATCACTCACCCTTGTATTTTTCTCTACTTAGTTTTTTTTCCGTATACTGTTTGGCATATGGAGTTTAGCCAGCACTTATATAATATTTCGTAGATACGTTTTGCTGGTTGGATTCTTATCTAACCCGGATTCTTATCTAATTTGGGGTGGCATACAGTTTTAGTCGCTCAAGTCTTCACCTTGGAATCCAATTTGTATTTCACTTCTTTTTCATCCTATTCTTACTAAATTGCCCTTATATTTAATTTCAACGGTCTAATCCTAATATCAGTATTCCGCTAGCATGCATCGTCGAAATCAACTTTTGTATTGTTACGTAATGCGTTCGGTACAGTTTCCGACACTCAATTTCTTTCGAAATTTTTTCTGTGCATTTTTCAGCCATTTTTTAACTACAATGCGTCCCGTATATGTTAGTTTGACATTATTTCGCTCCCAATAATTCACGAATTTTTCCCGATTATCCATTTTCCTATAGTTAACGTTCACACGACACTTTGTTATACATTTCGCTTACTATTTTCGTATTCCATTTTTTCCATGCTTTTTCTTCTCTTCTTTGCCATGTGACCTTTGTTCGCATGACAAAGAGGGGGCGGTGTTTCGACCCCCACATACGTAGCAAACGTCCATTAGTAGGGGTCTCCATTTTATTCGTTTAATCAACAGGGCTAAAGCCCAATTTGCAATACCATGGATCAATGTATAGGCCCATTAACTCATGTGGCTAAACACTTTAGCCACATGGCTTGCCACTAATGTACGTTAATTTATGTCCAGATTCGTTTCTTATCAAAGGGATAATTATCAGTTGAGAGTTATAGTCTATCACAATTACTCAAGCTACAAGGACTCTCTACTCTACCTATATAAAGACCACATTATTTTTCATAAGGAACTACGTGGAAACTTGATTCCTAGATAATAAATCTTGGGTACGTAGGCAGCCATTATTTGGTTCAGTTTAATCTCTCCCAACATCAAATTCCTCTATTTCTTAGTGTGTTCTTTACCATTGTTCTCGTTGTGTTGAAGCAGTTTACTGCCGAAACACAGACAAAAACTAATCTAAATGTTTACTACTGCGCACTTAAAAAGCCAAGTGCAGTCACTTGCAAAATAATTTTATTTCCGGACAAAAACTAATTTATGTGTTTGGTAACGCACACTGAGCCAAGTGCAGTCATTTGCATTGATTCAATTTTGTTTTAGACTATAAATAGTAAGGTGTTAACAAGCGCACACTTGTTAAGCCAATTACTATCACTTGCACAAATCCAAACTCATTATGGTAGTCGAATGAAGATTTCATCATCATTTTACCATTTAATGATATGATAATCATTTCACTTATTTCTTTGTCACATTGGCTTCACCCATGTGACAAAGAGGGGGCGATGTTTGGGTCCCACTTTCAGTGTGTTCCCAAACTTGGACTCCGGCCCAACACTTTTCCAGATCTCGCCTAACATCTTTTTGGATCCAACCCAACATCTTTCTAGACTCCGGCCCAACATTCTGGATTCAACCCCACTCCGGATCCGGTCCAACACCTTTCCGGACTCCGGCCCAACACTCTAGATCCAGTCGTACATGATTCCGAGTCCAGCCCAATACCCTTCTAGACTCCGACCCAACATTCTGGAGCCAGTCCACGGACTTGGTCCATATCCAAATATTTACAGGTGCATCTGGCAAATATTTAATTAAGCATGCATGTTCTGGTCTGACAGATAAGTAGGAAAGAATACCTCAGTCAGGAGATAAGCATAAACCAAAATTTTTGAGGTTTGGGGGTTAGAGTGGAATCTAGATCTATCTCATAAGAGAGTCTGGTCACTTTCAGAACTACACAAACAATATTGCTGAGACTTGATCCTTGTTTCCATCTTCTCCACCAATCCATCCACTTTTCACAACCCTAACTGTGTGTTTGGGAATTTCTAGTCCAAACAGGACCCTAAGCCATGGGTACAAAAGTATGTGTTTTAGGCACGTCAACTGTGAACTAGTGTGCAGGAGTGAGGGTTTTGCTGGTGGCTCTTGCCAAGGATTCAGGCGTCGCTGCTTCTGTGTCACGCCTTGTTGATCCTCTATACATGAGCTATGCTTATGAATTAGCTTTCATCTCGAAACTAGAACGAATACTATGTAATAATGAATGTAATAATAATAAACACTCCTATCTATCTTCCTAAGCTATGTGTTTCACAGCCTCACAGGTTCATGAGTTTCGTCTCATCTCATCTCATTTACTTTCCCGGTGTATACATGAGTTACAACTTTCAAGAAAAAGGGAGAAAACGGATTGCCTGAGAATTGCAAAATCAGGAGAAGGCCTTCAGGAATTTAGTATTCTTGGTCCTAGCCGAAATCACAAAACAGATAACAAAATCTTTCATAAGTTCACAACTTGTATGTATCGCCTGAGTCATTATAAAAGAAACACAAAACGGCACCAGGCCTGATGAACTTCTTAAGCTAATTCTCAAGATTTGACATTGATTGCTCTACTCTTCAATTCTTCATGGTCTTGTAACTCTTCTGATATATTGTTTTTCCTTGATTGATCTTGTCAACTTCATGTCCCCATGTTTGAATGTAGGCAAGAAATACCACCAAATAGAGGTACAAACTACAGCAAACGATCTTCCATACATGATCAAGCACAATATGATCACCAATACGACGACCATAAGCCAATTATAATTACCAGCAGTCTGTAACATACTATTATTTTTCTTTACATTCATTATACTTCCTTTGGAGTTTAATTTCCTAGCTTGTTCAATAGCCTCCTTGTCTTTGCCATCATCATTACCAACATGGTTGGGTTTATCCTGTTTTTCATGATCTCTCAACTTGACCACAATGGGTATCCAATCTTTGGCATTAGAGTAACCAAATCGCACCATCAATGAGTCTTCTTGATCAGAACCCATATTCTGATAAATCTTCTGTTTCATCTCCTCTAGATCTGCCAAAACTGATGAAAATTTCTCAAGCCCACGGGTTGAAAATGGATTCTTAGCATTCTTGTTGGTAGTCTTACAGTTGCACACCCTTCTGGATCTCTTTGGTGGTGAAGAATGTGGTGTTGAGATTTCATCAACTTGATCAAAATTACTACTCCCACATACAAACATATCAAACATTTTGACACTCGGTTAGTTGTTCAAAACGAAAAACTGTTTCAGTTTGGTTCCTTCCTTCGTATTGGAACTTCGGAAGCAAATGACATATTATAGAAGTCAAAAGTCAACAAATTTTGGCTATGGATTATAGAATCACGGGGATTGATTTTAAAAAATTAGTCTTCTAGAAGCTCCTACAAGTGTGATTGTTTGAACTATTTTAGTTTGATTGGTACTTGGTAGACAAGAAAGAGATTTAAGCCATTGGATTTGATTGATATCCATATGTGTGGTGCTCACGTATTGAGATGGACTTCGCGAACAACTCACGATGCATCCAGCATTAAATTAAGTTGTTGGTCGTATTATATTGCCATACCGGATTTGAATATCAAAATGAAGACAATAACATTACGCACCATTCTTAATAAATGCATTGCCAGACTAGATCAGGTTCACATGCAAATTTGGCAAATTTGGATAGCCATTCTTAATAAATTTCATCTGGTCACAAGGCCTGGTCACACAAGGAAGATGCAATTCAAGTGAAAGCTTTGCTGCCATTTATATTTTATTTTATGAAGTAAGATGACAACTATGACGGGTAGCAAATGCAAGCACACAGATCCCTCGGAAGTCAGAATTAGCTTTTGTGGGAGCATAGAGTAGAAGCACTACTTGCACATGCACTTGAGCAAATGACAAATATATCGACTTTCTTAATAAAAATGGATTACACATAATCAATTATTCCAGTTTAACTTACACATGCACAGCAGACGCATTTCTAAAATTTTAGCACCGATGACTGGACTAAGAATTAGAGGTGGGTGGTCATCTGTCAGCAATAGTCAGTGTCAATCACAAGTCGTCAGCACCTTTTTGGTTAAGTGGGTTCAAGTATACAGACTAACAGAAAGTTCCTACATCTGAGAATTCGTAGTTACCAGTTTTGAGCCGAACTAACACAATTTACAGAAGCTTACGTTTATAGCATTAGGCTTCAGGCTTCTTCCAGTACATTGCAAGAAGACAAACACAGCTATATCCAGCACGATAGGGCGTCATGCAATGATGAGTATTTAACTTTTACAAAGTTAAGTGATCCCCCAAAACAGCACATTCCTTTGCCTGTCACCTTTTACACAACATAAAAGGTCAGTATGTCTTGTGAGGTGTGATAGTTAGACAAGTGATTACTTTATACAGGAATAGTTTCCAAAGTGCTCACCGTAAATACTCCTGTGCTACCCGTTAGTCCTTCTGGTCAAAATTTTGATCATCCTCCATGTACTTCTCCTGCACTGCTGCTACTGTGGAGCTGCTTTGTCAAGAAAAAACAATCCAATCTTGTCCTATAATATCAGTTAAAGAGTGAAAAGGGACTGTATACCCTTTCTACATACTTTTAACTTCTATACGGTTAGGGTTAACGGCCATTCATGTGTATCAATTTTGGCATATCATATGGAACTATAAACTTTATTACACGATCTCCCTAGTGCAACATAACAAATGGCGGTTCCAATGAGACTATCCTGAAAAAGGTTAGCTGTCAGACGGAACCAGTATCTAATTGTTAGGCCATTTCACCATTTGCATTTAAAAGTAAATCGGGAACAAGACAACAATTTGAGTTTATGGTAAGGGGATATAATAGTATAACACTATGACTAAGCATCTCATTGGGGAAAGAAAAGAAAGGATATCTGTTGTAGTCCCAATCAAGAGGAGCGGCTGCAATTTTGCTGAACTCAACTGCACTCCCTTCTATGCTGGCAAATATATATCCATTGCTCTTGTCAATCAGCTTCACAAGATTCCCCACACTCTCCTTATCCTGAAAACAGCCCATGAAAGGATTGAAGAAATATTACATAAAAGCGCAGGAAACGGATGGAAAAGGGCATACTTGAATATCCAAGGTAGTGAAGTTGACCAAACTAAAGTCTTCTACAACTTCACAGAGCTCCTTCGTTAGCTTCCTGCAATCAGAGTTTCAGAACAACTATACTTCAAATGGACAAACAGAAAAGGTAGTATTATTACTTGCAGTCAGTTATGTTACATCTAGTCACACACGGATTTTAGTTATTGTAAGATACACACCAAATACGGTTTACCACACCATGAAGAATTTTTTTTCTTAAAAAAGGAAAGGAACATAGAATCCGGTAAAATTTTTAAAAAGAATGGAGAGTATCTAACTTGTTCAAACTCTTTAGAATATTTCTGAGAATATCTTGAGTACATGTTAGTACTTAGTATACTTTGGGTTCTGTGAAGGACCTGTGATAAACCCAGGGATCTCAATCTTCCTTCTTCTTTTCTTGAATAAACAAAACTTCAATTGGTAGTTAGTAGTTAGAGTAAAAGGCAAAGAAGAGAGCAAAAGATGGGGGGGGGGGGGGGGAGGGAGGATTTATGACATCCAATATGTGTTGGCAACCTAGCCAACTCATCCTTTACCATCCCACCTTAAGAGAAAATGCTCCTTTACAATGGTATTATGGGCAGCTAATAAGCCATTATGTCTCCCGTTACCATTCTACAGTGCTTTAATAAATCATGAAATAAAAAAGGTATATAAACCCCGAGTAACCTAATATGCCTCAAGGCCTCAAGTGTCAAGTAGGCTGTTAGCAACACATAAGGCAAAGACAAGACATAAGCATCAAGTATGCTATACCAAACTTTTATAGTAGGGAAGGATTAAATCAACAAAAAGGCATGAAGAAATACAATTTTAATGAAAAGGGAAAGGGATGTGGTCCCATCAATTATACATTATGCAAAGAAATGACTCGAATAAGGTTTTATGATATACTGAATAACGGAATCAAACCTATCCATTTGGCAACATCCATTCCATCATGGTCTAGATATTGAGATTTAAGTTTAGGAGAGAAATTAAACCTTATCTAGGTTTTCTTTTTTTTTTGGATAGTTTCAACTTTATTCTCTAATCCCTTAAATTCCCCATTTCCCTGTGAAGGTGGGAATCGAACCCAAACTCCCAAGTCTCGACCAGTAGACCACGGCACACCTTCACAGTAGACCTTAACTAGATTTATCTACAAATAACATATAATTTCCTGCATTTCACAACTGTATAATTATCACAGAAAGCAACGATTTGTTCCATATAAAGTGAATATTAACTCATTAACTAAGCATCACCTATATTTAGCAGAGCGAGGATCTTGATCAAGGTGGTGTTGGAGGTAAGATAAATCTTGGACATCGGTATAGTAGTCGAGGTTAAAAGCTGAAACATAACAAACAATAGAATTAACAGAGAGATGCAGTACTTAAAAGAATGAACGGCGCTTAATTTGCCACTAATATTTGACTAATTAGAAGTGCTTTACCACACCTAGCTTCCCAAAACTCTCAATGAGATCGATCTTAGACAAGACATTTATGTGAGGGAGTTCAAGATGTAACATGATTGATAATGAGAGAAGCAATGCGCTAACATATTTCCCAGGGTCACTACACAGATGTGAATCAACCAAGAGTATTGCAGTCAGCTGCATAAAAAAACAGGAACCCAATGAAGCTATTAATAACACTGACAATGCGAAGATATAATGTCAGGTCACATAATTCGTCACAGAAACTCAATTGAAAAAAAAAAGTAAAACCTACTTAAAGTGCACAAAAACGTACCCTAAGATCTAATTTCTTTATGAGTTCCATGATAACATTTTTGGCATTTGAATGGAGGAAAAACAGTTCAACTTGGCCAGGAAAATCGAAGAGAAGATAATGATCTGCCAAAATTAGAATACAATTAGAAATGCAGTCAGGTTGTCAGATAAACATAATTCAGATATTTATCGATAATTAAATTTTGTAGACGAAAACAAAATATATTAGAATAACATCAATGATATTATATACTAACCTTTGATAAGAGGTTCCAGTTTGGACTCTAACCAGTCGATATTCTTCTCCAAGTAATCCATACAATATACAAGACCTAGTTGGACACAAAAAAAAAAAACATTAAGGCATTTCCTCTTATGCATGACAAAACAGAAGCAATAAAATTCAAAATCATGGTCGAATAGAAAGGTATACGGAAAAAAGTGTTCTACTAGAGGTGTAGATTTGGTGCATTTATAGCATCAGTAAAGATGGATTTTTGTTGGTACACTGTCCTTGCCTGATGAAACCTCAGATTAGAACTAAGATTTAACCAGAGAGCATGACTTACCTCCATTAGGCCCAAGAGAATGTTCGGACATGGCATCACTGAGCTTTATAAGGTCCTCAATATTGGCCGCACACTCATACCTATCTAATGTCAAGGAAAATTCAACAAAGCACTAACCAAAATGAGAAAAGCCAATGTTTTTATTTTCCTTCTGATGGCTGCATTATAAGACAAGCTAAACAGAGCACATTATCTGGAGTGGATACGGTAATGCATCATTTGCAGGATCCAAATTGATAACAGCTACCTTCCTGCATGAAAAAGGCATTGAATATTTCCAAGTTTCATATGAAATAAGGAAAAGTGAAAAACAGCATAGCAGCCAAGATACCTTCCTATGAGGTTGAGGAACTGGGACATGCCATTACAGTAAGTCGTCTTCCCGGACCCAGGCGGGCCAATTACCAGTTGACCGAAAACCATTTAAATTTTCTGTTGATGTCCACCAAGCAAACCAAGTTCTGAAAAATTGGTTTGGTATTCACTGCTGTGCACGCAGTTTCTACCAATACTTTTTGGAGAGGATGAATAACTAGTATCTATTATTGGCTTTCAGAGAGTTTATTTACAGTAAACAAAGTGGACACTCGCATATTTGGACCCCCAAACCCCTTGGCCCAAAAACCAAACTCTCTCTTTTAAGCAATACCATTAATTTTCTTTCAAAATATAGGGGAGGATTCCATGTCATGTAATACAATTTGGTGGAGGCTATCCACTAAAACTAGCTTGTAGGCCTGTGCATACGCAGTGAATATTTTGAAAACATTTAGATTTTTTTTTAGAAAATTGGGACTACCGTTTTAGTTGCTAACCCGTTTTAATTCTCTAAAAAATTGTTTTAAATTAAATTTTAAAAACCCATTTTTTCAATTGGGAGAGAGAGAATCTGTTTTAATAGGAGAATGATTCCCGTTTTAATTAGATATGTTAGATTTTCCCTTAATTTTCAATAGGGAGGAATTCCCATTTTAATAGGAGAAGAATTCCCGTTTTAATTATAAGTGCTATAATTAGTTTTAATAGGAGATGAATTTCCGTTATAATAGGAGATGAATTCCCGTTATAAAAAAATATTCTCATTTTTCAAATAGGAGAGAAATTCATGTTTTAATAAGAGATGACGTGGAATTTTAATAAAACTCGAAAAATACCCCTTGTGAGAGCTTTAATATTAAGACTAGAAAGTAGACCTGTGCATACGCACCGGCTATTTTTAAAATTTGCTTAACAATCATAACTATACATATATACATTTTCTAACAAATCGTGATTTATATTTTTGTCGCTAACCCGTTTTAATTTTCTAACAAATTGTTTTAATTAAGTTTTAAAAACCTGTTTTTTAATTGAGAGAGAGATCCCGTTTTAATTTAAGAGTGATTCCCGTTTCTAATAGGAGAATGATTTCCGTTTTAATTAGAAGTGTTAGATTTTTCTTTTTCTATAAAAGAAGAATTTCCATTATAATAGGAGAAAGAATCCCATTTTAATTAAAAGTGCTAAAATTTCTCTTTTCGATAGGAGGAATTTCCGTTTTAATAGGAATTGATGACGTGGAATTTTAAGAGAGCTAGAAAAATACCCTTTGTGAGAGCTTTAATATTAAGATATATATATATCCAGAATACATGTCCTACTTGTCCAATTACAACAATAACGGAAATTAAGTAACAATTATATTCCACTCAACATAATTCAAGTCTTCCCTAATAGCATCAATTTCCAGATCAATTCTGCAGCAACAAACTCAGCTTGAAGTAGTGAACCGCAGACATTGAATCTAGTCAAAGATGCATTTATAATATTTCCTTCTGCATTCCTACATAGGGCACCTAGGTGCTGCTATTCTATTGCTAAGTATGTCAAATGCAACATCAAAAGAAGAGACATTCCAAGCATTAGGAATTTCCATGGCAACTGAGGGAAGCCTCCAGACAGCTAGATGTATGCTCTCTTCTTCTAACCTCTGAACTCACTCCTTTTCTTTCTTTCTCTCTTTTCTTCTTCTCTCTCCTCCTTTCTCTCCTTTATATCTTCTTCTCTTTCTTCTGGTTCGTCCATCTTTTTCTTCATCCATCGGTCCTTTCTCTCTCCACGTATCGCGGCGGTTAGCCCCCTCTCTTTTCTATTCACCCCTCTCTCTCCACGTCTCCTAGCAGTCTTCTGGCGGTTAAGATACCGCTCCCTTTCTCATCACTGATGTCGCGGCCCTGATCCCATGCGATCTGCTCCCCTGTATTATACCACATCCGGTCCATTTGTCACCATCAACCTCATAAGTCATACATACTACCCCTACAGATGCCCTCTCTCGGTCCCATTGATGGTCCGCGGACAGAAATGGGGCCGAGAACTAACTTTCCTCCTCTCTTTCCCGCTGTATATCTAGCTCTTTTTCTCTGTCACCACTCACCCCTCCTTATTTTATTCTGTCCCCTATTTTACTTTTCTCAGCACGTGTTCCACACTCCCACCTGCTCCCTCTTTATTGCCATGTGGAAATACGGCGCGCATCGCCCAAACCTCTTTGCCTCTTCGATTTTCGAGAATCCACGTGTTTCAACTTCTGTGGTTCTTTCTTTCTCTGTAAATTCCCCTTTTGCCCCTGCCCCTTCAAATCCCGCTCAAACTTTTTATTTTTTTACAAAACCCTCAAACCCTCACTTACCTCTTCCGCTTCTCTCTCTTCAACCCTTTCTGCTTTCTCTCTCCAGTTCTTACCTCCGGCAGTTATCTCCGGCTCCGCTCGCGCTCTTCACCTCTTCTATTGCTTTGGCTCCTCCAATCGCAGGTTTGTTCTTTTTTTTTCCTTTGCTCTTCATTTTCTTTTCCTCTCGTTATTTGTTTTTCGTATCGTTGGTGCTGTTGCATCACTTTCTTCCTATCTTGAATTTTGATTTTTCCCTTTGAGTGAAAGTCCATTCCTTGCGCTGTTCCCATTATGTCTGGATCGGAATCGGCGGCTACCTCCGCCACCCAATCCGATCGTTCTGGATCGGCCAACCCCAGATCTAAACGCCCCTCCGGACGGATCGGAATCCCCACTTCAATCACACCGCGTCCGGTATTTGTTCCCTACTACGGAAGGAACTCTTCTATTCCTCCCCCGCCGTCGTACTACCGCAGACCCAACTTAGATGCCGTTAAAGCCGCTTATGGCATACCCAGTGACGTGATACTAGAACACGTGTCCGGCTTCACACACTTTCCTCACTTGGTAACTCCGCGACCTGGATATCTTATCGCCACTGTAGGACAGATAGCGGCAGGTTTGCGTTTTCCATTAACTCTTCTTGACGTCGAAGTGTGTAACTGTTCCGGCCCCCACAAATGTGGCCCAATATAAGCCCAATTCAATACAAGCCCACGCTCAGAGCCTAACTATAAACAAGCCCACGCTCAGAGCCCATGCTCAGAGCCCAACTATAAACAAGCCCACGCTCAGGGCCCAACTATAAACAACCCCACGCTCAGAGCCCAACTATAAACAAGCCCACGCTCAGAGACCATGCTCAGAGCCCAACTATAAACAAGCCCACGCTCAAGGCCCAACTATAAACAAGCCCATGCTCAGAGCCCAACTATAAACAAACCCACGCTCAGAGCCCATGCTCAGAGCTTAACTATAAACAAGCCCACGCCCAGAGCCCAACTATAAACAAGCCCACGCCGAGCCCATGCTCGAGCTTATCTATGAAAAAGCCCATGCCGAAAGCCTACATTCCACGAAATGGACGGTTCTCCCCCGGTTCTCAACTTCAATCCACGAATCGACCAGCTTCTCCCGCCAGCCTCTCGAACTTCATCCCACGAGCCGGATGTCCCGCCAGTTCTCAACTTCATCCCACGAGCCGACAGATGTCCCGCCAAATTCTCCAACTTCATCCCACGAAATGACAGTTCTCCCGCCCGATGAAACCAACTTCATTCCACGAAATGATGTCCCCCCGTTCTCGCCTTCTTCAATCCACGAACCGATAGTTCTCCCGCCCGATTCTCGACTCCATCCCACGAGCCGACAGTTCTCCCGCCCGGTTCTCAACTTCAATCCACGAATCGACAGTTCTCCCGCCGATTTTCAACTTCAATCCACGAAATGACAGCTTCTCCCGCCCGATGAAACCAACTTCATTCCACGATGGCGACGGATGTCCCGCCCGGTTCTCAACTTCATTCAACGAAACGGATGTCCCGCCAGTTCTCAACTTCAATCCACGAATCGACAGCCCTCCGCCCGATTCTCAACTTCATCCCACGAGTGACGGTTCTCCGCCAAACTCTCCAACTTCATCCCATGATTGGGCCGGTTCTCCGCCAGTTCTCAACTTCAACCCACGATTGGAATATTGGAGAACGAGGAAGTAACTATCACCAATGCTACCTATAAAATCCAACCTTCGTCATTTTTCCGAACTACGCAATCGAGACTTGATCCCAAGCAATATCTTTGGATGCGTAGGCAACTTCAAAACCGAAGTCCAGTCCTCATCTTTCCCCAATCACCATCTCCTTCACCATCTCCAAAAACATTACTCACAACCCAATCAGTGGTGTTTTGGCAAATCTTCTTTGAAACATATTTGGCGCCGTCATTGCTCCTACCCTCAACCACAAAACAAAAATTACGTCAATGGCTTCCGAAAAACAAACAACGGTGAAAGTATCCCTTTTACCGCACAAGTTCAGCATTCACCTTCTGCTGCGAATTCATTTTCCAAGTCCGATAGTCCTCGGCCATCTGCAACTGAGAGAGTGGGTATTCACGTACCAGATCCATCAACTCAGGTAGATCGTCGTCTCCGACAATTGGAGAGCAAGAATAACAATTTGAAGAAACAAATGCGCGTCGACTTCACGAAGATGATTCAGGGCTCCGGCGGCAAAAGTGTTTGGGATCGTTTGAACACCAAACATCTCTCAAAGACTCAGAGTACAAACTCCGCGACTAATAGAAACCGTCGCGAAGTCGCTACAAAGGCTTCGGCGCAAACAAAATGTGCAACGCCGAAAGCCTACACTTTCGGTGTAATCGTAAGCGAATCCACAAACTCCTCTGCCGACCTAGATGCAGACCACCCTGTGAGGGATCACCAACTCACAAAAGATCTCATGACAAAAACCGGTTTTACCAATTCGAACCGTGCTAAGAGAGATCGACAAAATATCCATATAGGTCGGCAAGATAGACTACCCAACCAACGAAAAACCAATGAAGTTCCTACCCCAAACTCTAGGAGGGGTAGGCAAGCTAGTCTGAGTCCTCGTCGCAAATAGCAATATCGCGCCGATCTCAACAAAGAAGACTATTCATCGTGCGGTTCAGTTCACAACCTAATCGCTCAAGTTGTAGTCCTAATCCAAGAGCTCATTGTCGGCCAAAGTATGTTGACAATGGTAGCGATGGAGATGGAGACTCACTTGCAACAGGTCAAGAAAATGGTTCTGACAGTCCAGCACTCGTCCGTATTCTCCCGATGTTCACCATAGGAGAAGAAGGAACCGATCTCCACTACTGGCTCGGTCACCTTCACCTGCATGGACGGGTCGACGGGAACTCACTCCCCCTCCTCCGAAGAAATCTTGGCCAAAACGTCCACAGTTCGGTCGGGACCATCGTCGAGAGAATGTTCCATTTTCTGAACGACGCGTCTCCATGAGATGATACTGAAGGCTGTTAATGATAAGGAGTCACGAGAAAACAAAATCTGAAATCTCGCTATAGAAAGTGGTATCGATTCTCCTTCTCTCTCCGATCCAAACAACCGTTCATCACAAGGACTTGCGGCCGAATTCGAGAAGTATGATGAGATTGATGGAGATCCTTTGATGCATCTTGTTAATTACGAAAACAAGATGATCTTATGGACTTTCGACGATTCTCTTCTTTGCAAGTTATTCCCGTCCACACTCATTGGAATTGAGTCGATGAGATGGTTTAACATGCTTCCAGAAAGATCCATCCACAATTTTACTGATCTGGCTTACAAGTTTGCCGAGCATTTTCGTCAAACTGGAAAGAACCGAAACATATTGATTCTCTATTCAAGATAAAACAACAAAAAGAAGAAAAGCTCAGTAAGTTTATTGCGAGATTTCGGAAAGCGGCTGTTGAAATCCCAGATGCATCTGATATTCTTGTCATTTATGCCTTCAAGGAAGGCATTAATTATGATAGGGACGGCATTTACAACTCTATTGTAAAAGACGTCCCAACAACTCGTTATGAACTTTTCTCGAACTCAACGGTTTATTCGAGTTGAAGATGATGCATCGCACGAGTTCACGAGAGATAGGGATCGAATAAGCAAGCCGCGAGAGGAACAGTCAAAACCGAAGTTTCAACAAACAACCGATCAAAAGTCCAAGAGTGATGGTAGGCCACAATAATGGAACGGCAAAGAACAAAAGAAACTTCGAGTTAAAGCTTACATACCCTCAACGAAGTACAGCTGTTATCTATGAGAAGATTAAGGGAAAGAATATCTTATCTCCACCTTTTCCTCTCTCCGAAGATACCAAGGCTACACGTGATAAATCCACGTGGTGCAAATTTTACGATGATTTTGGTCATGAAACCGGAACAATGCCGATCTCTAAGGGGTAGAATCCAAGGTTTGATCGAGAAGGGTATGCTTTCAGGGATTATGTCTTTGGGTAAAACGAAACAAGCTTTAGTCGTTACGCACCACAATGTAATCAAAGTCGGTCATGCCGAGTTGATTCAATGTCTAACACCAGTATGAAAAATTTCAATCACTCCAAGATCACTGATCTCAGCCACCACTATGTTTATAGTGGATATGATTTTCTCCACGGAATGGGTACTGAAACTTATGAGGAAGGACCTCTCTGTTGGACTGACAATGACCTGATAGGAGTGCACCATCCTCATTATGATGCCGTTGTAATACAAGCTTTTGTTGGAATTCACCGTGTGCAGAAAATCATGATCGATACAGGTAGTTCGGCAAGTGTGATCTACAAGCGTTGTTACAAAGGACTCAACCTCCCCGATAAAATGATAGTTCCCGATCCAAATCCTATCATTGGCCTCGATGGGACAGCAAGACATCGGTTGGTAGATGCTCTCTTCCGATGACATTAATGAACAAGGAAGTTACAATTGATTTTCTTCTCTTGGATTGTAACTCCTCCTACAATGTCATTCTCTGAAGAGATTGGATTCACTCAATGGAAGTTGCCATTTCTACTTTCCATCGGGCTATCAAGTTACGTGTGATGGTAGGGTATGCAAAGTTCGGCGTGATCGATAGCAGCTTTGAAGTGCCATGAGTCGTACTAGAAGATTATAAAGATTCGAAGTCAAGGGTAACACCATCCTAAATGTCGATGGGAAAAGTAGCAATTACAGAATTCCATTGGCGGGTAAACGCTATGGAGCAGCGTTTAGGTGGCCCCGACCATCGATAGACTCCTCGGCAAGTCTGGTCGGCAACAAAGAAGAAGAAACCACTTTTATTTCTGCGGAAATTTCCAAGAAAGAACAGGATAATCTCATTGAGCTTTTGAAGAAAAATTGCACAGTGTTTGCGTGGACGGTCGAACAAATGCTTGGGATTGATCCTTCACTTGCATGTCACTGGCTGGATATCGACAAAACACAAAAGCCAGTGCGTCAGAAGCCTCGCCGAATGGCTCCCGATCGAAAGCTCAAAGTGAAAGAAGAGATCAACAAACTTCTAAGTGTTAATTTTATTAGGCCTGTATTATATCCGAAATGGATATCAAATGTAGTAGCAGTCCCTAAGAAAAATGGGAAACTTAGAATCAGGTTGATTTTAATCGATGTCAATAAAAATGTCCCGTTCACCCGTATCCTTTGCCTCGTATTTCTGAAATGGTTGATGCCACTTCAGGGTTTAAACGAATTTCTTTTATGGATGCCTCAATGGGATTTTATCAAATTGCATTAGCGAAGATGAACAAGAACTTACAACTTTCATAACGGACCAAGGCTTATTTTGCTATAAGGTAATGCCTTTCGGTCTAAAAATGCACCGCAACATATCGTAAATTCATTAATACATCATTTAAAGACTTCTTAGGCAAGTTTATGGAAGCTTATATTGACGATATGGTCATCAAGTTCGCATGAAGAGTCATCACACCTTCATCACTTGCAAAAATATTTTGATCGGTGATACATATTCAATCGCGCCTAAATCCATCAAAATCGCGATTTGGATTAGCATCGGAAAATTTCTTGGATATCTTATGACCAAACGAGGCATTGAAGCTAACCCCGATCAAATTAGTGCAATTACTGAAATGCCCTCGCCAAAACCAAGAAGCAAATCCAAAGAACTTACGGTGGGATAGCGGCTTTGGGTAGATTTATCTCAAAATATTCGGATCGGCTCCACCCCTTTTCCAAGCCATTAAGGGATCCCCAAAATGGACAAATGAGTGTGGCGTAGCTTTTCAGAAAATGAAAGAATACCTAGTACGATACCGCCAATTCTTGCTAGTCCGACCAATTGGGACAAACAATTGGCATCTATTTGGCGACATCGAAAATAGTCATGTGAGTGCCGCCTTATTCATTGATGATGAAAATGAACGACCAATTTTCTTCATAAGTAAGACCCTTACAGCTCGAAAACAAGGTATTCACAGATTGAGAAAATAGCTCTCTCTTTGTCCATAGTGCACGAAGATTGAAGCCTTATTTTCAAGGGCGATCATCAATGTCTACACCTTTGAATACCCCTTGAGAAAAGTTCTTCGAAATGCTGATTCGAGCCGATTAGCAGAATGGGAAACATATTTGAGTGCCTACGAAATTATCTACAAAGCCCGATCATCTGAGAAAGGCCACGCAAGGTTTGGCCTCCATCAAGGTTTGGCCGATCATCGTGTTAAGAGTGATTCTCCATCAAGACATGATGCCGACCAAATCAATGTTGATATGGAAGATGAGTCCCACGAAGCAGATAATTCCCCATAAGTACCACATTTGGATCTCCAATCTATCGACGGTGACACTTCACCAGATGATTGGAGACCTATTTATTTAGAATTTCTGCAACATGGAACTCTACCTGAGGATTCGTCGCTTTCCTACAAAATTAAGAGAGATGCCTGGAAATTTGTCATAATTCCAAATTCTAAAGGAAATCTCCTACTTTATAGGAAATCAAATAATTTCAGTCCTCTTTTCAGATGTCTTTCCAAAGATCAAGGTCATCTAGTTCTCGAAGAGATACACTCCGGACTTTGTGGAAACCATTCTGGGGGACGTAGTCTTGCACATAAAGCCATGACTCAAGGATACTGGTGGCCTAGCATGCAAAGACACTCAACAGAATTTGCCCAAAAATGCATACCATGTCAAAAACATGCAAATATGGGCAAACTTCCAGCAACGGAACTCCGCCCAATTCTAAGCCCTTGGCCTTTTGCGAAATGGGGCTTGGATATTGTGGGACCCCTACCAAAGGCTCCCGGAAGTGTAATGCGATTTTTATTGGTTCGCGACTGATTATTTCACTAAATGGGTTGAAGCTCAACCGCTTGTCAACATCTCGGCCAATGATGATGTGCGGCGTTTCTTATGGAAAGACATCGTTTGTCGCTTTGGAATTCTATCTAACATCGTCTCGACAACGGTAAACAATTCGATCGCGGAAGAAATTCACAAATTTTTAAGCCTCACTAAAAATTCAGCATAATTTCTCCGGCTCCATATTATCCACAAGCAAATGGACAAGCGAATAAACAACCAATAAGGCGATTCTCTCGACTTTGAAGAAGAAGCTTAATGAAGCAAAAGGAAATTGGGTTAAAGAGTTGCCAGTGTTGCTTTGGGCTTATCGCACCACTCCAAAGCATTCTACCAATCTTTCCCCTTTCAATCTAGCTTATGGCATGGATGATGTACTCCCATTGCAAATTAATTGCACCAACTACAAGGACGAAGCGATAAACCGGTAACAATGATGATCTTTGCTCTAACTTTGGTGGCGGACTCAATTGATAAAACTTCGAGAAGAAGCTTTACAATGTCTAATAAAATATCGGGCAGCCATGAAACGCCAATATGATAAAAGCTTTGCCTCAAGAGTTTTGAACCGTAGATTTGGTACTTAGCCGCAAAACGTAAGCTCATTGAATCACGGGAAGGCTGTCGAGAATTGGGAAGGACCGTTCATTATTGATAGACCAAAGCATCAAAGGGTCTTATTTCCTTCGTCGAATCAATCGGAGAAAAATTTGCCAAGCCATGGAATGCTTTTCATTTGAAAAAGTTTTATCGTTGAATGTTTGTTTTTCATTCATTGTAATCATTTTATAATTCAATAAAATTCGATCCATCTTTCGTTTTAACTAGAGATCAAATATCCCAAATTTCATTACGTTATCATTACACTATGGGGGCGGCGACACCCCCAAATTTCATTACGTTATCATTACACTATATGGGGGATTATCGGCGACACCCCAAATTTCATTACGTTATCATTACACTATGGGGCGCGACACCCCAAATTTCATTACGTTATCATTACACTACGGGGTGGCGATTCCCCAAATTTCGTTATGTTATCATTAAACTATGGGGGCGACACCCCAAATTTCATTACGTTATCATTACACTATGGGGGCGACACCCCAAATTTCATTACGTTATCATTACACTACACTATGGGGGCGACACCCCAAATTTCATTACGTTATCATTACACTATGGGGGGCGACACCCCAAATTTCATTACGTTATTATTATATTATGGGGCTTAATTACGACCCCCATTACGTTATCCTTAATACTTATATCTATTTTGCCGACCTACCTCAAAACCAGATTACACAACTATTATATATTTTTGACCGACCTATTCGATTACCAATCTGATAAAAATAGATAAAACCAAATATCATGAATACAATTGGAAAAAAAGAAACATAATTGAGAAAAGAAAAACCGTAACCTAACCTCACATCATCATAACAATAAAGAATAAAAACTTCACTCAAGAAGTTGCGGCATAATGCTATCCTCCACTTGGGCTGGAACACCTAATAGATCCGGCGGAGATACATCTTCTAACTTCCTATAACACATAGTATAATAATCGGCAAATTGCTGCAATTTTTCCCGTTTCTCAGAATCTCTTGATTTCCAAAGTCCAACACTTGCCGATGCTTCACGCAACACCGCCCCAGATTTCTTAATTTCAACTGCATGCTTCTCAATTATATCATCCTTCTCTTCACACCCTACTTTAAAATTTTCCACCCTCTCATGACATTCATCTAACTCCTTCTTCAAAAATGCATTCTCTTCCAATAGTACCTTGTAGTCTCCTCTAATCCCCTCAAATTTCAAAAACTTGTTTTGACAATTCCAATTTCTCACATTTTAAAATTGCAACTTCATCACTCAAAACCTTCTGCTCCTTGAGAACAACAATTTCTTGATTCTGTTTCGACACTTCAGCTTTCATGATATTCATTTTCATCTCATAGTCATGCAAAACTACTTCATTTCTCAAAATTACTCCTCTCAAATGTTCATTCTCCTGAAGATGAGCTCTCTCTCTTTCAAATATTTCTCAATCTCGCGATATTCACTGGTTTTAATCTTATAATTTTCTTTTTGCTTCTAAGATTTCTTTGGCACAATCCCCAAGCTTCGACGCCTAATAGAAAAAATAATGTGTTACTCAAAAAAAAAAAAAAAAAAAAAAAAAAAAAAACACACACACTAAAAATTACCTCTCGCAAGCTTTGAATTCAACATATTCACGGTTTTTCCAAAATCTACACTCCGTTGATAATCCAAACACAATAACTCGGATCTGAAATATTAGACAAAAAGGATTTAAAATAATAATATATAATAATCAGTAAATACTATTTAAATAGCTATTCAACATCTAACCTTCAATTGCCAAGGCTTGCACATCTGGAGTGATGAGCATAGGTGTTGTAGAACAACCGCTCATCCCTGGCGGCAACGAAGAAGGTACAGTTGATCTAACAATGATGTCGGCACTAACAAAAGTAGACACTTCGGTTGACACACCTGCATCGGTGTCAGCAGAAGTCGGCAATCCAGCATTTGTACCAACAATCGTTGACACTTTTGTTAACATACCTGTATCGGTATTAACAACAGAAGTCGGCAATCCAGCACTAGTGCAAACAACAGTTGATACTAAACTCGACACACCAGCAGTGGTGCCATCGGCAGAAGTTGCTACACCAGCATTGGTGCCAACAACAGGTGTTGGAACTCCAATACTACTTCCACCAAAAGAAGTTGGCAGTCCAAAATTGATTTTGACAACAGAAGCTGAACCCATTGTATCTCCACCATCGTCAACTTTTTCCATCTACATTACCAAAAGAACCATTAAACAATAAATAACGAATATTATTCAAAATCACAGAAACAAGATCAACACTAACATCAAGTCCAGATATACTGTTAGTCATCGCTTCCCCACCGATATCATCATCATCATCAATATCAAGCACATCAGTAGTTTTATGTACAGGAAGACAAAAAACCTGTGACATTGAAACATCATTCCAAAACATATTATAGGTATTACATATATGATATTTTAAAAGAAATATTATATACGTACCAGTTCTCGACTATCAATCTCTTCCTCAATTTTACTTGAGTTATCCAAAGTTTTCTTTTCCTTCTTTTTTGAACGTACATTTCTTTTCTTCTTTCTAATATTTTCTTGTCCACTATCCTTAGAGTCATCTCCTTCTACTTCTTCGTCATCTTCACTGCTATCATCCACAATAATATTCTTTCTCTTTTTTGAGCCACAATAAGGTGCTAATTCCCTAGGCTCATTCAGCAGTCTAGTTTCTATATCATGATAATAATCTACTATATCGTGCGGAAACGAAAAGATCATAGACATCTGCATTATGACTAAACAAACTAACAAATTTCTTTTTTATCATCTCGCTGCTAAACACTGATTTATTTGGAAACTTCAGAAAATCCCTATATATATATATATATATATATAAAAAATTAAAAAAAAAAAGATAATCAAAATGTGATGCTAACTATTTAAAATTATAATTATAAGAATATTAAGTTTATATCTTACCTGATATATTGTTAGGATAATCAATATCTTCGAACCTCCAATTGCTTTTAATCTTAAAACCATACAATTTCGCATTTTTGTAGTTCGAAGGCATCCCATAAAACCGATAATTCTGGTTGTGATGGTTATGATATCCCAATGCATAACTTTTTGAAGAGGCTTTGTTTTGCCGCAGAGGCTTCAATAACTCAAACAAAAGGTCTGACGACATACTATTTTGATAAACCTTACAAATTCTCGCTACACGTGCAAATATAGCCCAATAGCCAGGAGATAATTGTAAGGGATGTACTCTCCATCGAGCTAATAACTCGGAAACTGATTTCCGAAATGGAACACTACAACCAAGCCAAAAATGTGAAAACAATAAAATTATCTCATCCTTTTCACATTTTTGGTCGATATCGCTACCAACATACTCAATTGAAACATCATCTCCGATATCATACATTGCTCTCAAACTATCAGCATCAATTCCCTTCGCCACCCTATTCATATTAAAATCTCCCTTATCACCCCATCTCCTCTTCAAGTTATAATTCTTCTCCATTATCAAATATTTTCAATACTGTCAAAAAAATAGAATAGTATCGATTAATCCTTCTCTTTCTTTGATAATAAGATCTAAACACTTGTTTACTGTCTCGCGATCACTACATAGATACAAATCCTAATATATGTTTCCTCATTAAAAAAAAAAAAAAAAAAAAAAAAGTGTGAACGGTTAATAAAAACATACTTTACTGCCAAAATAAAACAAGAACACGAAAGAGATAATTTGAACTTTTATGCTTCTCTTCTCAATTCTAGCTATCTCTATCTTTTAAGTCTGATAATTATTCTACTCCCACGAGTTCTCCTTTTATAGATATTCTAACTCCAGAGCCGTATACCAATAGGACTCTCTTCTCTCTGCTAAAGCCCAATACATCCAATACTTGGTTTACTAGTTCGCCTCTTATTAGCGATCCGTATTCTATCCGCTCCTAATCCTCTTAGTATTCTAATGTGTCTAATCCAATTCATTAACAAACCAAACATTATATAACAGCTGCCGACCTATTAATTTCCTTGCATTGCCGATCAAAAAGAAGTTTGAATTTGGCTGCTCGTAACATGCCGCTCGTCAACTCCAGCCCCCCCAACCGAAAGCAGATCAAATAAAGACTTTGGGAAGGGTTTAAAACATGTTTTCTAGTTGGGAAACAAAGACCACTGGAGACCAAAAGCTTCAAAAAAAATTGCACCGTATGTTTGCTGCTATAGTAACCTTGATTTGCCGCTGCCAATAGAAAACTCGAATTGCCGCTCTTGTTGAATTTGCCGCAAAGCATATTCTTCTAAAATAGTGGTGGCTGATGATTTGCATCAACTTAAAGTGATGAGCATATTCTTCAACATAAAGCATCCTTATCGGTTCTAGCATCCGGGGTTTAGATTTTTAGAGTAAGCCATTTGGAGTTGCTAGAATAAACCGTGTTTTTAGCTTTCTCAACAGTAAGCCAAGACTTTGATATTCATAAAACATAAAGTACAGAACTACAGATAATAAACCATCAAAGCTAAACTTATATTGCAAGTCTCTCTTCATATTGTAATCGAAGCAATCTCGAATTAAATCTTACGGTTTTGGAAGAGGAAGCCCGTGACCAAATGATGAAGAAAAATGGCAAGTTGAATCCTAGCAAGCATGTTGCTTGCCGAGCCTTTGTCCTGCTCCAAATGCTTGAATCCAGAGGGAAGGCGTTGGTGTGGATAGTGCGAGGAGCAGTTCCTTCACAACACCGAGTGCGATTACCTTTGAAGATGAGCTCCAAAAGCATGTGGCAATGGGATTTGTTTAATGGGATTATTTTCTGTAAACACAAACAGTCTTTGATCTTTCTGTTTATCATCTTTCACATTAGGTCAGTAGTTCCATCACATCATCAAGATAAACGACACTTCTCTCGAAAAAAACAAGATGGACTTTTCGGATGCAGGCTCTAGTTATTTTTCCACCTTATGTTGTAAAGTGGCATTAGAAAGCGTGCTTGAGCTGCTTCTTCTGGATTGCTCGGCATGGAATTCTTCGGGAAGCATTTCAACTTCATACAATGTATCAGATTCGTCATGGTTCTCCATATTGACTGAGCTTTCATGGATCAAGTCAGAGCTAAACTCCTGGACATCTTGGGTACTAGGTAGAGCTGTGGTACCACCAACGGTACCTATATTCATTTCAAAACACCTGTAAGACGGAGGGCTCTTATATATTTTCACTCCTCTTGTTTCTAATAATAATTTCTTTCCTTCTTCTTCTACTACTTGTTTTACTCTCCCTATATTTATCAAGTTTACATGCACTTTCAGCTAGATGTAACTGCAACTTTAACTGGTGTTCTTCTTCTCTAGCTGCTTCTTCTTATTCTTTCTAGTAAATTATTTGGAAGTGTAAGAAGATCAGAAGATGAACATGTTTGAGGTTTTATTTGGCTGGAGAAAGGCATCTAGATGTAAGAAGCTGATAAGACGAGTTCAGTGTCGATTGAAGCTATTGAAGAACAAGAGAGATTCGATTGTAAGACAAGTACGCCAAGATGTAGTTCAGCTCATTAAGGATGGGCATGAGGATTGTGCATTGTCTCCAAAATTGATCAAATACACAAGGATCAAAGTCTAAAAGCAGTTTATGATCTGCTTGACAATTTTTGTGGATTCATTATAGTCAACCTATCTTATATTCGGAAACACAGGGACTGCCCCAACGACATCAACGAAGCAGTGTCAAGTTTATTATTTGCTTCTGCAAGATTTGGTGATCTTCCTGAGCTAATAAAGCTTCGGAAACTCTTTAGTGAACGTTATGGGCAAAGGTTTGCAGTGACTGCAGTTGAATTGAGCTATGGAAATTTAGTGAATCCCCAGATAATTGAGAATCTCTGCACTAAGTCAATACCAGATCATTTGAAGCTCGACTTAATGAAAGAAATAGCGAGAGATAATGGCCTTGAACTAGACTATCCTGAAAATGGAATTGAGTTTGAGCTGCAACACCGTCAGCAATCTGACCTTTTCTAGATTTTGTACTTCAAGAATCAGAATCTTAGAAGATATACTTCTTCTAGATGATATGGCGGCTGAGGAAACTTTACACGAGTTCGAGATTGATTTACGATTTCTTTTGCCGATCCCATAGATTGAATTTCATTTATTCTGGGCCGACCCATTCGAATTAAAATGCCGCAGAATGTGTGTTGCCGCTGAATTCGAATGATGTTGCCGCTGAATGCCGCTACTTTTTTTGCCGCTGGATGTGTATATATTCACCGCTACTATGACTCTTACAATTTTATCTTTTCCGCTGCCGCTTGCATTTGCCGATCCCAATGCCGCTCGCATTGTTGCATTGCCGAGCCCAACCACAAAAGCGTGTAACTGTTGGAGGTCCAAAACATTTTAAGTTTGAATCACTGTGGTTTGAAAAAGCAGGCCTGATCTGATCTCGCTATGGTGTATTGGCCCTTTTTCACCACCCTCAGGAACCGGAGGAGCTGATGGAATAGCATCCATTCTAGTGTGCATAAATGCCGCCCTCTCCTATGCTATTTATCATTGTGGCTGAGGCGCTTATTAAATTGGTGATCAAGGATGAAGAGCATGTGGAGAAAAAGTGAGGAATTTGAAGTCAGTCTTCATATGGTTTGAGGTTGTGTTGGGTCTGCATGCAAACTTCTGCAAGAGTGATGTCTATGCAGTGAATCTTCCCTCGATCTGATAGTATAGTGTATCGTTCATTGATGTATCAGTTATGAAATCATCGCTGGAAGAAAGCCTAGGACGAGATACATTGACAACCCGGCCAGTGGAGTCACACTGGACACCAGCCCATTTGGTGCAACAGTCGTTGGATTGCTTCCATGCTTGTAACAGTTTAGAAGATTTTTGCCTTAAATCCAAGCAGTGCTGTTCTATCACTACGATGACAAGCTTCTGTTGTAAGGGAGGAATAAATGGAGAATGCTGAAGTTAGCTGTTTAGGATCTGATGCTGCAGAACCAACTTATTGTGATTAACTGAACATGGACTCAGCGTCGAGTTTTCCTTCTTCAATTAAAATTATTTTTGTACAGGACTACAAGTACAATGTGATCAATTAGACTCGTCCACCTCAATTTCCACTATCCATTTACTATTTTACCAATCAATATAACAATTTACAAAAAAAAAAAAAAAAAACCACGGGCTTTGCCCATGTAACAAAGAGAGGGCGATGTTCCGGCCCCCACAAATGTGGCCCAATATAAGCCCAATTCAATACAAGCCCACGCTCAGAGCCCAACTATAAACAAGCCCACGCTCAGAGCCCATGCTCAGAGCCCAACTATAAACAAGCCCACGCTCAGGGCCCAACTATAAACAACCCCACGCTCAGAGCCCAACTATAAACAAGCCCACGCTCAGAGACCATGCTCAGAGCCCAACTATAAACAAGCCCACGCTCAGGGCCCAACTATAAACAAGCCCATGCTCAGAGCCCAACTATAAACAAACCCACGCTCAGAGCCCATGCTCAGAGCTTAACTATAAACAAGCCCACGCTCAGAGCCCAACTATAAACAAGCCCACGCTCAGAGCCCATGCTCAGAGCTTATCTATGAAAAAGCCCATGCTGAAAGCCTACATTCCACGAGCTGACAGTTCTCCCGCCAGTTCTCCAACTTCAATCCACGAACTGACAGTTCTCCCGCCAGTTCTCCAACTTCATCCCACGAGTATGTCCCGCCAGTTCTCAACTTCATCCCACGAAATGGCGGATGTCCCGCCCGACTCTCAACTTCATCCCACGGTGGCCGGTTCTCCCCGCCCGGTGAAACCAACTTCATTCCACGAGCTGACAGATGTCCCGCCAGTTCTCCAACTTCAATCCACGAATCGGCGTTCTCCGCCCGATTCTCAACTCCATCCACGAGCCGGTTCTCCGCCCGGTTCTCTCAACTTCAATCCACGAATCGGCGGTTCTCCCACCGATTTTCAACTTCAATCCACGAGGTACCAGTTCTCCCGCCCGGTGAAACCAACTTCATTCCACGACGGTACGGATGTCCCGCCAGTTCTCAACTTCATTCAACGAGCGGATGTCCCGCCAGGTTCTCAACTTCAATCCACGAATCGACAGGTTCTCCCGCCCGATTCTCAACTTCATCCCACGGTAGCGGTTCTCCCGCCAGCTCTCCAACTTCATCCCATGATTGGACAATTCTCCCGCCAGTTCTCCAACTTCAACCCACGATTGGAATATTGGAGAACGAGGAAGTAACTATTACCAATGCTACCTATAAAATCCAACCTTCGTCATTTTTCCAGAACTACGCAATCGAGACTTGATCCCAAGCAATATCTTTGGGTACGTAGGCAACTTCAAAACCGAAGTCCAGTCTCATCTTTCCCCAATCACCATCTCCTTCACCATCTCCAAAAAACATTACTCACAACCCTCAACTGGTGTGTTTTGGCAAATCTTGCTGAAACAGTAACCACTTTAACATTCCGCCATGTCAAGGCATAGGTAACTTCTGGCGTGTTATGTACGCCGCCAACCATTACAACGAGACCCATTCCCCCAAAATCCAGCTTCGCGATATTCTCGCCCACTTTTATATAAAGAAAAGCACTAAACTTGGGGGCGTGGGATACCAATCCTTCTGCACTCGTCCGCAGAAGAAGTCTTTTATTCTTCACATTACCACTTCTGACAAAGTGTGGCACCATTATCCATTGTACGTGTCGGGGAGTTTTTTGTCCGTGGACCTCCCTTCAGAAGTTTCTCTGAGGCATCTCCATTTCCTTCCTAGTGGTAAGCAAACCATTTTGAGTCATAGTGTTTTTTGTTCAACTTGTTTGTAACTTGCCTCTATTTTTGTTGATCCAGGTTGGAGATCCGACTCGCGGTCCCAGATATACACCGGCGTTACTTCTGAGATCTTCTAATCTCTTTGCGACCTTGGGAGTGCCCAGTGTGAAATTCTCGGCATAGATCCCGTAAAAGCCAATCCTCTCTTACTTGACCCTTCTCTGAAAGACATCGGCCGATACCAAGGCCCACTCTACTGCCTGCCGCCCCTTAAAGAAAGAAAGCCAAAATCGTCACCTCCTCAAAAATGAAAACGCCCCCTTCACCGATCCTTCAAGTATACCAACAAAATTTCTCATTCACGAGCTGTCGCTCAACGTGCCGCTGTCTCTAAGGCCCCTTCTACCTCTGTTCCCTCATACTCCCGTGTGGCTGAGTGGGAAGACGACTTTGCCTGCCATCCTTCCCCAACTTCTGCCCCCGATATGGATGTGAATAAATTCAAACTTTGGGACAGCCGATTAAACGGGCGATCGCGGTACTTGAAGGCTGCCGAAGAAGTCCTCCTGCGAAAAGGGCCAAGACTACTTCTCATCCCCCAACTGGCACCCGCGCTGATACTTCGCGGTCTAGTGCTCCCCCTCGCCGTCTCAGGCAAGATGCCAGTCTAGCGGGTCCTTTGACATCCGGCCCAACTGAAGTATGGCATCCCAAATTCAAGGCCAGAGACCGCGATGTCAACACTCGCGACTCCGCTCTGGAGAATCCAGCTGTCGCAACATCTTTGTTCTTCAGCTCCCATCTCCCTCGGGATCAGGCCTATGGAGACTCTGGCACTGTTGCGTCCCATAGGGCTTCAATCTATACGGGTTGGGAAAAGGTGTGTGTTATCATTGTACTTTCCCATTATCTGTTTCACTATCTTTAATTCCCAATATTTCTCTTCAGCTGAGCCTGGATATTGGCTATGTCTTCTGCTAACTTAACCAACGATCTTGTGGAGAACACGGATGCCGCCGAAAGCAAGAGATTGATGGCTTGAAATCGAAGTGTTCCAAGCTGGAGAAGGAAAGGGACGACTCACGGAGCGCGGCCCTTAAAGCACAGAAGGAGCTCCAGGTTGCCGAGGACAAGCATAGGGATTATGTGGCGGGGTATCTTCAAAGCTGGAAAGCTGAAAGAAGAGGCGAAAAACTTGCCTCCCAAGCCCCGGGACAAGGCTTTGCGAGGAAGCCGCGGGCGATTTAAATAGGTTGGCTGCCAAGAAGATAACTAGGGAACTGAAGCAGCAACTGGACCATCTATCCGCGGCTGGACGCCTTCTTCCCCCGCCACCTCCTGTCTCAGATACTCCACCTCTGGTTCCCTCGTCCCCGAACGTTGAAACTGTTGAGACGGCTACCACAGAGGTGCCTATATTGACTGCTAGCGCCGAGGCCTCCCCTGGAGAAGTGGGCGAAGAGAATAGCACCGCTGTTTGTGATGAAGCCAACCTCACTCAGGAAGGAGTGAATACAGTCCCCCAGCAGTAGATTATGCTGGCTTTCTTTCTTTGGAGTTGTGATCTGTAACATTTGTGAACAAATGCTTTTGCTTGAGCTTGTGTTAGAACATGTATTTCTCCGAACCAATGCTTCCGTTTTGCAAGTGGCAAATACTGCTGTTTGTTTTTCCCTTTGTATGCTATTAACTTTCTATTATTATCTGAGCATTCTCTCTTATCAAATCACTATGGTATCCATTTAATCAAAACTCTTCCCTGATATTCCTTCCTAACCATTCAATGGGGCGATCGTGATTTGTTTCTCAAATTAACTCTGTCTTACGGTCTTCTGACTTTAATTAGTTGTGAAGGTAGATCGGGTTGCCTCGAGTTACATTTGGACAAACAGTCCGCGAAGGACTCGTCCCCCCCGCGCTCTCTTTGTATAGCTGTGAAGCTAGTCAGGGTGCCCCCAGTTTGATTCGGATATACATTCCGCGAAGGGCTCGTCCCCCCCCCCTGCACTCCCTTTGTATAGGTGTGAAGCTACCGGGGTTGCCCCGGTTTGATTCGGACATACCGTCCCATGAAGGGCTAGTCCCCCGCTCTCTTTGGATAGCTGTGAAGCTACTCGGGGTTGCCCAGGTTTGATTCGGACATACCGTCCATGAAGGGCTAGTCCCAGCGCTTCGCTTTGTAAGGCTGTGAAGCTAGGCGGGGTTGCCCCAGTTGATTCGGACATACATCCAGCGAAGGGCTTGTCCCCGCCCCTCCCTCTGTATAGGCTGTGAAGCTAGTCGGGGTTGCCCCCAGTTTGATTTGGACATCTGATCCAGCGAAGGGCTCGTCCCCCAGCTCCTTTGTAAGCTGTGAAGCTAGGCAGGGGTTGCCCCAAGATTGATTCGGACATACAGTCCGCGAAGGGCTCGTCCCCAGCTCCCCCTCGTATAGGCTGTGAAGCTAGTCGGGGTTGCCCCGATTTGATTTGGACATACAACCATGAAGGGCTCGTCCCGCTCCCCTTTGTATAGCTGTGAAGATAACCAGGGTTGCCCCCAGTTTGAGTCGGACATATAGTCCGCGAAGGTCTCGTCCCCGCTCTCATACGTATAGATGTGAAGCTAGTCAGGGTTGCCCCCAGTTTGATTCGAACATACATACTCATCCCTGTTTCGTTTCTATTATCTGCTGCTAATCCGGTTGGAAGAAATGCATGTTTATTTCATAGCCGTAATAATAAACATTACAAAGAGTGTTATCAAACATGAAAACACTGAACAAAGATCTTAGACATGGAATTTTTTTAACATTCTGATATTCCACGGCTTATCTATCTTCTCTCCAGTCGTAGTCTCTAATCCATAAGTTCCAGAGGTACCCTTCTTACTGATGACATATGGGCCTTCCCAGTTTGGCCCCAGCTTCCCGTTGTTATCTTTCTTGGTGGCAGGAGTAACTTGTCGCAGCACATAGTCCCCCACCTGGAAACTCCGTGGCTTCACTCGTTTATCATATTGTCTCTGCAGAGTTCGATGGTATTCCTCCAACCGAATACGGGCGATCTCTCTTCTCTCTTCAACAAGATTCAAGTCCACGGCCAATATTTTCTCATTCAGTCCACTTTCCACCGCTTGCGTTCTGGTCGTGGATTCTATCATTTCCACTGGGATGACGGCCTCTACTCCGTAAGCCATTGCGAACGGCGATTCATTAGTGGAAGTTCTTGGTGTGGTCCGATATGCCCATAGCACATGACTTAACTCATCTGCCCATGCACCCTTTCTCTCTTCCAACTTTCGCTTCAGATTGTCCATTATTATTTTGTTAGATGCTTCTGCTTGTCCATTTCCTTCAGGGTTGTATGGGGCAGAAAACCCTTGCTTGACCTTAAATGCTTGAAGAAATTCTCGCACTTTTTTCCCTGTAAACTGAGTTCCGTTGTCTGCGATGACAGTATGCGGCAGCCCAAACCTGCATATTATATTCTCCCACAATAACTTTTTTACATTCTCTTCTTTAACTTGTTGCAAAGCTACGCCTTCCACCCATTTGGTAAAATAGTCAGTAGCGGCTAACATAAATCTCCTTTTTCCATTTGCGAGGGGTAGAGGTCCTACAATATCCAAATCCCACATGGCTGACGGCCATGGGCTGAACACATTATGCAGTGGCTCAGTTGGTGAATGGATGAATGAAGCAAATCGTTGGCATTTCTCACATTTCTTGGCGTACTCGGTGGCGTCTCTTTTCATATGGGGCCAAAAATACCCTTGCCCTATCAATCTATGAGTTGTGGTTCGCCCCGCGGAGTGACTGCCGCAATCTCCTTCGTGAACCTCCGCAAGAACCTTATGAGCTTGCCGCGGACCTATACATTTTAGCAACGGGGCACTAAAGTTTCTCCTGTACAGGTCATCATCCAGTAATGTGTACCGCTGACTCAACTATTCCATCCTTCGCCTGTCTTGTTTATTCTCCACCTCTACTCCCCTCAAGAAAGCCTTGATTAGTTCTATCCAACTCTGATCCCCTTCGGTAGCGAGGCAAATTCCATTTTCGTCTGATGTACTCGGCTTGCTTAACACCCTTACTTTAATAGACCGACCCTCTGATCCAGGCAAAACTGCAGCCACATAAGCCAAAGCATCGGCATGTCTATTCTCTCCGCGGCCCAGATGTGTAAACTGTATTTTGTCGAACTTACTTGCCCTTCCCTGTAGGACCTCAAGGTATCTTGCCATCCGGGGACAGCGAGCTGCAAACCCACCATTCACCTGACTCACTACCAAGTTGGAATCTGAGAAAACAGACAACTCCTTCACCCCTAGATCTCTCGCCAAGTCTAACCCAGCTATCACGGCTTCATATTCAGACTCATTATTTGAGGCTGCGAACCCCAGTTTCATGGATAACTCAAGGCGATTGTTCTCAGGAGTAACTAACACGACTCCTATGCCATTTCCTGTGTCCGTAGCAGACCCATCCGCGAAAACTCTCCACCTATTACACACATCCCACGGATCCAACGGATCGCGGCTAACCTCCCCTTCAAAGTCCATTACCATTTCATCTCCCCAAGTGGGATCCTCTGCAGGAAATTCGGCCAGAAACTCCGCCAAGGCTTGCGCTTTTTCTGCCGTTCTGACTTGGTAAGTAATCTCATAAGAACTGAGTAAGACCGCCCACTTAAGCATCCTACCTGACTTCTCGGCCTTCAATGCTTGTCTCAGAGGTAAATTTGTTACCACTACCACAGAATGAGCTTCGAAGTACGGTTTCAATTTAAAGGCTGAAAATATCAACGCCAAAGCATACTTCTCAATTCTGCTATACCGGGTCTCTGCTTCCAGTAAGGTTTTGCTTTGAAAGTACACTGGCTTTTCTATCCTGTTGATCACCCTCACCAGAACGGAACTTATCGCGTACTGACTAACCCCCAGATACAAATGCAATTTCTCTCCTGTTCGGCCGTGGCGGCAAAGGGTGCCCCCCTAGGTATCTTTTCAACTCTTGAAAGGTGTTTTAGCACTCCAGCGGTCCAATGGAAATCAGGAGATTTTCGCAGCAATCGGTATAGAGGCCGGCACTTGTCCGACGATTTGGAGATAAATCTGTTAAGTGCGGCGACTCTCCCAGCCAGTCTTTGTACTTCCTTCACATTCTGCGGAGATGGCATCTCAATCAATGATCGGATCTGATCTGGATTTGCTTCAATGCCGCAATGAGTGACTATGTAGCCCATAAACTTTCCTGAAGTTACCCCGAATGAGCATTTCTCGGGATTTAGTTTTAGCTTATGCTTCCGCAGTATGCCAAAAGTTTCCTGGAGGCCTTCCAAGTGCTCTCTTTCCGACATGCTCTTTTCCACCATATCGTCAATGTATATTTCTATCCCCTTTCGAATCTTGCCTTCGAACATCTTTTCTCCCAACCGCTGAAAAGTAGCACCCGCGTTCTTTAAGCCAAAAGGCATTCTGGTGTAACAATAAGTACCACCCTCCACCACAAAGGTGGTTTTCTCCTGATCTGGCTCGAACATCGCAACCTGATTGTATCCCATCGACACATCCATGAAGGAAAACACCTTGTAACCTGCCGTTCTATCAACTAGCTCATCCACCCGGGGCATCGGGTAACAGTCCTTCGGGCATTCTTTGTTTACGTCTGTGAAGTCGACACACATTCTAACCTTGCCGTTCTTTTTCGGTACCGCGACTACATTAGATAACCACTCTGTAAACTCCACTTCCCTTATTATCCCTGCCCCCTTCAACCGTATAACCTCTTCGCGGATCCCTTCAGCGTATTTTTGCCTTATACTTCTCATCTTTTGTCGCACTGGCTTAGCATTTTTATTCATATGCAAGTGATGACAAGCATACTCCGGATCCAAACCTATGATATCCTCGATTACCCATGCAAATATATCGGTGTTTTCTGCAAGAAAATGTACCAATTTACCTTTCCATTCCTCCGGCAAGTCCGCTCCAACCGAAGTAAACTTTTCCTCCTCTCCCACACCTAGGTTCACTACCTCCAACTCATCCAACATTTTCGGTCCCAGTGGAGGCTCATACCCCTCTATTTCCGCTTCCTTCTGTAATTGCTATGCATGTCCAGTATCGTGCGATGACCCCTCGCCCTTGGTACCGCGGACCATACTTTTTACCGTCACTTGATGGATACTCTGCGCTGCTACTTGATCACCTTTTATTTCATATGTTCCCCCATTAGTAGGGAAGCGGATCACTTGGTATAATGTCGATGGGACGGCTTTCATTTTGTGGATCCATTTCCTCCCCAGGATGGCATTATACTGGGAACTTGCATCCACCACCATAAATCTGGTGAATACCGTTGTTGGGCCGGCTGTAACCGGTAGCATCAATTCACCCAAGGGCTCTGTCATGCTGCCGTTGAACCCATAAAGATTAGTTTGGGGGGCTTGTAACTGATCTTTTTCAATATTCATCTCTTCCACCACCCCTTTAAACAACAAGTCGACTGAACTGCCGCAGTCTATCAGCACTCTCTTTACCAGATAATTGTCCATCGCTATAGTAATCACCAGAGCATCCTCATGTGGAGAAATTACTGATTCCAAGTCTTTCGGGGTGAACCTTATACTTTCATCGCCCATTACGACTCCTCGAACTAGTCGCGGTATGCTCACCACTTCATTCACTTGTTGTAGGCTTGCTGTCTTTCTCATCTTTTCTCGGTGTGCATTTCTTCCTAGGGTTTCCCCACTGAAGATGACATTGATGGTACCTAAAATTCTTGCCGGAACTGGCACTCTCTCGGCTTGGCGAACCTCTGCGACAAACTCCCTGAGCATCCCTCTTTCAATCATTCTCTCCACCAACCACTTCAAGGCGTAGCATTCATTAGTGGCGTGATTCTTGACTTTATGGTAGGCACAGAATGGCTTCCCATCTATCTCCACTGGCGTACTTCGCGGACCCTCAAAGTACTGTAGTCCCTTAATCAGCGGCAAGATTTCCTCCAGCGGTCGGTTTAGCGGGGTCTGCTCAATTTCCCTGTACGGCTTCCTCTCTCGGATATCCCTTCGGCCGCGATCTCCCGTCCTATCCGGACCTCGGCTTTCACCTCTGTACGTTCCTTTCCCTTTTTCCTCTTCTTCTTTTCCTTTTCCCTTGCGGTCATCGCGGTCAAACGCTTTGCTTCTTGCCTTCCCCCCGCTCTCTTATGTTCCTTTGCATTTCTCTGCATTATGTCCTCATAACGTATATATTTTTCTACCTTGGGATACAGAGCGTGTAAAGAAGTGATTTCGATTTTAGAAACCGACTCATGAACTCTAGTTCCCGCCCTCAAGCCGTGCTGGAAGGCTATGACCGCTGCATGTTCCTCCAAATTTTCCACCCTCAATGTCTCTTCCTTGAATCTGCATAGAAACTCTCTCAAGGATTCCGCTGACCTTTGTTTTATGTTGAACAATGCTGCGATGTCAACCACCCTTCTTTTCTGGTGTATGAAGTGATCAACAAACGCACGCTCCAATTCTTCAAACCTTTGGATACTCCACGAAGCCAACCTGTAATACCAATCCGAGGCTCCCCCCTTCAGGCTAGCGGGGAACATCATGCAACGAAGCCCATCATATTTATTCTCCTGCCATAACGGCATCTGTTGCCTGAAATGGTGCAAGTGATCCGTCGGGTCTCCCCTTCCATCATACCTCTCAAATCTGGGCTGGGAGAATCGTTTTTTGCACTTCCTCAATTCCATACCGACCTGCCCGATGGATTTTTGTTGAGGCTTGCAACCTCCTTCTGCGCAGCGCTCTGGTTCGCTTTTTCTGCAGTGTGATTCATCTCTCTCTCCTTCTCAATCATCGCCTGAACTACCTCCAAGGTGATACCCGCCGTTTGTTCAATGTTATGTGGCGGATACTCCTCGTTCTCCCCCTCTACTTCGCTGCTCCGATGATCCTCCCTACCCGTTGCACCCTGCGTAACCTCTCTTCCCTTCCTTAACTCATCATTCTCCGTTCGTAGCCTAACTATCTCCTCCTGAAGAAGTCTGGTAGCATCCGCTGCCGCGTTTGATACCTCTTCTTCTCTTACCCCTTCTTCTTCTCCTACCCTTTCTTCTTCAGTGCTCTCTCTTTCTTCGATATTTTCTCTCACCGTTGCTTTCTTAGGTCTCCCTACTCCTTTTTCACTACCGTAGCCATTTTCTCTTCTTCCCCACAGACGGCGCCAAAATGTATGCTCTCTTCTTCTAACCTCTGAACTCACTCTTTTTCTTTCTTTCTCTCTTTTCTTCTTCTCTCTCCTCCTTTCTCTCCTTTATATCTTCTTCTCTTTCTTCTGGTTCGTCCATCTTTTTCTTCATCCATCGGTCCTTTCTCTCTCCACGTATCGCGGCGGTTAGCCCCCTCTCTTTTCTATTCACCCCTCTCTCTCCACGTCTCCTAGCAGTCTTCTGGCGGTTAAGATACCACTCCCTTTCTCATCACGTCTTGCAGCGGTTCCAAAACGGTTATGATGTCGCGGCCCTGATCCCATGCGATCTGCTTCCCTATATTATACCACATCCGGTCCATTTGTCACCATCAACCTCATAGGTCATACATACTACCCCTACACTAGACCAAGCACTAGAAGCAACTCTCCATACAACGTTAGGAGAACTAATTCCTTCCTCAAATTTTACATAGTTCCCGTGCTTCCATATTTCATGCGAAAGAATAAGACAACTAATACAAACCTTTCTGAATAGAATAAGACGATACAAACCCTTTCTGACTAGTATCATTCTAATCATCATTAAACCATGAGATAAATAAATCAATCCAACATACTGACATCCTCTGTACGTTCTTTTGGTAGTCCCAGAATTCCCAAAACTCAAGATGTAGATCGATGCTAGTGGCGAGACTTTTAGTTTCGAAACCCTGGCTCTTGTATGCCTACATTTGGCCATACTCAGACGCTACTTGAAGGAAACCAAAAGGAAAGTCACATTCTGGGCATCATGAACCCATATTAAGATGTGTGTGTGAGGATTTCTCCAATACCCAGAATACATGTCAATCAATAAAGAAAACCAAATAATAATAGGACATACCTGAAGCCATAGCGTTGATCAAGCAAGTCCTATAAGCAGCAGCGGAACGTTGTTGTCTTCCACTCCAAAACCCTTCTTGTGTTCTCTCTCACGATGGATGGAAAACTTATGAGAATCGAATAGGGTTTGGGGTGGGGACCTCAACTTATATATTATGGGTGTATTTCTATTATAGCCCATCATGATAATAGAAATACGCTTTTAAGCCCAAAAAGTATCTCGCACATATCGTTAAGCCCATACTCACTTTATACACGTGTCATGACTTGACACGCGTGTGGTTTGAGACATGTAAATGACTTCGGTCATGTTACTTTAAGATCACAGTTTAGTGAGTCTTCTCAATGTCACTCGGACGTAGTTCGACAATTAACAATTGTGTAATGTGTATGATCTATGTAGGTACACCTTAAAGAGAAAAGTTCTAACAATCTCCCACTTGTACCACATAGGTCATAACCTGATATTAAACAATGTTGACCTTAAGAGCTCTAAATTTTATTGTCGAAATAATGAGTGACGTCTCAAAAAACAATCGGTCCATTGAAAATAAAAATATAGGATCACAAATGACCTTTGCCACATTTAGCATGACTAGACCCATCTGTGGTCACAATACTAATATCTCCAATGACATAGATTAAGTATGGATGTGTAGCATGAAAATAACATGTAATGTGATCCCGGGAACATGTTCATTTTCAACCTGGTCCAACCTTATGATTTATAATGATTTCTTTATTCTACTTAATCAAACTTTATATGTGCAACCATAAATGAATAAGTAGATAACTTTATTTCAAAAAAAAAATCATCAATAGTAAACAAAAAATTAATACAAACTCCCACTAAAAGGAAACATCGGAAGGACTAACCACCCCCATACACGAGCTACATGCTCCTTAAATGCCTTAGGTGGTAAGCCCTTAGTTAGCGGATCGCTATCCGAGATTTGTATTAACATACTCAATTGTCATATAATGATCTTTAACCCTCTCTTTCCGACAACAAAAACTTGATGTCAATGTGCCTAGACTTTGACGAACTCTTGTTGTTCTTGGAATAAAGTTCTGCGGCTTTATTATCACAATAAACCGTTAATGGTTTCTCAATGAAACCCATTGCATGAAGCCCAGAAGTGAAATTTCTATACCACTTTACTTGATTTGATGCTTCAAAACAAGCAATAAATTCTGCTTCCATAGTGGAGGAGGCTATTAGTGTTTGTTTGACACTTTTCCATGATACAGCACCTCCAGCTAACATGAAAACATAACCAGACGTGGATTTTCTACTATCCAAGCAACCAGCAAAATTTGAATCCGAATACCCAATCAACTCAAAATGATCGGTTTTTCGGTATGTGAGCATAAAATCTTTTGTCCTTTGCAAATACCGCATCACCTTTTTAGCCGCTTTCCAATGATCCATTCCTGGATTACTTAAGTATCTGCCTAGCATTCCAACTACGTACGCAATATCTGGACGCGTACAAACTTGAGCATACATAAGACTCCCTACTATTGATGCATAAGGAATATCTTGCATTTGTTCTTTCTCTAAATCGTTCTTTGGACATTGAAGCAAACTCAATTTATCACCCTTAGCAATGGGGCATCACCTAGTGCACAGTTTTGCATGCCAAACCTACTTAGCACCCTTTCAACATAAGCCTTTTGTGATAAGCCTAGAATGCCACGTGATCTATCACGATGAATTTCAATGCCTAGCACAAAAGATGCTTCACCAAGATCTTTCATCTTAAAATTCCTTGAAAGAAATCGCTTGGTTTCATGCAAAAGGCCTATGTCACTGCTCGCTAATAGGATGTCATCAACATATAGCACTAGAAAAATAAATTTACTCCCACTGATCTTGTGATAAACACATTGATCCACATCATTTTCCTTAAAACCAAAAGAGGAAATGATGTGATCAAACTTTAAATACCACTGACGAGATGCCTGCTTTAAGCCATAGATGGATTTCTTTAATTTACAAACCAAATGTTCAGAGCCTTTGGACTCAAAACCATGAGGTTGCCTCATATAGATAGTCTCCCTAATGTCACCATTCGGAAAAGCCGCCTTAACATCCATCCGGTGTAACTCTAAATCATAATGAGCTACAAGTGCCATAATAAGTCTAAAAGAGTCTTTCGATGAAAACGGAGAGAAAGTCTCTTTATAGTCAATGCCTTTTTGAGTTGAAAAGCCTTTTGCAACAAGGCGTGCTTTATATCTGTCAATGCTACCTTTTGAGTCTCTTTTGGTTTTGAAAATCCATTTGTTAGCAATGGGTTTGACTCCATTAGGCAACTCGACAAGATCCCAAACGTCATTGTCTTTCATAGACTTTAACTCCTCTATCATGGTATTCATCCAATCTAAGAAGTGAGCACTTTGTTTGGCTTGAATGAAAGTAGTAGGATCATTTTCCATTCCTATATCAAACTCATGCTCTTGGAGATAGACTATATATTCATCTGAATTAATAGCTGCTCTCCGCTCCCTAGTTGATCTCCTTATTGGCACTTCCAATTGAATTTGTTGAGGTTCTTCTATAATAGCAGGGGCCAACTCTGGAATATTTAGTTGATCTACAACCGCATCCTGCCTAATGACAGGTGTGATCAACTCATCTCTGTGGATATCCATTAAAGGAATATCAACATGCTCTTCTTCAAAAGCAATATTCCGTTGTTGTGTGCTCCCACTATCCTCAACATCCTCAATAAATTTGGCATTATCCGTCTCAATTAGGGTATTGGAAGAGGGGCAATAAAACTTGAAACCCCTTGACCTTTCCGAATAACCAATAAAGTAGCAACTAACTGTTCTTGAGTCCAGTTTTCTTTCATTAGGCCTATATGGCCTAGCCTCACCGGACAACCCCAAATATGTAAATGCCTTATCTTGGGTTTCTTTCCAAATCCATAATTCATATGGGGTTTTAGTTCTTGCTTTACTAGGTACTTTCGGTTAAGGATATATACTGCAGTCTTTAAGGCTTCACCCCAAAGAGACTCTGGTAAGGTAGAATGACAAATCATACTCCTAACCATGTCCTTTAGAGTCCGATTTCGTCTCTCAGATACACCATTTTGACGTGGAGTCCCTGGCATGGTGTATTGAGGAACGATGCCACATTCCTCCAAGTATCTTGCAAATGGTCCTGGATGTTGGCCTTTTCCATCATACCTACCATAGTATTCACCACCACGGTCGGATCTGATAGCTTTAATTTTCTTAGAATGTTGATTTTCAACTTCAGCTTTATAGGCCTTAAATACATCCAGTGACTATGATTTTTCATGAATTAAGTATAGATACCCATAACGAGAATAGTCATCTGTAAACGTGATAAAATACCGTTGACCATTCCAAGAAGCCGTAGGAAATGGACCACAAATATCGGTATATATCAAGTCTAAGACACTTGAACTCCTGCTGGCACCAAACTTCCTTATATTTGTTTGTTTACCCTTTATACATTCAATACAAACTTTAAAGTCTGAAAAATCAAGGGCACCAAGAACTCCATTTGACACAAGCCTTTCAATTCTCTGTTTAGAGATATGACCCAAACGCTTGTGCCACAATGTAGAGGAGTTCTCATTAATTAATCTACGCTTAGTACCATAGTTATTAACATGCAAAGTTTCATTTAACCTTAAGTGAGAGGCATCCAAGTCTAACTTGTATAGATTATCAATCAAAGAGCACATACGATAAGATTTGAATTTTGAAAGAGACTAAATATTCCTTTTCCAACCTGAACAAGTATAACCGGATTTGTCCAAACAGAAATAGAAATTAAATTCGTCTAAAAGACGGTACATAAAATGATCTCATCTAAATCCAAATAAAACCGGACTCTAATTTTAATCTAAAGACTCCAATGGCCTCAACACATGCCTTATTGCCATCACCCATGTAAATGAACCTTTCGGTATCACTTGGCTTGCGGCTCCTTAGACAACCCTGCATGGAAACACTAATGTGAATAGTTGCTCCCGTATCTATCCACCAAGAATTAGAAGGTACTTCGGTAAGATTTAATTCAGAACAAACAAAACTAAATTCATTACCTGCTTGCTTTGCTTTCCACTTTATATAAAGTTGGAACCAGTAAGAACTGGAATACTAGTTAAATTGGCAGATATAGAAGATGTATTCACTGAACATGATACAAAAGATAACTCACATTAATACATATGCCATTTTCTTTAATGCATAGACAATAATAAGCTGTAATATTATCATGCATTCATTAGTCTAAATGAAAAATAATAATCAAATAGACAAATGACAAGAAAGAAAAAACATTTATAAAACTTTAGTAGGGGGCCTTAATGAGAAACCTAACACACCGTTATAATTCAAGTCTTTGGACAAGCATTTAACGTGTAAGTGGTTTTCCCTAAACACATAAGGCTAATCGACATATGTAAAACAAAGTTAGGCTTGGCCAAACAATAAGTCTTCCTTAGGGCCGACTATTGAATGCATAAGTAACTCCTAAAATTATTTTACATATATTAATTACCTTATACCGTCACTAATCCGGCCAAAGTAATAAACTTCCTTTGGGCCGATTATTACTGGCATGGATTAAGACGCAACCATATACAATCTAATCAACTTTACCATTAAACCCAAATAAATTTTCCATGAAAGAGGCCACTTAGGCAGCGTATCACGTTGAACTTACCCAAATTTCATGGTTTAGATTGCTAATTTTCAAATGTTTGGAACATGCTATTATTCAATTCTATTAATTAACATGATAATAGTAGAAAAGAAAATTCCAATAGCAAACTTAAGAAATCCAAACATGATCAAACTAAAATTTAAGTTCGTCTACTTTATTGGGCTCGAAAAACTCTTCGATTTGACTATTCAACCGCCCAAAACGGACTTAAATTGAGTTATATACAACTGAAATAAGGTAATTGGGCCCAAAAAATACCAAATAGGCCCAAAACCGGGTCAAACTAGGTCCATTCAGCATGAGTAGGACCCGGTCAGCACAAGTCAAACTTTGTTTGCAAAGTCAGACTTGGCATACATGGGTCAGACCCAAGCCTAATATAGTTTATGGGTCGAGATGGACTTTAGGCTATGGGGCAGACTTTAATAAAACACAATCTCTCTTTTAGTGGGCTTTAATATAAAACAAAAAAAAAGGCCCAAAAAAAAAAAAATTTGTGTTTGGGATCGGTTTTAAAACTCAAAATTTTGGATCAGTTTTAAAACTCAAAATTTTGGATCGGTTTTAAAACTCAAAATTTGGGATTGACGAGTTGACTCAAGGACAACTCATCGTCACCTTCCTCGAGTCTGAAGCAGTAATGTAAAACAAACCCTTGATGCTTCGGCAACCTTACTGCCACCCCTGAACGCCACAACCAGATGATGCAAACACAAATCCAACCGTACAGATGTAATCTAGAGTTTAGTACGACCCTACCCACTAAATTTCAGCACAATCCAAAATAGATTACAAAGATCTATGGATTTAAAGTCGAGAAAAAACGAGTTTTTAACGGATTAGCGGCAACGAATCAAAGGTATATTAATCGAAATCCATCATCCACCTTATGAACATGATTCTTGGATAACGAAGTTGCGACCCTATGAAAACCTTTTACCGGAACAGATTCGGTGATCCGATAAAAAACGAAAAAAAAATATATTTCGCAAACTTAACCGCATAACTAAAAAAAAAAATTCGATTTTTACTCAATGTTACACAGTAATTAAATTAAAGTGTATGTTTTCTTCATGATTAACATCTAGGCGACTGATACCAATTGTGAGGATTTCTCCAATACCCAGAATACATGTCAATCAATAAAGAAAACCAAATAATAATAGGACATACCTGAAGCCATAGCGTTGATCAAGCAAGTCCTATAAGCAGCAGCGGAACGTTGTTGTCTTTTCCACTCCAAAACCCTTCGTGTTCTCTCACGTTGGATGGAAAACTTATGAGAATCGAATAGGGTTTGGGGTGGGGACCTCAACTTATATATTATGGGTGTATTTCTATTATACCCCATCACGATAATAGAAATACGCTTTAAGCCCAAAAAGTATCTGCGCATATCGTTAAGCCCATACTCACTTTATACACGTGTCATGACTTGACACGTGTGGTTCGAGACATGTAAATGACTTCGACCATGTTACTTTAAGATCACGGTTTAGTGAGTCTTCCGATAATGTCACTCGGGCGTGGTTCGACAATTAACAATTGTGTAATGTGTATGATCTATGTAGGTACACCTTAAAGAGAAAAGTTCTAACAGTGTGTGCATAAAATGTTATCAGCAAGTAGCACTGCAACTTTATGTTCATATTATGCCTGTAAGGCCGAACCGAAGTGTGTCCAAACTCAGCCAGACAAAACCTCTATATTCAGCGTAATATGCAATGACTATAAATAAAATGTTGTAGCATTCAAATCTTTTTATTGTAAGAACCTATCAGGTATGCTCTGTAAATATAAGAAGCACAGTTCACCAATCTGACCAGAAATTAATCTATAAGGTGCAGAAACCCTCATTATGGAAGTCCACAGACCTGGACCCAGAGGCAACGATATGGAACTCAATGTTGTCCAGACTACAATTTGGTTGCAATGCTCGACGGGGTAAAACAATCATAGACGTGTGCAATCTAAATCTAGAAAGGAACACTCAATGGGGAAACAGGATTCAAGTACCAAAAAACCGAAGGCATTAAAATTAGTAAAGATGGCCTTTGTTTGGGACTAGGAGATATAAAAATGTCACGCCATTATACACTCTGTAATAACCACTTCAGGCTGTACTAAAAAGGAATGAAATTGTACATTCATTACATACTTTTAGATACCTGCAAACACACGCACAACATCACTGCAGCAGCCTTTCCCCACAAATAGTCAGACGGGGAGAGAAAAGCTTTCATAGATACCATCATCTACCTAATAAGATATGTTTTATTTTTCTCACTAAAAGACAAAATAACACACAAAGCACGGTCTAGATCTGTTTGAGCAAGATCAAACGGCTATTGTTCAAAACTCATCGTCGAGCACTCCTCACTCCATTCTTCATCTTCACTTTTCTTCTCATCCTTCACTAAAACACTAACCCCACTTTTCAATTTCCAAAAACCCACTTTTCAATTTCAGTCTTGTCAGATTCTTTATAATTTTTTTTAAGGCTTATATGATTAATTATTCATAGTTTCAGTGACATCAATTCACAATTGGGGTTGGGGTTGCGACATTCATTCAAGGACGCCCAAGTTATTCCGGATGCATTCTCCAACTGACTGGTATTGGCTGACAGTTTTCATACAATTTTAGTATGCAAGGGTTGGGTACTTTGGCTCCACAATTGGGGTCAGGGTTGTGACATTGACATTCAGGTACGCCTAAATTTGCATTCTCCAACTGACTAGTATTGGTTGCTGCAAGCTGATACACAATCGTCATGATGTCAGTTTTCATACAATTTTAGTATGCAAGGTCGAGTGCCTTGGGTCCACAATTGGGTCAGGGTTGCGACATTGACTTTCAGGTGCCCAAGCAAGGACCAAAATATCGTCGATATATCCGATATATATCGATATTTTGGTACACCGACATCGATATTTTCGATATATATCTACTGAATATAAAACTCTTTTTTTTCCGATATATATCGGAATTTCTGATATAAAACTTTATATCGCCAATATAATCAATATATCTGATATTTACGATACATATCGGTTGACTTTTTTACTATTTTTTAATATAAATCCGATATTTCCAATATATTTCTGATATTTCTGATATTATATTTTTGATATTTTAAATAGTTTGGACTGGTCACCAAAAAAATAGATATATCCGATATATATCGATTTTTGAGTACACCGATATATTCATCGATATCGATATTTTGGGCCTTGCGCCCAAGTTATTCCGGATGCAGTCTCCAACTGAATGATATTTGTCACTGCAAATTGTGACACAATCTTCATGATGACAATTTTCATACAGTACTAATATGCAAATTTCAAAGAGCGACTAGAGTTATAGTTGAAAGAACTGCTCAAGCCATAATCAAAAGATTCGTTTCATCTCCATCTTCTCTACCCATTGCGACGACACATTCTCAGACAAATTTTTAGAAGATTTCTAACGATATTTAACTGCCTCGGCTGCTTTAAATAAGACTGCGAGATTTCGGTCTTGCCAGATTCTTTCAGAGGTAATAGTTTTATTTTAAGGTTTTGGATTGTTGAAATTTTGGTGATGGGTTTGTTTGTTTGTTTGTAGATTATATTGTGGTTGCCAGATTCATGTTAAACACCTTATATGATTAATTATGTTGTTGTTATTTTTTTAGGTATATTACAAGTTTATAACTATTACCCCAAATCAGTAGGCCCCTAATTCGACTAAATATGACTATAAATATGTTTGACAGAGTCAACTGCGTGCCGAATAAGATACCATTTAGTCATGTTTTTCTACTTGAAAGTCCATTTTCACAAGGTTTGGTAAGTAGTCTAGCCTACAGTATACCATTATGCAGTTTAACTACCATCAGAGTTTTCGATTAATCTGTCAGAAAATTTTAAGCTATGTTTAGTGTATTCATATACACTTCGTCCAAATCCTTCCTTATAATTGCTCAGCACAGGAACATATACTTTCCCCATTACTTTCATATTAACCCTAATCACCTCCTTCATTCGATGAGCCAGTGACTGTTTCAGAAATATGTGAGCATATTTTCTACATTCAATCGATCCTTTTACAATATTCTTTAGTGATAAAAATGCATGTTTTTAATATTTATTATCTTCTTTTTTCCAATGATTAAACTCCTGTAACTGTGGTGAGATTACAGACACATCTTCACTGTCACTGTAACACAAAGTCGTTTCACTTAAAACACAGTTAGGGATAGAATGGAATATTAAAAGCCCTATCTGAAGAATCAAAACGCAAAGATTGGACTTTTATCAATCCACTTTGAAAGACAAGAATTTGTGAATCTAGTCAACTTCAATACCAACAATTGCAACTGGATGAGCAAAACAGAATGAAAAATGCATAGATCAATAAAATTTACAAGTTTTAGAAAAAAAAAAAAAAAAAAGATAACGTGTTTTTCTCCATCTTCGCAGCCTACATTTGTTATAATTATGGGTAATTATGCTGTTTTTATTTATAATAATACTATATATTAGTCTTATGTTAAGTTAAATGAGTATGATAATGTTATTAAGTTTTATTATGAACGTATGGTTAGGAAGTCTTATGTTAAGTTAAATGAGTATGATAATGTTATTAAGTTTTATTATGAACGTATGGTTAGGAAAGGGGTTGGGCATAATCATTATACTTTTTCTTTTTTAGTTAAGGTTTGTGCGGAACTTGGGTTGATTTACGAAAGGAGAAACGCCATGCTAGGATTGTGAAGAGTGGGTTTGCAATAGATTTGTTTGGGCAAAATTCTATAATTTATATGTATTATTCAATTAGGAGAATTTGGAATGCGAGGAAGGTGTTTGATGAGAGGTGTGAGTTGGATTTGGTGTCATGGAATTCGATATATGATTGTTGGGTATGTGAAGAATGGGAAAGTTGATTGCAAGGAAGTGTTTTGATGTGATGCCTAAAAGAGATATTTGGAGCTGAATTCGATGATTGTGTGGTATGTTGGAGTCAGCGATGTGGAGGTGCTCAAGAGCTTTTTGAGGGGATGGTGGTTAGAGATGTTGTATATGTGCTAATGCTTTGTGTTTACCTATCGTTTGTGACATATTACAAGTTTGTTAGAGTATTTGTCATTATGTGTCAATGTGTTGATATTATGTGTGTGTTATACTACGATACTGTTTTGTGTTTTGCTTTAGACTATTTTATATTGGTGCTGTTTTCGTTAAAATTTATCAAACCTGAATAGAAAAAAGAAAAACATAGATTTGGCAAACTGTGTTTACTTCATGTTATTAGTCAACACCATTTTTTTAGGTAGTATTTGAATTTTATTTTTTACTTCCAAGTGAGAATTGGAGTCAATAACTTACAATAAGGACTATAGTGGTAATGGTTTTGTTGACAATCACTCATCTGATGAAATTAAAATCCCATTTTTTGTTCAGGAGGATATTCATGAGCTTCTCGAGTTTTACAGAAATTGGTTAAAACTCCCTTAAACCAATATTCCAGGTATAATATTTCACCCGCTTTTGTTTTTAGAACTCCCCTTATTAAACCATTATTTCAGTTGATACCATTTAACTTTATGCATAAATGGTATGCAAAATCTTCTTTAATGTTTAATGAGTTGTCTTTTAGTTTTAGAGATAATTTATGTTATGTATAAATATAAAGTTATATATTTTGGTATGATTGATCTATGAAAATTGTATTGTTTGCTTTTAAAGTTATCACAGGATTTAGATTTTTAAAATGTTGAAAGTACAAATGAAACTCTGTTGGATTTTTTTATTTAAAAAAAAATGATAATACTCTTAATTGAAAACTCTCTCCCCTTATTTTCCTCATTTTCATTCTGATGAGTTGAATTAATGAATGTGTAAGAGTATGTGTAATGAGTTGGTTTGTGAGAAATGAAATACATAAAATTGCAATCATTAAGCTCACTTGAGTATGCGTATGAAATGATTATGAAGTATAAAACTGTTGAAAATGATTATATCATCGATCCAATGCTACCATAGAGATGGTCTTTTGGGGTGTTGTTAAAAAACAATGTGTCTAGAGTGCCAACTGGCACGGGCATTCACTAGTAAAAGATATGATAAGCTGAGAAACTAGCTAGCATAGTTTTTTAGACATGGCGTCAGTCACTCGGCATGGTCTGTAGTCCAAGGAATTCTTGCAAACCAAATCCAAATCAATTTAGAAAGTTAATCCTGCTGAGCAGCGCCTATTCTTGTTTGTTGCGATCCTGGGAACATTCATCATTCTCAGCTGGAGTGGATTCAGTGATACTAGCTTTGGCCGCAGCGAGAAAAGTAGGATCAGGCACATGTCTTTCGGAAGGCTCTTTCATGGCCATGCAAATGTAGAATGCAATGACAATATTGACTGATATGACAGCAAGGAACCCACTCAGAAGCGTATGCGTATGGGAGGACAATTGAGTTGTTCCTGTACCAATGAAATACAAACATGATCAATAGACATAACACAAGCTGTGTTTCATAGTAGTCAATACTTCCAAGGAAAACCACTTCCTTGTGGACAACTTTAGAAGAACTTTGTTTTTGTTGTGCTCTTTCTTTGAATGTAAAAACTTTTATAATGGCCACAAGATTTTTGGATTAAATGTGGTACTATACCACCACATTTAGTTAGGTGAGAGCTTTTATGGTGAGCCAACTGTTTCAGGTGTGTTGAAACAAAAACTGCCAAAGCACCTACAAAAGGTTGAAAAGAGGGCAGTTTCAAACTTGAGCTCTGGCTTTGATGTTTATTGTCCACTCATGTATAAGTAAAATGTTATGCAAGAACTATTCTACAGAGTCATAGCAACGCATTAGCTCGTGCATCAGACTAGGTGCTGCGTGCGAACACTCATATCCCTGCTAAAATTCACTAAGCCTTGTATAAGTCAACTCAACAATCAGATCAACCTCCACAGGCACTTAGCAGAATACCAAGGTTACTGAATTGCTATGTTTGCGTTCAGAAGACATTAAATTCATTTTATCTCGTTTTTAAATATGCATGGGAACCACATGCACTGGCTTGTGGCACTTGTTTCTGGACTGATTTTCTCATATATGCTGTTCATGCTTAAATCAAAACTCAAGAGCATACAGAGATCAAAGTAGTCAAGAAAACCAATCAAAAACTTAAAACAAGAACAGAAAACAGACAAATCTAAGTAATAAATTGGTTTTGAAAGGAGACAAATAACCAGTTTGTGCTTATTACAAGCATATAATATGTGAAAGATAAAGACAGCGAAAGAAACATGTATGTGAGGGAAGCTTACCAGGAAATACATTATGGTTAAAACCATATAGAATGGCAACTGGAACAATCCACATAAACATTGACGCAACAAAAAACTTTCTGACCACCCCTGCCATCCGCCTGTAATGACATCTACAGCCGTAACGAAAAGAAAACAAGTGCATCATCTGATATTCATATTACTTTAGAAATTTTTTAGAACAAAAGGTAAAGGTTTCCAACACAAATATAGACAAACGAAATGGATTTTGTACGTAATTTGATTCAATTTATTAGGGTCCTGGGTCCTCTTGTTTGCTAACACAAGTACAGGAAAATTTAGAAATGTTTCCTGCAGAAACTTTTGCTTGGTTAACTTTTCCAAAACAAACATGTAGTATATTCTTTGGTGGCTGGTTTCTGAACTTTACAAATTGTGTAAAACTTAAAAACTAAAAAAAGTAAATTAACAAAACCTCTGAAATACCTGTTCAGGAATGTGAAGAACACAACAATTGAATAATGTACCAACTGAGGTGAGTCCTATGGCTTCATATGAGAACACAGAACTAACAGAAGGTTTTTTCGCATAATCACCTTCTTCAAACAGTTAATACATTTATTCATTTTGACAACAAAATTGTATTGGCAACTATCCCACGCAAGTGCGATCATGACCATCATCCCATTGTCAAAAACCCTCGTTGAAAATTTTCAAATACTCAACAATAGAAAATCAAAAGTAAAAATAATAACCCCACCGAATTTCAATCCTGCTCGACCCTTGGCCGAAGTAGGTTGCTGATTTGCAGAGAGAAAGAAGATAGAGTTGGTGATGACTTGGTGTCTACAGAGAGAATAGATCGATTTTTTTTTATTATGTGACGAGAGATAAGGTCAGGGTCTAAGAGGTCGTCGTTTGAGCAAAGATTTGCTAGTACTTTCATGAGTTCTCAAAAAAATTCTTATAGTAGACAGTTTCCAGTGGGCCTTGACACCGAGCACCTATCAATTTCAAATACCAGGTAATGTTTGCAAAACAGAGCATTTTTCAGTGGAAACCTTTTAGATATGAAAAATACTTTAATGAATGATTCTTTTTTATATTATAGTTAAATCGATTGAAATATAAATGTCAGGAGAGGAAATAGCAATTTGTACACCATGTGAGATTAAATCACCTCACCTTATTCAATTGAGCTACTGGACAATCAAAGACACTACTCTCTTTCCAATAAAAATCTGAACATGTTTAAAAAAAGATATCTTGTAAGAAACAAAAGAGGAATAACAGAATCAAGAACAAAGTAATGCTAGAAATAAACTTGAATCCCAAAACCTAATAGACGGAAATCACCAAATTGACTAATTGAGGGCATAGCTGGAAATCACCTAATTCGGAATCAATATTCTTAGCCAACGTCTGTGACCTTGACACGAATTTTGTTATGCTTGGGCTTAGTTTTTATATACTGGGCTTTCTCTAAGCCCACGGGGAGAAAAAAGTCTTGGACTAGTACAAAGCATAGTATAAAATATCCGAATACGGGTATTTATCGATACTCAATTTCTTGATATGTATCGTAGATATATCCTCTCTTTAGGGATATTTTACATTGTTTCATATGCAAATATTGTAGATATATCCAAAATATCAACAAATATCGTAGATATTATAAATATTTATTGATATATCATGATATATCATTTATATTTATTTAAAATATAATAGTAAATATTGAATAAAATTGTTACCCAAACAAAATATTGCCAAATATCACAATATTTTGTACTATACTTCGAACCAACATGACAAAAAAAAAAAAAAAAAAAAAAAAAAAAAAAACTAATACTTTAATGGATAAATTAGACAACTAAGTAGGCTTCCAGAAGACACAAGACAGGTATGTGAAAATATAAAAATAGGAATTTCTAAAAAAACAAACAGACAAACAAACAAACACATGGCCAGGCCCAGTATAATCCTCAATTATATTAGTTCCCATTTAAGATATAAAAAGGAGAATTGCATAAGTTCTAATTCTACCTCATTAAATAAGAACAAAAAAACATATGACCAGTAAAAACTACACTAGCTGTTTGGTACATAAGAACGTAATGAGAAACAACATAGTGACTTACCAGTTCTAATTAAGGATGCTTATCGAAAAAACACTAATTGATGACCCGATTTTATCTTGATCCATACTTGGCAGGACTAGTGTGGCTTCATATGTTAAATGGATCAAATTTCCCATGATTCAGTTCCATCAATCCTATAAAAAAATATAAGAAAACAATTCACATATGACAACTTGTAAAAGGTATGATCAAACTCCAGATAAGAAAGAATTATTTAGGTTTAAGTATAACTATCAATATTCAATAGCGATATCAGACTTTATTACAACTTTTCAAATTAAGTAGCCTTTAGTACAACCTGTGTCAGTCGATATCAGACTTTAGTACAACTTTTCAAATTAAGTAGGCTTTAGTCCTACTTAATTTGAAAAGTTGTACTAAATCTAATGTTAAACCAGATAAAATAAACCACCAAACAAGAAGGGGGCAGTGACACCAAAACAGACACTAAAGAATGCAGGAAATGCTGCAATCACAACCCAAATTATGGAAATTCAGGCTGCAAAAACTGCCCACACTATCAGCATCACCAAGATACTTGGGATGAATGATAACATTGTTGGAGCTATACCAGTCTACTAAGCTGTTCATCATTTACTATAAGCAAAAAGGAATTATGATTTACAAAGATGTATCACTATACAGTGTGGCTGGTTTGAGCAAGATATTTTTATGTACAAAACCACAAGACCCAAAACATTCTAACACTTCAAAGAATTGAGCACTTTACATTCTTTCTGTCTCCCATCTGAGCAAAATAAAAGTCGTTCATACATACCATACCAAGTCCTGACAGAAATGTAACAAGAAGAGCTAAAATCGGACCTTGAGATAAGATCCAGGAGACAAATTTGTGTCCGTCCGGATTTCAAACTGGAAAAGCTACACTTCTAATCAAAATGGAGTAGGGAATCCCTCATAAACGTAAGACAGAAACATTGGTCTTGAAACTGGAAAAGCTACTATTCCTAATCAAAATGGAGCAGGGAATCCCTCACAAATGTAAGACAGAAGCGTTCATATAATTGAGAATCAATAGTAGAAATACTTTCCAAAAAATATATATATAGAGAGATACACATATAATAGAACTGAAAATTAGTAGCGATACATTCGGTTCTCAAAACTAACCCAATAAAACAAAATTTAAGAATAGAATCATCCCCAAAACAAATACTCATCGAAATCAAAGTACCATTTCATGAGAACAAAAGGTACAAGTGAAGCACAACACCCATTGAAGCATGCAAACCTATTGAGAAAGCTGTCCCAAATACCTTCCCAAACAATCCTACTGTCTCCCCCCCCCCCCCCCCCCCCCTTAAAAAAGGTGGTGGACAATAGAGAGTTACAAACTTGTTGTCGATATATCAATACACTAGAAAGCTAGAGAAGATCCAATACTCAAAACTTGTTGCAACCATGAAACCTAGAAATTCCCCTACCCAATTCCTTTCATAACTCAAAATCTTTATTTAAGAAAAACACAACTGCAAAGCTCATTTCTCTACCCTAAAAAAGACAAACACAAAGTTGTTCCTACCCAATCCTTCTAACTCAAAATTTAGATAAAAAGGAAAAACTCAATGCTTAATGAATTGGGCCAAACTAAAGAGATGGTTGATAATACAGAAATAAATAAATAAAATAGCACAACACAGATAAATTTTATATGATAGAAATTCAGAAAATCTTTCCATAACTCAAAATTCAACATAAACATACGACAAATATCAAAACTTTATAAGTAATTAAGGAGAAACAAACAAAGATATTCCTAGCAGAAAATCCAAAAACTCCAATACCCAATCCTTCAACAACTCTAGCTCAATTCTAACAGTCATACAAAGAATAACAAATTAATTGAAAAACTCAACAACTCAAAACCTTGTTCTGCTTCCCACATAAACAAATCTGATACTAATCACAGATATTTCACTGGAAATCCATCTACAACTCGAAAATAAACAAATACTACTCTATTAAGCAATACCATACAAAAAAGAACGCAAAGAAAAGCTTTTTCCAATCACCAAACCAATAAATTCCTACACCAAATCCTTCCAAAACACGAAATTAATCAAATGCCATTCAAATACTATCAATCATGACAGCAAAGTATCAAAATTTTACACCAAACGTTCCAATAAAAAATAAAAAATAATAGCTGACCTTGATTGAAGCCATCATCATGTCCTTGAAAGGGCCAATAACAACAATTTTGGAAAGGGAATTGTTAGTGTGTTGTCTTTTGTCCGATCTAATTTTTATTTCCCATTTTATCTTATTTCTCTTTTTACCCTTTTGAAAAAATTACATTTATCGTTTCATTGGAAGTTTTGATTCACCTTTTTTCAATCTTCTTTGCGATTTTGATTTTGACAATGAAATTTTTTAATCGGTGATATTATCATGATTTACATATTGTTTTATGGGTGATATTGACTATGTAAAAATACATTTAGAATTGTTTGTTTGCTAAAACAATTATTATGATTCATTAGTTTTTCTTTGTTGTGTTTTTGCAAATGCCCAAGAAAGACACAAAGTCCACTTCTGATTATGTACCCATGTATCCCCACAGCTTGTCGATGAGCCATTAGTCACCAGATCGTTGAGCGGTCTCGGAGAGCGCCTAATTTGAGAAGCTCCCACTTTGAGAGCCACTACAAAGTGCTTATTTACACTAGTATTTATATTAATTAAACTACAAATAAAAGAGAGGTATTAGTAATTACTACTGATTTTTCCCTTGGTAATCTATAGTCCAATATAAGTTATATGGTAAATAGAAAATACTAAAAAGAAAGAAATTAAGGAGAAGTAATAAAAACAACATTAATTTGACCAATAAATCCCACTAAAAACACAAGTATTTGTTTTAATTTCTTCGTTGGTTAATTGGCTACCAAACTAGAAAACTAGTTTTACTCTTAAAAAAATAACAAGTGCTATTTTGGGATAGGGAGTACGTTATAATTGTCATTGTCTTCTTCTTATTTGCCTTCACCAGTTCACATAACCCACGAATTACAGTAACTAGTTTCACACTTTCACCTACGACATTATAACATTACAATGAAATTTGAGAAACCAATGTATTTCATTCAAATGAACATATCTCCTTTCTTCTAATTGGGTCTTGAAACAGTTATTCTTTCTTCCATATTTCATTCATCTTCAATTGGATTCAAAATCTATATCTATTTTCTTCAAAAGTGTAAATGCTTTGTCCAAAAAATTAAAAATGGGTTTTAATTTCCGGAGAAAACTTCCACAAAAGAATGATTGAAAACCCATCAACTGCTTCGCAAGTGTAAAAGCGCAGTTAACAAATCAGAGCACGATTTTGAAAATTGAGAGCGCGGTTTCAAAATAATTGGGAGCGCGATTTAAATAAGCTTTTCATCGAAAATTGCCAAACCGCGGTTTTAGAGCGGGAGCTTTATACTAACCCCACGGTTTGTGTGACTAAGGATGAGCCCCCAAGTTTCCACATAGACTAAGAATAGAGCTGAACGTAAATTCATCATGTGGCATGCCCTCAGAGTGCATTTTGTGGAAAAAGTCAAAAGCATTCACAAAATCATCGTTGTTGACATTGCTAGAAATCATGGAGTTCTAACAAACCACATCCTTTCCAGGGGTCCTCTTGAAAACTCGCTCTGACAATTTAATTTTGTTCTTTCTTGCATACATGTCAATAAGAGCATTGTTTACTGCAGTAGCAGATTCAAATCCAACTCTATAGGCATGACCATGGATCCCCATGTTACAAATGTCGTGTCCTCTGAAGTTGAATAAGTCTTTTAGTTGTTTAAGTCTAGAGTTATTTTCGGAGTCTGACTCGGTCTGAGTTTTAGTAGTTGAGAGTATCAGGAGTCTTAGTAGTTGAGTATCTTTAGGAGAAAGTCTTGCTAGTAGTGGAGAGTTTGCATAGAGTCTGCAGATATAAATAAAGACTATGTAACTTAGTCATTGATCACTTGAACATCATATTTTATTTTTGGTTTCATTAAGTAATAAACTACAGGTGCTTTTCATTGTTGCTTTATCATCTTCTTCATTTAAGTATGTGATTTCTGTCATGGTATCAGAGCCAAGTTGCTAAGGTGTTTGTTCGTGTTACTAAGTGAAGCTTCGTCTAGGAAGTTTTTTTTTTTCTCTTTCTTTTTCTTCTTATTGTTTGAAGTGGTCATAACATTTCCAAGATGAATGTTGGCAACAGTGCTTCTCATGCTGTTGTGGACAAGCTGGTTTGTAACAACTACAGCTATTGGAAGCTTTGTATGGAAGCTTATTTACAAGGGTAGGATTTGTGGGAGCTTATAGCTGGTGCTAAAATGGTAATTCCAGAGGACACTCCGCAAAATGTTGATTCAAGGCGAAAGTGGAAGATCAAGTGTGGCAAAGCTTTATTTGCTTTGCGCACATCGATTAGCAAGGATTATATTGAGCATGTTCGTGATGTGACGTCACCAAAGCAAGTGTGGGAGACACTTGAAAGGTCGTTCATCAAAAAGAATACAATCGCGGCCGCAATTTTAGAGAACGAACTTGTGGACGATGCAAAGTAATCTTTCAATTCCGAATATTTTTTGAAAATTAAGAATTTGTGCTCTGAAGTTTCAGAGCTGGATATAGAGGAGCCTATTAGTGATGCACGTTTACGTCGTTATCTTATTCATGGCTTGCGACAAGAATTTATGCCTTTTATTTCTTCGGTGCAAGGATGGGCAAATCAGCCCTCGATCATTGAGTTGGAAAATCTGCTCTCAAATCAGGAAGCATTGGTGAAACAAATGTCCAGCAAACCTCTCTCTCAGATAGATAATGTTCTTTATACTAGAGATCAAGGCAAAAGCAGGTCTCCTTCGAAGCATGTTTCAGGTGAAAGCATGCAAGTTAGCTTTGAGGGGGAGACTGAAGGTAATTTGAAAACCTGTTATAGATGTGGACAGCCAGGACACTTCAAGTGTGACTGTCGTGTGAAGGTGACCTGTTCTAGGTGTGGAAAATCAGGCCATATAAAGAAAAATTGCCGGGTAAAGCTTGCTGGTGTGAATGCAAATGTTGTCCATGAAACTATAGATTTGGATGAACCTAAATGGGAGCAGTGTTTCTCGTTTGAGGTTATAAATTAGCCAGATAATATGGCTTCTATTATGCACAAGACTGACGCAAACACAGATGATCATGGCTGCATTGATTACATGAATGAGTGGATCGTTGATTCGGGTTGTTCACATCATGCTACTAGAGATGTCACCTTACTTTCAGATGTTTGTCCACATGAAGGGAAGCGAGTTATTGTGACAACTGATAATTCATTACATCCTGTAATGAAATAAGGACATTTCACTATTAAGGCCGATAGCTCAAATGAAGGAGGAGTTGCTTTCAAAGATGTGTATCTTGTTCCAGGCCTAAAGAAGAATCTCGCTTCAGTTTCTCAAATAGCTGCTTCGGGTAAGTATGTTCTGTTTGGTCCTGATGATGTACAAATTCTTGATAATATGCAGTATGTTGCAGCTGATGTTCTTTTCACCGAGAGAATGAATAATTCTTTATATGTCCTATCTGCTAGTGAAGCATATGTTCAAAAAACAAGCCAGAATACTAGCCCTTCAGTTTGGCATGCTCGGTTAGGCCACATTGGCTATCAGTTGTTGCAACAGCTTTCGACACAGAATCTGCTTGATGGTGTTCCTTTCTTTAAGGATTTAAATACAGATGTGGTATGTCCTGGTTGTCAATATGGAAAATCTCATCGACTTCCTTTTCAGAGATCGACGAATCGAGCTTCTACTTTATTTCAGTTGGTTCATTCAGATTTAATGGGACCAACAAGAACACCTAGTTACAGTGGCCTTCATTATGTGATGATTCTGGTGGATGACTTCTCTCATTTTACTTGGGTTTATTTTCTCAAACACAAAAGTGAGGCTCTTTCTAAGTTTATCGAGTTCAAGTTGCAAGTAGAAAAAGGAGTTCTGTCTAAATATAAAGTGTCTTAGAACTAATAATGGAGGTGAATACATGTCTGATGAGTTTTTCAGATATTGTAAGAAGCATGGGATTCAGCGGCAAATGACCTGTCTAGAGATGCCCTAGCAGAACGGAGTGGCTGAACGGAAGTTGGCACATCTCATTGCAGTCTGTTTGTCCTGGTTGCATGACAAAAATCTTTTTAGGGAGCTGTGGGCAGAAGCTATCCAACATGCTTGTCATGTCATTAATCGGTTGCCCCCATGGCCAGGTAAAGAAGCATCTCCTTTTGAAGCTCTTTACAACCGTAAGCCACATGTGAATTATTTCCGGGTGTTTGGTTCCCTTTGTTATGTTCATGTACCAAAGAGTAGTCGAACTAAACTTGATCCCAAGGCTAGAAAGTGTGTTTTTGTTGGCTATGATCCCCGAAGGAAGGGTTGGCGGTGTATGGATCCTGAAACAAAGTAGTTTATTGTTTCTCGTGATGTGGTATTTGACGAGGTGTCGTCATATTATATTGTTGAGCTTGTAAGGAGTAATATTACTGCTCTAGAGCCATTATTTAGCGATATTGCTAATGGAGAAAGGGGGAGCACCAGTTCCTTATCTAAAGGAATTGTCTCATAAGATGCAACTGATATTCGAAGGTTAATAAGGGCAAGAAGGCAGCCTGATAAACTCAATGATTATGTGGTTCAGATTAACTATTCTAGTGTGATATCTTGTTTTCTCATGGGGTTGATGTGTGATGATGAACCTAAGTGCTATAGAGAAGCTCAAGGAGAAACTAAATAGGAAGCTGCTATGACTGAAGAAATTGAGGCTTTGCATAAAAATGATACATGGGAATTAGTACCAAAGCCAAAGGACGCTGACCAATTTCTTTTTTGTGTATGTAGATGGTGTATGGTCGTTGAACAAAACAGAAGCGTATCAAAACCTAATTATCCCTCAATAAGTAAATGATGAGTAGGGTATCGTTCCACTTTTAAGTGTATGTTATGTGAAGGACAGGACTGGAAAGGGGGTTTAAGGGATTAAAAACTATGATTGTAGAGATTATAGATTCTAATACTAAACTAAATTAAACTAAACTATTGAGAATTTATAAGAGAGGAAATTCAAGAGATTAGAATCCACCAATACTTTTAATCTATGACCTTCTGCTTCATGGTTGTTCTTACAAGTAAACTACAATTAGGCAATCGAGCGAGTGCCGATGCCCTTTTAGACGAAACATCGTTAACAATTAACTCTACTTAAGGTTGTTCCTATGTTTATGCTATTAATATCTTCTTTCCTTTTATGTAAGCTCGGGCAGCCATTCAATGTATTACCGAGAGCAACCTCAAGGAGTACTTTCTAATAGGGCGGTCATTCAATGAATCACCACTTAAGGCAAACACAAAGAATACTTCCCCTAGGCAGCCACTCCCTGAGCTACTCCTTCTAAGGCAATACAAAGAATACTTCCCTAACTCTAAAGAACTATACTATTAGAAGAAAAGTAAAGAACACTAGCATGATATTAATATTGTAAAACATAAACCCTATTCTATACTTCCATCCCCTGGTGTGGGCAATTGAACTAATAACTAAAAACATAAAGAACTAACCTGACTGAAGAACACCATGAACCAGAAGAATCATTAAACCTTAAGCACTGGCTTCATCTCCTCCCTTGAAGGAGAAGATTAGCCTTCCATAGAGAAGGAAGAACATGAAGAACAAGAAAAAGAAGAGTCGAAGAACATAAGACTAGAAAGACTAATTTATTAAGACTCAGCTAGTTAAAACTAATCTTTTATTATTAATCTCTCTCTGCCTCAAGTTTTGGAGACAAGAATATAAGTGAATTGACACATTACATGAGGCAATTAGGTCCTTTATTCATAGAGGTTACAATGAGCTCTAGAAGCATTCCAAACCGTCATTTGTTTCCTAATACAAATAGACTTTTTTCAGAGTCCAACTTCGTCTCCAAAACTGAGAAGGAATTGGCTACAGTGTCGATTCATGCGTCCCAGACGCGTTAGCCGATTTTGTCTCTTCTGCTCTATCCTTCTATCCTCTTTTGCGGGCTTTGGTCCAAGCAACGAATCCTTTGGCTTTGGGCTTCCAAATAGGCTTTAAAATAGGTCCAAGTCGCATCTTTAATAGCTCCAATTCCTTAGCCTTCTCCATGATTGTCCACGGGCTTCCCATGTGATCCTTAATGTTCCAAATTGCTCCGTTTTACCCCATTTTCTCTAACATTCCACAAAACTCTCTCTTTGACCTGTAGAATCATAAAACATAACTTACAAACACTATTAGTCCACTAAAATGGCTAAACAAGAGGCATAATCGAGGGTTAAATAGCACTTTTTGAGCACTTATCAGACGTTGAGGTAGTAACTTGTAAATGGCTCTACAAGTTAAAGAAGAAGGTCAATGGGACAGTTGACAGGTATAAAGCACACTTGGTTGCACACGGATTTTCTCAACAACACGGACTGGATTATGAGGAAACATTCAGTCCAGTTGCTAAGATGGTGATGGTTCGAACTATTTTTTTATTAGCTGCATGCCATGGATGGAACCTGTGGCAGCTTGACGTGAAGAACGCCTTCCTTTATGGTGATCTGGACCGTGAAATTTTTATGGAGCATCCCCATGGATTTGTTTCACATGAGTTCCCTAATCATGTATGTCGGCTCAAAAAGGCGTTGTACGGCCTCAAGCAAGCTCCATGCGCCTGGTATGGAAAAATTGCACAATACCTTTCTTTTTGTGGCTTCACTTCTTCAAGCTCAGGTCCTAGTTTATTTGTCAAGTTTACTTCGTCCATGTACACTATACTTCTTCTTTATGTGGATGATATGATTATCACCGGCGACAACAATGCTGAAATTTCTCGTCTTAAGGATGAGTTGTCTACAAGGTTTGAAATGAAGAATCTGGGAGAGGCTCACTCTGTCCTTGGATTAGAAATTGTCAAAACATATGGGTACTTTGTCTCTCAAGAGTCTTATGCTACAAGTCTGTTGAATCGTTTTGGCATGAGAGATTCAACATCGATAGCCACTCCCATGGAACCACAACTCATGTTACAAAAAATTGAAGGTGTTCCATTGAATGATGCCACCAAGTATTGTCAGCTTGTGGGTAGTCTATTTTACCTAACTATCACAAGACCTGACCTAGCATACTCTGTAGGAGTTGTGTCTCAATTTATGGATATCCCATGTGTTGGTCATTTGGTTGCAGGAAAGCGAATCCTTCGATATGTGAAAGGCACACTGCAGTTTGGCCTTCTCTATAAACCGAATGTACCATTTTCATTACATGGCTTGGCAGATGCTGATTGGGCTAGAGATGTCATAGATCAACGCTCAACAACTGGTTATTGCTTGCCCGATGCATCGTTTTTTGCGCAGTCTCTTGGTGTAGTAAGAAGCGACAAAGCGTAGCTTTTCAAGCCAATGTAAGCGGAATATGTGGCGGAACTATGGTCGCTTTCAGAATGCATATGGCTTAAGTGACTACTTCAAGATATTAGTGTCACTTTAAATTCTCCAATACCTCTCAGTTATGACAATGAAAGCACAATCAAGTTAGCTGGAAATCCGGTGTTTCATGCTCGTACAAAACACATTGAGATTCATCATCATTTTGTTCGGGAAAAAGTGTTAAATCAAGAGATTGTTTTGCAGAAAATAGGGACAAATGATCAAGTTGCTGATGTGTTCACCAAAGCGCTTCTGCGAGCTAAGTTTGATAAGTTCCGTAGTGCTCTTAGTATTGTTGATCGTACGTCTTCACTAAGGGGGAGTGTTACAAATTAGTGCAGACTATTGTCGTGTCCTCTGAAGTTGAATAAGTCTTTTAGTTGTTTAAGTCTAGAGTTATTTTCAGAGTCTGACTCTGTCTGAGTTTTAGTAGTTGAGAGTATCAAGAGTCTTAGTAGTTGAGTATCTTTAGGAGAAGCCCTGCTAGTAGTTGAGAGTCTGCAGATATAAATAAAGACTATGTAACTTAGTCATTGATCACTTGAACATCATATTTTATTTTAGGTTTCATTAAGTAATAAACCACAGGTGTTTTTCATTGTTGCTTTATCATCTTCTTCATTTAAGTATGTGATTTCTGTCACTCCAAACCTGTTGTTTCGACCCTCACATACGTGGCAAATGTCCATTATTAGGGGTCTCTATTTTATTCATTTAATCAATAGGGCTAAAGCCCAATTTACAATACCATGGATCAAAGTACATGCCCATTAACTCATGTGCCTAAGGTTGAACCTTAGCCACATGGCTTGCCACTAATGTATATTGATTTATGTCTAGATTCATTTCTTATCAAATAGATAATTATCAGATGAGAGTTATAGTCTATCACAATTACTCAAGCTACAAGATTACTTGAGCTACAAGGACTCTCTACTCTACCTATATAAATACCACATTATTTTTCATAAGGAACTACGTGGAAACTTGATCCCTAGATAATAGATCTTGGGTACCTAGGCAGCCATTATCTTGGTTCAGTTTCATCTCCCTCAACATCAAATTCCTCTGTTTCTTAGTGCGTTCTTTACCATTGCTCTCGTTGTGTTGAAGCAGTTTATTGCCGAAACACCTGTCAAAGATGATGCACTGCACTTTGGGAGCAGCAGAGTCTAAGGAACCTATGATACAACTTTAAATTCCCCTCCATTATGCATTACCATATATATCTCGGAAAACACGAAAGGCTTCATTAGTTTGCTTATATTCTATGAACCTAGACATCATTGATCGAGATCAACAATTGAGAAGTCTTTAAGGAGATCCCTTCGAAAAGCCGTCAGGTGTAACTCATACAATGATGAAAAGCATACCCAGGAACAATATAAGCCCTCAGTTTGTCATCATCTATAGAATCAACATTTATTATCCCTTTCTGCTTTATAGCAAATCCATGGATCTCCTTCAACCAAATCAACAAAACATCTCTAGGTATCACAGACAAGAGTGTATTAAAATGGGCTGAATCGGGCTTCAAACATGATCCGGAAACCAACATCTTTCTTAGAGTCTCAAATGCCTAAACCACGTCACCATACCAACCATGATTGCATTCCAACAACTAACTTTAACTTCAATTCGAGACGTCCCCATTATCTCTAATGCTTCCAATACTTTTATCCAATACCCATTCTGAGCATACCTAGCTAGAAACCATTGAATTCCATCATTCCATGTAACCTCATTTCTTTGAGGAATTCTCTCAAACAATTTAATAGATTCACCAAAACACCCACATTTCACATTTCACATATAACAAAGCACTCCCTGCAAACACATATTCACAATATCCATGAACAATCATCGCACCATGAATCATTCTACCAAGCTCAACAAGCCCAAGAACAGAACAACACTTGAAAACAAAAAGGTAAGTAAATTCATTAGGCAAAAAAAAACCCAAACCCCACATTTCCAAAAACAATTCAACTCCATCAATAAACCTCGGATTATTGACATAAGCTCGAATCATAGTATTCCAAAAAAAAACTGACTAAAACAACTAATTGGATTTGCATTATTAAATATCAAATGAGCTGAATCAAGATACCCATTACGACAGTAGAAGTAAAGAAGTTTGGTTGACAAATAAACATCAATATAGATACCAAGTTGTATTAAACGAGCATGAATCTGAGTACCCATTTGAAAAGAAAACGTTTCCGCATATTCCTCAAAAGTCAAACTAGTCTAAGTTTTGGCTGTTGTTGTAATGGAACAATGGAACATACGAACTTGAACATGAACATGGGTGCCTAGCCTTACATAAAAATAGTATAACATAACACAGGCGAAATTAAGATCTGCTTAATATTCATCATTGGCTGAATTTGGTTATAAATTAAGACATACTATATAGATCATACTATAGGTTTTTCTTATGTACTCTTCTTAGAAGGCTCTGCTTCAGATGTAAGGAGCTTGGCCTGCATTCTTGTAACTTTGTGGTACCAATTTTAAAAGTGTAATTTTCCTGCTTTCATTTATTTTGATTGTGTTTAACTCAATCACAAATTCACAATAATTCGGCATGGGCATTAACTAGTTTGTACTATGACTGAGTGAAAGGGAATTCTCATTAGAAGTTTAGAAACACAACAACAACAACCAAAGTATAACATGAACTAAAAACTTAAAAAACAATACATTATTACAATATCAGATTATTAAACAAAGAAATCAATCAAGGGATACAAACCAAGTGACCTGTACGTGTCGACTTTAATCTTGAACTTCACTGCACTTCAGTTTAATCTTTAGCCGAACCCCCCTTTCAGCTACAAACACAAATAGCTTGTCATAGATGTCATCACAAAATCGAAAATAAGCACGTCTCCAAGTCTTTTTGAGCAACAAGACAACATAAACACCCCAATTTCCCACCACGAATCCTGACACAATCCCAATATAAAACCAATTTATCTTCAAATCATCTTTTTCTGCTTGTCCTTTGAGATCATTATGAGATGGAGCTTGAGATTGTTCGTCATGAAAGCATTTCTTTTCAAGTGGAAATCCGCAAAGTTCTGAATTCCCTATGTAAGAAGAATTGGTTTGGAGTTGAGTCCCCGATGGTATTGCTCCTGACAAGTTGTTGAATGACAAGTCAAGGATGGCTAGAGTTGATATTGCCGAAATGCTTGGTGGAATTGAACCAGAAAGATGATTTGAGGAGAAATCAAGTGATTCCAACCTTTTCATCTGACCAATATTCTCTGGGATCTTTCCTATCAAATGATTTCTAGATATATTCAAACCAATCAATTCTGTAAGGAGCATGAGTTCTTCTGGAATCTGGCTGACAAAATTATTACCAGAGAGATCTAAGTTAAAGGGAAGTTCGCGTACATCTCTTATACGATACTTAAGATCTCTTCCTTTGATCACTTGCATAATTGTGTCTCTATACACATCAATGGCCCTAGCCCTAAATGGATCATTGAAAACCACCATACCAAAAAAATTGCCAAAGCAAGTAGGTATGGTCCCAGATAGATTATTCTGTGAGACATCCAATATATGTAGGTGTAGGTTAGCCATATGGCCCATATCACACACTTTTGGAGGAATAGTACCATTGAACCTGTTTGATCTTAAACTTAGAATTTCCAGACCAACTAGGCCTTTCCCAATCCACGAAGGAATCTCCCCTGAAAGTGCATTCTCGCCAAGGTCAAGAATGCTCAACATTAGGCAGTTTCGCAAGGCTGAAGGAAACTCTCTGTGAAAATTGTTGTTGTTCAAATGCAGCGCTCATAGCATCCGGAGCTGACCAATTGAACTAGGAATCATTCCTGATAGAGTGTTGAATGCTAAATCTAGAAAAACCAGGGATTGCATTTTACACAATGAGTCGGGGATGCTTCCAGTCAAAGAATTATTGGAAAGACTGAGAAACTTAACAAAAGGGATCATATGGCCAATAGTTTTCGGAATAGGTCATGAGATTTTGTTGTTTGAAAGGTCCAATTCAGTTACATTGCGAGGTAAAGGAGGCACCTTTCCATATATCTGGTTGTTAGAGAGATCTAAAATTTCTAAGGAGGAAAGGTTTCCAATGCAATTTGATAATGAATCTGAAATGCTTGAATTCTGCATAAGCAGTGTGTCGAGTGTTGTTTGTGTTCGGAGCCACTCTAGAAATTGAGGTCCTACTTCACAAGAACTCAGATAAATATAATCGAGTTGAAAGGTAGGTATCCAGTTAGACCTTATTTTCAAAGAGAGAGAGTTGTTGCTTAAGTCTAGAATTTTTAATTTCGAGAGTTTGGCTAAGTGCACCTCAGATACAACACCTGTCGACAGATTGCCACTGAGATCTAGATATGTCAAGTTTGATAGTCTTCCAAAAAAGGTTGGAATCTGGCCACTCAGTCTATTGGAGCTGAGATCTAGATGTGTCAAATTTGATAGTCTTCCAAAAGAGGTCGGAATCTGGCTCAGTCTATTGGAGCTGAGATCTAGATGTGTCAAGTTTGATAGATTTCTAAAAGAGGCCAGAATCTCGCCACTCAGTCTATTGCTGTGGAGATCCAATATCTTCAACCTTGGTGATGCCCAAAAAAATGCAGGAATTGGACTTGTTCCGGCCCCCACAAATGTGGCCTAATAAAAGCCCAATTCAATACAAGGATTACAAGCCCATGCTTAGAGCCCATCTATAAAAAAGCCCACGCTCAAAGTCTACGCTCAAAGTTTATCTATAAAAAAGCCCACGCTCAGAGCCCATGCTCAGAGCTTATCTATAAAAAAGCCCACGCTCAGAGCTTATCTACAAAAAAGCCCACGCTCAGAGCCCATGCTCAAAGCCTACATACCTACATGTAAAATCAATATCAATTGCGCATATGTTTTGCGAGTCAAACAACTTCCACCAACTTCATCCCATGACAGTTCTCTAACTTCATCTCCCGCCAGTTCTCCAACTTCATCTCCCGCCAGTTCTCCAACTTCATCTCGTGCCAGTTCTCCAACTTCATCTCCTGCTAGTTCTCCAACTTCATCACGATTGGACAGTTCACCCGCCAGTTCTCCAACTTCATCCCACGATTTGACAGTTCTCCCGCCAGTTCTCCAACTTCATCTCCCGCCAGTTCTCCAACTTCATTTCCCGCCAGTTCTCCAACTTCATCCCATGACACTTCTCCAACTTCATCTCTCGCCAGTTCTCCAACTTCATCCCACGATTGGACAGTTCACCCGCCAGTTCTCCAACTTCATCCCACGATTTGACAGTTCTCCTACCAGTTCTCCAACTTCATCCCACGATTGGAATATTGGAAAACGAGGAAGTAACTATCACCAATCCTACTTATAAAATCCAACCTTAGTCATTTTTCCAGAACTACGCAATTGAGACTTGATCCCAAGCAATACATTTGGGTACGTAGGCAACTTCAAAACCGAAGTCTAGTCTCATCTTTTCCCAACCACCATCTCCTTCACCATCTCCAAAAAATCATTACTTCTGACCCTCAACTGGTGTGTTTTGGCAAATCTTGCTGAAACATATTTGGCGCCGTCTGTGGGGATACCCTAAACCACAAAACAAAAGTTACGTCAATGGCTTCTTGAAAAATAAACAACGGTGAAAGTATCCCTTTTACCGCACAAGTTAAGCACTCCCCTTCTACTGGGAATTCACTTTCTAAGTCCGATGGTCCTCGGCCATCTGCGACTGAGAGAGTAGGTATCCATGTATCTGATCCATCAACTCAAGTCGACCGTCGTCTCCGACAATTGGAGAGCAAGAATAACAATTTGAAGAAACAGCTGCGTCAACTTCTCGAAGATGATTCAGGGTCCACGACAAAAAGTGTTTGGGATCGTTTGAACACTGAAGCATCTCTGTCAAAGACTCCAAGTACAAACTCCCGCACCAAGAGAAACCGTGCAAGTCGCTTACGAAAGCCTTCACGCAAACAGAATGTGCAACGCCGAAAGCTAACACTTTCCAGTGTAATCGTAAGCGAATCCACAAACTCCTCTGCCGACCTTGATGCCGATCACCCTGTGAGGGATCACCAACTCACAAAAGATCTCATGACGAAAACCGGTTTAGACGATTCGAACCGTACAAAGGGAGATCGGCAAAATATGCATATAAGTCGGCAAGGTAGACTACCCAACGAACGAAAAACTCATGAAGTTCCTACCCCAAGCTCTAGGAGGGGTAGGCAAGCCATTGCAAGTCCTCGTCGCAACAGCAATATGTGCCGATCCCGACAGCAGCACTATTCACCAAGCAATTCCAGTTCACAACCTAGTCGCCCAAGTTGTAGTCCCAATCCAAGAGCTCATTGTCGGCCAAAGTATGTTGACAATGGTAGCCATAGAGATAGAGACTTACTTGCATCAGGTCAAGAAAATGGTTGTGACAGTCCAGCACTCCGTCCGTACTCTCCGATGTTCACCATAGGAGACGAAGGAACTGATCTCCACTACTGGCTCGGCCACCTTCACCTGCATGGACAGGTCGATGAGAACTCACTCCACCTCCTCCGAAGAAATCTTGGCCAAAACGTCCACAGTTCGGTCGTGACCATGGTCGAGAGAATGTTCCATTTTCTGAACGACGTCTCCATGAAATGATACTCAAGGCGGTTAATGATAAGGAGTCACGAGAAAACAAAATACGAAATCTCACTATAGAGAGTGGTATCGATTCTCCCTTCTCTCTTCGAATCCAAACAACCGTTTATCACAAGGACTTCAAGCAGCCAGAATTCGAAAAGTATGATGAGATTGATGGAGATCCTTTGATGCATCTTGTTAATTACAGAAACAAGATGATCTTATGGACTTTCGACGATGCTCTTCTTTGCAAGTTATTCCCGTCCACACTCATTGGAATTGAGTCGATGAGATGGTTTAACATGCTTCCAGAAAGATCCATCCATAATTTTACTGATCTTGCATATAAATTTGACGAGCATTTTCGTCACAATTGGAAAGAACCGAAAAATATTGATTCTCTATTCAGTATTAAACAACAAAAGGACGAAAAACTCAGTAAGTTTGTTACGAGATTTTGGAAAGCGGCTGTTGAAATTTCAGATACATCTGATATTCTTGTCATTTATGCTTTCAAGGAAGGCATTAATTATGATAGGGACGGCGTTTACAACTCTATAGTAAAAGACGTCCCAACAACTTGTTATGAACTTTTTGCTTGAACTCAATAGTTTATTCGAGTTGAAGATGATGTATCGGCACGAGTTCACAGAGATAGGGATAGGATAAGCAAGCCGCATGAACAAAGTAAAAAATCGAACTTTCAACAAACTACCGATCAAAAGTTCAAAAGTGATGGTAGGCCACAACAATGGAACGACAAAGAATAAAAGAAACTTCCCGAGTTAAAGCTTACCACCCCCAACGAGAAGTATGTTATTATCTATGAGAAGATTAAGGGAAAGAATATCTTATCTCCACCTTTTCCTCTCTCCGAAGATACCAAGGCTACACGTGACAAATCACTGTGGTGCAAATTCCACAACGATTTTGGTCATGAAACTGAACAATGCCGATCTCTAAGGGGTAGAATCCAAGGTTTGATCGAGAAGGGTATGCACCAGGATTATGTGTTGGGTAAAATGAAACAAGCTTTAGTCGTGACCGCACACAATATAATCAAAGTCGGTCATGCCAGAGTTGATTCAATGTCTAACACCCAGCGCAAGAATTTCAATCACTCCAAGATCATTGATCTCAGCCACCACTATGTTTATAGTGGATATGATTTTCTCCACGGTATGGGTACTGAGACTTATGAGGAAGGACCTCTCTGTTGGATTGACACTAATCTAATAGGAGTGCACCATCCTCATTATGATGCTGTTGTAATACAAGATTTTGTTGGAATTCATCGTGTGTAGAAAATCATGATCGATATAGGTAGTTCGGCAAGTGTGATCTACAAGCGTTGTTACAAAGGACTCAATCTCCCCGAGAAAATGATAGTTCCCGATCCAAATCCAATCATAGGCTTCGATGGGACAGCAGCAAAATCAATTGGTAGATGCTCTCTTCCGGTGACATTAATGAACAAGGAAGTTACAATTGATTTTCTTCTCATGGATTGTAACTCCTCTTACAATGTCATTCTGGGAAGAGATTGGATCCACTCAATGGGAGCTGTCGTTTCTACTTTCCATCAGGCTATCAAGTTCTGGTGTGATGGTATGGTATGCAAAGTTCGAAGTGATCAGATAGCAGCTTTGAAGTGACATGAGTCTGTACTCGAAGATTATAAAGATTCGGAAGTCAAGGGCAACACCATCCTAAATGTCGATGGGGTAAAATAGCAATTACAGAATTCTATTGGCCGGGTAAACACTATGGAGCAGCGTTTAGGTGGCCCCCCGACCATCGGCAGGCTCCTCGAAGTACAAATCGGCAACAAGGAAGAAGAAACCACTTTTATTTTTGCGAAAATTTCCAAGAAGGAACAGGATGAACTCATTGAGCTTTTGAAGAAAAATTGCACAATGTTTGCATGGATGGTCGAACAAATGCTTGGGATTGATCCTTCACTTGCATGTCACAGGCTGGATATCGACAAAACACAAAAGCCAGTGCGTCAGAAGCCTCGCCGAATGGCTCCCGATCGAAAGCTCAAAGTGAAAGAAGAGATCGACAAACTTCTAAGTGTTAATTTTATTAGGCCTGTACTATATCCGAAATGGATATCCAATGTAGTAGCGGTCCCTAAGAAAAATGGGAAACTTAGAATCTGTGTTGATTTTACTGATATCAATAAAAAATGTCCTGTTCACCCGTATCCCTTGCCTCGTATTTCTGAAATGGTTGATGCCACTTCAGGGTTTAAACGAATTTCTTTTATGGATGCCTCAATGGGATTTTATCAAATTGCATTAGCTGAAGATGAACAAGAACTTACAACTTTCATAACAGACCAAGGCTTATTTTGCTATAAGGTAATGTCTTTCAGTCTAAAAAATGCACCAGCAACATATCAGAAATTTATAAATACATCATTTTCAGACTTCTTAGGCAAGTTTATGGAAGCTTATATTGACGATATGGTCATCAAGTCGCATGAAGAGTCTTCTCACCTTCATCACTTGCAAAAATTCTTTGATCGGCTTGTGCATATTCGAATGCGTCTAAATCCAACAAAATGCGCATTTGGGTTAGCATCGGGTAAATTTCTTGGATATCTTATGACCAAACGAGGCATTGAAGCTAATCCTGATCAAATCTGTGCAATTACCGAAATGCCCTCGCCAAAAACAAAGAAGCAGATCCAGCAACTTACGGGTAGGATAACAGCTTTGGGTAGATTTATCTCAAAATATTCAGATCGGCTCCACCCCTTTTTTCAAGCCATTAAGGGATCCCCACAATGGACAGATGAGTGTGACCTAGCTTTTCAGAAAATGAAAGAATACCTAGTACAGCCGCCAATTCTTGCTAGTCCGACCATCGGACAAACAATTGGCATTTATTTGGCGATCAAAATAGGCGTGTCTGCCGTCTTATTCATTGATGATGAAAATGAACAACCAATTTTCTTCATAAGTAAGACCCTTACAGCTTCAGAAGCAAAGTATTCACAGATTGAGAAAATAGCTCTCTCACTTGTCCATAGTGCACGAAGATTGAAGCCTTATTTATAAGGGCGTATCATCAATGTCTACACTGAATACCCCTTGAGAAAAGTTCTTCGAAATGCTGATTTGAGCAGATTAGCAGAATGGGAAACATATTTGAGTGCCTACGAGATTATCTACAAAGCCCGATCATCTGAGAAAGGCCACGCAATGGCATCACTTATGGCCAATTTTCCTGTCGATGACATACGGACCATGGAAGAGCAGTTTGAGGAACCTCCTCCTAATCCACAACAAGGATCAGCTGATCCATCCACAAGTGCCGACCCTTTTTTATGGATTCTACACACGGACAGTTCCAAGAACAAATCAGGTTCAGGTCTTGGTTGTGTTTTGATCTGACCTGATGGCGAGAAAATTGAAAAATCTGTTCGCCTCGGATTTTGCGCATCAAACAATGAAGCTAAATATGAAGCGGTTCTTTATGCAATCGCTGACGAACTTGACACAGGGGTGACAAAGATCGAGTTATTCACTGACTCAAAGCTTGTTGCGAATCAATTTGGCGGATCATTTGTTGCTCGAAATGATAGGATGGCTGCATATGTCCGAAAAATGCATAAGCTATCCATTCATTTCAAATCCATTGCAGTTCACCAATGCTCTCGCAATGATAATCGTCACGCCGATGCCTTAGCCTCTCTCTCTGCCGCAGTTGATGTTAACAATGAAAGAAAAATCTATATTGATTTCCAACCTTTTCCAAGCATAACTGTTATAGAAGAAAATGTTCAAAACTTATATATTGCTCATCTATGCTATTTCCAAACGACATCTCGGCATTTCGAATTCGATCAAGTAAATGCCATAACAACAAGGAAAAGAAAGAGAGAAGAGCTAGCTCAATCGGCCGGCACAAGTTCAGAATCTCACTCAGAGGAAGCAACTCAAGAAGATTTAGCCGACCATCAAGATTTGGCCGATCATCATTTTGAGAGTGATTCTCCACTCACACAGGATGCCGACCAAAGCAATGTTGATATGGAAGATGAGTCCCATGAAGCAAATAATTCTCCAGAAGTACCACATTTGGATCTCCAATCTATCGACAGTGATTCTTCACCAGATGATTGGAGACCTACTTATTTAGAATTTTTGCAACATGGAACTCTACCTGAGGATTCCTCAATTTCCTACAAAATTAAGAGAGATGCCTGGAAATTTGTCATAATTCCAAATTCTAAAGGCAAGCTCCTACTTTATAGGAAAGCAAACAACTTCAGTCCTCTTCTCAGATGTCTTTCCAAAGATCAAGGTCATCTAGTTCTCAAAGAAATACACTCCGGACTTTGTGGAAACCATTCTGGGGGACGTAGTCTTGCACATAAAGCCATGACTCAAGGATACTGGTGGCCTAGCATGCAAAGACACTCAGTGGAATTTGCCCAAAAATGCATACCATGTCAAAAACATGCAAATATGGGCAAACTCCCAGCAACGGAACTCCACCCAATTCTAAGCCTTTGGCCTTTTGCGAAATGGGGCTTGGATATTGTGGGACCCCTACCAAAGGCTCCTGGAAGTGTACGATTTTTATTGGTTGCGACTGATTATTTCACTAAATGGGTAGAAGCTCAACCGCTTGTCAACATCTCAACAACAGATGTACGACATTTCTTATGGAAAGACATCGTTTGTCGCTTTGGAATTCCATCTAACATCGTCTCTAACAATGGTAAACAATTTGATGCGGAAGAAATTCACAAATTTTGCGCCTCACTAAAAATTCAGCATAATTTTTCCGCTGCATATTATCCACAAGCAAATAGACAAGCATAAGCAACCAATAAGACGATTCTCTCGACTTTGAAGAAGAAGCTTAATGAAACAAAAGGAAATTGGGTTAAAGAGTTACCAGCAGTGCTTTGGGCTTATCGCACCACTCCAAAGCATTCTACCAATCTTTCCCCTTTCAACCTAGCTTATGGCATGGATGCTGTCCTCCCGACAGAATTAATTGCACCAACTACAAGGACAGAAGCGGTACAAACTGGAAACAATGATGCTGCTCTAACTTTGGTGGCAGACTCAATCGATAAAACTCGAGAAGAAGCTTTACAATGTCTAATAAAATATCAGGAAGACATGAAATGCAAATATGATAGAAAGCTTCGCCTCAAGAGTTTTGAACCAGAAGATTGGGTACTTAGCCGAAAACAGAAGCTCATTGAATCTGGGAAGCTGTCAAAGAATTGGGAAGGACCGTTCATCATTGATAGGCCAGCATCTAAAGGGTCTTATTTCTTTCGTAGAATCACTGGAGAAAAATTTGTCAAGCCATGGAATGCTTTTCATTTGAAAAAGTTTTATCGTTGAATGTTTTGTTTTTCATTCATTGTAATCATTTCATAATTCAATAAAATTCGATCTATCTTTCGTTTTAACTAGGAATCAAATACTCCAAATTTCATTACGTTATCATTACACTTACACTATGGGGGCGGCGACACCCCAAATTTAATTACGTTAGCATTACACTATGAGGGCGGCGACACCTCAGATTTAATTACGTTATCATTACACTATGGGGGCGGCGACACCCCAAATTTCATTACGTTATCATTATACTATGGGGGCGGCGACACCCCAGATTTCATTACGTTATTATTACATTATGGGGGCGGCGATACCCCAGATTTCATTACGTTATCATTACACTATGGGGGCGGCGACACTCCAAATTTAATTACGTTATCATTATACTATCGGCGACACCCCAGATTTCATTATGTTATCATTACACTATGGGGGTGACGACACCCCAGATTTCATTACGTTATCATTACACTATGGGGGCGGCGACACCCCAAATTTCATTACGTTATCTTGGGGGCGGTGACCCCTCAAATTTCATTATATTATCATTACATTATGGGGGCGGCGACACCCCAAATTTCATTACGTTATTATTATATTATGGGGGCGGCGACACCCCAATTACGTTATCCTTAATACTTATATCTATTTTGCCGACCTACCTCAAGGCCAGATTACCCAACTCTTATATATTTTGACCGACCTATATATTCTGATTACCAATCTAATAAAAAATAGATAAAAACCAAATATCATGAATACAGTGGAAAAAATAAACATAATCGAGAAAGAAAAAACCGTAACCTAACCTCACATCATCCTAACAATAAAAAACAAAAACTTCACTCAAGAAGTTGCGGCATAATGCTATCCTCCACTGGAACTGGAACACCTTTTAGATCCGACAGTGATACATCTTCCAACTTCCTATAACACATAGTATAATAATCTGACAGCTGCTGCAATTTTTCCCGTTTCTCAGAATCTCTCGATTTTCAAAGTCCAACACTTGCCGATGCTTCACGCAACAACGCCCCAGATTGTTTAGTTTCAACTACATGCTTCTCAATCATATCATCCTTCTCTTCACACCCAACCCTAAAATTTTCCACCCTCTCATGATATTCATCTAACTCCTTCTTAAAAAATGCATTCTCTTCCAATAGGACCTTGTAGTCTCCTCTAATCCCCTCAGCCTCGCAAACTCGTTTAGCCAATTCCAATTTCTCACATTTTAAAATCTCAACTTCATCACTCAAAACCTTCTACTCCCTGAGAACAACAATTTCTTGATTATGTTTCGACAATTTAGCTTTCATGATATTCATTTTCATCTCATAATCGTGCAAAACTACTTCATTTCTCAAAAGTACTTCTCTCAATCGTTCATTCTCCTGAAAGATGAGCTCTCTCTCCTTCCAAATATTTCTCAATCGCGCATATTCACTGGTTTTAATCTTATAATTTTCTTTAGCTTCTAAGATTTCTTTAGCACAATCCCCAAGCTTTGACGCCTAAGAGAACAAAAATAATGTGAAAAAAAAAACACACACACACACACACACCCACATTTACCTCTGCAAGCTTTGAATTCAACATATTAACGGTTTTTCTAAAATATACACTTCGTTGATAATCCAAACATAATAACTCTGGATCTGAAATATTAGACAAAATAATTTAAAATAATAATATATAATAATAAGTCAATACTATTAAAATAAATATTCAACATCTAACCTTCAATTGCCAAGGCTTGCACGTCTGGAGTGATGAGCACATGCATTGTAGAACTACCGCTCATCCCTAGCTGCATTGAAGAAGGTACAGTTGAGCCAACAATGATGTTGGTACTAACCATAGTAGACACTTCTGTTGACATGCCTGCATCGGTGTCAATAGAAGTCGGCAATCCAGCACTAGTGATAACAACAGTTGATACTAAACTCGACACACCAGCAATGGTGCCATCGGTAGAAGTTGTTACACCAGCAATGGTGCCATCGGCAGAAGTTGCTACACCAGCATTGGTGCCAACAACAGGTGTTGGAACTCCAAAACTACTTCCATCAAAAGGAGTTGGCACTCTAAAATTGATCTTGACAACAGAAGTTGAACCCATTGTATCTCCACCATCGAAAACTTTTTCAATCTACATTACCAAAAGAACCATTAAACAATCAATAACGAATATTATTCTAAATCACAGAAACAAGATCAACACTAACATCAAGTCCAGATATACTGTTAGCCATCGCTTCCTCACCGATATCATCATCATCATCAATATTAAGCACATCAGTAGTTTTTTGTGCAGGAAGACAAAAAATCTGTCATAATGAAACATCATTTCAAAACATATTATAGGTATTACATATATGATATTTTAAAAAAAAAAAATATATAATGCATTCATTTCTCGACTCTCAATCCCTTCCTCAATTTTACTTGAGTTATCCCCCGTTTCTTTTCCATCTTTTTGGACGTACACTTCTTTTCTTCTTTCTAATATTTTCTTGTCCACTATCCTCAGAGTCATCTCCTTCTACTTCTTCGTCATCTTCACTACTATCATCTACAATAACATTCTTTCTCTTCTTTGAGCCACAATAAGGTGCTAATTCCCTAGGCTCATTAAGCAGTCCAGTTTCTATATATCATGATAATAATCTACAATATCGTCTGGAAACGACAGATCATAGACATCTGCATTATGACTAAACAAACTAACAAATTTCTTTTTTATCATCTCACTGCTAAACACTGATTTATTTGGAAACTTCAGAAAATTCCCTATATAAATATAAAAAAAATAAAAATAAAAATAACAAGATAATCAAAATGTGATGCTAACTATTTAAAATTATAATTACAAGAATATTGAGTTAACATCTTACCTGATATATTGTTAGGATAATCAATATTTTCGAACCTCCAATTGCCTTTGATCTTAAAACCATACAATTTCGCATTCTTGTAGTTGGAAGGCATCCCATAAAATCGATAATTCTGGTTGTGATGGTTATGATATCCCAACGCATAACTTTTAGAAGAAGCCTTGTTTTGTCGCAGAGGCTTCAATAACTCAAACAAAAGGTCTGACGACATACTCTTTTGATAAACCTTACAAATTCTCACTACACGAACAAATATAGCCCAATAGCCAGGAGATAATTGTAAAAGATGTACTCTCCATCGAGCTAATAACTCGAAAACTGATTTTCGAAATGGAACACTACAACCAAGCCAAAAATGAGAAAACAATAAAATTATCTCGTCATTTTCACATTTTTGGTCGATATCGCTACCAACATACTCAATAGAAACATCATCTCCAATATCATACTGTGCTCTCAAACTATTAGAATCAATATCCTTCGCCACCCTATTCATATTAAAATCCCCTTTATCACCCCATCTCCTATTCAAATTATAAACTCTTTCCATTAAGCAAAAAATATCAGGTTTTGATTAAAAGAAAGTTCCAAGCAAAGAATATACTAACTATAAACAAAGAAGTCTCGAACACTTAACTGACGCTTGACGAAGAAAAGAAGATTTGCAAACCTTTTTGCTCTCTCAAATTTCTCTTCAGTCTAATAGTCTGTAACTCCAGCCCAGCAAGTTCTCCTTTTATCTCTACTCTAACACACAATACCTTTCGTCTCCCCCTTTTATAAAATAATCGAACCCGCAAGCTAGAGTCACAAACGGTTGTTCCACTCTCCCACTTCACTACGTTTCTAGATATATATCCCTTTGCAACAACTCTCCAAAAATCTATCTTCACAACAGATATATATCCTTTCACAGCAAAACTCCAAAAATCTCCCAATTCCCAATTGCCGATCACCACTCACAACTGAACGGTCTATAACCGATCTCTCGATGAACCGAAATATTCCTTAGTCTTCCCTCAATATAAACTAATTAGTTTACTACCCAATCAATATCTTATTTGTTAGCTACTGAAATACCAACCTTCCTTTTGAAGTTCAACCCACCTTTATTTATATATGTAACTCTTTAAGCCGGTTCTATATCAAAATCCTTCTCCACATCTAATTAATATGGTTAAAATTGACCAACCACTTCAAGTTGCCGACCAATAACAAATTCAAAAACCGACCTATTGCACTGTTCATACGAAACCGACCAATAACAAATTCAAGTTGCCGACCTATTGCACTTCAATTTGATTTCCTTTTTGCCTTTTTCATACGAAATTCGAAACCGATCCTTCGAACCCAGCAATTTATTCGTCGGATCGAGTTATTCACTATTCAAAGTTCTAAGAGTTTGAAAGTTCTGAACTTTGAACAACACATTCCAAAACCGAGGGATAATATCCAAACCGATCAGTTTGTTTGAACTTGCTAATCAGAGTTTGAATAATTGTTACTCGATAAATCAATTGCCGATCCTTTGATTGCCGACGCTATGAACTGCCGATGCCACTCGATTTATTGAATTGCCGCTGGTGTGCTGATCCATTTGAATTGCCGCTGGAAAGAATTGCCGCTCGAGTTGCCGATCATTTGAATTGCCGCTCGAGTAGCCGATCCAATAATGCAGCTCGCATCGTCGCATTGCCGAGCCCATAATGCCGCTCACAGCGCTCGCTTTGCCGATCCCATAGAACCTACTCGCATCGGTTGCATTATTGGATAAGTTGAGAAAAGAAAGTTGTCAAGACGACCATGCTAGAGACTGCATCCCGGCTCTTAGGAATAGAAGAGGTTCCACTCGAAGATGCCCTCGAAGCTGCCCTACATTTTAATTGTCCAATTTGTAATGGGTATTTTCCAAATGAGAATGTGTTTGATAAGCACCAGTGCGACTTCGACGTGACTAGATCGGAAGATATTAAGGTCCTATACAGTTTTCCAAGTTGAAAGCGGTCATGGTGAAGACTAGTGTTGCTGCTACGAGAGACAAGTCTGTTAATATGGTTCTCATATCCTCCAAAGCTAATTGGATCGATCACTTCATTGCTGTTGGTTTTGTCCGACTGCTTAGGGAACGTTATCCCCTTGTTCAGGTTGCTGCTGTGAAAACCCAAAAAGAAAAGGCAAGAGAGTTTTACAGAGTTTGTGAAGTTCTCGAGAAGCCTCTTATGTTTAAGGAGACAGTCGAGATTTTCAAAATGCTTATTCCGAAGTCATTCAGGAGTTAAGGTTATATATAGTTTGCCTGGGTATTTTAAAGAATGAACTTGGTCTTAATGAAGGTATTAGAAAGTAAATGTAATCAGTTATCAGTGGTTAGTACGAGTATGTCGAAGTTAAAAAAAAAGTCTTTGCCACACAGGCTTTGCCCATGTAACAAAGAGAGGGCGATGTTCCGGCCCCCACAAATGTGCCTAATAAAAGCCCAATTCAATACAAGCCCATGCTCAGAGCCCATCTATAAAAAAGCCCATGCTCAGAGCTTATTTATAAAAAAAGCCCACGCTCAGAGCCCATGCTCAGAGCTTATCTACAAAAAAGCCCATGTTCAGAGCTTATCTACCATAAAGCCCACGCTCAGAGCCCATGCTCAAAGCCTACATACCTACACGTAAAACCCATATCAATTGCGCATATGTTTTGCGAGTCAAACAACTTCCACCAACTTCATCCCATGACAGTTCTCCAACTTCATCTCCCGCCAGTTCTCCAACTTCATCCTACGACAGTTCTCCAACTTCATTTCCCGCCAGTTCTCCAACTTCATCTCCAGCCAGTTCTCCAACTTCATCCCACGATTGGACAGTTCACCCGCCAGTTCTCCAACTTCATCCCACGATTTGACAGTTCTCTCGCCAGTTCTCCAACTTCATCCCACGATTGGAATATTGGAGAATGAGGAAGTAACTATCACCAATTCTACCTATAAAATTCAACCTTCATCATTTTTCCAGAACTACGCAATTGAGACTTTGATCCCAAGCAATACATTTGGGTATGTAGGCAACTTCAAAACCGAAGTCCAGTCTCATCTTTTCCCAACCACCATCTCCAAAAAAACATTACTTCCGACCCTCAACTGGTGTGTTTTGGCAAATCTTGCTGAAACAGGACCATCAAAAGAATTCCGAGAAAGATCAAGGATTTCTAGATTCTCTAGCGGGTACAACCAATTAGGCAAATGACCACTGAAATTATTACCCCCCAAGTTTAGAGTTTTTAGACTATATCCGATTGATGGGGACAAAGAGTTTTCAAAATCTCCAACCTTTCCTTGAAAAAGGTTACGGGACAAGTCTAATGTTTCAAGGTGGTATAGTTTTTTTAGTTCATTTAGAATTGGGACATCATAACTTAATTCGTTAAATGAGAGGTCAAGGTACCTAAGTGAAGTCATGTTCAGAAGAGCTTGTGGAATTGAACCTTTAAGGTTATTATCACTAAGGTCAAAGTTCACAAGAGATAATGAAAGATTCGCATGAGAAAGAAACAAAGGAATCTCATCTAATCCACAACATGATAAGACTAGACTGGATAAAGAAGGAAGAGAACTAGGAAGTGAACCGGATGGCATACTAAAAAGATTTAGACCACGGAGGGCAAGATGTTGTAAAGTAAACAGATTGGAAACCCAATGGAGGATGTCTAAAACTAGGAAGTAACCAGATATATCTAGAGAATGTAACGTTGACAAATTTCCAAGATCATGTGGAACAGTTCCACTAAACACTGCAAACGAGAGGTTCAAATATTTTAATTTCTTAAACGATCCAAAAAACTTTGGGATTTTGATTCCTGTTGAATCATTCTGACTCAAGTCCAAGTAGTTCAAATGTTCCAACTCAAGAAGTGAAGAATTTACCTCAATCACTTTAAGCCTTCTCTCATAATCAAATAATAGGGCTGGGTTTCAGAGATCAAGGTTGACTACATTCCCAGTTTTATTGTTGCATCCCACTCCTTGCCATTTACAAGTCTTGGCCTACCCAAGACGATAGCATATTTGATGGATCAGCTATCACTCCTTGCTTGAAATCAAGAAGTGCTTGTCTTTCATTCTCATGGCAGTGCAAACTCAAGCCATAAATATTCCAACTAAATAGGACCATAAGCACAAATATAACAGTTTTTTGCAACACCATATTGCAGGCAATAATAGAAACTTTTATTGGAGGAATTGGAGGAAAGCTAATTTTCTAAGGCTTCATGGACTGTTTAGTGGTGTCTCCTAGACTCTTCTTATATATAGCCATAAAGAAAGAGAAGTCAAGATTTAGTTTACTTAGCAAGTGGGGATAGTGCGTATGGAATGGGGACTAGAAGTCTAGATCGAAGTCTAGAATTGGAGACGACTTGTACACCTAGAGAAATGAAGACTTCGTTGGAGGTAAAGTCAGTCAATACTATATATGGAATATCAGGAGCAAAAGAAAAAAAATCCATTAAAGTCAATACTATATGGAATATCAGGAGCCAAAGACAAACTCCACGTCGTTATGAGGTGAACACCACTTATCCAAATTCAAGACCCATCAAGGTTGCAGCGTGCTGCAAACACTATGGAGCATATGATGTTGATAATTGAAACGGAATCGATAGATATCGCTAGACATATTGTTTGAACAATGCTTTGCTTTTCTTGCTATGGAAGTAGTAAATGTAAATACCATTGGTACATTTTTTTATATTGGTTATTTACATGATGTTATATATTTGAAGGTAGCACTGTAGCAGAGAGGGATCTCATCAAGACTTTGCATTATCCGTTCAAGATGTGCGTGAAAGAAGGTGCGTGACGCAGCCAATCTCATGTGTTCATACAACAGAGTCAATGGTGTCAGGGGCGGAGCCAGGGGGGCCTACGGTACACTCTGGCGTAACCTCAGTTTGACCAAACCAAAAAAAAAAAAAAAGGTATCAGTTATACTAGCTTTCGAACCCGTCTTACAAACGGGTGTCGTTATATTAAATTATTTTGAAAAATATTTACAATTATGCAGAGTTATGAGATATAAATATCCCCCTATTATTATATTCATCACTCATTTAAATTTCTCGCAACGTGAAAATCTCACTCTCAATAAAAAAGAAAGATCCCACCCTTGATAAAACATTTCGACTTCTTTTTGTTGCTTAATAAGAGAAGTTCGATTAAAGTTTTGTAAAAATGCCCAATGAGGTAGGGGTGTGCATAAAACTGGCTGAATCGACAAAACCGACCAAACCGAATTGAACTCGTCGGTTTCTGGTTGGTTATATTTATGAGTCGGTTCGGTATTGTAAAACTATATTTGTCGAGACATTCCCAATACAACTGTGTTTTGAGGTTAGTTCAATGCATTTACATCTAGTTTTCAATTTCATGTTAATTATTTTTTGAGGTTGGTTCATTGTATTTGCATCCAGTTTCTGATTTCCCATTAATTATTTTTTTAGGTTGGTTCAATGCAATTGCAAATCTAGTTTTTGATTTCCCTTTAATTGTTGTTCTTTAAGGTTAGTTCAATGTGCATTTGCATATAGTTTTCAACTTCCCGTTAATTATTCTTTAAAGTTAGTTCAATGCAGTTGCATCTAGTTTTTTATTTTTCTTTTAATTATTCTTTTTTGAAGTTAGTTTAATGCATTTACATCCGGTTTCTGACTTCCGGTTAGTTATTATTATTTAAGGTTAGTTCAATGCATTTGCATCCAGTTACTAATTTTCCGTTAATTATTCTTCTTTGAAGTTAGTTCAATACATTTGCATCCAATTTTTGATTTCCCGTTAATTATTTTTTATTGAAGTTAGTTTAATACATTTGCATCCAGTTACCAATTTCCTGTGAATTATTATTCTTTAACGTTAGTTCAATACATTTGCATCCAGTTTTTTTATTTCCCGTTAATTATTATTTTTAGATTAGTTCAATGCATTTGTATCGAGTTTTCAATTTCCCGTTAATTATTATTTCTTTAAGATTAGTTCAATGCATTTGCATCTAGTTTCTGATTTCCCGTTAATTATTCTTTTATGTTAGTTCAATGCAATTTCATCAAATTTCCGATTTTATGTTAATTATTATTTGAAGTTAGATTAATGCATTTGCATCCATTTTCTGATTTCCCGTTAATTATGTATTTGCATCCAATTTTCAATTTCTAGCTATTTATTCTTTAAGATTAGTTCAATGGATTTGTATCTGGGTTCTAATTTCAATTCCCGTTAAGCCATTATTCTATGATGTTAGTTCAATGCATTTGCATAAAGTTTTTTTATTTCCCGTTAATTTTTTTTTTTTTTTTTTTATCAGTTGCAATGTTGCATCCAGTTTCCGATTTCTAACTTTGTGGGATTCTCAAAAAATACCTTGAAATAATATAATAACATGTGATAAGTAATAGCATCATACTCTAACTAATCTGTGATTCTTTTTCCATATTGTGTATGTTTTGTGATTTTAATTCGTGAAATTCTAGCATTTCCCAAGTTATAAACGTCTTATTAGGAATCAACAATTTTTTTAGTTGATTTTACATGCAGCAATTTCAAAATTAATTAAAACAAATATTGGTAAGAAAAACTAATGACAATAATTAGTAACACCTCTTATGTTTTCCATGTCGTATATAACATTTTTTATAGACCAAAAAAATCGACAATTTTCTATTGGGTTTAATTTACATATCACAGTATCAAAATTAATTAAAAAAATTCGAGTAAGAAAACGTAATGATAGTAATTAATAATACCTCTTATGCTTTCAGTTATTTAATTTTGTCACGTCATAATGCCGTATGTAACTTTTTATAGACTGAGATGGCAGATTTTTGTGACTTGAGATTGTTCCTGATTGAGAGATCAACTGGTTCACTATGAAGATTTTTCTTTGTGGCTAATTTGCGATTGTTCTGTGATTAAGAAAATTGTTAGTAATGTAGATTGCCTGAACCTATTCGATCAGCAACAAAATGAGCAATAATTGCCCTGAAAACATGTACTGCAAGCACGAGAGAGAGAGAGAGAGAGAGAGAGAGAGAGAGAGAGCAGAGAGATGCCTACTTTGTCATTCATCATCTTCTTATGTGATCCTCTGAGCAATCTGTTTGAAGTATAAATCGTATCCCCTGCATTCAAGCATATCCAAATATTCAAATTGATCCTTGGAAACCATCTAGCTTGAGCCTAGCTAAGTAGTTTCTTTAGTATATAAAGCATTCACATTGTAGATTCCATATAACTAAAGTTCGTATCAAATCTCGCTAAACAGTGCATACACATACACAATAATTAAGAAAAATATAAATATATAATATAGCAATTTGACACTAAGAAACAAAATTAATTGCACATGGTCATCAAAAAACTTTTCTTTAAGCATATAATCTCTGTTACATACATACACATTTAAGGTATCTATCAATAATGTTACTATCATCTTATCAATTTTCACAAAAAGTATCTTAATTATTAATGAAAGAAGCATCAAAGAACAAAGTTAAACCCATAAATACAAAGAGTGCATTTTACAATGTACAATTCATTGTTCAAAGAGTGCAATTTACAATGTATGTATTGACATATTTATTAAACACTAAACGAACGACAGGAAGTAACAACTTTGAAAAGGCATGGCTTGACCATCATCTACAATGGATACAAACGGCACCCAACCCCACAAAATTCAAAATACCTACTTTAATTTGCAACTAAATAACATATGACTTATTAACACCAAAGAACAAATTAGGAAACTTGTTTGTTAATTTCCCAGTGGAACTAAAATTTAATTCATACAAAAATGAAATAAGAGAGAAAATCAGACCTAGAAGGCGGAACGTCCAGCTAACTAATCCAGTTTGAGAGCGAGTGCTTTGATGATGCCAAACCTCTATGTTTCTTCTCTACTTCATAGATAATATAAGCATGGACGGCACAATATCAAAGGGGAAAATAGTGAAGAGTAGGGTTTAGTTTATCACTTGTGGAACAGAGAAGGAACATTTTTCGTGCTATAAATTAAATCGTTGAGTTTTTGTTGGGTTTAGCTTTTCTTTTTCAGTTAAAGACTTCTAATTTAATCTTCCTGATTTCTCGTAATCCCCCTGTGACGTGGATAGCCTCACTGAGCTGAAAAGAGGACCAAGTCATGGTTTCTTGCTCTATAGCACATACTTAACTATAGAATAAAAGAAATCACACAATAGATTATAAGCACAGGATAACAATGCTGCGTTGATTTAAACCAATTCACACTTTCAATCTCAAGTTCAAGACTCAGGTTATACCAAATTAAATAGGCACCAAGTACCTTAATAGGCATGGAACATCATTAAGTCTCCTTTGAAGGTACTTGAAGTCTCATCACTATCTGTGTAGAATTGTAGCATGCTGAAAATATAGAAGCGTATCATAAACTGTGGCGTAACAATAGTTTTAGGCATCCACTCACCACATATTATATTGCCAGTACCTTTGACTACCTTACATGCCAAAAATAGAAGTAGAATTCATGCTTTTACACCAAGTACATAGAACACCCCCTTATCAAGCATCATTATATAAATTTGAATTTGAAAAATACATCATCATATAGAAATGCAAAAGCGGGGAGAAAGAGAGAAAGCAAGTATAGTACTTTTGGCTTAGTTAGTTTGGTCCGAAACAAAACTATAATATAGATCGTGATTTTGTACGCAAATAGAGCAACCCTGCAAATCCAAGTTGCACTATACATGTATATACTTAGTCAGCAAAAGAGTTGAACGATATGAGCAGTCAGTGATGATGTATATACATAGCTCATGACAACATACTAACTGATGACTAATTCTATCCGTCTAGATGAAGAAGTATGACTCTGTTGGGACTATTGATCTAAGTGGCGTATAAATTGCTTTGTTGATGTATATTTAGAATTAAAGGATGAATGCCAATGCAATGATGTCTGTCTCGAACCCATTTCAAAAGCATCCAACTTAACCTGGGACACTAAGTACTATAAGAATATAAAAATTAATGAAATGAAACAAAACACATAACATCTACCCCCCATTTTTTTATCGATAACAAAAGCTAAAAACCGAAGGACTAAAATCACAGTAATGGGTACCCACATACGTTAACCCGAATCACCAGTTGGTATTATGACATGCAATTGCCACATAATTGTAACTCAACTTATGAAATTATTGAAAGATATATACATGATATGTCATGCGAGAAAATTGGTTTGAATTTATCAAGATTTACTCCCTGTCTTTTGCTTTTTGCCACAAATTCTTGGTATTGGAGCAGTAAGTGGACTTAGTCTTTTTTTTTTTATGGTTGGCTTCCTTTGGGGCTAAAATTTCCTACTTCCTAGATGGTTTATTAAGAACTTTTGAAGAATAACCATTTGAATTTGAGGAGAAAGAAGAAAGAGAAAGAAACGTACCTGAAAAAGGTGAGGCTGAAGAGAAGTCCTTAGAAGGTGGTGAAGTGCATTGAACTCGCAAACCCAACCATCTTTCGTGTTGGGCTTTACATTCACATTGTTAGTGAAAAGATATCAGATGAGGTGGTGGGGAAAATGGTCAGTAGAGGGCAGAAATGGACTTCTAAGAGGGTATACATCATTCCTCAATTGTAAAAGCATTAGCTTTTATATTCGTGCATATATATTAAAACTTCTAGTCGTATATATTGGTACTTGTGATACATATAGTATAATCCCACACAGGGAATTTAAAGTTTGCATAATAATATTTAAGTTCCAAGAACAATTTGGGTTTTGTGTTGGATGCTCCAAATTTAAGATCTGTGCATCTTACTCGATTGATTTTTTTTAAAAAAAAACAAAAACAAAAACAAAATAGTAAAAAAGCAAATTTTACACTTTCTGTAGCTATGGAAAGCTAAATAGAGTTTGCGGACAACTCCATGAAGATTCCCATTTTCCATCACCCTGGTCATTCACCATAAAAGGTGTTTCAATCAATAGATAATTGAGTAAAGTACAAACACTTTCGATTCCTAGTATCCGAAGGTGGTACAAGAAAAATTCACAAAGTCGTGAGGGAGTGTATGGTTGAGAACCATTTTGGAGCTTGGATGGATCAAATGAGTCGTTGCTCAAGTCCCCGGGTAATAAACAAACAATAAGCTAGGCTGCATCCAAAGTAGTTAGACTTAGACGCTGCGTAAGAAGGAGACAAAAGGGATGCAAAAAAAAAGAGACATCAAATTTAATCGGATCTATTTAACATAAACTCTATCTTACACATAATTGAGGAAGTTTATTCTGTTAGATCAGTCTCGGACTGTGGAGCAGATTGTTTGCTAATTGCCTTGAAAAAAGAGAGAATAGTGAGAAAAGGAACATTGCCGAAATCTCGACCAACATGCGGCGACTACTACAGTTCAAGCAATAACATAGTTTTCTCACAGTTCGTTGAGGCTAGTAAGGTTGTTAAGGTTGGAAGGAACTGTCCCAGTTAGAGCGTTCCTATCAAGTCGACTGTTGAAGAGCGGAGAACAGTGGCATGTAAACCAACATAGATCAGAAGAAGTGAACAAACTATATAAAGGTGAGCACATATGATCAGAAGACAACTTACAGAATCTCGAGAGTCTTAACAACTCCCAAAGTGGTTGGAATCTCTCCAGTTAACCAATTGTCATTCAATATACTGCCAACAAAGACGCTCAGTGATTGCCCATAGAACAACAATTCTAAATAACTGTTTCATATTTCATGTCTTCATTGTGTTGAAAGAGTTTGCTAAACAACAATAATTTCACTGGCTGCTAACTCGAACACAACTGGACTTAATTTAGTTAAATTTCTTCGTCAGACAGAACTACGTCTGATATAAGCTAATGATGGATTACAAATTTTAGGTCTCACTTGCATCATTTTGAAGATATACACAAAGGAATTCCTCTTCATCAGCAGCCATTCCCTTGAAAAGCAAGCTTTCAAAAGCTCTTTTTTGCTGACACCATACTCAAAAAAGTTGTCGGGCGGCGGGGTGGCTCTTTCTTTTGTCGAAAGGGGTCTTTGAGTTCTTGCCCTTGCTTGCGGCCAACATGGAACGACTGGAATGCGTCTACAAATTCCTGGACAGAAACATAGGAATAGGGTTCGCCTTTATTGGCCCAATACTGGTGCTGATCTTTTCTTGATGTTACCTGTATGAGAAGAATTACAGGTCAGATCTTAACATTCTACTTAGTTTGACAGAATTGACAACTAAAAATGCATACAAAATTTATAATTCAAATGATAGGAATAGAATGTAATTGGTTGAGTAGTCTGCAACCCCCTTTCTTTCAGGACATCTAAAACCCTTGGCTTCAATGTCCGTTTGAAAGTAGAATAATATCATATGTTTCTGGTGCTGGCTGAAGCAGAGCAATTACTACAGTTCCACCAAAAATATGGATAGACTGCTGCAGGGAATTCACAATTTGGAGCTTTTCTATGTGAATTCAGAGGTGGAGAAAGAAACTTTTTGGAGACTCGTGGGGTTTAGAATCTTATTTGTGGGGGACTCACTGTATAATTCCTTTTTTCTCTTCTTATTTCCCGCGATTTTTTTTTCCATCTCCTAATTTCTCGTGAGTAAAAAGGGTACTTAAAAGTTGCTGACGTGGACACCTTCAGAGACCAGGAAAAGAGACTGCTATTATATATATAAAGATTATAAAAGTGCAAGTGATAAGAAGCAAACAAAAAAAGGGCTGATGTGTAAATTATGTGAATTGTAATAAACGAAACAAAAGCCCGTGTGCTAATGTGCTAATGTGTGGATTGTGATGTACTTGATGTACAGACTAATATCTCGTATACCAAAAAGGCAACAGTTCCAAAAAGGCAAAAAAAACAAGAAAATAGAAAACCCAACCGTACTGGTGCTCCTGTTTATCTCGTATTTATTCACCCATATATAAATCTAAAGAAATCCTTTCCTATCTATCCAAAAAAAAAAAAAAAAAGAAAGAAATAAACCCCTCACATATTTTACTTTTTCTCTCATCCATTCTCTATTACTCTATATTAAAATTTAAGTCTTCTACTCTTCTACCCAAACAAACAACTTTACACCTATCAGTTTTGTGGATGTAACTAGGTAACCCTTATATTATTTAATTTTTTGTCGTCTTTTTGTACTGATTCCTAAACCATATTATTTAGATTTTTATATGTTTGTGATTATTATTTTATTTTGTGAATATCATTGGTGGCTTATTTTAATTCGTGCAATTTCAATTAAATTGATTGGTGGTTTATTTTAATTGTTTAAATAGCTATGCTAAAGTATTTGGTCAAAGAAAAGTTGTTGTCCGCTCAACCAACTAGTAACACAAATCATGTTGTTAGTGTTGAAGTAGGATCCTCTTCAAAGCGAAATCACCAAGAAACTGAAGATGGTGGTGTTGAACAACCTATGTCAAAGCGGGTTCAACATAAAAATCGTGAAGAACTCAACTTGTCTAGTCTTTCGGGAGACCCTGGATTGAGGAACAAGATTTCATATTATCATCCTAATGATCATGACTCTGTGATAAAAGTATATTTGCTTAGGGGTTCTTGTCAGCTTAATCATACTTTTCCTCTAAGGACAATAGGTAAGAGGAACCGTCTTATATATATATATATATATATATATATATATATATATTACATTTATTGCAATTATTTTATATGATTATTTTACGTTCGAAATATACTTGTTTTGTGATCGGGTTTGAATTTTTAGTTAAAAAAAGTTAGTGTATTTTTTTTTTTATGCTTGGCTTCTGGGTGGCTCACCCTCACTTACATTCCTGGCTCCGCCACTGAATGACCGTGCCAGCTTGTGCCAATCCCAGGCTCTTAAATGATACTATCAGGGGATTGTGGGATCTTCATGGGTAAATCTATGTATATTAAGACTTCTACTTATAAGGCAAGGAAGATACTATTCTTTGCTAAAAAAATTGTTAAATCAATGTAGACAAACTATTGAAGACGAATACGTACAACATATGCCAAGTTGCTAATTGTTCTAGAACATCCATGCAGGTATATTGTAGCTGATTGCAATTCAGTTGAAGTGATGGTATTGGGTCACAAATACCTGAACGACACACTAGTAGATGCTGTTGCACAATCCCTTAATGCCGGTGCGTCCTTTTATCATCCTTCAGCACTAATCTAGCTGCTAAAAAGGTATAAAACCAAAGGTCCAGCGTTTCAAAATACTTCTAAATTTGGTTTAGGTAAATAACATGTATGTCTCCTCAGATCAATTCATGACATTCATGATAATATCTTTATACAAAAAATACTCGGCTCGATTTAGACTATGGAGACTATGTTCCAAAATATGGAGTGGAAGCCGTAAAGAAAGGGAAGGTTGCCAAAGCCCTTAAGAATCTGTATGTTGTGTTGATGAGGCTTGCTAGTTTGATGGTAGCCCTGGTAATTATGGTGCATTAGGAAGAGATAATATATGCTCGCTAGCCTCTTTAGAGTTGGCAGCAAAAGCAGCTAGACAAGGCATTGTGTTCCTCCAGAATGACAACAACATTTTGCCACTCCGCCCCCCTCCCCGTGGCCAAAAGAAGTTCACCATAGGCGTAGTTGGACATCATGCTAATTAATGCCACAGTCGCCATGATAGGGAATTATGCTAGTAAGTTTCACTTTTGTTTCTTTTGCTTTGTCGCCTGTCTTGTTTCCTCTAATATATAAGTAAATATATATATTTTTGAAAAAAGAAAAAAAAAATATTTGTGGTATTTTCAAGTAATAAAGGAAACCATTGTGGTATTTTCAGTGAAGAGTGGTGTTACTTGCCAGTATGTGACACCACTTGCTGGACTTGGAACCTATACGGATGTTAAATTCGCATCGGGATGCACTGATGTGAAATGTAAGAATGACAGTGGCATTAAGCCAGCAATAGAGGTTACTAGGGATATGAATGTGACAGTTTTATTTGTGGGACTCGACCTATTTGTTGAGGCAGAGAGTTTAGATCGGTCTGACCTAAGTTTTCCCAGATTTCAACAAGACCTGGTAGAAGATTTTGCAGACGCCAATGTGCTTAATAACGTTCCTCAATTGTGGTCATTTTCTCTGATGGAGGGATTGACATTACATCGTTACTGAACAACCCGAAACTTCAGCGGGCCTCTGCTATAGTCTGGGATGGTTATCCAGGTGCAGAAGGTGGTCGCGCTATAGCTGATGTCTTGTATGGAAAATATAACCCAGGTAAGATAATGCATATATATAGTTGATTCTATTAAATTAATGCATAAATGGCTAGCTAAATTGAATCTGATCACATTTATGTACTTCAATTCTATGTGTTTTGTTTCAACTATCTCTCAACTGGTCGGCTTCCAATCACATGGTATCCACACGAATACATAAGCAAGCTCCCCATGACTTCAATGCAACTCAGACCAGACACTGCAAAGGGTTATCCTGGAAGGACATATAAGTTCTATAATGGAAACACTGTACCATTTGGCCATGGCTTAAGTTAAACCACATTCAATTACACCAGCATTTCTGTGAAACCCAAAGTGCTTTCACTTGAACGACAACAGTCCGTAAGATGCAGACAAATTGGTTCCTTAAATGGAACAGTAGCCAAGTGCCCAGCAATCCTAGTTGGAGATTCAAAATGCCATGACATGGTGAAGATTGTTGTCGACATACAGATGGGGCACATGTGATGATGTTGTATACATCACCACCATCTTACATACCTGGAGTCCCAATCAAGAAAGTTGCTGCATTCCAAAGAGTGTTTGTAAAGGGTGGACAAACTTCTCTAGTGGAGTTCAACTTAAACGTTTGCAAGACATTTAGCATTATTGGTGAAGATTCTTATGAGTTGTTACCAACTGGAGATCACAACATTTTAATAGGAGATGACCAAACTTCAATCTCTGCCACGATTGCCTTATCGTTTAATTTGGTCTCAAACATAGGAGGCAAGCTCAGTAGATCAGAGGAATTTTGATTCATATACAATATCGCCAACAATAATTAGAAGATTTATTTTTGGTTTCTGGGAAGAGGTCAATTGAAAGATCTATCTTATCATGAAATAATGTAAACGCAGTCATGTACACTTGACGCAAGGAACATGTCAAACCGACAATTTTGTATTACAGGGAGAGGCTACATAATTGTAGATATGGTGATTTCAGTTTAACCATTCGGATGAGTGTACAAGAGTTCAACAAGTTTAGCAAGGGAACACGTTTTTTTATATATAAGTTCTTAAATAAAATGTTTCATTTTTACCCTCCTCAACAACGGTCATTAGAGTTAAACTGAAAGGAGGTACGAAATATTCTGTTACATGATCCAGTGCTCGTGAAAGCAAGGTGGTCTGCAACCTTATTGGTTGCTATAAACACACGATAGCCGCCTTAATGTTGTCACACGTACAGCAATGGTGCTCTTTCACTATTCTTCAATATGTTAACTGCTCTCAAAGGAATCCGATGCAACCTCAACCATGAGGATTTGAATCTTCTAACAACGTTGTAGCCAACTAGTATTGCTTTAAGCTCATGAATTAATAATACTAACCTTAAGCCTCCAACGCTAGTATAAGCTAAGTGCACCTCTCTATCAGAATCTCTTATTAGTCCTCTAATCCTCCCCCGTATGTTGTCTGTCAAGGATCCATATGTATTTAACTTTTCTATTCCCCTCTCTAGATTTTTCCATATGCATGCATTGAATTGGTTTTCTAGTGATCTGCTCTACTGTAAACGCCAATCTATCCAGTAGACTGACTTGAAAATTTCACAATTGCTAGAGACTTTGTAGGTAAATTCTCCTAATTGTTTGCCAATCTTGAGCAGTAGTGCTTCTAAACCTTCAATAGTTCCTCTCCCTCCATATATAACTTAAAGCTTCACAGCTTACAATTTCGGCCTCCATAGTATTTCCCTGACAAATCTTCAGATCATGAGTATCACTAGGGGCTTGAACAGTGAGACATATATGTTGCTTTACACTACTCGATCCATAGTGCTTTTGTATATTTGCACTTTGAATTATCTCTTGAGTTGTTGCAGAAGGGCAACGAGATTAGTGCAACACTGTTCTTTTATTTAACCCATCTTGAGTAGGCACATCACCAGAAAAAAGTTGCCAAGCTGCAAAAGAATGCTTAGGAACTACTAACTTTCCACAAACCATATTATACCATCTTATTGTTTCCCTTGGATTTGGATTTTGATAGTAGTATAAGTAGACTTTAATTCATAAATACCATTACGATGAAGGGTCCATATAATTCTGTCTTCTTCAAGAATAATTTTCTTTAATCTCTGTTGCTAAGATATTCTCCTTCAGTATGCTTTGTGGTAAAGCGTGCACCATAGAATTACATACATTGCCCATCAGTTATTATATTCACTCATTTATTGTTGCATCCATAAGGAGAAATAAAGAGTTCCATGCTGTTGCCTCTTCCTTTAGAGGGGTATCCTTGCACCATATATCATGCGAGAGCAAAGTGGTGGTTTATGTAGATATTATATGAGATAAATTCCCTAGCTATAGGTCTCATATCAAGTATACTCCTCCAAAACCCAAGAACAATTCTTTGGTATCTTTGTTAGTCCAGAAAAATGTTAACTTGTCTTTAAGATTCTAATTCCATGTTCACTACTGTACATGCCCACAAGTTACTTGGAAACCACCTTATTAATAACTAGGCCACAATATGCTGAAAGGTTCCAAACTTTGAGTTCAAGAATACCCAGACCGGCCTCCGATCCTAGCTTCCTTTTTGGTGAGACTAGTGCACTTCCTGCTTGCATGATGCATCTTGTTCTTCATATTAAGTCGACACCATAATAATCTGCTTCAAACTTTTGCAACTTGTTCTGATACAGTGAGTGGGACAAATTTCTTTTGCCCAATAATACACATGAAGTGTAGAGAGCGCTGAGTGAATAAGCTGCAATTTCCTCACATGAGATTAGACTCTTGACTTCCAATTTTGAATTCTGTTAGTTAGTCACACTCTCTACTAGTGGTTGGCACTCATGTATTCCCAGTCTTGAGGATATATACTAGATAGACGCAACCCTAAGTAAGTGATAGGAGGCGTAACTAAGGTTACTCCTATAGTATTTGCCAGAAATTGGCTCTAGGCTTGGTTCATGCCTCCTACAAAAGGTGTGGCTGTCGTATTATTAAGCCTCAAGCTTGTTGCTTAGCTTGTGTAAACCTATTGGCCAGTTCACCATTTAGATTGCATATTAGGTCTTTAGAACTAACAAGTCCAAACTTCAGTGGAGTAACAACTTTTGGAAGAGCCAATGTGTTCCTAAGCAAGCTACTATACTACCACCAGGATGGCTGTCCAACAAATTCTGCCCATCAAAATCTTCAATTACGTGCTTTGTAACTCCAGTTTGAAAAAATGAATGGACTTAATAAATGACGAGAAGTATCAGCGTCCCTGCTCATTTGAAGAAGGTTCTCCAAATCTCCTGGCAGCTTTCAAGATTCTCCTAATAAGCAGAGAGGAATTAATGTTGAGCTCTCTGCCATTTGTGGCTTCAATATACATTGGCACGATAGTACAAATTCTCCTTTTCCATTAAAAGTCGGTGCAAGTCTAGTAAGTTTATCTGTTAGGAATCATACTTTTGTATGTCACATAAATTGAGTATGTCACTTAAATCATTAAAGTGTCTTTTTTTTTTTAATTTTTTTTTATTATTATTTTATTATTAATGGTTGGATTTGGAAATGAGACTTACTAATGTAGATTGAAGTCATGGAAGCAACACTTAGTCGAAATCTACACTTTATAGAACCCTAAAAGTCTCACCTTTATTGATAATCACTCAATAGTTCATAAACACAAACACAACTACTCAAAACCTAATTACAAGTCCTTATTTATAGGGGAAATTTGTCCAAACCCCCCACTTTTGTCACCACTTTTGAATAAACCCCCCACATTTGTAAACATCACGATTTCGCCCCACGTCGTCTGACTTCCATCCAAGTTTCGTTAGTATTTCACCTAATACCAAAATTACCCCTGAATTAAAGGTATAACGGGTATTTAATCACATCTTTTTCAAGTGTAAATATAAAAAGCCCGTACCCACTAGCAATAAAGCAACAACGAAACTAGTGAGCTTACGGCCCATGGGCTTGGACTCGACTAAGGGGCGCATGCCCTCAACATCAGCAACCCTAATGTTCTACATCACTCTCCCCATGTTGAAGAAGCTTGTTGACATGAAAACCCACCAATATGCAAAAGCTTTTCAAACTTCAAACTTGTATACGTCACTCTCCCGTGGTTCTGAGGAATTCTACCTCGAATCTTGCCAAAATATCGGCTCAAATGAATAACATGGCACCACAATGCTGCTAGTACTCCTTTCTTGAAACACAACGGATACTAGAAGTCACGAAGTATGCGTTGAAGTGTTTTGTGGCTGCGAGTAAAAACCTTCTCCAAATTGGTTAGAAAAGGATCAATATAACCACCACTTTGTGCTTGTTGAATTGGAGGAACAAGACCTTCATAGATCTGGTCAGCAGGATGTCTTTGTTGCAAAGGAAGGTGTTGAACTTGCTGATTTCGTTTGTTATCACGCTCAAGACATGACACAATGGCTTCATAAATTCCTTCCTTCTCTTTGTTGTCATTGACAACAACCGGTGTTTTATGTTGGGCTATAGAAGCTCCACCAACGATGGGGGGTTTGGGCTGCAAAAGCTCCACCATAGCCTCCCTAAGTCGACTAGTCGCTTCTTCTAATCGATCAAACCTGTTTTGCATCAAGGCTTCTCTCCACTCTTCTAATCGAGCAACCCGTACTCTAGGGGTACGGTTAATATGAATCCATGAGTTCTCCATGAATTCTTTATCTCTAACGCTGTAGACATATCTTGATTTACAAAAATAAAATTGGATTCGCGGTGAACAGTAGCCGGGGTGAACAATGTTTCTACACAAATCTCCCAAAAAGCAACTTGCTCCGATACCAAATAATGTAGATTGAAGTGACAAAAGCAACACTTAGTCGAAATCTACACTTTATAGAACTCTAAAAGTCTCACCTTTATTGATAATCACTCAATAGTTCATAAACATAAACACAACTACTCAAAACCTAATTACAAGTCCTTATTTATACTAATAACAATAAAGCAGTAACTAAACTAGTGGGCTCATGGCTCATGGGCTTGGACTTGACTAATGGGTGCACGCACTCAACATCAGCAACCCTAATGTTCTACATCACTTACATTCATTATCATTTGTTCTATCTATGCTAATTGGATTAAGCACAAAATGTTTAGGGAAGGATGACCCTTATACATGGATCTGGAAATATCGTTTACATTGTAAAGTTGTACGGTATTGGCACCCCATAAAATATAATGGGACTAGCACCCATTTGGTAAAAGGGTAGTGGAATAATGGTTATTCCATATGTGTCCCTTTTTCATATGGATTTACCCCGTCCCCCCAAGCACTCCACTTTGGTATGATATATTATCGATGATATATGATATATATCATCATATATCCTCCTAACATGATGATACATGACATGTATCATACCAACAAAATGGTCCAGAAATATTCTTCTATAAATGATAGATATATGACATGTATTAACCTTTTGATAGACGTAACATGTATCATTTTAATGAAAAGTTCAAAAAACATTCTCCCAAAAATGATGGGTGATACATGACATGTTTCATCCTTATGACATGATGATACAAGACATGTATCATCCCACGTGATTTCAGCGCCAAGTGTGCTGGAATGGAAAACAATATGCATCACTTCGCTATTAAAATAGGTGTGAATTGAGAGGAGCGAGAAAGAGTAGCCGCGACTTTTAGCGCCAAAGTTTCCCTGTTCAAAGAAGAAGTAGTTGCAAGTTCCTTTTTTCAAAAGAAAAAAGAAGGGGTAGAGTGCTTTGGATGGTGGGGTATATGGAAAATGTCTCATTAAATGGAGGGGTGCCAGTACCACGGATTTAGGCAAAAGGGTGCTAACTCCATTTTGTGGGGTGTCAATACCGCCACCCAAGCTATATATCCTCAAAGAACCATCGTAAAGAAACTTCTTAATGCTGTATATCCCACAAAGAAGCTCTTATACGGTTTGGTCATCTGATTTGCACAGTTTGCACTACAGAGTATTGACTTCTTTTCTTTTCGCTAAAAGAACTTGATAGAATAGATTACAAGTTTTAGGACTACAAGCAACCTATATGATCAGGTTTGAGTCCTAAAATGGTGGCACTAATGTCTAATGGTGATCCAGAGTAACTGAGTAACTAATGCTTTCTAAAAATGGTCAAGGAGCTGTTGAGCTAATAAGTCACTCTAATGTATTAATTTCGGTCCCATAGTTAAAATGAACAACTCATGAAGGTTTGGCTAGTTCATTGATCCTTCAACACTGCAGAATATGCTTAAAGGATTGTTCTGGACTGTGACTAATATATTTATACAGCACACAATCATCTTGCAACAACGAAATCAGGGGAAAGCACCTGCAGAAACGTGCCTACACACACATACATATATAGAGCGAGGGTAAAGGGTGTATACCAGGGAACAGAATCAACTGAAGACTCTTCCAGTGATACTTTGCAGCCGAGGGATGGTGAATATTAACATAAAAGTCTGAGCGGTGTCGAGGGTGAGGAGCATAACGGAGAGAATTTTGAGAGAGTGGACCTTACACAACCAAAATAGATGCGCAGAAAGCTTTCCGATTGTATGTGGCATTTATCACTGTAGTTCTTATTAAAGGACCTTTCAATAACAAAATGGATATGCTCGAAGCTTTACCATTGTATGTGCAACATGAGGCCCCCTTTTTTTTTTTTTTTCTAAGTAAGCAATTTGTATTCATATGAAAAAAGTGTTACAAGAGGTTGGCTTAATTAGGAGCATGTTTCCTAATTAACCTGTTTCGGACCGGGTCGGGTACCCGTTTGGACATTCCTAGCAAAAAAGATCCTTGGTTGGATGACCTCATGTTGATATTGAAAAATGTACTTTTCATTTGACATCTTTTGCTTGAGCAATTTAGTGTAATTATCACTCAACCAAGTAAGTACCCACTATCTAATTCTATTTGTTTCGTGTAGCAAAGAAAATAATATCTTAAAAGAGAATATTAGTCAAGTACATTTGAAAAAGATAATTACTAATGCAACACCAATCTTCTCCTCGGTTGTTGGCCATTGCAATGAAACACAAGCACAGCGGGCACGGACAAGGACCTGCATCTTGACAATGGCCTGAACACAGCGCAGTGCTCCTAGCCTCCTACAGCCAACCTTCTTTCCAAATTCCCATAGAAAGCAACTTGCAATTTCACTATATTCTTAAGTTTCAAGAGTGCTCTCTGAGCCTATTACAGTCAATGTAAAGAAGAAATAGCAAATATCATATCCACAAATACTACCAATCAAATATTCCCCAAGTATGGAGTCGACTGAAGAAATCCTGTTTCCTTCATTCAAATCTATTTAAAGTTAGAATCATATCATGGAAATAATTTTTTTTTTAAAAACGAAAAAAGAAAAAAGAAAAAAGAAAAGTATGAAGTATGCTCTGATGGCAGCTTGGACGACGATGGCAGAAGATTCATCCAGGTTGCAACCAATCTCACTTGTATTCTCTTTTGTCACTAACGTACCATTTTTTCAGCAGTCTACGTGGAAACTAAGGGGTCAGGGGTCAGTCTTGCCAACACTTTCTTTAGCAATCAACAGGACAGAAAATTTTGAATTTACTGTAGTTGACAAGGGAGGCATTTCTTCAGTCCATTGCAATACAGAGATTTTTTCAGGAACACTGCGCTTATTTTATGCATGGAACTCGTTACTAGTTGATTCCAGGTTCTCCTTATTTCCAGAAAATGGAATTTCTGATGTCTAAAAATAACCTATTACAAATACCTACCTAAAATAGCTCAAACCACCTAAAGGTATTTCGAATAAAGTTTCAATCCACCAGTCCAAAACACACTGAATAAACACCATTGACAATAGTCATAAATCAATTCATGCATTGTCCAACATAATTTCTACCATATTCATTTGTTCGAACTTTTTTCATATGTTCATTCTACTATACTTAGGTTCCACAGTTGCATTCTATTATATCATCAAAGTTTCAAATAACACTATACCAATGTACTGAGATCGATTCTACGCTCACCAATGGTGCAGGAAAAAACTATAAAAATATGTCTGTACTACAATATTGAGGATTCGTTTCCATTAGGCAAGTAGTTTAATAAGAAAATGCTTTCTCTCTTTTCTTGAGAAAAGAAAACGCTTCATTGTTCACACCTCAAGATAATAACCACAGTAGGTTGCTATCAGTTAAGCAGTTCCAGACGCTCCTTTTAAATCAGATGAGTAAACAGCGGAGACTTTATATTCTTTCGACTATCGATCAGCCACCTTTAAGAAAGAAAGTACCCAATCAAGTATCAATATAAGGAAAAGGATCTCCAGAAATATACACTTACTGCGTCTGCGTGTTGTCTCCCAACCTCATTTAGTTCGGCATCCAGATGTCCCTAATAAAAAAAGAAGCTATTAGAAAATTAACACATGAACAAGTTAGATCGTGGTATTCTAATGGGATATTTAGACTTTAGTCATACTATTAATAGCGAAATTAGGCTTTGGTCCTACTTCTGTTTGTTGACTGTGAGTCAATATAGTTGACCATGGTCAATTTGTTTCAATCTGTTTGTATTTTCAAAATGGCAAGAATACCCCTCCATGTGCATGTCACGAGAATAAGTAGATAACCGTTGGAATCCAACTAAAACTCACTTGATAAAATTTGCCACATGTCAAAATCCTCTCTACAATCCAATGGCCCAAAAAATATAGCCGTTAGAACTGAAATACTATAAGAGTTCAACCCTTACAGTCATCTTCTTCCTGTAAGCCACCCTTTCTTTCTTTTCTTTGGGTACCCCTCTTCTTTCTCCAATCTAATCCAATGGGTGGAGCTCCCGTAAGATATTTTGTGTCAGATGAGGTAGTTTTCAGCCTAACCAACTTTTAAACTGTAATGGCATATAAGTAGGACTAAACTCTAATTTTATGAAGATCAGTAGGCTTAATTTCTAAAAGATGACTTTGTTTTCTGTACCAAAATCTAAGTTTATCCAACTTGTGTTTTTGTCCACAGATATGTCAGTTGTGTGACCAAGAAGGCCACACTGCTCCAAATTGTGAGTACCTTTATAAGAGATGCAACATGGACAAGGGGGTAGACATGGTCAAGTGCAGAGGCTTTATGAAATTGTATAGATGTCGTAATCAGTCGGGCAAAGTAATTGAAATGTGGCTTTCATGTGACATGGTTGGGTGTCACAACCACCAGATGCTTTATGGTGCTTCCAATCAGCCTATGGTGCCTACTAAGAAGAAGACTACTCTTGTACTAGACTGTGATGTGTGTGGTAGTGAGTATTGCTATCTTCTTGACTACCCTAAGTGAGGCTATAATGTCTGTATCAATGTAAGGGTGCACTACACCAAAAAGGGGGTTTGGTAATGGTAATAATTGTTACTAACGCTTATATCCGTTACATCTGGGGTGTTACAGTCACTTACATAAATATTTGTAACGGATATATTCGTTACTAAAATTAATTTAAGTAACGCTTATATCCGTTAGTGTTCCAATTTGTAACACTTACCTTGCGAGTGAATTTTGTTCATTTCATGACATTCGTCACACTTATGATCGTTACTAATGTCATTGACCAATAGTCAATATTTATTTGTAACAAATTTGTAACGGATATATCCGTTAGTGTATGGGGACTGTTTTGAAAAAAAATATAATATATATTTTAGCCCGGTTGTTTTGGATATGGACTACCTGCTCCTGCTCCTCCTACACCCACACCCAAGCTTGCAGTAGCACACCCCACCATTAAAAAAAAAAAAAAAAAAACCAAACTCCATTAAAGTCATATAACCATGTAAAGAAACACAAAATACTTCTACCATTCCAAACACAATTTATACCAACTCCACCATTCAAGTCAAACAAATATATTTTATTGATCATAAATACTAAGTCTTGACATAAAAAATATGGTACTAAATGGGTGAATGATTTCTTACCAACAAAATTTACCATACACATTTAATTCATTAATTACAAGTACACCTAATATGTCCAACTCAAAACTTCATTTCTTTCTTTGACATGCACTTCTATAAGAAAGGCTTGCTTCTAACACCTTTGCACACTAGCAAATGGTTAAAAAAATTATTAGAAATGACATTACCATAATGTATTAAAAATAAGTCAAGCTACTAGAAAATGAAAAAATTATTACTGAAACACGATGCATATAGACAGTGGCAACCTACGTTCATACATGAAATATATTATATGCAAAGTGTAGGAAGTTACCATGAACTTAATTGGTGTCCAGTTCAATAAAGGAAAAATAATCAAAGGCGAGATTGCTCGTGTTGTTCCCAAACATACATAGTGGGGTCCATACCCGTACATAGCGGTGTTCTTTTTTAATGGTGCATATCTACAAGACTACAACTACCTTCATTTCTTCCTTTCTTTTACTAATTATCTGACTGAGTGTACCACGGAGGAAAGTAAAAAAAATGTAAAATAAAGCCAATTACACGAAGGATAGACAACCAACACAATAGAATTTTTTTTTTTTCTATTCAGATCAAAAGATAGACAACCAAAGTAGCAAAACATAAAGTAGATCACTAAAAACCCTATGGACAAGAACAACAGTTATCTATACCAATGCAAAACATTTGACCCCACTACTTCGATCCATAACATATAGTTTGACCCCTAAAAACCAGTAGAACCAAGTGCTAAAAACCCATGGTTCAAATTGGATTAACAGAAAAGGGAAGAAGCTTTTGGTTAGTCTTAAACTAGTAATCTAGTATTATAAATTTCTAAACGTGCTTTGTTGGAAAGCCTAATGACTTTCAGAGAGGAAAACATACATACCTCTCAAAGCAAAAATGATTGTATCGTCGGACATGGCAACCACTACCTTGAACAACTTGTGAAACCATACCCATTGGACCAATAACACTCCCCCCTTTATAAACCACATTAAATTTCCTCGTCACCTACATCCAGCAAAGCAAACTCAAGTCAAACATGAATCGGTTCAGTCTGAAATGTAATAAAAGAACCCATTCCACAAAACAAAAGGATTGTTCAGAAACATACTATGCATTTACTTCACTAAAAAAAGGCATCTTTGGATAACTCTGTTAACACTATGGAAAGATAAACACCGCAACTGAGCAAATTAACTAGAAGTGTTCCAAAAACAACCAAAGAGAAAAGACAATTCAATAAATTCATGTTATGCGAGACCTAGCTTGGTATATTGGAGCTGAATCAGATTCAACAAACAAGAGCGATACCGATAGTCTGATCAATACATTTCTATGGTGCCCAAGGCAGGTTTGTGATGTGAGTTCTAATTTGCACAAGGGTGGGTAGACATGTCTAATGAAAACAATATTTTCAAAGGTGAGCTGATGTTTCTAACGTATCTTAGAGCAATGTTGTTGAACCTATATTTGGACCAAGACACTAATATAAATTAAGCACGAATAAAGTTGAGTGGTGTGCTATTCAACTTCAAATTTTGTAAACCTCAGAAGCATCAAACCAGAACATTGGTACTAACATAGAAAAAATGAAGAACTTAAATAAAAATAGCTAAAAGAAGGGGTCTGCTCGCTCATCCTAATGGCATCCTCAATGTCAACAAACTCACAAATCAAAATAGCTAGAAGAACTATTTTCCTTCAAACAACAATGTGTCAGGCAAAAGGACATGCATTTAGATTTTTCCTTACGCCCTTTTGAACAGAAACTTAACTATTCAAGTGTTGGTGACCAGCAAATTAATCAGAGTTCTAAATCATGCAACCCTCCAAATGACTTCCCTAAACTTTGTAAGTAAGCTAAAATGGATGGAAAAGTCCAATAAAATCAGCACAATAGAAGGCGTAAGGAACAATCTAAATGCAAGCCAATAGTGGGATACAACCCTTAATAAAATCAGCATAATAGATAGCGTAAGGAGCAATCTGAATGCAAGCAACCAATGGGATACAACCCTTAATAAAATCAACACAATGGATACGACCCTTAATAATATCAGCACAATAGATTCAAGACAATTCAACACTATCCAAAGAAACACCACCATAAGTTGTTTCCTCGCAATTCTATAAGTTGTTCCCTTTATGTATGATTTATCTAGTCATGGGGTTAATTACTAATAAAGTTTAGCTTTGAAAATAAAGGAACAAAAAATACTTGTATGAACTTGTACATGGTTTGTTCTAGACCCAAAACCCGAGTGATACATACACACAAACGAACAAATATAGAAATAAAAGAGAAGGTAGTAAAAACAAAGATGAGCAATGAATACTTCTTCAAGGTAATGGATGCAACAACAAATGATGAACATCCAAAAGAAGTGATTCCTCAACCCCAACCATATTGACAAGCCTGATTGATGCTAATTCTAATTGATAAAGTCGAGACAATAAAACAATGAAAACAAAGAAGATGAAGAAAAAAAAAAACTAACCAGAATATTAAACATCAGACTAGTCAAATGCATTCAAAAGCTTGACGTCTTCATATATTAAAGATCAATGGCACCCTTCCATCCAAGAATCAAAGAAGAAGCTCTTTTATAAGACCATGAAGAGTTATCTAATTACAAGCATAAAAAACACATACAATCTTTATATTATGAACAAAAAACAAATCGATGAATACACTTTCTACAACATAGATGTACTAGAAAGACGAAGAAAAATGTGATATAACTTACAAGTTTGTGTCACATGAAAAATTATCGACCTTCCCAATCATAACACACTCCAAAGATTTGCTCTCATCAATTTGAGAATGTCGTGCATGTTCCATAACAATACAACAATACTGTAAAGATTCAATGTGCCGAAGCTTTTCACTTGACAAAAACAAAAATGAACAAGGAATAAACCAACCCATTATCTGAAGATTGATTTCACTAGAAAAAAAAAAAAAAAGTAAAAAAAAAATAATAAGTAACAAAAATTCTATAACTTGCCTCGTGTCCGTGAGAGAAAAAGCTATGTAGCACAACCTAGGAAATCAAACAGAAACAAAAACAGTTTATAAGGAAAACTAAATCTTAGATAAACATAAGCTATTTAATTAATACCGAAATTCCTTAGATTTCTTATTAGCCAACCGAACCCCAAACCAACGAAATATCCCAATTGATGATCGAGAAGCGTAAATTTTGAGTCCAATCTTGCAGTTTCAATACAAAGCTTAATTTCCACAAATTTATCAGCAACTGAACCAAATAAACCCAACTTGAACAGTACGATCATGGAGCACAATTAAAAAAAAACTTAGAAATTCGCTAGATGGGGTTTGGGTAGAAGAAAAGAGAAAGCGTACCTGGTTTATTTCCTTTTTTCAATAGGCTAGGGTTGAATGAGAGGAGGGGAAGTGTTCGATGGAGGCTTGAAGAGAGAGACGAAAATGGGAAATCATCGGCACAATTTTTCTCTATTTAATTTAATGTTATCTGTTAGTTCCGAATATACCCTTCTGTTCATTATTTTAGTTGTTTGTTAACAGACACAATTGTTACCAAACATTAAAATACTGGCTTTGATAATAATTAGAAAAATCAATTGAAATATACTAACGGATACCAAAAAACCTCACAGTTATGTCCGTTAGAAAGGTAGTAACAGATACATTCGTTACAAATGAAAATTTTGCTCTGTTACAAAATGGCCCTTATGGTGTAGTGGTGATCTAATTGTTCCATTCTAATAAAATGTAAGTTGTAACAGCATAAAATATCAAAACCATGTCAACCTATCTGCAGAACATAAAAAAGATGATCATAACAAAAAGGGAATCATAAACTGGTAGTACAAACAAGGGGTTCTTTCTTACATTAAATTTCAAAATTAAATGAAATCCCAGCAGACCTGAACCATAAGAAACAGACACAACACTTTGACCTAAACCATGAGAAATAGAAAACAGACACAACACTTCAGCAGACTAACACCAGTAGCTTAAGTACAAACAAACACTTCCTGACTTGACATATGATATACAAAAGTAGCAAAAGATGCAATCCCCTTACAAGTAGCAAAATATACAAAATATACTTGCAAAAGCCACTTACTATTGAGTCTGGCTAAGTGGCTCATGAGTTGATATAGTTGCATTCAGTGGAGGAGTTGAAGGTGTATCTGGGCCATCACCAAACAACAAATGATGCAATCCCCTTGTTCTCTGGCTAACTGGCTCATGTACTCCTCTACATCTTCCATCCCTTCCACCCCTTATGTTTGCTCTTCCTCTTGCTCTGCCTCTTCCTCTTCCTCTCCCTACTCTACCTCCTTCTGGTGATCCTCTTTCAGTTGGTCCTTGATGCTGCTGCTGCTACTGCACTGGGGCTTCTTGATGCTGCTGCTGCATTGGGGCTTCTTGATCTTTCTTTGACTGGGGTTTTTTGATGATCTTTGCGGGCTTCAGGGCTTTGGTCCTTGATGCTTCTTTTTCTTTGCATTGGGGCTTCTTGATGTTCTTCTTCTTTATCTTGGGGCTTCAGTTGGTTCTTCTTGTCCAGGGACACCTTTCCTTTTCTTTTTGCCATATATCCCCTTCTGTCTTTGATCACATGTTATAGAGTTGTGACCTAGTTCTCCACACTTTGTGCACTTCCTTCTTGTTTTAGGTGGTTCATCATCCCCCCTAATTCTTTGTTTTCTTGGCCTTCCTACCTTACTAGCCACTTCAGGAGGTAGTACCAACTCTTCTGGGTCATCCTGTGAATAAAGATAAGGGTAGATAATTACTATCATATACAATCAAGATAGATAACATCACATACATTACTTACTATTTCTTCCCAATCCTCAATGTTCTCCAGTGGATAAAGATAGTTTGCATAAGTTCTCCTGAATGCCTCAACACTAAAATATGGACTGCAATACCTGTCATAAATTAATGTATACAACAGAAATTAATGTATAAGGTTAAAATATATACAACAGAAATTAATGTACACATAAGTAAATATTTGAAAATGATACAATTTACCTTGACCACTTTTCTACTCTCTTCTTTCTGATGACAGCAACTGCATGTGCACAAGGAATTCCTGACATTTGCCACTCTATACATGAGCATTCAAACTTCCCAAGATCAACATTATACCTCTTCCCACTCTTGTTATTGATTGGTAAATATTCAGTATCTGAAACACCCTTAATCTCATACCAATGGTGCCTCAACTCCCTCTTTTTAATCATGAAATATACATTTGGGACTACATCTCCTTCAACTAGCTCCATAGACAACTCTCTTCTCTCATAAACCAAATTCAACAAGTCTAGATTGTACCTGTCTATAAAGCGAACCAATGGTTTATCTCTGATTTTGAGTATCCAGTTATTGAAGGACTCACTAAAATTATTGGTCAGTTCATCACACTTTGAGATCCAATCAAAGTGTGCCCTAGCCCAACTACTCCTTGGCTCTCTATCCAACCAATCTAAAGCTTTTGGGTCATTTTTGTTAATGATACCCAATATCCTTGTAAGTTCTTGCTTCTTGTATGCCCTTGCAGCTCCCCAGACTAGATTTTCCCACAACTCACCACTATAAATCTTTTTAAAGTTCTTGTACATATGTCTGAAGCAATATCTGTATAAAAAAACATGCATAAGTATCTTAAATAAATGTGTATAATTCATCATAGTGAGCTACAGCTACAACATGTATAAATGTGTATCTTAAATAAATAAAATGTGTATAAATGTGTACCTGTGATTGGAATCTGGAAAATAGTGAGCTACAGCATGTATCAACCCCTTATGTCTATCACTCATGAAGCTAACCTTATCCTTATGCTTGTCTAAATGAGGCTTCAAGTGGCATAACAATTGCATCCATGTATCCTTGTTCTCTCCTTGACAAACATAGACAGCAAGAGGGAATATTCCATTCATGGCATCAAGTCCTATAGCTGTTAAGCAGCATCCACCATACTTACCTTTGAGAAAACAGTCATCAAGACCAACTATGGGTCTACATCCATTCAACCACCCATCTATTGATGACTTGAATGCAACAGCAACACCAATGAAAGACTTAGTTCCATCACTCACAAAATGCTTGGCAATGCTACCTGGGTTTCTCTTAAGTATCTGCCTACACAACTCAGGGACTAGTCTATAACCTTCTTCATAATTTCCATGCATTGCTTCAAGCATCAGCCATCTACTCCTCCAAGCAGTCCAATATGATATGCTCACTCCATATTTATTAAACACCTCTTTTACTATATCAGTTGGTTTGAAATCTGGATGATCTCTCATCTTATCTAGAAATACTTTAGCAACCCAAGGTGCTTTAGCCTGTATGTTCTTATTCTTCTCATTAGCTTCACATGTATGTACATCATGACATTTCCTAAGAATGAAAGTGTGCATGTCTTTTTTTGTTATACTAGCAGATACAGTCCACTTACATGATAGCTCTTTACACACAAGAATCACCCTGAATTTGTCATTTCTAACTTGTCTGAAACTAAACCTATGTTTAATTGCCATTGTCACAAAAAACTCCCTACAAGCCTCAACAGTAGGCCAGCTCATCTTGGGCTTCAACTCACATAACCCAAACTTCTCAACTACTGGGTCTGCCACCTTTGCCACCTCCTCTTCCTCATAGATGTTTCTTGATAGCCCCATAACATTGGCCAACATAGAACCTTGTAACTCTTCTTCTAAATTATGTACTTTTTCATCCACCACCATTGGATCTATGTCATTATCTAAGTCATTATCTGAGTAATCACTATCTGTTGGATTGTACTCATCATCATCGATGCACTTTCAAAGACTGCCATAGCCTTTGCATCCATCCAACTTGCCAAAAAATCCGGGCCAAAGGTTTTATCATACTTATACTTATCCCCTTCATCATCACTTCCAGCATTCAACTCATCATTCAAACCACCATTAAACTCACCATTCAGATCATCATTCAACTCACCATTCAACTCACCATTCAAACCACCATTTAACTCACCATTCAACTCAGTATTATCAGATTCATAAACCATGTTCTCAACATTCTCAGCATCATTTAATCCCTCACTAGCATGTTCTAGTTCATCAAGATATTCATAAATATTCTGAGTACAAAAATCTTGATCCATGGGTGGTAACTGAGACTCCACCATATTCTTAGATCCCTCAACATCTTCTGCCACTTCATCATCAGAAATCTCCAACACCAATGGCTCTCCATTAAGACCTAAAACTGGTTTAGTAACCAGTATGTGAAGCCTTGGAGACCTTCTTATAGGTGACTTTTGGGAGTATTTAGGCCTTTTACCTGTGGGAGTATTTGGGCCTTTTACTTTTGGGAGTATTTGGGCCTTTTGTCCAGTACTAGTAGGATTAACTGATGTTTGAGAAGGTTGGGGAGTTTCTGTGAATCTTGGGGATCTCCTAGCACTCTGACTAATTTGTACACTTTTGTTCTTTGGAGTTGTGGGTACTGGTGAAGGAATATTTTGGGGGGACTTGACTGGAGGGGGAATCTTCTTGAGGGACTTGACTGCTGGAGATATTTTTTTGGAGGACTTAACTGGAGGAGGAATCTTCTGGGGGGACTTGACTGCTGGAGACATTGGTTTGGAGGACTTAACTGGTGGACCATTATTTTTGGAGGACTTAACTGGTAGAGCAATTTTTGTTGGGGACTTAACTGGAGCAGCAGTGGATGGAATTACAGGAGCTCTAGTGGGTTTTTGACTTGTTGGAATTGGGAATACAAATATGTGGTATTTTTTGTCTTTCTCAGGTTTAAGCTCATCCCACAGATACATAAGGTCCTTATCCTGTGTTATCCTACATATATACCCTTGAATAATACTAGCAATCTGAAAACCAACTCCTTCACCAACCAATATTTGGACATCCCTTTTCAAATCTATCAAACAGAACTCATCTCCATCAACTTTCACATACTTCTGCATACCACCTTTGTAATCATTACTATTAATCTTCCCAGGGATAGTTGTCTCCCAATTCCCACTATAATGTATCATAAAAGGCTTCTTACCTAACAAAGGACGGGCCATAGTCCTGGACATAACAACAGCATACAATTAGAAAAGGGATAGGGACATCAAATATCAATAAAAAGGACCACAAAACAAACACTTCATGTACTATTTCACATGCATTCAATATCAAACACTTTAATAAATTATCATAACAAATAAAAATTGGTTTTTAATCCTAGTGTACAATAAAATATTAGTTTTTAGACTCACAAAAATTTAAAAGATTAGTTTTTAGTCCATCTACATGCAAGAAACATGCAATAGAATCAATCACAGTTCGTGCTGAACCCTAAAACTATTTCCCATAAAATTATGTGGTGTGAGTGCGAATGAAAAGAACTAACTAAACAAATTCATGTAAAAACCATCACCAAACAGATTCATGTATGCAAATTCATATTCCACTCATATAAAAATGGGTAAAAATCAAAGCTTTATACTTACAATGCACAACAAAAGGGTTCACGGTCTGCAACAGTTAAGAAAGGGGAGAAATCTCAAGAGCAAACTCGTCTATCAGTAGAAATAGCTAGTGTATATCACATCAACACCACCCGAACTAACCACAAAAACTTCCCTCATGTCTTGGAATTAATGAGTTGGTTTTGACAAAAACCCACGATGAGATGTTAGTTTTGAGAGTAAAAAGTTTCTGTTTTGACAAAAATTAGGAGAGCTTAGCTTGAGAGAGAAAGAGAGAGTGAGAGAGAAAAATGGTTTCAGACAACGCGATCAGGTGGAGTGAGAGAGAAAAATGGTGGGAATTTTCCCTCCTTATTCACTAACTCCTCGAGATGTGCGCAACAACAAATTAACGGTCTGATTTTTTAGTTCTCTGTTACCACACCCTGTATCGACACGTGGCGAAACAAATACGACATCATAAAAACACGTGACATGCACATGGAGGGGTATTCTGGTCATTTTGAAAGAACAAGCAGCTTGACCATGGTCAACTATATTGACTCACAGTCAAGGAAAAAAGTAGGACCAAAGCCTAATAAATTTGAAAAGTAGGACCAAAGCCTAATTTCTCTATTAATAGTAGGACTAAAGTCTAAATAACCTTATTCTAATCTATAAGGGTGCGTTTGGAAATGAGAAATGGAATTCTCGTGAGAGTTAGAATTCTAATGGAATCCGATTCTCATGATTATGCGAGAATTATAGTTGTACTGTCAATTTCCCACATGTTGTTTGACTGCTAAGAATTCTCACATCAATTTTCCAGACCATTTTTGTTAATTTTTTTTGCTAAAGTATTTCACAAAACCAAAATAATAGTCATTCCAAACACGTACAATATTCCAAACACAATATATAAATGTGAAGATCAAATTTTATACATTACAACATATTATACATCGTTAATCTTAATTTATCTAAGCTAACATATAAAATGGGCATTGCCAAAATTATAGAACATCAATTTATTTAAAAATAGTTGTAGCATAAAAATAAGAAACAAATGTCCTGTCATAGAATTTTTACGTACTTTAGACAGAAATACATAAAAACTTATTGAAGCTGATCCTTAGTATTTGAAGCTAAACCTAAACTTCAGTCAATTATAGGCTATATGACAAGATATCAAAAGTTCAAAACAACCCCACCACCTATCATATCATGAGAAACACTAATTACACTATTTTATTTTTAAAGAAAGTGATATACCCTTTTTACCCTTTTTTGTAAACTTATTCTATCGGTTGCATTCTGCAGAATGAGTGGACAAGAATCAAGCGTATCGGTATGTCTTGCATATTGTAGATTTAGCCAAATCCTTAGGCTCTGTTTGGACGCAGAAGATTTTGTAATGCTTAACACTGATTAAGTGTTCCAATTCTGCAGATATATTACATAAAGATGATTAATCTGGAAACTGTTTGGTCCTCAATTATTCTCTCACGGTTTTAACTTGTCCTGTGTTTGGTTGACATTGTAATTTGTTTATCATGAATAACATATTAGCAGTAAGTTATTCTTTCTTCATTTTACATGTATACTTCAAATAAATATGAAATGAAATGCACAGGATAAGAAAAGTCCAAATAAATATAAATCTAAACAAACAAAAGCACTTGGCGATATAAGTCATTCAAAATAAGTAAAACACCTAATAATCCCAACAAAATATATATTTTTAGCACCATACAAAATAGATCACCACATTAGTCCCCACGTTCTAAATCTCACTTATAAAAACTAAAGCACCTAATGATCCCCAACAAAATACACATTTTTAGCAACATACATAAAAATAGATCACCACTTTAGTTCCCACATCCTAAATTAGTTTTTCTGAAGATGAAATAGCAACCATTCCCTTCGCTTATCCACCCTTAATCCCATGAACACCCTTGCTTTTATCTCATCCTCAAGGAGCTCTAAAGCTTGCATGAAAGCTAAGTTATCAAGCCCAGACACATTTTCTAATTCAGCAATCAACTTTGCTTCTTGTGTAAGTTCAACACTAGAATCAAGAACTTCTTTCTTCTTATTACTAGCCATTTCAGTAATTGCAATTGCCATGCCATGAATTGCCTCTACCGGGACTGTTCTTTTTGCTATTATGTACAAGACCCAAATTATGAGTGTTTGTGTTGGAACTAATGGTATAATTACTGATTTGAAGAGTACAATTTCTAAAAAGTGGTCTGACCCCTTACTCCATTATCTATAAAACTTTCTTTTGTAAGGGATTTCAGGCGTATTGTGATAGATACTGACCTCAGAGCTTCAATCCCTTGTTTGCTTCAATTTGGTTAAATATTTTGATACATTCTTGATAATGGCATCGTTAAGAGGATTTTTTGTTTTGCGTGACGCTAGTTATAGATCCAAAGTCTCTCTTCAGGCTTCTTCTTGTACTTATAGAGATTTGGTTGCTAATTCTTCTCTGTCTTCTGCTACATATGATGAAAAATATGTTAAGGTTGCTCCTTTGCCTATTTTGACTAGTGTAGGACAAAGATTTCTTGGTGGTGCTACTAAGTTTCGTGTTGAGTTTTTACGTCATTGTCTTGTTAATCATACATTACATAGTTCATATTAAGAAGAATGATCCCAATAGAGTCACAACTGAGTGCTATTTGAATACTGAAACCGGGTGTGCATGGAGAGTTCACGCATCCAAGAAGTATAAGATGTCGAAGTTCTTTGTAATAAAGATAATGGAAGCAAAACACACATGTGGAGCTGGTTTTGTTAATGTTAACAATCCCCCAGTGAATATTAAGCTTGTAAAGAGTATTGTTTTAGATATGGTGAGAGACAAGCCTCTGATTAAGCCAAGTGAAATCACTGACCATTTTCAAAGGGTATATATGGTGTGACCTTGAGTTATTACTTTGCACATACCGGCAGAGATTTTGCATTGAAGGAGATACATGGGGACCTTGCTTTATCTTATCATCAATTGTATTAGTATGTTGGAAAGCTGAAAGAAACCAATCCAGGGAGTCATGCTATTTTGGAAAATGAATTGACAATAGGAAAGTTTAAGAGATTATTTGCTGCATTTGGTGCTTGTATTCACGGTTTTAACTTATGTCATCCTATGCTTTGTTTGGATTGAACTTTCGTGAAAACAAAATACAGGGTGTGTCTTGTCAGCTACCGCCAAAAATGCGAATGTGGGTATGTCTTTTGGGATGGTTTTTAAGTTTATGACTTTTCACATAGTAGTTTATAGTAGTTTTGTAAAACTGAACAAGCCTATGAATTAACATAAACTATGAAAATTTACGTTCACATAGTAGTTTAACCTTTGAATTTTAATATTTACATAATAGTTTAGCCTATGAAAATTTATTTTTACATATAAGAGTACGTTAAATTTTCATAGTGAGTATGGTACGCAAAACCAATCAAGTAACTGATGTTTATTTGTGTTTCAGGTATTTTTCCAGTAACCATGGCGGTTGTACTTTCTAAAACTGATGACAATTAGGATTGGTTCTTGGAGCAACTTAAGTTGGTGGCCTCTAACAATCATAGGCTGACTTTTATATCTAACAGAAACCATGGTTTGCTCGTGGGTGTCCCTCGTGTTTTTCCTGATTCCCATCATGGTTATTGTTTGTGGCACATTAAAAATAACCTTAATTTAGCTATGCTCAATAACCAGCATTGCTTCTGCTTGTATACCTTGGATCTCTTTTCAGACCTTGACTATGCTGGGACGCACCATGAGTTTAAGAAAGTGATAGCTGATTTTCGAGATGTTTGTGGCAATCAAACAAAAAAAAATTGTCTACCATAAGTTATGAGCATTGGTGTAATGCTTATTTGAAAGGAAATAGATACGACGATATGTGCACCAGTATTACGGGAAGCTTCAACTCTTGGATTCTGCTAGAATGCCACTTGCCTATCACTGCAATGGTGGACAAGATCCGTGGGAAAATTATGAAAATGATGTCTGATCGGCGAGAGTTGGAAGACCATACAAGAAACGGAAGCAGAGCACGGGTGCTGCAAAAGGTAAGAAGAATAACAAGCGCCCTTGTTATGGTCACCGCAACCCAAGAGTGGGCTCCACTCCTACAACATGCTCTATACCGATTCAATTATGTGTTCTTTGATGGTTGCTCTTATATAAAAGCAAGATGTCGATGATTTTGCATTCTTTGATCTATTCTGTGATATTGCTCGTATATAAAAAACGAGATGTCGATGAACTTGCTTTCTTTCATTTTTTTATGTTGGATTTTATAGTTTGACGTTGGATTTTATATGTTACGTTTTTTAGTTGGAGGTTTTTAAAATAGCTAGTTAAAAAAGGTTTTGTATTACTGTGTAAAGATACTTTTACACAGTAACTTTTGGGACTAAAATTAGCCTGACACTGGATAGAATATATGTAAATGTCTTTTTACATAGTCATTATATATGTAAATCTATATTTACATAGTAACTTGACCTATGAAAACTTAAATTTACATAGTAACTTTTTTGTAATGAAAATTGTCTAACACCTGAGAGAATGTAAATGTATTTTTATATAGTTATATATATGTAAATCTATATTTACATCGTAACTTGACTATGAAAACTTAAATTTACATAGGTGTATATGTGTGAGAACAAATAATGACTTTCAAAATTTGCACTTAATTCTTTTCAGTCGCGGTTAGTTGAGTATCAACTAGTAGATGTTTGAGCTATCTATAGGGACATGATGGAATAATATTAGATTTTGTTTTAATTTGTTGTTTCGCGGTTATTGTTGAAGTAGAAATAGGGGAGTTTGAGGTTCACCATAGAATGTTGAAGATGGATGAATGGGAGTTTAATGAAAAAGGAAATGTAGTGATTCTTTAAAGTTCATAACTTGGTTTGTTTGTAAAAAGGAAAATACTTGTATTGAAATAATCGGTGATTGAATGAAACTAATGAAAAGAAACTTGGGTTGGAATGAAAAACATTTAGTAGAGATTGTAAAAACACAAGAACTTGAATGAAAACTTGTATTGAAGAACTTGAATAACAACTTGAATTGAAAACTTATATTGAAGAACAAAAGAAAATAAAATAATAAAAACTTGAAAATGTAAAGGGCTTGAATTGAAAATCTACACTACTCCTACATGACCATAGATTAAGTCTAGGTGCTTTCTCTCATCTCACTTTTTGGTTTAATTTATATACTACACCTTTTCCAAGTTACAAATTTGCCCTCCTTCCTTGGATTCAAGACACCTCATGAGTTTGCTTTATGTTTTCTCTAGATGCAAGCCACCTCATGAGTTATTTTTTCCTTTATGCTTTATGTTTTTTACTTTTGCTTTTGGTTATCTTCTTGAGAAAGTTTTGGTTATGCAAGCCTACTTTTGAGACAATGCCATAATCTTCAGTCTTTTGAGCTGATGACATATATAATCTTAAGTCTTTTAGGTTTGGGTCCTTGACCGCTGACTATTAACTTTGACTTTGACTTTTTTAGCACTTCCTCGTATATGTTAGAGTCTTCATAACAAGAGTTAATAGAGCTCATTTTGGCGCTAAAATGCAGCTTTTACAATAAGTTGTCTGAAAAGGCTTGTAACCTACAAATGGCAGTAAAAGTTATGTTGTCTGTTTATTAAGCATAAAAAAGACATATTTGCAGCATTGTAAATGTAATAATACGAACATTTGGGGTCTGATCAGTTATCAGTTGCAATTATGTGAAAATGGTATAGTTTAAAATGAAATAATCGTTAGACTCCACACCCAAAAAGATTACATGCAAAAGCGTAGTCAATAACCAACTCATTTCCTGGTTAATTCTTTGTATTAATGCACATATCCTCCAAGCCACTTCCACTTTTATAACTATCAAATGATCTCAGTAGTGATAGTCATCACTCTGGCCCTTAGCAAGTGCCTAAGCTACTCATTTTCAAGCAAAGTTTGTTCATGATTGGATTTTTGTTGGAGATGGAGTATTGACTTTAATGTTTTACCCAGCATTGGGTAAGACAAGATGATGAAGAAAGGGAGTTAAGCCTTTAGTTGCCTCATACATAGATCTAGGCACCAAAACCTTCATATCAAAGGAGTTGGGAGACAATAATATACACACTGAAACTTTTCACTAAACCTGACAGAGAAAGAAACTCTGCACACATAATATTTCCAGAAAAAGCTATAAGCATTTCGTCCGTCATAATAAAATGTTTTGGCAGAGTAACCAAACTAAAAAGTGTAATCCAACAAAGACTGAAAATGCATAACCAGAATACTAAACAACTCCAACACATTAACAGTAATAGTACATCACAATCGAACACTCCCGAGTTAGGATGGTTCCAATGTTTTACCACAAATAAATACAATATAATCAATTAGAAATACGGAAATATGGAGTCAACTCTTCATTTATTGCATTCTTCTTTTGGATCTCATTTTTCTTGTTGGCTCGATACAATCTCATATGTCAGGTCAACTCTCAATTGTATCGCGACTTCTAGCATAATATCTTGGATATGTTTTCCACATATTATAGCCTTCACGAACATAATGATGAAGAATCCACAATTTGAACTAAAAATGCAAAAAAAGAAGTTTCAAATAAGAGATAAAAGATGAAAATGATAGTTAAGTTCGGAAAGTTAAGTTCATACGATGCTCCTTGTTATGGGCATGTTCCAACTTTGATATCTTTAATCAAATCCACATCTAGCAACTTCAGCTCCCGACGCCTACATCTAATAGCTTCCACCACCCTCTATTGCTGCATTAAATTCAATTAGAATCAACAAAAAACAAACAATATTTAAATTACCAAAAGACTGCCCAACACCTGACTATGTAAATGTATTTTCACATAGTCATATGTGTAAATCTATATTTCTCCTCCTCTCCATCTGACTCGGACTCTTCCTCTTCATCTTGCACAAGACCTAACAGACCTACTACGGAAGATCTAAATGTCTTCTTCTTGTTTACATTATGTTATAGTGAGAGAAAACCAATTAATAACAAAGATCATCTATGCAAACTTTCAAACGTAAAAATGTATTACTACGCAAATTTAAAAATGTGGACTAAAAGTACTATGAAAATTAAAGATTGCAGAGTAAAACTATTATATAAAGTTAAGATTGCAGAGTAAAATTTAAGAATACAAAGTAAAAATACTATGAAAATTTAAGATTGCAGAGTAAAACTACTATGAAAATTTAAGATTGCAGAGTGAAATTTAAGATTGCAGGGTAAAACTACTATGAAAATTTAAGATTGCAGAATAAAACTACTATAAACCAGACAACCTTTAATAATTGAACCCAAGGAAAAATAACATTTCGACTTAAGCCTTGCAATGTACCATCACTGCATGTTTACATTCCCATAATTGCATATTTGTTTTCTAAGTAACTTCCTATAATAACATCTTCAAAGACACAAACACTCAAAGGCCTACCTATTAAGGCTTATCAAAACTCTAACATCAGGAATTTTTGAATTGGTTACTTAGAAAATATAAGAATGCAGAGTAACAATTATTACCAGATATGTGACTTCCAATGACTTTGCTCTCTCACTACCAACCTTCTTCTTTCTTTCTTCGTTAGAATTTGAACATTACTTTCTTTTTCTATTACCTTTAGCTTGTTTCTCTTCTTCGACCATTTCATCAATGTCGTCAGGCCAAACTTGAAGAACAATTTTGGATTTTTTCTTCATTTTTTGGGGTTTTGTTAATTTTGAGTTTTAGATATGAAAATGCAGGTTGAAATGGTTGTTTATGGTGTCGGGATAGTTGTTTATGGTTGTTTAAAGAGGAAAGAGAAAGAGAGAGTAAAGAGAGAAAGAGTTGTTTATGGTATCGAGATAATTTTTCAAAGAGGTGATGATTGTTTATGTGAAAAAGAGAAAAGAGAGACGAGGATTGTTTACGGCATTGGCATAATTTTTTGGGGGTATTTTTGTCAGTTTATTTTGTTTTAGAAAAGAGGGGTGTTTTGTTAGTTTGTTTGCATACGGGAAGGTTTTATGTACCATTTTTTTGTTGAGGGAACGCAAAATCTGGAAAATCTAGTCACTCTGTTTGCCCGGCTTATAGAATTGTCCCACGTGTAATCAACGGTTTATAACCGAAGTATTGTACTTTAGAATGAAGTGGTTCAGAAACATACGTCATTTGGTAGAATTACAGTTTTTTACTTTTAAGTTGCTACGTCACTACCTTTTTGAAAGAATATCTGTTGAGAATTAAGATAAAAGGTGGAAATAAAAAAACTGACGCACGATATATGATAAGACCAAGGTACCAACTACCAAACATGACTAAGGGTCCAATTTGAAAGTTGAAAATTAATAATTCAGTAGGCTCTAGGGTAATTCAGTAGGCGGTAGGCCGCTAAAAAGAGTCCAATCCAATGATAGAACTACCAAGAGACTTATTACTCATAGGCCATAAATATATTTATGAATAAGGTGTGACTACAACACGTAGCCCAGCACACAAAAAAGTTGCGAAGTCAATTCACGTGGCGAGAACCTCAAAAGTAAATCAAAACCAAAATCTCGTACTATTTTTCTCCTAATATACAAATAACATAATAAAAATAAAACTAAAAAACAATAACAATAACACAAATTGGTTTTACATCTAATACTTCTCATTCTTCAACACTCAATCACCATTCCCTTTCCATGACCTCACCCAAAAAGAATTGGAATTTTGTGAACAAATGTTGAAGCTCTATCAGTCCTTTCTCCGAATATTCATTAAGTTCCAAAATTAAATTCAAATCACAAAACTACAAAGTGGTCTAGACTTTCAAATTTTCTTCATAGCTGATAAAATTAGGCACAAATGAATTGGTATTAGCGAGAAAAAAAAAATGTTTTGGTCAAATTCTTTGTAAAGTTCTTTATGAGAAGAAAATAGAGAGAAAAGATTTCTTGCTTGTTTCCCAAGTCCTACCCCGAATTTTGTATGTAGGTCTTTATTTTGGGTTTTTTTGGTGAGTTGGTTTTCATTATTAATGGGAGTCACTATCAGAAAGGAAGAAGGGGATGGACGATTTTGTAATTTTTGCTCCCATTCTTTTTTATTTCTCTCCGAATTTTTTGTTCTCTAATTTCTATTTCTTTATCCCCTACTTTTCCTGCCCGATCGAGATTTTGGTTTGGGGTTCTCGCTACATCATTCTTTTAAGCCAATAAGAATTGACTTCACAACTTTTTTATCTCCAGGGGGGGGGAAGAGTTTTAAGCATCCAACTAGCCTCAATTGTCCTGATATTTTATACTATGGTACGAAGTACTATTACCTTTATGTTTTCGTACAATTTTTTTCCTTGGTTAGCAATGGCGGGTCCTTCGTAACAATAGGGTCGACCGGGGAATGGTTCTCTGGGTCCAGGCCTCCAGCTAAGGGAATCGCCAATGCATGCCCTCAAAATAGAGGGCCACGTCAGCATTTTAGAAGTTAGAGCATCACCAATGGGTTGTGTAAATTTACACAACCACATAGACTCCACATAGGAGCCACATGTATTTTTAAAAGAGATTTACATAATAAGTTTAATGTGTAAAAAAAACACATCCAATAGTGAACCAATGGAAACTTTTTGCAAAATGTATAAAAACAAGTGATGTTGGCTTCCCATTGGTTTAAAATAGTGAGAATGCAAAACTTATGAAGTCCCATTTTTGAAGTAGTGGGTAGTTAGAACTAATTTAGTTTAAAAATGTGTAAAATTATTTTCATTTTTAAACATGTGTTTACACATTTTTAAACTAAAAGTGGTTTTACACATCTCCATTGGTAGAGAATTTTTAGAGTTGGATGTTTAAATTTACACTAAAAGTGGTTTTACACATCTCCATTGGTAGAGAATTTTTAGAGTTGGATGTTTAAATTTACAATAAAAGTGGTTTACACAATCTCATTGGTCATGCTAGATAAAGGAAAAACATGATATGAAGGACCTCTAAATGAGGGGTTCTACACTGCGACCTCTAACGTCAAAATGAAAATCTTGAGAGATTTTATAAATACAAGATCTATTGGATTGGTGGCAAATGCTTGGGGTTTGTGTAAGTTGGTAGTGGGTAGGTTGCGAGTTCGAATCTCCACAAGAGCAAAATTTTGCATTTAAGTTTTCATGTTTGACATAAATTTGCAAAACGAGCCAGGTCCCTTAAAATAGTTTGTTGAAATGAAGATATATTTGAAAGATGGTATTTATAGAGGCCCATATAGGGGCTGCATTGGAAACTATTTCTGTCACACCCAAAATTTCCAAAAAAATTAAAATAGGGAAATATCCACATCCTATTCCATCTTCTGAAAACTCAGGATGAAACGAAACCCTAATAACCCATTACTAAACACGATATAGAAAAAATGAGATATAATTTAAAACCAAAAGAAAAACTCTTCATTCACATATAAAAATATTACAATCATTTCAACTTGGAAGACAAGTTAGTTCCGTTTTTTTAAAACGGCATGTAGTTTCTTCCCAAGTAAGATTTCAATCCCAATATACATTCTCATTTTTCCAAGATTAACTCATATAACAATACTCATTATTCTCACCTTCCCAAAATAACTTACAACATAAATACCACTTACATTCCACTTATTAAATGCACATATAATAACCTAATTAAATATGAGTTTGATACACCTTACCTTTAAGCCAGCACATCATCTTAGAGTAGGACAACGTCTCTGCATAAAAAGTTAATAAGTCCTACCCTCGTGCAAAACAAAGTTAGATTTCCCAAACGTAATTATTTATAGTATATATCTATTTCTCTCTCACTGCAACCATCATTGGTATATATAATCTGGCATAATATATCGCTAATATTAACATTCATGTCACACCACCATATCCATTATATCATAATATGTCACCAATCATATCTAACAACTCGCTCATACTTAAAACCAATATTTTTCTTAAAAACCACTCGTCTACATATGAGAACGAGAAAAATATTACAACCAGGGAGTACATTCATCACTCGTGAGTATCAACTCACACAAACCACGTATACATTTCTCATAAGAAATCATGTACATCATAACACATATGCAATAACTCCATCACACGTAAAATCAATATTTTACTTTGCTTATTAATTATCTCGTTGACTCATTTATTAAAAGACACAGCCCAACATTTAGTTCATACTCCACGATTTGTACTTCACACATTTACCAAATCGCACATATCCGTGTGCCTCACTCACACCGAGTACCACTACAAGACATATGTCCCAAGCGGGGATATCGCCTCCAGAAAATATATTTTCATCTTGTAAACTCGTAACTTGTGAGTCACAGCCATCTCTGGGCTTTTCATACACATACACAAAGCCTCTTTTAGGCATAACAAAATATCAGGTTATTCATGACACATTCAATGAATACCTTAGGTCATTCCCGCCACATTCAAGGAATACCCATCATAATACTAACATGTCATTCATGGTACATTCAATGAATACCTTAGGTCATTCCCACAACATTCAAGGAATACAGACCTACAGTCCCGTACATTCAAGGAATACAGCTCACTCGCAAGGCGAATGCCTTTTTTTTTTTTTTTTAAACGTTTATGAGGGGTTTGGCAGACCCCAACCTGTATTAATCAAACTCTCTGGTACAACTTACCAATAGCATCTTCCTCTACTATTACATTAAGCTCATACGTAAGAGGAGGCATGCTTACAAAAGTAACTCCAGGATTTATAATTCTATCCCGAGTAGTACTAGACTTAGCCATCAAGTCTGCCGCTCTATTCTTTTCCCTATACACATGGGACACACTAACCGACCCACACTGGTTCATTAGCCTCCAGATGCCTTCCACTGTATCGAGACAGTACCAAGGGCTCATCTCCTGTCTGTTAATAACTTGGACTGCTCTTAGAGAATCGGATTCAACCAGAATCATATTACAGTTAACACTGAGAGCTGCCAGAAGACCCGCCTCAATTCCTTTTAACTCTTGGATAATCACCGATCGTAAGTTCACATTTCCCATGTATAAGAGTATAGGAGACCCCTCATGGTTCCTCAATATACCGCCATAACCAGCACTATCTTCAGTCACCGACCCATCCGAATTAATCTTGACGAACCCAAAGGTGGTTTGGTCCACTTAACTAGCTCAGACGCTCGCTACCTTATAGTGATCTCAATACCAAGTCTCACAATCAAATTCCTTGTCGCTGAAGAAGAGTCCTCAGTGGACTTGATTACTCGCTGCAAGTAGGTTTTCATCTTCTCCATGATGTAGCTGCTAATCGACTCTGCAGAATGTGCTCTGTTCCTGAACCTCCTGCTATTCCTCTCGTTCCAAATCCCATACACAGTTGCACAAATCATCACCCTTGTTATCTCACTTGAGATCAAGTTCGATCTTGTCGTGCGCAACAGAAACTGCCACTCAGCAGTGGATTCACGCACCACTCCCAGCCCCAGATTATCTTTTACCACAGCCCAAATCTTTTTTGTGAACGCACAATTGAAGTAGAGATGCTTCGAATTTTCTGGGAGTTTGTCGTTACACAAGCAACACTCTGAATGAGAGAGAATCTTCCTATGAATCAGCCGATCTTGTGTTGCCAAACATCCCGCAAACAGTTGCCAGGTGATGAAAGAATGTTTCAGAACATTATATTTGCCCCACACCAATTTATACCAACCAACCTTTTCTCTCATCTTCTTGATGGACATGTAAGCTGACTTAGTGGAGAACCTACCTGAACTTGTAGCAGTCCACACTACCAAATCCTTAGCCATATTGACATTGATGGGAGTCTGTAAGATTTTTAATTTCAACTCACCGTCTGGCAAGTTGAGGACCTTATCGTTCCAAGTACCGTTCGTAATCAGCTCACTTACTTTAGCATCATCTGGTTCATGGATGAAATTTCTAGCTTGTGCATTGTGGATTAGCAACATAGAGGCTATCCAAGGATCATGCCATAAACTAGTTCCTTCTCCGTTAGCAATCAAGCATCTAATATATTTCCGAGCAATCTTTCTGTGTTTCAGTATACTCCTCCACACCCACGAGCAATCCGAAGGAATCTTCATAGTCCAGAAATTTTTCTGTCGAATGTGGTACTCCCAAGTCCACTTCGTCCACAGAGTTTCATCCTTAGTAGCAACCTTAAAGACCAACCCACAGTATGCTGCTTTGTTCCATACCCTAGGATCAATAATACTCAGTCCACCTTCCTCTTTATGCAACCTCAAAGTTGCATGACTTGCTTTATGCATCTTCACTTGCATCAAATCTCCAGACCACAAAAATCTGTTACAGAGTTTAGCGACCTTGTCCAAGACACCAACTGGAATGATAAAAGTCTTAAGCTTCCAATATATATGAAACGAGGGCGGGATAGGATCAGATAAGTTGTAATCTGCCCGCATAAGATAAAGACCTGTTCTTCCAGTTGGACATTCTCATGGTGATTTTTTCAATCAGTGGCAAGCAATCCTTGGTGCTGATTCTAGCAGAAGTGAGCGGCAGCCCCAGATATTTTATAGGAGGGGTGACCAGTTGAACCCCCAACAAACCAGCAAGAGCTAGCCCATCATCATTTGTCATACTACCAGTGAGTATAGACGTCTTCAGAGTATTTATCTTCAGCCCTGTGAGAGAAGAGAAATAATTGATTGCCGACTTAACAGCCAAGATAGAGCCAGCTTCCCCTTTACAAAAAAGTAGCACATCATCAGCAAAACTCAGATGAGTTATTGCAAGTCTTTTACATCTAGAATGAGGCTGGATGCCTTTCAACAGAGCCCTTGCTTCCGGACCACCTACCCTAACAGTTCCATTACCAAGATTTAACAAATACGAAGACAAAGGATCACCTTGCCTTAACCCTCGTTTCCCTTCAAAGAAGCCATCTGGGACTACCATTGACAAGGACTGAATAACAAGGAGAAGAGAAGCACATAACTAGCCAAACCAATAAACTTGTCGGGAATCTGAATCTCTTGAGCACCAGCCAGTAGTGATTCCCGATTAACGAATGTCATAAGCTTTTGGATATCAACTTTGATAGTGCATCTCTACGGCCCATGCTTTCGTTGTATCCTCCGAAAGCAATTCATGAGCCAGTAGAAGATTGTCCTGTATACATCTTCCAGGAACGAATGCTGACTGATTAAGAGCGATCAACTGTTCCATGTAAGGCTTCATCCTATTATCGAGAACCTTTGCAATACATTTATAAGTAATATTGCAGCATGCAATCGGACGAAATTCATCAACCTGTGAAACAACAGGCTTTTTAGGAACCAGACATAGAAATGTTGCATTAGTACCTTTATGAATTTTGTTTTGACCGAACACTTCCTTGACACCTCTTAGGAAATCTTCACCGACTATGTCCCATGAATCTTTGAAGAAGAATGTTGTATAGCCATCAGGCCCTGGGGATTTAAATTCCTCCATATCAAATAAAGCTCGTGTAATTTCCCCACTTGTAACCTCTTCTGACAGTTTAGCTGCTTGTACCGAATCCACCACCCCCCCCTAACTGATATGTCCTCCAACAGCAACCCAGTACTAGTCGTCTGTGCCTCAACTCCCAGAAGGTCCTGAAAGAAACTGATGAAAGCGTTGGACACTTGTGCTACTCCTTCATGTTTTACCCCGCTCATATCTGAAATAGTCCACACAAAATTACGGTTCCTTCTTTCTTTTATTGCTTGATGGAAGAATGCATTTCCTTTATCGCCGTAATCTAGCCAATCATTTTCAGCTTTGGCCTTAAGTTCCATATACTCCATCTCAATCAGTTTACACAGGAGAGTTCTAGCTTTTCTTTCCTTTTCGCATAACTGGAGGTATGTAGGGGAACTTTGTAGTTCTTTCTGTAATCTGTGAAGATCCTCCCTTGCTGCCTCAGTTTTTATATGAATATCGGACATATGCACCCTTGCCCATCCTCGCAGTTTAGACTTAAGAATCTTCAATTTTGGACCGATATATAGACAACTGCCCGTCACCTCTGTAGCCCAAACTTCGGTGAACCAACTCTTTGAAATCTGTCATGAAGGGCCCATGAATTACAAAACCGAAAGGAACTCTCCCTTTTTCATCATCAACCAAGCAGACTATCATGGGAGAATGGTCCGAAATTCCTTTATGGAAGGAATTCAGCTGAGGCATGCACAAACAAAGACAACCAGAGGATGTTGATAAGAACCTTGTCAATTTTTGACCATTTCCTATTACCTCCTACTCCATAATTAGTCCATGTAAAATAACACCCTGATGCTTTTAAATCAAACAACCCTCAGATCGACTAGGGTAGCCCTAAAAGGAACTGTTTCTCGAGGATGAACCAGCTCCCCTATCCTCTCATGAGAATAGAGCACATTATTAAAGTCTCCCTGCACACACCAAGGTCCTGTAAAACTATTGTGAAGCTGCCGCAAATCCTGCCACAGCCTTAATCTCTCCTGGCTATTATTACTCGCATAGATAAGCGTTGATAGGAAGCTAGCTGAGTTAGGACAAATAGTCACCCTGTAGTGTACAAACTGAGCTGTCTCTTGAATCTTACTCACGTCCACAAAATTTGGGTTCCAAAGAATCCATATTCTACCCCCAGGATTACTACTATAATTACTCTCAAAATGCCAATTCGGTGCACATATATCACTAATGTTTTTCCTCTTCACCTCCTTGACTTTCGTTTCCAGTAGCCCCAACAAGCAAAGATTATTCTTCAGAATGAATTTATTCACTTCCTTCGCTTTTTTTATTTCATTTAGTCCCCTGATATTCCATGTTCCAATCTTGATCATTTTGCTTAATGTTTGTTACTACCGGACCCCTTTGGTCTACCTTTCTTCTTCCTCTCAGATACTTGAGCATTCTTACCCTGAGCTACACTTCCATCCTCATTGTTTATCTCGTTGATTTCTGCTCTTTTCTGTGCCCTGGTTTTAGCTTTCACCACCTTTTCCTTAACCGGCTCATGATCTGTGAAGAATTCTACGGATTTTCTTTCGAAATATCGTCCTCAATCTCTTCACATCGGCGCCAACACCTAAAACGCATTTTGTTCCTTCATAAACTGTTCCTTTTGGCTAATTTCCAGGTTTATCTGGTGGAGCTGATCAGAACCAGCTGGAGTATCTTGATGGATCACTAGTTCTAATCCCCTCTGGACTGAAGCCATGCTATCCCTTCGAGGAATGTCGGACATAACTAATTGCTGGGCCACTAGCATAGGACTGCCTGTTCCTTCCTTTGAAGATGGGACATAGTTTACCATACTCAATCCATTTCCTTGCAGTTCTCCTACCCCCTTCATCTTCACATTCTGCATAGTTAGAGCCCCTATTAGTAGTATCCTCTTGCTCTTGAACTTCCTCATGTGTGTTCCCTGTACAGTTTACAGGCTTAACACGCCAAACTCATTAGTGATAAATATTTCTTTCCATCAAAGAGGCGTGGAGAGATCTAAAGATGTGGGCTACACATTAAATTTTCACCAGACACTTTTACTCCAGATTTTAACACTCAAGAGTTCTTATTTATTATAATATTTTTATTACAAAACAAACATCGTCTCAAACAATAGAATCATTACTAAATATTCCACACAATAACTAATCAACTCACCTCATTATCAATTATATAAATCATAAATATCAAAAGGTTCAATCAGGAATAACACATTATTTAAATGTCTTGTGAACACATTTTAAACAACCACAATCACGTACACAATTAAGTACTAACATTGTACATATATAGTTATCACAATAACTAATAACTAATATATAATATAGTGGTTGCATTTTTGCTTAAAGCTGCCTACGTATCCAAATCTTTCAAGATTGGAATCAAGCCTTCGTAGTTCTTATCAGCCACATAGTCAATGCTATAGTTTTTCCTACATTCATCCAAATGACATGTAACTTAATTATTTAGAAACTAGGGTATGTAGGTATTCTTTTTCATGTAGAACTCGAAGTCCCAACCTCAGCCCATCAAAACGAAAACTTAGGTCAAAAGTGGTAAAAATCCTAATTTTCAACAAACTAGAATCTGACGAGTTATCTTTCGGAGACCACAACTCTTTCTACAAGTGTCCAAACATTACAAGGCTTTTTGCGTTGAAAAGAAGACTCTCAGAAATTACTCTTTCATGTTTTACAAAATACTAACTCTCACTCTAACTATATGAAAACTGGACTTGAACACACTGCACAGAAACTGATTTCTGCCACACTGTTTTCTGTCAACCAAACTTCCAGACATCGTAGCTGTCTCCACAGGACTCGGAATTGGACAAGGCCAATTGAGTTAGAAAGAAGACTCATAAAACTCACTTTTTCATGTTTTACAAAAACTCTAACTCTCCCCCTAGAGTTATGAAATTTGTGATCAAACCCTATGCAGAAAACTATTTTCTGACGAATAGAATTTCTGATGCATAAAATTGTCGAGGTCATATCTTTTCCATCACTCATCCAAATTAAGTGAGGCTCACTGCGTCAGATAAAAGACTCTCTAAGATTTCATTAGGTTTTGGTTTCGCACAAATCTACAAAGTATAGTGTCCTATACACTTCCTACAATGCAACATGTCCAGAATATGTGCACAAACAGTCAACATATATTGAAGTCAATTTTCATAATCTTAAACACGAGTATGAACTCGGGTCAAAGTATGAGGTTGCACCTCTATAGGTCTAGATTCTAATGGTTTTGGAATCAACACAAAAGAATAAAATTTTGATTTTATAAGATTTTATTACTACAGACTGCTTAGTTTCTGTGTTAGACTTCAACTTTTTCACTATAAACAATTGTTTTTCAATTGGTCTATTGCTAGCTTGATCATACCAATGGTAGGATCAACCTCACCGTGCTAAGAGCTCTAGAGACATCCTTCTAAGGTAGGCCATTTTTTTAGGCTTAGGTGCAATAGTTCACTCACCATTAGAAGGTACCAGAATCCCTGACAACTATACTACTCAGTATAGGTTCCCCTTCCATGATGACATTAATGATTCTAGAAGGATTGTCACCAATACATCTCGTTGTGCTGAGCATATGGCAGATTGATATACGGACTACAAAGCATAGTCCAGCAGCAATAAATACTTTTAACATATTGAAATAATTACAATCTTGCACTCAAAAATGTAATCAACTAAATATTATAACACTAAAACGTACCTGAACATCCTGGGCATTAACATCAAGATGATCAGCAATAAGAAACCGAAACCTCGAAGAATCAAGATTAGTACCCGACCAAATCACATGGTTAGCAGAAAACCCATAAAGTTTCCAAGCAACATAAGTCACCGCATCAACTGGGTTAGAAACAATCACTAAAATCGAATCAGGTGAATATTTTGCCAATGGGGGTATAACATCACGAAACAACGTTAAATTCCTTTGTAACAATTCACCAAATATTTGCCTTGCAACTTGAGAGCCAAAATTAATAGAAGATCTATAACATCTATGACAGTGTATCGCTATATGGCTTTTACGTGGAAAATATGCTACGAAGAGCCAGTAAAGCTTATGAAGCCGATCCCAAGTCCAACGATCTAGCCTATTCGTGTAAACACCCTTAAACCCAACAAATAGTAGAAAACAGTTATATGCTCTCCGTATCTCCAGCAAGAAGCCTCCCTTTTCCTCTCTCATTAAAACTTTTTTTTTTTACTCTGTGTCAAACTCTCTCTTCCTGTGTTACAACTCTCCGTGTAAACTACTCTACGTGTTTCCCCTTTTTCAAAACTCCTGAAAAATAGAGAATGGGTTTATCCTCTTTACCCCTATCTCTTTCTAATCATTATCCTTTTTATTTTATTTTATTTATTCTTATTATTAATATTAATCATATATTATAAAAAATAATAAATAGAAATAGTCGGGTGTTATAATTTCTGTATTTGGTCTCTCAAATTTAGGGCTGTCAATGGGCCGGACTTGAACAAGACTCACCTATGTCCAAGTCCCGTCCAAATTATATTTACATTTAGAAGGTCAAAGTCCGGTCTAGGTCCCATTGGACATTATCGGATTCAGGCCTGGCCTAGGTCCAATAAGATTACATGGAAATTGTGTGTGTGTTTTTTTTATTATTTCTCTCAAAAATATGGAAATAGTGTATTTTTTTATTATTTCTCTAAAAAAAATTGAAATAGAGTGTAGTAAGACTCAAACCCAAACCTTATATGTGGCACTACAACATTAATCCATCAAGCCTCTTAACATTTTATGTATACTAGTAGTTACAAATTTAATAGTACTTATTTGAAAAACTAAAAAATATAACCTTAGAATATCTTATCGGTTCGGATTCAATCGGGTATCGGGCCTGCCCAGCCCATTGGCAGCCCTACTCAAATTTGAAGGTAGAGGCTGATATGAAAACCCCCTTGGTAATGCCCTAACTAATATTGGAAGATATTTTACTTTTTACTTTTTATTTTTGGTAAAGAACTAATATTGGAAGAATGATTAACATGTAACTATGTAAGCCACTTATATCTCATCGTATCATCATGGAGTAGAAAATAAAAATAAGTTGGTCGACATGATTGCCTTACAAAAGGCCCTACAAGGCCAAATTCAATATATCAAGTATAAACCATGGAACCCAAACTGAAGAAAGGTTTATAACTTCAGTGGGCTTTCGGTGAAAGAAGAAGGATTAGATCTTGATGAGTACGAGGGCTGTTCATGACTTGGTCGGGCTTTATACTGCTAAAATACCTGGGTCTTATACCTGTCGCAAAACTAATGGGGGTAGCCCTTCATGATTATTTTGTGCCCTGTCCAACTCCTTCTTGTCTGGACTCTTAACTCATCTCACGCTAATGTGCGGCTCCAAATTTTGGGTGGATTTTAGTCATTTTTTACTCATCTTACGCTAATGTGCGGACCCAAATTTTGGATGGATTTTACTTTCTATTTTAGTTCTTTTCGTTCTTTCAGTCGTCAGTAACTCAGTAATCACTAGTCAGCACTCCAATTGAGTTTTGTACATAACATATTAGTGCTAACGTATATCACTCTAGTTAACACAGAATATTGATCGATTCTGTAAGTCCAAAAATGGATTGGTATTGCCACCGAGACAAAAAATGAGGTGCTCTTAGGTGTGTTTGGTGGTCATTTTTGTATCCAATGTTGTTTGACACCAGATGAACTTGCCGACAATCTCATTAGTCTAGATCTTCTAGTGCACATTTAACCAAAATCCGTTACTATACATTACACTGAATAATGAAAGAAGAGAGGGAGGAGGGTAAAGCTCTAGGTCAAGTACTTCATTTCTTTGTTGGAGAATTAAAAGGGTATAGTGTGTGTGTGGCACACTGGCACTGTAGCGTTAGAGCTGTATTAGTTGGGGTATGAGTTTCAAAAGAAAGGACAGCTCATGTTGTGAGAAGTTGGGTCGTTCAGTTCGCAACATCTGCACTTCTCCCTCATTTATGTTTTTTTCTTCTCCACCTTCTATTGTCTTGTTTACGAAATCATAAACTGCTTCTGTAATTTCTCGAACCAAATCCACGATCACCCCGTCGATTCCCATTAGATGTTGCATGTGAACGGCCTCTGGGACATTACTGCACAGAATAACAGATATAATTTAGCAAGACTTACTTGACTTGTAACGCTCGGAAGAGCTTGCTTTCGAAGTTTTTGATACACATGATACAACCACTAACTATAACTGCGACACAGAAAATAAGTCTTACTTCAACTGGCCATAGGTAAAAAGGGATAGACTAGATTCTTTTATTCTGGTTATTGCTCCTGGTTGTCGGAACACTGCTTTAACTTCTGATACAATGCCTTGCAATCCATTTTCCATGCACAATTGTATGGCCTCATCTAATGAGTTTCTTCTGACATCTATGTGGATTTCTGATCCTCCATTAGTGAGGAAAAACACCTGTTTATATAATATATAAAACCCTACCATTAGCCCTCAATGACATCAATACAACCTCCGTCAATCCCAAAATTATTGGTAAATATCCTTTGATAATCATAATAGGATAGACTAACTAGGGAAGGAGAAAATATTATGAATGTTTAGCAACTCTTACTGGGTAAGTATTCTGCAATTTCCTGATCAATCTTGTGGCATCTGGTTGAAAGCTTGAGAAGATGACAGGCCTTCCTTTCGCATACTCAAAAACTACCTGATCATTAATTGAATTGGATAGCATAAGAACCAGCCATCAATTAACCTTATTATCAAACTTTTCCTCTTCTTTTTTTTTCTTGAAAAGTAGATGATTACCTGTAATATTACTCCCAGAATATTAATTAGTTCCTTCTCTTGATAAACAATGTAGTCGTCAAACTTTAACTCAATGTTAAAACCCAAAGAAGAATCGACATTCTTGAACGCTTCTTTCAATGTACAGGAGCAGTCATCACTCTCTACCTTCCAATTGAAGATCCTCCCGTCTTTTGTTTTCCTTAACAAAGATTCCCCAGCCTGAAAAAGAAAGTTGAGGATCAACTCGAATTGATTTAATAAATACGGAGAATAACGGGAAAAAGAATAGGATATACAAAATGTCAAAAGGATTACATTGCTAGACTCTCCTCCCCCATAGCAAAGAAATTCAGCCAAAGTAAGCTCGGTAACCCTCTTCTCAACTACGATACCCTGAAATGTTTGCAAGCAAGCAAATATTATTATTACGAGTCTTTCTCATGAAAACGAAAATTCTATGATAAGCAGAATACAACACTATAGTTGTGAAATTGTTGAACTTACATTTTCTTCACGGTAGATGAAGTTGTCATGGAAAATGACTGGGCAGTCATCTCTGGTGACCTACAAAAATTATATTTTTGTTTACTCCTAAGGTTCTCGCCCTACCTTTTACTTTTCTAATGAAGCGCAATCAATAGAAAAGAGAACAAAAGAAAAAGTTGACATATTAGTACTATTGCAAACAAAAATCTTCTTAATCGACCCACAGATTACATATCCCATTAACAAACAATGTAACAAGTTTTGCATTAGCCTTATACACGGCGATTATAATATCATAATTTTTCAGTAAAATGGTAAGTAACTTCAAGTTGAGCATTGTGTTTTTAAGTTTTAAACGTTTATTAAACTTATCTCAACAAGCATCAGCCTGATACAAAAGGACGCCTTGTAAGAACAGAGTACTATCCGCAACACTGATAGCAAATTTGCTATCAAGGATGCAACCACATTGCAGTTGCTACTACGACCCTCTAGGGGCACTAGACAAGGGTTTTAGGCAATTTACATCTAATTTAGTGGTTTTTCATCCCTATAATAACATGAACATTTAGATTTTGGACCTTACACTAGAAAGGTAATCTGGAAAATAAATAAAGCAAACAGATAACAGTCTACACAGAATCCTTGTTAGCAATTCTCCGAATAATTCGTGAATAATACATGAATTGAATTTTTGAAGGCCTACACGTTTTCGGAATAATTCCACACTTTTCAATAATTCGGAATAATTCACGTTTTTTTCACCATAAACGTACAAAACACGAATTTCCGAATTATTCAAAAATTCGTTTAAAAAATACTTCATATGATAAAAAAAATATATAAACCCAAATTTTTGAAAGGATGAGTAGCATGAAAAAACATAAATAAGAACAAAATAGTAAACTCTAAAGGGCATTCTTAAAAGCTTCAAAAACTTTTGTATATCTGTGAAGAGCATTATTTTTTTTGCAAATCAAAATAGTAAACTAACATAGAGATATGGATATAGAGATATGGATGTGTTGCTTCTAATTCTTTTTTTCCCATAAAATATAATTTGCAAATCTACATTCTAAAATAGATATGAGTAGAGAGAGAAAAGTGTTTGAGAAGAAAATGATTAATGTTTGGGCAGTCAAATACTAGACTCTAGTTGACTTACCTAATTCAAAATTTTAATTTCTAATGAACCAGTTGGGACAACACGATTTTTGAAAAGCAGTTAAGACAAATGTTTGTGAATTGTGAATGACAATTACGTAATTGTTGCATATACTTAATTATCTAAATTATTGGAGTTTATGTAGGGTAAAATTGGTGGAACATTTTAATTATATTGCTAAATGTATATTACAAATTCTCTTTTAAGTGTACCCAATTTTTATTTCAAAACATTTAATACTTATATAAAACATACTACGTATTACTAACGTATTGCGAATTTTTGATTGAATTGTTGACCAAAATTTTCTAATATGTAATCGAATAAAACTCAAATTATTCCCGTACTATTCCCATATTCCGAATTGGTAAAAAAGCACGGAACGGGACCAACGGCCAAAAAGATGCATTACTGATTTACTGGGGACCGAGGCCTAAATACACTATCCCTGCAAGGACCCAAGTCTAAATATCCTTTAGTAAAAGGGATAATATTAATAAACCACCCGCACACGTGAACATTTACACGTGCTCCAGAACACTCTCGCAAAAAACCAGCTGTTTCAACTTTCAATTTCCAACAGCCACCTAGAACGTTGCATATTTAAAAATGAACATTGTTTCCTACAACCGGGAGTTAACTTTCTAAAGCAACTTCATTTGCTATAGAACACCACGTCACACGTAGAACCGTACGTAATACGGACAACTGGACAAGTAACCCGAAAGAACACAAGTTTCTCCTACCGAGTTCACATGATCATTACGTGACGCGGCTGGGAAACAACGCCACCTTTGCCACTAACACCGAAATTGCCGCAAATTAAAAAACAAGGAGCAAGAACATGGTCTGAAATCTAACCTGAACATCAAACTCAACAAAATCAACAGGAAAATTTGCAGCAGAGTTAAATGAAAGAATAGTATTCTCCTTGATAGCTTTCATTCTCCTATCAGCAGATTGCAACATGTTCATCCCACTACCTCTATGTCCAATCACCATAAACTTTTGTGGTGATTGCACCGAAACCCGAAATGCATCGACACCTAAATATAAAACACAAGAAATATGTCACAGGCACAGCGTTCAACCTTTGCTAATAATATACGGCTTTACATACCTTTAGACACGTGGTCGGTGTAGAGAGCGGACGTGGTGTTTTTGGGTAAGTGGAGGTTAGGGACGTCGGAGACATGAACGGCTTTAAGTGCCATTGGAGAAAACTTGGAATGAGCAATGCAACAAGGGTATTAGTATAGAAGGAATTGTATGATTTGTTTGAAAGAAGGTGTTAAGTTTGAAGGGTATATATGGTGGAGATAGAGAGAGAGATGGGAAATGGGGGGACGTACTCTTTGGTAGAATATTCGAAATGTTTGGATTATGCATTGGTATATTCTTTCAAATCTGAGCCATTGGAATTGAATGCACAATCTGGAGATAGGAATGATCTAATGGGCTTCAAGGGCGGTGAGATTGACACGTGTTAATTACAGTCCAATTTGGAGGCAGCTAAAAATATTGTGTGCGAATAAGTGGGTTTATGACAAGACTAGGAGATTAGAATTTGTTCCAAGAGTACGTCAGCATGCATATCGGCCAACACATTCATCACCAGAGTTTTCTTATCTTTTGTCGCATAGGCAACAGTTCATGAGACAACTGACAAACCTACTACCGCTCCAAATCATCTGCTACTAGAAAGTTGTTTTATCTGTTTTTTTGTTTTATAAAATACTGCGGAAAAAAACTAATTCATCACCCTTAATTTCGCAGTGGAAAAAAACTAATTCATATAGAATTTACTTACGAACCCGAACTTTTGCCGTTTCTATTTTTTTTAATCCGAATTGAAAAAACAAATTCTTATTGAAGCTCGAATTTTATTCGAATATTTTTCATATCGAATTTTTGCCGTATTACGAATTATTAACTATGCCACTAACCCACTAATTTAGACTTTTAGACTAAATATGTTAAATTTGTTGGGATAGTATATATATATATACTAGAAAGTAGACCCGTGCATATGCACTGGCTCTTTTAAAAATTTGCTCAACAATCATAACAAATCGTGATTTCTGTTTTCGTCGCTAACCTGTTTTAATTTCCTAATAAATTGTTTTAATCAAATCTTTAAAATCCATTTTAATTTCTTAACAAATTGTTTTAATTAAGTTTTAAAAACCTGTGTTTTTTAATTGGGGGAGGAATCCCATTTTAATTTGGAAATAAAGAGTTTTTATACTACTATTTGAGTTTTGGTTTTAAAAGGAAATGAGATTCCCGTTTGAATTTAGATTCTAAAAAGAAAAGAGTTTCCCGTTTTAAGTTAACTATTAAGTTGATGTCGTAGAATTTTAATAGAGCTCGAAAAATACCCCTTGTAGGAGCTTTAATACCCACCTTAAACAAAAAAATAATAATTTCTGAAAATTTGTCCGGAATTTCTGATGAAATTGTCAAATTTTCAGATGGAATTGTAGAAAGTTCGGATGACATAGGTTGTGGCATGGGTTGTAATAATAGTGTAAAAATTTGTCCGGAATTTCCAATGAAATTGTCGAAATTTTGGATGGCATGGGTTGTAATAATAGTGTTGGTGAGGGCAAAATCGGAAAAACGAAAAAACAATGTATGAAAAAATACTGTAGGTGGGGGAGCGCTCTTGAAAGTAGTTAGAAACATGTTAAATTTGTCGGGATAAAAATAAAATAAAATATGTTAAATTAGAAATACGAGCATGTGTTAGGCTCTCTAAGTTGGTCATCACGATTCGTACTTGTCCACCGTCCATTTTCAGAGAGGCAGCTCAAACTTTTTATCGGCATCTCCGTAGTGTTCTCCAGGGTATTGTAGTTTCTAATGCTCCTGGCTTTGGTGATTTGCAGTGGCGTTTATCAACACTCCCATTTGCTTAGGTATTTATTATGCCAATGATGTCTCTACATTTGCTTTTGTAGCATCCCGTTTTCAGACTTATAAGATTTAGGACCACATTCTTAGGAGTTATGGTACAATACCTTTGGATGAGATTCTTGATGTTGCTAGCAGTACATTGAGTCTCCGCCTACCCGATTTTGACCTCAATTCTCTGGTTGCGAATGCTACCATCCCCTCAAAACCACAAAACATTTTGGTGAAAGCGTTCTACAGTAAGATTGTTACTGGTCTCGAGAGGGAGTTTGATTTATCTGTTCGTCAAAAGGCAGTCATGGGATGCTTGCAGTCGGAACAAGTAAAAGATTTTCTATTTGATATTCCGATGGAGGGACTTGGACAGCATATGTCACCGGTAGAGTATTGTTCTATTCTCCGATACCGTCTCATGATTCTTTTGTACTCTGATGGTGGTTTATGCCCTGTTTGTAAAAAAAGTAGATTGGATGTTTTTGGGGATCATACAACATATTGTTGGTATTTTCCAGGTTTCAAATACCGACATGATCATGTCAGAGACATTTTATGTGATGTATTTTGGAAGGCTGGGGTACAAGTAAAGAAAGAAACTCCTGTTAACTTTCTCACTGATCCGAATGAAGGAAGATCGACTCTTCGGCCTGCGGATGTCTTGATTTACAGTTGGTATGAGTGAAAACATGCATGTGTTGATGTAACTGGAGTCTCTCCGTTAGTAAGGTTGGAGAATGGTGACTTTGAGGTGGGAGAAACAGCTAAGAGAGCAACGACAGGAAAGATGGAGAAGCATGAGAAAGCTTGCAGGGCTAACCAACATTGTTTCATTCCATTTAGTTTCGACACTTTCGGTTTTTTGGAACAACAGTCTGTTGAGCTTCTCATGAGACTCCAGAAAGTTATGAATAATAACATTATGATAGCTAGTTCTAACGAGTTTGTTTTTAGAAAGATATAATTTGCTATTCAGAAAAGACTTGCGGCGCAGCTTATTGCACGTTTGTTTTAATTATTTGTAAAATTTGTTATCACTATCAATAAAATTTCCACTTAAAAAAAAAAGTATGGTAATACCCACCTTGAACCAAAAAAAATAAAAAAGTAATTTCTGAAAATTTGTCCAGAATTTCTGATAAAATTGTTGAAATTTCAGATAGAATTGTCGAAAGTTTGGATGGCATAGGTTGTGGCATGGGTTGTAATAATAGTGTAAAAATTTGTCCGGAATTTCTAATGAAATTCTCAAAATTTCGGATGGCATAGGTTTTGGTATATGTTGTAATAATAGTGTTTGGCGAGGGCAAAATTGCTATAAAAAAAAAAAAAAAAAAAAAAAAAAAAAACAAACAAACAAACAAACTGTAGGTACAACTTGCGTACTTTAGAATTTGGTCTAGAAGATATATAGTTTTTTTTATTTCTTTGCTATGTGGCTTTGGCTTCTACTGTTTTTAGTATATCAAGAGATCTAAACCTCTAGTAGTGGTGGAACAGTGATGGTGCAGTCAAGTCTGGCCCTGAGCAGGTGCAATGTGGGTGACCGCACAGGGCTCCCAATATACAAGGCCCTAAAAAATAGTATTAGTAGAAAAGACCTATTTGGCAAATCACAAGTCCAACCCAACCAAAAGTCCAAAAAACCGGAAATTTCACAAATCACAATAAGCAACGGAAATATCCCTTCATATTCTCTTTCCTCATTAATCATTTTCGTAAAAATAGGAAATAATATATATAATAAATGAGCATTATCGAAAAAAGGAAAAACAAAGATCTTCTCAACAACTAGATATCTCTACTAGATACCTTATTAATTATTTGCCTCAATTACTCAAAAAAAAAAAAAAAAAAAACCTCATTCACCAAAAGATAAAAATAAAGTCATTGATATACTTGATTTCTTGAAACGACACGATTGTTTTCCTAATGCATGCATAGCTTATAGAATTTTGTTGATTGTTTCCGTTACTGTCGCGTCCGCAGAAAGAAATTTTTCAAAATTAAAATTATTGAAATCATATCTTAGATCGACTATGTCACAAGAGACTATGTCACAAGAAAGACTAAATGAGCTAGCGTTAATATCTATTGAAAATAAATTTTTAAAGAAAATTAACTTTAAAAATTTTATTGATGATTTTGAAGCCAAAAATGCGAGAATGAAAATATTTTAATAATCTTTTGTGTTGATGGAAAAGTACAGAAAGAGGACCGCATTTCGCTGTTTGCACATGGCATTGAAAACTCAGGGACGGCCCGGGTGCAGTGTTGCTGTCACGTTGGAATGAACTTTGTTGTCGTACGTGATGAAGGCTATGCGCGTATGCGTAGGAACTGATCGAAAGTGAAAGGAAAAGCAGAACTTTGTTGCGCTTTTGTACGACAACAAACGTCACAATGCACAGCCTGCTTACATCTGTAGACCAGCAAGAGTAAGTGCGTCGTTCTTTGCGGTCCAGAATACTTCAAGCTTGTTAAATACTTAAATTATTATCCTTTGAAAGAAGGTGATCTTGTTTAGCGGAAAAACAAAAAACAAAAGAAGAAGGTGACTTCGTCCACTTTTGTATGAGTCACAACACACCTTTAAGCTTTGCCATGTCAGTATGGACTAACAACCACTAAAAGGAACATGAATTAACCGGAATTCAAATATATCCAAAAACCGGAATACGCCTGGAATTCTGAATTATATTATGGGTGTGTTTTGGAAGTTTTCCATTGGAATTGGAAATAGAATTCCGCCAATACTTATAATTTTAATTTTTAAGTAGTTAAAATTCTTCAAATTGGAATTCCTATGTTTGGTTGCACACAGAAATTCATTTTCAAATTCCACATAATCTCAAATCAGCTGTTTGTCCACTCAAAATTTTACAAACCAAAATTGAAATATTAAAAAAAAAAAGTACTCTAAACTAATAGGTCTACAAAACAAATTTATTATAAACTTTATTTTTAAATGTTTAAACCTCTTCTTAACAGTAGTATTCTAAACATTGAGATGCATCATCAACCATTCTTTCTTAAAATTATCTGGAAGCCCATAAAAGGCGTGTTCCTTAGTCTTATTAGTTGGAAACAAATCAACAACTCGAAGTTTTAGAGAACGATCAAAATCCGGAACTTTATAATTTCTTGGCATAACTTGTTCACATCAACAGTGAGAAGACGTGCACATGAGTTGGTCTCCATATACTTCAATGTATCAGTCATGCAAGTCACAGTTGTGGCAATGACATCACCTGCGCAAACTTTTTTTTTTTTTTTTTGTGGATTGTTTTTTATCCAAATCTCGTTTCAATTGCTTGTCACTTCCTTCATTTTCTCCATTAATGTCCTCACGGCCATCATTCTCATTGCTGCCATTGTTTTCAACTTCTTCTCTTGCTTTATAAAGTTCTCTTTCAGTGTTAGCGCCAACTCCTATTGCATTATTCTTCCCAACAATAATTGCTAACTCATCATAGTTTGTGAGAGGCTTATACCTGAACCCTTTGACATCAGGATGTGACTGCAAATTATTTAACCAATATTTAAAAAGAAACACCTTAAAAATACATGAAAATACAAATTTATATTACTAAAAAAATTACCTTAACATAGTACTCCCAGATGTCATCCCTAACTATAATCATCTTGCGATTGTCATCCCACTCGGATCCTGATTGGTCTCGAAGCCCAATCATGATATTAAAATGCTTAGTCCAAGTCTTTAAACAAGCTTGAACATTATCCTTTGTCACTAGTTTTCCACATTTTTCCATTGATGGCATCAACAGTTATAGTCCAAACAACAAGCTTCTAACCTTGTTCAGATTTGTTTCCCTATCATTTTGAACTTGGTTAAGAAATGTCTCAGTTAATACATGATCCATCTCAATTGTCCAAACCACATAGGTCGTCTAACAAGATACTTATACACATGTATTATTGCATTCAAAACTCGCTTAAAATGATGATGAATAGTTTCCCCAGAACGATTAAAACCAAATTTTAATACTCGATTTCTTACATCATGTGTGTTGGTTATTTTAAAATATGAAAATCAGTTTTGGTTTGTTTTGAAACAAAAGAAACGTTTTGCTTTGACTGTAAATCTGTAACCGAGACATTATTGTTGGAACGTTACTTTTTTACTATAACGTTGAGAGTTGACAATTGAGAGCTAACGTTACACTCTCTCGAGCCTATATATACAAGGCTTTACAGCAGACCAAACACACCAGTTTTTCGCATCTTCCCTCTCTTTAAGAAAAACTTCTCTCCCTTATAATAGCAGTAAACTATTAGTTCTTGTTCTCTTTTTCGGTTTTGGTTTTGGTTTTTGTGCGGCAAAGGATCATCAAGACATTTACAGAGGTCGTTGTATCCTCGAGGTTCGTAATGGTCTCCGCACCGGGATGAAACGGATCCAAGATACCTTAAAGAGAGCGACCTAGTCCGCGCCTCAGCTTCCAATTTCATTGTTAATCCTGTTTTTTGCAGATTGTTTTCCATCAATTTTAAGGTATTTTGTCTATTTAACCATGGAACACGAGGAAGGAAGCCAGTTCAGAAACGACAACAACAATAATCGCCCTTTCAAGTTTGCCGGTCAAAACTTCAAACGGTGGAAAGCAAAGATGACATTTTATCTGACCTTGGTGAAGGTTGATAATGTTTTGACAGAGAAACGACCTATGGTGAAAGATCTGTTGGAACCTGCTCTTATTATTGCTATCAACAAATGGAATGCTGAGGATTTCAAGTGCAAGAACTATATCCTGAACGCACTTACTGACGACCTGTACTACCTGTACTGCTATCTTCTAACTGCTTCTGATGTGTGGGATGCCCTGCAGAAGAAATATGATAATGAGGAGGCTGGCCCGAAAAAGTACGATGTAAGTCGTTACTTGACAAGTCGGTTGTGACTCAGTGTCACGACCTACAAATAATTGTTCATGAGATACTTTATGAGGGAATGAAGATTGACGAGCAATTTCAGGTTGCAATCGTCATTGATAAGCTTCCTCCCTCATGGAAGGATTTCAGAAACATTCTTAGACATAAATCCAAGGAGTTTTCGATGGAAAGTCTCATTATGAGACTCCGAATTGAAGAAGAATCCCGAAAACAGGGCCACAATGAGGAAGTGGCTATGTCATCTGCCAAGCTGGCTAAAGTTAATATCATAAATCAGCATGCTAATAAAACCAATTCTAATTTGAAACCTAATAAAAAGGCAATGAAGAACAAACCTAATAACAACAAGAAAGCTCCACATAAGAACCAGAACCAGGTTCATATGAACCAAAGGGCACCAGTAGACATGACAGAAGTTGTCTAATGTAGAGAAAAAGACAAAGTTTTCTCTATTTAGGCTTGAGCGCACCCTGCGCTCCTTTTTGCCTGGACAAGGGAGCGGGTCGCGCTCATGTCTTGGTCGAACTCCAAGCTCTTTAGCGCACCCTGCGCTCGACTTTGCCTTGCCGAGGGCGCGGGTCGTGCCCCACCGTATTTCAGCACGAATTTGACTTATTTCGGAAGTTTTCTAAAATAGTATAAATATAGGTTTTTTCTATAGAAACCTAACTTTTCCAAAAACCAAGAATGAAAGAGATTATAAGAGAGAAATTCTTTGTGAGTTGAGTGTTCATTCTTTGTGAGTGAATTGAGAGACTTGTAGTCTGTTACTCCAGACATCTAGTAAAGCTTGGAACTCGCAGTGTGGACATAGACAAATTGCCGAACCACGATATATCTCGTCTTGTGGTTTGTTCTTCTTTTACATTAATTGTTTTATTTTATATACTTGTTATTTGATATTGAGAAGTGTTGGGATATTGCTTGGAGGGTGTTGGAGTCTTGTCTATTGAGAAGGATCGATCCTTGTATTGGATTGATCCGTTTGTTGTGGATAATGTTGTTTCCACAGTTATTTATTCACAACAATTAGTATCAAAGCGTAGGTATACGACCTAGGATTTTGAGTTTAGTACTCGAAATTTGTGTAGATAAGGTGTTCGATTAAATTCCGAAGTGAAATTATTTTTTAGGTTATTGTGTGTAACTTGAAAGATGGCTCCCAATATGTCAAACGCAAGGTTTGAAGTAGAGAAGTTTAATAGAAAGAATAACTTTGGGATTTGGCAAGTCCAAGTAAAGGACATCCTCATCAAACAAGGTTTGCACGAGGCTTTAAAGGGGATTAAATCTAAGGCGGCGAGTATAAGTAATGATGATTGGGAAGAGTTCGATCTTCAGGCTTGTTCATCAATCCGGTTATGTCTTGCTAATGAGGTCATGTATAGTGTGATGGGAGAAAATACCACTGTCGGTATTTGGCTAAAACTAGAGTCTATGTATATGACCAAAAGCATGACGAACAAGATGTACCTTAAGAAGCGTCTTTATCGATACATGATGGTGGATGGTTCAACGATGCAAGAGCACGTTAGTGAGTTCCGTCGGTGCCTAGCAGATTATTTGAATGTGGGCATGAAGATGGATGATGAGGATCAAGTGGCATGTTTAATATTCTCCTTGCCAGAAAGCTATGAGCATCTAATGACTACATTTATGAATAGAGAAGACGTTGATCTTGATGAAGTTCTAAGTGCTATTCTTTCTTATGAGTTGATGAAGAAGACACGTGTTGAGAATAGCATTGATGCAGGTCAGGGGCTAGTGGCAAGAGGAAGGTCGTATGAAAAGGCTTCTACAAGCAATGAGAAGTCTAGGTCCAAGTCAAAGAAGCCTTTGACACATGTGAAGTGCTATAATTTCTATGAAAAGGGACATTACGCAATTAATTGTCCTCACCCAAAGAAAGATAACAAGAGAGATGGTAAGAAGAAATGTAAGGCAAAAATTAAGGCAAGTTATGCTTCAGGCTCTGAAGGGGACGAGTTGAGTCTCTGTGTGTCCACACAAGACTATATGGCCGAAAGATGGATTCTTGATTCTGGATGTTCCTACCATATGTGCCCAAATAGAAAGTGGTTTACTTCTTATAAGAGCATTGATGGTGGTTCCGTTTTGATGGGTAATGACGTTGCTTGTAAGACGGTGGGAATTGGGACTATATGGATCAAGATGCATGATGGTGTAGTGAGGACTTTAACTGATGTGAGGCATGTTCCTGAGCTAAAGAAAAACTTTATTTCTCTTAGTACCTTAGATTCTAAAGGCCACAAGTCTGTGGGCGAAGGTGGAGTCCTAAAGATTGTCAGTGGCTCTTTAACTGTTATGAAGGGTCAAAGACATAGAACCTTGTATACTTTGATGGGTAGTACGGTGATAGGCGATGTAGCAGTGGTTGCATGTAGTGATGATTCTGAATGCACTAAGATGTGGCATATGCGACTAGGGCATATGAGTGAAAAGGGTTTGTCTGAATTGTGCAAGTGAAGGTTCTTAAAGGACTTGAAGAAGCCAAGTATAGGGTTCTGTGAGCATTGCATCTATGGGAAGCAGTGCAGAGTCAAGTTCAAGTCAAGCAAGCACATGACAACATGCATCCTTGACTATGTGCATACAAATGCTTAGGGACCCTCCAGAGTGACTTCTAAAGGAGGTAACTGTTATTATGTCTCATTCATAGATGATCATACCCGCTATGTGTGGGTGTATATGATGAAAATGAAAGATGAAGTGTTTGAGACATTTAAGAAGTGGAAGGCAAAGGTTGAGAATCGCACAGATAGGAAGGTAAAGACACTACAGTCTGACAATGGTACTAAGTATACCTATGGGCCTTTCCAAGAGTTTTGTGCACAACAGGGAATTACCAGACACTGGACAGTCAGGGGCACGCCTCAGCAAAATGGAATGGCAGAGAGGATGAATAGAACCTTGCTTGAAAGAGCAAAATGTTTGTTGTCTAATGCCAGTCTAGGCAAAGAGTATTAGACAGATGCAGTGTCCATGGCGTGTTACCTGTATAATAGGTCACCAGTTCCAGCTATAGATTACAAGACACCTTATGAGGTATGGTTAGGTAACCCAGCAGATTATAGTATTTTGCGAGTATTTAGATCGACTGCTTACTACCATGTGAGGGAGAGCAAGCTAGATCCTAGAGCTAAGAAAGCCATATTCTTAGGCTTCACAAATGGGGAAAAGGGATACAGATTGTGGTGTCTAGAAGACCACAAGTTCCTGGTCAACAAAGATGTTACATTTGATGAGACTTTCGTGTTATCTTTCAGTAAGCCGGAAAGAGCTGGGCAGAATGGTGAGTCTATAGAAGTTCAAGCCAATCGAGCTTGAGTTGTTATTCGATCAAAGATGACCGGTTGGTTCATGATGAGGTACCAAATCATGGAACCACACAAAGAATAAGAAGAAGAAGAAAAGAGCATCCGTAACTTGTATTGGCTGACCCTAAGCCAAAGAGACAAGTTAAAGAAGTGCACAAGTATGGGCACGAGAAGCCGGTGAAACACTATGGTTAGGTGGATTTAGTGGCATATGCATTGAATATCGAAGATGATGAGCCAGATAGTTTCAAGGAAGCTGTTAGAGATGCTCATTACAGAGATTGGTTGGTTGCTATGCAAGAAGAGATAGAGTCTCTTGATAAAAATCACACATGGGACCTAGTTTTATTGCCAAAGGGCAAAAGGACTATCGGCAGTAAATGGTGTTCAGAAAGAAAGAGGTCCTTCCCCGAACCGACAAAGATCTTTGGGTACAAGGCAAGAGTAGTAGCAAAGGGTTTCTCACAAAAGGAAGGAGTCGACTACAATGAGGTATTTTTCCCGGTGGTCAAACATACTTCCATTCCTGTGTTATTGAGTTTAGTTGCTCACTTCGACTTGGAGTTAGAGCAACTTGATGTGAAAATTGCTTTCTTGTATGGGGACTTGGAGGAAGAGATCTATATGAGACAACCTGAAGGGTTTGTCGTTGCTGAGAAAGAAGATCATGTATGCAAATTGAATGGGTCACTGTACGAGTTAAAGCAATCGCCCAGGCAATGGTACAAGCGCTTTGACACGTTACAACATGAGTACACCCAAAGTAAGTATGTGTGCCTACTTTAGAAGGCTTCGTGGTAATTACTTCATCTATCTCCTGCTTTATGTGGATGACATGCTTATTGCTTCCAAAAGCATGGTGGAGATAGACAAGTTGAAATCTCAACTTAGCTCTGAGTTTGAGATGAAAGACTTAGGTGGAGCCAAGAAGATACTGGGCATGGAGATTGACAAAGATAGGAAGAAGCGACGAATAGTTGTCTTTCAGAAGAAATACCTTCAGAAAGTAATTTCTCGATTTGGTATGGAGAATGCAAAGTCGGTTTCTACACCTTTAGTTGGGCATTTTAGGCTTTCTGTTAAGTTCTCTCCTAGTTCGGTGGAGGAACAAAGGCATATGGCAAATGTTCCTTATGCAAGTGTCATGGGCAGATTGATGTATGCTATGGTATGCACACGCCTAGACATTTCACAGGCAGTTAGTGTTGTAAGCAGGTATATAGCAAATCTTGGGAAGCAGCATTGGGAGGCAGTGAAATGGGTACTAAGGTACTTGAAAGGTACCTTGGATGTGGGATTAGCTTATGGTGGATGCACTTGTTATGGCAGTGGGTTTGTAGATTCTGATTATGCAGGTGATCTAGATAGACGACGATCGACTACTGGTTATATGTTTATGATGCATGGTGCACCGGTTAGTTAGAGGTCTATACTATAGGCTACAGTTGCTCTATCTACTACTGAGGCAGAATATATGGCAGTGGCAGAGGCAGTGAAAGAGACACTATAGCTTCGAGGTCTTCTAGATGATATGGGTATTGAGTAGAACAATGTTGCTTTGTATTGTGATAGTCAGAGTGCTATTCATTTGGCAAAGAACCAGGTTCATCATGCTCGGACCAAGCATATTGATGTCCATTATCACTTTATATGGGATGTCGTTGAGGATGATGATGTAGCACTTGAGAAAGTGGACACCCATGACAATCCTGCTAATATGCTAACAAAACTTGTCACCGGAGTTAAGTTCCAACACTGTTTGGACTTGCTCCAAATCCTACATGTTTGAAAGAGCCCTTTGTGGGCATGGCCCTTCAGGACAATTGACTGCGAGTCTTCCTTACTAGATGTGTTCCTACTGGATGTGTTCTTGCTGGATGTGTTCGGCTTGGTTTTATGTGTTAAAACCTCACTGAGGTGGATAATGTAGAGAAAAAGACGAAGTTTTCTCTATTTAGGCTTGAGCGCACCCTGCGCTCCTTTTTGCCTGGACAAGGGCGCTGGTCAGCTTCATGTCTTGTTGAACTCAGTGCTCTTCAAACGCCCCGCACTCAACTTTGCCTTGCCGAGGGTGCGGGTCGCGCCCCACCGTATTTTAGCACGAATTTGACTTATTTCGGAAGTTTTCTAAAATAGTATAAATATAGGTTTTTTCTGTAGAAACCTAACTTTTCCAAAAACCAAGAAAGAGAGAGATTATAAGAGAGCAATTCTTTATGAGTTGAGTGTTCATTCTTTGTGAGTGAATTGAGAGACTTGTAATCTGTTACTCCGGACATCTAGTAAAGCTTGGAACTCGTAGTGTGGTCGTAGGCAAATTGCCGAACCACGATATATCTCATCTTGTGGTTTGTTCTTCTTTTACATTAATTGTTTTACTTTATATGCTTTTTATTTGATATTGAGAAGTGTTGGGATATTGCTTGGAGGGTGTTGAAGTCTTGTCTATTGAGAAGGATCGATCCTTGTGTTGGATTGATCCGTTTGTTGTGGATAAAGTTGTTTCCGCAGTTATTTATTCACAATATCTGTTATACATGCAAAAAATAGGGACATTATGCTCGTAACTGCAAGAACCGGAATGAGGCTAATGTCACTGAGGACACTTTTGTGGCAATGATAACTGAAGTCAATTATGTTAATGTCTCTGAGGGATGGTGGGCTGATACTGGTGCTTCTAGGCATGTCTGTTTTGATAGAAATTGGTTCAAGAGTTATACTACAACTGTGAACCAGGAAGTTTTATTTGGCGACAACCATACTATCAAGGTTGTAGGTTTTGGTGATGTGGAGTTGGTGTTTACTTCTGGGAAGAAACTGGTTTTGAAGGATGTTCTTCATACACCTGATATTAAGAAGAATTTAGTTTATGGTTTTATTTTGAACAAGGCTGGTTTTTAGCAAGTGATAAGTAGTGATCAGTATGTGATTACTAAGTCTGGAATTTTTGTTGGCAAGGGGTATGCATGTAATGGGATGTTTAAGTTGAATGTTGTTGACATGAGTAAAACTTCTACTTCTGCTTACATGATTGCTTATTATGTTAATGTTTGGCATGATAAATTATGTCATATTAATAGGAAATATGTTAAGAACATTAGCACACAAGGTTTAATTCTTATCTTGAAGAATGATGATTTTGTACATTGTGAATCATGCACCAAGGCCAAAATCACTAAGAAACCTCACAAATCAGTTGAGAGAAGTACAAATCTGCTAGCATTAGTACATTTTGATATTTGTGAACTTGAAGGTGTTCTAACTAGAGGTGGTAAAAGATATTTTATTACCTTCATTGATGATTTCTCGAAATTTACCTATGTTTATTTGTTGAAGAATAAGAGTGATGCTTTAAGTGCTTTTAAAGCTTATGTTATTGAGGTTCAAAATCAGCATGATAGAAACATTAAAGTAATTCGAAGTGATAGAGGTATTGTGTATGATTCTACTGATTTTAATCTTTTCTTACAATCACATGGTATAATTCAAGAGACGACAACTCCTTATTCACCTAAAATGAATGGAGTAGCTAAACGTAAAAACATAACACTTAAGGAATTAACTATTGTTATGTTGCTTAGTTCTGGAGCATCCACAAGTTTATGGGGTGAAGCTGTTTTAACTGTATGCTATGTTTTGAATAGAATTGCTAGTTCTAAGAGTAAGGTTACACCTTATGAGCTATGGAAAAAATAGAAAGCCCAACTTGAGTTATTTCAGGACATGGGGCTGTCTGGCCTTTGTAAGGAAGCATGACCCCAAAATCTCTAAGCATGAGAGTAAGGCCTATGGGTGTGTCTTTTTAGGCTATGCTATGAATAGTAAAGCCTATAGATTTCTGGATATGAAGAGTAATGTTATTATTGAACCATCTGATACCGAGTTTTTAGAAGATAGTTTTCCCTATTTATCTAGAAATAGTGGGGGTGCTAGTGGGGGTGCATTTTCCTCTAAGACCCCTACCAAAGATGTTTCTGCTACTGATGTATCTAGATTGCATGATAGGGACACAGACACTGTAACTGAACCAAGAAGAAATAAAAGAGCTAGGGTCGCTAAAGATCTAGGATCTAATTTTGTGACGTTTTCTTTGGAAGGAGATCCTTCCTCCATAGAAGAAGCTCTTGCCTCTTCTGACTCTGAGTTTTGGAGAGAAGCTATTCAGAGTGAGATAGATTCTCTCATGGAAAACAAGACTTGGGAGTTAGTGGATTTGCCTCCTGGTTGTAAAACTATAGGAAGCAAATGGGTTTTAAAAAGGAAGTTTAAAACCGATGATTCAGTAGAAAAGTTCAAGGCCAGACTATATTTTTTGCATGCAAGTAGGGATATTTTATTAATCTAATAAAGAATGTTACATCGAGAGTAGAAAGCTTACATCCAACTTAAGGTGAAAAAAGTAGTACTTCCAAGTTTAGTTAAACCGGTAGTAAGTCCGATAGGGGCTTTCTAGACTAGTGACAAAACTTGGTCTGGTAGAGCTCCACCACTCCTCACCTTGGTTCAGAGTTGATCCCATCTTGGCTATTGCATCAGCGCCAAAATTTACTTCTCGGTAGGTATGTGACAGTCTTCAGCTGGTGAGCTTTTGGGTTGCTCGAAGCCATCTCGCTTTGAGCACCCAAGGAGCATTGTTCATACTAAGAGCTATGATAGCAGCTAGTGAGTCACTTTCTATCCATAGATGATACCATCCATTTAACACTGCTAGTTTCGCTGCCAAAACGATGGCGTAGCACTCCGCTTTGAAGTTTGTGGTATTCCCAAGCCCATAGGCCTTGGCACTAATAACCTAGGCCAAGTGGTCTCTAAAGATGACCCCAACACCTCCATTCCCGGGATTTCCAGCAAAAGAACCATCAGTGTTGGCTTTAACAACTCCAGCTTTAGGTGAGGTCCATCTGACTTCTTGTATAATTCTATCTCGTGCTCTACCCTTGATGTTGAATGAGTGAAGCACTTCCAAATCTTCTGCAGAGTTAAACATATACCCAGTAGCTATCCTGCCCGAGGCGTGAGCACCTTTAGTAACTTCGTTCTTGATGTGGGCCTTGTTCCAACTTTTGTCCTCAAAAAATATTCTATTCCTCGTCTTCCAAATCTAGGTCATGAGATGTGCAGCAGCAGCGTTCCAAAGCTCTTTTTTGATAGGGGTGAGTAACTTCGGAGCAGTTAGAACACCTTGCAAACTAAGAACTGGACGCAGCTTGTGAACTTCAAAAAGCCATGACCATAACTCTTTAGTAGCCTCACATTCCCAAAGAATATGTTCAACAGATTCTTCCTCATTTTTACAAAGTCTGCATCTTGAAACCATGTGGACGCCTTTCTTTCTTACTTTGTCATCAGTCGGCACTGCTCTGTGAATAAGCTTCTAGACGATACAAGCAATTCTAGGATGCACAAATTTGTTCCAAACCCATTTGTGACAAGCCACCACTTGTTCTTTGCTTCTAATTGATTCAAATGCAGCTTTTACTGTGAATTTGCCATTTGTCACAATTTTCCAGACTCTGACATCCTCTTCATCTCCAGAAGACGGTGGCAAGGAGTGAAGGTCTATGCCCGCTCGTGCAAACACTTGATGCACTTGGGCTAGAATGTTCCATTCTCCCTCAGTAATGATGTCGGAGACTTTCGCTTTGAGGCCTCTCCAGTTGACCCCCTGGACTTTATCAACTAGGGCAGTAGTATCCCAGTCATCTTGCCACAGCCTAATGTCTTTTCCTTGGCCCACTATCTAGCCCATGTTAGGTGACAGCTCCTCAAGTGCCCATCTTATGCCTGGCCAGATAGATGATTTTTTGTAGTAGGGAGGCAGTTTACCTGATGCCATGGTGAACTTTGCACGCATACACAAGATCCATTCAGTGGTTCCCGAGAGGAAAGCCCAAGCCAGCTTAATGAGAAGTGCAAAGTTCAGCTCTCTGAATTTCCTTAGGCCGAGTCCCCCTTCCTCTAGGGGCTTGCACACCTTTTCCCATTTAAGGGTGATGCATTTTCTCACTGTGGGGTTTCCCAACCACACAAAGTTTCTTATGGCTGCTTCACAATCTTTGATACACTTTGTTGGCCACTTGTACACCAACATGTTATACACTGGCAGGCTATTAAGGATTGATAGGGCAATGACTACCCTTCCTTGAAAAGAGAGCATCTTTCCTGCCCAGCCACTCGCTCGACTTTTAACTTTGTCAACCAAAATCTGAACGCATGCTCTAGTTACCCTCCCTTTGAAGATCGGGCCCCCCAAGTACCTTTCTGGAAGAGTTCCTTCAATGTATTCAAACAACTCTGCTACTCTTTCTTTCTTTTCTCTGCTCATAGCTCCTAGGAAAAGCTTGCCTTTGGAGGAGTTGAAATACTGACCGGCTAACTGCTCATAGGCAGTGAGCAATCTCTTAAGGTGTCGGAGACCTCGTATGCCGCCATTTGCGAATAGGAACACATCATCCGCAAAAAGAATGTGTGTGGGACTAGGACATGTTCCAGCTGCCGTCATGTGCTTGATCTTGCCGTAAAGGAAAAGCATGTTTATTCCTCTACTTAGCACATCCTCTGTCACACCCCGAATTTCGACAGAATTCGGAAAAACATTATTTGTCCCCGACTCTTCGATCTCCGAGGTGTGACGCACTCTCCACTTCCAAAAGCCCATAAACAGTTTAAAATATGCGGATAATTAAAACCAATAAAAATTTTAACTTTAACAAAGTCCTCTTCATTATAAAACAATTTACAAATGAAAATGCAAATAATATTATCTCAACTGAAAATCTATATCACCTCAAGGGAAAACAAAACACAACCTCGAGATGCAATGCTAACGCAAAACCACAAGCAAAGAACCAATCTTCTTCATCACTAAACCTCGTCAAGACTTATCAACTATGTTCATTTAATGAACACACCCGATAAGCAAACATGCAAATCGGGTCAACATATAAACAATCTTTGGTGTGAGTAGCCCTAAAAAACAACATATACTTATACAAATATAAACACCATCCATAAGGCGGTTTAGTTCCTCTACCGAGGCCTTTAACTTTCAACGACAAATACAACATCCTAAAGAATAATAATTAAGGCAGTGTAGTTCCTCCAATCGAGGCCTTTAACTTCTCACTAACCACACAACAAACTATACACATGATAAATAAGGCATGTAGTTCCTCCATCGAGGCTTTTTAGGTTCAACTAAACAAATAACCAACCAAACATATTATATAATGCATTCTCATTTCATGCTCAATCACAGAGCTGGTCGCCTCTCGCCAAGTAATTAGTTTGACCCACCCTTTCCGCAAAACCATATATAATCATCTATCTACATATACATCATTAACAAACATATTACCATAATTATATTAATTAAGGTTTTCTTTCGTGTCCCTAAAATCACGCGTCAGATCTATGTCTTACCTAGTTTCCCTGGCTACCACAATCGCAAACCCAACGCCGAACATGTACATCCACATGCCTCCCTTACATAATGAGCCACTCCGCTCGCGTAACCACCCCGGCGGGATGATGCCGCACACCGTAAATCCTCACACGGAAGCCAAATCTATGTAAGCACCGCCACTATTCGGATAAAATATTGCGCATCATCGTTCTATTTTTTGAACGGAATAGATCAAGCCACTATTCGCCACGATTGCCCAACACACATAGGTCAATCACATCTTATATATACACCCAACACATGGGTCAATCATATCACATAAGCCCACACAAGGCAAATCTCATGAGTTGTGGTAGTCGTCGGTCTGTGGATTTTCGTTCGTAATTTATTCAGTGTCATACATTAATGACTCATAAACATTCCATTATATCACGCGCGGGTCAATTACCTTATTGCACTAAGCCACAATCTCTAGAAATATCTCAATATATCTCATAACCCTATTTCATACTTTCACGTGCCAATATCTTATTAGACTACACCACACTCCCGCAAATATTCACCAATGCTATATTAGCATTTCACACATAAAATAATGGAGTGTATATACATTTCTCCAAGATATTGCATTAATACAACTATCCTAAAGATATTATATCATGTCACAATGCTTCAACGTATCACATACATTATAACGTATTAGGAATATAATATCTCCTAACATCTCAATATCGTCACGTGTCAAAAAATACACAATATCAATGTCAAATCTTTATTAGATAATAACAACCAAAGTTGTACAAGCTTCCACAAAGATTTTATTACTACATATGTCCATATAATATACAACATAAAACGTGAGTATAATTAAACAATCCACAATCCACAATCAAAGCCCAATATGCTTTTACACACTTTCTCACGTCAAATCTAAATTAGATAATTTACCAACCAAGTTATACAATATCCGATGAGATTTTATTACTATATATATCCATATAAACAAACATATGAAAAAACTGGAAAAGTCAACATCCACCAACGGTCCAATAAATCAAAGTCAATCGGCAAATCGGTCAAAGGTCAACACCTCATGGGTCAAGGTCAAACTCAACATGCCATGGTCAAAGTCAAACCGCATCGCCAAAGTCAAAGGTGAAAGTCAACCGTCCATGGTCAAAGGTCAAAGTCAATCGCCCATGGTCAAAGGTCAAAGTCAACCGTCAAAGTCAACGGTCGATGGTCAAAGTCAAACCGTCTCTAGTCAAAGTCAAACTATCCCGGCTCAAGCGTCAAACCGTCTCCCACTCAAAGTCAAACTATCCCTCGGTTTCAAAGTGTTAACCGGCCGGTTTCGATAGTCATGGCCATAGCCATTGGTTCATGGCTAAGGTTCAGGTCAGCGTGTATATGGCTCATAGGGCTCATGACCAAAGGTAATAGTTCGACCCAACAAAGTGAGCCCAAACCTTAAAACCCGGAAGTCTAAACAGTGAAAGACCCATGTAGATCTATTTTAAGTCCAATGGACTGGTCCATGCAATATTAGAAACGGGCCCAAAAATGTATACTGAACTGGCCCAAAACTAATTGGAGAAGGCCCAAACAAAACTTAATTAAACTGGTCCAAAAATACAAATGGGTTCGGCCCACAAAAATTAAAACTGAAATTTCGGCTAACCACCATCGAAATTTCGGCCAAACAACTTGAACTCAATCGGGCCCAACCAAACAATCTAAACCGGCCCAAACAAAAATTAAAACATTTCGGCCCAAGGCCCAAAATCGAAATCCACTGTTCATCATCTCTCTCCACCTACAGCAGCCCAAATCCGGCCACCACCACCTCCACACAACCACCCCTTTCAACCCATCGGTTTTACTCATTTAGCAAACCCCTACAACTTTAACAAAACCGAAAACTCTAATTCTTCACTTCACATATCGACCCAAAACTAGATCTGAGAGTTTACTGCCGCCATTAATGGCCGGCCTCAAGCTTCCAACAGCTGCCCCCTCACTCTACTACACTACCTCACTTCAACAATACAATCAACAAAACCAATCAACCAAACTACAAACAAAAAAAACAGCCCAACACCGGCGCCATCGCGAATTTCAGCCAAAACGCGCCGCCATTAACGGCTTCTACCACTACCGACAGCCCCCCACACACCCTACACTACCCCCATCATCAACAACTTAATCCACCCATAATTCCATCTGCCTCCAGCCAACAAAACAATAAACACAGTAAAAACGATACTGGAGTTTGAACTGCCATTAGCGACTCGTTCCGAACTCCAGCAGTTTCAACTAGCATTCCAGTATTGAGGAAAAACGTCCCTGACCTCTAACCAAATCCAAGACAAGTTTTAAAGGCAACAGAGACGATCTCTCTGTTTTGCGCCGCCATTGACAACCTCTCGAAACTTCGACAGTTTAAGGCACAGTTTAACAACAAAACGAAATTTAACAAAGTTAAATATTACAAAGACACGAAGTCCAATACAACGGATAATGAACAGTAAAATTAGTGAAAACATAGGACAAGAAACGGTTTTCGATACGGTGATATAGCAGAGAGCTACTCACTTGTCTCAACAAATTCTCCTACTTAATCCTCGTCGTCCGAACCGTCAAAAACCCACCCTCCGTAAATCCAAATTTCATCTCTCGCTCCATTTTTAATATTTTATTATTTTATGAACCCTATTTTCTAGAAAAGTGTTTATATACTTGGGTCCAAACCCAAGCCCAACATTTCATCTGCCCAAAACCCAGGCCCACGTATCCCGAGTCCGGTCCGACGAATTTTGAAAATAATTAATTAAATTAATTAATAAATAATTAAATATGTCTTTTAAAAATACGGGCGTTACATCCTCCGCAATGTCAAAGAGAATGAGAGATAAAGGATCACCCTGACGTAGAGCTCTTCTAGCTTCAAAAAAACCATAAGGTCCACCATTTATCATAATGGAGATGTTGGCACTTCTGAGGAGGGTAGAGATTTAAGAGCACCATTGGTCATAGAATCCAAACCTTCTGAGGACCTCCAACAAAAAATCCCATCTAAGAGAGTCAAAAGCTTGAGTGATGTCAAGTTTTATGCCCACATTGCCTCCTCTGGTCTTCTTATCCAATTCATTGATCATTTCCGAGGCCAGAGCAATTCCCACTGTGCCTGTTTTGCCTTGAATAAAAGCTAGTTGTTCTCCGCTAATGATCTTGCCTACAATGGATTTAATTCTCAAAGATAGAATCTTAGTAATAATCTTGAACAGGAAATTACTTAAGCATATAGGCCTAAAATGATTTACATCAATTGCATTTGTAACTTTAGGCACTAATACAAGAAAGCTAGAATTCATGCCTTTAGGGAGAACATTATCTCTAAAAAAAGAGATAACTGCATAGTGATAATGATATAATGAGTAGTCTACCTACGAAATGAACTATGACTTCACAACGTAAGTAAACTAACAACTAGACTTTTACTAGGTTGATTATCAAAGCTTCTACTCTCAATGCGAATTGCACTAAATGGAGTACGAAGTTCGTTCCACTCCTAGTTCCCTAGCATGGATTGTTTTCTAAGTCTAACTAGTCACTCTTAAGTCAATGAGAGCTTTAACTTAAATATTATACTTCACGATACTTAATTAAGATGATTACTAGAAATTAACTACAAATGCTATGGAAATACTATTGTTTGACTCTAGATAAAGGAATTAGAGGGAATTGAATCCACCTCAATCCAACTTAATGACCTAGTACAGATTGTGGTATCTCGATTCTTACGCTTTCAATGGCAAGAATTCGAAGTCTAATCCCTAGTATTCATGGCATTTCTACCAAGTACTAACTAGCATGTGAGGTCAGCCCACCCATTCTCATGGCTTAAACACGACCTTCTAGAGTGGAATAGATGCTAAAACGCTTCTATACTAAACAACTAAGTTTTCATCAAGGCTTCATCAACCCTCTAATGGAGGTTTAGCCTTGAATCATCAATCTAACATTTCCCATTGAATCTAAACTAAACATAATGTAAGAAATTTAGATTTACTTAATTTGAATAATAATGAATCTAACTTAATGGTCGGAATGAAATAGGAACAAGAATTGAAATTAGATCTAGACTGAAATGACAAAATTCAAACTTGATAAAAATACTACTTTATTTATCTAATCAATCAAGAACAATGATTCGTAGATTTAATCTAAAACAAGAATTTAAATGGAACTAAAACTTAATTTAATTAATAAAACTAGATCTAGAATTCTATATCTTAATTTAGGTCTAACTAGCTACCATTAACAAAGAGCTAAGCTTTTGTTTTTATACATCCAGATCCAAAATTCGTGCATGGGCTTGAGCCATGGTTTGGGCTGAGAATCGCCCAAAACCCAATTCTTTCAAATTCAAAAGGCCTCTTCAGCTGCAGTTGGCTTCCATAGACTTTTGTCCACTTCTGCTCCTCTGATTAGGTCAAGGCTTGGACCATTGCAAAGCTCTTTCCGAGCCGGTCGTTTTGACATAAGGTAGGCCCAATTCCAAGGTCCGAGTCCAAAGATATGGCATTCGAAGTTCTCACGACTTTTGCTCCTTTATCTCGCTAAAAGTGGCACATTTCTCGCACATAAATGGACTTTGAAGCCCTGAAAATGCATAAAACACGTAATCAGTATTAACTCTTACTTATTATTCACATAATTGGTCTAACAAGATGATTATTAAGGGGTTAAAACTACAGTTTTGGGCTCTTATCAAACCACCCCCAAACAAAGATTTTGCTTGTCCTCAAGCAAAGATGAGAAATTAGAATAAGTGACCAAAAATGGAGTTCTATCTACTCGCTTTCTGAGTGCATTGCATTGACCATATGCAACAAGGCCTTAAACCACTAGGAATTCCCTAGTGGACGAAGTTATAGCCTCCTCGTGAGAGTTTTCCAAATGAAGGTACTCACAAACTTCATCTATACTACAACGACTAAGAAATAAAACTATTGTTTCCTCATTCATGTCTCAACTATCTATACATCTCACTAGTAAATACATAAGAATAACCCAAATCGTAACCCTAAGTTAATATATGCATAATAATCAATCATCTAAAATAAACATATAACAATGAGTAATACTATAAAATGTAATAGCAGGTCCGTTTATGAAAACTCGGAATAGCGTCCTTAAGTAGGTCCTCACATAAATGTCAAGACAAAAACCACTCTGATTTTTCCACTCAAGTTTAAATCTACAGTGCAGTAGGCACACTTTACCTTTACAATCTCAATGACAACAAGGAAGCTCGGGTCGATCAAACACATCCGCCACTTACTATCCCACTAACCTATTCCTAATTGAGCTAGAGGTCTTTATTAGGTATCATGGGATTAGGAGATGGTTTAAGAAGGAAGGAAATGGATATTCAAAAAGGACAAGTCCGAGATAATAGAGTCTTCATATTATGTAACTAGAGAAAACCTTGTTATTTACTTTTGCTTCTACACTTTGTTTCCATCCTTATCCATTTTTTTTTTTTTCTTTTTCTTTGACTTTTGACTTTTTATTCTATTTTTTTTTTTGAGTTTTTATTTTATTTTTTTTTATTTATTTTTTTTTTTCTTTTAGATGGAAACTTCTTTTCTTTATTTTCTCAAGCAATTAACTAACTTTTGTTTACATACGTGTTTTTCTTTCTTCTTTCTTCACTCATTCTATTCTCGGACTTATTCTAGATTGGGTAGGTTGATTTATTATTTTTTTATTTTTTTTTGTTTTTGTAACAAGGTAAAGGAATTGTGGTTTATGGAAGGCTAAAGAAAGGCTCGAGGGGCTTAATTAGCGGACAATAATTCATAGGTTTGAATTTCTCGCTATATCGATCCAAAGAGGGCCTAAATTCTCGCTTAGATATGGTTTAGTGATCAAGCAAGTGGACGCGGTGATTTCTCTATCCGGATTTTACTTCTCCCTTGTGTCATTTCTCAAATGTTTCACTCATATAAGGCTTTTTAGCTATATTCTCACAGGATTTGTAGAATAAGTACTCTAGCCTAGATTTCGAAACTTACTACCAAACAATCATAGATACTCATGTAATATGTTTATAGATAGATGCAAAGATTATTACCTACATATTAACCTAAGTTCCTAACTATTATTCCGATGCAAAAGCTACGGAGACTTCTAGATTGTTAAGAGCATAGAGAAAGAAAACAATACCAATATTCCTAAGTGTATAGCATACTTTTTATTTTTTTTTTTTTGAAGTTTTTTTTTGAATTTTAACTAGAAAACAAGTGCATATTATACCTATCTATATCCTAACAGATGTCTTAATTACACGCGGTTTCTATGCCCCCAAACAAGAAGCATGCTTTGTCCTCAAAGCATTTAAATAAAGAGGGTAGGAAAATACCATTGAAACGCTGCGGAAATTCGAACATCCGCAAAAAACAAGGTTAAAACATACAAATATAGTAATAAAATATCGACGCGAACTCTATAAGAGTTCCACCCATTATGGGGTTAACAGAATTAAATTGCTTGGGACATAAGCGCATTAACTAACTTAACTAAAACTTACCGCGCACCCCAAAGATCTACTCGCCATCCTCCTCTTCTATATGAGGTTCTTTTCGCATCCCCGCCATGCCATAATAACTTGCCACGCCCGGCCGTATCATCAACTAGTGCTAACCTCTCTAGTGTTATTTGGTCCGATGGGGTGTAAGGGCAACCAAATGTGGTTGACTCGCCATCCCGCCAAGTCATGGCTCGAATGATCTTACCATCGCCATCAAGGGTCTCATGATTTCGACCCTTTCCCAATCTGCGTCGCGGTACGTAATCGGGTAGGCAAGCGTAATAATGCGCAAACCAAGACAGGCATAAGAAGGTACTTATGCCTCAAGGTATGGGCTCGCCTTCAGAGTAGCAACTAAAACTCGGGAATGTCATACCTACGACGCCCCTCGCCTAAAGCAAGGAAAACGCCACCAGCCGTATTATTGCGTATAAACCGCCGTTTCTAGAATGTTCATCATGATGAACAACATGGTTGTGCCTACATTCAGTGATAGGCTACTCGTATGATGTTATATTGGTCTTGGTCCATGATATTAAAATACCCTCCCCCATAATACTCATGGAAATAGGCATATTCATATAGGTATGAAGTTATCCGTCATATATCCCCACGCGTGCATGTGGTCGTAATGGCAATCCCAAACCAAAGCTATCAAGTGCTTATTGAATTCCATAGTCGTATTCATCAATAGTAAGGGAAAATTTTGTTCTCCTTCTTGGGGTACAAAAAAAAGTAATATTATTATAGAAGAATTCAGTTAGCTTTAGGTGAAAAAGAATCGCCATCACTCACCGTAAGATGCCGCCATCCTAATTGCACGATCCGGCCATGAACGATGTCCATAGGTATAGGTTCCCATCAAGTCTTCAAAAGACTGTTTAGGAATCACTATAGGTGGTGTCATCTCAACACTACTCAGAGAATAGCCGCGAAAACCTCGAAGAAACCTCAGAAAAATTTGAATTTCCCTGTGATTATCGGAGGAGGCGCTGGCGCTGCCAGATAGAGCGCGAAAAGCGCCTTTTTGGTTTTTGAAATTACAGTTGTTTTAGCGCTGGGCCTTTTACTGGCGCTGCCGCTGATTTTTTCGATTTCCGTGTTTGAGCTGGTCGGCGCTTACTTGCGCGGCGCCGCTTCTAGGGATTTTTCGATTTACAAAGATAATAGGGCGAAGTCGCTCTGCTTGGCGGCTGGCCAGAGGGTGCGAAAGTGAGTTTCTAAGAAAAACAAGAAAAAGGTTGGAGTGAAAAGTGAAAGATGATTATGGTGTGTAGTGTGGGTTGTGAGTGTAGTATGATGGAAGTTTAAATAGGTTCCGGTTTCCAAAATGAATCGGCAAATTGCCAAATTGTTTTAAGGCAATTTCGAAATAGAAAACTCGCCAAACCCAAACCGAAACTAACCATAGTTTTGATTTCCTAACAACCCCGTATCTAAACTCTCCTACATATCATGCTACCACTATTTTCAACTTTTACTCCAAGACAACCTTACGAAAAGATGATCAAAATAAACTATATTAAAATAATATGAAATCCAAGCAATCTAAAACAAACAACTTAATATTCAAATCTAACTACTCAAATACAATTCCACTAACAAAACAATAAAAAACGATGAAATAACAGACACAACCGATGGTGAACACCTAGGCGCAGGAAGAAGATGGTCCCCGAGATGGAGATCGGCTCGTGGTGACGAATGGCTTGAGCCATCCCGCTCAAGGGCGACGACGCCATGCCTCTCGACTCACCGAGATGACTCATCCACGAAAGTGGCATGCGTCGTAGCATCTCTATCCCAACAAGCTACCGGGCTTCCATCTCAGCCTTGAGTAATCGCATACCGGGCTTGGTGATTCTTGTGGATAACCTCCAAGTCGACAAGATATCTTCCTCCCCTTTCGAAAGCATTTCAACTCTCGCCCCAAGGTTCGCTTTGCTTATTTCAAGTACAATTTGTCTATGTCTAATGTCTTCACAGATACGATAACCGCATCGCAAACCAGTTTGCAGCATTATCATTCGCTCTAAATTAGAAGTATGACTATCAAAATTATCCTCAACCAACCATGTCATATCTTCCCCTACATTATCCGACTCAACTTCCTTCTCTGCAGACAACGGCCAAGTCTTTTGGATGCATTCCTTATAAATACTTGCATTAGAAGGCAATTTGATCTTAATAGGAGCAGATCTAGCGACGGCTCTAAATGAGAACATAATCTTAGTGATCAATACGGAAGAGGCCCGTGCTCTTTCCCACTCCTCTAATCACATTCAAAATTAAATCAAGGATGCAGAAATTATACTCCTTCGCTTTGCAAATTCCGAGAACGCGGCGCATTAATCGAAGTCCGATGTCGCCGACTTTGTCTTTCCCGAGGACGTTCTTACCAATCCACCGAGCGGCCTACCGATTGGTTCTCGTGGTCGCCCGCTTAACGCAATGAGATATCGATTGTATTCACCCTCTATGACCGTGATCTTTCATCAAAACAGAACCGCAGATACCGAGATTCCCCGAATGGTCGATCTAGGTTGGTTACAGGGGTGATTCCTAATAGCTCAACCAACAACCGCCTCGTGAATTCCTCCGCTCCTCGCTATCCTAATGAAAATCCTATTTCCTCCACTTCTCGCTTTTTATAAAACTGTTCTACCAAATCATAGTGATAGAAATCCTCCGTCGAATACCACAAATTCGCTCCAATTTCTCTTAAACATCTCCGCGTCATAAAATGGCGCTGAACCGGCCGGGCAAAAACGCGCTTTCCGCGCAGAATTCTACGTCGTAGCCATTGAAGTTTGAACCGATTTGGGGTTTGTAGATGGTGGTGGATTCGAGTTTGATGAAAACTAACTAAACCAACAGCTGGTGGTTATGGTAGGTTCGGGCGCGGTTCAAAACTTGAATTGGTGGGTGGTTTCTTGGTGGAAACGGTTGGATTGTGTGGAAGATTGGTGTTTCACAAACGGCGCGGGTGGTCTTCTTATCATGGATGTATTCTATTTTTTTATTTTATATTTTTTTTTTTTGGTTGATAGGGTTTGGATTTAAATTTGTGTCAAGCGGCTGGAGAAGATGAAGGTCGCGATTTGTTTTTGGAAAGGGGGGCTCGGGCGCGCTGTTGGTGAGCGCGAGTTGGCCCAAGCCCAATTCGTATTTTTCGACTTTCGTCGATTTTTAGCGCAATTTCAAACTAGATTTCCCGCTTCGTTATCGGTCCGATTCTTTCGAATGAGATATGGAAATGATCAGGAGAGAATTTCCAATCCAATGATCCATAAACTACTCTATTCCGACCGGGGGTGACTAATAAGATAGTGGAAAACGCCTCGTAGTGCATGACGTAAGTTATGCTTAACTAATGAACACTAAATTAGATGACGCCAACCCCAATGAACTATACTAATGGACCTAAACAACACAACTAGAAAGTTCGAGCAATCCGATGGAAAGATCGATTTCCACCCCCAAACAAATTTTTAAACACAAAATTTGTTTACAACGTGGTCGCTTAAAGTCGATTCCCAAGACTTGTTGGATTGCTATGTCTATGATTTTAAGAATTTTAATTTATTTTATTTGTTTATTATGAGAAACACGAAAAACAATAAATACATAATTCACTCCATAGAGGAACATGACTCAAAAAATCGAAAAACATGCGAAAGTGGAAAACGGAATTATGTGAACTGTGGACTTAGGATCCGGTACTTACATGTACCACACACTCCATAGGGAGGGCCCTTACCTGAATGGTGTACTTATCAAGATATGGAAATGAAAGTAAGTACACCAAATGACAAGGTCAGTCCTCATAGACGTGGTCCCGTAAAAGGACTTCCTCCACATCGTGGGACAAAAGTTCGTGGAAAATGTTTTAACCGCTGACCATTAACTTGAAAGGTACCGTTGTCCTTGGGATTTACTAAGGTAATTGCCCCGTAAAGGGGACTTCAAGAACTGTAAAAGGACCGCACCAACGGGTTTTAGTTTCCGGAAAATATGTAGACGGAGTTGTAAAGCAAAACCTTTTGTCCCACCACAAACTCTTTACGCAAGATATGCTTATCATGAACACGCTTCATGTTGGCTTTATAATCCTTCATGAGATCGTAAGAATCGCCACGGATTTCTTCAAGCTCATTTAATTGTAACTTCATGCTTTGACGCCCGCCATCAATATTGAAGTTAAGGCTTTTATAGCCCACGAGCACGGTGCTCTAATTCAATGGGCAAATGACATGGTTTCCCAAATACAAGTCTAAAGGGAGACATACCCATAGAGTTTTGAAAGCAGCTCTATATGCCCATAAGGCATCCGATAGACGCTTCGACCGCCTTTTCCTATCGTGGTTTTATCGTTGTTTCTAAAATCTTTTGATTTCCTATTAGAAACTTCTACTTGTCCGCTAGTTTGTGGATGATAAGGAGTTGCTATTTTGTGTGTAACTCCGTGACTTTTTAACTAGGGATGCAACAACTCAAGGTAAAATGTGTTCCACCATCACTAATGATGGCTTTAGGAATGCCAAACCCACGAAAAATATATTCTTTAATAAAAATACAACGGTCTTATGGTCATTGCTACTCGCAAGCTAGGGCCTCTATCCATTTAGACACATAGTCCACGGCAACTAGAATATAAATATAACCGTGGAAACAGGGAAAGGGCCCATGAAATCAATACCCCAAACATCAAAAATTTCTACTATTAAGATTGGATTTAATGGCATCATATTACGCCGCGGATTCGCCCAAGTTGTTGGCAACTAATACACGCCTTGCAATGCACTTGGGCATCCTTAAAAAGGGTAGGCCAATAAAATCCACATTGAAGAACTTTAGCGGCTGTTTTCATTCCACTAAAGTGGCCACCACACTCTTTGTCATGGCGTAACGATAGAACTTCATTATATTCCCAATCGGGAATGCAACGACGAATAACTGATCCGCACAATACTTAAAAAGGTAGGGCTCATCCCAAGAGTATAACTTGACTCGCCAAGAACTTCTTACGCTCATTTCTTGACCAATTATAAGGCATAACATCAGCCGCTAAATAATTTACTTATGTCCGCATACCATGGTGATGAAAAAATAGTATACGATGCTGCATCGTGAAAAGAGTCCCAGATGGACTCGTAATCACTACTATCGCCATTTGTAAGTCTAGATAAGTGGTCGGCAACTACGCTTTCGACCCCTCTTTGTCCTTTTATTTCTAATGTGAATTCTTGCAGAGAAGAATTAATCGGATTAATCTCTCGCTAGCATCCTTCTTTGCAAGAAGGTACCTATGGTCGCGATGGTCCGCTTAAACTAAAGTTTTAGAACCAACCAAATAAGGATCTAAACTTATCTAAAGCATAAATGACAGCTAAGAATTCTTTTTCAGTAGTTGTATAATTCCGCTGAGCGTCCGCTTAATGTTTTACTAGCATAATAAATAACCGTGGACTTATTATCTATTTTCTCGTCCCAAGACAAAGACTAACCGCATAGTCACTAGCATCACACATGAGTTCAAAAGGTTTAGACCAATCAGAGGTCAGATAATAGGTGCAAGGTTGTAGGGCTTTTAAGGTTTCAAAAAGCCCGCTTACGCTTAAAATTAAAATCAAAGATTGCATCCTTCAAAAGCAAGTTAGTTAAAGGCCTAGCTATTTTCGAAAAATCTTTAATGAACCGCCTATAAAAAACCTCGCATGGCCTAGAAAGGTTCTAATCTCACCGGACAAATCCGCGGGTTTAGGTAGTGGTCGCTATCTTATCTAGTTTGGCTTTATCTACTTCGATGCCATCACTAGATACAATATGACCTAGTACTATGCCCTTTTACCATGAAATGACACTTTTCCCAATTTAAAACGAGACTCTTTTCTTCACACCGTCAAAACCTTAGACAAAGTTAGACAAACAAATTGGAAGGAGAGTCTCCATAGATAGAAAAATCATCCATGAAAACTTCCATAAAGCTACCATGTCACTAAATATATGAAGCATACAATCACCGGAAGGTACCAGGAGCATTACAAAGGCCAAAAGGCATTCGCTTATAGGCATATGTTCCGGCGGGACATGTGAAGGTTGTCTTTTCTTGGTCATCAATATCAATAATAATCTGAAAATAGCCGAGTAGCCATCCGTAAAACAATAAAAGGCATGACCAGCCTAGACGCTCTAGCATCCGATCTATAAATGGTAAGGGAAAGTGATCCTTTCGTGTCATAGCATTTAAACGCCTGTAATCAATACAGATTCTCTATTTCATAGGACCTCGAAAGTGACAACATAGTCACCCTTCCCGCTACGCACCATGGTAATTCCCCGATTTCTTAGGAACTACATGAATGGGACTTACCCATTCGCTATCGGAGATTGGGTATATAATACCCGCGATCGAAAGTAATCGCAAAGACTTCTTCCCTAACCACCTCTTTCATGGCAGGGTTCAAGCGACGCCGAGGTTCGCGAAAAGTCTTCGCTATCCTCCAAATGGATACGATGAGTGCGCATATTAGGGTGGTCAATGCCCTTAATGTCACCTAAGGACCAACCAATCGCAGACCGATGTTCCCTAATCACCCTTATTAAAGATGTCTCTTCATCTTTAGTTAACAGAGAAGATATAATTATCGGGTGACTACCATCCGGATCAAGTTGAATATATTTTAACTCCGGGAAGAGGTTTAAGACCGGTGTGGACGTAATGTCCGCTGATGTTTCATAAGTGTCCTTATCTTGCATAATGAAAACTTGCTTAGGTAGCAAGTCTTCATACTCGATATATGGAGCAACCGACGGGTCTACAATTGGTGTGGATTCCAGATGGTGTTGACCTCCTCTAAGTAGAGTCATTCACAAAATCGAAGTTCCAAAAGAAAGGAATTTGTACATATTGTTTTCGTGAAACGTGTTGTTAAAAAATAATCTTGAGCTAAACTCTCGATCATGCTAACCTCCCCATCTATAGACGAATCCGTAATCTGCTTCATCATTTTAAAAACATTTACCTCGACGAAAAGATGGCCAAAAGATAAGGACATCTTTCCATCGCGACAATTTATAAGCGCATTGGCAAGCTGCCAAGAAGGGGCGCCCTAAGATGATCGGTACAGAGTCATTAGCTTAATTTCAGATCGAGGATAACAAAATCGCCAGGATAGTAGAAATCCTGAACCTTAACAAGCACGCTTTTCACTACACCTTTAGGATACTTAATTGACCCGTCCGCTAATTGCAACGCTATTTTTGTAGGTTGCATTTCCGTAGACCTATTTGTTTATACAAGTAATACGGGAGTAAGTTAACACTTCCCCCGTGTCTAATAAAGCGGTCGTCGTAGTAGAATCTCCTAAGGTGCATTTGACAAGAGGATCTACTGTGGTCCTTGTACTTAACAATTCCATTATTTTCGATAAAGTCGGGAACCGCTCAGCTTAAAAAGGCGCCTTTGGGTATGTTCGCCTTTTACGCCTAGTAGTGCACAACTCTTTAAGAAACTTAGCGTGGTTAGGAAGCTTTTAATAGCTTCGAAAAAAGGGGAGGTTTATCGTTAGATTCTTGAAAACGCGTTCCTAATTTCCTCAAAGTTTGTATCCCTAGTTAGCATGGCTAATTTTTGAGGGAACGGTGGTTTCGCTTCTATATTTCGCGATATGGCTCTACTTGTCGTGGTAACCTTGGCTTTCGGTTTCTTTGGTTGTGATTTAACCGGGTACCTCTACCGTGGTAGGCTCCTCGGTTTCTATTATGTATCTAGTTCGATATCCGTGTAGGGAGTAATCGATGGGGTAACTATAGGCGAAGTTACTTTAGTTATCAACCACTCTTCCGTAACGGAGAGTGGTGATGGCATTTAGGTCACCTACGATTGTAGTTTCCGTGATTAGAATTACCGCTTTACCTCAAAGGTCGTGGTTTGCCGTTTTAGGGTTTGGTATCGCTGACCTCGAAACACGCCTTTGGTCTTTCTCTTGGGCTAACCGTTGTATGCCCCGATTTATGGATTGTAAGATCCGCTTGGTTTGATTGAGTCATTGTTTGGAAAAGTTGTTGGGTAACCTCAGATAAAGGCGCCGATCACGATCCGGTTGTGTAGGTGTAGTAGTCACGGGTGGTGCGACGAACTATCTCTCGCTGATTATTTATGGGTGGGTTGTGATAGTTAGTATTATTAACCTAACGATAATTCTATTGGTATTATAATTATTATAATTATTCTGACCTTGTGCTTGACCTTGTCGTGGTTTGCTTTGGTTGTTATAATTATTATAATTCCCTTTGACCTTGTCCTTGTCTAGGTGGACCTTGGTTATAATTGTTTGCTTGCCTAACGCTTTTGATTATTGTACTCGGAGGCGCATTTTTGTTGATTATTTCTCCAACCGAAGTTGGGATGTTGTCTCCAAGGGCGCTTAGGAATAGGATAGTTATTAATAGAGTAAACATTATCTTGCTCGGTGGTTGTTGTTCATAAGCTAGAGGACAATAATTGTCGTGGTGCTCGGACTCAAACAAAAATTACATGGGTTGGAGTTTACATTCATGACGGGGATAGGCTTTTGTTGAACGTAAATAGCCTCTACTTTTTAGTTAGAGATTCGAAAAATTTTAAGTTCGATCGGTTTTATTCTCAAACATACCGGCGGCCTTGATCATCGTTGAAGAAGAACTAGCGAGCGGGGGATATCATCACTCCACCATTATTATTCCGCTTAGTTTGGTCTTCTAAAAATTTGTAAGCCTCCTCAGGCTCCTTTACTTAGGAAACTACCCCCATTCATTATGTCAAGGACTTCTTTATGGTGATGTTGAAGTCCTTTGAAAAAGGCACTAACTAACGGTCTTTTGCTAGGTTATGGTGTGGACACTCTATAAGGAGATCGGTGAAACGATTCCATGCCTCGAAAAATGATTCATGAGGGTTCCGGCGGAAAAATGAATCTTGGAAAGCATTTCATCCGTCTTTAGGGGTGGGTAAAAATGTTCCATAAACAAATTGAACAAGTTTAGCCCACGAGTCCACGTAATTAGGGCGCCAAGGCGCTTAACAAGACGCCTTTATCGGCTAAGGTGAAAGGGAATACCCTTAATTTAATTTGTTCCGCAACCAACCGTAGGATGGTGGAATGTTGTTAGGACTTGTTCAATCCTACGATGTAGCCGATAAGGTTTTCATGGTCTAAACCATGAAAAACGGGTAACAAATTAAAATGTTTGGGGATTCAAAAATCCCCAATCGGTCCAAGCGCTAGAACGATGCAAGATTTAGGGCAATCGCCAAAGCTTTGTAGAAGTCGAGAGAGGAGTCTCTTCCTTCACCATTATGTCGTATGGTGTGTGTGATAGTAGCTAGAGGTGTCATGGGTGGTGTACTAGATAGACTTGTTTGTTGATGTTGTTGTGTATTTACGCTAGGTGTTTTGTTCGGCCGCACCTTTAATCTCATGCAAGACTAAGTCGAGCTTAACTAAACATGCAACACTCCAAACAATTCCGATGTACTAGTATAAACCTCTAACAGAAAGATGCGAGGTGTGGAAGAAAGGAATACCTGATTCGCCCTTGCTTCGCTTTATGAATAGCGTCTTGTAATGCTGTTCAGTGTATATAAGAGATTAGAACACTGAAAAACTTGACAACTCGAAGTTCGAATCAAACCGTGGAAATCCGAAATTTCAGCTAAGCGGCGGCGCTTATCTTATCTTCGCTTGCAAAGTCGAAATTCGATTCCAAACTTAGCGCTGGTCAGCTCTCTTTGCTGCTGGCTACTTCGTATTGATCAAATTCCAAGAACTTAAGCTGGTCGCTTGGTCTGTTTGGCTGGCGCTTCGATTGTATTGATCAAATTCCAAGAACTTAGCTGGTCGCTCTTTTTGAATGCCGGGCGATTATGTATTTCCTCGCGGAATTTTTCCAAAACTGAAACGGCAACCACAGTATGAATCAAACAAGGGTGGGTGGGTGAAATGGGACTTAAAAATGACTAATTCTATTATGAAAACAATGCTAAAGTGCAACTAAGATGGCAGCGGCGCCATTTGATAATGATATAATGATATAATGACTAAGCGGCGCCATTTGATAATGATATAATGAGTAGTCTACCTACGAAATGAACTATGACTTCACAACGTAAGTAAACTAGAACTGAACTTTTAGTAGTCTCAATTATCAAAGCTTCTACTCTCAATGCGAATTGCACTAAATGGAGTACGAAGTTCGTTCCACTCCTAGTTCCCTAGCATGGATTGTTTTCTAAGTCTAACTAGTCGCCTTAAGTCAATGAGAGCTTTACTTAAATATTATACTACGATACTTAATTAAGATGATTACTAGAAATTAACTACAAATGCTATGGAAATACTATTGTTTGACTCTAGATAAAGGAATTAGAGGGAATTGAATCCACCTCGAATCCAACTTAATGACCTAGTACAGATTGTGGTATCTCGATTCTTTTGTTTTTTCCGCAAGAATTCGAGTCTAATCCCTAGTGTTCATGGCATTTCTACAAAGTACTAACTAGCATGTGAGGTCGCCCACCCATTCTCATGGCGAAACACGACCTTCTAGAGTGGAATAGATGCTAAAACGTTTCTATACTAAACAACTAAGTTTTCATCAAGGCTTCATCAACCCCTCTAATGGAGGTTTAGCCTTGAATCATCAATCTAACATTTCCCATTGAATCTAAACTAAACATAATGTAAGAAATTTAGATTTACTTAATTTGAATAATAATGAATCTAACTTAATGGTTTGGAATGAAATAGGAACAAGAATTGAAATTAGATCTAGACTGAAAATGACAAAATTCAAACTTGATAAAAATACTACTTTATTTATCTAATCAATCAAGAACAATGATTCGAGATTTAATCTAAAACAAGAATTTAAATGGAACTAAAACTTAATTTAATTAATAAAACTAGATCTAGAATTCTATATCTTAATTTAGGTCTAACTAGCTACCATTAACAAAGAGCTAAGCTTTTGTTTTATACATCCAGATCCAAAATTCGTGCATGGGCTTGGAGCCATGGTTTGGGCCGAGAATCGGCCCAAAACCCAATTCTTTCAGTCCAAAAAGGCCTCTTCAGCTGCAGTTGGCTTCCACAGACTTTTCGTCCACTTTTGCTCCTCTGATTGGGTCAAGGCTTGGACCATTGCAAAGCTCTTTCCGAGCCGGTCATTTTGACATAAGGTAGGCCCAATTCCGAGGTCTGAGTCCAAAGATATGGCATTCGGAAGTTCTGCTGACTGTTGCTCCTTTATCTCGCTAAAGTGGCACATTTCTCGCACATAATGGACTTTGAAGCCCGAAATGCATAAAACACGTAATCGTCGATTATTAACTCTTACTTATTATTCACATAATTGGTCTAACAGTATGATTATTAAGGGGTTAAAACTACAGTTTTGGGCTCTTATCACATAGCTAACATCTTGTCCAATGATGCTCCAGAAAGAATGGTAAAAAATGCCTTGGAATCCATCTGGCCTCAGAGCGCTATTTGGATCCATAGAGAAGATTGCAGCTCTGACCTCTTCACAAGTTGGTATAGCTGAGAGTGAGGCATTGTCATCCTCTGTTACCAGATTTGGAATCAGATTCATGAGGCCTTCATCCATCTCTACTGTTTGGTACTTGTACTTTTCTTGGTAGGCTTCCACTATGTATTCTTTGATGTGGTCTTGCCGTTTAAATATAGTACCTTCCCGGTTCTTAATTGTAGTAATCTGAACTCTCGCAAGCGCATTTTAATTTTGGCATGAAAGTAGGCTGAATTTCGTTCCCCTTCTAATGCATTTGATACTCTGGATTTCTCTTTGGCTAAGGCTGTAGAGATCTTAACAGCTTCCTCAATTTCAGAAGCCTTGTCGAATTCCTTTTGGTGTAAAGTGGGGTCCAAAGGATCACTCTCCTGATCTTTGAGAATTTGTTCTAGTTCTTCTTCAAGAAGTTTGATGTGCTGAGATTGGCTTCCAAAAATTTCAAAACTCCAGTTTTTCAACTTCTGCTTAAGTCTTTTTAATTTTTTAACCACTTTCCTGATGGGCACATCATAGAGAGGTTCGTTCCAGCTAGCTTCAACCACTTCCTTTAGTGATTCATGGTGAGTCCAAGCCTTTCTAAATCGAAAAGGGATGTTGTGGGGATTGGGGATGCAAGAGTTCCAACCCACAATAGGGCTGTGGTAAAAAAGCTTCCGTATGAGAATTTTGCTCCTCCATCCAACATTTCCTTCCTGCCATTCTTGATTAACCAACATTCTATCAATTTTCTGGAGCATTCTTTTACTACCCCATCTTTTATTGCACCATGAGTATTTATAGCCCAAAGAGGTTGAGTCTATAAGAGCATTAGAGTGGATGAAAGAATTAAATTCATTCATAGCCATACGACAAGGGGGGTAGCCACCTTTTCGTTCTGCCACAGAACTGACTATATTGAAGTCTCCTATAACTGTCCATCCTTCATTAGTCATCCCCAACTGGGAAAGATCTTGCCAAAGTTCTCTGCGAATACCATAAGAGTTGCTAGTGTGAACAAAGGACATAAGGAAACTATTTACACAAATTGTGATCTGTTGATGAGATCGAAAAACTGACTAGAGTGACTGCCAACCCTTCTCTCCAAAAAACCCATATGTTGCCTACCCTTTGAGGGATATCATTATGCAAGAAATTTGCTGAGAAGCCATGTCCACTAAGCAATGGAGGTAGCAATGTAGGCGGCTTGATAAGAGGTTCTGCTATACAAATAAAATCCGGGTTATGAGTTGAAACTAGCTCCTCAATACGAAACCAAGGTTCTTGTCGTCTTACTCCCTACACATTCCAGTATATTATATTCATTTATGTTTGGTAGTGTTGATCTTAGCCCTAGTATTTGGTGTAGTTAGTTCCTGAACCTGCCACTGAGTCTTGTATCCCTTCCTTGAGTGGACCTGCCACTCATCAACCTGGTCCGCCCAATTTCCCTTCAACAAAGTGTGTGCTTCCTCAAGAGCCCGAAACCTATTCGGAGTAGGGGAAAGACTAGGAGCTAGGTCTTCCTCAACCTGTCCTGGTTCATGCTGTTGGAGGACTCGTAGAAAGAATATTCATTTTCTCTTGCAGATTGAAAACAACCAAATCTGAAGGGGGGACAGCTTCAGGGGCCCTAATGATATCATTACCCATGTCTTGAGCCTGAGTCTCAGCTACTCCTTTCCCTGACCCTTCAGTTGACCCAGATTGTTTCTTTTCAGCAGATTGAAAAACCACCAAAGTTGAAGGTGGGACAGCTTCAGGGGCCCTAATGACCATGTCTTGAGCCTGAGTCTCAGCTAGTCCTTGCCCTGACCCTTCAGTTGTCCCAGATTGTTCCTTTTCAGGTGCATTCCCATCAGCAAGTTGAGGTGTTTGTGCATTATAAGAGGTGTGAACCTCACCATTTGTAACTTCTGTATCTATTCTGTTATTCTGCAAAGCTTCCGCCTCTACATCAATAGCATTTGCAGCTCTAGATTGAGCTACCACTGGAGTAGCGATGAAATCACCATTTGAGTCTTTAGTGCCACTTGCACCTTCATTCTGCTTGAGTCTTTAGTTCAAGGCCAGACTAGTTGTCAAAGGTTTTCGACAAAAAAAGAACTTTGACTTATTTGATACATATTCACCAGTTACTAGGATAACTTCAATCAGAGTATTATTATCATATTGGTGTTGTTCATAATCTAGTTGTTCATCAGATGGATGTTAAGACAGCCTTTCTAAACAGGGACTTAGAAGAGGAGATTTACATGGAACAACCAGCAGGTTATGTGGAACAAGATAATAGTAAAAAGGTATGCAAGTTAACGAAGTCACTTTATAGTTTAAAACAGGCACCGAAATAATGGCATGAAAAATTTGATAACTTTATGATTGCTAATGGTTTCTACATAAATGAAAGTGACAAATGCATATACTATAAGTACTATGATGGAATATGTGTTATAATATGCTTATATGTTGATGATCTACTTATTTTTTGGTCTAATTTGCATGCGGTAAAAGAGACCAAAGACTTGTTGTCTTCTAACTTTGATATGAAAGACTTAGGAGAAGCAGAAGTAATTTTAGGGATTAAAATTACAAGATCATCAGATGGCATATGGTTAGATCAGTCACACTACGTTGAGAAAATGTTAAAGAAGTATAACTACTTCGATTATAAGCCTGTTTGCTCACCTTTTGATTTAAGTGTTAAATTGTTCATTAATAATGGTGAACCTGTGAATCAGAAGGAATATGCTAGTATCATTGGTAGTTTAAGATATGCTACAGATTGTACAAGACCTGACATTGCCTATGTAGTAGGTGTTTTGTGCAGGTACACTAGTCACCCGAGTGTTGAACATTGGCAAGCAATAGGCAGGTTAATGAGACACCTAAAGAGAACAATCAATTTGGGTATTCATTATCAGAGATTTCCTGCTATTCTTGAAGGGTACACTGATGCTGATTGGAATACTCTTTCAGAAGACTCTAAGGCTACTAGTGGATATGTGTGCTGCATTGGTGGAGGTGTTGTATCTTGGAAGTCCAAGAAACCGACCATTATAGCACAATCTACTATGGAGTCTGAGTTGATTGCTTTGGCTAGTGCAAGTGAGGAGGCTGGTTGGTTACGGGACATACTCACTCACATACCGATTTGGCATAGACCGATACCAGCTACCTTGATACAATGTGATAGCACTGCGGCTATCGGGAGAGTCCACAACAAGTTTTATAATGGTAAATCACGACAGATATGTCGTAAACATAGTATTGTACGGGATTACATATCCAAGGGTGCAATGACTATTGATTTTGTGAGATCCGGTGATAATCTTGCAGATCCATTTACTAAATCTCTGGCCAGAGAAAAAGTGTGGACTACTGCCAAAAGTATGGGACTGAAGCCTATTGTAAGATAAACGTATATGATGGTAACCCAACCTAGGGACTGGAGATCCCAAGAACTAGGTTTAAAGGGAAGAACAAGTCATAGAATGTTTGAGTATAAGACATGCAATGACACTTATCTGTCCCGAATTTTAGATAAGTAAATTGTATGTGATCCTGAAGCGATTAGAGGTTGTAGTTTTCTGGGAAAACTCTTAATGAAGTTATATGGTCCTTATGGACGGAGTGCCTAAGCTACAGAAGCACTCTTGATAGAACTCACCTTGTGAATGTGAAAGTATAGGCCGCTTTCTATGAGAGTGAAGGCTGATTCTTTAGATCATTCACGAATCCAGGATGGAAGCATAGGGCCTTTAATGTGCGAGTTTGGAAAGAGAACAATGAGTATGTTTTGCGTGATGATAACTCATTGTATACACAAGACCTAAGTTCAAGACTTCGTCACTTATGGATCTTATACTTTGAGTAGTCTTCACTATGTAAAGGTTTAAGTCTTGAACACCTTTATCTATGCTTGATATATTGGAACTGATAGTAACTGCCATAATTTTTTATTTTGATTTCTGTTATTAAAATAAGTTGGGGATTGTTGGTTATTTTAAAATACGAAAATCATTTTTGATTTGTTTTGAAACAAAAGAAACATTTTGCTTTGACTGTAAATCTGTAACTAAGACATTATTGTTGGAACGTTACTTTTTGACTATAACGTTGAGATTTGACAATTGAGTGCTAATGTTACACTCTCTCGAGCCTATATATACAAGGCTTTACAACAGACCAAACACACCTGTTTTTCGCATCTTCCCTCTCTTTAAGAAAAACTTCTCTCTCTTATAATGGCAGTAGACTATTAGTTCTTGTTATCTTTTCCGGTTTTGGTTTTTGCTGTGCAGTGATCATCAAGACATTTACAGAGGCTGTTGTATCCTGGAGGTTCCGTGTCTATTTGCACCAGGAGGAACAGACCCGCAATACCTTAAAGAGAGCGACCTAGTCCGCGCCTCAGCTTCCAATTTCATTGTTAATCCTGTTTTTCCAGATTGTTTTCCATCAATGTGCAATGGTATGTAAAAAATATGCAATTTGTTCCTCTAGAGAGACAAACTTGGAATCATGTATTCCTCCTTTTCAACGCAAAAATCACACAAACTAAGAAATTGGATTCTATTAATCTGTAACATGTTACGACAATCGTTATCATTCCCATTAGTCAACCTATTCATAAACTTCTCTCTTTCAATACCAAGAATGGATGTAGAAAATTTATCTATATATGTATCGTGGTACCATCTTACAACACACTAAGTTGTAGCCACACATGTTGCTACAACAACATCCATGCATATTCTCATCATTAATATCATGTGTTTCAAAAATAACCTGCTTCAACACAACGAGAGCAAATGATAAAGAATGCACTAAGAAACAGAGGAAATTGATGTGGGGGGAGATGAAAATGAACCAAGATAATGGCTGCCTACGTACCCAAGATCTACTCTCTAGGAATCAAGTTTCAACGTAGTTCACATTATGAGAAAAAATGGTTTTTATATGAATGAAGAGGTTGAGTCCTAAGAGGATTGTGTTTGTTTGTGTCACAAGAATTGTTATCTCTTTAAACTTTTACCCTTATCTTTTTATAATAATGAACCTGGACATATTCATAAATAGACCAGTTATTGGGTGTAGCTAGGATTAAACCCTTGGGCTTAATTTATTTGGGCTGGATTCGTGGGCTTAATGAGCCACAATATGTATGATCTTCCATCTATATTATAAGCATCAAATTAATCATCAATACATGCATGCATGCAAAGAAAACACAAAAACATTTAGTTAATAAGCATTGCAACTGTAAGCCATGGGATACATAATCAAGAGATCGAGTCAACTAACTAGAAATTTAATATAAAACATAAAAAGTAGAAAGAAAAACATGGATAAGAATTATAGAACTGTGCACAAGAATAAATAATGAAGGATAGGAGAGATAAATAAAAAGTAGTGAGAGAGAGTGAGAGAGTGCACACCTTGGATGAGTTACAAAGAAAAAGAGACAAGTTTTCGACGGTATTGGTAGAGAGAGTGAGATGTACGAGAGGTTTTAAAAAAGTAGAAAATATATTTTGCCCGATAATTTTTTACTCGCCAGGAATTGTGGAATATGGAAATCTCAAGTTTCTGCCCCCCACAAAAACTTGCTATTCCTTGATTTAGGGGTTTTGGTGTTTCCATTCTAGCACCCAAAAGGTTGCCACATGAGGTAACTCCTAATTCTTGGAAATATATTCTGAATTCTCCACTTAAATCCAGTATTCCACCCTATAAATGTTTGATTTTTCCTAAGGTAAATAAGACATTACAACAATGATAAACTTCCCCTTAGGAAAAAATCAAAAATTTACATATACCAAGTAAAATTTGAAATTTGTATTTTTCAACCCTTACCTTATTATTTAAAATACTTTAAAAATCAAAATATCCAACAAAATTCTGAGATTCCATTCGAAATCAAGAACTATGGGTCCCATTTATGAAGTTTGCCACCAAAATGATATGAAATTTGGAAGTAATATATAATGAAAAAAATTCATTACTAACTTTAGATTTTATTTTTTATTTTTTTTATGCAACAGGGAGCCACCCCCAATAGGGCTCCCACCATCCCCCACTGGGCATACAAAAGTATAATTTCATGTAGAATAAACAAACAAATAATGATATTCAATTCGTGTCGAATTGAATGGATTGGGGTGTGGTTTTTGTCTAGAGTGTAGAGTTTAGATATATTGCAAAAACACAAGAATTACTTCTTTTTGATGGGCACGTGTAGGTAGTGAAAGTATAGCTCCATAGGGTCTAGATGACTAGGGGGTGTTTGTTTTTCATTACTTGTAAGTGCTTACTACTTATTCTCGCTGTAAGTGGTGGACCAATTTTTTTTAGGTGTTCGTTTTTTAGCTACTTATAAGTGGTAGACCTTTTATTTGGTATATTTTTGCTACTTATAAGTGCCAAAAGTGTAAGTGGGAAAACTTGACTGAAACTTATAAGTAGCAAAAACAAAACACCCCTTAGGTCTAGTATAATGTAAAACGTTTTGACACCAACACGTGGAGTTTTGCACATAAACCGATCGAGCATGTCTTTCTCCTTGATTGCAATCAATTTCATGGCCAAAAGTATGTGATGAGTGTAACATTGTAATGACCTAGAATTTTACCAAAGGGTAATCCGGTCATTTTACGTGTTGGTTTAATTAGTGCTACTATAGGAAATTACTTATTGACAATATTTGTTTTGGTGTGTAAAAGCAATGAACTCGTCTTGTTATTACAAGATTTTGATTGGAGCTTGTGTAGTTGTATTTAATACGAATAAATCCAATTAATGTGTACACAGTTGATGCGTATGTAGTTACTATTAATACGGGTTTGTGATTTGTTTGCTGGATTGTAACAGTTTTATGACAGTTTTCCTATTAGTAGCCTTGTAATTAAATTTGGTTAGTAGAACAAATACCTTAGCTTATCATATGGGCTATGGGCTATGAATGGTGATTATTTGATGTGGGCTTTGTCATATTTGATTGGGCCACTTTTATATTAATTATTAGGCCTATTGTATTATATTTAATGGGCCTGTTTTATTGTGCTAATTGCTAACTAATAGCCACGCATGGCTTATTGTGGGATAAGGATTATAAGCGGGAAACACCTCGTGCTTGCATAAAAAGAGAAGTTATTGGTTCTCTACTTTTGATTCTTACCTTCTCGACGAGAAAATGGAGAAAAATTGGGGGACGCATGAAGAACTGACGAAGCTTAGATTTACCACCTAAGCTTTCAAGGAGAACTACTGCCATCAATCAATATCGCTTGCTACTAAGGAATGTAGATTGAATGTTTGCCAGGAGGAACCCAACGAAAAAGAAAGGAAGGAAGATCCATCTCTTCATCACCTAGCTTGATTCATTATATTGAATAACTTTTAAAAACAAAGCAAAGAAAGAAAACAAACTAAGGAAGACACATGGGTTCAATATTAATTGCTGGAGTAGAAATTTAGGAATGAATACTTTGTTAGTTTGGTGTATGTGCCTATGTCATTTACTTTTAAGCAAGAAAGTCAAGTTCCAACGTATCTCTATCAGGCACTTGCAGAAGGATAGCAACCTTGCTAACCCAGGACCTACGAGCACATAAAATTTTCAAGCAATCAAATATTAAAATATTAAAATAAAAAAAATGAACCTTCAAGGTACCCAGCCCATTTCCCCCATGCTCTGATACCACTCTATAGCAACCCGAAACCGATCTCTTACCCAAGATTGGTATTTCACACCTGAACACATACTAATCAACGTCATAATTTCTAACTAATGGATTCATTCTAATATGGATTTTTTTATTAAAGACAATAGAGAAATAATAAATTATTACAAAACAACTTAAAAGGAATCCATTTAAAATTTTAAATAAATAGCTAAAAGAACCGTTGTATCAATTAGAGTGCGCTACATGTTAAAGTTTTCTTAACAAGCACGTACACCTTTTTCTTGTCTTGCGATCGAAACACTTGTTCATCCCTGTGAAGATAGTCCAACACTCAATGTTAGATACATAGTCAATATATAATAATCAACTTGGAATCAAGTGGAATACAAAAGACAAGGTTTACTTACCATTTGGTTGCACCATGAATCTTACCGTTTTCTTGTTAATTAAATACTTGCGAGTGTATCAATTAACGAAAATTTAAGAAAATCCTTAAGCGTTCAACGATAAAAAATACTCTTAGGTATTACGTACTATGAGGTTAAGGTCATACTTAATAGTGATTTAAAACATTCGATTGCCCTTCTCAAAGGGGTAAGGGTTTTCCTATGGAAGTGGCTGACCCGGGTGGCTGCCTACGTATCCATTTTAGGGATCAAGCTAAGAGATCGGTTTTGGAGCACTACAAAGTGGTATCAGAGCATGGTTCTACATCCGAAATGGGCTGGGTACGTACCTTGAAGGTTCATCTTTTTATTTTAATATTTTAATATTTGATTGCTTGAAAATTTTATGTGTTAGTAGGTCCTTGGTCAGCAAGGTTGCTATCCTTCTAAAAGTGCCTGATGGAGATACGTTGGAACTTGATTTTCTTGTTTAAAGGTAAATGACATGGGCACATACACCAAAGGTATGACTCACTTCCTTTTAAAAATTTCAATTATTTCAATTGTTCATCCATTAAAAAAAATGTTTGTGTGTGAAACTAGATTTTCACAAAAAGCGGGGTTTAGTATTGGGTGAATTTAATTTATTTAAGAGCATGTTTATGGGTTCATTATCCCATTTCTTGTGACAGAAATGAGATTGATTTTGTGTGTGGAATGAGAAATTTCAATTGTATGATTTGTGTGCATAAGTTTCTTTGATCTGGACATGGTTGGATTAGTACATTGTGACCGAGCCCGACAGAGGGAGTCATAGATGATATTGTAAAGAACGCATGTAAGGTAAAGTAACTTGCAGCACAGTTAATGAACATAACCATTTTCATAAAAACTATATATGTGTAATTATTTTGGAATGACTGGAAATACAATGATATACTATTATTCTTATCACGAGGTGATTTAGAAAAAGGATTTGTGAATTCTTATAAAGAATGAGTTGTTGTCATATGCCGGCGATGACAGTTTATTCTAGGATTTACAACTGTGGTGTACACCTTTCGAGGTGAATAGGCCAGCTTTAAAGGGAGGCATCACAGGGTGTAGTCTGAGAATTCCTTTTCTACTTTTCTAATTGACTATGTTTGTACGTGCCACGTTGTATGGTGCTTAGTTTGGTGGTGGATACATGCTACCTCGATGGGGTTTAGACGCGAGGGGTGGTTATATAGGTTCACTCCTGGATTGGCTTCAGGTACCGAAGCAATCTGCAGTCGTCGAACAGTTGACCACCATAAGTTAGGTGACAAAGCGTATAGGGGTCGTGGCCCTAAAAGCTTTAGGTTTTGTGTGTACGAACACAACTAACGACACTTCAGCTCCCTGCCAGTAAAATCAGGAAACTAATGGTGCATGGTTCACACTGGAAAGTACTAAACCGAGATATTGCCTGGGATTGGGGCTGAGTACCAGTCATATCCTCACCTCTCTAATAGGATGCAGCGGCCACAATATTGGTATGATGATTGTATTAGGTAGTTATTATAGTTATATGGTATATGCATGATGCATGTTGCATGTGGCAAGTTGTGTGTATCAGGTATTGTTTCGACAGTTTGGTGTTTAGTGGACCTATTGTGTTCTGAGGAGAATTGTTTTCTTTATGGTGGATGTCCAACCTTTTTTGTTGAGTGCTAGACTTGGTTTCCTTGCTTCGAGTTTATGGTTGAACTATCATTTCTGGAAACTATATTGGCTTCTCTCTATTGGGGTTTGGTCTTTATGTCTGGTAGGATAGAGTTGATTTCTCAGCTGTGATATTCTTGTTGTGTTGTTTATATCTGGTTATTTGTTCGGTATCTCGGATGTTGGATTTCATAATGACGATGGCTATCATTTTGGCATATTATCTTGCTCTCATTTCTCTTTTATTTGGGAAGGACTGATATATTATTTCATTAGAATTTTGCAAAATCCACCAATGGCATCTTCTCTTCGTGCAAGTTGGAGTTGTTCTTGGCAATGGTATATATACTTAGTGTTTTCTCTATTGGATCATCATTTGGATTTGTTATTTTTGTTAGTTCTCTCTATATTATTGGAGCTCTCTCAACACACTACCGTTCTTGGAGTTTATATGGCTTCTATCATTATTTCTTATTTTTATCTAGAACTTCTTGGCACTATTGAGCTGACGTATGCTTAAAGTTTTTCAGTTCATTAAGTCTTTTACATGCATTATTGGATCTTATTATACACTTGGCAAATTATATCACTATTTTTTTTTTGCTAAAGGTAATTGATTAATAAAAGAATAATGGTTACATGGAATCGAAAGTGACAAGACAGAAAAAGAAAAAGGAATACAAGGTCATTACTAGATTATGTTTATCTAGTTAACAAAACGAAAATATGTAGTATAGTGGTTCTCCAATTTTTTCATGAAAGAGGGTCTAGATGCCCACCATATACTATCTCCCTGAGATAGAGCAGCCCCCTGTTTGGCACAGCTGTCTGCTCCCAAATTAGTCTCTCTCCAAGATGGAGTGACATTTATCCATTCTGCCTGTCCCATAAGAGATTTCCATATTTCCTTCACTCTCCAATGCATTTTGTTATTCTGGAAAGCGTGAACAACAGATGAGGAGTCGCATTCCACCCAAATATATCTCCATCCCAATTCGAGCGCTTGCTTTACAGCCTGCACAATTGCCATTGTTTCTGCCATGTAGTTTGTGGACGTACCCATTCCTCCAGCGGCTGCTCCCAGGAATTCTCCTTTGTAGTTGCGGAACACAAACCCCCATCCCCGATCGTCACCGGTTTCCCCTTGAGCACCCGTCAGTATTTATCTTGAGAATACCCGGAGGGGGTAAGAGCCAAAAGCATTCGAAGATTTTTGGGACTCTTCGAAGTTTGTGCTGGAGCTTGAAATGTCTGAGAATCTGGAGATCATGTACTGAATTTTCCATATGTCCCGAGGACTTATGATGAGCTCTTATGATCGCTCTCCTGACGAGGAAGCATACTTGTGGATAGCTTGAAACTCTGTTATCGTACATGACTTTGTTTCTATTTTTCCACAAACTTACCATGATCGTCAATGAGCACGCTTTCCACATGTCCAGGATGAGTGAGCTGTAATGTTTGCTCTGCTGTCGCACATCTGAAAATGACTCCACCTCTCGCTGAATGTGAAAAATCTGCCGTGCATAGCTCCAAACCCTCTTGGCGAATGGGCAGTGAAAGAGAACATGATCTAGCGTTTCATCCTGATTTCTGCATAGACAGCATCGAGATGCGAGGTGGGTCTTCCTTTTCTGTAGCTGATCATCAGTTCTTGCCGCCCCATGCACTAGTTTCCACACAATACCTTGTGTTCTCGGAAGTACTTTGGATCTCCAAATAAATTCACTCCATGCCGGCTGCGGTGCCTTTGTTCTGATAGCCTCATGTGCCGACGCCACTGTAAACTTCCCAGTTGTAGAAGCCATCCAAACTCTTGAGTCCTCTTTTGAACTATCCGGCTGTGGCAGCTTAGAAGTATCAATTCCCAAGTGATGAAGAACTTGTGACATTTCAATGGAGAAAGCCCATCGATCCCCCTGAATGAATTCACTAAGTCTAGCCTGATACTTTAGAATCTCTGTTCTTTCCTCCTGAAAAAAATCGCATATGGGTTTTGTAGCAGCCAATTCTCCCTCGGATATTTATTGTCTCTCCATTCCCAACATTCCAGCCATGTAGAGGTGCCATTTCATTGGCCCATTTAATACCGGCCAAACCTGTTGAAGTTTTGAAGTTGGACCAACCTCCGGATTCGGTTAGTGTATTTACCCCTCATGAATTCTGGCCAATCTCCTTCTTCAGTCAATAAAATCCAAGCTTGTTTCATAAGCATGGAAAGATTGATATCTTTGAGCCTCCTTATTCCTAGTCCGCCTTCCTCTGTTGGTTTGCATGATTTCTCCCAAGATACGGTGATAGCCTTCCTCTCCGCTGGGTTGCCACTCCAGATAAAGTTCCTGATAATTGTTTCACATTCCTTTACCACCGCTTTTGGCCATTTGTACATGGCCATGTTGTGGACAGGGATACTGTTAAGGACATGCTTAGCTAGCACTACCCTTCCTTGGAATGAGAGCATCTTCCCTGCCCACCCTGAGGCTCTTGTTCTGATTTTGTCAATCAAAGGAGTTAGAGCCGCCTTGGTTACTTTCCCACTGATGAGAGGAACCCCTAGATATTTTTCTGGAAGGGTACCTTCATTCATGTTCAGATTCCCCTTGATAAGGTTCTTTCTTCTATTGTTCATAGGACTGAGAAAGATCTTGCATTTGTCCTTGTTTACGAGCTGCCCCGAGGACTCCTGATACCTGTTCAAAATCTGAACGAGATTCTTGATGCTTCTTGAGTTAGCATTGCTGAAAATGAACACATCATCCGCAAACATAAGGTGAGACGGACTAGAGTATTTTGCATGCACCACCATCGGTAGAATCTTCTTTTCCCTGACCATATGGCTGATATTTCTGCTTTCGAGGCCCTCCTCGACCAATATAAATAACAAGGGAGAGAGGGGGTCACCTTGCTTGAGACCTCGTTGTGCTGTAAAGTGACCTTGGGGGCCTCCATTTAGCATGATAGATAGAGAATTGGTTGTGAAAGCACCTTTAATCCACTGTATCCATTTCTCATCAATCCCGATTCTTTGTACGTACCCCATAAGAATTCCCGTCCATAGTGTCGAAAGCTTGAGAAATATCAATCTTTATGGCTATGCTTCCTCCACGCCTCGGTGCTTTCGGCTCATTGATTAACTCCGAGGCTAAACCAATGGCTTGCGTGAGTTTCTATTCGGGATGAATCCATATCGCTCCCTTGCCGATGATCCGTTCGACTAGAGGACTTAATCGAGAAGCCGAATCTTCGTGATCACCTTGTAGACGAAATTTGAGAGGCATATCGGTCTCCTCAGATTTGCTCACCGATTTGCATTTCTTTCCTTTGGAATTAAGACTATGAAGTTAGAATTAAAACCAAAGGGCAAACTAGACCTCCTCAAGAAATAGCTTATCGCCCTTACTACATCATATTCCACTATGTCCCAAAGATGGATGGAAGAAAAACCCGGTGAAACCATCCGCCCCGAGAACTATCCGCATTCGGAAAAAAAAAACTGCGCCTTTATTTCTTGGGTTGTTGGTAGTCTTTGCCGAGCTACATTATCTGCTTCCGAGATAATATGGGGCATAGAGTGAATAAGATCCCAGTCAATGTCATGCTCGACTCTTTTGAATTTCTCCGAATAGTGCCTGATCAAGAAATCTCCAATCTCATCTTGAGAATCCATAGTGATCCCTTCATTATTCCTCATCTCGGTGATCACTGATTTGCTTCTTTTGAGATTGGCTTGTGCATGAAAGTATTTGGTACTTCTATCAAAGTCATTATCCCATTTCAATCTCGATTTCTGCCTCCAAAAACTTTGTTCTTGCTCTAACAGCCCCTGATCTTAGCACTTTTCAGTGTTTTTAGAAGTTGACTTACTACGTGCTAAAACTCAATATTTCCTTACTCACTGTTTTTCTTTTAGAATGTCAATCTAGTTCGAGTAGGGATTTCGTTCCAACTTCTAAGACAAGAATTTAAATGATCACAACTGAAATCTACACCTTGGAGAACTAAGTGAGAAGGATTTGATAGATAGATTTTTTTTACACAAGTTATCTAAATTTTGTAAGTTTGTTTATAGTTAAATGAAAGAGAGAGAAAGATAGGGAAGGATTAATCCTACTCATGCAAGGCCTAGCTACAAGTTTATTTCGAAAACAGTCACTACCATCTCAAATCCCTAACATAATATACCTATCTCTAAACATATCATGCTAGAATGTAGAATTGAAATGATATTTCATCTCGAAATATCATTCCAACTCCTAGTTCTACTTTACAACAATTGATCGATAATTGTCAATCTCTCGTCATTTTGGGGACGGGATGAAAAATAGAACCTAAGTCTTTTAAGTAGTGATTTTTGAATCCTAAATTTGTAGCATGATCCTCACATGAGCATCATTAACCCTCCCTTGGGAGAGTTTTTAGCTCATGATCCTAGGATTGAATTAAACTACAAGAAGATAAGTGAAATGAAAAAAGAAAGAGAATGAAACAAGAAAACTACCACCGTTTACCTAAAAGAAGAAAAGTTTATTAAAACTAGAGAGTTCCCCATTAACAAGTTACAAGCTTTTCTCTAAAAACTAAGAACTCCAAAACCAAAATTAAAGACATAGAAGTAAATGAAAAGTAAAAGTCAAAGAAGTAAAAAGCTTGCCAACTCCCAAAATCAGCCCCCCCTTTACATAAGAAAGCCTTTTTCTCTTCCCCGTGAAACACTCCTCTCATTTATTTTTCACTTATCCACAACTAACCCCCATTTGACACCTTTCATTTTTTTAGATAATCATCACCTAAATCCAACCAACTCATTAACTTCATGCAAGGTGTCAAATTTGCACCAATTATTTGCACTTTTGTCTTGACTTGCATGATGACTCATCAAATCTTATGGGCCCGCCTAGTGGGCCCACGTCCAGTGTCCAGTGGCAGTCCGGTCTTTTGACATTTTTACAACTTCCCGCCTATTCGTAGAGTTCGTCGCACTGATCGTCGGAGCAGCTCACTCGTCGCATTCGGAGTCCTGGTTCAAGAGATATGAGCTTCGGAAGTTTGATGCTTCTGTGCGCGTAATCCCGTTTCTGACTGGATTCTGTACTATTTGAGTCTTTGGGCTTTAGTCCTGATTTGTTGGGCTTCACATGGGCTTGATCGGAAGACATGCGTATACTCCCTATTCCGCTTTAAATCTTGGCTTTATCATAATTTTTTACATTAGTTGCTCCAACCCGCAAAAACACGAAGATCGCGATTATTTCATGATTATTAAGCACAAAATTGACCCGAAATGTTATGTCTCTACAGGTTTTTATAATACAGTTTTGGGTGCTTATCACACCACTCCCAAACAGCATTTTGCTTGTCCTCGAAGCAAAGAAGAGACATTAAAAACGGATAAGTTGCCAAAATCGTGCATTCTAAGCTAAGTCCCGTTTAGCGAGCGCGGTTGCATTGACCATATATGCAACAAGGCCTTAAACCACTAGGAATTCCCTAGTGGACGAGTTATAGCCTCGTGAGAGTTTTCCAGAGAAGATACTCACAAACTTCATTTATACTACAACGACTCAGTAACAAAAACTTGTTTCCTAAATTAATCTCAGATATCTATACATCTCTTTAGCGGGGAACGAGGATTAATTCTTTCGAAACTCAAGTTAATATACATACAATAAGTAAAACATCTACATATGAGCATGCATACAGTGAATTTACATTGAATTGCACAAACAGGGCTATTTCTGGATCCTTTGGAGAGTGTACCTAAATGGGTTCTCACATGTATGTGTAGAAACACAAATTCGCTCATAATTTTCCCACTCAGGTTTTGTTAACTCCAGTGTGCAGTGGGCACACTTTTCCTCGCATACTCGATGACAGTCAGAGGAGCCGAGGTCGATCAATCACATCTACTACTTATTATCACACCATCCTACTCCTAATTGAGCTAGAGGTCTTTATTAGGTATTATGGGGCTTAGGTGATAGTGTAGAAAGAAATGGAAGTGGAAGATCAAAAATGATAAGTATGAGAGAATAAGGTCTTCAAGATATTTACACTCGAGAAATCCTTGTTTTCTTTTCCTGCTCCTACCTGAGTTTTCCTACCTTGCTCTTAAGCCCGTTTTTTTTTTTTTTTTTTTAAGGCTTAAGAAACATGATTCTGTTTATTTATTTATTTTTATTTTTATTTTTTGAAGCAGGTAACTAACTTTTATTTGGAACAAGTCTTCTTTTATTTTTCTACATTTCGGCCCCTATTTCTCATACTCATCTCTTAGGTAGGTTCTTTTATTTGGGGTTAATATATGGGTAAGGAATTTTTGGTGAAAGTGAAAGGTTTGATGAAAGGTTCAGTGGAGTGACTAGCGGTAAAATTTGTAACAGGTAATAATTTATAGCTATGTCGATCCAAAGAATGCCTAAATTCTCGCCTAGGTTCGGATGGTGATCAAGTAAGTCGATGTGTGATTTTCTCTATTCGGAAAAACTACTCCTCTGTGTCATTACTCACTAATCACTCATATCGAGGCTTTTGGTTAGATTCTCACAGGATTGATAGTTTAAGTAGACTAACCGTGGGTTCCAGAAACTTACTGTCATGTACAATCAATGATACTCAGTACATGAATACTCATGAAAAGATGTAAAACTATTAAGTGCGATTAGCTTAAGTTTCTTAAAAGCGAATCATCATTCAATGCTAATGTGAGACTTCTAGATAATTTTCATCATTGAAAAGAAACAAGACCTTGTCACTAATTACATTTATTAACAAGAAAATAGAAACTATATACGGACTACAAGTTGCTTAACATTATATATATATATATCACTCCCAAAACAGAGTGATGATTAGTCTTCGAAATAGAAATAGATAAAGAAAGGAATTACCCGATAACCGTGGAACAAAATTAGAAATTTGGATTGCCGGAACGAAAAGTTGTGGTAACATAATATATTATCTGAAAAAACAAAGAAAAAAAGAGTAGCACACTATATACAATTATATACGCTAGATATATGTACAATTCCCTATTCAAGTTTACCATCCAGGATGTGGTGAAGGTCCGGCCTCTTCTTCGATGAAATGCATTTCCTTAGTATCGCCAAAAAGATAACGTATTCCCAAATGGTGGCCCATTCTTGTTCACCGGATTCGTTCAAATGTTTCATCATCTTATCATCGCTTGATAACAACGAACATGTCTCAAGTATCGTCGCGGGGCGTTTCCATTGCCTAAACCTTAATGAACGAATTATCTTGTTTGTTTGGGCACATAGAATCTACTTTGACCCAGTCATGAAAAGTAGCTGAAAACCGGGGAAATGTGTCTTCATAATTCGCAAGCGATTCTGTAAAAAGTATATCTCGATCCCGAAAAAAGTACGAGCTCGTTTCAAATTGGAGATAACACGCTTTAAGATATCAAAGAATGTATGACCTCGAAAGCAAGCGCGTTGAAGACTACACATGCAAAGCATCATTGGCGGTAGAAAAATGCCAATCTCCCATGATGTTAAGAAGGACAAACAACATCGCATTTCCCATGTTCATGGTCATGCCGGCTAAGGAATGGTGATGTCCGCCATCCGCCAAGTTTAGTTCCTTCATCTTTAATTTCCGCACCGTCACCATATCTTTGCGCGAAAAGCGCCATGAAAAGGAACGAGTAGAGTTGTGATAAATGTATGGCCATGTTGTTGCCGGCTCGTGATATGGAAGATCTAAGGTCAGGGCAAGTGTTGCCTCTGAAAAGACATGGTTTGTGCCACCAACTTTGATTGTGAATCCGTCTAAGAAAAAGCCATGAGCAGCGTTGAATGCTGGTGTATCTTCCATATTAGCATAAAAGTAGGCCGCCAAACTTGGAGAATAAGTTTGGTCAGGGCAAATAACAAGGGAAGACCACCCGATGTTAGTAATGCAATCACGGAAATAAAATCCATAAGTATTGGAATCCATCATGGCCTGAAATGATTGCTTTCGGGGGATGAGTTTGAGGAGGTGTCCTGTTTGATGAAGATGCTACGTTTGATGAAGATGCCATGTTTGATGGAATGGAGTGATGGGGAAAGATATGAGAAGAAATATGTCCAAGAGAATTTTGACTGGATGGAGGAATGAGTATGCAAGAAGATAAAACCTCCTGTAATCAAGTTTAAAAGAACACGTTAAAATTGTTATTATCACAACTTGAAATATGACATTCCTAGTAGGCATTCCTTACAAAAAGAAGATACAAAGATAACAAAAATTGTAATTAAAGGATCACACGATGAAATACTTAATAATAATAATTCTTTTTTTTTGGGGAAAGTTGAGTTTTGTAAAACATAACGCAACCCCCTTTTATGGTTCGAATGATGATAAGGATGGTGATAGGAATGCATATTGTGGACAACACCGCTTTCAGGTCATTAATTTGTTGGCTAAAATTTGGATTTGAAGGTTCCCACCGTTGCCGTGAGATCGTAGTTTGATTCTCTATTAAAAGAGTGTGATTTTCTAATGACCGGAGAGTGAGTTTCCAATAGTGCCTCTTGATCAGCATCATGCATCGCTTGACGCGTTCTTGGAAATCCATAAGACTTTTGATGATGATTTCGACGTGCGTGGAGTTCCCTCATTCCTTGATGAAGAAATTGAATACCTTCCATGGGATTAAAAATGTTCTCGCGATGGCACTTTCATCAAAGAAATGTCGCGAGTTTGAGTTTTGGCCATCTATTTCATCCGGCGAGTATCCGGGCGTCCAAGAACCACCGCACAGTCTTTTGTGAAGTATAGTAACAAATGCTCTTTGAAGAGGTATTTCGAGAAACTATTTGGATAACCCCAACGCATCATAATTTTCGTGACTAAAGTAGGCAGAGGTGCTAACCTTTTGTTCTTCGGTGATTGCGTTCGAGAGGTGTTGGATTATACAAAAATCATCTCTTTGATTTTGCATAATCCAAAGTAGGTGTAATTGAGGCTTGGTGACTTCAGATTGGTGTGACGCGTATCACCACATTGTGTCCCAACCGATGGAGCACAGCTTTCGTTGATTTTGTTTCAAAGAGCGTTGAAGAACAACGTGATTTTTATTTCCGACTTAAGCCATGAGATACGGTGGCCCGTAGTAACTTTTTTGACGGAATTAAAGGGGATTCGAAAGATCGAACCCCGAAGTCATTCATTGGAATTTGAAGTATGTCGGAGATAACTTCCTTAGTTAATTCAAAACGCGTTGTCCATAGGCATGGAAACAGAATTTTCCATTTTCAGTTCCGCTAAATTGGTAGAACATCAAGACCAAATCTCGAATAGGCATACGCATTATATAGAAGAGGCATCCATCCTCGACGCATAATTTTACGTGTCATAAAAAGGAGAAAATCGGCCATCATCAAAAATTTTCAGGTAGTTCTTCTCGGGTACTATCTTTCTTGGTTGATCCATTTGGAAAGATAATTGATGGAAGGATAGTGTAAAAATTGTGAAATGAGAATGGTGAAAAAGGAAGAGATTTATAGCAAATATAGAACTGGTACGCAATTAGGATGCCAAGTGCATCTAGATCTCAACTTACAAGTGAAACATGTGATGTTGGTATCCCTAATTATGTACAAAGAACTATGGTATCCATAGTATGTCTTTTCATGTCAGGTGTCCAAAAACAATTAATGAGGTCTTAAAATGATAGAGAAAACGGAGGAAAGTTTCACAGGGCAGTTAGACCTACACGTAATTTCAAAATTTATGATCATACCTCAATAATAGAAGATGGATAGAATAATTGAGCTGCGTGCGTGAGAAGTGTTAGGCATACCGTGTAGCGTGCGCGATCTTCTCTGAAAACAATAAGTTGAGTTTGATTTATTTTATTACGTTATTGATTTTTCTTATTTGTTATGGTTTTGATAACTATTTTATGTTTATGATAAGGTAAAAATACAACTAATATACACAATTTATTAAAAAAGATGCTCCTCCATTTAATACGTAACCCGTATAAATGGTTGAGAATTATTTAACACACCATAGTAATATACAAAGCGACAAAGGGGAAGAGATATTGAGGTTACATAGATCTAGATATTCGGATGAAGTTATGCATGATCGACAGTAGAATAATGACAAATAACTGTTATCACGAATACTGTGACAGCCCATTCACGTTGCTCCTTTTCCAATCGCTCGATCGGATCCATTGTTTTGAATGAAAAGATAATATGTGAAGATTAAGCTTTGGATAGTGAGAGAATGAGGTGAGGGAAGGGTGATGAGGAGTGTCGGAATTTATAGGCAAAAATCGACCGCTTTGGATATCGACCGTTTGTGGATATCTGACCGTTATGTGGATATCTGACCGTTATGTGCCTTGTAATAATTACGATGGAGATAATATTTGGGTTTTGTGACCAGACACGTGATTTGGGTCGGTTCTAATTTTTGGTCCAAGCCCAAATGAATTCCGGAAATTTCCCTTATGTCCCAAAATTTCAAACACGGAATTTCGATTCATTTCAATTCATTTCAATTCCAAATTAAACGAATCGAATGCTAAAATGATCGGCATTAAAAATGCCATCCACTGGAATATATATATATTTTTTTTTTTTTTTTTTTTTTTATTTTTTATATACAAATGTACAAGTGGAGATGAACGTGGCAATGTACAAGGGAAGATATATGTGTCATTATACAAAAGAACGTGACAACAACACCGGACTACAAGAAGAAAATCATTACAATAAAATCAGGCAACTGTCATGTCGGCTCTGGGGCGAACCCAATCCAGCCAGACTGTGGCTTAACCTTTATGTTTTGGGGGCCTAGGGTTCAGGACGGTACCATCCCTGACCAATGTGCAATGGTCTAATAATAATATTACCCTTAGTACATATGGTATAGCCTCAAACCGCCCCGAAACAGTCACATAGAAAACTGAACGGGGTTGGCCTGGTGAAATCCATTGCCTGTGCGAACGTGGGACTATCCGATGCTGTTCATCACGACTCTCTTTGTGCACAATGCAAGGGTGAAAATAAAATACACGAGTATATACATGTGGAGTCTTTTAACGTCAGATCCTCAAGACGAATGTGAGTCTTTTAACGTCAGATCCTCAAGACGAATGTGAGTCTTTTAACGTCAGATCCTCAAGACGAATCCCACCCTGTGGGAGCAACGGGACGACGACGAAGTTTATCCCGGAGCTGAGTGTCGGATAATAATATACCTTATACCGCTCATATCGGATAGTAAATCAAGACCTGAACAGAAAGGTGTTTGACAATTCATACACCACCCCATCCTTCGCGCACGTCGCTTTCGAGCAAAAGTACTGCGACCATTACCTATTCGAGATGGATGAGATTTACACCAAATGATGAGCTGGAGTTCGCGAGGAAGAGAATAGAAAAGGGAAGAGAAGGAAGGCTGGGAAATTTTTGGTACCCATTGTTTACCATAAAGTACGTTTGCTCGATGAACAGAAGACATTTATACTCAGTTCTGAAATAGAGTTTTTGTGGACTAAGGTTCCGGCGCTTGCAACCACACACTCTATGAGTTTTTAGAGAAGAAAATAGAAGAGGGCCCGGCTACCCTAATGGTGTACTTTCCTTGTTTTAAACACCTGGAAAGAAATGCACCAGCGAATCTTTAGTCTTTATAGACTGGATCTTTGAGAAGAGTCTTTTCGACATCTGGAGAACGCAACTCATGATAATGTTTAAGGCGTTGGCCATTTACTTGAAAATTCATTTGTCATCGTTTTCATTTTTCAAAGAGATAGCCCCATAAGGGTTGATGCAGAGACGGTGAAAGGACCGGCACCATCGAAGTTTTTAGTTTTCCGAAAAAATGTGTAATCTCGAAGTTGTACAACAAAACTTTTGACCAATTTTGAATTCTTTTCTTAATATGTGCTTATCATGCACTCTTTTCATGTTGGCTTTATAAGATTTCGAGAGATCATATGCATCACTCGAATCTCTTCAAGCTCATTTAATCGCAATTTTAAACTTCTGCCCGCATCGCGATTATTATAATTTAGGCTTTTGATAGCCCATGAGAGCACGATGCTCGAAGTTCAACCGAAGATGACAAGGTTTACCAAAAACGCGAGGCGGTAAGGGGACATGCCTATAGGTGTCTTAAAAGTCGCTCTATATGCCCACAAGGCATCGATAATCGAAGAGACCGTCTTTTTCTTGATGGATTAACCGCCTTTTCTAAAATTGATTTAATCTCTCTATTAGAGACTTCTACTTGGCCAATCGGTTTGAGGATGATACTGAGTTGCCACTTTGTGAGTAACTCCATATTTTTTACTAATGATTCAAAAATTTTATTACGTAAGTGTTTTCCCCATCACTAATTATAGCTTTGGGAACGCCAAATCGAGAGAAAATATGTTCCTTTATGAAAAATACGACCGTTTTATGATCATTCACACGACATGCCAACGCTTCAATCCATTTTGACACATAGTCAACAGCTACTAGTATGTATAGGAAACCATGACTATTTGGAAAAGGACCCATAAAGTCGATCCCCCATACATCAAAAATTTCTACAATTAAAATTGGATTTAAGGGCATCATATTGCGTTGAGTAATGCGTCCCTAGTCGCCGACAAATGGTTGCATGCTTTGCAATGCTCATGTGCATCTTTAAACAGCGTTGGCCAATAAAATCCACATTGTAGGACCTTGGCTGCAGTTTTCTTACCACTGAAATGACCACCACAAGATTGTTCATGGCAAAAGGATAACACGTCATTATGTTCCCAGTCGGGAATGCAACGGCGTATCAGTTGGTCGGAACAATATTTAAAGAGGTAGGGATCATCCCAAAAATAAAATTTCACAGTGGATAAGAACTTCTTTCGGTCCGTTCGAGTCCAAGATGAAGGGACCTCCTCGGTAACTAGGTAGTTTACTATATCAGCATACCAAGGAGATGAAAAAATGGAATACAAATGTTCATCTGGAAATGAATCGCAGATTGGTTCGGGTTCATTATTGACATCATTAACGAGTCGTGATAAATGGTCTGCTACCACGTTCTCGCAACCTTTTTTATCTCGAATCTCTAGAGTAAACTCTTGCAAAAGGAGGATCCATCGGATCAACCTCTGTTTGGCATCTTTCTTTGCTAATAGATAACGCAGCGCCGCATGGTCAGTGTAGACTATTGTAGAAGAACCAACTAGGTAAGGACGAAACTTATCCAGGGCATATACCACTGCTAGAAATTCTTTTTCAGTGGTGGTATAGTTACGTTGAGCGTCATTAAGAGTTTTACTAGCATAGTAAATGACAATTGGCTTGTTCTCCTACGTTGCCCTAAGGACAGCTCAATAAGCGTAGTCACTCGCGTCACACATTAATTCAAAAGGTTTAGACCAATCAGGCGGTTGAATTATCGGAGCTGTAGTCAGGGCGTACTTTAAGGTCTCAAAAGCTTGTTTGCAATCGAAAGTGAAATCAAATACGGCATCTTTAAGTAGGAGATTTGTTAAAGGTCGGGCAACCTTTGAGAAATCTTGAATAAATCTCCTATAGAACCCTGCGTGTCCTAAAAATGCACGTATTTCCCGAACCAAGTTGGTATAGGCAAGGAAGCAATTTTTTCAATCTTTGCTTTATCGACTTCGATTCCGCCCTTCAAACAATGTGACCTAGTACTATTCCTTTTGTAACCATAAAATGGCATTTTTCCCAATTAAGAATCGAGATTTTTCTCTTCAACGCGTACTAAAACCTTTTCAAGATTTGATAAACAGTTATCAAAAGAATTACCATATAATGAGAAATCGTCCATGAAGACTTCCATAAAACGTTCAACCATATCATCAAGATATGAAGCATACAAATGGAATGTACCGGTGCATTGCAAAGGCCAAATGGCATTCGCTTATATGCAAAAGTACCAAAAGGGCAGGTGAACGTTGTTTTTTCTTGGTCGCCAGGATCTATGACGATTTGAAAATATCCCCAAAAGCCATCAAGAAAACGAGAAAATGCATGACCCGCTAACCGCTCAAGCATCCGATCAATGAATGGGAGTGGAAAATGATCTTTACGAGTGACTGCATTAAGTTTTCGATAGTCAATGCATATTCGCCACTTCAATCGGAATGCGGCGGATATGCATTCATCTTTATCATTTCGCAACCGTAATTCCGCATTCTTGGGAACAACATGGACCGGACTTACCCAAACACTATCTCGAGATGGGGTAAAATAATACCCGCATCAAGTAACCTTAAAATTTCTTCCCCGTACTACATCCTTCATGGTTGGATTTAGACGACGTTATGTTCACGTGATGTCTTGGCATTGTCTTCAAGATGTATCGCGATGAGTGCACCGAGGGGTCAATGCCTTTAATGTCATCGAGACCATCCAATAGCGAGCGGTGTTCTTGAATGACCTTAATTAACCGTGATTCCCGATCAGCCATCAATTGTGATGATATGATAATTGGGTGACTACCATCCGGATCTAATTGTGCGTATTTTAAGTCCGAAGGAATAGGCTTTAAGTCGTAGGTGGGAGGAGTGGGTATTAAAGATTCTTGAGGAAAGTCGCCTTCCACGAAAAAACAGATTTATGTTCGGCCCAAGTCGCTTGATAGGATGGTAGTAGAGTCAATTTGTGGTATTGATTCTAAAAACTCATGTACCTCCTTTGAATAATCATCAACATCAAATTCAGAACCGCCAAAAGAATGGAATTGGTGTACTTCATCTTCAGGAAAAGAGTTTGTGAAATATTCTTCTTATGCGAGGGTGTCAATCATGTTAATCTCACCATCAATATCATTCTCTGGAATTTGTTTCATCAACTTAAACACATTAACCTCGACAGAAAGATTTCCGAAGGACATGGTCATGGACCCATCCCTACAGTTTATGAGCGCATTAGCAGTTGCGAGGAATGGACGCCCTAATATGATAGGAATGGAGTCACAGGCAACTTCGTATCCAAAATGACAAAATCTACGGATAAAAAAAAAAAAATCTTGGACTTTTACAAGGACATTTTCCACAATGCCTTTCGGATGCTTAATGGATCGATCGGCTAATTGTAAAGTCATCGTGGTAGGTTTAAGCTCATGTAGACCTAGTTGTTTGAATAAGTAATAAGGAAGTAAGTTCACACTAGCTCCTAGGTCTAGTAATGCCGTAGCCGTATATTTATCACCTAATGTGCATGGAACTGTTGGTCTACCGGGTCCTTGTATTTTACTATACCATTGTATTCGGTGATGGAAGGAAACCGCTCAAGAAGGAAAGCCCGTTGAGGCACATTTGTTCTTCTTTTGTGGTGCACATGTCTTTCAAAAAATTTTGCATGTTTTGGTAATTGCTTTAGGGCATCGAGAAAAGGTAAGTTTATTGTCAAATTTTTAAAGGTTTCCCTAATTTCATCAAAGTTTTCATCCGGTTTATTCTTTGCCAAACGGCAGGAAATGGTGCCTTAGGGCCGAATTTGGCATAAGGGTCCACTTGTTCGTTTCCCAAAGTTTTAGATTGTGATGTTGTTGAACTTGGTGTTTCCATTTTAGGTTCATTATCTGAAACAGATTCCTTGGAACCTCCAGTATCGTTTGTTTTATCATCTGGCATACGGATTTGATTATCAACGGTTTTTCCAGATCGAAGAGTAGTGATTGCATTCACCTCACCTTGGGTTGGAGTACTTGTACAAGGTATATTGGTGAGTTCAAAGGCAGTGTTTGCTGGCTTAGGGTTCGGAACTGCTTGGCCAGGAAGCACGCCTTTCTGGCTCTTGTCTTGCGCTAATTGTTGAATTGATTGTTGGATAGACGTTAGTATTTGTGATTGTTGGTTCATGTAAGCGAAGAACATCTCACTTGTCCTATCAGTAGCAGGAGGCATTGGTTGTGCAACAGTTACTAGTTCACGATTATTCTTTGAAAGTTGTTGATTATAGCCAAATTTGGATTAAATTTGGAACAAGGTCATGCTTGTTTTGATAGTTAGCATTTGAATTACTTTGAAATTGATTTTGACTTTGTTGGTATTGCTGATTATTTCCTTGGCGGTATGGAATAAAATTGTTGATTGGTAACAATGGGTTTTGCGAAACCCCGGAGGAGCCATTTGTTGGTTATTCGGCATTCAAGCGAAATTAGGATGTTGTCTCCATGGTGCATTAGGAATGTTGAATGCACATGCCTCCTCCGTGTCTGGGGGTAGGGGTAGCATGTAACAAGGGACAATAAGCATCAAGATGGTCCGTACTAAGACATAGAGCACATGGGGAAGTGTTAACGCTCATGGCCCGTTGTGGAAGTTGATCGCTTACTTGAACTACAAGAGCATCTACTTTTTTAGTGAGGGTTTCTATCAGTTTTTCAACTTCGGGATCGGGTTTTACCTCAAAATAGACGTAGCTTTTGTAACATTATCCTTAGATGACCTAGAAGAATCGTGTTACCCCAATGTGTACCTTTTTCGCTTGTTTGTCAAGAAAAGTATATGCTTCAAGATAGCTCCTTTGTCCATGAAGCAACCGCCGCTTCATTATATCAAGAGTTTCTTTTTGATGATCGAAAGTCCATTAAAGAATGAACGAACAAGGACAGCTTTGTCTAGTTGGTGATGAGGACATTCTAAAAGAAGATCAAGAAAAGCGACTCCATGCTTCCGTAAAAGGATTCATGAGGATTTTGACGAAAAGAATTGAATTTTCTGAAGCATTTCAAAGAGTTTTCTTCGAGTGTAAAATTGAAGCATGAAAGCTTGAACAAGTTTATTCCATGTGTCTATGGATTGTGGTTGTTGTCCTGCTAGCCAAATTGACGCTTTATCCGCTAAGGTGAATGGAAACCCGAAGCAAAGAGTTGTTCCTTAGAGACGGCCGGATGGTGAAATGTTGTGGCTACTTGTTGTAGCCTACGAAGATGATTGTGCGGTTTTTCATGATCCAAACCATGATACATAGGTAACAAACTAAAACGTTTGGCGAATTCGAAAATCACCGACAATGTCTTCAAGTTTGATGCGGGAAGAAGGTCCTTCCCCGTAAGGTCAGTATAGAAGTCCGAAAGGGGCTTCTCCGGTACATTGGATTTTCGTCAGCCATAATGAATGACGGAAAATGTGACAAGGAATCTTGTTGATTAATAGATGAAGAACTTTGTGGAGGTGATAACTTACGCAACTGCTTATCGTATTTTCTCCTACGATAAGTATGTTCAAATTCTTTAATAGAACCAGACCTTAATCTCATGCAAGCATAAACTTAGATCTAATTGACAGAAGGAATTTATTATTACTTGAATTTTATAATTATGTTCAATCATTAAAGTTGAACAACGTAGGCCTAATTTGCTGCTAACGTAGCAGTGAAACTAGGAATACGTGTACATAAACCAACAGCCAGGTCACAAGAGAGATATGAGGGAGGCTTTCCGTGCTAACACGGTTCTAATTAAGTAACCTCAATCTGTCAAGTTTCCTAGACACCGTTGGAATATGATTAAGAGTTATGGAATTAAAATTTATGCAAGGTCGTTTTTTTTTTTTTTTTTTTTTATTTTTTTTTTTTTTTTTTTTTTTTTTTTTTTTTTTTTTTTTTTTTTTTTTTTTTTTTTTATTTATTATTATTATTTATTTTTTTTTTTATTTTTTTCGATTTATGCAAGGTCGTTATTTTTTTATTTATTTTTTTATTTTTTTATTTATTTATTTATTTTTTTTTTATTTTTTTTTATTTTTTATTTATTTTTTTTTTTTTTTACGATTTATGCAAGGGTGAAAATACAAACATACAAATACGATCTATTCATACTATACTAGATGCAGTAGCATGGGAAGATACTCTACTCATACGTATAGCTATAATAATAGGCAAGGTTGTATCATCGATAACTATTTCCATAATGCATGGCAAATATACATCGATGAATTGTATATGTGCGCTTATTTGTAAATCGATATTAAGTAGTCTTATATCTACAAGATTCTGAGGCAAATTTGAATTACTCATGCGTATTTAGATATGGTAGCATGTGAAAATATTATAATGACGCGCATATATATACTAAAATGTGAAAACGTAAACTAAACAGCAACGATTCTACCTAGACTAAAATACGACTTTTGTATTGCATAATAATTCGATTTCGTCAATACTCATTGAGATTGCAAATGTCATATAGAGAGCGACTTCACCCCTTAGGGTTTAGAAACAACTTACCCAACTCAGATTTTAACCCTCGTTGGAATGTTCTCCTCTTTCATGACAAAATCGACTTATTAAACAACACCATTTTCTAAAATGATGATTTTGGAGGGGAAAACAGTTGATTTTGACCTCGAAAATGACCTCCACCGAGCAAAGCTTGGTGGAGACAGCGTGCGCGCCGTCGAGATCTTTCCGAATTGAGCTCACACGCGTGATTCAGAGAACCGTAGCCAAAGTTATGGCCAAAATACCAAAACACATCCTAATTACTATGTATAACTCCTAAGTTATAGATTCTAACATGCAAATAATCACTCACTCAGTAATATATATGCTAAACATGTGACTTAGATATATATATATAGATAACCATGCAGAACAGTTCTATTTTTATGTATATATACATTAATATGTAAATCATGACCAGTTAACCGCATATATATATTTACAGGCGTAGTCACATGATTCATGCATATTACTAACCTAATACGCAAAATATAGTCCATTAACTACAACATAGTAACTACATACATGTGAAGCATGCAAAAATATTTAAAATTTGGAACCTGCAAGCTTCCCGCAAGTCCACCAAATAAAAGAAACGTGCACAACAGACCAAATGTTTCACAGTAAGCTTAGTGATTGTTGTAGCCTAGTTTCCAGGTCCTAGCATTTGGAACCTGTCAGTTCAATCAAAACCAGAATGTTTATCAGTAGCAAAAATGCGGGAAATTTAAAAAAAACGAAGAAAACGTAAGAAAAAGAAATATATGAAAGGATGAGCGTGGGGGTTTCCCCTTGGAGCAATTCCAGTTTGCAAGCACAGGTCCTTGGGTCTTTAGAATGGCAGCGGCGCCATTTGATCTTAGCACTTTTCAGTGTTTTTAGAAGTTGACTTACTACGTGCTAAAACTCAATATTTCCTTACTCACTGTTTTTCTTTTAGAATGTCAATCTAGTTCGAGTAGGGATTTCGTTCCAACTTCTAAGACAAGAATTTAAATGATCACAACTGAAATCTACACCTTGGAGAACTAAGTGAGAAGGATTTGATAGATAGATTTTTTTTACACAAGTTATCTAAATTTTGTAAGTTTGTTTATAGTTAAATGAAAGAGAGAGAAAGATAGGGAAGGATTAATCCTACTCATGCAAGGCCTAGCTACAAGTTTATTTCAGAAACAGGTCACTACCATCTCAAATCCCTAACATAATATACCTATCTCTAAACATATCATGCTAGAATGTAGAATTGAAATGATATTTCATCTCTGAAATATCATTCCAACTCCTAGTTCTACTTTACAACAATTGATCAGATAATTGTCAATCTCTGTCATTTTGGGACAGGATGAAAAATAGAACCTAAGTCTTTTAAGTAGTGATTTTTGAATCCTAAATTTGTAGCATGATCCTCACATGAGCATCATTAACCCTCCCCTTGGGAGAGTTTTAGCTCATGATCCTAGGATTGAATTAAACTACAAGAAGATAAGTGAAATGAAAAAAAGAAAGAGAATGAAACAAGAAAACTACCACCTGTTTACCTAAAAGAAGAAAAGTTTATTAAAACTAGAGAGAGTTCCCCATTAACAAGTTACAAGCTTTTCTCTAAAAACTAAGAACTCCAAAACCAAAATTAAAGACATAGAAGTAAATGAAAAGTAAAAGTCAAAGAAGTAAAAGCTTGCCAACTCCCAAAATCAGCCCCCCTTTACATAAGAAAGCCTTTTTCTCTTCTCCCACGTGAAACACTCTCCTCTCATTTATTTTTCACTTATCCACAACTAACCCCCATTTGACACCTTTCATTTTTTTAGATAATCATCACCTAAATCCAACCAACTCATTAACTTCATGCAAGGTGTCAAATTTGCACCAATTATTTGCACTTTTTTGTCTTGACTTGCATGATGACTCATCAAATCTTATGGGCCCGCCTAGTGGGCCCACGTACAGTGTCCAGTGGCAGTCCGGTCTTTTGACATTTTTACAACTTCCCGCCTATTCGTAGAGTTCGTCGCACTGATCGTCGGAGCAGCTCACTCGTCGCATTCGGAGTCCTGGTTCAAGAGATATGAGCTTCGGAAGTTTGATGCTTCTGTGCGCGTAATCCCGTTTCTGACTGGATTCTGTACTATTTGAGTCTTTGGGCTTTAGTCCTGATTTGTTGGGCTTCACATGGGCTTGATCGGAAGACATGCGTATACTCCCTATTCCGTGCTTAAATACTGGCTTTATCATAATTTTTACATTAGTTGCTCCAACCTGCAAAAAACACGAAGATGCGATTATTTCATGATTATTAAGCACAAAATTGACCGAAATGTTATGTCTCTACAGGTTTTTATAATACAGTTTTGGGTGCTTATCAGCCCCTCCACTTTGTTTTCTTGATCAAGCATTTGCATAGTGAAACTCTCGGACATACTTCCTTGGTCAAACTGTTCCTGCATCCGCTCTAGAATCCTTGACTCCAATTCCACCTTAGTTTTGATGTTTCCATAGACTTCCCTGTTCCACTGCTTCAAAACTCCTTTTAGCCTCTTCAATTTTTGGGTTAAAGCAAAAATCGAGTGTCCTAGGATAGGAACTTCCCAACTCTGTTGTACCACCTCTCTAAAGGATGGGTGAGAGCACCACATATTAAAGAATTTGAAAGGGACGTTCTTGGGCCTCGGAATCTCGATGCTGCGCCCCACTAAGGGAGAGTGGTCCGAACAAACTCTATGCACACTTTATAGTTCCATCCTGGGAATTTGGAGCTCCATATAGCATTACAAAACATTCTCATCCAAATTTTCCCACTATTTTAAATCGCCCACTGCTTATTCCACCAAGTGTGGTGAAACCCATTGCTTTCGGAACTTCCATAAGCCGAGAATTACTCACACATTCACGAAATCGTGCATTGCCCTGGCGATGGTGCATTACCTCCTTGTTTTTCGTGAGCAGCTCAAGTAGGCATTGAAGTCCCCCATTAAGAGCCATGGTAGATTAGTAGTACTGATGTGCTGAAGTTCAGCCCAGAGCTGTCTCCTCTGTTTACTGATACAATGAGCGTGGATAATAGTGATAATGGACCCCTCCACCTCCACTGTGAGATGTTGCTGTGAACAGTGCAGAAGATTAGGAGGGTTGATAGATGACTTCCAAAACAGCCAAAGATTTGGAATCTGACTTCGTCCTGAGTTATAATGAAAAGTTGTACTCATCCCATATGATTGGAGAAAAGACATAGGCATATCCTGAGGATTGATCTTCGGTTCTGCTATGCCCAAAATATCTGGCTCCCATTTATTGATTAACTTCGCTAAACGATTCTGTGATTTATCATTTCCGATTCCTCTAATATTCCAAAAGATGCACCTCATCGCGAAAATTGGAGCTTTATTGACTAACTAGAGATATCCCTTTTAGTTCATCCTCTTTCCAAATTGACTGGACCTGTGGAGGGGGTGTCGATGTTGTAGTTGCCACTTGTGGTTTCACTCCACTGTTGGTAAAGAGGCCTTGTCCTTCCCGAGACTCCGACCTTGAGTTATCATCGATATGAAATGGTTCCTCTATCTCCCCTTCCTCTATCAAATCTGCCCATCGGGAAGGTGTTGATGTTTACGTGTCCTGAGGTTTCTCTTCCTCTTGAGAGTTCAAAACCCCTATGTATTTTAGAATTTTTTCAGCTTCTGAGTCTGCAAGCATCTTTCCCGGAGAATTTTCCAGTTCCAAAGTGTTTAGGCTGCTATTGTGGGCTGTGGGACTCAAATGCCCTCTTGGCTCGACCGCATTCCCAAAATTTAACTATTCTCTAGAGGTATATCAATCCCTCGAAAAGGTGAACCACTGCCTTCAATAGAGATGGTAGGAACCGTTTAGTACCCTCCGGGATTATCTCCAAAGTCATGATTTCTTCCTCCCTCACGCAGGTGTAGTCTCTGGAAATATATCACTCCTCGGTAGGTGAACCACTACCTCCGATAGTGATTGTAGGAGCCTTACAATTACCCTCCGGGGTTTTTTCCAAAGACAAGTTATCCTCCTCCCTCACGGGTGTTTCACATATCTCCCCGGACCAGCCGGAAGAAGTTCTCTCGACTTTCTCTCTTTGCTGAAAGCAGATATCTCCTTCTTTGTTTGTATCACCAAGAGATTCCCAGCCCTTCTCTATACCATGCTCCTGCTCCTCCAAGATATGGACTTCCTCCACCTCTAGATTCTCAAATCTATTATGAGTTAGAGTCTCCGCCATTCGGCCGATGGATTTTGGCCGCCACAAAGCCTCCCCTGCTTACTAGATCCAAATTTTTGGTCTTACATTTTTACGACCTCTTTTCCTTCTTGGTTTCTCTCCGGGATGATCAACCACCGGTGTTGAATCTATCATGACTTCCTTCTCTTTGTTTTCCTTCCCTCTAGTAGTTTGCATATCTCCTTTGAGTTTCCTACATTCAGTAACCAGATGTCCGATAATCTTGCAGTGTGTGCACATCTTTGGCAGCTTCCCAATTTCCACCGATTGCCAAAATTTCACCGTCTTGGTTTTGACATATATCTGATCAGGTATGGGAGCTGATAAATCCACATCCACCAGAATTTTGGCATAATACCCGTATTCCCGGTTAAGCGTATTTTCATCAATCTGCATTGGATATCCAATCCCTCGTGCAATGGACATGAGAGTTTCTGGTTCCCAGAATTCTTGTCCCAGTCCTGGAAATCGAAACCACACTAGAGCATGAGACTGTCTCTGGCTATCCGGACAAAAGTTCGGTGTCCACTGGCTAATTCTCATGGGACTTTTGTCAAAGTCCCAAGCTCCTTTTGCCCACACCCTGTTTAAATCGTCAGCATTGGAGAAACGTAAGAACAAATATCCTTTGCCAATGGGCGTTATCAGCCACTCCCCAGAAGGCTTCCAGATTCTCTTTGCGATCTCACGCACTTTCTCAATAGGTACTTTCTGCAAATCAATACGACCCACCAGACAGAATTTACAGTATTGCAAACCTTTCTCATACGCTTTCTCTGGTATTGTAATAGCTGGGTAGTCACCCATTTTCTCTGGGGTTGGAAGCTCATGCACTTCCAACTGTTGTTGTATGGGCTGACGTCTCGCTTCTGGTAAAGAGATTTTCTTCTTTGTAGTTTTTGTCATATTATGTTTGTAGCATTTGGTTCCATTTCCCTGGTCGTCTCCTGAATAGAGTGTGGAGTATCTTGGCCTATCGTGTTACCCTTGGAGGGACACTCAAATTCATAAAGGTCCATTCTTTGATGTTTCTTGTTGGAACTCAAACTGTTGGCAGTAGAGGATTTTACCCAAGAAGAAACAGCACAAGGAGAATGGAGAAATATATAAGAACTTCTATTCCGAACTCAACACTGTTCTCAGTGGAGGATTTGACCGGAAGAGAAGAATTCCTTTACCTTTTCAGAACTTACACTGTGAGGCAGCAAAGGATTTTACCTGAAAAGGAAGGGAAGAGAAGGTTGAGACGATAAGATGTTTTCCTCCTGACTTTGTTTTTACTATAAGCGGCAAAATATTTGAGCACTGGATCATAAGCGAGACTTAAGTTATCTCACATACGTTCGCCCATTTTGGTCCCCATTTTTTGGTCCCCATGGTTGCTATGAAATAAGTTATATCACTATGAAATGGAGTTCTTACTAAGTTTTATATATTGGAAGCGAACAGTGAGGTTAGTAACTTTAACATTTATTTATCAATTAAATCTACTCATTTGCCTTCTTGCTAATTTTGAAGTGATATATGACTATGTTACCGGACATGGTATAATACAAGTTTTAATATCACCACTTGTTGTTGTGTTTAAGTGGCTATGCATGTTTACTTTGAATGTGTGAATTAGTCTCACTACAGTTTGTGGAACTGGAACTATGTGTTGACTTGGTGTATGTTTCTTCTAATTTTAAGCCAAGTGATTAGTGTATTGTAATTGGAATACGTGGTTGTTTGATATGTTCAATGAGTGTTTGTTTGTTTTGGTTTGTGTGTAACTCATGAATATTCTGTTTGCGGTCTTTTTAATGATTTACACTTTTAGTATTATTGTGATGTAGGAATGTGTGTATTGGTTTAATTGTGTGGAGCATTCACTTTAAGTACGCGTTACATTGCAACTTGTCTTAATTGGGTGTGTGCAAGTGTGAAATTTGATGCTTACTTGAGATTTTTAGTTGTAAAGTAGAGTATGAAGTTTTGTTAGGTGAATCTTTTGTTTATACTCTAAATTTGTGAATGCTAATGTTAGCATTATATATATATATATATTTTATTGTGCTTGTATAGGGCGAAATTTCTATCAGGGTTGAATGTAATGACCTAGAATTTTACCAAAGGGTAATCCAGTCATTTTACGTGTTGGTTTAGTGCTACTATAGGAAATTACTTATTGACATTATTTGTTTTGGTGTGTAAAAGTAATGGACTTGTCTTGTTATTACAAGATTTTGACGGGAGCTTGTGTAGTTGTATTTAATACGAATAAATCCAATATAATGTGTACACAATTGATGCGTAGTTACTATTAATATGGGTTTGTGATTTATTTGCTAGATTGTAACAGTTTTATGACAATTTATCTAGGGTAATCTTAAATACACTCTCCATTTCTAAGAGGGTACTCTCCGACCCGGAATTTGTTATTACATTTATGTCCCAACTTAAAACCCATGTTTTCTAGTTTGCACTATACAACTCTATACACTATCAAAATACACTCTCCTTCCCCAATTATCTACATCCAATTTAATTTTCCTTGACTCAACTCAACTCAATTTTTCTCTACTTCTCAACTCTCAATATCTCCATATTTTAACTCTCAAATGGAGTGTGTATCATTATCCAACTCTCAAATGAACGATTTATCGCAATACAAATACCCACATCTCAATGTCGAATAAATTGAAGATTATATGATGTTAGAAGAATCAATTGAACATGAAAAATAAATAAATTGGAGATTAATGTAATTGAAATTGCCTAATGGAATTGAAACTAAATGAATTACGATAATTTGAATCTTAGATTTCAAAATAAATTTTGTGTAATCTTGATGTATGTGCTATTTTGATGAAAGGTAACACATTGTCGTAAAATACCATAAACCACGGTAACGGGTTGCTGAAACATAACCATAAATTACAGTGTCGGGTTACCATTTACCAAGTAAAGATACAACAAATAGACACCGAAAATTCGTAAACCATTCGGTATCTTGTTGTTGTGTTGTCAAATTCCAATATTTAAATATTTCATCATCTATTTGATAATAATTTTATTAATAATTAGCATATTTTAACTTATTTGTAGTTGTTTTAGGTGATAACTTAGTTCCAACAAGTAGAAAACATTTAGGTTATAATTTTTTATTTTCGAATTGGTAGCAATTGTACATGTCTCTAGGGTTTGAATAAATATAGTTCTAACTAGACTTTGAATCTAACATCTAAATTTTTACTAGCAAATTAAAATTGAATTATATAATATAATTTAAACCCATTCTCCAATCTATAATAAAACATTTAGGTTATAATTTTTTATTTCGGAAAGGGTTTGAATTAGTACAGTTCTAACTACACTTAAAATCTAATATCTAAATTTTTACCTACATATTAAAATTGAATTAGACAATATAATTATTTAAATTAACCCGTTATCCAATCTATAATAAAACGTTTGGGTTGTAATTTTTTTATTTCAAAATTAGTAGCAACTTTACTTGTAGGATTTAAGGTTTGAAACAGTACAATTCTAACTAGGGGTGGCAATGGGTCGTACGTGTTGGGTCGGGTTCGTGTTGTATCATATCTGGGTCACGTGTTAAGAGAGCAAACCCAAATCCGACCCAATTATTAATCGTGTTGAGTTTGTCAAACCCAAACCCAACCCGCCTATATAACGGATTACCCAACAGGTGACCCGCTAAGCCAACGGGTCAATTTCAAATCAGTTTCGGATCGAATTCACAGACAATCTATATGCAAAATATTTAGTATTTTACGATTTTATTTATCAAAAATAATATATATATATATATATATATATATATATATATATATATATATATATATATATATATATATATATATATATATATATAATTCTCAAAACCATTCATAATTCAATTACATATCAATGAAAATTGAATAACGAAACATGTATTTATCGAATGAATCAATATGACAGCTAATCCTTCTCCTTTTAGTTGTTTATTTTAAGTTGTTGGGATAGTGAGATTTTAAAAAATAATTCACTTATCTTAAAACAGGTTACACATATCACGGGTTGATGACCCGACCCATTAGACCCGAGAACTAATCAGGTCTACCAACGAGTTACTCGGGTTAACATATGTGACCATAATCCAACCCATTTATTTGGCAGATTCGGCGGGTCAACCCTTAAATGACCCAAAAGCCTTTTTTTCTAACCCAAATCCGCTAATTTCGTGTCGGGTTAGCGGGTCGTGTACAAAACTGTCACCCCTAGTTCTAACTAGACTTTATTTGAATCGATTTAACATCTAAATTTTTACCAACAAATTAAAGTTTTATTAAATGATATAATTTAAACCCATTTTCCATTCCATAATAAAACATTCTGGTTATTATTTATTATTTCAGAATTGATATGTAGCAACTGTACATATGTTTATGGTTTAGCCAATACAGTTCTAACAATAATAGAACTATATTTTGAAAAAAAAAAAAAAAAAAAAAAAAAATACAGTTCTAACTATATTTTGAATCTAGTATCTAACATTTGTTACATTTGAAAGTTAGTATTCATTATCTAATCTAACACTTATTTTATTATTATTATTTTTAATTTGTAATGGTATCAAAATATGAGATTCCTCGATATTCCCAATTTAGAGTTTAGGGTTTAGGGTTAGACATCTCGATATTTCAATATTTCAATTATTTTGATATCTCGACATCTGAAATTGAATTTTCATTTCGACCAATTATTTCAATATTCCAAAACAATTTTGATATTTCGACCAATTATTCAATAATTCAATAATTCAATACTATTTTAATATTTTGTCCAATTGTTTTTATGAAATTTCAAAATCAATTTATTCTCTTTTTAGGTTGATTTGAATTTTCCTCTCAAAATCAAACTCAAAACTCATTTTCAACTTTTTGGCTTCCCACTCAAATTCAAACTGAAATTCAAACCCAAATTTTAACCATTTTTCTATTCTCTTTTTTTCCCCACCCTCAAATTTACTTCTCTTTAAACACTTTTCTCCATTCCTAATATAGAAACTTACAAAAACTCAAAACTATGGGAGATAGTGAGCATAAAAACTCACCCAATCCACACACTTGCAAGGTAATTTGTTTGACTTATCTTCTCTACTTCAATTGTTTTCTTTAAGTTGGGTATATGTGTAACTATTTTTCTTTTTGTTGAATTTAAGTCTAATTTAAGCACATTGAAAGTTTACATTGGAATTGGAAGTGGAAGTTGATAACATATGTCATGGGTTTGGGACAAAAGCTATTGTGAAAGGGAAGGGGAAAAAAGAGGAATCATAGAATGTTGTAATCTTCTCAATCTTATATTAATTTCGGTAACTAGTTACTATTTTACAAATAGAATTTTCAGCAACTGAACACCAAAAGTTTGAGCAATTTTCAACAACTAAATACCATTTATCAAATTCGTAACTAGATACTGAAATTAAGTTTTAATTTTGGTAACTGGTTACTGCTTTACAAATACAATTTTCAACAACTGAACACCAAAATTTTGAGCCATTTTCAGCAACTAGATACCATTTATCAAATTAGGATACAAAAATTGGGTTTTAGTAACTGGTTATCGCTTTCTAACTACAATTTTCAACAACTGAACACCAAAATTTTGAGCAATTTTCAGCAACTAGATACTATTTATCAAATTAGCAACTGGATACCGAAATTGAGTTTTAATTTCGATAACTGGCTACCGCTTTACTATTACAATTTTCAACAACTGAACACCAAACTTTTGAGCAATTTTCTCAAATTAGGGATACCAAAATTGAGTTATAGTAACTGATTCCCGCTTTACAAATACAATTTTCAGCAACTGAACACCAAAATTTTGAGCAATTTTCAGCAACTAGATACCATTTATCAAATTAGCAACTGGATACCGAAATTGAGTTTTAATTTCTATAACTGGTTACCGCTTTACTATTACAATTTTCAACAACTAGATACCAACATTTTTCGGCAACTAAACACCAACATTTTGAGCAATTGTCAGCAACTAGATACCACTTTATAATGCACACCACTTAATGCTTATATTTTATGGCAAAAGTGCATAAAATAAGTATTAGAGTTATAAGGAAGAAAACTGACGTTAAATTATGGAAATGCTGAAATCTACATTTTCAACCATAGCCATACTATAGGGATTAACATCACAAGATCAAGAGGTATAGTAACTTACAAACTCATGTAAGACCAAATAAGCATAAACCATGGGACATAGCTTACTCCAAAACATCAATATATGATCCAAACTTTATGCAAAAAACAGGTAAAACCCTCATCACACCAAGACCATTAATTGAGTTAAACCATTGAGTTTTAATTTTGGTAATTGGTTACCGCTTTACAAATACGATTTTCAGCAATTGAACACCAAAATTTTGAGCAATTTTTAGTAACTAGATACCATTTATCAAATTAGCAACTGGATACTGAAATTGAGTTTTAATTTCGGTAACTGGTTACCACTTTACTATTACAATTTTCAGCAACTGAACACCAAAATTTTGAACAATTTTCTCAAATTAGGGATACCAAAATTGAGTTTTAGTAACTGGTTATCGTTTTACAAATACAATTTTCAGCAACTGAACACCAAAATTTTGAGCAATTTTCAGCAACTAGATATCATTTATCAAATTAGCAATTGGATACCGAAATTGAGTTTTAATTTCAGTAATTGGCCGCTTTACTATTACAATTTTCAGCAATTGAACACCAAAATTACGTTATTAGCCCTTCCAGTTACTGACAAAGAACTGTTTCTGACAAGCAAAATCTTGGTAGCCCTTCCAGTTACTACCAAGGGAGTACTAACATTACCAGGGAGGTTCATAGTTCAAACACATAAAAGTAAAGAATGACAGAGAGTATGAAAAGTAGCACATTGTGGATTCATGACAATCAAAAGAACAAGATATCAAAGATTTGCTTATGAACTTCCCCATTAACAATTTCCCAAAATAAAAATGATATTGCTTTTACTGCTACACATCCAATGCAGAACCAAAATTCCAAGAAAAAGCTATTACATCATTTTCAACAGAACAAGCACCTATAGGAAGCTATGGAAAAAGTAGAAAACTTGCAGGCACTAATACGTATAAAATGAAAGTAAAAACATCTTGGAGCACTGTTGCACTGAATAGCAAAAATATGAATTGTTTACATCAGCCAAAAAACTTGAACCCGAACACTTTTACTCCATGTTTACAAAATATCCATAACTTATGTAGAAACTATAAACAACAAAATATCCTCCCAATAATAATAGAAATCCATCGAATCTAGAACTGCAGAAACTAGAAATGCGCAACTACAATTAATTTTAAGTCCTTCAGTCGTCTTCATCATCATTTGTACAAAACTTCTTCAACATCATCTCTATTTTCTTCTTCTTCTTCGTCTTTGTCTCTATCATTTGCTACGTCCTCATTCTCCTCATCAATAACAATAATTGTCAAGTAAGAAAGTTATTACAAATGTCAATTTAAAAGTGAACCTTGACATAATCATATCATAAAGACTACAACCCGAAAAATGCAACTCGGTCAAGAAAGAAGGCCTATTCAGCACTCGTAGAGAATTCACACTTAACATCGACATATCCACTTGATTCATCCCAAGGTACCTCAATGAAGCAAGACTACTTAACCACCGAAGAGTATCATCTCTTAAAGCTGAGAACTGTGAAGAAACATCAAGATATTGCAATTCATAAATATTTCCAAGGTTGTGAGGGACTAGATATAGGTGGGAGTGGGAGCTACTATATGTTTCAGTTATACTTCCGGAGGCATGTTTCAGTTATACTTTGTGCAGATCATATTGTACAGCTCAACAAGCAAACACTAGTATTTTTCAAAAGTTGCAATTTTCAAAATTCCAAAGTGATAAAAAGTTTTAACTCCAACAATATCACTACACTAAAAAGTTTTTATGAACAGGCTAAATGTAAAATCAACTTGCCACTTCGATTCTCAAAATTGGGTAAGTTCAAGTTTAAGTACGTACCATTATCAATATTTTGATTGCGTCAGTGTTAAAGCCCTCTGAAAGTACTCCCACTTCTCCGAAGGAATTTCACCTCCTCCAGAATACCGACTTCTAATAGACGACCAATTTCATTGACAATAGCATTCTGCAAAAAACATAAATCAAAGTCACTTCTAACCTTAAAATAATCTCAAACAAAAAATAAAATCAAAATTAGTTCAACTACATTTGAACTTACCCAATCACAAGGAGGTGATCTATATAGGGTAATATAAGGAGCGGGATCACGAGGGTTAAAATTCACAAGGTAAGGATGAATGATCGCGTTATACCACTCCAAGTACGTATCCACACAATCCCACATGGAGTTTGAGAAATTCTGCACTGGTATAATATAATGATCCCGACACTCCCAATATTGGTTCACAATTCCTGTATTAATTTTTCCAATTTTGTTTTTTGAAGATGACAGAGATGGAGACGGTAGTAACGGTATACATTGTTGAATTCCAAACTGACGCAACACCCTTTCTCCAAAATACACCTCGTCTATGTCAAAAAACCAAATCAACCATGATTTAACCATGATTTAGCCATGATTTAACCAAACCAGCCATGATTTGCTCAACTTTCCTTTCTTTGTATTAAGCATAACCAATGATTATTGACGTTGAGGAAGAAAAGGTATTGAACCACGGGTCCAATGTACCATTCTCTAGGCTAAGCTATTACGTTGAATGTTTGAATTTCTATGGTAGAACAGCAGGTGATGGATCCAAGTAGACAACAAAAAGGTAAAGCACCAGTACACCTTAATTAAGTAGACACTAGTTCCGGTTAATTTTTTCCAGTGCTCTAAGACTCCAAATTTTGTCCTCCTAAGAATAGCTTTTTCCAATTAACAAGTCAAAAACAAAGGGGAGAGAAATTAAAAAGTAATAAAAAAAAAAATAGTACACCAACCAAGCACCTTCTATTTTCAATTCCACACTACAAGTCGATTATGTTGCCTTTGTTTTACAACTAAAAAAAAACAAACAAATATAGAAGAAATAGATCGACTTGGGATTTTGAAAGACTTACCATTAGTGGAGTATTGGAGAAATATCCAACAAGTTCAGAAAAAAGAGGAAATCAGAGTATTGGAGTGATGAAGATGCTGCAGATAGAGGGAAGAGGAAAGAGCTAATGAAAAAGTTGTTGGAAACCGATGAAATAACACAAAAAAACCAACATACGCGGTCACCCAGTTAACTGGAGCGTGTCCCTATAATTTTTTTCTGGACCGGACGGTTTTCTCTTAACCTAAACTGGTTCTCGGGTTGGAGAGTGCCCTCTTAGGAACCGGAGCGTGTATTTAACAGGACCCTTTATCTAATAGTAGCCTCATAATTAAATTTGGTTAGTGGAACAAATACCTTAGCTTATTTTCATATGGGCTATAGGCTATGAAGGGTGATTATTTGATGTGGGCTTTATCATATTTAATTTGATTGGACTACTTTTATATTAATTTGGCATGTTGTATTGTATTTAATGGGCCTGTTTTATTGTGCTAACTGCTAACTAATAGCCACGCATGTCTTATTGTGGGATAAGGATTATAAGCGGGAAACACACCCTGCTTGCATAAAAAGAGGAGTTATTGGTTCTCTACTTTTGATTCTTATCTTCTCGACGGGAAATGGAGAAAATGGGGGGACGCCTGAAGAACTGACGAAGCTTTGATTTACCGGCTACCTAAGCTTTCAAGGAGAACTACTGTCGTCAATCAATACCTCTTGCTACTAAGGAATGTAGATCGAATGTTTGCCGGAGGAACCCTACAAAAAAGAAAGGAAGGAGGATATATCTCTTCATCACCTAGCTTGATTCATCGAGTAACTTTTAAAAACAAAGCAAAGAAACAAATCAAACTAAGGAAGACACATGGGTTCAATATTAATTGCTGGACTAGAAATTGAGGAATGAATACTTTGTTAATTCGGTGTATCTTGATTTCGATAATTTTGAGTAAATTTATTTGGAGCTTAATGGTTGAAGTTCGGCTAGTTGAGAGTCATTGTAAGGCGGCTTCTCAAATTTCCAAGTCACAAGCCATGCCACAACAGGTTACTCACCAGGCCACTACGTACAGGTCACATGGTAGGCCGCACCAGACCACCTACCAGCCACCGTAGTCTATAAACAAGCCATAGCGTAACTTTTATTTGATTTCTTCACATAACTAATTTTAGTTAGAATAGAAATGATTATGTATTATGTCACACCCCAAATTTTCAGAAAATTAAAATAGGGAATTATCCTCACCCTATTCCATCTTCTGAAAACCCAGGATGAAACGAAACCCTAATAACTCATTACTAAACACGATATAGAAAAAAACTGAAATCAAATGAAAACAAAAGGAGCAACTCTTCATTCACAATAAAAATATTACAATCATTTCAACTTGGAAGACAAATTAGTTCTATTTTCTCAAAACTGCATGTAGTTTCTTCCCAAGTAAGTTTTCAATCCTAATATACATTTCCAAAAAACTCATATAACAGTACTCATCATTCCTATTTTTTCCAAATTAACTCAAAATATAAATACCACTTACATTTCACTTATTAAATACACATATAATAACTTAATTAAATAGGAGTTTGATATATCTTACCTTTAAGCCAGCGTGTCGTTTTAGGGTAGGATATTTACGTCCCCTGCATACAAGATTAACAAATCCTACCCTCCTGCAAAACAGAGTTACACATCACAATAATAGGATTTATCTCAACCAGTCAAATTTCCTTAAGACATTGAAGTCTAATTGATAAAAATGGTTTGTCCCTCATATTTAGAAATATCACTTATCATTACATTAACAGGTTACTCATCATGGCACATTCAATGAATACCTTGGGTCATTCCCACCACATTCAAAGAATACATGTCATAACACCAACAAGTCATTCATGGCACATTCAATGAATATCTTAGACAATTTCTACCACATTACGTACCCAATTTAATACTAGCATTAATGTACACATATAGTTATCACTAAAACTAATATATAATATATATAATATGGTGGTTTCACCTTTACATAAGGCTGCCTACGTATCCAATCTCTCAAGATTAGAATTAAGCCTTACGTAGCTCTTAACCAATTTATCAATATCCTTGTATGTGCTTTTAAAGAAAACAACAACTTATACTATATAGAATCACATACGATAAGTTTCAAATACTCCTACAATCATATACATAAAGTATCATCCCCAGAGATATACTATAAACCTTTAAGTCCAAAAAGCTCAAAATTGATATTTCTCTACTTTCGATAATCCAAAAACGATTTTATGAACCATGTCGATTCCAAATAAAACCACAGTCTAAAAGCATTCTACAAATACTATATAAAAACACCCAAAAATTTAAGAGACTCTTAGTTCATTACTATACATATTTCCCAAAACAGGTTCATGCACATAAGGATAACACGGTAGGTTTTCTAGCCAACTTGTCAATGCTATAGTTTTTCCTACATTCATCCAAAAGACATGTAACTTAATTATTTAGAAACTAGGGTATGTAGACTTACTTTTTCATGTGTAACTCGAAGTTTCAACCTTAGCCCATCTAGAATAAAAGTTAGGTCGAAAACGGTAAAAGTCTTAATTTTCAGCAAACTAGAATTCTGACGCGTTATTTTACGAAGACCACAAATCTTTCTACAAGTGTCCAAACGCTACAAGACTTTTTGAGTTGAAAAGAAGACTCTCAGAACTTACTCTTTCATGTTTTACAAAAATACTAACTCTCACTCTAACTATATGAAAACTGGACTCGAACACTGCACAGAAACTGAATTCTGCCGCACTGTTTTCTGTCAACTAAACTTCCAGATATCATAGCTGTCTCCACAGGACTCAGAATAGGACGAGGCCAATTGAGTTAGAAAGAAGACTCATAAAACTCAACTTTTCATGTTTTACAAAAACTCTAACTCTCCCCCTAGCTTTATGCAATTTGTGATCAAACCCTATCAAAAAACTGCTTTATGACGAATAGAATTTTTGACGCATAATTTTAAAAATAAAAATAAAACTGTTCTTCACACTCCACGATACTGATTAAGAGGTCTATCATCAATCAGTAGGTCTATATTATGATAATTATGGAGTATCCTAGTGTGGCATCCCAGCACATTAAACTCTGTAAAATTCATGAATAACTTAACGCATACTATAAGTATTCTATGGATGGACCAAATAAGAATATCATACAGACCAAAAATTGACTCAATTACTTAAATGGCAAAGTGCCAAGGTCGATCTAGACCATAGACGTCCATGTGGCCTTTAAACTTTGGAGGTGGATTGTGTAGCACAAGGTGAACATACAGGACACGTAGATTATCGATTGAACGGCTCTATCACTTTTTGGTTCAGCACGCCTGACCAGTTTAAAATAATGATGCCATCAGTTTTTTTAGAGTAAATGGATACTAACCACACCAACTTATATTACTGATACACAGAGACCAATTAAAAGTGAGCGCAAAAAGGCAAGCAAAAGAATCTTAAAAGGAATCTGAAAAGGTCAGTACTTATACACAGTGAAAATTGGGTTATAAATGAGGTCTCACAGGATATAGTTTGGATCCTAAGTACTGACCGTTTAATTGTAACTAGCGGCAGCACAGATGACCTTAGTGTGTCGGTGCCTTAATCTGTATTGATACTAGACAAATGATTGTTACCCCTTTTTCTTCTATTTTTTTTTCCTCTTTTCTTTAAAAACATAGAACTCTTTCTCTCCTCCTTTTTTTCTTTTCTTTTCTTTTTTTCTCTCCCGTAAAAACCCCCCATATCAGGAAAGTGGTTCGGTGGTTATAACTCCTTATCCCTATCTCTACCCACATTTTTCTCTTTCACTATTTATCTCCCTTTTTTTTTCCAACTAAAGCCCATTTAAGCTTTTGTCCAAATAATGTTAATAAAACAAAATAAAATACATGTTATAAATATTTATTTATTTAATTAAAAAAAATAGGGTTGTTATATATTAGATGTCATGCAATTATCATAGATTTCATCCACGCTAAATACTTTATTTTCTAGATTGAGTAATATATATTGTGTGTTTTCTCGAGAATTCGGGAAAAACCTCGAAAGATTAAAAGTAAAGTGACGTACAATCTAGTATACCAATTCAAGGTAGGAAATCGGTTGGTGAACGTTACATTATTAGAATATGAGTGAGGAACCCATACTGCCTTCCTCATCCGAATGGCTTAATCCATTCTCATAGAATCTTACACTCCAATAGGAAAACTACGACTGGCTTAATCCCTAAAATGGGTACGTAGGCAGCCGAGCAGGTGCAAGTGATGGAGATGGAATGGGTGGTGGAAACGGCTGCATCATTAGAGTACCATATGGCCATTGGAGATTTACAGGTGGATGCATAGGAGGCGGCACATTTGGAATGTTTAGGAGTCATGGAGGACTACTGTATAAAAAACCACGACATTAGAAACTGATTCTAGCAGGTTTAGACCCAATTTTGGTTCGATGCAATTTTCTGGATGTGGGTGTGTCGTAATACGGCACTGGGTGTTGTACAAATTTGATTGTACGAGCTATATTGTGAATTTGAATGAACTTGAAGTCAAGTGCACCTTTGACCTTTGTCATGGGAAATATTTATGCAACTAATAACTAATTAGAGTCAAAGATGCATAATTAACCATAATCAAATTAGTTTTTATTTTTGATGAGATAGTACCAAATATGATACGAGGTTGACTAGAACTTTGGAGCGTTTTGATTTTGAGTGCAGTTGTACTTGAATGTACATTTGATCAGATTCCATGTACATATTGAATGTATAATTTTCCTTTTGCAACTCCAGTATGCAAGTGTTTTCTTAAGCTCACTAATATGATGGCAGGTCTGGGGTATCAAATGATTCATGAGTGTCTAAGGTGATTGAGAACTCTGTGGAAAAACTCTTTGTAGTGATCGACATGAATGTAGTCCGCTGGGATATGTTAAAATGCGCTATGATCGAGTCCATGACCTTAGGTTGATACCTGTTCCAGCTGCAAAAGCTTTGAAGATTCCTAACAATTACTGTTTGCAACCTTGGACACCCTAAGAGAGCTCAAAGGGGCATGCTATTATCCAAAGTACAAAAATTTGAAACGAAATTTTATTAGGGAAAAAAAAAACGTCTTATCAAGAAAATAACTGAAAGAGTCTGGGTCCAAAACAAGAGTCGAAGTGGCAACTTTTTGAAAACCTTTGGAAGAACTTATTAAAAAATAGGTTGGTAATCTGTACAAATCAAATTTGGAAACTACCAATACAATACTTTGAACCCATCCCAATTCGGATTTGAGTGAACAAAAAATATACAAAAATACAATACAACCAAAAAGTTTCTGGATTTGAGTTTCTATTTGGAATTTCTTCAATTTATGGAACACAAAAATACACATCTACTATCTATATATTGTTTCCGCACTTGCTCATATATACTATATACTCATTCCTCACACGATCAAGTTATTTTCTTATTTTGTTCATAATTATTTTGTATATTAAAGGGTGAATTTGGGGAATATCTGGATTGCGCATTTGAATTAACTAGATTGAGCGATAATTAAATTAATCTATGCAATTGAAACATTAAAGGTTTAAATGACAGGTTAGGATTGATTCATGTTTAATTAGTCACAACCTTAGGAACTTGACAACATTAGATTAGAATATTAGATCATGCAACTTCAGCAACCCAGTTTCAACGCGCTTCATTAATTTTTGATGGGGGATCACGTTTAAGTTATAGCCAATTATAGTTTTCATCAAAATATCTTACATTTAACCAATATGGATTGTATTGTTAAAAGGGTGAGCTTTTTTTTTTTTGGTAAAGATATGTTATTATCTTGAAATCATCCTCATTGTACAATCATTCCTAATATCATAATTAATCCAGTACCCTAAGAAAGGTGGTGGAGTTACATTCCAGACCAACAATTACTTAGGGAGCCAATGCCTCCATCCGTGTTGTAATAGATTCTCTTGATCTATTGCAGTATCCCAGTGCATTGTTTCTGCCTTATGAGTCGCAAAAGTCGCCAATGCATCAGCCCCAAAATTTGCTTCTCTATAGCTCCATTTCAGTAGAAAGTTTCCTTCAAAAAATAATGCTCGAATTTCCTTTATCAGCTCCTTAGCAATTGCCGGTATTGGAGATGACAGTCCGTTTCTATGAGTACATTTGCAAGGTTTTAGGCTTTCGCAGCTTGTAATCCTATTTTTAGTGCAATTGCCTCTGCCAAAAAAGTCGTAGAGAAAGCAATTGGAGTAGCAATAATGGCAATTATGAACATACCATTTTCATCTCTGAACAAGCAACCAGCCCCTGCTGAACCTGTATTCCCCAGTGATGATCCATCAGTGTTAAGCTTAATCCAACCAGTTGGTGGGCAATCCCATTTCACATTAATTTCTATCTTCTCGGCGCCATTTTGTGGTCGAGTGTCAACAATTGCAGCCATGATTTCCATCATCTTCCTTGCTTTTATTACCCAACGAAGAGGCTGTTGTGGTTTTCCATTGAAAATAATGTCATTTCTCGCCAGCCATATGGACCATAACCCAGCACCAAGTGTAGTCATCCACATTCTTGCATCGGCCTCATTCTCTAAGCATTTGACCATGTGTTGTAACCAATCTCTAATGGTGTCAGTAGTACAGTAAGCCACGAAAACGGAGAATCCAAGTCCCAGCCAAACAACTCTAGTGAACGTACATTGGACAAACAAATGTACAGGTGATTCATCCACACACTCACAAAGAGAACACACTTTATTTATCGTTAAACCTCTCCTGCATAGGAGGTTAGCAGTTGGTATAAGCTCATGTACTAGCTACCACATAAAAAATCTCACCTTATACGGCAAATTTAATTTCCAGATTTTAGCAAAAATCTTTATCTTTTCCCTGGTCGGATCACACCACTCCTGCAACAGGTTATATGCACTTTTGACAGTGTAATCCCCATATTTATGCCGCCACCAGAAGGTCATATCTTCTCTTGCTTCAAAAGTGAGTGGGATGGACATGATTCTTTTCACGTAATCAAGTGGCCATACCTCCGTAATCAGCCTTGTGTCCCATTGTCTGGTAACTGGGTCAATGAAGTCGCACACTTGATCCTATATACAATCACTAGGTTTATCAATTAAAGGCAGTGCAATTGGGGTGTCTAGAATCCAGTTATCTTTCCAAGCCCGAATGGAAATGCCATCTCCCACCTACCATCTCCTTCCTAGTACAAGAAAATTTCTTGTATAGTGCATAGTCCTCCAAGTTGTTGATGCAGATGAGGTTAAATGTGCATGCATAAAATGTTGCCTCTGGAAGTACTTATCCTTCATTGGAGTTGCCCACAGAGATTGAGGATTACATAATTTACATGCCTTCTTTCCAAGCAAAGCTAAGTTTTGCATTTGAAGATCTTTAATGCCTAACCCTTCGCAATTTACCGGTGAGCATGAAAGATCCTAGGAGAAATAATGCATCTTCCTTTCTTCCACAGTATGAGCCCAAAGAAAATTCCTTCTTATCTAATCCATCTCTTCGATAATATTCAATGGAAGTTGAATGCACGACATAATGTGTGTGGGCAAAGCAGAAAGGATAGAGTTTATCAAAGTAAGCCTTCCAACTTTAGACAGCAAGCTAGACTTCCAAGAAGCTAATCTATTGTTGAATTTTTGCATTAAAGGTAAGAAATGTTGTCTCTTATTCCTCCCATTGAACACCGGTGGAATACCCAGATAGGTTGGAAAGTTAACAGTGCAAGGAGTTCTGAATATCCGGTGGAACATTCTAGAATCTCTGTCTGGTAGTCTCTTATTATGAATGAATTGAGACTTATGTCGATATAAACTTTAACCGAGTCATCACAATATCTTTGAAGACACTTGTCGATTTCTATTGCTTCTTCAATGTTCCCTTTCCCAAAAATAATGGTGTCGTCTGCATATATGAGATGAGTGATTGGCAAATTGTGTCTTGATAATTTGATTCCATGGATTAGACCTTTCTCTTGCAGTCAATTAAGATTGAGCGAAATAACTTCAGCACAAAGTACAAAAAGATATGGTGATATAGGATCGCCTTGTCTCAAACCACGAGTAGGGGAGAAGAAACCATGAGGAAATCCGTTAAGCAGAATAGAGAAGGTTGGACTCCTCACACAGAACATCACTTTTTGTATCCAGTCTCCATTGAAGCCATATTTGTTCAAAATCTCCTCAAGAAAAGGCCACTCAATTTTATCATAAGTTTTCTGCATGTCCAGCTTAAGCCCAAAACATTTTGCACTTGCATTCGACTTACCCTTGATAACATGAAATGCCTCGTGTGCAAGCAGAGCATTATCATGGATTGATCTTCCCGATAAGAAAGCACTTTGTTGAGGTCCTACTATTCGCTGTAGAATCGGTCTCATCCTTTGGACAATAATCTTGTAGCTTACATTGGTTAAGCTAATAGGCCTGAAGTGATCAGCAGCTGAAGGATGTGGTATTTTTGGAATCAAGACAATATTGGTATGATTTATTTCTTTAGTGAAGGTGCCTGATTGAAAGAAATGTTGAACAAGACTGATTATTTTCTCATGTACTTCCTCCCAAAATGTTTTGTAGAAAATAGCTTGGAATCCGTCAGGCCCTGGAGCTTTGAAGGATCCAATATTTTTTACCGCTTTCGAAATCTCCTCAATTGAGACAGGCCTGATTAGAGAATCATTATCTTCCTGTGTCACCAGCGGTTAGATAGCTTCCATTAACTCACCATCATATTCAAGTTCCGAGGTGGAAAACAAATTTGAGTAGTATTGTACAAGATGATCACCAATCTCCAGACGTTGTGTTAACACCTCCCCATTTAGCTTCACTAATATGTTTATATCATTTCTTCTTCGTCTGTTAATCATAACTATATGGAAGTACTTTGTGTTCAATTCTCCCATGACATACCAGTCATGTCGAGCCTTTTGTCCCCAATGTGTATCCTTCATTTTTAGTACCTCTTCGTACTCCAGTAGCAGGCTTTGTTCCTGGATGAGTTGTTTTTCAGTGGGAATGACGTATCTGTGTTGTTGCTCTTGGCACTCTGTTAACTTCCTATCCAGCTGCTTTAATTTCACATCCAAGTTGCCAAAACATTTGTGATTCCACTCAATAAGTTCTTTCCTGCAGGCTGATAGGTTTCGACAGAAGGAGAAGGAAGGTGAACTCGAAAAACCTCTTGTCATAGTGTTGCGTACCACATTCTTGCATCCAGCATCTCGAGTCCACATAATTTCAAACCTAAATGGTCTTTTTCAGTTTCTGTTTCGCCGGTTCTAGACTCAAATGTTTCCCTCCACTTGCTTGAACACAAGGCGCGATCCAGTCTTTTCGAAACTCTAGTGCGGAAGCATTGGTTATTAGTCCATGTAAAAGTTGATCCCACAAACTCAAGATCCATAAGTTCACAATTTTGAATCATATCAGCAAAAGGTTGGCATTGCCATTGGTACACTGGACGACCACCTCTTTTCTCTTCTCTGTACAAAATATCATTAAAATCTCCAGCACATAACCATGCATGATCATTTCCAGGATTTAAGGTTTCCATCATTTGCCATTGTTCTTTTCTTGTAAGGAAATCATTATTACCATAGATGCCAGAGAAATACCAACAAGGTGAGCTGATTTCATTAATTTTTGCATGAATGATCCAAGCATCTACATACACAATGTTAAGGTCTACATCCCCATCCCACAAAAGCCATAAACCCCCAGACAGTCCTCTTGCTGGATAAACATAAGATTGGTAGCCACCTTTAACCATTCTAAGTAATCTACTAGACTTACTCATACTAGCCTTAGTTTCAGACAAAAAGATAAATTTTGGTCTCAGTTTCTATATTAAATCATTCAGCGCTTTTATTGTCGAGGGAGACCAATGCCTCGACAGTTCCACACTAGACAACTCATGACTTCTTTTGGAGCTGTTTGCGGGCAGCTGCCTTCACCGTCCGGTATGGATTACACCTACCAGAAAAGCCACTATAATTACCATTAGAGGAGAAGGAGTTTTCATCACTAGCAACATTCAGAGATGATTTGTGCCTAGGCTCTCTATCTTGGAACATGCTTCCTTCAAACTCTTGATGCTGAACAATCCATAATTTAAGACTCTCTGGGTTTATGCAGTACCAAATTCAATTTCTTGTCTCTTGTAGTACATGGAATTGTCGCCACCTAAAGCAGAGTTAGTATAGTCAGTCAAGTCCACAAACGGAATATTAATTGGATTATTAAACATTTTTTGTGAAGTACTCATGAAGGAGGTATTAGGTAATGAAGTCAGTTGCTAGACAGGTATTTCCGGAGAAAGTCCCAAAGATCTTGGGAATATGGTATCTAGATTAACTGGGTTAGATTTGATAGTCCATTCATTGCTTGTAGCAGCAATGTGTCTAGCATTCTGAATGGATCCCACATATTGTTCAGGTGAATTGACTTCCATAATCATTGGGCCTTTGTCTTTCCCATCCATGCACTGCATATGAAGGTCAAGATTTGCATGTCCTTCCAGAACATAGTCATTTTCATTGCTAGACCTCGGAATCTCAAAAATCCTTAAAGGTTGGTGCACCCTTGGAAGATCATAAGGATTAATCAGAGATACTTCAAGCACTGGACGATCAGTCATGAGTTTTGGAAACAGCCTTGTTTTTGGATTATAAAGATCAAAACGTAGACTAGACGAAGTGATCGAACTGTGGCTCTTAACTAAGATCGGCATTTGCTATGTTGCATGAGGCTTGATGATGACCAATGAACCCACATTTGAAGCATCACACTGGTAAAAACTCATACGAGAATTGGATCCATTCAACTCCATTAATTGGTTCCAGAAGCTTCAATCCTGGACACTGGTAAAAACTCATACGAGAATTGGATCCATTCAACTCTATTAATTGGTTCCAGAAGCTTGAATCCTGGTGGGATTGGATCATGAATATCCATCAATGCCTTAATTGACTCGAGTTAGCTGAGAGAATTCATTAAACTTGGGGTACAACTCCAGATGCATCAATTGATTTGGGGAGAAACAGCCCGAGTCAATTAAGTTTCCTTCAACAATCTCCCCATCCTGGAATAGTTCAGGGAAGTTAACTAGTTGGACCCAAACATAAAACTTGTTGAAGTCAAGTGCCTAGTTATCTTTCATCTCCATCCAAGGCACAATTTGTAAAATATGCTGAGAAACAATCCAAGGTTGAGCCTTTAAGATCATTTCAATTTGATGTTGATTCTCTAGCCATACTTGATAAATATCCCCTTTGTACAAATGCATTTCAGTGATCTTAAAAGGAGCCCAAGTTTTTTCCAAGATTGACTTTAAAGGTGCCATACAAAAAAATTCCCTCTAGAACTTTGACAAAGAGACTAAGCTTATTGTGTTCCAGCAGGTTAGCTTTCATTCGGTCCGAGTAGTTGATTGATGGGGCTGATCGGTAAGACATTTTGATTTTTCTGGCGAAATCAGAAGAGAGATTATCAATTGGATTTTGGTTAAGATTTGCAGTAGTTTTTCCTTTTGAAGATGCCATGGTAGTGCCATGGTAGTGATAACAAGAAAGACTGATGGGAAGTGTGAGAAAGGAAGGATCACCAACAAGGGGTTTATATAAGTTGTTAAGGCAATCCATGCTTCACAAAACACTTCCGCATGAAGTATGAGTATCATTGTCGCCAACCCAGAAGCCAATCCTGTAACAAGGAAAAACTTACTTCTTGCATTTCCAATGTTTTCATCTCTGAATAAACCTGAATTCCACCGTCTTAAACTGCATGCGTTACCCAAATAAGTATCCCTTAATCCCAATCATCTTACTTCAGAACCAATCAAAGCCTACAATCCATCTGTAACTGCAATAAACACCTAGAATCGCTGTACAAATTTCTAGATACGAAAGCAATCTCTGGAATTCAGGTGAAGGGAAGAGCATGGCTGAAGGAATGAAAAACAAAATGGTTCAACATATATGTAGTTAAGTACAACGTTAGAGATTTAACACAGATTCACATGTGTGCTGGATCTCAAAAGGAAGATCTCAGAGGGACGCCATCAGGTACACATGAATTCGACTCAGTGTGTTGTAGGCACCAACAACTACAGCATGCCCGAGTTTTTGTTTTCTGTAAAACATTGTAGATTGAATCACTCATCTTAACTTATAGACTGTTTCTTTATATGTGTTCTTTATGATGGCCTGTAGATATAATTGATTCCCGGAGTTAGTAATAATGATCAGAACTTTATATGGTTTTATTGTAGGCGCTGGGTGTTGGAGAGGAAGTTAGCTTCTTCAGATGTCCCCGAGGAAGAACAAATCAATCTCATCAAGACATCAAGGATTTGGAGCGGAAGGAGATATTTTATGATACTTAAAAGGCATAAAATCTGTGTTGATGACTTTGAGCCTTTAACCATTATTGGACGAGGAGCTTTTGGAGAGGTTAAATCTACCTGTTTAACTATCAATGTTTTGAAGTTTCATTTTGAGGATTAAATCCAATAGTTTTTTGATAGGTTGTAATACGAATTGATCGAGTTTACTAATTAATATTATCTTTGCCAAAAAATTTAAAAAAAAAAAAAAAAAAAAAAAAAAAAAAAAAAAAAAAAAAAAAAAAAAAAAAATTTGTAAATTTGTATCACCATGAAACACATGGGGCTGCCTAGCCAGAGTATAATGTCTTAGAAAGTGGATGCAATAACTATGTGGTATTACAACCACTGAGATTTAACCTTGGAACACATTGTAAATATCTTTAATCATATTCATCATATAGAATGTATCAATTATCAGATCATTAGTTTGAGGTATATACAATTCCATTTTAAGAACTTTAGTTTGTTCCATGGGTAGGTAAGAAAAAAGAATATGTCAAACTTAGAGGTCACATCATCATGTTTATGATGATAGAGATATGTGAGTATGCGACAGTAGGAATGAACTTGATTGATTATGTGTGAGCACAAATAATAAGAGGCCGAGATTCTTTAGTAAGGTGCAATATAAATAGTTTCTTTAGTATTGAGGTTTACATAAATGATAAAGAAACAATGAAGGGGAAATGGGGCAAATGAAAATTAAAAATTGATTGTTAGACGATAGGTCATACAATATTGGTAAACTTGGTGCAACTCATAGGAGTTTTTTGCTATGGATGCCAAGTAATCAAGATTAAGTCGACAGTGTTCTGAAATTGTATCATAATTAATTGGTTTAATATATTTATTTGAAATTTTCCAAAAGAGTACTCTTTTCAAAATGTTTAAAAATTTGTGCACAAAAAATCTATCAAGTTTTTTATTTCAAGCAAAATATCTTAAAAGATCCCGAGCCTATGCCCTGGTCCAAAATTTAGTAAAGCTTCTAAAATGGAGTTATATGTTGTATGGTTTCTTTTGGTCAAACTATTTGTGATTTTGGACTCTGATAACTTTCGATGTTGCTGCAACTCTCAGGAAGAAAAGCAGAAGGCAATGGTTCACCAGATGGTGTCAAAGCTTACAAATGTTTGCTGGGACAAGTGTATTACCAGTACCCCCAGGCAACAAGTTCAGTTCTGGTGAGTCACCATGTCTTTCCGACTGTGCTCAACGATATGTGGAGATGAGCTTGCTCACCATGAAACGCTTTCAGTCCATGCACTGAAACTTTCTGGAAAAGTATACTAGAGCCGATTCTTAATTGTTTTTTTGTGTTTTTTCCATATTGAGTTTGTTAGTTTTATTATGTAACTTCACTCTGGAAATTACATGTTATAGAATGATGTGATTTCGTCCACATAGCTTTGTTGTTACATGTTATAGCTTGATGGTCGTTTTTGTTCAGAAGGAAGACAGAACTATGTGGTGTCAATAGAATGAGATGTGTAATACAAACTTTCTTGCTATCATTGGGTGTTTTTTCTACGCACATGCAATAGAATTCCTTCGAGTGTTATTTTATACTTGTTATAACAAAATTTTACCTACGGCAGAAAGTAAACCCAAGCAACACCTTTGCTAGGCCAACCACAATTTCTTAACATCCTTTTATTGGGAAAACTGTTGATTACTAAACACGCGTTGAAGGTAACCCATTACCCGTGTAGTCTTGATAGAGTTTAGCATAAAGTGCTGTTCTAACAAAGTTTAGAATAGAGTCTGATCTAGCACAGTTTAGCACATTCTTTTCCTAAGCTCGTATGAGCAGTACGGAGTTGCCATTAGACCACCTAAAGGATTGTCAGTACATGTGGGTTTTGAAATGCACTCCTCTGCTGCTTGAAGATACTCATAAAGCAAATTCTCTCTCAAACACTTAATTATACATGTAGCTGTTCACATCACTGCACTTCCACTTGACAAATGCATGTCAAAAATATTATATTTCCGCGTAATGTCACCACTTTATGAATTAAGAGAATAACCAGGCCCAGTGGTTCTCATGTTCAACCTCTTATCAAGAGCAGGTAAAGAATAATTTGAACGAGCTTTATGTCATGTGCATACTGCATACTATGCAACAAACTCGAGCCACTTGTAGAGAACCTCGTTGACTTGCCCATAGCCCATACTCCGTTAAGATACATATGCCGTCTCTGAGTACAGTTGGCATAGGGATCACATTATACTACAAGGGCTGCTCCTCCTCAAAATGCTTGATATGCCCAGGAATTTATATTGGCACGTCACAAAATTGTCAATTCCAGTAACGCTTTCAGCCCATGCAACTGACATATTTCGAAGAAGTACTAGTAGAGTTTCTCACAGTTCTGTATTTTTTCCTTTTGAAGAAGCGTACCAGTAGAGTATTTCACTGTTCTTTGTTTTTCTGACATCTAGTTTGTTTCACTTGTATTATGTAAAGACGTAACATCTCTGTCATCATCTCTAGAATCTACATTTCAAATATAATTTCGTAGACTATATATACTTGGACGGTTGGTTTTGTCCCGAATGATAACTAGAGTTTGTGGTGTTAGCGGAATGAAATATAGAAAGAAGACACTTTCCAGCCATCACGGCAAAAGCAATGCAAGTGATGCGTAGGGTGGAATCACTTCCATCTATGTCAAGCGATTTCAAGTATTGGTGATCACTGATCAGTATTCTCATTTCCTGTACAAATTAATAGTTGATAACATGTCAATCATCCAAATATACTTATCTCAACCCAAAACATTCAAGAAACACCTTAAGATCAGACAGGGCCGGCTCAAGGGTGGATGTGGCCTTAGGCGACGATCCAAAGTGAGGCCTTTTTTTCTAAGCTCATTGACAAGTTTTTTTTTTTATTCCAACATTTCATATCCAATTCATGCAAACACCATAAATCAATCATAATAAGCTGATTTCACGGTCTCAATACATTCACAAATAATTCCAATAAAAGACAAGTATTGATGAGCAATAGCTTGGAAGAATGAAGCAGCAGCTCAACTAGACATATGCTTTATATTTCTGACAATCAAAGCACATAAAAACAACAAACTACCTCCTTATCTCGTCTGGCCCATCATCCTACATGTCAGAGGTCCACAAAGTGAGGTTATCTCTCAGGAGCTGCATAATTAAAGTGTTGTCCTTGTATGACTCCTCCCTAGAGTATCCAGCTCCGCAATTGCTTCTTTACGTTCAGCACCAGTTTTAAACTCAGCGAGATAATGATGGTAATCACCCATCATTTTGAGATAAAAGACTTTCGAATCATTTAAAGTCTACTGAACATATAACAACACAACTGCAAAATGGAAAAAAGAAACATATCATAGCATTAGTAGCAAAATAGGAGAGGAAAATAAATATGAACCAACCCAAGCAAATCAAGGCATCATTTAAAGTTTATTTTTCTCACCTTTTGAGCTACAAAGACATCAATTAAATTATCATAGTCAAGTTTTTCAAATATATTCTTTTCAATAGATAACATAGCTAAACCATTAAGTCTTTCTTGTGACATAGTGGATCTCAAGTAAGATTTTATCAATTTTAGTTTTGAAAAGCTCCTTTCACCAGAAGCAACAGTTACGGGTATCGTCAATAATATTCTATATGCTATGCAAGCATTCGGAAAACAATTAATTCTTTGGAAAAAACTTAAAGCCTCGATAGGCAAATTATTTTTAGTTTGTAAAACCTCTTTCGCAATGTTTAACTCATGAAACAAATCTAGGCCATTAATATCAGAAACCATATCATGTCTTAAAGAACTTTCAAGATTTAGACAATATTTTTTCAAACTAGTCTCATCCAATGCTTTCAACTTCTTTAAATCATACAAAAAACCAAATACATCTTCATACATTTGAAACTGTTTCAAACCTAGTTTTAATGGAAGAAAGAGCTCGATCAATTATATATAGAAAAAATCAATTCTAAAAGCTTCTTCTCTTTGATTTTGTTGCCTCATCATTGTCATTTTCATCAAATTGTTTTTTCCTACGAACCTTACGCTTTTCACGAAATACAGGTTCTACTTCCATTTCAAGTGCAATCTCTTTAGCTGAAATCATAGTAGAAGTAAAACCATTTTCCCTATATTTTTCAAAAAATGAAATAAGACCCTTTAACTGAGCTATAGCAATATCAATTTGCATGTCTTTAGATTGCAAGCTTTTCGAAACAGAATTAACATCAAATAATATATCATACCAAATGATCATGCCCAATAAAAACTCAAAGTTTTCAAGTTCATAAGTTGCTAGACACTCAGCTTCACTTTTTGTTTTAGGATCTTCACTAGTTTTTGCTAATTGCAATAAAGCATTTCTTAACTGAGGAGCTTGGTATTTTATTGCTTTAACACTGTTAACACGACTTTCCCATCGTGTTGGAGACCATGACTTAAGTGTGAAGCCTGGTACATTGTCTTTTCCTAAATTTTCTTCTAAAATTTTCCAACGCTTTGTCGAAGAAGAGAAAATTGTGTAAATACGTTGCACAACTCTGAAAAATGAAATTGCTTTTGGACAAGAGTTACCCATATCACAAAGCACTAGATTAAGACTTGACAACCACAAAAGCGCATATACAATGCTCTAGGATTTACTTCTAATAGTCTTTTTTGTACTCCTCGTTCTTTCCCCTTCATATTAGCTCCATTATCATAGCCTTGCCCTCTTACATCATTAATATCGAGCTCAAGATTCTTTATTGCATTTGTAAGTTCATCAAAAAGTCCTTTCCCTGATGTATCATCTACTACTAAAAATTCTAAAAAGTGTTCTTCAACTTTTATCGGGATTGATGAAATATCCACACACCGTAGCACAAGAGACATCTGTTCTTGATGGCTTACATCAGGAGTACAATCAAGGATTACTGAAAAGTACTTTGCTTCCTTAATTTTTTTAACTATCATAGTTTTAACCTCAAGTGCTAATAGACTTATCAATTCATTTTGTATATTATGACCAAGATAATGAGTATGAATTTCACCATGTTGAAAACGACGAATATGTTCTTTTATTACACGATCAAACTCTGCAATCATTTCAATCATGCCTAAAAAAATTCCATTATTTTCTTCATAAAGCTTCTCATTTGTACCACGGAAAGCCAAGTTGTTTGTTGCAAGAGTTTTCACTAAGGCAATAATTCTCAATAGCACACCTCTCCAATGCTGCCTCTCTATCTCAATTTGTTCTTGTACCTTTTTATCAATTGTTTTACCTTTTTTCAATCTCTCTTTTAAATCTGCCCAAACAATCATACAGTTAACGTGTTCCGTATTTAACTCATGTCTTTGGAGACTACTACTAATATTTTTCCAATCTTTACTTCCTTTACTAGCTAATTGACTCATGCTACTGTTAGAACTAAACAATTTGCAACAAAAACAAAACACTCTATCTAAGTCTTTTGAGTAGACAAGCCATGTCCTCTCAGGCGTGCCTCGACTATTTAGTTTTTGAGCGTAATGTACTGCGGAAAAATGCCTAGCATTCTCATCTTTAGGATAATTAAAACCAAACTCCTCCCTAATTGGAGCTCTTTCAACCAAAAAATCTCTCAAGTTTGTACTAACATTTTCCCAGTGCTTTGGATCATATATATTTGAAGGTCCAAATTCTAGATTGTCATTAAGACCTTCATTTTCTTCAGGAATATGTGAACTATGCATTTCATTATCGATAATATTTTCATCTCCATCAATTTGTTCCGGGTCTTTTCGTTATTTTCTAATTGTGTTAAATTGCTTGGTGGCTCATTTACTAACTCTTGATTAGAACTACTTGGCACATTTTCTTTAGTTTTAGTGACATACTTAAGAAGAGCCCCTTTTGCGATTGAATCAATTCTTCCTCTTTTCTCTTTCTTTTGAGTTTGGTATATCCGAATCAAATTTTCTTGACATACTTACAATAAAAGGACATCAAAAAAAAATAATGAACAAGAGAAAAGAACAAAATCACCCCGATTTTTCTGAGAAAATTAGTGCCCTTTTAATTTCTTTTTAGTGTGTAACTCTATTAATAGGCGCCAAAATGCAAAGAATTTCTGAAATTGACAACAGAGAATAATATGTAAATAATAGATTCATATCAAAAAAGAAATTATCAATTTCACATTAAAGAGTATAAATTGATTACCTTCCAAATACAAAAGTATTAAATACCAATTTGTGAGATTGTGAGAATGTGATTTTAAGATATCAATGGCTTGGGAGTGAAAAATGGAAGTAGTAAGAGAGAGAGAGACGTTGAGAAAGAGATAATTAAATTTGTCTTTAATTAACTTAAGAAGAAGTGGAAAAGGTGCCATAGAATGTGGAGATTTTGCATTAACCGTGGGATTTTCTATTTCCATTTATTCTTTCCAGTTAAGAGGTCTAACTAGATGAGGACACTCCCACAAAAAATTAGACTACTACGTGTTTTTAGCCATCAGATTTGGCATATAGTTTTGAGATACAAATTATGTAGTGGACCACTGGATATTATTTCCTTTAAACCAATTCAATTCCCGAAATTTAGTGCGGTGGGGAGAATTGGAAAAAACAAATAGACGACATTGTCCTTTTTTGTGTTTTGTTTGCCTTTTAAAAAAATGGTAATATCAAACATGTGCAAAGAGAAACAAGGAAATTTTGAGGCCTTCCAAATCTAAGGCCTTAGGCGGCCGCCTAACTCGCCTAATGGATGAGCCGGCACTGAGATCAGATAACTGGCCATTTATTTAGTAACCTGTATCGCAAGTCGGGATTTTCATCTTGTCCCAATTTCAGCCGACCTATATAAAGGATACAGCATAAACAAGAAAGGATATATAGCATAAAGAGAAGGAGTCAATACGGTCCGAATTTTAATTTCGCTTGCAGCAAATAAAGATTGGCCTTTGCACCAGTTTGATGTGAAGAATGCATTTCTAAATGGAAATTTGGAGGAAGAAGTATACATGGATATGCCTCCAGGTATGAAGAACCATCCTAAAGATATTGGGAAGGTGTGTAAACCGAAGAAGGCTTTGTATGGCCTGAAACAGTCTCCAAGAGCTTGGTTTGGAAGACTTACGTACACAGTCAATGACAGTTTTTGGGTACAAACAGAGTAATTCTAACCATACCTTGTTTATCAAACACAAAGATGGTAAGATTACAGCTCTAATTGTATATGTTGATGACATGATCGTTACAGGGGATGATCCGAAGAAAATAAATGAATTGCAGAAGTATTTGTCGGAAGAATTTAAAATGAAGGATCTGTTGGAATCTTCATGTGTATTTCAAATACTTGTGTGTTGTTTAGTCCCACATTGGTGAACCACCACTAGGAAGTGAGGTATATGAGGTGAACCTCTAACATAAGGGCGTGCCCTTAGGGTACAAAGGCTTTTGTGTTAGGAGGGAGGACTCACCCAAAGCCACACACGCGCCCGCCCGCACCGAGCCGAGTCGTGTCGTGACGTGGGCTTGGGCTTGGGCTGTTTGTCACCACTAGGAAGTGAGGTATATGAGGTGAACCTCTAACATAAGGGCGTGCCCTTAGGGTACAAAGGCTTTTGTGTTAGGAGGGAGGACTCACCCAAAGCCACACACGCGCCCGCCCGCACCGAGCCGAGTCGTGTCGTGACGTGGGCTTGGGTAGTGGATTACCAATTGCCTAAACTTGGTTTTGCTTTTGCAACAAGTTTCGGCTAAGCTAGAGTTCTACTTCGATTTGGTTTTGTGAAACCGAATTAGAGAGGTGTCCTTCTCCATCTATGATTCGATCATACCTCTATATAAACAACTGCTTTGTGTTCATAAGAGATTAATTACTGAACGTAGAGAGAGACGCGAAGAGAGAACTCGTGTATCTGATCTTCTTTCTTCTATATATTGAGAGAGAAGACAAGTCGTCTTTGCCTCCATACACACCCGCCAATAAACAGAGGATACTCCCTTCTCTCCACCCTACACGAAACAGTTAAGTCTTCAATTACTTAAATCTTCTTCTCTTCTTCTTGTCAGCCGCCAGAGAGAGTTATATTGTCGTTCTAGAAGGTAGTCCGTTCTAGTGCAAAATCGATCGCTGTTAACCATTGAATCCTGTAAGGAAGACGCCACTGTTGCCTTTTTCCCATTGGAAGGGCTTAAATCTTTCCTTAAGGACGACTAATCCGCCTTTTGGTTATTACCTTGTTATTCTGTCCTTGTCTTCTATTGTTTTCTTTTATCGCATACAACAATCTTAAGGAAAGAACAAGATGTCTACACCGTTGACACCACGCCCGATCAAAGAAACTAATGCAGAGAGTCATGGAAGTAACTTCGTCTATGAGAGATCCTGCACCTCTACTGAATGCTCGCAATTTACCTAATGTGTCAAAGATTGAATCCTTCAACGGTTCACACTTCAAGAGATGGAGAGAAAGGGTGTTCACAGCCCTAGATGTACTCAACTATGCAAAGTATCTCACTGATACAGCACCCGTGGAGGGTTCTAATGATTTCGAAAAGAAATCAAGCTGCTTGGCTCAATGGGAATAAGGTATGTCGTCATGCTATTTTGAGTACCTTGTCCAATGAGATTTTTATATTTATTGTTCAAATAAGAATGCACATGATATATGGGAGAGTTTGAACAAGAAATACATAATAGAGGATCTTTGGTACTTTCGAAAATATGCTATTGGGAATTTTCTAAAATTCCATATGAGAGAGGATAGAGATGTAACGCTCCAATCCATGATTTTCATGTGCCGATTAATGATTTGAAAACTGAGGGTATTAATTTACCCGAATCCTTTGTTGCTGGATGTTTGATTGAGAAACTCCCCGAGTCTTGGAAACACTATAAAAATAGTATGAAGCATAAGCGTAGCGATGACTCTTGAGGATGTGATCATTCACATTCACATAGAGGAAAAGAACAAGACTTCGGGATGAGGTGTTGTATAAGGAATTTCATTCTAAAGCCAATATCGTTGAAGGTAATCCCAGCAAATCTAACAAAACCTCTAAGAAGCAGAAGTCCAACAAAAATAAGAATTTCAAGGTCAAAGGCACTTCTTTTAAAAGGAGTGGTACTGGCAATGGAAATTGTTATGTTTGTGGTAAACCTGGACATAGGGCTTTTCAGTGCAGACACAAGAAAGACACTGATGATCCTCCCAATGCTAATCTAGTTGAGGGAGATGATATTGTTGCTGCTGTCGTGTCACAAGTGTTCATAGCCACTGGGAAGAGGAACTGGGTACTAGATTCTGGTGCCACACGCCACGTCTGTGGTGATGTTGAAGCCTTCTCAGACTACATACTAGTGAAAGATGAAAAGGTCTATATGGGTGACTCTAGGTCTGTTCCTGTTGAGGGAACAGAGGCAAGGTTCTTCGAAGTTAACTTCGGGAAACCCCTTTCACTTAGTAATGTTCTTCATGTTCCCCGAGATTCGTCGAATCTGATTTCCGTGTCCCTACCGGGAAAAGTCAAGGCCAAGGTGACTTTTGAGAGTGACAAGTTTGTTCCGACAAAGAATGAGGGTTTTGTTGGTAAAGGTTATTGTAATAACAAAGGTCTTTTCATGTTGAATGTACTTGACAACATTATTATTAATAAGAATGAATCATACGCTTTATTTGCTTGACTCTTTTAATATATGGCATGGTAGACTAGGACATGTGAATGTTCAAGATATATGAAAAGGATGAAAGCATGTGGTTTATTGTCTAATATTTCTGATTTTTCTAATGATAAATGTGAAATATGTCTTTGAGACTAAAGCCACGAAGAAACCCAATAGAATCGTGTCTAGAGATAAAACCGAATTACTAACTCTTATTCATACGGTTTGGGTGAATTCAAAGTACCATGTCTAGAGGGGAAGTTTTATTATATTACATTCATAGATGACTTCTCTAGGTACACCATGGTATATTTACTTAGACACAAGCATGAGGGCAGTGAGATGTTTCTCAAGTACAAAGTCGAAGTTGAAAACCAAATTTTAACCGTAAGATTAAGAGACTTCGGTCCGATAGGGGTGGAGAATATGAGTCTAACCCCTTCCAGGACTTTTGTGACAAGAGTGGCATTATTCATGAGACTACTCCACCATACTCTCCTGAGTCTAATGGAGTAGCCGAAAGGAAAAACAGAACACTTAAAGAGATGATGAATGCTATGCTTGTAAGTTCTGGAGCTTCCCTGAACTTGTGGGGGGAAGCAATCCTATCTTTAGCAGGCTAAGCAGATACACTCATTGTCCTAGTCAGGAACATTGGAGTGCGTTAGAGAGATTAGCCAAGTACTTGAGAGGAACAATGAATTACGGCATAAGGTTTAGACAAACTCCACCTGTGATAGAGGTTATTGTGATGCAAACCGATATCCGATTCTCATGATATCAAGTCCACTAGTGGTTATATTTTCACCCTAGGTGGAGGTGCGATTAAACTTGGAAATCTTCTAAGCGGACCTTGATAGCTCGTTCAACCATGGAGTCCGAGCTTATTGCTTTAGATAAAAGCAAGTCTTTGAAAGTGAGCTTAGAAACCTCTTGGCGATCTTCCTATTGGTACAAAACCGCTTCCAAATTGCATATGCATTGTATTTGTCGGCCGCAATAGCAAAGGCAAAGAGCAAATTGTATAATGGGAAAAGCAGGCATATTCGTCTGAGACTACAGTCTATAAAGCAGCTGCTGGAATCTGGAGTTGTGGCTCTAGATTATGTGAGGTCAGAGTTAAATTTGGCCGATCCTCTGACAAAACCACTTAACAGGAGACAAGTGGTTGATACGTCGAGGGGGATGGGACTTTTGCCTTAGATAGAGGGCTTATTAATCGACGGCAACCCCACCTATGTGATTGGAGATCCCATGAAGTAGGTTCAAAGAAAAAAACAAGTCACCTCGTCGCTCTGGTATGCTATTGTCTTTATTTGAGACGTCCCACCCTATGACTAGATAGCATTATTGTATACTTTGTATAACTTGAATAGCAATGAGAAAAAGGATGAGTTATTTTACTCTTAATGGAATCCATAGTCCATTATTTTTATGAGATAGTGTATTTTAACTGCTATGTACACTTGATGGATATCCACCTACGTGAATGTAGAACTGGTCGGTTCTTATGAGTATTCGTGCAAATACTCTAGAGCATTCACATAACACGAAGCCTTGAGGGCCAAAAAAAGCAACAATCGCTTGAAACAGGCATATAATGAAGGAGCAATGTGGGTGCATGTCCTCTATTTTACTACAAGGGAATGTTGGTTCAAAGATTTTTAATCCACCACTTTCACGTATTATAAGACATGTTACCCTATGACCGTTCAAGCCCGAAAAAGCACCAAAGATCTTATGCATTGTTTTTTCGATTCTCTCGGCATTTTGTTAACCCATTTCTTTTGTAATATCCTATTCCAAAATAGTGGGGACTATAAGTATTTTGAAATAGTGGGGGATTGTTGGAATCTTCATGTGTATTTCAAATACTTGTGTGTTTGTTTAGTCCCACATTGGTGAACCACCACTAGGAAGTGAGGTATATGAGGTGAACCTCTAACATAAGGGCGTGCCCTTAGGGTACAAAGGCTTTTGTGTTAGGAGGGGAGGACTCACCCAAAGTTATTATTCCCCGCCCTCTCAAGACCAACCGAGCCGAAGTCGTGGTCGTCGTGGACGCTGGCTTGGGCTTGGGCTTGCTTTTGTCTAGTGGGTAGTGGATTACCAATTGCCTAAACTTGGTTTTGCTTTTGCAACAAGTTTCGCTAAGCTAGAGTTCTACTTCGATTTGGTTTTGTGAAACCGATTAGAGAGGTGTCCTTCTCCATCTATGATTCGATCATACCTCTATATAAACAACTGGCGTGTTCATAAGAGAGATTAATTACGTGAACGTAGAGAGAGAGCGCAGAAGAGATAACTTCGTATATCAAGTCGCCTTCTTTGCTTCTATATTGAGAGAGAAGATAGAAGTCGTCGGTTGCCTCCATACACACCAAATAAAACAGAGGATACTCCCTTCTCTCCACCCTACACCTAAAACGCTTAAGTCTTCAATTACTTAAATCTTCTTCTCTTCTTCCGTCCCGCCAGAGAGTTATATTGTCGTTCTAGAGGGTAGTCCGTTTCTAGTGCAAAGTCGACCGCTGTTAACCATTGAATCTGTGAGGAAGACGCATCATTTGCCTTCTCGCACCATTGAAGGGGCTTAAATCTTTCCTTAAGGACAGCCTAATCCGCGCCTTGGTTATTACCTGTTATTCTATCCTTGTCTTCTATTGTTTTCTTTTATCTGCATACAACAGGATCTAGGACAACTGAAGTATTTTCTGGGTATTGAAGTTGTAAGGTCTAAAAAGGGGATTTCACTCTCACAGAGGAAGTATGTCCTAGATTTGCTTGCTGAAACAGGAATGTTGGATTGCAAACCAATGGAGACACCCATTGAGATGAATCATGGACTCGTAATTCATCGTGATCAAGTTCCTACTGATAAAAGAAAGTATCAGCGTCTTGTAGGAAGGTTAATTTATCTCTCTCATACTAGACCTGATATTGCTTATGCTGTGAGTGTGGTTAGTCAGTTTATGCATTGTCCTAATGAAGAACATATGGATGCAGTCTCTCGTATCTTGAAGTATTTGAAGAAAGCACCTGGCAATGGTTTACTGTTTGGAAAGTATGATGTATTGGACATTGTCGGATACACAGATGCAGATTGGGCTGGTGATAAAACTGATAGACGTTCTACATCAGGATATTTCACTTTTGTCGGTGGAAATCTTGTAACTTGGCGTAGTAAAAAGCAGAAAGTTGTTGCCAGATCAAGTGCAGAAGCTGAATTTCGAGGTATAGCACAGGGAGTATGTGAAATGTTATGGATCCGTACTGTCTTGATGGAATTGGGCTTCAAGCTTCAAAAGCCTATAGATTTACATTGTGATAATCAAGCCGCCATTCAAATTACACATAACCCAGTTCAGCATGATCGAACAAAACATATGGAAGTTGATCGTCATTTTATTAAAGAAAATCTTGACAGGAAAGTTATTCATTTTCCTTTCGTAACCTCAGAGAAGCAATTAGCTGATGTTCTTACCAAAAGTGTATCCCACAAAGTGTTTGACAGCTCAGTTGACAAGTTGGGCATGATTGATATCTATATGCACCAACTTGAAAGGGAGTGTAGAAAGTTGTATGTTATTTTTCATGTATAGAGTGCGACCCGCGCTCAGATAAAATAATGATGGAGCGCGACCTGCACCTCAGGCATGACCGAGGTCCAGTAGCTAGAGCGCGACCTGCGCTCTTCTCCAGCACAAACAGAGTGCGACCCGCGCCCTGTGTTTCTCAAGCCACCAACTGTTTTGTTTCTTTGTTTTGTAACCTCTATATAAACACTTGTAACCCCTTTATAATTCAATCAAGTAAATATACAACTGAATTGAATTGAATCTTTTAGTTCTACACAAAGTGTCATCCTTCCTTCAAAGAGGGAGGGATATCAGGCTATCCGCTATGAGTCTATACAACAAAGGTAAAGGCTTATTGTTAACAGCATATCCTGAAAGCAATCATCAAAGCTTCGCAAAGAAAGGTTTCCTCTTTGGAACATGAGCTGAAACTTCTTCGTTTAAGTCATCAGAGAGAAGCATTGCAGAATTCCATGTAGCTATATAATCCAACCCACCCCTGATCTGTAGTTATTTCCCTACTTCTGAGTAATACCTCCTTTGTTCCAGTAACGTCCAGGGGTGACTTCGCTGCTATACCTGTCATTGTTTCCTCTGTGTTAGTACCAAACGATAAACCAAATATCATAATAGAATTCTAGTTAGTCAATTTATGAATTTCTTGGGAGAGATGATGTGGGATTATCTAAAATTTGAACTTTCCTTTGCAGGAAATATGCATGGATGACACATGATTTTGTTTTGACATTGCGCGCGTCATTTGCAGATACTGACTGAATTTTCAACATTGTTTCATCCTAAATTTGGAACTACATGTGACAGAGGATCCGAAGATGCTTGAACATCAGAATAGCTCCATTGCATACGAGTACGAGATAATCAAAGATAAAAAACCTTAGATTCACCGCAACTTAAATCTATTTTTCTTTTTATCAGCAAAACAAGATAGATATAACTATTAGTGATAACGATGCAGTGTGAGAGATTCACTCTGTAGTGTAAGCCTCAATCACAGCATCCCGCCTAAATACAAGTTCTTCCAACTTCAAACCCCTACAATTGGGTAAATAGAACTCTGAATCCAACCCTAATGACTTGCATTTAACAATAAACTACTGGACATCATCACTAGAAGAATACAAAATTTTGTTCAGAACTCATCCGTTGTTTACAGAAATCCAAATTCTTATGTAGCTTTCAGTATATAAAAATATCACAGATCATCTTCGACTCAACACATGACACTGTTTGTAACTCCACCAACAAAGAAGCCGATATACATTTAAAGAGTGAGCATGTCAAATCCCTACTACAAAGCATCAAATTTGTAATTACGAAAGAACTCTACAAACAACTGTGTTTCCCCATTCAAGACTACAGAGTCGATGCCCATGGACATGTGATTATCCACAAGGTACATCTGCTCACTAGGCATCTATTGCAAGCAAAGTACAGTACATCACTTGTGGAGCGAAGATTCCTGGCTCCAGGAATCAAGGGGGAGCGAATGTTACCAAACGAAAAGTTACTTAAGAAATTATGTGACCATAACCTAGTTTTCATTTTATCTCCAAACTGTGAAGTGGTTCACAATACCCAAAAGGGTAGAGCATATGTTTATGAAAGAAAAATGTCGGTTCGACGGTCTAAAATCCTCACAAAAACCCAAAGAAGCGTTGGCTTGGCTTGGCCTGGCCTGGCCGCTGATTTGATATCCAAATACTGTAGTCACATACATAACTACCTAACTACCACATATTGACTCCAATGGCTACTCCCCTTCCCTGAACTTTAACAAGATGAACACGGATGGCTCAGTCAAAGGAATCCCTGGGCCTGCAGGTATTGGAGTCATTTTAAGAGATGAAAATGCACGAGTATTGGGAACTGTTAGGCTGTTAAAAAAGGCATCCAACCAACTACAAGCTTCATGAATGGGTGTTATGCTATAGTTGAAGGTGCTGAAAGAGCCGTAAATGAGGGGCAGCTGAACCTATGGATAGAAGCAGACTCTACTGCTGCAATTCATGCTTTTGGTTGTAAGGAGATCCCTTAGAAGCTAAGCAGCAGATGGAATCATGTTCTTGGATGAGTTGGATCCTTGAGTCACGTTGTCATTTCTTCTTCATGGAGGGAGGTCAACTTTTCAGCTGATGCTCTAGCCAATTGTGGGGTCATTCTAGGGCCGAACAATAGTGAAGGTTCTTTTTGGTAGGCATCCACTATTATATAAAGTAAAGGACTCCCAAATGATCTACGTTAGATTGAAGAACCAGTAATTAGGGGGCCCTGTAGGCATTCTACAATTTTTTCTTTGTTCTTTACCCCTTATATTCTTTAAGTCCTCTTTATCCATTAATAGAATAGTACCATTCTGGTTATATTTTTCTGACTGAATTAGATTTCCACCCCCAGCAACTTTGCCAATTAGACTTCCACCCCTAGTTTTTCGATTATTAGACTTCCACCCCCAATTTCACAGCATGACCAAGTCAATTCTCTTTGACTAGATTCTGTCTGTTTCGTGTTTGTGCAATGTCAAATCTACCCTTCACTATGTAAAATGTCTAAAATACCCATGGACTCTTCCAAGACCAAGATCATTCCAATTGCCACGTGTCATCATCTTATCCATTTAATCCAACGTACACCAAAAAAATTCTTAAATGACACCCACTACCCTTGCTTACCAAAATTTACCGAAATGCCCTCACTCATGTTTACCTCTTCTTCCACGTGTCATCATCGTAACAGGCATCTTAAGTTAGTAAACCAACATCTCAAACCACTCTATCAGCTATATAATAAAAAATACAACATAACATAAGAACAAAAGTACTGTTCATCTTCTCCATCTCTCCCCCACCTATGTGATAGTCGGAGGTTATGTGTATAAATAAATTTAATGATCTATATACTCTAAGTCTCTAATACTCTTTTGAACTTGCCTTAGCAACTTGAACTTCTCTACAAGAAGTATCAATACATACTACTGGATAACAACATGAAGACCTTAGGTATGGTGTCTTGAATCCTGATCACACGAACGCAATCTCCACCAAGTCAGCATTCATCACTGTGACCCGAATTCAGAAACACCACCACCAAGTACAAACTATGAAGTTTTGCATCTGCATTAGAACAATTTAGCTTCTTAATAATTCAACAACACGAGTTGTAATGAGAACACTCTTACAAGTTCACTGAATTTTAGACAAACAACAAATAAAAATAGAGAGTCGACAACCCTAACTCACTTCCCCTTCCAGCATCTCTGCATCTCACAATCTGTTGTGCATCCACTGATGAAGTATTCCAGAAGTATTTCAGCTTTCTCATTCCCGAAAAGCAATGAAAATGTCACACAAAAGTCAGAAAATTACAAAAGTCCAAGATAACCCAAGACTTTATGCACATTATGGGTAATGAAGTATATATAATACCTGTTTATTAAGAAACTTCTCTAACCTTTATTTCTAGTTCAGTTTAGTATTTCTGAACTCTTTTATTAGCAACTTTGTATTGAATTTGAACATAGACCTGCAAATGATTGTGTTACTTACTTCAGCTAAGAAGACTACATATGTAGAAGTGGGAATTGAAGTAGGAACCTTCAAATGGGATTCCAGAATAAGTAAAAGGGCTTCGACAAGATTTAGTACTAGAACACATAAAACTGGTTTTCGATTATTAACAAGGTCAACGCCCTGAATTTCGGTATCATAGCTCACAAGTTTGCTTACAATCTTAAAATTATGTTCCACCTTCTTTTCCTGGATAATCCACATATAACCAGTAGTTCTTACAAAACAGACTTCGGTTATGTTCTCAAGAGGAAGAAGGCCAAGAGGGAGTCCAAATTCTTTAAGAAGAGCAATGACCATTTTTGTGCCCTCTTCATGTCCCTTCTTGACAATTCCTCCTTCCTTCTCTGCCATGTCTGATAACTTTAGTTTGTGTGAGTGTTTACTTTGGAAGATTGATTTACACAATGGGTGAAGGTGCGATCCATTTATACTTTGGAAATAAGTATGTGGACAAATATAAGAGATACCCAATTATTTGGGTTTCATGATTTGGATTGTAACTTGTTTATTTGGAGTGAAATCATTTTAACTTTTGTAGATCATTATCTTGTGAAGAGATGAATTTGAACTTGAAATTCGTTAGTAATCAAGAATTTTGTGGGGGTAGATCATTAAATTTATTTATACAGATGACCTCCGACCATAACATAGGTGGGGGAGAGAGAGGAAGATGAACAATACTTTTGTTCTTACATTGTATTTTTTATTATATTATCTTTGAAAAGAAAAGCTGATAGAGTGGTTTGAGATGTTGGCTTACTAACTTAAGATGCCTGTTAGGATGATGACACGTGGCAGAGGGGGGGGGGGGTTTTAAACATGAGTGAGGGTAGTTCGGTAATATTTGGTAAGCAAGGGTAGTAGGTGTCATTTAAGAATTTTTTTGGTGTACGTTGGATTAAATAGATAGGATGATGACACGTGGCAATTTGAATGATTTTGGTCTTGGAAGAGTCAATGGGTATTTTTGACCTTTTACATGGTGAAGGGTAGATTTGACATTGTACAAGCACAAAACAGACGGAATCTAGTCAAAGAGAGTTGATTTGGTCATGCTGTGAAATTGGGGGCGGAAGTCTAATAATCGAAAAACTGGGGGTGGAAGTCTAATTGGCAAAGTTGCTGGGGGTGGAAATCTAAACTGCTATTTTTCTTGCTAAAGAACTAAAAACAAGTTGAGCTAAACTGCTAAAGTTTAAAGGAATTCAAATCTACATATCTATGTATGATTAGTACAAATCAATATTCCTTTAAAGAACATTATGTAGGACAATTACGGTCAAGTCATTATACAAAGGGTTACAGAAAATTGATTTTATCAAAAGAACTCTCTGATGCACATACAAAAACTTGGTAAGGCTGTCTGTGGGGTCTAAATTTCAGGGATAATTTGTGACTCGCAAGTTCTTCTACTACGGAAGTATGCAAGACAAGGAGGGGCATAAAACTAACACAAATCAACCATTTCAACCCATTCACACTATCAGAACTTCCTTGCACACTCTGGCGTCTATTTTCTTGCCAAATCTCTCCCCCCCCCCCCAAAAAAAAAACCCCATATGCTTCTTTTGTTTGAGTGAGCGGAGGGGGTCCAGAATGTCAATTGGTTGGTGTTCGTCTGACTGTCCTCAAAACTCAATCTCTCTCCTCTTCTTCGCCAAACCCCACCCCCCCCAAAACGCACCCTCTGTCGCTCTCCCCACTGCCTAGCAGTTATTCTAGTTATCTACTTGATCAATACATCATTTCATTTTTCAGTCACGAGTCATGAATAATACCAATGTATAACTTGCAGTCATGAATAATAAACCCAAAATTTGGAAAAACAAATTCATAAATCATACAATTATAATAATCATACATGACGCAAAATAATAAAAATCTTCAAAGTAGTAAAACAAACATACCCTCAGCAACAGCTTCAAGTTGTTAGCCATGAGATGCTCCTCCTCAAAATGCTTGAAGTTGATATGCCCAGGAATTTATATTGGCACGTCACAAAATTGTCAATTCCATGCAACTGACGTATTTCGAAGAAGTACTAGTAGAGTTTCTCACAGTTCTGTGTTTTTTACTTTTGAAGAAGCGTACCAGTAGAGTATTTCACTGTTCTTTGTTTTTCTGACATCTAGTTTGTTTCACTTGTATTATGTAAGGATGTAACATCTCTATCACCATCTCTAGAATCTACATTTCAATTATAATTTCGAAGACTGTACTTGGACGGTTGGTTTGGTGCCGAACGATAAGTAAAATTTCTTGTGTCAGCGGAATGAGATATGGAAAGAAGACACTTTCCACTTTCCAGCCATTATTCTCGTTTTTCACATGCACATCACGGAAAAAGCAATGCAAGTGATGCATAGGGTGGAATCACTTTCCACTTCCAACCATGTCATGCGATTTCAAGTATTGGTGATCAGTATTCTTATTTCCTCTACAAATTAATAGTTGATAACATGTCAATCACCCAAATATACTGATCTCAACACAAAACACTCAAGAAACATCTAAAGATCAGATTACTGGCCAATCATTCAGTAACCTGTATAGCAATTCGGGATTTTTATCTGGTCCCAATTTACGATACAGCATAAAGAAGAAAAGATATATAGCATAGAGAAAGGGAGTCAAACAGGAAAAATGTGCCAGCCATCACATGCGTGACTGATTTTATTAATACAAGATCGGTCCAAAGGTGCCTGATTTTATTATTACAAGATCAGTGCAAAAGTGCATCCCCCCTTGAAGTGGAAATGTGCAAAAGGGATATCAGGTTATCAGCTATCCACTGAGTCTATACAACAAAGGTAAAGGCTTATTGCTAACAGCATATCCTGAAAGCAATCATCAAAGCTTCGCAAAGAAAGGTTTCCTCTTTTGAACATGAGCTGAAATTGCTTCGTTTAAGTCATCAGAGAGAAGCATTGCAGAATTCCATGTAGCTATATAATCCAACCCCTGATCTGTAGTTATTTCCCTACTTCTGAGTAATACCTCCTTTGTTCCAGTAACGGCCAGGGGTGACTTTGCTGCTATACCTGTCATTGTTTCCTCTGTGTTAGTACCAAACGATAAACCAGATATCATAGTAGAGTTCTAGTTAGTCTATTTATGAATTTTTTGGGAGAGATGGTGTGGAGTTATCTACATTTTGAACTTTACGATGCAGGTAATATGCATGGGTCACACATGATTTTGTTTTGACATTGAGTCGTTTGCAGATACTGAATTTTCAACATTGTTTCATCCTAAATTTGGAACTACATGTGAGAGAAGATCCGAAGAGGCTTTAACATCCGAATAGCTCCATTGCATAAGAGTACGAGATAATTGAAGATAAAAAACCTTAGAATCATTGCAACTTAAATCTGTTTTTATTTTTATCAGCAAAACAAGATATTATATATTATATTAATGATAATGATGCAGTGTGAGAGATTCACTCGGCACAGCAGTGTAAGCCTCAATCACAGCATCCCACCTAAATACAAGTTCTTCCAATTTCAAACCCTACAATTGGGTAAATGGAACTCGGAATCCAACATTAATGACTTGCATTTCACAATAAGCTACTGGTCATCATCACTAGAAGAATACAAAATTTTGTTACTCGTAAGTTGTTTACAGGAATCCAAATTCTTATGTAGCTTTCAGTATATAAAATCATATAACAGATCATCTTCGACTCAACACATCACAATGTTTGTAACTCCACCAACAAAGAAGCCCATATATGCATTTAAAGAATGAGCATGTCAGATCCATACTACAACTATCTAATTTGTAATTACGAAAGAACTCTAAAAACAACAGTGTTTCCCCATACAAGACTGCAGAGTCGATGCCCATGGACATGTGATTATATCTGCTCACTAGATATCATCACCGTCTATTGCAAGCAAAGTACAGCACATCACTTGCGGAGTGAAGATTCCTGGCTCCAGGAATCAAGGGGGAATGAAACTTACCAAACGAAAAGTTACTTAAGAAATTCTGTGACCATAACCTAGTTTGAATTTATCTCCAAACTGTGAAGTGGTGGACAAAACCAAAAGGGTCGAGCATGTGTTTATGAAAGAAAAATGTCGGTTCAACGGTCTAAAAACCTCACTAAAACCACAAAGAATCGTTGGCTTGGCTTGGCTGCTGATTCAATATCCAAATACTGTAGTCACATACGTAACTACCTAACATATTGACTCCAATGGCTACCCCCTTCCCTGAACTTTATCAAGATGAACACGGATGGCTCAGTCAAAGGAAACCCTGGGCCTGCAGGTATTGGAGTCATTTTAAGAGATGAAAATGCACAAGTATTGGGAACTGTTACCAAAGGCAGCCAACCAAATACAAGTTTCATGAATGAGTGTTATGCTATAGTTGAAGGTGCTGAAAGAGCTGTAAATGAGGGGCAGCTGAACCTATGGATAGAAGTCGACTCTACTGCTGTAATTCATGGTTTTGGTTGTAAGGAGATCCCTTAGAAGCTAAGGAGCAGATGGAGTCATGTTCTTGGATGAGTTGGATCCTTGCCTCATGTTGTCATTTCTTCTACATGGAGGGAGGTCAACTTTTCGGCTGATGCGCTAGCCAATTGTGGAGTCATTTTAGGGCCAAACAATAGGGAAGGTTCTTCTTGGTAGGCATCCTACAATTTTTCTTTTGTTCTTTACCCCTTGTATTCTTTGTTAACGTGTGTATGAAGGTTGGCACAGCAAGCTGTAGATCTTGTTGTATACTTAGCCAGTTGTATATCGTACGTAGATACTCTATAGTTGGATATAACTCTTGTGTAGATATTTACTTTCTTTCCATACTTTGTATTGCATACATTTGAGAAAGATCTTCCTCAACTGGATGAAGACTTTCCATCTACTGCACCGTTTATCTATATAATACAATCAAAAGAGTCTCTCTAAAGTAATTTGGAGGTAGACATCAAAACACTCTTAATTCTAACTTTAGATGGTATCGGAGCATTCCGATTCTATTATATAGTTTTTTGTTTTGTTCCCCTCCTCCCTCCCAAATGACGACTCCTAACGACAACACTAATGGCTCTCCTGACAGTCTAACCATTGATCCCTATTTCATCCATCATTCAGACAGCCCAACTGTTGTTCTTGTTACGCCTCATCTTTCAGGCGATAACTATTCATCGTGGCATCGTGCTATCACTAAAGCTCTCAACGCCAAGAACAAACTTGGTTTTGTTGATAATTCGATCAAAAAACCCGATGACAAAGACACCAAAAGCTTACGCCAATGGGAACGATGCAATGACCTTGTGGGGTCTTGGATTCTCAATTCAGTATCTACCGATATCCGTGGTAGTATTCTCTATGCAGACACTGCAAGAGAAATTTGGGTTGATCTTGCTGAGCGGTTCTCACAAACCAATGCTCCAAAAATCTACCAGTTGAAGCATCTATTTCTTCTTCTTTTTTTTGCTGGGATTTTGCAGATCCCCATCTGTATTATATAACCTCTCATAAATTTCAGTTACATCTTCCTCTACTATAGAACTTAATCTATTTCTTCTTTGAAACAAGACGATATGTCTGTTTCGGCGTACTATACTAAACTCAAATCGTTATGGGATGAACTCAATTCCTTTAACACATTACAGCCATGTACTTGTGGTGGTGGAAAGGCACTCTCTGGTCGACTTCATCAAGACAGAGCAATGGAGTTTTTGCAGGGTCTCCATGATCGCTTTTCAGCTCCCCTCAGTTAGATCTTGTTAATGGATCCATTTCCTAATGCGACTAAAATTTACTCTCTCATCAGGCAAGAAGAGAAGCAGCAAGAAATTCATTCTCTTTCATTCCCTATCACTGAAGGAGCAGCACTAACCACACTCATTCAAATACGAATCCTTGTCGTCCCGTTCATAATGGGTTTCGCCAGAACAACAACAATAATAATCGTGGCAAGCCACATTATCATTGTGATCACTGTGGAATTGATGGTCATAGTAAAGAACGGTGCTTCAAACTTAATGGCTATCCGCCCAAGACTAAACCACCGGCTTTTACAAAGGAACAACATAGTAAGTTATTAGCTATGATGGCTTCAGGTAACATTTACTCTGGCACCTCTGGGCTCACAGGTATTGCTCTTTCTGGTCCTCCAAATTCCATGCTTCAAACCATATGTGCACTCCATTAACCTTATTCACCTCTTACAAAGCATGTCAAAAGCCATATTTTGTTCAACTACGTGATGGAACTAAAGCCCCTATTCTACATGTTGGCGATGTCATTCTTTCATCTTATTGTAATATTAGTCCTATTGGGCCTATACTTGGGCCCAACCTATGTACATTGTAACTCTGTTATTATAAATAGAAGATAGGTCTCACTTTGAGACCCAACTTTTATTGTCTCTCTTTCTACATGGTATCAGAAAAAACAGGAAGAGAGAAGTAAGGAGATCGAACCCTAGCCACCACCCTAGCCGCCACCCCTTTCTTTCTTCATGGCCCGGGCAGCGACGCATGTTGCACCTGACCTGTGCCAATGAGCGGCTCATCTGAGCGCCTGACTTGTGCTGCCTCCTACTGTTTTCCGGTAGGTTTCTGGCGTTTATCACAGTTTTCCGATATGTTTCCGGCGTTTATCACTTTTTTCCGGCAGGTTTCCGGCGATTATAACTTTTTTCTCACATCAAGGTACTATTCTTTGCACTATATCCCTTATCATGACAGATAAAGATTCTAAAGGTACAGATGATGTCTCCTTGTTGAATAATTTCTCTTCTTGAAAAAATTACTTTGCTCTTCTTCTTAATGGGCGGAATTTCCTCTTGGGCTCGCTACGTTTCGGCTTATTTTTTGGGGGCCAAAGGGAAGATGGATTGGCTTGTTCCCAACAAGATGATTTGTCCAATTAATACAAACCCTACCTACAATAGTTGGTCCATGACCAATTGTATGATTCTAAGTTGGTTGTTCAACTCTATGGAGTCTGATGTCTATGAGATGTTTACCTTTTATGAGACTGTTGATGGTTTGTGGGCTGCTCTCTCCGAAATGTATGCTACTACGAACAATGAGGTTCGAATTTATGAGCTCTACCGTGAGTTGGGTCAGGCTACACAGGGGGCTCTTTATGTCTTAGCTTACTTTGGGTACTTGAAGAAGCGCTAGGAGGAGCTTTCTGCTTACACTTCCCTATCCAGTATTACTAATATGACACCGACTATTATGGCCGCTCTTCAGAAGCGTGAGGAGAAGCAGAGAGTTCATCAGTTCCTTATTGGTCTTCACTCTGATTTTGAAGCCATTCGCACTCAAGTTCTCAATACTGCACCTCTTCCATCTCTTGGTGAGGCGTATGCCGTTATTGAGAAACATGAGCGTCGTGTTCGGATTACTTCTTCTCCAGTGGTTTCTGATGCACCGTCTTCTGCTGATCAGATGGCGTTTGTTGCTACTACTCGACCCCAGGGGTCTTCTGTTGGCTTTCGTTCTACTGTTCCATCCGGAACACTTCGTGGGCAGCTTTTGTGATCATTGCAAGGGCAGTGGCCACCTTATTGACAGTTGCTATCAGTTGCATCCAGAGCTTCGTCCCAAGAGGGGGTCGAGGGGCTTAGGAGGCAGCAAGCCTCGTATTGCAGCTATTGCTGATATTTCTGGTAGTCATCATTCAAGGGGAGTTTCTGAGGATTCTGGGACTTTTACCCAAAGACAAATTGATCAGCTTATGCATGCTATGTCTCTACGTGAGGGGACATCTAGTACTTCGCCATGGCTCGCGCCACGGTGTACATCTATCGCTCCATGTTCGTCCCGCCTCCATCCGGTTTGGGTCCTTGATTCCGGGCAAATGATCATATGGTTGGTGAGTCTAGATGATTGTCGATAGCACACCCTTTTCACATCCGTCACCGCTATGGGATGGCTCATACATCACTATTACCCGTAAGGGTACTATTCAGTTATCCCCTGCTATCTCTTTAGAGTCAGTCTTACATGTTCCTCACTTAGCACTTAGCATGTTATCTGTTAGTCGTCTTGCCAAAGATTATCACTGTTCTGTTGTTTTCTTACCCCATTCTTGTTATCTTCAGAACCTGAGTACGAGGCAGATTTTTGGCAGGGGCTATGAGCATGTGGGACTATACTACTTTGGAAATCCCCCCCTTGTTCCAGTACCTGTTCCACCAGTATCGAGTTTGTATGCTAGTGTGTTGCCTGTGTTAGGTCGTTATTTGTTTTCTGTTGAGTCTTTGAAAAGTTGGCATGCTCGGTTGGGCCATGTCAATTTCAAGTATCTATGTACTTTATTTCCTGAATTAATAACAGCATGCAAAAATACTCTTTTTCATTGTGATACTTGTTCTTTGTCTAAACATGTGCGTAATTCTTATATTCCTCGCATTTCTAGATCTCCTTGTATGTTTGATGTGATTCATACGGATGTTTGGGCCCCTTCTCCTGTGACTACCCTCTCTGGCCATAGGTACTACATGACCTTTATAGATGACCATACTCGGTGTACTTGGATCTATTTACTTCGCAAGAAATCTGAGGTTCTCCCTGTTTTCGAAAAGTTGGCATGCTCGGTTGGGCCATGTCAATTTCAAGTATCTATGTACTTTATTTCCTGAATTAATAACAGCATGCAAAAATACTATTTTTCATTGTGATACTTGTTCTTTGTCTAAACATGTGCGTAATTCTTATATTCCTCGCATTTCTAGATCTCCTTGTATGTTTGATGTGATTCATACGGATGTTTGGGCCCCTTCTCCTGTGACTACCCTCTCTGGCCATAGGTACTACGTGACCTTTATAGATGACCATACCCGGTGTACTTGGATCTATTTACTTCGCAAGAAATCTGAGGTTCTCCCTGTTTTCACTCGGTTTCTCCAGCTCATTAAAACTCAGTTCAAATATTGTGGTTCACAGACTTCGGTCTGATAATGCGAAGGAGTATGTTTCCAACGAATTTGTCGCCGGTCTTAACCAACAGGGTATCCTTCAGCAACTGACCTGTCCTTATACACCTAAGCAAAATGGTGTTGCTAAACGAAAAAATCGGAGTCTATGGATGTAGTTCGGTGTTTGTTGCAAGGTATGCATGTTCCTCAGTCCTATTGGCATTATGCGGTTCTTACCGCTGCCTACCTTCAAAACCGCACACCCAGTAGAGTTCTTAATGGTAAGGCCCCTCTTCAAGTTGTATACCCCAGTCGTGTTCTGTTTCCCATTATTCCCCGGGTGTTTGGCTGTGTTTGCTATGTTCATGATAAGAGTCCTACGCGGACCAAATTGGATGATAAATCCATTTGGTGTCTTTCTAGGGTATTCCCCTATGTCCAAGGGGTATCGTTGTTATCATCCACCTAGTCGTCGCCTCTATCATACCTTGGATATCACATTTGTTGAGCATAGTGCATATTTTGGTCCTTATACATCTGTGCAGGAACCTTTGTCCTCTCCAGAGGAGGCGTCTTCCGTTGTTTATCCTGTTCTTGTCTTTGATACTCCTCTGGTGGTCCCTCCTACTAAACCATTCAGGTGTATACTAAATCGCGACTTCTACTCATGCTTTCATGCTCGCCCCGGCGCCTCGGGTACATTCCTTCACCTTCTAGTGATCTACCTACTGTGATTGCTTGCTCCTACTGTTGACTCCCCTATGATTGCTCCTGTTGATTCTCCTGTTGTTGAGCCCCCTCGATTTTCTTCCAGGACTAGGCATCCCCCAGACAAATACGGTTTTCCCACTAACCATCCTATTGCGCAATTTGTCTCTTGTCAGGGTGTATCTCTTTCCTATCAGACATATCTAACTGCGGTTTCCTCCATTCGGATACCGCAATCAGTTTCTAAGGCTCTGTCAGATCCACATTGGGTAGCCGCTATGCAGGCTGAGATGACAGCCCTTGAGCAGAATCAGACTTGGGAAATGGTTGCTTTACCTCCCAAGACTTGCTCTGTTGGGTGCAAATGGGTTTTTACAGTAAAGTACTTGGCAGATGGTATAGTTGAACGATATAAGGCCCGTTTGGTTGCTAAGGGATTTACACAGGTACCTGGACGTGACTTTGGTGCGACCTTTGCTCCGGTAGCCAAGTTAAAATCTGTTCGACTTCTTATTTCCCTGGCTACCTCTTATGATTGGCCTCTTCATCAGTTGGATGTGAAGAATGCCTTCCTTCACGGAGATCTGGCCGAGACGATTTACATGGATCCCCCACTAGGCTTTCGTGGTGAGGGAATATGCTGGGAAAGTTTGTCGACTCCGTAAGTCTTTATATGGGCTTAAGCAAATACCACGAGGCCCGGTTCATGAAATTCAAATGAGGTTGTCTTCTGATATGGATTTACCGGGTGCCACTTTCGGACCATACATTGTTTGTTCGGGGAACTCGGGGGCGCGACTTATCTGCTTGTATATGTGGACGACATTATTATTACAGGAGACGATACATCAGGCATTGTACAAATTAAGGAATCCCTTGGGAAGTCTTTTGAGATTAAAAACTTGGGTCATCTACGTTACTTTCTTGGCATTGAGATTGCACGTAGTCCCAAGGGAATCTCCTTATCTCAGTGAAAGTATGTTCTAGATCTTCTGACTGATACAGGGATGCTAGCTTGTCGACCAGTTTCTACTCCTATGGTGCCTAACAGCCGGTTAGTTGCAGACAAGGGACCATTACTGTCAGATCCATCAGCTTATCAGCGCCTTGTTGGGCGTCTTATTTATCTAGTTAATACTAGACCAGACATTGCCTATGCTGTGAGCAGAGTTAGTCAGTTCATGCATGCTCCACGTCAATCTCATATGGATGCAGTGGAACATATTTTGAAATACCTAAAGTCTTGCCCTGGCTTAGGTCTCTTCTATGTAGCCGGTTCACAGGGTCCCTTAGAATGCTATACTGATTCTGATTATGGAGGTTTTATTGACAGTCGTTCCACTACCGGCTTATGTGCTTTTCATAGGAATCACCTTATCTCATGGAAAAGCCATAAGCAGTTTGTTGCCTCCAGATCATCTGCTGAAGCTGAGTATCGTGCCCTAGCTTTGGGCACTTGTGAGATTATGTGGTTGCGATCTATTTTGGGAGAGCTTGGTTTTGCACGCCCGATCATCATCAGACTTCATTTGTGACAATTAAGTTCATCCATTTAGTTTAACCAGATTGATCCTACATGAAATGGACTAAGCACATAGAGATTGATGTGAATTTTTTGCGGGAGAAGTTCGTTCTGGGATTGTCTCCCCGTCCTTTGTTAGGACTAAGTCACAGATTGTTAATACTCTTACCAAACCAGTGGGACCTGCTGATCTTCACTCTTCCATTGGCAAGTTGGGTCTATTGGATATCTTCGCACCAGCTTGAGGGGGAGTATTGTAATATTAGTCCTATTGGGTCTATACTTGGGCCCAACCTATGTACATTGTAACTCTGTTATTATAAATAGAGGACAGGTCTCACTTTGAGACCCAACTTTTACTGTCTCTCTTTCTACACATCTAATATCCATCTCAAAAATGTCTTTCATATACCATCCTTTAAATTCAATTTATTATCTGTCAGTCAACTAGCAAAAATTAATAACTTGTCACTATTATTTACTCCCACCGCTTGTTTCTTTCAGGACCAGTCAATGAGGAAGACGATTGGGTAAGGGAGCATCCATGATGGCCTATATTACTATGAGTCTTCCCAAACAGCCTTAGCAGTTGTTGCACCTCCTACAATCGGATCTCTGGCATCGACATTTAGGCCATCTTTCTTTTCGTTCATTAAAAGGTTTAGTTAAACAGTTTGCTTCTATTTCTAGTCCAAATAATCACTTCTATGACATTTGCCCCCAAGCTAAGTAAGGCAGGTTGCCTTTTTATTCTAGTACTATTACTTCCAATAAAGCATTTCAATTAATTCATTGTGACATTTGGGGCCCTTTTACTCAACCTTCACTTAATGGTTCACGTTATTTTTTTTACTATTGTTGATGATTTCACTATATGCACTTGGATTTTTTTGATGTCTGTCAAATCTCAAACTCAAAGTTTGTTCAAATATTTTTTTGCCATGATAAAAAGACAATATCAATCAGAAGTGCATTCTATTTCGTCTGGTAATGGAGACAAATTTTTCAAAGAAATCCAAAAAGTTCAATCTGATAATGGGTCTGAATTTACACCTAAAGAAATGCATCAATTTTTTTCTCAAAATGGCATTAGTGTTGGGATTCCTCAACAAAATGGCGTCGTAGAATGCAAACATCGTCATGTTCTCGAAGTAGAACGTGCTATTCTTTTCCAAGCGCATTTACCCTTAAAATTTTGGGGTGAAAGTGTTCTTGTTGCTGTGTACCTCATTAATAAAATGCTTTTTTCTATCCTTTCGGGTCGATCCCCTCATGAATTATTATTTAGTTCTATGCCAAGTTATTATCATCTTCACACTTTTGGATGTTTATGCTATGCCCGAAATGCAAATGTAAAACATAAATTTGATCAGCGTCTAAACCCAGCTTTTTTGTCAGATATCCTCATGGCCAAAAAGGATATCACATATTTGATATTGATTCTAACTCTATATATACATCTCTCGATGTCGTTTTTTACGAAGATATTTTTCCTTTAGCTAGGATATCTACAGTCAACCCATCTCATGTGACTCCTTTGCCAATTGAGGACACTGGCACTTTTGAATTTCCGCTCGCACAACCACATCCTCACCTACCACTTGCTGAACTCAACAATCCTACACCATCAATATCCCCACCAACCAATTTGCCATCCCCTATCTCTAACACCACTCCTCCATCTCCAGTAACCGCTCCACCCCCTCCTATTATTCCTCCTCCGGTGTATGTCCATCCAACCCGCAAACGTGCTCGCCCTTCTGCCTTGAATGACTATGTTTGTTCGGTTCTTACTCATGGATGCTCACCTACCTCGTTGGATTCGGAATTGCAAGGTACTCCCTACCCACTTCACAAATACATTAATACTTCAAATTATTCTGTTACACATTCTAGTTTTCTATCTACTATTGCCTACTACGGATGATCCTCGAACCTTTTCTCAAGCCGTCAAATTACCACATTGGCGATGATGCAATCGTCCGAAATTACCGCGACTCGAAAAGAATGATACATGGAGCCTTGTGTCTCTTCCTCCGCACACAAAAAACCCATTCCTTGTAAATGGGTATTCATAACTAAATTCCATTCAGATGCTATTGTGGAACGCCCCAAAGCACATTTAGTAGCAAAAGGCTGTTATAAATTGAAGGGCTTGATTATCATGACACCTTCGCTTTTGTTGCCAAACTTGTGACGATTCGAGCCCTTATTTCTCTTCTTTGCTATCCATGGGTGGTCACTTCATCAAATGGATGTGAACAATGCTTTTTGCATGGTGATTTGAATGAAGATGTTTATATGTCAACGCCTCCTAGCTTTGCTTTCGACAAGGGGAGACGAGGGTTTGTCGCCTCAATAAATCCATTTACGGTTTGAAACAAGCATCGACAATGGTTTGTTGAGTTATCCTCGGTTCTTTTGGATCTTGGTTTTTGTCAATCCAAGGCTGATTATTCCCTCTTTATTCTTCGCGAAGGCACCTCCAAAACCTTCGTACTAATATATGTTGATGATATCATCGTTTCAGGCAATGATGATGTAGCAATTACACGCGTCAAACGCTTCTTAGAGACCAAATTTTCTATCGGATCTTGGCAAGCTCAAATATTTTTTGGGCATTGAAGTGGCTCATTCATCACAGGGCATTTTTCTTTCACAACAGAAATATACCCTTGACATTTGTAGAAAGAGAGACAGTAAAAGTTAGGTCTCAAAGGGAGACCCATCCTCTATTTATAATAACAGAGTTACAGTGTACATAAGTTGGGCCCAAGTATAGGCCCAGTAGGACTAATATTACAATACTCCCCTCAAGGTGGTGCGAAGATATCCAATAGACCCAACTTGCCAATGGAAGAGCGAAGATCAGCAGGTCCCACTGGTTTGGTAAGAGTATCGGCAATCTGTGCCTTAGTCCTAACAAAGGACGGGGAGACAATCCCAAAGATTTAACTTTCTCCGCAAAAATGCACATCAATCTCTATGTGCTTAGTCCGCTCATGTAGGACTGAATCACGAGTTAAATGGATGGCGGCAGTTGTCACGATGAAGTCACGGATGATCCGTTTGTCAGATCGGCAAAACCAAGCTCTCCCAAAATAGATCGCAACCACATAATCTCACAAGTGCGAAAAGCTGGGGCCGCGATGCTAAACGGCTTCGGCCGATGATCCGGAGACAACAGATCGCTACGGCTTTTCCATGAGATAAGGTGATTCCCACGAAAAGCACATAAGCCCGGTAGTGGAACGATTCGTCAATAGAACCTCCATAATCGAGAATCGATTAAAGCATTCTAGGGACCACGTGAACCGGTTGCGATAGAAGAGACCTAAGCCATGGCAAGACTTTAGGTATTTTCGGAATATGCTCCATTTGCATCCATATGAGATTGGCGTGGAGCATGCATGAACCGACTAACTCGCTCCACGGCATAAAGCGATGTCCGGTCTAGTATTAACTAGATAAATAAGGCGTCCAACAAAGTGACGATAAGGCGATGGATCTGACAATAATGGTCCATCGTCTGCAACTAACCGGCTGTTAGGCACCATAGGAGTAGAAATTGGTCGACAACCCAGCATCCCTGTATCAGTCAGAAGATCTAGAACATACTTTCGTTGAGATAAAGAAATTCCCTTGGGACTACGTGCAATCTCAATGCCAAGAAAGTAACGTAGAAGACCCAAGTTTTTAACCTCAAAAGACTTCCCAAGGGATTCCTTAATTTGTACAATGCCTGATGCATCGTCTCCTGTAATAATAATGTCGTCCACATATACAAGCGGATAAGTCGCGCCCCCGAGTTCAATAGAACAAACAATGTATGGTCCGAGTGGCACCCGGTAAATCCATCTTGTAAAGCACAACCTCGGCCAATCCATCAACCGGGCTCGTGGTATTGCTTAAGCCCATATAAGGACTTACGAGTCGACAAACTTTCCTAGCATACTCCCCTACCACGAAAAGCCCGGTGGGGATCCATGTAAATCGTCTGGCCCGGATCTCCTCGTGAAGGAAGGCATTCTTCACATCCAACTGATGAAGAGGCCAATCATAAGAGGCAACCAGGGAAATAAGAAGTCGAACAGATTTTAACTTGGCTACCGGAACAAAGGTCGCACCAAAGTCACATCCAAGTACCTGTGTAAATCCCTTAGCAACCAAACGGGCCTTATATCGTTCAACTGTACCATCTGCCAAGTACTTCACTGTAAAAACCCATTTGCATCCAACAGGGCGAGTCTTGGGAGGTAAAGCAACCATTTCCCAAAGTCCGATCTTTGCTTCGAGGTCATCATCATCTCGGCGCGATAAATCTACTACCGATGTGGATCCGACAGAGCCTCGAACCGATCGCGGTATCCGAATGGAGGAAACCGAAGTCAGATATGTCTGATAGGAAGCAGATACACCCTGATAAAAGACAAACTGCGCAATAGGATGGTTAGTAGGAAAACCGTATTTGTCTGGGGGATGCCTGGTCCTGGAAGGAAATCGAGGGGGCTCAACAACGGGAGAATCAATAGGAGCAATCATAGGGAGTCAACGGTAGGAGCAATCCGCGATGGGTAGATCACTAGAAGGTGAAGGAATGTTACCCGAAATTAAAATAGGCGAGCATGAGCATGAGGAGAAGGTCGGACGAGTATACACCAGTAAAGGTTTAGTAGGAGGGACCACCGTAAGAGTATCAAAGATAGGAATAGGATAAACAATGAGAAGACGCCTCCTGGGGAAGACAAAGGTTCCTACCACGATGTATAAGGACCAAAATATGCACTATGCTTTCGACAAATGTGACATCCAAGGTATGATAGAAGCGACGACTAGGTGGATGATAACAACGATACCCCGGACATAGGGAATACCTAGAAAAAGACACACCGAATGGATTTATCATCCAATTTGGTTCGCGATAGGACTTTTATCATGAACATAGCAAACCGCGACCAAACACCCGGGAATAATGGGAAACGAACACGGTAATCGTATCTGACTTGAAGAGGGGCCTTACCATTAAGAACTTCTACTTGGGTGTCGCGGTTTTGAAGGTAGGCGGCCGTAAGAACCGCGATAATGCCGATGGGATCGAGGAACATGCATACCTTGCAACAAACACCGAACTACATCCATAAGACTCCGATTTTTTCGTTCGGCAACACCATTTTGCTCAGGTGTATAAGGACAATTCGATTCTTTGAAGGATACCCTGTTGGTTAAGACGGGCGACAAATTCGTTGGAAACATACTCCTTCGCATTATCAGACCGAAGTCCGCGAACCACGATATTGAACTGAGTTTTAATGAGTTGGAGAAACTGAGTGAAAACGGGGAGAACTTGATTTCTTTGCGAAGTAAATAGATCCAAGTACACCGAAGTATGGTCATCTATAAAGGTCCGCGTAGTACTATGGCGGAGAGGGTAGTCCGCGGAGAAGGGCCCCAAACATCCGTATGAATCACATCAAACATACAAGGAGATCTAGAAATCACGAGGAATATAAGAATTACGCACATGTTTAGACAAAGAACAAGTATCACAATGAAAAAGAGTATTTTTGCATGCTTTTATTAATTCAGGAAATAAAGTACATAGATACTTGAAGTTGACATGGCCCAACCGAGCATGCCAACTTTTCAAAGACTCAGCAGAAAACAAATAACGGCCCGACCACGGGCAACTCACTAGCATGCAAACTTCGATCTTGGTGGAATCGTGCTTTTGGGACAAGGGGGGATCTCCAAAGTAGTATAGTCCGCGATGCTTTCATAGCCCCGCCAAAAATCTGCCTCATTACTCGGGTTCAAGATAACAAGAATGGGGTAAGAAAACAACGAATCAGTTGATAATCTTTAGCAAGGCGACTAACGGATAGCAACTAAAGTGCTAAGTGAGGAACATGTAAGGCCGACTCTAAAGAGATAGCGGGGATAATCGAACAAGACCGCTACGGGTAATAGTGGTGTATGAGCCATCCATGCGCGGACATGATGTGAAAAGGGTGTGCTATCGAATGATAATCTAGACTTCACCAAATATATGATCATTTTCCCTAATCAAGGACCCAACCGGATGGAGGGGGAAACGAATATGGAACGCAAAGGGTGTACGTGGCGGCGATCATGGCAAAAGTAACTAGATGTCCCCACGTAGAGACATAGCATGCATAAGTTCGTCCAATCTGTCTTTGGGTAAAAGTCCCGGAATCCCGAAAAACCCCCCGAATGATAACTACCGAGAAATATCGCCAATAGGCGCAATCACGAGGCTTCTTTGCCTCTAAGCCCTCGAAGAGAAAAATATTCAACAAGGAGACATCATCCGCACCTTTAGAGTCGTTATCCGTCATGATAAGGGATATAGTGCAAAAATAGTACCTTGATGTGAGAAAAAAAAGTTATAATCGTAGGAAACCTGCGGGAAAAATGTGATAAACGCCGAAACCTACCGGAAAAAAGCGTGATAAACGCCGAAAACCTACCGGAAAAAACGGTAGGAGGCAACACAAGTCGGTATTTCGGATGAAGCGGACTCGATAGCACAGTCGGTATGATATCGTCATTTTGCGAGGCGAGGAAGAAGGAAGGGGTGGCGGGGCGGGTAGGGTGGTGGCTAAGGGTGGTGACTAGGGTTTGATCTCTTTACTTCTCTTCCCCTGTTTTTTACGATACCATGTAGAAAGAGACATAAAAAGTTAGGTCTCAAAGGGAGACCCATCCTCTATTTATAATAACAGAGTTACAGTGTACATAAGTTGGGCCCAAATATAGGCCCAATAGGACTAATATTACAATAACATTCTCTAAGACACTGGTCTTATTGGTGGCCGAATCTCTCTCTTTCCTATGGAAATTATCACCAAATGATGGCACTTTATTACCTGATCACACTCCTTATCAGCGGCTTGTGGGTTGCCTCATATATCTCATTGTCACACGACCTGACATAAACTATGTGGTTCATGTACTCAGCCAATTTATGTACTCTCCACAAAGTACCCATTTAGAAGCTACTCACCGCTTAGTTCGGTACTTAAAAGGATTTGTTGGCAAAGGATTTTTTTTTCTCTGCTTCTAGTACACCTTCTTTGCGTGGTTTTGTGACTCTGATTGGGCAGGTTGTCCCCAAACCCATAGTTCAACAGCCGGCAATTGTGTTTTTTCGGGTTCATGTCTTATATCCTGGAAAAGTAAGAAGCAAAGCATTGTCTCCCAATCTTCCGCCGAAGCTGAATACAAAGCTCTAGCCACTTTAACATCAGAGTTACAATGGTTACGTTTTTTATTTGATGACCTTGGTTATATTGATCGTTCTCCTATGGCAGTCTACTGCGACAATAATGCCGCTCTACACATTGCAAACAATCCCGTTTTCCATGAACGGACCAAGCACATTGAAATTGATTGTCATTTTGTTCGTGAAAGAATACAATCCAAGCTCATTGCACCGCGTTATGTTCCTTCATCTGCACATCTGCACAGTTAGCTGATGTTCTTACCAAACCATTAGGCAAGGATCCTTTCCAAAACTTGATTTCCAAGATGGGCGTTATTCATATACACACTCCACCTTGAAGGGGAGTGTTAACATGTGTATGAAGGTTGGCACAGCTAACTGTAGATCTTGTTGTATACTTAGCTAGTTGTATATCTTACGTAGATACTCTATAGTTGGATATAACTCTTGTGTAGATATTTACTTTCTCTCCATACTTTGTATTGCATATATTTGAGAAAGATCTTCCTAAACTTGATGAAGACTTTCCATCTACTATACCGTTTATCTATATAATACAATCAAACGAGTCTCTCCAAAGTAATTTGGAGGTAGACATCAAAACACTCTTAGTTCTAACTTTACATGGTATCGGAGCATTCCGATTCTATTATATAGTTTTTTTTTTGTTCCCCTCCTCCCTCCCAAATGACTACTCCTAACAGCAACACTAATGCCTCTCCTGACAATCTAACCATTGATCCCTATTTCATCCACCATTCAGACAGCCCAACTGTTGTTCTTGTTATGCCTCATCTTTCAGGCGATAACTATCCATCGTGGCATCGTGCTATCACTAAAGCTCTCAACGCCAAGAACAAACTTGGTTTGTTGATAATTCGATCAAAAAACCCGATGACAAAGATACCAAAAGCTTACGCCAATAGGAACGATGCAATGACCTTGTGGGGTCTTGGATTCTCAATTCAGTATCTACCGATATCCGTGGTAGCATTCTCTATCGCATTAACCTTTGCAAAAATTTGGGTTGATCTTCTTTGGTTCTCACAAACCAATGCTCCAAAAATCTACCAGTTGAAGCAATCTATTTCTTCTTGAGGATGCAGAAGGTAGTACCGTAGTAATGATAATGCAGTTGTTCAAGCAAGGGAATTAGAACCTCAGGTAGAAGAAAAAGCAGAAAAAGGATCTGAGGGAAAAACAAAACCTAGATCCGAATATTTAGGGAATCAAGAAAACCCTAATTAATCATCGTGGGCTGACATTCTTGGCCGCAACTCAGTGGGAAAAAAGGATCTGAAATATATTCCACCAACTATGGTGGATGGAAGGGTTGTGGTTCATGTGAAATCTACTCAATTTGCGCACGCGAAAAAGAAGTACGAGAAGCTTATAGTCGACAGTTTCGTGGGGAAGAAACCTGGTTTCATGTATGTAAAAGAAATAGTTACCAGGTCATGGCATCTGAAAAACAAATTCATCATGAAAATGTATGGAGACAACATGTTTACGTTTGAATTTGAATCTGAGGAAGGCAGACTAGCTATGTTAGATATAGGGAGCTTTCACATAACAAGTCAGTTGTTCGTGGTGACGCCTTGGAAGTTGTTCGTGGAAGCAGACTCGAGGGAGTTAACAAACATACCTATTTAGATAATAATGAAGAACTTTCCATTGGAGATGTGGGGATCTGAAGGTTTCAGTCAGGTGGCAAGTGCTGTTGGGGTGCCTATGTTTACCGATAAACCTATAGAGGATATGACAAGAACGACATACGCGCGAATATGTGTTGAAATCGATGTGGAGTGGAAATTTCAAAGTGAGGTTCCAGTGGTGATAGACCAGGTGAGAGCAATCAAGATTACTATTGAATATAACTGGAAGCCACCCCTTTGTTCATATTGCAAGGTATTTGGGCATTTGGATGCCAAGTGCCCAAAGACAGTAAAAGAGAGTAAAGAGATGAATCCACAGGTTTGGTTACAAAAGAAACAAGAGAAACAAAGTTCTGAGAAGCCATTACAAATCCAGACCTTGGAAGCCCAAGAAGTTGTGGTAGTTGAAATTTCAGAAAAAGGAAAAGAAAATGAAGGATGGGAATCACCGACCAGGAAGCATTCAATGAGAGCGAGATCTGAACATCGAATGGTGAGTCCATCAAGTCAGGCTGGAGAAGAAGGTCAGTTAAGTGGAGGGAAAAGTTTGAAATTAAATGGGTCTGACCTAAGTGTTAGTAAGGAACCTCTAACTAACAAGAATAAGCATATTGAAAACCCGAGAACTCAAGGTACTGGAGTGAAGGAGGGGATGAATAGTGGGGCTCAGGGAGCAGCGTCAAAACCAGCTACTGGAAACACTAGTTATGCATCTAAAACTAGTAATAAAGACCAATCAAGGTACAGCAACTTAACTTCTCATAAACATAAATGATGAATACAGCTTGTTGGAATATGAGAGGGCTGAATATGGAGTTTAAACAGTGTGAAGTTAAAGATATGATTAGGAAGTTAGACATAAGCTTGTTTGGCCTTGTTGAAACAAGAGTGAAACAACAGAACATGAATGCTATTATTAATAGAATGTGCCAAGGCTGGACGGCTGTTCATAATTATGACATCAGTGATATGGGAAGGATTTGGGTTTATGTGGATCCTACAGTGTCTACAGTTATAAGGGTGCAAAAGGAGATGCAGTACATTAGTTTGGATTTCGCTATGCAAAATGGGAAGACACTTGTTGTAACGGTGATTTATGCAAGCACAAATTATAGAACAAGGACTTTGTGGAATGAACTTATTGATATGTCGAATGTTATACAGGTCCCTTGGCTTGTTCTTGGTGACTTCAATTCAATAATGAGTCCACATGAGAAGAAAGGGGGCAGGCCTGTGAAACCTCATCACTTTGCGGATCTGTTAGAATGTACATCTCTTGCAGGATTGGTAGATCTTAAATATAGAGGGAATTATCTAACATGGAATAACAAACAGGATGTCAGAGTTTGGTCTAAGTTAGATAGGGTGATGGTTAATAATGAGTGGATAGATGAATGCAATGATTATGAGGCAGAATTCTTCAATCCAGAGGCAGTATCTGACCTCTCAGCAATGGTGATGTATTCACTAGCACAAAAGCATAAAAGGAAAAAAAAATTTAGATATTTCAACTTCTGGGCAAAGGAAGACAGGCTATATGGACAGAGTACAACATGCATGGTCCACTCCGGTGGTAGGTAACCCTATGTACAGGTTTATGAAGAGATTGAAGTATGTTAAGGTAACTTTAATTGAGTGGAATCGAGAAACAATGGGTAATGTAACAGTGAGACTTGAAAGAGAGAAAAAAAGATTGAATGATGTTCAGAACCAATTGCAACAGCAGCCATTAAATGAGGTATTGATTACAGAAGAAAGGAAGGCTATACAGGAGTTTGTCAAAGCAACTTTGCATGAAGAAGCCATAAGTAGAAATCAAGAGACAAGGTGATAACACTTGGAGATGACAACACAACCTATTTTTTCAAATCCATGCAAACAAGAAGAATGATGAACAAGATAACATGCATAAGAGATGGGGCTGATGCTATCATGGAGGAGTCAGATGACATTGGTAGAGAGTGTGTGGAATTTTATAAGAATTTGTATAGCCCAACGAACCTTACTACTCTGGATTTCTCTATATTCACAGATGTGCATCCGAGGTATCAGTTGACTGAGGGCATGAAAGAGAAACTAGAAAGGGAGGTATCGAGAGATGAGATCATTGAAGCTTTGTCCGGTATTGATAGTGACAAGGCTCCTGGTAGTGATGGCTTCAGCTCACATTTCTTTAAATCTGCATGGAGTATTATTGGTGATGATTTTGTGAGAGCAATCCGGAATTTCTTTACTTCAAGTATGTTACTGAGGGAAGTGAACTCTACTTGTGTGACACTAGTACCTAAAACTCTCAGCCCAAATTCCCTCAATGATTATAGACCTATCTCATGTTGTGGTGTGGTTTATAAATGTATAACAAAGATCATGACCATTCGAATAAAGGAAATTATGCATTTTATTGTAAAACATATGATTCAGTGAGGTGGGAAACAGTTGAATTTGTTCTTAAAAGGATAGGATTTCCTATAAAATTCATTGCATGGGTAATGACATGCATTCAGTCCCCTTACTTCTTCATCATGATCAATGGGTCACCATATGGATACTTCAAAGGGAAGAGGGGGATAAGACAAGGGGATCCCATGTCACCTTATCTATTTGTATTAGTCATGGAACTTTTCACTGATATTATGTTGCATAGTGTTACAGAGGGGGACTATAAGCTTCATTATAGATGTCATGATCCAGTAATTACTCATCTATCATTTGCGGATGATCTTATAGCTTTTATGCATGGAGATTTGGCTACTATCATGACATTAAGGGCAAATCTAAATGGATTCAGGGAGTGCTCTGGGCTTAAGGTCAATGTGCAAAAGAGCCAGTTGTTCTGTACAGGGATGAATGAAAGGTTGTGTGATGAAGCAAGACAGTGTATTCAGTTCTCTCAAGGATCATTACCAGTTAAGTATTTGGGAATGCCTCTCATTACTACTAGACTGTCACACTCAGATTGTCTGCCCTTAATTACTAAGGTAGCTAACATAATCCAGAGTTGGAGGGGTAAATTCCTTTCTTATGTAGGAAGACTACAGCTACTCAAGTCAGTGCTTAACAACTTGAGTATATATTGGCTATCTATATTTATAATTCCACATAGAACCATTGATGAGAATAACAGGCTCTATAGGAACTTTCTATGGATGGGACCAGATGGAGGGACCTCACATGTTCTCATCAGCTGGGAAGATGTTTGTGTACCTTTTGAGGAGGGAGGGCTTGGCATAAGGAATTTAGAAACAATGAACCATGCGGCCAATATGAGACATATATGGAACATCATCAATAACAAGAACACAATATGGGTACAATGGATACAAAGGACCTTGATAAAAGGAAGGAATTTTTGGACTCTTAATATTCCACAAAATTGCTCCTGGAGCTGGAAGCAAATACTGAAAGACAGAAAAGAGGCAAAAGGTATCGCGATGCATCAAATCGGGGATGGCCAGAATACTAGCTTATGGTATGACCCATGGCACCCGACTGGAACCACCGACATTGTTATATAGCTCAAGATGTGGCAGGAGTGCAAAGGTTGCGAGTTTGATAGAAGATGGGAAATGGCAGCTTCCAAACCAGTTTCGAGTACATTGTCCTGAATTGGTAGATGGCATAGAGGAGGAGGTGAAACTGTATACTGGTGAGGATGAGGTGATATGGTCAGCTACCTTATGTGGAGATTTTGAGCTGAAAGAAACATATGAGTACATGAGACCGATAAGGTAGAAAATAAACTGGAAAAATATGGTGTGGTTTTCTAATCGGATACCACGCTTCTCTTTTATCAGCTGGTTATGCTTGAGTGATGGGTTGAAGACGTTGCAGAGAATGAAAGAGTGGAAAAACGTGGAGGATGACAAGTGTATCTTATGCAATGGAGGAGTAGAAACAGAAGAGCACTTGTTCTTTCAGTGTGTATTTGGCCAAGATATATGTGGAGAGAATTACTGAAGGCAGCTGGTTATAACAAAGCTCGAGATCAGACATGGCAACAAGAGATGGAATGGATACAAGACAAATGCAAAGGAAAGGGAGGTTACCAAGATGCGTTACGACTTCTCTTTACTGGATTCATTTATTGGACATGGAGAGAGCGGAATGCAAGGATTTTCAAGCAAAAAAATTCTACAGCAAACCAAGTGAAAGAACTGATTCTCAGGGATGTGTGTACAAAACTTCATGCCACTACAGTGAGAATGAGAGAAGGGCCCAAGCGAGAGAGGTTTACAAAGCTATGGAATAAGGAAACAAAACTGGTGCAAAACAAGGAGATTCGATGTAAGTGGAAGAAGGCAGAAGAACACAATCACTCATTAAACACAGATGGTAGCATTCAAGCAAGAGGTCAATGGGCAGCAGTCATTAGAACAAGTGAAGGTAGTGGCAGCAGCAGCACATGGGGTATCGGATTATGATACTATAGCAATGGTGGAACTACAAGGGCTCGAGCAAGGACTGAGATTGGCAGCAAGGCATGGCATCCAAAGAATAGAAGCACAAACAGACTCGGAGAATGTGGTGTCGTTTGTAAACAAGCAAAGGTTCCCATGGCAAGTGGAAGAAGATGATGAATAGTATCAGGAAGATGAGAGATGAACTTTTGTATTTTTCTTTAGAGCATGTCTATAGAGAAACAAATAAATTGGCAGATGCATTAGCTGCAAACTGCCCGAGTGTTAGATGTTTTGATATAATACCTAGCTCATTTGCTGAGGATGTGAGGAAGATTTCATATGAAGATGCATTAGGGAAAGAGTATGTAAGAATGTAATGAACAAGCTATGATTTTTATTATTGAGAATGGGTAGGGGACCTCGTTAACAACCACGCTTACCAACCAAAAAATAAAATAAAAATAATAAAATAATAAAAAAATCTATTTCTTCTTTGAAACAAGACGATATGTCTGTTTCGGCGTACTATACTAAACTCAATTCCTTTAACACATTACAGCCATGTACTTGTGGTGGCGGAAAGGCACTCTCTGATCGACTTCATCAAGACAGAGCAATGGAGTTTTTGCAGGGTCTCCATGATCGCTTTTCAGCTCTCCGCAGTCAGATCTTGTTAATGGATCAATTTCCTAATGCGACTAAAATTTACTCTCTTATCAGGCAAGAAGAGAAGCAGCAAGAAATCCATTCTCTTTCATTCCCTATCACTTAAGGAGCAACACTAACCAGCACTCATTCAAATACGAATCCTTGTCGTCTAATTCATAATGGGTTTTGCCAGAACAACAACAATAATAATGTGGCAAGCCACATTATCATTGTGATTACTGTGGAATTGATGGTCATAGTAAAGAACGGTCCTACAAACTTAATGGCCATCCGCCCAAGACTAAACCACCGGCTTATACAAGGAACATCATAGTAAGTTTTTAGCTATGATGGCTTCAGGTAACATTTACTCTGGCAACTCTGGGCTCGCAGGTATTGCTCTTTCTGCTCCTCCAAATTCCATGTGGATTATTGATACTGGTGCTTCAAACCATATGTGCACTTCACTAACCTTATTCACCTCTTACAAAGCATGTCAAAAGCCATATTTTGTTCAACTACCCGATGGAACTAAAGCCCCTATTTAACATGTTGGCGATGTCATTCTTTCATCTAATATCCATCTCAAAAATGTCTTTCATATACCATCCTTTAAATTCAATTTATTATCCATCAGTCTACTAGCAAAAAGGCACTGTTCTAAAAATCGGTCTAGGCGGCCACGTAGGCGGTCTCTAGGTGCTAGGCGGTGCCCAACCAACTCGCCTAGGCCCTAGTCGTTTAAAAAATCGGTGGACTGACTAGGCGGGTCTAGGCGGTCCAGTCAAGTTTTTTTTTTTTTGAATGATTAAATGTTGAAAAATAAAGGCCCATGTAGGCTTAAGATTTGAATGAGTTTAAAAAACTTAAGTCTAATGTAAATTATATGTCACTATAACAAAGAGTGTTTTTATATGAAGTCAATATTCCTTAACTATTACGCATTTTTGTAATAAGTGTTTTTGTTTATGTTTATTTTTTGAGTTATGGTGAATGATTTTATTTATTTTTTGTAGTATATGTGTGTATTACTATATATATTAGTAAAAAAACCGCCTAGCGCCTAGCCCGTCTAGGCACTGCCTAGAAGGCCTAGGCGCTCTCCCACCGCCCGACTACCGCCTAGCGTTTTTTAGAACACTGGCAAAAACTAATAACTTGTCACTAATATTTACTCCCACCGCTTGTTTCTTTCAGGACTAGTCAATGAGGAAGACGATTAGGCAGGGGAGCATCCATGATGGCCTATATTACTATGAGTCTTCCCAAACAGCCTTAGCAGTTGTTGCACCTCCTACAATCGATCTCTGGCATCGATGTTTACGCCATCTTTCTTTTCGTTCATTAGAAGGTTTAGTTAAACAGTTTGCTTCTATTTCCAGTCCAAATAATCACTTCTGTGACATTTGCCCCCAAGCTAAGCAAGACAGGTTTTTTTTATTCTAGTACTATTACTTCCAATAAAGCATTTCAATTAATTCATTGTGACATTTGGGGCCCTTTTACTCAACCTTCACTTAATGGTTCACATTATTTTTTGACCATTGTTGATGATTTCACTAGATGCACTTGGATTTTTTTGATGTCTGTCAAATCTCAAACTCAAGTTTGTTAAAATATTTTTTTGCCATGATAAAAACACAATATCAATCACAAGTGCATTCTATTTCGTTTGGTAATGGCGACAAATTTTTCAAAAAAATCCAAAAAGTTCAATCTAATAATGGATTTGAATTTACATCCAAAGAAATGCATCAATTTTTTTTCTCAAAATGGCATTATGCATCAAAGGAGTTGTGTTGGGACTCCTCAACAAAATGGGGTCGTAGAACGCAAACATCGTCGTATTCTCGAAGTAGCACGTGCTCTTCTTTTCCAAGCGCATTTACCCTTAAAATTTTGAGGTGAAAGTGTTCTTGTTGCTGTGTACCTCATTAATAAAAATGCCTTCTTCTATCCTTTCAGGTCGATCCCCTCATGAATTATTATTTAGTTCTATGCCAAGTTATTATCATCTTTGCACTTTTGGATATGCTATGCCCGAAATGCAAATGTAAAACATAAATTTGATCAGCGTACTAAACCCGGCATTTTTGTCGGATATCCTCACGGCCAAAAAGGATATCGCATATTTGATATTGATTCTAACTCTATATATACATCTCTCGATGTCGTTTTTTACGAAGATATTTTTCCTTTTGCTAGCATATCAACAGTCAACCCATCTCATGTGACTCCTTTGCCAATTGAGGTCACTGGCACTTTTGAATTTCCGCTCGCACAACCACATCCTCACCTACCACTTGCTGAACTCAACAATCCTACACCATCAATATCCCCACCAACCAATTTGCTATCCCCTATCTCTAACACCACTCCTCCATCTCCAGTAACCGCTCCACCCCCTCCTATTATTCCTCCGGTGTATGTCCATCCAACCCGCAAACGTGCTCGCCCTTCTGCCTTGAATGACTATGTTTGTTCGGTTCTTACTCATGGATGCTCACCTACCTCGTTGGATTCGGAATTGCAAGGTACTCCCTACCCACTTTACAAATACATTAATACTTCTAATTATTCTGTTACACATTCTGGTTTTCTATCTACTATTGCTTCTACAGATGATCCTCGAACCTTTTCTCAAGCCGTCAAATTACCACATTGGCGTGATGCAATGTCCGCTGAAATTACCGCACTCGAAAAGAATGATACATGGAGCCTTGTGTCTCTTCCCGCACACAAAAAACCCATTCCTTGTAAATGGGTATTCATAACTAAATTCCATTCAGATGCGATTGTGGAACGCCCCAAAGCACATTTAGTAGCAAAAGGCTATTCGCAAATTGAAGGGCTTGATTATCATGACACCTTTGCACCTGTTGCCAAACTTGTGACAGTTCGAGCCCTTATTTCTCTTGCTGCTATCCATGGGTGGTCACTTCATCAAATGGATGTGAACAATGCTTTTTTGCATGGTGATTTGAATGAAGATGTTTATATGTCACTGCCTCCTGGCTTTGCTCGACAAGGGGAGACGCGGGTTTGTCGTCTCAATAAATCCATTTACGGTTTGAAACAAGCATCCTGACAATGGTTTGCTGAGTTATCCTCAGTTCTTTTGGATGCTGGTTTTTGTCAATCCAAGGCTGATTATTCCCTCTTTATTCTTTGCGAAGGCACCTCCAAAACCTTCGTACTAATATATGTTGATGATATCATCGTTTCAGGCAATGATGATGTAGCAATTACACACGTGGAGACCAAATTTTCTATCAAAGATCTTGGCAAACCCAAATATTTTTTGGGCATTGAAGTGGCTCGTTCATCACAGGGCATTTTTCTTTCACAACAGAAATATACCCTTGACATTCTCAAAGACACTGATCTTATTGGTGGCCGAATCTCTCTCTTTCCTATGGAACAGCATCTTTGATTATCACCAAATGATTGCGCTTTATTACCTGATCCCACTCCTTATCGGCGGCTTGTGGATCGCCTCATTTATCTCACTGTCACACGACCTGGCATCAACTATGTGGTTCATGTACTCAGCCAATTTATGCACTCTCCACGAAGTACCCATTTAGAAGTTGTTCACCGCTTAGTTCGGTACTTAAAAGGTTTTGTTGGCAAAGGAATTTTTTTCTCTGCTTCTAGTACACCTTCTCTGCGTGGATTTTGTGACTCTGATTGGGCAGGTTGTCCCCATACCAGTCGTTCAACGACCGGCTATTGTGTTTGTTTGGGTTCATGTCTTATATCCTGGAAAAGTAAGAAGCAAAGCACTGTCTCCCGATCTTCTGCTGAAGCTGAATACAGAGCTCTAGCCACTTTAACATCAGAGTTACAATGGTTACGTTTTTTATTTGATGACCTTGGTTATATTTATTGTTCTCCTACGGCAGTCTACTGCGACAATAATGCCGCTCTACACATTGCAAACAATCCCGTTTTCCATGAACGGACCAAGCACTTTGAAATTGACTGTCATTTTGTTCGTGAAAGAATACAGTCCAAGCTCATTGCACCGTGTTATGTTCCTTCATCTGCACAGTTAGCTCATGTTCTTACCAAACCATAAGGCAAGGATCCTTTCCAAAACTTGATTTCCAAGATGGGCGTTATTCATATACACGCTCCACCTTAAAGGGGAGTGTTAACGTGTGTATGAAGGTTGGCACAGCTAGCTGTAGATCTTGTTGTATACGTAGTTAGTTGTATATCTTACGTAGATACTCTATAGTTGGATATAACTCTTGTGTAGATATTTACTTTCTCTCCATACTTTGTATTGCATATATTTGAGAAAGATCTTCCTAAACTGGATGAAGACTTTCCATCTACTGTACCGTTTATCTATATAATACAATCAAAAGAGTCTCTCCAAAGTAATTTGGAGGTAGACATCAAAACACTCTTAGTTCTAACTTTACATTATTTATGTCCTCTTTATTCTTTAATAGAATAGTAATTTATCACAGAAAACCCTCACGCTTTGCCATTTCTGTTTACATTTTTCTTGCTAAAGAACTAAAAACAAGTTGAGCTAAACTATTCAAGTGTCAAGGAAATCAATTCTGTATGATTAATAGAAATCAATATTCCTCTAAAGAACATTATGTAGGACAATTACAGTCAGCTCATCATTAAAAGGTTACTGAAAATTGATTTCATGAAAAGAACTCTTAAGAAACTACAGAAGAAAAACATTTCACATACTCCCTTACTTTGAATTCAGAACTCTGATGCAGAACGAAAAGCTAGGTAAAGCTGTCTGTGGGTTCTACATTTCACGGAGAATTTATGCCACAAGTTCTTCAACTCCGAAAGTATGCAAGACAAGGATAACAAGCATTTCAACTCATTTGCACTATCAGAACTTCCTTGCACACTTTGGCATCTACTTTCTTGCAAAATCTCACCCCCACACACACAGCTTCCCTCCAAACCCCCAAATGATTCTATTGTTTTATTATTTACTTGTTCAACATATCCTTTCATTATCCTATTAACTAGTCAAAATGCGTAAAATATCAACACATAGTTAACCTTGTTCAACTCTCCAATAATCATACCAATCACCAATGAATAACTTAGCAGGCAATTATCATAGACCCAAAATTTAGAACAACAAATGCTTAAATCATACAATTATAACAATCATATATGACACAAAATACTAAAAATCTAAGAAAGTAATAAAACAAACATACCCTCAGCAACAGCTCTTACTTCCTCATCCATGACCTCCTTATTACCAAAAACCCTAGACACCAACCCCAGACTCTTCGCTTCCAAACCCGAAAACCTCCTCGCAGTCAACGCCAACTCAATCGCATTTCCATACCCCACAATCCTAGGTAACCTCTGAAGTGTCCCTAAATCAGCAGTAATCCCCAAATCAACTTCCTTGACAGTAAAAAAAGCATCCTCAGTACAATACCTTATATCACAAGCAGTAATTATATCAATCCCACCTCCAATACACCCACCATGTACTGAAACAATCACCGGCTTCCTACACTTCTCTATCGCGCTAATCGCGTCTTGTAAACCCTTTATTTCTCTTCTAACACGTTCTCTTACTCGACCCTGGTCATTGGTTTGAGAGTTTGTGATTGAGTTGAGTGTTTTGAGGTCAATTCCGGAACAGAAATGGGTGCCTTGACCAGCAAGTATGATAACTCTGACGTTGGGATTTTGGTCTAGAGATGATAAGGCTTTGGGGAATTCGATGAAGAAGTCGCCAGAAAGTGCATTTTTTAGAGATGGCCTGTTCAGGTATAGGTAAAATATTGACGAATTTGGTGTGGATTGAATGATTTGCAAACACTTGTATTCTGCCATTTTTCAAAATCTCCAAGTTTGAAAAGTGAATCAGAGATAACGTTCGTTTATATTTCGAGATTTTTTGAAATTTTGACGGAATGTTTGGAATTTTATAGCCGAATAACTAAAAAAATTGAGTTCACTTCGAAAAACAAGTCCATTAAGATAGTGGACAAGGATATACATTTTTTTTGATTGGAAGTACTCGTACTCTTTCCTTGAGCATTTATATGTTATATTTAGACACTTATTATGAGTGGACCATTAATTGAGTATGCTTTTGGATTTTGAGTGAACCATTGGGAATGCTATCTCAACCTATCTAATTGACTCTTTTGCAAACTTTATTTGTTAAAATAGTGAATTGCCAAGAGAAGTAACTCACCCCCCTCAAAACAAACACTAGTTAAGAATGATGACACGATTTTCAAGAACACGGCTGAGCATACAAATTTAGTTTGTAGCTAGCGCAATACAAGTGCGTACTAAAGCATATGGGTATAGTGAGAAGTGACACATAAGAGTGGACGTGGGGAGAAGAAATGAGCGGAGGTTGGATTAAGAAAGAAACAGCTAAAATAAGTATAAGAGAGTGGTAGGTTCACGTGAAGGTGCATTACAACATGAAAACTTCCCGGAATGTGAGTAACGTAAACAACATTTTGTAGTTTATTGAAAATAAAAATAAAAAAAAGTAAAACAACATTTTGTTGTGATTGAGGAATGATTTTATCCTACACCACCTAATCATTCCAATTCCCATCTATTTATTGTGTTGGTGTCATCTATAATGTCCTTCACTTTTTAGCCTCACCATTCTCCTTTTAATGAGAGGAATTGAAGTTGGTAGGAAAGAAAAACAGTGCTTCAGTTCGCCTTTTTAACTCTGCTTCAATTTTCCTCGTAGGCAGAGAGAGTGTGCATACATACGTGCATGTGTGTGTGAACTGTGAAGTGACTTAATCAGCTATACTTGAAGAAATGGCCATCTCACCAATTCATCACCCATTGGCTTTTAGTTTTGGTGTCTTAGGTAGAGGCAAATACTTTTGAATTCTTGGTCGTCTTTTCGATCTTACAGTCATTGAAACAATTTTTGATCTTTGATATTTACTCTGTTATTTATAAATATGTAAGGCACTGAGTTCTTGCTTAGCTTCTTTGTCTCCCCGGCCTATCTAGTCCCCTTTGCAATTTCTCTATTAATTTTGACTTCTTTATCTTCTTGCTGATTTCGCATTATTTTTCTTCTTACTATACACGCACAAACTTTCTTTTTTCAAATAATCTCCTTGGCTATGGTAGAATAAGTACTGCAATAATATATCATGCATTCATGCTACTTCATCTTCTTTCTCTTCACATAGTGTTTAATGTATCTCTTTTCCTTTTCTGTACGTGATATAAGAGTTTGAAGTTATTATGAGTTAGTAGGAACTAGCAAGCCTACTATACATACGGGTAGTAATGCAGAAATATATAGTTTAGATCTACCTCTTCTTCGATGTGATCTCCATAAAATGGTTCTTACTTCTTAATAATTAGTATACTTAAGGAAAGTAATACATCTCAATATACGTATGATGTGAACTTAGATTTCTTTCTTCACATAATTCGTTCACTAAATTACCCAAAAAATTGGTAACACATCATGATTTGTATCATTACATTACTAGCTAAACGCAGCTTGTTTACTACTAAATGGTGCACGCACCAATCTTGTAACAAGATGAACTATATAATTATGAACAATTCTACAATAATCCTTAAGAAACTTTCTATAAGAAAAACATGTCTGAACCTCCTTATGTTGTACCTTAAATGTGTTCCAACTACTTGTTCTAAACCTAATTATCGCCAAAAAAGAAATAATATTGTTATTTTTCTTTTTTCTTTTCAAGTAGTTGTAGAAACTTTTCATAGTACATTTTCTCATGCTGAGTGGTGTACTGGTGTTGTTTATTATACTTGTACTTGATTGAAACTGGACGTACGTGTAAGATCTTCCTAGTTTTTGTTATACAATTAAAATTTAGTAATGCTGTTTTGCAATTGATATGATGATATGTAGGTAACCTAATCTCACTCATGGTGTATCTTGCTCCGCTGTAAGTCTCTTTTTCCACTTCATTCGATCTCTTCAATTCCTTGGGACCTTTTTTGGACTACTTCAACTCTTCAAGTTTGCTGCTAGAGCAACTAAGTATAGCCTAAGATCATATTTGCAGGCCAACCTTTTATCGGGTATACAAGAAAAAATCAACGGAAGGATTTCAGTCAGTACCATACGTGGTTGCGTTATTCAGTTCCATGTTATGGATATATTACGCATTTCTCAAGTCTGAAGCATACCTCCTTATCACTATCAACTCAGTTGGATGTGTAATAGAAACAATCTACCTTGCCTTGTACATGATCTATGCTCCAAGGAAGGCAAAGGTACATGAAATTCTAATAATCCAATTTTACTTCTTTTGGAATGGTAACTATTCTGAATACTTACTGTTAAATGTAGGAACAATTTGTTAATATGATTTGTAACAGCTCTTTTGGTTTGGTGTATATTATATTGCAGCTCCTGACAGCCAAGCTTCTACTATTACTGAACCTGGGCTTGTTCTGTTTGATTTTTCTACTAACATTTTTGCTTGCAAAAGGACCAAATCGTGTCCAAATTCTTGGATGGCTTTGTGTTGCCTTCTCTACGAGTGTTTTCGCAGCTCCCTTAAGCATTATGGTGAGAATTACATAAGGATATACAAGTATCTTTACAATGCAACTTTCCACATTCCTGATTTTGATATATATTGATTTTCTTGTTTCCAATATCACAGAGGTTGGTCATACGCACTAGGAGTGTGGAATTCATGCCATTTTCCTTGTCATTCTTCCTCACATTGAGTGCTATTGTGTGGTTTTCATATGGATTACTATTGAAGGACGTCTACATTGTTGTAAGTAGGCAGTAGCTTGCACCTCAACATGACCATTTTTTATCACATTAACTTTGTCCGTTAACTGACCTGATTGCTTTTATGCCATAATATTTTACTTCGAGCAGCTTCCGAACATATTGGGCTTCATCCTTGGAGTACTTCAGATGGCTCTCTACATGATATACAAGAATACCAAGAAATTAAATGCAGACGAGAAGCAACTTGAACATGTTATCAATGTCGCTAAACTTTGTACAATAACGAATAGTGAGATACATCCGATTGAGACACAGGTGGTAGAGAATGAAATTAGCATGTGTAAAGATCAAAAGGTTCATGAACAAACAGATCAAAATGAGAAAAGCAGGGGAGCCCAAAATGAGGTCTAACTGAATCAATTTGAAGTTTGAGTTTACATCTAGTGTTTGTCAGCACAATGGGCTTACACCGAAGTTCTGATCAGAACTTTGCTTGTTTTTGTGTTGTATGCATGTTGCCATTACCTTTCTTGTTTTACGCATCTCTTTGATGTGATCAATATGATGATAAACTTTATACTAAAAACACTTTTCAATTCCTTGTAAGAACCAAACATTTGTTTAGAGAACTAAACTCCTTGTCAGGATTCTCTCATAAAATTTGATTGCCGATGACTACTTTGGAATGCCAACCGTTCTTAATATTTCATACTTGTCACGCTTAATCAAGTGAGTTGAGCTTCTACTTTCATTTGCTCTGCAGGACTGCAGAAGAAATTCTTGTAAACGATGTCCATTCTGTTCGATCTCAGGTAGTATACTGAACACGGACGTGTGTAAATAGACATAGCCTCTGCCCCTACCCTGACCACAGTAGTCCTCCCAAGTCCCAGTTACAATAGACATAATCTTTTCCAGTAGGAAACTGAAGTCTAGCACCCTAGATCTTGTTAAAACATTAGGGAGTCACAAATACTAATCGATAAGACTCATGGTTTATCAAGAAAAACGCCGAACGCTCTAACACCGCAGTAAAAGCCCAAAGAAGCTTCGGCTTGGCTTGGCGTAATTTCTGATTGTAGTTTTCTTGGTAAATCGAATCTACATATACGTGCATGATCAATACAAATCAATATTCCTTTAAACAACATTATGTAGCCCATTTACATCAAGATCATCTAACCATGGTTACTTAAAAAAAAAGGTATTATGAAAAAGAACTCTTTAAGAAACTGTTGAAGAGAAAACATGTTTTATACATCATCTATCAAAATTTCTTCAAACTTCAAACAGACTCGAGAGAACATGCTGTTAGACCTTAATACACCATTAATATTCTATCTGCTCGGGGACGAAATGTACACTCAATTCAACTATGCTTTTCTTCACCTTCTACATAAAATTAAGGTAAAAAAAGAAAAAACATTTCACACGCTCCCTTACTATGAGATCGGTTCTCTGATGCACAAAGAAAAGCTTGTAAAGCTGTCTTCAACTCTGCGTCAACCTTTCACAGAGAACTTACGTCTCAGAAGTTTCTTCTACTCTGGAAGTATGCAAGACAAGGTGGGACATAAAACCCAACACAAATCAAATATTTCTAGCCATTTGTACCATCAAAACTGCCTTGCGCTTGTCGTCTCTTTTCTCGCCAATTCTCACCCCACATTTTGGCCTCGGCAACAGCTTTTTCTCTATCCAAGTCCCTGTTCAGCATCCTTGCAGTTTCCTTGGGAGAATCATCTTTCTCAGAACCCTCCAGGTCCCCCCACTTGCGCCCAGACCCTCCCCCTTCTTCATTCTTCAAGATCCTTATGCCTTTTTCCTCTAACCCACCACCACTTCTCCTCCTATCATCCTTGTCTCCAAGAGCTCTGTTAGCTGCATTGGGATCGTATGCTTGATTTGCCAAGTAGGAAAGGGCAGTTACCACATCTCCAATAAGAGGGCGGGTGGCAGACTGTTCTTGGATACACATGGAAGCCACAGCTAGAGCCTGGTACAGCCCACGCATGGGATACCGACCTTGCAGCCGTGGGTCTGCCAGTTTCGGAAATTTTCGACGGTCGTTGAACATGGGGCGTGCCTGCAAAGTATCAAAAGTGACTGAGAATTTGTAGTCTATATAGCAGGTGGCATCTTAGAAATACCAGTGACTGTACAGAGGGCGATTATTTTAACATATTTTCCAAATTGCACATATCTTAAAACATGGGAGCAAAAAATAAAAAATAAATAAAAATAATAAACATAAAAAAATAATGGTTCAAGAGAATTTAAAAATCTCATGCAGTTATTAAGACAACTACTACTATTATAAAATTGAGTGAATGGGACACCAATACATCAACCTAAGCCCCATGCATGTGTGCTCCTCTGGATACATTGTCTTATGGTCGCTAGAATGGACACCAATGTTAGAGGCTAATTCAGTTGGTAAAACTTGTTGGGGTTTGTTACCACAGACCAAGGTTTTATACCCACCTGCACCAGGGGGGGGGTGCCAAGGAAAGAAGTATTAGACGCCAAAGTTAAAGGAAAATATTGAGGAACTTAGATCCGAACTAAGAGTGCAAGGCCTAGAATTGCCAAAAGATCTGATTTCCTCCAAAAGATCAATCCAAGGAGAATAGTGTAGAAAATGATAACCATAACACCGCGTGCATTTTCGCTTTGTTGCTACAGAAATTCCAAGTACAGTAAAACCATAATTGATAATTGTACCTCATAATTAGCAAAGTTATGCATGTGGACCGCTTCAAGGGTTAGGATCTCCCAATTAATGGGCCAGATAGTCAAACCTTTGAGATCTTCAAGGTGAAAAAATATATCAATTAAGCAAATCAATGTAACTGATCTATAGACATCTCCATGGATTTTGCACAGCTATAAGGGAAAACATGGTTTGGTGTATTATTAGAGTGGACCTTTTGAACGGTCGATTCTACAGTCATTAGTAAGTCCTATGAACATGATTTTACAAGTATGGTTATGCCCCACAATACCAAACCCAACCACCATGACTATAAGAGAAAGGAAAAAAAAATTGGCAACAATAAGTAGGTCTAGAAGGATTACCCATGTAACAAGGTTCTGTTCTCCATGAGGGTTGGTGCTGTCGATGGCCTTACGTCCAGTAATCAACTCTAAGAAGACAACCCCAAAACTGTAGACATCAGACTTTACTGTCAACTGTCCTGTCATGGCATACTCAGGAGCACAATAGCCATAAGTTCCCATAACCCTGGTAGATACATGCGACTTATCACCAGTTGGACCTAGCTTTGCAAGACCAAAGTCAGACAGCTTTGGATGGAAACCTTCACCCAAGAGTATGTTGGATGATTTGAAGTCCCTGTAGATGACTGGGGGATTTGCTTTATCATGCAAGTATTCCAACCCTTTGGCTGCACCAGCTGCTATCTTCATCCTTGTATTCCAATCAAGTGATTCCTTATCAAGCGGAAGATCTATGCAAAGAAAGTTGTGAATAAATGGAATTTAGATGCGCCCTATGAGATAGTAAGAAAATATAACAACAAAAAGAAAACGTCTGCACTAACTCATTTGTATATTGAATGATTCTATAAAAAATCGACGACTCAAAATGGCAACAAGCACAAGTACAGCCAGCATTTGTTGGAAGAAATTGTAAAAGACTATAAATATGATGTACAATGTTTTACTTCAAAAAACATGATCAACCTTCAAGACATTATTATCAACTTTATATGTGAATCTAAATGTATTTAGTATTTCAATTGTTTTCATTTTTCCATGTAGACTTAAATTCCCAAGATGAGCAAATTTACACAACAGAATGGAAACACTTCCTACTTTGGGGGAAAAGAAACTTACGGAAACTAATTATACATAAATTTCATTCGTCATAAAACACGAAAATGTTGATGCATCGGTATCCTTCTTGTAGTCCAAAGATACCTTCAAGTTTAACAAATCAGAAGTCCACCCAAGTGGAACATCACCTATTGATGGGACTTGGGAGTATGCAATAAGTCTGGACCAAACTCCCTCTGGATCTTCCCACTATCTGCTCATATGATAGTGCTGTGGAGAAAATTAATATAGATCTGAAACTACTTCTCAGTTACGCTAAAATTACTAAATTTAAACGATTCTTATAGCTCGATTAAATATAGATCTGGAACTACTTTTCAGTCATGCTGAAAGTACTAAATTTATTGACTCTTATAGCTCAACACCTGCCAAAGGTCTAATTGAACTCCAACATATCGCTCTCATGAACAATTACGAGTTCCATTCTGCATATACGAATAGCTGTGACTATTTCATTACACAGGTTAACGTACTTAACACGTACAAGACACAAGAGACATTAGGGTGTCCCATTTGACATATGATAGAATCTTGTTTAAGCTCGTTGGCTAAGGTGTGTAACATATTATTTTAGCCTCGACTGTATCAAATTTTCCCTTGTTTTTATCCACCTTGACCACTTTGTGCCCAATACGAATCCAATACAGCAACCTACAACTACATACAAGTTGAAAGCAGTACATCCATGATCTAGAAGAACTCACAACCGAATTGCACATTCAGTAGTCTTCCTGCCATTAAGTACTAGAACACTTTGCTCAGAAAATGATAAACAGATTGTGTATCAAGTGTCAGCATAACCCTGAAACCGAGTACGAACACAAATAATGTACAATGTGTTTGGAATGTTCCAAATTCATTTCTTAGCAGTCTCCCGATTCAACCTTGGGTTCTTTTACTTCGACAACAGATGCAGAGCAAAACCCTGAGAAGAACTGCGATAAAAGTGTCATGTAAAAAGTTCAAGAAAAGACGCATCCCTTCTTTGTTGTGACAATTTTGTTATAGTTGTAATTTGTAAATGAGGAAGGAAATACAGGACTTCTGAAGGAGAAAAAGCAAAAAAAAACAATATGGGGGTTTGGAAGCTCACGATTTTCTCCTCCTACCCACTATGATATTTAGCCTGTGTTGCATGGGTACAGGACGGAGTGTCTGGTTTGGACACGGGTACGACGATTTGGACACGGCGAGATCTGAGAATTAGGGTCTGTTTTGCTTGTGTCCGGGTGTCCGTACCAGTGTCCGCAGGACACGGGTACGCGATACAGAGGAAATTAGGGCGTACCCATGCAACAGAGTATTTAGCTGTTTCTGATTGAGATTGCTGCCGCTGGTAGGGTAGATATAGTAGTATAGGACCAACCCATCCTGAAGATGAGAATATATTGTTATAACGTACCAGAAAAAGTTGATTTAACTTTAAGTGCTCTATATTGCTCAACTCAAAGTTATTTCTAGACCTCAGAATTTCAAAATGATGGGCCACTTCAGTTTACTCAATAATGCTATGACCGCCTGAAAATTGACAAAATTCTAATTACAAGCCTGACAGCAAGATGCCAATCTCAGGCTTCTTAGAAGTATGGTGATTGTTTACCTCTTTCTAGTCATCAGTGATGTGCAACTAAACTCAAGGTTCAGTTTAGTTTAATAGCTTGACCAGTAACCTCAGATGATACTGCAATCTCTGTCACAAATTGTTGATCGCTTTCCCAGACAAACTGCAATCTTTGTTGCAGTAACTTCAGATGATATGTCTAGTCATCATGTAGTTCGGCCTTGCTAAATTTTACTTTGCCAGCTCTTGAACTACAATAATATGAATGCTAAATATGCATCTTGATTTACTTTTGAGGCCTTTAAGTATCTAACTTGCAAATGTGATTACAATAAATACTACTGAAACAAAGTGAGAGAGTAAACGTTAAGTCTTCATTTTCAGAAGAATAAGAAGGGAGAAAAATTATATAGCCACGAACCACCAACACTGGACATAAGAGAACCAGAATGCATCTTTCAGATATCTCTGCTCCTACATTTCCCTAAAATGTGGTTTCAAACAATAATCCATGGACTTACTTTGATCGTTTCAGGAATGTATGCCTCCCCAACATTATTTCAGATTGTGCCGTCAACATTTAGACTCCTATCACATACTCTGATAAATTCACACGTGACTACTCTCGTCTTTCATATTTTGAACTTCACAACACAACTAAAGTGCTTATGAGTCACAATCGTTCCTACTTTAGACATTCAAGATACAAACAGAAAAGTGGGGATATAGCATCTTACCATGCAAATGATCTTCCAAGGAACCCAAGGGCATGAATTCATAGACAAGAAGACGCTGGTCACCATCAGCACAATAACCAATCAGACTCACGAGGTTAGTGTGATGTAGAAGACTAAGCATGAGAACTTCCACCAGAAATTCTCTGTTCCCTTGAAGCCCATCTCTATCCAGTTGCTTAACAGCCACAGCCTGCAGAGAAGAAGCAATCATTTGTTAAACTAAAATAAACCTTCAAATTAAATAAATACGAAGAATCAGATTGAACAGTCAAATTTTATAACATATCTACCTGACCGGTGCTCTCTAATCGACCTTTATAAACCCGTCCAAATCCACCTTCCCCTAGCATACACTCCGGTCTGAAATTCTTGGTTGCTAATGCAAGTTCTCTAAAGGTGAATGTCTGAGCAGCAATATGAACATCAGGTCCATCTTTTGGACCTGATGAATCTCTTTTTGATCCCCCTAGAGCGCTTCTTGATTTCAAACGGTCTGCTCCTGCAAACTCCAATGAACAAGCAATAGACCAGATCTATAAGTAAACATGCCAAACTATAATCTCAAAACAATCCATTCCATATACTACTAAGATTCTAAATATCCTTAATATGTCATTAAACAAACTTGATACTAAAAACCTCTGTAGTGTATAGGTTTAAATACTTGGCAATCCAAATCTAATCAAATGAGTAAAAGAAATAATCTTTATGAAGCAGTGAACTGAATTCCAATCAAACTGAAGAAAATAAACAACAAGAACAGACCTGAAGACAATCTGGAAATATTAGTATTAAGACTTCTCTCAACTTCTCTTCTCTCGTCTCTAACTTTAACTGGATTCAACTTCTCTTCTTCCCTTGAATCAAAACATGGAAAACAACCCATATTTCTTCTTTACTATCAATCTATATTCTTCTTCAAAAAAAAAAAAAAAAAAAAACTGTTTCAAAACATGTTCTTGTGTCTCTAAAATTCCATCAAACTTGATAGTTTTCAGATCTTTACTATAAAACAAGAACAAAAGAACAGAGAAACAGAACAAAAAGAAGTAAACGCAAAGTTAAAGAAATGGAAACGCTTTGGTTTCAAACCAAAGTGATGATTTTTTTTTTTTTTGTATACAACAGACACAGAGCCGGCCTCATTTTTTGTTCCTCTGCCTCACTTTATATACGAATCTCTTTGTAGTAAAAAAAATGATATTTTTACTAAACTTGCTGTAGTAACAGCCACAATCAATATTCCAATGCACGTCACTAAATAGAGTTTGCTGTAGTAACATGTGTGCTGTTAGTAGTGCATTGAGATGCCCCCATGATTGTAACATTTATGCATCCCAATGCACATTGCTAAATAGAGTGAGAGTGGATGTTGGTTTAGAGATTAGAGTATTTAGACTTGAATTTTAATTTCTGATTAAGGAAATTGAACGGTTGCAAGACGAGTACAAGTATTTTAATGGAAATTGGGCAGTTTTTTATTTATGGATTGATTGGGTGGATAACACGTGTTTGGAACTTTGGTTTTATAATTTTACTATTTATGGTCCTTTGTGAAATACTTTACCAGTTAATGACATCTGAGTAAAAGATAAAAGATAAAAGATAAGATAAGGTGAGATGATGGAACGTGGAGGAAACTTCAACAAAGAGATAAATAATAGAGATATGTTTTCATTTTTTTTGTCTGATGATTTTATCTACTTCAGCAACTCGATCGTGTTAGCTAAAGTTGGTCAACAATTCATTACCATATATATATATATATATGCAGTGTAGAAGGGTATATATATATGTACGCTTTCTTATATGAGGGAATTTCAAAAGTGAAAAAACACAGTCAGAACTGTTCGATTGAATGGCATTGTACATTTGTACAAGTGTACATGCAAATCCTGATATCTGATCCATGTATCAAAGTTTCATTGTTTTCATTTCCCAATTATAACTAATCTAGATGTCAACTTTGTTTCGGCACATGTAAATGTCACCTTTAGCATTCTAATCATCTAATGACACGATCGAACTGTAACAGTTTGTTGTTTAGTGCAGGTTTAGTAAGTGATAGTGCAATGACATTATTACTTTCTTTTTCATTTGTACACTTCTCGAATTGCCGTTTGAAGCCCAGCATGGTTTCAGCACGCTGTCTACTTTCTAGTTACACATTTAGTCGTATATTATGACACTGGTCGGACGCACAGTGAGGCTGTTACGTTCAAGCAAGTCTTTCACAATCTAAATATTCTTGGCATTGTTTAGTGATGTTTTAGATTTTTGTAGCTGCCCTTTTCATTCTAGATCTAATTTTTAGCAACTTTTTCTGAGTCGAACTAAATCAATTTTTATGGCAATTCAGCTGGAGCATTCTTCATCCTAGTGCCAAATCTCTAATTCCTTTCATAGCAAAATATCAGATTTCGTTCAGACACCCTTTTCAGCTTTTAGAGCTCCCTTTCTAGTATACAAGGCTATTTGTTAGTTTTTGGGATTTCGGGTGTTTATTACGTACGTACAATAATTTGATGGAACTAGAAGTCCACCAGCCACCTACCAATCATACAAATGTCCAAGCACGCACCATTTTTTAGTTTGGGTGTACTTGGGTTTCCCTTGAGATTTGGTATTAAATTTTCTGTTAAGGACTATGGTGATTGGTCATTTTCATAAACGGTCCATACTGTTGGGGACAACAATACCAATCGATTCCCACAAAAATATAAACTTTCACTACAACCAACAACAAGCCCAACCTTCTAAGCAATCAAAAACTATTACAAACAAGTAATAATAATGTAAAGAAAGTAAAGCATACCACAACACAAGATGTAACATAGTTCGGCCAATGATGTCTATTTTCACAATAGTTAATCATTTTATAAATGTAGATGTTTGTGTTTACTGGACAACGACCTGATGATTTGGATGATAGGGAATTGCTGCACTCTTCTCGGGATAAGAGTTGCCTACGTATCAAGTTTCTTAGGGTAAACTTGAATCAAGTCTTACGTAGTTCATCTCTCTCTATTTATAGATGTTTGAACTGACATTCCATATTTATTTTGGACTGTTATGAAGCGTAGATCTACCTTGTGTGTTATCTTGATGATTCGTCATTACTATGCTGTTATAAAGTTAATGTCTCCTTGATTATTGCGCGTAGATGTTTTGCTTCCATAAATGGTTGTAACTGATGTTGTGGACGACCTGGGTGTTGGGCCGTGGGGTATGATCTGATGGTGTGGGACGAGTTGAAGGAGGACGACCTGGCATGTGGACACGTGTACTGTAGTGTGGAACGGAGGGTACCTTATACATAGCCCACTTTATTTATTTTTATCCGTTCTTTGGACAATTGTTGGGTGGAAAAAGGACGGTTTAAAAAATAAAGTCTGAAAACACGTGTCTGACAGCTATTTGTTTTGAATTTAGGTTTCAGAAAATGTGTGGGAACAGTTGGGTTTTGAAACCTGGGTCCAAATCACGGCGATTTTGTGGGCTAGTCATGATTATGCTTGCGTGAGAAACTGAAACGATTTGTATTTTCTCGAGGTTCTGGGCAGGTAAGGGTTTTGGTTTTGTGAAAGGTTTTTGTCTGTTTATTCTTCAAGCAAAGGAAAAAAACAGAGCGAAAGAAAGAAAAAAAAAACTTTCTTTTCCTTTGCTATCAGGTGCGTGCTTTTCAACTTAAAAATTTGATCTTTTCTTCTTTATTTGAATTTGCAATGTCTATGACTAGTGATAGTTTGAGTGGTGAAGTTGAAATTGATGAATGGAGAGAGAGAACAGTAAGTGATAAAGAGGAAGATATTGAAGTTAGGTATCGTAGTGGTGATGAAGCTTCGTCGTCTCCACTGTTGGAGACAAGGGCTGAGGATGCGAGAAGGCCTAGGTCGGAAGATTGTTATGCTTCTCTGAGGGAGGAGTTTGGTTGGGTGAAGGCCGACCTGGCCATATACGACCTGAGGGGGGGAGAGGAATTTGTTTAATAGTGACTGCGTTCCTTGGGGTGGAGGAGTAGTTATTTGTTATGGACAGTTGAAGGCTGGGATGAGGTTGCCTCTATCCCGTCTTACTGTGGAGGTGCTAAATTATTTGGGAAAAGTCCCTTGTCAGTTCGTAGGGAATAGTTGGAGGATTTTCCATGTGTTGGATCTGTTGAATGATAGGGGTTATAACATCTGTTTAACTGATGTGTTGGAGCACTTTGTTGTGAGGAGGTCGGGTGCTCTGAATTTCAGTTTTCAGGTCGGTAAGGGGAAATCTCCTGTTATCTTGGGGGTGAGTAAGGAAGAATGGAGTCGTAGGCCGTTGTTGGTTGTGGGTAGATATTGTCCTCCTCGTTTGGAGTTGGCCAATCGTGTTGTACAGTTTGCTGGTAGGTCGGTTATTTTAGGTCGTAATGTGTGTATGATATATTATGATTTGGACGTTCTGACTTATTTGTTTTGTTTTTGCAGAGGTTTCTATTCGTGGTCGTACCAAGACCGGTGTTATAGAAAGGTTTGCTTGTTTGAGCTAGGAGGAAAAGCGAGCTTTGTTGGGGGAGGTTGCTCATTATTTTAAGAGGCGTGGAGGAGAAAAGATTAATCGTAAGAAGTTGGAGCAAAAAAAAAGGGCTCGCAAGGCTGTCGTTGTTCTTTCTGATTCTAACTCGGAGTCTTCTATGGAGAGGGAGAGCCAAAAGAAAGCACCTATTTCTAGAATTAGAAAGGTTGGAGGGGTTGGTGATAGCCGTTCTGGGGTAGCTAGGACGAGTGGCGTGGTTGCTGATAGTCGTTCTGCATCCAGATGTTCTGAGGTGGGTGTTGTGGATCGTTTGCCATCCCAACGTTCTAAACTGGGGGATGGAGGATGCTTTGCATCCAACCGCTTCTCCTCTGGTGATGCAGATCGTTCTACATCCACCCATTCTGAATCGGGTGCTGGAAGTGCTGGTGGTCTTGTTGTTGATAATGCTGGTGGAAGTGCTGGTAGAGATGGTGATGCTCCCACTTCGTTCTGGAGGCCTAATCTGAAGAGGCGCTCCGAAGTGGTTGAGACGGAGGGGGCTAAGAGGTCCCCAACTGAATCTGAGGAACGACCTAGTACTGTGAAAGGTTGTACTTCTTCAGGTTGGGTACCTTTGAAGAAGATGAACCTGAGTGAGTTGGTCGTTGACGCTGGGGTAGCTGAGGCCCGTGGTAAGAAGAAGGTTGTTGATGGTGAGCTTGCTTCTCAGCAGTGCAAAGGGTCAGGGAGTGCGGCCCCAAGTGAAAAGAGTGGAGATGACGTTCTGAGCAGGCTTGTCATGTATGAGGACCCTGCTAGTAGGCTGAGGAAGTTTGTGAAGAATGGTGACAGCAGTTTTAAGTCCACATTGGTTGCTGGAGAGCATTATTCTTGATGGAGATAGGCATAAGCTGGATGGTAAGAGTCTGGAGGTGAACTTGAAGGAGATAGATCGGTCGTTGTGCTTTGTGAGTGTTCTTCCGTTCTGAGTTTGTTCTCTTTTGGCTTTGTCAATATTCGTTCGATCTAATCTTAATTTGTTATTTGTCAGGTTCTGGCCATGTACAGGAAGTTGAGGGAGATGGCAGCTATCTCTAATATGTACAAGAAGGAGTTGGATGCCACCAAAAAGGCCTATGGCAAGCTGGTGGCCGAGCAACAGGTGGAGAGGGCTGAGGTCGTAGGGTTGAGGACTAAGGTGCAAGAGCTTGGTGGGAAAGTGGCTTTGTTGCAACCCTCTCTTGACTTTTCGAGGCTGGAGGTTCAAAGAAATGGGTTCTTGAAGTGGAAGAAGGCGCCGATTTATTCTTTGAACGAAATGAAGTCCGAATATAACAACTTGGTGGATTTGGTGGAGGGTGGTGATACTTACGTTCTGGTAGACGATTTTTTGGAGCTAGATTGTAAGTATCAGCTCCTCAAGATGTTAGTTGAACGTGGGGCTACAACAATGTCTGCTGAAGAGACTGGTACAGATGCTAGTAGACGATCTGACCTGCCATCTGATCTAGGTGCTGCTCCAGCTACCTCTCCTGATGATGTTGTCAAAGATGTGTCGAATGTTGGTGATGATCCAATAATGTTAAGTCTTTGTCTGAGTGGCAAATGATGATCCTTTGAATGTTGATCAAGTTTCTCCTGTTGTTTTGTATTGAGCTTCTTCTGGTTTGATTTTTGGTTGGCTGTTTCTTTGAACAATCTTGAAATACTTGTGCTCTTGCTACTGATAAACAATATTTTTGATGATGGGGATACTGGGGTCGTTTTCCTGGGATGATCTGGGGGCTTCCAGTATCTAACCGAATTTGGTATTTAAGTAAAAATATTTAAATTACTTACTTGTTGAGATTGTGCTTGAGGTTTACATGCATGTGATTGCTTTTGTTGTCATTGTTTGTTGTTTGACGACCTATGTTGTATTGCAGTAGCATTGATGAACTGCTGAACTTTAGTAGGTCGTCTGATTGTAACAGGTCGTAGGGCTTTTGTGTATGACCTGGGAGATTTGCGTAGTTGACACCTAGGCTTTGCCATATTTAGGTGTGTGTAAGTCGTTCCGTTTGGGGGAACCTGCTATAATTAGCCTTTGAATGGTCATTATAGTTGAGTCTAACTTAAACCATTCCGAGGTCGTAAGTTGACTTGGGGTCCTTTTGGGGGTCCCCTAGATTGTATTTGTCTGATAATTGGTCTTTGAGTGACAATTACAGTTGAATCATACTTAACCCTGGCATTGGTGTTAAGTTGATTTAGGGTCCTTTTGGGGGACCTTGGTTTGAATTGATTAATAATTGACCACTGTGTGGCTGTTGTATTTGAGTCGTTCTTGGCTTCTTCTTTGATGTATGACCTGACATTGTGATGTCCTAGGTCGGGTTATGTAGTGCAAAATGCATGGTACTCATGTAATGCAAAAAATGACATTTGTACTCAAAATGTTGATGAAATCTTATTCATATCGACCTACATATATGGAGAAAAACTTATTGATAAAATCGCTTTAGGAGAGCTGTATTCCAAGGTCGGGGAAGTATGTCACCGAGCTGAGTTTTGATCCAGTACACTCCGTTTCCATCGACTCTGTCAACTATGTATGGTCCCTCCTAAGTTGGGTCGAGTTTGGCTGGTGCTAAAGTCTTTTTGAGGACTAGTTCGCCAGCTTTGAAGGATCTTGGGACGACCTTCTTGTTGTATGATCGTTGGATTGTCTGGTGGTACCGAGCTAGGGATATTACAGTTGTTTTTCTTCGCTCTTCTAGGAGATCAACTTCTTTGGCTAAGATGTTGTCATTGTCTCCTGATTCGACGTGTCTGAGCGTGTGGTTGTGATTGTGAGCTCTGATGGTATTACTGCTTCTGTTCTGAAGAAAGTGTGAAAGGAGACTCATTGATACTGGCTCTGGCTGTTGTTCTGTATGTCCATAGAATGTTCTTGAGCTGCTCTAGCTATTAGCTTTTCTTGCTCTCCAACTTCTTTTGGAGATTTTCTTTGATGGCTTTGTTTGTAGCCATTGCTTTGTGCATATCTAGGTGTAGAAAATGCTTGAGTGATTGCCATTTTTGTAGAAAAGTCTTGACTTCTACGCCAGCAAATTAGGTTCTGTTGTCCATGACAAGGGTGTGGGGTAGACAAAATCTTGTGATGATATTGGTCCATATGAAGTTGATGACGTTGACTTCCTTGACTTGGACTAATGGGATTGCTTCTGCCCACTTGGTGAAGTAATCTGTGGTTGCTAGGACGTATTTGAGCCCTGTTTTCTTTTATGGGATGAATGGTCCCATGATGTCTAGCCCCCACATGTGGAAAGTCCATGGGCTTGCAATATTGATCAATTCCCTTGCTGGACTTAGGTGGTTGTGGACTTGTGGCCAAATGTTTGACATTGGAGGCATTTAATAACGTACCTTTTTGTCTCGATATGCATGTCTGGCCAATAATACCCTTGGGCTATTGCTTTATGTGCCAGAGATCTTGCTCCTGCATGGTTGCCGCATTCACCTTTGTGGATTTCGTCGAAAATGAGTTGGCCTTCGCGCGGAGTTATGCACCTTAGATGGGTCCTCCTACGGATTTGCGGAACAATCGTCCATTGATTATTGTGTATCTTGGGGCTCAGAATTGTATTGCACGAGCATTCTTTGCCTCTGCCGGGAGCTCACCCTGTAAAATGTACTTCAGGAATGGGCCTATCCAAGATTGAGTGATTTCTTCTTCGGATGAGGGCTGAAGGTCGGTGAGGTTGTTGACAGTTTCTTTCTGGTATGCGGGCCTTTCCAGGATGTCAATGTAGAGTGTGCTGGGGCAGACCTCTTGTGTCTTTGAGGCTAAGAAAGCTAGACTGTTTGCATGTCTGTTATCTTCCCTGGGAATGTGCTCCAATAAGAAAGTTTCGAACGATCTGATGAGGTCATTGACGACCTGAGCGTACTTTGACAAGTTTGCTTCATTCATGACATATTCCTTGGTGATTTGCTTGACGATTAGCTGGGAGTCGCTGTAAGCTGTAAGCTTTGGAACTTGTAGCTGTTGTGCCATGTGGAGGCCTGTGATCAATGCTTCGTACTCCACTTCATTGTTGGACGTTGCAAAATCGATCTTGATTGATTTTTGTAGCTGGGTGCCTTCTAGTGATGTTAACACAGCCCCCAGTCTACTGCCGTTGTTGTTGCACGCTCCATCTACGTAGAAGTGCCATGTGTTTGGGGTGGCTGGTTGATGGAGTGAAGTGATGGGCTCGGGTTCCCAGTTGATGTCTTCGACGGGGAAGTCCGCAAGGAAATCAGCAATGACCTGTCCTTTGCGAGACGTTCTAGGAACGAACTTTATGTGGTGCTCTTCGAGCTCTTCAACCCACTTGGCCATTCGAACGGTTTTGTTGTTGGAACTCAATACTTGCTTAATGGGTACCTTGGTGGCGACTTTAATGCTGTGAGATTGGAAGTAAGGTTGGAACTTTCGAGCTGAGTAGAGTAAAGAAAGCATCGTTTTCTCCATCAAAGAATAGTCCTTTTCTGAATCTGCCAACGTCTTGCTGGTGAAGTAGACTGGCTTTTCGACTCCTTCGTATTCGCGAAAAAGAACTGAGCTGATTACAAAGTCGGTTGTTGTAAGGTAAAGCCCCAATGTTTCTTCTTCCTCTGGTTTGGACAGGATAGGTGGCGTTGATAAGTAAGCTTTCAGGTCAGTGAAGGCTTTATGGCACTCATCTGTCCATGTGAATGTTGTGCCTTTTTTGAGTATTTGCATAAATGGTCTGCATTTATCAGATGCTCGTGAGATGAATCTGTTGAGTGTTGAAACCATGCCTGATAACTTGTGGATTTGTTACTTTGTAGTTGGTGCTGGCATTTCAAGGAGAGCTCGTATTTGTTGTGGATTTGCTTCAATGTGCCTTATTTGTGAAATGAGGTAACCTAAGAATTTTCCCGAGGCTACTCTAAATACGCATTTTGCTGGGTTAAGATTCATCTTGTTTTGGCGAAGTCGTTCAAAGGCTTCTTGCAGGCGGGAGATGTGATCGCCCGCCTTTTCGCTTTTGACCACCGTGTTGTCTATGTAGACCTCCATAGTGTATCCTAGCAAGTCTTTGAACATTTTGGTGACCATTCTTTGGTAGGTCGCACCGGCGTTCTTCAAGCCGAATGGTAGGACGTTGTAACAGAATGTTCCTTGCTCGCGGTTACAAAGGATGTCTTTTCCTGGTCTTCTTCTGCAATCGGTATTTGGTTGTATTCACTGTATGCATCCATAAATGATAAAAGCTCGTGGCCGCACGTTTGATCTACCAGTATGTCGATCCTTGGTAGGGGGAAGCTATCCTTTGGGCAGTGCTTGTTGATGTTGGTGAAGTCTATGCAAATTCGTACTTAACCGTTCTTCTTTGGAACGGTTGGAACGGCTACAATGTTGGCTAGCCTGGTCGAGTACTCGACTTCTCTAATGAATCCAACATTATTGAGCTTGTCTATCTCTTCATTGATGACTTTTTTGAAATTTGAGTGCTAGTTTCCTAGGTCGTTGTTTGATAGGCTTGACAGTTGGGTCTACATTTAACTTGTGGCAAGCGACCTGAGGATCGATTCTTGGCATATCGATACACGACCAAACAAAAACATCTTTATTGAGAGATAGAAATTTGACAAGTTGCTCCTTGAGCTTGGGGTCTAAATCAGCCCCTACATAAACAAACTTTGGGTCATCATCTGTGCCCAGATTGACTTTTTCTCCTGGTTCTATTTGAGTTTGTTTCCCTTTGAGCTTGTCTGCTGCAGTTGCTGGAAGGCTGGATGCTTAAGGATCTTGCTTTTTTGGGACGTCTTTGTGTTCGACGACCTGAGGCTTGGGTAAGGTTGTTGTGCTGACGTGATTGCATCGGTAAGCTTCTAGTTGGCTGCTTCTAAGCTCCATGATGCCTCGGGGTCTAGGGAATCGCAGGACCTGGTGTAGGGTTGATAGAATTGCTTGGATCTTGTGAATCCATCGGTGTCCTAGAATGGCTGTGTAGGACGACTTGACATCGATCACACTGAAGCGTGTTGAAGTTTTGACCATGTCTTCCTTTTCTCCAATGGAGACTGGCAGGATGACATCTCCAATGGCATCTGTGCGATCTCCGTTGAACCCATAAAGCGGTGCATTTGATTCTATCATCACCGAGTCTGGCAGGTGCATGTCCTTGTAAGTTTGATAGAAAAGTATGTTGCACGAGCTGCCTGGATCGAGGATGACTCTTTTGACTATCCACCCGTTGATTTTGACGTGCACTACCAGGGCGTCATTGTGGGGTAGGCACACCTTGTCTAGATCCTCTTCAGTGAATGAAATTGTTGTTGTTGTTTGAGGGTTGGTGGGATTGATCACCTCAGTTTTGTGTGAGAGGTGGTAGATTTCTTGAAGCACTCCCACTCTTCTGCACTTCTCCCGACCTGAGGTTTCGTCGTTTGAGGTGTTTGCAATCATGTTGATTACTTTCTCCTCATCGTGGTCGGAGGAGTGTTGTCTCCTATTGTGCCTCGACCGACCTGGAGATCGTCGGGCTGCTCTGCTCCTGCTTCTGTTGTTGGCATGTCGTTCGTTGCTACGAGCAACATCTACGTATCAAGTTTCTTGGGGTAAACTTGAATCAAGCCTTATGTAGTTCATCTCTCTCTATTTATAGATGTTTGAGCTGACCTTCCATATTTGCTTTGGACCGGTATGAAGTGTAGATCCACCTTGTGTGCTATCTTGATGATTCGCCATTACTCTGCTGTTACAAAGTTAATGTCTCCTTAATTATTGGCGTAGACGTTTTTCTTCCATAAATAGCTGTAATTGATGTTGTGGACAACCTGGGTGTTAGGTCGTGGGGTACGATCTGATGGTGTGGGACAAGTTGAAGGAGGACGACCTAGCATGTGGACACGTGTATTGTAGTGTGGAACATAGGGTACCTACAATAAGTCTCTTCACCTTACTAGATCACTCCTCTCTCCTTACAAGCTTTTCTCTTTGCGAGGGTTTTCTCTCAATTTTGGTTTCTCTCAAAATTGGGTTTCCATTCAAGACTTAGGTTTTCCAAAACCTTATTTTTGTTTTTATAGTAAACTGCAATCTCGCGGTTACTATGGAAAATAGAAACTGACGAGTTTAGACATGAGCACAGGCGCACTCTCGGCAAGGCAAAATCGAGCGCATGCGCGCTCTCTTATTTTCCTCAAAACCAAATGTCCAGTAACTTTGTTTTGTGAGAGGCTGAAAAAAAAACTATCTTCTTTTTCACGGCGGCAAGGCGGGTCATTTTAGTCCGCGACAATCGAGCAGCGTCGCGGCCGGACTTCTTCACACCTAACATTCTTGTTTCTCTCCTTCATCCTCATCCTCATGTGAGGGATAACTCCAACAATCTCCCCCTCCCGAACAATAAAAGGGGATACCTCCATGCATTCCCAAATCAACAGGAGGAGTGTGCTACCATTCCGGCGGTAGCACAACAAACATCAAACTTACCTTTCGGTAAGACTTTGGTCATCATATCCGACCTATTCTTGTCGGTATGGATCTTCTCAATACACAAATGCTTGTCTTTGAGAACTTCTCTAATCCAATGATAACGCACATGTATGTGCTTGGATCTAGAATGAAAACTCGGATTCTTGCTCAAATAGATGGCGCTCAGACTATTACATAGAACTACAAACTATTTATGCTTTAGTCCTAGTTTATCGAATAACCTCTTCATCCATAACAACTATTTGCAACACTCAGTGGCTGCAATATACTCGGCTTCTGTAGTGGAAAGGGCAACACATTTTTACAACTTAAATTGCCAAGAAACTGCTCCCCCTGCAAAAGTAAACAAATAACCGGAGGTGGACTTCATAGAGCCAACATCACCTGCCATGTCTGCATCAGTGCAGCCTTCAAGCAAGGTCTTACTTCCACCAAAACACAAACACGCTTTGGAAGTGCCCTTGAGATATCTCAATATCCACTTAACACCTTCACAATGCTCCTTCCCTGGATTTGACAGAAAACAGCTTACAACACCAACGGCGAAAGCAATATCCGGTCTTGTATACATCATTGCATACATCAAGCTGCCCACTGCGGATGCATAAGGAATCTTTTCCATTTGACTCTTCTCATGCTCACCCTTTGGACACATATCTTTGGTCATGCGGAACTAACCACCAAGCGGACAACTGACTAGTTTCGCTTGATCCATGTTGAATCTCTTCAACACCTTCTCAATGTAGTTTTCTTGAGAAAGCCACAACTTCACACTCTTTCTGTCACGAGTAATCCACATACCAAGTATCTGCTTTGCTTGACCCAAATCCTTCATCTCAAAGGACTTACTCACGTATTTCTTCAGCTTGGATAACTTGTTGATGTTCTGGCAAACTATCAACATATCATCCACATACAACAAGAGCACTATGAAATCCCCATCTGGAAATTTCTGAACAAACACACAATGATTGGAAGCGGACTTCATGTAGCCATGCTTCACCATAAAGGAATCAAACTTTATGTACCACTGTTTCGGTGCCTACTTCAACCCATGCAAACTCTTTATCAGCTTGCATATTAGGTGTTCCTTGCCTTTGACCTCAAACCCGCTGGTCCATGCAGACATCTTCTTCAAGGTCTCCATGAAGAAAAGTTATCTTGATATCTAGTTGCTCAACCTCTAGGTTCATACTTGTGGTCAGACCCAATACCACCCTAATAGAAGTCATCTTAACTACAGGAGATAAAATTTCATCAAAATCAATACCTTTCCTTTGACCGAATCCCTTCACAACAAGACGAGCTTTATGCCTTGGATGTGGATTATTCTCCTCATACTTGACTTTTTAGATCCACTTATTCTTGAGAACTTTTCTTCCTTTCGATTTCTCAACTAAGTCATAAGTGTGATTCTTATGCAAAGAATATATCTCATCATGCATGGCCGCCTTCAACCACTTCTCTTTGTCTGTACCTTCAAGAGCTTCTTGACGGTATATAGGTTCTCTACCATCAGATAGTAAAATATACATATGTGGTGGATATCTGGTTGAAGCTTGTCTCTCTCTGTCGGACCTCCTTGCCCTATCTTCTTGTGCCTCAAGAGGATACACTTCTGCTTACTCAGGTGGTGGTTCATGCACTTCATTTGCATCTTCTATATCAATAGGTTCTATTCCATCATGAGCAATAGAATCATCATCATGAGCTTCAAACCAATGGTTCTCTGCATTCTCAATGCCTTCTAGACGTTCCACAGTAGAAACTTCTAGTTCTGAATCAATAAGCTGATCATTAGTGAAAGCTTCTAGCTTCTCACCATCCTCAAAGTCTGTTATAGTTTGGTATTCCAATAACACAACATCTCGACTTCGGATTACTTTCTTGTTAATCGGATCATAAAGTTTGTAGCCAAACTTCTTATCCCTATAACCCAGAAAAATGCACTGCTTGGCTTTGTCATCAAGCTTAGATCTCTCATCCTTGGGAATATGAACAAATGTCATGCACCCAAATACCCTCAAGTATCCATAATCAACATCTCTGCCTGACCATACTCTCTCTGGATAATCACTATTTCGAGGCTTCAAAGGCGATAGGTTGATCACATGTACGGCTGTGCGCATTGCTTCTACCCAGTAATTTCTCGGTAACTTAGAGTGAGACAACATGCATCTCATCCTCTCTACAATGGTCTGGTTCATCCTCTCAGCTATACCATTGTGTTGCGGAGTCTTGGGAACGGTCTGCTCATGATGAATCCCATGACTCTTGCAATACTCTTCAAATGGCCCAATGTACTCACCCCCATTATCTGAGTGAATACACTTCAAAGGCTTCCCTATCTCTCTTTCCACCATGCTATGGAAAGTCTTGAACATGCCAAGTACTTCATCCTTGGTCTTCAGACTATATGCCCATATCTTTCTTGACGCATTATCAATGAAAGTCAAGAAGTACAAAGCTCCCCCATGGTACTTCACTTTCATAGGACCACATAAATCTATGTGTACAACCTCAAGGACATTGTCATTTCTGTGAGAGGGGAATTTTCCGAAAAACATCCTGTGTTGCTTTCCTACCAAACAGTGAGTACATCTATTTAAATGCGTACCTTTTATGTTTGGCAAGGCCTTTTGCTTAGCAATAACTTTTATGCCTTTTTCTCCCATATGGCACAATTTCTTATGCCATAGTTCGGAGGAAGCTTCTTCTTGTGCCACATTTAACTCTGTTTTACACAAATTAGCCTGTGTCTAGTAAAGCGAGCAAGTTTTCTTCCCTTTGGCTACTACAATGGAACCTATGCTCAGTTTCCATACCCTGTTCCCAAACGAGTTTTGAAACCCATCATCATCTAACTTCCCATCATAAATTAGGCTTAGCTGAATGTCAGGGACATGTCTTACATCCTTGAGTGTCAAGGTGTAGCCAACATTGGTTTCTACATGAACATCCCCAATGCCTATAATCTTTGAGACGCCACTGTTACCCATCTTTACCTCACCAAATTCACCACAACTGTAGGTAGTGAAGAATCTTCTGTGTGGTGTGACGTGATAGGATGCTCCTGTATCTATCACCCACTCTGTATCCTGGCATGAGGTACTAACACAGCACTCACCACAATCTGACACAATTCCCACTAGATCATCATCTACTAGTGCGGTAGTATCTCGACCTGTGTTTTCGTTCCTCTTTACCATGTCTTCATGTACACAGTTATTCTTCTCATCTCTCTTCAGTGTTCTACACTCATACCTGAAGTGACCATTGGTGGCACAATAGTAACATTGTCTCTCTGCCTTAGGAGTTCTAGTTTCACCCCTAGATTTGCTTCTGTCATCACCTCTAGAATGAGATGGTTTTTTGCTCTTACCTCTCCCCCATTTCTCTGTGACAAGGATCTCTGAGTGAGAGGAGCTACTTCGTGAACCCCTTCTTGTCTCCTCATTCAATAATGCCCCGGTAGCCATCTCCATAGAAATGATTCCATCCTTAGTGGCTCCGTTAAGAGAAACTGCTAACGTCTCCCAATTGTCGGGTAGAGAGTTTAATAGGAACAAAACCTTAACTTCGTCACCCATATTAATCTTCATCAAGTGCAACTGATTGATGGTATTATGTACTTCATTAAGATGCTCAGATATTGAAGATCCTTCTTTGAACTTCGTGTTAGCAAACTTCTTAATGAGCAGCACTTTGTTTCCGGCTGACTTCCTCTCATAGAGGTCTTCGAGTTTCTTACACAAGCCGAAAGTGGTAGTCTCTTGGGATACATGGTGGAAGACACTGTCGTCAATCCACTATCGAATGTACCCAATTGCTTTTCTGTCAAGCTTGGTCCACTCAGCCGCCACTATTGCGTCTGGTTTTACTTATCCATTCTCAATGGGTTGTGTCAAGTCCTTGCAATAGAGCAAGTCTTCCATCTTAGTTTTCCAAATAGTGTAGTTAGCTCTATTTAGACTAGTCATGCGAGTGTTTACAGAATGGTCCATTTCTATAAGCTATTTCAACTCAAACATTCTTTCAGGAATTTTGTCAAACACATTCTGAGCAAAATTTGGATAACAACCTAGATTAATCTAATCTGGCTATGATACCACTTGTTAGGGGATAACGATGCCAATCGATCCCCACTAAGATAACTTGCAATTGAACAAACTACTACTCCAGACAAAAATCTAAACTTTCATTACAATCAATAACAAACCCAACCTTCGAAGCAATCAACAACTATCACAAACAAGTAATAATAATGCAAAGAAAGTAAAGCATACCACAACACAATATGTAACGTGGTTCGGCCAATGATGCCTATTTTCACAAGAGCTAATCTTTTTATAAGTATGGGAAGGAAGATTACAATCACTCCTCTCAAGTCTCTCCACCTTACTAGATCACTCCTCTCTCCTTACAAGCTTTTCTCTTTGCAAGGGTCTTCTATCAATTTTGGTTTCTTTCAAAATTGGGTTTCTATTTAAGACTTAGGTTTTCCAAAACCTTGTTTCTATTTTTATAGTAAACTGCAATCTTGCGGTTACTATAGAAAATAGAAATTGACGAGTTTAGACATAAGCGCGAGCACGCTTTCAGCAAGGCAAAATCGAGTGCGTGCGCGCTCTCTTATTTTCCTCAAAACCAAATTTCCAGTAACTTTGTTTCTTGAGAGGCTGAAAAAAACTATCTTCTTTTTCACGACAAGGGCGTGGGCGCGCCTTGGTCACGACCAATCTGAGCGCGTGCGCGCTCAGACTTCTTCACACGAACAATACTATTTCTCTCATTCATCCTCATCCTCATGTGAAGGATAACTCCAACACATACATATTTTGTAGGCAACACAAAATTTAGCTAACACCCACCCCAGTTTGAACTTGAGGCATTCTTGAAACTGTTGTGCACTTTGACCAACTCAGCTAGGAGCTATTCTGCATGCATATCACTAAAACTAATGCAGCACAAATATTTGCTATGAACACCACCAACATTCCATGGTTGGCAAACGTTATATGCTTATCTTTCAAAATCCAAGAAAAAAATGAAATTGATAGCAAACTCGACCAATCATTATAACGGTAATTGTTCCAAACCATTGAAGATTGCACACATCAAGTATGTTTTTTCTTCCCCATAATAGGATGCGCAGTTGATGTAGGGTATTAACAACATTGCTTAATCACACATACATAAGAAGAAAAAAAACTAATGGTTCTAGTTTGAGTATTACTTTGAAATTCAAAGTCAATTTACGTATACAAATATACAAATATACAATGGTGCAAATGTGCACTGTCAAGAAATGAACTGAGCCACGGATACCTATATTAAAAACGTTTTTCGAGTTTCATCAAATACGAAGCTGGTATTAGCTTAAAGTGAATTGTTTATGACATATTGATATTGTTAGATAGTCCGTGGTGATGCTAGGAGAGTTGTGACATTATTATAATGATCGAGGGAAACCAAAAAGGAGAGGAATGAAGGCTGGAAAATAGGGGGAGAGAGAATACTCATACTATATCCAGAGTTTTATATATATACTTAACCTACCTTGGGTGTTAAGTTACTTTTACACATAAGAAAAAAAATATACTAGATATGGTTCAACATGACATTCCAAACTGATAGGTGCACGCCTATAAATAAGACATACATGATAGGTGCCTACCCATACCAACAGTCCACACTCCACACTTATAGAAATATAGGACAATACATACTTCAACACTCCCCCTCAAGCTGTAATTATGCAAACTATGCATATTATTGTTGGAACCACAATTTAACAATATGGGAAATTAACACAAAGTAATAAAACTTTATTGATAACAGAATAGAATACAAAGAATGTTCTTACAAAACTAAAACAAATAACGTAAAATAGATTACACTTGATGATTGAGGATTGCAAAGCAATATCCTAAAGATGAATTTTGCCCCTATCCGAGTGTTCACAGTTCTTCAAGTGTCGTCTTGCCAGGATACAACAATTAGTAACTCTAAAGTGTAGCACCACAACTTCGAAGTCTTAGCGAATCTTTGAATGGAGCTTTGTACTCTCAATGGAAAACTTAATTCAAAAAATCAATGAGGAGAAAAGAGGAAGATAATTTTCGAGTCTTTTTGAATGAAGATGACAAGGGTTTAAATAAAACGAAGTGTTTCTTCAAACAGTCACCATGTTTGTAGAAATTTGAATTTTCTAGAGTAAAAAACTGTCAAAATGAATTTCAAAAACTAAGTCCCACAAACTAAGTCACCATGGCCTCACTGTCATAGACCATATAATATTTAATATATATAGCTATGTCTATTTGCTTGGGAGTAGGTTTGAACCCTCCACATCCAACTTGGGTTTCAAAATATGTACTACTATACCAACTCAAAGCATCTTTAGTAGAGAAACCAAGAAAACACCAAAATTTTGAACCAAACCAAACACCAAACTAAAAAAATACCAACCAATTCCAAGGGAAACATCAAATATTCGACATCAAATGACACGGTTTTGGATAAATCGTGCCATATAGCCCACGCGGCTTTCTTAAAACCGCACCACTGAAGCCTATCTTAAAAGCCCAAGCCCACACGGTTTTCCAAAAACTGTGTAGTGTGTCACACATCAACTTTCTTCTTTCTTCTATTTTCAAATCTCTCGGGCAATTTTCGCAAAACCGCGCCATAGAAGCCCACTGTCTAGTCCAAGCCCATGCAATGTTCGAAAAACCATGCAGTTTTTCCAAAATGCGAGAGAGATTTGATACAACACCAAAGCTGAAATCAAATTTTGGCAGATTTGGTGTTTTCATCAACATGTGTCTCTCCTGAAGATGAAAAAACACCAAATTATTGGAAATTTGGTATTTGATGCTAAGATAGTATCTCACCTAAAGATGCTCTCAATTGAATTGATAAAGTACACCACTTTTTCTATATGGGACCACTTTCTATTCACACTTAGATTTTTCCAACAATTATAGCTTGGATTACTAAAATAAAATATAAGAATATTACTCCCCTTTTCACATAGAACTGTCTTTAATTAGTTAAAAAAAACTCGAACAACTGTTAAGACGTTCTGGAAAATGAACTCGTCGGTTTAGGCAATGGCCTAACCTGAATATATACTGAAGTTGTACCACAGTCACAAACTGAAACCATAACACATGTTTGATGGTGCGCTGCTTGGCTGCTACTCACTCCATTTGTTGTTATGGTTGTCATAATACAAATTGCAAACAATAACACTGATTTGATATGTGCTTCATGGCTGCTACTATCAATATCACTGTTGTAGTCAACAAAATACTGTTCTTGATACTTCTGAATACTTAATACTTATGCAATTAAGGCTTGACTGCTACTTGAACACCAACTAGTGCAGTTTAGGCATGACTACTACATGAATACCAATGAGTGTAGTTTAGGTATGACTGCTATCTGAAAACACGAGTGCAGTTTAGGCATGACAATAACCTAAATACTGAATACAACTGATGCAGTTCAGACATGACTGCAACCTGAATAACAACGAGTGCATTTTAGGCATGATTGTTACCTAAATAGAATACTAAATAGTGAATAGTGGGGATGCCATTTTCTCATACGAATATGGATATCATACTCTTCTACGTATCCATATTCTCCCCCTCAAGTTCGAATATAGAAATATACAAATCCTTTGTATATTCCAGCTTGACCAATACTGACAACATGATGACTCTAGCACATACTCCTACATGTTTGTTCTTCTTTGTAATACTGTTCAACACGGTATTTATATGCAATACTATAGAACACCTTTGGAATGATGCACTATAAACTCATGAGAATATTGGAGAGTACAGTTATCAATGCATCACGTGGAATTTTACTTGCCTCAACTACTACTCAATGTTACTTGCCTCAAATACTACTAAATGTTCCATATTTCCTCTATATTGTCCCCCTCAAGTTGGAATAAACAAGTCTAACCTAAGTTGGAACATACAAAGACTTGTCTATTCCAACTTGAACTTGAAACAGAGGAAACCAAACACCAAACACCAACGCAATAAATAAACTGACCATGCCTAAATTTATACAACCAATCAATGTCCACTTCAAAGAACAAAGCAAAACAAAACAAAAGAGACTCAGAGTAAGTGGAAAACTACCACAAAGCATAGTTAGACATTTTAACAAACACTTGGATAACGAAATAGAGGACAAATACTTTGTTCACCAATATAAACATTTTAATTGGATGTGGAAACATAAGACAAATACTTTGTTCACCAATACCAGCTACAGATGCTAGACAATCAAACATCCATAATAATACCAACATCAAATTATAAGGCAAAGTCTACAATACTTGCATACCATACTTTCTCAAATATAAGGCTGAGTCCAATGGTTTTGGACTCTGTATCTGTATCCCATAAAAAAAATAGTGTTTTACAGATACAAAGTTAAATAGTGTGTCCAATGGTTGCAACAATATCACGCCAGTTCATATGGCATAGAATGAGATCCCTATAATCCTACCCCAGTTCATCTTTCATCTGGCCCCACAACCAAAAATTTAAAAAAAAAACAAAAAAACTATATATTCCATTCTACGCCAAACCAACTTGCGTCAAACGACTTTGTACTCTCTAAATTGCTCTGTATATATAAGGAGTAATTTGGAGATAAAGAGTGGAAACCACTGGAAGTGACTCCCTTTTTATGGGGATAGAGAGCGTGCATCACCCTCTATCTCCATTCCACAAAAAAAACAGTGTTTTGAGGATGGAGAGTTAATTTTGGTGTCCAATGGTTCAGACCATTCTACGCCACTTCGACCGGCGCAGAATTTAAAAAAAAATGCATTTCACGCCACTTCAAGTAGCGTCGTTTGGGATTTTACAAATCACACCACTTTGAGTAGCGCCGTTTGGGATTTTACAAACCACACCACTTCAAATGGCACGGTATAAAATTGAAAAATGCATTCCACGCCACTTTAAATGGTGCCGTTTGGGTTTTTACAAACCACGTCATTTCAACTCGCGTGGAATGCATTCTCTATTCTTCAATATTACTCTCTATATATGGAGAGTATTATGGAGATAATGGACAAAAACCACTGCCACTCCCTCTACTTTTGAGAAAACTTTTGAGGAAATGGAGAGTCATTGCACCCAATCTAAGAGAATGAGAACCTGAATTACTGTTAGGCAGGAAAAAAACGAGTAAAATAGTACACAACTGTTTTGTTTCAGCCAATTTAACAGACTCCACGTTCACTTTGTCAGCTAGAATTAAATCATACCAGAGAACAATTATGCGTCCAAAAAGGTGTGAGTGAGAACTGAGAATACAGGGCCATGGTGCAAAACCGAATATGGCCAAAATAAGTGACTGCTGAAACAATAAAATGCTTAGTGCTTCGTTGATTGTGCACAAATTTGTGCTCTTTATAAATCTGCACTTTTAACTTTTTGTCTTTTTGGCAAAAACCAAAAAATCAAAATTCAATAATTAAACCATGTCTTTACAATGCAGCAAAGGCTCCACCTTAATAGCCACCATTCGTCTTCACAACTGAATAAACGCGAGAATATCGAAAAAAACAGGAGATCAAATAAAGAGTTCTGATGGATATGATCGATCAAAATACTCTGTAATACTGTATTTTTTATAATGTGAGGAAAAGAAATAGTGACCAGGGATTAATGACGGCTAGGGTTTGTAGGGGATCAACCTAAACTGATTTTTTTTTTCTTTTTTATACTGATTTTGTAGACAACTCGATCCCTTATGATACTCATACTATACCCAAAGTTATATATATATATATAGGCGAGGGATAGATCCACTTCCAAGGATTATATATCGTTTGAGTTAAGGTTGATATTTTGTAGATATAATTTCCCCACTATGAATAACATGCCTACAATATTTCAGCTTATTCAAATATGTCTAACCAAATCAAATGTTATTATGAAATTGAAAATTTTTATACAGTTAGATAAATGCTCAAAATTAAACATTAGTTTTCGCAAGATTGGACATATTCAAATAGAATGAAATTTTATAGACATGCTATCTATTGTAAGAAGATTATATTCACAAAAAATCGAGTCTTAATTCAATTTGTAAGTCGATAGAGTGGTTCTATCTCTCCCCATATTTATGACCTACCTTAATTGTTAACCCTTACACATGAGAAAGAAAACATTAGATACGGTTCAGTTTAGCAATCCAAATTGATAGGCATGCGCCTATAGATAAAGCATATATAATAGGCGCCCACCCATACCAACAGTCCGGCCACACTTATAGAAACGTGTGACAATAGATACTTAAACAGATATCGACTGTATACAATCGCAACTATCCCAATAAAAATCCCCTTGATTAGAAAAGAAAAATATTTTGTCCAGGCCAATTTGTGTACATTAAAATTGAAAGTGAAAAATGTAGCATGTCTGCCTAGCTAATTCAACTTCAAACAGTACTGCGAACTCATGGATGAAGTGACGATGCTGATGTACGAGATGAGGACGAAAATGAAACCTACAGATAGCATCATTAAACAATTGTTATTGTTGCAGCTTAGATATCCCAAAATGTCAAGTTTTAAGTAGACAGATTATCCAAACTAATTAAATAAAATAGTTTCGCCAATTAAGAATTAATAAGATAGGGAACTTATGACAAATATCAACAATCAAACACAAGAAACACTAATGGGCTTTGTAAAGACTAAAAGACTATATTTCTTAATTGAATATAATGATTAGTGTACTGATTAGTCTAAGTGTGGTGAAGTTTACGAGGTTAAAGGTGATTGGAAGGACAGCTTCTTTCGCCATCAAAAGAGAATTGTTGGAGTCAGGACTCAGGAGGATTTTTAAATGGGACACCAAAGATGCCACGTCCAATTTTTTGTAAGGTCCTTAAACATGCCAAGACATATGGAGAGATAACGTGCCGTCAACAATATTCCAAAAGCAATCGCACATGCAACCTTTTACAATTCAACTTGCAGTTTAAAGAGCTAATTGTGCTGTGACGTTTCCTGTTGCAAGAAATTCAACAAAAGTTTCATTATAGTGGTCAACTCGAAGTGTCAAATTGGGGTTAATTACTTCAAATGTTACTAACCATCATTTGTGTAAGATTCGTGAACTCTCATGCACTGGCATGGTGCATTTCTTTAACTGGGTTGCTCCTAGGCATATTGTATTAGTCTGCTTGTGCGTAATAATGGCATTGTTGGGTAATAGAACAAACTCTATTGCCAAGGTTTCGATCCTATGTGGTTGGGTATATATCGCAGATATTCAACATCTATGTTGATAGCGTTAACTCAGTACTCTTATTATCTTACATATATAAGTAACCCTATTAAAACACTATGAACAACCTAAACATTGCCACATTTAGGCCCATCGACTAAGTGAGCATGAAATAGGTCAAATTTGTCGGCAACAGAATGTTTGTGGAACTTGAAGGAGAAAACTGAACTGCGCGCTCCTTTTTCTTTTGAGTTGTTTTTGGTACTTTGTGATGAACCCATTTGTAAGTTCAACGTCAGAAGAACAAACATATACAAAGACCGTGTTGGTAACACGAAAACAAATGTTTATTAGTTGGAAGGTTGACCAAGTTCCTTTTAGCTTTCACACTTGACCTCCACCTTGTCATGTTTACTTTGCAGACCTGCCATGTTTCGGGGAAAAAATGTTGAATTGTTTCACATCCAATCTCAAGTTACTTCGTAAGTTATTATTTACGCGTACAGACTGGCATGGCAACACCATATAACAGTACTAATTTTAGACAAAATAGGATTGTCACTGTCAATATATGAAATCCTTTTTTTTTCCTGGAATAACTCGCAGATGAGTTCCGGATTTTGTAGTCTAAGTACTACCCACTATTGATGGTGAATCACCCACACGACAAAAGCACGGCCCACTATAGATGGTGTATGTACCTTGGTTCATGCATACCCCTAATTTAGTGCATTTCATGTGTGGAATGTGTATCTGAGGTGCTCATTTGCTTAAACAAAACAACCATGAAACAGATTCGTTGACCGTGAAATATTTCCCCCTACAAGACATCACTCTCAATCTCTCGTTAGTCTATAGTTTCTTCATAGGAGATCACGTTGAGTCGGTGTGGACTATTTTCTCAAAAATGGGTCACTCTGAAGAAAGAATTTCAGATGTTCTAGCAAATGGACTTCAACAACCCTGGTGTCGGTGATGTGACTCTAAACAATCGTCCCCGTGAACTTCAACAACCACAAAGAACCATAGTTTTGTGTCAATTGTGTAGGACCAATGTTGAATTGATACATAGATTTGGTGAACGAACCTAAAAACTTTGTAGGATCTGTAAGAGAAGGAGCTGTGATCATTTGCTACTGAGCTGCCCTTCCAGTGGGTAGGCAGTAGGCCACATTGACTGAGTGATAGAGCCACTCATACACTAAAATATATCTTGAGGAGCTGCATCCTGTATCACTTGGTTGATGCAGCTAGCCCGATTAAAGTATTTAGGCACCTAGAAGTTGCACTTGTACACTAATGGGCTTTGACCCAACTTGTACAGTTCATTGGTTTATCCCTGCTTCACCGGAGAATCCTCTGGTATGAACAGCCGAACCCAACTTACTCTATCCTACTACGCCACCTTCCTCTTTTTCGCAAGACAAAATCACATTATAACATCTTTACTTGGGAAGTTAAAATGTTAGTTTCATTGCCTTTCTAGTTTCATTTTGCAAATTAAGGATCCAAGGGGGGAGACTAACAAGAGTTTTCAATTATTCTTACGGTTAGAATGCTTGGGCAAAATACAGATTTGTATTTCAACATGCAAAGGTGGGGGAATTTGCCCTATAACGAATTTAAACCAAAGACAAAAAAGGGGAAAATGAAAACAAAACTTATATCAACAACTAGAATGATCACATTGACGAAAAGATTGGAACAGTTTTAACGGGGTTTTTCCTGTTTTGACAATATGTAAGAAGACCGCTTTCATTAACTTCTCCAAAACTCGATAAATGGACTCCGAATGCCTCCATCCTATGGATATCCCGTGAAATAGGTGACTGCCATGTCCCATCCCACCAGGCTGGTGGAAGAAGCGGTGTATGAGCACATTGGGTGGACTGACCATGACAGCTTAAAGAACCTCCAAATCGGTTCCAGACATGCCCCCATCCAACTTGATTCCCCAACCCTTGTAATACGATATTCTTTTGGAAGCTGCTGAAGAACAAAAAGTTAATGGTAGACGTATCCTCACCTGAAAAAGACAAAAACTGAAGTCAAACATCATATATAGGTACACTGATCTCAGTAGTAGAGGACGGTGTAACTTACCAAGCTGATTTGCTGCCGCCAAAGCTGCAACTAGTTGAGCATAGGTTGTTCCCACACGCCTTTGGGCACCTGAGACAACACCATGCTTTGCACGTGACGCTAGAAAGAAGTCCACAAATGCAACCCACCTTGGCGCTGGCCCCCAGTCCTTAACTCTGAAATCTAGTTGATGAGCTCCATTTGAGGTCAGATTAGAAATGTTCCCATTGAACAATTTGTAGTTGAAGTGAAGAACCTAAGCAGAGTAGAGTACAACAAGATTTGATTGACGTAAGATCAAGCTAATGAGAAACCACAGAAGTTTTATGATAACAAGAAGAGAATTGATCTTGAGGATCAATGTTGAACTCTGCAGACTACCCATGCTGACACAGGGGTTTAAATAGACAAACTTACTCGAATGTCGCAAAAAACATAAACAAGACAGCAAGTATATGCATCAACACAAACAACTTCACTGGTTACGAATATTTACCTTTGCAAATTCCTGCAGGCTTGGTGTAATATCTTTGATAAGAGATGGTGTATCTGAAACCAAAACGACCCTGGGCATTGTCAATTGGTCCTGCAAACTAAGAAGGGCTTTCTTTATGCAGTTTAGTGCTGCCTGTACTGCCCTTACAGACCTAGAAAAAAGAATCAAAGATTCCAGTATTACAGGGTCGGTATGCTATGTATGCCACTAAAACTAATTTGCTCCAGATGCATCCATAATGTCAATAGCAAAAATAATTTTGTGTGCTTATATGGTACAATTCATTCAAAGTTAATCTCCATTCAGTCATCAAAGAGATCTTAAAGTCCACAGTACCTGTTCGTAAGCATGCGCATGTGCACCGCAATATCAGGGTCCATACCATCAGTAAGAACCCAGTTCAGAGCTTTTTCAACGTCTTCCGAAGGAGATACAATAACTTTCATCAGCTCTCCGAATACGTTAGGCCTAGAAGGAAGAACTCCTGCCTGCCCAAATAAATCAGAAGCTGCACTTCTCATCTGTGTGTGTATGTTCTTCAAGAAAAACTGAATACCAACTGCATCTGTTGTACCTTGAAACCTGCCGTAGCAAATGCAATAAGTATTTGGGTCTCCCAGATAAAGAACAACAATTACTCGCCATAATGTTTTATGTTTAGGTTTACCATATTACAGGTTGCTTCCATTTTCTCCAATTGCTGCAAAGCACATTTGTCTCTGAAGGCTTCTCAAAATTATCAGTTCTCATAATCAGAGGCCTTTGATACTTATTCGCACAATCATGCTGTCTCCAAAGATGCTTGACTTCTTTCAAAGTAAATGAAAGATTGGTGTAAGAAATGTACTCCCCAAAAGGAAACTTACCCCTGAGAACAAGCAAAAAAAGAAAAAAAACATTATAACAAATCAAACAAAAGGCAATTCAGTAGCTTCACGAAGACGAATTTCAGTTTCAATAAATATCTCCCAACCAATAAACCAATATATATATTTCAGTACTTGTGGGTATAATGCATTTGTGACATAGTGACACACGTTGAGAAAATATGAAACTTTTAGACTAAGAAAATTCAGGGTGGGGGAAGCCTCAAAATAAATCCAACCTTCAAATAGCAACTATTGAGCCATGGTTCATTACTGTTTACACCAAGATAGTTTACTGATTCCAACTTCATGCTGGTCCTACTCCAAAGACGATAAGATCTTTGCTAAACTTTCGGCAAACTTGTCCAACTTCTTTGAGGGTTTCTAAGACTCTTTATCAAAGCATGCTATTTTATATATCCAAAGGGTCCAATGGTGGAGGCAGCAGTTCACTCCCTAACTGTTTCTTTTTTTGGTGTACCACTGTGCCCTTATCAGCAGAAACTATTGACAACCTCCTAAAAGTGGAACAAAGATGAATACCATTGTGCTTTGCTTCAGGGAATGAATGGATTGATCATTTATTTTCATGCACTTAAACCTTCAATGTGTGGCACTGCCTCTTGTTTTCTAAAAGCGACCTTCCTTGGTTTTTCCCTTTTTGGAAAGAGACCTTGAATATCATTTCTAGTGAAGACGAGCAGTTGCTTGGGCTTTTGGCTTTGGCGCTACATTAGAGATTCCAATGTCATAAAGTAGAACAATGTGATACCAATATGGATCTTAAAGCAATATTGTTCATTTCAGCTTAGTTGTGGAAGGATATTTAATGCATGTCCTGGGAGGCAGTCATTCATAGTGTAATAAAATATTGTTTTAGTTCCGGCAGGCTGTGGCGTTGTATATTCTTCTTTGCTATAAATTTTTAAAGTTGCACCCTTCTAGTAGGTTCTCTTTGCAACCTTTTCCTATTTTCTTTTTTTTTAAAAAAAATAGTAGTTCCTAAGGAGGTGATACACTAGAGAGTCTATTTGCATCTGACATGATGCAAGGAGGAAAAAGATAATGAAAACTAAAGGATCTTCTAAAAGGACGCCCTAACGAGAGAGGGCTTTGTAAGGACATGTCATTATCAATCCACTCTACTTCACATGCTATTGTGAAGGCTTGTCACTGTCAACCAACAATTCATTCTACATACTCCACCTACTATGCATGCTACCACCTGCTATTACAAGTCACACATGGACTACATGTTGCCACCTGCTCCATCTACCACAACTATATAAAGAAGACCTCTCCATACTCTCAAGAGGACTCCCTCTCTAGCCTCTTAAAAAAGAACTCTCAACTCTTCTCTAATGGTTTCCTAGCCAAACTCCACTATCATCATTTGTAATATAAATTGGGTAATCTATAAACCCATTTCATACAAGCATCTACATCAATATAATTTATATCACAACACAATGAACATCAATAAACTACCCAACCCTTGAGTATGTACCCACCATTTGGAGAACCTCGGTAAATCATTGTCTCTACATATCTCTCTCTCTACTAAACTCTCAAAGTAAACGATAATCATTTGGTGTAATGCATAACTTAAGTAAACAAACTAATTTTGTGGGGAATCGTTAGCTTTGCCGTCCAAATTTTCCGAACGGAATGATTAAAATCCTCATTGCAAAATTCATTCTGTTTGAGAAATTTGGACGGTAAAGCTAACAATTCCCCACATTGCAAAAATCTGAGAGTTTAATCCCCCTAAATTGATAAATAAAAAAATAATAATAAAAAAAAAAAAAGTTGGGTCCCCAAATTGATAAAATGTAAAAAATTTGATACCCTTTTTGGATGAAATTCCAAAACTAAAACAAGAGGATTATGGATTATTATAGAGCTAAAAATTAAGTTGAATTCGCACATGAAATCAAGAAAATTCTCAATTCCTAAATCCAGGTCTCTAATCAATTTCAGACTAATATACTTATTCGTCTTATTGTCCTTTTGTGAGGTGCGATGACCTTACACATTATATGGAAAAATAAAATTCACAAGATTATGGACTTATGCTGACCTGATCTATAACTTATAAATACTTTAACTAACAAAGTCGGTAAAATCTTTGGGTGATGATACCAGAGGTCTGGGGCTCAAACCTCGCCAGCATTAAAAAGTTACTGATCTCATTTAAAACAGACTTGCCAATAAAAAAAAAATACCAAAAGAAAACAAATGATTATAAAGTAGGAAGTACACTAAATGTGTCTTAAGATGTATATAGAAAACTATAGACCCATTTATAAGTGTGCCAGTAGGATCTGAAAGCGTTGACAGGGGCGGAACCAGGAATTGATGTGAGGGGGGAATGTAAAAACTATATAGTATGGATAGTTGGCAAATAGTATACACTTATGACCAATATATAGTATGATTTTTTTTTTTTTTTTTTATGGGGTGGGGGTGGAGAGGGCTACAGCACCTGTTAGCCCTGCTGTAGGTCCGCCCCTGAGTGTTGACCACACATCTCATTACAACAACATAATAGTATAATACACATATGTGACAAGCAAAACTATGTGGCATGCCACTGGTTTTTTCCCCTTTTTTTCCTGCTTGGTAACACCAAAGGTGATTTTGAATGCACATTTGTCAAAATATTCAAGAAAAAAAAATCTCATTTCAAAAAATATTAAATGGTAAGGCTTAAGAAAGAACCAATATGCCTGCTTTGCCCGATGATCAAGGACCGGTTCAACATAATACTCAATGCTGCAGCACTCAGAATTTTGTACATTTCATTGCCAAAACCTGCTTCTGATGCTTTTCCTAGGACGAAACCTCGTTTGCAAAATCGCTCTGGAGGAAGATCTCGAACTGTAGGAGCTCCTGACACGGAAAAACAAAACATGTAAACACCAGACTCTCTTACCTGTTATCCACGACTCAAGAATGTGCATTCCCAATAGTACAATTAGACATCCAAACACACAAAGGAATTTTTGTCAACAAGGTTAAACAGAAGCTGATAGATCAACGAAATGAATGCATTAGACAGTTAATCATCTATTAGTGGTTTTAATTCCATAAACCCCAACTTTCCATACTTGACAAATTCATACCAAGACATTGCGTCATTTCCCTATATCTAACAGTATTTAACAGTAACACTTTCTACTAAACGCATTTTCTATATTCTAAGTACCACATTTAACCAAATTTATTAGACCTACCGGATATTCTAAGTAGCGTCAACCAATGGTGCGTCTCCTTGCAAATCTCATGAATTTGTGCTGTAAAGGGGACCAACAGTTTTTGTTAATCAAGGAGTTCCAACCTTGACCCAATTATAAATCATACACATCATCAAGTCAAAAGTATTGGGCTCTTTTTTCTTCTTCTTATTCCTGGTTTCCAGTTATCCTAAAACAATCTGACTAATGTTCAAGCAATAAACATTTTAACTAGAATAAATTCGACCATAACAAAATAGATTTCTCTTTTGGAAAGTAATAATAACAAACAAAGCATTTACCATGTAACAAAAAATGGTTTTGAATAATCTTCCTCACTCTCAAACTCCCTTGAGCCAGCTCACTAGCAAACACTTCCCCCATCTCCTCCACCGTAGCACAAGTAGCAGTAGTGTCATTTAAATCGAAAAAAGAGAGCTCATGAAGATGAAGATGGGATGATGGCAATTTATTTAGAGTGAGAAATAAAAGACCCAATCCAGTAAAGATGGCAGAAATGAGTAGACATCCATGGAGTGGGAATAGTACTAGTATAGAAAAACGTCTTCTACGTGATCCCACTAGTGGCGTCTTCATTTTCGTTAGATTCTTGGAGATCTTCACTCAGAATGAACTTATTTAACTCGATTGTGGGCTTCTGTCCAACGTGGGCTCCAAGGCCTAGCTTGGGTCCAATAGTGTACAATACAATCCCCCTGACTTTATTTGCATTCAGAAAATACAACATACAAATGATACTACATTGTTTTTCTTTATAATGCATTCGCTTTTATTGAATCTATTCCGCTTCCATTTTTGAACATTACAAAATAATAATAATAATCTGAATGGGGCGTTGTACAGGAGCATGCAGCATCAATTTTGTCCATGCCACTAAATATATGACCCAAGGGTGGCATTTTTATATACAACCTTGAGTTCGTCATTCTCCCACACAATTCTGCCTCCTGAAATACTTACTTCAACCTTTCCCTGCAAATAAGCAACTTAAAAATTAACAGAGTAATACAAGTGTACGACAAAAGTAAGTTGGGATAGACAAAAGTTACAAGCGCGTGAACTGCGAGTCAACCAATATAGAAAGCATGACTTATGACTATATGTAACCAGTACCTTCTAGAAAGCGTGATATAATTGTATCTCATTGTTCTACCCAATAAACACAGAACCTATCATCTTTAATGACTCATTCATTATACACTGTTGAGATATATAGTAGGCATATCGTTATATTTTGCAGTGAGACCAGTCGCTCAGAATGATCTATTAAGATATGCCTACAAATCTACAATATAACTCAACAGACACCTTACGCTGTGGATACCCTTTACAAGTGAACCTATCTTAATTCTGGAACACTAGGTGTTTCTGTCTTTCCGAACTGTCACAGTCTAGAGAAACTAAACTGATGTGTAAGTTCTAGATAATGGAAATCGACGGATCGTCAGGATATGGTATTTTATATCACCAATGGTCCTGCAAGATATTGTTAAATCACGGACATGGCAGATGCATTTTGTGTCTAGGCGGCTGGCAAAGTTTGCTCAGCAAAATCCGCAGTTGTGTCTGTGACATACAAATACATCCCCGTGCAAACATAATCATTTCTTGGTGGTTAATATATAACTACATGCTTACAACTTTAATCAAAGGCTACTTTTTCCAAAACTTATAGACCCTAAATGGTGTTTGTCACATATTTTTATGAGGGTAGGAAGGTTCAAAACAAACTACTGACTAACAGACTATTCTGAACATACTGATGCTGATTCTCACAAGCTTATTTCATCTCAACCCCTAAGTATCCAATAAAAGCATTCAAGTCTATCAAAGGTCTGTCACAACGATCAAGTGTACACTATGAATTACAGGGACTACAATAACCTAAATTGAAATAGAACTTTCACTGGTCAGATTTGCTGATAGTAATTTAGCCAATTCATTAACCATAAAAGATATATATTAAGTATTATAAGAAATACCTTTCCTCTCCTTCCTTCATACACATTTGTGTCTGATCTCAAATGATGAGACCTCACTGATATTTCGAAGCTTGAATTTGGGTTGAATATGATTATATCAGCATCGGATCCAGCAAAAATAGCTCCTTTTCTTGGGTAGATATTGAATATCTGAGCACTGCAAATTTCATTCACGCCGAGTCCTTTAATATACAGATAGCACCATCCAACTCAGTCAAAGAATTAATAGAAACCACTAGCAAAAACTGAAAAAGGTAATCTAGGCTTTTAGGGTTTATTCATGTTTCCCCTAATTGTAATTTAGGGTTCTATCTATTCTAATGATGTTGGATCAATTAATTGAAGCTTCCGCCGATTAGATCACATCAGAGATACTCTATCTGGTCTGTCGTGCAGAGCTAATAAAGAAGCCAGAGTATATGCACACCATTCAGTACTCGTTACTCGCACAAACTTAGTAACAGAAATTTGACCAGACTCGTGCATCAGATCATTTGAAAGAGTAAGATTAACGAGAGTAGAAACATCGCCAAGCATTTTCTAAAGCAAAGCTAGCTAAAAAAGCACGACGATAGCTTACCACCATTGTGTCCCGGATAAGATGCATTCTCTCTTCGATTCCTGAAAATTCCAGATGGCCCAGTGAATTAACAAGTTGAATAACCAAAGGTCAAGTTCAATTATTGGCCAAAAAAAACAGTCGACCAAACAAGGTGTCATTTCAGTTCTCCTGTGCAGCCTAGTAAACTTTTTAATTACTCTTTAGGTAGCAAGAATTGGAAATTACCATTGACACCATTAGGAATTTTCTGAAAATCATCTATTCCAAGAGCTTTTTGTGTTGAATTGTATGTACAGTGATCAGTTCCTACAAGCTGCACAAAAGAAAACGACAAACTATGTAAAAAATTCCAAGCCTGTGCAGCATGCTTACATATTAAATGCAATTCTGTGTGAATCATAAGACAAGCTCAATTGGAAGGAGAGAGAGAGAGAGTCGTATTAGTAAACCTAGTACTAATTTCATCTTATACAGTCATATGCACGATAAATCATTACTAAGAGAAGTACAGAACTATACCAGAGAAAGCAGTTAGTAATTTTAAGGCGGGACTACTCATCTAAGAACTAGATACTGTACACTAATGCTTCTCACATCCTAAGGAATTTCACAGACAGCATATTGACACTAGATATTATATTTATAATAAAGAATATACATGGACAGTACATACTCTCTCTTTTTTTGGTTTTGTCGCGATAAAATATTTGTGGAATATCTTTCCCCTGAGATATTGGACTTAATGCCTTTTTCCTACTAGATACTTTTGAAGCCAAAAAGACATATGAGGCAAATGTGCTTAATTTCAAAATATCGGCCAAAGAAAATGTAACCTTCAAAATTCTGGTTGAAAGGGCAGCTTGAAGTGCTTTACCATGTCCAAGTTTCCTTATTGGAGGACTCATGACATACCTGGAGCAATGAAAATCACGGGTTGTTTGGAAATACTTCAAATACTGATTGAGAAACAATGAAAAACTTAAAGGTATACGGGTTCTTGCTTTGCTGCAGTGGTGAAATCATTGTCCCAAAGCCAAGAATCATCCAGAACCAGTCCCGACACTATTGGTTCACCAACAACTCTTTGTCCTGCATTTTGAAGTTAAAGAATATTAGTGATTTCTTACATCAAAGTCCCAGAGTTGTCTGTAAAGTGATTTGCATATAAACAAGTGCTGAAGGCATGCCTATAATAACTAAGTTTCTCCAAACATGTATCAATAAATAAAGCTCCTCCAAAAACATCTGCAAAATGGGAATGATTTAAGGTGAAAATCTTGACTACAATTACATTTGCAAGCCATATCTTCACCAATCTGAAGAACATTACAAAGCTTAACCTTCAACTCGTTTCCAAGTGATATAACATGCTTCTATTCGTAAAACCATGGTTCAGGTCTAATATTTGTTAACATGTGCATATTTCACATCCAACTCAAAACAAAAGACTCCCAACCAATACTTCATTGACGTCAATAAATCTAAAAGGCAAACTCAGAAAATCAAAGACAAAAGGACTCTCACCAGATTTTCGAGCCTTGGCTATCTCTTCCATTGCATCAATACTCCTGGCATGGACTACATAAAGGGGTGTATTAACAAACGCCGCCAAACGAATAGCTCTAGATGTGGCCTCTCCTTCCAGCTGATTTGCATAGAATTAATTATGTCAGGTACATGTTTTATGTGCGTCATCCTGCAAATATTCACAAATATTCGCAAGATTGCTCATGAGAGCAACAAAAACAAAGATTATCACAGGTGACCTAGAGAGTGCATGTCCCTCTGGACCTGTGATGCCAAGATCTATCATCCTTATCTGCCCTTCAGCAACAGCATCTCCATTCTCTGCATGAACCATGGCCAAGGCACCAAAAGACTTGCACTTTTTGAAGCCTTGCAGCAGAAGTTCATCGCTGACCATAACAACCCCTTCGTAGGCTAGAAAGAACTTGGAAGAGTTGATACCTACAAGTCAGAAATGGAACCTTTAGATGGTGTAATCAAGAAAAAGAAAGCTAGATTACCCAGCACGTACTGGTGCTTCAACATAAGCATGGTGACAAAAATCAAAAGTACACTCTAACAGCGAACCATGCTAACCTTTTTCCCTGACCATGATCTCCATGTCTCTTGCAACTACTTCATCCCATTTTGTGATGGGCATATGGAAACCATAATCCATGCATGATCTTTGTGCTTTTTTTGTATACCCTTCGAAACCCGCAGATAGACTTCCATTTACTGGTATAACAAAATCGATGTGCATTGTTGCATGTTCCCCCAGCTAACGCAGCAGCTTGACCATTGAAGAAATCATCAACACTCTCAGTATTCTTGTACTTCATCGCCAGGTGTGTGTGTGGGTCGATACCTCCTGCTCTCATCAGAAACAAATAATTCCAAACTCTATCAGGGTAAAATTTATTTTTTAATAAGTACATAATTTAGTAGATTGATTATGCTGACCAGAGATAAGAGGACTTAAACCCTTTTAATATATATTAAGTACAAGTGTACAAGTCATTGGTTTACATGTATAAGGTAGGAGGAACATATGTAGGAAAGACGACAACATCAATTCTCTGGTAACGAATAATTCCTAGGACGCCTCATGTCCATAAGACGCATTGAGGAGGACAAATCTGTTATTTATAAGCAAATAGCTATGGCAAAGTTCTAACTAGAACAATATGACATAAATTTCTGCTATAAAGTTAATAATATTCAACTTGTTCTCCTATACCTCAAAGTTCAAAAAAAAACAAAGAGATTCACCTGGCATGACATATTTCTCAGTTGCGTCGAGAACAGTTACATCATCACCGACCTGTAAAATGCAACTAAATTATATCCACACTAATTGCAGGGAATCAACAAATCATTGCTAAGTTAAGCAAATGCAAGGGTGCCTTACTAACTAAACACACTCTCAAAGGGGCACGAACTAAAATAACCTTATTTATTACAGTACCTTGATGTTAGGTTGCACAGTGACTATAATTCCATTCTCAACATAAACATCAGCAAGTTCTTGATGATGAGCATTCACAACAGTCCCTCCTTTGATCAACAACTTCGACGACGAAGATGACCCACACTCAAAATCTCCATAAACATCACAAACCTACACAAACCAATAATCAAAATCAAATACCCACATAAAAAACTACCCCTAGACTAATTACTGAAGTTTAATATACCTCTGGTATCTGGTTTGATTCTGAGAGTTGGATTTGGAGAAAAGCAAGGAGAATAAGTGGTAGGAAAAAGAGAGTGGTACATTGGTATGAGCATCTCGAGGAGACTGGTTTGGTACTAGAGGTTTGTGGAAGTGGTGATGATGAGGGTTTGAGGAGGAGAAGGAGAAATCGATCTCCTTTGAACACTATGTTTGAACCTTCCTAAGGCTTGAAGAAGCGTACATAACGGTGTGTATTTCACTCTTAATGTGTCCAGCAGAAACTGAGATACCAATAACCACCCCTAAACTCGCAAGTATCAAATTAATGTACTCCAATGCACTAAATCTTTCTGGTTTCTTAATAGCAGTCCATATGAAACATGGATATGCAAGTGTGACAGGTAATGCTATCAAACCGGCCAATTATAGCTGCCAAGACATTTATATCAATGGTATCGCAACTGCTACAAAACAAGTCAAACATCCAAATGCTCTGCAGAATCCTGCACAAATCAAAACTTGGGCATGGTTTATTCTTCTTGCATGCATGTGTATGTAAAATCCAAGTTGTTGGGTATTGGTATATAGTAGATATGCAAGTCTTTGTACATGTTCCAACTTGTGAAATGGATGGAAATGGAATGGGTCTGTTTAGGGCACCGATTAACCATGTTTCACACCTGTCTGCAAAAAAGGGAAAAAGTAGAAAGAGTATGTTAGGTAAAAAAGAGTAAGATGTGAATTCTTTGGAAAGAATATGTTCATAAACTTTTTAATAATAAGACATGAATACTATGAAAAGAGTGATAGAATTCTGCATACAAAAAGTATGCAAATACAGTAATACACCTTACAATCATTACGTAATAAATATAAAAAAAATGCAACTCTCCATTAAAACAATCATCTCGATCTATGCCTTGTATAAGCATACAAATAGGTTGACAAGGCATGTAGGGTGCTCAGTCATGTCAAATAAGTCAGAGTAATAGCTCATACTTCGTGCACGTTAAAAAACATTGCGGAAATATATAAATATTCCACATAAAGTCTACCATTCCCGGCCAGTTCATCACTATAAACTATATATATATATTCCACACGAAGTCGATTAGAAAATCTAAGCCAAATTCCGCCACCACATTGAATTAGAACCACCTTCATCATTTTTTTCGACAATTCAGTCATTGTAAAAAGAATCGCCACCTATAGTCTAACTTTGTACCACCTACAAATACATATGTTGCTAACTACAAAAACACCTCTTCATCAACAACCATATGAGTATATTGAGTATGTACCATGTCATTCTTCATATTATTTATGTCAACAGAACTATTTTCAGGGAATATGCTACAAAAGTTAAAAGAAACCGACTGTCTAGATAATTGATAAATCTTATGTTTGCCCTTACTTCCTTGTAGATGGTGAGTGCTTCTTCCATGACTTGTGGTTGAGCCAAGATTATCAAGTTTACCTACTTTATTTACCAACTGTCCCAACACAAAATCTATTATGCAAGAATTAAGCAAGAAGCAAACCTGTGAACATAAAGGTAATATTTGGCTCCTTTCCAAAACAACTCCTTCGCGTAAGTATCCTACCCATATGATGGGTTTGGAGACTTTGCAGCATCCTTTTTTGAAATAGCATAAGCCATATGGATAGATCCACCACAAAGATCAACTACTCCAACTGAATCTGAGTACCCCTTTCCCAAATTTACTAACAGATAGTTTTTCGTTTCCTAAAAAAGAAAAGAGACATTTTGTATGGTCAGTGGAGTTGAAAATCACGCAATTGTGAAAAGTATTCTTTAAAATGAAAGAAATATCAACTATATAACATTGATTTATAATATGACTGAGACAAATGTTGCACTTGTGAGGAAGATGGCATGGGGCTTTTTGAACTCTTCAAAAAAATTCAAAGTTTAGGAGAGCTAAGTTCACTTGCTGCTTTAGTGTTAAAGATCTATTCAACCTACAGAGAGGTCAACTTCTCAACTGATGTCTGCCAAACCTTTAAAAAAAAAAACTTCTCAACTGATAAGAAGGCAGACTATGGTGTTTCTTTAGGTCCTAATGTATTTCAGTCCTTTGTTGACAGACCTCCCTTCTTATATTAAGTGGAGGACCCCAAAAAAACTAATGTGAGATTCAGAAACTCAATGCTAAGTGGGCACTCTGGTTCTCTAGGGACTAAGGCCTATGCTTGGCTGAATACATTTCTCATTTTAATATAAATTTGTTACTTACTTGGGAAACAATGATACAAATATAAATAATAAATAAATACAATAAAACAAACATTTCTGTTTTTCAAGTGGGAGGAATTTTCGCAAAACCTCAAACCACTTTTGGATTGTGCTTTAAAGAATGGAAAGCCTAAGAAATCATAGACACACACCTAAACTTCACTAAGGAATGTCTAGTGACTTTTGAAAATATATATCCCCATTGAAAATCATATGTAGAAAAAATTAAAAATTTCAAGTTTACTAATAAAGTAGGAAAAAAAAAGCTTTGTGATAAAGTAACTAAATGCCTTCAAGCTTACAAATAAACAAATACCTTCAGATTGATAACAAAAACTCTATTAGCTGATGTTTAGAGCTAATAGCCAAAGTAAACCATAGACATTAACATAGACTCCAGCGAGACAATATAATATCAAGCTTAAACTTCACCACTGATTCTCCTGAAAAATGCTTGATATGATATTGCAACTGAAATGAGAGGAAGAATACATTATGACCAAACTAACACTATTCATAAGGAGGTTAATCATTCAAGATATTCAATAAAGAAAGGAAGGGGTAAGGGGTTAGAAATTCTAACCTTCAGACTCATTGTAGCTATTCGCAGGTGTTGAGTTATTATTTGTTTGCGTTAATTGAATAGTAACGTGTTGCTACAATAACGAATTCCACCAGTACAAACGAACTGTGTATATATATAACCGTGGGTATGTATTCCTCTGCTTGTACAAAAGTTGATTCATGTAGGAAGTTAACTCCTGCTTGATCAAATAAAGCAGTCATGAAGAATGAATCCATGACATACTCACAGTGCAATGTCAAAGATTTTTTTATATGTTGAGTACCTACCTAACAGTTTGTGTGCAATTTCTATATTAAACTACGACAATGAAATTAATGTCTTGAATGGTTGTAAGCTACGGCAATGAAAGCGCGTATACCATTGTCAGATTTCGAAGCTCCTAAAAAAACTTTATTTGCCTTCTTAAATCCTGATTTTTGGTAGCCTCTAAGCATGCACCATTTTTTCCCTATGCTGAGAATTGTTGAAAACCTTTTCAAACAATTAAACGGCTTCCAAAACAAATTAAATAGATAGCTTACATATCAAAGCATATACTGGGCTATCAATTGTGTAGGGATCACTATCAAATCAATTACCAAGTGCATCATGGAATACACATAAGATTATTATTCTTAAATTTTACTATGTTGAAATCCCACTCAAATCTTATGCTTATAGAAAAAATGAAATGATCAAATTAAAGAATAACATGCCATCTAATGGGTGCCAATACAATGTGGTAACTCATAATTTTATTCTTAGTAGCATATCTAGCACACTAAGGTGGATTGATGCAGAGAAACTCCTAGCCCGGTTCAGAAATTGTTCAGCACCTCACATAGTGTTGTTACATTCAATACTGTCAATAGATTCATAAAAAAAAGAAAAAGAAAAAAGAAACAATAAAATCAATTTTAGAAAACTGATTTAGATATTTTGGACGGGTGTAATAGGTGTGGGACCACTGGATCATGGCCCACACCCTATTAGGTTAAGAGGAGCCTTAGGTTAAATATAAACTATATAAATTCTGAGATATTGTGGCCATGCAAGAAAGCCACTCTTCTCCTTCTCTACCTCTCTTTCTTCTTCTAACTCTTGCCCTTTGATTAACCAAAACTAACTTGGTATCGGAGCAGTCTCCTCTATCAAATCTCTTCTCTCCCTTCCACCTAACAGGGGGAGGAATTCCTCTCCCTTGTTCAATCTGCTCCAAACTTGGATCTTTATCCTATGATGATACTCTACTGATATTGTTCAATCTGCCTCTCTCGTTGTTGTTTTTTTTTTTTTTTTCCGACTTGATGGTATGATAGGGTATCTATGGATTGTTGGATTAGTGATCTGATTATTGTCGTCTAGTGCTTCCTTATCGCGTTTGCTACATTTTTTTTTTCTTTTTGAGAGCTACTGTTTTGCACTATGGCTGAACCCAAAACTGCCCAGTCTATCTTGCCTCCTGTTGATGATTTCTCGTATGTTGGTAAGTCTCTTACGTCTGTCAAGCTTAATGGACGCAATTATCTTACCTGGAAGCACGCTATCTCACACTTTTTGATTGGAAAGAGGAAACTCAAGTATGTTAATGATGAACCACCGGATAAACAGGACTCAGGATATGATGATTGGTTTGCTGAAAACTCAATGGTAATGACTTCGGCTTTGGAATAGTATGGAGCCGTATGTGGCTGTGAATGTGCAGTTGCTTGACACAGCAAAGAAAATCTGGGTTTCTCTACACGAGATGTACTCTCAAGAAAATAATGTCACCAAAATTCATGATCTGTTCTCGACTATGTTTGACTTGAAACAAGCAGAAAGTGCATCTATTAATGAGCATTTTAGCAAGTTTAAGGGACTTTGGGATGAATGGCTTGTTTATCACCCTTACACCACGGATCTTAAGATTCAGAAGGAACAACGAGATCAAATGCAGACTATGATGTTCTTACATAGTCTCAATTCTGAGTATACTGCATTTAAGGACCAAATTCTTGCTGGTGAGACCATACCCATGGCCTCTCAAGCTCTTTCTCGACTCATGAGGAAGAAACAGGAAAACGTAGTGACTTTACCACACCCTATGGAGAGTTCAGCACTGATTTCTTCAGGATTTCGTGGAGGCCGTGGTAGTGGTAGTGGTCATGGTAGTGTTCGTGGCGACCGTGGTGGTGGTCGTGGTAGTATACGTGGTGGCGGTCGTGGAGGCCGAGGTAACCTGGGTAATCTAAAATGTACCTTTTGTGGTCGAACTAACCACTTGGAGGACAGGTGTTGGAAGAAATATGGCAAACCTGAGTGGGCTAATCAAGTTTTTGAGGAATCTTATACTTCTAATGCTTTTGTTCCCTTAGCGGGAGCTGTCCCCCCAGCTTCTTCATCTGCCGGTACGCGTGATGAGATACTGCATCAAATTGTTCACCAACTTTCAAATCTGCCGCTTTCTAATCATGTTCCTGCAACGGCAACACTTGCTGATTCAGGTAATACAACATTTATGGGTACTTCACCCTCATCATGGGTGATTGATTCTGGTGCAAGCTCTCACATGGCTGGTAATATATCTCATTTTGATCATTTTGTGCCTTCTCAATCCAATATTATTCTTGCTGATGGATCCTCTCGACCGGTTCTTGGAACTGGAGTCTTACAACCCACTAAGAATTTAACTTTAAAATCTGGTTTATATGTTCCAACATTTCCATTTAATTTGTTATCCGTGAGCAAATTGACCAAGTCCATGAATTGTTCCATAACATTTACCCCAACGTCTTGTGTATTTCAGGATCTCACGACGAGGACTGTGATTGGTTCGGGGCATGAAAAAAAAAATGGGTTATATTATCTAGATGTTTGCAAAGTCAAGTTCACCTTCACTTTGAGTGCTTCCGGTTTACGCCTACCGGTGGCATTGTCGGTTAGGTCATCCGTCGGTTGATAGGTTAAGGGTGTTAATTCCACATTTGAGTCCGATTAATGCGTATTGGAATGTGATGCTTGTCAATTAGGCAAGCACCACCGCAGATTCTTTTCCTAGTCGTGGTGTTCAACGTCAATCGAAGTCCTTTTGATCTTATACACACCGATATTTGGGGTCCTGCTCGCATAAAAAGCACTCTTGGTTATTCTTATTTTGTTATCTTTGTGGATGATTTTTCTCGCATGACTCGGTTGTTTTTATTAAAAGATAGATCTGAATTACCTCATGTTTTTATGTCATTTTACAATGAGATTTTGACGCAATTTGACAAAAAATTAAGATTTTTAAGGCTCGGATAACGCTCTTGAATATGCTAGAGTACTACTCTCCAAGCCTTTTGTCTTTGAAAGAGGCATTATTCATCAGTCCACTTGTCCACATTCGCGCCTCGCCAGAATGGTGTCGTGGCGTAAACATAGACACTTGTTGGATGTAGCCCGCGACTTTAATGTTCACTACACATGTTCCCAAAACCTTTTTTGCTGATGTCGTCCCCATCGCGCATGCTACCTCATTAATCGAATACCATCTCTCGTCTTGGGTCGAAAGAGTCCTTTCTCTTTACTTTATCCTTCCCAAAATCCATTCGCCTTATCACCACGGGTGTTTGGTTGTGTAGCCTTTGTTCATAACTTAGGTCCCGGTCAAGATAAACTAGCTCCTCGCTCTACCAAGTGTGTCTTTCTTGGCTACCCTCATACCCAAAAAGGGTATCGATGTTATTCTCCTGCGACTTCGTCGCTATTTTGTTAGTCTTGACGTTACCTTTTTGAGTCAACTCCGTATTTTTCGTCCAATCGGTCGGATTTATGATATCTTGACTTGGTCTCCTCGGCCCGGGAGTTCTTGCTGCCAATGATTCCATCTACGGTGTCTCTGTCTCCACATGCAATGTTCTCCACCTCCACCCACAGTAACTCCGCCCATTTCAGGTTTTATCGGCGTAAAAGAATTGTCATGAGCTCTCAAAGGTACCGCCGTTGAACAATCACAGTCCTCACATGAGGTTCCTTCATGTGTCAAAACACCTAGAGTTGAAAATTCGGTAATCTCACAAGCACCTACTGTTGAACAATCACAGTCTACGCTAGAGATCCCTCCTGAGCTTGACCTTGATGTACCCATTGCTCAAAGGAAAGGTACTCGCCATTGCACCAATCCTTCTTCGGTTGTCTCAAAGGCTCCAATAGTTGAACAATCACAGCCCCCACCAGAAATTCCTCCTTCTGATCTTGATATACCAATTGCTCAAAGGAAAGGTACTCGCCATTGCACCCAACACCCGCTCTCCAACTTTGTATCTTTACATCGCCTATCTCCATCTTTCCATTCCTTTGTTGCTGCTTTGTCTACTGTGTCTGTTCCTACTTCCTATACACAGGCTCTTACTTCACCAGGGTGGAAGCTTGCCATGAATGAGGAGATAGATGCCCTTCGTACCAATCTTACTTGGGAACTTGTTCATCTTCCCACTGGGAAGAAAACTGTTGGATGTCGATGGGTTTATACAATTAAACATCTACCAGATGGTTCAATTGAACGTCTTAAAGCAAGGCTGGTAGCAAAGGGGTATACACAAACTTATGGGGTGGATTATATGGAGACGTTTTCTCGGTTGCTTTCGTTTAGACTCTATCGCGAATTTTAATATCCGTTGTTGGTCCCACTATAACCGGCCGATGTACCCGATTTTGATATTAAAATGCCTTCTTACATGGAGACCTTCAAGAGGAAGTGTACATGGATCAACCTCCGTGTTACTTTTTGTCCGAAATGAGCATATGGTTTGTCGCCTCAAGAAAGCTATCTACGGGTTGAAGCAATCGCCTGGGGCTGGTTTGATAAATTCAGCTTTCGATCTTACTTCGATATGGCTTTTAAGCGGTCATCCTCGACCACTCGGTGTTTGTTCGGTCGCTTCTATCGGGGGTACTATCCTATTGATTGTGTATGTAGACGACATCATCATTACAGGGAGTGATTCTACCGGTATCGCAAACTTGAAAGCTCACCTTGCTACGGTTTCATACCAAAGACTTGGGTCTTCTTCGTTATTTCCTTGGCATTGAGGTAGCACGGTCCAAGGACGGTGTTACATTATCACGCAGAAAATACGTGTTAGATATTCTTTTCCGATCTTTGGGCTTCTTGGCTCGACACGTTGACACTCCCATGGATCCAAAATATAAAACTAGATGCTACGCAGGGTGGTTTTCCCCAGATCCCGGTCGCTATCGCCGCATGGTTGGTCGTCTTATTTATTTAACTACCACTCGTCCGGACATCACCTTTGCTGTTGGAGTTGTGAGTCAGTTCATGCATGCTCCTAGGCAGCCTCATTGGGACGCCAGAATCCGCATTTTGAGATATCTCAAGGTGCTCCCGGCGAGGTTTGATTTACCGCGTTCTTCAAATTTGTTGATTTCTGGATATTCCGATGCCGATTGGGCAGGTAGCATCATGGATAGACGATCTAGATCCGGTTATTGCACCTTTGTTGGTGGTAATCTTGTCACATGGCGTAGCAAGAAACAGAGTGTGGTTGCTCGATCTAGTCGAGGGTCGAAAGTATCGTGCTATGGCACATACCGCTAGTGAAATGTTGTGGGTTCGGTCTTTGCTTTATGACTTTGGGATACGTTCTCGTCAGCCTATGGAGATGTACTGTGATAATCAAGCTGCAATCTTCATTGCCAATAACCCTGTGTTTCATGAGCGCACCAAACACATTGAAGTTGATTGCCATTTTATCCGAGACCTTTTGATGCGTAAATTGATTGCTACTCCCTATGTCAAATCTGAAGATCAGTTAGGTGATATCTTCAATGGCCACGAAGTCGAAAGTAATCCTTAATATGTTATGTTCCAAGCTAGGCATATTTGATTTATATGCTCCAGCTTGAGGGGGAGTTTTGGACGGGTGTAATAGGTGTGGGACCACTGGATCATGGCCCACACCCTATTAGGTTAAGAGGAGCCTTAGGTTAAATATAAACTATATAAATTCTGAGATATTGTGGCCATGCAAGAAAGCCACTCTTCTCCTTCTCTACCTCTCTTTCTTTCTTCTTCTAACTCTTGCCCTTTGATTAACCAAAACTAACTAGATACAATAGAATGATGAGACATTAGTGAAGAACGTCAATATTGTAGAAAAACAAGTTTTGGTTTAACAAATCAAATCAAACGTAATAGAGGTGTAGAAAGTTTACTCACAAATTTTAGTGCCTAATGTCCACAATGTAATCCAGATAATGTCGTGAAGCATCGAAGTTTGGTGGGGAAATCCATCCGATATGGATTGTTTCCTTCCTTGGGCAGGGGCAGTTAGGTACGTCCATTGTTTGACAAAGATATTCTTTAGGCTTAACAATTATCCAATGGTAAACATTACTTGAATGGCCTGACCAACAAATCTGGTTGTTAAGAAAGAAATTTCATCATGCTCCCCCACTTCATACACACCTACGCCCATAGCTAGTAAATTCGTGGACGGCAAAAGTTCGATACGTCAATTATTCGCATAAGATTCGAAATTTTCAACAATAATACTTTTAAATATTCGGTCCAATAAAACGCTAACAGTAAAAATACGATATAATGTTTTAAACGGGTATAATACTTAATATATTTCTTTAAAATTCGCTATATATTTTACATTTAAAATTTTGATATATAAGTATATAACGTTTTTATTTTTATTTTTACAATTTTATTCATGAAAAAATAATACAAATGTCATTTTATTCGCCAAACCTTATAATTCGTGAATAATTCGCGAATAATTCGCAATTATAAGCCCGACCCAACCAATTCGCGAATTAAACCGTATCATTCAAAAATTCGCCGAATTATTCGTTTTATTCGCCAAACCTTATAATTCGCGAATAATTCGTGAATAATTCGGCGAATTACTAGCTATGCCTACGCCTAAGGCAATACACATACCATTTGCAAATACTTTGTAGAGAACCCCAGACATTTTCATAATGTTTCTTTCTATATATTGGAATAGTATATTAGTATCTATAGCAAAAACACGTAATTTAGTAAAAAACATATTGTCGGTCTATCAGTGAAGTTTACCATTCATTATCAGATGATCTATATCCTTAGAACGTATATATAATAAAGACAAAACTTAAGACTGAAGCAATCTTCTGCATACAACGAAAAATAATTGACTGAATAGAAAAAAAGGCACGAACGGAGGAACTCAGAAGAGGAAAATGCATGTACCTAGATCGAATGTGTGTCTAGTTAACTTGTGGTCGTGCATGCGAGTTGTGCAAATTACTTTAAGAAAACCTATTTGGTAGTTGCAACTTACATCCATTGAAGGCATCACCACTGTAACTCATTGAATAAAAGCTAACAAAACATTCAGAAACTTTGATATGAGTAAGATACAATACTCATGGTTACAGTGAAAAACAGAAGTCCACTAATCCACAAACCTCGGCAACATGCTGAAGATGGAATCCTGATATGAAGAGAATTATTTGAACTCAACCAAATATGTGTGCAATCATGTAACAGTCAGCACTTGAACTCTTAAATAGTGCTGATTCTGGCTTGAATGTAGTTCTTCATATCAACTGTATGTCAGACATTTTAAAGAGAAATGACATTTGAAATTGAAGGGAAGTTAGTATAACACATATGCAACGGGTTTGTTATATGCTCTAATTATCCTAGAGAATTCCAGCTAAAACTATTAGTCATTTTTATCGAATGGTTCACATTTAAAGTTGTTGAAACCCTTCTCAAGAGAAGAAGGTATGAATCATCAAACCAAGGCTGCAAAGGAAAATAAGCAATAAAAGCATTGTATCTATTTCAACTTTACCTGCAGTATCTCCAGTTCCTCAAAACACAGAAGAGGCTTGTACCAATGAAGGCCTTTCTCTGCAGCAAGAAAAGATTTTTCGCTCATTTGGGAAACTGAAACGGTACACCTTTGTGTGAGAGTGTGTGTGTGGTGGTTCTGCATGTGCTTCTATCTGTTCACAAAAATGAAAACGAAAAGAAAAAAAATGTGTTTTCTGTAAATACCACTAGGAGTCCTTGTTGCGCATTAGGGACCCCTTCTTAACTTCTAGTCTGAAAAGGGTGTCGCAACTGCATTCATTGAGTACAAATCCAAGCATATAATTCTCATCTAGACTTACGAGTCAGGGCATCTTAAAAAAATAACAGTTATCAGATGGTAAGAAGTGCTAGCCTTACGTTGACTTTTATGAGGGTACCCTCTGTGAAAATTCTTTCGAGGAAGAAACCAACATATTTGGGACATGCACTTTCTGTTAACCTCAAATGTTCCCACTGAGCCACAAGCTTCCTTGGCTTCAATAGGGTGTTCATAGATCCAAACCTTGAGAAACCATAAAAACAGAGACTGTCAAAAACAAACAATGCGTACAAATAGAAATGCATCTCTTCAAGACATTAGATTAGAGGTATGACCATCCTCATCGAGTGAAATTACAAAATCAGATGTCCCAACAAACTCTGGTTTGAAGGAATTTACCAATGTGCTAAGGATATCAAAAAGAGCCTTTGCATCAGACATTTCCCCCCCCACACACACACACACACACACACACCGAGTGAATCACAAAATGACAAATTCAGATGTCACAACAAACTCTGGTTTGACGGAGTTTACCTATGTGCTAAGACAATCATGTTGCATCAGTCATTTGTTCCCAAAGCTTTAGAACTGAAACCTCAACAACAGACCACAGCTACCACACAAAAGTTAAGAATAAATAATAAATAATAAAAGATATATTAAAAAAAAAGATTATAATAATAAGATAATTTAACCAAGTAGTATCACCAATAACAATAAAAAGGATTTTTAAAGTAGCCATTCCAACACCCAACCCCCCAACCACACAAAAGAAAATTTTGTGTTGGAAATTAGACATAAATTCCTGAATTCCAAAAGGTGGACGTAGATGGTGAATTAGGGGCTGATCTTTTCATGGATATGATCTACCTACCACGGAGATCATCCTCATAAACTATCTTAATTGCAAATGATTAGCCTTATCAAAAGAGTTGAAAAAATGTGGACAATCCAAACTTACCCACAACTTTTGACAAGATTAGAAATGTCTGACTTAGTTGATTGTCCTGGGGATGATCTCCTTTGTGATTCAATCATAACTACCAATAATTAGTCCCTGATTCATCACATATGCCTCTTTTAGAATTCTATTGGCTTTTCACAGATTGAAATCATACCATATTAGAAACTCATCCCAGATGCCAAAGCTGGAAAAAGAAGGTAGCATCCTTAGCATGGACAGTGTCTACAATGGGTTTCCAGGCTTCTACCTCCTTTTTGTCCAGATACCAGGCGTATGTGGATACCTGACAAAATAATTGACAGTCAGGAAATATATGTAAACACACTAAGTATAGGATTCACAAAACAACACATGATTGTACGACTACAGGAGACGAGCCACGGGCTGAACATCCATGAAAATGATCTCATAGTGGAGGTCATTGTCACAGAAGTGGCCTTCTCAGCACAAATCCTCTTCAGTTAATGTGATCTCCGAAATCCAACTGTGTTCTACATTTGTGAATAAGTACTCTCTACCCCCTGACATATTTTCAAGTGGTTGCTTCATATTCTTTTCCTACACAGCGATGTAATAAGCATCCCTGCTTGGTATATAGGAAAACATTTCAAAGTAAATCACTATTTGGTGGCATGCATAAAACAGCTATATATAACACAATGCATCAAATCTTTTTCTACAGCCTTTGATTTTAGTATTAACTTGGACTTGCACCATATATAACACTGCAAAGGCCAACATACCAAAACACCATGGCCTTCAAGAGCATCCGACAACACCAAAATGGAAAGTAAAGAACACACTGAAAGCATATGGCTATATGGATTTTAATATTCCTGAGTCCACTTCAATGTGGAGCTGCATTCAAAATGTCCAATAAGCTTGTCTACTAGGAAACAAAAAAACGATGATAGAGTACGGTGTACAAAATAGAAGTTACCATTGAGATGTAGCAGAAACACCTGTAGCCTCAGATATGATTAGTCCTTGTTTGGTCGTCATATTTAAGCCCAATGAGTCAAAGCACACTAGGTGTTGCTCCTGGATGTTGACCCAAGAAGGCTTTACGTCTATAGGCGTTTCTATCAGTCTTCATCATACAAAATGGAATCATGTTTCTTTGTGAGAATGGTCAAATCCTTCAACAATGCATGGATTTCACCCGCACTAGGATGAAATTTGTCCCCTGCAACAAATGAATTAGTCTTCTCTCCCACTACAATCCAGCTGCAGCCAGGCAACTTAGTTACTCGATTTTCTCTCATTGACTTCCTAACCATGTTTACCCCGTCCCAGTTCTCCGATGCAGCATATATATTAGAGAGTAATATATAGGGCGAAGAATTTTGAGGTTCCAACTGCATGAGCTTCTCAGCTGCACGTTGTCCCCGTATTTCGTCCCCATGTAATCTGCAAGATGATAGGAATGAAGCCCAAACCATGGCATCAGGTTCAAATGCTAGATCATCAATAAATTCTTCTGCTTCTTTGAGAAGCCCACCCCGGCCAAGTAGATCAATCATGCAGGCATAATGATCGAATCTTAGCTGAATCCCATGATAATTTTTCATCTTATTGAAGTATTCAAGGCCTTTTGATACCATTCCTGCATGACTGCAGGCTGTCAGAACACCTAGGAATGTGACTTCATCAGGTTCTATGCAGGCGTGCCTCATCTGGTCAAAGATCCTGAGAGAATCCTCAGCATAACCATTCTTTGCAAATCCAACAATCATTGAATTCCAAGAAATAACATCTTTCTTACAGTCCATTTCTTCAAAAATTTGAACAGAACTTCCCACATCCCCACACTTTGAATACATGTCTACAAGAGCACTACATGTGTACTCATCCAAGTTAAAGCCAGTACAAACAGCAAGACAATGCACCTGTCTTCCCTCTTTCAACGCAACCAAACCAGCACAAGCACTAAGAACACTAACAAAAGTAGCTTGGTCAGGCAGGGCGTAATCCATTAGCATTGATCTAAAGAAACATAAAGCTTCCCAAGTGTGACTATTCTGCGCAAGTCCTGAAATAAAAGCAGTCCACAAAACCCTGCTCCTATGATTTTGATACTCCATAAACAGGTTATTCGCATCTTCAATGCTATCGGAGTTTAAGTACACACCCAGGAGGGAGACGCCCAAAAATTCATCATCATGCAGAACACCAGACTTCAGTGTATAACAGTGGACCTGCTTTCCCAAATTCTTCTTTAAAGATCCACTACATGCAACCAAAATGCTTGCAAAGGTGAACTTTGATGGCTTCAATCCCTCTTCCAGCATCTCTTGAAACAGATTCATTGCTTCCTTGGTATTGTTGTTCTGAACATACCCTGCAATCAGAGCATTCCTAGAGACCACAGTCTTTTCGGGCATCCTAGCAAGTACCTTACACGCATTCTCCATGGCCCCACACTTAGCATACATGTCAACCAGGGAACTTCCGGCATATACATTCAAGTCAAAGCCGGATTTGACCGAATAGCAATGCACCTCCTTTCCATGCTCAAGAGCATGAAGATTTGCACAAGCGCTGAGTATACTTGACAAAGATACTTCATCAGGTACAGTCCTAGTAATATTCATCCTTCTAAACATATTTAAAGCCTCGTCCTCATCTTCTTCATGCACATAACCAACTATAATAGCGTTCCAAGAAATATTATCTCGATCTTGGATAAGTTCAAATAGACGTCTCGCATCTTTTAGATCACCAGATTTAGCATACATGTCAACCATCGCATTTCCCACGTATAAGTTACATTCCAGATTGCTCTTTATTATAAATGAGTGCAGTTGTCTGCCAGCATCTAAACATTCCAAGCAAGCACATGCACTGAGAATGCTAGTATATGTATACCCATCGGGTTGGAAGCCAGAAGCCCTCAGTTTAGAGAACATTTGCAATACTTGTACATGATGCCCATTCTGTGCATAACCTCCAAGCATCGCATTCCACAACACGATATTCTTCTTGTCTAATGCATAGAAAACGTTACTCGCAGATTCCATGATCTGACACTTGGAATACATATTTATCAATGAACTTCCCACGTAAACATTAGATTCTAATCCTAGCCTAATTGCTTCAGAATGAACTTGCTGTCCCTCATTGATGGCTTTTAGATTAGCAATGGCACTCAACACACTTCCCAACGTGGAACGCGAAGGTTTCACACCTGATACTCGCATAAATCGATAAAACTCAATAGCTTCCCCTGCGTAGCCACTTTGAGCATGCCCAGAAATCATTACATTCCATGCAACAACATTGGGTTCAGGCATTTTACTAAACAGAGAAGTGGCCTCATCTAGTCTTCCTAGACCAACACAGGCATTAATAACAGTAACAAATGCTACCTGGTCAGGCGTACCGCCTACCTTCTGCATATCACTAAACAATTTAACAGCTTCCTCAGGGAAACCAATCCGAACATATCCAGCAATCATAGATGTCCAAGAAACAGTATCAAGGTAATCAGCTCCATCAAATACTTGCCTCGCATCATTTACACAGTCACATTTAAAATACATATCAATGAACGAACCTTCACAAAAAGAATCTGATCCAAATCCCATCTTCATAACACAACAATGAACCTGCCTACCAAGACAAACATCCATCAATCTCCCACAAGCAGACAAAACCGAAGCAAACGTAAACTGATTCGGCCTCACACTCTCCTTCCCCATCAAACCAAAACTCCTTCCAATCTCTTCAACCAATCCACACCTCAAATACATGGAAAATATCGAGTTCCACGAGGTGACATTTCTATTATCAAGTCCATGAAAAGCTAGTAATGCGAAATGTGTATCGCCACATTTAGCATATAAATCAACAATGGCATTGCCTAAATCCCCATTTAACCCAAACCCAAGTTTCACACTCTGCCCATGTATTACTTTACAGTGTTTTCTAGCTTGTGTTCTTCTTTGTGGCATTTCGTCGAGCAGTTTACGTGTTTGGAATAGTTTACATTGTTGTAAACAAGATTTTAATAGATGGGTATATGCGTCATTATCCAAATGAAGAGTGAATGTTGAGAAGTTGAGTTTGGTTAAGGTTTTGAGGCGGTACTTGGAACACATTACTTCTGTTTTGTTTCAGTAATTAAAATAATAGAAAGAGAGGGAAAGGGTTTTTATGGGCCCATTGTTAAACTAGTATACTGCTAAGCAGTGGGGGTGAGCGGAGTGGGAGAGGAAGATGGAGGAGTGGAGATGGAGAAGGAGAGGGAGAGGAAAAGGGAGAGTGAGAGAGACAAAAAGAGAAAAAACAGAAGGAAGAGATGAGGACAGACAGACAGAAACCAACCAAGTTGGTTTTTGTCTGCATAACCCCCCCTTCTCCCAAAATGTTCGCTCCGCTCACGGATAAACCGGCCCAATTAGACTACTTCTGACTTGTGCACCAATAAGGGTTATAAAGGACCAACACCTACGTTATAAAGGCATATATGGTCTACTACAAAACCCACTACTCCTCTGTCAACAATTCTGGTCATAGCAAAAACAATTGTGTACCTTGGAAGGAGAAGGAAGAGTTATCCAACGTAGTAACTATCGCAAAGCTTGGACCTGGGATTGAGGATCAAAAACTGGTGAACATGGTCTCTACTGGAGCCAATTTTTCATATGGCATTGGAAAGGATGAAAACACTATATTAACACTTGGAAACTCGACAGTCCTTCCCTACTCACCAAGCCTTGGGTGGTTATAGGGCTAACCATAACAAGAGGAACAATGATTCGTCTGAGACAAATCATAGAGAAAATTATGCAATGGCCAATGGAAAAGCAGTAGAAGAGGGAGAGAACTCATCAGTGCAAGATTTGCCACAAGATATTCCATACAGGTCAAGCTCTTGGGGGACACAAGAGATGTCACTAGGATCCACCACTGAAGGTCGAAACGGTGGTGACATCGCAGGTAATTGAACCAAGTCAGACAGATCACCTGGAGGTCGGCCTGGATTTTGAGCTCATTGAGCTTCCCGCTTCAAAGGAAGATGAAGGAAATCGTATTGAGCGTGCGCTGCTACCTCTTTTTCAGTAAGCATTCCAGAGCCAGTTCAGCTATATACCTTGCACAACTAAGTGAGTTCGTTGCTGACTTGCTGGTAACATATTTTCCATGCTCAGATTGTGAGGTTTTTTGTGATCTGTTTGTTTGCTTGTTTGTTTTCTTATTTTTTTTACTTTGGAATGTTTATGTGATTATGTGAAGTTGTTTCATTCTAAAGGCAAATAAATTTGTTATTACATATTACGTTGTCTGAAGTGATGTTTTCAGCTACATTTTGAACCCCCCCCCCTAGGGGCACTGAACGTGTTACACTACGCTGCTAGCCAGCTATATGGCATTATCCAACTTAAGGCTTCATAAAATTCTTAAAATCTAGGGTAATGCACAGCATGCTTTGCATTTTGCATTTTGATATATTTGTTTTGGCATGCGCAGTAACGAAGCACTTTGTGGTTTCGGTTTGGGATAAACGGGTACCTACTGACGCCCCTAGTCTTTTAAATGAGAAATACTCATTGACATACTGTTGGGAAATAGAGATTTCATGAAGGCAGCAGCTTGATACCGAATATGGGTGGCATAGCCAGCAGCTAGGTACCGAGAAAGCTAGGCATTTTCGGCATTGAAACACCGAATATGAAAACGTTGAAAACTTATCCTGACAAATTATTTTTTCCAGCCGCAAGTTACCGAAGCAAGCATGATATTTCAGTATCCACATACCGTATACAGGGAAAATTAGATAGAGAGAAAAAAAAAATAAATAAAAAAATCTTTGTGAGATGGTTGGATCTGACTTTTTCTTTGTGAGAAAGTTGAGAGACTTAACCTTGAACAAAAGAGAGATTTGAGAGAGAACATTATTTGTGAGTGTTAGTGAGAAATCATTCTTAGTGAGAGCTCCTCTTGTAATCCTCTATCTTGTTCATCTAGTAAATCATTGATCTTGTCATGTAGACGTAGGCACATTGCCGAACTACGATAAATCCTCGTCTTGTGTGTGAGTGCATTCTTTACCTTATTCTCTACTATTAATTATGTTTACTTTGTTGGTGATATTGTGTTGATCTTAGGTCGTTGCTTAGAGAGTTGTTGAATACTTTGTTGGTAGAAAGTTCAAACATTTAAGAGTTAAACTAGTTTGGTGATGATAACTTCCGCGTTAGACTCAACACATCCCTTGTCTTTTGAAAGAGAAATAAAAAAAAAATAGAATCTGATCGAGTAAATACTGAAAGATCCTGAAACCTTGTAATGTAAATTGGCCTATATAACAAGCACATACTGAAAACATCCTGAGGGATAGAACCACACAGTTCATTTATCTGTTCACATCACATCATAGGGTCTCAAAAATATAAAAAAAGTACACTTACAATCACTCAAACTCAAAGAATAAATCCTACGGCTACAAAATGAAAGTACACAAATTGTAACATGAGCAAACACCAGTACCATTGTTGCCAAGGACGGAGCCAGGATTCTAAGCTAGGGGGTGCGAGATTATGTGCCCACCCCACCCCAAAAAAAATATGCAAATTTTTATTTTTTTTTTGTCAGAAAGTTTAAATAATAAATATCAACAAAATTATACATTTATTTCAATTCACAAAACTAGAATGCGTTGACTACTAAGAATTATATTTAATATGGACTGATAAAGTTAACTACGTAAGTACTTAAGCCATTAATTTATACTACTATATCTATATATATCTACATAATCTAATCCACAAGTCTACAACAATTCAACAAATTGTTAAGTTTCTATAATGCTATAAATATATATAAATCTATTATCATGTGGAGAAAACTATAAAAGATTAACATTGAAAGTAAAAAATTACTTTGTTTTTGTTTTTTTTTAAGTGGAAATTTCATTGATAATTATAAGAGTTTTACAAATAATTAGGACAAGCGTGCAACAAGCTGTGCTGCAAGTCCTTTCTGAATTTGTTTTTGTTTTTTGTTTTTAGTTTTTAGTTTTTATTTTTGGGTTGAGGTCTAAAGAGTGAAAGAAAGGAGGGAGAGCTTAAGGGTTTGTTATGGGTGATTAGAATTATACAAACTGAGCGGTTGGGCTTTGGCTCTTTAGCTATTTGTTTTAGTCTCATTAACCCATTAAATATTCAAAAACACATTAGTCATTTTTTAATGGTTTTGGACTCAAAATAAATTATAAATGATAATTTTGTAAAGGCAAAAAGAGAAGTAAAAAAAAACATTGGTTTATTGCAATATTTTTTATTAGTATTTTTTTCATATTATTTTTTTTGTTGATTATATTCTCACTATAGTTGTGAAAATTTTAGGAGTGCGGTAGTGGAAGTTTGCTAAAATAATTGGGGGGTGCGAGTCTTTATAGTTTGAAGATTTTTCTAGACAATTAGTTGTGTGGTAGTAGAGCTTTTCTAATCAACCGCCCCACATGCACCCCTTATATCCATCTATGATTGTTGCACTCAAACCTATTAATGACTTCAGTCAATTGCCCGCTAACATGTTCATAACTTTTGAGATGGTGACTATACCTTTTCGAGGCTAAGTATATATTTCCAGATGGTTGCCTTGCAAATTCGAGCGTATTGCTCCTACTTTCTTATCATTAAAATAAAAAGTGTACCACAGTGGAGGGGCAATCACCAAACAGAAGCCAGAGTTACTATTGTTAGCAATAAATTCTTCTAAATTAATCATCAATATCACTGGTCCATCATCTTCTCTCTTCCCTTTAAAGATATAGAGGTCGCCACGATGTTGAAGGACACTCGATGCATGGTATTCAGCTCTGAAATCCAGATTACCAGCTAAAATTTCGACTGTGTAACTGTGACAAGTTTCATTGACTAGATCATATATTTTTATTTGTCTCAATCGATTCATCCAAATCACCCTATTTTGAGCTAGTATCGGACCGGAAATAGCAAATGTTGCCCTCTGTTCAATGTAATTTAAATGCCTGAACATCCACACTCCACTTTCAAGCTCTATGATAAAGAATCTTACAACAGTCTGCCGTGTATTGAATGCATCCCCAAGCTACCTGGAAAGTTCCCTTAAAGCCGTATAATGGTATGTGAAAAGCCCATATTGTGTTTGGCCCATTTCGTGCCTAAACAGTGTTCTAGGTTCATCAGTCAAAGAAGAGTTCGATGGTAACTATGGAAGAAAAAGAGATTGGCGGAAGATATTGGATATCGATCAAAACTGTTTGTTTGTTATGACTTCTGAGGGATTAAAATAGATGCGAGATTCTCGGATATGAAATCTTTTTGAGAGAGTCGTAACAGAGTTAATATAGTGAGTTCGAGGTTGCTTTAAAAAGAGAAAAACTCACACAGTCAAGTAGAGCTTTTTCACCAGAAAGTTTGTTAGAGATATTGAAGTGGATTTCTTCATCTTGTCAATCTAGTGATCTTATTGTTGCGACTACATAAGATCACTAAATTGAGTTCTTCCATACTTGTTTATTGTTGGTGGCTCCTGCGAAAGGAGACGAAAGGTTACAATATTGAGGAGTACGATATTCAGGTAATCATGGGATTTGATCCCCATTGTGAGTATTTTTACTTTGTAACTGATTGATTTATGATCTTAGCACTTTTCAGTATTTTTAGAAATTTACTTACTACGTGCTAAAACTCAATAATTCCTTACTCACCATTTTTCTTTTAGAATGCCAATCTAGTTCGAGTAGGGATTTCATTCCAACTTCTAAGACAAGAATCTAAATAATCACAACTGAAATCTACACCTTGGAGAACTAAGTGAGAAGGATTTGATAGATAGATTTTTTTTTTACAGAAGTTATCTAAAATTTGTAAGTTTGTTTTATAGTTAAATGAAAGAGAGAGAAAGATAGGGAAGGATTAATCCTACTCATGCAAGGCCTAGCTACAAGTCTTTTAGAAACAGGTCGCTACCATCTCAAATCCCTAACATAATATACCTATCTCTAAACATATCATGCTAGCATGTAGAATTGAAATGATATTTCATCTCTGAAATATCATTCCAACTCCTAGTTCTACTTTACAACAGTTGATCAGATATTTGTCAATCTCTGTCATTTTGGGACAGGATGAAAAATAGAACCTAAGTCTTTTAAGTAGTGATTTTGGAATCCTAAATTTGTAGCCTGATCCTCACATGAGCATCATTAACCCTTCCCTTGGGAGAGTGTTAGCTCATGATCCTAGGATTTGATTAAAACTACAAGTAAGATAAGTAAAAAGAGATAGAAAGAAGAAATGAATACAAAGCCAACTAATTACCTAAGGAAAACAGAAGTTTTTATTCAAGAACTAGAAGGTGTAGTCCTCCATTAACAAGTTACAAGCTTTTTTTCTTAAAACTAAAAACTAAAAACTAAAAGTAAAGACATGGAAGTAAATGAAAAGTAAAAGTCAAGGAAGTAAAAGCTAACTAACTCCCAAAATCAGCCCCCCTTTACATAAGAGAGCCTTTTTCTCTTCTCCCACGTGAAACAGTCTCCTCTCATTTATTTTTCACTTATCCACAACTAACCCCAATTTGACACCTTTCATTTTTTTAGATAATCATCACCTAAATCCAACCAACTCATTAACTTCATGCAAGGTGTCAAATTTGCACCAATTATTTGCACCTTTGTCTTGACTTGCATGATGACTCATCAAATCTTATGGGCCTGCCTAGTGGGTCTACGTGCAGTGTCTAGTGGCAGTCCGGTCTTTTGGCATATTTACAACTTCCCGCCTATGCGTAGAGTTCGTCGCACTGATCGTCGGAGCAGCTCACTCGTCGCATCGGAGTCCTGGTTCAAGAGATATGAGCTTTGGAAGTTTGATGCTTCTGTGCACGTAATCCCGTTTCTGACTGGATTCTGTACTATTTGAGTCTTTGGGCTTTAGTCCGGATTTGTTGGGCTTCACATGGGCTTGATCGGAAGGCATGTGTATACTCCCTATTCCATGCTTAAATGCTAGCTTTATCATAATTTTTACATTAGTTGCTCCAACCTGCAAAAAGCACGAAGATGTGATTATTTCATGATTATTAAGCACAAAATTGACCGAAATGTTATGTCTCTACAGGTTTTTATAATACAGTTTTGGGTGCTTATCAATTTATATAGTGGATTTGTATCTCACTACTTGAGATAGGTAGTGACGTGGATGTTTCCCAGTGATTGGGTTTACCACGTTAAAAAATTCTCTGTGTTATCTTTGCTTAGTTGTATCTTTATGTTTTACTTTCTCTCCCTGTCATAAATCATTCATAAATCATTGTACTAGTCTGTTGCATCATTCAAAATTCATTTAAATATATTTGGAAGAATTTTCAATTGGTATTAGAGCGGTTATGCTCTTAAAGGTTTAAAAGCCTAGGCGTGATCCTTTTTGGTTCCTCAAAAAATATTTAGATGGAAGTTGATAAGTTTGGTACTTCTAATTGACCTCCTCAATTTGATGGGAAATTTTTTTCCTACTCTAAAGCTAGAATGACAACTTACCTACAAGCCTTAGGTGATAATGTTTGGATAGTTGTAGAAGATGGTTGGGTTCATCCTACTCAAACTATCGGGTTTGGTGACACTACTGTGAATTCCTTAAAACCTAGAAACCAATGGACTGATGTTGAGAAGACATTGTCTGGTCATAATAATAAGGTCGTAGTGCTATCTTCATGGCCATGAATCTTAACGAATTCAGACGTATTTCCACTTGTACCACCTCAAAAGAGGCTTGGGATAAGCTTGTTATTCCGCATGAAGGTGATAGTGCTGTCAAAGAGAGTAAGCTTGAGTTGCTTACTACTCAATTTGAGACCATGAAGATGGAAGATAGTGAGACATTTGATGAATTCTTTATCCGTCTCTAAGATGTGATTAACTCTAGCATGGCTTTTGGTTTAGAGTATCCAGATGTTCAAGTTGTTCGCAAGATCTTGAGGTCATTACCTAAGAGGTTTAGATCTCGAAAAGATGACATTCAAGAGGCACATGATATAAAAACAATGTCCATTGAGACTCTTGCGGGCAAATTGCGCATTTTTTTAGATGGAATTAGAGTATGAAAATCCTCAAAAGAATAAGAATTTAGCTTTCAAGAGTTCATCTTATTCTAATTCTTCTAAGGATTTCTCTAAAAATGATGTTTCCCTCGAGGATGAGTCTTTTGATATTGATCATGAGATTGCTCTTATTTCTAGAGATTTCCATAAACTATTGAAAATGAAACATCGAAGAGAATTTACTGATAAATGACAATTTAATAATCAAGTGTCAAGACCTCATGATAGGTTCAAAACTGAAAATAGACCAGACAAGTTTTTTACTAATTTTTCGAAAGTCCAATGTTATAAGTGTAATAGGTTCGGTCACTATGCTCACAATTGTCCTACGAAATTGAATAAGAAACCCTTAGAGAAAAGGAAAGCCAATATTTCTGTAACTTGGGATGATAGTGATGACAAGACTGAACTTGATGATTCCTAAGCTGATGAAATTGTTAACTATGTTGTGTATGGTGCTAGTCTCTGTGAAGATCTTGAGGAATCTGACAAAGATAGTTTTGTAAGTAGTAAGTTGAATAATTTTGAGTCGAGTGTTACTAATGACGATTGGGTTGAGATGTACTTTAACTCTGTTGCCAAGTGTATCAAGCTTGATAAGACAAATAAAAATCTTATAGTCAAACTTGGCACACTTAATGCTCAAGTTTTATCTGGAGCTGAGGAGTACAATATTCAAGCTGTATTGTTTGAACATGAAAAACAAACTTTTTTAAGCAAAATTGATGTTCTAGAGAGAAAGAATTTTGATAGCAAAGAAAAATGCAAATCTGTACGTCTTGGCTGAACTTGAGCAGAGTAAGAAAGACTTGGTGTTTACTCAACATCAACTTCAAGCCTTCACTAATGGTGCTCAACAACTTGACAAAATGCTTGGGGTGGATAAATCTCATTCTGACAAGAGAGGTCTGGGTTATAATGATGCCAATGTACCATCTTCAAATACCTCTTGTGCCATTACTTTTGTGAAAGTTAAGGAATATCCTGCAACTATGGCATCTCCTAGTGTTAGCAGTAACAATGTAAGAGCTCATAAGAAATTTCCTGTTCAAAAGGTTCGGTTTGAGTCAAAGTCTATTGTCAAACATAAAGTGTTTACATGTTATGCTTGTGGTATAATGGGACATCTTGCGCCTTTTTGTTGGTACAATCATTATTCTTCTTTTCATGGAAATGGATTTCAGAATTCTTATGTGCCCTTTCGACAAAAATCATATTATCACACTTGGACTCCTAACCGTTTCATGAATATGCAGCAAAAGAAACATATGAAAGTTAATGACAGGAATGTGTACAAAACCTCTCATCACACTCAATTAGTTTCATCTCCGGCTAATTCTCATACTTCAGCGAGGAAACTAAAGACTATTTGGATAAGGAAAGACGACCTTTGTCCACAACTCACGTGCAAGGTGGTTGTTACTGCTCTTTATGCCTCCTGTCAGACTGCCCAATGGTATTTGGACAGTGGGTGTTCTCGCCACATGACTAGTGATGCTACCAAGTTTAGCAGCTTTACTCCATTCAAAGGAGGTAATGTCACCTTTGGTGATGGTAGCCAATCACAAGTTATTGGTAAAGGCACTATAGATGGTCTTGGTCTTTCTAATGGTGAGATTGTTCTTTTGGTTAAAGATTTACAGGCTAATATGATTAGTATTAATCAATTATGCGACAAACACCACACTGTCAGTTTTCAAAAAGATATTTGTAAGGTTCTTAATGTTAAAGGATAGTGTGTGATAACTGGTACAAGAACTTCTGATAATTGTTACGCAATCCATCAGGAGCCCTTGGTTACTAGTTGCAAATTGGAAAAACTTGATGAGATTCAGTTGTGGCATCAAAGATTAGGTCACATTAATTTTAAGGACCTTGACAAAATCACTAGAAAGGACCTAGTTAGAGGCCTTCCCAAACTTGGCAGACTAAGAGATGTTATTTGTGGACCTTGTCAAGTCGGAAAACAAATTCGGAGTTCTCACAAAAAGGTTAAAGACATTGCTACATCGTACCCTTTAGAATTAATTCATATGGACCTTATGGGTCCTATGCGGACTGCTAGTATTGGTGGTAAGCGGTACATTCTTGTGATGGTTGATGACTTTACTAGATTCACATGGACTGCTTTTTTGAGAGAGAAGTCAGACACTTTTATGGAATTCCAAGCTATTTGCTTGCGGGTTCAAAATGAAAAAGATACCCAAATCACTTACATTCGAAGTGACCGTGGTGGTAAGTTTAAGGATACAGGTTTTGAGTATTGCATTGCCAATGGTACTTCGCAAGAGTTATTAGCTCCTCGTACCCCTCAGCAGAATGGGGTGGCTAAGAGGAAGAACCATGTTCTTTAAGAGATGGCTCAAGTTATGTTGCATAATAAGAGTCTATCCAGACATTTTTGGGTTGAGGCTGTTCATACAGTTTGTTATATTGTAAATAGGGTTTATCTTCGCCCTAACACTTTAAACACAGCGTATGAACTTTGGTATGGCAAGAAACCTAATGTTCAATACTTTCGTATTTTTGGAAGTTTTTGTTATGTGTGCAAAGATCATGAAAGTCTATCCAAATTTGATACTCGGGGAGACAAAGGTATTTTACTTGGGTATTCTTCTAATAGTCGTGCTTTTAGAGTCTATAATGAACATACTCAGACTATTATGGAATCATGTAATGTGGTTGTTGATGATACTTTTGTGCACACTATTGTTGATGATGAGACTATAGATGATATGTTTGTTTAGAGTCCCTGAACACTTCCCTACTACACCATCTATCACTAACGTAACTTCATATGTTGAGTCTATAAATGCAGCAGACTCGCCTTCTAGTGAACACGAATCTCCACACACAAATGACCTTGCACCTAATACTGGCTTCATCCAGCCAGTGACTTTTGATAAGGCTTTTGTTAGAGTGCAACAACATCATTGTGTCAAAGATGTGATTGGTAACTTGAGTGATGACATGCAAATTAGGAATAAAATTAAAAATACCATTCATTATGTTTGCTATGTTTCTGTGATAGAGCCAAATAATATTTATGAAGCTCTTGTTGATAAGGATTGGCTCCTTGCAATGCAAGAAGAGTTGGGTCAGTTTGTTCGTAGTGATGTGTGGTATCTTGTTCCTCGTCCTTTACACATTAATGTCATAGGCACCAAATGGATTTTTAAAAATAAAACTGATGAATTTGCTATTATTGTTCGGAACAAGGCTAGATTGGTTACACAGGGGTATACCCAAGTTGAGGGGATTGATTTTGATGAGACGTTTGGTCCTGTTGCTCGATTAGAGTCTGTTAGGCTTTTTCTTGTTGTGGTTTGTCATTTGAAATTTAAGCTATATATTTCAGAGTATGTTAAGAGTGCATTTTTAAATGGCATTCTTCAGGAGGAGGTGTATGTGGAGCAACCAAAAGGATTTGTTGATCCATACCATCCTACTCATGTTTATCGTCTTAAGAAGGCTCTTTATGGTCTTAAACAAGCTTCTAGAGCTTGGTATGAGCGCCTTACTGCCTTTCTTTTAGCACAAGGTTTTTTTTTCTGGAGCAGATAAGACATTGTTTGTGCAGCATGGTAAGGATTATGTGCTTATTGCTCAGGTCTATGTAGATGACATTGTGTTTAGTTCCACCTCTGAACACCGTGCTCTTTCCTTTAATTTGTTGATCTTATGCGAACCGAATTTGAAATGAGTATGGTGGGTGAGCTAAATTATTTTCTTGGTCTCCAGGTAAAACAATTGGACAATGGGATTTTCATTTCTCAATCTAAATACGCTAGAGATATTCTGAAAAAGTTTGGTATGGACTCAACTAAGCATACTCACACTCCCATGAGTACGACAACTAAGTTGAGTAAGGACAACTCTGGTAAAGATGGAGATATAAAATTGTACAGAAGCATCATTAGAAGCTTATTGTATCTCACTGGGAGTCGTCCTGATATTGTGTTTAGTGTTGATGCTTGTGCTAGATATCAAGCTTGTCCTAAGGAGTCTCATTTCCTTGCAGTAAAACGCATTCTTCATTATGTTCATGCTATTTCTAGGTATAGCTTGTGGTATACTAGAGATACTAATTGTGAGATAGATGGTTATTCGGATGTCGACTGGGCTAGTAATGCTGATAATAGGAAGAGTACATCTGGTGCGTGTTATTATATTGGTAACAACCTAATTGCTTGGCAAAGCAAGAAGAAAAATTCCATCTCCTTGTCCACAGCTGAGGCTGAATACATTGCTGCTGGAAGTTGCTGCACCCAATTGCTTTGGATGAAGCAAATGTTAGGGATTACTGGCTACAACATGGTACTATGTCTATTTTTTGTGATAACACTAGTGCCATCAATATTTCCAGAAATCCTGTTGAACATTCTCGAACTAAGCATATTGACATTAGGCATCACTTCATTCGGTACCAAGTCGAGAGTAAAGTGGTTTGTGTTGAGTATGTTCATACAGATAGTCATTTAGCTGATCTGTTCACCAAACCTTTAGATTCCCTTAGGTTTGAATTCCTTAGGAAATCTATTGGTATTTGTGCTTTTGATTAGTGTCTTTTGTTATGAAGTTTTCTTAGTTTCCTCTTCTTTTTTTATTTCCTAGGTTTTAGTTTCTCTTTTGGATTTTAGTTCATGATTTCTAGAATTGAAGAAAAAAAAAATGTAAGTTTGAAGTGCTTTTCTACATCCTTGGAGGTGTTAAGTATATTGATGAAGTAGCATTCATTTATTGGCATGTGTTGACTGGTTTGCTCTTTGTTTCCATGTGTGTGAGATGTCATGTTTTAAATTGCAGTTCATGTCATTTATTGCGATCTTAATCTAGTTGTGCATTGCTTCATAATGCTTCTTTTATATTAGATTTTCTGTTGTCACACACAACTTATACACTCATACTACTATTTGAGTTTTATAGTTTTCACCAACCTTCTATGACATATATATTTTCTATATGTTTGTGAAATCTGTGCAACTCAATATAATATTTTTTAATTTATGGAGCACAGGCATGTAATCACCCAGGTTGGTCAATTCATAGGCCGGGGTTTAAGCCTGGTAATCTAAGACCAACTGGTTTGGACTTACCAATTGACAACCTGTTACAAGGGATGATTCCTCTCCAGTATATAAACTCTTCCTCTCTCACTCTCTCTCTCTCTCTCTCTTTTGGAGCACATGCATGTAACCACCCGGGTCGGTAGATTCGGAGGGGTTTCCACCTGGTAATCTAAGACCAATTGGTCTGGACTTACCAATCGAAAGCATGTTATAAGGGATGGTTCCTCTCCAATATATCTATATATATTAAGGGAAAAAAAAAACGAATAATAATAATGCTTCTTCTTGTATTTTCATGAGTTGCAGCTTTTCACTTTCATATAGTTAGTTGTTGTCATATCATTCCCGATGGAAACTATGCTTCACAAATGTGTGTTGAGCATCGATCTCTTACACAAACAGGAGTCTGCACTATAAGTCTTGCATTATGGTCCAAATGAGCATTATGGTTTTGTTTTCAATGCGTTATATGACTTGTGATTTTTTTCTGGCAGCTCATGTCATGTGGTAGAAATTTACAAGTTTAGTCTTGCCAATGCCATTTTTTGAATGGTTCTTTATGAATGTGCTTAACTTCTTATGCATGTTTGCATTTCACGTTCACCTCTTTCATTATTTTTGGGTACAGAGTTGTCCTGCCACTTCTTGCAGAGCGTGTTACTCCTTCACTTCATATTATATGTTGGTGGTGTCTTCTTCTTTCTTGTGTCTTCATAACAGGTAACATTTTTACTTGTCGCTTTGCTGGCCTCTCTTTTTGTGTCAATTCTTATGATGTTAGAGTTGAAATGGAAGTTGCGTATATTGGTAGGAGTGTTTTCTGTCCTTGCAGTTTTGGTACAGTTTCAGCATGATTAATGTCTTGTTTCATGTCTCTTTGGTTCCTTATCCTTCAACTCTCTTACTCTGGGATGGTGTCAAGGAGTCTATGTCAAGTGTGTGTAATCCTTGAAAATGTTTAATGGAAGTTTTACTGCAACATTTATTGACCGAATCCTTCTAACATTTCCATGCTTTCTTTTTTTTAAGAGCTTGTCATTAGTAGATGCTTGTTTTTAGTCATGCAGTAGCCCTCTTCATTATTATTTTTTGCATCTTAATCTTTGACTGCTCTCTTTGTCAAGGTCAGAATCTGCTGTCACATAGGTTAATTGCTTGGTTGTTGCTTGGGGTTACTCGAACCATTTTATTTTTGATATATTATGAGTGTTCTTTTGCTCAGACTTCATTTCCGATGTGTCCAAATTTGATGTCTCATGGACTGGTTTGTAGAATTCTTTTCCAACAATAAGTTATCTCCTGAAGCTCTATGCTTTGTATGGTGATTGTAAAGGTTATGTTTCATCTAACCTTATAGGTGTAGGTAATTTGGAGGAGATAGAATGGTTGATTAGGTTGGACCGAGTTCGTATGGACGAACTGCCTACATATCAAGTTCTCTCTTGGAAGTGGAACTTGAATCAAGTCTGACGTAGTTCCTCATCCTCTTTATATAGGCAAAGGGTTCTCGCATCCGATCAGATCCAGGTCTTCAGATCACTTGCGTGCCATGATGACAAGTTAAGGACATTTATGGTGAAGCGTACCTGAAGCTACGGTCTTGATGATGGTATTTAAGACTTATGTTACTGACCGTTGGTGCGAGCGAGAATCTGGGAGATCGCTATTGGAGAGAGGTCGTTCGTATGTAGTGAGTCACTATGAAGCGAGCTCGTGTGACGAAGACTTCATGTCGGTTGACTACTGATTAGTCAGATCGATCTCCATAGTTGAGTTGCTATGAAGCGAGCTACGAGGATGAGGATCGAGGGTCGATCTGCATTCATGTTTGTACTCAACACGTGCTTAATATTCATTGGATGTGAATATTACTCCCTCACAGTGATCTCTTAGTGAGGGGGTGTTCCACATGCACCCCTACTTATTTCATTTAGGGGGAATTCGACTTTTGTTGGCTGAGTTTCCCATTGCTTCCGTTGCTTAGTACTTAGTACTTACCTTCTGCACTTTGTTATTACTTCGATCTAACCTTCACCTTTTGTCTTTTCGTGACAAAAAGGGGGAGAGGTGTTTCAGTTCTTGTTTTATGTGCAGCTCGCTGATCTTATTGCTTCTGCAATTTCAAGCACTTTGAAGATCTCTGGTTCAGTTCTAGATTGGATTATATGATGTATTGAAGATCTTGCAGAGACTGTGTATTTGTTGTGGAAATGCTTGTGCTACAGATGAAGTCAAATAAGAAGAGAGCTGACTGATACTGAAGTGAGGGGGAGAATTGTTTTCTTTGCTGAACCGAAACTTTGTGTTTTGAGTTTTCTTGAGTCCTTTGTAATTATCATTATGTCATTAGCAGGAAGTCTTTTGATGCAATTTGTAAAATCCTATTTTTATTTATCTAATTAATTGTGGTATTATTATTTATTAATATAATTTTTGAAAATTTCGAAAATTTCGAAAATATAGAAAATAGAAATTTTGGTTTAGCAAAACTAGGAGAGAAACGTGGGATAGATAGTTATCAAGGATAACTCACGTAGCTAACTTTTTCTTTCTCTCCCACGTTTACAAAAAAAAAAAAAAAAAAAAACCCTACTGAAAAAGAAGAAGAAAATAAAAGAGAAAAGGGGAATGCAAAGTATTGGGCTCACCGCACTATTGATATTCATAATTGTTTACATATTGTAAATTTAATAAGGTGAGTTATATTTCTTTTTTTTTTTGTTTCCATAGAAATAGGATATGTTGTTTGTTATGTGTGATCATATGGATTGTATATTTGGAGTATAAAGCCATTAATGAACTATATAGAGTTTTGTGAAGAAGATGAACAGTTAACAGTAAACATCATTCCAAAAAACTTGTCTGCGCAGTCTTTTAATTCTGTTGAGATGGAGATCTTCCCTTACTCGGATGTCTCTCAAATATAATCCTTAGTTACCTGATACATTGAACTTTGACATATATAAATTTTAGACAGATCCAACGGTGGCGTTTCTGTCGAGGCACGCATAAGCGTGACTGGTCGTAGTATATACTATGCCAGAAAACTACACTGCGCAGTCATAAGTTTAGGCATAGATGAAGGATGAACACATATTGGATCTCCTCAAATTTGATCTGAATATTTACAACAAACAGTAGTCATACCCATTAATTTTGTAGGGCCATCCAACGGTAGGATGTAAGTCGAGGCATTGAAATACGAAACTATTGATTTTGGATAAAGTTGTGAATGAATGGAAAATGGTTAATCTATTGAATGGATTATTGTTTATGATTATTGTGCATAATTTGCTACTGCCTGAAATTAGTATATTTACATAAAAAGTGTAACCTTGGTTTATTTGAATATAAACATGGTAATTGATTGAGCTTGTGCAAACTGTCGCTCTTGGGAGTGTGTTATAAGAAATATTGTCTGGAAAGTATTGTTAATTGTTTCGACCAAATATGATCAAAACACTAAGTGTTGATAAAAGAGACGAAGAACATAGAAAAGTAATTGGAAAAATGATGGTGATCGGGGGAATGATGAGACTGTACCTTGCGGTTGCCTACGTACCTGATAAACGTAAAAAGAATATTTTTACTAATGAATAAAGCGATGAAACTCTAAACGTAAGTAAAACTAAACGATAATTTACGTGCCTAATTTATCAAAGATTTCTACTCTCAATCCTATTGAGATATAGTGGAGTAGATGATTCGTTCCACTCCTAGTTCTTCCGAATGTTAATGTTCTCTACCTATAAGTAATCTTAACAAAAAAGTCTAATGAGAGATTTACGAAGTGGCAACTAGACTACGATGCAACTACTCACAAGATGCAACTAGTCGACTATTAGAACAACTATGGGAATGCCACGTTGATTCTATGATAAGGAGTTAGAGGGGGATTGATTCCACCTTAACTCGACTTAATCCTACTAACGACGAATTATCGTAATCCGAATTGAACTGCTTCGCAGAACAATATGGTTATTCCTAATCCCTAATTACATATGGCATTCCTACCAATTCATAACTAGCATGTGAACGATTAAACCCATTCTCATGGTGAACTAATCGCTTCTAGAGTGGAAAGGACATTGCGACGACTCTACGATAATCGGAATCAAGCTTTCATCAAGGCTTCTCAACCCCCTCTAATGGAGGTTTAGCCGAGAATCATTACGCAATCATTTCCGATTAAATTAAAACTAAACATAATATAAAGAATTGAAATATACTAATCTAAATTAAACAATAATTAAAATCTAATTAATAACTAAGAATTGAATAACAAGTAATAAATGAAATCAGATCTAACACAAATATAAATGACAAGAATCGAAATTAACAAACTAGCTATTTTATTAATCAATCTAATTAAGAATAATGATTCTAGAGTTTAATCTAAAACAAGAATTGGATTTGAACTAAACTTAACATAAAGAATTAAATCTAGATCTAGAAGCTATTCTAATGACTACTTTCTATTCTAAGCTACTTTTATTTTCTAACCTAACTCTCTACCATTAACAAAGAGTGAAGCTTTGGTTTTTATACATTCAGATCCAAAAATCGTGCATGGGCTTGGAGCCATGTTTTGGGCCAGAGAATCAGGCCCAAAACCCAATTCTTTCAGTCCAAAAAGACCTCTTCAGCTGCAGTTGGCTTCAACAGACTTTTCGTCCACTTCTGCTCCTCTGATTGGGTCAAGGCTTAGACCATTGGAAAGCTCTTTCCGAGCCGGTCGTTTTGACATAAGGTAGGCCCCATTCTGAGATCTGAGTCCAAAGATACGGCCTTCAGAAGTTCTCACGACTTTGTGTCTTTGTTTACGCCCGGCGTCGACTTTTCAGCTTTTGACCGGGCTTTAGAAAGGCTGGTCTTCTTGAATCTTGGCCTTTAATCACGGAACTCCTTAGTAACCGACCTTTGCTCTTTTATCTCGCTAAAGTGGCACATTTCTGCACATAATAGACTTTGAAGCCTGAAATGCATAAAAATACGTGTCGTGTTAACTCTTAATTATTACTCACATAATTGGTCTAATAGTATGATCAATTACAGGGGTTAAAACTACAGTTTTGGGCTCTTATCAAACCACCCTAAACAGCATTTTGCTTGTCCTCAAGCAAAGATGAGAAATTAGAATAAGTGACAAAAATGGAGTTCTATCTACTCGTTTACTGAGTCGCGATTGCATTGACCATATGCAACAGGGCGCTTAAACCACTAGGAATTCCCTAGTGGACAAGTTATAACCTCGTGAGAGTTTTCCAATGAAAGGTACTCACAAACTTCATCTATACTACAACGACTAAGAAATAAAACTATTGTTTCCTTATTCATGCTCTAAATTAACTATACCTCTCACTAGAAATGCATATAGAGTAATCATGTCGAAACCCTAAGCTAATATATACATAATAATTAATCATCTACAATAAACATATATACAATGAGTAATACTATGAAATGCCTAGCAGGTTCGTTTATGAAACTTCGGATAAGCCCTTAAGTAGGTTCTCACAATAATAGTCAAGATACAACACTCGATTTTTCCACTCAAGTTTATTACTCCGATTAATGCGGGCACACTTTACCTTACAATCTCAATGACAACAAGGGAAGCCGGAGTCGATCAAACACATCTGCCACTTACTATCACACTAACCTATTCCTAATTGAGCTAGAGGTCTTTATTAGGTGTTCTTGGGGATTAGGAGATGGTTTAAGAAGGAAGGAAATAGATATTCAAAAAGGACAAGTCCGAGATAATAGAGTCTTGATTATGTAACTAGAGAAAACCTTGTTATTTACTTTTGCTTTTACACTTTGTTTCCATCCTTAGCCATATTTTTTTTTTTTTCTTTTTCTTTGGCTTTTGACTCCCTTTTATTCTATTTTTGGAGTTTTTATTTTATTTTTATTTTTATTTTTATTTTCTTTGGATGGAAACTTCTTTTATTTATTTTCTGAAGCCATTAACTAACTTTTGTTTACACAAGTTTTTCTCTTCTTCTTTCTTTCTCATTCTATTTTCAGACTTATCTAAATTGGGTAGGTTGAATTTTTTATTTTGTTTTGTTTTGTAACAGGGTAAAGGATTTGTGGTTTATGAAAGGCTAAAGAAAGGCTCAGAGGGGCAACTAGCGAAAAATAATTCATAGGTTTGAATTTCTGGCTATATCGATCCAAAGAGGGCCTAAATTCTCGCTTAGGATATGACATAGTGATCAAGCAAGTGGACGTGTGATTTCTCTATCCAGATTTTACTTCTCCCTTGTGTCATTTCTCAAATGTTTCGCTCATATAAGGCTTTAGGCTATATTATCACAGGATTTGTAGAATAAGTACTCTAGCCTAGAGTTCAGAAACTTACTGCTAACAATCATAGATACTCATGTAATATATTTATAGATAGATGCAAAGATTATTACCTACATATTAACCTAAGTTTCTAAAAATTATTCTAATGCAAAAGCTACGTGAGACTTCTAGATTATTAAGAGCATAGAGAAGGAAAACAATACCACTATTCCTAAGTGTATAGCATGAACTTATTTATTTATATTTTTGAATTTTTGAAATTTTAACTAGAAAACAAATGCCTATCATACATATCTATATTCTAACAGATGCCTTAATTACACGTGTTTCTATGCCCCCAAACAAGAAGCATGCTTTGTCCTCAAAGCATATAAATAAAGAGGGTAGGAAAATTACCAATGAAGCACGTGAAATTCAGGAACATCTGCAAAACAAAGTTAGAACGTACTAATATAGGAAATAAAAACTGACTCAACTCTATAAGAGTTTTACCCATTATGGGGTTAACAAGAATGAAATTGCTTGGGACATAAGTAGACACTAAATAGAATGAAAACTTACCTTATCTCCCACATTACTCATCATCTTCCTCATCCTCTTCTTCCATAAAGAAGTGAGGTTCCTTTGCGTCCTGCCATGCCATGATAATTTGCCAGGCTTCCCGCCATTTATCATCTATTATTGCTAACCTATTAAGAGCCACTTGGTCTGACGAGGTGTAGGGTGCAACCTGATGAGGTTGTATCCTCCACCCTTGCCAAGTCATTGCACGGAAGGATCGAATAATACTATTGGTGGGTCGCATGCGATTAATAACCGTAATCCAATCCGCGGAAACGTGTACAAAAAAAGGGAAAGAAACATAGCATAATACGGAATCGGAATGGGCATAAGAAGGTACTTATGCCTCATGCTATGATCGAAAGCTAAACTAGACATCAAGGTTCGGGAAGGTCATGACACATCGTCCCGTGGCTAAAGCAAGGAAAACGCAAAGTGGCATCATTCACAGAAGAAAAACGTCATTCCCTAAAATGTTTAGCATGATCCAAAACATAACAGTTCCTATGTTCATGGACAGGCTACCAAAGGCGACGTTATATTCCCCTTTGGTCCTCGATACGGAAAATGCCCGCCCCATACGACTCATGCAAAAACTCATAAGTGTAGACATACATATTATCTACCCAATAACACCATGGGTCTTGTATTTCAGCCGGGCATAGCAAGTCCAAGAACAAATGCTAGCAAGAACCCGTAATTTCCATTGGTTCATTATCAATGTTGATGGAGAACACTTGTTCTCCATCCGGTCTTTTAAAGAAAATGCGTTATCGTAAAAATAAGATGCTAGTGTTGGAGAATAAAGTGCATCGGGTTTTACCATAAGCGGCTCCCAATAACGTATGTGATCGCCACGAAAACTAAGCACCATAAGTAGTGCTTTGGAACAAATCTTCGAAAAGACTGTTCGGTATCAATGTTGGAGATGTCATCTCAAAATTACGCTCTGGAATAGCTGCGAATGATCCGAAACTACCAAAGATAAAACCGAAATTTTTCTGGTCCACGGAAGTTAGAGGCGCGAAAGCTCTCTTAGAAGCGAGTCGCTCTGAAGATTTGAATTCCAGTGTTTGAGCTGGTCGCTCACCTTAAGCGCTGAAAAGCGCTCGACAAAAATCTGAAAAAAAAATTGCGAGTCGCGAGTCGCGCCTCTAGGGCGAAAAAGTCGCCGGAGTTCTTGAAACTTCGAAAAATGAGACGAAACGTGGGAATCTTGGGAGTGAAAGGTGAGTGATGGAGGTTAGGTGTAGTATGAGTTGTGAGTGTAGAATGTATGAAGTTTATATAGGTTTTAAGTTGCTAAACCGGATCGGGAAGTTGCCAAAAGGTTTTCTGGCGGTTTAGGAAATACCAAAATTTCCAAACCAGAAAACGGAAACAACTCATTTTCTTGATTATAAAACAAACCTAGTATCTTTTAGGTTGAATTTATGATAGAATCTACCTATTTAATCGAGATTTCATCCTACCATGATACTTATTCATAGATATGCCTAAACGGCCATATTTTCACCTTGACTCTGCAATAAATTCTAAGACGAGGGTCATATAAAAATCATGCTGGAATAGATAAAACCACCCCCAAACAATTTGGGAAGGTGGGATCAATATTAAACAACCACGCATAATGAAAATAACCGCGTTATATTAAAATTTTCATTCGAAGTACATTTCACTACAAAATTCAAATTACGGAAATTAAAACTTACATTAAAATAAATAACAATAATGAAACTACAAATAAAAATAGAAACATCAACTGATACTATCCCTAACCACTCCGGTACTGGTAGCGGAGGGCACACACTCCGGAGATGGCTCCTGAGCTCTCGATGGGCCAGCACCATTCGTCATTCGGCGACGACGCTTGTTCCTCGATGGTGTGTCCTCAGAAGGAGAATCCCCGTGAGGTGGGAATCGTGCAAGCATGTCGGTCCGGAACTGACACTGAGCTTCTAGCTCGGCCCTCATCTGTTCCCACCTCTCATCCTCTCTCTGGGTACGGATCTCGAAGTTATGATGGATAGTTGCCTGTCAAGTCCGGAGGTCTTCGCAGATAGTGTTGAGCGAACGCATGCCACGATGAATTACGGCCATGCGTTCTGCATCTGACCAACACCTCTCTAGGGCATCCGCATCCAAACAAGTCAAGTCCTCCTCATCCTCCGAGGCATTCTCATTTCCCCCATCCTCCTCGGCATTTTCATTTCCCCCATCCTCCTCGGCATCTTCTCTATCCTCAGCCAACCTCCAAACTCGTTGGACACACTCCTTATAGATGCGAGGGTTTCGGTGTAGGGTGATGTAAGACCTATCAGATGCCGGAGCTGCTCTCAACTTCAAAGATGATCTTGGTTATCAACACGAGGGAGAGGTGCAATAGACTTCCCTACTCCCCTAATCATGCTAAGCAAAACTCCAAGATACGTAACTTCGTACTTCCGCTCCGGAGTATCCATAAGATGTGGAGGCGCTTCAGGCCGATGTCGCCGACCTTCTCCTTCCCGGGGCGTTAGAATCCATCGAGCTGCGGCCGGTTTGGTTCGAGGATGATCGGGCGAACACAATCGCGATCTCGCATTGTAGTTCCCTTCGTAACGGCTATCACGCGTTCATCAATGGTTCTACCCCATTATATTGGGACTCCTGCAACATGACATCAAGATGGATTCTAGGCGAATGCCTAGAATCTCGACCAACAACCCAAGAGTCACTTCCTTCCTCCTCTTCGCCACCATAACAAAATCCTAGTCCCTCCAACTCCCTCGTATTGTAGAACCGTCCGGACTAAGTCTTCGTGGTAATAGGCTTCATTCGAAAGTACCACAAACTATTCCAGATCTCTCTATCGATCATTTCACACCGTAAAAAAGCGCCGAAGTGGTCGCCAATAAAAGCTTGCTCTCCGCAAAAATTCGTTGTTGAGCCATTGGAAGTTTGAATACGGTTTGAGGTTTGTAGAAGGTAGGGGAAGCAATGAGGACACCTCACTAAAAAAGAACGATGGTGGTGGTGGTGTGGTGTACGGCGATGCGAATTTTTTTTTTTTTTGATTTTCCGGTGGTTTTTGTTGATGTAAATTGGTGGAGGTTGTGGGGCGGCGCGGTTGGAGTAGATTTGGGTTGGGTCTTGGATTGTGGGCGTGGGTTAATTAGGTTTTCTTTTTAATTTATTTTTTTAGGTCGGGTTTGAAGGTTTGTTAATGGCGGTTTGTGGAAAAAATGATGAACTGATGGTGAAGGTAAAGAGCGCGGGTGCTTGTTTTCGGCTGGTCAGGTTGGAGCCCAAATCGAAATTTGTGAATTTTTCGATTTTTTTCGCTAAACTTCAAATCAAAATTGCCGCTTAAGTACGGTCCGATTTTTACGAATGAGATATGGAAATGATCAGGACAGAATTTCCAATCCAATGATCCATAAAACACTCTATTCCGACCGTGGATGACATATAAGATAGTGGAAAACGCCTCGAAGTGTGTGCCTGACGTACGTTATGTGAACGACTGATCTCTAAATTCAAGATTATGTCAACCCGGATCGTAATACAATTAAACAGCCTAAGCAACTGTAATGGGACATAAACATTCTAGGGCCGAACATTTAACACCCCCCCCAAACAAATTTTTACAACAAAGCTTAGAAAATTTGTTTTTAGCAGTGGGTCTTTTAAAGTCAGATTCCCGAGACTTCCTAGATTACTATGTTTATTCTTTAATATATATATAAATTATATATATATATATAAAAAGAAAAACAATAAACAAGAAAGACATAATTCACCCCATAGAGAAACATGACTCAAAAATCTGAGAAAACATGCAAGAGTGGAAAACGTGAATTATGTCAAACGTGGACTTAGGATCCGGTACTTACAGCCACACACTCCGTAGGGAGGGCCCGGTTACCTTAATGGTGCACTCACCAATATATGGAAATGAAAGGAAATGTACCAAACACAAAAAGCCGAGTCGCTTATAGTCGATACTTTCGAGACTTTATCTAAACATATGTATGAACATGCAATTTATCATATATCAACAACCGAAATAGTTGTGGATCATTCCATAAATAAATATCACAGAAAACATATCCAAACACAATCAAGCACCAAGATTTCCTATGACGCAACCTAGTGAAATGAAAACGAAGTTGGATAACCCTATTACGTAACCCTATTACCTTCTTTTTCATTTTTGAACGAGTGGGTGTTCTAGTAAATAAGTGTGGAAAAGTGAATGGTTGTGGAGAATATGGTGGATATGGATAAGTTGTAGAAAGACAGCATGTAAACAATGAGGATGTGATTTTAGCACAAAACTCATTCATGGTGTGTGTAGGGACTGTTTCAAGTCTGAAAATGAAGGTGTCAAACGCTTTTGTCTTCTGAAGTATTTGTTTACTAGGTGGATTTAAAAACTTATGAAGCACAGAAGAAACAAAAGGATCGAGTGCAAACTCGAGATTCCGTTGAAAGTGTGGAAGGAGGGAAGTCGAGGTGGATGTTGTGGAAAGTAGTTCTTGATAGGGTGAATTATCACCTGCTCTAAGAAACTCATCGAATTGCTCATCTAGATTGGTCATATCCTCGTTACTATGATAGTCCTCTACATCTTTGAGAAAGTCATCTATCTCATCCTCATCCGTAATATGTGTATCGACTAGTGTAGGGATGGAAATGTTGAGTCCGAACTTCCAAAGGAAAGAAATTTGGGCATATGATTATCGGGGAACGTGTTGTTGAAATAATCTCGAGCAAAGCTCTCGATCATGCTAACCTCTCCATCCATAGACGAATCGGGTAACGTAATGTTCTTTGTTTTAAAAACATTGACTTCAACAACAAGATGGCCAAAAGACATGGACATTGAACCATCGCGACAATTAATGAGCGCATTGGCAGTTGCCAGGAAAGGACACCCTAAGATGATCGGGACAGAGTCGTTAACGACTTCTGTATCGAGGATGACAAAATCAGCCGGATAGTAAAAATCCTGAACTTTTACCATAACATTTTCGACCACACCCTTAGGATACTTAATAGACCGATCAGCTAATTGCAATGTCATTTTAGTGGGTTGCATCTCGTCTAGACCTATTTGTCTATACAAATAAAACGGGAGTAAGTTAACACTAGCCCCCAAAGTCTAATAACGCCGTCGTCAGATAAGAATCTCCTAAGGTGCATTATGACAAAGATAGGATCGACCAGGGTCCTTGTACTTAATAATTCCATTATATTCAGATAGAGTTGGGAATTGTTCTGTTAAAAAGGCGTCTTTTGGTATATTGGTCTTACGCCTAGTAGTACACAATTCCTTAAGAAACTTAGCATGGTGTGGTAGCTTTTTAATAGCTTCGAGGAAGGAAAGGTTTATAGTTAGATTCTTGAAAACGTCCTAACCTCCTCATAATTTGTATCCCTAGTTAACACGGCTAATTTTTGTGGAAACGGTGGTTTTACGTCTATATTTAGCAATAGTATCACCCGATGTTTAACCGTTGCTTTCTTTTTCTTAGGGTCAGGTTGTGTTATCGTACCTCTACGGTAGTAGGCTCTTCAGTTTCTATTTCGGTATCTAGTAAAATAGCAGGTGTAGGGGCTACTGGTGGGGTAACTATAGGCATAGTTACTTTGTTATCAACCACTCTGCCAGAATGGAGAGTGGTGATGGCCTTTAGCTCACCTACATTTTCATATTCATTACTAGTATTATCGGTTACCTCAAAGGCTGTATTTGTTGTTTTAGGATTAGGTATTTAAAGTGACACTGAAACACACCTTTGGGTTGGGCTTTATCTTGAGCCAACAAATTGGGTTAAATTATTAACGGATTGTAGAAGTTGTTGGTTAGATTGAGCCATGGTTTGGAAAAGTTTTTGGCTTACTTGTATGAAGGTGTCAAGACGATCCGGTTGTGTGGGTGTAGTAGTCACGGTGTGGTGGACCGAACTATTTCACGTGAATTATTTATGGGTGGATTTTGATAGTTATTATTTACCTAACGATACCTCTATTAGCATTATAATTATTATAACTACCTTGACCTTCAGGCTTGACCTTGTCGAGGTTGCACTTGGTTGTTATAATTATTAAAATTACCCCTCGACCACATCCTTATTGTCGTGGTGGAGCTTGGTTATAACTTTGTGTTGGCCTAACATATTGATTATTGTACCACGGAGGTGTGGCGTGTTGGTTATTTCTCCAACCGAAGTTGGGATTTTGTCTCCAAGGGGCGTTAGGTTCACTATTAATGGAACAAGCCCTGTTCATAGGCTATAGGGCGGTGGGAGTCGGGATGCTTAGGGCTCCAACAAAACTACATGGATTTGAATTTACATTCATGACGGGGATAGGCTTTTGTTGAACGTAAAATGGCCTCTACCTTTTTGTGTGAGTGATTCGATTAGAGTTTTAAGCTCGGGATCGTGTTTAATTTCAAACATATCGGCGGCTTAAACTGTATTTGATGAACTAGCGGGCGGTGGATATCATCACTACCCCCCCAGTTGTTATTTTTCCGCTTTAGTTTGATCCTCTAAAATTTATAAGCATCCGAGGCTCCTTTGCTTAAGAAACTACCCCCATTCATTATGTTTAGGACTTCTTTATGGTGGTGTAGAAGTCCTTTGAAAAAGGCACGAACTAACGTGTCTTTAAGCTAAGTTATGATGTGGACACTCTATAAGGAGATCGGTGAAACGATTCCAAGCCTCAAAATGATTCATGAGGATTTTGTCGAAAAGAAATGAATCTTGGAAAGCACATCATCCGTCTTTAGGGGTGGGTAAAAATGTTCCATAAACAAACAACAAGTTTAGCCCACGAGTCCACGAAATTAGGCGCCAAGCGCTTAACCAGACGCCGCCTTTATCGGGCTAAGGTGAAAGGGAATACCCTTAGTTTAATTTGTTCCGCACCGACCGTAGGATGGTGGAATGTTGTTAGGACTTGTTCAATCCTACGATAAGCCGATAAGGTTTCTCATGGTCTAATCCATGAAAAAGCGCGGGTAACAAATTAAAATATTTGGGGGATTCGAAATCCCCCACCGGGTTTGCTAGAACGATGCAAGATTTGGGGCTATCGCCAAGGCTTTGTAGAAGTCGAGAGAGAGGAGTCACTTCTTCGTCGGGCATTGTGTCGTGATGTGTGTGAAATAGTAGCTAGAGGTGTAGTGGGTGGTATACTAGATAGACTTGTTTGTTGACGTTGTTGTGTAATTACGTTCGTGTTTTTAGTTCGGACCTTAATCTCATACAAGGCTAAAACCAAACTTAGCTAAACACATCAACACTCCAAACAATTCGATATACTAGTATAAACCTCTAACGGAGATGCGAGGTATGGAAGAAAGGAATACCTGATTAAGTCCCTGCTTTCGCTTATGAATAGCGTCTTGTTTACGCGTGTTCAGTGTATATAACAAGTTAGAACACTGAAAAACTTGAAAAATCAAAGTTCGAATCAAAACTGTAGAATTACTGAAAAATATATCTTAGGGCTGGGCATGCGCAAGCCAGATAGTGCGAATGGTCGCTCGTGTTCCAGTATAGAGCAGAGTGCGCTCCTTATAGGCGCGATCCCGCTCAGTGTAATTTTTCAACGATGAAATGGAAAACCACAGTACGAATCAAACAAGGGTGGGTGGGTGAAATGGGACTTTAAGAAAAGTATTTACACTACGAAAACAATGCGAATGTGAAACTAAGATGGCAGCGGCGCCATTTGATAAACGTAAGAAGAATAGTTTTACTAATGAATAAAGCGATGAAACTCTAAACGTAAGTAAAACTAAACGATAATTTACGTGCCTAATTTATCAAAGATTTCTACTCTCAATCCTATTGAGATATAGTGGAGTAGATGATTCGTTCCACTCCTAGTTCTTCCGCATGTTAATGTTCTCTACGTATAAGTAATCTTAACTAAAAAGTCTAATGAGAGATTTACGAAGTGGCAACTAGACTACGATGCAACTACCCACAAGATACAACTAGTCGACTATTAGAACAACTATGAGAATGCCACGTTGATTCTATAATAAGGAGTTAGAGGGGGATTGATTCCACCTTAACTCGACTTAATCCTACTAACAACGAATCGTCGTAATCCGAATTGAACTGCTTCGCAGAACAATATGGTTATTCCTAATCCCTAATTACACATGGCATTCCTACCAATTCATAACTGGCATGTGAACGATTAAACCCATTCTCATGGTGAACTAATCGCTTCTAGAGTGGAAAGGACATTGCGACGACTCTACGATAATTGGAATCAAGCTTTCATCAAGGCTTCTCAACCCCCTCTAATGGAGGTTTAGCCGAGAATCATTACGCAATCATTTTCGATTAAATTAAAACTAAACATAATATAAAGAATTGAAATTTACTAATCTAAATTAAACAATAATTAAAATCTAATTAATAACTAAGAATTGAATAACAAGTAATAAATGAAATCAGATTTAACATAAATGTAAATGACAAGAATCGAAATTAACAAACTAGCTATTTTATTAATCAATCTAATTAAGAATAATGATTCTAGAGTTTAATCTAAAACAAGAATTGGATTTGAACTAAACTTAACATAAAGAATTAAATCTAAATCTAGAAGCTATTTAATGGCTACTTTATATTCTAAGCTACTTTTATTTTCTAACCTAACTCTCTACCATTAACAAAGAGTGAAGCTTTGGTTTTTATACATTCAGATCCAAAAATTGTGCATGGGCTTGGAGCCATGTTTTGGGCCAGAGAATCAGGCCCAAAACCCAATTCTTTCAGTCTAAAAAGACCTCTACAGCTGCAGTTGGCTTCAACACACTTTTTGTCCACTTCTGCTCCTTTGATTGGGTCAAGGCTTAGACCATTGGAAATCTCTTTCCGAGCCGGTCGTTTTGACATAAGGTAGGCCCCATTCCAAGGTCTGAGTCCAAAGATACGGCTTTCGGAAGTTCTGCTGACTTTGTGTATTGTTTCTACCCGCGTCGACTTTTCAGCTTTTGACCGGGCTTTAGAAAGGCTGGTCTTCTTGAATCTTGGCCTTTAATCACGAAACTCCTTAGTAACCGACCTTTGCTCCTTTATCTCGCTAAAGTGGCACATTTCTACACATAATGGACTTTGAAGCCTGAAATGCATAAAAACACGTAATCAGTGTTAACTCTTAATTATTACTCACATAATTGGTCTAATAGTATGACTGTTACAGGGTTAAAACTACAGTTTTGGGCTCTTATCAGTGCCCAAATTATCGATGGGATCAAGTCTCAAGAACGTAGTTCTGAATGAAAAATAGTTTGGTATTTATATAGGTAGAGTAGAGAGTCCTTGTATCTCAAGTAATCTTAATTGAACATAACTCTTAATTGATAATTATCTCATTGATAAGAAAACGAATCTAGACATAAATTAATGTACATAAGTGGCAAGTCATGTGGCTAAGGTTCAGCCTTAGACACATGAAAGTTAATGGGCCCGTACATTGATCCATGATATGCGAATCGGGCTTTAGCCCTGTCGATTAAACTAATAAAGTGGAGACTCCTACCAATGGACGCTTTTAACGTAGGTGGGGGTCGAACACCGCCCCCTTTTGGCATGCGAACAAAGTTCATATGGCAAAGAAGAAAGAAAATGAGCGGAATGTATAACGGCGTCGTCGGCAAAAAGAAATAATTGGAAAATTGATTTGTTGAAAAAAATAAATGAATTATCGAAACGAAATAATGTCAAACTAACGTATACGGGACGCAATGTAGTTAAATAAAAGATGGCCGAAAATGCATAGAAAAAAATAAAATATGCACAGAAATAAAATTGCAAAATAATTCGATTGGCGAAAACTGTACCGAAAGCGTCACGTAATAACACGAAATTTGAATTCAACGATGCATGCCAACGGAATAGCGATACTTGGATTATACCGTTGAAAATTAAACGTAGGGGCAGTTTAGTAAAAATAGTAATAAAAAGAAGTTAAATACTAATTGGACTCAAAGTGTTCGGATGTGATAAGAATATGGAGTAGATAAGAATTGAGATGACGGATGAAGTTTGGAACAAAAAAGAATCCCACCGATACTAAAAAACAGCTCGAACCTTATATAAGTGTTGTGCCGCATATTCCAACCTATGAAAAAACCATGGACGCTCATCAACCAGTACTGGATCAAGGCTCCCAATAGTCAAGTATCGCGGAAACACGCAACTGTACTTTGTTCGCGAAACAACCCTAACAACCTGACAAGAGTTACAGCTGCACTCCTTCGCGTTGCCTTACAGGTACGTTTCCTCGACATCAATCTTGGTTTAGATATAGATTTACTTAGGTTTGTTTAGAACGTTGCATGTGGAGGAAACACTGGACACTCAAAAATACGAAGGCTGAGGAAGAAACGCTGTGAAGGCGATACTGACGATGACGCCGATTAAGCTTTGGGTGCGTTATGAACGGTGGTATCGTGTTTTTCCTCTCCCTTAACCGTTCTCCACCCGCATCTAATCGGAACAAAAAGAATCATGAAGAAGAAACTCGTCATATGCAAAAACACAACTCTGTTGTCGTGAAAGAATTGTTGCATCTTTTCCTTAGGAATGTCTTCTGTATGGAACATGTGGTGGCGACACAAAAATATATTAACTTTGGTTTTTGTTTTTTTTGCTGTAGTGATCCTGAAGACCTGCTGGAGAAGACGGTGAGAAAGAGGTACTGAAGATGGCGCTCATGTTCAAACTCATATTAACCAATATGATACGGTGCAGCGCTAGTTAATAAAGGGCACCGTACCTGCTCTTTTGTAATATGGCCAGGTGCATCCGTAACTGAAATTACAAAACATGATACGGTGCCATGCTAGCCAAGGAGGGGCACCGTACCTGTGTTGCCTTGATCTGACCCGGTTCATCCTTGTGGAGCTAGTGCATCCGGTTTTTGAGCTATCCGACCCGTTTTTTTTGCAGGTAGAAACGATCAGATTACACGGATGAAAGATAATCGAAGAAAAAAAACTCGATGATGATCGGAGACTTGGTGAGGTGGAAAGAAGGTGACAGATCTGACTACCAAAACCGCGTCGATGGTCGCTAAGGAAATACAGAAAATACTAGGACTCGAAAATTTGAGATGGAAGAAGTGTAACGAATTTGAAACGAAAAGTCGAAGAAGATGAAGTAGTAATGGCTTACACACAATTAAATTGCAGGAATACAATTCCGTTGAATAAAGAAATTGCGCAATTATTGGAATGGTGGCAAATTGTACCGGGACAATTGCCAATATCGTTCTGGTTAACCTTTACGAGAGCGCACCGTTTACAAAATGAATTTAACAGAAGGTTTGGGGCTCAAGAAATCTACGCGTTGATACGACCGAAAGCCATACTGACGAAAGGGTACATAAAATTTGAAGTTGAATTCAAGGATTCAAACATAACTTTTAAAGGGTTCCCAAAAGTATACACCGGATGGGATAGATTTCTGTACCGCTTGCGAGGGAAGTGGAATCCGATAGAGTTTAAAGTGCCGAACAAATTTCGAGGTAAGCCAAAACATAAGTATTGAAAATTGTATTACGACTAAACTGTTGACTAACACGAGTTATTTTGTGTCTAACAGAAAACGCGAGTACACTACCAGACATTGAATTGGACAAGGAAGTGGAGAACAACCTTCGTTTCTTCTTTCATAAATGTTCTGACGAAAGATTGGTAGATCTGAGCTATTTTGATGACATTGTTGATTTCCAACACTATTGGGGTATTGAACAACAACCCGATAGGTCCAAGGAGACACATAGTGAAATGGCTAAGAAGAATAAGATTCTCGAATGCAATATTTGGCAAAATTATAAGCGATAGTGAAAAAAGAAGATGGAATGAAATTAACACAAATGAGAACTAGTCTTTGAGCTTGCCAAGCACAAATAGCGAATTGTACAAAAAAAGATGTTCCACAAGAAAACGGGCGAACGGAGACCAAGAGAGACAACCAACATTACAATGTATGATGCCTCGAGGGACGAGACTGCAATGCACAAAACATCCCAGACGAAATATAATACATTCTCAACATAAAGAGGAAAAGGTATGTACCATAGAAAACATAGATAAGTAAAAGTGTGGTGAGATGTAATATCTCGCTTTGGTTTAGTGTATACAGGAAAAGAATGGCGGGGAAAAGAACGAAACAGTGATACTTACAAAAGATAGTGCAGTGAAGAACACAAAGTCGGTGAAAGAACACAAACGGCAAAACAATATGCAAGAGCAAAGAATCTAACCACCACTGGCAAGTACTGTCCGGGGTAATACTACTCATGGAGGAAAACCACAGAATCTGTTAACAGTAAGTTGACCGTTGACTTTTACTATTGCGTTAGGACGGTAAAGAAATTTATATCCAACACTAAACCGATGAAACTGATAGATGAAGCAAAGATGTTCAAGTCTGGAAGACGAAGCGAAGGTATCGCCAGGGACCACGCCAATGGAGGGGCTCGAAAAATATCAAAACTGTGACCAGAATACGGAGAACATCGGAGAATATGACAGAGCAGTGTCAATGATTTTCGATAGTATGAACCGTGTATGATTTTTTTTTTTTATCAGTTATTGCAAACTTGTGTTTAAGTCTGAAAGATTGATGAAAACAGATATTTTTCGACGCAGGTTAAAACGGCGGTAGTACGGGCCAAAGAAATTCATGAAAAAGTTGTGAAGAAAAGTATCGTTCCGAATGAAGTCAATGCCGTAGAAGAAATAGAGAAAGTGAAAATACTCAACCGAAAATTGGAAGAGGCAAACAAAGCGTTAAGCGGAACCAACAGAGAGTTAGAAGACGAAAACAAAAACTTAACTGAGTGGACGGAAGAAGCTGAGCAGAGATCGTACGAAGACTTTGGGAAAGCCTGTGAGATAATGGAAGAACACAAACACTTAAAAGCAGATGTGATAGAATTAAAGGCACTCGTGGCGACCAAAGATCAAGAACTTAAACGTGCGCAAAAAGAGGCAGAGAAAAATAACAAGCGAATGACAGATTTAAATGAGCGGCTCGGCCAAGATCACGTGCAAATGGCACATTGTGAATCGTCCGTAAGACAATTGACTGAGACTTTAATAGAAACGGGAGATGAACTAGAACGTGAGAAGATGAATTATAAATATTTGTACGAGTTGTATATGCAAAAAGTTTGTAAGAAACCATTGGATTTTCCCAAACCAATGATTATGTGATTATGCGTTTGTAATACCATAGAGCTAAAAATTCTTTTTGAATAAATTAAAGTATGTGTTGGCAATTGAATATTATTGTGATGTCAGATAACATACCTGTAGAAAACTGACATGTTGTTGAATTATATAGATAACACGAAATAGAATGAAACGCCCCCAATGCTAACTTTAAGCTTGCAAAATTAGATTGAGCGAAAAAATGCTCCGACGCAGAATTGACGAAACGAAACGGGGTAAGTTCATCAGATATTAACATAGCGCGAGTAACTGACTAAGCGAGCTAAAATCGTTCAATTTAGACTAACAAAATTAAACGTGGTAATTTCGTCAGATTTTGTCAGAGCGATAGTAACGACTAAGCGAGCGTAAAAGCGTTCAACTTAGACTGACGAAATTAAACGTGGTAATTTTGCCAGATTTTGTTGTAGTGATAGTAACGACTAAGCGAGCGTAAAAGCGTTCAACTTAGATTGACGAAATTAAATGTGGTAATTTCGCCATATTTTGTCGGAGCGATAGTAACGAACTAAGCAAGCGTAAAAGCGTTCAAACTTAGACTGACAAAGCTAAACGCGGTAACTTCGTCAGATTTTGTTGTAGCGATAGTAACGACTAAGCGAGCGTAAAAGCGTTCAACTTAGACTGACGAAATTAAACGTGGTAATTTCGCCATATTTTATCGGAGCGATAGTAACGACTAAGCGAGCGTAAAAGCGTTCAACTTAGAAATTAAACGTGGTAATTTCAAATTGATTTTGCTCGGGCGATAGTAACGACTAAGCCGAAATGCGAAAAGCGTTCAACTTAGACCCACGAAATTAAACGCGGGTAATTTCGCCGATTTTGTTGTAGTGATAGTAACGAATTGCCTAAAGCTGGCGTAAAAGCGTTCAACTTAGATTGAAGAAATTAAACGAGGAAACTTCGTCAGATTTTGTCGTAAAGATAGTAACGAACTAAGCTAAGCGTAAAACGCGTTTAAACTTAGATCGACGGGCTAAACGCGTGATAACGTCGTCAGATTTTGTTGTAGCGATAATAACGAACTAAGCGAGCGTAAAAGCGTTCAAACTTAGACTGACGAAGCTAAACGCGGTAACTTTGTCAGATTTTGTCGTAGAGATAGTAACAAACTAAGCGAGCGAAAAAATGTTCAAACTTAGACTGACGAAGCTAAACGCGGTAACTTCGTCAAATTTTGTCATAAAGATAGTAACGAACTAAGCGAGCGTAAAAGCGTTCAAACTTAGATTGACGAAGCTAAACGCGGTAACTTCGTCAGATTTTGTCTGTAGCGATAATAATGTTGCGATGGAAACAAAATTATGTCATTATAACTGAAGTGAAAGAAAGACTTTATTGATCACCAAATCTTGAAAAGTGCAAAGATGATAACAGAAAAGAAACTATTGAACTGGAAACAGACTAACAAATTTTTGTCCGGTTTTTTGTCCAACTTGTTAATTTTGTCCGCTCACTTAGTAAAATAACTTGTTGCGACGAGCAAAAAACGAACACTGTCAGGGGCTATTGAAAATAAACCAACAATGTCAAAGCCCCATTTTGCAAATGACCAAGGTTTATGGATTGGATGATGCTTCGTCGCGAAAAGTTGACCCATATCATATATCATGTGTTTGACAAGGCACACACTTCTCGGACAAATGCTTAACATCCTTTGACATGTATGACCACCAATACCATTGGGTCATTGCTATGTGAGTGAGACTTCGCCCCCGGGAATTCCTGAGCATCGTCAGCTGCATGATCCTCGTCGGTAGATACCGAAACATTATTAGTGTCAAGCTCATTGGAATCATCTGACAGCATAAGTGGTTAATCCAGTGTTGTCGTTACAGTGACGACTTGATTTTTCACGGATAAGTATGTAATAGAATCAGGATGTCTTACATCATAACGTGGATACTGTACAATATTGATAGATGTAAAATTTCATGCAATTCGTTGAACGAAGTCCAAATAAACGCCCATTCTATCATTGCGAGCCGTATATTATCATTCAAAGTGGCTAGCGACTAATTTAGAATAATTAATCGTAACTTAGTTGCCCCCAACTGAAGAGTTGTACGTATACCGCAAATGACAGTTTCGTACTCGACCATATTATTTGACGCGTCAAATCCCCAATGTAGAGACCTCTCAATTATGTCTTCATTCAGCTTCAAGATGACACAAACAAGACCGGAGGCAGACTTATTATGCGAACTATCGGTGTAAATTTAGCAAGTAGCTAATATATCCGATAAATATTTCAAGTCATCGCCCCCGGGAGGTAATGACAATTAGAAATCGACGTTTTCCTCATCGAGTAATGCTTTCGACATAGGAATATCATCAATAAGAAAGTTAGTCATTAGCGAAACCAAAGTTTGTCTTTGTTTAATTGTATGAGTGTCAGAGACAATGTTGTAAACGCTAAGGTAACTTTTCCATTCTGCGACTTGATCCGTAGACGTTGCGAAAAAACTTGCGCAGCGGATATTCGACAAGTATAAACTTCGACTATTCCTTCTTTGAAATAAGTTTAAGACGTCTGACAGCATGAAACAAGGCCAGTGTAATATTTTCAATACAAGAATGCCTCGAGACATATGATGGACATTATCCGCAACAGATGACGAAGAATCGTCAGAGGCAATAACTTCGTGTTGAATAATTTGGCGCATCGGTGGAACGGTAGCCGGGTCGTATGCAATCGGATGTTGAAAAGGAATAGGAGGGAGTAGTTTGATACCGCCAGGTTGACCTGGAACCGCACATTCGTGATGATCATCAGTAAATGCATCGAGAACTTAGGCTCGTCGAGTATTCGTCATAACTTTTGTAGAACGTGATCGTCGGTTTTGCATAAGAACTGCAGACGGCGCCAATTATGTTTCGACCAAATATGATCAAAACACTAAGTGTTGATAAAAGAGACGAAGAACATAGAAAAGTAATTGGAAAAATGATGGTGATCGGGGGAATGATGAGACTGTACCTTGCGGTTGCCTACGTACCCAAATTATCGATGGGATCAAGTCTCAAGAACATAGTTCTGAATGAAAAATAGTTTGGTATTTATATAGGTAGAGTAGAGAGTCCTTGTATCTCAAGTAATCTTAATTGAACATAACTCTTAATTAATAATTATCTCATTGATAAGAAAACGAATCTAGACATAAATTAATGTATATAAGTGGCAAGTCATGTGGCTAAGGTTCAGCCTTAGACACATGAGTTAATGGGCATGTATATTGATCCATGATATTGTGAATTGGGCTTTAGCCCTGTCGATTAAACGAATAAAGTGGAGACTCCTACCAATAGACGTTTGCCACGTAGGTGGGGGTCGAAACATTAATCGTGGAAATTTATTTTGTTTTGTATAACATATATACTATATGGATGTGAAATCATTAGAAAAATTATGACAATATTAGAATAAGATGGACATTTCCCATACTCATGATATGATGATTACGTATTCCATCTCTAGGAGATGTGACGTGAATACGGGTTGGATATATTTGATGTTTTGATGCATTCCATCCTTGTGAGATGTGATGTAAATGCAGATTTGGATATGTTTTATGACGCATTCTATCATTGTGAGATGTGACGTAAATGCGGGATTAAAATTTATAACAAGGTTCCATCTTTTTAGGGGAGGAACTAATAAGAGATGTGACGTAAACCTTGGATATGTGGATTCATATAATATTTTATGACGCATTCCATCCTTGTGAGATGTGATGTAAATGCGGGATTAAAATTTATGGCAAGGTTCCATCTTTTAGGGGAGGAACTAAATGTCCTTTGCCTCACTAAGAGATGTGACATAAACCTTGGTTATGTGAATTTACATAATATTGGTATTTCACGAGTTCAAAGTGCGGAAATGGGAAATGGTCTTTTAGGAAATATAAAAGATGACTAAGATAATTTAATAAATCATGGGGGGAGGGGGTCTTAATTAAAAAGTTTATTAATAATTTATATAATACTTGAGACATTATTTTTATATTTTATTGTTATCATTGAATTAACTTTGTTTTGTAGGAGGGTGGGCTACCTAATCCTTATTGCAGGGATGAAGCCCACTCTAGACTGTTAGGTGCTAAGGTATTGTATACTTCTTAAAGTTATTATTTAGATAGTTGGTTACAATGTTATATTAAATTTTATGTATTATATTGGTATGTACTACATGGATTGCACGTTAAGAGAAACTCTTGTCAGTTGGTGACAAGGGATCGATGTCTCTAACGTAGCCGAATAATGTAGACGTGGTATACGTAACTTCATGGTGATAATGTGTATTGTTATGAACTATCATGAGCATTGCATTTAGGGCACTCACACCAGCATTTTTAATGCTGACTCCAGTTTTCTTTGCATTCGGGAGTATGTTCCTCATGGAACCTAGACCCTTTGCAGGAACCGCAGCAGTAACTGTTTGAGTTGGAAAACCGTGGAGCTACAGTTGGAGTAGTTGGCTTTTCTTAGGAGTTGTTTTTCTTTGAAGAACTACCTTTTTGATTGTATGTTGGATTTTGAGTTAATAAGTTGAGATGTTCTCGTTTATATTTATTTCGGTTTGACGTTCCTCGACATATCAGGATGATTGTAATTTAGAGGTTATTCATTTTGGATTTATGCAAGTATTTTTATTCCAATATTTGTTTTTTTGCTGTAATTAAATGCATGTTTATCATAAAGGTACGATATGATCTCGGTTCACGCCTCGAGATTTGTAGGATTTGGATGATGTGGAAATAGAGTAAATATCTATTTGTTGTCGATTCAGATTCTACAAAAAATTGGGGTGTGACATAATTTCTAGTAAATTGTTTGTAAGGTCTCTGTAAGGTTTTGTCACGAAATTGGCCAAAAGGGGGAGATTGAAAAGCCCATATTGTGTTTGGCCCATTTCGTGCCTAAACAGTGTTCTAGGCTCATCAGTCAAAGAAGAGTTCGGTGGTAACTATGGAAGAAAAAGAGATTGGCGGAAGATATTGGATATCGATCAAAACTATTTGGTTGTTAAGAGGGATTAAAACAGATGCGAGATTCTCGGATATGAAATCTTTTTGAGAGAGTTATAACAGAGTTGATCTAGTGAGTTCGAGGTTGCTTTAAAAAGAGAAAAACGCACATAGTCAAGTAGAGCTTTTTCACCAAAAAATTTGCTGGAGATATTGAAGTGGATTTCTTCATCTTGTCAATCTAGTGATCTTATTGTTGCGACTACATGATATCACTAAATTGAGTTCTTCCATACTTGTTTATTGTTGGTGGCTCCTGCGAAATGAGGCAAAAGGTTACAATATTGGGGAGTACGATATTTGGGTAATCATGGGACTTGATTCCCGTTGTGAGTTTTCTTACTTTGTAACTGATTGATTTATATAGTGGATTTTTATCTCACTACCTGAGATAGGTAGTGATGTGGATGTTTCCCCGTGATTGGGTTTACCACGTTAAAAAAATTCTCTGTGTTCTCTTTGCTTAGTTGTATCTTTATGTTTTACTTTCTCTCCCTGTCATAAATCATCGTACTAGTCTGTTGCATCATTCAAAATTCATTTAAATATATTTGGAGGAATTTTCAGTCTGTACCTTGGTGGGAACTGTGGTAAGTCAATTTGCCACCCCTTCCAAATGTGATGGTAGAAACAGGAACCTTCATTCTCTTTTCTAGCACATAATAAGATTCCAGTAGGGTGTGTTGCCAAAATTGCGCAATTATGGAGTGGAAATATGACAAAGATGTAGGAGGTTAAAGTTGCATCTTCAATGAGTCCTACATTCACGTAAATGGATCTCGTAGTAGGCTTAATCACCAATACTGTCAGGTGAAGGTATTCACCTTTGTGAACGTAGGGGCGTACTGGTTGATCAACTTGAGAAGAGTTAAAAATGACTTCTGAGTGCTGCAAGCTCTTGCATTCAATAGGAACTCTCTTCAGGAAGCTACAACCTTTCTCAATACAACCTGGCTCCTTTTCATCTCTCTTCCTCCCAGATGCTTGCACTGTTTTCTCATAAGCTCGAACTTTGTCCTCTAAACCAATGGGAAGATCTTCTATATTTTTCATAGTGTATTCAATCACCATGTCCATATGTTCTGCTGCCAAATTTGTACCTTGCAGAAGCTTTTGAATGAGTTCAAGGAGTTCTTTCGCTCATGATCATCAAATACTGGCCAGGTCTCTGTGGTTGCCCATTCCCACGGATTACTTTTTCTCAATTCAGAATTCCACAGGGATTCAACTATAGGCAATGTAGCAGAAGTATTTATTGGTGTCCAAGTTCTACCCTTAATCGCCGCTTTCCAATATCCATCAAGTGCAAAACACTGGACATAATCCTGTTCTGTTGACAATACTTCAATGTGATTTTTCTCCATAAGATGCTCAATATGCAATCTATCATTACCATGCAAATGGCTTATTACAGCAACAGCACATCCGAAATTTCCAGTTACTATTCTCCCTAACAAAAGCCAGAGCTTCTGATATAACATCCCTTGCCCATGTATCATTTCGTTTACTATAATAATCCAAAAGATGTTCAGTACTCACCTCAAGCAAATTTTTCATCTGATCTTGACTCAAAAAGCGGAAATAAGGTGCTATCTTTTGCCACCCAGACAAAAAGTTCTGTGTGTCCTTCTTCTGCATAAGTCGTTCCATTCAAGGAGAATGTGAAACTGGCCCAGATAGATTGTCTACTCCAAACAAGTCCACTGTAGTAACACGCACTAGTTTCTCCTTCCTTAGCTTTTCTTTCGTCTTAGTTGCCTTCTTGAATTGACCTCCAATGGACCATCTGAGACCTTTTGCGCGCTTTTCTTCATTTTCAAGATCATCCTTCGCTGTTTCCGAAGTAGTAGTACTACGTCCCTGAAACACGATCAGAAAGTTGTTCTTTCACTTTAACAATCATTTCTTGAGGAGATGAAATCTTCATTATACTCTCATCTTGAATAATATCTTCACCTGGATTAATTAGTTCATCTATTGCGTATGCTCGATTGCATTCCTACAAACTTAAGACAGATCTCCTTTACTTTGAATTAATTTGGTTGAATTAATTTTGAATATACTTATTGTTAAGTAAACAAGAAAATCAAATTGATATAACAAATATATCATGAATAAACCTTTAGTTCAACAAACAAACAAACATTTTAGTTCAACTAATGAACTTAATTTACCAATTATTAAATCCGAGCCTAGTGAAGATTCACTATGTCCTTAAGACAGATTTTCCCCCTCACAGTGCTTGAAGGTTGATGGGAAACTGTCTCCCAAGATAGAACTGATTTCTTTCTATAGAAAGCAAGCACTTCAATTCTATAGACTCAGCGAACACAACATAGTATTTGACTAAGAATAGAAGAAGAAGAGAAAGATCAGAACTCTGTGTGATCTGGTGTGTCTTTCTCTCCAAATTTATCCACTATTTATAAGTGAGTGGTGCCTCTTCGAAACAACACATACAGTGACTCTTGGGAAAAAGTAAGCAACTCTTTGAAAAGTCACATGTTTCGAAAAGACACACTATTTTGGCATAAAACATTGTTTCGAACCAGTGCCTATTTCGAAAGGCCACACCTTTTCGGCATGATGCACTGTTTCAAACCAGTGCACATTTCGAAAGGTCGCACATTTTCGGCATAATGTACTGTTTCGAACTAGTGCATCTTTTTTAAAAGGTTTTTCTCACTTTACATACTGTTTCAAGAGAAACCCATTTCATCTCAATGTGGGATAACTTGGGAGACAAATTACTCATTCATATCTCAATGGATTTGTGCAAATCCATTTTTCTAACAATCTTTTCAATCCCATCAGAAGTACGTACTACCTAAAGTTTCATAAAGTAAATTTGCGTAGAATAAAAAGAACTCAAGTGATCTATGTGATGAAGAAGCAGCCATTCTTGCTACTCAACAACATTCTTGAGGTTTTTTTTCTTTTTTTGCCTAACTGTACTCAACTCATCAGCAAGATCTTTACATATCGGATCGGTGCTTGAACTTTATTAAGATCACCGCATGAGTTAGCGTAAGGTTTGAATTCAGACAGAGATGTTTGAGAAAGAGCTCTTTGATGATTGAGAGCATTTGGGGCTCATTTCTTGATCTCTGAAAGATCAGGTTCATCTTTCTTGTTCGCCATTAATTGAAAGCTAGTTTGATTGTTCTTGGTTGAATAATGTAACAAAGAAGAAGAAGAAGAAGAAGGTGATGAAGAAGAAAGATTCTTGAAGGGTTCTGTTTGGTAGTGTGAGAAGTAGTTGTGTTTCGAATGTGAAAAATGGCTCGCTCTTGTTATAAATCTATTATTGGCGGTTGAAGCAGTTAAATGGATATAACCGCTATTTGTAGCAACTTGAGTCCAGTTGTCCAAGATTCTAACAAGTAACAAACTATACACGTGACGCAATCCCAAGTATACAATAAATGAGTAAACACCTCATTTCTCACAAAACAACTGTAGAGGACAGTGTTTTGTGATAATGACTTACAAAACGGACCTAATTTCTTGATTTTAATAACCCTGCAAGGACAAAATAAGTTGGCCTGGTTTATTTTATATTTCTTAAATACCACTTTTACTCTTTCCTGTTAATAAACAAAATTACGAGTAAGAAAACCCAAAACCCCTTTCTTCTCCAACTAACCTGACTTTTTGATTCATGACGCACCTCATCAAACTACAAATCGAATCCCTTCACTATTTTAATCAAACGAAATTACGAGAGAGAAAACCCAAAACCCCTTCCCTGTTTTAATCAAACGAAATTACAAGAGAAAAAACCTAAAACCAAAGTCGAGAAATAGACGAAGTTGTGCGTAGCTTCAGTTATTTTAAAGAAGTTGAACAAAGATGGCAACCATTATCCAAAAAATCAAAGACATTGAAGATGAAGTATCACACCATTATCTTTTTTTCTTTTTCTTTTTTTTTTATTTTAACCCTGGTGGATCTTTAGCTCAAATGGGCGAGCACTTTGGAGATATCCAAAGGTGATGGTGGTTCGATTCCACCAAGATCCTCTAAAATTTTAATGTTAATTAAACAATGATATTTGTTCATTTTTTACTGTTGAATACGTATTGTTCGTAACTACTTTAAGTATGAACACGTATTGTTCATATCTATTTTGGGTATAAACATTTATTGTTCATATCTACTTTGGGTTCATGTTTTTTTGTTGGTATGAACACGTATTTTTCATATCTGTTTTGGGTATGAACAATCAATGTTCATATATGTTTTGGATATAAACATTTATTGTTCATATATGTTTTGGGTATGAACACTCAATGTTCATATATATTTTTGGTTCATGTTTTTTTAAGTAGGTATGAACAATCAATGTTTATATATGTTTTGGGTATGAACATTTATTGTTCATATATGTTTTGGGTATGAACAATCAATGTTCATATATGTTTTGGGTATGAACAATCAATGTTCATATCTGTTTTGGGTACATGTTTTTTTTGCGTATGAACAAGGATTGTTCATATCTGTTTTGTTCATACCTATTGTTCATAGCTAATGTTCATAATTTGGGGTATAACAATTATTGTTCATATCTGTTTTGGGTTCATGTTTTCATAGCCACAATCAATGTTCATAGCTGATGTTCAGCATGGGTAGGTATGAACAATCAATGTTCATACCTATTGTGGGTATGAACAATCAATGTTCATAACTGGATCAATATTCATACATGGATAGGTATGAACAATACTTGTTCATAGCTCAAATAGGTATGAACATTCATTGTTCATAGCTAATGTTCATAATTGGGGGTATGAACAATCAATGTTCATAGCAATTGTCCATACATGGATAGGATCATTGTTCATATCTATTGTGGGTATGAACAATCAATGTTCATAACCGGGTTGTTTTAGTTGGGTCGGGCCATTTATTTTTTTCTTCAGGGGTATACTTGACCTTTCATCTATCCGAGCCGTTCTTATTTCGCATCAAGGGTAAACTTGAACTTTCATCCACCCGGTCCTTGTGAGTGATTACAAAAATAACGTGTCCTCTGGAGTTCTTCTTTCGGCCGATTTGTCCTCTAGAGTCGCTCCCTGCAATTTTTAAGGCTGTGTACTGTGTCTAAAATTCATGTCCTACATAACAATTTTGGACATAACATTAACCAAAACAATAAAAAAAATAAAAAGTAAAAATCACTCCAGTGCAAAGATGGGTAGGCTAAATAAAATTCAGCCAACTCCTTCAGAAAGTTTGAGTCGACTATTTTACAAAGGATAGAACTAACTAAACACATGGCCAGGTACAAAAAAAAAAACGTCCCAAGTAAACTGTAATTGATTTTTTTTTGTGGCTGGGCCATATGGTGTAGTCGCCTCCTTTTACAAAGCCAAAAAAAATAGGCGCAACTACCACATATGGCACAAGACAACCAAAGTTTACGAAGTTGCTCCTGATTGGTTGTGGTTGGTGACGTGTCAACAAAGAAGAAAAACGCAAACTCACGAGAAAATGATCCCAAAGATATAATCCAAACTAAACACTCAAAAAATTCCCTCTCTCTTATGGTTCTTCTTTTTTTTTTTTTTTTTTTTTTTTTTTTTTTTATGAAGTCTCATATCTAGAGAAAGTAACAAAACACAAATTGCAATTGGAGGGTATAACATAAGGGATTTTTTTGGCAACTCAAATATATTAAACCAATAAAATTTGATTGTGCTGAATTATAAGAATTATAAATTTTAGAGACCTCTAAATTTTAATACAAAATCCGATCCCACCTTGGTGTCTCTAACATCCATGAAACTAGTGATTTTAATTTCAATGAAACTCATATTTATTATAGACAATTTGCACCTTTATGGTTTTATCCAAAAAATTAAAACAAAATAATCATCAAAATAAAGGTGAAAAACCCACTGAATTAAAGGGTGATCTTGGACACACCCATAAAAACACTCCGTACCCCAACTTTAAAATAAATAAATAAAATTATTTAAGACATATTTAGGTTCCTAAATTATCTTTTTTTTTATTAGGCGTACCCAAGACAAAACAAGTCATTTACTTATTCTTCTTTCTTTAAAAAAAGTGTTCTTGAATTCTTCTCCAATAATTTACCTCGCTCTCTAACAACATTTCTCTCACCAATAAACATGATTACAAATCAACAACTAATTATTTTGAATTATGAAGTGTAAGATTACAAGACCATATGTTGTTGCTACTGTTTTTTATTTTATTTTTTTTGCCCCTATTGAAAATAACCCAAATGAATTTGGGAGATATTATTAGATTGAAGTGGTTATTAGGGTATGACAAAAACTTTAGTTAGTTATGGAGTATGGGAGTTGTAACGCCCGTATTTTTAAATACGTATTTTTCTATTTATTTATTTATTAATTTAATTATCTATTTTCAAAATTCGTCGGGTTTGGACTCGGAATACGTGGGCCTGGTTTTTGGGCCCGAGTCTGTGTTGGGCTTGGGTTTCAGACCCAAGTATATAAACACATTTTTCTAGAAAATAGGGTTCAGAGAAAAATAAAATAATGAAAATGGAGGTAGAGATGAAAGCTGGATTTCTGGAGGGTGGAGCGCGACGGCTCGGACTTGGAGAAATTCGTAGAGAGCTGTTTATACAGGTGAGTAGATTAGTTTCTATCTCACGAGATATGTTAAGTATTCTGGTATTAATATTCGTCCTGTCAGTAGTAAAACTATGGTTATTAAAACTGTTTAAAATCTGTTGAACTCCGAATATTTGAGATTGAACTGTCGAAGGTTGATTTGGGCTCTAATGGAGCCACGCCCTCTCGCTACACAAAAAACAATGGTCATGTATATAAACGATGGTTACAGACTGTTTTGTAACTGTTTGTATTTTATTTATTTTCGGTTATACACTTGGTGTCGATTGTATTAAACTGTTGAGGCTTGTTGTGGATTGGTTGATTGAATGGGGTTAGGTGGCTGTGGTGGAGTGTTGGACTGAGGAAGGTCGAGTGGGGGCAGTGAAGCCTTGAGGGAGGCGTCAATGGCGTTACTGCCATTACTGGGATACTGAGAATTTGGTTTTTGATTGTGATTTTCGTGTTTGAACTGTGTTTGTGGTATTGTGGGTTGGTGTTTTGAAGGGGGGGTAGTGTAGGGTGTGTGGGTCGGAAGTGGTAGAAGCCGTTAATGGCGGCGCGATTTGGCTAAAATTCGCGATGGCACCGGTGTTGGGCTGTTTTTTTGTTTGTAGTTTGGTTGATTGGTTTTGTTGATTGTATTGTTGAAGTGAGGTAGTGTAGTAGAGTGAGGGGGCAGCTGTTGGAAGCTTGAGGCCAGCCATTAATGGCGGCAAGAAAGGTCAGATCTAGTTTGGTGAGGTTTGGTTTTACTAACATTGGGGGTTTTCGTTTTCATTAAAGTGGTATGGGTTTCTAAGAGGATCAAAACCGATTGGTTGAAATGGGGGGTTGTGTGGAGGTTTGTGGTGGCTGGATTTTGGTGGTGGTGGAGGAGAGAATGGGTGAGGAAGAAGCACTGTTGACGGCTTGTGTAACGCCCGTATTTTTTAATACGTATTTTTATAATTATTAATTAATTAAATTATTTATTTTCAAAATTCGTTGGACTGGACTCGGGATATATGGGCCTGGTTTTGGGCCCGAGTCTGTGTTGGGCTTGGGTTTCGGACCCAAGTATATAAACACTTTTTCTAGAAAATAGGGTTAAGAGAATAATAAAATATTAAAAATGGAGGCAGAGATGAAAGCTGGATTTCTGGAGGGTGGAGCGCGACGGCTCGGACTCGGAAAAATTCGTAGGAGCCGCTCATATACAATTGAGTAGCTATTTTGCTATTTCAATCAACTTATGGTTTTCTCGTGTATTGATATTGTTCATTATCCGTTGTATTGGACTTCGTGCCATTAGTTTTATTAAATTTTGTTTAATTTCGATTTGTATTAAGAGTTTAAACCTGCCAAAACTTTGGTAAAATTGGTTTTTGAACTTAAAAGCTTGAAGCTTGAAACTCCCACCACGGCGCTAATGGCGCCGACGTCATCGCTTTGTGTGTTTTTAAATTTGTCGGCTTGAATGGGTTATTCTTTGTGTTGTTTGGTTTGGAACTTCAAGGACGCCTTGAATGGCGGTCGGATCGAGGGGACGACCCTACATCTTGTCTGGCCGGTTGGGCTGTTTTGGATTAGGGGTTGTCTTGGTTGGGTGAGAATGGATGAGTGGGGGTTTGAGTGAGTCTGGAGGTTGGTTGTTGGTGAATGGACAAGCTGCCAAAGCTTTGAGGGAAGCTTTAATGGCGCCGAACGTTTTACTGTGTTACTGAACGATGCGTTTTTGTCTTGATTTTTCATTGTTTTGAACGATTTTGGTTATTGTTGTTTTGGGGGTTTGATGAATGGCGGTTGAGGGGTCATCGATTGGAGCTTGGAGCAAGCTTTAATGGCAGTCCGAAATTTGTAGATCTAGATTGGTGAAGTTTGGTTTTTTTATCTTTTGAGATTGTTGCCTTTGTTAATGTTAGTGGGTTTTTCATTTGGAGTAAAACCGCCTAGTTTAATGGGGTGGTTGTGTGGAGGTTAGTGGTGGCCGGATTTTTGGTGGTGGTGGAGGAGGAGAACTGCTGGAGGAAGGAGATGACCGGCTGGGCTTGGGCCTGGGTCGGTCTCTCTTGGGCTTAGCTAGTTTAAGTGGTTGGGCCGAAATGTTTTAGTGGCTTGGCCGAAATTTCGATGGAGGAAACTCCAAAATTTCAGTTTTAGTTTTATGTGGGCCGAAATCTAATTTTAGTGGTTGGGCCAAAATCTGACTAGTTTTCTTGGGCCAGTTTGATTAGTGTGTTGGGCCAATTTTGTTTTCAGTTTTTGGGCTACTTTCTAATATTGCTTGGGGCCAGTCCATTGGACTTAGAATAGATCTAATTCGGTCTTTAAATGTTTAGACTTTCGGGTTCTAAGGTTTGGGCTTGGCCAGTTGGGTCCGAACTATGACCTTGGTCATGAGCCCATGAGCCATGCACCTTTGCCTTTAGCCATGAACCATGACTATGACCCTGGACTTGTCGAACACGAAAACGACAATTTGACTTTGACCATGACAGTTTGACTTTGACCATGATATGTTGACTTTGACCAGGCCATGTTGACTTTGACTTTGACCATGACCTGTTGACTTTGACCGTTGACCTTTGACCGTTGACTTTGAATGTGGAATGTTGACTTTTCTAGTTTTTCACATATTTGATTATATAAAATATTGTCGATATTATATAACTTGGTTGGTCATTATCTAATTTAGATTTGACGTGAGTAGTGTGTAAATCATATATATATTGGGCTTTGATTGTGGATTGTGGACTGTTTATTTGTGCTACGTTTTATGTGTATATTATATGGACACATATAGTAATAAAATGCTGTGGAAGCTGGTATAATTTGGTGGTCATTATCTAAGAAAGATTTGACCTTGATGTTGTGTATTTTTGACACGTGACGATATTGAGATATTAGGAGATATTATATTCCTAATACGTTATAATAAAAATGTATGTGATACGTTGAAGCATTGTGACATGAGATAATATGCTGGGATATTTATATTAATGCAATATCTTGGAGAAATGTATATACACTCCATTATTTTATATGTGAGATGCTAATATAGTATTGGTGAATATTTACCCACGGGAGTGTGGTGTAGTGCAATAATATATTGGCACGTGAAAGAATGAAAGTGACTATGAGATATAATTGAGATGTTTCTAGATATTATGGCTTAGTGCAATAAGGTAATTGACACCGCATGATATAGTAGAAATGTTTATGAGTCATTAATGTATGACACCTGAATAAATTACGTAACGAAAATCCTAGAACCTGACTACCACAACTCATGTGATTGGCCCTTCTGGTGTTTCAGTAAAGCTGAATGGCCCTCCTGGCGTAGCCGAATAATGGCTTGATTATTCCGTTCACAAAATAGAACGATGATGCGCAATATTTTATGCCGAATAGTGGCATTACTTACATAATTGCTTCCGTGTGAGGATTTACCTGGTGTGCGGCATCCCGCTCAGGGTGGTTACGCACGGAGTGGTTCATTATGTAAGGGGAGGCATGTGGATGTACATGTTCGGCGTTGGGTTGCGATTGTGGTAGCCGAAAACTAGGTAAGACATAGATACGACGTGATTTTAGGGACACACAAAGAAAGCTTTAATTAATGTAATTATGGTAATATGTTGGTAAATGATATATCTCTAGATAGATGATATAATATGCTTGGTTGGTTTTTGTTTAGTTAGAACCTAAGGCGCCTCGATGGAGGAACTACCTGCCTTATTTATTATGCGTATAAGTTGTTGTGTGGTTAGTGGGAAGTTAATGCGCCTCAGTGGAGGAACTACCTGCCTAGATTATTGTACTTAAGGATCTTGTATTAGTTGTTGAAAGTTACGGCGCCTCGGTGGAGGAACTAACTGCCGTATGGAGTATGTATATATTTGTATAAGTATATGTTGTTTTTAGAGCTACTCACACCAGCATTGTTTATAATGCTGACCCGATTTGCATGTTTGCTTATCGAGTGTGTTCATTCAATGAACATAGTTGATAAGTTTTGACAGGTTTAGTGATGAAGAAGATTGGTTGCTGCTTGTGGTTTGCGTTAGCATTGCATCTCAGGTTGTGTTTTGTTTTCCCTTGAGGTGATATAGATTTTCAGTTGAGATAATATTATTTGCATTTTCATTTGTAAATTGTTTTATAATGAAGAGGACTTTGTTTAAGTTAAAATTTTTATTGGTTTTAATTATCCGCATATTTTAAAACTGTTTATGGGTTTTTGGGAGTGGAGAATGCGTCACACCTCGGAAATCGAAGAGTCGGGGACAAATAATGTTTTTCCGAATTCTGTCGAAATTCGGGGTGTGACAGTTTGGTATCAGAGCATTTGGTTAGCTTAGACTTAGGTGAGTCTAGGTGATTCTCGGATCGTAGTTTATGGGTAGTGTTTAGGAAGTATTATTTTCAAAACTATTTCCGCTAGTTGTTTTATCTTTACAAATAAAATGAAAGAGATATAGAAATAAAGAGAGTCAATATTCTTCTTGATTTGTTTGTACGTGTGGTGTGTATATTTATATTAGTTACTCTGGTGGAATGCATATGAAATGATTGTATTTTTCCTTATCATATGAGGAGTGGTTATATGTATAATATGTTAATTATTAATGGATTTGATCAAAATGATGTGTACTGCTATAATGTTGTTTTGCTGTTGGTGATCATTTTCACATGGAGTATGGATTAAGTATGACAACCTGTTTGTGAACTTTGTATTTGAGTGTTAGGTTATTATTCAAGAAACGATAAGATATTTTAATATATATTGAATGAGTTGTATTATCTGATGACTTTATGACGTACTAAGTAAGGAACTAATTGCCTCTGTGTTGGAGGAACTATCTCGCCTCACTCGTACACTTTAATGGATGAATAGTATTTTAAAGTATAAGAGATTAATCTGTTAGAGGTGATTAGTTAGAAATAGATTGAATATAATAATAAAATATACGTGTATTCTTTTTGAGATGTGTATACCTGTGTATACACGTGTATTCTTTTTGAGACGTGTATACTTGCATGATACACGTATTCTTTTAGATGTGTATAATCGTATGATACACGTGTGTTATTTTTTTGAGAAGTGTATACTTGCGTATACACGTGTATTCTTTGAGAGGTGTATACTTGCGTATACACATTTTATATTATTGTATATAGGTGAACTATTACCGTATGATTATATGATTGATTAATATCGTTAAATTAGTTTCACATGATTTTTGCATATTCGAGTATTTATTCTGAATTGTTTTGCTTCAGTCTATATGATTTCGATAGAGGAATATGAATTTTTTTTTTTTTTTTTTTTTTTGAATACGTGCTATATTTGATCCAGTTGCAAGCATGAATTATGATTCAAGGGTGGTTTTAAAATTTAATTTTTCTGAGAGCATGACTAAAGTAAATATAAAGTTTTATTGTAGTATCAATGACATGAGTGATTTTTGTTTTAAGTGTATTAGGACACTAATTTTCTTTTATGCATGATATGAAAGACTCCATAATGTTTTATGCATGGATGAACTTATCCTGTATTATTGATTAGTTACGTAGGATATTATTTTTTTCGTAGAGTTTGCTACGTGTCAAGAAATTGCATGCTAAAAAGATATGATATATTTGTCTTGTGTTTAAGTAACAGTAATAATTTGTTTTAATATAGACAGTTAAACTGTAATAGGTTTGTAATGGCATGAAAATATATATTCTGGAATTAATTAAAATAATTAATACCAACGATATCTTGCTTAAGTTTAATCTCGGTACATTCTTGGGTATGTTCTAAGTTAATAACCTACGTTATTTGTTCAGATAGTTTTACTTCCTAATCTCGGGCGAGATTCTTTTGAAATAATATATAGTCAGAATGCTTGTGATTTTTTAATAATGTTTTTTATAATTATTAATTAATTAAATTATTTATTTTCAAAATTCGATTTGGACTTCCTCTCGGATATGTGGGCCCGGTTTTGGGCCGAAGTTCAGGTGTTGGGCTTGGGTTTTGGGACCCAAGTATATAAACACTTTTTCTAGAAAATAGGGTTAAGAGAATAATAAAATATTAAAAATGGAGGCGAGATGAAAGTTGGATTTCGGAGGGTGGAGCCGACGGCTCGGACTTCGGAAAAATTAAGTAGGAAATTGCTCATACATTGAGTAGCTATTTTGCTATTTCACCGAACTTATGGTTTTCTGTGTATTGATATTGTTCATTATCCGTTGTATTGGACTTCGTGCCATTGGTTTTATTAAATTTTGTTTAATTTGAATTTGTATTAAGAGTTTAAACCGCTGTCCGAAACTTTGGTAAAATTGGTTTTTTGAACTGTTAAAGCTTCGGAAGCTTGAAACTCCCACAGACGCTAATGGCGTCGACTGTCGTTTTGTGTGTTTTTAAATTTGTCGGCTTGAATGGGTTATTGTTGTGTTGTTTGGTTTGGAACTTCAAGGACGCGCGAATGGCGGTCGGATCGGGGGCGACCACATCTTGTCTGGCGGTTGGGCTGTTTTTGGATTGGGGGTTATCTTGGTTGGGTGAGAATGGATGAGTGGGGGTTTGAGTGAGTGCTGGAGGTTGGTTGTTGGTGAATGGACAAGCTTCCAAAGCTTTGAGGGAAGCTTTAATGGCGCCGAACGTTTTACTGTGTTACTGAACGATGCGTTTTTGTCTTGATTTTTCATTGTTTTGAACGATTTTGGTTATTGTTGTTTGGGGTTTGATGAATGGCGGTTGAGGGGGCTGTCGATTGGAGCTTGGAGCAAGCTTTAATGGCAGTCCGAAATTTGTAGATCTAGATTGGTGAAGTTTGGTTTTTTTATCTTTTGAGATTGTTGCCTTTGTTAATGTTAGTGGGTTTTTCATTTGGAGTAAAACCGCCTAGTTTAATGGGGTGGTTGTGTGGAGGTTAGTGGTGGCCGGATTTTTTGTGGTGGTGGAGGAGGAGAACTGCTGGAGGAAGGAGATGACCGGCTGGGCTTGGGCCTGGGTCGGTCTCTCTTGGGCTTAGCTAGTTTAAGTGGTTGGGCCGAAATGTTTTAGTGGCTTGGCCAAAATTTCGATGGAGGAAACTCCGAAATTTCAGTTTTAGTTTTATGTGGGCCGAAATCTAATTTTAGTGGTTGGGCCAAAATCTGACTAGTTTTCTTGGGCCAGTTTGATTAGTGTGTTGGGCGGTTTTGTTTTTTTTTGGCTACTTTCTAATATTGCTTGGGGCCACCCATTGGACTTAGAATAGATCTAATTGGGTCTTTAAAATGTTTAGACTTTGGGTTAAGGTTTGGGCTTGGCCAGTTGGGTCCGAACTATGACCTTGGTCATGAGCCCATGAGCCATGCACCTTTGCCTTTAGCCATGAACCATGGCTATGACCCTGGACTTGTCGAACACGAAAACGACAATTTGACTTTGACCATGATAGTTTGACTTTGACCATGATATGTTGACTTTGACCAGGCCATGTTGACTTTGACTTTGACCATGACCTGTTGACTTTGACCGTTGACCTTTGACCGTTGACTTTGAATGTGGAATGTTGACTTTTCTAGTTTTTCACATATTTGATTATATAAAATATTGTCGATATTATATAACTTGGTTGGTCATTATCTAATTTAGATTTGACGTGAGTAGTGTGTAAATCATATATATATTGGGCTTTGATTGTGGATTATGGACCGCTTATTTGTTTGTCTTTACGCTTTTATGTGTATATTATATGGACACATATAGTAATAAAATGCTGTGGAAGCTGGTATAATTTGGTGGTCATTATCTAAGAAAGATTTGACCTTGATGTTGTGTATTTTTGACACGTAACGATATTGAGATATTAGGAGATATTATATTCTTAATACGTTATAATAAAAATGTATGTGATACGTTGAAGCATTATGACATGAGATAATATGCTGGGATATTTATATTAATGCAATATCTTGGAGAAATGTATATACACTCCATTATTTTATATGTGAGATGCTAATATAGTATTGGTGAATATTTGCCCACGGGAGTGTGGTGTAGTGCAATAATATATTGGCACGTGAAAGAATGAAAGTGACTATGAGATATAATTGAGATGTTTCTAGATATTATTATGGCTTAGTGCAATAAGGTAATTGACATGCACGTGATATAGTAGAAATGTATATGAGTCATTAATGTATGACACCTGAATAAATTACGTAACGAAAATCCTAGAACCTGACTACCACAACTCATGTGATTGGCCCTTCCGCGTTTGAAGAAGTTTGAATGGCCCTCCCCGGCGAATAAATAGTGGCTTTGATTATTCCGTTCGCAAAAATAGAACGATGATGCGCAATATTTTATGCCGAATAGTGGCATTACTTACATAATTGCTTCCGTGTGAGGATTTACCTGGTGTGCGGCATCCCGCTCAGGGTGATTACGCACGGAGTGGTTCATTATGTAAGGGGAGGCATGTGGATGTATATGTTCGGCGTTGGGTTGCGATTGTGGTAGCCAGGGAAACTAGGTAAGACATAGATACGACGTGATTTTAGGGACACACAAAGAAAGCTTTAATTAATGTAATTATGGTAATATGTTGGTAAATGATATATCTCTAGATAGATGATATAATATGCTTGGTTGGTTTTTGTTTAGTTAGAACCTAAGGCCTTCGATGGAGGAACTACTTCCTTTATTTATTATCGCGTATAAGTTGTTGTGGTGGTTAGTGGGAAGTTAATGCGCCTCGGAGGAAACTACACCTAGATTATTGTAAGAAGGATCTTGTATTAGTTGTTGAAAGTTCTGGTGGCCTCGGTGGAGGAACTAACTGCCCGTATGGAGTATGTATATATTTGTATAAGTATATGTTGTCTTTAGAGCTACTCACACCAAAGATTGTTTATAATCTTGACCCGATTGCATGTTTGCTTATCGGGTGTGTTCATTCAATGAACATAGTTGATAAGTTTTGACAGGTTTAGTGATGAAGAAGATTGGTTCTTTGCTTGTGGTTTTATGCGTTAGCATTGCATCTCGAGTTGTGTTTTGTTTTCCTCGAGGTGATATAGATTTTCAGTTGAGATAATATTATTTGCATTTTCATTTGTAAATTGTTTTATAATGAAGAGGACTTTGTTTAAGTTAAAATTTTTATTGGTTTTAATTATCCGCATATTTTAAAACTGTTTATGGGTTTTTGGGAGTGGAGAATGCGTCACACCTCGGAAATCGAAGAGTCGGGGACAAATAATGTTTTTTCGAATTCTGTCGAAATTCAGGGTGTGACAGCTTGGGCTTGGGCCTGGGTCGGTTTCAGTTTTTGGGCCGGTCTAATTTCATTTGTTGCTTGGGCCGAAATGTTTAAGTTTTTGGGCCCGGTTTGTTTTAGTTGTATGGGCCAAATTCTATTTGCTATTTGGGCCCGGTTTTGTTTTAATTTGTTGACCGATTCGATTAAATTGATGGGCGAACCATTTGTGCGTTGGACCAGTTTAATTAGTTTCCTTTGGGCCCGATCACTTAACTGTTTTGGGCCAATTTATAATATTGCTTGGGGCCAGTCCATAGGACGTAAAATAGATCTAAATGGGTCCTTCAATGTTTAGACTTTCGGGTTTTAAGGTTTGGTTTTGGCCAGTTGGGTCCGAACCATGACCTTAGCCATGAGCCATGAACCATGCACTTTTGCCCTTAGCCATGAACCATGGCTATGACCATGAACCTGTCGAATATGGAAACGATAGTTTGACTTTGACGATGACAGTTTGACTTTGACCATCGACCGTTGACTTTGACGGTTGACTTTGACTTTTGACCATGGCATGTTGACTTTGACTTTGACCATGACATGTTGAGTTTGACTGTGACCATGATGTGTTGACCTTTGACCGTTGACTTTGACTGTTGACTGTTGACCATTGACTTTGAATGTTGACTGTGAATGTTAACTTTTTCCAGTTTTTCACGTATTTGATTATATGGATAAATATAGTAATAAAATATTGTTGAGATTGTATAACTTGGTTGGTCATTATCTAATTTAGATTTGACGTGAGTAGTGTGTAAAGCATATATATATTGGGCTTTGATTGTGGACTGTGGACTGTTTATTTGTGCTACGTTTTATGTGTATATTATATGGACACATATAGTAATAAAATGATGTGGAAGCTTGTATAATTTGGTGGTCATTATCTAAGAAAGATTTGACAGTGATGTTGTGTATTTTTGACACGTGACGATATTGAGATGTTAGGAGATATTATATTCCTAATACGTTATAATAAAAATGTATGTGATACGTTGAAGCATTGTGACATGATATAATATGCTGGGATATTTATATTAATGCAATATCTTGGAGAAATGTATATACACTCCATTATTTTATATGTGAGATGCTAATATAGTATTGGTGAATATTTGCCCACGGGAGTGTGGTGTAGTCTGATAATATATTGGCACGCGAAAAGAATGAAAGTGGTTATGAGATATAATTGAGATGTTTCTAAATATTATGGCTTAGTGCAATAAGGTAATTGACCCCGCCGTGATATAGTGGAATGTTTATGAGTCATTAATGTATAACACCCTGAATAAATTACGTAACGAAAATCCTAGAACCCTACCACCAAACTCATGTGATTGGCCCTTCCGGCGCTTTGTTAATCTGAATGGCCTTGGTGCCCCTCCGGCGTTTCAAAAAAGCCGAATGGCCCTCCCCGGGCGAAATCGAATAGTGGCTTTGATTATTCCGTTCGCAAAATAGAACGATGATGCTCAATATTTTATGCCGAATAGTGGCATTACTTACATAATTGCTTCCATGTGAGAATTTACCTGGTGTGCGGCATCCCGCTCAGGGTGGTTACGCATGGAGTGGTTCATTATGTAAGGGGAGGCATGTGGATGTACATGTTCGGCGTTGGGTAGCGATTGTGGTAGCCAGGGAAACTAGGTAAGACATAGATACGACGTGATTTTAGGGACGCGCAAAGAAAACCTTAATTAATATAATTATGGTAATATGTTTGTTAATGATGTATATGTAGATAGTTGATTATATATGGTTTTGCGTAAGGGTGGGTCAAACTAATTACTTGGGCGTAGACGACCCACTCGTGATTGAGCATGAAATGAGGAATGCGTATATAATATGTTTGTTTGGTTATTTGTTTAGTTGAACCTAAAGGCCTCGATGGAGGAACTACATGCCTTATTTATTATGTGTATAGTTTGTTGTGTAGTTAGTGGGAAGTTAAAGGCTTTAGTGGAGGAACTACCGCCTTTAATTATTATTCTTTAGGATGTTGTATTTGTCGTTGAAAGTTAAAGGCTCGGTAGAGAACTAACTGCCTTATGGATGGTGTTTATATATGTATAAGTATATTTGTATTTTTAGGGCTACTCACACCAGCATTGTTTATAATGCTGACCCGATTTGCATGTTTGCTTATCGGGTGTGTTCATTAAATGATCATGGTTGATAAGTCTTGACAGGTTTAGTGATGAAGAAGATTGGTTCTTTGCTTGTGGTTTGGCGTTAGCATTGCATCTCGTGTTGTGTTTTTTTTCCTTCCCTTGAGGTGATATAGATTTTCAGTTGAGATAATACTATTTGCATTTTCATTTGTAAATTGTTTTTGGTAACGAAGATGACTGTTGTTTAAGTTAAAAATTTTATTAGTTTTTAATTGTCCGCATATTTTTAAACTGTTTATGAGTTTTTGGAAGTGGAGAGTGCGTCACACCTCGGATATCGAAGAGTCGGGGACAAATAATGTTTTTCCGAATTCTGTCGAAATTCGGGGTGTGACAGGAGTGGTTTTATGGGTGTGTCCAAGATCACCCGAATTAAACCCTTTAGCAGAAAGAAAATAGTGGAAGAGTTAATGAGAAATTTACTGAATTAGTGGAAAATTTGTTATGTTAGTGAGACTTGAGAGAAAGATAAGACAAAGAGAATAAAGGTGATAGAGAAATACTTTAAGAGGGAATTTGGCTCATTTTCTCGTGAGTTGTTATTTTCTTTTATTTTTTGACACATCATTCTATTTGGCCAATAAGAATTGACTTCGCAAGTTTTTTGTGTGCTGGGCCATATTGTAGTCGCACCCCAAAAAAATGGGCCGCCGTGTGTTGTAGTCGCACCCCAAAAAAATAGGCTAAGCGTGTTTGATACTGGGTGACTAGTTGACTACTAGAAATAGTGACTTAACTTGACTTAACTGGCATGGATTAACTGGAGGTAGTTAGTGAGGGGGGTGAACGGTGAACCCATCTTATGGCTCCTACCTCCTTGCCCATCTTTGCAATGGTCAGGTGCAGGGTGGATTTACCAATTACCTCCTCTGAAATTCAGCATTTATTATGGTCACCAAAAGTGACTTTTGTATGAAGTTCCCAAGCCCTCAATTTTTAATGGCCTTTCTTATTAAGAAATTATTTAGTTTTACTTTTTTTCTAACATGCATTTTATTTTTAAGGATTCATTATGCTTCTGATGTTGAATTTCATGTGAGCATAAGGAAAATATTTTTTAGGGTTAAAATTGAATTAGTTAAACAGTATAAAGACACTAATAAGAAGTCCATATTAGATGTAGTCATGTCTCAAATAAATATTAAAATTTTCTAATGTTTCCCATCATTTTTAAACCTCATGCGCAAATACAACCATAATTTTCGTTATAATAGATATATACATTTCAAAAAAAAAAAAAAACCCCTCTCATGCAGGATTGAACAACAATTCTACAAATCCTATCAGGATGCGTCTTTTACATATTCACCAGCAAGCAAGAATAGGAGTTCTCAAGATACAGACATATTACACGATGTTACAACTAGAGGTACAAATTTATCATCAAATTTTTCTCTATTAATTATCTACATTATAATTTAATGCATGTTGGTCTTTAGAGTTTGCTAACACAGTCTATCTACGTTTTGTTACTTAGTTCACCACATTCAAAGCTCAAATATATTGTCTACGCGTATAGCATCAACACAAACTTCTAGGATTAGCAAAGGGTTTTATAGATGCGCGAGAGGATTCATTCTGGATCATAACTTCACTTACATGATACCCACTCCGACTAATTGTCAATATTGTGGAGCAAAACAATTTATTCATGAAACCCCATAAATTTGTTGTTCTAAAGGTAGAATAAATCTTCCAAGGCCAACAACACCAGATTAACTAAAAGAGTTGTTTCTTGATCAAGGTGAATGCGGACAACATTTTAGAGAAAACATACGTTCTTACAATCATATTTTTTCATTTACTTCGATGGGTGTTGACCTGGATAAAAAAATTGCAAGTGGTAGGGATGGTGTTTTTTCATATCGTGCATGGGGTTCTATTTATCATAAAATAGGGAGCCTCTTACCAACACCTGGTAGCAAACCTAGATTTTTGCAACTGTATATCTTTGACACTGATCATGAGATTGAAAATCGTCATGCTGAAAATGAAAATTTAAATATACACATTATTTCAAAGATAAAATCTATCTTGGATAATTGCAATAATCCATTTGTAGGTGTGTTTAGACAAATTGGACAGAAGGACGACTTACAACAATACAGACTAATCATTAAAGAGTTGAAAATTGATCTTAGGGAATACACATTGCCAACAGAATTGCAAGTTGCCGCTGTCTTGATTGGTGATAATGATCCAGAACTATTGGAACCAAGAGATATAATAGTTCAAACACAAACATGCCATATTCGTCCAATTCCAGACACCGCGGGATATTACGATCCATTGCAATATCCTCTTTTATTTCCATTCGGTGAATATGGGTGGGACCTGAGTGTACATCGTAGTAGTACAAGAAGAATTAGTTGTCGCGCTTACTATTCTTATATTCTTCAGGTAAATATAAAGTTTTTCTTTGCTTTTTGCAATATTTTACTGTCTTCCCTTTTTAAAATCAAATTCATTTTTATAATTATAAATAATTCTTCATTATATATTTCAGATTCGTCCTTGCGAGGTATCTTTGTTCCTTCTTGGTTGTCGCCTTCTTCAACAATTTGTTGTTGATATCCGTGTAAAAATAGAAACAATGGCACTCAAATATTATCGTGATAATCAGGCAAACATTAGAGCTGAATTGTATCAAGGTTTACAAGCTGCTCTAAATTATGGAGAAACCAATGTAGGTATGACACTTTTTGTACAGTTTTCTTATTGATTTGTTTTGTTATGTTATAGTTACCTAATATATTTAATTGTGATAACTAGGCAATATTGGTAGAATAACGATACTTCCATCCTCTTATACGGGTAGTCCACGTGATGTGCATCACCATTATCAAGATGTTATGGGATTAGTAAGGAGGTACGGAAAACCCGATTTATTTATTACTGTTACATGCAATCAATCTTGGTCCTCAATTATTAGAGAGATAGATGTTGGTCAGCATACACAAGATAGACCTGATGCAGTCACTAGACTATTTCATTCACTGTTAGAAGAATTAAAAGATGACCTATTTCGCAAGCATATATTAGGCAGGGTTATTGCACAAGTTCATGTTATAGAATTTCAAAAAAGATGACTGCCCCATGCTCATATATTGCTCATCCTTGATGAAAATGATAAAATAAAAAATCCTCAAGATATAGATGAAATAGTATCTGCTGAAATTCCTGATCCTGAGACTGAGCCTGATTTGTATAATGCAGTTGTAAAGCATATGATGCATAATGCATGTGGAATTAAAAATATGAATGCTGTTTGTATGAAAGATAGACGTTGTAAAAGTGGATTTCCAAAAGCATTTGCTTCCGTGACTTCACTAGGTACGGATTCATATGCTGCATATTTGAGACGTGAAAATGGGAGGCATGTCCCTAAAGGAAAACATACACTAGATAATCGTTGGGTAATTCCATACAATCGTTATTTGCTTTTAAAATATGATTGTCATATAAATGTCGAGATTTGTTCCAGCATAACTTTTGTTAAATATTTATATAAGTATGTCTATAAAGGTCCAGATAGGGTGTCGTTTGGGGTTAGTACTAAGTCGTGTGGAGGTCAGGACGAGATATCTGAATTTGTTAATGCGAGATGGATCTGCCCACATGAATCTTTTTGGAGACTTTATAAGTTCCCTTTGAATGGAATATTGCCTTCTGTTGTAGCTTTGCAGTTACATTTGCCTAATAGACAACAAGTTACTTACTATAGGCATGAGAAAGTTAAAGATATAGTAGATAACGAGCACAGATCCAAGACAATGCTCACAGAGTTTTTTTAAAACTAATAGTATTTCTGAAGAAGCACGGAAACTTCTTTACTTGGAATTTCCAGAATACTTTTATTGGGATCTCAAAAGAAAAGAGTGGATACGACGCAGTCTCAATCGACGTACGATAGGAAGAATGAATAAAGTGTCTCCTATTGAGGGAGAACGCTATTATTTACGCCTGTTATTGCTCCATGTCCGAGGTCCGACATCTTTTGATGATTTGTTAATAGTGAATGGAACACCATTTTCTACTTTTAAAGAATCGACAGAAAAAAGAGGCTTGCTTGAAACCGACGATAGCATTAAGAGTTGTCTGAGAGAGGCAGCAACTACACATATGCCTTCCGCTTTGAGACAATTGTTTGCTACAATATTAGTCTATTGCCAACCAAATGGTGTATGAGACTTATGGGATGAGTTTCATCCTTTTATGATAGAGGATTATGCCTCATCAAGCGATGGAAATGCTAATGTTGATAATTCGATTAATCGCTTGCTTAAAGATCTTGATAATATTTTAGGTCAAGTTTAGAGCGGTAAAGGTATTTCTGATTACGACCTCCCCAAAATGACTATGAACAATAATCATGATAGTGGTTTATCACAATTAATAAATGAAGAGATATCTTTGGAAATCCCAGAAGAAGATATCATGGCCATTCAAAACCTAAATGTTGAACAAAGATTGGCTTTTGATAGGATCATTCCATCTGTTAAAGAAAAAAGAAATTCTATTTTTTTCATAGATGGACTAGGCGGCACAGGCAAAACTTTCTTATATCGAGCAATTCTTGCTTACTTAAGGAATGAAGGTCATATTGCAATTGCAACTGCAACATCCGGAATTGCAACAATATCGTTATCTGGGGGACGAACTGCACATTCTAGATTTGGCATTCCAATTAACATAGATGGTTCATCCAGTTGTAGATTTAGCAAATAGTCTGATGTTGCCAAGCTTTTGTGCCTTGCGGACATACTTATTTGGGATGAGGCAACTATGGCTCATCGACATGCTTTTAAGGCTGTAGATACATCCTTTAAAGACTTTATAGACTCCGATCTTTTTTTTGGTGGGAAAGTCTTAGTTCTTGGAGGTGATTTCCGTCAAACACTTCCAGCAGTTCCTCGTTCTACTATAGCTCAAACTATTGATGCATCTGTAATCAAGTCTTTGTTTTGGTCAAAAGTTGAAATTATTTATTTAAACCAAAATATGCATGCTAGAAACGATCCAATGTTTGCTGAATTTCTGTTGTGTATTGGTAATGGTGAAAAACCTTATGTGATTGATGACATGATTATATTGCCAGATGATATGATAATACAATGAACTGGTGAACAATCAATATATGTGTTAATAAATTTTGTTTATCCCTCTCTAAGTTTTAATGGATGTAATAGTGACTACATTGTTAATAGAGCGTTGTTAGCACCAAGAAATGATGTTGTAGATAAACTTAACAACAAAGTTATAAGACTTTTTCCAGGGGAAGAAACAATATATTATTCATTTGATAGCGTTCCTGATGATGTTCGTAGCTTATATCAACAAGAATTCTTAAATTCTATTGCTCCTGGGGATTGCCACCCCATGAATTAGTATTAAAAAAAGGTTGTCCCATCATGCTTCTTAGGAACATTAATCCAAGCATAGGATTTTGTAATGGTACTAGATTAATTTGTCTTCGGTTTTATGAAAATTCTATATATGCTGAAATTGCATCTAGACAATTTAGAGGTAAACGAGAGTTTATACCACGTATACCTCTCAAACCAAAGGAACATGAACAGATGCCCTTCATTTTCACAAGAAAACAGTTTCCAGTTAAACTTTGCTTTGCTTTGACTATTAACAAATCGCAAGGACAAACTATTCCAGTTGTCGGTATATATCTTGATGATCATGTTTTTACACATAGACAACTATATGTTGCATTATCGAGGGGCGTTTCAAGGAATAACACAAAAGTTTTGGTGAAAAATGGAAACTTACCTAGACATAGTGGAACATATACAAGAAATGTCATGTATCAGGACATATTGTTTTCAAATGGTGATGAAGAATCATCTCATTCACAATAATCAGTAACAGGTATTGTCTCTCTCACTATTATTCTTAATTATTATTATTGTTAATATTATTATTTTCTTTGGCTAATCGTCTTTTTCACTTACATCTTTGATTAGTTAGGCAACTGATGTAATCTCCTCTGCATTGCAAGTTCCTCAACCCAAACCCAAATTACTCGGTTAGGTACGTTACACTTATAGTAAAAGGGGCATTTTCGCAGATTCTTATGTAACCTTCAAAGTATAGTGTACCTTTTGTATTGTCATTTTTATTATGGTTATAGCTGACATTATTGTACTATCATCATAATCTAGACAGGAATCCTTTCGAAGAGCTTCACCAGACACTATGTAGGTCACCCGAACTTAAAGCTGCACTTTACAAGTTCAATACCCAGAAAGCAGAATCGGAAGTACATGCTTATCAAACACTATGTGGCCTTTTTGTTTGATGCCACACATGTCAACCTTTATCTATTCAAGATCTAAGCATGTACAAGTTACTTTCTTATAGGGATCCAATCGATACGTTCGTTTCATTGGAAAAGTATAAAAACAAAAGTGTACAACTAATAGATTTTGGGACTCCATGTCTTCAGCTTGAGCTTTTGACTTCAGTTAGCACCTTTTGTTCCACAGTGATCAAAACAGAGTTATCTTCTGATTCTAGATATCACAAAGCATGATGGTCCAACATTAGCGTACATGTTGCTAACATTGCTCTCTGGGCAATGTAAACGGAGACATGGTCAATTGCGGTGTAGGTAACTCGCATTAGCAACACCAAAACCACCCAAACAAAATGATCATTTTCTTAGAAGAGATGGTTAGAAGACTACAGAAAATGAAAAACAATGACAGTTTTCTGTACTAATTAAAGAAGGCTCTATAACTCTGACAAGTTGTAACTACATATGATGTACTTCAAGAAATTTACTGAAGGCTACATGACTGCACCATTTCATTCAGTTATATTGTAAATCAGCAAGAGTAGCTTTAATACTAACTCAAATATTGTGGAAGACGCTTCAATTCTATCACTATACAGAAATTATTTATTCAGAAGATCACCACCCTTTGCCTATGAGCCACAACCAATCAAGTGTTACGCCTGCAAATATCCCTCTTAGTAGAAATGAAACTAGGTTACATTGACACTCCGTATCGGATCGGACACAGATAAGAATTGTCGGACATGGCAAAATATCAAAATTCGAGATAAATTACATGCAATATGTGTCTGACACGGACACGTTGATAAGATTAAAATTGGCAATTTCACATTTGCACTCTGGGAAATTTACAATAGTGGCAATTTTGATGTTGGCAGTCTGTGAAGAATAAATTCCTCGAGATTTTACACTCTCAGAATATTTTTGAGATGCAAAATGACAATCATGTTTGAAAAATGATCCATCATATGAAAATTATAGTTTTTATTGTATTCTTACTGCTACCATTAAAAGTATTAATGCGCCTTTGAAACATTGTAGACCCTCTCATTTTTGGCATGGTTTCACTGTCAATTATTTAAAAGGCTTTATTAGGTAATTTCGCTTCAAAGTCATGGTTCACAATATTCATATTCACTTTAATTTTTAGCACCGGATATTACTCTACCTTTTAAATTGGCAATTCTACTTCTCCAAATAAAAAAATTGGTTACTCAAATAGAATTTGGAATTTTGCATAAGTATTGTAACCTGACCGACATATGTACAAAACTTGAAACCTCCTGAATAGGCATAATGAATATTTGTCAAATAACAAGTGTATCACTTTCAAATAGCCCATTCTCCTATGTCCGTGTATACAACACATGGAACCGTTTCAAATGTGTCTGTTCAAATGTGTTCTGACTTTCCAAATGTTGCCAACTTCCAATCAGTTGCTACAAAAAAAAAAACGTTTATAACTGTTCTCATTAGAAATGTGATTGTCACTATAAATATGGGCTTCTACTTAAGTTCAAATCCCTCTGTTCTTCGCCTAATCCCGCTGTCTCTCTTTTTCAAGACCAAGGAGGAGAGCGACAAAATAACCTATACTATCCTCATCAACCTTCAGAAACTACATCACTTTTTTATGGAAAAGGTATATTGCTTAAGATATATATTTTCATTTCAAAATTCCAACATTAATTTTGTATGCTCTCTGCCTACTATTACAACATGATCGTTTGATGAATTTATTGACATCGGCTTCCTGCTTATTCTTCAGGTTCAAATGGATATGGAAGAGACTCGATACCATCCTTTATCTAACATATCTGTTGGAATGGATAGACGCAAAATCAAGGTTCGACTAACTAGAAAATGGAATGTTGTTGATCAAAACATTCTGTTAGACAAACAAATAGGCAACATAAGGATAGATATGATATTAATTGATGAAACTGTAAGTAGAAAAAGTTAAACTATTATTTTAATCATTTCTTAATACACAATGATAAAACAACTTAAACCTTATGATCTTTTTGTATTAATATTACAGGGAGTTCAAGTACATGCTACTGTTCTGAAACGGCATGCACAATCACTATCGCCTCTTCTACAAGAAGGACAGGTTCTTCACATTGAAAACTTTAGTGTTACATCAGTTCTCAATGACTATCGTCCTGTTCGAAACAAGTGTAGGCTTTTTTTCAATTGGGACACAATTGTTAAGACAATTAATGGAATACATTCGGAAATCCCAATGTATGGCTTCGATTTTCTTGAATTTGACGATTTAGCGACTCGTTTCGGTGATATTAGAAACTGCTCAAGTATTTAATCATTGTCTATTTATAAAGTTATCGGTTTAGATCATTATTTTAACACAACTTTTTGTTGCAGATGTTTATGGAAGATTAACAAAAATTTCAGAAGTAATGGAGACCACAGGCGGCACACTCAGAGAAATTTATTTGGACAACGGCCGGTATTCATTTCTCCTTTCTTGCTTATATAATTTGTTAGCATATTTTGTCTATTTTCTTAAATATACCTATATGCTAACAACTACAATAACAACCAGCAGAAGCGAGGCTAAGGTTACCCTCTGGGGAAATACAGTCAATTTAATAGACAAAGATGTGATTGAAACTACTACAAGTGGTCTTGTTTTGGTTGTCACTTCACTGATTGTCAGGGAATTCTTTGGTAATGTTCAAGCTTATCATTTATTTTTAATATAACAAATTTACCCCTTCTTGCTTATAATTTAAAAGTATTGTTAATACAGATGAATACCATTTCTCATTGACAAATTCAACTTAATTGTTATTTAACTTGGAAATCCCAGAAGTTAGAAGTATCATGAACAGGTGCTCATTTTTATTTCTTTATTTTTTCGATGAATTTCTAGACATGGTCTTCACATTGATAGTGTATTGTTGTTGATACATGAAATCCTTTCATGATTGGTTTTCACGATTATACAGTTCTGACGATGGAAAAGTTGAGCTGTTGATTGGTTCTTCATCAACTCAATCAAATGTGGAAGAGAGATCTGTAAGGAATAGAAAGACGCTTTCAGAAATTGCTGCTGAAACCACTAAAGTTATACGTACATATATAATTTATAATATATTCAGGGTTAGTATACATTAATATTAGAATAACTTGGTGTGGGTGAGTTATAACAATTGCGATATGCAGGGAACAAGCTTTACATGTGCAACAACAATTTGTGAAGTAATACATGCATATGAACCTTATTACGACTCGTGCGATAAGAATAAATGTCGGAAGAAACTGGTTAATCAATAGTGCAACAAATGTAATAAATTTGTCTCATCTCCAATACCAAGATATAAATAATAACATATTTCAATGCGTCAATCTTTTTTAGTGCAATCTTCTTACTAAAAAAAAGCATCAGGTTTCATTTACAAGTACGAATTAAGGATCATACGGATACCTTAGAAATGACTGTATTTGGAAATGAGGCCGAGTCGTTAGTGCAACAATCTGCATCTGAGTTGAAAGATATCAATCAATCGGTAAATCAAATTTTATCCTTTTTAACACATAGTGTACTGCATGATAAAATAACTCTATTCCTTTTAACTTTTTTTTTTGGACAACCAAATGGATCTCAAGTTGTTAAAGACATATTGAACAAGCTAATTGGCTGTTCATTTGTGTTTGAACTAAAAGTCAGTGAATACAGCTTTCGGGGTGAAGTAAGGCAGTCATTGACAACTACTAGAGTTTTTCCAGACCAATTTGAAACGGTAAAATATATTCTAACATTTTGTATTATAATGTACATATCAAGATATCTATATATTTAAACAAATACATTATTGTGTATATATAGGGTACAAACACATTGAAAGCAAATGAAGATCTTAGTACACAATTGGAATGTGTTACTTCAAACATAGAAGTTGAATGTGAGGTTAGGTTCACGGTCACACTTCTATTCCACCTATGCTTTTTTTAAAATTTAGTATAGATATTGTTATACTCACATTTTATTACACTGTATGATAGGAATTTCCTACTACAAAAGAGGATAGTACTTCAGAATGTTTAACCACCAAACGCCAGAAATATAAGAGAATGCGGAAAAAATATGACTAGGGTATTGCATGTTTCTGACATCCATTAAATGCATTAAATAGCAACCTTAAATATTTATCTATTACCTTTTGAAACTGATATTAATATTTATGATTCGTGTTACAGGAATCAAGCTTGGTGCGTGCTAAGTGGAAGAAGATTAAAAGAAATGATTTTGTAATATATACTTAATTCATTATATATTTTAAGAGATGATGACTCTAAATATTTTCTATTTCAATAAATTTCTGAACAGACATCTAGAACCCTTGGTGGTCATGTGATGCCAATTGATTCAGTAATGTAAACTATTTCAATAAAAAGTGTTGTTGTTCATCTATTGAGCTCTTGCCTCCATGGCTTCCATTAGTCCCACTGTTAATGGCTCCAATTGTTCTACTTGACCTTTCATCTGCAATGAGGCTTGCACCATTTGGATTTTCATGCAACTGGAGAGCAAACTCAAGGTTCCACAACACGTCACCCATAGATGGGAGATCCTTCCCTTGATCCGACAATCATTTGGCAAATTTGTTTAAGCACTCGGGGTTCACCTTTCCCTTTAGCTGACGATCGATAATGTCCTCGAGAATTCCCTTCCTTTGGCAGTGCAGAGCTCAATCATCTAGACTTACTTGCTCCTTTGGAAGGGTAGGGTTTAGTGCAGGCCTTGCACATAAGACCTCAAAGAGGACAACACCGAAAGAGTATACATCAGATTTGTCCGTCAACTGCTGTTGTCGGAAATACTCAGGATCCAAGTAACCAAAGCTCCCTTTCACTACAGTACTAACATGGATCTGGTTGAGATTTGGACCTGTTTTTAAGAGTCCAAAATCTGATACCTTGGCGACCCAATTGTAGTCCACCAGAATATTGGTGGTCTTTACATCCGAGTGAATGATGGTGTACTTGGCACCTATATGAAGGTAGTAAAGTCCTCTAGCGGCTCCAATGCAAATCTCCAACCTTTGCTTCCATGAGAGTTGAGGGTTGTTGCTCTTATATATATATGCTCCCTTAGAGTGCCATTGCCCATGTAATCATACACCACAATCATCTCATCATTCTCTTCACAAAACCCAATCAAAGAGACCAAATGCATGTGTCTCAACTTCGACAGCATCTCAATTTCAATCTCATCTCTATGTCGGCAGTTCCCTATTTAGAAAAACTACCATTCCATGGACCCTAACATCAAGATGGAAGAGGGCGGCTCAAAAACTTGACCACGTACTGGTGCATCTCATATACATTGCGAGAGGCCAATGATTTCAGTGCGGATGTTGCAACAAAGAAGGAATCTACTATTATCAACATCGGAGAAACAATTTTAGAGCACTACCAGACCCCCATTCATCACCAGTATAAAAACAAGCCCTAAAAACAATTAATGAACTAGAAACTATTACGTACAATTCATATATTACAATACCATTGTAATAGAAGCTAGATAGATACTCAAACTAGATTTCCAACCATTTTATTTGTTTATTAAGTTCTGAGATTATCTCAAAGTGTAGTGAGTGCTGGAGAAGTCATATGAGAAATGGAATAAAGAACTGCACCAGAGAAAGAGTGTATGATTGATGGTGCTCTTTGTGGCATTAACAATACTTTCGAATGTGTTGTACATTAGTTCTTTCAATAATAATAATCAAATTGCAATCTTTACCATAACAAATTGCAACATACTTGCTATCATTCCCGTGCGTAGCACGTGCCCTCCACTAGTATATATAGTCTGGCTTCTAAAATGACCTTAAATAAGTACCAAACTAAGTACCAAATCTAAAATAACTCACAACTTCACCTACAAAATGATTTAAAACCTAATTTTTTGTGGATATGATCTAATGACCACAAATAATATCTCTACAAAAATTCAACTCGTTTGACAATTTTTAACATTGACAAAAGATGATTGCAAAAACTACACATTTCTGGACCGTTAGATATTTTTTAAAAAGTGGACAACAATTTTTATCTAAGTTAGAGAATATCAAACGAGTTGAATTTTTGTAGAAATGTTCTTTATGGTTAGTAGATCATATGCACAAAAGATTATATTTTAAATCATTTTGTAGGTGAAATTGTGGGTTGTTTTAGATTTGGTACTTATTTAAGGTTCTTTTAGGAACCGGACTATATATATAACCTTAAATAAAGACCAAATCTAAAACAACCACAACTTTATATATATATATATATATAAACCGGACTATATATATAACCTTAAATAAAGACCAAATCTAAAACAACCACAACTTTATATATATATATATATATATATATATATATATATATATATATATATATATATATATATATATATTTTAGTGCTGATACATTTATCGGGAAACCATAAATGCATAATATCATTTCCTAAGGGCGTTTTAATTGGGTACTTGATGCACCAGACGTAATTTCACCATTATGCTGCCTGATCCAGTGGCAGGGATTGATTGTGAACCTGCGGAATTCCCAATGAGGTATCCAGTTTAGCAAACCAAAAGAAGGGAAAAACCGTCTAAGTCATAGAACAAGGCGCTTCCAAGTGAATGTCACAAAAGCAACTATAAATCTTTTGAATATATCGCAAGCCATATTTGGCAGTTAGCCCACTCTAAATACAGTGAAAAACTAAAATGAAATCAATAAATTTGAGAACATTTCTAGGTGCTTATGTCAAAGTAGATGCGTGACTTGTCCCACTTGGAATTTCAGCCAAGTTTACATGATTCAATACGATCAAACTGACTACAAACTGCATGTATAAGACAAAAATCAGAGCCTACACTTGATAAATCAGCAAAGTTACAAAAGTAGCTAGAAAGTTCAACAAACAAGCAAATTCACACATTCCATTTAAAGTTGGTACTCCAATTCACAGCTAAATTTCTAAAATCACCTGTGCGCTCTCTTTATTTTCTCACTAAACCCATGTCTTATGTCAAGTTAATACTAAAGAACAACCGAAGGAACATTATCTGCACAAGAAATTTGGTACCTAGACTAGGCAAAGCCTCCTAACAATTTAAATCTCAAGTGGACTTAAAATCTGAAAGAGATATCTCATTAAATAAATCAATACTAGTAATTTCCCATGCTTATGCCACTCATGCTATTGTTGTGTGCCTTGAACAAAGAAAAGAGTTGATTCAAGTAACTTTTTCAGTACATATTACAGCTAAAGAGATGAACATCTCGTAGACAAAATAACCAAAGTTGGGTGGTATCGATGCCTTTTACACTTACAATATATTAAGCACCAAAAGAAAATAAATTGATAAATTAAAATACACTTCATGATTAGCTTTAAAATTAAAAGTATGTACAAAAAAAAAAAAAAAAAAAAAAAAAAAAAAAAAAAGAGGGTAAGTTACAAACTGCATAGTCATGCATCTGAACTTCTGAACTTAAAAGGGATGGAGTGAGTAGTCACCCTCGAATTATAGTGGTGACCTGTAATTTCTGCTAAACAAACAAAAGCAAAACCTGGAATATTATAATTTTGCATTATGAAGCAAAACCATCTTATATCATATTAAACACACTACACATAACCTAAAACATACTCATCAAAGTGGATAAGTTAATGTATCATTCTCGAATCAAATAGAAGCTTTGTAAATAAAAATCGTTTAGTTACCAACTCACCATTTAAAATATAAATAAATAAAAAGAGTAACAGTAAACTACATTATACATAAACCACAAAAGAGAGCTAAGCAAAAGCATGTTAAATCTTTTTAAGGCTCGCAAGGGAAAGCAATTCAAAGGAACAGAACCAACCAAAAATCACAACCCTCAACCCCGGCCATCATAATGAATAATTAAATCCATCAAACTAATAACTAGTTCAAACTTAAGCTTGCAAATAAAGAACTAAGGAAACAAAATACGCCTCTTTGACAGAGCACAGAGCATCACTATGTTTTTTTTTTTTTTTAAAAAGATATAAACATCCTGTGGTTTCAAGATGGACACATCTTTAATGTGCTGGATGGATGCATGGATGGACACATCATTTATTTGTACCAACTACCAACCAGTAGCACCAATTTTTTTAAAAAGTGTGAAAACTATAAAAATAATAAAATTGCCTACTATTGAAAATAGTGTGTGCACTGAGCCACACCCCCGCCATGCATTTTGAGCTCACAAAAAAAGGGAGGTGCCTGTTATGCAATTTGCAACATTAAAGGATAAAGCCAATGAGCCATAGAACAATAGGAACTCAGAGGAAAGGTATACGAAACTGAATAGAATAAGAAAATATATAAAATTGACTAAGTATAAAACAAAACATAAGGCAATTTATCAGACATCATATCCTTGCTTTGGTGAACCCCCATGAATAAGAAGAAGAAAGCAGTCTAACCTGACATTTACCTACCCATACAGCAGAATTGGGCTTTAATTTGTGGTCAAATTCATATTGCTAGTCAACATGAGAGAAAAAGGTTAAAAAAAATTACGAAAAAAAAAAACATTTGTACTTAGTCCTAGTTGTTCATGGAGTGTGTCGGTGTTCAATTATGATTCATGCAGACATATAAGTTGAAATAAAATTTCTTGACACCCGATCTCTTATGAACTTCATTGCACAATTCTGTTCCTTTAAAGATCATCAGGTGTACTGCACCAAATACTTCACCCTGTGGACAATGTGTCTAAATTCCTAATGTAACCCAGTAACCGTACTTCCAAGGATTTTAGAAAAACCAAAAATTGTGTTTGCAATGATAAAAGGGAACTATTTTTTTCTATACCTTTTGCTCCTCCAAATAAAGTACTCAAGTAATCTCTTTTTATATAGACTTCAACCACTCACTTTCTGGATGGGGAAGCTGAGAGCTAACCAAACTCTAGTCAACTTACTGGCCATCTACATTTCCTAAATTTACTCTCAGCAAGCTCAGGAGGAGGCCCCTTCGTATGTAGCGAGCAATAATGCATCTATAAAATGTGATCCTTCCAAGTTTCCAAATGGCTAGTTATGAGTCAGTTAAACACTGACACACTTGTAACAGCATTGTGAGTTCACTAACATGGATATTTCTATATATACGATTCATCCCTATAAAATAAAAATGAAAACAAAGTGTCATCCATTCCTACAAGGCGACAATGTTATAAAATGGGCATCAATTTTCAAAACCCCTCCAAATTTCCAATACTAATCAATAATATAACAAAACCCCAAGCTATGTATACATTTAACAAGCTAATATAGATCAAAGATACAAACTTTACACAAAACAAAACAAAACAAAACAATAAGAAATTTACCCAATGTAAGTATGGTCCTTGAATCTCGGACAAAGTGAGCACTGAAGATAACAGGCAAAGAATCCACCTTTCTTCTCTTCCCTAACTTCTTCTCTAACACAATCTTCTTCATTTTGATAGAAATCAGAAATAAAGATCTTGAACTTTGCTCTTCTTCCTTCTTTTTTCACTTTTAAGTGTTTTTTCTTTCTTTGTCTTGTTTGCTTTCTGCACCTCATTTTCTTCTTTTTGATAGAAAGTTGAAACTTGGGTTTCAAGTCTTTTGAATATATTTCTTCCTTTGGTCTTTGTTTTGAGGTTCGTCCTCTTCTTTGTGGTGTAATCATTTGCTTTTTTTGTCTATTTGTGAAAAGAAACTTTCGTTCTACAGGTTTGCTTTGTTTTTTGAAGGGTGATCCTGGACACACCCATAAAAATACTCCCATACCCCATAACTAACATAAATTTTTGCCGTACCCAATAACTGTCTCAATCTAATAATATCTCCCATATATTTTTGGGGTATTTTCCATAAGGGCAAACGAATTAAAAAAAAAAACAAAAACAAAATAACGACACGTCTATTTTCCGAGTATTTTGTACCCTTTTTTTTAGTGTAAGTTTCTTTTCGCATTCTTCTTCATCCTTTCGCTTTCGTTGTATCTTCTACCCAAAAAAAAACCACCTTTCGAGCCTTGCAAAAAGGAATTGGGTCTGTTATATGAATTGGGCGTAGTCATTTTGGTGAATGGTGAATGGTTGTTTGAAGTGGGCGCTGGTGACACGCTGAAAGTTATTCCTGGTTAAAAGGTTCTAGTTGATGGTGATGTCGTATGGGGTTTAAGTTATGTTGACGAGAGTATGGCGACTGGTGAATCTTCACCTGTTCTGAAGGAGGCTAACGCTCATGTTATTGGAGGCACAATCAATATGCATGGCGCTCTTCATATAAAAGCCACAAGAGTGGGATCTAATACTGTCTTGAGTCAGATAATTTGTCTAGTTGAGGCAGCTCAAATGTCCAAAGCTCCCGTTCAGAAGTTTGCTGATTTTGTAAGTATTAATTAGTTAGTAAATTTTATAAGCGTTTTGGTTGAATTTTTGGGCTCCATATTGATCCAATTCAATTATATGCTCAGTGGAAGGCTGGAAGCTTTTCTCTTTCTAGTACTTGTTTGATTCATATTATGGGTAGTATATTAGATTACTAGTACATGCTGAACTTGCATGTCACTATTCACCAGTTCCTTTTTGAATGAACGCATGATTAAAAGCGGGCATCATTGACAGTATGATAGTTTCATAGGAAAGTATTGAGAAACTTAACAGATCAGTAGTTTGAATATCCATATTGGTGATTTCATACTTCTTCTATTAACGTTTTTAGTCTTTGTTCGACTTTGTAGTTTAATTTTCTCGATGTCATCGGTACTTTAATATAAATGTGTCACCTTATCCTTATTGTAGTTATTTTTACTTTAACAGGTCGCAAGCATTTTTGTTCCCACTGTTGTTAAGCTGGCTTTGCTAACTTTTCTGGGGGTGGTAAGTTAACTTGATATAGTGTGAAAGCAGTCAACATTCACCAGCAAATAGCTTCTGTTTTGAGATTTTTTAACTTGAAGAGCAATCATGATTTTGCAGGTTGGCATTCAAGATGTGAGAGCTGAAGTGATGCCTGCTGGAAAGGCTGATGTTATATGTTCATTTTAGAGGGATGGAAGCATAGTTGCAATGGTTGGTGATGGTATCAATGATTCTCCTGCCCTTGCAGTAGCTGATGTTGGGATTGCAATTGAGGCAGGGACTGATATAGCCATAGAAACTGCTGATTATGTGTTGATGAGGAGCAACCTAAAAGATGTTATCACCGCCATTGACCTCTCAAGGAAGACATTCTCCTGTATCCGTTGGAACTACGTTTTTGCCATTGCCATCCTAGTTGCTGCTGGTGTATTCTTTCCATTGCTAAGAATCAAGTTACCGCCTTGGGTGGCGGGGGCATGCATGGCCCTTTCATTTGTTAGTGTTGTATGCTCTTCTTTACTTTTGAGAAGATACAAGAAACCCAGGCTTACTACCATACTAAAGATAACTGTAGAGTATAAGATAGTTTCAACCTCAAAAGGAAATGTAATTGAGGTTGTTTGTAGTTTTACATTGTCCATACCTGGTCGGTTTGCATCTGTGCGTCCCATTAATGTACATGCCTCTTGTAACACGTGTCTGTTTTCATAAAATTTTCCAATTGAGTGAGAAGGAATTAATCAAAGCATTTTTTTTTTGTTTTCTTCTGACTCCGTTTCTCTTTTAAAGTTCTGAGGCGATGGACAGAAGTTGGGTTGCCAAGGGAGAATACAATTGGTCAGATAAAATTTTGAGACTTGAGAGCTATGAAAGTGACATTCCTAAGGTACATTGAGACTTGATACTGTGATAGGTCTGAAAGTGATACTAAAAAAACTTAATAGTTTGGAATTGGTATGATAAGCGCAACGAATTATGACAAACCAAACATTAAAATATTCAAGAGTAGTGCATTTATTTCACTGGAGAAGCTGAATAGCAGTCTATTATACAAATCGTGAAAGAGGGAAAACAAGATAACAACATAAGCAGAAGTAGCAAAACTTGGTGTTTTTGGTTTTCCAGCATATGTATTTACTTCAGTGGAGTAGCTGAATTGCAACCTTACACATTCCAGGAAAGAGGGACGCTAAGATAAGAGCCGTAAACAGAACTGACAAACTTGGTGTTCAATAGTCAGATTCCTAGGCTAGCATGGAGCAGGTGACCCGGGTAGGAACTTGGTAGTTGGAGACACCACCTAGACTTGACATCTTAACCATTACACGAGCAAATTCCCTCCTAAAAGCCGAACCATCATCAGACGCATAGGCCTTCACCAGTGCTGCAGTTTTCCGTGTCGCCATCAATTGTTGATCAGCAAATAGGAGTCCTCTCCCTCTCATCAAGCTCACATAGTAGTGAGTGTCGAAACCAGCTTTTGAGGACATGGATGGTAATAGAGTCTGGTAGTACATCATCTGTCACACCCCGAATTTCGACAGAATTCGGAAAAACATTATTTGTTTCCGACTCTTCGATCTCCGAGGTGTGACGCACTCTCAACTCCCAAAAACCTATAAACAGTTTAAATAATGCGGATAATTAAAAACCAGTAAAAATTTCAACTTAAACAAAAGTCATCTCCATTACAAAAATTTACAAATGAAAATACAAAAACATTGTCTAGATTGAAAATCTATATCACCTTAAGGGAAAACAAAATACATCCTGAAATGCAATGCTAACGCAAACCACAAGCAGCAGCCAACCTTTTTCAACACTAAATCTGTCAAAACTTATCAACTATGTTCATTGAATGAACACACCCGATAAACAAACATGCAAATCGGTCAAGATTATAAACAATGCTTTGGTGTGAGTAGTCCTAAAATACAACATATAATATACATATATATACACAATCCATAATGCAGCTTAGTTCCTCCACCGGGCGCCTTTAACTTTCAACGACTAATACAACATCCTTAAGTACAATAATCTAGGCGTGTAGTTCCTCCAATCGAGGCCTTAACTTCCCACTAACCACACACCAAACTATAATGATCATAAATAAGGCATTTAGTTCCTCCACGAGGCTTTTAGGTTATAACTAAATTACTAACCGACCAAACATATACAATCATCTATCTAGAGATATATTATTTACCAACATATTACCATAATTATATTAGTTTAGACTTTCTTTGTGTGTCCCTAAAATCACGTCGTATCTATATCTTACCTAGTTTCCCTGGCTACCACAATCGCTACCCAACGCCGAACATGTACATCCACATGCCTCATCCCCTTACATAATGAACCACTCCGTGTAATCCACCCCGAAATTTAATGCCGCGACACCGTAAATCCTCACACGGAAGCAATTATGTAAGTAATGCCACTATTCGGCATAAAATATCGCGCGTCATCGTTCTATTTTGCGAACGGAATAATCAAGCCACTATTCGGCTACGCCAGGAGGGCCAATCACATTACTTACGCCCGAAAGCCATTCAGATTAACTGAAACGCCAGAAGGGCCAATCACATGAGTTGTGGTAGTCAGGTTCTAGGATTTTCGTTACGTAAGTTATTCATGTGTCATTCATTTATGACTCATAAACATTTCACTATATCACGTGCATGTCAAATACATTATTGCACTAAGCCACAATATTTAGAAAATATCTCAATTATATCTCATAACCACTTTCATTCTTTCACGCGCAATATATTATTAGACTCACGTCCACACTCCCGGGCAAATATTCACCAATACTACTACCTCATAGTAGCATCTCACATATATACTAATGGAGTGTTTATACATTTATTTCTCCCAAACATATTGCATTATATATATATCCCAACATATTATATAATATTACAATATCCACATCAAATCTTAATTAGATAATGACCACCAAATTTATACAATTTACAACATAAAATGCAGCACAATTAAACAGTCCATAGTCCACAATCAAAGCCCAACATATATATGTTTTACACACTACTCACGTCAAATCTTAATTAGATAATGACAAACCATGTTATATAATGTTCGACAACATTTTATTATTATAATAGTCCATAAAATCAAATATGAGAAAAACTGGAAAAAAATCAACATTCCACAGTCAACGGTCAAAGGCCAAAGTCAACGGTCAACGGTCAAAGTCAAAGCCGACATGTCATGGTCAAAGTCAAACTGGCATGGTCAAAGTCAAAGTCCAATGGTCAACGGTTAATGGTCAACGGTCAAAGTCAACGGTCAATGGTCAAAGTCGACACGTCATGGTCAAAGTCAAACTGTCATTGTCAAAGTCAACCTGTCGTTTCCATGTTCAACAGGTTCATGGTCATAGCCATGGTTCATGGCTAAAGTCAAAGTGCATGGCTCATGGCTAAGGTAATGGTTCGGACCCAACTGGCCAAGCCCAAACCTTAGAACCCGAAAGTCTAAAACCAACTTATTAATTCTACCCGACCCAAATGGGATCTATATTAAATTATATGGACTGGCCCAAGCAATATTAGAAACTGGCCCAAAACAGTTAAGTGGTTCGGTCCAAAAATTGAATTGAAACCGGCGCAAAAACTTTAAATTAAACTGGTCCATAAATTAAACAAAGCAAATAGAAAAGGGCCCAAACAAAACTAAAAAGAACTGGCCCAAAACTTAACATAAAAACCGGCCCAAACTAAAATAGATTTTTGGGCCCAACCAAACAAAACAAGCTAAGGCCCAATAACTGAAACTAGAATCCGGCCCAAACCAAAACAACCTAAAATCGGGCCCAACAACAACCAAGGCCCAAGCCCAACCCGACCTACATGTCTTCTTCTTCTTCACCCATTCTCTCCTCCACCACCACCAAAATCCGGCCACCACAAATTCTAATCGCCTACCCCTTCCAACCTAGCGGTTTGACTCCAAATGAAAAACCCCACCTCTTTAAAGAAAACGAAAACCCCCAATGTTAGTAAATCCAAACTCTTCTCAACCTAGATCTAAAATTTTCGGCTGCCATTAATGGCTTCTCTCAAGCTCCAATCGACACCATTTACAACCTAACATTCACACCTACATCAACAACCTAACCTCAACCCAACAAAGCAAAACAACACAACTGATAAGAGCCCAAAACTGTAGTTTTAACCCCTTAATAATCATACTGTTAGACCAATTATGTGAATAATAAGTAAGAGTTAATACTGATTACGTGTTTTTATGCATTTCAGCTTCAAAGTCCATTATGCAGAAATGTGCCACTTTAGCGAGATAAAGGAGCAAAAGTCGCCAGAACTTCCTCAATGCCATATCTTTGGACTCGGACCTGGATTGAGGCCTACCTTATGTCAAAACGACCGCTCGGAAAGAGCTTTGCAATGGTCCAAGCCTTGACCCAATCAGAAGAGCAGAAGTGGACGAAAAGTCTGTGGAAGCCAACTGCAGCTGAAGAGGCCTTTTTGGGATCGAAAAGAATTGGGTTTTGGGCCGATTCTCCGCCCAACCCATGGCTCCAAGCCCATGCACGAATTTTGGATCTGGATGTATAAAACAAAAGCTTAGCTCTTTGTTAATGGTAGCTAGTTAGACCTAAATTAAGATATAGAATTATAGATCTAGTTTTATTAATTAAATTAAGTTTTAGTTCCATTTAAATTCTTGTTTTAGATTAAATCTCTGAATCATTGTTCTGGATTGATTAGATAAATAAAGTAGTATTTTTTATCAAGTTCGAATTTGTCATTTCCATTTTAGATCTAAATTCAATTCTTGTCATTGTTTTATTCCGACCATTAAATTAGATTCATTATTGCTAAATTAAGTAATTCTCAATTTCTCACATTATGTTTAGTTTAGATTCAATGGTAAATGTTAGATTGATGACTCAAGGCTAAACCTCCATTAGAGGGGTTGATGAAGCCTTGATGAAACCTTAGTTGTTTAGTATAGAAACGTTGTAGCATCTATTCCACTCTAGAAGGTCGCGTTTCGCCATGAGAATGGGTGGGCGACCTCACATGCTAGTTAGTACTTGGTAGAAATGCCATGAACACTAGGGATTAGACTCGGAATTCTTGCCGTGGCGTAAGAATCGAGATACCACAATCTATGCTAGGTCATTAAGTTAGATTCGAGGTGGATTCAATTCCCTCAATTCCTTATCTAGAGTCAAACAATAGTATTTCCATAGCATTTGTAGTTCATTTCTAGTAATCATCTTAATTAAGTATCGTAGTATAATATTTCGTAAAGCTCTCATTGACTTAAGAGCGACTAGTTAGACTTAGAAAACAATCCATGCTAAGGAACTAGGAGTGGAACGAACTTCGTACTCCATTTAGTGCAATTCACATTGAGAGTAGAAGCTTTGATAATAGACTCGTAAAAGGACAAGTTTAGTTTACTTACGTTGTGAATTAATAGTTCATTTCGTAGGTAAACTACTCATTTTATAATTATCAACAACCAATTAAACCAAAAACAGCCGAACCACCGGCGCCATTAACGCCACCAACCAAGCTTTGGCAGCACCTTACCAGCCCACAACCGCCAGCATCAAACCACCAACCCTCAATACACCAAAACAGTTCAAACATTACATAAATACAAAACAATCAAATTCCTAGTATCACAGTAGCATAAACTATCACTGGCGATTCCTTGGTTGACATTGACAAACCGGGCAAGCTTTACAGAGCTTCGACAGTTTTTAAGGCACAGTTCAACAGTGTTTTCTAAAGACAGTCCAAACACATTTTAACAACTACAGAACTACCAAACGATTAACAATAACTGAATAAATGAACAGTAAAATCTAGTGAAAACATTGGACAGTAAAACGGTTTCTGTATTCCGGTGAAATAGCAAAATAGCTACTCACCTGTATGAACAGCTCCTACGAATTCCTCCGAGTCCGAGTCGTCGCGCTCCATGCTCCAGCAAACCAGCTTCTCTCTCTGCCTCCATTTTCATTATTTTATTATTCTCTGAACCCTATTTTCCAGAACAATGTGTTTATATACTTGGGTCCGAAACCCAAGCCCAACACCGACTCGGGCCCAGAAACCAGGCCCACGTGTCTCAAATCCGGTCCAGCGAATTTTGAAAATAAATAATTAAATTAATTAATTAAATAGATAAAAACGTATTTTTAAAAATATGGGCGTTACATCATCCCTATACCAGGTGACGGTGGAAAGAGCCGACTAGTACTATTGCTGCAATATGCTCTCAACTGAACTAGGAAATCAGCAGATTCTCCCAAGTATAATAGTCTTCTGTGTTCTCCCATTTATTAAAATTTGATTTTGAATTTTTTTCTTCATCCTCATTTGGTTGGTATTCATCCTCATTATTTTGGTATGATTGGTTCAAATCAAAAGTGGGAATTTGCATGTTTATTGATGAGATAAAAGAATAAGAGGTTATTGGAGAAGAAAAAAAAATGCAGTCTTTTTCTTCTACAACTGAATCACGTAAAGTAAATAACTTGTTTTAGTCAATAAATATTTTGGGTATGTCTAATAAAAAAGAAGGGTAATTTAGAAAGCTAAATGCATCTAAAATTATTTTATTTATTTATTTTAAAAGTTGGGGTACGGGAGTGTTTTGTTGGGTATGTCCAAGATCACCCTTTTTGAATTCATATTTGTACTATGTTTAGAAACTGATTATTACGTGATTAGTGAAATGCACATGGGGTGCACGTGAAGGGAAACTCTAAATTTACACTTCAATTAAATAGTTTCCATTTTTACTACTGACTTACTACTAGATAACTGCAAGCAATGGGGGTGTGAGCGGAGGTGGAGAAGAGAGAAGGAGAGATGGATTTGTGGTGGGGGGTTGAGAGGGAGAAGGAGAGTGAAGTAGAAATTGCTCCAGAATAAGGACAGACAGAAACCAATCAAAATATTTTTTGGGCCACATACCCCCTGTCGACCCAGAACGTTCGCTCCGCTCACTTGACTAATATATTAGTATATTGCAAAGCCGTGAGAGAGAGAGAGAGAGAGAGAGAGAGAGAGAGAGGGTTTGGCGAAGAAGAAGAAGAGAAGAGAGATTGAGGATAGACAGAAACCTACCAAACAACCTTTTGGACCACTACCCCCACCCGGCCCAAAAACATTCGCTCCGCTCACTTGATTACTATTATTACTATTAATTTACCACTAATAGAAGTTGATAGGGAGCTTGTCAAGTGAGGTTCCAGCCAAAATAAAATCTTGAGCCCTCCTCTTTTCCCCACTCACGCCCCCATTGCATCGCAGTAATTGTAGTAACTTATGGTGTGTGAATCCCACAAAATCAAACACGTCCTAAAGTTTATGGGGAGATTGTGGGGGCCGTAGGCGATTTTTTAATAGGACCCTAAAAAAAATTACCATTAGTCCATTATGCACAATTTTTCTGTGATTAATTACTAATTTAATTGCCTTTCATCAAAATATATATATATAAAATGTTCCACTGGTATTCCCATCAGTTTCATTCCATTCCTTGTTTGAATCTTTATAATGCATGTTATGCATATCCATATTACCAAATTATAGCAGGTGCCGACTAGCAAAGTCGGTAAAACTTTTGGGTGATGATACCAAAGGTCTGGGGCTCGAACATCTCGTTTAAAAATAAATACCAAACTATAGTGTTGGGTACCTCTGTCGGGGAGGGGAGGGAGGCTAGATAGTTTACCCTCAAAGCCAGCTTTGGTTTCAGTTTTAATAAAGATGACTGCCCTTCAAAGTTTTAGAATTGTTGGAGCAAGTGATTTAACAAACAGATGGAGTTAGGGAAAATGTGGTAATTACAATTAGCTAATACAACAAACCACCTACTAGTTATTACCAAACATCGTCATGTAAAAACACAAACTAAAATGATAAATCTCATATTTGTTCCTGATACAATAATTAATTGGCACTTACAAGTGCTCAAACTCAAATTTACGGCTACAAAAAATAGCTGTTTTTTTAAACCAATTCATAAAAGATCGGTCTATTATTCCATCATTACTGCTAAAATATTGCTATGCTTCGAACATCACCGAGTTCATACACGCATCTGAGAGTATGTAGCAAACAAGTAATTTAGTAAGTTGTTCATCTGTGCATATGGATTTGCATATATAGTGTTCATCTAAATAAAATAAAATGCATACAAAAAGTTTAAAGTCCTTCAAAAAAACCCAGTTCACCAATTTGAAAGCCCAAACAATACAAACATCGTATCAATATCAAGATAAAATTTAAAGATAGACAAATAACTCGTCAGCATTAGTTTTCATTGCCTTTAGGAAAGAGACACACTGAAAGAGGAGCAAGCCCCACATTCTCTATATTTTAAGCTCATTAATTAGGCATGAAGAACGTTGTAGTGCCTTCCTTTGCAGTGTTACTCAAAACTCCATAGTAAGACTCATACAACTTGATTGTTACCACCTCAGCACCATTAGGAGTGGACAATGCTTTAGCAAGATCAGTAACTCTATCACACCTCAAATTCCCAGACAATATTTAAGACAATTATATTCAATTATCTGGAAACCCGGGGTAAAACAAAACCCATAACCCTGTTATCAAACACGATATATACAAAACAGAAATCAAAAGATGACTAAAAGGAACAATCCTTAAATCATATTATTAAACTACAAAGAAACTAACCAACTCTATTACATCTGTCTCAAAACAAAACCGTACCCTTCAAAAAATCTTAAACCAGAAGACTCCAAGAGAAACTCCAAATCACGTGTCCATATCCACTGCACTCCACCATCTATGTTCCCAAGAACACACCCACGTTGCAAAACAAAGCAACATGGGTCAGCAAATCGAATTTGCTGGTATGAGTAGACTAACAACAATATATATATAATAATCTTTCAAATATAACATTACCAACCATTTCAACTTGGAAGACAATATAGTTCCGTTTTCCAAAACGGCGAATAGTTTCTTCCCAAGTAAGATTTCATCCCCAATATACAAATTCCAAGAATCTCATATAACAGTACTCATCATTCCCACTTTCCAAAATAACTCACAACATAAATACCACTTACATTCCATTTATTAAATGCACATATGATAATCTAATTAAATATGAGTTTGGTATACCTTACCTTTAAGCCAACACGTCGTCTTAGGGTAGGATATTTACGTCCCTGCATAAAAGATTAATAGATCCTACCATCCTGCAAAACAGAGTTAGACATCACAATAAAATGATTTATCTCAGCTAGTCAAATTTCCATTCATAACCAAACCTCATTTAAGACATTTAAGTCTAATTGATATAACCTGGTTCATCCTGCATATTCGGGGAATACCACTTATCATAATACCTATATCAAGGGTAGTCATTTATATGACATCATTACATCATAAAGTTTCTGCGTGCATAACCATAGATCTCAGACTATCACAAGTCATTAATATTTTCGTAATAACATATCCAGTTATAGTCATTTCGCAGTCACATAGAAATCACAATCATTTACTAATATTATTCACAGTCACACTTCACATTCATAACATCACACAATTCATATACTTTTACTTAAAAACCACTCGTCTACTTATGAGAATGGGGAAATATCACATCCAAGGAGTACATTCATCCTTTGTGAGTATGAACTCATACAAACCACGTATATATTTCTCATAAGAAATCATATATGTCATAATATATAACTTCATCACACGTAAAATCAATATTTTTACTTTGCTTATTAATTATCTTGTTGGCTCATTTATTCAAAGACACAGCCCAACCTTTAGTTCCTACTCCACGATTTGCACTACACACATTTGCTAAATCACACATATCCGTGTGCCTCACTCACACCGAGTACTACTACAAGACATATGTCCCAAGCAGGATATCGCCTCCAGTAAACATACTTCCATCTTGTAAACTCGTAACTTGTGAGTCACAGTCATCTCTGGCCTTTCCATACACATAATCACAAAGCCTCCTTTGGGCATAACAAAATATCAGATCATTCATGACACATTCAATGAATACCCATCATAATACTAACAGGTCATTCATGGCACATTCAATGAATACATTAGGTCATTCCCGCCACATTCAAGGAATACCCAAACCTACATTCACGTACATTGAAGGAATATGACCAACCCGCAAGACGAATACCTTAACAAAATTTAAGAGGAGAAATCCAGCACGCACAAGATAAGTATATTAATACATACGAAATTATCCAACAGGAAACCAACATGGAAATTACCCATTATATTTTAATTGTTAACCTTGACACCATATCAAACAACACTTGCATCATCCGTTCTAACCGATCTTTTGTCAAACCACAAAACATTAATAATTACGATAATAGATTGTAGAAGCGAATATATATCAAAGAAAAATAAAAAGAAAAATCTACTCACTCATGATACGCTCCTGTTGCCAGCAAATCCCCAGCAAGAAACCTTCATTTTCTTCTTTGAGTAAAACTCTCTCTCTCTCTCTCTCTCTCTCTCCACTGTTTTAAAACTCTCCGTGTAAACCCTTTTTTTTCAAAAACCCCTTAAAAATAGGGAATGGGGTTTATCCTCTTTACCCTATCTCTTTCTAATATTTATCCTTTTTATTTTTATCTTATCTCTTATTATTATTTTTATTATTATTATTATTTATTGTACTAGGAAAATATTAAATAAAAACACGGGGTGTTATAAACTCCTTCTGAAAAAAGCTTAGTCCTCTTGAGTTCGGCTTAGGCTTTCAAGATTGTATATATATATATATATATATATATATATATATATATATATATATATATATATATATATATATATATATATATATATATATATATATATATATATTTTATTTTATTTTTTTTTTTTTTTTTTTTTTTTTTTTTTGGGTTCTGTTGTTCACCTTAAATCATTTGTTTGGAGGAATGGTTTGATGGTTAATGTTTCGACAAGATTTGCCTAAACACACCAGTTAGGCCTGGAAGTGATCTTTTTTGGAGGAGATTGCAAGGAGATGGTTGTTGGGGAGAGTTGAGGCCGGTGGTGTGTTTAGGCAAATCTTGTCGAAACATTAACCATCAAACCATTCCTCCAAACAAATGATTTAAGGTGAACAAAAAAAAAAAAAAAAAAATATATATATATATATATATATATATATATATATATATATATATATATATATTTTTTTTTTGGGTTCTGTTGTTCACCTTAAATCATTTGTTTGGAGGAATGGTTTGATGGTTAATGTTTCGACAAGATTTGCCTAAACACACCAAAGGGCCTGGAAGTGATCTTTTACGGAGGAGATTGCGAAGGAGATGGTTGTTGGGGAGAGTTGAGACTGGACTTCGATTTTGAAGTTGCCTACGTACCCAAAGATATTGCTTAGGATCAAGTCTCGATTGCGTAGTTCTGGAAAATGATGAAGGTTGGATTTTATAAGTAGGATTGGTGATAATTACTTCCTCGTTCTCCAATATTCCAATCATGGGATGAAGTTGGAGAACTGGCGGGAGAACTGTCACACAATATGAAGTTGATGGAAGTGAATCTTGAATGTGGACGAAGTTGTGGAAGTTCTTTGACTCGCAAAATATGTGCGCAATTGATATTGATTTTATGTGTAGGTATGTAGGCTTTGAACATGGGCTCTGAGTGTGGGCTTTATTGTAGATAAGCTCTGAGCATGGACTCTGAGCGTGGGCTTTTTGGGCTCTGAGCATGAGCTTTATTATAGATAAGCTCTGAGCATGGGCTTTATTATAGATAAGCTCTGAGCATGGGCTTTTTGTAGATAAGCTCTGAGCGTGGGCTTTTTGGGCTCTGAGCATAGACTTTATTATAAATAAGCTCTAAGCATGGGTTCTGAGTGTGGACTTTTTGAGCTCTGAGCATGGATTTGTATTGAATTGGGCTTTTATTGAGCTATATTTGTAGGGCCGGAACATCCCCCTCTCTTTGTTACATGGGCAAGGCCCGTGTGGCAAAGAAGTAATAATGCTTTGTTTTTGGTAGGTTCGTAAATAGAAGTGGTAGCTGGTAGGCAAATATCTTGTAGAGCAGAGCGTTAGATATTAAATTGGCCTGTAAAAATTCCAAGTTATTTGGTAAATGTAATGACAATTTGGTAAATTGTGGGTAAGAAAAGATCAAAGGATTGGTAGTTTTTTTTTTTTTTTTTTTTCAATATTGGCTAGTGATGGTAGTTTGGTAAATATAAAAGGATTAAAGAAAAGAAAGTGGTCGACATTGGTATTGGGCTTTTGCTAGTGGGCTAATTAGATATTAGCATTAGATATTAGGATCACCCAAAACAGGGAGAGAACATCACAGCATATGGGCGGCATATTTATCTCAATCTCAAAATCAAGAATATTTCTTGCAATTCAAAGGGATCGGCATTTCATAGGATAGGCAGTTCAAAGGGTCGACAATTTAAGGATCGGCAATTCGCATTTCATAGGATCGGTAGTTCAAGGGGTCGATAATTCGTAGGATCGGCAGTTCAAAAGGATTGGCAGTTCAAAGGGTCGATAATTTAAGGATCGGCAATTCGCATTTCATATGATCGGCAGTTCAAGGGGTCGACAATTCGTAGGATCGTCAGTTCAAAAAGATTGGCAATTCAAAGGGTGGGCAATTTAAGGATCGGCAGTTCAAAGGGATCGACAAAAAGGATCGGCAATTAAATGGATTGGTAGTTCTAATGAATCGGCAAAAATGATCGACAATTAAATGGATTGTCAGTTCTGGTGAATCGGCAAAAAGGATCGGCAATTAAATGGATTCGCAACGTACTTTTCCAAAAAAATGATCGGTTCAAAATATTGATCAGGCAATAGTATCAAGTGGCCTTAAATGATTTATCGGCAAGTTGTCAGCTGTATAATTGATTTTTTTCATTGAATTGATCGGCCAAGTTGATCGGCATGTTTCGATTCGATCGACCAAATTCGAACTTTTAATTTTGATCGGCAAATCAACTAAATTAATAGGTCGGCAGTTGTTATATTATTGTTGAGTTGTTAATCAATTGGTTTAGACACATAAAAATAATGAACAGACCCAACTGTAGCTCAAGATTAGTGAAATTACACACTATTAATTTGCTGACCAATAAAAGAAATAAATTCAATAAACAAAATATTATTTTGTTATATCTTGATGAGCGGCAAATCTTTTCGGCATGAGTTAATATCTTTTGAATGATCGGGAAATCCATCACGGTAAGTACCCTCCGTTCTACACTACAGTACACGTGTCCACACACCAGGTCGTAGTCTATTAGCTCATATCAATTCATCAGAGCGTACCAGCGGCCCAACCCCAGAACGTCCCCAACATCAATTACAGCCATTTATGGAAGCAAATCAGCTAGCGCAATCTTGGAGCTCAGTCAACGCAACAATCAAGGAGACATTTACTTTGTAACATCAGAGTAATGATGAATCTCCAAGATAGCACACAAGGTAGATCTACACTTCATAACGGCCTGGAGCAAATATGGAAGGTCAGCTCAAACATCTATAAATAGAGAGAGATAAACTACGTAAGACTTTATTCAAGTTTACCTCAAGAGACTTGATACGTAGGCAACTCTTATCCCCAAGAAGAGTGCAGCCATTCCTCTTTAATCTCAACATCAGGTCGTAGGCATAAAACACCAACATCTACATTGGCGTCGTCTGTCGGTTCGTTTCCTGACGAAAAGAACAGCCACTCTTTTCTCAAGCCCATGAAGCTGGTCAGAAAAACCACCATGGACCCCTCACTTCAAATGTTGGCAGATTAGATGAAGATGCTCTAAGAAACCTTCCTCACCTTGCAACAAGAGAACTAGACGATGCGGGAACAAGCCACCTCCAACAACAACAACAACACTCCAGACGCAGTGGAGAATAACGCCATCACAGCCCTCACCACCACCACAAACAAAAGGTTAGCAGACTTAGAACAAAGATTGGAGAAGTCGAATGGCAAGGCCAGCGCGCTCCAGATCACTCAGAAGATCCTCCAGACGTACAAGGCGTCACCATTCACAATTGAAATCAGAGACAAGTAGCCTCCATCAGAGTTCATCCAACCAAAGTTCCCGTTGTCCGACCACAGCTCGTGTCCAGGCCAGCACGTAGCTCGTTACACCCAAATCCTCACACTATACAGCGTTACAGAGTACGACTACTTGAAGTGCAAACTTTTTCCAACTAGCCTGAAAGACGGAGCGTTGGAATGGTTTTACACGCTCACTCCTTATTCAATCAGCAACTTCGACAAGCTAGCTAAGTCGTTCGCAGCAGAATTCGTCCACAACAGGAAGAAGCAAGCCGACCTGGACTCCCTGTTTAAGCTCAAGCAAGCACATGGCGAGACGATCCGCGCCTTCCTATGACAGCTTTGCAACTTCTGCATTCACCAACGTTCTCCTGGATGACTCCGACCTAGCATGGTCTCTAATGCGAAACAAGCCAGAACGCTTAGATGACCTATACCACAGAATAGACAAGTACGAGGAATGGTTGGCCCAGCGCAAGGGCAAAGAAGTCCTCGCAGTGAGCGACAAACAAGAGCCCAAAGAAAGCATCCACTATTCTGGCAACAACAACAACAACAAGAGCTCCAGTTCCCACAAACCCTCTTACACAAAGAGGGAATTCTCCAACTTCTCCAGGACGCCAATCCAGATCCTGAAGAAGAAGATATATACAACACCATACTTCAAGCCTAACATCAACAAGGTGATCGCCATTCCAGAACGTTCATACTGCCATTTCCACAAGCTCCACCACCATGACACCAATGATTGTTGGAGCCTGAAGCACTACCTCCAAGACTTGGTCGAAGAGGGCAAATTGAAAGAGTTCCCCGACAAATGACCTCGGACATAAAAGTCGGGGACCGCGTAAGCGAGAGCGCAGCCATGAACGAGTTGCCAACAACAGAAGCAGGAGCCGAACGACCAAACGATCTAAATCACCAGGTCAGTCGAGGCATAACAGGAGACAACACTCCTCCGACCATGATGAGGAAAATGTAATCAACATGATTACAGACACCTCCAATGATGAAACCTTAGGTCGTGAAAAGCGACGAAGAGTTGGAGCGCTTCAAGAAATCTATCGCCTCTCCCACAAAGCTGAGGTGATCAATCCCACCAACCCTCAAACAACAACAGCAATTTCATTCACTGAGGAGGATCTAGACAAGGTGTGCCTACCCCACAATGATACCCTGGTAGTGCACGTCAAAATTAATGGGTGGACAGTCAAAAGAGTCCTCATCGATCCAGGCAGCTCGTGCAACATACTTTTCTATCAAACTTACAAGGACATGCACCTGCCAGACTCGGTGATGATAGAATCAAATGCACCACTCTATGGGTTCAACGGAGATTGCACAGATGCCATCGGAGCCGTTATCCTACCAGTCTCCATTGGCGAAAAGGAAGACATGGTCAAAACTTCAACACGCTTCAGTGTGATCGATGTTAAGTCGTCCTACATTACCATCCTAGGGCACAGATAGATTCACAAGATCCAAGCAATTCCATCAACATTGCGCCAAGTCCTACGGTTCCCCGGACCCAGAGGCATCATAGAGCTCAGAAGTAACCAACTAGAAGCTCACCGATGCAATCACATCAGCACAACGACCTTACCCAAGTCTCAGGTCATTGAAGACAAGGACGTCGCAAAGAAGCAAGATCCTCAAGCATCCAGCCCTCCGGTGACTGCAGCAGACAAGCTCAAAGGAAAACAAGCTCAAATAGAACTAGAAGAAAAAGTCAATCTGGGCACAAATGATAACCCAAAGTTTGTTTATGTAGGGGTTGATTTAGACCCCACGCTCAAGGAGCAACTTGTCAAATTCCTATCTCTCAATAAAGATGTTTTTGCTTGGTCGTATATCGATATGCCAGGAATCGACCCTCAGGTCGCTTGCCACAAGTTAAATGTAGATCCAACTGTCAAACCTATCAAACAACGACCTAGGAATTTCAAAAGGCCATCAATGAAGAGATAGAAAAGCTAAAAAATGTGGGATTCATTAGAGAGGTCGAATATCCGACCTGGCTAGCCAACATTGTAGCCGTTCCAAAGAAGAATGGTCAGGTACGACATTGCATAGACTTCACCAACGTCAACAAGCATCGCTTGAAAAGGATTTCCCCTACCAAGAATCGACATTACGGTAGATCAAACTTCTTGATCACGAGCTTTTATCATTTATGGACGATATCACAAATGATATAATCGATATACGCTAGCGCGAGGAAGATCAGGAAAAAAATGTCCTTCATCACCGAGCAAGGAACGTTCTGTTACAACGTCCTACCATTCGGCTTGAAGAACGCCGGTGCAACCTACCAAAGACTGGTCACCAAAATATTCAAAGACTTGCTAGGCGACACCATGGAAGTCTACATAGACGACATGGTGGTTAAAAGCGAGAAGGCGGGCGATCACATTTCTCACCTACAAGAAGCCTTTGAAAGGTTAGGCCAAAACAAGATGAAGCTCAACCCAGCCAAATGCGTATTCGGAGTAGCCTCAGGGAAGTTCTTAGGTTACCTCGTTTCACAAAGACGCATTGAAGCAAACCCAGAACAGATACGAGCTCTCCTTGACATGTTAAAGCCAACTATAAAGCAACAAATCCACAAGTTATCTGGGATGTTTTCAGCCCTCAACAGATTCATCTCACTAGCATCTGATAAGTGCAGACCATTCCTGCAAATACACAAAAAAGGCGTAACATTCACATGGACAGACGAATGCCAAAAAGCTTTCAAAGACCTGAAAGTGTATTTATCAACTCCATCCGTCCTATCCAAACCAGAAGAAGGAGAAACACTGGGACTTTATCTTGTAACTACTGACTTTGCAATCAGCTCAGTCCTCTTTCGCGAGAATGAGGGAATCGAAAAGCTTGTCTACTTCACAAGCAAGACATTGGCCGATGCAGAGAAATATTACTCCGCAATGGAGAAAACAATGTTGTCTCTGTTATACTCAGCTCGGAAATTCCGTCCTTACTTTCAGGCCCACAGCATAAAGGTAATTAGCGATGTACCCACCAAGCAAGTTTTGAGTTCCAACAACAAAACGGCTCGAATGGCCAAATGGGATGAAGAGCTCGGAGAGCACCACATCGAGTTCATTCCCGGAACGTCTCGCAAAGGACAGGTCGTTGCTGACTTCCTCGCGGATTTCCCCGTCGAAGACGTCAACTGGGAACCTGAGCCCATCACTTCACTCCATCAACCAGCAACCCCGTACACATGGCACCTCTACTTAGATGGAGCGTGCAACAACAACGTTAGTGGACTGGGGGCTGTGTTAACTTCACCAGAAGGCACCCAGCTACAAAAATCAATCAAGATCGATTTTGCAATGTCTAACAACGAAGCAGAATATGAAGCATTGATCATAGGCCTCCGCATGACATAACAACTACAAGTCCCAAAACTTAAAGCTTACAGCGACTCGCAGCTAATAGTCAAGCAGATAACCAAAGAATATGTCACAAATGGAGCAAACCTTGCAAAGTACACTAAGGTCGTCAATAACCTCATCAGATCATTCAAAACGTTCTCATTAGAGCATATTCCAAGGGAAGATAACAGACATGCAGACAGTCTAGCCTTCTTAGCCTCAAAGACAAAAAAGGTTTGCCCCAGCACAATCTACATTGACATTTTAGAGAGGCCTGCCTACCAACAAGAAAGCGTCAACAGCCTCACAGATTTCCAGCCCTCATCCAAAGAAGAGATCAGTCAATCTTGGATATGCCCATTTGTCAAGTTCATCTTACATGGCGAGCTCCCATCAGAGACAAAGAATGCACGTGCCATACAATTTTGAGCTCCTAGATACACCGTAATCAATGGACGCTTGTTCCATAAATTAGCAGGCGGACCCACCTCAGGTGTATCACTCCACGTGAAGGCCAACTCATCTTCGACGAGATTCACAAGGGCGAATGTGGCAACCATGCAGGAGCAAGATCCCTGGCACATAAAACAATAGCCCAAGGGTACTACTGGCCAGGCATGCATATCGAAGCAAAAACGTACGTGCTCAAATGCCACCAATGTCAAACATTTGGCCACAACCACATAAGCCCAACACGGGAGTTGGTCAACATAGCCAACCTGTCACACCCCAAATTTTCAGAAAAATTTAAAACTGATATTCAATCATCTGAAAACCCGGGGTGAAACAAAACCCACCAAAATATTATCAACAACGCTATTAAAATCTGAGATCAAATTAAAACCGAAAAGAACAACGCTTCATTTACAAATATATATATATTTTTATTAACCAACTCTATTACACTTGTTTCCAATTCAAAACCGTACACTTTTTCAAAAACTTAAACCGTAAGACTCCAAGAGCAAATCCAAGTCAATGTGTCTTCATCCATCGTGACTCCACCATCTATGTTCCTAAGAACACACCCACGTTAAAAAAACAAAGCAAACATGGGTCAGCAAAATTGAATTTGCTGGTATGAGTAGACTAACAACAAAATATATAATAATCATTTAAATAAATAAATGTAACATTTCAAACAATTTCAACTTGGAAGACAATATAGTTCCGTTTTCCAAAAACGGCGTGTAGTTTCTTCCCAAGTAAGATTTCACCCCCAACATACAAATTCCAAGAATCTCATATAATATTACTCGTCATTCCCACTTTCCAAGATAACTCACAATACAATACCACTTACATTTCATTTATTAACTGCACATATGATAACCTAATTAAATATGAGTTTGGTATACCTTACCTTTAAGCCAACACGCCGCCTTAGGGTAGGATATTTACGCCCCTGCAAAAAGATTAATAGATCCTACCCTCCCAAAAAAAAAGAGTTAGACATCACAATAAATTGATTTATCTCAGCCAGTCAAAATTCTATTCATGACCCAACCTCATTTAAGACATTGAAGTCTAATTGATATAACCTGTTCGTCCCGTATCTTTGAGGAATACCACTTATCATAATACCTATATCAATGATAGTCATTCATATGACATCATTACGTCATAAAGTTTCTGTGTGCATAACCATAGATCTCAGACTATCACAAGTCATTAATATTTTCGTAATAACATATCAAGTTATAGTCATTTCACAGTCACATAGAAATTACAATCATTTACTAATATTATTCACCGTCACACTTCATATCCATAACATCACACAATTCATATACTTTTACTTTAGTATCACTCGTCTACTTATGAGAACGAGGAAAAGTCACAACCAAGGAGTACATTCATCCCTTGTGAGTATCAACTCATACAAACCACGTAAACATTTATCATAAGAAATCATATACATCATATGCAATAACTCCATCACACGTAAAATCAATATTTTACTTTGCTTATTACTTATCTCGTTGACTCATTTATTCAAAGACACAGCCCAACCTTTAGTTCCTACTCTCCACGATTTGCACTACACACATTTGCCAAATCACACATATCCGTCGCCTCACTCACACCGAAAGTACCACTACAAGACATACGCCCCAAGCGGATATCGCCTTCCGTGAAACATACTTTCATCTTGTAAACTCGTAACTTGTGAGTCACGACCATCTCTGGGCTTTCCATACACATAATCACAAAGCCTCTTTTGGGCATAACAAAATATCGGGTCATTCATGGCACATTCAATGAATACCTTGGGTCATTCCCCGCCACATTCAAGGAATACCCATCATAACACTAATCGGGCCATTCATGGCACATTCAATAAATGCCCGAGTCATTCCCTTCACATTCAAGGAATACCCAAACCTACATTCCCGTACATTCAAGGAATACGACCCGACCCAAGGCGAATACCTTAGTTCCTCTCTAGGGCGCCCCAAACCGTTGGGTCATTCATGGCACATTCAATGAATACCCGGGTCATTCATGGCACATTCAATGAATACCCATCTATCACATGACATCACAAGTCATAATATCTCATTACCAAATCCTGAGGCATGGAGAGTTCTAAAGATGTGGGCACTTTTAAAACATTATTATCACTTATAATTATACTAGCATTACTCATGTCAAAACAGACCACACATGTAGAGAGTCATTTCGCGTGTCAAGGCAAATCAAGCACTTAAGCATCATTTAATGTAAACAGACTTATAATCAAACAAATACAATTTACATAACCACACTCATATATACAATATTGTAAACAAATAGTTCATTAACCCAAATTCAAGTCCACACACACTAATATCCAAAACATATCTACATATACTAAAGTCTATATTCATATACAACTTCTATCTCACACATAAATATTTATGTAGTATCAAAACAACAATACTTTCTAACACAATCACATAGTTATCACACAAACTAATATATATATTATAGATATAGTGTAGTGGCTGCACTTTTGCTCAAAGCTGCCTACGTATCCAAATCTTTCAAGATTGGAATCAAGCCTTCGTAGTTCTTATCAGCCACATAATCAATGCTAAGGTTTTTTTCCTACATTCATCCAAATGACATGTAACTTAATTATTTAGAAACTAAGGTATTTAGATATATTTTTTCATGTAGAACTCGAAGTCCCAACCTTAGCCCATCTAAAAGAAAATTTAGGTTGAAAACGGTCAAAATCCTAATTTCAGCAAATTGGATTTCTGACGGGATATCTTTCGAATGGAACAACTCTTTCCACATGTATCCAAACGCATCGAAGCTTTTTATGTTGCAAAGCTGACGCATAGAACTTACTTTCTCTTGTTTAACAAAAATACCCAATCATCAAGGTCAAATCTTTCTTAGATAAATGACAACCAAAGTTATACAAGCTTCCACAGCATTTTATTACTATATGTGTCCATATAATATACACATAAAACGTAGTACAATTAAACAATCCACAGCCACAATCAAAGCCCAAAATGCTTTTACACACTACTCACGTCAAAATCTAAATTAGATAATTTACCAACCAAGTTATACAATATCCGACAGTATTTTATTACTATATATATATCCATATAAACAAACATATGAAAAACTGGAAAAGTCAACATTCACAGTCAACGGTCAAAGTCAACGGTCAAAGGTCAACACCTCATGGTCAAGGTCAAACTCAACATGTCATGGTCAAGGTCAAACTCAACATGTCATGGTCAAAGTCAAACTGTCCTAGTCAAAGTCAAACTGTCCAAGTCAAAGTCAAAGGTGAAAGTCAACCGTCCATGGTCAAAGGTCAAAGTCAACGGTTAGATGGTCAAAGTCAAACTGTCCTAGTCAAAGTCAAACTGGCGTTTCCGTGTTTGACAGGTTCAGAGTCATAGCCATGGTTCATGGCTAAGGTCAAAGGTGCATGGTTCACGGGCTTGTGACTAAGGTCATAGTCCGAACCCAACTGGTCAAGCCCAAACCTTAGAACCCGAAAGTTTAAAACCAATTTATTTATTCTACCTGACCCAATTGGATCTATTTTAAGTCCTATGGACTGGTCCCAAACAATATTAGAAACGGCCCAAAACAGTTAAGTGGTTCGGTCCAAAAATTTAAACTGAAACCGGCCCAAAAACAAATGGGAGAAGGCCCAAACAAAACTTAATTAAACTGGTCTAAAACAGTTTAAACTAATATGGACCGCCCAAGCAAAACAAAATAAGATCGGGCCCAAACAAAATAACCAAGTTCCGGCCCAAAGATTTAAATGAAATTTCAGCCCAACAACCATCTAAGCCCAAGCCCAAATTCGATTATTGTTCATCATCTTCTAGTTACCAACACCACCAAAACCCGCCGTCAAGCTCTCCTCCCTCCTCCAACTTCATCACATCGGTTTGACTCACACTTAAAACCCTATAACTTTACTTAAGGCATAACCCTCAATTCCTAAATTCTAAACTCCCCAAAACTAGATCTAAAAGGTTTCGCCACCATTAATGGTTCTTCCAACCTCAAATCGACAAACCCATCCACATCGACTACTAGCTACTTCAATCATACATCAACAACCAATCAAAACCCAAACAACAAACACAAACATCTAAAACCTTCAAGAGCCCAAGAATGGCGTTCGACGCCATTGGCGCTTAAGTTTCCCAAACTCCCAACCACCGTACTCCAACCCCCAACAACAAGATATACAACAACCAAAATCCAACTAAAGCAAAACAACAAAAAACCAAAAACGAATCCGGGGTTTTTTTGCGCCACCATCGACGCTTCATCGAAAGCTTCCGACAGTTCTATCAAATGTATCGACACCCCACACAAAACAAAGAGTTAAAACTATGTTGGGCGCTTTTCGGAGGTCGACGCCATTGGCGCGCTGTTCAAAGTTTGAACAGAGCTCCACGATTCAACGAGAAGCGTTATCCGCAAGATTACGGTTTAATTACAAATCCGAAATTTAATAAAATTTAATAAAAACGAAATAGCACGAAGTCCAATACAACGGAAAATGAACAAGATCAACACGAGAAAACCATAAGTTCGTTGAAATAGCAAAATAGCTACTCACTGATGAACGGCTTTCGAATCCTCCTAGCCCGATTCGTCATACCCAATGCTCCAAAGAAAAACAGTTTCTCTTCCATTTTTAATATATTATATTATCTTCTCAACCCTATTTTCTAGAAAAAGTGTTTATATACTTGGGTCCTAAACCCAAGCCCAACACGCACTTCGCCCAAAACCCGGTCCCCACGTATCCCGAAGTCCAATCCGACGAATTTTTTAAAATAAACAATTAAATTAATTAATTAAATAGAAAAATACGTATAAAAAAACACGGGGTGTTATACAACCCTTGGCCTTTCACATGTGGGGGCTAGACATCATGGGACCATTCATCCCACAAAAGAAAATAGGACTCAAATACGTCCTAGCAGCCACTGATTACTTCACCAAATGGGTAGAAGCAATCCCTCTAGTTCAAGTCAAAGAAGTCCACGTCATCAACTTCATATGGACCAATATCATCACAAGATTTGGCCTCCCCCACACCCTTGTCATGGACAACGGAACTCAATTTGTTGGCTCGCAAGTCAAAGCGTTTCTACAAAAATGGCGCATCATTCAAGCATTTTCTATACCTAGATATGCACAAAGTAATAGCTAAGCAGAAGCTACCAACAAAGCAATCAAGGAGAATCTCCAAAAGAAGTTGGAAAGCAAGAAAAGCCAATGGCCGAAACAACTCGAGAACATTCTATGGGCATATAGAACAACAGCCAGAGCCAGTACCAATGAGTCTCCTTTCACACTTTGCTTCGGAATAGAAGCAATCATACCATCAGAACTCACAGTCACAACTACACGTTCTGACATCGTCGAATCAGGAGAAAATGACAGCATCTTGGCAAAAGAGGTCGATCTCCTAGAAGAATGAAAGGAAACAGCTGCAATATCCCTAGCTCAGTAACACCAAACAATCCAACGATCTTACAACAAGAAGGTCGTCTCAAGATCTTTTCAAGCTGGCGACCTAGTTTTCAAAAAGACACTCGCTCCTGCCAAACTCGACCCAACATGGGAAGGCCCCTACATTGTTGACAAAGTCGTTGGAAATGGCGCATACTGGATCAAAACTCAACTCGGTGATATGCTTCCCCGACCTTGGAATACAGCTCTCCTCAAGCGATTTTATCAATAAGTTTTTTCTTCCAGATATATCAGTCGTTATGAATAAATTTTCATCAACATTTCGAGTACAGATGTCATCTTTTGCTTTACATGAGTACCAGGCATCTTGCACTACACAAAACGACCTCGAACATTACAATGTCAGGTTGCACATCAAAGGCAGAGTCAAGAACGACTCAACTACAACAACCACGCAATGGTTAGTTATCAATCAATTCAACCCAAGGTCCCCCAAAAGGACCCTAAATCAACTTAACACCAACGCTAGGGTTAAGTATGATTCAACTGTAATTGCCACTCAAAGGCCAATTATCAGACAAATAAAATCCAGGGGTCCTCCAAAAGGACCCCAAGCCAACTTGCGACCTCTACAGGGTTTAAGTTGGACTCAACTATAATGGTCATTCAAAGGCTAATTATATTAAAAAGAAGTTCCCCCAAGAAGGAACGATTCAGCACGAACACCTAAGGGCATGAGAAAGCCTAGGGTATCAACTACGCAAATATGTCAGGTCATCCACAAATGCTCTACGACCTGTTACAACCAGACGACCTATCAAAGTCCAACAATTCATCAATTTTGAATATAGGTCGTCATACAATAAATCAAAAATAGCAAAAGCAATCATATGCAGGCAAACATCAAACACAATCTCAGCAAGTAAGTAATTTAATATTGTTACTTAAATACAAATTTGGATAAATACTAGAGGCCCCCAGACTATCCCGGGAAACCGACCTCAGTATCCCCATCATCAAAAATATAGTGTATCAGTAGCAAACAAACAAACAGATTTAAATATTGTTCCAAGAGCCTACAAACAAATAAACTCACCAGAGGAGATCAATACTACACAACATGAGAAACTTGCTCTACATTCAAAGGATCTAGCTCGCAGCCCTCTACAGCAGCAGAGCTACTAGGCGGATCATCCACGACAACATCATCAGGAGAGGCAGTTGGAACAGCACCTAAGTCGGAGGCGGTCGGATCGTCTACCGGATCTGCCAGTGGTACTTCCACCGCCACCACTCGCAGCCCCACTTTCGACAGATCTTTTCAGGGCGTTGTACTTACGATCCAGCTCTATAAAATCTTCAATCAGAACGTCCTCAACCCCACTCTCCACCAAATCAACCAGGTCGTTGTACTCAGCCTGAGCTTTTTCAACAACGACCTGTGCCTTTCTGAACTCACCAGCCCAGTGCTGAGTCTCTAGTTTTGAAGCATCGAGAGTAGGTCGCAACAAGGCCACATCCCCAACCATATCATGCACCTAAGCCTTCAGCCTAACAACCTCAGCCCTCTCCACCTTTTGCACAGCCACCAGCTTGTCATAGGCCTCCTTGGCGGCATCCAGCTCCTTTTTGTACAGGTCGGAGATGGTTGCCATATCCCTCAACTTCTAGTACATGGCCAGCACCTAACAACCAACAAAATAAGTTAGATATGCAACACTTAAAATGCATAAAGAAAACAAGCTCAGATCAGCAGAGCACAGCGATCGGTCCATTTCTTTTAGGTGCGCATCCAAGCCTTTCCCAGAGTCCAGCTTACGCCTATCTCCATCAAGAGCAATGCTCTCCAGCAACCCTCCTGCCACCAACATTGACTTAAAACTACAATCCTCATTCTTCACAAACTTCCTCAGCCCACTCGCAGGGTCATCATACATGACAAGCTTACACAGAACGTCATCTCCACTCTTGTCACCTGGGGCCGCACTCCCCGACCCCTGACATTTTTGGGCAGCTGGCTCAGCATCCCCAGCTTTCTTCTTACCACGGGCCTCAGCCACTCCAGCATCAATAGCTAAATCACTCAAGTTCATCCTCTTTAAAGATACCTGACCTGAAGAAGCACGACCTTCACCAGCACCAGATCATTCTTTAGACTCAAAACGGGACCTCTTTGCCCCCTCCGTCTCAACCACTTCAGAGCGCCTCTTCAGATTAGGCCTCTGGAACGAAGTGGGAGCATCACCACTTCCACCAGCACTTACACTAGCACTACCACCAGCATTACCACTAGCATCTCCACCAACATTTCCACCAGCACTTTCACAACCAACCTCAGAGCGTTTGGATGCAGAACGTTCACCATCACCCACCTCAGAACGTTTGGAAGCAGAACGGCTTTCAGCAGCTCCTCCATCCGTCCTCATTGGAGTAGAACGGCTATCAGCAGCTCCTCTAACCATCCTTACCGCAGCAGAACGACTATCTGCAGCCCCTCCAGCCATTCTCCCTCCAGAAACAGGTGTCTTCTTGTGGCTCTTCCTCTCCATTGTCGAATCCAAGCTGGAATCAGAGATATCAACAACAGCCTTGCGAACCCTCTTCTTTTGCTCCAGTTTTTTACGGTTGATTTTCTCTCCTCCATGTCTCTTAAAATAATGCGCAACCTCCCCTAACAAAGCTCGTTTTTCCTCCAAGCTCAAACAAGCAAACCTTTCTATAGCACCAATCTCAATACGATCAAAAATATGAACCTCTGCACAAACAAAACAAATAATTCAGAACGTCCAAAGTATAATATAACATACACACAGTACGACCTAGAACAAATGACCTACCCTCCAACCGTAGAACACGAGTGTCCAACTCACAATGAGAAGGACAATATCTACCCATAACCAACAACGGCCTACGCCCCCAATTCTCATTACTCACCCCCACAATAACAGGAGACTTCCCCTTCCCGACTGGCCGAAGTTCAAAGTACCGCCCTCTTCTTCAAGGTGAAATGCTCCAAAGACATCTGACAAGCAGATGTTATGACCCCTCTCATTCAACAAATCCAACACATGGAAAATCCTCCAACTGTTCCCTACGAACTGACAAAGGGCTTTTCCCAAAAAATTCAACACCTCCACAGTAAGACGGGAAAAAGGCAACCTCATCCCAGCCTTCAACTGCCCATAACAAATCACTACCCCTCCACCCCAAGGAACATAGTCACTACTATACAAATTCCTCTTCCCACTTAGGTCGTACATAGCCAAGTCGGCCTCTACCCAACTAAACTCCTCCCTCAAAGAAGCATAACAATCCTCTGACCTAGGCCTCCTCGCATCATCAGCCATCATCTCAAATGACGAAGATGATGAAGCCTCATCACCATTACAAACCCTAGCTTCAACTTCTTCAGCACTTACTGTTCTCTCTCTCCACTCATATATCTTGACTTCACCACTTAAACTATCACTGGTCATAGACATTATGAAAGCAAAAAGAAATAAAGATCAAGTTTTTTTCAAAGAATGCACTTGGAAAACGAAAGAGCAAAGAAGGGTTGTTGAGTATTTTTTTCTCTCTTCCTTTTCTTCGTTGAACTGGTAGAATAAAGACACAAATGACCTTTCCAACAAAACAAAACCCTTTGACAGCACAAACCTCGAAGAAAAACAAACCTTTTCGTATTCCCACAACTGCAATCATGACTCGCCCACAAACCACTGCGATTTTGGGTCCACGAATCCAACCCAATAGTTCCCGCACATTTTTCAAAACCCGATTCAAATAACCAGCTATCTGACACATGTTGTCAAGCTTTATTTTACACATACTTTTACCACCGCGGCTGTACACAGAATATATAAAATAAAGGGGGCTATGTAAGTACCCTCCGTTCTACACTACAGTACACGTGTCCACACACCAGGTCGTAGTCTATCAGCTCATACCAATTCATCAGAGTGTACCAGCGACCCAACCCCAAAACGTCCCCAACATTAGTTACAACCATTTATGGAAGCAAATCAGCTAGCGCAATCCTGGAGCTCAATCAACACAACAATCAAGGAGACATTTACTTTGTAACATTAGAGTAATGACGAATCTCTAAGATAGTACACAAGGTGGATCTACACTTCATAACGGCCTGGAGCAAATATGAAAGGTCAGCTCAAACATCTATAAATAGAGATATATTAACTACGTAAGGCTTGATTCAAGTTTACCCCAAGAGACTTGATACGTAGGCAACTTTTACCCCCAAGAAGAGCGCAGCCATTCCCCCTTAACCTCAATATCAGGTCATAGGCATAAAACACCAACATCTACAATCACGAAAGTGATTTTTTTTTTAATTATTGACCAAAGAGTTAACATCTTGATGAGCAGCAATTTAGGGATCGGTATTTGTTAGTTATTTAGTTCGACAAGCAATTGAATTGGTTTGATAGGTAATTAAAATGAAAGAAATTGGTAGTTCATTGGGTATTCAAATCAATATGGATTAATAAATAAAACTTCCAACTGATTAAAAAAGGGTCAGGTGCTTAATTTTGAATATTGAAAAATATTTCGAAAATGGTAGCCAATCAAGGATTTGTTATCAAAAGAAGTGATTTTTTTGTGACCGAACCAATAAAAGTCAGTCAAAAAATATTTCGGATCGATCAAAAGTAGAATTTTTCGAAATGATTAATTTTTTCAACGAAGAGATCTTTCTAAGCTAACAGGAAGATCTAATGTTTAAAGTTACCCAAACTCAAAATTAATTTGAATTATAAGTTTGTATACGGTAGGTAGTGTTAATGAATTTCGAGTGGGGTGTCACTATTCTGTGTAGTGTAAAAATATTGCAATGAAACTTGGGTGTCGCCGCTCCCATAATATACTGATAACATAATGAAATTTAGAGTGTCGCCACCCCCAAAGTGTAATGATAACGTAATGGAATTTGGGGTGTCGCCCCCCCCCCCAAAGTGTAATAATAATGTAATGAAATTTGGGGTGTCGCATCCCCCATATTGTAATGATAACATAATGAAATTTGGGGTATTACTGCCCCAAAAGTATAATGATAATGTAATGAAGTTTGGGGTGTTGCCGCCCCCAAAGTGTAATGATAACGTAATGAAATTTGGGGTGTCGCCGCCCCCAAAGTGTAATGATAATGTAATGAAATTTGGGGTGTCGCCGCCCCCATATTGTAATAATAACATAATGAAATTTGGGATGTCGCCGCCCCCAGATTGTAATAATAATGTAATGAAGTTTGGGGTGTCGCTGCCTCCAAAGTGTAATGATAACGTAATAAAATTTGGTGTTGCCGACCCCAAGTGCAATAGTAACGTATTGAATTTTGAGGTGCCACCGCCTCCAAAGTATAATGATAATATAATGATTTAATGAGTAAAACGAATGAATGAAATGCTAATTTAAATGTATGTATGTATGTATGAATAACAAATGAATTATAAATGTAAAAGTTATTTAAGATGCCCCATGTATGAATGGAAAGTCTTTCGTTTGATGGTTGAGTGAATGTCATTATTGCAATATTTTTTTGTAGTGAATCAATATGACTTTGAGACATAAGGGTTGTAAGTATCATCGTTCTTTGAGTCGTTGGTAAAGCACTTCTTGTTGTATGTCCGATCCATTCTTTATTTAGGCTATAAACAGAAAAATATCGATATCATCATATTGGACTGATTAGCATGTCGATGATCCATAGGCTTGTCATACTATCAACTGTGCGAGTTCCAAGACGAGATCAATAACTTCTAGCTATATGTTGACCCATTCTTTAATGAGGCAACAAATAGAAGGCTATTGACCAATATATGGACAGATCAGTATGTCGATGAGCCCTTAGGTTTGGGCTACTATCGACTATACGAATTCCATGACGAGATCATCCACTTCTAGTTGTATTCCAATCCATTCTTCGGTGAGGCTACAAATAGAACGCTATCGATATCATCCTATGGACCATATCAGCCACGCTGATGAGCCTGAAGTTTGGGGCTACAATCAACTGTGCGAGTTCCATGACGAGGTCAACCACTGTCCTTGTTATATATCGATCCATTCTTCAGTGAGGCAACAAATAGAAGGCTATCGACATCATCGTATGGACAGATCAACATGTCGATGAGCCTTAAGGTTTTGGCTACTATCGACTGTGCGAGTTCCATGACGAGTCAATCATTTCTAGTTCCGATCCATTCTTCAGTGTGGCAACAAATAGAAGTCTATCGACATCATCGTATGGACAGATCAGCATGTCGATGAGTCCTAAGGTTTTGGCTACTATCGACTATGCAAGTTCCATTATGAGGCCAACTACTTCTTGTTGCATGCCAATTTCTCGTAGTTACTGAAGTTTCATCTCTATCATCGAGCTACTAAAAATGATTGATATGCTCAATATTAGATTCTGATCTACTCAATATAAGATGATCAGAATAAAAATGAGATCTAATCAATATTCTTTTTGCTTGCCGACCAATTAAGTTAAATAAGCTTTTCTGAAGTAAAATTTGTTGGAGTGCCAAAATTGAAAAATCAATTAAGACAAAACTTTTCTTGCCGACCATTTAGATCGGCCAAAGTGAAAACCAATTTTAGATCGACATTTTTTTTTTTAATTTTTTTTAAGGTAGGCAAAATCAGATGTTGCAAATTGGCAATGAAGAAGAGAGCCAATTATAGAGATCGGTTTTTCCGTATATAGGGCGAACGTCTAGATAATATGGATGGAAGGTTGGAATCCAATCACTCTTTTTGTGGTCCTATGTAAGTGAGTCACCTTATACAAAGCTACTACCATCAATTGACATGTTATGTGGAGCATGCCTTAGTCAACTGGAGAGCTCAAAGGTTGGAACTATCCAGAGGCGTTGAACTACTAAAGCGTAGCAACTGAAATCGGCATCTTGGCAATAGACTGCATGTCAACCCTCTATTTGTGGTCTGTCATGCATACCAGCTATAGTGGTCCGGATGTCCAGATAATTTCTTCTAGGAGAGAGCCGGCCTCTTATAACCTTTTGGCTATGATCGGCTACACCAACATTATTTTTCTTCATATCTTCGATGAGTATAGATATTTTTTTCTAGGAGAGAGCCGACATCTTATAGCCTTTCGACTATGATCGGCTACACCAACATTATTTTTCTTCATATCTTCAATGAGTCTAGATAATTTTTTCTAAGAGAGAGATGACATCTTATAGCCTTTCGACTATGATCGGCTATACCAACATTATTTTTCTTCATATCTTTAATGAGTTGTCAACCACTCCGTTGAGTGATTGGCTGCAAAGTTAACATGCAAAGTTAGCAGAAGAGTTTCTGGACTCACTCACAATCACACTCGAAATTGAGTGTTGTTGGAACTGCTTACTCTTATTGTAGTTTTTTTTTTTGAGCAACCTTCCTTAATCGACTCGCACGATTTCTCTTAGAGCGTGAGCAAGTGCTTTTATTCTTTGATTGGCTATACCCAACAGCGTCCAAATGATCCCAAATACATCTGTCCTTACGTGTTGGTTTCGTTGATTCCAAATTAACTTCAAGTAATCGTCGTAGCTGTCTCCTGAGATGGTTGTTTCCGTTTTCCTATCTCTAGAGATGACGATCGACCAGAGTTGTTGGATTCGCAATATGGATATCCACTCTCTCAGTCGCAGATGGTCGAGGACCATCAAACTTAGAAAGTGAATTCCTAGCAGAAGGTAAGTGTTGAACTTGTGCGGAAAGAGGGGAACTTTTACCGTTGTTTGTTTTTCGAGAAGCCATTAACGTAACTTTGGTTTTGTGGTTGAGGGTAGGAGCATAGACGATACCAAATATGTTTCGACAAGATTTGCCTAAACGCACCAGTTGGGTCGGAAGTGATCTTTTTCAGAGGAGATTACGAAGGACATGGTTGTTGGGGAGAGTTGAGACTAGACTTTGATTTTGAAGTTGCCTACGTACCCAAAGATATTGCTTGATTGGGATCAAGTCTCAATTGCATAGTTCTGGAAAATGACGAAGGTTGGATTTTATAGGTATGATTGGTGATAGTTACTTCCTCGTTTTCCAATATTCCAATCGTGGGATGAAGTTGGAGAACTGGCCGGAGAACTGGCCGGAGATATGAAGTTGATGGAAGTGAATCTTGAATGTGGACGAAGTTGTGGAAGTTGTTTGACTCGCAAAACATGTGCGCGATTGATATTGATTTTATGTGTAGGTATGTAGGCTTTCAGCATAGGCTTTGAACATGGGCTCTGAGTGTGGGCTTTATTGTAGATAAGCTCTGAACATGGGTTCTGAGCGTGGGCTTTTTGGGCTCTGAGCATGGGCTTTATTATAGATAAGCTCTGAGCATGGGCTTTGAGCGTGGGCTTTTTGTAGATAAGCTATGAGCATGGGCTTTTTGGGCTATGAGCATAAGCTTTATTATAGATAAGCTATGAGCATGGGTTTGTATTGAATTAGACTTTTATTGGGCCATATTTGTGGGGCCAGAACAGTTGTCAAATCTCTTTCTAAACTTTATAGTATTTATTTACTTTTGTTATTGATGTTCTAATGGTGGAAACACTAGTTCTTTATCTAAAATGGGTTTAAGTTTTAAATAAACTATTGATTGATAAAAAATATATATATGGAAAATAGTTTTGATGGATATCTTGCTTACAAAGTTATATTCATTTGAATTTGTTAAATGAGTATGACTAGTGTTTTTGGGGTTAAATCAAATATTAGAAAGTAATGAAAACTCTGTGTTGAAGACAAGATTGAAAACTTGTATTGAATATAATAAGAACTTGATTTAACAACTAAAACTTCAATAGCATAAAAATGGAAAACAAGTAAATAACAAATTACACTATTAATTTAAAATAAATAGTCTACTCCTAATGACCAAAGATTAATTATAGGGTAAAATTCTTTCTCCTCATACTTTGGTTTATATAGGGCACCAATTACATATTTGCCATTTCTTCTAGAAACAATCTTGAGGATAAGATAAAGTTTTGTATATATGCTTTTGACTTTAGCCCATATAATTGAATTATTGATTTGGCTTTAAGTTTTTGAGTCCATAGCTTTTAGCTTTGAGTCCTTGGGTATTCAGCTTTTAGTCATGAGTTCTTGACAGTTGACTTTGACTTTTCGACACTTTTGCACCTAAATTGGAATCTTCCCAAGCAACGTGAATAGCAATCATTTTTGCATTAAAATACGCGTTTAAGTAATATACATCCTAAATGGTATGTATCCTGCAAAAGATAGCAAAAGATGTTCATTAAATATAAGAATGACATAATTGAAGCATTGTAAAGGTAAGAAAAGACATGTTTGGGGACTGATCAAGAGACCACAAAAAATAATAATAAAATAAAAAATAATATAGCTCATGAAACTATTGTAACTTTTCATGTTGTAATGTATGATTTTGCTCACCTATCTTATCTAAAAGTGTTTGTCAACATAAATTTTGTTTTTCGACATCATGTCAAGGTAACCTAGTTTAAATGTTTGTTGTTGTTTGTTTGTTTGTTTGTTTTTTGTTTTTCTAATGTTCAAAATGTTGGTTTTATCCCTCACATGAGGAGAGAGAAAAGGAGTTCATTCTGCGTGGAAATGTTTGAGCCGCCGACCAGATTGGATTAACCTGACCAAAGCGACCCGCGCCCATGCCGTGGAAGACTTCCAATACCTTCACCGTGACCCGTGCTCGACTTGGTCTTGCCCGAGGCGCGACCCGTGCCCAAGTCTATTTTCAGAAGAAAATTGGGACCACAAGTTTGCAATAAGAGTTAGAGTTTTTGGCAAAACCTAACACCCAGAAAACACACGAGAGGCAGTACAAAAGTCAGAGAAACCTTTACAGAGATAACCTTTACAGAGAGACAACCCTGTAAAGATATAAGAGTGATTTAGTAAGGTGAGAGACTGAAAGGATAGATTGTAATCTTCCTTCCCACTTTATAAAGAACTAGCTCTTGTAGAAGTAGGCACCATTGGCCGAACCACGGTATATCTTTGTGTTGTGGTATGTGTTTAATTCTGCTTTACATTATTATCTGTTGTTAATAGTTGTTTAGCGAGTTGGGCATGTTACTATAGGTTGTAGTTGATATTTAGAATTTGTCTGGAGTTGAATTGTGTTCAAATACAAGTTATCTGTGTAGTGGGGAATCGATTGGTATTGGTATAAACCCCAACAAGTGATATCAGAGCCTTGGTTAGATTAACCTAAAGTGTTATCCAAATCTTGGTCGGAAGGTGTTTGACAAAATTCCTGAGAGAATATTTGAGTTGAAATAACTTGTAGAGATGGACAATTCCGTGAACACTCGCATGACGAGTATGAATAGGAAGAACTACACCATCTGGAAAGCCAAGATGGAAGACTTGCTATACTGCAAGGACTTAGCACTACCCATTGAGAATAAGGGAGTAAAACCAGAAAAGACTAATGAGGCTGAGTGGAAAAAGCTTGACAGAAAAGCAATTGGATACATTCGACAGTGGATTGACGACAATGTCTTTCAACATGTGTCTCAAGAGACTACAACCTTCAGTTTGTGGAAGAAACTCGAATACCTCTACGAGAGGAAGTCGGGCGGAAACAAAGTGCTGGTCGTTAAGAAGTTTGCCGACATGAAGTACCAAGAAGGTTCTTCAATGTCTGAGCATCTTAATGAATTACAGAATACCATCAATCAAATGCATTTGATGAAGACTGATTTAGGAGATGAAGTTAAGGCTTTGTTTCTATTAGGCTCTCTACCAAAAAGTTGGGAGATATTAGCAGTCTCTCTACACGGAGCAGCCAAGGATGGAATAGTTACCATGGAGATGGCTACCGCATTTTTGTTTAATGAGGATACTAGAAGGAGTTCAAAAGGCAGCTCCTCTCGCTCAAAGATCCTTGTCACAGAGAAACGGGGGAGAGATAGATACAGAAAACCATCTCGTTCTAGAGGTGATGACAGAAGTAAATCTAGGGGTAAAGTTAGAACTCCTAAAGTAGAGAGGCAATGTTACTATTGTGCCACCAAGGGCCACTTTAGATATGAGTGCAGAACACTGAAGATGGATGAGAAGAATAACTATGTACATGAAGACATGGTGTAGAGGAACGGAAACACAGGCAGAGATACTACCGCACTAGTCGACGATCTAGTGGAAATTATATCAGATTGTGGTGTGTGCTGTCTTAGTACCTCATGTCAGGATACAGAGTGTGTGGGTGATAGATACAGGAGCATCCTATCACGTCACACCACATAGGGGATTCTTCACTACCTATAAATTGTGGTGAATATGGTAAAGTGAGGATGGGTAACAGTGGCGTCTCGAAGATTATAGGCATTGGAGATGTTCATGTAGAAACCAATGTTGGCTACACCTTGACACTCAAGGATGTAAGACATGTCCCTGACATACGGTTAAGCCTAATTTCGGCTGGAAAGTTAGATGACGATGGCTTTGTAAACTCGTTTAGTAACAGGGTATGGAAACTAAGCAGAGGTTCCATTATAGCAGCCAGAGGGAAGAAAACTTGCTCTTTTTACAAAACACTGACTAGTTTGTGTAAAGCAGAAGTGAATGCGGCAGAAGAAGAAGCTTCCTCTGAACTGTGGCACAAGAGACTGTGCCACATTGGCATAAAAGGGATGGAAGTTCTTGCTAAGAAAAAGGCATTTCCAGACATTAAAGGTACACATTTAAATACATGTAGTCACTGTTTGGTAGGAAAGCAACACAGGGTGTCTTTCCAAAGATTCTCGTCTCACAGAAAGGACAATGTCCTTGAACTAGTGAACACATACTTATGTAGTCCTATAAAAGTGAAGTCCCATGGGGGAGCTTCATACTTCGTGACCTTCATTGATGATGCATCAAGAAAGATATGGGCATATAGTTTGAAGACCAAGGATAAAGTACTTGGCGTGATTGAGAAATTCCACAGCATGGTGGAAAGAGAGACTAGGAAGTTGTTGAAGTGTATTCGCTCAGATAATGGGAGTGAGTACATTGGGCCATTTGAAGAGTATTGCCAAAGTCATGGGATTCGTCATGAGCAGACCGTTCCCAAGACACCGCAACAAAATGGAATAGTAGAGAGAATGAACTGTACCATTGTAGAGAGAATGAGATGCATGTTATCTCACTCTAAGCTATCTAGAACCTACTGGGTAGAAGCAATGCGTACAACCATGCATGTGATCAACCTATCGCCGTCAAAACCTCTGAATAGTGATTATCCATAGAGAGTATGGTCAGGCAGAGATGTTGATTATGGATACTTGAGTATTTGGGTGCATGACATTTGTGCATATTTCAAAGGATGAGAGATCCAAGCTTGATGACAAAGCTAAGCAGTGAATTTTTCTGGGTTATGGAGATGAAAAGTTTGGTTACAAACTCTATGATCCGATTAACAAGAAGGTAATCCAAAGTCGAGATGTTATGTTCCTGGAAGACCAAACCATAGTAGACTTTGAGGAGGGTGAGAAGCTACATGCTTTCACCAATGATCTTGTTGATTCAGAACCAGAAGTTCCTCTTATGGAACGTGTAGAAGGCATTGAGAATACAGAAAACTATGAGTTTGAAGCTCATGATGAGAATCATATTGCTCATGATGGGATAAAACCTATTGGTATAGAAGATGCAGATGAGATGCATGAACCACTACCAAAGCAAGCAGAAGTGCATCCTCCTGAGGCACCAGCAGATGGGGGAAAGAGGTCAAACAGAGAGAGACTAGCTTCAACCAGGTATCCACCACATACGTACGTGCTACTATTGGATGGTGGAGAACCTATGTACTATCAAGAGGCACTTGAAGGTACAGACAAAGAAAAGTGGTTGAAGGCCATGCATGACGAGATGTATTCTTTGCATAATAATCACACTTATGAGTTAGTTGAGAAACCACAAGGACGAAAAATTCTCAAGAATAAGTGAATATACAAAGTCAAGCATGAGGAGAACAATCTTCACCCAAGGCACAAAGCTCGCCTTGTTGTGAAGGGATTCGATCAAAGGAAAGGGATTGACATTGATGAGATTTTCTCTCCTGTAGTGAAGATGACTTCTATCTGGGTGGTATTGGGTATGACCACAAGTATGAACCTTGAGGTTGAACAACTAGATGTTTAGACAGCTTTTCTTCATGGAGACCTTGAAAAAGATGTCTACATGGACCAGTCAGAGGGGTTTGAGGTCAAAGGCAAAGAGCACCTAGTATGCAAGCTGATAAAGAGCTTGTATGGGTTGAAGCAAGCACCGAGATAGTGATACATAAAGATTGATTCCTTTATAGCGAAGCAAGGATACAAGAAGTCTGCTTCCGATCATTGTGTGTTTGTTCAGAGATTTCTAGATGGGGATTTCATAGTGCTATTGTTGTATGTGGATGATATGTTGATAGTTGGCCCAAACATCAACAAGATATCCAAGCTGAAGAAAGACTTGAGTAAGTCATTTAAGATGAAGGATTTAGGTCAAGCAAAGTAAATACTTGGGATGCGGATCACTCGTGACAGAAAGAGTGGAAAGTTGTGGTTTTCTCAAGAAAGCTACATTGAGAAGGTGTTGAAGAGATTCAACATGGATCAAAGCCGGGTCGGTTATCCGCTTGGTGGCGGCCCGCATGACCAAAGAGATGTGTCCAAAGGGTGAGCATGAGCAGAGTCAGATTGAAAAGATTCCTTATGCATCCGTAGTGAACAGCTTGATGTACGCAATGGTGTGTACAAGACCAGATATTGCTTTTGCCGTTGGTGTTGTAAGCCGATTTCTGTCAAATCCGGGAAAAGAGCATTGGGAAGGTGTTAAGTGGATATTGAGATATCTCAAAGGCACTTCCAAATCATGTTTGTGCTTTGGTGGAAGTAAGCCCTTACTTGAAGGCTACACTGATGCAGACATGGCAGGTGATGTTGACTCGATAAAGTCTACCTCCGGTTATCTGGTTATTTTTGCAGGGGGAGCAGTTTCTTGACAATCAAAGTTGCAAAAGTGTGTTGCCTTCTCCACTACAGAAGCCGAGTATATTACAGCCACTGAGTGTTGCAAAGAGTTGCTATGGATGAAGAGGTTCTTCGACGAACTAAGGCTAAAGCAGAAATAGTTTGTAGTTCTATGTGACAGTCAGAGCGCCATCTTTTTGAGCAAGAATCCGAGTTTTCATTCTAGATCCAAGCACATACACGTGCGTTATCATTGGATTAGAGAAGTACTCGAAGACAAACATTTGTGTATCGAGAATATCCATACCGATAAGAACGGGTCGGATATGATGACCAAAGTCTTACCAAAAGGTAAGTTTGATGTTTGTTGTGCTATTGCCGGAACGGCAGCACACTCCTCCTGTTGATTTGGAAATTGCATGGAGAAAGCCCCCCTCACTGTTCGGGAGGGGAGATTGTTGGCTTTATCCCTCACATGAGGAGAGAGAAAAGGATTTCATTCTACGTGGAAATGTTTGAGCGCGACCAATGCCCATGTCGTGGAAGACTTCTAGTACCTTCAGCGTGACGCGCGCTCGACTTGGTCTTGCCCGAGGCGCGACCCACGCCCAAGTCTATTTTCAAAAGAAAATTGGGACCGCGAGTTTGCAATAAGAATTATAGTTTTTGGCAAAACCTAACACCCATAAAACACATGAGAGGCAGCACAAAAGTCAGAGAAAAACCCAATCTTGAAAGCTATCAAGATTGAGAGATAACCTTTACAGAGAGACAACACTGTAAAGAGATAAGAGTGATCTAGTAAGGTGAGAGACTGAAAGGAGAGATTGTAATCTTCCTTCCCACTTTATAAAGAACTAGCCCTTGTAGAAGTAGACACCATTGACTGAACCACAGTATATCTTTGTGTTGTGGTATGCGTTTAATTTTACTTTACATTATTATCTGTTGTTAATAGTTGTTTAACGAGTTGGGCATGTTAATATATATTGTAGTTGATATTTAGAATTTGTCTGGAGTTGAATTATGTTCAAATACAAATTATCTGTGTAGTGGGGAATCGATTGGTATTGGTATAAACCCCAACAAACTATGTTATTGAATACATAAAAACATGTGAATTGCATGCGCCAATTTTTTCAACCAAAACATTGGATCTCAAGTGTTAAAAATGTTATTTCAAAAATGAAATGTTTATTTGGATTTGTTATTTAATCAACTTTGAATAAACGTGTTTGGTTAAACTTTATTATATTTATTTGTGGTAAGCTTTTTAAACGATAAGTTTCTTCACCAAAATTGTAAAAATTTATTCTTTTTGCACACTAGATCGATTTCTGAACAATTTTAAGGTTTAAACGTCATGCACTAATTGATGTATGCCTAAAAGAGTAAAAACCTACGTGAGCTCTGAATGCAAATTGTTGTCAATGACAATTTGATTGCTATCACAGAATGTGAATATGTGTTTGAACACGTTGAGATTTATTTTAGGCAAAATATTGTTGGTATATTTGAGCTTATTTGATTTGGGAGACATTAGCAGCCCTTTTGTTGGTTAAAAATTATGATAGAATCACTTCACATTCACGTGAACAACACGCGACTCCTACAAAAACACAAACAAGGGTACTTTAGTAAAAAGAAAACTAAAGCCCTTTTGTTCTGTACTTAAAATAATATAAGAATCTTAAACAGAACACACAATCTATCTGCCCCCTCTAAACACGGCGAAAAACAAAACAATATTTTGAATGTTGTCATGAAAAGCAGCTTCTTTCTTACTTGGTCGTTGCATTCTCAATTTTAAATTCGTTTTCCTCTTTGTTTATGGTAAAGTTTTAGTTAAGCTTGCTTTTGTTTTAATGAATGGCTGTGCTTGTTTTTCCGTGTTAAAGTTTCCTTCTTTTTTATTGAAATTTGTATATATGCTGAGATATAATGAATCTTTAGTTGATATTTAGTGAATGAATGAGATGTTTTTTATTCTTAGTGTATATATTCAATCACTTTTCTGTATACGTCAGTTCAGAATCCATGTGTTTGTAGAGATAATGTAGAGACTTGAGTGTTTAGAATTAAAAAGGGTGATAAATGTGTAAATGGAAATTAGATAGGAATAAGAAACTATGTACTGCAAAGTTACTGCTCCAGTAGGATTAGGATCCTATGATTTTTCAAAGGGAAGTTGAAGGAAAGCTTCTTAAGTCAAACTGAGCATGTAATTACTTCTTAAGTCAATGTGCATATAATAAAAATTAAATCGATCATATGGTGACGCAATGTAATGTGGTGGATGTGGAATATAAACAGTGTAATGTATATCTTAGATACTTGGTCCTTTGTCTCTGTTCAAAGTCTGGGTGTATCTATATGGAGGTGATATAGAGTTCAACCCCATTTCTTCTGTTTGTTTTGTTCAAAAACAAAATTTCCCTTTTCAACTGTCCGTGCTGCGTATTTTCCGGTTAATATTGTAATTACTAATCCTTGCAATGAGATATGGCTTGTTTTGGAAGTTGGTTTTACGTTATTTCAGCTTTCATTTGTAGGGATCCTTGTGAAGCATACAGTTCGGGAGTAGACAGTAATTTTGAGGTAAACCTTATTCTTTATTTAGGTGCATTATGGTGCTTGAGCATGAACATGTATATTGACTTGTATAATATGTAGATTCACTTTATTGAAGCTCTGAGTAATATTGAATAATGAATCGCAGAGACTGGTTTTTTTGGTTAGTGTTCTATATTTTAGCGAGTTATACTAATTAATTTTTCCTTTCTAGGTTTTATCTCATTTATTCAGAGTATCAGACTAGGAAAAATGAACGGTACTTTCAATCCCCAGATTTTGGTGGAAAAGTTAGCCCGGCTCAACAGTTCACAGCAAAGCATAGAGAGTATCCTTTTGATTTTAGCAGTTGGAGATGATTCAGATTTCAAAATTGTTTTCAAACTGCATGCCCCTTCGTTTGTGCTCAGTGCCTTATCTGGGCTAGACTGCTAGTTATGCTTCATATGTTTCACATTTTGTTCTTAGTGCTTGCCCCATAAAAAAATAATCTTGCTTAATTAATATTTAATAATTATCAATGTGTTTGAGGTGTTTTCCTTGACGCCGATAAGCTCTTTCACACTGGTGTATATTTCATATGAATAAAGCAAAACAAGTTGTTGAAACCTGGGCTAAGCAGTTCCATTGTTCCCCCCGAGACCAGCGGTTGTCTTTTCTGTATCTTGCAAATGATATACTCCAGAACAGTAGGCGAAAAGGCTCTGAATTTGTTGCTGAGTTTTGGAAGTTTCTTCCAGAAGCTCTTGGTGAAGTGATTGAAAATGGGGATGAATTTGCAAAAAATGCAGCACTACGACTGGTATGATGAACTAACATGTCTTTTCATTTTTATTTTATGTGGTAATATGATGTAGTTTGTGTATTTGTATTTGTAACTGGGGATGGGGAACTGGTGATGGTGGAATTGGAATTTTGCTCTGTGGTTTAGCCATTTAGGTGGGTAGGGGTTTTTGTGTGTGTGTGTGTGCGCCAGTAGGTACACATGTAGGCGAGTTTGTTTTATCATTGACTGATGAAGACATGAAGCCTAAGCACTTTGTCATGTTATGGTCGCGTATTGTTGAAGATGATGTAAGTATTTGAATACTGTGCATTGGCATAGACATAACAATCTAAAAATACAATGAACTTTGCTTGTCTTTTTTACAATTAATACAATGTGCTTTTTTTGTTGCCTAAAAATACATCGAACTTTCAACTTTTTACAATTGTTACAATCTGTTGAAATTGATTGGATGGGATGTCAGTTAGCCATTAGAAGTGGTCACGTGAGTTGCAACCCCTCTCTCGTTTCTCCCCTTTGGCAATGAGTTAATCATTTTTTTTCTTATATGACTAAAATGCTCAGACTTTACCAATATATGTGGACATTAGAAATGAGAGGAAAAAAGAAGTGCCTAAAAAGAATAGGTGCAAAGAAATATATATTTTCTTCAAATCTTCTATGAAATTAAGTGCTGATAAATCAAGAACATAAAAACATACTCTAGGAAGCCTCCTCAATAGGGAAATCTTGTGAGCTTGAAAACACCATTTTTATTTTCATTGTTTTTGTTGCATTTTGAGGCCTCTCTCTCTCTCTCTCTCTTTTCTTTTCTTGAAATTGTTAAGAATCTAGCAATTGTTTTTGTGGAGTATCTATTCTGTTTTGAAGAGGAACTTAGCAGTATTAGTCATTCTTCTAAATTTGTTTAGTTACCTTATGCATTAAGCTAAAATCATGGTTCAGAATATCCAAAGTATAGGCTATACATGACTATCACCCAATGGTTTAAGAGAAATCGATGCCAACATGACATGAGAGACGAATTTTCCCATAGTTTTATTTCAGTACATATTATTTTTTGTTTTTCAAAGAGGGTATTTTAGTAATGTGAGGGGAGTGCAACTCACGTGATCATGTTTAACGGATATTTGACATTCCCTTCAATCAATTTTAACAGATTGTATCAGTTTTAAAGAATTGAAAATTTGATGTATTGTAGGCAAGAAAAATAATACATTACATCTAATAGAAATAACAGCAAAGTTCGTTGTATTTTTAGATCATTATGTCCATTGGTTGACCTTTTTTCGTTTTTCTTTACTGATGTAGAATTACTTATTAGATTTCAAAAGTGGGTAAGTTTCTGACGTAGCACTTTGTTTTACTCTGTATTCACATAGTAGATAGTACACAGATGCTATTATCTTATTTTAGTCACTAGGTCTACCAGTTGTTAGGAAAGAAAGATTTTCAGTGTTTAATTGTAGTTTGGGGAAGCGATTAGGTTTCAGTTGGGCAAGGGAATCGTGAAAAGATTCCATTGAAGGACTTCCTCCCTGAGAAATTTTTCTTGTTCACAAATCAAGTTGGTGATTTTTCTTAGTATTTGGTGATTTTTGTGGAGGACATCTTTAGTTTTGCAATCTTCTGTTTATGTAATTTCTTCCTTTTAGACGTTAATCAAGTTGTTCAATTGATCACTTCAAAATTGTTGCTGTAGCATTTATTCTTATATCATGCATCTGTCCAACCAGGTTAATATATGGGAAGAGAGAAAAGTTTTTGGCTCACGTGGAAAAATTCTCAAGGAAGGAATTGTGGGAAGGAACCTGGAGAACACCAGTAAACATGAGAAAATCTCATGCTTAAAAGTGGTGAGGACTTTTTAACATGTATACTAGTACACAGTTCTTCATAAGTGTGGTTCATGTGGGTGCTGTGATTCAAACTCAAGTATATCTTCTTTTGATCTTTTTTTATCCTAACCAGAAACAGTCCATGGGAAATGTACTTGAAAAGATCACTTCAAGTTATGATGTTGTTTATAATGGTCCAGTCGATGAAGAATCACTTTTGAGCAAATGCAGAGCAGCAATTGGATGTGTTGATAGAGTAGAGAAAGAAATTGGCATTGACTGCAGCTCAGGTAACACATATTTCAGGGTTATTGCTGTCTATTTTTGTCATTTTCACAAAATTAGGACTATCAAGCAGCTTAAAAATGGATACAATAATAGTTTAACTGTTACTGTACAAAAGCCACATTATCATCTTATAAATTTCTTGTTATGAAGCTAGTAATAAGGTTTATTCAGTACATAAACATACTCTATGAATTAGTTATTCTGTGTACTGATCTTATTTCTTATGAAAATTGTTATTTAGCCTAATTTTAGTTATGTCCGTGTCTATATTTGATATATGTATGTGGCTCATACACAAATTCGCCTTCTACATGAGGCGCAGACACAAATCCGTTTGGCCTTCCCAAGCTTGTGGATCCACTACTAAGTTCATACACGAATTCGCCTTCTACATGAGGCTAATACCATGGCTTTCCCTAGCTTGTCGATTCACTAGTCACTACTAAGCCCAGTCCTTGATTTGGCTACTGAACAGAATGTAAAGATGCGTCGTAGATCGAGAAACTTGTTGCTTTTCCATCCTACGGTCCATGTATAAATACCAAATACAGTCTTCACCTATTTTTTGAAAGTTTAACCCAAATGAATTTTTTTCTTGGTATTAGGTCTTTCTAGCTCGTTGATGCGTGTATTTAGTATCTTTTTGTTTTTTGAGTTGGGAACGGGTAACCTATGTTTAGCATCTTGTTAAGCTGCATTTACTTTCTTTGTAATGGGATTACAAATCAATGAAATACCTCATTTATTTTTAAAAAATCTTGTGGATGCTTTCTTAGTTTTTAATGACTGAATCCTACTACAAAGAGATCTGGGGTACTTATTGACTGGAAATAAGATATTGGCCTAAATTTGTTATAAGACTTTGACCAGGTCTGAAATAGTATACTAATGTGAGTAGTAATGTAGAATTAGGTGAAGAAAAGAAAATTTCCTACTTCCTGATTCTCAATCGAGATGTACTTCCAAGTTTCAATATTAGAATGAAATAAATCGGAAAACGAAAAAAAAATATGCAATTGTGTTTAACCTTTGGTGGCAACTTTGAAGAGACAACGAGTTTGATAAGAAAGACTTGATTTGATATAAGCCAAGCAATTTGTTAGATCAATCCAGTTCTTTGTCTATGGTTTCAAAGGATTCTTTTTTTAGTTGCGGTTACGTAGTGAATGTGGGAGGGATGAAGGAAACTATAGCAACTCACCCATTTTTCGAATTAGCGGCTTTCCACCTTCCATACTTTCTGATGCACAAATATGGTTTCAGGTGTCAGGTTCCTCGATGAAGCGTCTAATATGGGAAGTCCCCAAATTTAAGATTTGAGCACTTGGGGAATATTATGACAGTGTTTATTAATTTAACTCCCATTTTGTCTTTGTGTGGAGTATTATTGTAACCGGCATGTAAATGTAATTTTATTGTACTTGGGCTGGTTGGGTTCTATGGAGAACTAGCTAAAAGCCTAAAATAAATTTTTTTGATGGAATTCCAAATTTTATCAATGAATACCTTTTATTTATCCAAAAAATAAAAATTCTCAAATACGACATGAATTACATAAGTGGGTGTGTCTGTCATTTTGTGATGTGTGAGTCAAAGAAACATCGCATTGATGCTCTGGTGAATAGTATAACACCCAAAAGATAATATTCTTGGTTCCTGGAATATCTCTTTTGATACTGCCAAACATTGACTGATTTTCTAATACATATGTTGTCTTCTTTGATAAACAGGGGAGCTTAATAGTTCAGAATTTGTAGAAGGGCAGCATGGTATATTGAGTGAATGCGTTGAACAGCTGAGAGCAGTCGAATCATCCCGAGCAACTCTTGTGTCTCATTTAAGAGAGGCTCTTCAGGAGCAGGTTGAGTCCTTTGCTGATCCATATAGGAATAGAGCAGAATAATATTTTCTTATCATTTGTAAAGGCAACCACAAACCCCAAAACTATAAATTGAGTTAGGATCTGATAAAAGTACCATTGGTTAAAACTATGTCACACCACCTGATGCAATTGTCAAGAACAGCCTCTTCCCTATCCCAATCGCGATGGGATATTGTGGCTTCTTGGTGTTATTTTATTCCATCTAATTGGTATTTAACGACATCAAAACTTTTCTTTTAATTACTTCAAGGACATGGAGAGTAATTACAAGGGAGTCCAGATATGATCCAATTTATTGTCCTTGATTTGTTTGCACCTTTTCTTTTAAGTTAGAGCTTATTTTAGCTTCGACTTCAGAGATGCAACAACTACTTAACAGTAATCCAAGATGAGAAATGAGAACACTGCATCTTTTACAGCTCAAGCTGCTAACTGTCCCAATTGACCACATGATCTACTTCCAAGTGAAATAAAAATTGCACCTGATGGTGTATATAGTTGTTTATATTCTGGTTGTATATTTCATATGTTGATCGATACAAATCTGACAATAATTTATTTTCAGGAAATTAAATTGGAGGAGGTCCGTAATCAGCTTCAGGTAATATTTGAAACTTCCATTCTTGGACTTTCACTTTTGCATTGGAATTTCTATTTGATTATTAGTTGTTTTTAACTTTTTATTGTTTTTAGAACAAAAGATGGCATATTATCATTGATGAGAAGTTAGTATAGTCTCACGTGGGGCACTTGAAGCCTTGCATAATAGTGTATAGTTCCTGGGTCGCTCTACTTACTGCCAGTTGGCATACCCCAGAGTTTTAGATGGTATTAGAGCAGGCTATTCTATATGGTCCAAAGGGTTGGTTTACTCCATGTGGTCCCAAAGTATGTTTGCCCTTGTGTCAGGCTCAAGTAACCCCACCATGAGGGGATGTGTTGAGATGTTTAGCATAATCCCACACGGGAACTTGCAGCCATGCATATTTGAATATAGTTCCTCAGGCCGTTCCACATATTGCCAATTGGTTTTGAGTTGGAGTCCAAAGTTTAAGAATTAGTACATGTTACTGTGAATTGCTGTTTTGGGCAGTGCTTGTTTTGATGATTAAACTCCTTTTGATCAGCTAATCCTGAACTAAGTAGGTTTTCGCCCACACTGGGGGGGGGGAGGGTAAAAAACCGTAAAATGCATCTTCTTTCATCTGTCTTCAATCACAAAACAGACCCTACATTTTGAGAGGTGGACTAGGAAGCTAGCTTGGCTCGGTCTTTTGAATACCTTATCTATCTGACTCAACTTTTTCATCTGAATTATCGATTGCGACTGATGTTGAGTTGTAGCTTTACATTTATATTAATACATAGTATTTTTACCACATTTGCTCGCACATAAAATGTTTGAGGGGAATACTTAAAAATATAAGGGATTGTTGAAGCAGGAGGTGCACAAATTCGAAAGTAAATTCTATATAGAGAAAATAATATAATTGTCCCTGGCAACAGTGTCATAAACTTGTTTGCAAACCTTGAATGCTAAGTTACTAAGGAATACTAAACATTGGACGAATTGTGTGACTATATGATTAGTCACCTTTAAAACACCACTAGGAATGTCTCCTTAAAGGCTAGTCTGTGACTGGGGGAAAGCTCCTCACTTAACAGTTGTCTTAAAGCAGGGTCTTATGGTCATGAAGACCTCTTATATTTGACTTGCTTGCTACAGGAAGTCATTAGAAACTTCAGCACCATTGAGCTGGAAGAAATCACGGATGATGCTTACCAATGGTAGAATATAGAAGCAAGTAATTTTTGTGACAAGTCCATGTATTAAATGTCACTTGAACCTGACTAAAAGGGCCTGCACAACTCTAGGCTGCATCTTGAGGGCCAGTTGTCAGGTCTATTTCTAGTAAGAATTCTGTTTGTACATGGTGCAGTCAATGATAAATCCAAAGGATGGTTCCACTTTCAACATTAATGGTCAGAGCATGAAACGTTTCCATGAACTGAAGAGTAGAGAAGTGGAGTAGGTTTTCTCCACTTCATAAAGGTGACATTATGAAGGTGGTGAAAAATTTCCAAGATAATTCATTCCTTGATTGGAGGCATAATACTGCTCAGATTTGTCTTATTCTTAAGATGGAAGGGGTAGTGGTTCTTGCGGACTTTAGACGAATTTGTCTCTTGGGAGGAGTTCAAAGATTATTGCCAAAACTCATACTAGGAAACTGAAGTCACTTGTAGTCACTCTCATTTCTGAGTATCAAGGTGCATCGGTGATAACAGGTTAATTCTTGATAGAGCTTTGATTGGTAATGAGGTTATTGGTTATTACAATAGAGTCAATAGACCTGCGGTTGTATGCAAGATGGACTATTCTAAAGATTTTGATCACATTAGGTGGGATTTCATGAATTTGTTATGCAAAGAATGGGGCTTGGTGATAGATGGCGTCGTTGGATTAAGACTTGTCTCTCTACGGCAAAATTTTCAGTTATAGTTATAGTGAATGGTTCTCCGTGTGGTTTCGTTGGAAGTTCTCGGGGTGTGTGGCAGGGTGATCTTTGTTTCCTATATTATTCATTATGGTGGCTGATGCTCTCACTGGATTTGTGGAATTGGGGAAAAGAAAGGGTACATATCGAGTCTTGAGGAAATTCTCCAATATGCCGATAATACCTTGGTGTTTGTCGAGTGTAAAGAAGATGTTGAGAATGTACAAGTCTAAGTGATATTGTTAGAGTCATATTAGTATTATTATGTGTGGGTTTTAGTCCCATATTGGAGAGCTAGGAGTTCTGTCACATGCTCCCGCTCCCTCCTCATTAGGAGAGTGAGCCTATGTAATTGTTCACCGTGGTGAAATAAATATATCTTAGTAGTATTCACTTGGTATTGGAGCTGGCTATTGTGTTTGTCCCAAAGGGCTCCACGTCACCGAAGTGTGTTGTCCACGTGTTAGGCTCAAGTAATGCAACACGTGAGGGGTCATGTTGAGATGTCTGTTATAGTCCCACATGGGATGTGTAGATTTTCAGTTCTTTAAATATTGTTTCGAAGTGCTTAGGTTCTTGCGATATGGCTGCTAAAGGAGTTGTCAGTTGGTCACAAGATATTGGTTTCTATTTTCAGAGAACCAAGGCCAAGAGATTGCTTTCTACATGAAGGAAGCAATCTTCTTGCACAATCGTTCATTTTGGACGTACTATCTTAATTGTTTTCAGAGCTTGTAGCACATATTCCGCAAGAAAACTGCTTATGTTTGTGACTTACCGACTTTGCTACAATTGGGGGAGATATGTTTATATATGGGGTTCTTTCCAATGAACAAAAATGTGAGAGTTCTCAAAATTGATATATTTCATCTCGAAACTTTAGATCTCTTCAGCCATGGGTGAAAAATATCTGCAGTATTGTCGTATTCCAATCTATCTCAAGATCCTGTTTAGAGTTCCTCTAGAAAGTAAGTTCTACAGTCAGGTTCTGTGGAAATCCAATGAGAGCTCTTCCCAGAATTGACGATTTTGATGACTTTGAAAAACAAGCCTGATTAAAGTGGTGAATATGAACTATACTGTAGGCTGTCTTTTGTTCTCTTGTTTGTAAAGTCTGGAATAATTTGGAGGACTATTTGATGGATTAGCCTAGGATTTTGTTGTTATGATTGATTAAATGGGTTTGTGACTATCGAGTGGTATCTGTAATGGAAAAGTGGAACACAAAGCGAATCAATCATAGAAGTGCTAGAGGTGGAGCTCTGAGTTTCTACCAATTTTATGTTGGCATATAACAGAGTACTGCTTGAGGACTCATCTTTGGCTTGCACCATATATTTGGCTACTAGGTTATACTGAGCCGTGTTGTCAGATAGGTATTTACCTAGTAGTGCAATCCATAGATTTCCCTTGCCTTAGCCTTTGACCAGTTAGGTATGTATGTTTTTTTTATCAGATTGAACCCTAGTCTTCACTGCACACACCATCCAGATGTCAACAATACTATCGAAGTGAATTGACTGTCCCCTTTTAAAGTGCAAATAAGATGATGTGAACAAAACGAAATGGAAGAATAAGCGGATATTGGACAAGTAAAAGGCACCCAAAAGGGAAGGACAAGGACCAGAAGAGGAATGAGAGAGTAGAGAAGTCTTTTCGCTGTCATAAGAGCTGCTAGTTGTATCCAATTAGATTTAAGAAGATTTTTTTTTGGGAAATGAGGTGCAACGCTTGTGAAATTGTTATAGAAGTTCTGTTCATGAAATGCACTAGTTCTTGTGCTTGTAATAGATTTTGGATGACTTGGCTACTATGTTGAGATGCAATACCAGCAATGTACTTACATTAAAATTTTGTGGCACCTTCTGAAAGGTAATTGATGCCTAACAAATGCTTTTTGTTACCTTTTAAGGCCTTTAAACCACTTGTTCTAGGTATCCCCTGATGTTTTATCCAAGTAATGCACTAGTACCAGCTGATTTGCATTGTGAGAAAGCTTTCGTTCTGGAGTACTATATCCATCCTAAGAATGGTCTTGTTTTATGTGTGCTCTTGCAAACGACAATCAATATGAATAGCTAAATAAGATACGTGAGTGTTTGCATTTTTTTTGCTGTTGTATAATGGGCTTTTCATATAATTTCCGGTTTCTTTTTCAGGCTGCGCAATCTCGGTCTGAACGGGCTGGTAATATATGCCAACAATTATTGAACATCAAGAGTGGGCAGTTTGCTGAGCATAGACTGAAGGAACCAAGCACATACTCGGACACACATTCCAGTCTTGTTCCAGAAACAACTGATGGTCGTGAAAAAGAACAATCTGCTCCAGTCATGTATACACAGCGGGGACCTTTGAATAGTTGTTCCTTAAAGGAAGATGACCCTCGGAAATCTGCAGCTGCTGCCGTGGCTGCAAAGCTTGCAGCTTCAACATCCTCAGCTCAAATGCTCACCTATGTTCTCTCCTCTCTGGCATCCGAGGGTGTCATAGGAAGCCAATCAACTGAGTCTTCTTCCGAGTATGCTTCAGGGAAGAGACCAAAGCTTGAGAATGGCTCATCTTCTTACAATCCATCACCTCAGCATTCACAGCCGCCACTACCACCTTTTCCACATCCAGACTTTATTCAGCCTATGCCACCAGCCACTTCCGAGCCATTGCAGCCACCTCCTCCATCTTCATCGCCACCGAGACATCCAGCCCCTCCAGTGCAGCAACAGCCACAACCGCCCCAACAACCTATTCTCCAACCGCCTTCAACGCAATTCATGCAGACAGTGGGGACAATGCAAAGTGAATCTTACAATTATGGTTCAGCCCAGCAGTGCACGCCACCTTTTCCTGGTTATCCAATGGTCGGAGCTCCACTGACAGGGATGCCTCCTTATGCTTCTCCAAATACTTACCAGAGTTATGGACCTGAAGGTGGTTTCTATAGCCAGCCACCCCTGCCAGCATCATCTCATCCAATTTCCAGGCAGTGAATTCTCGTTGCTCCAATTTTTGGAGCACTTGGAAGAAGTCTCTGTAACCTCTTTTTTTGGGCAGATGGAAATTCTTGTTTCCTTGCCCATAATTATCCATCCTAGGGTCTGCAACTTCGGATAAATTCAGTACACAGTTGTATATTAGTTAACGTTCCCAGTGGCAATTAATTTATACGAGAGATACCTATTTAACTTAAAGGTTGGAAGCTTGTGTGGGAAATGATTTTAGAACTTTACAATACCCAATCATAGGTGATGTGTTACTTTTTTTGCTTCATAATCTGCATATTCCTTGATGATTCAGGAGAAGCTTTGCTTCGAGAGAGCGGGGAGAATCCTTCATATCTGTCAAGTGCTTGGATTAGATCGAGGTTGCTTGAAGTTTCCAATTAAATTACCAATTATATTTTGGACGTCTTCCATGGCTTGTTCCCAGGGTCATACCCTTTTGTCAACCAACAATTGGCTGATGATTTATTTAGCAAAATCATCAACGCATAGATAAATTTCATGTCCTGAGAATTGAAAGTTGAGCATGTTTTTCAGAAACACAGAAAGAAGAAATGTGGTTTTGAGTGTAGCTCCTAGCATTCCTTGTAGTCCTAGGGTTGGTAGGCCGAATGTATATTACAGTCGAGTATTAGAAAATTCATGTGCACGTGGCCAAGTTTTGCTCTGCATATAGCAAAATGTGACATAGTTTAGAAGTTAGAACAAAACAAGCATCAAGAAATAAACTACTACTAAGGAGTGATCGGGAGTTCAGGACACAACTTGGGACCAATCAAACGACCTACCCTTAAAATACCTGAGACACATGGACACATACACATAAAGTAACCTTCGATCACGAGACATGTTGTGAAAATTAATTGGTAAGAATTAAAAATGTGGGTATCTGAAAAGTGATTAAGCTCACCAGGAAAAGCAGTCAACTGTATAAACGTCACCTGTTTCCGTTAGAATGACTGAGGAAATGCGTCATGCATTTCTCTCTTCATCTCTTACTTTTTACCGTTTTAGCAAAATCATGCTCAACTTATATTCATTAATTACTCCAGTCTTCAAATAAGTTACTTTCTAACATAAACTAAGGAAAAGTAGGGTGTTTGCGTCAGAAACATGCCTAACTGCCTAAGATAAATGAAAGATGACAAAGAAGGGGTTCAATTCACTTTGCATGCCCAACATGACAGAGGAGACCAAAGGACAAGCAGCACACCTTTGCAGCACATATGAATGCCAACTTCTTCTTGTTCTTTCTTGGGTCCTACACACAAGCTTAAGCAATAAGCATTAAGCACACACTGATATATCCTTTTCTCACTTTTCTCCTCATCTCTTGCCGGTCTCCGCCGTACCCGTACCAAAAATTCATACCCCGCGTGCTTCCACCACTGCATTCCTTCTGTTATGTCTCATCAAAAAGCAAAGAAAGTGTTACTCCAGTTCTTAAGATGATAAGGCTGTGATGAGCTACTAAATGATGTCACTACGAATGGTTTTGAGACGCGTACACTGTCATAGCTAGGCTGGACTGCTGGAGAACAGGAGTATTTCAAAACTTTTTTTTTTATTCTGTGCAGAATTCTGGAAAAAACGATATTTGTACTTGTTTAACTTTTGACATTTCAACCAAATTGACGTGTGAATCACTGTACACTATGGTGTGAAACTGTATAGTGTAAAGTGTAAACTATATATGCGTGTGTAGAAAGTGTACGTTACTATGATCAAACTCTAGTATTGGTATTTTATGATTTTGATCTACATTTCATTTTCAATTACAATGTTATTATTAATGAATTGCTATCTTATATTATTTAATCAACTAGTTGATGCCCATGCCAGACGGCACTCATGACACACTGAACCACCACCAGTAATGGCAAATACAATCTAATTTTACCACCAAGAGATCCAACCACAATTGAACCACCACCAATAATGGAAAAACACTGAAAGTTTGTCCCTCTAGAAAACTGATGTCCGACGGATGTACTCTCACTTGCGAGATTCTAAATCATATCTTTTCGATCACGCTTATCCCACCTACAAATCCTACTATCATCCAAACCCAAGAATATCGATGCCGAAGGGTCCAACTGAGACCCCTTACTATTGTTAGTTATATCACTCATTGTCCAACTGAGGGCAAAAAAGGAGTGCCCAAAAAAAATGAAATTGATGATGGGCTCTAACTCGAGCCCGTGACTTGGTGTGAGAAACGCTCGTAAAAACGAAGTGGGATTCGTTCCCGTTAATGTCATATTCCAACAATTAAATTCGAACCCTTATCTTGAGGATTCACAAAAATTTGGAAACACGCAAAGTTAGAGAATCAAAACGGAGCTCTAATCAAAGAGCACGGCGAAGACTCAAAGTAGTAAATAGTAGAACACCTAATTGAAAAAACACTGAAATACATTGACTTTCATATATATTTAGGAATTAACATATAAAATTCTAATTTAATTAAGTCTATTATTCACTTTTAGTATACATTGACTTTGTGTTACTGATTGTAAATGTAATCTACATACGATTCTGAGGAGTTTAAACATTGAAAAAAAAGAGAGAATAAATATTAAAAATATGCATTTTAATCACTGAAGAATATTGTAAAAGGGTCGATTGAATGTAGAAAATATACTAACATGTTTCTTAAACACACTGGCTCGTCGAATGAAGGAGGTGATTAGGGTTAGTATGAAAGTAATGGGAAACGCTTCCACCAAAATCAACTAACAAATAAGATTCCATTCTATGTTTTTATCTGTATTTGAATAATTCCCAATTTCCCACATTCAAATGGCTTACATAGGCATGAACCGAAAGTTAATAAGTCATATGAGTTATTTAAATGTGGCTCAAACCAGGACTTGAACTTGCCAACAGATTTGTGGTCTTTGAGCCCCTATAGGCATATAGCTAAGAAAAGCTTTGATTATCGAGATGGTGTGATCAACAATCCCCGAGTTTAGCGGAAAAAAATGATCAACAATCCAGTAGGTCGACTGCAGTACACATACCATTCTTTGGTCTTCATCAACTCTTCAATAGCTTGCCTCTTCATCAACCCTTCAATAGCTTGCTTGACATCGAAAATCCTTAAGTGATAAACAATTGTAAAAACTGAGATAGCAAACTCACATTGATATTTGAGATATTTTAATAACATTGTTTTAAATTGCTGAAGTGAAAATTTATAGAAAGTGATGTCTTTGGAGTGAAAGAAATTCGTGCGGGTCTGCAAACTCTTAACTAATGTTGACTAAAACTTTTGTGAGCTGTTGAGCTAAACTTTATTTAATTAAGTATATAAAACTGATACCGGCCTGCATGCTGCATGATACTCACTTTTGGAGTGGAGGGGTTTTTTTTTTTTTTCTTTTTGATGGTGACGGAGTGGAGGGTAAGTAGTGGAGTTGACTGTGTGTTTTAAAAAGATTTGAATAAAAAAAAAACCGAAACTCGTTAGTGTTCTCTGGGCTCGAACCCGCGACTTGTGTGCGAAAAGCCCATAAAAACCAAATGGGATCCGTCCCGGCAGTTTCCTGTTTCAAAATTCTAATTAGAACTCGTATCTCGAGATTAATCACTACTCAGTAGCCGTAGAATGGTGATAGAAATGATCCCGACCGTCCTTTATTATAGTTTTGTCCTGTAGCGAAAAAAAACACCCTATCTTATTAGATAGATGGTCAAATCCCAAATGCCATAGCACAAATAAATATTTATTTGATCATCACAAAAGTTTCGAAACCATATGCTCTGCAAAATTAGAGTCCATAAAAGTATAAAACTGTTGGAGATGTAAGTTGGAATTGTGATAGCTTAAGAGAAACAGTACTCTAAGCTTAATGTGATTGTGGCAGCTGATCTATACGGTTTGTTGCAATGAGCAAAGTTGGGATGATGTCACACAAGTGCAACGGTTGCGGTAGGGCCCGATATCTGAAGAGTTTCCTATTCTTATCAAATTCTTTGCATACAAGCAAACATAATCATTTGATTGTGTACGTAACCATTTGATTCATAAGGCATAATTGTCGAATTTCCGTTTGAATTATGGAATTGTTCCTTAAAAGATTCTCTTTGCTCATTGAGTGCGGGTTTTTTGGTCGTATGACCTCATCATATTGTTCATCCAAAGATATAATTAGGGTACCCTATAATTAATGACATCACTTTGTATCAAAACTCTACCAAAAATAGAATGCAGTTGTATCAGTTGTATAGTTGTATGTCACTTGTCATTAGGGTTAGTGTGTGAGCATCTTTGAGCATTTGAAGTAGGGCTGTTCTCGGTCTGGTCCTATAGAAACCGTAGACCGAACCAATATATTTTGTTTTCTAAAAGTCTAAACCAAAACCGAACCGAATGTTCAGTTTTGGTTCAATTGTCGGGTTGGATCTTTTATCAAACTTCAAATCGAAGTCTATAGGCCTATTGATTACTAGCTAAGTAAATTTTAATAAATATGTTGAATAGTATTGATGCCAATTTAGGCCTGTTGACAAGTTATAATGCCAATCATAAGAAACAAGTATTCAAATGTTCAATAATATGAACCATTTAGCCAGAAAAAATATTGATAAAAAAACTCTAAGGCTGTGTTTGTTTAGTGGCAAACCTCTAGTGGGAAAATATGAGATTTGCCAACGTTTTTTTCATTTAGAGATTTCTGCCGAGGGCAAATTTATAGTGGGAAAATTTCAATTTGCCAGTGTTTGTTTGCAAAAATTTCTAGTGGGAAAATATGAGATTTGCCAATTTTGTCAGTGTTTGTTTACATGGTTTTTCTCTAGTGGCAAATGATATTTCAATTTTTTGGAAATATTTTTTTTTTTTGGTTTTCAAACTCAATGAAGTATAACAAAAGCAAAAAATAAAATAAAAATACAAGATAATATTGCAGACTAGTATGAATATAAGTTTTCCAATAGTCATTTTAGCCGAACCAAAAAACAAAGAGTAATTACGTACGCTTTAACGCATGCGAGTCTGGTTGATAAAGTTGCTTTGTACAATAACAAACATGAATAACCAAAAAATCTAACGCAATAGGCAGGCATGTATTAATCTTATTAGGCACTCAAAAGCATCCTCATCTCTTTGGACTCAACTTGAGATGCGAACAAGTAATTATCGGTGCTTCTCTGAAGCGTCAGCGAGGCTTGAGTATTTGAGTTGGGTAGAGGTACACTACCACCAACTGAGTTCATGGGCTACTGCTCCTAGCTGCAGGCACCTCATGGTTGTGTTTCCCCTCACAGAGCATCTCGCACTTGTGCATTTGTAGTAACTCCTAAAGGATCGAGACAAAAACAATAATAAAAATAAACCATGATCCTCCATTCAATTACATTTGAAGGCCAAATAATATGGATTTAGACAACATGCACACACCACACAATCACACACTCATGCAGCACACACACTTATGCATCACACACAATCACACCACTCATGCACCACACATACACACTCACGCAACACACCAGCAGTAGCAGTACTACCTGCAGCACGGCCAACACCAGTCCACACTACCACACCACACTGCCAGCACCACCACCACCACCACACACTCACCACACTACCACCACCAGGCAGCACACACTCACATACACACACACTAACACTAACACTACCAGCCAGCACACACCATACATATCATCCACCACCTGCCAGCACACATCACACACCTACCGCCAGCCAACACAACACACACACACACACACCGTCATTCACAGAGTCCACAAGCAATTTGTATCCCCCTTTCTAAAACACATAGAAAAATAGTTAAATATCTCAAATATCTCAAATAATAAGTTAAATAAACCATTTGACCATTTCACTACACAAAAGCTCGGCACAACAAGCGACAACAGAAGGCAGCATCAGCACAACAACAACATCATCAGCGCAGCAGCAGCATCAGCACAGCAGCAGCACAACATCAGCATCAGCACATCATCGGCATCAGCGCAGCATCAGCACAGCAGCAACATCAGCATCAGCACCCAACAACACCCAGCAGCAACAACAGGCAGTCACCACCACACCACTAGTCTAATACACTCAATACACACACCACCAATCCAACACACACACACACACACTACCACCACCGCCACCTGCCAGCACACACTCACATACACACACACACCACCTCCCATCACTCTCTCCATGGAACCGCATACTAATACACTCACATACACTAGTGGGAAATAGTTTGAGAGAGAGAGATGAGAGAGATGAGAAGGGTTTAGAGAAAGAAAGTTAAGTAGCCCAGCAGTCTCGGTCAATCCGATGACATTGATAAATTGGCCATGACAAACAGGCATGGTAGCGTGCCCACTGATGACTTGTTGCAATGCCCATTCGATAATGCCCAGTGTATTTGGTATACATAGGATTCCATGATGAGGAAATGTATTTGAAGACTAGTCGATTGATATCAAAACGAAACTACCTAATTAAATTTTACTAATAAGAAATCAAGAGAAATGAATAAATCTAATGAAAATAACATGGCATTACGTGTTGAGACTGACACAAAACAGAGAAGCCCGCGGAGTCAGCTGAAAAACAAGCGAAAATTATCTCGCATTTCTCTCTTTCAACCCACTTGAAATCCCAAATCCAAATTCAACTTGGGGACAATCAAAGAGAGGGACAGTATGGCATATCTCTAGAACTGATTCTCTACCTCTCTCTCTCAAACTATTTAAAAGCAACCGAGAGAGAGAGAGTAAACCCTGCAACCGAGAGAGAGAGAGATGAGAAGGGTTTACCTGCGAGAGCTCGAGGGAGTGAGGGTGAGAGGCCGGGAGTGGGAGATGAGAGAGAGAGAGAGACTGGCAAATTTTTTTTGGCATAGTGGGAAAATAACGAGTGGCAAAAGAGTTTAGGGGGAGAGGTGGATTCTATTTTCCCACTTCTAGTGGGAAAATTTCATTTGCCGGCAAATTGAGAATAGTGTTTGCCAGTGTCCTTAAATGCACCCAAACACTGGCAAATGGTGCATCTAGTGGGAAAATAAAATTTGCCACCCCTATTTGCCACTAAACAAACACACCCTAAAACTTTTATATGTAACTAGCACCCGATTTGGTTCGGTGACTATTTATCTAAATAGTGTTGAAGGAAGCACACTAAGAGCATCTTTAGGTGGTGGTAGTATCACCTCCAAGTTTGAAGGCGAAATTTGAAAAAAGTATCCTCAAATTTTGACCAACTCTAGGTGGAGGCAAATATCGGACGCAAATCTGTATGTATGTAGGGTCTACCCCGCGCGCCATTACCAATGTCACGTGCTATCGAGTAAAAAGACGCAATTTTTTCACACTACTTCATTCTCACCCCGAACTCCAAAACTATCTCCACAACCATTTCATTTTACTATGACTTCTTCTTCATCATTGCAAAAAACTAGCCAACATACCGACGTTGGCGAATCAACTCAACAATCATGTTATTTTGATACATTCGATCAAGATAGGTGCTAAATTTGCACCTCAAGGAAACACCTTGCATTATCATGCAAGTATCTGAATGCAAGGTGTCCTAAAGCACTACATTGCCAAGGCTATATGCTCATAATTATATGCTCATATATAGAAGGTGTAACGAAGATGGTGAAAAAGTAAGATTTTTGAAATGCATGTATGATATATATATATATATATATATATATATATATATATATATATATATATATATATATATATATATATTTGTTGATATGCAAGTGTTGTGGCGAGGAAGATCATTGGTATAGGTATTGCCCCTATTGATCAGTCCCCAAATATGCGTTTTTATCCTCTTATAATATATGTTTCGATTTAGTCAAATTATATGATCAATAATGTAGAAAACCCATGTTCTTATTGCTTTTTTAGGATACAACCTATTCTTGATAAAATACCTCAAAAGACGTGTTCTAGAGCCAAAAGGAGCATAAAAAGAACCTTATGGGACAACTGAGAAAAAGTGCCAAAAAGTCAACTATCAAAGTCAACGTCAACGTCAACGGTCAAAGTCAACTCAAGAGTCCAAAAGCTCAGGAAACACTCCAAGGCTTCAAGGACCAAAGACTCAATCCTTTAGAAGACAAGGACTAAACACAAAAGCCTCAAAAGACCAAATGATCAAATTCCTAAAGACATGGGTTTGGGCCCAAAGGGCTTAATTCTATCCACTCAAAGAAGACACAAGAAGGTTCTAGATTAGGTTGCTTGTTGGATAAGATAAGATTAGGACAAACTTGTACATCTCTACACATATATAAGTATAAAGATGCCCACAAAATAAGGATGCAAGTTAGGGTAGGCTAGCTAGGAGTAGTGTAAATAATTATGAGTAGATTAAATAGTTTTTGTTATTGTTTTCCATTTTGATTGTTTTCAAGCTTCAACCTTTATTGAATCAAATTGGTTTTCTTCCATTCAAAGTGTTTAATCTTGTTACTTATCAAAATTGTTCTTCAAAATAACTTCTTATTCATTCATTCAACCAACCAAAGTTGGTTCTACTCATTTGAATCAATCAAATGAATATAACTTGCTAACCAAGCTACCTTTATACATCAAAATCTACATGCTTAACACTTAACTCACCATAATATTCATGTTTTAATCCTCAAAACCTTAATAACTAGTGGTCTACATCTTCATACATCAAGTCTTACCAAGAACAAATAGAAAAGTTTGGTTTTTCTCAGCTCCATCACACTTCTACTCATATATAGATCTAAGATGAATAACTTCAAAACCCTTTACCCACCACTTTCTACTTCAACACCTATGCACAGATACCATGCCCAAATGGTTGTAATGGTATTAGAGAGCTGAAAAAGTTTGCGAACTAAGAGTGGTTAATCAATTTATTTTTCTATGAATATGTAACGTAATATGTTTTTTTTAATATGAATGAATTTTTATTTTCTATAAATATATGTTAGTTTATATATATATATATAAGAGAAATTGATTAACATTGTTTTATTGATGATTAAGAAGAAACATGTATCTACGAAATTAAATTAAATTACAACAATTGACTCAACGTGAGTCACTCCTAATGCTCCATAAATGCTCGATAAGGTCGCTTTTAAGTCTATCATGCATAGTCTTTGATTGAACTCGTGGAGTCCCCTCAATGTAGTGTTCTCGAGTAGGTGGGATCTGTGGTTGCCCTTCTGGATCAGGAATGTACCTCTTAATTTCATAATTTTTATTCTTAACTCCGATTATCATATTATGTAATATGATACATGCTCTGATAACAGTACCCATTGTCTCCACATGTCATAATTTGCAAGTTTTTACCAAAATCCCAAATTTAGATTGCAAAACCCTAAAAGCTCTTTCAATATCTTTCCTTGCAGCTTCCTGCATCGTTGCGAACATTTACATCTTTAAAGCATTAGGTTTTGAAATTGTTTGTATAAATGTCGCATAGTCAGGATAGATACCATCAGCTAAATAATAACCCATATTGTAGCTATATATGATAATTTACATCAAAATAAACAGTTGGGAAAGTACTATTGATCATGTGCTCAAACACCGGTGAGTTGTCCAACATGTTGATGTCATTGTGTGACCCTGACATCCCAAAGAAAGAATGTCATATCCACAGATTTTCGGTTGCAACAGCTTCAAGAATAACATATGGTTTTCAGAACAACCACTGTAAGCACCTTGCCATCCAGTTGGACAATTATGTCATTCCCAATACATGCAATCAATGTTTCCCAAAATACTCGGCCATCCACGTTTGGCAGAATGTGCAAGCAAGTGCTCTGTGTCTGCAATGTTTGGCCTTCGCAAGTAGACTGAACCGTACAATTTGATAATTGCATAATAGAAATGCCTCAACGCCTGGTTTCCAGATTGCTCGGAAATGTATAATTGATTGTCAATTTGATCAGCCACCGTACCATAACCAAGAATTCGCAAAACTGCAGCCACCTTGATCAAAGAATATATCCCAGGTTTACCAACATTGTTAAATTTAGGCTGAAAGTACTTAAAATGAGTCTGAGTATCATTGAAGATGTGAAGGAATACAAATTTTTTTCATATGAAAACACCGTTTGAAATCCTCTTTCAGAAAAACAGGATGATCGACGTAGTTGGCCTTCAAGATTTCCAAAGTCAAAACATAGTTTCTATGTTTCACTTTTCGACCCTTCTTTGAACCACCATGTGGTGCCTTCGGAGCATGTACTTGTGCTTGTGCAAGTATAGCCAAAATGTGCTTCATAAGGGGAATGACGTTAACAAATTTCTCATCAAGACTATCTACCGAGTCTTCCGCCGGAGAAGATGAAGAAGAAGATGACGATGAAGATGAAGACAAAGATGAAGATTGAAAGGGAAAAGGCTCATACACTTCATGATCCAGTTTTTGGCAATGTGTGTGTGTGTGTTGTTTGTTGAGGATTGATGTGAAATAGTTGAGTTGTTTGATTGGAATGTTTGGGTTGAATGTTTGTAAAATGAAGAAGGAAATGAGTGTAGATATATGGATGTAGAATTCTGACCGTTTTTTGCCCGTATTTTTCCCGCTGGAGCACGCGATAGTGATAGTATCGCGCTATAGTAGAAATGTCGTGCAACATTAGTAGTGACGCAGTGTGCTGGTCAAAGTCAAAAAAACATTTTGGGTGACATTAGTAATGGCGCGCGACATTACCACTGTCGTGCTGCATCCACATCCAAAATCACAAATTTGCATCTACGGATGCGGCTAGACAGGTGATAACTCCAGATTTGCTTCCACCTAGAGTTGGTTTTTCGCGGAATTCTGAGTTGTGGAAGCAAATTCGAAGGTAATACTACCACCTAGAGATGCTTTAATGTCCTAAACCGTGGCCAATGCCCATGTGAAACTTGTTCAAGTTCATGTGAATTAGTCGTCCACCTGTTTTGTTGTAAGTAGGGATGTTAAAAAAAATCGGGAACCGAAAAACTGAATCGAATCGAGCTAAACTGGGTGAAATTAGCTATTTTTAATTTCTTCGGTTCAGTTGCCAGTTCTCAAAAGGCAAAACCGATTGGTTAGGTCCATTTTTCGGTTTGGAGGTTCGGTTAACCGATATAAACCGAACCAAATCGGGTGCTAGATACATATAGAAATTTTAGAGTTTTTTAATTACTATTCTTTTTTTTTGGCTAAATGGTTCATGCTACTCTTGTTTCTTATGATTGGTGTTATATATTGTCAACAGGCCTAAATTGGCATCAATACTATTCAACAGATTTATTAAAATTCACTTGGCTGGTGTTCAATAGGCCCATATAGGCTTCGATTTGAAGTTTGATAGAAAGCTCAAATGGCAAGGCCCAAATTGACAACCTACCGAAACCGAATTTTTCGGTTTCGATTTCGGTCTCATCTCGGTTTTTTTTCAAGTTCAATTCTGTTTTGGTTTAGACTTTTAGAAAACCGAGTGTATTGGTTTGGTCTACGATTTCTATAGGAATCGGTAGAAACTGGAACAAGAACAACTTGTAAGTTAACAAATTCAAATGAAGAAGAAAATTGCAAATAGTACAATTTGAAAGTTTGAAGTCCATAGAAGTTTGTGAATACATAATAGTTGATACTCCTATCAAGTATCAACTTTAATTGAATCTAAAGTAACTGGAAAAGGGGATTCCCATCTTGAGAGCAATCTCAATACAAGGTCACTTTGGATGTCACATTGCCAAAGTGCCCCTAGCCTCATTTGCCAAAAAGAGCTTCCCAATGCAAGGGTGACTATGTATGTCATTCTTCACTATGTAACTTTAAGGGTAGCAAGTGTTGCCCGCTTGTTTTTTCTTATTTCTCGTTGACATTTCGTTTTTTCAATATTTCATGTTTTTTCCTTTTCTTTGGACTGCATGTTTCATTCAGCCCTGCGTGTTTTCGACATTTTGAGTAAAAGACGAGATGTTTTCATTCTGTCCATGTGATTTATTTTTTCCTTTGAACGGGATATTAGATTTCATCCAGGTTTCAAAATCACCTTTGCATTGGACAACCCCTGATAGGTTCGCCAAAAGAGTGTAACTTTGAGGGTAAATAGTCTTGTGGAGTAACAAAACCTGCTTTGGGAATGTTTTGATAGCTAAGAGTATAACACCCCTATTTTTTTCAAATAAATAAAAGAATATTTATAGCATGTATTTTATTTTGTTTTATTAACCTTATTTGGACATGGGCCTATTATTTACAAAGTGGGATGGTGGGCTTTAAAAAAAAACATGAAAATGATGAGATAAAGATAGAAAGAGAAAAACGTGGGGAGAGAAAAGGATAGGGGGTTATAACCATTGAACCTTTTTCCTTGTATTTAGGGGTTTTGGAAATACAAAAGAAAAAAAGAGACGTGCAAAAGAAAAAGAGAGAGAAAAAAAAAAAGAAAAAAAGAGCCATTTGCTTGAGAATGTTGGAGAGTAAAAAAGAATAGGGTGGAGGAAGAAGACAATCACTTAAGGCGCCGACAGTCAACTTTCATTTTTCAGTTCGGTTAACAAAAAATGAGTAGTCTAAACCTTATTTTTATATAATTGATTTATTATTATGGTTTAGATTAGTTGTGTATTTAATTCTCTATAATGAAACTTTGAGATCAAAATTATATGTTAAATCAGAAACTTTTAGTATACTGAGTTACTGGCACCAAAAGTTTAGCTTTGATATATAGGTGTTGTCATGTTGAGGAGTGTTTGTTAGAAAAATGGATTTGCACAAATCCATTGAGATATGAATGAGTAATTTGTCTCCCAAGTTATCCCATATTGAGATAAAATGGGTTTCTCTTGAAACAGTATGTAAAGTGAGAAAAACCTTTTCAAAAGGATGCACTAGTTCGAAATAGTGCATTATGCCAAAAATGTGCAACCTTTCGAAATGTGCACTCGTTCGAAACAGTGCATCATGCCGAAAAGGTGTGACATTTCGAAATAGGCACTGGTTCGAAACAGTGCTTTATGTCGAAATGATGTGTATTTTCGAAACATGTGACTTTTAAAATAGTTGTTTACTTTTTCCCAAGAGTCACTGTGTTGTTTCAAAGAGACATCACTTATCTATAAATAGTGGATAAATTTGGAGAGAAAGACATACCAGATCACACAGAGTTCTGATCTTTCTCTTCTCCCCCTGTTCTTAGTCAAATACTATGTTGTGTTCACTGATTCTATAGAATTGAAGTGCTAGCTTTCTATAGAAGGAAATACGTTCTATCTTGGGAGATAGTTTCCCATCAACCTTCAAGCACTGTGAGGGAGAAAATCTGTCTTAAGGACATAGTGTATCTATACTAGGCTCGGATTTAATTAAGAAGTACAAGATACATACAAGATAAAAGGTTTGTATGGTTTGGTAATTGGTAAAGAGTAAGTACAATTAAGTTGTATATTACTAACAGTATTTGTATATGGTAGTGAGTAAACCATGTGTTTATTGATTGATTGGTAGTATTATATAGGCTTGCAACTATTTTGAATGATGTGAAGTCATTGGATTCATGTTATAGGGTTTTGATTTTCAGAATTTCAAAACTATTCATGGAAATTTAAGTATAGAAAATTTGTTTTTGATCTTTTTTATATGAATCCAACACCTGTTTACTGTAGACACGCTTATCTACAACTTTCGTGTTTTGTAAAATTTCATATCTAGTCGTTTTGCATACTAAAATTGAAGTTAAAGTCTGACGCAGAAACTAGGACTAAAACTGAGCAGTCTGCAGTAATAAAATCTTATAAAATAAAATATTTACTCTTTTGTGTTGATTCCAAAACCATTAGAATCTATACTTAGAGAGATACAACCTCATACTTTGACCCAAGTTCATACTCGTGTTTAAGATTATGAAAAACTGATTTCAATATATGATGACTGTTTGTGCACATATTATGGACATATTGCATTATAGGAAGTGTATAGGAAGCTATACTTTGTATATTTGTGCGAAACCAAAACCTAATGAAACCTTAGAGAGTCTTTTATCTAACACAGTGAGCCTCACTTAATTTGGATGAGTGAAAAAATATATATGACCTCGACAATTATATGCGTCAGAAATTCTATTCGTCAGAAAATAGTTTTCTGCATAAGGTTTGATCACAAATTGCATAAAGCTAAGGGGAGAGTTAGAGTTTTTGTAAAACATGAAAAGGTGAGTTTTATGAGTCTTTGTTCTAACTCAATTGGCCTCGTCACATTCCGAGTTCTGTGGAGGTAGATATAATGTTTGAAAGTTTGGTTGATATAAAACAGTGCAATAGAAATTAGTTTCTGCGCACTGTATTCAAGTCCAGTTTTAATATAGTTAGAGTGAGAGTTAGAATTTTTGTAAAACATAAATGAGTAAGTTATGAGAGTCTTCTTTTCAACGCAAAAGTGCTTGTCACGTTTGGACACCTATGGAAAGAGTTGATCCATTCGGAATATAGTCCATTAGAAATCTAGTTTGTTGAAAATTATGATTTTTACCGTTTTTGACCTAAGTTTTCTTCTATATGGCTTGAGGTTGGGACTTCGAGTTCTACATGAAAAAATAAGTATACATATCCTAGTTTTCAAATAATCAAGTGGCCTGGTGTATTATTTGGATGACTGTAGGAAAAGTTATTATTTTGGCAAGTTAGCTAGATAACCTACCATGTTTTCTTTTAGGTGAGCTCTAGTTAACTTTTCTTTTTGTAATGAGATAAATGATTGTACTTAGGCATATGGGTGTCTTGATTGATTAATTTAATATTTGTACAATTGTTGCACAAACCCTAAATGTTAATACGTGATATGTTACAATAAAGTTTGAGTTTAGTATATATAATTGAGGAATGAAAGGGAAATGAAGTGTGCAACCTTATGGCATAATTTCTTATTGTTCTTTGACTTTGACTATGTGGCTGATAAGAACTACGAAAGCTTGATACCAATTTTGAAAGATTTGGATACGTAGGCAGCTTTAAGCAAAAGTGCAGCCACTATATTATATATTAGTTATTGTGATAAACGGTATGTGGAACTTGATTGTACTCTTTCAGAGTGTTGCTCCTCGATTGGGAGTGTATTTTAATTCACGAGGCATTTAATTAATGTGTTACTCATAATTGAGAATTTTGATATATATGTTTTATATATTTGATATTGAGGCGAGTTAAATGATTATTGTGTTTGGAATATTTATTAATGATTCCACTGTGTGATCGAGAAGATGTATATTTTATTATGTAAATATTATAATAAATGATAACTCTTGGGTGTTAAAAAGTGTTGTAAAAAGTGTTGTGAAAATTTAATGTGTCGCCCACATCTTTAGATCTCTCCACGCCTTTTTGATGAAAAGAAAATAAATGAAATGTTTATGACTAATGATTTCATGTGAAAAGCCGTCTTAGAGAGGAACTAAGGCATTCGCCTTGTAGGTTGGTTGTATTCCTTGAGTGTACGGGAATGTAGGTCTGGGTATTCCTTGAATGTGGTGGGAATGACCCAAGGTATTCATTGAATGTGTCATGAATGACCTGTTAGTATTATGATGGATATTCCTTGAATGTCGCGGGAATAATCTAAGGTATTCATTGAATGTGCCATGAATGACATGTTAATGTTATGATGGGTATTCCTTGAATGTGGCGGGAATGACCCAAGATATTCATTGAATGTGCCATGAATGACCTGAGATTTTATGCCCAAAGAGGTTGTGATTATGTGTATGGAAATCCCAGAGATGGTTGTGACTCACAAGTTGCGAGTTTACAAGATGGAAATATGTTTTCTGGAGGCGATATCCCCGCTTGGGACATATGTCTTGTAGTGGTATTTGGTGTGAGTGAGGCACACGGGTATGTGTAATTTGACAAATGTGTGAAGTACAAATTATGGAGTAAGAACTAAAGGTTGGGCAGTGTCTGTTAATAAATGAGTTAACAAGATAATTAATAAACAAAGTAAAATATTGATTTTATGTATGAATGAGTTATTACATATGAATATTTATGTATTATGATGATGTACATACTTTCTTATAAAGAAATGTTTATGTGGTTTGTGTGAGTTGATACTCACGAGGGATGAATGTACTTCCTAGTTGTGATTTTTTCCTCGTTCTCATAAATAGACGAATGGTTTTTAAGTAAAATATTGGTTTTATGTATGAGCGAGTTGTTGGATATGATTTGTTATGTATTATGATATGATACATATAATTTCTTACGAAGGAATGTACGTGAATGTAGTTAGCGTGATATGATGAATATGACAGTATGACATGAATGTTAATATTGGCGATATATTATGCCAGATTATGTATACCCATGATAGTTGCAGTGAGAGTGAAATAAATGTATATTTTAAAGAGTTACGTTTGGGAAATTTATCTTTGTTTTGCACGAGGGTAGGATTTATTAACTTTTTATGCAGAGACGTTGTCCTACTCTTACAGAGAAGCGGTTATCGGTAAGATTTAATTCAATTACTAAATTATTAGAATGAGTTATTAGAATTGAAAATCTTACTTGGGAAGAAATTACACGCTGTTTTGGAAAACAGAACTATCTTGTCTTCCAAGTTGAAATGGTTGGTAATGTTTTATTTATTTATTAGAAAATTGAATGTAGTAATGTATATTTTATTTTAGTCTTACTCATATCAGCAAATTCAATTTGCTGACCCATGTTTGCTTTCTTTTGTAATGTGGGTGTGTTCTTGGAAACATAAATGGTAGAATGCAGTAGATGACGACGTTTGATTTGGATTTGCTTTTGGAGCCTTACTGGTTTAAGTTTTCTGAAGTTGAAAGTTTTGATTTGAAATAGATGTAATAGAGTTGGTTAGTAATTTTTTTATATGTGAATAAAGAGTTGTTATTTCAGTTTTAATTTGATCTTATTTTTCTATATTGTGTTTGGTAATAGGTTATTAGGGTTTCGTTTCATCTGGGTTTTTGGAATAGAGTGACGATTGAGATAATTATATATTGGATAATTTTCTATTTTAATTTTCTGAAAATTTAGGGCATGACAAAAAGGGTCTGCCCTCATACAAGACTCTCCCCTCATACAAGACTCTCCAGCTAGTAGATACTGTAAAACTACTCACTTGGTATAGTACTCTACCATACACATACGAAGTCATTTTCTGCAAGGAGATCATCCACATAAAAATGTGAGTTTGTTTTGAGATTTCTAATGATACCGAGTCTTCGCAATGGTGTTTCCTCAAATTTCATTTTTTTTTCCTCCGATCCCTGTAACTTATTTTTAGCATTTCCTTTTTAACAAAGTTGGAAACTTTAAATCTAATCCCATATAGTCAGATGAAATCACCAAAAATTGCAACTTAAATCCATGACGTTTACTCTTTAATGGCACACTATGTTGGCTACTAACTTACAAAACCAATCCACATGCGTAATAGATTATTAATAGCCATTGTTCTCTTTATTAATGAAGAAAAACAAAGAAGACAACTAACTTACAAAACAAATCCACATGCTTAATAGCCTATTAGCAATTACAGTTAGCGTGCACACAGAACCCAATTCAATTTCACAATGTAATCGACTTTTGTGAGTTTGTCTAGTTGCGGCTCCATGTTCCAAGGTTAAAAGTTCAAACAGCTTCCCTGAACCTTATTTGTAGTGGCTTATACTTTCCATGCTGGCCTTTTTTCCCCCCTGTGATCAATTCAAGTTATTCTGGGTAACTCGACCCAATTAACTAGTTTGGGATAATTATTTAAATTTCATACGTATAAACACAAAAATTGAAGATATGATTTAATCATTTTGCCAAATTGAAGAAGTGATTTTGGTATCTTCCGTGGAACTATTCTTTATTTTTTCGTTTAGTCAAATAAGTTTTAACTTTTAACATTTAGAGTTAACATATATGATTCAATATTCATAATATCGTCGTATTAAGATATGGTTAAGCTTCCTTAACATGGGCGAATTATTCTAATTGACATACCATACGAGGGCTTTGTAATGGCTGAAGAATACATGGCAGTTAGCTTTGGAATAAAATTATGCATCAACCTCGATCTTCCTTCCAATCCCGACCCAAACAAAAAAATTAAAGTTCTTACAGTATATTATATTAGTAGCTAGCAAGAAAAAATCGAAAGAAGCTCAACGTAAGCGAGATACTACCCAAACCTAAGTTCTATTAATAATTAAGAGTTGTAGCCCACCAAACGTACATTTCTAATCAATTTGTATATGTTTGTCGTTTGTGAATTTGTTGCAAGAAACTTAAAAGAATTCCTGACTACGGATACAAGATCACAAACAAAGCCATTATTATTGTCTACCAAAAAAAAAAAAAAGAAGCCATTATTGAGTTATGTTTCGGAAAATAAACACTTGAAGTCTTGAACTATGCTAAACTCTATAAGAGCCATATATATAATCTACATATCTCAAATCGAGACTGAGCAACTTTATATTAAATTCAAAGTAAGCATTCTATTGAATTGTGTAATTGTTATGCAAATTAAGTTTCAAAATATGCTCTACATTAATTTATGCATTCAACTATTCAAGGCAAGTGACCTTTTCGGTCGCGAAACAAAACTAATTTTTTCGTTTTTGATATTTTGACATTTTGAACATTGAGGATGCAGCCATGACTCCACGTCTCCATGAGGTGGGCATGGACTATGGGCAGTTCTTCCTTCTTTTGTTTTTCACGTTGAACCGACAATAAGGACACAGACAAGCCGTCTAATAACGAACAACTTCTCCCTGAAAAAGCCTGTCTTATGTCTCCACTCTTTTCCACTAAAACAGAATTATATTTATACAATTCCATACTCCACTTTTTCATCCAGCATGCTCTGACGAGTGACGACCATAATTCGACAAATCACACTACTATTACGAAAATACCCTCTTTACTATGCTCTCTATAAATTCTCACTTGTGAGAGTGAAAAAAACACTCAAAAACAAACTTCATCACCACTCTATACAGTATACATACAAACATATCTGTTTAGTTTTCCTTTGTTTTTCAAACAACTACAAACAAGCTAACTAGTGTCAATTCCTCAATATGCATTATCAGACTGATTCATGGGGCTCATACATGTCGACAAGGAGCACCAATGGAGACCCAATGGAACGAATAGAGAGACTAGCATCTGAAAGTGCTGTGGTGATTTTCAGCATTAGCACTTGCTGTATGTGTCATGCTATAAAAAGGTTGTTCTGTGGAATGGGTGTGAACCCAACTGTTTATGAACTTGATGAAGACCCAAGAGGTAAAGAGATTGAGAAAGCATTAATGAGTTTGCTTGGTGCTTCTTCTGCTGTCCCAGTTGTTTTTGTTGGTGGTAAACTTGTTGGTGCTATGGATGGTGTTATGGCTTCTCATATTAATGGCTCTCTTGTTCCTTTGCTCAAAGAAGCTGGTGCCCTTTGGCTTTGATAATGGTTTAATTATGACTACTACTAATAATAGTTAGACAAAAATATGCATAGACTAGCTAGAAAGTAAAAGGAGACTTGGATTTTTGTTTTGACTCCTTCATCAGCTAATCAGTTTTTAGTCTTTTTTTTCTCTCTCTCGATTTCTTATCCTTCTTTTTTTATGGGTGTTTTGAGTGTGTTGAGAGGTGCAGAGAGAGAAATGTACTTCTCCTACTGAGAGGAAAACAAAATGGTTGTTACTTGTTACTTGTTAGTGATATTTTGTTCCTTCAATCTACTTTCTTTTTAATTTCTGGCGTTATATATGTACATGTTGTATACTTGTAGCATTGTCAGCTAAAAATTGGCATATAAAATTTTGTCCCAAAAAAAATGGAAATACATTCTTTGTCAACATTTCAGCAAGGATTATATGCTGGCATCGCTTATCTGTTCTCTGCAACCTGCAAAGCACAATCAACAACATAATTGTGTGAGGAGAAATTCGAAAAAGAAACAAAAGCATTACATACCAGATGACGTGGCATTGGGCTCAGTGACCACGCAACGTAAAAGACAAATGTGCAACGTGGTGAGCTTTAACTGAGGACAAAAATAGCACGTTCATTGTCGTGAAATTTGGTCGACGTCATCATGGGACTTACGACATGGCCGTACGTAACAATTGGTGACTCAAAAGATTTAATTTCTCCCAATAAAGGACGTGGCGCATGCGAGAGTCTTTGTTGTGTACCTATGTTCAGAGATAAAGAATTCTCTGATGATCAACGTTTTTCCGAGACTGGTACTTGATTTTAGTCTACTGTGCAGAGTTGTTTAACTTTAATTTGGTGTGTAAACAGCGTGGTTCTCTGAAATATTGGATAGCCAACTTAAATTTTGAATTAGGGCAAGCATTAACAATTTTGATGCTATACCAAATCAAAGTAGAAGTCCGTCTCATTGCTCTCTTCTTTTTTTTTCGCTAAGGCCCTGTTTGGTAGCATGTATGGGCCAACCTGTACATGGGTTAGGGTGCACTATCCAAGTTTTTATGTTTGGTTCTTATATTTTGAGCCCAATTCCGTAGACCGTAGGCAACTAGTTGGTTGGCCCAACCACAAAAGCGTGTATACTGATATCACTTGTGGAGCACTGGATTCCAATCTACAGATTAAGTTATAAAACCCATAAACAAGAAAATAAAATAAAAAAACCACGAAGAAAAAAAAAAAAAAATGACCGCGAAAGAGAAGTGAAGAAACAACACGCTACCACTAGCTCCCACCATTTTTATCCATTGATCTCTCTACCTTAACGCCTTTTGATTCAAACTTAGGTATTTCTTCTCTCTCTTACTTTTATATTTCAAGAACATTGGTAATGGAAGTGTGAGTTTGAACAATATAAAAGGGTTTCAAAATTTAGGAATGTTAGTAAATTGAAAACACAAATTTACCCCCTGAAATCCATCACTTTTCTGCAGTTATTGTACGTTCTATTCTTTTGCTAAAAGTTTGGGCAATTTGTTATGCAAAATGGTTTCTAACTAACTAAGTAACTAGTTTCAGTAGTTTGCAAGACTTTATAGCCTTTGAAAAAATATGTATGTGGTTGGCACAAGTCATTGATCTAGCCTTTGGAGTTTGGAAAATGTATATGCTATTGTTTGTGCGAGTCAATCGATTAGAGCTCCATAGGCTTTTAGGAAAAGGAGTACTCAACTAGAGAGTAATAATTGAAGAGGAAAAGGAGCTGAGGGACGATTTATATATTTTGTGGGCTTGTAGGTAATATATTAGTATGACATACTGGTTAGTTCAATTCCCTCTTATGAGTTACTATGTCCAACTAAAACTATTACACTGATGAAGACCGTTTATCAGATTAGTTCAAGGTTCCCATGAACTAAGGTGTAAAGTTCTTCCAAAAGGTGCCCAGTGAACAACTTATTAATCTAGTAGTCTAGTATGCTCTATGTATAAGTGACCATATGCCTTACTTAGGGCGAATGAGGTTGAATCAAGAATCGACTTGTCGAACATGAAGCTAGTGCTGAATTGCTGATTGCTTAATCAATTATATAGTGCTCAAGTTGGAAATATTTGCCAAAGTAAGAGTGTATGGGTGTATAAGAGAGTCGGGGGGACACACTAACTTCTTTATAGATTGTTTTAGTTTGAGCTTTTTGGTAACACTAGTTAGCTCGTACATTTTTCTTGTAGCATTTTGTTTCATTCTTTTCTAAACAAGATTATTGTGACAAGTTAGCTCATACATTTCATTTGTTTTGTGACAAGTTAGCTAATGATGGCCTATTGCATCCATTTGTTTTGTATAACAAACTTGATGTCTACTTTTAGCTATAATATTGTATCTGCGGTGATATTTGAAATTCCGTCTAAAATTGAATAGTTAGTCTTTTTCACCAAATCCAACTCTGAATGAAACTTTATTGAGTCCTCTATCCAATGCAGCAAACCACAGTCCTTTTGGATTTGTGAGGAGAGAGTTATGGACTCGAGAACTTAGGCTGTCAGAATTTTCTAACTGCAGAACTCAGGTTGTGTGCACTGGATTGGATCCACGATTTCACATGATTAAGTTGAGATTTAAGTTTTTGATAAAACATGAAAATGTAAGTTTTGAGTGTCTTCTTTCTAATCCAATTGGCCTTATCCCGTTCCGAGGCATATGGAGATAGTTATGGTGTCTAGAAATTTGGTTGGCAGAAAAATATTCCGTCAGAATACAGTTTCTACGCACTGTATTCGAGCCCCGTTTTTGTATAGTTAGCATAAGAGTTAGATTTTTTGTAAAACATATAAGTCTGTGAGTCTTCTTTTCAACGCAAAAGGCCTCATAGCTTTTGGACATATATGGAAAGACATGTGCCATCCGGAAGATAGTCGGTCTGATTTCTAGTCTGTAGAAATCATGATTTTTACCGAGTTTGTGCTATATTTACTTCTAGGATAGGCTGGCATTGAGATTTTGTGTTCAATATGAAAAAATAAGTGTACATATCTTAGTTTCTAAATAATCAAGTCACGTGTCATTTGGATGAATGTAGAGAAAGTTATAGCTTCATCATGTTGTCGTTGTAGGTGCATAGACCTATTTTGGAAAATATTTCTAGTAATAAACTAAAAGTTTCTTAAATCTTTCTAGGGTGTTTTGTATACTATTTGTAACCTAATTTTATTTAATTTGCAATGTAGGTAAATATTATTTGGCAGATGCGTGCTATGCCAATACACCAAATTTTATTGCTCCATTTCGTGGCACTCGCTATCATCTAAAAGAATTTGGAGTGTTACATCCTACAAATTACAAAGAGTTATTCAATCTTCATCATTCATCTTGAGGAATACTGTTGAACGTATCATTGGAATTTTGAAAAAGCGGTTTGCTATTTTGGCTCTTCCACCTCCATGTCCGTTTGAAACACAAGTAAAGATAGTAATAGCATGTTGTTCTACACAATCACATATGAAGAGAGAAACTTAATGATGAATTTTTCGATAAGGATCGGAAAGAGCAAGAAGAACTTGAAGGAGACTCTGGAATGAGGAGACAAGATCTAGGAAACCTTAGTAGAAATAGAATACGAGAAATGGCATCAAATTATAGAAAGTCTATTGCCATTGCAATGTGGAATGACTATTGTGACTATTACAATGCAGATTGATGTAATAATTTTGATTTTCCTTTTTAGATTTGTTTCATGTTAAGAATGAAATGATCGATGGTACGTGTTTCTAATTAAATATTTTGTGGAGTGTTTTTTTTAAAAATATTTTGGGTGAGAATAGGGGCATTTAAGTTATTATTTTCCTTTTGTTTATAATGTTATATTATTTTTTCAAGTATGTAACAAGTTATCAGTGTAACAAATACAGTGTGAACCAAACAGCGAGCACACCAAACTTGTGACAGAACGAGTAACTGCCAAACAGCTTACTCTGCTTTAAGTTGCACATCTACAGAATTAGATCAGCTAAACCAGGTTGGCTACTACGAATTTTTTCTACTGCCAAACAGAGCCTAATGTGTCTCATTGCTCTCTGATCCTTGTTCATGGTGTGCTATCTTATGTTACACATATGATACAAAAAAGCCCATTTATATTATTACTAAGGCCTAAAGATACTCACAGAGTCACAGCCCATGTATTATATTTTCATTGTAGCCCCGATTCAATAAGAATGTCTGATTTCCAACCTAGTAAGCAGCGACTAATTTCTTGGTTTGAAAGGCATTGGTTTAGACGTGCTTGCGATTGCGAAATTGGATATTCTTGACCTAGGTCAGCTTCATTATTCACCTAGAGGAATGAGGATCGACCTTGATAGGACTTGGAAGACCTTAATTACGAGGTGCTAAACGCATAAGCTTGGCAACAGTTTCCGTTATTCGGATATGAAGTATTTTAAACCTGGGCCCAATTAGGCCCAAATAAGTACCGATTAGCGATTAGCGTGTTATTGGATTTGTCCCGTCTTTAGTGTAAAGGCCAGAAGCGCAATATAGTCCAATGATAGGATTGATCCATCTGAGATTCTCTAACCATTTCTAAAGTCTGAACACATCTTGCATGCATGGTCAAAAAATTGCTAAAACATAGCTGATGGCCTGAAACCAGGTATTAAAAAAGGATGGCCATCCCCAACCTAGAAACATTAGGCCGGTGCTGCCAGAAATGTCTCGATCTAGTCGAGTGACCTCGAAAGGAGTTTTGGGGATAGTGTTTTATGTACGAGCTGAGCCTAGTTAGGCCTGGATAATTGGACTGGTCTTGCAAGATTACCCACAACGTTTCAAACGCCGGAGGAATGTGTATTGTTTAAGATAGATGTAGCCACTATTTGGGCACGTACGTAGCCTATGAAAGGATTGATATACATGCGTAACATGCGTCTTGCACAGTTGCACTCATACGTTTTCTCAAATTCACTCTTGAATGATCTTTTGAAAACTGAAACTTGTTGGCAGCTTTGAATCCGTGATTTGCACTTGAATTCATCAAAATCTTGACGAAAGTGATCCAATAACGTTACGTGACTTAGAGGACTTTCTCAGCATTGAAGTCCAATTCGGAAGGCATGCTGCTTCAACACGCGAGAGAGGTACGAAATTTTGTTTTTCTTGTGTTATGTGTTTCACTTTATTGTGATGTACAAATGCATGCACACACATTAAGATCGGTTGGTCTTGCACTCTTGCATCCATATCATACTATAAGCATTGTCCTTTTATCAAGAGATATTTGAGTAACATTATAGTTTAAATGTTTAATCCGAAGTCATAGCTTTAACGATAATCAGTCTTGACGGAATTACCATTTGACTCTGTGTCTGTGTTCACGGCTTCACGTCAATGCTTCATATTGTGATGACTAGGGAGAAAGATGATTAACAGGTTGCCAATACAGTAGAACTAAATAGTGAGATTACAATGATCAGTTGGTTCCAAGAGACAAAGGCCGGTTTTGTTATTAAGAGTACGATGCTAGATAGCCTGCAGGTATTTGATGATGTAACGTCAGGAGGGTAATCTTTGACAGAGGTAGCAATCTGAGTTTGGATTGGGGAAAGGGAGGAGCGAGGATCTTGGGTTTATATAAGGCCATAAGGGGGCTTTAGTACATTTTCTGAATTTTTTCGGAGGGGCGAACCTTTGTAGTTTTAGAAATTCTTATAGTGATATAAAATAGTAGTTTACCTAAGTTACATGGACACGGATAGGTGTGTCCTTATCCGACACATATACGAAGTTTATGACACAGCGAACCGTGAAATATAAAAAACACGGATTTTTTTCAAAATATGGCATGACCATGAAACATACTAGTTTACCAATATATCTGGCAGCGGGTTTACCCCCTCAGCCTCCCTAGCTCCATCATTTAGGATAATGCTTATAATCAGAATCCGTGGTATTTAGTGCACCTCTATGCTTAAGAATGTAAGTTTTGGAGTCATTGATCCAGGAAAAGGGTACTAATCCTTTTAATATAGTCAGTTTCATGGCGAGATAATACAATAAGGCGTCTGGCAACTGGAGACAGGAACGGAGCTAGGAATCTGAGGGGTCTGGCAACTGGGGACAGTGACGGAGCTAGGAATCTGGGGGGTATGAGGAGGCAGTAGTTCACCATCCTGAATTTTTTTGAAGGGGGAAGCCTTATAGTTTCTGGAATAATATTTGTACCAATTGTAGTATAATTTGTTGGTTTTTCCAAATGTTTGGGGAATGTCTCCGTCCTTGTCTCCTCGACTGTGGAGTCCATCGTCACAGGCAAAAGACGCCTTCTAAGAAAGTGCTATCAGTAGAGCCTTGCCATCATAAGTTTTAGCTAAAGAATAATTTTATTGATAAAATGGATAAGTTACACTGATTTACTGAGAATCTAAATGGACATCTTCAAGGAATGGAGATAGAAACAAATCCTAACCATATCTCATATACTCCCCTAACAATAGTTCGTTTGTCATAATTCAGTATAATCTCTATTTCTACATAAGATATAGTGCATCCTATTGAACTTTATTCTTAGTACCATAACCAATTAAGTTTGTCTTTTTGTTTTGGTTGGGTTTGGGGAAGGGGGTGGAGGGGTGTCGTACTTTTTTTCATGCTTACGTGCAGAAAAAAGTTGACTAACTACAGATAGATGTGAGTTCTCTCTGCAGTTTATAGTCATAAACAAAAGGCACAGCACGCCATTGAAGTATCAACAACGCCATGCAGAAGCAGCTAAAATGGCTCTATCTTGCCACCCCAACAGCAAGCAACCCCTATCTTCTCTCAACCTGTACCCAGCACATGGATACAATCCCAGCAACATCTTTGACTGTGTTACGGCATGTCCACTCAACGCCACTCCCTTAAATCCCTTTCCTTCCATCATCTTCCTCCATTTTTCTAGTCTCTCGTGTCTTTCCACCCTCTCTGATCCCTCACATGCGACAATGTTCTTTATCTCTGGTGCAAATATATATTGCTCCACCTTGGCCCGCTCTGGTGAGTCAATTGGGAATGTTGCGTCCAATGAGTCAAAAATGGCTGAGTAATAATGCAATGCTTCAAGGAACCTGCCCAAGAAGTATGGTCCATTGTGGCTTGATTCCTGCTCTACTAGGGTGACAACATTTGGCGCTTGATCTCGAATCATTCCCAACAGGTTTCCTAGAGAGCCACCGGGTACACGATGGAGGCAATTCACAGAGTTAACTGCCAGTGCTTCTCCAATACGTCGTTGAAACATGTGAGGTTTTATGTCCTCTAGTCTCTCCCCAACTGGGTGAAAGGCAAATGGGATGTGAAGAGAATGGGCTAATTCAGTTAAGCCTCGGCCAGTCTCCCTTACTGACTCTTGTGGGGAACCGACTCCAGTTATTCGAAGAAAAGGGGGACCTCCACGACGAGCAGCGAGAGCTTGCATGAATGCTGGCCACTGGTACCCCTGAAGGATATCTAGATCAATGACATGAACACGCTCTTCAGACTCGAAAGCCTCAAAGATTGTCTGGTTCGCTGTGAAGTGAGCAAATTTTATGTACGGGCAAGCTTGGTACACAATTTGGTATATTTTAAGCGTGTCTAGTGAGTTTGGAACGAAGGGTGCGAAGGATTTTGGAGTGGATGAATTTGAGTTTGTGGTAAGAGCTGTAGCGAGCCTTGCACCAAGGGCGTCAGTGAAGCAGGAGGCAACTCGTTGCATTGAGTCGCCCAGAGGCGTGACAATTCTATTGAGGTTATGGAGGAACCGCCTTGCTGACATGTACTCCTCTTTGGCAACTGCTTCCGCACAGGCAAGCAAAAGATGCACGAGTTGAAGACCACTGTCTTGTTCCTGATGGATAAAAAATAACCAGAAATTGTCATACCATGGATTAGATTGTGAAATTCAGGCTTTGCGATCATATTAAATCCAGCTTCAAATATAGAGTACGGTGTGTGTGATGCTGTTATTTCTAAGGATGCTGTCCAACATATGAGATCGATCTCTGTCTCTGTTAAAGAAAAGTGACTCTTCACTACATTATAACCATGACAATTATTGAACCAGTTTGAAATTCTAAAAGATGCAGATAATGGTTCAGATATTGTTTAGGTTGGATCTCGATCATTATTTTATGCAAAAGTTGCTTTTGTAGATCATTCCTTTTATAAAAGGTTTCAGATGTCAAATTTAACCATGTCTTGTTGTAATTGTGAGAAGAAAGGAGATACTGTAGTCGCTTAAGGAGACAAAATTGACTATATTTATGACTTACCATAGTGAAATCTGCCTGTCCAGCCCCAATGACAGGAGGTGTAACCAAGCTATAATTAAGGCCGTCATGTTGTTCTTGCTTCTGCTGTTGCTGTTGCTTCTTCTGTTGTTGTTGTGGTGGTGGTAGAGGTGGTGTTGGCTGTTGTCGTTGTTGTTGCTGCTGCTGTTGTTGCAGTGGTTGACGACGATATTGTGGTGGTAGCGGTGTGGTTACAACGGAGTTCAGCTGATATGGATCTCTCTCCTGGGTCATATTGGAACCTACTGAGGCCAGCGGGTCATAGATCTCGTCGCCAAACTTCAAAGAATTCGGTGTTGGCAAATCCAGCATCTCCAAAAGTGTCAACTCAAAATTCTCCGGGGAGCTTCCAAAGCCTGATGTCTTCTTGGTTGAGTTATAAGCTCCTAATCCATCTTTGCGATATTCATCCACTAACCCTTCCATTCCTGGCAGTACAAAGCTTTCCGGCTGCATAAAACGATTTTTTGGAGAATTGAAAATCTTGTGCAGTGGACTTTGTGCTTTCCCTTTATTTAAGATGTGGGAAGGTGATGATCCCAGCTGATTTGGCCCCTGAAGATGGCTGTAGTTTTGATTGTTGCCTAAAGTTTGTGTCCCAGTTGTCATTTTCATCGGTGAAGAGATCTTTACGTCAGGTGTAACCTTAGGGGAATACATCATGAGGTCTGGGCTAAGGTCGACTTGATCGGTAAATAAAGACTCCCATATTGAATAGTCTGGTGACTGGAGTTCAGTGTATATTTCTTCAAATTTGAGGTTTTCTAAAATCGAATTGGACGGATTGAGATCAATCTCATTATACTCCAGCAATGCAGCAATCTTGTTAGACTTGAAAAGTGAAGCATTAGAAGAAGATGGAGTCACTGCTGAGCATGATTTCTCCAAGTCTGAATCAGTTTGAGTTATATTCAATGTTGAGTTTGATCTCTCCAAAATTGAGTCATTAAGAGTGGTGTTCAATGTTGAGTATGAATTCTCCCTCTTAAGAGTTCCTACACTCCCACCTAAAGAATTTTTCATTCTTGTCACCGAAAAAGAGAAAAAGAAACTTCAGTACGAACTCAAACCAAAGGAGAAAACATGTCACTTCTGTCTCACTATTTTCAACATGCTACGATGGGGAAGTAGCATATGAGGACTAAAAGTTTTCTTCTGTCTTCATTAGTTCTTCTCATATAGGGATATTGTTCCTTCCAACTTTGTGGCAGTTAGGAGGGTAATGTGAGGTATGTGTGTGACACAATTTATTTTCTGACATTATGTTCTTGGAGGCTTCTATTGAAGTGCCTCCATTTTATCAACAATGCTAAGTTTAGCTGTATTATGGAAAGCGTACTTTGTCATCTTGTACCATGATTTCATCAGTTTTTGCCAACTCTTTATGTTGTAGACTAGTAGGGTTGTGAAGAGTTGGATCCTTCCTCCTTGGGCCGGCCAATAAAGTTAAAACAAGAGAATTTGAATCTTTAATTGGAATTTGTGATTAGTTTTATTATTATCCAGAAAAAAGCCGAGGCCGTACGTATGCACATTGCAAGTACTATACTAAGAAGTTTTGTTTTTGTATAGGAGGAGGATCAAGGCTTCTAGTCTTCTACTGTATTAATACAGAAAAAAGGTTAAATACTTCGATTGTGGAAAAACAAGATTCGGAGTCTTCTTTTTAGTACCAGTTTGTCCTTAGAAATAAGCTTATACTGCATTCCGAATAGATATCAAATTAAGCATACACGAAAGAAAAAAAAACATTATTGCATACTCTTCTTCGTGTTGCATAATATAAACAGGAGAACAGAAATGACAAATGAGATATAAAAATATTTCTGTACATACTTATAGTTGCATAATACACAACTAAATACATATTTTTTTTGGTAAGACAACTAAATACATGCCATAATACATAACTAAATACATATTTTTTTTGGTAAGATAACTAAATACACGTGAGATTACTAAAGTGCGTATCATGAGACATTGAAGGACTATTATGAATTAAAGATATTGTCCTGTTTAAAAGAATAACAATGATAGTATCGCTTCCAAGGACATAAATCAAAAGAAAACAGTACCACGCTTAATTTATGGGCCTTTATGTTTTTTTGTTGTTAATTAGGTTCTTTGCTTATAGTACGTATGCCATTTTTTCTTATTCATAAGAATTATCTTATGAGAGAACTGAATATTATGGGTGAATAGTACAGTGGTGAGGTTGACAAGTGAAAAAAAGTTGAGTTTTTTTTAGTTCCAAAATTTAAAAGCAAAGGAACAAGGAGAGAGACAAAAGAGAAGACATTGGCGAAATCGTTGGATGTAAGCATGGTGGCGACGCCAATGCAGCAATGCCTTGGATTTCCCAGCACAGAGAATACACACGCCTACTGTTTGTCCCTCTTCATTAGGCGGCACTTCAAGTTTCTTTGCCAGGCCATCTCACTTAGCTTACCACTCCTAAAATATCTGATATGGTATTTGTCACCTTCAACATACTGCAGGCTGACGTAGTGAAGAAATCTTTAATGGTGTCTCATGCAAACTGAGCTTAATACAAATTTGACAAAAATACTACAAAGGGCAATGTACTATATACTGTTTAGCAATTGGAACAATATACTATTTTTTGGACCAATTTAGGCAATGCACTATCTCAATTGGGTCAATTGACACAGCGTTTCTAATTCCGACCAATTTAGACTCCCGGAGTGATGATGTGTCAAGTGAAGTTTGACATGGATCACACGTGGAGCGACAAAAATACTACAAAGGGTAATGTACTATGCGTTGTTTACCAATTGGAACAATATACTATTTTTTAGACCAATTTAGACAATGCACTATCTCAATTGAGTCAATTGACACAACATCTCTAAGTCCGCCCAATTTAGAGGACTATCATTTATTAGTGGAAAATTTGAACATTCTAAGTTTGTGAATAACAAGTAATGATATTTAATTGTGAAAAGTGGTTTGATGCAAGTGACAAAGTTTACATTGTTTAAGAGTTGTGTTACTTCTGATTTGGTGGTGTTCCACAATGTCTCTAGTTATATGCTTAGGAGGCAAACACAAACAATACTAACTCAGAGGAAAGCATAATACTGAAAAAAGGCTAAGTAACCTAAACTTAAGATGCAAATAATGGTGTCAAGAGTCCTTCTATGTAGTTTTTTGTGAAAGAATATTTGGAATGTTTTCATATTATTTGCTAGTGTGTAGGTTCTCAACCCCCATATATAATAATAAGTTCATCTATATATCATCTTTTTCAAGATATATATTTTTTCTTCTAATGAACATATAGAAATTAAACATGTATATATATACTTTCTGCATGTGTTTTTCCACCATATTTTTACAGTATCTTTTAAGAAGTTATAATTACAATGGATTTAGAAAAAAAGAAGTAATTTTTTATGTGTTAGTAGTGAGTCTAAATTGGCCAGAATTAGAGACGTTGTGTCAATTGACCCAATTGAGATAGTGCATTGCCTAAATTGGTCCAAAAAATAGTATATTGTTCCAATTGGTAAACAGCACATAGTACATTGCCCTTTGTAGTATTTTTGTCGCTCCACGTGTGATCCATGTCAAACTTCACCTGACACATCATCACTCCGGGAGTTTAAATTGGCCAGAATTAGAAACGTTGTGACCCAATTGAGATAGTGCATTGCCTAAATTGGTCCAAAAAATAGTATATTATTCCAATTGGTAAAGGTCACATAGTACATTACCATTTGTAGTATTTTTGTCTACGAATTTAGTTTGCTACTCACAGAAAAATTCAGAAAATTGTACAATGAAAAATTAAACATATATGTGACATTTTTCTACACCAAATTGTTCGATGAGCAAATATGAAGATGGGCAGTTAAAAAGAAAAGTGAAGGGTTCTAGTGACATAAATTCAATGTTCGTGATTCCAAATGAAATTTTGGAATTCCGCCTAATATTTCGGTTTTTTAAAAAATTGGAATTCCAAATATAGAGTCGAAATATCCAAAATTCCAAATGTGATAGGGTTGAAATTTAATGAATTTCGGTTTTTAGATTTATCGGAATTCCAAAAATTCCAAAATCCCGAACTATGCATAAATTACAAAAACACATAAACAAACACGTTAGGGTATTTCTAAGTATTAGATTAGGTTAATTTTTTTATAGATATGATCTTATAACTATATTAAACATTGTCACAAAATATCTGGTTATTCAGAAATTTTTTATCTTGTCAAGTATAGTATCAAATATCATGAAAATGAATGGTCTACAAATCTTAATTTGTTAACTAGCTACATTCAATGGATAGAATTTTCAATTTAAATTTGACAATATTTAAAATAGTTGGAGATCATATATGCTAAAAAGGGCCTAATCTAAAACTTAAAAAATTCATGAACGAACATGAGCTAGTTTACATGTTTTTTAACATATGTTCTTAGAATCCTTCCTAAAAGAAAATTATGGGAACTATTGCTGTATCATCAGTAGGACTCTATGGTGTTCGAAATTGTCGCGTGTTAAAATCCCTCCAGCCAAAAATAAATTATTTTGTGTCCAGTCATTTTTAGTTGATGTCTTGATGACACCATGGATCACCTAAACATTTCACTTTTTGTTCATTAGCTAAAGCCAAGGTATCACAAAGTTCTCTATAAACTAAACTAGAAGGGAAATTTACATAATGCCTTATCTTTGGCAAGTGAAAATAACGATTTTTTTTCTTCATTCCACTTTCTACACCCATTTTCACCTCCCACAAAAATCTCAAACAGTCAAAGCCAATCCAACTCAGTTAAAGTGTTAAAAAAAAGAGTAACAACATATCAAGTGGCAACGCTTTAGCCCATTTGGTATTGCTACGGTATTGCTAGTTTGTTAAAACTTATTAAGCTACTTTTCTCATCTTCAGAGTTCATATATATCTTCATAACAAGTTGAACAATTTCTATCACTAGAAAGTGAATAACAACTAATAGAAGTGCTTCATATAAATATTTGGGTTTACTAGTATTAATGAGCAAATTAGAATTCCCCTCTCACTAGATGGAGAAATTAGGGTCTATCCCCAAGTACACACCAAAAAAAAAAATCAACTTGGGTTAGGTTGACCGTGTTTTTTTTGTGTGTATTTGGGAAAAGACCTTAATTTCCCATCTAGGGGGTGTAATAGTGGTTAACCCTAAATATTTTTGGGTTGGAAAAATTGCAATTATAAAGTTAAGGTAGTGGCTGCATATTCTGCATATCAAAGGCAGCTTAACAACATTAGCAATGCCAAACGGTCTATAGTGGCACACTCCTGTCCACCAAGAGTACTCCCCCACCCCCCAACCCAACTTGTCATGTCCACAGTACATGGTTAATACAATGTATGTGTTTAAAGTTGTCCAGGCAAGAAAGTTGTCCATATAGATGATAGACGACCAGTTCAAGCAGTGTTTTCAAGCCAAGTTTAAGTAAATATTTTCCTTTTGCTCCAGTCCCAAAAGGTAATTGACGATGGAGTTATAAACAGCTCTAGAGAAATCAAGCCCAAAGGCTATCATTACCGAGCCAAATTGCTCACCATCAAGCCATGGTTACGTTCAAATATTGGCATGTATCTACATGATCAGCTTATGTATAATAGTTATGGGTTCAAATTTAAAATTCAACTGTTCAACATCATGTAAAATACATCACTTTCAAATACAAAGTACCGAAAACCAAATGTTTTTGAATGTAGGTTGTCTGTTGTCATTTCATCTCCAAGTTCTCCATAAGGTTGAGGTGTCCACAATTCTACAAATACAAGTACTCCATTGATTTGAACAGAACTCGAAGTATATTTAATAGTTTTGTACAGTAGTCATCAGAATGTTCCATGTACCAATCATCAGAATGTTCCATGTACTAGTCATCAGAATGTTGCAGTCTGCAGCTAATCTATCAACGCTGTTGTATGTGTAGCAGAAAGGGCGAAAGAGTAATGAAGTCAAAAGCTTGACATTTAATTCTAACGGAACAATAAAGTTTCACTCCTACATTCCAATTGGGGTCGATATATCCGTAGATTTCTTGCTTCTGAAAGCTCATAAAGCCTTCAATATATACTACAACCCGTGAATCCATTACAAAGAGTCTGCAAGCTGCCAAAGAACCCCTTCACATGTCTTTGTTTCTAGTAAAGAACATGTTCCTAAAGTCTTTGATTGCACTTTGCATTAACACACACAAGTCAGCAACTGCTCACGGGTTCATCTACCTCAATACAGTACATACACCTTGCTCCAGCTATATCTGTTGTTAGTTATCTTCACTTCAAGTGTGTGGTACTGCTCTAAAAGCTCTTCAAGAACGAATTATGTTACTGTAGATAGCTTGGTCGGGAGCTTCTCCACAGTCCCATTTTGCTGCAATGGATCCAAGGGTTCTTTTCATTCTTGTGTCTTTGTTTACTCAGTCACTTTCCAAAGAATCTCCCTCACCAAGAACCACCTCTAATATTGCTGTAATGGGTTTTGTATACTGTGACATTTGCTCCAACAACACCTTCTCAAGACACAGCTACTTCTTGCCAGGTAATATAACTAAATAGACCCAATACTTCAAATTCTCTGTTGCATTCTTTTGAATAGATTCTGATAAATGTAACACATTTTGGCACGATAATGTTCATCATGTAATCAGGAGTGAAGGTTCACATAAACTGCAAGTTCAATGCAATCTCACCAACAACCACAGAACAAATCACCTTCTCAGTCAACAGAACAACGGATAAATTCGGAATCTATAAGTTGGAAATCCCATCTGTTGATGGAATCAAGTGTGCGGAAGAGCAATCAGTTCAATCATCTTGCCAGGCAAGCTTGGTTGAGACCACATCATCCGTGTGCAACATTCCCGGTTTGAAGACGACTTCCGATCAAATGGCATTCAAATCGAAACAAGCTAATGTTTGTTACTATAGCTTAAATGCATTGAATTACAGACCACCAAAAAGAGATACAAACTTATGTGGAGAATACAAAGAGGGAATGTCAGATTCAATAAACTCAGCCAAGTTCTTTCTTCCTTGCTACCCACCATTTGGTTTTCCTTTCCCTCCATTTCCTCCTTTCCCTTCATTTCCCTTCCCTCCTTTTCCACCTTTCCCTTCATTTCCCTTCCCTCCGCTTCCGCCTTTTCCCTCATTCCCTTTCCCTTCCTTTCCACCTTTCTCTTTCCCTCCCTCGCCACCTTTCCCTTCCTTTCCACCTTTTTCTTTCCCTCCCTCACCACCTTTCCCTTCCTTTCCACCTTTTTCTTTCCCTCCCTCACCACCTTTCCCTTCCTTCCCACCTTTTCCTTTTGCTCCCTCGCCACCTTTCTCATATTTTCCCTTCCCTCCAGTGTCACTTCCACCACCATCTCTACCTTTCCCATTCCCACCTCTTCCTCCCCTTCCTCCTTTTCCTCGCTTTCCTCCTCTTCCTCAAACCCCACCATTATTATCAACATCTCCTCCTCCTGTTTTTAATCTAGGAGACCCACGAACTTGGATACCTTTCATCCCTCCACCCCCTCCTAACCAACCGCAAGACCAGCATCCATGACACCAGATTCAGTGTTTCTAACATTATTATTCTCCATTTGGTTCTCTAACTAGAAGATTCAATGTTCCGATTACCATGTAATTATTGGATAGTCTTGAATATATAGAGTAGCCCATATATCTCAATTATGTTGAATTTTTCTGTTAGTATATGAGATTTATTTAGTGTGTTTTAGTCGGACTAATGCTAAGTAGGTAAATTAAGAAGCACAATCTACAGGAAATAGGTTAATCTAGACAACACATTGTAAATATATCATGAATGATATTGTAAAACAGGAACACAAAGGTGGGAACAGAGCAACAGACCATTTAAGTGAAGGATGTTCTTCACAGTTATCCATCAGGTATCAGCAGAACTAAGCGCCAGCTCGCCAAGCTATGATGGGAAGAGATCTCCATCAAACTTCCCTTCACGTTTTCAGTACGTTCTGTGTTCATCTCTGGAACTTATGCAGTGGTCCTCTGCGAAGATGAACCACATCCTGCAACAAGCACAATCCCCTCTCCATGCATGATAACTTGATTGCACTCTACAATGATCGTATCCACAACATGAAATAATCAACGCTGAGGTGATGATATCATCTTTACCACATTTATGTGACATCTATTCCACATCTTCTGTCAACCAGGGATCCCAATGTACTATTGGTGCTATCTGGTTCTCGAAACGACCATCCAGCAGAATTCTCCACTTTATATGTCATCAGGACCTCTAATTAAGTAATCTACATTTTCCCAACTCCATTGCTCTTTCAACATCTTAACATGTAGATGCCGGCTGTCACTGATTAGGTTATGCTCAGGTTCCAACCTCTTACATGCCCCTTGTTCACATTACCATAGTCCATGATCCCCGACAGGAAATTGACTGCTAATGATCTTCCAAGAACAAGAATCATGCACAAATTCCCCTCTGATCCACCCGTAAACAATATCACCCTCTTCAAAAATGATCTCCTTTTCTTTCGGTCAAGGAACAGGGCAGGAAACTCTCTTTCATCACTCTCAGAGACTCTCCAAAATGTGGAGATCACTACACTGACAAATCACAGATGCACCATGTAGGTCACCCTGGTAAAATAACAGAACCTGGAGATGGCAATTGGCAAGCCTACTTTTTGTTTTGGCAAGAAAGGGGACATTACAAAGCTAGTTGAAACCCTAAAAGTAATGCTCTATTATCGCTTGAAGAGCACACTGGTACAAGCTCCAGTCCCTGAATTGAAAACTTAAACCATCATGTTTTCTTGAACGACATAGATAAATATATGTACCAACATGTTTTATTGAACGCACTGTAATCATCTGAAGCAAGCACCTACTTTGAAATGGCTAATTTAGGTTAGTAACATATGCACACATAAAAGTCTTAGATGTGATCAGTAACAATATCATAGATGATGGTGACAACCACCTAGAGTTATGAGAAATCAACAGAGTAAATGCTTTTCTAGGATATTCTTCTTAAGTAGGCAAATGAAAATCTTAAGGCAACTTACACTTTTTCTCCTCCGAAGAAAAGCAGCAAGTACTTCAGGAAAAGGTCATGAAATAATAATATGTAAAATTGCAGACGTAAAGGGAGGACAGACCTTTAACGGTAGATTAGCAACCCTTCGGTCATTTATCATTTACTAAATTACCAAAAAACATAGAGGAAAAAGAAGAGCCTCATATGGAGAACAAAGAACCAAAATCAAAAATCAAAAGCAATCCCACATTCCCATCATTAATCCCTACTTACGATCCCCAAAATTATCACTAAATCTTTAGAGAGAGTCCCTTCCTTCAGCGCAAGAGGAAATCTAACACCATAATTATGCTTCAAGAAATGAACATGGCACATATACTGCCGAGTATTGCTTTCAAATTGCTAAAATTTTAACACCGTAGCATATGAAAGGAGTTTCACAGAAAGTGACCAAATTTCAGATTCCATAGTCCGGAGTCTTGATAACCTTGTAGAAACAGATTCTTGTTTATGTTCTCAATGAAATCTTTTATCTGAATTGAGTACCATGGTCCGAGATATGAATAATCTTAAGGCTGTGCTCACTTCCCCTGCAAATTGTGGTAACCTTTACATATAGAAATTTAGCTCAAACAGAGGATGGATGAAGGATTCGTAGGTCTTTCCACCATTAAAATCCTACAAAAAGAAGATGCAGATCCCGTGATCTTTGTTGCCATTTCAGAACTGCAAAATTTTACCTAGATTTGCATCCATTTTGGTAGGATTTTAGTGGTGTAAACACCTACCTAGTCCTTCACTCAACCCCGTTTAAGTTCAACACCTACCTGGAAATATTCCCAATATATGCAAGGAAACAAGAATAAGCAGAGTCTAAAGTCTAAACCTAACTTACATTGACATGGATAGATGATCCCGTATCCGACACGGATACAAACTATCTGACACGGCAAAGTATAAAAAATGGAGGTATATCACATACAATGTGTCCGACACAGATTATTTTTGACATATGGCGTGTCCATGTTACATAGGTCTAAACTGATCTAGTAAATCGATAAATTCAAAAACTCTTAACTTCGTAAGACCCATAAATAAACTTCATATTCCCTAGTGAAAAGATGTGAAGCTTCCATCTGCAATACTAAACAATGACCACACAATACAAGCCAAACAGGTTCCTCTAATATACAAATAAAAAAAAGGAGCAAACCATCAACAACTAAAGAACATTGCTCCTAGCTTCTCATGTAAATTCCTCGAAGCATAATAATTTATTTCGGGTTTGTTCTACCATATACAGAGGCTATAGATTATGGACTAACTAAACTTAAACATAGAAAACACCGAGACATTGTAATAAAATTGGGTTTTCGAACCTTGGCACTTAACACATTCTTCGCCCCAAGATGAACTTTGGAAATGGGACTTGTACTGGTCTTCTGTGGCCTGTGGGTGGTTTAACTTGTTGGGCTGGGGGTTCAGCCCACCCAAGTTACATTGTCAATTAAGTTTTTAAAAACGAAATTGATCCACGTCCGTTTCTTGGTCCAAAGTCCAAACGAACGGTCTCTTGTGTGCCCAGAAATTTAGTTGAAGTGTTGAACAGTTGATAATTAAAATATTAAATTAGTTTATAACCGCTCAAAATCGAGTTTTCTTTGCTCACAGCACTGACGCCCACAGTGCTCACAGGGGCAACATATAATTCATTTATTTTCTCGGGTTTCTTCTTCTTTTTTTTCCCCTCTCCGGTCCAAAATAATATAATTCATTTATTTTCTCAAAATTACCAATAAATAAAATTTAACCCATTAAAAATAGTAAAGAAAAACCATTTACAATGCAAGAAAATTCTCCATTATATTTCATGTATGTGTTTGGGATACAGGTAACAAAAACTTTTTTAAGATAATAAAGAAAATTACAAAATATATGACCACTCCAATATTAACTTGACAATTGCTTTCACCACTCTTGAAGTTAGAACCACAGAGAGCTCGAAATATTGAAAGCGGTTAGCAACTTTGAGAGCATGAACAAAATTTTAGCATCATGAATTTAAGCTTGAGTTGGACTTCACAATAGGCTAAAGATACTATTTCAAACAAAGAAATCCACAAAGTCTACAGAGTGTGCGGGATGATTCAGCTCTTGCCTACACCATATCCAAATAAGAACAAACGATAAATTGTATTAAAAAATTAAAATTGGAAGAAAAAAAAAAACTTAATCTTCATTTATATATGCCTGAATATTGGGAATGTCTTGTTGGATTATGTGCTCCGATAATCTTACTAAAGCCTGCAAATTAACTTCAGAATTTCAATTGTACGATGCTTAGCTTAACGATTAGATTTTAGTATAGATCGGATATAATTAGCAAACCTGTGAATAAAGCAAAGAGTGATTAAACAACATCATTAGCATGCTTGGGGGTCCATGTTGATGAAATGGAAAACTTTGAGCCATTGACAAATCTGGATACATACATGTATTTAGGGGATAGTAACCACTTGGACCATTGTATGCATGTGGCACCCATGAATCCGGTTTCACAAGTTGCAATCAAAGGAATAAATATGATAAAAGAAATAAATCACCAAAAATATAGTACAAAGAAGTCGGTATAAACCAGAGTGGACTGCACACTTCCATTAATGGCCTTTAGAATTTGATCTTCATCTGGTAGTACGTGCATTTGAGGTACCTACATCAAACGAAGTTATTAATAAAACTATCTTAAATATCAGTTTTTCTCTTAAACAAACACGAACATGTGTCTTGAATATCTTATATAGTGTCGTGAACAACTTATATAGTGTCTTGAACAACTTTTTTAATTTACATTTATTAACTTTTTTAATTTATGCTTATATATAACACTATATAAGTTGCTCAACACACTATGTAACATGTCCGTAAACGGACAACCCGTTTAAGAAAAAGTATGTCTTAAATATATAGGAATTGTTAGTTGAAAATAATTGATTACTAAAGTAAATATTACCAGTTAGTGATTCAATTTGGTATGAAGTAGTATTTTTCCTTTTTCTTTGTTCTTTTTCTAGCACACCTTTGTAACACCCTTTGTGTTGTCGAGTGCGCTGCTTTGGTATCGGGTCTCGCAGTAATACATCTCCACTAGGCATACCCACATTGCTCTCATCAACCTGCTTTTCTTGGGCACTATAAGTGCTAGCACAAAATGTATTTCCTTGTTCATTAATTGAATCCAAACTTTTAATTATAAGGAGCATTTCAGACATAGCACAATATACTTCTTACTGTCATATTTGAACTTCACCATCATCATAGCTTTACATCCACCCCTTCTATTATCTATTCGCTTCAAGGGAGTGTTTTTTTTTTTTCCCCTGATAATACCCTTCCCAGGAACAACACAAATCTCTTCGTCTTTCAATACCTTTGGCGTCACTATACATGGTTTTTTTCCTAACACTGAATCCAATTGTTCTTGCATATTGATTGTAAAAGTCATATGTTGATTTGTCTGTATCAAATAACATACCAACAGAAGGAACCAAACTTTGGATTTTTTCAGATGTGTCGTCATCGGCGTTATCGGTCATGTTCTCCAAACCCTCTCCCATAATATCTCTTCACCATCTTCAATATCCAAAGCCATGTTCAGAACAGTAGGTTCATTATACATTCAACAAACAAGTAGATTTAGAATATAACTTACTATTAAAAACAACACCACCAGTGAAAAATTGAAATTTACACTATAACAAAACCTACAAGTAATGAATTAAATAATTTGTGCAAATAATGAATTTAATAATTTGTATAATAGTTTTTAACTAGTACTAAAAAAAAATTGAAAATTTTATGCATCCATTCAACCTCAAAAAAAATAATATACAAATTACCTTGCAACGTCACATTTAAAGTGGTTTGAGTTCGTTTCCAAATCTCGCCGGAATATGTTTAGATTTGGTTATCGACCGGAATTCGTTTGGTAGGAATAAAATGAAACTAAAATTATTTCCAGTGAGGTAAAATGGGAGAGGGAGAGAGAAGAGTAAGGAGGAAGGGGCTAGGTAAAAAGAGGGGGCAAAGAGAGAGTCTCTACGTATTAATTTTTATTTGTTGACATTTCTGTGTGACACATGTCGCCCCTGTGAGCACTGTGAGCGTTAGAGCTGTGAGCAAAAAAAAACTCCTCAAAATCAAACTCTAATAAAATGATTAAAAATCTCCACAAACTAATATCGGATTTAAATATACAGTAGTTGGCAAGTTGAAGTTATTATATTATCAAGAAATTGGTTCCAAGACCCATTTTCGAGTGAAAATCACTCTCAGAACCAGCGTTTTGTTTTAATTACTCTCAAGGACAATTTGAGAGTGAAAATAACCCTGAAAAACCAATTTTCGAGTAAAAATAACTTGTAAGGACAAATAACTCAGATTTGAAATAAATATTTTCTGATTTTACTCTTTATGTTGTTTTGTTCATACATTAATATATTGTATGAGGTAAGTTTGCCTATTTGGATATGAACAATGATTGTCCATAGCTCATATTGAGGTATAAATAATGATTGTTCGTACTCCAATAGATGTTCTTACTATGGCTGTCGATAGATTGGTTTGAGTCGGGTTTTGGAAAATCCGAACTTGAACCGATAAGAAAATTGGGAACCCAAAACCGAACCGAAAAGATATATTGCAAACTGAAACTGAATCGAAAACTATAAAATCAATTAAATCAATTAATTTTAACTACATAATTGATATACAAAATTAATCATAAATATTACTAAAATGTCATCTTATCGGTTCGGTTCGTTGGAGGGCAAACCCGAAACCAAACCAAATTATCAAAACCCAAATAATTTTTTATCGGTTTGGTTCGAGTCAGTTATCGGGTTATCGAAACCCATTGACAGCCCTAGTTCTTACTGATTATACATTATGTTGAGATATGAACATTGATTGTTCATGTCCCAAATAGGTATGAACAATCATTTTCATACTCCAATAGGTATTCTTACTGATCATACATTATGTTGAGATATGAACAATGAGTGTTTATAGCTCATGTTAAGATATGAATAACTCAAATATGTATTCATACTCCAATAGGTGTTCTTACTAATCATACATTATGTTAATCATACATTATGTTGAGGTATAAACAATGATTGTTAAATTCATACTATATACACCAGGTCGTTTCGGTTGGAACAAACCGTTTATTATTTCACGCTAGGGGTATACTTGACTTCTTAGTTTTCTGAACCGTTTTTAATTTCTCTTCAATAGTATACTTGACCTTTCATCTATCCTGTCCGAAAATTAGTTTTGAAAATTACTTTTTCCCCGATCTGCCGTGGAGAGTCACTCCATGTTATATTATATAGTTCCAAATTATATTTTCTTGTTATTGAGTATTTAGCCAAACTTAAGCCCAACCATATATATTTATCACAACTCTAATGTACTTGATCTTTGTCTTGTTTTGAACTTGAAAATTGTTGGCCAGACCCAGAAGGTAAAAGTGTAAAAAGTAAAAACATCAAATACCTACAGAAAAAATTACGCCACAAGCCCACAAGCTACTTGTTTTATGTTTGAACTTTGAGTTTGCAGACTTGCAGCAATATGCAAAACGGCCTTAAACGGAATTTCTCATTGGCGATTTGGTTTTTAGCCCCTCTTGAACTGTGTATGAGGGTGTTCTTTCCCTTTTTCCGCAATTGGGTTCACAATCATGAGTTTTGGAAATTGGAATTTTTACATGCTGGTTAAAAATTCCCAACTCACTAGTCAACTTTTATCTCGATAAACGCAACGCAAGGTTAATCTAATGACGTCTTCTGTCAATCTCAAGAAGGATATTTGTCTGCCCTTCCCAAATATTGCACTCATTACAAACTTTTCAATCCCAAATCACAAGTTCAGAAACCACACCTCCCCCATGGCCCCATTACGATTAAAAATCTAAAACTCAAGTAAATAAGAAGATAGAAATTCTCTGTGCCAAACAAAAGTCGAAGTATGAAGTCTGAACACAAATTCATCATCATGAATTTTCCGAGTACATATCAAGTATCAATCAACTTCTAGTCACTTTATTACTACAATTATCTGATTCTACAAACATTAGAAAAATATATCACAGCAAAATCTCAAAATTCCTCGTCACCAAAATCTGAAGTAGCATATCATCAGTACACGACCGTACAAGTATGTATTCTCTGTTTTCCGCAAAATTAAAAATCCCCAAAAGCAAAAGCAAGACTAAAACACACTATTTCTCAAAACTGAATTTCTCTCCCATCTTGCCATGGTTTTAGTAGTGCTTTTGCCTGTACATCGTCAAATTCTTATTTACTTGTGTATTTACTATATTACTATATAGTAGTATGATGTGGAACCATCAGCAGCGGACACTGGAGACTGAAAGTGGGTATAGGTAAGTATTTGCATACTGAAATGAGACAGTTCCGCCATTAACAAGAGATTTCCCATTGTTGACGAGGCAATCGTTGTATCGAAGACGCTTGAAAATCTTCGGATTGATTAATCGAGCAGAACTGAACCAGCCACAATTCAAGTGAATTCCTCTGATATCACAGCCATTGGGACAAACATTCATGATTTCCACTGTGTATGTGGGTATCCCATTTGGTAATGGTGCTGTCGGCCCTTGGTTCACCACAATATCGGACTTAGAACATTTTTCACCCCACATTCTGTTTGGTTCCATTGCTGTTTTCATCAACAAAATAGTCCCAAATAAAAAACAGTCCAAAAATAAGTAATAAGCCCAAACATCTCAAGACAAAACATGCTTTTGAAGCTGATAACACTGTAAAGTATGAAAAAAGCAATAAAATAGAAACACTTTTTATTCCTCTCTATGATGTGCTGTCAATATATGAATGTTAAGACTTCAGTCAAAATGGTAAGCTAAGTTGCGCTACAACAGACCTAGCACAAGTGCACAGAACACATGAATACCCCAAATAAATGAAAGAAGAATGAGATGCCACATGCTTGCAATGTTCCATACTTCCATGAATGATAACAACCTTTCACAGCTTTACTATGAATAAACACAGAGAGTAGCTGTAGACCCAGAAAGCACATGAACGCTAAAGAAAATGATAGGGCCTATGATCCACCCTGCACCCACATGCCCAAATTTGCCAGATATCATAACTATTTCATATTTCCATGCTTCGTAGACTCCTGGTCCATATGCTAACATGAACAAAAGTAAACCACCAAACACAAGACTAGTTATTCTCATGCTAACATGTACCTAAAGAGACAAGGCATAAAACAACTGGAGTAGGCTAGAATGCGCATAAGGTGCAAATAGAACCGAGAGAAAGAGAGCAGGTGAGGAGGGTGTGGTTCACTAGAAAACAGACTGCTACTGACGCAGAAAAAAGACGAAAAACAAGCTGAAGAAAAATCAAATAGGTTAACAAAAGAGCCGACCAACACAAGTTGATCAGCCAATCACAGAATACAAACAAAAAGTGCGCCACCTTCTCTCGTACAACAACCTGAATACCTGAACACTACTACAGTAGTCTTACAGATAAACACTAGCACGCTCGTTCCCACACCATTAATGCTCCTTCTTCTCTATGATATTTTTATCCCATTTTGTTTAATCAAAAATAAATAAACAAATAAAAAAGGTTGGGTTCAATCGCCTTTTTCTTACCATCATGGGCTAGAAGTTTCCGATGTGGGGTCGAGGAGATATTCTGGTTTGATGATTCAAGCCCCATAACTTGCTCCAAACCTGTGGAAGAAAAAATGAAACTCACAAATGGGTTTTCCACTTCTCAATCATGAAATACTTATACATACCTAGAGAACAACAAGTGAGCAAAAACCCCAACAACAAAGTGAACCAAATCTTCTTATTCTTCATCTTTAGAAGAAGAAAAATATATCTATCTCAGTTGAAGAAGATGATAAACTACTTTTCAACGCTGCTGCTGCTGCTGAATAGAGGACCTTATAGGCAGTGTGCTGTATACGAGAAAAAAAGAAGAAAAAGTGTCATTGGGACAAGAGAATATATGAAAACTGAAAATCTGGCAGCATATATATGCTTCTTCTGAATTCTGAAACCACACCACACGCACATAAATTTGTATCAGACAGAAAAGAAAGAATAATAGACTTGGTTTCAGTTTGCTCTAAGATCGATAATGAATGAATCAAGTTATTAGAAAGACACACCCATGAAGTAAATAAATACCTCTTTACTATTTTCTCTCCATTTATATGTAAAACCATTTTAACCCAACAAGACTACTATACTTTGAATAACGCGCTTTTTCCCAAAACAAACACCCCAATATGGCATCAAAATAGCCAAAACAAAAACACACAATCAAACATACATATGGTTTCGTAACCTCACCTCCACACGCATGAAAAAAGTAGTTAGGGTTTTAAAATGGGTGTTTTGCAACTGTTAATAATGAGGAAGACGCTTCTTCTTCTTCTTCTTTTGGCATATATATATATATATATATATATATATTAAATGTAACTGTAGTTCAAAGAATTTTATTTTATTGACTCTGGTTAATATTGCACGTGATGTGTAGGAAATTAATTAATTATTGTTGTGTTCCAGGATTACCCTTTTCAGAATTTGGTCATTGTCTTTCTTTAAAAGCTAGGTACATTTGGTAATTTTCGAGGTTTATTTGGTAAACTTGTCTCAAAAGCCTATAGCTAAGTTACAACTGTACACCTATGGTTTAGATTAGGGATTAGCTAGTTAGCAATTAGTGAACGAACATGCTCCGCAGTCAGACGTGATTTTGAAATGATGTTTTCTAAAAGACGATTTTATCCTCAATTTTGTACTATGAACTTATTCTATCAAGCAACTCCTTATATCTGGTTTTGATTGCATATACTCAGAGTGGACAAAAGGAGTTCAACTTCGTTATTAAGTGCGTACATCAACCAATTAGCTCAATTCCATTTTGACAGTTTAATCTCCAATTCCTGACAAAATGAACAATTAATTAAATCAAATACGACAATTAAATGGACTAACATCTGTCTCCATACGTAAAAAAAATCTATAACATTAACTATTTCAGAATAGGAGCAGCACGATACAAGTCCCAGTGTTGAAAGAATATATGTACAAGAGCAGCAGGGTTATTATCGCTTCTCAATGTGTTGATAATGACCTTTGCAAATATTTTCGGCAATGTTGAAAATCATGATCAAGGCGTACGTGCAGACGTCCGGCTCACCAATTAGCTGCTTGTTCCCACGTGTGTTTCCATGAGCAAACGTAGTTTTCAACCATCAAAGCAATCAAATGGCTGAGTTTGCTTTGCTTTACAGCCCTCTGCGCTCGTGCCATGCAATTTGACATTTCTAAGCCTTTAATCTTCATCCTTCTTTAGAAGACCCCAAACCTAAATTTGTGTCACTTTCATAGTTGCATGTACTTGGTTTAGTGGTCAGATTTATTGGTTCGATTCTCATAGATAAGGGGGCAAGGGGGAAACGGGGAAGGGTCACAGTCCAAGGGGTGATAAAATGGTCTTCGGCCCGACCCAGCCCATTAGCCGAAACCCCTCAAACCAGGTCAAAAGCCTTTGAGGAGTCGAGAACCACACTACTTACTACAGCCACTGTCTAATTACTAGACATCATGGGACTCTTGTTGGTTGTTCGCAAGAATAAAACAACTGATTTTGAGAATTATTGTGTCCAGATCGAATGGTTCCTATTCTGATGACAGCAATCTTTGAACATATGATTCCATTTCTTTACTTCTAACACTTACATTTGCAATCTTCACTTGAGTTCTCAACTTTTTTGCAAGCATTAATATCATAATATGGAGATGAAGAAAAAAATTTAGCAAACCTTTTGGAATTATACCCATTACTTTTTTTTGTTTATATCCCTAGGTGCTCTTTCTTGTTTGTGAAATTCAACTTACACTTGACCGGCTGTTCTTCAAACCTGCTCATTCGTATTGCAGGTGCTTCCCGAGATCCCATTAATTCGGAGAAAAACAACTTAGATAAATCTTTAGATTTCTTTAGTAGTTGTGCACTTGTGCCTACATCATTTCCGTTAGGCCCGTCTCAAAATTAAACTAATAAAAGTTTTCTTCACAATTTAGAGACAGGCCTAATAAAAACTGTTCCAAAGGTGTAGTGCATACTCAAACTTTGGCAGTAAGCTTCTTAGAATTTTTCGAACAAATTTTTAATCAACAATAGTATCTCCGATTTAAGCAGTACAGCTGGAATATAAGTGTGTTTGAACATAAAAGCGGTTCCGTTTACAATGGATTCTATACAATAGATCTGGACCACACAACACAATAGATCTAACGGTTAGAAAAATAACCCATGTGGTGTGGAATAAGGAGGCAGGCAAAAAGGGCTCAAAGCATCCAAGCCGGGAAAAAAACAAGTGGTAAACCCATCTTGAGTCTCTTAACAATTCATCAAAGAGCAATTCACTCGCTTCTTCCTTTTCGTTTCTCTAATCTCTTTTAGCTTTGTCTTCCTACCCAGCAGGAAACGAAGGATGTGAAAGTAGTTATTGGGAAAGCAGTGCAAAGGCTGTTACAATGGATTTAGATATCATTACACTACAAAGGTGGACGGACAATGGGTTGAAGGATTTATCACTTTTAACGTTCTGACTATTCTTTGAAATAATGGTTTTTTTTTCTCCCTCTTCTGTATTTTTGAGCTGAATATAAAATGGATGTAACAAGAGAACGAATTTGTGGAGGGGCATTTAATAATTAATACTGGTACCACAAAAGTCAGAACAATAACAATATATGGCTATGTTCCTAAGTTCCAAGCCAATGACACTACCATGTTTCACTTCAGAGACTTACAAGCGGTGTTAAAGAAGAGTCTTACACTTACTCCACCTAACAAAAAAAAGTGGGGACAAAATTCAAAAATTAATGAAGTAATGGTCGATATAGCTTTGTTCTTAAAACACTATACAACTGGTCTTCCTAATAATACCATATGAACAACATAATTCAGTACAATTAATTACCATACAAAAAAGGGCAAGCCCTGTTCAAGGCCTCTGCAGCCAGTCAGGTTCGGTCAGGTTGTTGCGGAAATTTATGTTCAACCACGCCGAAATATCTCCGAGGATCAAGGTAGCGATCGTCATCACAGACAATAATCAAGTTGGATGTTCTAGCTGCCCTTCTTTTGTTAATGTTCTATTTTGCACTTTTGAGAATTCAACGTTTCCAGCTGCTTCACTTTATCCAGCAATTGTTGTATCGTATTCGACGCATCCTTCAAGAGAAACAAACAAGGATAAAATTCTGGTGAATAAACAACAACTGAATCAAAAACAAGGAAGAGAACAATATTAATTGAGGCAGGCAGTACATTTACCTAGGAAAGTTTATGCAACAAGATCTTTTGCCATTCATCAGCAAAAAGTATATAAAATAAGCTAGCTATTTGTGCACTTCATACTTGGGTTGCATTTGTATCTTTCCCCTTAAGCATCTTAAATCAGCTGCTATTTATAGCTTATATATGTGAAAATTTGCAGAAATCCTACTATTATAGAGACTTCACATTGTGGCATTAGCAATGTAGTCATCAGAAAAAGCATCTTAAGAATTAAGGGATGCAAAACGGTTGGATGAATTAAACCAGTAAGTTGATCGTACTAGTTTCTTACCTTCAACTTCCTCCTGAGATTCTCCTCGTCGTCATCACGTCGCTTCCTCTCTTCTGAAAATATATCAATCAAAGCTTCCTGTTCTTTGTTCATCTCTTCAATCTTGTTTTCAAAATCTTTGAGCTGGTAAAGTGGGAAACAGAAATCAATATCAGGATTTCAACAAATATAATTATACACATATAACCAAACAAGTAAGAGGACATGGACAGGATTGCTCACAAAGAAGAGGATAGACATGAGAGACAATCTTAACATTTCTAGGTGGAAGAGCAATCAAGGTGTAGTTTTATTAATTATTTTGTGTGTGAAAGGTCATCTAATTGTACACTTTCTAAGATTAGCACGTCAATAAACAGACACACTGTAATCAAGATTCTAAAGACTTAAATGAATGTCAGTTCTGAGGTTATGGGATTAGTTTTTCTGCAATTGCCATTTCAACATTAAGTTTGAGTGTTGCAAGAAAAGGCAAACAAGGTTGGTAAAGAGTATCTAATCCGAACGAACGATTGTGAGTTCTCTTGCCACAGTTGGGTTAAAAGCATTGTCCCATTCCCTGTCTTCATGTCTTACTGCTTTTTTTTTTCCCTCTTCCTCTCTTTTCTTCCGCTGTTTTCTCCCTCCCTCAATTTCTTTCTCTCAAATCATACTTTGCTGAAATTTGACTTCGAAAACTGTTGAATTTTGGAAATCCCTTCACTCCCTTCTCTTTCTCCTTCCTCTCTTCCCTTCAGTTCTCTTCTCTTCCCTCCTGCAAACTCCATTTTCAATTCATTATCTCAGCTTGCTGACGATGATTTGCGCACACTGTCACACAATATACTCGTGTATTATGCATGTACAACACAATCATGAATATAAAGAATTTTGACTGCAGAGGTCATTCTAGCAGGAATTTCTAATCTAACCTGATTCCCCAACGGTCATGAACACATGATACAGATTACTACTATGAACTACTTAATTAACAACTGTTCTAAACATTTACCTAAACTTTTCACTTAATGTAAAGAAGTAAATGGTTATGAACAACCTGCAGAAGCCATTCTAGCAGGAATTTATAATCTAACCTGATCCCGAGACGGTTATCAGCACATGATATGGATTACTACAATGAACTTAATCAACAACTGTTCTAAACCTTTACCTAAAGTTCACTTAATGCACAATAGTAAATAGTTAAGGACATCCATATATCAATTAATGCTCCATCACCATCGAAAAACTTAACTACTGTTCTAGACATTCCTCAAAAAAAATAGTATAAATGTGTCAAGCACAACAGAAATCCAAAGATTTTAACAAATGAAAAAGGAAAAGTATAAAGTAATGCATAACGATAGCAGCATTCTTACTTGAGCTTCTAGTGATTTACACCTGTCTCTCTCATATTGCAAATCATGCAAGAACGTCTCTTCCATTTTCTTCAAACTACAAAACAAAATGTTTCTAAACACTAAACGCCGGCTTTGAAAATTGTAAGAGTAAAACAGGAGAAACTAAGGGAAAAATAAGCACCTGTTTTTCAACTTATGGTTCTCCATTTTCAACTGACTTCGACCAGATGCATCTAAGTCAGAGTCTCCATTTACCAGTGCTTCTAATGATCTGTTCTTATCTCTCTCAAATTTCAAATCATGCGAAAATGATTCTTCCATTTTCTTTAATCTACATGGTAAGCATTTTCAGTTGGCCATGGAACAGAAACATATTATTGGAAAGTACACCAACACATAAAGAAGCTATGCCCACCTGTCCTTTAATTCACGATTATCTACTTTCAATTGATTAAGACCAAGTGTATCTGCTGTTGGAGGTGTATATTCATTAGATGCAGCAGACGTTTCCTGCCAATACAAGAGACAAGAAATTAGACATTAACCGCTGACAAATTCGAGCATTAGACAATGGAGCTCACTAACAAGAAACAACTGTGAACTTGGATTACATTAGGAATCATTAATTACAACCTAAAGCCAATAAATAAGTAGAGAGATCACCACAATGCTGCAAAGGTAAAAAAGGCTACACTGTAATAACGATAAAAGTATAAAGCCTGTATTACGAACTTTAACATTCAAACTACATACTTTTCAGTAAGAGGACATTTTAAGTTCATGTTGACAACTCTCCAATTCCCACCAACACCAATTTCAACGCAATCAATTTAATATCGTAAGGAAGTTAAGAAATTAAAATAAGACATGGAACAACAATACAGGTTACCATTGACTATTCAAGCGATAACAGGTGAGAACTAAAAAGAATATTCTTGAAGTAACACTCATAAAATAGAAATCCTGTATTTACAAGCCAGTTTCATACATAAAATTCCATATCCACATCTTAGAAAACAACCAAACAACTCTAAACCATGAAAACCAGTATTCATAATATACAACAAAGATGAAGTAAGCATATCACAGAAAGGATCATAGACAATTGGCTCAACCAATATGTGAAAGGATCATCCATGTACAAGACTACAAGCAGATAAGAATCAATAGCAGAGAAGTATATGCATCACAAAAATGGAATTACACAGAGCAGTATGGCTTTAACAAGGTCACTGGCAACCTGAAATTACCTTTATTTGAGAGCGAGTTAAAACTCGACCAGTAACTCCATTAGATACATGATCAAGTCGAACTTCACTGTTATCTGAGTTTGGAGAAAATGAACTTGTATTCTTAGAGAGTTCCTTCTGAAGTGATTTCCGAGCAGGAGAAGCCTTACGAATACCACCATTGGGTGTTCCTTTGGAACGAATTGTTTGCATCACAGAGTCACCATCCTCTTCTGCAAAAGATGATGTTGGTTCTGAAGAACTTGATTTGATACCATACTTTGTGCTGGTCAGCATTTTATTGCCCCCATTACCGTTTGCTTGTCTGCTAACATGCTGGAGGTCCTTCATTTTAGGGGATACTACGGAGTCCTTTAACGTAGAATTCTTGTTCATATGTGCAGAAGTAGATTTATTTGAATGTCTATGTGATTGATAAGGAGAGTACTCCGGTGAACTTTCTGCAAATTATACAAAAGCATGAACAAGAAAGTTCTGATCTTAACAGCTCGGATTGAATAAGAATGTAGCGATGGAAAGGGAATAAGAATGTATCTATAAAGTACCTCTAGCTGCAGCCTCATTCACCAGCTTCTTTTGTCGCCTAGGAGCATAACCAATTTTTTGGCAATTTGATGACCTGCATGAAATGGAATATTTCAGTTGACATAGTGTGGACAAACCACCCTCTTGACCCCATGTAAAACGCCAAGACTTCCAACTTCTTGTTGGAAGAAAAAAAAATGGTGAACGAGATAACGAACCAATATGTCTTTTGCATCTGCACTAATCGTGATTCAAGTCTGGAGAGGACTGTAGTACGCTCAAAGCCTTGCTTATCGTGAGCCGGTTCAACAAAATTAGCCTCCAAAACACCTATATTAAAAAGAGAACTTGAGTTACATCAGCGTAATGTCAACTGAACCATTTGAAAGACGACTCTTGTACCTATTACTCCACGTCCATCACTCCCTGCAGCATTCCAAACCCTCCAGAACGGCTACAAAAACAGAAAAAAACAATTCTGAGAAAATTCAATCCTCCAAACATTGTACTGTAATCCAACCAAGCAATGAGACCAACGCCACACACTTGTCATGTTGATCAAAATTCAGTGGAAAAAGCAAATACAAACCTTGATAAGTCTATTCTTGTGATAAACATTGAACCCTTGGACATCAATGTGATCTTTTGCATCCTTTACAAAGCCCACTGTCACAACAGCGACCATCTAATGTTCAAATCGTCAAAGTATTAATTAGACTGAGATCTGAATGACAGGGTAAACAGAGAAGAATGTATAGCCGAAGAAGAAGTTTACATTCGGCTCTTTTTGAACCCCATCAGCACCCGGCTGCGGCCTGTATGTGATTTCTTGGGTTATCATCAAATCATTAACAATATTGTGGTGCTCAACATCTTTCCCACGCAGAACAATTCGAAAGCCAGGCGGAAGTCTGAGATAAAGAATGGACGCGTAACTCTGTAACAATGGATTGGAAAGAAGAGCTTAGAAAAAATATAAAAATATTAAAGCCATCCATAGCCTAAAAATTAGATAAGAATATATATCAAGCAGGGCACTGACATAAGCTAAGCAAGCATGCTCCTAGAGGGTGCAATCAGAACCAGAAAACAATTGAACCCACAAGGTGTACACACACAGATCAACTTCAACCAGATAACTTGAACATATGAAATGAAAAAGGATAAACTATACCCTTAGAGAATGCCTATAAGTCAGAAAGTGTCGAGAGTTTGGAAATTGTTTTGCCATTTGAATCTTCCTCTCATCTCGGTTGACACCTCTTATTTGAATGTCCTGCAATTTGATTATAAGAAAAATGATAAATAAGTGAAACACATAACTGAACAAGTAGGATCAATGCACCAATTGCTTTATACACATGATTGTATACAAGGAACCTTGAAAAATGAATTTTTGTTGAAATGATTTCACATTTTCAGACTTTATCAAAAGTTGTTTTTTAACTATTGGATATTTTGTTTGTTTGTTTGTTTGTTTTTTTTTTGTTTTTTTTTTTCTGATAATATACTACTGTATTTTCTCATATAACAACCTTCTTTTGACAGTATTAAGAGTGTACAAATTACTTTAGTTTTTGTAAAGATCCCCATGGTGGGTAGATCTTCACAAAGCACCTGCGTGCAAGTCCATCTTCTAAAGTTTAGTGCAACCACAGGGAATGGAAGTGTGGGAATTGACATCAAATAAGTAATGTGACCCAACTTCCGCATAGGATGCCGACCACCCAGATAGTGTTGTGTTCAAATAGTGTAGAAAACCATTCGTACACTTGATCACATCCAATAAATAATTAATTACTTGTTCTTGGATGGTACACCTAAGTACTCTTTTAGAAAACAATTTTACCAAGTCACTTGAATATTAATGTGTTTGTTAAAGATAGAAAAAGATAGAGGAAAAGGTACAGAGAAGTACATTCCGATCCTCGCAAAAATCAAGTTCAAGTTCTCCTTGATCATCCTCCCATAAATTGTATATAATTATACGAGTGCCATGATCCTTCATCATGCTGAACTGCAACCATAAGAAAACAGTTAGTTAAGAGAGCAAAAGAAAGTTAATAAAACACCACGCTAGTTGCTATAGTTCTATTTATGACATTCAAAGTAGTAATCCAAACACTTTAAAGAAAAGTGTTAGCAAGAAAAAATAAGTCCATTAAAAAATCGAAATTCATATCATTCTTCAAGAACAAGCAATGCTACATTTTACCACACATCAAGATGACAATCTAAATAGTTGATAAATACGGATATAACAATATGTATGGACAATTATTGAAAAGTTTGCTAAAAGAATATAGTGGTTTAAACTTGACAATTCAAAATTGGACATTTTCCTTTCAGGCAGTCTTGCAGTTCTAAACCAGTGCCAATCTAACACAGTGGAAAAACACAAAATAAAACAAAAAATAGCAATAACATGTCACAAAATGCATTACTACGAGTCTGAGTACTGTTCATAACATAAGCAAAATAGAACAGAAAAGTTCTACCTCAACAATGTCTGATATGTGAAAATATATAAAATGAAATTGTAGTACCAAGTTCCATATGAGGAAAACACTCCTCTTCATCGAAGAAAAGAAAAATCACCTGATGCAAAAGATCTGCTTCACATAAATAAGGCGACCACTGCACAATAGTTTCTACATTTATATCCCAATCACCTGAAGAGGACCGCATCACCCTGTTCCACCCTCGTCCAACTTTCTCATAGTCAAGCTGAACTCAAAAAATAACACATAAATTTCTCACAGCCAAATGTACAAGATTAAAAATCCACACGAGAAAATATAGCACAATTGAAAAAATTCTTACCATGGGAACTACTATATCCTCCTTAGCCGTGCTCCGCAAGAATGTGTAGGACAGCATCCCAATGCTTTGTGTGGGACTAGAGAGCAACAACAATTAGGCTCAGCTATAAGTAAAATGGACAGACAAGAATAAAAATATCTAGAAACAAATTAAAAGTCTGAAAAATACAAGCACAAGAAAATGAACAAAAAAAAAGGATTATAAAACCAAAAGCTATGATGCATGGATACGGGTACGGATACCGATACGGCAACACAGGTACGGGGTACGATACTGCTTTTTTGAAATATTAGGATATGGGTACGGCCTATGGGTACAGCTAATGAATATGAATATTTTAAAATATGTGTATTCTAAAAATTATGTTAGCAGTTCTTTGAGTAAAATTAGTCAAGAACATGTGAAAAACTATTATAGCACATGTCAAAGTAAATACAGCTTGAAGGCTCAAGAACAATTTACATTTCAACGGAGTAGAACTATCGGATCAGGTCTATTTTGGGGATTCCAGTACCCTAGAAGTATCTAGTACCCGTATTGGTATCGTACCCGACCAATACGGGTGCAATGGCATTTTAGGAGTATCCGTGCATCATAGACCAAAAGTATTGGCAGTCTATCATGGAAACTAAACAATTGTTTACATATACTAGTAGGCTAGTAACATTCACGTATGCTGCAACCTCCACGTGTTTCTCGAGTTGGTCTGCTTTAAATCACATATCACAACCTTAAATACTATACAATACTACTACTACTACTACTAATAATAATAATAATAGAAACAACAATAATAATTGAATTAGCAACAGTGAAAGCTGCTAATGACTCCAAAGTCGTCTGTCCTATTTTGACTACCTGTCCATATTACAAAACTGCTATATTACTTTTGTTGTTTCACTGTTTCAGAGTCATCACACACACACACGACTCAAAGGTTTTTTTTTCCAATCTGCCCCAAGTAATTCCCACTTCCAAGACGGCAGTCGCAAAAAAAAAAAAAAACTGCTGAAAAACAACATTTCAGATAAAAAGAGCCATTGTTCTGAAAAAAGTAAAAATGCACTGAACTTTATAAAAGTTTACATGGAAGGACTTCAGACGGGGAGTACTATATTTTTGACAACGGCAATAGTACTATCAGAGTATCAGATGTTCAATTCTCCTGGACACCTTTTCTATTTTCCAATTTGTAGTTAGTATTCCTAAATTCAAATTAAATTCTTACGCTAGTTCAAATGATTAATCAAACCAAAGAGCACCCTCTTTCTTGCTCATACACATTAGTGATTCTAAACTTTCTGAGAACTCAAAGTCATGCATGAATGAACTAAGGTTGGAGACACAACATGATATTGACAACCCTAGTAATTAGAGAATGTTAATGTAGTAGAGAAGACAATAAAAATGATATTGACAACCCTAGTAATTAGAGAATGTACAAATTATGATGATGATGATGATTAAAATGTATGGCAAATAACTATAAAGCAAAGCCTGTAATATAATGACTGTTTATAACAGAAATCCAAACCTTTTTCCATCTCTTCCCCGGGAACGTGAGAACACAATCACATCTGCTCCAAGTCTCATGGTACTCGTCTTAAAGCCATTCCCATCTATAGGAGAGAGTGTGTGTGAGAGTAGGAGATATTATGATTTAAGTAAAAAGGGATAACATGAAAAGAAAATTTCATTCTAGCAAATAAAAAAAAGTATTCCCCAAAAACCATACCAGTATATACTCATTACAAAACATTCACTGGTACAAATTTTATTATATTAAAGAAACTTTATGCAAGTAAACATGTGTCTTACATTGCCCAATAACATTTGCCAATTTGCTTTTTGCTGAATAACCAAGTGACATACACTGACGCATTTTATCTGGATCCATTCCACCACCATCATCTGCAAAGGAAACTCATGCCATGATTTCCCCCATAAAGGAAACAAAACAATCGTACCGTTGGTTTACTAGTCATTCCCAAATAAAGCAGTATTTTCTATTTACCAGTAAGAAAAAACAAAACAAAAGGTATTATAGAAAATATAGATTGAGGATGTGCTTTTCTTTAATCGTAACAACATCACCTAAGGTTGACTTCAGCTCATGGCAGATTTGAAATCAAAGATTTCCTGCACTTCAACCTTACTAACCAACACCCCAAGATATAGATGAATGTAGCCCTCAAGGCCACAACGATATATATATTTTGGTTGCAATGTTGTACATGCATCTCAAATCTTAGGTCCAAGAAAGCAGATGCCCATGTGAAGTTGCATAAGTTAAAGAGTACCTACCTTCAATTAGCAACATTCTGCTCCCATCCTTCTTATTTTCTAACACATCAACATTTACAAAAGTAGCTCCATAGCAGACCTAGCAAAGAAGTTAGAATCTCTAATGAAGACAGCAGAGAGTACGAAGGAAATCCAATATACCTTCAAATAGATAACACCATAATATACCTCATCTAAAGAATTGTCAAGAAGCTCCGCAAAAGCTGAAAAATGTATGGTTCGAATATTAAAAAACTAACTGTGGGGGGTGGGGGAAGAAACCATGGCAAGACCCAGGTACTCCAAACAAACAAAAAACAAAAACATAATGCAGTCTAACCTCCAAGAGCCCATTTATGGCTAGTTGCATTGGAATGCAGAAACTTGGGATGGACCCTGACATGATCCAAGCCAACTGCATACAAAAATGATAAATAAAACATTAGACTTTAACCATCTTTCTGTCTCGCTTCTGTTAGCAGACGATAATCGTTTGAATAATTTTCACTCTCCTCTTTTCATCTACTCTTCTTGCCCGTTTCCCATTTCTTCTTTTAAAACAAAAAACTTGCCTAGAAAGATGTTCTGTGCTCCTCCCCATTCCACGGTAAAAACAAATGCTAGACACCTCTCCAATGGATGAGAAACAACTAATAAAAATGAAAGAAACCCAAAGTATTGAGAAACAGGATTCAAAAAAACAAACTAAAACCAACAAAAACTTGGCACGAGGTCATAGAAGGGGTAATAGGAAATCCAACCACCCCTTCTCACTATTCCACTCAAAATTATCTGCATTCACAAACCTACCTATATGGTGTCCACGTACTCAAATAACACATAATTGAGAAAACTAAACATAAAGATATTTTTTTTTTACCAGAAATGGAGGAAGAAGAAGAAGCATCAGAATCCTGATAATCACCAGCTTTCCAAAACTGTTTCGACCCATGCTGACTTACTACAACCGGTACTTGATTTTTCCTAGCCGGTTCAGGCAAACGAAAAACAACTTCTTCTTCTTCTTCTTCAACAGACTGTGGAAGTGGATCAAGAAAACCATCTGGCAATACAATTCCCATCTCATTATTATTATTATTATTCCCACTACTCAATTTCCTCTTCTTCCTTTTTTTTTTTAATTTTTTATTCTCGTCTTCTGAGTCGTCAGAAAAGAAATCGTCTGACTCATCATCATCACTACTACCACTACTGAGTTCGATTACTGAACACGGTTGGTAAGATGTTATACAACTAGTATTACTAATAAGAGGTGGTTTTGTTTCTATTCTTTCTTGTTTTACACTAACGGCTTCTTCCATTGCCATTTTTTTTTTTTTTAGGGTTTGGAAAAACACATTTGAATGTGAGAGAAGAGAAGACTTTTTTTTTAGATTGTTTAATGAAAAAACAAGACTAAGTGTTGTTAGTTTTGTTGGCAGAGAGATGTGGCGGTGCTGTTTTCTTCAACTCCGTGTTTTTCTTTTGTACTCGTACAAGTAATGTTTTTAAGTTGCAATGAGATTAGGAACTCGCCACGTGGTGAGTTTTTAGATTTCTTAATTGCGACGTGGGTACTTAGAAGGGAGTATAGTTTGGGGGGGGAGCGCCGAAGTGGTGATTGAAGCGTGCATCAGTTAAGAAAACGGAAAAGGGTCGGATTTTAATTTTGACCTTTTGGATTCGCCACGTGAGTTGTTTCCCTGCTGGCCGTACTTACATTACAACCAAACGGACACTAATATACAGTAATGATACACTGAGCTACTTAACCGACCTACTAATCGACTAATTGTAATTTTTTATTTACCTGGAGATACATGTCCGTTGGTCTAAAAAATAGGCCCGTATAGCACTATTCCACTAATATATCAATGACCATTAATACTCAGCAGTCGAGAATACTCCTATTGAAACACGTCAGTTCCCTTTTTTCTCTGAGTTGGACACGTCAGTTTTGGCAGGAAAAAAAGGCAAATCCACGCCATTTTCAATTGTTCGTACGTTTGCGTAGGAAAAATAAACCTAAAAACAGAAAATCCAAAAGAAAAACCGCTGTTCGCCCTCCCAACTTTTCTCTTCATCTTATCTAATCTCTTCAAACTTCAATCGATGGTCTTAAATCTCAAAATGGGCAAGAGCTCTAAAAAAATACCGATAGTGGCAATATCTCTCAAATCCCTCTATACCGAATTTCATTTTTGTTTTCTGATATTAGAATTTAGACTTCAAATTTATCTTTTTATTTGATGGCGTCATCATCTTCTTGGATTCATTTTAGATCGGTGTTATTTGTTGTTACTTCTGTTTCAACATAGAATATGGATATGGATGTTTATACACACCGACTACCTCTTTCCCATCATTACCAACAACCTTAAAATTATCATTAACTTCATTCCACACTTACATTCCATCCCTAAAATCTTCACTCACTCAACAACATCATCAACCATTTTTCAAACATAAAACCATCTTCTGACCACCAATAAAACCAAATCATATCCATCTGTAAAAGTTAAAGCTCAGTTAAATTTCTCTCTAATTCCTCCTCAAGATCATTGGGGAACTTTTTCTGTTCTCTTCGCCACAGCTACCTTTGGTATCTAGTAAGCTATCCTAAATTCTTACTTTCTTTCCAAGGTTTCTGTTTGTCTAATTGGTAGAATTTCTTACAAGATTGAGTTTTGGGATTCAAGGTCGGATACTATGAAGATAGGGTGTACTATCAGTGGAGTAGTGGTTAGTACATTGGGTGGACTTGCTGCAAGTAATCTTGGGATAATCTCTAATGAAGCTCCTGCATACTCACTTGTAATGGAATATCTTCTTCCAATCACTATTCCATTATTGTTATTTAAAGCGGATTTGGGACGCGTGGTACAGTCAACCGGGAAAATGTTGTTGGCTTTCTTACTCGGATCAAGTCATATTCTTGCATCAATTCTGTGTCCTTTTTCATCATTATCAGTGGATGAAATTTTTGTATTTTAGTTTGTTCTTTGTGAGTGGGGGAAGAGTTGTAATGTGGTGTTACTGATAATGTAATCTATTCATATTACTCTTTGAAACCATTGTTCAAAATAGATTGTGGCATACATGTTTATTAGAACATTTAAGCTTTATTTGTCAGAATGACATTATTCATTTTTCCTCTTTCATCAAATGACATTTGCATAAAATTGACTCGAATGAAATGAATTTTGATTATATTCACCATGGATTTGCAAATCTAGCCTTTGACGAAGGATTTATGTATGTTATGTATTTGTTCTTTTTCTGCTTATTTGTTCCTTTTGTTATTGCAGTTGCCACGATAATTGGAACTATCGTGACATATAGATTGGTGCCAATGCGTTCACTTGGTCAAGATAGTTGGAAGATAGTAGCTGCTCTCATGGTATATTGGTGGAAGTAATCTCGAATAAATGGTTATACAAGTTACTTTTGTTATAACTTCTTTCCCAACAAACATATTTAGATTTTTTTTTAATTTTTTTTTCCAATCGCTTTTTCTATTACTGTTCCAGTATTCCTTACTGAGTGTACCACCCACTAAAAGCATCTATATGAACTTTGTCATTTTCACTTGGGAAATCAATGCTATTTGATATATATGGATATGTTATCTCTCTATCGCTTCAACTATTGGTTCTCAGTTCAATCTTGATTTCAATCATCCATACCCACCAGGTACACTCTTCTATGAATTTCATATTTTTAAATCTCCGATTGAATTATTCAATTTCATAATTTATCAATTGCACATCATTTGTTTTCAGGGGGGAAGTAATGGACTTGGTTGGAGAAGGGGGAAATTCAGTTAGTTAATCTGAACTAACTATGAAAGCAATTAAGGACATGGATTTTGAGAATATGACTCGGGTAATTTTTGAAAACTCTATTTTGCAGTTTTCTGTATCGGTGCTTACTTTATAATTAAAAAAATAAACTATTTTTTTGAAGAGATTTATCTAGAACGAGCGTAAGATTTTGGGTTCGAGAGTTTTTATGTTCGTTTATGTTTTGATCTATTTAATTCCAACTTCAAATATCGTGCGAAAGTAGTTTTTTCCCCTATCATGCTATATATTATATAGAATTTATAGTTTGTTAAAGAATATAATTAAAAAAATTCGTCAAGTCTGCCTAATTGCTCTTCTATGGAACTCAATAAGCTCAGGAAGTTGGAATATTGTTATGTATTTGGGGACATGTCTCATAAATACCGTACTTTAAGTATTGAGGAAAATAAGAATCCTATGTATCTAAACAAAAAACTGATTTCAGAAAATATTGTATGGCAATGAAGCGTTCGAAAGCTTACGGGCATACATTGGTAAAGATTTTGACTCCTTCAATGCTTACTGGCAATTCATATATGTTAGTTTTCTCTCCCTACCTGTTATGAAAATTGGTCATATATGTTTGTTTGACATGGCTACGGAACAATCCCCGACCTCTTTTTCTGGGTCTGATATAACTGTTCGTCAGGTCTGCTTCTCTTACGATGTTTCTTAGCATCCGAGCTAGCTGGTTTTTCCATCATCCATTGATAGCCGCATAAATGACTAGAATTTTTTTTTTCTATACGAATGTCTTGGAGTTGTAATCTTCCTATTTAGGTTGTCAGCCCCATTTTTTTTCTCTTATATGGACTCCTCAGCTTTTACAATGATTCGGCAGAAAAAAAACAAACTCACGCCCAGTTTTGGAAACTGTTCGCGTAACAATCCGAAATAAAAGAAAAAGAGAAATAAACCTTTCGTCAAAACTCAAAACCCCACCCCCGACCTTTACCAAAAAAAAAAAAAAAAAAAGCTTGATAAACAATAAAAAGGTGGAAATTTTAACAAAACAATCTTTTGTCAATTCACCAACAAATAACAGAAATGGTTACTAACCACTGTTAGCTAAGAGAAAAATGAGAAAGAAAAACCCTTTCACCACAATTCTTCTTTCCCTCTCATGTCTCCTTCTTCTGAATCTTTTCTATCCAAATCGAATCGGATGCATTACCTATATCTTGCGATCTCGAATAGCACATGTGTTGTAAGGAAATTGCTATATAGCTAGCGGTGTTATTGTCGCATCCCATTCCGTGACCATTCCTTCTACTAGTACTAGTGCTCTATTTTTGATCGGCTGCACCACAATTTAGGTTGCCTACGTACCCATTCGGGATCAAGTCGCCGTAGTTCACTCCTTTCTCCTCTGCCCTCTCCTCCTCTCTTATCAGCCGCCTCTCTCCTTGGTGCCCTCCATCTCTCTTTTAGATTTACTTCATGGGCCATAGTGTCTCTTGAGCCTATCTTCTTGGCCCAATACATTCTATGGCCTTGGGCTTATCTTTTGGCCCAAGACATACATCATCTATCTAAGAATTTGGCTACTACAAATGCCCCCTCTCGGGTGCGCAGATGTACTCCGAAGAATCTGCGGATCCGAGAAGTTTTCGACCTTCCTTACCTGTCAAATGCTCAATCTATCAAATATCTGTATCTCAAATTCCACGGCCTTTGATTTTATTCAACTTGTCCTCGGCGCTCTGGATCTCATATCCAAATTCTACGAACCCAATGCTCCTCCTACATAGTTAATTTGCCACCATATTATTCTCGAGTGTGCTCATCTCCTTCGTGATTCAGAATATGCTTTCTATGGATGCCCCTTGTACTTTTGTGGACAAATCTTTATCTACGTATCCTTATTCGTCTCAATCCTTTTGCGCACATATCCGCGAATGGTTTCTTCCCTTCTATTCTCATTTGTAAGACCCAACATCATATCTGTGAAGGGTCTCATCCCCTTCGCTCTCACTCTTCAAACTCGATCCTCATGCCCGCGAAGTGTCTCAACCCTGCTATCACTCTCATTCATAGAACTCACTACCATGCCCGCGATGTTCCATTCTCATTTGTAAGACCCAACATCATATCTGCGAAGGGTCTCATCCCTTTCGCTCTCACTCTTCAAACTCGATCCTCATGCCCGCGAAGTGTCTCAACCCTGCTATCACTCTCATTCATAGAACTCACTACCATGCCCGCGATGTGTCTCATCCCTTCTGTTCATTCGAAAAGCGTGAAGCATATCCAAGGACAGCTCAGCTTGCCCTCATGTCTGTGGAGTGTCTAACCTCAGCCACTATCTCTCTTTCATAGAACTCCCTACCATCTCCGCGAAGGGTCTCATCCCTTTCATTCTCCCTATTTTTACTCTGCGCCATGCTATTGCAGTGTCTCAACCCATCGGCTCTCGTTCACAAAACTCATTAGCGTATCTGCGAAGGGTTTCATCCCCATCACTTTCACTCTTCCAACTCAACATCTTATCCGCGAAGGCTCTCATCCCCTCCACACTTACTCTTAGAACTCAACATCATGTCCACAAAATATCTCAACCCCCTCGTTTTTATTCGTAAAACTCACCATCATGTCAGCCAAGGATCTCATCCTATCTGTCCTCTTTCGCAGACCTCATCCTTGTATCCATGAAGGGTCCCATCCCCTCTATTCTCATTTGTAGAACTCAACAGTATATCCGCGAAGGGTCTCAATCTTTGGTGCTTTGTAAAACTCCACATTATGTCCGCGATGGGTCTCATCCCACCCGCTCTTTGGCTTAGAGGCAACTTATTTTGCCCTAAGCTTGATTCGGACACTGCGGTCCACGAAGGGCTCATCCCCCCCGCTTTCTGGCTCAGAGGCAACTTGCCTCAAGCTTGATTCGGACACCTGGTCCACCACAAAGGGTTCACACCCGGCTCTTTGGCTTAGGAACAACCCAACTCTAATTCTTCCCACACAACTACATAGAGGTACCAGTAGACTCCGAGGTTCCCCGTATAACAAGTAAGAGGCTCGACCCCGGTCTTACTCAATGCTATATCACGCAATAAACATTTAATGCAGAAAGTAAGCTCTTTGATGACAATATAATGTATGTAAATTGTAGTAAATGAAGTGAGATGGATCCATCTCTCAATACCAGCTCAATTTCACCTCTGTTCGGACATGAGGGCCTGTAAAGGGCTCATCCCCCTCGCACTCATTTGGATAGCCCCAGGACATATCTGTAAAGGGTCTTCTTGAATCCCTCCGCTCTCTTTTGGAATGCACATCCGGGAACAGCTCAGCCTGCCCCATGTTTGATTTGGACACAAGGGTCCACAGAGGGCTCATCCCCCCCGCGCTCATTCGGATAGTCCCACAGTATATCTGCCAAGGTTCTTCTCGAACCCCTCCGCTCTCCTTCGAAATGCACATCCGAGAACAGCTCAGCTTGCCCCATGTTTGATTCGGACATGAGGGTCCGCGGAGGGCTCATCCCCCCCGCACTCATTCGGATTTCCCCACGACATATCCGCGAAGGGTCTTCTCGAACCCTTCCGCTCTCCTTCGCAATGCACATCCGGGAGCAGCTCAGCTTGCCCCATGTTTGATTCGGACATGAGGGTCCGTGGATGGCTCATCCCCCCCGCACTCATTCGGATAGTCCCACATCATATCCGCGAAGGTTCTTCTCGAACCCCTCCGCTCTCTTTTGAAATGCACATCCGAGAACAGCTCAACTTGCCCCATGTTTAATTTGAACACGAGGGTCCGCGAAGGGCTCATCCCCCCGCACTCATTCGGATTGCCCCACGACATATCCGTGAAAGGTCTTCTCGAACCCCTCCGCTCTCCTTCGGAATGCACATCCAGGAACATCTCAGCCTGCCCCATGTTTGATTCGGACACGAGGGTCCGTGAAGGGCTCATCCCCCCCGCACTCATTCGGATAGTCCCAGAGCATATCCGCTAAGGTTCTTCTTGAACCCCTCCGCTCTCCTTCAAAATGCACATCCGGGAACAACTTAGCCTGCTCCATGTTTGATTCGGACACGAGGGTTCGTGAAGGGCTCATCCCCCCCGCACTCATTCGGATAGTCCCAGAGCATATCCGCGAAGGTTCTTCTCGAACCCCTCTGCTCTCCTTCGAAATGCACATCCGGGAACAGCTCAGGCTGCCCCATGTTTGATTTGGACACGAGAGTCAGCGGAGGGCTCATCCCCCCTGCACTTATTAGGATAGTTCCCGAGCATATTGATAAAACATAAAATTGAATAGTTTACCTACGAAATGAACGATGAACTCAAAACGTAAGTAAACTAAAACTATCTTATGAGCCTATATGTTTATCAAAGTTTCTACTCTCAATTCTATCGAAATAGAGTGGAGTAACAAATTTGTTCCACTCCTAGTGCTCTAGCATAGAATGTTTTCTAGTCTAATTAGTCGGTCTTAAGTCTAATGAGAGTTTTACGAAGGGTGTTATACTACGATACCTATATGAATTTGATTATGTTGAATTTAACTACGAATGCTATGGAAATATGATTGTTTTTTAATCTAGATAAGGATTAGAGGGGAATTGAATCCACCTCGAATCCAACTTAATAACCTAGCATAGATTCTTGTATCTCGATTCTTACGTTCTTATGGCAAGAAATTCGAGTTCTAATCCCTAGTGTTCATGGCATTTCTATCGAATACTAACTAGCATGTGAGGTCGTCCACCCATTCTCATGGCGAATCACGACCTTCTAGATTGGAATAGATTCTACAATGCTTCTACACTATACCACTAAGTTTTCATCAAGGCTTCATCAACCCCTCTAATGGAGGTTTTAGCCTTGAGTCATCAAACCATCATTTCTCATTGAATTATAACTACTCATCATATTAAAATTCTAACTTACTAAATTAACTAACAATGTTTCAATCTACTTAAACTACGAAATGATAATCAACAAGAATTAAAACTAGATCTATAAATTGAGATGACAAAAATTGAAATTGATAAAATAACTATTTTATTTATCTAATCAATCAAGAACAATGATTCAAAGAATTAATCTAAAACAAAAATTGAAAATGGCACTAAAACTTAATTAATCTACTGAAAACTAGATCTAGAATTATCTATATGGTTTTAGGTCTATATAACACCCCGTTAATTTTCTTTATTTTTCCTTATTATTAGGATTTAAAAAGTAATAATAATATTAAAAAGAAAAGAAAGGGATAAAGATAAAAGAAGATAAGATAAAAAGGTGGGAGAGTAAAAAGGGTTTTGTTACAACCGAACTCTCCATCTTTGTGAGTTTTTGGGGGGTTTTTGAAAGGAAAGAGAAAAACAGATAGACGGGATCTAAAAGAGAAAGGAGGAGAGGGTTCTGCTTCAGTCCAAGTCAATGGTCCATGGCAGCTGTGGCACACAGCTTTGGTAAAAGTATTGATGCTTACGACCAGGAGATCGATATTAGGAGTTTACACACCTTTGGCTGCCAGCTGTCTATATGGGACTTGAGGATGTTGTGTACAAAGAGTGTGTGGATCTATGGGGGATATAATCTATTCTATTTGCAGTGCCTCAACTGGGCACATTGCAGTAGGAGGAGCTGATCGTAGTGTAACCATATATGATTCTCGCAGATGGTCAGCCTTATCAAGATGGATGAATTGTTAAAAAAATATGAGATAACATGACTTGTTTTCTCATCACTTGACTCCGATTATGTATACGTACAAGGTGTTGATTATGAGGTAATTGCTTCATTTCTTTCAATTCTTCATGTTGACTACTTTAGGTTAATCTAAATATAGTATGCAAATCGAAATCGTAATAGCATTCAGACATTTAAGGGCTTGGCGTACCCAAAAATATTAATAGCATCACAGAACTTTTGTTGAAATCTTAACTGCCTAATTTGTAACGTGTGTTGAAAGATTGTTTATTATACTTCTAGTGAATGCTAATGAATAAGTTAGAACCAGAATTCATGTTGCCCCTTGTCAAAGTTGCTGCCTGTCCGCCTAATATCATTGCTTCTGACTGGCAATGTGGTTCAAAAAATGGCCTTTTGATATGACACCTTTATGTATAATTACCCTCCGAAAATAGAGCATTGGTTACCGTATCATATATGTTTATAGGGAACTTCATAAGAATAATGTTATTATATGATTTTCTCTCAACTTGTGCTCTCTACCTAAGAAGGCAGAAAAGGTAGTATCCGTTTTTGAATTTAATGGCATGCACTATCTGACCATCCTATAATTTCTTGTGACACATGTACCACATTATGAGGTCTTTTGTGGGAATTGGAGAGATAACCAGAAGGTGTTTTCATTAGAGGGGACTCTAACTGGTTGGGATTTAGCAAGGTTTGTCTTTCATAGTGGTTTCATTCACTTTTCGGATATATGATACTGAATTTGGAATTGGTATGCTTGCATCATACAGATATAACTTTTTTATTTTAGATAACAAGGAGGCATTCTATTATTAGATCATTAATTCAGAAGTCTACTTTGATATGCATATCTAAATATCCTCAACACTGATGCAGTGTATTATTGAAAACTGACTGCAATATATGATGACTGTTTGTGAAAGTATTCTGGACATGTTGCATTGTAGGAAGTGTATAGGACACTGTACTTTGTAGATTTGTGCGAAACCAAAACTGAATGAAACCTTAGAGAGTCTTTTATCCAACGCAGTGAGCCTCACTTAATTTGGATGAGTGACGGAAAAGATATGACCTTGATAGTTCTATGCGTCAGAAATTCTATTCGTCAGAAAATAGTTTTTTTGCATAGGGTTTGATCACAAATTGCATAGTTAGGGTGAGAGTTAGAATTTTTATAAAACATAAAAGAGTAAGATCTAGAAGTATTCTTTCTATTCCAATTGGCCTCATCGCATTCGAAGGCCTGTGGAATTAATTATGGTGTTTGGAAGTTTGATCGGTAGAAAACAAGCAAGGTCAGAAATCAGTTTCTTCGCACTGTGTTCGAGCCTAGTTTTGGCACGTTTAAAATGAGATTGAGTGTTTTTGTAAAACATAAGAAAGTAAGTTCTGTGTGTCAGCTTTTCAACACAAAAAGCCTTGTCTCGTTTGGACACCTGTGGAAAGAGTTGAGCCATTCGGAAGATAGTCCGTCAGAAATCTAATTTGCTGAAGATTATGATTTTTACCGTTTTCGACTTAAGTTTACTTCTAGATAGGCTGAGGTTGGGACTTCGAGTTCTACATGAAAAAGTATATCTACATACCTTAGTTTCTAAAAAATTAAATTACATGTCATTTGGTTACATGTCATTTGGATGAATGTAGGAAAAACTATAGCATTGACTATGTGGCTGATAAGAACTACGAAGGCTTGATTCCAATCCTGAAAGATTTGGATACGTAGGCAGCTTTGAGCAAAAGTGCAGCCACTATACTATATTAAATATTATATATTAGTTATTGTGGTAACTATGTGTGAACGTGATTGTGTACGTGATTGTGGTTATTTAAAATGTATTCACGAAACATTTAACTAATGTGTTATTCCTGATTGAACCTTTTGATATCTATGATTTATATAATTGATAATGAGGTGAGTTGATTAGTTATTGTGTTTGGAATCTTTAGTGATGAATTATTATTTGAGACGATGTTTGTTTTGTAATAAAAATATTATAATAATATGAGAACTCATGAGTGTTAAAAATCCAGTGTAAAAGTGTCCGGTGAAAGTTTAATGTGTCGCCCACATCTTTAGAACTCTCCACGCCTCAGAATTTGGTAATGAAAAGAAATGTTTATGACTTGTGATGTCATGTGATAGATGGGTATTCATTGAATGTGCCATGAATGACCCGGGTATTCATTGAATGTGCCATGAATGACCCAATCGTTTGGACTGCCCTAGAGAGGAACTAAGGTATTCGCCTTGCCGGTTGGTTGTATTCCTTGAATGTACGGGAATGTAGGTTTGGGTATTCCTTGAATGTGGCGGGAATGACTCAGGGCATTCATTGAATGTGCCATGAATGGCCCATTAGTGTTATGATGGGTATTCCTTGAATGTGGCGGGAATGACCCAAGGTGTTCATTGAATGTGCCATGAATGACCTGATATTTTATTATGCCCAAAGGAGGCTTTGTGATTATGTGTATGGAAAGCCCAGAGATGGTTGTGACTCACAAGTTACGAGTTTACAAGATGAAAGTATGTTTCCTGGAGGCGATATCCCGCTTGGGACGTATGTCTTGTAGTGGTACTCGGTGTGAGTGGGGCACACGGATATGTGTGATTTGACAAATGTGTGTAGTGCAAATCGTGGAGTAGGAACTAAAGGTTGGGCTGTGTCTTTGAATAAATGAGTTAACGAGATAATTAATAAGTAAAGTAAAATATTTATTTTACGTGTGATGGAATTATTGCATATGATGCATATGAGTTCTTATGAGAAATATATACGTAGTTTGTATGAGTTGATACTCACAAGGGATGAATATACTCCCTGGGTTGTGACTTTTTCTTGTTCTCATAAGTAGACGAGTGATACTAAAGTAAAATTATATGAATTGTGTGATGTTATGGATATGAAGTGTGACGGTGAATAATACTAGTAAATGATTGTGAGTTTTATGTGACTGTGAATTGACTATAACTTGATATGTTTTTACGAAACTATTAATGACTTGTGATAGTCTGAGATCTATGATTATGCACGCAGAAACTTTATGACGTAATGATGTCATATGAATGACTACAATTGATATAGGTATTATGATAAGTGGTATTTCCTGAATATGCGGGATGAACCAGGTTATATCAATTAGACTTAAATGTCTTAAATGAGGTTTGGTTATGAATGGAATTTTGACTGGCTGAGATAAATCAATTTATTGTGATGTCTAACTCTGTTTTGCAGGAGGGTAGGATCAATTAATCTTTTCTGCAGGGACGTAAATATCCTACCCTAAGACGACGTGTTGGCTTAAAGGTAAGGTATACCAAACTCATATTTAATTAGGTTATCATATGTGCAGTTAATAAATGAAATGTAAGTGGTATTGTATTGTGAGTTATTTTGGAAAGTGGGAATGACGAAATTACTATTATATGAGATTCTTGGAATTTGTATGTTGGGGGTGAAATCTTACTTGGGAAGAAACTACACGCCGTTTTTGGAAAACGGAACTATATTGTCTTCCAAGTTGAAATTGTTTGTAATGTTATATTATTCATTTGAAAGATTATTATATATATTTTGTTGTTAGTCTACTCATACCAAAGAAATTCAATTTGTCTGACCCATGTTTGCTTTGTTTTGCAACGGGGGTGTTTCTTAGGAACATAGATGGTGGAGTCACGATGGATGAAGACACGTGACTTGGATTTGCTCTTGGAGTCTTCTGGTTTAAGTTTTTCGAAAGTGTATGGTTTTGAATTGAAACAAAGGTAATAGAGTTGGTTAGTAAAAATTTTATTTGTAAATGAAGCGTTGTTCTTTCAGTTTTAATTTGATCTCAGGTTTTAAATATTGTGGTTGATAATATGTTAGTGGGTTTTGTTTCACCCTGGGTTTCCAGAGGATTGAATATCAGTTTTAATTTTTCTGGAAATTTGGGGTATGACAGTCTAACTAGCTACCATTAACAAAGAGCTAAGCTTTGGTTTTTATACTTTCAGATCCAAAAATCGTGCATGGGCTTGGAGCCATGTTTTGGGCTAGAGAATCAGGCCCAAAACCCAATACTTTCAGTCCAAAAAGGCCTCTTCAGCTGTAGTTGGCTTCAACAGACTTTTCGTCCACTTTTACTCCTCTGATTGGATCAAGGCTTAGACCATTGGAAAGCTCTTTCCGAGCCGGTCGTTTTGACATAAGGTAGGCCCAATTCCGAGGTCTGAGTCCAAAGATATGGTCTTCGGAAGTTCTATTGACTTTGTGCACTGTTTCTGCCCGCGTGGACCTTGACTCTTCATCTTTTGACCAGGCTTTACAGAGGCTTTGTCTTCTTGAATCTTGGCCTTTAATCACAGAACTCCTTAGCAACCGACCTTTGCTCCTTTATCTCGCTAAAGTGGCACATTTCACAGACATAATGGACTTTTACGCTGAAATGCATAAAACACGTGTCGATATTAACTCTTAATTATTACTCACATAATTGGTCTAAAAGTATGATCATTCTGTGGTTAAAACTACAGTTTTGGGCTCTTATCAAACCACCCCCAAACAGCATTTTGCTTGTCCTCAAGCAAAGATGAGAAATTAGAATAAGTGACCAAAAATGGAGTTCTATCTACTCGTTTACTGAGTCGATTGCATTGACCTTATGCGAAAGGCCTTAAACCACTAGGAATTCCCTAGTGGACGAGTTATAGCCTCGTGAGAGTTTTCCAAAGAAGGTACTCACAAACTTCAACTATACTACAACGACTAAGAAATAAAACTATTGTTTCCTCATTCATGTCCCAACTATCTATACATCTCACTAGCAACCTGAATAAGAATAACCAAGTTAAAACCTAAACTAATATATGCATAATAATCAATCATCTATGATACAAATATATATACTATGAGTAATACTATGAAATGCCTAGCAGGTTCGTTTATGAAAACTTCGAATAAGCGTCCTTAAGTAGGTCTTCACATAATTGTCAAGATCTAAAACCACTCTGATTTTTCCGCCGAAGTTTCATTTACTCCGGTTGTGCGATGGGCACACTTTACCTTACAATCTCAATGACAACAAGGAAGCCAGAGTCGATCAAACACATCCGCCACTTACTATCACACTAACCTATTCCTAATTGAGCTAGAGGTCTTTATTAGGTGTTGCGGGGATTAGGAGATGGTTTAAGAAGGAAGGAAATGGATATTCAAAAGGACAAGTCTGAGATAATAGAATATTTATATTATGTAACTTAGAGAAAACCTTGTTATTTTCTTTTGCTTCTATACTTTGTTTCTATCCTTAGCCATATTTTTTCTTCTTCTTTTCTTTGGCTTTTAACTCCCTTTTATTCTATTTTTGGAGTTTTTATTTATTTCTATTTTTATTTTTATTTTTTCTTTTCCTTGGATGGAAACTTCTTTTCTTTTTCTGAAGCAACTACTAATTTTTGTTTACACAGGTTTTTCTCTTCTTCTTTCTTCACTCATTCTATTCTCAGACTTATTCTAGATTGGGTAAGTTGAATTTTTTATTTTGTTTGTTTTTGTAACAGGGTAAAGGAATTGTGGTTTATGGAAGGCTAAAGAAAGGCTTAGAGGGGCTTAATTAGCGAAAAATAATTCATAGGTTTGAATTTACGGCTATATCGATCCAAAGAGGGCCTAAATTCTCGCTTAGGATATGGCATAGTGATCAAGCAAGTGGACGTATGATTTCTCTATCCGGATTTTACTTCTCCCTTGTGCCATTTCTCAAATGTTTAGCTCATATAAGGCTTTAGGCTATATTCTCACAGGATTTGTAGAATAAGTACTCTAGCCTAGATTTCAGAAACTTACTGCTAACAATCATAGATACTCATGTAATATATTTATAGATAGATGCAAAGATTATTACCTACATATTAACCTAAGTTGCTAACAATTATTCTGATGCAAAAGCTATGTGAGACTTCTAGATTGTTAAGCACATAGAGAAGGAAAACAATACCAATATTCCTAAGTGTATAGCATAAACTTATTTATTTATATTTTTGAAATTTTTAACTTGAAAACAAATGCATATTATACATATCTATATCCTAACAGATGCCTTAATTACACGTGTTTCTATGCCCCCCCCTAACAAGAAGCATGCTTTGTCCTCAAAGCATTTAAATAAAGAGGGTAGAACAATACCATGGAAACGCCGCGTGAAATTCGGACATCCGCAAAACAAGGTTAGAACATACTAATATAGGAAATAAAAATACCGACGAACTCTATAAGAGTTCCACCCATTATGGGGTTAACATAATTAAATATGCTTGGGACATAAGCGCATAAATAACAAAACTAAAACTTACCTTATCTCCCGCTTAAACGCCCTCCTCATCATTAAAGAGATGAGGTTCCTTCAAGATCCCCGCCACCCATTATAACTTGCCAAGCTTGCCGCCATTTATCATCTACTAATGCTAACCTGTTAAGTGTTATTATGTCCGATGGGATGTACGGGCGACCAAATGAGGTCGCACCGCCATCCCGCCAAGTCATTATTCGCGAATGAGCGAACCACCTAATTGGTGGGTCTCATGACTTCAACCCTTTCCAACTGCGGAATTGTGCACGTATCACGTAAAACAACTACGATGATACGACTTTACCAACACAGGCATAAGAAGATACTTACGCCTCATGGTTTGGGCTCTCTTAAGACTAAATTAACTAAAACTTCGGGGAATGTCATATCGGCGACGCCCCTCGCCTAAAGCGAGGAAAATGTCACCAAAGCAGATCTTGTTTGCATAAATGAACCGCCATTCCCCAAAATATTCATCGGGATGAATAACATGGTGGTGCCTACGTTTAGGGAAAGGCTACCAAGGGCAATGCTATATCACCCCGGTCCATTACTCGAAATACCCTCCCCATAATACTCATGGAAATATGTATAATCATAAAGATATGCATTATCGGGTCATATATGCCCATGTGTGAACAGGATCGTATTGGTAATCCCGAAACTAAAGCGACCACATTTTTATTGAATTGATGTGTCGTGGTCATCGACTCACTGACGGAGAATTCTTGTTCTCTATCCCGACATAATAGAATTTAACGTGGTCGTAGAAATAAGCAAAGAAGCTGTGGTGAATATGAATCATCATCACTTACCCGGTAGATGATGCCATCCTAATCGCGGGGATCCCGTGGTCCGGAACCAATGTCCATAGGTCTCGGTGCCCAACACGCCTTGAAAAGACTGTTCGTATATGACTATAGGGGATGTCATCTCAACTACTCTTTGAACAGTTCCAAAAAATCCTGAATGACCCTTTGAAAATTGGAATTTTCCGTTGACAGCGCGCGGTGGCGCGTAAGGCCAGATAGGCGGGTCGCTCGTGGTTTTTGCTATTACAGTGTTTGGGCGCTGAAGTCGCTTCCAGGAGGGCGGGTCGCTCGACTAAACTTTGTGAAATTGTATGAGTCTTGGCGGACTCGACGAAGTAGCGCTAGCGCCAGGCGTAAAAACTTTGAAATTTGGAGGAAAAAGAAGGAAAAGCTTGGAGTGAAAGGTGCGGGATGATGGTGGGGTGTAGTGTGGTTTGTTAGTGTAGAATGAAGGGAGTTTAAATAGGTTTTGAGCTTCCAAAATGAATCGGCAAGTTTCCAAATTGTTTTAAGGCAATTTTCGGAAATAGAAAAATTCCAAACCCGAAAACGAAAACAAACCATTTTCGTGATTTTCTAAAAATCTTGGTATCTTTCATAATGGATTTAGAATAGTAACTTCTAAACCCACCTACATTTCATGCTACCACCACACAAATCATAGATATGCCGATATCGGCCAAATTATCAACCTTTCCTTCAAGACTACTTTACCGCGGATGATCATATAACGAATTATGCTCGGTATAAATATTACCACCCCCAAACAAGTCGGGAAGGTGGGATTAATGATAAAAACAAGCATTACTCGAAATTAACCAATTATATTAAAAATAAAATTTAAATCCAAACAACATTAAACAAACACATTAATATTTAAATTTAACTACTTAATTAAAATCCAACTAATAAAACAATCAAAACCATGAAATAACAGCGAACACAACTGATGGTGAACACCTAGCCATGTGATGAAGATGGGCCCGAGATGGAGATTGGTCCCGGCATGGAGAATGGCTTGAACCATCTGTCGCGGCGACGACGCTCATGCCCAATCGGACTCGGCTGAAACAGAGTCCTCCACGGGTGGCATGCGTCGTAGCATCTCTATTCGGAACAAGCGTTGTGCTTCCATCTCAGTCCAGAGTACTGCATACTGGGCTTGTTGATGCTGGTGGATAGTCTCCATGTTAGACAAGATATCGTCCTGAACCCCTTCGAGCATTTCAAGTCTCGTCTGAAGGTTTGTTTGCTTCTTTCGAACTACAATTTGTCTATCTCGGATATCTTCACAAATACCATAAATGCAATGCAAGGCAGTTTGCAATACTTGGGTTAGAACTACATTTATCTAATGCATCGTCATCCAGACATGTCATATCCTCCCTTTCATCCTTTGACTCAACCATTTTTTCTTCAGACAACGACCAAGTCTCTTGGATGCAATCCGTATAGATACTTGCATTAGAATGCAATTTGATCTTAATAAGAGCAGATCTTGCGACAGTTCTAAAGGAGAGCATGATCTTAGTGATCAATACAGGAAGAGGCGCCAAGCTCTTCCCCACTCCTCGAATCACATTAAACATTAAATCGAGGATGCAGAAATTATACTTATTTGTTTGCAAAATCTAGAGAACATGCAGATATTGCAGGTCGATATCACTGACTTTGTCTTTCCCGAGGACGTTCCTACCAATCCACCGAAGTTCTGCCCGGTTGATTGGTTCTCGTGGTCAATCGGGCGGATGCAATGAGATATCGGATTGTATTCACCCTCCACGACAAGTATCCTTCATCAAAGCAGAACTCCAAAGATAATCGATTCCCCGAATTGTCGCTACTGTGTTGCTTTCAAGCCGCAATTCCTAACATTCGATAACAACCGCCTCGTTACTTTCCTCCTCGTTCCTCGCTACCTTTATGAAAATCCTATCCCCTCTAATTCTCGCTTCTTATAAAATTATTCTACCAAATCATAGTGATAGAACTCCTCGATCGAAAGTACCACGATCCGTTCCAATGCCTCCTAATCATCTCCGCGTCAGAAAATGGCGCCGAAGTCATCCGAAAGCAAAAGCGCGTTCTCGCAAAATTCTTCGTCAGAGTGCCATTGAAGTTTCGAGAGAACTAATGGTTTTGTAGACTGTGGGGAGGCGAGTTTGAAGAAAACAACTAAAACAACGGTGGTGGCGGTGGTTACTTGAATTGGTGGCGGTTTTTCGGAGTTAGGTTGGTGGTGGTAATAGTTTAAAGAAGATTTTAGTTGGATTTGATTATCTTGGTGTGGGTGTAGTTAGGTTTTCTTCTCTCTTTTTTTTTTTTTTTTTTTTTTTGGTGTTTAAGGTTTGTTTACCTTGATAACCGGCGGGATTGACTAAAAAGAAGGAAACCTAACACGTAATCAGTATTAACTCTTAATTATTACTCACATAATTGGTCTAAAAGTATGACTGTTACAGGGTTAAAACTACAGTTTTGGGCTCTTATCACATATCCGCGAAGGTTCTTCTTGAACCCCTCTGCTCTCCTTCGAAATACACATCCGAGAATAGCTCAGCTTGCCCCATATTTGATTCGGACACGAGGGTCAGCGAAGGGCTCATCCCCCCCGCACTCATTCGGATTGCCCCACGACATATCCGCGAAGGTTCTTCTCGTACCCCTCCGCTCTCCTTCCGAATGCACATCCGGGAACAGCTCAGCTTGCCCCATGTTTGATCCGGACACGAGGGTCCGTGGAGGGCTCATCCCCCCCGCACTTATTCAGATAGTCCCAAAGCATATCCACGAAGGTTCTTCTCGAACCCCTTCGTTCTCTTTCAAAATGCACATCCGGGAACAGCTCAGCCTGCCCCATGTTTGATCCGGACATGAGGGTCCGCGGAGGGCTCATCCCCCCCGCACTCATTCGGATAGCCCCACGACATATCCGCAAAGAGTCTTCTCGAACCCCTCCGCTCTCTTTCAAAAAGTGTAACAGCATATCCAATCGCATTTTTTGTAGTTTTACTGTGGTACCGCAGGTTTTTCTCTTTCTCTGTAACCTTGAGGTGTATGACCATGTTTCTCATTCATGGTCCGTGACCTCCTAGAGCATATAGGTTCACGGAATACCGTGACGTCTGGGGGCACTCCCAATATGTCCCCACATACATCTCTGCCAAGGACGGAGACAAGGCTTGCCTGCCCCCAGTGTAACTTTGGTTGACGGCCGAGTCATTACTCGTCCGTCTATTAGGTGCATGATAGTAAAAGAAACGAATTACCGGCCGTGTTTTATGTCTCTCCACCTTTTTTGTAATCATCTTACCATCCGTATTCGGACGCTCCAAGCCGTTGATCTCAGTCCCAACCTCTGTGAACTTCATGATTTTAAGTAGTAAAAGCATTGAAGAACTCTTCTGAGATGTCCAACTTATACATTTTCTATGACCCACCCATCTACCATGCTCCAGAGGCAATAAACTTAATCAAATGACCTCAGTGTTAAGGACGTTACTCTTTCGATTCCGTCATTTCCATTTCTCTGTCAATCGTCGATAACCTTCAGTGTTCGTTGCCACTTCGATCTTTGCTCTATTTCACTACCCTTTGTTAAACACCTCTTGTTCCTATCTTGATAATCGCAGAAAAACACCTTTGAATATTTTGCTTCACCTCAAGCACACACAACACATCACTTTTACTGCACACTTTGGAGATGTAGAAGTAAGCACAATTCACCATTCTAGCAATTCTAAGCACGAGCACTAACACAGCTCAAAACGACTTCAACAGACGACAGTACCACCCCATTTCTGTGTGCCACCATCCTCTATAGACAGCAAGATAGCACCACCCCCATCAGTCACCACATACACCAAACCAACAGTCAACACACCATTTCTTCCTCCACCACCGGCAGACAACATCACCTGTCGACCACCACCACAACAATGGATCGAACCCAGACTTCTTTCTAATTTTTTTCTTTTTCTTCTCTAACTCCGCTCTATTCATCTTTTTTCCCATAAATCAAACACAAAATTCTAACACCAATTAAACTTTCTTTAAGAATATCAAACATTTCCGACTTGTAAACAAGCTCCTCTGAAATTATGATAGATTCAGGTATATCCAAAGCAGTGTCCCCAACTTCCAAATATTTTAGTGCCATGACACCTCTTCCAGCCTTAGTCACACAAACCGTGTGAAGTGCCTATCGCTCCCGCTCTAAAACCTCGCTCTCGTGGTTTAAGTGCCAATCCTCCATAAAACCGCGCTCTGAGATTTTTAAAACTGCGCTTTCAATTTTTGCAACCGCGCTCTCTGAATTCTCAACGAAAATCTCCTCTTTCCTTCAACAAAAAAGATTTAGAACTACCTTAGAACTTATTTTAGGTCTATCTACAAGAAGTTTCAGTTGAAAGGAGTAGTATTTGGGTCGAGATGATAAAAAAATCAAGTTTGACATGTGTGTGTTCACTGGTTTACGTAACTTCTGGCACTGTGTTCTTGGCAAACAAAGAGAGGAAGGAGAGAAGAGAGTGGAGTTGGATATTTTATATTAAAAAAATGATAAAAAAACTAAGGATAATGAGTTGGTAGTAATCTGGACTAAGAAATTTCATATGTTTATTTTCTTTTTCTTTTATTTGTAACTATATTTCCTTTCATTTTGAATATCTAAGCTTTACTTTGTTTGAATAATTTTTTTACTACTTTGTTTTACAAATATGTGTATTATTTATATGTTATATACACCGTTCTCAAGGCACTCTGAAACATAGAGCTTCTCAAGTTAGGTGCTCTCCCGCTCCCGCTCAGCGTTCTGGTGACTAAGCTTCCAACCCCTTCAACATGAGCTATATGCAAATTTGTCTTCAAACTGTGGTCTCTCCCCCACTGCAACAAAAGGTCTTCGACATGACAAGTACACTTCTCAATTACTTGTTCGCCACCGCACCGGTCACCAAATTCTATGATCTTATCTATTGTTGCATGCATCACGTAACACTTTCAAGATGTCCACTTTCTTATCTTTTGAACCTTTAAGAGAGATATCAATGAGAGAGATAATTTAGAATTGTGAAATTTATTCATGATGCAGGCAGATGCCACCGCTTCATCCTGAATCTTCAAAATCACTCCAACAGCATCAATGTGGCCTTATACTCATCCATATCCATTCACTTTTAAACTATTTAAATCTTGCACTTGGTTCAAGCAGGGAGGCAAGTAACACTAAGATTCAAATTGTTGCATATCTCCTGTACCAATGTGGCAAAGTTTTCAGTAGACTTCGTTCCCGAATCCTTGTACACCTTGCATGCAATTCCATTTCTTGGTTCCGTATATCCATCAATAACTAGTTTTAGTCTAACCAAAATTCTCCAGAATAACACAGTTACACAAGTACAAATTCCTAATGCAAAGGGTTATGAAAAATTAAGTTTCAGTCACATTCAAAACATCTACTGTCATTAACTCCAATCATGTATCAAAATCCACCACAAGTTGTTATTCTCTGGACATCACTCATACTAAAGCAAGTTTGTAACAGGTAAGAACCCCTTCATCTGAATCTGACTAACCCTGTCATATGCTACAACAATATAACCAGATGAATCTCCATATAACATCACAACCCACCCAAGAGAATAACAAGAAAAAGGAAAATTTCAGCATAGATTTCTTATGAACTCTTCTTGCTATCAGAATGTGACAACATCTGATCAATCGATTGGAGTTGGTTTTGAAGGTTTTGGTTCTCCTCTAGCAATCGGTCATACTCGAGAAGGAATCCTTCGGATTGATTCTTTAAAGCCAATGCATTGGCCTCTGTAGCTTCCACTGCTTTTACCTTTGTCTGAGAATCAGATTCCAGCTGCTTAACCTTTGTCTTCAAGCCAGCGACCTCTTCCTCCAAATTTGTGAGGTCTGAGCTCTTCCACCACGAGGCTTTCGTTTTGTTCCCCACGAAATAAGAATAAATAATAATTGAAAAGGTTTCTCGGAACTTAGCTTGCTAATTAAAGGTGACACCTTTTTCTTGTATTTGCTGCGGAACATGGTATTAGCGGTAACTGCCCACCATCTTCACCTCATTTACTGCCTGGTCCCCATAGATGGCGCCATTTGTCACATCCTATTCTGCGACCATTCCTTCTACTAGTATTAGTGCTCTATTTTTGATCAGCTGTACCACAATTTAGGTTGCCTACATACCCATTCGGGATCAAGCCACCGTAGTTCACTCCTTGCTCCTATCCCCTCTCCTCCTCTCTTATCATCTGCCTCTCTCCTTGGTGCCCTCCATATCTCTTTTAGGTTTACTTCATGGGCCATAATGTCTCTTGGGCCTATCTTCTCGGCCCAATACATTCTATGGCCTTGGGCTTATCTTTTGGCCCAAGACATACATCATTTATCTAAGAATTTGGCTACTACAGTTATCGTTATATTTTGGAATAAGGTTTAAAGGAAGGTTCTTTGTTGATCTAAGAAACAAAAAACATTGGTTCATAGGTAAAATCCTCTCTCTCTCTAATCTCCTTATTTTAAACATAAAGTTATAATATCCGTTTTCTCTTTTAGTCTAAAGATCACAAAAATTGTTAGTATAATAATTCTTAAATATCCTTTTGCCTCTGTTTTGGTCTAAATATTTGTATATTGCAATATTTGTTGGTGTTAACAAGTCATTACTTTGCAAAAAATGAAACATATATAATACCAGATTGATTGGTTTAATCGATATACGCATAAGAAAAGTCATGTGCTACATTAAACCAATATATGATTCATGAAACATAATTTCTGTTTTGACCTTTGGTTTCAATTGATTAACTAGCTCATATATAACTAAATTATATAGATACATACATTGAAAGAATCCTAAGTGTGACCATTCGTCAAACTCAAGAGTCAGTTTAATTAGAGCTTTATATATTGCCTTGATATAACATTGGTACGTAGTTACTAAGGTAACCATTGGCAATCAAGTTCATGTAATTCTTACCAAGAGAACCTTTAAAGTTTATTTATTTAGTGCACTCGATTTAGTGTTAAATACTTTGTTTTAGGTACTCATCTAGTTCATGCATGCCTCTTTTCATCCATTCCGTTAAACCAGGTGTGGGTTTGGTTGTAGTAAGTATGTCTAGCACCAAATATAATGGAGTGCTTACACTTACAATTTAAGAAGTTTAGCACTAATCTTATGGTTACTCCAAATGGTAGGGCATGCAGACTTTTGTAATTCTTATATTATTATTTTTTTTTCTTTTTCTTAAGCTACTTAGTGTGGTGTTATCATGAGAAACCTTAATTAACCCCAATAGAAACTTTTGCAGTAAAGGAAAACTATGACTCTTAGTACATGGAAGTCAAGGGTTTATTGTCAACTGTTGTCTACTATTACTATTTTAATCCTTTAGAAGAATAAAGTTAGCTTTTCAGGGTCGGTCATTGGATTACGTGATAATGAGACCTCCCGAAACCACCTAAATTAGATATTGATGGTGAGCAGAGTCAATTTCGAGGAAGCACAAAGAAGTTTGAGTTCCAAGTTGAAGTTTCTTGAATGGAATGCATTAAAGGTGCGAATCTCCAATGCTTCTGATGTGAGTGAACAATAATTCATGTATTGCATAGCTAGCTAGAACTATAGATAATGCTCTTAATTGAATACGAAGACATTTTTCAGACTTTGGACAAGATTAGCTTCCCTATTACATATTTGGACGACAATAATAAATTTTTTGTATCTAGGTTAGGGTGCCTTTTTTAACTATGCAGTTTTTAGTGGAGAATATATATTTTGGTTCTTTTCTAATTTTTAAATTTCATATGTTAAAACAATACCGAACCTAAGCTATTACTTGAATGCATGAAGTTGTTTCATTCCTTCTATTCACTACTTGATTAAATCTTTCAGCAGATGGTCAATTACATTTATATGCACGTTGACGGCGAGGGAAGCTATGACTTGAAACCTCTTCACTCATGATCAATGTAAAAAAATTGAAAGGTAATTTTCTGATTTTATGAAAATAGTGTTATGTATGTGTATCTATGGTATTCCATGATGTAAATCCATAAACTTAAGGGAATAGCAGAAAATTGTTCTATTTGGTAATTTGATAATTGTTGATAATTAGATAGGTTGTTCTATTTAAGTATGGCAGGTTGAGCTTGAAAAGCTGGCTTGAACATTGCACGTTCAAAGGAGTACTCAAAACTTTGATATAGATACATCAATTTTTTATATAGTCACTCTAAAAGAGTTAAATCTGTATGTGTTTAGCGTTCTTTAGACGTGTGAACGAGTGATTACAACATAGCTTAGCCTTAATATATGTAATGTAATGTTAATAGCCTTATAATTAAATAGAATTGCTTGTTAAAAGAGCGCTAAAAGTGAGAAACTAATGTCACATTATAGGTTTCCATATCCATCGTGGTTGAATACCGTACCATAGATGCAACCAGAGCTGCATATTAGCACATTGCAATTCTGTTGAGCACATGTTATACATATATAGATAATGATTCAGTGTACCTAAATACATTAGTAGTGGATGATCTTCTAAAGTTTGATATGCAATAGGTATTCTCATATACCTATTAATGCAATGTTGGTCTATGATGTGGGTTCTTAGTATAAGTTGACACCAAATTTATCTCCTTCATTCTACAAAAAATATAAGTGGCCAGTTTGTTTTGCTTCCTTTATGCAGAATGGGAGAATATAAGATCACGTGTACAAATTAGAATCCACACGTCAACATACTACCTGATACTGCGATAAATAAAGCATATTTGTATTGTTGTATCGCGGTAAGCAATAGTTTGTTAATTTATCCTATCTATATACATGCTTTCTTTCTTGCGTCTTGCTGACATTTGTACTCTTTTTAGCATAAAATTCACTAGGTATTGAACAATCAATTTGTCTATGATATAATGGGTCCTCACACCATTCAAATTGAGACTATGGTTGTGGTTGCTGCCACTACTGCACCCACCATGGGAAGTGCTTATGGAATCTGGATTGCATTAACAACTTCTGGATTGATGCTTGCAGCTTGCACTACAGGGCGTTCAATGATTACATTAGTGCTAATGGGAGTGACATCCGCAAGTGCCAATTCTACCTGATATGAATAATGGACGAGTGCCAAAATGGTTGAGAAAAATTGAAGCAGAGGATGACTAACAGAGGCTTTTGAAGCAAACATCTATTGATATCTTCAATTTTCAGGTACTTCATTAAATAAAATTTTGGTTTTCTTTCTAATATATCATATATATATTTTTAATTATCAATTTTATGTTGTAGTTTTATGTCTCTCTTGATATCTCATGGTAATGAATGCTGTAGTTTTATCTTCTCTATAGGTGTTGTATTATTTCTTTTCCTTTTTCTTTTTGATTTTCATTGTTTTTTTCCTTTTGGTTTGATAAGTTACTAAGTTAGAAGAATTGATCGATATTAACGAAACTATGGAAATAAACGACTAAATTCTAAATTTATATCGATTAATTAAACTTATATTTGTTAAGCATTCACTCCAAACACAATAAACTTGGGCATTGTGTTCAACCCATTACATCTGAGATATTGGGTTATAACCAGTAGACTTCCAATAAATTAAGTTTGAGGCATTATGGTGTCTTCCCCGACAAATAGAAGTTCTTGCTACCACAAGGATGCTTTAATGGGTATGTTCACCTCCACTAGACTACTACTGTTGATGCTCAGTGAAAATGATCAAATTGATAGCAACAAACTGATGGAATACTTGGATTTTTAGGGCCGCTTTATTTGCACAACAACATGTAAGTACCTAATGCACATATGCAAATCAACCTTTGAAGGAAGTTGACTTCACTAGTGAAAAGCTTTAGGTAATGCAGTTATTGTTTCATATTGAGTGAAAGTTTTATCATGAATTCTCAAGCCATAACTAACTGCCATTTCAACTATTGCTATTTAGCAAATGTCTAAACATGACCTATTTGGAGTTTTTTTTTAAACTTAAATCTGTGCATTAAAACTACTGAAGAGAGGAAGCTGCTTTTTTGTTTCCTGTTTCGACCAAATATGATCAAAACACCAAGTATTGATGAAAAAGACGAAGAACGTAGAAAAGTAATTAGAAAAATGATGGTGATCGGGGGAATGATGAGACTGTACCTTGCGGTTGCCTACGTACCCAAATTATCAGTGGGATCAAGTCTCAAGAACGTAGTTCTGAATGAAAAATAGTTTGGTATTTATATAGGTAGAGTAGAGTCCTTGTAGCTCAAGTAATCTTGTAGCTTAAGTAATTGTGATATACTATAACTTTCAACTGATAATTATCTCTTTGATAAGAAACGAATCTGGACATAAATCAACGTACATTAGTGGCAAGCCATATGGCTAAGGTTCAGCCTTAGCCACATGAGTTAATGGGCCTGTACATTGATCCATGATATTGTGAATTGGGCTTTAGCCCTGTCAATTAAACGAATAAAGTGGAGACTCCTACCAATGGACGTTTACCACGTAAGTGGAGGTCGAAACACCGCCCCCTCTTTGGCATGCGAACAAAGTTCATATGGCAAAGAAGAAAGAAAAATGAGCGGAATGTATAACGAAGTGTCGTGCGAAAAGAAATAATTGGAAAATTGACTGTCGAAAAAAAAAAAAAAAAAAATCGTGAATTAGCGGTAACGAAATAATGTCAAACTAACGTATACGGGACGCAATGTAGTTAAATAAAAGATGGCCGAAAATGCACAGAAAAAAATAAAATATGCACAGAAATAAAATTGCAAAAAAAATCGAATGGCGAAAACTGTATCGAACACGTCACGTAATAATACGAAATTTGAATTCGACGATTCGTGCCAACGGAATAACGATACTTGGATTATACCGTTGAAAATTAAACGTAGGTGCAATTTAGTAATAATAATAATAAAAGGAAGTTAAATACGAATTGGACTCAAAGTGTTCGGATGAGATAAGAATATGGAGTAGATAAGATTTGAGATTAGGGATGAAGTTGGAGTTGGAGCTGAATCCCACCAGCACTGGAAAACCCGCTCGTAAACCTATATAAGTGTTGTGGCCGCACATCCTAATCCACAAAAACTCGGCTTCTTCCGTATTACTACTGCTGTGTGGCGCCTTCCATCGAACTAGCACTGTTCAGCTCATCTTGGATTCACGGTAAGCTAAACTTATACTCGTTATATTCAGCTATAGCAACAGTGTTACCACCAAAGGTCCAAGCGATCATGGTAGGAAAACCTTGTTCTTGTGGTGCGTCTGTAGAATTGTGTGAGTCGTCTCCATCATCACGAGCATTGAAAACACAGGAGAAACTCCTTCGGCAGTTTACATTACGCACATGAACCTTTCTAATCCCAAGTCCCAACATCAAAGGTACAACCCTCAAGCCCCAGCTGTTCTTTTTTTTTTTTTTTTTTGGTTATATGCATGACCTTGAACTGTTGCATCTTGTCCTTAGGAATTCTTTGTTTCGGACATGTGGTGGTGACACAAAAATATATTAACTTTGGTTTTGGTTTTTTTGTTTTTGTAGTGATCTTCAGCTGGAGAAGACGATGAGGAAGAGATACTGGCGCTCATGTTCAAATTTGATGTTATCAAATACGATACGGTGCATCGCCAGTTAATGAAGGGCACCGTACTTGCTCTTTTTAACATAGCCAAAGTGTATCCGGAATGAAATAACAAAACATGATACAGTGCTTTGCCAGCAAAGGAAGGGCACCGTACCTGTGTTGCCTTGAGCTGACCCGGTTCACCCTTGTGGAGCTAGTGCATCCGGTTTTTGAGCTATCTGACCCGTTTTTTTTTTGCAGGTAGAAACGACTGTATTACACGGATGAAAGATAATCGAGAAGAAAAAAAAAACTCGATGACGATCGGAGACTTGGTGAGGTGGAAAGAAGGTGACAGATATAACGACTACCTGAAACCGCGTCGATGGTCGCTTAAGGAAATATAGAAAATACTAGGACTCGAGAAATTTGAGATGGAAGAAGTGTACGAATTTGAAACGAAAGTCGAAGAAGATGAAGTAGTAATGACTTACACACAATTAAATTGCAGGAATACAATTCCGTTGAACAAAGAAATTGCGCAATTATTGGAGTGGTGGCAAATTGCACCGGGACAACTGCCAATATCGTTCTGGTTAATCTTTACGAGAGTGCACCGTTTACAAAATGAATTTAATAGAAGGTTTGGGGCTCAAGAAATCTTCGCGTTGATACGACCGAAAGCCATACTGACGAAAGGGTACATAAAATTTGAAGTTGAATTCAAGGATTCAAACAGAACTTTTAAAGGGTTCCCAAAAGTATACACCGGATGGGATAGATTTCTGTACCGCTTGCGAGGGAAGTGGAATCCGACAGAGTTTAAAGTGCCGAACAAATTTCGAGGTAAGCCAAAACATAAGTGTTGAAAATTGTACTACGAGTAAACTGTTGACTAACACGAGTTATTTTGTGTCTAACAGAAAATGCGAGTACACTACCAAACATTGAATTGGACAAGGAAGTGGAGAACAACCTTCGTTTCTTCTTTTATGAATGTTCTGACGAAAGATTGGTAGATCTGAGCTATTTCGATGATATTGTTGATTTCCAACACTATGGGGGTATTGAACAACAGCTCGATAGGTCCAAAGAGACACATAGTGAAATGGCGAAGAAGAATAAGATTCTCAGAAATGCAATATTTGGCAGCGATAGCGATAGTGAAAAAGAAGATGGAACGAAATTAACACAGCGAGAATTAGTGCTGAGCTTGCCAAACACAAATAGCGAATTGTACAAAAGAAGATGTTCCACAAGAAAACGGGCGAACGGAGACCAAGAGAGACAACCAACGTTACAATGTATGATGCCTCGAGGGACGAGACTACAATGCACAAAACAGCCCAGACGAAATAAAGTACATTCTCAACACAAAGAGGAAAAGGTATGTACCGTAGAAAACATATATATGTAAAAGTGTGGGGAGATGTAATATCTCGCTCTGGTTTGGTATATACAGGAAAAGAATGGCGGGGAAAAGAACGAAACCGTGATACTTACAAAAGATAGTGCAGCGAAGAACACAAAGTCGGTGAAAGAAAACAAACGGCAAAACAAAATGCAGGAGCAAAGAATCCAACCACCACTGGCAAGTACTGTCCGGGGTAATACTACTCATGGAGGAAAACTACAGAATCTGTTAACAGTAAGTGGACCGTTGACTTTTACTATTGCGTTAGGACGGTAAAGAAATTTATGTCCAACACTAAACCAATGAAATTGGTAGATGAAGCAAAGATGTTCAAGTCTGGACGACGAAGCGAAGGTATCGCCAGAGACCACGCCAATGGAGGGGCTCGAAAAATATCAAAACTGTGACCAGAATACGGAGAACATCGGAGAATATGACAGAGCAGTGTCAATGATTTTTGACACTATGAACTAGGTATGATAGTATTTTTTTTTTATCATTTATTGCAAACTTGTGTTTAAGTCTGAAAGATTGATGAAAACAGATATTTTTCACCGCAGGTTAAAACGGCGGTAGTACGGGCCAAAGAAATTGATGAAAAAGTTGCGAAGAAAAGTATCGATCCGAATGAAGTCAATGCCGTAGAAGAAATAGAGAAAGTGAAAATACTCAACCGAAAATTGGAAGAGGCAAACAAAGCGTTAAGCGGAACCAACAGAGAGTTAGAAGACGAAAACAAAAACTTAACCGAAGCGGACGAAAAGAAGCCGAAAGCGTAGATCGTCTGAAGACTTTGGAAAAGCCCCGCGAGATAATGGAAGAACACAAACACTTAAAAGCAGATGTGATAGAATTAAAGGCACTTCGTGGCGACCAAAGATCGTGAACTTAAACGTGCGCAAAAAGAGGCAGAGAAAAATAACAAGCGAATGACAGATTTAAACGAGCGGCTCGGCCAAGATCACGTGCAAATGGCACATTGTGAATCGTCCTTAAGACAATTGACAGAGACTTTAATAGAAACGGGAGATGAACTAGAACGTGAGAAGATGAATTACAAAGATTTGTACGAGTTGTATATGCGAAAAGTTTGTAAGGAACCATTGGATTTGCCCAAACCAATGATCATGTGATTTTGCGTTTGTAATACCATAGAGCTAAAAATTCTTTTTGAATAAAATAAAGTATGTGTTGGCAATTAAATATCATTGTGATGTCAGATAACATACCTGTGGAAAACTGACAATGTTGTTGAATTATATAGATGACACGAAATAGAATGAAACTCCCCCAATGCTAATTTTAAGCTTGCAAAATTAGATTGAGCGAAAAAATGCTCCGACGCAGAACTGACGAAACGAAACGGGGTAACGTCAGCAGATGTTGACATAACGCGAGTAACCGACTAAGCGAGCGTAAAATCGTTCAATTTAGACTAACGAAATTAAATGTGGTACGTTCGTCAGATTTTGTCGTAGCGATAATACGACTAAGCGAGCGTAACTGCGTTCAACTTAGACTGCCGAAATTAAACGTGGTAATTTTGCCAGACTTTGTCGGAGCGATAGTAACGATTAAGCGAGCGTAAAAGCGTTCAACTTAGATTGACGAAATTAAACGTGGTAATTTCGCCATTTTTTGTCGGAGCGATATTAACTACTAAGCGAGCGTAAAAGCATTCGATTTAGACCGATGAAAATTAAACGCGTTGTAATTTCGCCAGATTTTGTTATAGCGATAGTAACGACTAAGCGAAAAAAAGCGTTCAACTTAGGACCGAAATTAAATTAAACGTGGTAATTTCGCCAGATTTTGTTATAGCGATAGTAACGACTAAGCGGCGTAAAAGCGTTCAACTTAGACCGAAAATTAAACGCGTGGTAATTTCGCCGTTTTTGTTATAGCGATAGTAACGACTAAGCGAAAGCGTAAAAGCGTTCAACTTAGACCGACGAAAATTAAACGCGTGGTAATTTAAATCCGATTTTGTTGTAATAGCGATTATAAGGTTCGCTAAAACCAAAATCATACCATTGAACCGAAGTGAAAGAACCGCCTTTTTATTGATTACCGAAGTCTTAAAAATGCAAAGATAACAATGGAAAATACATGCCCGAATCGAAAACAAACTAAATATTGTATTATTTTATTTCTCCGTGATAACGGAAAAACACAACTAAAATCTACTTATAGAACTTGCGCAGATGAAACGCGCGATTCCACGGGCTTATCGAGAACATTCCCATCTAAATCTCGGAGAAAATAAGATCTTTTGGTGGCGAGGGCGATCTATGATGTATGGACTGTCAATTTTCTCCAAATTTACAGAATCTATCAACCTCGTCTTTCGGCCAAGTACCCGATCATCTTTCTCAAACACTTTAAGTCGAACTTTCTTATCATATTTTCGTTTCATATCAGCTTGATAACGAATTAACTGTTGAAGACCAACATCTCTTGTCTCATCTATCAAGGCTTTGACTTGAGCAAGTGCTTGATCATTCGACTCCAATTCCACGTTAAAAGTTCGTGTGGTTGGTGTCATCAACTCTGTAGGCAAGACCGCTTTCGTACTGTAAGCAAGATTAAACGGAGAAAATCCAGTTGAATGCTTAGGTGTGGTTCGATAAGCCCACATAATCGCAGGAAGTTCCTTAACCCAATTTCCTTTGGCCTGTTGAAGTCGTCTCTTGAGCATTGCAAGAATGGATTTGTTAGTAGCTTCAGCTTGTTCATTAGCTTGAGGATGGTATGGTGCCGAGAAATTGTGATTAATCTTCAAGTCAGAACAAAATTGTCGAATTTCTTCAGCATCAAATTGTTTGCCATTGTTGGAAGTCAATGATGTTGGAATACCGAAACGACAAACAATGTCTCGCCATAAGAATTTTTTAACATTTGAAGCATGGATCTGGGCTAAGGGCATAGCTTCTGCCCACTTGGTAAAATAATCATTTGCGACGAGTAAGAAACAAACACTGCTAGGAGCTTTCGGAAGAGGACCGACGATGTCAAGACCCCACTTTGCAAACGGCCAAGGGCTCAAGATTGGATGAAGTTCCGTTGCTGGAAGATTTCCCATATTAGCATATTTCTGACAAGGAACACACTTCTCAGACAAACGCTTAGCGTCCTTTTGCATGTACGGCCACAAGTATCCTTGTGTCATTGCTCTATGAGCGAGACTTCGCCCCCGGGAGTGGTTCCCACATAGGCCTGAATGAATTTCCGCCAGGATGAGCAAACCTTCAGCTCTGCTGAGACAACGAAGCATAGGGTTACGACTTGTGCCTTTGCGATAAAGTTGCAATAGACCGTTCGAAGTCGATATGAGACAATATTTCCAAGCATCGCGTTTGACATGATCACCCACTTTATGATCGGGAGGCAAGATGTGATCATGTAAATATGTGATATAAGGAAGACGCCAATCATCTTCATCACAAGGTGTAAGCGAAAAACTTAGCTCTATATCAGGAACCTCTGGAGCATTGTCAGCTTCATGATCGTCGTCGGTATGGACCGAGACAATATCATTGACAGGATCATTGTGGCCATCTGATAGCATAAGTTGTGGATCAAGCGTTTTCTCTGCAATGATAGCTTGATTATCAAGATCACGCTTGCGCTTCCGAGTCAGCACAGGAGATATCAAATTGGCATGACGTGATTCCTCATAAAATGTCTTGATGAAAAAACAACTCTGAGTGATGTACATATCGCGCACATCCTCGATGGACAGATCGATACTCGGTTCCTTTTGAAATTCAATGGTAATATGGCGAGGCTTATCTGACTTAACTGCTGCGGATAAATATGCAAGAGAATCCGCATGTCGCACGTCATGACGCGGACGCTGCACAATACTGATAGAATCAAAATTTCGAGCAATCCGATGAATTAAGTCCACATAAGCCGCCATTCTATCGTCACGAGTTGCATACGATCCACCAAACTGGCTAGCGACTAACTTAGAATCTGTGAATAATTGTAGCTTAGTCGCCCCCAAGTGAAGAGCATTGCGCAAACCGCAAATGCAGCTTCGTACTCGGCCTCATTATTTGAAGCGTCAAAACCCAAACGCACTGACTTCTCAATTTTTTCTCCATTCAGTTGCAAGATTACACACCCAATACCGGAGCCATACTTATTATGCGAACCATCAGTGTAAACAATCCAACAATCAGCAGATATATCTGATAAGTTTGGCAAATCATCATCCCTGAGAGGTAATGGCGTGTTGTCGACAACATTCTCTTCATCTAGTAATGCGTCAGACATAAGAATATTCTCAATTGGAAAATCAGCCATTAGCGAAGCCAAAGCTTGTCCTTTCTCAGCTGTGTGAGTTTCAAACACAATGCTATAAGCGCTAAGGTAACTTTCCCATTCTACGAAGCGACTTGATTCCTGAGCATTGCGAAAAAGCTTTCCCAGTGGATATTCCGTATAAACTTTGATGACTCGTCCCTGGAAATAAGGTTTAAGACATCGGGCAGCATGAACCAAAGCCAATGCAATTTTCTACACTCGAGAATATCTTGTTTCAGCAGTTGTAAGAGTCTTGCTAACAAAGAATATATGACGACCATCGCCACCGTTGACAAATAAGACGGCACTTACGGCATGATCAGTGGCGGCTAAATACGTAACCTATATAGCTGCCCGTTCTTTGACCGGCAAGAACCGGAGGTTGGACTAAGTATGCTTTCAAATGACGAAATGCAAGTTCACAGTCCTCCGTCCAAATTGCTGCGTCTTTCAATGTTTGGAAAAAAGGACGGCATCGATCAGAATACCGAGAGATAAAGCGATTTAGGGCAGCCAAGCGTCCTGTAAGTTGTTGAATTTCTTTCTTTGACGTCGGAGAAGGCATTTCAAGGACAGCTCGAATCTGATCCGGATTTGCTTCAATTCCGCGTCTAGTCATCATGTATCCTAAGAATTTACCAGATAATAAACCGAAAGAACACTTAGCCGGATTCAAACACATGTTGACATTGGAGAGTCTGTCGAAAACAGCTTGCAAATCAGTAAGATGATCAGGTGCTTCTGTAGATTTGACAACCATGTCGTCGATGTATGCTTCGACTGTTTTTCCAAGTAGGTCAGAAAAAATAGTGTTGACTAGCTTTTGATATGTGGCTCTAGCGTTTTTCAGACCGAAAGGCATTACCTGGTAACAGTAAATGCCTTGGTCTATAATGAATGCAATGAACTCTTGGTCCTCAATGAATAACGAAATCTGATGATAACCAGAATAAGCATCCAAAAAAGACAAACGCTGAAAACCAAATGTTGCATCGACCATTTCAGATATACGAGGCAATGGATACGGATGAACCGGACAAGCCTTATTGAGATTTGTGAAATCGATACAAACACGTAATTTGCCATTCTTTTTAGGCACTGCGACACCATTTGACATCCATGTTGGATAAGTCACAGGCCTTATAAAGTTAACAGACAAGAGACGGTCGATTTCGTCTTTCACTTTCATCTTTCTATCGGGGGCCATCCTTCGGGGCTTTTGTCGAACTGGTTTTGCATTAGGATCAATGTCGAGTTTATGACAAGCCACCAAAGGATCTATATCAGGCATTTGCTCTATTCGCCAAGCAAACACATGATTATTCTTCCGCAATAACAAAATAAGCTCTTGTCTCTCCTCTTCTGAAAGTTCGGCCGAAATAAACGTAGTCTCTTCGGGAGTTGGCCAATTTGAACTTCTAAAAGTGGATCGACTGTCGGGGTCCTTCAACATTTCTATTGGCAGAGTAAACTGAAGGTCCCGGATGCTGTAATTGCTATTTGACGGCGTTGGAACTCAGAATAGTTCGTCCAACAACTTCAGACTTCTTATAATCATCGAGAACATTGTCGTGGAAAATTAGAGATGCCAGTTGATCGCTGCGCACCTTACAGACTTTTTTATTGAATGGGAACTTGATGGCTTGATGATATGTTGAGACGACACCTTCCATATAATGAATCCAATCTCGACCAAGGATGACATTGTAAGGAGATTTACAATCCATCAATAAGAAATCAATATTGACTTCTTTCTGCATAAGAGTGACTGGGAGAGACACCTTTTCAACGCAATGAGTAGCGGTACCATCAAAACCAACGATAGGCACATTTTCAAGGGTGACCAAGTTATCAATAAAAGGAATACTGCGATAGCACCCAGAAAACATGACGCTAGCTGAACTACCAGTGTCGATCATTATACATTGTACACGCATACAGCTGATATACCCAGTTATCACGACAGCATTATAATGAGGAACATGTATGCCCATTAGATCTTGGTCAGTGAAACATAATGGTTCATCTTCAATAGTCTCCGTGCGAAAACCTTCCACGAAATTGATCCCGTTAACTTCGTACAAATTAGACAGATATTTGACTTTAGAACGACGAAGCGGTTTTCACGAGTATTGGACAATGAATCAATGATGGCATGTCCAACCTTAATGACATTGTGATCGATGATAGTTAAAGCTTGAGTTGTTACTTTCTTACGCACATATTGATCAAGTTTTCCATTCCGCACAAAGCTTTTCAATTCTTCCCCAAAAAGACCGACAATTCTCCGTCTCATGACCATAATCATTATGAAATTTGCACCATAACGATTTATCGCGAGTTGTTTTAGTGTCGCCGCTAAGGAAATGGCGGAGTGAGCAGACTCTTATCCTTGATTTTGTCATAAACTACCGCGATATTTGGTATTAAGCGGAGTTAATTCAAAATCAATAAAAGGCTTTCCGGTCCCGCTCGTGGAGTCTTCTTTCTTATACTGAGGCTTCCGACCGGGTTCTTTGTTGATCAAAAGTCGGATTCTTCTGTTTATTTTGCTGATCATTGAAATCCTTTCCTTTATTATCTTTGTCACGAAAAGTTCGAGCGTAGTGTCGCCTTCAACATTGATAAATTATTGAACTCATTGGTATAACGCCGCGTCGGAAGATGGAATATCCCTAACAAGAGAGTTGTATAACCCATCTTTATCAAACAAGATAGCTTCTTTAAAAGCGTAAACCACCATTAGATCGGATTGCTCGAAATCTCAGTTGCAGCTTTGCGAAAATGCCGATAAAACTACGGAGAGTTTCCTCACGTTGTTGCTTGATGTTGAAAAAACTTCGGACTCCATTTGGACGTTTGAGATTATGATGAAAACGCCTTGAAAACTTTTCGGTTAAGTCCTTGAATCGACGAATGAGAGCGGAGGTAATTCGCTAAACCATACCAACGCTTCCCCTTTTAATGTAGAAGAGAAAAGTTTGCATTTTAAAGCATCATCACCTCCCCGATAAAACCAAATCTGTTTGTGAAATTAATCACATGAAGCATAGGGCAACCCTCGACATCATCATCATATTGATCAAACTCGGTTGTTTGAAGTCTTTGTTATGAGTAGCCCTTTGACGGGCGAGAAAAATTTGTCCAAAATACCATCTTCAACCGCCGAGTTTCTAGTGTCGATTCAAAAGGATCGCTATCCGAAAGAGCTTTTTAATCATTTCTCGACACGTTGAGGAGTCATCGATCCAGATCTGTTGGATCGCGGATCATAGTCACGATGACGCCTATGGGAGCGAACATAACGAGAAGAAAACGCGGCGAAGATTCATCGTTCCGTGTCGAGATGATTGTGGATGGTAACGCGTTGGGCTTTCAAGATGCGATAATGTTCGGAATGATAAGAACCGCGTTGCTGAAGTGTTTCACCATACCGATGGTTCTCGATCATGAGTGCGATCATTATTCTGTTAAGCCACTCGAATTCCTCGGGACTTGCCGATAATTTGTAGGATCGTGGGGTGCATTCGACGATTATTAGCATTACCTTGCCTACCGAGAACGTGACCAAGTGGGTGGAGATTTCGGCGGAGGTCGGGAATTAAATTAAGCCCATTACTCTTAACTTCGTTGATGGCTGCTTGCGAATATCGTGAATCTCATCCTCACCACTTAAACGATCCCACACACTATTATGTCGTTGGCGTGTGTGGCGTTGTGGTGTGACATATACAACATTATCTGCGCGAGTGGAGCTGCCGTCGTTTAAGATGACGCTGTAGTAATTATTCGCTTTCGCGGACGCCTTTTTAACTTTTGAAGAAGTGCTTCTCGAGACATATGACTTACATTATCCGCGATCGATCTTTGGAGAATCGTAAGAGGCAATAACCTCACGCTTTGAATAATTTGGCGCATTGGTGGAACGACGGTATTAGAAGGTATTATGCTGTCAGTGCCAAGTTGTCCTTGACCGTCATGTTCGTGATGATCGCCGGTAATCACATCGGGACCTTGAGCTCTTCGAAAGTATCGTCATAACTTTCGTAGAACGTGATCGAGGGTGTAGTATAAGAACCGTGATCGAGCCAATTATGTTTCGACCAAATATGATCAAAACACCAAGTGTTGATGAAAAGACGAAAGAACGAGAAAAAGTAATTAGAAAAAATGATGGTGATCGGGGAATGATGAGATCAGACCTTTGCGGTTGCCTCAACGCACTCCCAAATTATCAGTGGGATCAAGTCTCAAGAACGTAGTTCTGAATGAAAAATAATTTGATATTTATATAGGTAGAGTAGAGAGTCCTTGTAGCTCAAGTAATCTTGTAGCTTGAGTAATTGTGATATACTATAACTTTCAACTGATAATTATCTCTTTGATAAGAAACGAATCTAGACATAAATCAACGTACATTAGTGGCAAGCCATGTGGCTAAGGTTCAGCCTTAGCCACATGAGTTAATGGGCCTGTGCATTGATCCATGATATTGCGAATTGGGCTTTAGCCCTGTCGATTAAACGAATAAAGTGGAGACTCCTACCAATGGACGTTTGCCATGTAGGTGGGGGTCGAAACATTTCCCAACTTCTTTTTTCTACATACCAATATGCGTGCTACATTGTTTTTTACTTTTTTATTTTTTATTTTTATTCATTTATTTTTTCAGACTTTAAGAATCTAAGTTCATGAAAGTGGACCCTGTGGTTGTGGAAATAACTGATGAATTGAAATTGAATAACAATACAATTATATGATTAGATAAAGTATTGATAAAACAAACTTGGTCCATGATAAAAATTACATTGGATTACTTTCGTACGAGTATTTCATTTTTTGTGAGCATATGTGAATTGTTAGTGGGATGTTTTTTGGGACTGTCTAGGCATGTGAAATAATTACTTGGATTACGCTGTTGAGGTTTATAGAACTCTTAATCCCAAGGTTCTTTTAGTTGTTCACAAATTCTTATGCCCAGAGTACTCTTGCTTTATGTTGTCTAATTGGGCAAGGCATAAGAAATTGGGGTTTGAGATAAATCAAGACCCGAGTCTGAAAATTGAAACACACAAACACCAGATTGGGCCATCATTAACACACTGAGTCTCATATATAGAGTGCAAGACTCACATGCTAACATTGTTCACATAGAACTAATCAAAGTTGCAGCATTAAGACTTTTAGTTCTATTAATGATCCTTCTAGATATACCATAGTGAATAAAAGGCCCAACTGAAGTTCCTTTTAAAAGGATCCCCAAGCTAACCTTTGGGGAGTCGCACAACTTTTCTAAATGAAGTCACACATTCTATCATTACTGGACGGAAACCATGTGATGAATTCTAAGAAGTTAGGTTATTGATAGAGAAGTCTTTCTAGGCTTTCGACACCCATTCAAAGGGTTTTTTTTTTTAAAACTTATTGAAGTGTATATGAACTACATGGAAACCACTTATGTGTTGTTTACACGAAATAGACATGACTTGATATTTTTTTGAGTAGCCTTTTAATTAATATGAGATTTGTACGTGATGAATGCTGATATTGTTTTTGTACGATTCAAGAAGCTATTCAGATTTTGTTTACATACAGGGATGGTATTGTCGCTAAACAGTGAGTTCAATGAGTAGCATGTTTATCAAATCTCAAAGAACTAACCTGAACTATAGGTTAACATTGTTTTTTTCGTACATTTGAATTTTACTGTTTGCCATAGTATATTTTGCTAGCCATGTCGGGTTGGTTTTAACTTTTGACTTTGTGGCTCATGGAGTTAGGGTTATGTGATTAGGAGTTTGGTACGGTTCAAGTTTTTTGGAAAAATTTGAGTCGAAAGAGGTATGTCTTCATTCGAATTTGTTAATGATGTAAATCTTTTGATAGCTATGGGACTCGAAAGTATATATTTAATTTGTCTTTTCGGTAATGGCTTTGTACGAGGTGTTTGGATGATCTGGTATTAATCGAGACATTCAAGTTCTTTGCTGTACTAAGTTCTAATGTTGCAGTGATCTCATTTTTTAAACCAGTTATCTAACTGCTCTGGCATTCGTCGAGACGGTTAAGTAGCTGGGTTAATCAATGAGAAGTATATTGTTTTAAATTTTCAGGTTATGACAGGTTTTATATTTATGAAATATCGAAAATACAGAGGAGACTCTGTCAAAAAATTTCAGAAAAGTCATGTACTTTAGATATATAATTGTTCGAGTTTTGGGGTGTTGGACTCGAAAGTATATATTTAATGTGTTTTTGGTAATGGTTTTGGATGATCTGGCATTAGTTGAGACATTTAAGTTCTTTGCTGTATTAAGTCCTAATGTTGCAGTGATCTCATTTTTTAAACCAGTTATTTAACTGCTCTGGCATTCGTTAATGAGAAGTATATTTGTACGAGGTGCTTGGATGATCTGGCATTAGTCGAGACATTCAAGTTATTTGCTGTACTAAGTCCTAATGTTGCAGTGATCTCATTTTTTTAACCAATTATTTAACTACTCTGGCATTCGTTGAGACGGTTAAGTAGATGTGTTAATCAATGAGAAGTATATTGTTTAAAATTTTCAGGTTATGACAGGTTTTATATTTATGAAATGTCGAAAATACAGAGGAGATTCTGTCAATTTTTTTTTAGAAAAGTCACGTACTTTAGGTATATAATTGTTCGAGTTTTGGGGCGTTGGACTCGAAAGTATATATTTAATATGTGTTTTCGGTAATGGCTTTGGACGAGGTGCTTGAATGATCTGGCATTAGTCGAGACATTTAAGTTCTTTGCTGTACTAAGTCCTAATGTTGTAGTGATCTCATTTTTTAAACCAATTATTTAACTGTTCTGGTATTTGTCGAGACGGTTAAGTAGCTGGGTTAATTAATGAGAAGTATATTTGTACGAGGTGCTTGGATGATCTGGCATTAGTCGAGACATTCAAGTTATTTGCTGTACTAAGTCCTAATGTTGCAGTGATCTCATTTTTTTAACCAATTATTTAACTACTCTGGCATTCGTTGAGACGGTTAAGTAGATGTGTTAATCAATGAGAAGTATATTGTTTAAAATTTTCAGGTTATGACAGGTTTTATATTTATGAAATGTCGAAAATACAGAGGAGATTCTGTCAATTTTTTTTAGAAAAGTCACGTACTTTAGGTATATAATTGTTCGAGTTTTGGGGCGTTGGACTCGAAAGTATATATTTAATATGTGTTTTCGGTAATGGCTTTGGACGAGGTGCTTGAATGATCTGGCATTAGTCGAGACATTTAAGTTCTTTGCTGTACTAAGTCCTAATGTTGTAGTGATCTCATTTTTTAAACCAATTATTTAACTGTTCTGGTATTTGTCGAGACGGTTAAGTAGCTGGGTTAATTAATGAGAAGTATATTTGTACGAGGTGCTTGGATGATCTGGCATTAGTCGATACATTCAAGTTCTTTGCTGTACTAAGTCCTAATGTTGCAGTGATCTTATTTTTTAAACCAATTATTTAACTATTTTGGCATTCGTCGAGACGGTTAAGTAGCTGGGTTAATCAATAAGAAGTATATTGTTTTAAATTTTTAGGTTATGACAGGTTTTATATTTATGAAATTTCAAAAATACAGAGGAGACTCTGTCAAAAAATTTCAGAAAAGTCACGTACTTTAGGTATATAATTGTATATTCGTAGTTTCTAATAGTTGCATGGTGTGAATCCCTTACTAATATGAATCGATAGCATATTGTGTATATCATTTTGGTTTTATGGAGAATCGATAGCATATTGTGTATAGCATTTTGGTGATGTAGGAAGATTCAATTCACTTCAAGGGGAAGATTGAGAAGTGTGGAGCAAGGTTGCATATTGATGTTTAGGGCAATGAATTCAACAACCATAGCTAAAGAGTGATATATATAGGGCTGCCTTTAGATATTTCTTTTTATACTATGTTGGGGTTTGGTACGTTTGTTTTTCTTTATGAACTACAATAACTACTATCACAGTACAACTCATTGCACAAAACTATGTGCACCTTTCAGTTGAAGCGTTGCAATGCAACGTTCAACAAGTGCCCATCTTCGTTAGGGCTCCATTCGATCTTATGGGTCTATAACTTTCCAACAACTCATTTTTATACCAAAAATTTGGTTGTTTGCAAAGTTCAAACATAAAGTCTCTGTTTGTTCAAACTCTCTTAGGAAAATTCAAATTCTCAAAAGTTCAAGAGGTGTATATTTATTTGTGGTCTGATTTTTCTGGCAAGCTGCGTAACCAAACCTCAGCTCTTCTTCATCAAGTATCCATGCTTTTCATGCCTCATATAATGTTATGCCTTTTTTTGCCTTCTTCTTCATGACTATTTTTTTTGTTCTCCACGAATACTCAATCCACTACACAATGTTTTTGTAAAAAATTGATCTTTGCACTGCTAGGTTCCGAAGTTGTATGCATTCTTGCAGTGCAAAGATCAATTTATATATAAGCTTGAGATGGTTGAACTGTATGCATTCTTGCTTTCGTTATGCATTGCGGATTATTATAATTTTTTTTTTCAAATTACTACATTGTTACTGGCTTGCTGCTATATGTTACTTGAAATTTAATATATGAATGGTTGGGCTGTCTTAGTCTTAGCGGAATGAATGTATATGAACGTGCACACTGATCTTGACTCATGTAAAGGGCGGTAATAGATGAAGACCAATGGACGATGCTATATAACATGTCTATTCTTATGTAGAACTTGATTTCTTGATAATAGTATATGGAGATCAACTCATCTTATAGATAGATATATAGTTAAAGAAAAAGTCAAACTCAGAGTGCTTTTTTACTATTAAAGTTTCACATTTATAACTTGATTGCTTTAGTTTTTGTATTTTGACACGCGACTTCAGTGACTTGGTGTTCTAAATTTGTACGTTTCATTGTATTGCAGTGGAGATGAAGAAATATTGTGAAGTTTCATTTCTATTTGAAAGTGTAGTTTGTGGTTATGGTGGAGACAAACACTAGGCACAACAAGAAATTTGAGTGCATTATATCAAATAGCGAGAATGCCGAGAAGTTACCACAAACTGTATATTGGTGAGGCTCTTTGAGACACAAATCATCGTGTTTTAATATTTTCTCAAGTTTATTTGAAACCAACATGTGTTTGAGAACTAATGTAAATAATACCGTTGTCGACGCACAGTTGCACGATCTTCAAGCAATCTGATTGTTATTTTGATTTATTCCAACATGATATTTCTTTTTACATTTTTCTTTCACGCATTCATCTCGTTGCTTATTATGTTTATTCTAATTGTGAATATATATTGTAGTTTGATTATAAAAGGGATAAAAGAAATGCTAGCAAGTTTCACTGTATATAGGTGTGCACACAGCAATGACGACCAAATAGTTTGAAAAGAATACTAATACTACGCCACTTGAGAAGCATAGATCATTGGAGTCGTTGTTGGTAAGGAAAGGTATGCGGGCAAGATGTTCAAGGAAAATTTAAAATGAGGAATGAGCCATCTTAATCCATGCTTGAACAGTTTGCAGGGAAGTGTTTTAGTACATTGGAATTGTAGAAATTTGGTTGAACTGAATAATATTATGTACATCTACTATCCATTTTGGTCATTGTAGATCATTTGTTGTTTGTAGAAATATATCTCAAATGTAATATAATGTGTATGCTTTTCCCAAGTAAAACTGTAACGAATCAATTATACTGATTTTTCCTCTTGCTACTGAGACGCACTGTCAAAGATTAATCAATCATGATTTTAATCAAGTATGATACTATTAAAATTTCAATATAGAACACTATTCTCAACCAAGATGACACCAATTTAAACAGAACACAGGCAATTTGAGATTAAAGAAAGAGTAATAACTAAATGCATCCATAACCAAAATACCTTACTCATGCATCCACAAGCAAATTAAAAGTGTGCTTTGCTTGTTTATATGAGTTTTTTGCACAGGATTTTTCATAGATATATGTCTCTATCTTTCTCCCCCCCACACACTCAAATTGGAAAAGTCATTGAACTCAAATTTTAAATGTTGAAACTATTTTCTTAGAATATTTGACAACAACCCATTTATTTTATTTTATTTTTCTAATTTTCATTTTAATTAATAGTGGAACTTGCTACCCAATTCACATTTTCTATAAATAAAGTTATATACTAATTATTTTCTACTTTATTTTTAAAAATTATTCACAAGGTACATAAAAACGGCACTCGTTCAGTGAATCGAACCTATAACCTATAAATTGGATAGAACTTACATGTAGTCAATTTTAATTAAACTTACAGTTAGTGCCAATTTTAATTAGACTTATAACCTATTGGTTTCAATTTTAATATGTAGTCAACTATATATTTACACAACAAAACTTTATCTAAATCTCAAATCCAGTTTCTATTTCTAAATACTTATTCAATTAGCCTTCTTGATCTTTAACGGTTCTTCTTGGAAAATTCAGTTCTTCTCAAACTTATGATCCATTCTACTCAACCGATCCGCTATTTTATTTAGAATTGAAGTATCTCTAATTTGAAATCTCTTAGTTTACTTCTCAACTCAATTATTATGTTGAGATACTTCCTTAATTGTTTGTAATAACCCTCCAAAAAATTGAGTTTACCTAATAGACCTAATAGAGGTGTGCCGACAGCTATGATCTGTTGGATGTTTCCGACGGTTCTAGCTAGTTGGCCACCAAATAATGGCCGTCAGATTAGTTATTTTCCATTTTGTTAAAAAAAATTCTTACCTGACGGACATCCCTATGTTTTATGTTGTCTATATATATGACGGTTAATAACTGTTGTACACTTTTGACGGATATTTCTTGTATGCCGACTGTTTCTAGAGATTTGGCAACCATCAACCCGAAATAAACTCTGGAAAACTCTCACCAGTGCCAAAAATGTTTTAGTACCCCACAAAAGATAATTTTTAGGTCACTCACACAACTACAACAAGAGGGAGGCAAGGTCATCTCCCTTAGCTCACTTCCTAAACTAATTTTCAATATCTCACAAACACTTAGCTCTCTAGCTCACCTTCAAATTTTTCTTCTTTTTCAGGAAATTCAACGCATATATTCTCTCCAAATTGTGTCTCTCTTTTCAAAGGTAAATTTTTTTCCCTTTACTCATGTGTCTCTTTCCACTCTAAATCGTTCTCAATTTTGATTTTAAAGATAGTATTTTTTTTGATGGGTTTAGCTTTTGAGCTCAAATGAAGTAATTTTATTCATTATATTTTTAAAATTGATGTGAATAGGTCTTCTGTGCGTTCTCACATCAAGGTTCGTGTTTTTTTTTTCTTCTTTGGATTTGTGTGGGCTTCTCATTCTAAGCATGAGGTTGTTCTATAAAGTCTATTTTTTTTACCTAGTTTTGCATTAACTCTAGATTGGGTAGAATATAATTTGCGAATATAGCTATAGTTTGTGAATATTTGTTTATATGGTTTGTAAATCAATGATGTTGAAGTCATTAGGCTCTCGGATGATACTGATTTTCGGTCGAATTTGTATAGTGGAGTGGAGAATGATAGAGGTGATTTTAATGGAATGAGGGGGAGGTATGAGGAGAAGGGTCGGGTAGTTGAGGATGAAAATTTGGGTGCTAGGAATGTGTATTATCAGGAAATGGTGATGCCCCAAATGTACACTGAAGCTAAAAAGCCAAATTTATCATTTAACCGTGAGGTGATTCGTCCAGCTTCTGCTGAATGTAAATTGGGTGGGTCACAAATGCAACCTGTGATACCTGCAGAAGTAGTCGAACGGCCTAAGATAAAGCTCCTTCCAAGATCAAAGCCACTGGACACTTCGGAGCCACCTATCGTTGATTATAAGCAGGTAATGCTACATTTTTTGTTAGTTGTTCAAAGTTGGATTTCTAGTTTTATAATCTTAAAGTTGGGTAGTTTAGAGTTTAAATTTATTGAATGTTTATAATCAACTGTTATATGCAATCAGGGGTACCGACCACCATCTAATCCCGGTCATGTGGAAACTGTCATTGAGTTGCATGCAAGTGAAACGTCAACGAAACCAGGATCTGTTGGGAGTGACAAGGGAAAGCGGGCAGTGGAGAAGCCCAGGTTGAATTTAAAGCCACAGTCCCAGCCTCTTGAACAATTAGAAGGAATAGCTGAAAGGGAAAGGTTGGTAAATGGTTTCCAAGTTTTTTTTTATAGAATTAATTTGCCCCATGATTGATAGAAATTAAATCTTGTAAGAATATAAGAGTATAAGAGAAATATTTGGATAATGGAAAGAGGGTAAAACCCATGTAGTTTTGGAATTGTTTCACCCTTTATATGGATTTCATAAATATGAAGTTTATTGGTTGCTTATTGTATAGGATGCTACGGTTATGGCTTCTATGGCGTATGAGCTCGCATTTTTACATCTTCCTTTCAGATCATTGTCCTAATTTTACTCGCTAAAAAATGGAAAAATCTAATTACTTTTGTTTGAATGACCTACATCTTGCTTTCTCGTCATCCTTCTGTAGCAACATCAAATACTAACTTTTCCTTCTGTTTTCCCCTGGTACATTATAGAACTATAGAAGTCATCAAGGTTATTTTTTGTTAGGTCCCTATATCAGGAATCATCTGTATTTGACTATTTGTCTGTAATGCATCTAAAGTTTGCTTAACAAGAAGAATGGGTCATAGGCAAATGAATACATGCAGTACTTTGCACTCTTGTTTGCTATCTTATGTGTGGTGTGTTGCTTGATACTGCTGCTTGTCTCTCAGGTGTGGATGATCGTGGTGTGGATGATATTGTAATCAACAATGTTGATTTGAGCCAACCATGAAATAGGTAAAGAACGCTTTAAATGACTAGCAGGTTACTTTTCTATTAGGACTAAACATAAATTGGAAATATTATAGTATTAGACGAATAGGTACCCCCTTCAGGTTGAATAATCGTTTGCGGGTAGTTCTTGAATATTATGAAATTCTCGAAGTGATGCACTTTTGATATTTGTGATTGTTTGTTTATATGGTTTGAAAACCACTTAGTGTTAGACGAGTATGGAGGTTTCACATGCATGGTCTGTTTTTCGCTTTTTTGTGAAATGAATTTGTAGCTTAACTTACTTATCTCAATATTGAGTAAGTTTAACATTTACATCTCAAATTCTTAACAAACAAGTACAGGAAAAAGAATGGGTGTTTATGTAATGATTTTTTTTTGTTTTTCGTCAGTTTCTATTGAGTTAGTTTTCATAAAATTGTATTGACTTGTCATAAGGAGTGTAATATCTATTGTACTTACCTTCTACTTATGGTTTTCTCTGCCAAGAATTATGGGCACTCCAAATGAAGAGATATGGGCTGGTGTTTCATCATTACCCGATTACAAAATATGCTTTTCCCAAATAGCCTTCCAAGGTAAACTATTTAAATTCATTGTCCTCTCAGAAGTTCGTAGTGAAAACTATATGGTTTGGAGTTTCAAATTATTTAAGCATGTCCGAGGCTTTCTTTTAAATATTTAACCCTGAATGTATATTATTACTTTAAAAGACTATTCAACTTCAAGAAAGATAGAGATGGCTACTGGAAATGGTTTGCTGGTAACATGGCATTAGGAGGTGCAGCTAGTGCTTTATCTCTTCTATTTGTTTATCCATTGGATTATGCTCGAACACGTCCAACTAATGAGACTAAGGCTGTTAAGAAGGGTGGTGAAGGGCACTTCATCGGTAGTCTCAAGTGATTAAGAGGTGATTCTACCAGCCTGTTGTTGCATATGTTTTACTGGATTCTTTTATTTGTTTTCTAATCTTAAGAAAAATATTAAGTGGATCTCTACTTTAAAAGTGAAGTGGATTTGTAAATTAGAAGATTCTAGTAATACTTAAAGTGAGAAATATTTGCTTAAAATGATTATGTTCTGGATTTGATTCACAAAAGATAGAGACATTGACTCATGCATTTTGAGACCTAGGTGTCTACCCCGCGGGACTGTGATATATGACTTGGCTAATTTAATTTCATCTAATTTACAGGCATGGTCTCAGTGTAGCCAACCCATAACTTGCAGCACATTCAATAACGACGGTTCAATATTTGCGTAAGCGGTATGTCTACCTTTAAGTATAACTTCTGCGAATTTGCAGGCCATTCTTTCTTTAAATTTTTATGGAGAGCTAGAATTTGCTAACATCTGTAACAAGGGAGTATATTAGTCTTGTTCTTGTGACATGTTTATTGTTGTCTAGTGATATAAAGACAATTGTTCTAGCTCTTACACTAACTCTAGTGGATCTTTGTCATCATGCACAGGTTGGTTATGACTCGAGCAAGGGTGCAGAAAATCATAATCCATCAGTAGCGAAGAATTATATTTAACTCGACTTACCATAGGTAACAACACTTAAGTTGTTAACTTGAATATAAATTTATTTACTGTACCATATTATTTTTGTGTCCAATGTTCTTAGGTTCTGGTTAGACAAGAAAACTTCATCAGATTTGGATCGGATAGGTGCTAAACATAAGAATTGGCACGTTCATGCCCAGAATACCTGGAATTTTTTTGAGACTAAGATTACAAAAGTTTGATAAAAATGTTTGAGCTATCACGACTATGATTAGTGTAGTTTATGCCCTTTTCCTTAATGTTCTTTTATCATGTGGGGTTCAAGTGATTGAATGTAATTTTAATATGAGTAAAGAATTTCTCTTTGACTTTCTTTATTTTTTTTTTCTTTTTTGTTTTGTTTTTGTTTTTGTTTTTTATTTTTTTTTTGGTAGGAAAGTGAAGTCAAAGGGAAACCACGTATTGGATCGAAACAATGGTAGAAAGTGAAAATCTACTTGGTTTTTGTCAGGGTTTGGCTTGGGAAGTTAAAAAGTGTTAGAAAACTCCATTTTGTTTTATGTAAAGAGCTTGATATCCTTGTAGACTTGGGTAGTACAACAGTATGGAGAGATGGTGTTACAATTTCATCGAATTATTGTTGTTACACGTCCTTTCTACTTGTAATAGATACCACGTATAACTCTTTTGTAATAATTGTGATGTTGGTATGAAAAAGAATGTGATGTTGGGATCTTTTATTAAAATCCCAGTATTTTTTTTTAATAAAAAAAAACTAATATCTGACGGACAAAGGCTGTCGAATAGAAGCAATACCCAACGGTCTTTAACAACAACAATACCCAATGGTCTTTGACAGCAGCCATATCCGATGGTCTTCGACAGCAGTAATATCTGACGGTTAGTGTCTGCCGCAATACCCGACGGTCTATGACAGCTGCAATGTCCGTCGGCATGGATACCAAACGCCGACGGCCTGTTTTGACTGTCGAAAGTCTATGCTGACTGAGCATTTCCGATGGTCGTGCGACAGTTTTTGTCTGTTGGGTAATACCTTTGGCGATAGTTATTGTCTGTCGGGTAAAGTCGTTCTTTTTGTAGTTTCCTTACCCTTATTTTTTCCAAACTCCATCTTCCATCCTTCAATATGTACTTATCCACTAACCCTAACACGTACTCACTATCCGTATGAAACCAAATCTTCTTCTTCTTCCAACACATAAATTCCATACCTCGTACCCTCCACAATTGCATATAACTCATAAACATTATTACTTAATAAATCAAACCTATGTATTGACTTAAAATAACCTAACACTATATGCCTACAAACCCCATCAGACCCAACTGGGCCCAACTCTGTAGCCCACCCACCCATCTTCGAAATCTTCTTCTTGTAGCTAGCATCTACTGCAATTACTGTCACACTATGATCTCAGAACAAAGAGCTACAAGACGAAATCAAACAACACAGTTTAAAAAATAAATTTTAGCATATTGGAAAAAAAAACATAACAAAGATAAAAAATAAACTTCAGCATATTGAAATTTGAAATAAAACATATAAAACAAAACAAAGGTGAAAAATTGGTGCTAAAACTTATTTCTATTCACCCCCACCCCACATACCCACACACACATAGACACATCTTTATATATATATATATATATAATAGCAATCCCTTTTCAAGCTCTCTGAGGCTGTCCACCTAAGCAAATCTTAAGTACCCTAGGGGGGATTAAGTACCCAGGGGTTGTTTCGCAAAATCAGGACTAAATTTCGAAAAATCAGGACTAAATTTTATTCCTATCTTACATTACCTATCTTTTAGAAAATAAGCTCTTTTTGGACACACATCTATATATCTACATACTTACAAGATTATTTTGGATTCGCAAAATCAGGACTAAATTTCGAAAAATCAGGACTAAATTTTATTCCTTCTAAGTTACCTATCTTACATTACCTATCTTTTAGGAAATAAACTCATTTTGGACACACATCTATATATGGATGTTGCTACTGTCAGTACCACTTATTGGTAGGGATTGCTTCACAAACACTTCCTCCCTTTGGGGGCAGTTTGCATCTGAAGAATTATTAGCGAGCATGACACCCGCAGAAATGAGTCCCGCACCGGCAACTACCATCCGAAGGTAATGTTCCAAGGGTGGGCGGTAATCAGAAGTGATGGTTCTGAATGTTTCCCTCACAAAATTGCAATCTTGAAGACCAAGCAAGGGCAGGGCAGAGTGATCGAGGGCATAACTCACGTTCACAGCTGCTACTAACGGTGTATAGAAGTCTTTTCCTCCCTTTGGGGGCGGTTTGCATACATAATCCAGAGAATTAGGCAGAGCATGACACCTGCAGAAATTAGTCCCAGACCAGCAACTACCATCTGGAGGTAATGTTCCAAGGGTTGGGCAAGAATCGAAGTGATGGTTCTGAATGTTTCCCTCACGAAATTGCAATCTTGAAGACCAAGCAAGGGCGGGGCATAGTGATCGAGGGCATAACTCACGTTCACAGCTGCTACTAATGGTGTATAGAAGTCTTGGGTTATCCTCCCAGCAGTGGTGCAAAAACCTGATGACGATGTTACGCATGTGTAGTTTTGCCACACCTGAAATTTTGTATAGAAGCCAGACAAATGGAATTAATCAAAACTGATACCCTTTTTATAGTTTCTTCTCCTGGATTAATGTTAATTATTCATCAACACTAAAGCAGCTTGAGAAAAATAAGTTTGGTAGCTAAAAGTTCATGTAGACATATCGACGATGCATTTGAAAATGACACCTCTTGAGCTCCACATTGTCGATCATTAAGCTCATAGTCAAATGGGGAACAAAGAGGTGGTATCAACAGCCCAGACTGATTATAGTAGTTAATGGCCCGAGGAGACGGATCTGTGTTGGCATAGGAGTATATTGCCGTGTGGAATTATCAACCCATTCTTCCATGGCCATACAAGTGTCCGTGAATGCACTGGAAAACAACAACAACAACAACAACAACAACAAAATCATCATATTTCTTCAGCAGTTATCCTATGCATACAAACGTCAAAGTGGAGGCAACGTTTTAAACGACCCTGCGTATATCACAAAAGCTCTAATGGTGAACAGAAAACAAAGCATGCTAAATAGTGATCCTGTTCATAAGGGAAAGCATCTGCATACATGCACCAAGACCCAAGATACTCAAGGGGACACCTGGTCATAATAAAAAACAAAGCCAACCATCAAACTGAGGGATATGCAATGAAACTCATAACAAATAAGAAAACAAAAGTTACCAAGTAGGTAAAAACTCAAAATATCCATGTACTCAGCAGGTCTTATATGAAAATCACAATTTGAAATATACAATCATTTATAAGTTAAATTATATGCCAATGGAAAAAAATTACTAATTACCAATCGGCAGCCACAAGGTGTCTCAAAAGAGGCACCAAATTTGTTAGAACTTTCACAGACAGGGAGACATAACATTTAATCCCTCGGAGCAGCAACAAAGTAGTACTTATGCAAACCAACCATTTTATGCAATCCTCCAATACATGATATGGCATTTGGAGTAGGACTTTCTAAGCTGAAAATATTTCAGAATTGAAACTTTCTTATTGTAGACAAATGAAAAAGGGGGGGGGGGGGTGATTTTACTTACAAGTGAAGTGGGCTGACTTGGAGAAGATGAGAATCAGGGGAAGGAAGTGAAGGAAGGAGGTCAGGTGCAATGAAAACGGGAAAAGCTTTGCGTGTAGAGAGAAGAAGAGATGGTGTTTCAATAGGTGTTGGGCAGTTTCCTAGCTGTAAAAATCCTACCCTTGCTCTTCCAATACCATTGCTACTGTTACTTAATGCTTTCACTGTAAACTTCGTTCTCTTCTTCTTATTATTCTCCTTTTGTGCTCTTCCAGTATCACACTACTATTGAAGTTTTCAAAGCCATGAAAGAAAGTGAGGAACGAATTACCTCCATAGCTGACACAAACAAAAAAAAATCCGTCTTTAAATTAAATGAACTGACACCACGACCCATTTTTTAGCGTCTCTTCTTTGTTAACCCAAAACGCCAAAAAAAGGAACACCAATTTTTTTTTAAAAAAATGTGAGGCCGGTTAAAAGATAAATTAGGTCTTGATGCGTACTCACAAGAACAACATCAATTAAAAAAAAAAAATCTTTAATAAAATATTATACGTCACCTTCAACTTGTAATGGGGGAACCGCGTACGGATAAGAGAAACAAAGCTTATAATCCCTTTCCCGATCATTAAATCATATGAAAATAAAAATTGAAAATTAGTTTTCCTAAATTTGTCAAATAAAACCCTAAAAAGAAAATTCGGTACTTGAAACAAATTTTTTGTTTTACTTACCTAGTCCAGATGAGAGAGAGAGAGAGAGAGTATGTGGGGAGGCGAAGGTAAGTGGTGGGGAAGAAGAACAAGGAATAATTGAAAACTATTTTTCGGGCGAGTGTATGTCTGAGCAAGACCAATTTTTTGGGCCATAAGCCATGGTCAAAACGCGTGGATGTTAATCTACAGCAAAAAAAAAGTCTTACTCGACGGTTTTACTCGTAGTTGCCACCCACTGCCCAAGTAACAGGTAAACCGTGGGTAATGGTATTTAAGTAGGCTTAGGAACTGAAAACTATTTCCTACTGTCAATAATCGTGGGCAAAGTAGCAAGGACCGGGCAGCCGTGGGCAAGAGTCCATTTTCTTGTAGTGCTTGATGACTTTTTGCTCGATTGGTTTAGTTACTTTGAAGTGGTTAGTGCTTTTTTTTTTAAAACATTTGGTTGTTATTGACATTGAATTTATTAAATATTAGGCTTGAAGAGCCAAAATGTTATTACATCGCCTCTTTATATTACAAGTTAATGAACCTCAACTTATACTATCTTTCTTTATTTACAAAAGTATTTGATATATTGCATATGTATAAAATTATGAGAAAAGAGCATGTTGATGGAAAACTAAGTGATTCCCGATTTAATAATCCTAAGGGTGTTCAACATTGATGATAAAGAGAACGATAGAGTCACAGACACAACGCTTGATTTAATATGTCATATACTACACGAGACAGGTTGTTGTTACCTTAGACAATTTGCAGGAATTCGGATTTTAGAATTTAGAATTTTTTATATGTTGCTTGCAGGTGTGACAACAAAACTGGAGGAATATCCTAATGGTGTTACTAATCTGTTGGGGTTTGTATGATTTCTAAAAGAATTCACTAGAAGGAGGGCTCCAAGCATTCCATTAACTAGGTGATGAATGTAATAAATTATATATGTTTTTTTCAATCATGGTTTATGAACATATTTTCCTAAAGGTATTTTTAGTTTCCAAGAGTTCTAACACTTTTCAATTGAGGTAATTGTTTTTTCTCCTTATTGAAGGTTAATAGTATTTATGTTGTTATGCCAATCGTCATGTAAATTCTAACTTTCCATGCCATTTCCATCATAAAGGTAAATGATTCCAATAATTTAGTTTATTCCCCAATTTTCTTTAACCTGTTAAATGCATTTTGTTTCTCGAAGTAATTGTTAAAAAATAAACTACATATAGAATTTCGTACATAGACAATGTAATAGACCATGCATAGCATGCCCTATGATGAAGGAAAGTTCGTAGTAATTAAGTTCACTAGCTACAATACTGCACTGTTGAGATCTCCTTTGGGTGAAAACTTCAAAAGTGTTCCAGAAGTAAATTCCTAGGCAACCTAAGGATTCGGGGTTAAGACAACTTCAAGGGACGTGGTAATTTATTTATAGTGAATCACTAGATATGAAAGATACAATAGTCGACTTTGGAAAGTAATAAGAAGACTTGGTCTGATTTCATTTCATTCCTTATCCTTAGCTCATTATACAAGTTTGGATTGTAAACGGGATTGAAACTCATAGGTCATGGGCAGATAGGCTTCCAAGATGAGGCTCTTAGTAATTAACTATTTGTCTTTATGAGTTTTTTGTTTCTTTCTTCGTTCTAAATATTCAATCACTTGATTTTGCTTTCATTCTCATTAGATTCCTCACTACATAGGTTATGTTGTATCTACTACATGCTTCCATTAGCCATGTACTCCTCTCTCTGGCCATTCACTACTTGGTTATTTAACATTAATTTTAAGATGAAGGAGGCTTCACTTAACATATTTGAGGAGATTATTATAGTGCCAACCCAAACATCGTCTTGGCCGTGACACTTTCTACTAATTTATTGAGGTATTTTTTTTTAATCTTTCATTAAACTCTCTCTCTCTCTCTCTCTCTCTCTCTCTCTCTCTCTCTCTCTCTCTCTCTCTCTACATGCTTTTGTTTAGTAAGATGTGACAGTTAATGATTTGGACTAATGGTACCAGTTAATACTAACTCAAACTATCGTTTAAACTATCCCTCTTGCAACGTCAAACATGTGTGGTCAATATATCCAATTCAAGCGATTTCGGAATTTTTGGACAATTTTTGTTTTTGTTCTATTGGCCATGTCATGCCTATATTACAAAATCTGTATTCGTTCATTCGGGCTTTTGGTGTCTCTTTTACTCAAAACCCAAAAACTATGCTTCTCTAATTAATTAAGACAACAGATTACCCAATCATATCAGGTATATATGACTCCTTTACTTTATTTATACTCTTCTTCATTTGTTCATTTTTACCAATTTTAATAGTGTTATGAATTTTTATTCGTATGAATAATTTTAGAGTTTTGTTAAAGTTTTAAATTTTATAAAAGTGGATAGTGGATAGCTTTCACAGAAACTCTTTTGCTAAAACTTCCCAGTTTCAAGTTGATTACCCTGAACACTACCCTATGGAGCATTGCATGCCCAAAAAAAAAATAAAAAAAAAAAAAAAAAATACAACTTTTGTGTTTTGTTATGGTTTTCCTAATGACATTTTCGCCTGAAAATAGACTTCAATCCCACCTGTTGCTCTGCATCCATTCATTATGGCAATGATCATATGTGTTTTGAAATTTTGGTAAGCTTTTATGGTTTGTGCACTAATAATTTCGTGCTATTTGATTTTCTCCTAACAACCAGATGCAATGTATTCAGCATTCTATAAAAATTTGGGAAGTTTTCAGTTTAATTTTCAAGTGTTGATTAAGCTAATTGGAAATGAAACTGTCTAGAATTGTGGGTATATTAATTTAACAGGTAAGTTCCCATTACGGAAAACTTGCAGTAGGTTACTTAGTGCTTAGTGTTCATTACAGTTTGATAATATGTTACTGTTATGAATATATGTAGTTGTATTGCTTATGTTAAGAAGACAGCACGTGTCAAGAAATTGAGTGAATGATTCAATCTATAAAACAGGTGGAAGTTCTCATTACGGAAAACTTGCAGTAGGTTACTTAGTGCTTAGTGTTCATTAAATTTTGATAATATGTTACTGTTATGAATATATGTAGTTGTATTGCTTATGCTAAGAAGACATCACGTGTCAAGAAATTGAGTGAATGACTCAATCTATAAAATAGGTGTGTTGTGTGATCCATATTACCGGGAAAGGTATCGGAAAGGGAGTTGGAAACCACCGCGCCAGTCGTGTACCAGAACCACAATGAGAGATGCTTAGCAAATGGTTAGTTGAATTGGACATTGCTGATACTCAAGTGACATAAGGTAAGATCTGTTCCAACTATGCTGATTTATTTATGTTTGGGAAACCTTGAGATGCTTATTTTCAAACTTCATTTTATGACTCTGAATTGCATTGCATCTCAAATATTAGACTCTCCAATTGTTCTTCTGTCAAGAAATCTTAAATAGTTATTTATACAAATATGACTCTAAAGGCAACTAGGTTTTGCATATATGTACCACATTCACATCCACTATTCTCTGAATTGTCAACAGGAACCATACACCGAAAGAATAGAACCAGTACACCATAATGCAATGTCGCCTCAAACCCAAAAGATGGGAGACTTACCTACCTAGACTTCTTTAGGTAGAATCCACTATTTTGCTTCTTACCTATGCGCTATGACTCTTAATTATTATGTTGTCTAAATAGTGTATCGCTCTAAGAGAATAACATACGTACAATTTTTTTATATGACTACACATTTGGACAAGATAAATGGTATCAGAGCATGGCAAGCGGTACTTTAATTTACAGTTGATTAGTTTGCATGATGACTTTATTCATATACATTCCATGCAAATAATATAATGCGCGTCTTGGAAATTTTAGTATGCAAACTTGATTCTGGACTATATTCTTCAATCGTGTACGTGCAAAATTGGGAAAGAGTTCAATTGGAAGTTGACGTCTTGGTATGCAAATATTGTTGCCTTTCTTTTGCAGGTGTAGAAAATTATTATTGAGTAGTATAATAACACTGTGAAAATATAAAGTGAAATAATCTGGCCTGACAGTTAGATGCGGAAGCTTTTGTTACTATTTCCCACCATTTCATAGGCACACCATGTTGTTACTTTCCAATCACCTCGCCTCAAATTTTATACAATCCAATGTAGTGGGAAGAAGCAAACAAATAGTTCTAAACTTTTTGGAATCACGGGTTCTTTTTTCAGGTCCCCATCTTAAATGTTGAAGCCCAAGATAGAGTGCTTGAGCTAGATGGGGATATATCTTATGTAGTTGATCTGCCCAAGTCATGGAAAACAGGAAAGAGGACTTTGAAGTTTGAATGATCTTATTTCTTTACAGGTTTGATAGCTCTCAATTGTGTCTATAAGTTTGTCTTACAGTTTATTCAGTTACATGCAATATTAGTTTCACTACTGCACCTTAACATAAGTATGGAGTTGCCTCACCATGTTGGAATTTGGGAAGTTACTCATATGATTGAAACTCTTTTAATTTCCTCTCAAATCAATATTAGCAAACTGCTTTAAGAACACTTTTGAAATTTGTAAACATGATTTGACTTAATTTAATGAGCCTTTGGGAAGATGATCTCCAAAGTGTTGTTCAAATGGGTTTCTTTCTCTTTTTTTAATAGAAATTTAGTGGTAGCAAACAATAATCGAGACATGTTTTATAATGAAGTTGCTTACCTACCAAATTATTGTGAAAACTACAGTGATTTAATTGGTAAGCAATGCTTCACATTTACCACGTACATCAATAATTTGTAATTCTTAGCATTAACTAAGATCAATTACTGTAGTGTCAAAAATTCAATCTTGAGTTCTTTGATACCAATTTCTATGGACAGGATATGTTTTTAGTAGGGGCTACCATGGTGCATAAATGGAAAAATTCCTTAACATTCTAAAGCTATAGCTACATGTTTCAAAGACGTAACCAATCTTACACATAGGTTTAATTTGATGTACGTAGCCATTGACGAATCGAAACGTCATTATATCCTCTTATGCCATGGCTAGCAAACCTTTCGAAGCATATTCTATTTTACCTTTTGTTTGAAGGAATTGTTCTTTTCTATTTTTTGAAGCATCATTTTTCCTGATAATCTTTTCAGCAAGTTTGAAAAAGACTCAAACAATGCTCAATCTGCTAACCAAAAGGCTGAATAGAGGCTCGGAGGTTGTAATCAGATGGCTCTAACAAGTGTGATGACCAAATTCATACTTATCATTGTGTGACAAAAGCTCACTAGAAGTCACAACACAATTACGGATGCTGACAAGTATCATTGGTCCTTCATAGTATAGGCATTGGTCTCTTACAATTCTTTACAAGAATCCTTCATAATATTATAATATATCTTTGGTGTTGTACTTTTGGTTTTTGGTATTTGTTTGTTTCAATTACTAATTCCTACACTCTTAGAAGTAGGAGATCTACTAATATTCATTGGATTTCATTCTTTTTTTATTTTTATTTTTTTTCGTGTAGTGAAATGTTTGTTGGATCCACCTGTATATTACCTATTGAAAATCCTTACAAACATTCCGTATGAATATGATCATGAGGGGAGGGGGATGCACACTAAGACAAGAAAATCAATAGCTTCATGTATAACCCAAAAACTATTTAGTTATAAAATTTTAAAAATGTTTTACTGCCTAATTTATTTTTCAATTTTCTAAACTGCATAAACGTCACCTGTTCAGTGAACCAATTAAGCTACTAAGGTATAAAGCTCAGAGGAGGTTCAATATATGGAGCAGTAATGCTAAAATGAATGTGCGAACCAATTAAGCTACTAAGGTAAAGCTAAGAGGAGATTCAATATATGAAGTAGTAATGCTAAAAAGAATGTGTAACTCTAGATCGTAATGACTAAAAAGAAAAGTATGCAAGGTGACTAGGTATATGTTTGTGTAACATTTTTCACTTGCAGTAAGCATGAAACCAAAATTGATGTTGGTAGCATCATGAAACCGAAACTGATGTTGGTAGCAAACGAGAGCAATATTTATTGAGTCACACTATAAGTTGTCATTGTTCATTTTTTTGACTTTTAAGCAAATATCATAACAAATAGAAACAACACATGTTGTTGGTTAGCTTAGGCTTCTCAATTAGTCAGCACATCAATGTTTTTATAACTAACTTAACACTATCAAAAAAAGAAAAAAAAATGATTAGATGGTATTATTATTAAGCAAAAATTTAACATAAATCAAATATTTAATTAAGCCGAATAATGATCAAACGACGCTATCTTAGTTTATATATATACTTTTTAAAATTATTTACAGATTTTGATTTATATTTCGAATAACATATTGTTCATCCTAGAGAAGGTGATTTAACCGCTTGGGTAATATTAAAAGGTGCCTATATAAATGTTAGCTATACACGAAATTTTGATTAGTTATTGCTACCAATATTCACCCTTCCATATGTATAAGGATGGGTGTACATAATTCATAATACTATTCCGTTTTTTGCAAGTTATATGATAAATCCTCCAAGTTGTGTATAAAAAAAAACATACTCATTCAATTGGCTTCTCATACTTAGAACCAATTTTTTAGTTTCACTATTTATATATCGATTATTGCCACCACGGTGTCTACAACACCTCTTCTGTTTGACTTTTTTAATTAGATATTCAAAAAAATCAAACATAGAAAATCTTTCTCTGTTATCAAAAGCATACTCATTTGTCAACCAGATATCATTTGAAGAATTAAAAAACATTATAAATTTACAAGCACAATGTCTACAAAACAAAAAAATTGAGACAAAAACATTAGTAAATTAAAAATAAAACTTGACTTCAGTATAAACTTTGATAAAAATAAACATATATAAAAAAACAACAACTTACTCTTCCATTGAGAAAAATATTCCAAGAGAACCAATAAAACAATAAAAAAAAAAATACATATAAGACATGGGAAAAAAACTTTACTAAAATTTGACAAGAATGACTTCAAACAAAGCATTCTTCAAATGTAAAGAAATCTCTAATAACTAGAAACAATCAGTATATCAAAATCACTAATAATATGATATGATTTAAAAATTCAAGTACAACTACAGCTATATTGTATACAAACTTTCACTCAATGAATAAATCATAGAAAGCTTAAGTTGCGGTTTATTGTATATAAAACATAGCATACTTAAGTATGCTTAACTAACGATAGCAAATTAGGAAACTATAAATAACAAGAGCGAGATCAAGGGATATTGGGAAAATTAAAAGTTACCTTTGAGAGCGACTGAATTCACTTTTCACTTAAGTCAACTGAAGATAGATACTCAAGATTCAAGAGATAGGTTGCTTGGATAAGAGTGTGGAAACACGTCGGTAAATTAGAGGTACAAGTGGTGAAAGAGACACCACGTGTTAAGTAAAGTAATGGGCCCAAAATTTGGACATCTTAATACGGCTCATTCATACAAAAAAAAAAAAAAAATAGTATTTTAGTCCACAACCAAAAAGTTTGACATTTTAATACACTATAAGGCCCATTGATACAAAAAAACAGTCTAACAAATTATTGGTGCTGGGAACTTTGATAAATTAATTTACTATATGAATTTCAATATAGTTTGGAAGTAATATTTTTGATACATAATAATAATAAAATGAAAAAAATGTATATAATTCGGTGAACAGGTTCCGTTTAAATGAGTAATTTACCTAATTATTTTTGTTATTGATTGAATGCCCATTGATTTTGTTAAATAAACGGGTTCTGTTACATATATGAATTTACATAATTATTCTTTTTGGCACTATAATTATGATAAGATTCATTGTTTGTATGGGCGCTGGATTAAAAAAATTAATTTTTTGAATGTTGTATTGTTGTTGTCTTGAGAGGGCAACTGGCCTGTTAACAATATCATCATGTTGGTAGAAGCTACAACGTTGCTACTCCCGCTCTATGTTAGGCATTTTTTGATGGGTTATTCAGTTTACTCACGAACTCACCAAGTATTGAATGGGAAAGTATGATATTAAATCATCACAATATTCAAAAGCTAAAACTTTTTGGTACATAATAATTCGATAAAAAAGAATTAAAAAAAAATCAATTATATGAAAACGATTCCCGTTTTGTGAAGGGTGCCAATTTATGTAATTTAAGTAAATACTTTAAAAATAAAAATAATTATTTTTTTCACAAAATTTGAACTGAACATGTTTCGCCTATGAATTAAAGTGTAAATTAGGGAAAAAATGACTGGATGTCAAAATATAATCAATTAAAAAGTATCGTCGACAGTTAAATTTTAAAAGTTCAATGACTTTTCCAATTTGAATTTGTGCATGAAAAAAAGATAGATTCTAATTTTAAATTTTAGGATTTGTCAATGGTTTGGTCATAAATCAAATTAATTATGTTTGTCGAGCTATTTTTCCCTTTTATTGATACTATATTATTATGCCTCAATGCCCTTTCTACGAATCATTACAGTATTCTATAGTTAAATTTTTTTGACCATTAGAATGCCTTATCAGTCAGCAAACCAGATACTGCTAACCTTTTGAGCTATTCTTACAGTTCATTACAATAGCACCAAAGCCCATATCCATGGGTTCGCCTGTCAGATGGTCTGGTAGGTATCGCCCCATTATACAAAGACGGAACAAAACAAGATCTGGACAGTTCTTTGACATGGCCACAACAGCTGCATTGGTCATTTTATTGCAAAAATATAGAATTGAACATTGTCCTCCCGGGCAATAGCTGGGAAGCCCCGAAGTTCATGTAGGTCACTGCATGTTGCAGCCACAGCCTGAAGCCCTTCGTCGTCACATACCGAAGTCAAGAACCTGCCATGCATATAACATAAAGTAGGATTCAAGACTAGGTGAAAAGATATGACCCAACAAGGAAGACTGAGAAAAATAATATATACCCAGAAGATCTGGAGCTTATGGCAGTGGCAAATTATGGGTTTAAGCTGCTTAACATTGATGTCTGCGTAACTAAAATTTAGAGAGGTGAGGTTTGCACAAACAGGTTGGATTGAGGGCAAATAACTAGGCATCATTTCCTTGAATCCTGAGAGGCAGGTTAAGTACTTGAGAGAAGCAAAAGCCGATCGGAGATCCATTTCCTGCTCTTCTACAAGAGCAGCTTTATCGGGGCTGAACGCTCCGGTTCCTAAATGTGTGAGCTGAGGAGATTGACACATCAATTTGTACATCTCATTAATGGACATTCTCCCATTCAACCGAAGCTTCTTCAACATAGGAGACCGTATCACCAGACTCTCTAATGCCTCAAAATTTATGGGAGAATGAATACAGTAAAAAATAAGTGATTCAAGACAAGTTGTACCCGTCTCCGGAAAATTAGATAACCAGTCTATTTCATCATCATCAACTTCGCATTCGATCAATTCCAACACTCGAATTTGTCTGAAAAACCATAACTTAATACAATTCATAAACCAATTACACTTCAATTCTCTTATCAAATTCACATAAGCATTCTTATATATATCCTTAAAATAAAATCATCCCCCATCATCATCTTCTTTTCTAGATCTTACAATTACGATTCACGTATTCTCATTCAACACAAAACAATCTCAATACCAACTAGACCCAAACATTTAATTTCCTACTACACAAACAGATCTAACAAATTGAACTAAAACAAACTAAAGCATACTCAATTAAAAAGAATCAACTTATATGCAAAAATCTTGCTTGGTATATATATATAGACAACATTGGAGAGCAATCCATGGTGGGTTTTATACTAAGCAGGAATTCAAAAGGAATTTTTTATTTGTGTTGTTACAAAACCCTGCTAAGAAATACTGTGGCCTCAGTTACATTTGCCATAATTTTACACTTCTTAAAGTTACAGACTTACAGGGATGTATATCGTCCTTTTCTTTAATCAGTAAATACATATGTGAGTAAGCAAGTAACTGATAAATATGTGTATAGTCATCACCTAAATAATATGAGCCTTGCAGTTGTGTATGCAGCTTGCCTCAGCAATTCATCTGACATAGAAGCTCAATCTGCTGTGTCCGGGGCAACACAAAGAAGCTAGCGTTTAGAGTGTTGCACCACCACCAAGTACCTATTAGTAACTTCAGAATTGCTCCAATAGCTGCGCCAATGACGACAGCTGACTTGTGAGGCAGGGCATAGTGGGTTCGAAGAGTATAATTATTCCTCACTCAAAATGGTATTGAATATGATTAAGAAGACACTAGCTGGTAAGAGGAACATAACACGGCCCCATTAGAAGGTGAACCTGACTAGATGCAAGCATCATGGTTGACTACGCCTAGGACCAAATTATGAGAGACTTTCTTATTATGATTATTGTACTTTTAATGCAAGAAGCAAGTAAATACATTAGTCAATGAGGACAACTTGGGCTACCAACGGTGTTGCTCAGATGTGGTTGTCATTTGCATGGTTTGGCCAGTAACCAGATGCTCCACAACTTTAGCTTGTGTCTGGGGCAACATAAAGAAGCTAGCGTTTAGAGTGTTGCACCGCCGCCGAGTATCTATTAGTAACTTCAGAATTTCTCCAATAACTGCGCCAATGACGACAGCTGACTTGCGAGGCAGGGCACAGTGGGTTCAAAGAGTATAATTATTCCTTACTCAAAATGGTATTGAATATGATTAAGAAGACACTAGCTGGTAAGAGGAACAGAATACAACCCCATTAGAAGGTGAACCTAACTAGATGCAAGCATCATGGTTGACTACGCCTAGGACCAAATTATAAGAGACTTTCTTATTATGATTATTGTACTTTTAATGCAGGAAGCAAGTAAATACATCAGTCTATGAGGACAGCTTGGCCTACCTACAGTGTTTCTCAGATGTGGTTATCATTTGCATGGTTTCGCCAGTAACTAGATGCTCCACAACTTTAGCAAGTAAACTAACGACCTATAGATGCGAAATAATGAGGATCCAACTACAAAATTTAAAAAACAGCTGAACAATTGGTCAAGAGATATTATGATATACAAGGTTATTATAAAAGATTAACAGCAACTTCAAAACAATGAAATTCAGTTCAAGATCATAGCAATCATGGTTTTGCAAATCTAACCAAACTCCACAAAACCTTTTAACAACATGAGTACATGCATCACATCCACCCTACTTCTAAAGCATAACACCTTACCTAGAAGATTCAAATAATGCATAGTATTTCTGATTTAAGTATCTTATACGCCAGATATAATTAACTAAAATCATAACCTTAACAATATGTTCATAACTTTAATAATCTGAACGTACTAAGATACTTAAATCAGATATGCTTTATATCTATAACTGCTTTAAATCAGATACTTAATCATAACTTATATATATATATATATATATAATCTACATGAGGAAAATAGGACCGTAGTTGAGCGGTTGGAAGCAAAACGGGAGGAGGTCGGGAAGGATAAACTGATAAAGAAAGAAGATAGAAGGCTTAGAAACCAAGTATCCGAAGTATTAGGCAGTCATAGTAACTGGGAGGGGTGAAGGGTGGTGTGCTGGAAAGTTGATTGTGTTACCTTGGTAGCTCTCTATGGGATGCGATTGTTTATTTTCTTTTGCCTTTTGTGCCTTATTTGTTGTATTTTGCCCTTAGTCCCATCTTTCTTTGTTGCATTTTTTCGTCTCTTTTGGTTCTGATTTGGTACCTTGGGAGTTGGGATTGGGATACTTGGTCTTAGGTTGTTAACTTCTAGCTAACTTCCCAAGAATTGTTGTAATATTTGTGTGACAATATCAATTTAGTAACTATTATGGATCAAAAAAAGAAATAAAAACACAATATTGACTCTAAGTAAGCATCAATGAATAAACTACTGCACCCTTTCATAAGAAATCATTCAAGTCATGTTGACCTACTTTACCTAATCAATGTTTAAACCCCCGTCTTTTTTATTCAATTGCCTTTTTCACATATTGTAGTCTCAAGCTTTAGATTTTTGTTCCCTTTTTTACAATGGCACAATCAGAACTCATTGCTAATAGAGAAAATAAGGTCGCACTTACAACCACACTAGCTAATAACACTAAAACAGATGCGCTATACTACCACCAAACCATTATCCCCACCAAATGAATATGAAACCATCAAACCTTATCACCCTGAACTAGGGGTGGAAATTTGGCCCTAACGACCCTAACCCGGCCCTGACCGACCCGACCCTAAGCCCTATAAAGCCCTCACAACTAAAGCCCTCATAGAGTTTAGGGCCGGGCCGGGCCCTAAATGCTTTCTAGTAGGGGGCTAGGGCTAAGATTCTAAAACATAGGCCCGACCCTAACCAAGCCCTAACCGGCCCTGTTTCATACTTTCACTATAAATACACATACCATAATTGTCCAACTCTTTGTTAAATATTTTCAATTAAAATAACATTGTCCTTTGTAATTTATCACTTACACCCAAGGGTACTTCCAATAACTTGTTTTATATAACAAAAACTTGTCAACTTAGCGCCATGAAGAACAATGAGCACTAGCCTAATAAAAATAAGACTTTATTCCTTTGATCATCAAGTCAAAGTCCATAACTTATTATTCTCAATTTCTTTTCTCACTTATTTCTTATAAATTATATTTTTATTCACATCCAAGCCAAGTCTAAAACTAAAGGTTTCCTTCCACACCATTAAAGCAAAATACAAAGCAGACATTTGTAACATAGAAACCAAAAAACACCTTTTGTCAGAAAAATGACATTTATAATCTCAAACTTTTCTCCATCACTTGTTCAAAAGCCAATATTTTCATTTCCATATACAAAGCTTGAATAACTTTTAAATTAGAAGAAAGGTAATATTATATTTGTTTGAATCTATTATAGAAATAATTTATGATATTACAAATAGTTTAACAACTTTCATGACCCTTAACCAAAACTATTATGTTTCTTCTTTATATCTATTACTTCTTCCTTTAAAATGATAATATAATTATTTGTCTATGTATTTCAATGTTAATTGTAATTTTAGTGAGGTTTGAGTACAAGGAAGAACAAAATTCAACTCTCTCGATGTACTTGATTCATTAGATTGTGGATGTGCATTTTAAATTTTGGACTTATACAGATTATTACTAGATTGGTTGGACTTTGAGTTTGTAGATTATTGTACATTTTTGTAATATAAATGAGTTTTAAAACTGATGTAGTAAAAAAAAAAAGAAATATATAGGCTGGCTTCTAAAGCCCGACCCTAAAGCCCTTAAAGAGGGCTAGGGTCGTCGTCGAACTTGAGATTTAGACTTGTGACCCGGCCCGACCCGGCCCTATGCTGACTTTAGGGCCGGGCCGACCCGGCCCTAATATCTGAAGGGCTTTAAATGTTTAGGGCCGGGCTAGCCCGACCCGGCCCATTGCCCACCCCTACCCTGAACAAGATCACAAGCGCTACCATAGGACCTTAAGCATAGAGTAGGCTAAACCCTTGGAAGTATAATATCTAACAAGGAGCCTCATCTTCGAGAAGGATGTTTCTAATGTTAAATTTTACCTCAAATCTATTTCCCGGTTTTCATCAATTCATACCTTTTCTGCTCTCCAACAACAAGCTCGATGCTGTGCAAAATATTTCTTTTCTTTTCTTTTTTTCAATAAAAGCAAAGCAATGAAAATAGAGAACATCTGACATCTGTGTCAATCTAGAAAACTCAAGGGAAGTCTAACCAGCAAATAGCCCATTGGTGGAATGGAACACAAGACAACCTATTCAAATGACAAAAAGGTACCTCTTAGACAAATCAAGAAGATTTATCAATGAGCAGTACCCAAATTCACTGGTAAAGCAACACGAAATAGGGAGACATTTCTTTGCTGTTAAGGAAAACCGGTGAACATGCAGATGATAGAGAGAGAGAGAGATTGTAGACTCCGAAATACTCAAGGTGATTCAAACTACAAAAGGTGAAAATAGGGATTATTATCAAAAAATGACTCTAATAGCAATAATAATACTATTAATAATAAATAATCATAATCATAATCATAATGATGATGACTATAATAATAATAATGGATTATTTTAGCTTAGACGCTTTGATCTTCTTCTGAAGGAGAATAATTTAATCTTCTTCTAAGAGAATTTCAATGGAGCTCTCATAGTTTGCAAAATTGAAAGTGCAGTAACAACTAATGACACATGGAACTGTCCCATGAAGATAATTTTGATTCATAGTCATGATCCTCTCCCGACCCCGACTGAAAAAAAAAACAAATACAAAAGAAAAGGAAAAATAAAACAAACTATAATGTCTGAAGTCAACAAACACCAAAAGTTACATCAAAGTCACCTAGCAAGCAATTAAAGTTAATAAGCCTTGCATTTACTTTATATATTATCCTCATAAAAAGACTTCAGGTAACTAGAGGATACTGAGTATCATCCCATAGAACTTCATGTTAAATGCCTCAAGCATGTGGGCCGTGCTCAAGAGGAATGGAAAAATGCAACATGATGTAAATTAGAACACTAGAGAGCATTTTATTGCATGGAAACCTTTAAAGTTTAAAGTTTCTGTATTGGACTGAATACTAAAAATCAAAACCTTCTCATACTTTGGCTGGTAATGTGAACTTCATCTCATACAGCTCAAACGAAAATGCAATAACACAACTTGCAACGGATATGTAAAGGTAAGACTTAAACCTTCTATTCTCAGCCCCGGGATATCATAGTAGGTAAGTATAATTTATGGCCATGAACATGATAATCTTCAATATAAGAACTATTTAGAATTGTCGATTTCATCAGTCAAAATTCCCGGTAATCCAACTTACACGTTTCTACAAACCAACGGTCATATAAGAGTATCCAAATAAAGCAATGGAATAACATTAGTTGGCAATGAGTTAATTTTGCCTTACGGAAATAATGGTCAAACTAAAAAGGCTCATATTACTACATGTAATAAGATACATTTCCATAAGCGGAAGATTTTGTCTTTAATGATCCAATGATAAATAGTCGCCTTCACATTGTTCTAAACACCAATTTATTTCAGTTTTCAACTAAAGCAAGGTCTTGCTCAACTATTCAATGGAGGCACAAAGCACAGATGCTTCTCATTCACCACCAGCTGGTCCTTGGAGTGTCACACGTACTGTAGTTTTGGCTTTACCAGCCCAAGCCCAGCAGGGGTTACCTAGAACTCATTCCTGCAGATTCTGTCCTAACAGATTCTCTAGTTCACAGGCGCTTGGTAGCCACCAAAATGCCCATACACACAATGAAAATGGAGAACTACAGAGACCGAGGATTTCTGACGTGGTGATGCGTTATTATTGGTACAATCCCTTTGATGTGTCGTCTTCTAGTGTGTCTAGATCTGATCCTAGATATGGATTCTCTAATAGACTGTCCGGCATTGGGATGAAGTTGTTTCAGTAACCCTAAACAATTCCACCGCCTAGAGCAGCAAACCATTCTGAAGCCCTTATTCGTCCCACCATCCCACCAGCAGACCATTCCCTCACAGCCAAGTAAAAAACTGCTTACTCTGTAAGAAGAACCAGGGCATTCGCATTTCACATTTGTCCGTCTCTAGCCTTTGAAAGCTGTCCTATTCCTCTTATCTTACTCAAATACTTTGCTAAAAATAATGCATTAAATGCTTTGAAAGCTGTCATAAATTTATCATTGTAATTGAAGAGGATACGTTGGCCTCTTCAGTTGGGTCGTTGGCTTATAATTTCGCAACATTGTCCAAGGAAAAATTTAAGAAGTCTTATAGAATTAAAAGACTAAAGCTAACTCAGTTCTTAGACAATAAGAAGTCTTATACAATTAAAAGTCTAAAACTAACACAACACTTGACAGTATTAGAAGTCTTAGAACTCTATTACTACTATAACTATCTCAATACCTACAGATGTTTATCCAGAAAAACAACTATAAATCACAAACAAAAACCATACTCTACTAATCTACAAAGCTTCTCTCATCAAATTAACAAAGGTATTATTAGAAAAAACAAGTACTATAAATATAAATCCTACGATCAAAATATTTTGACAGTTTCTAACTTATTCTTTTGTATATTGCAGGCTATTCTATAATTCAAGTCAAGCAATCATACAGGTACAACATATTCCTCTTATTACAAATTTTATAAAGTAACATATTCCTCTTTTGTTTCTTCAACTTTTGTTTATGTAACTTATATGTAACTTTTTTATTCGGGATAGGATATGTAACTTATTTAAAAATTTTAATAGATCTGAAAAAAATGAAATATATTTTTTTTATTGCCCTCTATAGTTTTTCCTCTACTTTTATGTTTTGACAACATGAAAAACAATTTCAAAAGCATATTACCTTAGAAGAAAACAATGCAAATTTCATCAAAATATTGCCTCTTCATTCTAGTGTACAAGCTGAGTCACTACAGTACCACATATCTGCTGGTGTGTGACAAGGGCAGTGAAGCTCCTTTAGAGCGCCCAATTGTTCCAGTTGATTCAGATTGTTGGCTAACAACCATCCCAGTTCTTGCTACTTGCCCTGTTGGAACTTGCAATGAACATTGATTCATTTTTATTTCTTGAACAATAAACAGTTCACTTAGACCCCAATCGGAAAAGATTACCCCATTAACAAGATGCTAAAAAAGGCTACTCCCAAAAGAAAGATTACGGAGTAATGGTAGCCTTCACAAAGGCAATAGTAATTGAACAAAGATTGGCTCTAAGATTTAAAGGAAAAAGAGAAAAGAACAGTAAGAAAAGCTAGGGACATGTAAATTAAGGGGTATGTTACATCATTGTATGCAACCTTACTAGGTAGATAGGCCTCCTACATACATACCAATCATGTATTCATGTGCACCAGCCCTTAGAGTACAAGCTTATTAGGCGAACTTGTAGTAGGTTAAAAAGGGGGGCTCCCATTTATATATCTAGGGTGACCTCCGCTCATACGTGCACAATTCCAAATGGTCTAGGGTAATAGCTTTCTTGGCAGCTTGATCAGCTGAAAAATTAGCTTCTCGCCAAGTTGATGATATGAACAATTGCAGAAAGCATTGTACCACTGAAACCCAATTATAGGACTCTTGATTTTGGAAATTCAAATTCAAATGACTCGCCAAGACTGAGGCATAGACGTATGCTTTGATATGAACAATTGCAGAAAGCATTGTACCACTGAAACCCAATTATAGGACTCTTGATTTTGGAAATTCAAATTCAAATGACTCGCCAAGACTGAGGCGTAGACGTATGCTTTTTCATAGAGCTATTACTTTACTTTAGTTGTTTCTTTTATGATATCTTTTATTAGCAACCATGAGAAAAGCTTATTATATGTGTCAATGGCTCCTCCATTGACATTTGATTTATAAAATCTTCTGTCTCTTTTCAGCACTCACCTCAACCACCTAATTTTCAAACAACAACATCAAATCCCTAATCATTTAAAAAAATTGCCTCCTTGCACACTTAGCTGACGTTGTTTCTACTATAAACATTCTAAACTAAGACATATTCCTAATCTTGATAAAATTATTTATTGCAGAGAAATGGATTACGCCAGAGTTATTCAAGCTTCAAGAAGAACCATACTAAATACCGTACTACTATCACTCGGTATTTATGAAGAACCTATATACAACACTATTTTAGATGGAGACAAATTTACTTCAAATGTGACTATACAAGTACAAGTTTTAGGCACAAACGAAGAAATGATTGAAACTTTCACAGGAACTCCCGAAGTAACACAGTTGAAATCAGAAAATGCAGCAGCTGAAGAAGCACTTGATTATTTGCATCATATTAATGAATTCGAAATTAGAGACTTCAATTTCAAAGAATTATTAATGAGACATAGTCAAGTTGAAGAAGCAACAATCCAGATAAACAATCTTGAAGAGAAAAATCATTATCTAAGTGTACTACTACAATCTCTTCAAGTTCACCACATTGGCGTTCAACAAAAATTAATTGATTTGGAGAAACATAACATCGATTTGAAGAAAAGCTGGTACAAAATATGCGAAAATAGTCAACATTATAAAAGACTTCAATGATCGCAATAGCTAATGATATTGCCCAGACTCTTACCTAGAAAAAGACTCAATCGAGTTGAACTGCAATCCGATTGAAAACTTAATATTTTGAATATTAGTTAATTTGTTTTAAATATGAAGAGATTATCTTTTCTTAGTTGAATTCTCATATGCATTTAGCCGTTTAAGCTCTCTAACAGATTTGTCATTGACAAAAAACCCTTTCTCTCTCAACCTCCTAACAGTGCTACCAACAATAACAATATAAATACCAATAGTAATAATAATAAGAATAATACTAACATTAACAATTCTAAGTAATTTCAAAGAATTACTAAGCCCTTATCCTAAAAAGGATAGAATTGTTAGGATCTTATTGAGTATTGCATGCTACTCAGACTACTACTACTATTGCTACGACAACAACAACAATAACAATAACAATAAAAATACCAATAGTAATAATAATAAGAATAATACTAACATTAACAATTCTAAGTAATTTCAAAGAATTACTAAGCCAACTTTAACTTACAACAGTTGCTGTGGCTATCATTGTGTAGTTAGCCCATCTCAGATACTTCCTTAGATCTCCTCTGGAAGAGTGATATAAACTTGAGGCAACACCAACTCCAATTAGTGAATTAGCTTATAGTTTAGTATTCCACTTTTTCCTGCAATTTATTTATATGTGTGTTTTTTATGCCAAAATTAGTATCCAAGCAGAAAGTCCTTGGGATTACACATTTCTTTTAATTTCTTCCAAAGAACTGAAAGAAGGTACATGAAAATAAAGAGTCTTGAGTAAAACTACAGGCTGTGACTCATAGGTAGTCAGCTTTATAGTGAAATATTTGAATGCAAAATGCAACTCTGCTTATAACTGCAAGTCTGTCATGGTTCAAGTTCAACTGGAATGTTAACAAAACAATATGCAGTGACCCATAAAATCAGATTCCAACTCCAGCATTGAAGCTTCAAAGGACTCTAATATGCATTCATTCTATACAATAATGTTGAACATCTTATCAAAAACTTTTTCAATGTCTATCCTTAAGCACCAAATTGCAATCACTAGAAATAATCAATGAGCTTTATCTTTTTAAGGCAATTAGGTAGCATACAACTTCGCCACATACAAAAATGGGGAACAAAATGATTATAGACCAAAGTATCACATATACTTTCTGATAACTCTTTCACATTCCCTGGTGCTCACTGAAGGATATTGATTCCGATGACTCAGGTTAGAACCGAAATGGAGAGAAAATCTAGGCCAACATTTGCTTGCGTACATTATGTAGTTAAGTGAAAATTGGACTGTAACAGGCTCTAAGAGCTACCAATCACAACTCCTAAAATTCTAAATGAACCCTAGACACTCCTTACTTAACCTAAATATACATTTGCATATAAAAAAAAAGTCAGAAGCTCAGAACAACAGATGGAATCTTTTCACTTTCAGTATTCCAAAAGGAAAGCCTCATTATCAGTGCACATCATCGACATAAATACTAAGATGACAAGTTAATCCACCTCAATGTCAAAGAAGCACATCTCTACTATACTTTCTAATGGAGGAACACAAAAGATACACACACAACAAAGAATTCTTTTTCGCACTATACTCAGGCAATCTATGGTGGACATAGAAGATTGGCCTATTTCATGTCCTGAGGCAAAACGGGGACTCCATTAGATCGCAAGGTGGAAGTTACTCACCACCACAGATGATTAGTCAGACTTACTTCACTATTGAATTCAAAGTCTTTAAGCTAAATCACATTCAGGTTGAGTGGGTTAAGCTAAAGAGCTTATAGGGGGGGGGGGTACATTCTGTCTTGATGAAAATTCCAGTATTCCCCAATTAGCTTCAGACTTTCCTATACGAAGCCAACCTGCTACCTGGATCTACTTCTAGACGACTACCACAAAGGTGATCCTTACACCCAGTGACCCAGTATTGAGCCGTACACTATAGTTGCCTGTTCCAATGGAATCATCTTTCAACAAAAGTAACGCTGTTGTGACCCCCGCAAGTTGGAATTACCAGTAACTCTGGACGTAATTTGATATATGTGTTCTTTTAGGACGAGCTAGAAATAAAATATTAGTTTTCTCATTTTAATTTTTTCACTGGTGCTCCCCCTTTGTACAGTTTATTTCAAAGATACTACTTTCCTCATTTTTTTTTGTTTGTTGCTGTTCCTAATAAATTCTATGGAGGCCATGAAATTTAGAAAACTGGCATTTGCAAGGGGTGGGGGGAACACATACATATTATTGTTCTGGAAATAGCAGATACTCTGCTACCCAATTTATAGTCTCCCTGAACTAATTGCTACAACTTACTGATAAATTTACATATTTCTACTACATATACAAGATGAGAAACCATATGGTGCAACCCTTTTTATTTCAGTAAAAAAAAAAGGTACAAGCACCTTATCTTAAATAGTCAACTCCGTGCCTACTCCTTCCAAAGAGACAGTCAATTAACGAGCCTGCGACAAAACATACCTTAATCTCAGCCCCTTTTTCCGTTTCTTCAGGCATGTTCGAGCGTGAAGCAGGAAGTGCCTCAAAATAGAACAATTTTTTTGAAGAGTGTGAAATATAAATATATACACAGATGGACGGACAACTGGATAGGAGTTGGATGCATAAAAGAAAACATAAAACCTGGCAACCCTATGAGATCCTTCAAAGGCAAATTAGACAGATACAAGCTGTTGAAAATGTTGCAAGCAATGAAGCCGAAGTAAATTGCATCAAAGAAAAAAAAAAGACTTAAAATTGGAAAGTGGAAACAACGGTTTCACACTTTCACAACTTCAAAATGGACTAAAAAGATTCGACTCTAAAGTCCAAGAATACATTAGTACATTTCCCCCTTTTTTTGTCTTTGTTTTGGAGAAATGTTGGCAACGTATTAGATATTCTATTGACCAAGACTTCGATTGCTTAAAGTATAATTATCAGTACCAATTTTATCAAAGTGACATAGTGTGAGGCCGTGAGCTCTTGCCAAATTATTGATCCACCTTTTTCCACACGCAGACGGAGCTAACACTTCCTTGAGTTCTGAGACCAGCAATAGAGCACATAACAATGCAGCGACACTACCATTTGGTTGGTTGAAGCAGGATACTCAATCCGAACTGGGATTCATGTCAGCTTTAGTTTAGACTTCAGATGGGGATACTTCATACTTTGATAAAGCTCAATCAATAAGTAGAGTGATCTGTTAGAATTAACAATCGCTGAATGGGATGCACAGGGACTAACTCAAAGCTTGAGAGAAAGTAGAGGACTCCCCTTGGGTTCTTACCGCTTTTTAGTGCTCCAATTCCTATCAGTTAATATACTATAATAACTATGTAGCAAATAGTCTATCAAGAATACAAAGAGTCTTAACTTATCCCTTGAACTGTTGATGTTTCTATTTGATACATTATGTATTTGGCACCATATACTTGAACAATAGCAAAGGTTGGGCAAACGGAAACTAGCGCAGTTTTGCTCACCGCAAGGTTCCCAGGATAACAAAGCGGTATTTAATATTGTATAATAAAAACCCTTGCCTACAGAGTTGGCCTGTTCCCAGAAAATAATCTAACTTAACTGGATTCCAAACACCATAAGGACTTCTTCTACCAAAAAGAATCCTATTAATACTTAATTTCCTAAACAAACCTATCTATATAAACACAAAACAAAAACACTAATTATGGATATATACAAAATAAGAATCCTATTAATACTAAACTTCTAATGACATAAGAAAACTTAGTCAAGTGACCTAAACAAACCTATATATATATAAAATACCAACGATCCTCCTAACACAAAACTAAAAACACAGGTAAACTTTCAGTTTTTTCTTTTATTTTGATTTATATGTTGAATTCGATACATTAGTTTTACATATATAACTGAGTTCTTTTTCTTTTCTTCATTGCATACAATAGAAGATATTCAATCAAGGCTTCAGAAAGAGTTAACAAATATGGATAAGGTAAACTATTTTTTTTTTCCAGTATCTTATTTAATAATTTTGTTGATTTCTCTTTTATGATTCAACTGATGATAAAAACAAAAATTTAAATATTAAAGTTTAAACACATGAGATATTAGCGTAAGCCTATAACGTTTTTTTTTTTATTATTCTTTTAATTCAAAATTATATTGAACTATATTGAACTTAAAACCTGTATTAGTGTAAAAACAATTCACTATTAACTGTTCCTGGAACCCCTCTTACCCCTCCTCTTTATTATTACCACAATTATTTTATCTTAAAAACTTCAGCATCAAATTGTCCATTATATAATTTTCTATACTCAACAACATATTACCGCTAAAAGTTTATCTGAAACTAGAACAAAAGAATAACCTGTTCAGCAATCCCAGTGTAAGCAAGTGAAAGGTCCTTTTGAAACAGAATGACTTTCTCATCCAAAATGTCTCTGTCCCGCATTTTGACACATATTTAGTATCCTCCCACAAAGCCTGCAAAACAGTAAAAGATCCTTCAATAAAACAAAACCTAAAATAATGCATGTTCTAAAAATACCAAATTACTATATATAAGCCTAAGGTCTCAAATTAACATTGTAAGTGTTAAATAAACATTAAACCAAAACACTTCTTCACTAATTAGTTGACAATTTGTAACTGTTCCCATTCAAACTATAGAACATTTTGTTGTCATTACTATCACATTCCAAATCATTAACTATTGTAATTTTTAAAATGCAGCTCATGGAGTATGAAACCAAACACAATATTTCACTCAAGACAGCGTTGAGGGAAATTCTAACCAAGGAAAAAATTCAGGGAGAACCAGTTTACATATCAAAGATTCAAAACAACCAATATGTTGCAGATGTCATAATAGATTTGCCGATAATGAGAGAAATCTTCAAAAATCTGAATTATCCTATAAGCCAATCATTTCCGGGGACGTATCAAACTAAGAAAGTGGACTCAGAAAATGCAGCTGCAGGAAACGTTATCCGCTTTCTACAGCAGATATACAAATTTGAGGTTTTAGTCGTCAACCACAAAGAAGTCATTACTAAACGTGATGAGCTACATGAAGCAAATACTAGAGAAAAAAAAACTTTATCAATATATTGAACACTTGAGAAAAGAAAATGCCTATTTGAAGTCAATAAATGAAGCATTGCTTATAGGAGGACCAAATTGGGAAATGGACTATCTAAGCATCCCAAATAATTCATCAGATTTGGATGAGGATTAGCGTAGTGTTTTCAAGCTGAATTCTATATTGGATGAGGAGTAGCACAGTGTTAGATCCATCAAATTTATGTTTTTGTTTTTTTTTCAATTTGAATTATCTATAGTTCATCATAACTTAATGAAATATTTATTTTTCTCTACATTTTCATTTACTTTTACAAAAAAATTAAGCTTCTATTTTAGATGCAATCATTAGAGACGTAGGCCAGAGTCCCATACATACTCTTAAACTGTGTTGCGCTGGTATTGCAAAATGGAAGCCGTACCCTAGTCGGACACTCTATATTTTAACTGAAAATGTCGTATCTCTGGAGTGTCCCTGGTGTGTCTCAGTCATACCCGTGCAACACAGCTCTTAAACCATCTTTACCAAACACAGATCACGGAAATGTAAGAAGTACTGCACATTCAAGATTGGGTCATAAGAGCGTATAACTCTTATGCTCCATCTTTCCAAATTAATGAACATCCTTCTAAACAAAAACATGTTTGCAAAGATGCACCAGTGATAATGGTTTGTTGGGGGGTTATAGATACTAGCATGATGCATCCACCTCTTAATCACTTGAGACTACCGGAAGAGACTCTTAGAAACAGTATTGTTGTTGTATCAATAGTCTTATGGACCAATAAATGATTAAGAAAATTGGCATAAACATACACAAAACCTCACACTAAACAAATATAGTTTCAAACACTGCTTACTTAAGAGCTGATTCTCGACATTGCTCCGCAACATCATCAAAAATACAGATAGCAATCCTCCTTTCTTTAGCTGTTTTATCCTTTCCCTGTAAATTCAAATCCGTGAGATAACATGTGAAAAATCTTAAGGCTCTTTCAAACGTACTCCAATCATCTCGGATATTAAGGTTTTTAGTCAGACAAAATACAAAGGAGACAAACACACACACACATTCCACACATTCCTGAGATTCCGAATTATAATAAACAATTAAAAAAAGTTAGTATTAACAAATCGATAACTTTACAATTAACAAAGAAATAAGAATGAACAAGACTGACCTGAGAGATTTGATGGTCCACTGTTTGAGATTGAAAGTCTTCCACCTATGGATTATAAAGTATAACCACCACAAGTTTCTGGGTTTACTCATTAAAACCTATAAATCAGAAAAACGATGCTTACAGTCCTCATGAAGATAAGCAATTCCACAAGCTGCACCAGCAGCAACCTTAGACTTGGTTGCCCATTCCATAACAGACCTCCCATCGCCTGAAAAATGTGAATGAGAAAAGAAAATTAAGAGAAAAGCTAACGATCCAATTCTTGAGAACACATCCACATAATCAGATACATATCTTACCATGAAGATTGGAGCAATTTAGTGTGAAATGAAGCTGCGTGGGAAAAAGAGGTAGCAAGTCAAATTTGAATAGAATTTGAGATACAATACCCGCTTAAAACATATGTTATAAAATTTGTTGGGCTAGGCCCAACAGTAATAGTAAACTTAGAGGTTTCTAAAACCCAAAAGCTTCTACCTAATTAAAAAAAATCTATTTTAAAATAAGGTGATTTAGCTTTAGGTCGTCCCAATAATATGAGTATTTGCGTTGGACCCAAATTTTTACATTTCTTAGCTTTAGATAACCCAATCATTAGTTAACCATCATTTACCAAGTTTGACCGTCTATTGTGGTGTGTCTGGTGTTATGCCCTTTCCCACACCAAAAAACTAAAAATCCACATTTCAAATTACCCAACACGTGTCATAATCCTGGGTCCTAATAGAATGGAGGCTGCAAAAAAGGAGAAGCTCGCTGTTCCAAAATATTAAAATTTAAGATATATACAAAACTAGAATCCTACGAAAAGTGAACTTCCAATCACTTAGTAAAACATAATCTATTAAGCTAAAAAAAACAATTGAACTACACATATTGAAAAACCAGGTAGCCTATTTTCTTCCTCTTCTCCATTATTTACAATTATTTATTGACTTCATTTTATTATGTATATTGCAGATAATGGCGTATGAAAATTACAACTTATGTAAAAAAAAAATGCTAAAGGAAACTCTAGAAGCAGGACTTAACATTCAACAAGATCCGGTCTACAACACAGAATTAGAGAGCGGACAATTCAAAAGCATTGTAACATTAAAGGTACCGAAAGACTTATTCTTTAACAATGAAGACATCATAGTTAAAAAAATTGATAGAAGCACCACATATTCTGTTGCAAAAGCAGAGGATTTAGCAGCTTTTCACGCAATATAGTTTATAAAGGATGAACGTGATATGGAAATATAAGACTTCAATTTCAAAGAACTTATGAAGAAAAGAATAGAAGTTGAAGAGAAACAGAATCAACTTGAGCTCCTCAAAAATATTATGCTAGATTGTTTGGTTGATGATAAACACAACAAAGATAAAATATATTATCTCGAAGAAAAAAATTAAAGGAATGAAAGGCATGGAGAGTTCCATAATAAAGAAAAGAAAACCATGAGGATTAGTACTTGAATACCAAAATTTTATTATGTTGGTCACATAGTATTTTTTCTATTAAACGCTTATTTTAAACTTTAGATATGCATTAATTTCATTTATTTACTTCATTTGTAGCAAAATAATGTTGTTTTGAAATATATTCGTAGTTAATGTGCTATTCGAACTGCAGCATTACAAAAGAAGTCTTCTGATTTCACTGAAGTTCATACCTAAAACGAATGAACCTAAAAATAGACGGACATTAATCCAAATTTATTGGAGAAAGCAATGAAAAATTAAATCTTATAACGAGTAGTTGAGTGGGTCAAACAGTGCATACTTGAGGATTCCGAACATCATCTCCCAACAACTAAAAAAAAACATATTTAGAAATATATGTGGGACTAAAAGAATGCCTAAAGATCAAGAATAGTGCTCTTTTATCTGTTTCGTCTTCAAAGATCGTGATCAAACCATTTTCCGTATACTTTACGAGTAGCCAAGCTATATCCAATAATATAAGCATATGCCATGGTATAAACTTTTTACAAACTTGCAAAGTATCAAGACATATTACATTTCAAAACATAAAAACTAACACCAACTTTTTAAAACTAACAAAACAGTAGTTAGTATTTCATAACAATATCCAAAGCTAGCATATGTGCTTCAACATTGGACTTTGCTATCCATTTCTGTGTTTGCAAAGCCACACAGTTGTCTTCCAAATCCATAATCTGAAATATTGCTCCTAATGTAGGTCCACTACTAAACCTGTCAAATCAAACATAAAATATTCAATTCAGTCAAAACATAAATTAGGATAAAAATAACACCCAAGTCCCCAACACATGCACATGTACAATTCAGCCCATTTTGTCTCTTAAGTACCTTAAGCAATTGGACTAAAACAATATTTGACTAAAGAAACTTACCTATCCATGGCGTCTACGGTAGTAGATAAGTAAGACTACAATGAATATGAAACCAAGAGAGCAGAGAGCGACAACTATGAGTTTAGGGGAAATAGGTTTGTGGCTAGAGGTGTAAGGAATGATAACGGAAGAACTTCTACACTCTGACCGAAACAAACTTCAAACATCATAAATTCCTCTTTTTTTGTGTTTAAACAATTAAATCTCAGTTCACGTCATCTTCCAATAACAAATAAAAGAAACGAAATAAACCGAAAAAACAAAATTGAAAATAACCAAAGACCAAACCAAAATAGCATAACCTATTTCAAAGCCCATTTGAAAGCTCATAGACAAATGTTTACAATATGTCTTATTTTCAAAGCAGTAAATTTACACCGAGCCACTTATTTAACATTTTAACCTATTATTTAAATCTACTGATGTATCAAAACTCCTAATAAGTGCAAATTTATACATCAAAGTTAAGATAGTTGTTAATCTTAATAATTCAAACAACCCACCATTCGTTAGACTTAAAAAACCAATGACAAATGAAATAAACGAGATAAACTAAAAAAACAAAATTGAAAATAAGCAGAGACCAAACAAAAATAACATGACCCATTTCAAAGCCTTTTACAAACGGGGCAATTATATAATAAAACAGAACATGTGGATAACAGTTACATAACCGAACTGGAAAAGACAAAGAACCGTCCTCATCAAAAATTTAGTAAAAGCCAATATAATATTCATATCTCATAGTTTTGCATAGTTACTAATAATTTTCGTAATAATTTAATATACTCAACCACTCTCTGTTTTCCCATGAATTTTTGTCATAAATCAAATTAATTATGTTTGTTGAGATTTTATTTTTTATTTTTTATTAATACTATGTTTGTTTTTATTTTTTTCGATAATAATTATTAATACTATGTTGTAGTATTAGTGTTGACATCAAAATTTGAAACACTAAAATATTCTATAGTTAAAACTTATTGGCACATAAGGGCATCTCCAATGGAGAGTGTAAAAAATTCACCTCCACTTAGGCTCCACATAGGTGCCATTAGGATTATACACTCTATGGTATCCATGTGGTTTACCTCATCAAAAAGTTGTATATAGATAAAAGAACGGTTTCATAATAAAGAAAAGAAAACAATGAGAATTAGTACTTGAATATCAAAATTTTATTATGTTAATCAAATAGTTTTTTTTTTTCTTTCTGTTGAACGTTTATTTTAAATTTTATATATGCATTAATTTCAATTATTAATGTTGTCTGAACTTTTGAAAGAAGAATGTATGGCATTGCCTAATATATAGTAAATCGTTCCAGTTATTCTATATTCTCTATAGAACTATGTTTCTCCGGTCCTGGCGTGTTCTTAAATAAAATTAACTCTTCAACAGGATCAACATCATATGTGTTGTCATCAAGTTCAACTAATGAGGTATGCAATTGGGAAACAACAACTACTACAATTATCAGGATGAAAACGAGACACTCCAACATAACTGCCAGGTGGGGCTGCGTCAACACCCAAGCTTATTACCTTACAATCAAATATGATATATTGAACTAGCTAGCAATAGCTAATGTATTTGAATATGGTAATATAGCAGTGGTTAATATGGAAACATATAGACAATTCTTTGTTCAACTGACAAAAGAAAACATGCAATCGTAAAGACTTGCAACAAAAGTTTCTAAAGTTATATTACATTTTCAACAAAAAAAAAAAACTGCTCCTGACACATATTACAATTCAAAAACATACCATACCTTTGTGAAAAAAAACACATAAAAGAAACAACATGGCTCTATGTGGAAATTAGCAACTAGCTAGACCCCAATTCACAATGCATCAACAATGCATATGAAATTATTGTGCGACAATGCGGTGGCTAGAAGTAACTTGGACTGGAATGCTTTAAAAAATGAAGTAACTTGGACTGGAATGCTTTAAAAAATGTGTACGTAATACGTACTTCTTTGCTCCATAGGAAAACATAGAGATAGACGTAAAGTATATCGAACCACCAAAAACTGTGTTTAGAATGCACAAGGAGGTAACACTTGCCTAGAATGCATAAGATTATTCCTGCTCTTCCTTATAAATTCACCATTCCTTATAAAACCTCAAGCCAAGTTCATCAACACAATGAGGCCAGTGATTTCAGCATGGTGATAAGGTAAGTGCGATGGCACAAAATATTCATGTCAGTTTTCTTACATTATCTTCTATTTTATCCTAGAGAAGAACAATGAAACATACATAGAAAGAGGAAATAAAAACTTCAATTCACTTGAAAAGTGAAATATGAAAATCAATTATTGTCTCTTCTACAACGCGTTATCCCATAAGATTAATGCATAATCAGAAAGAGCAACAGAGATGCATTGATAACATTTCTTCTGTGCAGCTGATGTTCATTGCTCTTACTTTCTGCCATTACAAAATTTTATAAATTTACACCATTTACATTAAAAAACTGAAAAATAACATCATGTCCAATCAACAACAAGTTCTATGTACAACGAAAGAGTTGTGGGATAATGCAACCCAGGATAACCTTTCTCCTCAAATCCTACAGTTTCCGGCAACATTCAATTTACACCTATACTCTGTCCACAATCACTTATTTCCTAATTCCTTTACATAAAACCACCAAATATAGCTGATAATGGATGTAAACTTGAAAAGATTAACACTTTTTTGCTAAACATCAAGAAACCATTACTAAATGCTCAATCATAATTTATTCACAGTGTAGCCCAGTATCATTATCTAATAACTAGATTGAAGCAATATTACGTGACAACGATTTCAACTTAAGGTTACTTCAACATCTCTTTCTTCAACGTAACGTGAGAGATATACTGATTAATGATATTCATAGGAATCACATCAAAAATTTAGTGCAACCCAATATAATATTCATATATTCATATCTCATAGCTATCCACATCAAAAATTAAATAAAAGCTAACATAATATTCATATCTCATAACTCCACAGCTCCACATAGTTACTATAATTTTCATAATAATTTAATATAATCTCTTCTTCTTCAATTCATTTTTACGCAGATAACCTTTCTCAGTTTCAAGTTAATTACCTTGAACACTACCCTATGTAGCTCCTCATGTTCCAAAAAAACATATAATTTTTTATTGGAACTTTTGTATTTTGTGTTTCATTTTGTTTTTCCTTTGTGTCTATGGGATACATTTTTCCTAATGATATTTTTCGTGTGAAAACAAGCTTTAGTCCCACCTGTTACTCTACATCCATACACTATGGCAATGGTCAAATGTGTTTTGGTATGCTTTTATGGTTTTTGCACTAATAAATTCTGGCTATGTAGTACCTTTTACATTTTCTGTATGTGTGTGATTTTGTGTTTGTATGGTTGCTGAATGTGGGGGACTTCAGGGATGTTTTACTTGAATGGAGAGGGGGATTTGTATATATGATAGATGTATATTTTTTTTTTGATATTTGTATATATGATATGCATGGATGTGTTATTAGCCCTCTCATTATAGTATCATACCTGCTATTGATTTATATCATACTATATATGTATTGTGTAATGAATGAGTACGAACTTCTATTATGATTAAATGAATTTAATCTAAAGAAATTAATTTGTAACAAATGAAGAGAGAAATGTCATACGTAGCAGGAGCAAGAAATTAAACAAAGTTGATATGACCTAAATTTCTGGAGTCCAAATTTATGTTTTTAAAACAGTAACATATGGAAAAAGAGATTTATAAAATTAGCTAATGAATTAGATCATTCTTTCTGGCTTTTGCAGAACCAAGTGAGTGCTAATTTTTTCTCTTCACAGTACCACATGAAATGAGGAGACTATCTTTTCTCAGCAACATCTCAGGCAGTATTATAAGTTCACCATTCCAGCATACGCCCATAGTATCTTCGTAAAAACTTGCATGCGTTTTTCGGGGTAAGTCCTTTAGCTTTTACCGGATTTAAATCTTTACAAAACTTGAAGTTTTTAAATAATTAGTGCAAGAGTATATGCATCAAATGCTTCACATTTTACAAGGGTGCTATGATTTCATTGAAAAATTCATTTATTGTACCTTCTCTACTTTTGTTGCCTGAATTGCTATGCAAAAATGATTTTCTAAAGGTCGATTGTACTTTACTTCAAATAATTGTAGTTCCTTTAACAGCGTGAGTCATTGTCACATGCATGTACTTAGTAAAACCCAAAAAAGTGTGCCCACGTCATTTTTTTACTTACGGAAAATCAGGGGATGTGTCCGACTTAAATGGAAAAGTAAAACCCAAAAAAGCCCGTGACTAGAAACTATAATCATGCATCCCAAAAAAACCCCAAACGCAGCTAATAAACTGATCGAACTCTCTAAAACCCTTATAACGACTTTCCTCTCCCATGAATGGAGGCTGCTTGACTACTTTCCCTGGCTGATTGTAATTGATATCTCCACTGCAAACGAAATAATAAAATTTTTATGGTGATTCTATATAGGTAGGTGCATACAATCCACTTACTCAAGAAAAAATCACTATGACGTGGATAGCTTTAGATGATCACAAACCTTGAGTTTTTCAGTTGTTTGTTGATACACTACAAATTTTATAAATCTAGAATTTTATTAGTTTGTTGTTACACTGGCTTTCTGTGAATCAAAACTTTTCATAATTGGACCTTATTCAATTTAGAATTTTTGTGATTGTTATTCATAAGTCTTCTCGATCAATGTAGATAGATTGCCTGGCACTTTTTATGGTTTTAGCGCATGTTAAAGGGTCTAATGGAGCTAGATTTCTCACTTAAGTATGTGGCAAATCATCATAGTACTAGAATGACACAAGTAAGCTTATAGAATAGGATTGTTTCCTTAAAAGTGTTTAGCTCCTATTGTTATCTTTTGAAAATTAAGTATTTAGTTCCTAAGGTTTTCAAGTCTATTGACAAGTGTTTTACAATTATGTGATATTGGAGTAACTAACCTATTTTAGTCATTGATGTGAGCTATTCATTCTCATTTGTATCTGAATGTGTGAAATAACAGATGAAGTACAAACAACATGAAGGTGTTAGGACCGAATTCAAATGATCACTTATGCAAAACATGCTTTGGACCACCAACTGCAATTTTTCTCCTTTTGTGATGGCATTTTGTTGTAAGATCTATTCCTCATTAGTTTTATTCTAACACACAACAAAATATTTGGTTTCTTTCTTTGCCTTGCTAAAGTCTTTAATAACATATGAAAGGCTTACTAAAATCTTTGTTAATGAGATACCAACTTATGGTTTGCAACACAATATATGAAAGGAAACTGGAACGATGATCTCTCAGCTCACTTATGTTTTAGTCCAATTTTGATCTTATAATATTTTTTACTGGAAGGGGAGAGGGGATTTTAGTACAAGTTATGCTTGACAAGGATAATAAGTCTTTGCTTGGAACTTCTTGGTGATTTAATATATAGAAGTTAACATTACCCATCCCTTATAGTTATTAAGCCAATTTGTCCATAGTCCCCTAGAGTCACCAATATTTTTAATGTTTATAGTCTACATGTTTGTTTTTTAATTAGATGAAGCAATATGCTTTCAATTGATGGAAATATCTTTGGCTTAATTTAATGTATGGAAATATCGACAAGAATGGTTGTATTATTTACTAGATTGAATGTTACTTTTTTGCAGGTTATTAGGCTTGACTGTGATAATATATGAGAACGTTGTGCCTGGGGAGGAGAACCAAGTACCAACTATATATGATAACATATATTAAATTTGGCGCACATAGAACTCTTAAAGCAATTACCAACTTAGTTGCGTTATGTACCGATGTCATTCTCTTTCTGCACCATGGTTTATGGCCAAGTGACCATTATGTGTCACACTGATTTAGCTTTTTCTCCACAAGTATTTCATTATGACTACTAGATCACTATCTACTCAACTTACAAATCCCAGTACGTATTCTTTTGGAAAAGGCTTTGTTATATTATAAGTTTTCATTTGGCATTAATAAGATCACTTACGATAGACTTTTCAGATCCTTTTTGTGATAGACAACTGGACAACTAAGGAGTTCAAATACATTTGTAGTCTCAATGTAATACTTTCTTTAATTGCTAACGGTAGCCTCACGACCTTAAAACATTTGTTACAAGCTCTCATTCTCGATTCTTTTTTCAGGTATGGTAGCTCAGCTGTTTTTAAAGGTTTATATTCAGCTCAGACTCTTCATTTATATCAAGTGTGACGCTATTAGCTCTATGATGGCTTCTACAGTTGGGTAAGTTCACAAAATCTCAATCTCCATTGGGCAGATATATGTCGTTTGCACAAGATTGGGACTTCTTAGTAGCCACTTTGTCATTAATTTTTTTTAGTAGAGCAAAGCTAAATGAGGTAGATAAAGAAAGATAAGAACTCCAACTGCACCCAAGAGCTTTACAGAGTACCTTCAAGCAGATTAACTAATCATATAATCCCGTACTCACAAAAATGATATTAATGCTAATTGAGTAACGATATGGATCGCCCTATGATTTTATAGTTTACAGATTTTAATATAGGTTGATACTGAAAATTAATCTTTGTTAATTTTATTTTCATTATCTTTAACTGCAATTGGGCTACTAACATAGGTTTACAGAGTTAATTGCAGTTGATGGCGAGTTTGAAACTGCTACCTTTGAACCTAAGGTCAAGTAGACCACATTCTTGCATCATTACAACATAAGGTAAGTTGATTTTCTTACCTGTTATCTAAACTTTGCTCTAGTTGTAAATCAATAGTCATTGTTGTAGTTATCATAATTCTGCCAGCTAAATATTGAGATTAGAAGAATTGTGGTTTCCGTAATATATTATATTCACACAGCTTGGACTAGCCCCTCCTCCACCACCATTCCCAGATGGCTATGTGCCTTCAACGTCTGAAGCAGAAAACAGCTCTGAAAAACAGCAAAGGACTGAGACACAATTACCTGTGGACCCTATCATTGACCAAGGTCCATCTAAGAGGTTAAAATATTATACCCGATCTCCATGGTTACATAATCTTATGTCGCATAGGTGATCGAGATTCTGCAAACTTGATTGCTCAAATGAAAAGTGATTCATATACATGCTAAGGTTTAAAATTCGACTTTAGCACAGTGGAGAATATGAAAGCATACAATGAACCTATAGGGTTATACAATACAAGAATTCTTTTCTAATATAGTGTTGCAATGAATCAGGTGTTAATTCTACTCTTTTCTTATGTTAAGTTTTCTCTAAAATGGAAAAAAATTAAACGTAGATACCTCTTTCTCGAACTCTCTCCCAAATTAGAAAGTTCACATAGAAAACCTAAACATGGGTTTTCATGACTAAAACTTTAATCTTTATCAATTCTCTTTTTCCGCTAATCTTATTTGGTCAATACCCGTGGGCTACTTTATCATTAATACCAACAACATAACTTCCTCCAATGATGTTTCTCCATCAAGACGAAGGCACCAATGCGGTTCTAGGCAGTTCAACAACTAGGCATTTTTTTTTCATAAGCATCAATTTCAGATGATGATGATAGTGCCACTCTAAGCTTATGTCTTCACTTTGTACTGCTAGGTTAAGATATCAGATTGTATACAGAGCTTCTTCCTGTGTTTGTGTCTTCGAAAAACTTATAGATGGTGAACCTTTCTAGAATCAAATTGTATTAAATTGCTCTCACCATACCCCCTAAAAGTCATTGGATACAATTTAGATTATGCTTTCTTCAAGAAAAGAGATCTATTCGTCACAATGGTTACAATCTTAGTTTCTTTGATATTCTTTTAGAGTTATACAAAGCTTGACAATGGTAATGGAACTATACCAGTAGCCTCGACCAATATACTAGATCAAGTGGAACATTCTATCCAAATGCCTATTTTATAAATTGATTGAAATATTATATTTTATGTGAATGTTGGCTAAAACATTGGGATTCATGCACACTTAATATGAACACGTCATACAAGTAAATTATTTACAAATTTGAGATGTCATTATCAAACTTTTTGATTTGGTCTTAGATATATGAAATGTTTGAATATGATCTTTTATGCAATTGTTGGGCTTCAATCTCATGATGATAAGCGATTATGAACGGGTACCTCCATCTTTTTGGGATTTCTGCACAAGCCACAATCATTGATTTAAAATTCTCCAATTAATAAGGTATTTTTCTTCTTCTTCTTCCAGTTTTTTTTTAAATGTGTATATTTTGTTAGAATCACATATTTTGAATAAAAATGGTCAATGTTAAACGAATACCATTGGCCCTATCTTGAAGAATGACTAAATATCAAATTCTACACTCAATTCTTTGAATATGTACGCCCTATCAGGTTAACAAATATCTTTTTGATTATGTACTATGCAAAATTAGTAACTTTGATTTACTACAAAATCAATGCTTACATGTTTATCTTCACTCAGATAGTTTAAATTGTTTTTGGATTAAAATATCATTTTAGACATTTTAAGTTTTGGAGCAGATTAGCTAAAGTAAAACCAAGGAAAACCACAATATACATATTTTTTAGTGTGTTGTCCAGATTTCACAATTTGTTTAATGAACTATTGACATGCACTATCAACATGCTTGAAAATTTTGATTGGCACATTCAAATCAATATAGACACATCAATATGCCTTTTAGTGTGGTTACCACATCAATAAGCTATTCAACACCGGGTTTGAAAAGTAGCATGTTTAGAAAAAATTAAATAACATACCTAGACTTTACTTTATTAGTATTTTTTGTTTGTAGAAAAGGTTTTTTGTTGGACTTGACCTATCTTATGGTTCTATTTATCCCGAAAGGATCTTTAGATTAGTAGAAGAGCGCTTGAGTGTGTTACTACATCTTAAGTGATTGTTAGAATGTCTCACTGAGTTTGTTTTAAATACGTTATTTTGAAACTCTGTTTTGCTTTCAATTATCTACAGCCAAGTCCTTTGATGTGGTAAAACCAGAAAAACCATTCAATCGTCGCTCTCGCAATTCTCAGGTTTGTTTCATCAATTCTTATAAGACTTTTATTCCTTTCTCTTTTCTTTAGTGTTTCAATATTATATAATTATTATTTTATTTTCTTTGGTTTCACTTTGTTTGAGTAATACAATAGATTGGATGCATGTTCAGTAGAAGGGGTTCGTAAGGACTAAAGACTTTTGATTAGTATCAGAGTCTTTTCTGGGATGAAAGAGGAGGAAATCACTAGTAGATTGGTGAATATGAAAAGTTCTCAGGTTTTGGTTTGTTTCATTGCTCTTATTGTTTTCATGTTTTTTTAACAGTTCATGAAAGATAATGAAAGACACATCAAATTGAAGAGATCAAACTGAGAGTCGTTCTCCTCAGTCGATCCCATTCTCCATTATGACTAATATCCCGTGATCTTTTCATTTTGTAATGTATATTATATTAGAGTACTTATATCTTTTATAGGAAATCGTTATATAGAAGTTGGTTTTTTCCTTTTGGTAGGTTGCCATGAACATGAAAGTACTCAAGGATGTGCAGGAGTTGAACAGGATGTCGAAGAGTTGAACATAACTAAGGATGTGGATGATGGGAGAGTAGCTAAGGCTAAGGGGGAATCCAAGCTGGTTGGGGATATTGAGGAGTTAAAAATTAAGCTAAGAAAAATGGAGACGAAGCTAAATAAGGTTTGTCAGTCATCTGCAGTTACATCTCATTTCCAGGTAAACTTATTAATGGGTGGCTTGAATTGGTTGGAGAGGTACAATATGAAATTCTATTTCAAAGAACAAAGTAGATTTATTCCAGCTTATGTTGCTGGACTCTGTGTCCTTCTCATCCTCAACATTTGCAGTTACAATGGGGATTGTTATCAATATACACTGCATATGAGACACCATCTCAGCAAATATGTGCATTATATTAAGCATATCACCTATATGAATTAGGACACTATCTTAAAAGCTTTTTTCTGTTCTGATTGATTGTTGAAAGTGGTTACTCTAAGGTATTTTCCATCTGCGAATTATTTCTGATAAGCCTACCTTTCCCTAGGCAAACCGCCTCCATATTTTATCTCTATATATGATGCGTTGCACAGTGTTGCAGAGTGTTGGTCCCTGTTGGTGCATGTTGCAATAACATAACTCACTCAATAGTTTTGTATGTGAAAGTCATTGAGAAATGTGGATTGCATTTGCAGGATGAAAGATAGTTACGAGGCTAAGAGGAGACAAAGCATATTAGTTGCTCTGAAAGCGCGTAGTTAATACCATAACCAGTAAGTTGACTTGTAGATATCATAGAATATTGTATTCCTAAAAAATGAGTTATAAGTACGATTGCTTTTCCATGTTGATTGATGGTTTTATGCTTTGTTATCGGAGGAAGAAAAAAATGATATTAAACTGAATAGTCTGAAATGTTTCATATCAAATTATTGCATCAGTTGTTTTATCTATATGACTTTTTTCTTTTTTCTTTTTTCTGTAAGTAGAAATGCAATACTTTCTGATTACATATTGCCTTTCCCATTGCAGGCAATATTGGAAACACAGATTAGTCGAAAAAAAATTCAAGTGGATTTCCTCTTTCTGTTTGTTTGTGTGATGGCCCTCATTAGTCTGGAACTTGGATACCAATTATTATTAGGCTCATAGAAAGAATGTTGCTAGAGACAACTCAAGAATTTGGAAGGTCAACTTGCCTTATGAGTGGAGAGTTTTCCTATGGCAATGCATGTCTGGAGTTGTGTCTACAACAGAACGCTTTGCTTCTAATAGTTATCGTTGATAATGCTTGCTTTGCTACCGAGAAATTCAGAAGGTACATTCGTCATTTCAACCACTATTTATGGATATTGAAGAGATTTGTAGTCAATCAAGATAGTTAACATTACAGTGGTGGTATAGAGAGGCAGACGGGTGTGCCGACAAGTTAGCAGTTCAATGATAGGATTTATCAGACTTCTTTTGCTTCTGCATTGAATACCCTGATTCAATTCCCCCTCCCCATTTGCAATAGGCAGCAATACATTCAATGGCTTCAGTTTGGTGGGTAATCTCACCAGCATTTTTAGCTTAATGTATTTAGTATGATGTAATTGATTAAGTACTCACTATTTTATTCTAATCACCTTTTTAAGCATCGTCTATTGTTCTGGCTTTGATGATGATCGCAAGGTAACACTTTGTTCTGTCCTCCACTTCTCCCTAATACGCCATTTGGTTTTTGCTTTTTTCAAACACATCTTTTGTCTGTCCCTTCTTTTCTTTTATGTGAAATGGTATAGATTTTTCAGTCCCTAAGCCAACCTTACCAAAAAAAACAGAGGAAAAGAATGGACTATTCTCTATCATGGATGTTTAAATGTTTACAAGAAGACTATAAGATAGAGTATGAATGTATGGTGAAAATTCTAATTTTGTTTTCATGAAGGTTTACATTGTGTATATGGGAGTTCTCACTAAGAGCACATATTCATCTCTAGCACACCACCAGACCATTATGGAACAAGTTCTTGAGAACAGGTACAATTATTGCATATTAGTTAATTAATTCTTCACATTACTTGGGGATTTCTCTACTTTTTTGTATCCTGATTTAATCACCTATGGTTATTTTTTCTATAGTTTTTTTTTGGGTTTCTAGTTCGCTTTCAGATTCCTTAGTTCATAGCTACAAAAGAAGTTTCAGTGGATTTGCAGCCAAACTCACTGCTAGAGAGAGGAAAAAGCTTGACAATTAGTATAGTACTTAACTTCGATTTTAATAATTAAAGCATAGCATCTTGCATGCTATATTATTCAAGTGATATCTTTGACACATTTGCATCTTTAGGCATTGGAGGGATTGTATCCATCTTTCTGAGTAGAACAATAAGTATTCACACGACAAGATCATCAGATTTCATGGGGTTCGAGTACAGAATGTGGAAAGAGTGGCTATGAGAGCAACGTCATAGTGGGCGTCATGGACACCGGAATCTGGCCAGAAGTAGAGAGTTAACGATGAAGGCTTTGGTCCTCCACCGAAAAATGGAAGGGCAGTTGCGACGGAGGCAAAAATATTACATGCAATAAGTATAATCCCATTTTTTACTGACGTAGAATTTTATCAAGTTTAAGTTACTTTTGTCCTAATATTATGTCATTCACGTTCTGCTAGGTATGAAGCTAATATAGCAAAACATTTTCAACGTTGCCCACCTTAATTTGGTGTAGAAACTATCATATCATTTATTTAAGAGGGTTTCTAACATTGAATGAGAGCTTATTTATAATAATTAAATATTTGAGGTTTTTCACATTGATTCATTGTAAATATTATGTGCTTTGATTTTCAACTCTATAAAGGTTGAGATTGACCCAATAATTGATAGCGGAAAAAAAACCAGAGATTGGCCCAATAATTTGACAAATATCTTGCTTTTACTGGAACAGTTAAGTAATAGGATACTTGATGTTTAACGAAACAGATTATTTTGCTCAATATCATTATCTTTGGGGATATAGTTGTATGTGTTAGTAACAATATAGTATGGATCACAAAAGTGAGTAGTCGATGCTTTCATTTCCAATGCACTTGATCTGGGTAACGATTGGCTAATGAATGACACTACAAACCAAATGTTTTGCACTGCCAAGGATGGTTCTAACCCCAACTCCCTAACATGCTGCAAGCACCATTAGATTGGGCTTGCAGGCTTTCAGCATTAAAGCAGGGGAACCATGCAGCCATGCTACGTACCTGACAATGTAGTTGCACATGAATCCTATGCCTTCGATGCATATTATCACTAGATGGGAATGTAGTATTAGTAATTTAAATCAGAAATTGGAGTATCTTTGTTGATCCCATACAGTGAATCATTTATAATTTTTTTTGGTGCCATGTTTGCAAAGACACTACAAAATTATCATTAGAAGTTGGTATTACACACTATCTTAGATAATTAATGGGAAATCAGAAACTAGATGCAACTGCATTGATAAATTAACTTCAAAGAATAATTAACGAAAAATGGATACCTCATAGAATAATTAATGGAAATTCAAAAATTGAATGGATGCAATTTCACTGAATTGACCTCAAAGAATGATTAACGGGAAATCGTAAATTGGATGCAACTGTATTGAACAAACCTTAAAGGATAATTAACGGGAGCAGCAGAAAGTGAATACAAATACATTGAACTAACCTCAAAAAATAATTAATAGAAAATCGGAAATTAGACGCAAATGCATTGAACTAACCACAAAAAATAATTAACAAAAAATCGGGAATGGGATGCAAATGCATTGAACTAACCTCAAATATTAATGGACGAGAAATTGAAAATGGGACACATTTGCATTGAGCTAACCTCAGAGAATAATTAACAGAAAATTAGAAACTGGATGCAACTGCATTGAAGAATGATTAAAAGGAAATCGGAAAGTAGATACAAATGGAATCGAAAACTAGATGTAAATGCATCGAACTAACTTGAAAGAATAATTAATGGAAAATCGAAAACTAGATGCAAATGCATTGAACTAACCTCAAAGAATAGTTAACGGGAAATCAGAACCACAAAGAATAATTAACGGGAAATCGGAAAAATGATACAAGTGCATTGAACTTAGGGGTGTGGATGGGTACCCAATTACTAGAAATTGAACCGAAATCGGAATCGTTTATAGCAGTTATGGGTCTTAAAATGTTAGACCCATTAAAAGTGGGTCTTCAAGAACCGAAACCATTTGAACTGAATAGTAAAAAACCGATGGGTACCCGAACCAAAACCAAAACCGATTATTATGATTTTCATGGGTGGGTTTTTTCTTTGTATGGAGAGTGGAGTTTTCACATTATAAGAAATTTGAATGAGCAATCAATATAATATAATATTCATATCTCACAGTAGCAAATATTTTTTAGAATCCGGCACCGGTTTGTAATACGTATATATAATTTCATTAAGACACATTCCAAAACTAACAATGAGATTTAAGTAACAACAATGCAAAATCTACATTTGCCACCAACCTTTAAAAAGTGGGAACAATTTAAGGAATGCCAATCATATCTAATTACTCTCGAAAGCCTATTGTTAATAAAGGTAGGTAACTCACATCTAATTACTCTCAAAAGCTTTCTTTACGTTATTTGCCAACACAACCCATTCCACACAACAAAATCTTCTTTATAACTTAATGAAAATTAACCTATCATCAAATCTAATCTAGTTCACAAACGTATTGAAAATCGCATTAGCCTTTTTTCTTTCATATGGGTTAAAAATACAAAATCCCACAATCTATAATCATGATATTTTGCTTATAATTTAATGATTTATATTTTAGGTAAAGTTAGACAAGAACTTTGGTTCAGAGATTAATTGTTGTTGGTTTTACTAGGCAATCGATTCACTACCAATTTTAGTTGTAATTGTGTGGGATAACTTTTAACAAATGTTATGTTTTTTGTTATTATTATTATTTTTTTGTTTGTTTTCATTTAGAGGGGAGTAGAGGTAAGGGTGGAATTCGAGCCCATACTCTAATTTCTAACCAAAGGTTTACTGGGTTAGTGTGTAAAAACCATTCCAAAGGCTGCTTAACTACTTGTCATTTTATTCTTTGAAAAGTCAAAACCCCTCACAAAGCTAAAAAAACATGCATCTCCTTCAATAATACTCGTATGGACTAGTCTCTAATTACAATGGATAAGGGCATCTCCAATGGGAGGTGTAAACCGTATATAGTGTAAAGTTTACACTCCAACTGTAAAATAACTCTTTCCAATGGGGGTGGTTGATAAGCACCCAAAAGTGTAGTTTGAACCCCTTAATAGTATTCTATTTAGGCCAATTATGTTTGTAATAAATGAGAGTTATTACTGTTTACGTATTTTTGTGCATTTCAGGACTTGAAATTGATTAGGTGACTAAAAACACCACTTTTGCATGGAAAACGAGTCAAAATAATTGCTGAGGAAGTTCTACATTTAAAGCCTAAGAATCATGGAGAAAAGTCTTTTTCAAGCCCAGTAAAAGCTGGAAAGTCAAAATCAATCCGGGTAGAAAGAAAATAGAAAAGTCAACATAACTTCAATAGGCCATATCTTTGGACTTGGGCCTCGTAATTGGGCCTACATTATGTCAAAACGACCGGCTTGAAACTAGCTTTCCAATAGATTTGGTCTTGCCCTAATCAGAGCTGTAAAAGTGGACGAAAATGGCACAAAAGTAAATTCTAGCAGCTGTGGCCTCTTTAGACTTAACCTAATGGACTTTGGGCTCACTTTAGAGGCCCAAAGTCCCCCTTTTTGATCTAGGCACGAAAATGTAACCCTAACCCTATCCTATATAAAGAGGGTTAAGGCTAAACACTCCTATCCTCTCCATTATTAGTTTAGTTTTAATTAGGGCTCTCTCTATCTCTCTCTCTCTCTCTCTCTCTCTCTAGTGTAGTTTAGGGTTAGAATAATTTAGTTTGTAGCCACCATTAATTCTCATCAATAAAAACTTAGTTCTTTAATATTCTGTTCTTCTTTACATTATGTCTTATATTAATTGTTTAGTTAGCATTAGAGGAGGTTTATGAAGCCATATGAGGATGATTAACCACTAGTTTAGTATTGTTTGCAATAAGAACGTCAAGTTCTTCGTTGTGAGTGTCTAGAGATAGAGCTCATAACAGAGAACTAGAGTTTAGAGCCACCACCAAAGAGATATATTTGTGGTAGAGCTAAACTCTCATGCTATTGAAATCTCGATCCGAAAGGACTTGGTGTTCACTATGGATTAAAACAAGCAATTAAATACTAACTAATAGTCAATCGAATCACATGGCGGATTAAACCCCTTCTAATATCTTTCCTCATCATTTAATTCACTGTTTATCTACTGTTTTCTCATCATATTACTCTCACTAGTAAAAACACAATTCTAATCTAAACTTGCATTCAAGTAGCGTACGGCTAGAGTGGTACGAACACGACTACTCCTCCCTCTATCACATGATTTAGAGAGTTTTATAACTTGATAAATTACTGTTTTCCCCTCTTCTCATTACTATTTTGGTAATATTAAAATAATTTATATCATCAATGGCGCCGCTTGCCATCTAGTTCATTTACATTATGCATGTTTAGGTAGAAAACTATTTTTACTATTCAAGAAAAAACACTGTAATTCACTGTTCACAATTTCTTCGAATTTTTCTGCTCCTGTTAGAGAGCATACGAGTTGTGCAACCAACTCTCTGTCCTCCCGTGACTTGACCCTAAAAGTCTCAACCCTAGTTATTTAGTCGTGAGTGCACACGCGCCTCATATTTGCCTTCGCTGAGTGCGACCCGCACCTTACTTTGACTCGCGCACCGCACTCTATTTACACTGTTTCTAAGTGTGCACATGCCCTAGGTTAATTATAGTCAATTAATTTTTTAATATTATTTGCAATATTATCTCATGAGTATAGTACAGTACTCATATGATATCAACTACAAATTTTTTTTTAAAAAAAATCTCATTCTAAACAGTGTCTAGAAAACTCAAAGAATTGGGGTTATCTAATTAAGGAACGTGCATGCACGGATAACCTCCTTCAATTCTTAGGTGGCCTAGCTGTTGGTTTGATACAAAAATACCAAAAAAATTAATTAATATTAGTTAGTAAGCCCACCCACTACCAAAGCCCGTTTCACAGGCCTAACATCAAGGCCCAATACGAAGCCCAGAGTAAAAAGCCTTAACCTAATTCTTAAAACTCTTGGACTAATAAGGTTAATCTTTTCATAGGACTTCACAATCCACACCGTGTACCCAGACCAGTACTCGTATAATCATACAAGTAACATAGACGTGCTTCAATGTTGTTGAAGACGCTATTTATACGTGTAGCAAGGACGCTCCAGGTGATATCTCTATACATCCTCGAATTTACTGTCAAAGGATTCTATTTCTAGTGATATTTAAGGGAGGAGTGTGGACGTATATTTAAGGGGGGAGTGGCGAAGTGGAATTGAGTGTATGGGATTAGGATGTGATTATCAAGTGAGCTGGAGCGAACGTTCTAGGCCGAAGGGGGGATGTGGCCAAAATGTCATTTGGTTGGTTTCTGTTTGTCCTCATCTTTTCTCTTCGTCTCCCTCTCCCTCTCCACTCACCACGCCCTTTCAATCTCTCCCTCTCCCCTCTCCACTCCTCCCTCCCTATCTCCCTCTCCACTCTCCACACCCTTCTAATTCTCCGCTCATGCCGCCACTGCTATGCAGTATACTAGTTAGGTGGTGCGTGGACGTATATTTAAGGGGGAAGTGCTGAAGTGGTGATTGAAACGTGCATCAGTTAAGGAAACAGAAAAGGGTTGGATTTTAATTTTGACCTTTTGGATTCGCCACGTGAGTTGTTTCCCTGCTGACTGGACTTACATTATAACCAAGAGGACACTAATATGATATTGTTAATCGATTTTGACACACTATGGTTATATGACTTATGAGAGATGTCACTGCCCTAAACTAGAATTGATTTCAGGTTTAACTATCGATTTGGTCAATTTACTTCACACTTTTTTTCGATTTGGTTACTCTATTTTTTTTTTGTAATCTAATTTGGACTGTACTTTCAATTTTTTTCAATTTGGTGACTCTGTGAAGTGTTGGTCCAATTACTTTAGCTGACGTTAGCTAATTTATTATGTGGCTTTCATTTTTTGTATTCCATGATGACATGGAATATAAACTGCTGTAAACAAAACTGCTACATAGCCATTTCTTTGAAATTACCAAATTGTCCAGCTCCCTAAATAATTTGTTAAAAGCATAACACCTTTTTCTCTAAATAAAAGAAGATCCAAAGCTCATTCCAACAGCCAAAATCAACTCTCTCTCTCTCTCTCTCTCTCTCTCTCTCTCTCTTGTTCACTACTGTTTGCTTGGTTCGCAAAACCATAACCAAGGGTTGGCTCATTTTTTGCTTGGTTTGTAAATTAAAATCCTCTTGTTTTTAGTCAATCATCACAACTCAAAACAACACAATCTAATTTGGTCAGTGTACTTGGTGATGGTTTCATCTAACTTGGTCATCATAAAATTAGAACCATGATTTGCCAAATATTAAATTGGCCGGCCGGGGATTTAAGAAACTCTAAAATCAGGTAGTGATTGCAATAGCGAAATTTGAGATTGGGAATTCAATGAAATATGAAATTGGGTACTAATTGCAAGTCGATTTTGTTTTCACACCTTCATCCATATTCATTTCCTTGCAACAATATCTTAAATGATGGCTTTGAGAAGAAGTAAAAAACAATGATTTCCACCATGGTTTTAATTGAGGTGGTGAACTACTATTGTTTAGGTCATGATGTTCTATCATTTCGACGGTACTGGTGGTGGTTTAATATCTGCTCTAATCCTCTAATGGTGTTGATAAAAGAGAGCTAAGACATTGAACCCATACCTAAATCAACGGCCAATATTAGATTTCTCTTAATTTCAAAATTTGAAAACTTGATTACACTATTAATGGAATTCCAACAAAAAATTTCAATTTCGAAGCTGTTTCCTATACACATGTCATCGAAGCTATTATATTGGAAGGACATATTTTATGTTGTTTTGTTTATTTTCAGTCCATTAGAAAATAGAATAAAAAAGGGTATTTTAGACATTGGTCCTACTATTACTATGGTAATTAGACTTTGGTCAAGAAATGCTGAAATATTAGTTTTCTGTATTACTTCTATTACTTAACCGTCAGTCAACTTGATCGTTCTCTCTCACTCTTAAAGATAAGTTAGTATTTGACCCAGATAATAATGTTATCGTTAGGACATGGTCCTGATTGTAAGTTAAATATTAGAGTTTAGTCTTATACTTTATGACGGTCAAGTAACAAAAGTAGGACCAAAAACTAATATTTCAACATTTATGGACCAAAGTCTAATTCCATAGTAATAGTAGGACCAATGTCTAAAAAAACCCAATAAAGAAGCCATGTAATAAAATATTTGACACCGTGAAAAACATTGGACAAGGCACTTGACATAATCACCAAATTGTGAAAATTTGAAAGTAGAATCCAAAATAGATAAGAAAAAAAGTATAGTCACCAAATCGAAAAAAAAATGTAAAGTACACTGACCAAATCGATAGCTAAACCTTGATTTTGACTTCCCTTTGAGATTGCCTCCTCCTATAAACCATAACAACATCTTTTAGGGCAGAAACTTACTACGAAAATATTATCAAAAGATGTGGCGGTGTTGTTTTCTTCAACTTTGTGTTTTTCTTTTGTACTCTCTGAATCACAGTTATTTAGTTGCAATGAGATTAGTTACTCGCCACGTGGGTACTTAGAAGGGAGTATAGTTTTGCAGGTACGGTTATTAGAGCATTCCCAATGCAAGCAACTTTGAGGGGAAATAGCAACTTGTCACCCTTATGAGCCAAAAACAATGGGCCAATGCAAATATGACAATGAGGGTAATTTTTTACTAAGTTACAATGATGGTAGCTGAAAACAACTCAAAAATATAGTTTAAACCCTTTAATATTATTACATTTAGGCTAATTATGTTTATAATAAATAAGAGTTAGTATTGTTTACGTATTTTTGTGTATTTCAGGTCGATCTTGAAATTGTTTATCTGCTTAAAGATGTCATTTTGCGTGGAAAACAAGTCAAGATGATTGCTAAAAGAGTTCTATGTTTAAAGCCCAAGAATCAACAAGAAAAAGTCTTTTCAAGCCCAGTCAAAGCTGGGAAATTAAAGTTAATTCGGGTAGAAAAAGAATATAAAAGTCAACAGAACTTCAAATGGGTGTATCTTTGGACTCAGGCTTGGAATTGGACCTACTTTATGTCAAAACGACTGGCTCAGAATAAGCTTTCAAATGGACCTAGCCTTGCCCTAATCAGAGTTGTAAAAGTGGACGAAAAGGGCACTGAAGTAATTTCCAACAGTTGTGGCCTCTTTAGACTTAACCTAATGGATTTTGGGTTCACATTAGAGGCCCAAAGTCCCCCTTTTTGGCCCATGCAAGAAAATGTAACCCTAACCCTCTCCAATATAAAGAGGGTTAAGGCTAAACAAAACTTGGATACTCCCCTATTTAGTTTAGTTGTAATTTAGGGTTCTCTCTCTCTCTTTATATTAAAAGAAAAGAAAAGACCCCTACAACCCATACTTTTTGTTTTAATAATGTTAGTAAAGAAAAGAAAAGGAAGTTTCTATCCAAAGAAAATAAAAATAAAAAGAGAAATAAAATAAAAACTCAAAAAAAAAAAAAAAAAAAAAAAAAAAAAACAGAATCAAAGGAGTCAAAAGCATAAACAAAAAGGCTAAGGATGGAAACTAAGTGTAGAAGTAAAGTAAGAACAAGGTTTTTTCAAGTTACATATTTTGAAGACCCTATTATTACAGACTTGTCTTTTTGAATATCCATTTCCTTCCTTCTTTAATCAACACCTATGCCCGATATCACCTAATAAAGACCTCTAGCTAAATTAGAAATAAGTTGGTGTGATAGTGATAAGCATGTAAATATTACATTATTTACGCCCAATTTTATATCAGTTAGTCTGTTTACTTTATTTGTTTTATTTAGTTAGTGTGTTTTTGGTAATTTTGCAGGAATTGTAATTACTTAATTAAAAGTGATGAAACTCCAGAGATTTGGGATATTAGTATGTTCATTGATTTTACATTTCAGTAGAGGTGCCTAGCGTTGGTGAATTCACTATTTGCATTTGGATATGGCTTGGTTTATTTGGTTGGGCTTTGTTAGTAGGTGGCATAGGGTTTGGTAGTGTGAAGACTTCATGGTGATTCGATGGACATGTTATGGGCTTGTGTCATGTAAATTAATTAAAGCACAATAAGAAAGCATGGATGAGCACGTGAAACAGCAACTAGTAGGCAAGCTTTTTAGCTTTCTAAGAGCATCTTTAGGTGAGATACTAAGAAAACACCAAAATTTTGAACCAAACCAAACACCAAACCAAAAAAACACCAACCAGCTTCAAGAGAAACATCAAATATTCGACATCAAATGATGTGGTTTTGGATAAACCGCGCCATATAGCCCACGCGTCTTTCTCAAAACCGCGCCACTGAAGCCCATCTTAGAAGCCCAAGCTCACGCGATTTTCCCAAAACCGCGGGATGTGTCGCACATCAGCTTTCTTCTTTATTTTCTTTCCCAATCTCTCGCGTGGTTTTCGCAAAACCATGTGATTGAAGCCCACTGTTTAGCCCAAGCCCATGCGGTGTTAGAAAAACCGCACGGTTTTTCCAAAACTGTGAGAGAGATTTGATACAACACCAAAGATGGAACCAAATTTTGGCAGATTTGGTGTTTGGTTTGGTGTTTTCATCAACATGTGTCTCTCCTGAAGATGAAAAAACACCAAATTACTAGAAATTTGGTGTTTGATGCTAGGATAGTATCTCACCTAAAGATGCTCTAAGTGGTCCTACCCAGCATATGCGTTTACTAGTGAAACTAATGGCCACACCATTTTCTGTCCATCCGAGAAGCACCATAACACCTTCTTCTATTCTCCATCTCCAATTTGCACGAACAGAAAAACCCATAAATCGATCCCTCTAATTCCGGCGATACAAATCAACACCCGAACAAATCAAACCACACAACCTATCACCTATTCATACTCCCAAGACCACCTGAACACAATTTCAACTCTCCTATCACGAACAGGAACGAAGAAGGGAAACAAGAGACCGACATTTTTCAATGGTTTCTAATTTCGGTCGAATTCTGAATCTTGCGCGAGCTAAACCAAATTAGAACTTTCCATTCAAATCGAAACCGAATACTCACATAAGGAAGAAAAACCGATATATGAACATGAGACAGAGAGTTGAAAGGGAGCCTCTCCAGAACACATAACACAGGAACGCAGAAAAGAAACAGTCGAGAAAAGAGAAGTATGAAAGAGAAAAAGAGAAAAAGAGAAGAGAGAGCTCGAGAGTGAGAGAAGGAGAGAACTGGAGAGAGACCGCATGCTTGAACATGTTATATCTTAGGGAGTCGAAATAGTGGAATAGCGCAGGAGTAAGGGAAGAAGACGGAATCTGGAAGAAAGGAAGAATCGAACCCACTGTTTACATGAGTCCATCTATCCCTTCCTCTAGTTTATGTTTACTTATGATTATGTTTAACTAAGTTCCAAGCTAGGGCTTAGATGAAACCTTAGACTTGCGTAGGTTTTTAATGTTTAAAGAGTTTATTGTTCTCCAACTTAATGAATTACTGATTGATTTCTCTGATATTAGTAGACTATTTTCATTGATTATATCTTGCATGTTAAAAGTTCATGACTTGACTAGTTAATTGTTAGATAAATATTTCGTTCTTATCAAGCATTGATTTTATCGTTTACGTAAACTTGTGAGAAGTCGTGCTGTAAGAAGACGATTTTTGCTAGGAGTTTATATTCTCGTTTGCTGAAATTCAATCAAACCAATATCTAGATTTATTTAAGAGCTCAACATTCACATCTTCGAGCAAGCTAGGGTTACCTTCCTCTCGTGCTACTCATAATTAAAAGAGAACTTTAAATTAGTTGAACTAAGATAATCTACAACGGTCTAGGATGGATTCGAATGCCTTAGTATTCTCTCCATTAATAGATTTAATATAAGTTTTATTATTTCCATAGTTTAACTAGCTTTAGTTAACAATTAATATTCCATTAAAACAATATTGTTCGGATTAGGTTAAGTAGTATTTTAATATTCAATTGTACCTAACACGTATTCTTTGTGGGATCGACCTCGTATTTGCACACCTACTACAATAGACCTCGTGCGCTTGCGAGTATTATTATAATTAAAATAGGATATAATTAGCATAGTAATATAGGTTGGTTAAATCTCTATCAAGTTTTTGGCACCGCTACCGGGGATTGTTGTTGCACAATTGAGTTTTAAAGTGTTATTTATCGTGATTCGTAGTTTAAGTTTAGTCGTAGTTATATTAATTCATAGTTTACGTGTCTAATTTTAGTTAGTTTTGCAGATAGTTAAGCAAAGATTTCTTCTTACAAGGTTGATAGTCGTGATTTTGTTGTGGACTTTGTGAAGTTGCTTGCTTGTCGTCACCCGATGTCTCAAGTAGCCCTCGAAGGCTCATGTCAGGGGTACGTCTCTTTCCTTTATGGGCTTGGACTTTGTTTGTTTTGTGTGTTTTGCTTGTTTTCATTGTTTCTTGCATCTAGGAAGGTTAAACCACCTTGACCAGCCTTAGGTATTTTGCATTATGACAGATTTTAGCCCGCTCACTAGGAAAGGCCTTTTGACACGTGGATCCAGTGACGGTGCTTTTGCACAAGAACTGGGAATCGTGTTATTTGGGTTTAGGAGCAACAATATTAAACATATTGTTTTTAAAAGTGAATTGATATATTTGTTTGATATTGTTTGTGTGGATTGTCGTATTTAGAGTTTGTTAAAAAAATGTGGAGTTATAACACATATAGTTCTTATGCACTTTCATCTGCTTTAGAACATGCTCTTGCTCAATTGGAGCAAAATACTTTGATCATGAAAAATACATTGAACATGCAAGAGATCAAGAGAGTTACACAGGCTACTTATGAGGCAACCCTACTAAGTGAAATTCGTGTCAATCAATTAATTAACTCTTTTGAGGAGAGTAATGAAAGAGAACTCCAAAACCAGTTAGAGCCTAATGTTTTGAATATAAGCAACCAATTCAACTTGGGGAGCTAAAAAATATATATGAGTTTAATTTGGTTGAGACTAATAACCAACTGTTGGCCGGGTAATAGTGATGACGCTGATGATGGTTTTCGGTCTGATTTATCTGAGTCCATGTATGTTCGTCCAAACCACTTTAGTGATAATGATGATGAGGAACCAAGAGAGGTAGCGAATCCTAGATCTCAGGACTATTATTTTTGTAATCCTCTTAATGATAATTCTTCATGTCCTATTTCTAATCATTGTCTAAGTATTAGCCATGATAGTTTGTTGAGTGATTCAAATAAAAATTTTAATGAGCTGTATGTTGCACTTTTAAAGAAAAATCATGAATTGCTTAATGATAATGAGAGGTTGGCTGAGAGGGTAATATCTCTTGAAAGTGAAAACACTGTTTTGAGTTCCAAAGTTAATGAAAAGATGTGTGTTGCTAATCAGTTACAGGCAGAGAATGAATCTTTTAGGTATAAGAATGATTCTCTTATACATGAGCTTAACATAATTAAGGAAACTCATAAGGAAACTATGTTTGATATTTTAAAGAAGAATTTAGACCCCAACATGACACGTCCTAGTCTTTGCAGTGGTGATATAAATTTGAATGTTGAGGAGTGTCCACGTGCTTGTGCTAATCTGGCAATTTGTTCTAAGTCAGTTTCATCTTCTTTAGAACCAGGGTGTATACCAATTAATGTCCCTTCCACCTCTTATGTTGACTACCCTAGACAACCTATTATTTGTTATTATTGTGGTGGTGTAGGTCATATTAAATATCAATGTCATGTTAGGAAAAACAATGTTCAGGTTTGGCGTTAATCTACAAGTCATGACCACTCGGTATCATTTTTGAACCAGGTTCCACAATCTTGTGCTCCATCTCATAACCATGCTAATGATGTTGTTATATCTAGTATACCTAATAGAGTTATGAGATGTGATTATAATTTGCTTAGGAATCATGGTAAGAAAATGGGAGTGAAATATAAACATACACAACCTAGATACCATTTAGCTAAGGTTCGTGCTATTTGGGTAAGAAAAGATGATTTGAAAGTGTTATCTGATTTGCGAAGATCTGATGACATTATTACTATTTGTTAGATGCTTCGTCTCTTGTTAGCCTACCGATTATTGCTATTGCATATCTTATTAGGTGATACATGGTATGTTTAAATGTTGTTTTGCATAAGTTTGGAGGTGGCATTTGTTAGATTAAGCTTTGCATGATCTTTTGCTTAAAGCTTGGACTATTTGATTATCTACATGACATTGCATGCATTCGTCTGCTAGACACATAAAATGTAGTGCTCATGGGAGGCAACCCATGTTTTTTATTTTTGTTGTTGAGTCTTATGTGCACATATCTCATGCATTCCACTTTAACACCTTTTCTCCGCCTTTTTGGAGACGTGTAACTCTATAGAATGAGATACGTGACATATTTTAGTCGTTGTAGTAATTTGGTTCCTTATATATATTATCAATGTTATATTTTTGGTAAGGTACTAATTTCTACAGGTGACTCGAGCTTTATGTTTCGTTCATGGAGCTATTAGCAACCTATTTCCTTTATCTTTACTTGTCTATGTAATTATCTTTTTAATTTGAGCATTTATGTCAACATTGAGGACAATTTCTATAATAAGTAGTCTAGAAGTCTCATTTAGCATTAGAATTAAGAGTAGTTATTAGAAACTTAGGTTAATATGTAGGTAATAGTCATTGCATCTTTTCATAAATGTCTTGCATGAACATCATGATTGTACTTGGTAGTATTTTTCTGAGACCTAGGTTAGAGTGCTTACTTTACATATCTTGTGAGAATCTAGCCTAAAAACCTAAATTGAGTTGATATCTGAGTGATGACATAAAGGAGAAGTTAATTCCGAGTAGATAAATCACACGTTTACTTGCTTGGTCACCATACCATACTCTAAAAGAGAATTTAGGCCCTCTTTGGATCGATATAGCCAGAAATTCTAACCTAAAGAATATTTTTTCCGCTAGTCGCCCCACTGAGCCTTTCATTAGCCTTTTCATAAACCGCAAATTCCTTACCCTTTATAAAAACAAAATAAAAATAAATAAAAATATCCTACCTATTGGATAAGTTTGAGAAATAGTATGAAATGAAAAAAAAGAGAAGAGAAAGACCTGTGCAAAAACAGATTTTTATTAGTTGCTCCAAAAGAAAAATATGGAAAAGAAAAGAAAGTTTCCATCCAAATAAAAGAAAAATAAATAGAAATAAAATAAAAAGTTAGAACTCCAAAAACAGAATCAAAGGAGTCAAAAACCAAAACAAAAGGGCTAAGGATGGAAACAAAGAGTAGAAGCAAATTAAGAACAAGACTTTCTCTAGTTACATAATTTGAAGACCTTATTTTCTCAGACTTGTCTATTTTTTTATTCATTCCATTTATTCTTAAACCATTACCTAAACCATCAATAACACCAAATAAAGACCTTTAGCTCAATTAGGAATAGGTTGGTGTGATAGTAAGTGGCAGATGTGTTTGATCGACCTCAGCTCCTTTGGATGTCCTTGAGATTGAGAAGAAAAGTGTGCCCACTACATACTAGAGTTAGCGAAACTTGAGCGGAAAAATCAGAGTAATTTTTGTCTTACACATTTGTGAGGACCTACTTAGGAACGCTATTCCGAAGGTTCAAAAACGGACTTACCATTGCATTTCATAGTATAGTTCATTGCATATTTGTTTATTTATAGATGATTTGATTATTATGCATGTATTAATTTAGGTTTTAAAATGAGTATTCTTTATTCCTTGCTAATGAGATGTATAGGCACCTAAGATTAAATTAAGGAAACATTGCTGTTATTTCTTAGTCATTATAGTATAGATGAAGTTTGTGAGTATCTTCTTTGAAAACTCTCACGAGACTAAACTCGTCCACTAGGGTAAACCTAGGGGTTTAAAAGGCTTGTTACACATGCTAAGTGTAATCGTGATTCCTATGAAAGTGAGTTAGGATTTTTTTTCTTTTAGTTTTAGTTTTGTTTGAGGACTAGCAAAATGTACGTTTGGGGGTATTTGATAAGCACGTAAATGTTACATTATTTACGCCCAATTTTATATCAGTTAGGCCGTTTACTTTATTTGTTTAATTTAGTTAGTGTGTTTTTGGTAATTTTGTAGGAATTAGAATTACTTAATTAAAAGTGATGAAACTCCAGAGATTTAGGATATTAGTGTGCTCATTGATTTTACATTTCAGTACAGGTGCCTAACGTTGGTGAATTCACTATTTGCATTTGGATATGGCTTGGTTTATTTGGTTGGGCATTGTTAGTTGGTGGCATAGGGCCTGGTAGTGTGAAGACTTCATGGTGATTCGATGGACATATTATGGGCTTGTGTCATGTGAATTAATTAAATCCCAATAAGAAAAGCATGGATGAGCACGTGAAACAACAACTAGTAGGAAAGCTTTTTAGCTTTCTAAGAGCATCTTTAGGTGAGATACCAAGAAAACACCAAATTTTTGAACCAAACCAAACACCAAACCAAAAAAACACAAACCAACTTCAGGAGAAACATCAAAATATTCGACATCAAATGATGCGGTTTTGGATAAACCGCGCCATATAGCCCACGGGACTTTCTCAAAACCGCGCCACTGAAGCCCATCTTAGAAGCCCAAGCCCACGCGGTTTTCCCAAAACCGCGGGATGTGTCGCATATCAACTTTCTTCTTTATTTTCTTTCCCAATCTCTCGCACAGTTTTCGCAAAACCGCGTGATTAAAGCCCATTGTTTAGCCCAAGCCCATGCAGTGTTAGAAAAACCACGCGGTTTTTCCAAAACCGTGAGAGAGATTTGATACAACACCAAAGCTGGGACCAAATTTTGGCCGATTTGGTGTTTTCATCAACATGTGTCTCTCCTGAAGATGAAAAAACACAAAATTACTAGAAATTTGGTGTTTGATGCTAGGATAGTATCTCACCTAAAGATGCTCTAAGTGGTCCTACCCAACACATGTGTTTACTAGTGAAACTAATGGCCACACCATTTCCTGTCCATCCGAGAAGTACCGTAGCACCACCTTCTATTTTCCATCTCCAATTTGCACGAGCAGAAAAACCCAGAAATCGATCCCTCTAATTCCGGCGATACAAATCAACACCCGAACCAATCAAACTGTAGTGGCAGGATGCAGCACCGGGATATCAATGGTGAGATGTGCCGGGTCAGCATAACACATAAGGCCGCGATTCACCGGATCGGGGTGACAGCGTGTGGTCGCGGTACGGAAACCCTACACATGGAAAGAAGGGGACCGCGAGATAGGGTACAGGTGGAGGGTTGAGATGAAGAAGAGGGGAGAGATAAAAGAGAAAGGAGGGAAGAGAAAAGAAAGGAGGAAAAAAGAAAGGAGAGTGTCCAAGGAGAGGAGGAGGCTGGTAGGAGGAAGAAAATGGTGACACTTCCAACAGTGAGAGTTAGTGAATAGTGCTCGCAAATAGTGACTGGGTTGTAACATTTGGCGCCGTCTGTGGGGAAAATGAAGTAGAAATGGCACCAAAGAAGGCGGCGGGTAGGCCCTGAAAGATAAGGGTCTCAGAACAGATGCCGGAAGCTATGGTAGAAGAAGGGGAAGGAAGAGAGGAGGGAAGAGCAGAAGAAGAAGCGCGGCTTATGCGGGAAGAGATTGGAAGGCTGAGGGAGGAAAATGAGGAGCTGAGACGAGAGGGAGAGGATGGAGGAGGAGACCGGGGAAGAAACAGGGGAGGAAGCGGAGAATGAAAAGGTGGAGGACGAAGAGGAACAGGGACCGACCCTAGTGGACAATCTGGTGACCGGGTTAACGGTTGAACAAGTCCAACAAATGATTAATAGTGACCGAGTGGCGAATCTTCAACAAACAAGGGTCCAAACGGGCGCGGCCAGTCAAGTGGTGGCGGGGCTGAACTGCAACCCGCTTGCAGATGCGATATGGACTTCGGAGGTACCAAAACACTTCAATCAGCTGAGATTCGAGAGATATGACGGAACGGGTGACCCGGCAGATCACATCCATCACTTTAGATAGCAGATGCCTCTCGCAAAGAGGCGAGGTATGATGGTTCGCGGTGCATGATGTTCCCCGCCAGATTTAAAGGGTGGGGGCTTCCGACTGGTACTATCGGTTGCCTTCAAAGAGCATAACCAATTTCCAAGAGTTAGAGCAGGCGTTTGTTGACCACTTTATACATCAGAAGAGGAGGGTTGTGGACATCGCGACCTTATTTAACGTTAGACAGAGATCCGCGGAATCGGTCAGAGAGTATCTATGTCGCTTCAAGGCAGAGACCCTAAAGGTAGAGAATTTGGATGAGAGGACAGCGGTAATAGCATTCGAAAGGGGGCTGCGACCTGGAACGGCGGTCCATCAGTCCGTGGCGAAGAACGAGATCGCAACATTGCACGAGTTATATCCGCGGGTAGAGAAGTATATTAGATATGAAGACACCATGCAGAAGGAGTCGAAGAGGGGAGCCAAGACAGTATCGGCGGTAGAGAAAGGGGGTGAACGCAGAAAGATAGAGGGAAGTGACCGAGGCGGGGAGAGGTACCGCGGACAGTCCTCAAGGCCGGAAAGAGGAAGGGAGATAGCGCGGAGAGAGCAAAGGGAGCGGAAGCCATACCGCGAGGTGGAACATGTCCCGTTGGCGAGACCGTTGAGTGAGATACTGCCGCTGATTAAAAATGTGTAAGGATATGAAGGGCCGCGAACCATTCCGGCCGAAATGCCCAACAAGCCATACTGTGAGTATCACCAGGTGGGCAATCACGAAACCAATGATTGTTATGCCTTGAAATGGTTAGTCCAGAGATTAATAGAGAAGGGGATGCTGAGGGAATTCGTAGGGGAAACTCGCACCGAGCCCGGCCTGCCATGATCGAATATTGGGAACCATAAATGTTATTTTCATTAAGCATTGAGTCACAATGCCCACCGGATAAGGTCGAGGAGGGGCGGCGAGTATTCAGCAGGTTAATGAGTCCCACAGAGGGCAGAGATACAGAGCAGAGTTAATGAGCGGGGAGGAGAAAATTACATTCTCCAAGGCAGACCTCCGAGGCGTGGATACGCCACACGAGGATGCGTTGGTTATTACAGTAGCAATGGGCAATTATGTGGTCAAAAGGGTCCTGATAGACTGTGGTAGCGCCGTGGATTTGCTATTCAGAGGAGCTCTTGAGGAGATGGGGATCAACCCGGGGCAACTGAGACCTTCGCGGACAAGTTTGTATGGATTCAATGGAAGTGTTACAGAGCCTATGGGGAACTTCACGCCCGCGAATAACGGGCCCGTGGATGGTGTTCTCAAGGTTCATGGTGGTCGACTCCAACTCCCAATACAACGCGATCCTGGGGAGGAGATGGATACATGAGATGAGGGCGGTGCCGTCGACTTACTATCAAGTTATCCGATTCCCTACCCCAACGGGAACATATGAGGTCCGCGGAGATCAGGTGGCATCCAAGAACAGTCACCAGAATACAATCAAAAGGATGTCCCGCTGACCGGAAGAGGAGTCGACGAGCTCTAGGAAGAGGCCGCATAGCAACTACAATCTTGGGGGGAGGGGGAGGAGGAGGTCGCGGGCGGTTCCAAAGACTTTAGACGAGATAGAAATAGTAAACTTGGGAGAGGGCGAAGAGGGGAAGTTCACATCGATAGGGTCGAGTCTTACAGAAGAATGGAAGGATAAGTTGGTGCAATGCTTGGTGAAGAACAGAGATGTCTTTGCGTGGGGGATAGAGGATGTCACTGGTTTAGATCCGGAGTTTGCATGTCATCGCATGCACATGAGGGAGGACGCGAAGCCAGTGAGACAGAAGATGAGAGGCATGAGACCCAAATATGCAGAAGGAATCCGAGAAGAGGTTGCTAGGCTAAAGGGTGCGGGGATAATAAGAGAGGTGGAATTCACAGACTGGTTGTCCAACGTGGTCGCGGTCCCGAAGAAAAATGGAAAGGTCCGGATGTGTGGACTTCACGGACGTAAATCTAGAGTGTCCGAAGGACAGTTATCCGATGCCGCGAGTGGATGAGTTGGTAGACAGGACTACGGGGTTCAGCATGTTCTCATTTATGGATGCGTCTATGGGGTACAATCAGGTGGCAATGTATGGACCAGATCAGGAAAAAACCTCCTTCATAGTGGAAGGGGGCACATACTGCTATACTAGAATGTCATTTGGATTAAAAAATGCAGGAGCCACATTCCAGCGCTTGGGAGAGAAGATGTTCGAGGGCAAAATCCGAAAAGGCATTGAGATATACATCGATGATATGGTGGAGAAGAGTATGTCAGAACAGGAGCACTTGGAAGGGTTGGAGGAAACATTTCAGATACTGCGAACACACAATTTGAAACTCAATCCCGAGAAGTGCACATTTGGAGTCACCACAGGGAAATTTCTGGGGTATATTGTGACACAGCGAGGAATAAAGGCCAACCCAGAGCAGATAAGATCATTGGTGGAGATGCCATCACCAAAGACAGTGAAGGAGGTGCAGCGGTTGGCTGGAAGGGTCGCGGCTCTCAACAGGTTCATCTCGAAATCATCCGACAAATGTAGGCCGCTGTACAGACTATTGGGAAACACCACAGATTTCACATGGACGGCAGAATGTGAACAGGCATTCCAGGGGCTTAAAAGGTATTTAGAGGGTACACCGTTGTTGTCGCGACCCGAAGAGGGAGAAAAGTTGTATTTGTACCTAGGGGTCACAGATTATGCAATCAGCTCGGTCTTCGTTCGAGTAGTGGATAAGATAGAAAGACCAGTGTACTTTCAGAGTAAGACGTTGTTGGATGCAGAAACCAGATACAGTCGGGTGGAGAAGTACGCCCTCGCCTTGATATTTTCTGCTCTGAAGCTGAAGCCCTATTTTGAAGCCCACGCAGTGATCATGGTCACGAACTTGCCTCTTAAGCAGGCTTTGAGAGCAGAGAAGTCAGGAAGAATGTTGAAATGGGCCGTGATGCTAAGTTCGTATGAGATCCAATATCAGGTTAGGACAGTGGAGAAGGCTCAGGAAGTGGCGGAGTTCTTGGCGGAGTTCCCTGCAGAGGACCCTACATGGGGGGAGGAGATGGTTTTGGAACCGGAGAGGGAAGAGGAACTGGATAGCTTGAACCCATGGGACGAAAGAAACGGTTGGAGAGTGTTTCTTGATGGGTCGCGAACGGATCTTTAGCGGCGGGGTTGGTGTAGTATTGGTCACGCCGCATAACAACAAAGCTAGAGTCGACAATGAAATTGGGTTTTGGCGGCATCCAACAACGGTTTGAGTATGAGGCGGTAATCGCCGGCATGAGAATGGCAGAAGGCCTGGGGATGAAGGAACTCACTGTATACTCTGACTCCAATTTGGTAGTATGCCAGGCAAATGGAGGGTTCGCGGCGAGATGTCCCAGGATGGCAAGATATGTGGGAGTCCCGCTGTCAAGGCCGGTTCGATGGCAAATCCACTTTGTGCATTTAAACCGTGGGGAGAATCGCCACGCAGATGCTCTGGCTTATGTAACCGTTGCCATGCCAGGGTCCGAAGAAAGGACCCTCGAAGAAAGGAAGTTGGACAAGCCAAGTACCAAGGAAGCATTGGGAGTAATGAATACCGCGGAGGGTGACGAAGGATGGGTGATGCCCATCAAGCAGTTTTTGACAGGGGGGGAGGGGATTTGTCCCAGAGAAAGACGAAGGTTGGAAATCGGACATCTCGGGCGGTACACGGTGGGAGGTGAATTATATTGGAGGAATTTCAATGGGCCTTTGTTAAGATGCTTGGGGCCGAAACTGGCTCAAGAGGTGCTCAGTGAGTTGCACAAAGGGGATTGTGGGAGCCACTCGGCGGGCAGGACAACAGTACACAGGTTGTTAACACAAGGTTACTTCTGGCCTCACATGAAAAGAGACGCCGTGGAATTCGCCAAAAAATGTGAGAAGTGTCAGAGGTTTTCTCAGTTAATATTGGCCCCAGCAGAGCCGCTGCACAGTGTGTCTAGCCCGTGGCCATTCGCGATGTGGGCCCTTGACATAGTGGGACCGCTGCCCATGGCCCGCGGTAAAAGGAGATTCTTATTGGCCGCGACGGACTATTTTACAAAGTGGATCGAAGCCGTACCATTGCAGCAGGTGAAAGAGGTGCAAGTGATCAAGTTCTTGTGGGAAAACATCATATGCCGTTTTGGGTTGCCCTATTCTATCATATGCCAGTTCACGGGATCAAGGGTTAGGAGTTTTCTGCAAGCGTATCACATCAAACAGGGATTCTCGGCCCCATACAACCCCGAGGGAAATGGACAGGCGGAGTCCTCTAACAAAACCATACTTAACAATCTCAAGAGGAAACTGGAGGGCAAGAAGGGGTCCTGGGTCGACGAACTAAATCGGGTGCTTTGGGCCTATCGGACAACCCCACGAACCTAAACCAAGGAGACCCCTTTTTCATTGGCGTATGAAGTAGAGGCCGTGATACCGACAGAAATGGTGGCGGCAACCACTAGGACCTTGGCTGTCAAGGATGGGTCAAACTGGGGCATTCTGGCTAGAGACATGAACCTAGCAGAAGAAAGGAGAGACACAAAGGCGATCAAACCGAAGAATATCACCGCCGCCTGCAAAGGCAGTACAACAAGAAGCTGAGAGTGAGGAGATTTAAGGTGGGAGACAAGGTGCTTCGGCGGGTGACCCCCAGCACCAAGAAAGCAAGCGAGGGGAAGTTGGGTCCGACATGGGAGGGGCCTTACGTGGGGTCGAGGTGGGGAAACAGCACCTACAAAGTTACAAATCGTGGGAGGCACAAATGCGGATATAGCCGTGGAATGTAAGGTTGCTGAAAAAATTTCACGAGTAAATGTAATGAGAGAAACTGAAAACGGCATGAGCTATTTGTACATATATAAAACTGTAGCACTTTTGAGTTAAGTATTATTGCATGAGTTTTCATTGCCCCTCAGAGTGAAGGGAAGGGAGGGGGTGAGCCCTCCAAGGACGAGAGGTCCAAACTTTAGTGGGGCAAAAAGAGTTGCCACACGAAGATGAGGTCTCACAGGGCCGGGGTGAGAGGAGTTGCCCTGGACCTATGTGAGATAGGGGCAAACGGAAGCGAAGAGGCTTCCGCGCGCCACGGGCAGAGTGCCTGCCAGAGGCAGAGAGAGTAGCGGAGGCCTGGTCTGGGCGTGGGGCAAGCAAATCAAATATTCCCAACCAATGGGGGTGAATACACTAATAGGGGCCAGTTATTGCTGGATCCATATACGAGTAAGAGTGTCGACAGAAACAATCAGGCAAAACATAATATGAACATCCCAACTGGTGGGGGTGAAAATACGACAAAATGTAGCATAAAGAGTATGACAAAGTAGCATCAAAAGAAGCCTAGCCAGTGCATAAACAAGCTATTTTCAAGACACAGTACTTTCGCAGATCACGAACTCGGCGGCTTCTTCTAGGACTTCATCCGCAGCCACGTCTATCGCCCCGGCTACCAACGCAGCGACCTCTTTCCCTTCATAAGTGGAATCCTGGATTGGCACAGCGACAGGGGCTTCAGGAAGGAGACGACCTTCTTTGGTGAGCCGGTCAAACTCCTCCTTGACCTTCTTGGCCACCCTCTTTTCGGCTTGGGCCCGAAAGCTATCCCGGAGCTCGTCCATATCGGCCTCATGTTGTTTAAGGAGAGCCGATACATCCTCTTGATGCTTCTGACAGAGGGAGTCCAGAGCGGCGGCGTGCTTCTCTTGAAGGGTCTCGCGCTGGTTACTCAAGCGGTCATTAACCTTGTCCATATAAGCAAGGTGGGCGGCCTCCACAGTTTTAAGCTCGTCTTGGGCCCCGAGCTTGTGTCTAGGTTCAAGCGGCCACATTCTTCTTTTCTAGATGGGCGACTTCCTTATCCAGCTCATCGATCCGTGCCCTTGCACCAAAGAGGCCGCGGATCATGAAGGAGATATCCAAACTCATCTGGAAGAAGGAGCAGAAGTTAGAATACTCAGAGAGATGGAAGAAAGATACTTGAATGCAAAGAAAAGGTTACCTTCTCCCACCGGTGTAGAATGAAGTCCGTGAGACTCAAAGGAGCCCCCTCGCACGTCACGCCATATCGTTGGGGAGATGAGACCAAGAACAGGAGAGAAGCCACTGCGGATTTTCCAAGGCAAAGTCGTTGACATTTAGAATCGCGGTTTTGAAGCTTGAAGGCGGGCAAAACGGAGGAATGGGTCCAAATGCCCCTTTATCAAAATCGTGGTGCCATCTCCTTCCCGGGCCGCTGTTCTGTATGAGGAGGCGCGGTAGGTTGGGATGTGGTCCTAGTTGGGGGACCCTCTTCAGGAGCTAAGGGCCGTGGACGTTTGGAGGCCGAGGGAGGAGAGGAATGAGGACTGCGAGGGGGGCAGCAATGGGGACGACATCCTTATCCGAATCACTGTCGAAGAGTTTGCGTTTGTTAGCGCCCATGTCTGAAGTTTGAGAAGTGGTGGAAGGGGAATGAGAGGATGAGTATTGATCTTCCCAAGTGGTCAGGGATCGGTATGGAGTAGGGGCTGTGGAGGGAGGAGTGGTCTTGCGAACAGGCTTGGGGCGGAGTGGGGGTTTCGCGGTATGGCGCTTTTTCTTAGGAGGTGGTGTGTCACGTGGCTTTCTCTCTTTGGGGGGAGGAGGACGGAAAAATGGGGAGCAATATTTTCCTATGGATTTCAATTCAGGATCGGACAGTAGGGGAGTAGCGGTTGCAGGGTCAATCCCAAGTATCACGGCTTGAGCAGGTCCCAGGTCGCGAATCTTCTGGAAAGTGGTGGAAGAAATGTGGTCGTATGGTCGCGACTTTGAGTCGGGGCGCCAACCGGAAATAGAGAGCCGTCAAGTCAGATGAGAAACCAAAAGATATACATCAATGGGGGTAGATAAAGAGGGAGACTCACCACTGGGAAGAAAAGCCAAGTGGTTAAGATTCAGTTCGGGTGGAAGATCCGCGGAGAGGAAATTACCTGAGATATAAAGAGGGTAGTGATGCCACACTTTATCTGAGGAAGTGACACGAAGAATAAAATGCCATTTTCTAGGGCGGACACAAAAAGAGTGATAGCCCACACTGACATCCTTGGTGCTCTTTTTGATGAAGAAGTGAGCGGTCATGTCGCGAACCGTTATCTTGGGTACTTCGGAACGGTTGTAGTGGTTCGCGGCATACATGACCCTCCAGAAATTGGCAATGCCTTGGCAAGGGGGGATGTTAAAGTGATTACACACCTCGACATCAAGACGGGTGAGGGGCAAACACAGGCCGGCAACAATCTATCCTACCGTGGCTACGAGGCACCCCGACCTGTAGGGAACCAGATGCGGGAAGTGAGTTAGGTCAGGCACATGTTCTAAGATGACATCAGCGGGTATCCCGTAAGCCGCTTTAACAGCCTCAAGGTTAGGTCTACGGCTGCGCGGTGGGGGCGGCGGGAGGGCAAAAGCTTGCCCTGAGATTGAAGGGGCCTCGGTCTGGTCGGGGAGAGGTGGGGAAGCAAGGCTACGGGATGGGGAAGAGGAAGAGGTGGTGGATCTCGGAGCCGACATCGTGCTCAGGGTGGAAGACACACAGCCACGACAAGGTGGAGAAAGAAGGGGAGACGAACAGATTCTAACACAATGGACAAAGGAGAAATGCGCAATATAGCAATTAAATGGGGCTAGAGAGAAGAGGAGACCAACCTGAGGTAAAAGGAAAGCAGCCGGAGCAAGAATTTCCGCAGAAGAAACCGGAGAAGACGACCGTGTGAGCGACCGGTGCTGGAAAACCAGAAGAAAGGTAGAGGGAGAGGTTGAGAGGAACTGAAAGGCAAAAGAAAAGCTAAGTGAGAGAGGAAAAATCGAGCGGGCTTTTTATAAGAGGGGGGGTAAAAGAGTAATTTGAGGGGAGCTGAAATCGAGGGGACACCAAAAGGAACCAGACAGTGAAGGACACGTGGATGCACAAGAAACGAGGGGGCGCTAGTTGTACTCACGTGGAAACTCGTGAATCCAGCGGTGAAAGGAAGACGGAAGACGGAAGACTACAGTTGGAAAGTTTAATGTGGAGAACTCTCGACTCCCCAATCGAGAAACTATCGCGGACTCGAGAGGGGGCATATGTAGTGGCAGGATGCAGCACCGGGATATCAATGGTGAGATGTGCTGGGTCAGCATAACATATAAGGCCGCGATCCACCGGATCGGGGTGACAGCGTGTGGTCGCGGTACGGAAACCCTACATATGGAAAGAAGGGGACCGCGAGATAGGGGACAGGTGGAGGGTTGAGATGAAGAAGAGGGGAGAGATAAAAGAGAAAGGAGGGAAGAGAAAAGAAAGGAGGAAAAAAGAAAGGAGAGTGTCCAAGGAGAGGAGGAGGCTGGTAGGAGGAAGAAAGTGGTGACACTTCCAACAGTGAGAGTTAGTGAATAGTGCTCACAAATAGTGACTGGGTTGTAACACAAACCACACAACCTATTACCTATTCATACTCCCAAGACCACCTGAACACAATCTCAACTCTCCTATCACGAACAGGAACGAAGAAGGGAAACAAGAGACCGACACTTTACAATGGTTTCTAATTTCGATCGAATTTCAAATCTTGCGCGTGCTAAACTGAATTAGAACTTTTCATTCAAATCAAAACCGAATACTCACATAAGGAAGAAAAACCGATATATGAACAGGAGATAGAGAGTTGAAAGGGAGCCTCTCCAGAACACATAACACATGAATGCAGAAAAGAAATAGTCGAGAAAAGAGAAGTAAGAAAGAGAAAAAGAGTAGAGAGAGCTCGAGAGTGAGAGAAGGAGAGAACTAGAGAGAGACCACATGCTTGAACAGGTTATATCTTAGGGAGTTGAAATAGTGGAACAGTGCAGGAGCAAGAGAAGAAGACAGAAAATGGAAGAAAGGAAGAACCGAACCCACTGTTTACATGAGTCCATCTATCCATTCCTCTAGTTTATGTTTACTTATGATTATGTTTAGCTAAGTTCCAAGCTAGGGCTTAGATGAAGCCCTAGACTTGCATAGGTTTTTACTGTTTAAAGAGTTTATTGTTCTCCAACTTAATGAATAACTGATTGATTTCTCTGATATTAGTAGAATACATTCATTGATTATATCTTGCATGTGAAAAGTTCATGACTTGACTAGTTAATCGTTAGATAAATATTTCGTTCTTATCAAAGCATTGATTTTATCGTTTACGTAAACTTGTGAGAAGTCGTGCTGTAAGAAGACGATTTTTGCTAGGAGTTTATATTCTCGTTTGCTGAAATTCAATCAAACCAATATCTAGATTTATTTAAGAGCTTAACATTCACATCTTCGAGCAAGCTAGGGTTACCTTTCCCTCGTGCTACTCATAATTAAAAGAGAACTTTAAATTAGTTGAACTAAGATAATCTACAACGGTCTAGGATGGATTCGAATGCTTTAGTATTCTCTCCATTAATAGGTTTAATATAAGTTTTATTATTTCTATAGTTTAACTAGCTTTAGTTAATAATTAATATTCCATTGAAACAACATTGTTCGGATTAGGTTAAGTAGTATTTTAATATTCAATTGTACCCAACACGCATTCTCTGTGGAACCGACCTCGTATTTGCACACCTACTATAATAGGCCTCGTGCGCTTGCGAGTATTATTATAATTAAAATAGGATCTAATTAGCATAGTAATTTAGCTTAGTTAAATCTCTATCAGATAGTAAGTGGTAGATGTGTTTGATCAACTTCGGCTTCCTTGGATTGTCATTGAGATTGTGAGGAAATGTGTGGCCACTGCACACTCGAGTTAGCAAACTTGAGTGGAAAAATCAGTGTGTTATGTGTCTTGACACATTCCTTGTGAGAACCTATCCAGGCACGTGATAAGATGAAAAATATACTTTTACTCCTACTTAGCTAAAGAGACAAGGAAGAAGTAAATTATAATTTCTATCTTTTTATATCAAAGTTGTACTCTCAAATTATCATGTAATAAAACTAGAGTAAGAATTCGTTCCACTCCTAATTGCTTAGATATTTAACTAATTCCACTAATAATGAACAATTAAACAGCATGAGAGTAATGATTCTAAATATAACTAATATGGTGAAAATTAATATTGAATATATTCTAAATTAAACTAGGGCAATTAAATATTAAGATATGAATATGAAGAAGGAAATAGGGAGATTTAAAATCTACCCTGATTAATCCATAACATGCTAGTATAGAGTTTGTTGCAACCCTAATCTTTATGTTTTTACATAAAGTTCAACATAAAGGTTAGGTATTTATTATCCCTAATTATTCATGGTATCTCTAGCCAACTAATAAGTAGCATGAGAGGAAGTTGAAACCCATTCTCATGGGGAATGAAGTACCCTCTAGTTTAGGTTTATTTTACTTATTGCTAAATAGAAAACCTTAGACTTGAAGCTCTTTAATACAACTACTTTATACTAAAACATCAAGTCTTCATCAAAGCTTCAATCAAACCCTTCTAATGGAGCTTTAGCTATGATTCATTAGACTAACATGAAATAAATAATGAGAAGAAGAAGCTATAATTAAATGAATAATCGTATTAAAAATAACTTGAATTGTTTTAATGGTGGCTAGGCTAATAAACATAAACCCTAAAAACTATATTGAACTAAAGAGAAGACGTAGGAGAGTTTTAGAGTTTTGCCTTAGTCCTCTTTATATAGAAGAGGGCTAGGTTTATAATTTTGTGCATGGGCTTTGGAGCTATGTTTTGGGCCACTAAATCAAGCCCCCCAAAACCTAATTACTTAAGTCCAAAAAAGGTTTCTCTATTGGAAATTACTACAACACCCTTTTCATCTAATTTTACTATCCTGATTGGGTTGAGGCTAGGACGATTAGAAAGCTCTTTTCGAGTCGGTCGTTTTGACATACAATAGGCCTAATTCCAAGGTCTGAGTCCAAAGATACAGCCTGTGGAAGCTCTGTTGACTTTTCTGCCCGCGTTGACTTTGACTTTTCTGCTTTGACTGGGATTTAAAAAGGCTTTTTCTCCTTGAAACTTAGGCTTTAACAATAGAACTTCTTTCGCAACCAATTTTGCTATTTTCTCTTGCAAAAGTGACATATTTCTTCACATAGTTGACTCCAAAACCTGAAATACACAAAAGTACGTAAACAGTACTAACTCTTATTTATTATAAACACAATTGGTCTAAATGTAATATTATTAAGGGGTTAAAACTACAGTTTTGGGCTCTTATCAGCACGCTACCCAAAAGTTTCAGAAACGGACTTGCCATTGCATTTCATAGCATAAAATGTTTATATATTGCTAGTGGTGGTGATACCCAGAGAAACTACGGGTTTCCAAAGTGGACATGGAGAAAGTTATATTCTGTTTGAACAATGGTTTATTGTTTATGATTCTATTTGTATTGTATAAGACATGTATTAGGGTATATGGGATGTTGTTCATATATAAATCGTTTCTTTTGATTCGAGGATTGGCTACTTGATTTACCTAACATTTGTCAAGATGGTTAAGTAGCTGGTTCCACGAATTAGTATATCTTTTAGTAGTTGGGTTTATGGCCGAGGTTTTAATATATTGAATAGAAGTATATTATTTGATTTTCAGGTTATGACAGGTTTTAAATTTATGAAATGTTGGAAATACAGAGGAAACTCTGCCGAATTTTTTTAGAATGCGATGTTCAAAGGTTGTTTTATATTTTAGTTCTAGTTTGAACTCATGTGAGTCAAACCCGCTCGCATCTTGGTTTATTAGATTGTTAAATATTCGGATCGAGCTCTTTTATCTGAATATTCAATTGTCTGAAAATTGGGGCAAGACAGTTTGGTATCAGAGCTTAGGTTAGCCTAGATTTGGAAAGTCTGAAATGTGGTGATTGGGTGTGTTTGAGTTTAGGATGTTTGAAGTTCTAATAGAAGTTTATTTTGTTTTAAGGTGATTGCTGGAGATGACAATGACATTACTAGTACTGGAAATAATACCATACCCATTGATTTGGGAACAATATTAACTCAGTTAGTGCAAATTGTTCAGAGTGGTCTACATGCTAATCTAGGGAATCCTTATGCTAGGAGAAACAAGGATTTTGCAACTTTAGGAGGTGATAAACACCCAAAAGATTAGTTTAAACCCCTTAATAGTATTACATTTATGCCAATTATGTTTATAATAAATAAGAGTTAGTATTGTTTATGTATTTTTGTGTATTTCAGGTCTTGAAGCTGTTTATGTACTTAAATGCGCCATTTTGCATGGAAAACGAGTTAAGAAGATCGCTAGAAGAGTTCTATATTTAAAGGCCAAAAATTAAGAAGAAAAAGCTTTTTCAAGCCCAGTCAAAGCTAGGAAGTCAAAGTCAATTCGGGTAGAAAAAGAACAGAAAAGTCAATAAAACTTCAAATGGGTGTATCTTTGGATTCGAGCTTCAGAATTGGACCTACTTTATGTCAAAATGACCGGCTCGGAATAATATTTCCAATGGATCTAGAATTTTCCCAATAAAAGCTGTAAAAGTAGACAAAAAAGTACTGAAGTAATTTTCAGCAGTTGTGGCCTCTTTAGACTTAACCTAATGGACTTTGGGATCACATTAAAGGCCCAAAGTCCCCATTTTTGGCTCATGCGCAAAAATTTAACCCTAACCCTCTCCTATATAAAGAGGGTTAAGGCTAAACAAAACTTGGCTTCTCCTTCTTTAGTTTAGTTTAATTTAGGTATCTCTTTCCATTTCTTTAGTATAGATTAGTTTAGGTTTAGAAGTAGTTTTAAAATTGTAGCCTCCATTAGAACCTATTAATTAAAAAGCCTTAGTTTTTCAATTCAATTCAATTGCCTTTTAAATTATGTCTTATTATTATTATTTATTTAATATGAATCCGATGACACAAGGCTAAACCTCTATTAGAGGGGGTTTATGAAGCCAAGTGAGAGTGATTTGTTAGTATTACCATCAAAGAGATTTGTGGTGGAGCTAAACTCTCATACTAGTATAACAATGACTATAGAGATGTAGGTTGTTAACTAGGGATCAAAACAAGCGATTCAATGACTAATAGCCAATCAAATCGTGTGGTGGATTGCCCCTATCTATTTTCTTTTTATCATCATTATATATACTATTTTAGCATAATAAATTTACTGTTTTTATCATATTATATTATTACTCTCATTAGTTAATAGTTAGTTTACTTTAAATCAGTGTCAAATACGTGCAAGCAAGAGTGGAAAACACGATTACTCACAATATTCTATGAATTTGAGAGTATAATATATTGATTGATTAGCATGATTTAGTACTGTAGAAACACTATTTTTATACCTATCAAATCACAGTTATCAAATGGCGCCGCTTGCCATATTGCTTTGTTACATATTGCGTGTTTAGATTAGCAAAAATGTTTTCACTATTCACAAACACAAACATTGAAAACATTGTTCGCAATTTCTTCAAATTTTTATGCTACTGTTTGACTGCATACGAGTTGTGAAACCAACTCCCTACACTCCTGTGACCTGACCCTAAAAAATTCAACCTTCGATATTTACTTGAGAGCGCGCACACGCCCTTATTTTGCCCTTACACAATGTGCCCCGAGCATTACACCCTACACGCAACCCGTACCCAACTTGACCTATTCTAAAGCGCCCCCCGCACTCATTTAAATTTACAAAAAAAAAAGTATAAAAGCGCAACCCGCTCCCACTTTAGCCTATTTTTTAGCGCGCGTGCCCTAGGTTAAGTAGACTAAATTTATTTTTTTTATATTAATTGCAATATTACCTCACGAGTACAGTACAGTACTCGTATGCCCAACCGCTCCTGTAATTGCATAAAATTTGTTTTTATAGTTTACGGTGTCTAGAAAACTCAAAGAATTGGGGTTATCTAATTAAAAAATGTACACGCACGGACAACCTCCCTCAATTCTTAAGTGACCTGGCCATTAGTTTGAAAAGTTTTTAGTAGACGTGCTTCAAGGCTGTTGAAGGCGCTATTCGTACGCGTAGCAAGGACGCTCTAGGTAACACCTTTACATCCTCGAATTTACTGTCAGAGGATTCTATTTCTAGTAATAATCAGGCTAATTTTTGCATGCTCATTAGGAATTGCATATTATACTTAAAACTTGCATGAGATTAAGATCTAGTATGCATAAATCTGTCTTATTAGTTTACCATAGACGCAAAAATAATCTCCTATCTAGAAATTCACACATCACCACACACATACCACCTACACCCACCCAAACTACAATTGTAGCAATGGGTGAAGACATAGCAGAGAGACCCCTCTCTGATTTTTATAAGGCTTTGAACAATGGACCTAAGTCCAGCATAATTCTTGCAGATACTACGGGAGATTTTAGAATCCCCCCCCCCCCCCTCAATATATTTAATATACTACCTGTTTTCCATAGGTTAGACCATGAGAAGCCTTATCAACACTTACGTATGATACAACAAGTTATTACTACATTCCATCATCTTAACGTAACACTTGAACAAATAAAGCTAAAGGTGTTTCCTTTCACCCTAGCTGACAAAGGGCTAACAGCACAAAAGCCAAACTCTGTCGACACATGAGAAAAACTAGTTGAATTATTTATAGAACAATTTTACCCACCACAAAAGACTGATGAGATGCTATCACATATTCATTTCTTTTGCCAAAAGCCTCAAGAATCCTTTTTTGAGGCTTGGAATCATTTCACTGATCTTCTAGTAGAATGTCCCTATCATAATCTTGGTAAAGAGACACTAGTTCGTGCCTTCTTCAAAGGCCTATCCCAACACCATAAGGAGACTTTAGATATAATGAACAGAAGTACTTTCTTAGGTAAAGGAGCCACAGATACGTATAACTTCTTAGATAATCAATCTAAGAAAATTAGTAACTGGGGAGGTAACGATTACTCCCGTTCCAATACTCCTTCTTTTACAGCTAAGATAGCCAGTATGTTTGAGGTTAAACCAGATCCTGAACTTAGAATTTTAATTGAATCCCTTACTCGTAAGGTAGATGCCCTTTCTGTAAATAAACAAGAAGCAAAACCCACTCCTTTCATGAACATTACCTCTCCTCGTTGTAATTTATGTTTTAGTCTTGAGCATTCTGACTTCTATTGTCCTTTTGTCTATGAACAACCACCACCACAGCCAGACAATGTCTGCGCTTTTAATAACAACCCTAACACACAATGGAGGCAAAACACTAATTATAATCCACAACAACAAGCTACACCTAGAAGATTCATTCAAGATTTCTCGAAAATTGCTAAACCTTTAACTAATCTTCTTATAAAGGATGCACCCTTTGAGTTTTACTCGGAATGCATGCAGGCTTTAGAAAAGTTGAAAGATGCCTTAATAACTGCACATATAATTCAACTTCATGATTGGTCAAAATCATTTAAGCTTATGTGTGACACTAGTGACTACGCTGTTGGCGCTGTTCTAGGTACAAAACTATGCAAGTAAAACTCTAAATGAGGCTCAACGGAATTATACGACCACTAAGAAGGAATTTTTAGCCATTGTCTATGCTTTAAACAAATTTTGTCCATATTTAATAGGTTCAAAAATCTTAATCTACACTGATCATGCAGCACTTATGTACCTTCTCGTGAAGAAGGATGCTAAAGAGAGGTTGATCTGATGGATTCTCCTCCTGCTAGAATTCACCTTGGAGATAAAAGATTAAAAAAGGAGTTGAAAATGTAGTGGCTGACCACCTGTCTAGGTTAACTGATGATAGTGACAGTGATTCTGAGCCCATTTTAGATTCTTTTCCTGATGAGCAACTTTACACGATCCTTTCTACACCCTGGTATACTGATATTGTGAATTATCTGGTGACTGAAGAGATCCCATCATTGTGGAATAGAAATTAGAGGAAGAAGTTCCTGGCTCAAGTAAAGTACTATCATTGGGATGACCCATATCTATTCAAGTACTGCCCAGATCAGATCATCCGATGTTACATTCCAGAATGGGAACAATCTGTCGTTCTTCCTTCTGCCACGAGCAGGCTTGTGGAGGGCATTTTAGTGCCAATAAAACTACTGCTAAGGTCTTATAATGTGGATTCTGCTGGTCAACACTCTTTCGTGCTGCATTCCCTCATTGCAAGGCATATGCTCGTTGCCAACATTTTGGTCGTATTTCTACACGTAACATGATGCCCTTAAATCTCATTCTCATAGTGGAGATTTTCGACGTCTGAGGCATCGATTTCATGGGACCCTTCCCAACTTCTAATATTTTCATTTACATCCTAGTAGCTATAGACTATGTATCTAAATGGATTGAGGCCATACCATGTTGTAACAATAATAACAAAACAGTCATCGAGTTGATAAAAGAAAACATTTTTTCAAGGTTTGGTGTCCCAAAAGCCATCATCAGTGATGGTGGATCACATTTCTGTAATAGAGTTTTTGAGCATATCATGAAAAAATATGGAGTGACCCACAAGGTTGCAACTCCATACCATCTTCAAACAAGTGGGCAAGTTGAAGTCTCTAATCAAGAGATTAAATGTATCTTGGAGAAAATAGTTAATCCAAATAGGAAAGACTGGTATCTCCGTCTGAATGATGCACTATGGGCATACATAACCGCTTTTAAAACACCTATAGGGATGTCCCCCTATAGGCTTGTCTTTGGAAAACCTTGTCATCTGCTAGTTGAAATAGGGCATTGTTCCATGTGGGCAATACAAACCCTTAATTATAATCTCGATACGGCAGGTGAAAAGCGTAAACTACAAATAAATGAGCTCAAAGAGATTCAAAATGATGCTTATGACCTTTCAAAAGATTACAAAACCAACATGAAAAGGATTCATGACAAGCATATTTTATGAAAACATTTCGAAGTCGGTCAAAAAGTTATGCTTTTAACTATAGATTGCATTTTTTTCCAGGAAAACTGAATACTCGATGGACTGGTCCTTTTAATATAACTGAAGTCACCCCTTATGGGACTATTACTTTAAAAAACCATAAGGACAACAATACCTTTAAAGTCAATGGTCAGTGCCTCAAGCATTTTCATGAGTTACAGTCTACGGATGTTGAAGAAATCCTTCTCTAAGATCCCATCTATAAGGATTGAATCCTCTCTTCCGATGTATTCGTTTCCTTTCCATTCCATCTTTTGTTTAAGGGGATACATCAATAAGGTAACTGGACCTTTGCACTTGGAGGGTGTGGTTGTAAGTGCCTGAGCCTTAGTCCACAGTATATCTCGCATATTCTTTGTAAAACACTTTTTACTCATCGTTGGAGTAAGTGTGAACCCGTGGAGCGAGTATACAATTTTTCTTTTCTTTATTTTACACTTCTTTTTCAAAAATGTTTGATTTCTTTGTGCTATTAATGATAGATTCTCGATACATCGATATTTGAGTGATTTTTCAAAACGGGCAATGGATTTTACACAGACCAACCCCTAGAACTATGCAATCTAGGGGCGGTTTGAGATCAGCTTTGCTTACTAAGGGTTGTCTATATCACCGAGCTATTCGCCCGGGTCAGGACATTCAATGTCTTGCGCAGTAAATCCCCCAACTCGCGTAGCTGAAGCTCTGTCTGTCTAGATTGGGTTCGCCATAGAGTCGACACGAAAGTTGCCTAAGAATATCTGTTATGATTTGTTTTAAAGTAGTAACACCTAGAATCACTACTTTTGAGTACGAGTTTCTTAAAACATCTCTCCATAGTTTTCAAGACCAGAAGATATAAAAAATGAAAGTTATACGTCAGGAGTAACCAAAATGATACTGGGTTAACGTATAATTTTATCTTCTTGACAAAGCCTCTATATGGATAGAGATATATTTTGAATAATAAAACAAACAAACAAAAAAAAGAGATGAGGCATCTCTAAACGAGAATTAAACAAATAGAGTAACCCAAAGTGGTACTATTCTCTGTTTAATTCTATCTTTCTGCCTCCACCTCTCTATTTTGTCTCGAGAATCTGACGTTAACAGACTAAAAAATTTCAAAAAATTTCAAAAATTTCATTTCTAAAAAATCTTTCCCCTTTCGTTTAAATCATTTCCCCTTATAATCTCTCTCATTTCTGAAAAACTTTTCAAAAGTGTCTTCTGTATCAAACAAAAACCCTCCACCTAGCAAGACTAGATGGATCAGTTTCAATGATCGTGTGCAAGCACTTCCTAGAGAACTGCAGCTTAAGATATGGACACATATATCAAAAATCATTCTTGGTTTAGGTAAGAGTTCAAACGCACGTAAGAGACAAACTAAGAGAGAAGGATGGTTCTTGAATTGTCAAACACCAACTTGCCCCGGTCTTCAACCTCATAATAATTCTATTTACAAAGTCTACATGTATTATCCCCCTAGTGCATTATGCTCGGTCTAAGAGAGTAATCCAGCCATCTGGTTGGGATTAATTTAAGTTTTCAAAAACTTCCAAGTCTTGGGGATCTAACTTTAAACGACTCGCCTTTTTAAAAATTTTGTCAAACTTATTCAAAACCCAAAAAAATTAATTAAAATTTTCTTTCTGTTATATGTACATATTTTCCTACAGTTCCTGTACAGTTCTTTCCATCATTTGTTTCTCATCTACCGTTGGATGTGAGTGTATCTTATATCGTTACGTTGTATTTTCGATGCTTATCGTTCTGGTACCTCACGGGTCAAGATCGAACAAGTAACAAAGCATGGATTGGCTCTAGAAGTTGGCAAGGCACCGAGGACAAGATCGGAATTTCTTGATTCATTTCTTGGGATAAAATTTCAATCTCTTAAAAGAGGCACGTGCAAGGCATGTGCCATCAAACCCTTCAGCCCACGCGATCACCCCTTCCCTTCTTCTCCATCCCAAAAATTCCCAACCCTAGCCGCCCCACTTAGCTCGTGCTCGCCCTCTCCTAACTCACGGTCTTGACATCACCCCAACACACCGCCATTCAATTTTTTCACAGCCTTCCCCATTTTCAACCCCCATTCCAACTCAAAACCCAAAATTTTCAAATCCCTACTTTAAATGGCTCGAGTTCTCAAAATCGTGCCAGAGCAAAATTTTCAAGACCTCTTCGATCTATTTCGATCTGTTTGAAGTGCACTTTAGAGCTGAGATCAGAAGAAGAGGATGGGAACCCTTTGTTATGTTAGAAGATGTGGTATATTCTCCCTCTCTTACTTTTTCATTTTATAATTGCATGATTCGAGGGGAGGATGACCACATTACGGCTGTTAAGGATCGACGTGATGAGTGTTGTTTTGGGGATTCCTCTGAAAGCCTATGTTCAGATGGAACAGTCTCCAGACAGAAAGAGCATCGACATGATGATGGTAGAGACACTTCTCGAAGGGGTTAAAAACCCCAAGTCTCACTGCGCTTACCAGAGTTCGCTACGAAGGAACCAACTAGCAGTATCTCAGTGGATATCATACAACCTGCTAGGCTCGGCCAAGCCTTCAGATATAGGTAAGGTGATGCTTCATCTTTTATGGGTTCTTCAAGAGAAGAAAAACAGCTTCTGCATCGTCTCCTTTATCTTCGAGCAACTTTGCAAACCGAAGAAGACGTCTGCCCCTCTACCAGTGTTGGTCACCAAGATCATGCAGCACTGGGGGTTCCTAGCACCAGATGCCCTAGTGGAGGTCAAGGACGCTACCACAGGTCCTATCTATGCCCACTGCGTCCAGAAGTCATGGCTTCCACCTGAAGCCAGAGCCGCTGAGCAAGCACGCCTGACTGAGAAGGTGGATTACTTTGCTGAAGATGCCACTTGACAGTTCACTCAGCCCATGGACGAAACTCACTTCCTCCATGGAGGCCAAAGTATTCTGCACTCATATCTCCACCAGGCCAGGGAAACTTAGGGTAACATCATAGCGGAACAACGGAATATCAGAGCGGAACATCATACCCTTAGAGAGGAGCATCGATCCTTCCAGCAGGAGCAACGCCATTTTTAGCATAATATCACTAGAACACTGTAGAGCATCAAAGACGCGCTCCCGCGTAGTGATATAGACAGGCCTTGACGTCAGCAAGGAGAAAGATCTTCTAGACGTCGAGACGAGTCACACACGGATTCTGACTAGGATTCCTAGTGTCCGTATAGTTGGATCTATTTATTTTTATATTTCTTTTTCACGTGTATGACATAGTATAAGTTTAATTTTATGTTTAATATTATCTGCTTGCTTTATTTTGTTTTCCTTGTGGAATTTGGGTTATGAGTAGATGGTAAAACAGATACATCATGCCAAAATTTTCCATTTTCCATTTATCATTAATGCATGCTTTAAAAAAATACAAAAACCTAAAAAGATTTTATAGTAGAAAAAATATCCCTAGTATAATAAACCATGTATTTCTCGTTTTATATCAAATAATCCACGCCCCAAACTTATTTGGGGGTGGCGTATTTTCATCATGAAAAACAGAATACAGGTGTATTTCCATTTTTGCTCATGTTTCTATGGTAATCTCTTTCCTCATCTCTTCATACTTTGAAGACAAGCATAGTTCTATCATGGAGTTGGTATAGTAACAATTTGCAAAAACTAGGCATTTTCGATCTATATACTATATAGAATAGTATATTTCTTGCTTTCTAAATTTTTTTTTCGAAAAAGACCAAAAATATTTTTTCGTTTAGTATTAAAATGTCTTGTTCCTTTTTTTAAGATGAATAAAAAGTTTAGAAGTCTTATTATAGCAATAGAGTAAGGACTTGTTCTTCGTACTTAGACTAATATACGTACAATAGTTAATGCATCTTTTCATGAATGACATGCATCAGTATTTGTTTGTATATAGCAGTGAGTTTCTGAAGCCAAAGTTAGGACAATTAAGTTCCATATCCTGTGAGAATCTAGCCAAAAGCCTCATCTGAATGATTATTAAGTGATGACACATAGAATGTCTGGATACAAAGACCGCACGTTCACTTGCTACATCACCACGCCATATCCTATGAGAGAATTTAGGCCCTTTTTGGATCGATATAACCAAATAAAAGTTAAAAACCCAAAAAGGTAGTTTTCCTCTAGTTACCCCTCTTGAGCCTTCACCCTTTCTAAAAGCCTTTCTATTCTTCACCAAAAATTCTTAACCCGTTACAACACACAATAAAAAGCTAACTGATAAATGTAAAAACAACATTACTTTTCTCTCTAACCTATTTTTACGTTATCAATTATTTATTTCCTACTCTCACATATATATTTATGCAATATATAGAGTACGGAATCGTTCCACTCTTAACTTTCTAGACTTAAACGAATTCAACTAATCAAACACAAGGAAACAATGGTGAGAGCAATATTTATAGTGTGAATTTATACTACGAAACTAAATATATGAATTTAACTTATACTAATTTAATTAAAGCAATTGAATATGACTTGAATAAAATATGGAGAAGAATAGAGAGAGATTAAAGTCCACTTTTTAATTTATTAATATGCTAGCATAGATTTGTATTGAAACCCCTATTTTAGATATTATCACATAAGGTTAAAATATAAAGACTAGACCTTTAATGATCCCTAATTACTTTATATTATCTCTAGTCATAAACTAATAGCATGAGAGAAAGTTTGTTCCTATTCTCATGGCAAACTCACTATTATCTAGTTTAGGTTAAACTCTTCTTATCTCTAAGTCAAGAAAAACCTAAACTTGAAACCCTAAACAACAAATCTATACTAACAAATCAAGTCCTCTCAAAGCTTTATTCAAACTCCCTCTAATCGGAGTTTAGCTTTGATTTATGGGACTATCATGAACAAAAGAATGAAAAGAAGACATAATAGAAAGAGAAGTAATTGAATTCAATAATAATAATAACTTGAAAGTATTTTAATGGAGGTTTTATAGAGGCAACAATTATAAACCCTAATTACTTAAGCTATACTAAACTAAATAAAGGAGAGAGAGAGAGCTAAATTATTCTAACTAATGGGAGGGAGAGATCTAAATTATTCTAACTAATGGGAGGGAGAGCGAATAGAGTTTTGCCTTCATCCTCTTTATATATGAGAGGGTTAGGTTTACAATTTCGTGAATGGGCTTTGGAGCTGTGTTTTGGGCCACTAAATCAAGACCAAAACTTAATTACTTAAGTCCAAAAAGAATTTTTCTATGGGAATTTACTGAAACACCCTTTTTGTCCTCTTTTACTACTCTTATTGGGTCAATGCTTGGACCATGACAAAGCTCTTTCCGAGCCGGTCGTTTTAACATATAATAGTCCCAATTCCGAGGTCTGGGTCCAAAGATACAGCCTACGAAATTCTATTGACTTTTATACTTTTTTTCTACCCGATTGACTTTGACTTTTCAGCTTTGACTAGGCTTTAAAAATGTTTTTTCTCTTTGAAACTTGGGCTTTAATCATATAATTTCTCTAGCAAGCAATTTGACTCCTTTCTCTTGCAAAAGTGAAGTATTTCTTCACATAATTGATTCCAAGACCTGAAATACACAAAATACGTAAACATTACTAACTCTTATTTATTATAAACATAATTGGCCTAAATATAATACTATTAAGGGGTTGAAACTATAGTTTTGGGCTCTTATCAAACCACCCCAAAAATACATTTTGCTTGCCTCCAGCAAATATGTTAAATTAAAATAAGTGGCCAAAAATATATTCCTAACTACTCTCGTTTTGCTGAGTCCGACTGCATTGACCATATGCAATAAGGCCTTAAACCACTAAGAATTCCCTAGTAGACGAGTTATAGCTTCGTAAGAGTTTTCTAGAGAAGGTACTCATAAACTTTATTTATACTACAACGACTAAGAAATAAAAGTAATTGTCCTTTAATTTTTTCTCAGATATCTATACATCTAACTAGCATTTAAACAAGGATCATCAATCTAACTCCTAAATTAATACATGCATAATAATCAAATTATCTTAAGATAAACAACTATACAATGAACTATGCTATGTAATGCAATGGCAGATCTTTTTCTGAAACTTTTGGGTTGTGTGCCTAAGTAGGTTCTCATAAGGAATGTGTCAAGACACATAACACTCTGATTTTTCCACTAAAATTTGCTAACTCTAGTGTGTAGATGGCACACGTTTCCTCATAATCTCAATAACAATCGAAGGAAGCCGAGGTCGAGCAAACACATCTACCACTTACTATCACACCAACCTATTCCTAATTGAGCTAGAGGTTTTTATTATGTGATATGGGGCGTAGGTGTTGGTTAAAGAAGGAAGAAAATGGATATTTAAAAAGGCAAATCTGAGAAAATAGGGTCTTCATATTATGTAACTAGAGAAAACCTTGTTCTTATTTTGCTTCTACACTTTGTTTCAATTATTAGCTCTTTTGTTTTGGCTTTTGACTCCTTTTGATCCTATTTTTGGAGTTCTAACTTTTATTTTTCTTTTCTTTTGGAAGCTTTCTTTTCTTTTCTTTTTCTATTTATTTTTGTTTCGAAGCAACTAACTAATTTTTGTTTACATAGGTTTTTCTCTTATATTTTCTTCACTCATCCTATTTCTCAGACTCATCCAAATAGGTAGGCTGATTTTATTTTCTATTTTGTTTTATTGGGTAAAGGATTTGTGGTTTGTGAAAAGATTACTGAAAGGCTCAGTGGGGCGACTAGCGGATAATAAATTTTATATAGGTGTGAATTTTTGGCTATATCGATCCAAAGAGGGCCTAAATTCTTGCTTAAGATATGGTATGGTGAACAAGCAAGTGGATGTATGATTTCTCTACTCGAAATTGACTTCTCCCTTGTGTCATCACTCAGATATTAAGTCATATGGGCTTTTTGGCTAGATGCTCACATGATATGTATTAAGTACTCTAACCTAAGTCTCAGAAAAATATTGCCAAGTACAATCATAGATGCTCATGCAAGATGTTTATGAAAGATGCAATGACTATTACCTATATATTAATCTAAGTTTCAAAAATTAAATCCTAATTCAAGTACTACGTGAGATTTCTAGACTAATATCATTATGGAGAAGGGAACAATACCATTATCTCAAAGTGCATAGCATAAACTATATTTTTGATTTGATTTTTTTTTCTAGTTTTTATAAGACAAATAATACGTAATATACAACCTAATATGTGCTTAAACATTTACAATATATTTCTATACCACCCCAAAACAGAATCATGCTTTGTCCCCAAAGTATGGAATGAAAATAAAGGATAGAGAGTACCATAGAAACATGCTTATAAATGGGAGCACCTGAAAAAGAAAGTTAATCTATACTGATATAGATAAATAAAAATATACGCAACTCCTATATGAGTTCCTCCCGTTATGGGGATAACATGAAATAATAAATAGCACTTGGGACATAAGCGAACTCTAACAGAAATAAAATAATACCATACATTCACAAATCAAGCATGCGCCTATCGTGGCTCCTATCGGATTAGCTTCCAAAATTCCGTGAAATAGTGAATTTCATGAAATTAAGGTACCTAATTACATTATGCATCCCAATAAAATCAACAAGGCCTATGGATTATATATTTTGATATTTATATATGCAATTTTAATACGTGAACGTAAAATGTGCTAAAATTAAATATACCACCCCCAAACAATTTGGGAATTCAATAACACAATTAAATTATGTAACTAACTAATTTTTATGATTTTTAATATTTTATAAAGAAAAGTACGTAATTTACATCCTAAAAGTGCCTAATTTTTGCAAATGTTTCTATCCCACCCCCAAACAATCGAACGCTTTGTCCTCAAAGTGTAAAGAGATAAGGAAAGAATTTACCATAGAAACATGGCAAAAATTGGTGGTACCTGTAACAGAAATATTATAAAGATAATATGATAACATGAAGTACAATTAAACTGTTACGTACTAATTAATACAAACTCTACTGGAGTAAACATGACAAGCAAAGGGTGGCAAAAAGTTTTGAAATGAAATACCAAAATACGCCACCCCCAAACAAAATTTGAAAACTCTTTTTAAGTTTAAAATTTTTTGTGACCTATACTCCAGAAAGGTGGTATCTTACAAAAACTTGGGTCTTTTAAAGTCAGATACCCTAGACTTTATCTAAAACATCTATTAACATGCAGTTTACCATATATCAACAACTGAAAAAGTTGTGGGTCTTTCCATAAATAATTAATATGGAATGCACCACCAAATAGAATCAAGCACCAAGACTTTCTACAACGCAACTTAGTAAAATGTGAGAGAAGCATGATAAACCTAGAACGTAACCGAGCATGCACTCTCTTCTTTTTTGAACGAAAGGGTGTCCAAGTGAATGATCGTGAGAAAATGAATATTTATGGAAAATACTTGAAATGTGGATAAGTGTTAGAAGGAAAGGGTGAGAAGAATGATTGGATTATATGAGGGATTAGCTCAGGTGGATGGTAGTCGGGTGGTGCTCTAGGTAGTGCTTGAGAGGGTGGATCATCACAGGCTCTTAGAAACTTATAAAATTCTTCATCTAGCTTGGTCGTATCCACATAATTATGGTATTCATCTGAATCTTTGAGAAAGTCATCAATCTCGTCCAAGGAGTCAAAATTGTGATCTTTGTCTTCTTCCATAAGAGGGGTATCTACTAGTGTAGGGACGAAAGCATCGGCCGTACTAATGTGAGATACAAAACTCTCTATGGACTTCACTTCTCCTTATATAGGCAAACCTAGTTGTCCCTGCTTTAGTCTAAATATGTTAACTTCCACATAAAGATTTCCAAAGGAAAGAGTCATTAAGCCATCCCGACAATTGATTTGGGCATTGGCGGTTGCCAAGAAAGGACACCCTAAGATGATAGGAATGGAATCATGAGCAACTTCTGTGTCAAGAATAACGAAGTCGGCTGGATAGTAAAAGTACTGAACTTTAACGAGAATGTTTTCAACTATGCCTTTTGGGTATTTCATAGAACGATCGGCTAACTGCAAAGTCATTTTGGTTGGTTGAAGTTCATGGAGACCTAGCTGTTTACATAAATACAACGGGAGTAAGTTAACACTCACCCCCAGGTCTAATAGCGTAGTTGTTATGAAGTAATCTCCCAAGGTGCATTGTACAATAGGACGACTAGGGTCTTTGTACTTAACAATTCTGTTATATTCAGATAAAGAGGGATATTGTTCAGTTAAGAAGGTTTCGTTGGGTATGTTGGTTTTCCTTTTCCTGGCGCACAACTCTCTTAGAAACTTAGCGTGTGCATGTAGACTTTTTATAGCATCTAGAAAATATAGGTTTATAATTAGATTTTTAAACACTTCCCTAATCTCATCAAAATTCTCGTCCTTTTTAGACACAACTAGTCTCTGGGGATACGGTGGTTTATCTCTATATTTAGCATAAGGATCAAAAATATTATTAGTCTTTGCTTTATCTTTAGCCGTTTTCCATCTAGGTGTCCATATTGGAACTTTTACAGGTGTAGGATCATCAATTTCTATGGTGGTATTTAGTAAGGTTGTACCTTTTGGGTGGTTGGACTGGAACTTTTACAGTTGTATGGTTTTCAGTTTCTATGACAGTATTCGGTATGGTTTCATTTTCAGCTTTCGTTTGCGGGCGATCTTTAGACATAGTCACTTTGTTAGCAACTTATCTACCTGAACGAAGGGTAGTGACTACCTGTAGGTCCCCTTGGTTTATATCACTATTACAGTGAATACTATTTACTTTGAAGACAGTGTTTGTTAACTTAGGATTAGGCACTGCTTGACCTGAAAACACGCCTGTTTGATTATTATTTTGGTTAGGAGACATGTCAATAACCTTTTTGCAAAAAGACTGCATCATTTGCATAATTTGTTGTAGCATGTTAGAGTTTTGATCATGCTGATCTTTCATCAAGTTAGAGTTTTGTTGTATAATTTGATTTTGTTTTTCCAACAAGGTCACTACTACTTCGTCTGTAGATGGTTTGACTGGTGGAGTGGTCATAGGAGGAGTGACTGGAATTAAGGCTTGTTGAGCGTTCATGTCTGGATGTTGATAGTTCTGGGTCATAGGCACTAAACCTCTGTTCTGGTCACAGGCACTAAACCTCTGTTCTGGTCACCTAAGTTTCCTTGTCCTTGATGCAGAATAAATTGGTTAAAGTTTGTAGTGGGCCTAATATTTTGATTATTAAAACCTAGAGGTGTAGCTTGTTGTTGTAGATTATAATTAGTGTTTTAGACCTAGAGGTTTATATCACTATTAAAACCTAGAGGTGTAGCTCATGAATAAACTGATAATTGTTGTTGCTGTGGATTATAATTGTTGTGGATTAAAACCTCCATTGTGTGTTAGGGTTGTTATTAAAAGCGCAGACATTTTCTGGCTGTGGTGGTGGTTGTTCATAGACAAGAGGATATTAGAAGTCGGAATGTTCAAGACTAAAATATACATTACAACGAGTAGAGTTTATGTTTATGACTGAAGTGGGTTGTTGTTGAATAGAGATGGCATCTACCTTTTTAGTGAGGGCCTTGATAAAAGTTCTAAGTTCAGGATAAGGTTTAACCTCAAAAGAAGAAGGAGTGGAGCGGGGGACATCGTTACCTCCCCAATTGTTGTTTCTCTTAGATTGATCTTCTAAGAATTTATAAGCCTCCAAGGCTCCTTTACTAAGAAAACTACCCCCATTCATGATATCTAGAGACTCCTTATGATGATGTGAAAGCCCCTTGAAGAAGGAACGAATAAGCGTTTCTTTCACAAGATTATGATGCGGGCATTCAATGAGAAAATTAGTGAAATGATTCCAGGCCTTTGGAAAGGATTCATGAGGATTATGACGGAAGAAATGAATTTTTTGAAGCATTTTATCAGTCTTCAGTGGTGGATAAAACTGTTTCATGAACAATTGAACAAGTTTAGCCCATGAGTCCACGAAGTTTGGCGTTTGGGCAGTTAACCAAGACGCCGCCTTGTCGGCTAGGGTGAATGGAAACACCCTAAGTTTAACTTGATCCGGACTTACGCTAGGATGATGGACTATAGTGAGAACTTATTCTATCCTACACATGTGTTGATAATGTTTCTCGTGGTCTAAACCATGGAAAACTGGTAATAAGTTAAATATATTCGGGGGAATTTGAAAATCCCCCACTGGGTCTGCAAGAATGATGCACGACTTAGGTCTATCGATCAGGGCTTTGTAAAAATCAGAGAGAGGAGTCTCTAGTTCTTTAGCTATTGTTGCAGGTGTGGTGTGTGATATTCTATATAGGCTTGTGCGTTAACGTTTACGATATATAACGTTAGATGGTTTTTTCTTACCAAACCTTAATCTCATGCAAGGCTAAGTCCAATATGAAAGAACAAGAACAGCAGTCAAATAAGAGAATGATTATACTAGAATTAAACTCCTATGACAGAAGAAACGAGGAGTGAAAGAAGGAGAACTTGAATGCCACCTTGCTACGCTTATGAATAGCGTCTTCAATATGAACTCACTGTCTTGTAGAAACTTGGAACACTTAACCAGCAATTATTTCCAACGAAAATAGGAATTGTAACTAACCTGTGTAAATTGGGCTTTCTTCAGAGGGGCGCGGGCATGCTCAATTATAAAGTAACAAGGGTGCGTGTGCGCTCTATTAAATATTTTTTAGAAACAGGCTTTCACTCGATTTTCTGATGGGCTGGGCCTTGAAACTAGAAAGAAAACGCAAAACAATGTTACTGGAAGGCAGGGTGCGTGCATGCTCCAAAAAGTTTGAAATTTTTACAGTAGTTTTCTAAGATGTCCAATAAGTAGCTTCTAGAATTTAAGAACAATCAGAGTTATGAAATTCCTTCTACTGCCCTGCAAAGTTTGTGAAACAGTTTTCAGACACAATGCAAACAACCAAATGGTTAACCAATAAAAAAAGAGCCAAAAATCGTCAAAATTTTACTGGAGACTTCTTACAGATCATGCGTGTTCTTATAAAACTTTTAGAGCAATTGGAGTTCTAAAAACCCTCCTTATCGGCTGTTGTTCCAGAAATGAAATGTTGCAAAACTGCAGAAACACACTTCAAACAATCCACTAGTTAGGTGGTCAAAACAAATAAAAAACTCTTCAAAGTTTTATTGCAAACTCCTGAATTATGAAAGATACTCCTGTAAAAAGTTTAGAATTTTTGGAACTGCCTAAGTAACCATACTCGTTTGTTTTTCCAGAAACTTACGGTGTGAAAGATGAAATATAGCAGTGTAAAGATGGTATTAGTTCACTACGTAAAACAACTAGGAAAAATCTGAAAACTTCCAGTAAATCAACAACACCTCAAAGATTATGCCTGAAAATTTTCAGAATTTTCAAAAATTTTAAAATACCTTTACTGCAGTATTTTTCACTGTGAGTCCATAGTCTTAAGGGAGCGCGTACGTGCTCTGTGCAAGGCAAACGGGAAGGCGGGCGCTCTTAGTTTAAAACAATGAATATCAAGTTTGAACAGTAATAAAAATATGAGAAACAAGAATGAAAAATTAAAAGGGTGGGTGGGTAGAGAATGGGGGATTGCCCATTGGATTCAACTAATTGAATTCTTGTCTTGAAAGAGTTTAAGATGTCAGTGGCGCCATTTGATAAACAGTAAAAACACACTAATACTAGATTTCTCTAATTTATTCTTATGTTATCAATTATTTATTTCCTAGTATCACATATATATATTTATGCAATATATAGAGTACGGAATCGTTCCACTTTTAACTTTATAGACTTAAACGAATTCAACTAATCAAACACAAGGAAACAATGGTGAGAGCAATATTTATGGATGTGAATTTATACTATGAAACTAAATATATGAATTTAACTTATACTAATTTAATTAAAGCAACTGAATATGACTTGAATAAAATATGGAGAAGAATAAAGAGAGATTGAAATCCACTTTTTAATTTCTTAACATCCTAGCATAGATTTGTATAGAAAACTCTAGTCTAGATATTCTCACACAAGGTTAAAATATAAAGACTAGACCTTTAATGATCCCTAATTACTTTATACGATCTCTAGTCATAAACTAATTAGCATGAGAGAAAGCTTGTTCCCATTCTCATGGCAAACTCACTATTCTCTAGTTTAGGTTAAACTATTCTTATCTCTAAATCAAGAAAAACCTAAACTTGAAACCCTAAACAACAAATCTATACTAACAAATCAAGTCCTCTTAAAGCTTCATTCAAACTCCCTCTAATGGGAGTTTAGCTTTGATTTATAGGACTATCATGAACAAAAGAATGAAAATAATACATAATAGAAAGAGAAGTAATTGAATTTAATAATAATAATAACTTGAAGGTATTTTAATGGAGGTTTTATGGAGGCTACAATTATAAAACCTAATTACTTAAACTATACTAAACTAAATAAAAGGAGAGAAAGAGAGCTAAATTATTCTAACTAATGGGAGGGAGAGAGAATAGAGTTTTGCCTTTATTCGCTTTATATAGGAGAGGGTTAGGTTTACAATTTCATGCATGAGATTTGGAGCTGTGTTTTGAACTACTAAATAATGCCCAAAACCTAATTACTTAAGTCTACAAAGGGTTTCTCTACGAGAATTTATTGCAATACCCTTTTTGTCCAATTTAACTACTCTGATTGGGTCAAAACTTAGACCATTAGCAAGCTCTTTCTGAGTCGGTTATTTTGACATATAATAGGCCCAATTCCGAGATCTTAGTCCAAAGATACGGCCTGCAGAAGTTCTGTTGACTTTTTTGCTCTTTTTCTACCCGCGTTGACTTTGACTTTTTAGCTTTGACTAGGCTTTAAAAATGCTTTTTCTCCTTGAAAATTGGGCTTTAATCATATAATTTCTCTAGCAAGAAATTTGACTCCTTTCTCTAGCAAAAACAAGCAAATATTACTAACTCTTATTTATTATAAACATAATTGGCCTAAATATAATACTATTAAGGGGTTGAAACTATAGTTTTGGTCTCTTATCACTTACCCAACTGAAAAGTTGAGAAATTGATGGATATCAGAATAAGAGAAGAGAAGACCTTGTACAAAAATAGAACAATTATTTGCTTAAAAAAGAAAAGAAAAGAAAGACCCATCAAAAACCAAAACTCCAAAAAAATCAAAGAAGTTAAAACAATCGAATCTCCCAAAAGTTCCAAAATCAAAAGGAAATGATATCAAAAACAAAAGGAAACAAAAGCAAAGTTAGAACTCCCAAAATTCAAAATCCAAAATCCAATAGAGTCACAAAGCCAAAAGGCTAAAAGAATGTATCACAATTCGGAAGCAAAAGAACAAAACGAGTTCTTCTCTAGTTACAAGTATCTTGAAGACCCAGTTTCTCGACTTATCAGATATTGTTTTTCCCTTCCTTCTTCTTTCTAAACCATCACCCTTGCCCCGTTACTCCTAATAAAAGACCTCTAGCTCGATTATTAATAGGATGGTGTGATAGTAAGTGGCAAGCGTGATCAATCGGCCCCGGTTTCTTTGGACGTCATTTGAGTATGCAAGGAACATAAGTGCCTGCTGCACTTGAGAGAATGAACCTTGAGTGAATCTATCAGAGAGTTATGATTGCAACGTTCACACCCCTGTGAGAACCCACTTTAAGGAAGCTCTCTAAAAGCCTCGGAAAAAACTTTGCTTTTGGATTTCATTGCTCATGTTTTGGACATTTATCTTTAGATAATTAAATTACTGTATATATGCTATTCTAAGTTCAAATGAGCTTGTCCTTATTCACCGCTAATGAGATGTATGAACTTCTGAGAATAAATAAGGAAACAATACCATTTGTATTAAATAGAAGAAGTTTGTGAGTACCTTCAATGGAAAACTCTCATGAGGCTTAAAGCTCGTTCACTAGGGAATTTCTAGTGGTTTAAAGTCTTGTTGCATATGGTCAATGCAACCGCACTCTGCGAAACAAGATTAGTATAACTTATAATAAATCACCCATTTGTGATCTTAGTTTTTTCTCTCATCCTTGCTTGAGGACAAGCAAGATGCTATTTGGGGGTGGTGATCAGCTCCCAAATGTGCGTTTTATTACCCTTATATTGCTGCATTACAGTCCCTCTTATGCTTAACAAAAAGACAACTCATAGCTTTTATTGTCTTTTTCAGGTTAAGGAGTATTTCAGACCACTTATCGTAAACTTATCGTAAAAGTTGTGTCTTAGCATGATATAAGTAAAATGTAATTTTACCTACGAATAAGTTACGAAAACTTAACGCAAGTAAAACTAAAACTGGACTTTACGTGTGATGTTATCAAAGTTTTTCTACTCTCGATGCTATCGCAATAGAGTTGGAGTAGAGAATTCGTTCCATTCCTAGTTCTTTAAAATTAGCGTTTTCTAAGGTTATCGGTCTATCCAAAGTTAATGAGAGTAATGATGGGAATTATACTACGATGCAAATTATACTAACAAGATATGATAATTCAACTACGAAATGCTAAGGTTTGAATATAGATAAAGAATTAGGGGAATTTGATTCCACCTTGAATCCAACTTAATAGCCTAGCATAGATTGTTGTAATCCAATTCTTACGTTCTTACGATAAGAATTGGTTATTCTAATCCCTAATCATTCATGACAATCTCTACCAACTAATGACTAGCATGTGAGGAAGTTCAACCCATTCTCATGGCGAATCAACTACTTTCTAGAGTAGAATAGACTCTTACAACTATTTTTACACTACACAATCAAGTTTTCAATTCATCAAGGCTTCATCAAACCCCTCTAATGGAGGTTTAGCCTTGATTCATCAAACTATCATTTCCATATGAATTTAAGCAAGACATGATATAAAGATTCTAAATTTGCTTATTTGAATTAAATGGAAATCTACTCATGCAAGATTTAATTAAAACTAACAATGATAAATAACTAAATCTATGAATTGAAACTACAATGATTTAATGGAATGAAACTAGATTATGAATAAGTAACTAATTTTATTGATCTAATGAAATTAAATTGAATAGAAAAACTAATACTTTATTGTATACTAAATTCGATTCTAAAATAACAATCAACTTGTTCTAACTAATCTATTGGAATTGAAAAACTAATTAGCTGAATGAAATAAATCTAGATCTAAAACAAGCTATTGAACTAATTTAATGGAGTCTAAAACTAGATCTAGAAAATTATGCTAATTGCTACCTACAAACTAGAAAACTTGAGAGTTAAGTCTTGTGTGTTGAAATGGAGGAGGTAAGATCCACATTTTCGTGCATGGGTTGAGGAGCCATGTTTTGCGCCGGAAAATCGAGCCCAAAACCTAATCTCTTCAGTCCACAGAGCTCTTTTCAGTTGGATTTGACTTCAGCAAACTTTTCATCCACTTTTGCTCCTTTGATTGGGTCAAGGCTTAGACCATTGGAAAGCTCTTTCCGAGCTGGTCCTTTTGACATAAGGTAGGCCTAATTCCAAAGTTTGAGTCCAAAGATACGGTCTTCGGATGTTCTACTGACTTTTGTGCGCTATTTCTGCTCGCGTTGACTTTGACTTTTCAGCTTTGACCGGGCTTTAAAAATGATTTTTCTCCTTGAATATTGACCTTTAATCACAGAACTTCTTAGCAACCAACCCTTGCTCTTTTATCTCGCCAAAGTGACATTTCTGTACATAATTGACTCCATTGCCTGAAATACATAAAAACATATAATCAACATTAACTCTTAGTTATTACTCGCATAATTGGTCTAAAAGTATTATTGTTAGGGGGTTAAAACTACAGTTTTGGGCTCTTATCAAACTACCCCCAAACAGCATTTTGCTTATCCTCAAGCAAATATGAGAAATTAGAATAAGTGACCAAAAATAGAGTTCTAACTACTCTCGTTTCGCCGAGTGCGATTACATTGACCATATGCAACAAGGCCTTAAACCACTAGGAATTCCCTAGTGGACGAGTTATAGCCTCGTGAGAGTTTTCCAGTGAAGGTACTCACAAACTTCATCTATACTACAATGACTAAGAAATAAAACTATTATTTCCTTATTTATGTCTCAATTATCTATACATCTCACTAGCAATAAATACAGAATAATCAAGTCGAAACCTAAACTAATATATGCATAATAATCAATCATCTATGAATAAACATATATACAATGAGTACTACTATGAAATGCACTAGCAGGTCCGTTTTTGAAAACTCAGAATAGCGTCCTTAAGTAGGTCCTCACATAAATGTCAAGACAAAAATACTCTAATTTTTCCGCTCAAGTTTCGCTACTCCAGTGTGCAGTGGGCACACTTTACCTTACAATCTCAATGACACACAAGGAAGCCGGAGTCAATCAAACACATCTGCCACTTACTATCACACTAACATATTCCTAATTGAGCTAGAGGTCTTTATTAGGTGTTACAGGGATTAGGAGATGGTTTAAGAAGGAAGGAAATGGATATTCAAAAAGGACAAGTCTGAGTTAATAGGGTCTTCATATTACGTAACTAGAGAAACCCTTGTTCTTTTGCTTCTACACTTTGTTTCCATCCTTAGCCTTTTTATTTTTGGCTTTTTGACTCATTTATTCTATTTTTTCGGAGTTTTATTTTGTTTCTATTTTTATTTTTCTTTTCTTTTCTTTGGATGGAAACTTCTTTTCTTTTTCTTTTTTGAAGCAACTAACTAATTTTTGTTTACATAGATTTTTCTCTTCTCTTTTCTTCACTCATCCAATTCTCAGACTCATTCTATAATGGGTAGGTTGATGTTTATTTTGTTTTGTTTTTGTAAAAGGTTAAAGAATTTGTCGTTTATAAAAGGCTAAAGAAAGGCTCAGAGGGGTGACTAGCGGAAAATAATTCATAGGTTTGAATTTCTGGCTATATCGATCCGAAGAGGGCCTAAATTCTCACTTAGGATATGGTATAGTGATCAAGCAAGTGGACGTGTGATTTATCTATCCGGCTTTTACTTCTCCCTTGTGTCATTTCTCAAACGTTTCACTCATATAAGGCTTTAGGCTATATTCTCACAGGAATTGTAGAATAAGTACTCTAGCCTAGATTTCAGAAACTTACTGCCAAACAATCATAGATACTTGACCTTGCCTTTTTTTGTGTGTGAGATGGTATATGGATGATGTAGATAGATGATGGTCGTTGAACAAAATAGAAGCGTATCAAAACCTAATTATCCCTCAATAAGTAAAGGATGAGTAGGGTATCGTTCCACTTTTAAGTGTATGCTTATATGAAGGACATGACTGTAAAGGTGGTTTGAGGGATTAAAAACTATGATTATAGATATTATAGATTCTAAGGCTAAACTAAACTAAACGAAACTAAATTATTGAGAATTTATAAGAAAGGGAATTCAAGAGATTAGAATCCACCAATACTTTTGATTTAATGACCTTTTGCTTCATGGTTGTTCTCACAAGTAGACTACAATTAGGCAATCGAGCGAGTGCTGATGCCTTCTTGGATGAAACATCGTTAAGAATTAACTCTACTTAAGGTCATATCCATGATGTGGACATGAGACTAGCAAATTATTGAATTTCTCCCAGCTTTGATGATATTCTTCAGTCAGTTTTCCTTTGAAATTGCTGATAGCTTGCTGCATGACATCTATCTTCTGGGGTGGGTAGAACTTGTTCATGAACTTTGCTCTCAACTTCTCCCAGTTGTCTATTGAATTGATCGGCTATGCAGTTAAACATTCAGAGGCTTTACCTTCGAGTGAGAGCGGAAAAAGAATCAACTTGATACTCTCATCTTTGATATTCTAGTTCTTGAAAGTTCTGAGGACTGATAGAAATTTGTTCATGTGAACATATGGCTGAACATTATCTAAACCATTGAACTTTGGAAGCATAGAGATTACTGATGCTCTAAGTTCAAACTGGTTAGCTTCTGCCTCTGGAAAAACAATACTGCTTGGTGGGTCTCCAATGATTGGCGAATAGAAATCGCTCAGCTTCTTCCTCTGTTGTGCTTGCATGTGTGGGATATCTTATGGATTATTTAGGTCCACAACACCTCCGTCATTGTGTGCGGCCATTGTATCAATCCTGTCTAGTATTCTTGCTATGCGAAGATGATAAAAACTATCCTACTATGCTTGAATGCAATTAAACTAATATGAAACTATTCTAAATTATACTAATATGCAAAACTACTTTCCTTCAACTGGGTTGGGCTTTGCAGCTAGTATCTCGCCCATTGTCTAAAGCTGTCTCCTCTAGGGTTATGGTGAATCACTTGGATTGCTCAAGTACCACGACCCATAGACGATTGTCCGTTTGTCAAGATTCAGACAAGAAACACTAGAGTTTGATGTTTCGCTGTGTTGGCTTACAACTTCAATTGTTGAAAAGGTCCTAAATGCAATTATACGAGAAAACAATAAAACTAAACTATGATGCAACTATACTAAGAAAGCAATGAAACTAAACTACGATGTAACTATACTAAGAATGAAATAAAAAGAATGAAGATTCGACTAACCTGGATGGTAGATCTTGTCTTCGAGATGTCCTTCAAGCTTCTTTCTTTCTCAAAAGGATGGATGATGCGGCTAAAATTACCTCAAGATCCAAAATTCTAATCTTGAAAGAAAACGTTAAACATAAACAACTTAAAATGGCAGCGGCGCCATTTGACCTTGCCTCAGCTCTTTTTGTGTGTGAGATGGTATATGGATGATGTAGATAGATGATGGTCGTTGAACAAAATAGAAGCGTATCAAAACCTAATTATCCCTCAATAAGTAAAGGATGAGTAGGGCATCGTTCCACTTTTAAGTGTATGTTTATATGAAGGACAGGACTAGAAAGGGGGTTTGAGGGATTAAAAACTATGATTATAGATATTATAGATTCTAATGCTAAACTAAACTAAACTAAAATATTGAGAATTTATAAGAAAGGGAATTCAAGAGATTAGAATCCACCAATACTTTTGATTTAATGACCTTTTGCTTCATGGTTGTTCTCACAAGTAGACTACAATTAGGCAATCGAAAGTCTTGCCGATGCCCTCTTGACTAAAACATCGTTAACAATTAACTCTACTTAAAGTTGTTCCTATGTTTATGCTATTAATATCTTCTTTCCTTTTATGTAAGCTCGGGCAGCCATTCAATGTATTACCAAGAGCAACATCAATGAGTACTTCCTAATAGGGCGACCATTCAATAAATCACCACTTAAGGCAAACACAAAGAATACTTCCCCTAGGCAGGTACTCCCTGAGCTACCCCTTCTAAGGCAACACAAAGAATACTTCTCTAACTCTAAAGAATTATACTAATAGACGAAAAGTAAAGAACACTAGCATGATATTAATATTGCAAAACATAAACCCTATTCTATACTTCCATCCCCTGGTGTGGGCAATGGAACTAATAACTAAAAACATAAAGAACTAACCTGATTGGAGAACACCATGAACCAAAAGAATCATTAAACCTTAAGCACTGGCTTCATCTCCTCCCTTGAAGGAAGATTAGCCTTAGCCTTCCATAAAGAAGGAAGAACACGAAGAACGAGAAAAAGAAGAAGAGTCGAAGAACATAAGACTAGAAAGACTAATTAATTAAGACTCAGCTAGTTAAAACCGATCTTTTATTATTAATCTCTCTCTGCCTCAAGTTCTGGAGACAAGAATATAAGTGAATTGGCCAATTACATGAGGCACTTAGGTCCTCTATTTATAGAGGTTACAATGAGCTCTAGAAGCATTCCAAACCGTCATTTGTTTCCTAATACAAATATACTTCTTTTAGAGTCCAATTTCGTCTCCAAAACTGAGAAGAAATTGGCTACAGTGTCGATCCATGCGTCTGGATGCACTATTCATGTGTCTCAGACGCAATCAATGCGTCTATACGCTCGATACATGTGTCCCAGACGCATAAGCCTATTTTGTCTCTTCTGCTTTATCCTTCTATTCATGTGATCCTTAATGCGATCCTTTTGCTCCAGTTTATCCCTTTTTCTCTAATATTCTACAAAACTATCTTTTTCACTTGTAGAATCTTAAAACATAACTTACAAACACTATTAGTCCACTAAGATGGCTAAACAAGAGGCATAATCGAGGGTTAAATAGCACTTTTTGAGCACTTATCAATACTCATGCAATATATTTATAGAAAGATGCAAAGATTATTATCTACATATTAACCTAAGTTTCTCAAAACTATTCTAATGCAACGCTACGTGAGATTTCTAGATTATCAAGGGCATAGAGAAAGAAAACAATATCAATATTCCTAAGTGTATAGCATAAACTTTTTATTTATATTTTTGAAATTTTTGAATTTTTACTAGAAAACAAGTGCATACTGTACATATCTATATCCAAACAGATACCTTAATTACACGTGTTTCTATGCTCCCCCCCAAACAAGAAGCATGCTTTGTCCTCAAAGTATATAAATAAAGAGGGTAGAAATATCATGGAAACACATGAAATTCTGGAACATTTGCAAAACAAGGTTAAAACATACTAATATAGAAAAAGAAAAACAGACCCAACTCTATATGAGTTCCACCCGTAATGGGGTTAACAAGAATTAAATTGCTTGGGACATAAGCAGACACTAAATGAAATAAAAACTTACCTTAACTCCCATTTAATCGTCATCCTCATCCTCTTCAAAGAGATGAGGTTCTTTCGCGTCCTGCCATGCCATGATAATTTGCCAAGCCCGTCGCTGTGTGTCATCAACTCGTGCTAACCTGTCGAGTGTTACTATGTTTGATGGGGTGTAAGGGGCAACCAAATGAGGTTGCACCTGCCAACCCGGCCAAGTCATAACTCGAAATAAACGAACCACCCAATTGGTGGGTCTCATGACTTCAACCTTTTTCCAATCCGTGAACTTGGTACAGAATTCAGGTAAACAACCGCACATGATGCAACAAACCAAAACAGGCAGAAGAAGATACTTATGCCTCATGCTTTGGGCTCTCTTAAAACTAGCCACTAATACTTGGGGAATGTCATATCGGCAACGTCACCAGCGGTACTATTTACAGAAGTAAACTGCCACTCCCCTAAGATATTCATCAGGATGAATAACATGGTGGTGCCTACATTTAGGGATAGGCTACCAAAGGCTATGTTATAATGCCTTTGGTCTATTATACGAAACGCCCCTCCCCCATAATACTCATGGAAATATGTATAGTCATAGAGGTATGCATTATTGGTCATATATCCCCACGTGTGCATAGGATCAGGCAAAGGCAATCCCAAAACTAACGCTACCAAAGACTTACTGAATTCCATTGTCGAGTTATTAATTGTAAGGGAAAATTTTTCTTCTCCATCTTGGTTACAATAGAAAGTAATATTATTATAAAAAAATGTAGTAAGTTGAGGTGAATACGAGTCGTCATCACTTACCAGTAGATGCCTCCATCCTACCTGCAAGATCCTGTCGTGGAACCAACCTCCATAAGTCTCGCTTCCCAACAAGTCTTCGAAAGACTACTCCGGTATGACTATAGGTGATGTCATCACAAAACTACTCTCTAGAACAGCTGCAAACGATCCTGGAACAACCCATAAAAAATTAGAATTTTTCGTGCCTACGGATGTCGAGGCCTTGGGGGGCTCAAACTATGCTCGGTAGGCCGGCGGTGCTTCGAGTTATGATCGAAGTTCTAGGCACTTAGAGGCGCAGGCTCTCAATTTTAGCTTGGGGGCGCGTGCGCCGCTCTGGTCTAAATTGAGTGACAAGCACTTAGGCGCAGGGCGCGCTCACTTTTTGCTTGGGATGGGCACGGGTCGCGCTCAGGTGAATTTCAAGTTATAGGTGGGCAAGCGCAGGTGGCGCTCAACTGAGGTGCAGGCGCGCTCCGTGCAACTGAAGTGCTGAAGTGAAGAAGAAAAGAGGGAAACTTGGGAGTGAAAGGTGAGAGATGAAAGTGAGATGTAGTGTGGGTTGTGAGTGTAGAATGAAGGAAGTTTATATAGGTTTTGAGTTTCCAAAATGAATCGACAAGTTGCCAAAAATTTTTAAGGCAATCGTCGGAAACAAAATATTTCCAAAACCGAAAACGGAAACAACCCATATTCTCTATTCCAAAACAAACCTAATATCTTTTAGGTGGAATTTAGGATAGTAACTGCCTAACTCATTGAGATTTCATCTTACCATAATATCTACTCATAGCCATGCCAATATCGGCAATATTCCCAACAATTATCGCAAACTTATATAATAAATTTTGGATCATATAAAAACCATGCTAAAAGAAATAATACCACCCCCAAACAATTCGGGAAGGTGAGATTAACACTAAAATCAACGCATAATTTGAAAAGAACCAAATTGTATTAAAATTCAAATTCAAATACAATTAACTACTGAATTCAAATCTAACTACTGAATTCAAACTTAACATCCGAACTAATAAAAACAATAAAAACATATCAATCAATAAGCTCCCTAAACCACTCGCTACTGGTTGAAGATGGAGCATGAGATGAAGATGGGCCCGAGCCATCCGTCCTTCGGCGACGATGCTCGTGCCTCACAGACGCCTCCTGCTCAGAAGAACCCCCCTGGTGGGAAGCGTTCAAGCATATCTTCTCGGAACTTGCGCTGTGCATCCATCTCTGTCTTCATCTGTTCCCAAAGCTCATCCTCGCGTTGGGCACGAGTCTCATGGTTATGATGTATGACAGTCTGGCGAGTTCGAAGGTCTTCACAAATTGTATTAAGAGAACGCATGCCATGATGAAGCACCGACATACATTCTGTATCAGACGTACACCTCTCCAAGGCATCGGCATCAAAACATGTCGTGTCCTCCTCATCCTCCGAGTTAGTCTCTTCCACTACCCTTTCTCCAGGCAACCTCCAAACCTTCTAAACACAGTCCGTATATGCTATGACATTCGTATGCAACTTAATCATAGTACGCTCAGTTTTCGGAGTTGCTCTCAAACTCATCATGATCTTTGTTATCAAAACGGGGAGAGGTGCAATACTTTTCCCAATTCCCCTAATCATATTAATAAAAAAACTCGAGAATACAGAATTCATACTTATGCTCTTGGAGTATCCATAGAACGTGAAGATAGTTTAGACTGATGTCACTGACCTTCTCCTTCCCGATGACATTCCTACCAATCCACTGAGCTACAACTAGCTGGTTGGTTCGCAGAGACGACTGGCGAACACAATGCGAGCTCGTATTGTAGTTTCCCTCCAACATCGTTGCATTCATCAAAGGCTCGATCCCACCAAATTAGGATTCTTGCAATGTGGCGTCAAGATGGCGTCTAGGCGGAATACCTAAAATCTCAGCCAGTAACCTTGTAAATACTTCTCTCCTCGTCCCGGCCACCTTAACAAAAATTCTATTCTCATCTAACTCCATCGTCCTATAAAATTGTCAGACCAAATCTTCGTAATAAAAATCATTCATCGAATACCACAAATGCCTCCAATCCCTCCTAATCACCTCGTCACTGTAAAACAGTGTGAAACGGTCGGCCGTAAAAGCTTGTTCTGGCAAAATTCTCCGTCTTTGCGCCATTGAAGCTTTGAAACGATTGAAGGGTTTAAATGCAATGTGGGGGTGGAGTTAAAATCAAAATCACTTAAAGTTTGGGCGGTGGCCCGATGGTTGCACGGTGGTTCGCGTTTTTTTCCAAAATTTCTACTGTTTTGGTGGTTGAAATTGATGGAGAAGGTGGTAGGGATGGTGTGGGGAAAGTTTGGGGTGGGTTTAAACTTTTGGCGTGGTTGTATTTAGGTTTTCTTTATTTATTTATTTATTTTTTTTTATGTTAGGGTTTTGAGTTGTTAATGGCGGAATATGGAGTGAAGAAGAAGAAGAACGCGATACGTTCTTGGTTCGTACTGTTGACTTGGGCCCAAACCCAATCAAATTTGGAAATACCCATTTTGTCCTCATGCATGCAAAAATTAAAATTGGAATTCTCGACTCGTTACCGGTCCGATTTTTGCGAATGAGATATGAAAACGATCAGGAGAGAATTTCCGATCCAATGATCCATACCACATTCTAATCTAACTGCGGATGACATATAGAAAGGTGATAAACACCTCAAAATGCTTGAATGATGTAAGTTATGCGTACGAATAAAAACTAAATTCATAGATAATGTCAACCCGAATCAAATTATGATTAAACGACATAAGTAACAAAAATGGAAAGTTGAACAATCAAGGATGGAAAAAACCAACACCCCACCCCCACACAAATTTTAGACAACTGAGTTTAGAAAATTTGTTTTAAACGTAGGTCTTTTAAAGTCAGATTCCCGAGACTTACTAGATTACTATTTTTATGATTTAAAAAATTTTGTACTTTTTATGAATAATATTTAATATATAAGAAAAAAGAAAGGCAATAAAGACATAATTCACACCATAGAGAAACATGACTCAAAACATGCAAGAGTGAAAAACGTGAATTATGTTAAATGTGGACTTAGGATCTGATACTTATAGCCACACACTCTATAGGGAGGGTTCGGTTATCTAAATGGTGTACTTACCAAGATATGGACGTGAAAGGAAGTACACCAAACAAGAAAATGAGTCTTTTATAGTCAGATACTCAAGACTATATTTAAAATATATGTATATAGTTAACATGCAGTTTACCATATATCAACAACCAAAATAGTTGTGGATCGTTCCATAAATAATTAACATGGAATGCACCCCCAAACAGAATCAAGCACCTAGATTTTCTACGACGCAACTTAGTGAAAGGAAAGCGAAGTCTGATAGATCTAGAACGTAACCGAGCATGCACCTTCTTCTTCATCTTTGAACGAGAGGGTGTCCAAGTGAATGATCGTGAGAAAATGGATGTTTGTGGAAGATATGTTGGATATGGATAAGTTTTAGAAGTAAGGAATGGAAGAAATGAGAATGTGGGTTTAGCACAAAACTAATTGATGGTGTAGGTGGGAACTGTCTCAATTCAGAAAATGAAGGTGTCAAGTGCTTTTCCCCTGGAAGTTATTTTCGTATTAAGAAGATTTAGAAAATCATTAAGCACAAAAGAAGCAAGAGGGTCAAGCGCGAACTCAAGGTTCCGTTGAAAAGGTGGAGGGCGGGGAACATTGATAGAAGGTGAATTAGTAACAGGATGATATGAGGTAGGTAAATGGCGCTCACCTAATGCTCTCAGTTCTAGATCATCAGAATCTTTTAAATATGCAAGACATTCCTCAATAGGTGGGTTAGAAGAATCACTGGGATAAAGGGTGAAAAATTCTTCTTCTGGCATGGCGTCGAGGGATGAATGGATGTTGATAAGTGGGGACTCCTGAGGTGGCAAAGAAGAGTTGCAAAAGAGTTGAAGGAAATCTTCCTCAATTTCATCTACATCCAAGGAGTCCTTGTTGAAATTAGAACTTCCGAAGGAAATGAATTGGTGCATCTGATTCTCAGGAAACGTGTTGTTAAAATGCTCTTGAGCTAAGCTCTCTATCATGCGAACTTCTCCATCGATATTCATATCAAGAAACTATTTCATCATTTTAAAAACATTGACCTCAACAGAAAGATGGCCAAAGGACAAGGACATCGAACCATCGCAGCAGTTTATAAGCGCGTTGGCGGTAGCCAAGAAGGGACGCCCTAAAATGATCGGAACAGAGTCGTTAGCGACTTCTGTATTGAGGATAACGAAATCAGCAGGATAGTAGAAATCCTGAACCTTAACAAGCATGTTTTCCACTATACCCTTAGGATACTTGATAGACCTATCAGCTAATTGCAACGACATTTTTGTAGGTTGCATCTCCTGTAGACCAATTTGTTTATATAAATAATAAGGGAGTAAGTTAACACTTGCCCCCAGGTCTAATAAAGCAGTGGTCGTGTGAGTATCCCCTAAGGTGTATTGTACAGTAAGACGACCAGGGTCCTTGTACTTAACGATTCCATTGTGTTCAGTTAAAAAGGCTGATAAGTGCTCAAAAAGTGCAATTGAACCCTCGATTATGCCTCTTGTTTAGCCATCTTAGTGGACTAATAGTGTTTGTAAGTTATGTTTTATGATTCTATAGGTGAAAGAGAGAGTTTTGTGGAATATTAGAGAAAAAGGGGTAAAATGGAGCAATTCGGAGCATTAAGGATCACATGGGAAGCCCGTGGACAATCATGGAGAAGGCCAAGGAATTATAGCTATTAAATATGCTATTTGGACCTATTTTAAAGTCTATTTGGAAGCCCAAGGCCAAAGGATTCGTTGCTTGGACCAAAGCCCACAAAAGAGGATAGAAGGATAGAGCAGAAGAGACGAAATAGACTTCCGCGTCTGGGATGCATGGATCGCGCGTCCAGACGCATTGCTCGTGTCTGAGACGCATGTATTGTGTGTCCAGATGAATGAAACGACATTGTAGCCAATTCCATCTCAGTTTTGGAGACGAAGTTGGACTCTGAAAGAAGTCTATTTGTATTAGGAAACAAATGGCGGTTTGAAATATTTCTAGAACTCATTGTAACCCCTATAAATAGAGAACCTAAGTGCCTCATGTAATTTGCCAATTCACTTATATTCTTGTCTGCAGAACTTGAGGCAGAGAGAGATTAATAATAAAAGATTTGGTTTTAACTAGCTGAGTCTTAATAAATTAGTCTTTCTAGTCTTATGTTCTTTGACTCTTCTTCTTCTCGTTCTTCGTGTTCTTCCTTCTTTATGGAAGGCTAATCTTCTCTTTCAAGGGAGGAGATGAAGCCAGTGCTTAAGGTTTAATGATTCTTCTGGTTCATGGTGTTCTCCAATCAGGTTAGTTCTTTATGTTTTTAGTTATTAGTTCCATTGCCCACACCAGGGGATGGAAGTATAGAATAAGGTTTATGTTTTGCAATATTAATATCATGCTAGTGTTCTTTACTTTTCTTCTAGTAGTATAGTTTTTTAGAGTTAGGGAAGTATTCGTTGTGTTCCCTTAGAAGGGGTAGCTCAGGGAGTGGCTACCTAGGGGAAGTATTCTTTGTGTTTGCCTTAAGTGGTGATTCATTGAATGGCCGCCCTATTAGGAAGTACTCCTTGATGTTGCTCTCGGTAATACATTGAATGGCTACCCGAGCTTACATAAAAGGAAAGAAGATATTAATAGCATAAACATTGGAACAACCTTAAGTAGAGTTAATTGTTAACGATGTTTTGTCCAAGAAGGCATTGCCACTCGCTCGATTGCCTAATTGTAGTCTACTTATAAGAACAACCATGAAGCAGAAGGTCATAGATTATAAGTATTGGTGGATTCTAATCTCTTGAATTCCCTCTCTTATAAATTTTCATTAGTTTAGTTAATTTAGTTTAGTTTAGGATTAGAATCTAAAATATCTACAATCATAGTTTTTAATCCCTTAAACCCCCTTTCCAGTCCTGTCCTTCACATAACATACACTTAAAAGTGGAACGATACCCTACTCATCCTTTACTTATTGAGGGATAATTAGATTTTGATACGCTTCTATTTTGTTCAATGACCATCATCCATCTACATTATCTATCTACATCATCCATATACCATCTACATACACAAAAAGAGGTAAGGTCAAAATGGCGCCGCTGCCGTTTTAAGTTGTTTATGTTTATCGTTTTCTTTCAAGATTAGAAGTTTGGATCTTGAGGTAGTTTTAGCCGCATCATCCATCCTTTTGAGAAAGAGAGAAGCTTGAAGGACATCTCGAAGATAAGATCTACCATCCAGGTTAGTCGAATCTTCATTCTTTTTATTTCATTCTTAGTATAATTGCATCGTAGTTTAGTTTTATTGCTTTCTAGTATAATTGCATTTAGGACCTTTTCAACAATTGAAGTTGTAAGACAACACAGCGAAACATCAAACTCTAGTGTTTCTTGTCTGAATCTTGACAAACAGACTATCGTGCGTGGTCGATTAACTATAAGCAATCCAAGTGATTCACCATAACCCTAGAAGAGACAACTTTAGACAACGGGCGAGATACTAGTTGCAAAGCCCAACCCAGTTGAAGGAAAGTAGTTTTGCATTTTAGTATAATTTAGAATATTTGCATATTAGTTTAATTGCATTCAAGCATAGTAGGATAGTTTTTCGTTATTTTTGCATAACATTTTCTAGTGTATGCCCCGTCGTCCATATCATCGTTTGGTAAGAACACAACAGTGGACAAGGTTCAACAACTGACTCACAAGAATACTAGACAAGATTGATACAATGGTCGCACGTAATGATGGAGGTGTTGTGGACACCAATAATCCTGAAGCTATCCCACCCATGCAAGCACAACAGAGGAAGAAGCTGAGTGATTTTTATTCACTAATCATTGGAGACCCACCAAGCAAGATTGTTTTTCCGAAAACGAAGCTAACCCGGTTTGAACTTAGAGCATCGATAATCTCTATGCTTCCAAAGTTCAATGGTTCGATTAATGTTCACCTTTATGTTCAAATGAACAAATTTCTATCGATCCTCGAACTTTCAAGAACCAAAATATCGGGGATGAGAGTATCAAGTTAATTCTTTTTCACTCTCACCGAAGGTAAAGCATTCAAGTGGTTAACCGCTGCCGCGGTAGATCAATTCAATCAATAACCGGGAGAAGTTGAGAACAAAGTTTATGAACAAGTTCTACCCACCCCCGTAAGACAGATGCCATGCGCCAGCAGCCATCAACAATTTCAAAGGGAAGGTGGATGAAGAATATCATCAAAGCTGGGAGAAATTCAATAATATGCTAGTCTCATGCCCACATCATGGTTATGATAGAGCACACTGGCTCATTTTTTCTTTCGAGGACTTTCTACTATGAACAAGCAGATGATACAGTCAATTCATCAAGGTAAGTTTACATCATTGGATAGAGAGGAAGCTTACAACTTTCTCGAGAATTTAGCTGAAGACACTCAACAATGAAGTACTAGCAACGAGGACGTAGCAAGAGTGGAGGGGGTGCAGTAGCAATTTGGCAACCAAATTCAAGAAGACCCAAATCAAGCAATGCTATCAATTATTGCAAGCCTATCAACAGGACTTGAAACTCTGAACAAGAAGTTTGATAAGCTCTCCATGAATCCTCCAAAAGCAAACAATTTCCAAGCTAAACCTCAGCTAACCAAGCCTTGTTATGCCATTTGTGAGCTATGTTCTGATGAAGGACACACCATTGAAGAGTGTTCGTACTATCTGGATACTAATGTAGAGGCATGTAGCATCAACTCTTTAGGAAAAAATAACCAGTTCAATCAGGGACAGAATTATTGGAAGCCACAAAATACAAATCAGAGGAATTTTCCTCCAAGATTCCAAAATCAGTCAAATCAGTTCCAGAATAACCAGTATCAGTTCCAAAACCTCCAGCAACCATATAGAAATCAACAGTCATACCAGAACCAACAATACCAAGCCACCACAAATAGAGAGTTAGTACCAGATCTTATGAGTGGATATATTACCCCTACGCCTCAGTCGTGCAAAGTAGTTATCCTACATCTGGAAGAAGCTATCACCACCCTTGTCAATGAGCTAAAACAGACAAATCAAAGAGCCCAGAAGTTGGAGAATAACTTTAGTGTCATTCAAGGCCAAATAGGGCAAATCGCTGCCGCCTTGACGAAAAGATCAAAAGGAGTATTACCAAGCCAGCTGGAGCCAAATCCGAAAGGAAGAGGTGTCCTGCAGGTGGATAACCTGGAGATTACTCAGTTGAATACCCAAGTTAATTCTGTTACCACTTTGAGGTCAGGCAAGAAAGTTGATAACAAGATTGTCTATGAACCAAGAAAAGATTCTGCGGAGCCTAAGGTAACTTATGTCCGCACCATCCCACCCAGTTCTAACATTCCAGATATATCTAGTGTTGTGCCACTTGCGGAAGAAACTGTTGCAAAAAAAGTTGAAGGAACTACTGTGGAAGTAAGTAAGAATAAGCCATCATGAGTGACTCCACCTGTCACTCCACTATTTGTTACCAAGCCAACCGAAGCCGAGAGAAGAGAACCGATATTGAAGAATCTGCCAGCACCGTTTCCTTTGAAACTAGTGAATACCATAAAGGATGACCAGTACAAGGAGATTTGCGACGTATTTCAGAATTTGCATATTAATATCCCATTTCTGACCGCCATCAAGCAAGTTCCCTCGTATGCCAAGTTCGTGAAAGATCTATTGAAGAAGAAGACCAACATTTTGAAAGAAGCTTTTATCACTCAAAGATGTTCATCGTACCTACAGAATCTAGCGGTTGTGAAACTGAAAGATCCTGGAAGTCCAATTGCTACATGCAGAATTGGAGATTCTTTGGAGGAGCAAGTTTTATTAGATTTGGGTGCCAGTGTGAATCTTCTACCATATTTCGTCTACGAGAAGTTAGGCTCGAAGGATCTAAAACCGACTGATGTTACTTTATAGTTGGCAGATAGATCAGTGAAGATACCTAGAGGAATCATTGAAGACGTCATAGTCAAGGTCAAAGATTTATATTATCCTGTTGATTTCATAGTACTCGACACAGAACCTACATCTGGTAGGCAGATACCAATCATTCTAGGCAGACCATTCTTGGCCATTGCAAATGCACTCATCAACTGTCGAAATGGTAATATGACGTTATCCTTTGGTAATATGAGAGTCGAGACCAATGTTTTCCACATGTTACAGCAACCACATGAGGTGTGTGCTGTGAATGAGGTATGCATGATTGAAGTGTTAGCACAGGATTATCTAACTCATTCATATCCTGCTGACGAGTTGTTAAAAGCTCTGACAGACTCAGATTGTGAGGAACTTAGTGTCAAGGCAATCAATGCAATTTGGATTCATCACCTGTCATGGATGACAACAAGTTCAGGGAAAAGTTTGAATCGCCTATGCCTGATGGACCATCTAAAAAGCTTAAGAAGGAGGCGCCTAAGCTAGAATTGAAACCTTTGCTGTCTACACTCAAATATGTTTTCTTGGGAGATTTGGGAACCTACCTAGTAGTCATTGCATTAGATTTGACTGAGGAGCAGGAATCCAGGTTAGTAGCACTTTAATGGAACACAAGTTAGCTATAGGTTGGACAATTGATGATATCAAGGGGATCAGCCCTATGATAGTTCAACATTGGATTCATTTGGAAGAGGATTCAAAGACTTCTAAGCAACCATAGAGGAGGCTTAATCCAAAGATGAAGGAAGTAGTTCGAGAAGAGGTCGTCAAACTCCTTGACGCCGACATTATCTACCCTATTTCTGATAGTCAATAGGTTAGTCCAATTCAAGTTGTGCCGAAGAAGTCCAGAACCACAGTGATCGAGAACAAGAACAATGAGTTGATTCCAACCAGGATTCAGACTAGATGGAGAGTTTGCATCGATTACAGGAAGCTGAATAGCGCATCAAGGAAAGACCATTTTCCATTACCATTCATCGATCAGATGTTAGAAAGATTAGCTGGACAAGCTTACTACTGCTTTCTTGATGGTTACTCAGGATATTTTCAAATCCATATTCACCCTGAGGACCAAGAGAAGATCACATTCACATGTCCGTTCGGAACATTCGCCTACCGTCGTATGCCTTTTGGTCTATGCAATGCAACGACCACTTTTCAGCGATGCATGATGAATATTTTTTACGACATGGTGGAGAAATACATGGAAGTTTTTATGGATGATTTTTCAGTTTTTGGATCATGTTTTTGAGGATTGCCTACACCATCTCTCCTTAGTCCTTAAACGTTGTTGCGATACCAACTTAGTTCTGAACTGGGAAAAGTGTCACTTCATGGTAAAGGAAGGGATAGTGCTGGGTCACCAAGTTTCAAAGGAAGGAATTCTAGTAGATCGAGCGAAGATTGATATTATAAAGGATCTACCCAAACCGAGAAATGTCAAAGATATCCGTGCCTTCCTAGGTCGCACGGGATTCTACCGTCGATTTATCAAGGATTTTAGCAGAATTGCAAGACCGCTGTCACATCTGTTAGGGAAAGATATTGTCTTTGATTTTGATACCTCATGTGTCGAAGCTTTTATGAAGTTAAATGAAGCACTCACTTCAGCACCAATCATTCGTGCTCCCGACTTGAGCCAGCCATTTGAGATCATGTGTGATGCATCTAATTATGCTATAAGAGCCATTCTAGGACAAAGAGACAAGAAAGTGTCGTACGCAATCTATTACACTAGCAAGACTCTAAATGGAGCTCAGATTAATTATTCTACCACTGAGAAGGAACTCTTAGCCGTCGTCTATTCTCTTGACAAATTCCGACAATATCTGATAGGTTCAAAGGTGATTGTCTATACTGACCATGCTGCCTTGCGTCATTTACTCGCTAAGTAGGATGCCAAGCCTAGGTTGATCCAATGGATACTACTTTTACAAGAATTTGATTTGGAGATACATGATAAGAAAGGAACAGAGAATGTCGTTGCTGATCACCTTTCTAGATTGCTAGTGGAGAATGCGGAAGACAGCTTAAAAATCTGTGAGACTTTTCTTGATGAACAATTGTTTAGTATATCAGAAGTACCATGGTACGGCCACATCGCAAATTATCTTGTGACCAACAAGATACCATCACATTGGAGCAAGCAAGAAAAAGATTTATTCTACTCAAAGGCTAGATATTATTTTTGGGATGATCCATACTTATTCAAGAAGTGTTCGGATCAAATTATTCGAAGATGCATCCCAGAATCGGAACAGGAATCCATTTTATCATTCTGTCACGATCAGCCTTATGGAGGACACTTTGGCCTGCAACGTACTGTAGACATGGTATTACAAGCTGGATTCTATTGGCCTACTCTTTTTAAATATGCAAATGTTTATTGCAAAGCATGTCCGAGATACCAATTTTTGGGTAAGACCTCGAAAAGGTTCGAGTGGCCTCAACAACCAATCCTTATCTCAGAAATCTTTGATGTATGGGGTATAGATTTCATGGGACCATTTCCACCTTCTTTTGGTTACACCTACATTCTACTGGCTGTGGACTATGTTTCAAAGTGGATTGAAGCAATTCCTACAAAGACCGCTGATAAGAGCCCAAAACTGTAGTTTTAACCCTATAACAGTCATACTATTAGACCAATTATGTGAGTAATAATTAAGAGTTAACACTGATTACGTGTTTTTATGCATTTCAGGCTTCAAAGTCCATTATGTGCAGAAATGTGCCACTTTAGCGAGATAAAGGAGAAAAGGTCGGTTACTAAGGAGTTCCGTGATTAAAGGCCAAGATTCAAGAAGATAAAGCCTTTCTAAAGCCCAGTCAAAAGCTGAAAAGTCGACGCCGGGCGTAAACAAAGACACAAGTCGTGAGAACTTCCGAAGGCCGTATCTTTGGACTCAGACCTCAGAATGGGGCCTACCTTATGTCAAAACGACCGGCTTGGAAAGAGCTTTCCAATGGTCTAAGACTTGACCCAATCAGAGGAGCAGAAGTGGACGAAAAGTCAGTTGAAACCAACTGCAGCTGAAGAGGCCTTTTTGGACTGAAAGAATTGGGTTTTGGGCCTGATTCTCTGGCCCAAAACATGGCTCCAAGCCCATGCACGATTTTTGGATCTGAATGTATAAAAACCAATGCTTTACTCTTTGTTAATGGTAGATAGTTAATGGTAGCTAGTTAGACCTAAAAAATATATATAATTCTAGATCTAGTTTCAGTAGAGTAATTAAGTTTAAGTTCCAATTTCAATTCTTGTTTTAGATTAAGTCTTGAATCATTGTTCTTGATTGATTAGATAAATAAAATAGTTATTTCTATCAATTTCGATTTTTGTCATTACAATTATGTAGATCTAAATTCCCTTATTACGTAGATAGCTAGACTTAGATTAGTTAGATTATTAATTTAGTATTTGGATCATTGTTTTATTATTCATTAGATTAATAAAATAGTGTTCTCCATAAGTTAGTTTCATTTCCATTAATTGTTTAGTTTCAATTCGTAGATTTAAGTAATTGTCATTATTAGTTTAATTCAATTATTGCATTAGTAGTTTTGAATTGGGTTTAAACAAGCAAAGTTTCAATCTTTCTATCATGTCTTGTTTGAATTCCATTGGGAATGATAGCGTGATGATTCTCGGCTAAACCTCCATTGAGGGGGTTGAGAAGCCTTGATGAAAGCTTGATTCCGATTATCGTAGAGTCGTCGTAATTTCCTTTCCAATCTAGAAACGATTAGTTCACCATGAGAATGAGTTTAATCGTTCACATACTAGTTATGAATTGGTAGAAATGCCATGTGTAATTAGGGATTAGGAGTAACCATATTGTTCTGCGAAGCAGTTCAATTCCGATTATGACGATTCATCGTTAGTAGGATTAAGTCGAGTTAAGGTGGAATCAATCCCCCTCTAACTCCTTATCATAGAATCAACGTAGCATTCCCATAGTTGTTCTAATAGTCGACTAGTTGCATCTTGTGGGTAGTTGCATCGTAGTCTAGTTGCCACTTCGTAAATCTCTCATTAGACTTTAGAGTTAAGAATACTTATACGTAGAGAACACAGCATGCGGAAGGACTAGGAGTAGAACGAATTTGTTACTCCACTCTATTTCGATAGAATTGAGAGTAGAAACTTTGATAAATATAGACATATAAATAGTTTTAGTTTACTTACGTTTTGAGTTTCATCGTTCATTTCGTAGGTAAACTATTCAAATTTTATCATTTATCAAATGGCGCCGCTGCCATCTTAGTTTCACTTTCGCATTGTTTTCGTAGTGTAAGTACTTTTCTTAAAGTCCCATTTCACCCACCCACCCTTGTTTGATTCATACTGTAATTGTCCATTTCAGCATTGAAAACTTCCGAAAAAAATTTGCCGCGGGCGACTTCGATGAAAGTGGAAGCGCACTTTACACTCGCTACCTTAAAGGCTGGCGACCAGCCAAAAAGATTGTAACACTAGCGACCAGCCCCATGTGGAGCGACCCTCTAAAACACTGTAATTTCATGATTACACGGAGCGACGCGCCTAGCCTGCGCAGCGCCTAAAGCTAGATTTTTCCGGATTTTTCACGGTTTGATTCGAACTTTGATTTTTCAAGTTTTTCAGTGTTCTAACTTGTTATATACACTGAACACGCCGTAAACAAGACGCTATTCATAAAGCGAAGCAAGGGCCTTAATCAGGTATTCCTTTCTTCCACACCTCGCATCTCCTGTTAGAGGTTTATACTAGTATATCAGAATTGTTTGGAGTGTTGATGTGTTTAGCTAAATTTGGTCTTAGCCTTGTATGAGATTAAGGTCTGGTCGAACAAAAACACCAAACGTAATCACACAACAACGTCAACAAACAATTCTATCTAGTATACCACCCACTCCACCTCTAGCTACTATTTCACACACACCACTTGACACAATGCCCGACGAAGGAGAGACTCCTCTCACGGACTTGTATAAAGCTTTGAGTGATAGCCCCAAATCTTGCATCGTTCTAGCAGACTCTGTGGGGGATTTTCGAATCCCCCCAAATATTTTTAATTTGTTACCTGTTTTTCATGGATTAGACCATGAAAAACCTTATCGGCTACACGTAGGATTGAACAAGTCCTAACAACATTCCACCATCCTACGGTTGGTGCGGAACAAATTAAACTAAGGGTATTTCCTTTCACCTTAGCCGATAAAGGCGGCTTCTTGTTAAGCGCCCAAAGCCTAAATTACGTGGACTCGTGGGCTAAACTTGTTCACCTTGTTTATGGAACATTTTTACCCACCCTTAAAGACGGATGAGATGCTTTCCAAGATTCATTTCTTTTCGACAAATCCTCATGAATCATTTTCGAGGCTTGGAATCGTTTCACCGATCTCCTTATAGAGTGTCCACATCATAACTTAGCGAAAGACACGTTAGTTCGTGCCTTTTTCAAAGGACTTCTACACCACCAAAAAGAAGTCCTAGACATAATGAATGGGGGTAGTTTCTTAAGCAAAGGAGCATCGGAGGCTTATAAATTTTTAGAGGATCAAACTAAGCGTAATAACAACTGGGGGGGGTAGTGACGTTATCCACCGCTCAGCTAGTTCTTCTAATACAGTTAAGGTCGCCAGTATGTTTGAAATTAAACACGATCCCGAGCTGAAAACTCTAATCGAATCACTCACTAAAAAGGTAGAGGCCATTTCTGTTCAACAAAAGCCTATGAACAAGCTTGTTCCATTAATAGTGAACCTAACGCCCCTTGGAGACAAAATCCCAACTTCGGTTGGAGAAATAACCAACACGTCACACCTCTAGGGTACAATAATCAATATGTTAGGCCAACGCACAGTTTTAACCAAGCTCCACCATGTCAAGGATAGGGTCAGGGTAATTTTAATAATTATAACAACCAAGTGCAACCTCGACAAGGTCAAGCACAAGGTCAAGGTAGTTATAATAATTATAATGCTAATAGAGGTATCGTTCCGGTAAATAATAATTATCAAAATCCACCCATAAATAATTCACGTGAAATAGTTCCAGTCACACCACCCGTGACTACTACAACCACACAACCGGATCGTCTTGACACCTTCATACAAGTGAGCCAAAAACTTTTCCAAACCATGGCTCAATCTAACCAACAGCTTCTACAATCCGTTAATAATTTAACCCAACAGTTGGCTCAAGATAAAACCCAACCCAAAGGTGTGTTTCCAGGTCACGAAATACCTAATCCTAAAACAACAAATACAGCCTTTGAGGTAACCGATAATACTAGTAATGAATATGAAAATGTAGGTGAGCTAAAGGCCATCACCACTTCCATTCCGGGCAGAGTGGTTGATAACAAAGTAACTATGCCTATAGTTACCCCACCAGTAGCCCCTACACCTGTTATTTTACTAGATACCGAAAAAGAAACTGAAGAGCCTATCACTGTAGATGTACCAGTTACAACACAACCTAAGAAACAGAAAGCCACGGTTAAACATCTAGGTGATACCATTCATAAATATAGATAGAAACCACCATTTCCATAAAAATTAGCCGTGTTAACTAGGGATACTAATTATGAGGAGATTAAGGACGTTTTCAAGAATCTAACTATAAACCTTCCCTTCCTCGAAGCTATTAAAAAGCTACCACACCATGCTAAGTTTCTTAAGGAGTTGTGTACTACTAGGCGTAAGACAAATATACCAAAAGACGCCTTTTTAACAGAACAATTCCCAACTCTATCCGAACATAATGGAATTGTTAAGTACAAGGACCACGGTCGATCCTCTTGCATAATGCACCTTAGGAGATTCTTATACGACGACTGCGTTATTAGACTTGGGGGCTAGTGTTAACTTACTCCCGTTTTATTTGTATAGACAAATAGGTCTAGACGAGATGCAACCTACTAAAATGACGTTGCAATTAGCGGATCGGTCTATTAAGTATCCTAAGGGTGTGGTCGAAAATATTACGGTAAAAGTTCAAGATTTTTTTACTATCCGGGCTGATTTTGTCATCCTCGATCTGAAAGTCGATTAACGACTCTGTCCGATCATCTTAAAGGCGTCCTTTCCGGCAACTGCTAATGCGCTCATTAATTGCGCGCGATGGTTCAATGTCCATGTCTTTTGGCCATCTTGTTTGTTGAAGTCAATGTTTTAAAACAAAGATCTGAGTTACCCAATTAAATTATGGATGGAGAGGTTAGCATGATCGAGAGCTTTGCTCGAGATTATTTCAACAACACGTTCCCTGATAATCATATGCCCAAATTTCTTTCCTTTGGAAGTTCAGACTCCAACATTTCCATCCCTACACTAGTAGATACACATATTACGGATGAGGATGAGATAGATGACTTTCTCAAAGATGTAGAGGACTATCATAGTAATGAGGATATGACCAATCTAGATGAGCAATTGGATGAGTTTCTTAGAGCAGGTGATGATTCACCCTATCAAGAACTACTTTCCACAACATCCACCTCGACTTCTCTCCTTCCACCCTTTCAAAGGAATCTCGAGTTTGCACTCGATCCTTTTGTTTCTTCTGTGTTTCATAATTTTTTAAATCCACTTAGTAAACAAATACTGAAGAAGACAAAAGCATTTGACACCTTCATTTTCAGACTTGAAACAGTCCCTACACACACCATGAATGAGTTTTGTGCTAAACCCACATCCTCATTGTTTACATGCTGTCCTTCTACAACTTATCCATATCCACCATATTCTCCACAACCATTCACTTTTCCACACTTATTTACTAGAACACCCACTCGTTCAAAAATGAAAAAGAAGGTGCATGCTAGGTTACGTAATAGGGTTATCCGACTTCGCTTTCATTTCACTAGGTTGCGTCATAGGAAATCTTGGTGCTTGATTGTGTTTGGATATGTTTTCTGTGATATTTATTTATGGAATAATCCACAACTATTTCGGTTGTTGATATATGATAAACTGCATGTTCATACATATGTTTAGATAAAGTCTCGAGTATCTGACGATAAACGACTCAACTTTTGTGTTTGGTACATTTTCTTTCATTTCCATATATTGGTGAGTGCACCATTAAGGTAACGGGCCCCCTACGGGTGTGTGGCTGTAAGTACCGGATCCTAAGTTCACATTTAACATAATTCGTGTTTTCCACTCTTGCATGTTTTCTCGGATTTTTGAGTCATGTTTCTCTATGGGGTGAATTATGTCTTTCTTTGTTTATTGTTTTTCAAAAAAAAAAAAAAAAAAATATATATATATATATATATATATATATATATATATATATATATATATATATATATATATATCCGATCTTTCGCTTCATTTCACTAGGTTGCGTCATAGGTAATCTTGGTGCTTGATTGTGTTTGGATATGTTTTCTGTGATATTTATTTATGGAATGATCCACAACTATTTCGTTGTTGATATATGATAAACCTGCATGTTCATACATATGTTTAGATAAAGTCTCCGAGTATCGGCGATAAACGACTCAACTTTTGTGTTTGGTGCATTTCCTTTCATTTCCATATATTGGTGAGTGCACCATTAAGGTAACCGGGCCCTCCTCCTACGAGTGTGTGGCTGTAAGTACGGATCCTAAGTTCACATTTAACATAATTCATGTTTTCCACTCTTGCATGTTTTCTCGGATTTTTGAGTCATGTTTCTCTATGGGGGGTGAATTATGTCTTTCTTGTTTATTGTTTTTCATTAAAAAGAAATATATATATATATATATATATATATATATATATATATATATATATTAATGAATAAACATAGTAATCTAGGAAGTCTCGAATCGACTTTAAAAAGACCCATTTTACTAAAAAACAAATTTTCTAAGCTTCGTTGTAAAAAAAATTTGTTTGGGGGTGGGGTGTTCGTGTTTCCGTCCTAGAATGTTTATGTCCCATTACAGTTGCTTAGGCCGTTTAATTGTATTTCGATCCGGGTTGACATAATCATGAATTTAAAGTTCAGTCCTTCGCATAACGTACGTCATGCACGCACTTCGAGGCGTTTTCCACTATCTTATATGTCATCCACGGTCGGAATAGAGTGTTTTATGGATCATTGGATTGGAAATTCTCTCCTGATCATTTCCATATCTCATTCCCAAAAATCGGACCGGTAACGAAGCGGCAATTGTGATTTGAAGTTTCGTGAAAAATCGAAAAATTCAAAATTTCGAATTGGGCTTGGCTTGGGCCCGCTTCACCACCGACAAACAAGACCCGCACCCTTGCCTTTGCCCAACAGTCGCGTTCATCTTCTCAAAACCGCCATTAACGCCCACCAAAGCTCCAAAAACCTAAAAAAAATAAAAAGAAAAAGAAAACCAAATTAACCCACGCCCACAGTTCAAATCTACTTCCAATCTAATCTAAAAGTTTTCCACCACCACCTCCACCAAATTAAATGACCAAAAACCACCAAAAATTTCAAATTTTGAACTGCCGCGCCACCACCACAGTTTGTTTCAGTCCGTCGATTCAAATTCCAACACCACATCCTATTTAAACCCCCACTACATTCCAAACACTAAAATGGCTCAACAACGTCGAATTTTGCCAGAGCAAGCTTTTACTGGCGACCACTTCGCGCCGTTTTATGGTGACGAAATGATCAGTAGAGACCGGAATAGTTTGTGGTACTCGACTGAAGCCTTTTACCACGAAGACTTAGTTCGACGGTTTTACAACACGAAGGAGGTGGAGGCTAGGGGACTAGAATTTTTGTTATGGTGGCGAAGAGGAGGAAAGAAGTAACTACTGGGTTGTTGGCTGAGATTCTAGGCATTCCGCCTAGAATCCATCCGATGTCACGCGTTGCGGGAGTCCCAATATAATGGGGTAGAGCTGTTGATGCGTGGCGATTACGAAAAGGAACTATAATCTTGAGATCGCGTTGTGTTCGCCAGCATCCCTCGAACCAACCAGGTGCCGCGGCTCGATGGATTGGTCGGGCGTCCCGGGGAAGGAGAAGGTCGGCGACATTGGTCCGAATCTGCCTCCACATTTTATGGATACTCGAGGAGCGTAAGTGCGAGTTACGTATCTTGGAGTTTTGCTTAGCATGATTAGGGGAGTGGGAAAGTCGATGGCACCTCTCCTGTTTTTAATAACCAAGATCATCTTTGAAGTTGAGGAGCGACTCCGGGTCTGCTAGGTCTTACATCACCACTGCACGAAATCCTCCGGATCTATAAGGATTGTGTCCAACGAGTTTGGAGGTTGCCCGAGGATAGAGAAGAAGACAAGGAGGATGGGGAAATGAGAATGCCTCGGAGGATGAGGAGGACTTGACTTGTTTTGATCACGGATGCCACGGCGGTGTTGGTCGGATCGATGAGAATGCATGGCCGTAATTCATCGTGGCATCGTTCACTCAACACTATCTCTGCGAAGACCTCCGGACTCGACAGGCTACTATCCATCATAACCGAGATCCGATCCCAGCGGAGGACGAAAGTGGGAAGAGATGAGGGCGAGCTAGAAGCTTCGGCGCCCGATTCGGGCGGCATGCTTGCACGATTCCCACCTCACGGGGATTCTCCTTCCGAGGACACACCATCGAGGCGTGGCGTCGCCGAAAAAGCGAATGGTGCTGGCCCATCGGAGAGCTCGGGGAGCCATCTCCGACCGTGTGCCCTCCTCTACCAATACCCAGAGTGGTTAGGGATAGTATCGTTTGATGTTTCTATTTTTTTATTTGTAGTTTCATTATTGCCATTTATTTTAATGTAAGTTTTATTTACGTAATTTGAATTTTGTAGTGAAATGTACTTGAATGAAAATTTTAATAAAATGAGGTTATTTTCATTGTGCGTGGTTGTTTAATATTGATCCCACCTTCCCAAATTGTTTGGGGTGGTGTTATCTATTCCAAAGATGATTTTTATATGACCCTCGTCTTAGAATTTATTCTTGGAGTCAAGGTGAAAATATGGCCGTTTAGGCATATCTATGAATAAGTATCATGGTAGGATGAAATATCGATTAAATAGGTAGATTCTATCATAAATTCAACCTAAAAGATACTAGGTTTGTTTTAGAATCAAGAAAATGAGTTGTTTACGTTTTCGGGTTTGGAAATCTTGGTATTTCCGGAAACTGCCGTAAAAACTTTTTGGCAACTTCCCGATCCGTTTTAGCAACTTAAAACCTATATAAACTTCATACATTCTACACTCACAACTCACACTACACCTAACATCCATCACTCACCTTTCACTCCCACGATTCCCACGTTTCGTCTCAATTTCCGAGTTTCAAGATTCGACACCTCAGAGTCGAAGCTGCAAGAGGAGCTTTTCAGCTTCTGCAATTTTCAGATTTTTTGTTAGAGCGCTTCAGCCAAGGTGACGACCACCAAACAAACACTGGAATTCCAAAATCTTGAGCGCCAGCATGGCTTCAAGCAGAGCGCTTTCAGCTACGACTTCCGTGGACCAGAAAAAATTCCAGTTTTTACGTGGGGTGTTCCTGATCATTCGCAGCTATTTCAGAGCATAATTTTGAGATGACATCTCCTACATTGATACCGGAACAGTCTTTCGAAGATTTGTTCCAAAGCACTACTTACGGTGCTTGGTTTCGCGAAGCGATCACATATGTAGGTTGGGAACCGCTTATGGTAAGACCTGATGCACTTTATTCTCCAACACTAGCATCTTATTTTTACGATAACTGCATTTTCTTTGAAAGACCAGATGGAGAACAAGTGTTCTCCATCAACATTGATAATGAACCAATGGAAATTACCAGGTTCTTGCTAGCATTTGTTCTTGGACTTGCTATGCCCGCTGAAATACAAGACCCATGGTGCTATGGGTAGATAATATGTATGTCTACACTTATGAGTTTTTGCATGAGTCCTATGGGGCAGACATTTTCCGTATCGAGGACCAAGGGGACTATAACGTCGCCTTTGGTAGCCTGTCCATGAACATAGGAACTGTTATGTTTTGGATCATGCTAAACATTTTAGGGGAATGGCGTTTTTCTTCTGTTAATGATGCCACTTGCAGTATTTTCCTTGCTTTAGCCACGGGACGTATGTGTCATGACCTTCCTCGAACCTTGATGTCTAGTTTAGCTCGATCCCATAGCATGAAGCATAAGTACCTTCTTATGCCTGTTCTAATTTCCCGTATTATGCTATGTTTCTTTCCTATTTTTTGTACACGCGTTCACGGATTGGATTACGGCTTCGATTACATCGCATGCGACCCACCAATAGTATTATTCGATCTTTCCGTGTAATGACTTGGCAAGGGTGGAGGATACAACCTCATCGGTTGCACCCTACACCCGTCGGACCAAAGTGGCTCTTAATAGGTTAGCAATAATAGATGATAAATGGCGGGAAGCCCGGCAAATTATCATGGCATGGCGGGGGCCTTGAAGGAACCTCACTTCTTTATGGAAGAAGAGGATGAGGAAGATGATAAGTAATCGGGGAGATAAGGTAAGTTTTCATTCTAGTTAGTGTGCGCTTATGTCCCAAGCAATTTCATTCTTGTTAACTCCATAATGGGTAGAACTTCATTATAGAGTTAGCGTCGGTTTTATTTCCTATATTAGTACGTTCTAACTTTGTTTTGCAGATGTTCCTGAATTTCACACGTTTCAATGGTATTTTTTCTACCCTCTTTATTTACAATACTTTGAGGACAAAGTATGCTTCTTGTTTGGGGGCATAGAAACACGTGTAATTAAGGCATCTGTTAGGATATAGATATGTATAATATGCATTTGTTTTCTAGTTAAAATTTCAAAAATATAAATAAATAAGTTCATGCTATACACTTAGGAATAGTGGTATTGTTTTCCTTCTCTATGCTCTTAATAATCTAGAAGTCTCACGTAGCTTTTGCATTAGAATAATTCTTAGAAACTTAGGTTAATATGTAGGTAATAATCTTTGCATCTATCTATAAATATATTACATGAGTATCTATGATTGTTAGCAGTAAGTTTATGAACTCTAGGCTAGAGTACTTATTCTACAAAATCCTGTGAGAATATAGCCTAAAGCCTTATATGAAGCCCGAAACATTTGAGAAATGACACAAGGGAAAGTAAAATCGGGATAGAGAAATCACACGCGTGCACTTGCTTGATCACTATGCCATATCCTAAAAAGCGAGAATTTAGGCCCTCTTTGGATCGATATAGCCAGAAATTCAAACCTATGAATTATTTTTCGCTAGTAAGCCCCTCTGAACCTTTCTTTAGCCTTTCATAAACCACAAATCCTTTACCCCCGTTACAAAACAAAACAAAATAAAAAATTCAACCTACCCAATTTAGATAAGTCCGAGAATAGAAGGAGGAAGAAAGAAGAAGAAAAAAACACGTATACAAAAGTTAGTTAATTGCTTGAGAAAATAAAGAAAATAAGTTTCCATCCAAAGAAAAATAAAAATAGAAATAAAATAAAAACTCCAAAAAATAGAATAAAAAAAGAGTCAAAAAGCCAAAAAAAAAAAAAAAAAAAAAAAAAAAAAAAAGGCTAGGATGGAAACAAAGTATAGAAGTAAAAGAAAATAACAAGGTTTTCTCTAAGTTACATAATATGAAGACTCTATTATCTCAGACTTGTCCATTTTGAATATCCATTTCTTTCCTTCTTAAACCATCTCCTAATCCCATGACACCTAATAAAGACCTCTAGCTCAATTAGGAATAGGTTAGTGTGATAGTAAGTGGCAGATGTGTTTGATCGACTCCGCTTCCTTGTTGTCATTGAGATTGTAAGGTAAAGTGTGCCCACCGCATTGGAGTATGCTGAAACTTGAGTGGAAAAATCGAGTGTTTTATCTTGACTATTATTGTGAGAACCTACTTAAAGACGCTATCCCGGAGTTTGAGAAACGAACACTGCTAGCATTTCATAGTATTACTCATTGTATATATGTTTATTGTAGATGATTGATTATTATGTATATTAGCTTAGGTTTTCGACTTGATTACTCTATATGCATTGCTAGTGAGAGGTATAGTTAATTTAGAGCATGAATAAGGAACCAATAGTTTTATTTCTTAGTCGTTGTAGTATAGATGAAGTTTGTGAGTACCTTCATCTTGGAAAACTCTCACGAGGGCTATAACTTCGTCCACTAGGGAATTCCTAGTGGTTTAAGGCCTTGTTGCATATGGTCAATGCAATCGCACTTTCAAATAAACGAGTAGTTAGAACTCCATTTTGGTCACTTATTCTAATTTCTCATCTTTGCTTGAGGACAAGCAAAATGCTGTTTGGGGTGGTTTGATAAGAGCCCAAAACTGTAGTTTTAACCCTGTAACAGTCATACTATTTAGACCAATTATGTGAGTAATAATTAAGAGTTAACATCGATTCGTGTTTTATGCATTTCGGGCTTCAAAGTCCATTATGTGCAGAAAAATGTGCCACTTTAGCGAGATAAAGGAGCAAAGGTCGGTTACTAAGGAGTTCCGTGATTAAAGGCCAAGATTCAAGAAGATAAAGCCTTTCTAAAGCCCGGTCAAAAGCTGAAAAAGTCGACGCCGAGCGTAAAATTGACACACAAGTCGTGAGAACTTCCAAAGGCCGTATCTTTGGACTCAGACCTCGGAATAGGGCCTACCTTATGTCAAAACGACCAGCTCGGAAAGAGATTTCCAATGGTCCAAGCTTTGACCCAATCAGAGGAGCAAAAGTGGACGAAAAGTCTGTTGAAGCCAACTGCAGCTGAAGAGGCTTTTTTGGACTGAAAGAATTGGGTTTTGGGCCTGATTCTCTGGCCCAAAACATGGCTCCAAGCCCATGCACGATTTTTGGATCTGAATGTATAAAAACCAAAGCTTCACTCTTTGTTAATGGTAGATAGTTAATGGTAGCTAGTTAGACCTAAAAGATATATATAATTCTAGATCTAGTTTCAGTAGAGTAATTAAGTTTAAGTTCCAATTTCAATTCTTGTTTTAGATTAAGTCTTGAATCATTGTTCTTGATTGATTAGATAAATAAAATAGTTATTTCTATCAATTTCGATTTTTGTCATTACAATTGTGTAGATCTAAATTCCCTTATTACGTAGATAGCTAGACTTAGATTAGTTAGATTATTAATTTAGTATTTGGATCATTGTTTTATTATTCATTAGATTAATAAAATAGTGTTCTCCATAAGTTAGTTTCATTTCCATTAATTGTTTAGTTTCAATTTGTAGATTTAAGTAATTGTCATTATTAGTTTAATTCAATTATTGCATTAGTAGTTTTGAATTGGGTTTAAACAAGCAAAGTTTCAATCTTTCTATCATGTCTTGTTTGAATTCCATTGGGAATGATAGCGTGATGATTCTCGGCTAAACCTCCATTGAGGGGGTTGAGAAGCCTTGATGAAAGCTTGATTCCGATTATCGTAGAGTCGTCGTAATTTCCTTTCCAATCTAGAAACGATTAGTTCACCATGAGAATGGGTTTAATCGTTCACATACTAGTTATAAATTGGTAGAAATGCCATGTGTAATTAGGGATTAGGAGTAACCATATTTGTTGAGGGCGTTTAATTCAGATTATGACGATTAAATGCCGTTAGTAGGATTAAGTCGAAGTTAAGGTGGAATCAATCCCCTCTAACTCCTTATCATAGAATCAACGTAGCATTCCCATAGTTGTTCTAATAGTCGACTAGTTGCATCTTGTGGGTAGTTGCATCGTAGTCTAGTTGCCACTTCGTAAATCTCTCATTAGACTTTAGAGTTAAGAATACTTATACGTAGAGAACACAGCATGCGGAAGGACTAGGAGTGGAACGAATTTGTTACTCCACTCTATTTCGATAGAATTGAGAGTAGAAACTTTGATAAATATAGACACATAAATAGTTTTAGTTTACTTACGTTTTGAGTTTCATTGTTCATTTCGTAGGTAAACTATTCAATTTTTATCATTTATCAACCGCCAATCATAAAGTCGTTGTGGACTTTCTGAAGAAGAACATTCTACCAAGATTTGGAACTCCGAGGGCCATCATTAGTGATAACGGTTCTCAGTTCTGTAACCATGTATTTGGGAATCTTATGGCAAAGTATGGAGTAATTCACAAGCTAGCTTTACCATATCATCCTCAGACTAATGGTCAAGCAGAAGTTTTGAATAGGGAAATCAAGAGTATTTTGGAGAAGACAATTAATCCTTCTAGGAAAGACTGGTCTCTTAAACTCCAAGATGCACTATGGGCATACATAACAGCATTCAAAACACCCATAGGGATGTCGCCCTATCGCTTGATATATGGAAAAGCGTGTCATCTACCTGTTGAGTTAGAACATAAAGCCTACTGGGCAGTGAAAGAGATGAATTTCTGCCTAGATCAAGCAGGAGAAAGGAGGAAGCTTCATATCAGTGAATTAGAGGAATTGAGAAGTGATGCTTATGATAAGTCAAGGATTTACAAGGATAAGACTAAAGCATTACATTACAGAAGAATTCTGAAGAGAGAATTTGAACCTGGATAGAAGGTTCTGGTATACAACTCTCGTCTAGAAATTTTCCCTAGAAAGTTGAGATCTAGATGGACGGGACCATTTGTAGTAAGACATGTCACACCTTTTGGAGCTATTGAAGTAGAAGACATAAAGAGAAAGACTCGTTTCAAAGTCAACGCTCATCGACTGAATCCTTTTCTGGAGTTACCTACTGGAGATGTGGAGGTCGTTTTTCTCAAGGATCCAGTTTATCAGACCACTGTTGAAGCAGAAAATTGTGGTAAGTTACCTATACGCCTTAAATATTACATTCTATGTCTTGCTGAACCTGTTACTCTGTCTAGTTTAAGTTTTTTGCATGAGGAAGCCAAGCGTCGTTAGCTTGACTCCTTAGGATCTCATTAGTATAAGTGCCACCAATAGCCAGCCCCTTAGATTTTCATAACTTTATCCTTTACTGAGAAGAGTTGCAAGTGCCGGAGTCAAAGTCTCATAACTCTAGTAGACCGAGTATAAAATGTCTACAGGAAGTAAGCATGTTGTTGAGAGATCAGTTTTGAGGTGGGAATACTAGTCTTGAGGATCTGACTTTAAAAGACTCACATGACATCTTGGGGATCTGACATAAAAAGACCTAAAAATTTGTTTCTTGAACTAATTCTTGATATTCGACATCAATGGTAATATCCTACCTTTTTCTCATCCATTTCATTTACTTCTTTATACATTGAGGTCAATGCATGCATAAGTATGGGGAGGGTGTACTTGAGAAATGAATTTCAAAAATTAGTTTTCAAAAACAAAAATATTTTTGTTTCTATATCAATAGCATGAGAAAAATGAATTTTAATGATGAGTATGGGATATATATTCTATATTGCTTAATGTTGAGTTTGATAGATAGTTGATATTATTGATTTCATTACCGCTTAGACTATTTATTATGCTCGGACATAGTTCTTGTTGATAGAATTCTTTATCAAGGCACCACCATAATACTTGGTCGGTTTTGTGTACTTTTGCTATAAGAGAGATTTAAACCCCTAGTAAACTGGAAGTAGAATTTTTAGACTTAGCCCGTGAGACTTGAGCTTTATACCCATTCTTTGGAGAGTCTTACGAAAAATTCGAGTCTTAATGACTCAACATCTTTCAGTTCTTTATGTCGTTATAATATAGTCTCATTATTCATTGATTTGGTTAATCACGAAGTGACATCAACTGGGGAGATAGCCATTAGGTCTTGTAGTCTATTCAAAACAGAGTATCATACTGATAAGTCAAGTAGTGAACCCATTCAGCCTTTATCCCATCTAGTAGGACCATCATGTTAAACCCTTTTGAGCCTTATAATAAGCCATTTTCTTTCATAAAACCCTTTACCCTTTACCCAACTCCAGACAAGGAGTATAGCCAAAATCTTTATCAGCTATACCCATATGTTTTTGAGAATACGAGGGGCACAAAGAGGAAGAAATAACACAACAAGAAGATTATAGGTTGTGGTTTTAACATTGGCTTTCTATTTCTTAGGTTGTGATTTAACTGGTACCTTTACAGGGGTAGGATCTTCAGTTTCTAGTTCTGTATCTAGTAAAATATCAAGTGTAGGGACTACTGGTGGGGTAATTATAAGCATAGTTACGTTGTTATCAACCACTCTGCCAGAACAGAGAGTGGTGATAGAATTTAGCTCACCTACGTTTTCATTGTCCTTACTATTATTACCGTTGACCTCAAAGGTTGTGTTTGTTGTTTTAGGATTGCCTGACCTGGAAACACACCTTTGGGTTGTACTTTCTCTTGTGCTAATTGCTGTAAGGAAAGTTGGATGGCTTGTAAAATTTGTTGTTGGGTTTGCATAAAGGCGTCGAAACGATCCGGTTGTGGAAGAGTGTTTGTTAGAGGTTGTGTGACAGGAACTATGTCACGTTGATTATTAATGGGTGGATTTTGATAGTTATTATTTACCGGCACGATTCCTCTATTAGCATTATAAATATTATTGTTATAATTATTATAATTCTCTTCTCCTTGTCCTTGCCACAGTGGAGCTTGGTTATAATTGTTTGATGGCCTAACATTTTGGCTATTAAACCTTGGAGGTGTTACTTATTGATTATTTCTCCAAGGGGCGTTAGGAATAGGATAACTATTAATTGAGCAAACGTTATCTTGTTGTGATGTTTGTTGTTCATAGGCGAGAGGACAATAGGAGTCAGGATGCTCTGGACTCAAACAAAAATTACATGGATTAGAGTTGACATTCATGACGGGGATAGGCTTTTGTTGAACAGAAATAGCTTCTAACTTTTTAGTGAGAGATTCGATTAAATTTTTAAGTTCAGAATCGGGTTTCATCTCAAACATACCGGCGGCCTTAACTGTTGTAGAAGAACTAGCAGAACGGGAGATATCGTCACTACCCCCCAGTTATTATTCCGCTTTGTTTGATCTTCTAAAAATTTATAAGCCTCTGAGGCTCCTTTACTGAGGAAACTACCCCCATTCATTATGTCAAGCACCTCTTTGTGGTAGTGTAACAGTCCCTTGAAAAAGGCACGAACTAACGTGTCTTGCGCGAGGTTATGATGTTGACACTCTATAAGAAGATCGGTGAAACGATTCCAAGCCTCTGAAAATGATTTATGAGGATTCTATCGAAAAAAATGAATCTTGGAAAGCATTTCATCGGTCTTCAGTGGTAGGTAAAAATGTTCCATAAATAGTTGAACAAGTTTGGCCCACGAGTCCATTTAGCATTAAATTAGGGCTTTGGGCGCTTAACCAAGACGCCGCCTTATCAGCTAAGGTGAAAGGAAATACCCTCAGTTTAATTTGTTCAGCACCAACCGTAGGATGGTGGAATGTAATAAGGACTTGGTCAATCCTACGCATATGTTGATAAGCTTTTTCATGGTTTAACCCCTGAAAAACGGGTAACAAATTAAATATATTTGGGGGGATTCGGAAATCCCCCATTGGGTCTGATAGAACGATGCAAGATTTTGGGCTATCGTTCAAGGCTTTGTAAAAGTCAGAGAGAGGAGACTCTCTTTCTTCAGCCATTATTTCAGGTGTGGTGTGTGGTATATTAGCTAGAGGTGTAGTGAGTGGTATACCAGAAAGGTGTGTTTCTTGACATTGCTGGTTGATTAGGTTAGGCGTTTTTCTTTGGCCTGACCTTAATCTCATGCAAGGCTAAGACCAATCTTAACTAAACACGATAACACTCAAAACAATCCTGATATGCTAGTATAAACCTCTAACAAGAGTTGCGAGGAGCAGAAGAAAGAAGTACCTGAATGCCTCATTGCTTCGCTTATGAATAACGTCTTGTATATGCGAGCTCTGTGTATTTAAAAAGTTAGAACACTGAATAACTTGAAGTAATGGTAGTTTGAACTAACCTGTGGAAATCGGGCAGTTCATAATAGGGCGCGGGTCGCGCTCTGGTTAAGCCTTGGGAGGGCGCAGGTCGCGCTCAGGTGAAACTCAAGTTCCAAGCGCTTTAGCGCTGGGGGTGCTCGTACTTTGCCTTGCCTTGGAGTAGAGAATTCGTTCCACTCCTAGTTCTTTAGAATTAGCATTTTCTAAGGTTATCGGTCTATCCAAAGTTTTTTTTTTTAACTAACTAGGGGTTAGCCCCCAAACTTTATTAACTTCAACTTCTCAAGTACATAGTGCCTTCCTTATCCCTCGTGATCAGTACATGCATTTTTTGATCCATCGGGGGAATAAAGAGTACCAATCCATTACACTCGTCTCTATTTAATTTCGATAAGTAGTCAGCTACTTGATTACCTTCCCTGAAGACATGGACAAAGGATACTATGTCAAACTTTGAGCTCACTATTTGAATCGTGCTACGGTGTTCCTACAAGATTTCACGGTGGCTTACCTTGCTTTGTTAAAATCTATACCCCCGCATAGAGTCCGATTGCACTTTAACTTCGTTTTATCCTCACCGCTCCTCACATTCCAAAACTTTTTAACAGCTAGCGGTTCCTCGATAGATCACCGATTTCTTCTTTGAACTGCCATCGTGCGCTTTATAGCACTTCCCCATCTCTATCCCTCAATACACCTCCATAACCTGCCATCCCCTCTTGTACCGACCCATCTCGTGTTTTAGAGCCACTGTCTCACTCCCCTGGTTTCTCCCATTTGACCCATCTTTCCTCCTTTTTGTATTACTTGGACCCTAATGCCCAACCTCTCCAAAGATCACTTTAGATCCCACGCCCTCCTCAGATAGCTTCTAGCGTCTTCCCCAAGTATATCTTCATGCTATTTATGACCTTTTGGCTTACCTCATTAGCTGCCTTGGATCGATTCCTCTTTAGCCTCCAATTTATTTCGGTCCATATAGCTTGCAATTTCTTTGATAAGTAAAGGCTCGAATCACTTCCGACACCATGTTATTCTTCCTGCTTAGTCTCATTAGGTGGTACCATTCTTCATGTGATGCTCTTACTGCACCTGGTAAACCCATCGCCTTCTTGAACTCTTCCCAGACTATCTTCGAATATGAGCAATCAAAAAAAAGATGAGCTGAACTCTCTCCCTGGTTACCACACAAACATCACTTTGTATTTCTTATTACCTTCTTCGCCACCAGTCGATTATGTGTTGGGAGAGTTCCGGAGAACAGTTGCCAAACAGTGAAGGAATGCTTTGGTACTGAGTACTTCCCCCAGACTATCTTGAACCATTTGACTTTACTCCTCACATTCTTTAGTACTGAGTACGCTGATGCTGTTGAAAATACCCCTGAGCTGTTAGGCGTCCATATGACCTGGTCCTCCATGATGTAGGAGTTAATCTCCGTATCCAAGATCCATTTCTTAATTTCGCACTCCTGTAGATCAGTGATTACTCTCGTCCAACCACCATCAGCTATCACTTCTGACACCATTGCGTCTTCTGGGATTTCATTTGCTAGCAATGCTTTGGCCTGACTATTTAGGAACAGTGGGCCTGAACACCATGGGTCATGCGGAGGTACTGGTACTTTTACCATTCGCACATCAGATCGATGTACTTCCATGAGATCTCTCTATGTTTCAGTATGCCCCTCCACACCCATGAATAGTCCCTCGGTGCTTTCATGGTCCAGAAGTGTCTCTGCTTGATGTGGTGTTGCCAAGACCATTTTACCCATAGACAATCTGATTTCTGTGCCAGTTTAAAAACCAAACCACAGTATGCAGCTTTATTCCACACTCTAGGATCAACCAGACCTATCCCTCCTTGTTCTTTATCTAGTCTGAGAGTCGCACTACTCGCGTGATGCATCTTCTTTTCTATGCTTGGCCCAGCCCATATAAACCTGTTACATATCTTTGCCACCTTTTCTATCACCGTCTTCGGAAGCACAAAAATTTGAGCCCAATATGTTTAAAAGGAGACTAGCACTGATTTCACCAATTACACTCGTCCCGCTCGGTTGAGTTCCTTATTCTTCCAGTTTGATATTCTAGCCATAATCTTCTCTATTAGCGGCAAGCATTCTCTTACACCGAGTCTCGTTGCGGTGAGGGGGAGGCCTAGGTAGGTAACATGTGGTGCAACCACTGAAATGTCTTGCGAATCACGCCAACTCAAGCCCTTCTGCTTCGTTCATGCTACCTGGGAGTAGTGTAGTCTTTTCTTTGCTGAAATGGAGCCCTGTTGCAGCAGAGAAGATTTCCAGAGTATCCCTTATTGCCTTCAGAGATTCAATGTTACCTATGCAGAATATTAGAACGTCGTCCGCAAAACAGAGGTGTGATATTTTCAGCTTCCTACACTTCGAATTAGCACTGAGTCTGTTCATCTGCAAGTCTTGTTGAAGAAGGGTGCTCAGAATTTCCATAACCAATACAAACAAATATGGCGAGACTGGGTCACCCTGCCGCAAACCTCTTCTTCCTTCAAAATAACCTTCCGGCATCCCATTCACCATAACTGAAAATGTAGGGGTGGTATAGCACATTTTAGCACATTCTATGAACAACCCAGGAAACTTGAATCGTCCCAAGATGGCTTCAAGGGCCTGCCATGAGACAGAGTCATACGCCTTTTTGATATCAAGTTTGATTGCACACCTCTTTTGCCCCTGTTTTCTTGAATATCCCCTTAGCAACTCATGAGCTAGCAGCAGATTATCTTGTATCGACCTCCCCGGTATGATGGGAATTATACTATGATGCAAATTATACTAACAAGATATGATAATTCAACAACAAAATGCTAAGGTTTGAATCTAGATAAAGAATTAGGGGAATTTGATTCCACCTTGAATCCAACTTAATAGCCTAGCATAGATTGTTGTAATCCAATTCTTACGTTCTTACGATAAGAATTGGTTGTTCTAATCCCTAATCATTCATGACAATCTTTACCAACTAATGACTAGCATGTGAGGAAGTTCAACCCATTCTCATGGTGAATCAACTACCTTCTAGAGTGGAATAGACTCTTACAACTATTTCTACACTACACAATCAAGTTTTCATCAATGTTTCATCAAACCCCTCTAATGGAGGTTTAGCCTTGATTCATCAAACTATCATTTCCATATGAATTTAAGCAAGACATGATATAAAGATTCTAAATTTACTTATTTGAATTAAATGGAAATCTACTAATGCAAGATTTAATTGAAACTAACAATGATAAATAACTAAGTATGTGGAAAAGAAACACTGTTTTTGTAAATGGTAGCACCTGTAAAAGAAAGTTAAACGATACAAATCTTTAGGAAAACAAACAAACCAGGGTTCTTGTACTTAATGATTTTGTTGTGCTCATATAAAGAGGGAAACTGTTATGTTAAGAAGGGTTCTTTAGGTTTGTTTGTTTTCCTCTTTGTGGTGCACAAATCTTTAAGAAACTTAGTATGTGTTGGAAGACGTTTTATAGCTTTGAGGAAAGGTAGGTTTATAGTTAAATTTTTAAAAATGTCCCTAATCTCGTCAAAATTATCGTCATTCTTTAGCATAGCTAGTCTCTGGGGAAACGGTGGGTTTTCTCTATATTTAACATAAGGGTCAATATGAGTATTGCCCTTTTCTTTAACTATTGTCGGTTTCCCCTTAGGATGAGATTTAACTGGTACTTCTACAGTGGTAGGATCTTTAGTTTCAACTATGGTATCTAGTAAGTTTTCTTTATCTTATTGTGGGTAATCCTCAGGCATTATTACTTTGTTGTCAACCACTTTCCCTGAACGGAGAGTAGTTATGGCCTTTAATTCTCCTTGTATTATATTTTCATTACTAGAACTACCATTTAATTCAAAAGCTGTGTTTGTTGATCTTGGGCTAACTGTTGGATAGATTCTTGGATGGCTAGTAATATCTGTTGTTGAGCTTGCATGTATGCATCGAATCTATCAGTTTGGAAAGGTTGAGTTGTCACGGGTTGTGTAACAGGAACTATCTCACGTTGATTATTAATGGGTGGATTTTGATAGTTGTTATTAACCGGGACTAAACTTCTATTATTATTATTATTATTATTATTACCTTGCCCTTGTCCTTGCCTTGGTTGATATTGATTGTAGTTATTGGTGGACCTAACATTTTGATTATTAAAACCTAGAGGTGTTGCTTGTTGTTGATTACTACACCAACTAAAATTAGGATTTTGTCTCCAAGGTGCATTAGGTATATAATTAAAAGCACGGACATCTTCTGGTTGTGATTGTGTTTGTTGTTCATAGGCAAGAGGACAATAATGATCGGAATGCTCAAGACTAAAATAGAAATTACAACGAAGAGAGTTTATATTCATGACGGGAGTTGGTTTTTCTTCTTGTTTTTTAACAGAAAGGGCATCTACCTTACAAGTGAGGGATTCAATTAAAGTTTTAAGTTCAGGATATTGTTTAATCTCAAACATACTGGCTGCCTTAGCTGTAAAAGAAGGAATGAAGCGGGAGTAATCGTTACCTCCCCAGTTGTTAATTTTCTTTGATTGATTGTCTAGAAAGTTATAAGCATATGTGGCTCCTTTACCTAGGATATTTCCTCTATTCATGATATCTAAAGTCTCTTTATGATGTTCGGATAGGCCTTTGAAGAAGGCACAAACTAGTGTGTCTTTACCTAGATTATGATGTGGACATTCTACTAGAAAATCAGTGAAACGATTCCAAGCCTCAAAAAAGGATTCTTGAGGCTTTTGTCGAAAGAAATGTATATTTTCTAGCATCTCATCAGTCTTCTATGGTGGGTAAAATTGTTCCATAAATAATTCTACTAGTTTTTCTCATGTGTCGACAGAGTTCGGCTTTTGTGATGTTAGCAAAGCAGCCGCTTTGTCAGCTAGGGTAGCTAGGGTGAAAGGAAACACCCTGAGTTTTATTTGTTCTGGTCTTACATTAGGATGATGAAATGTAGTAAGAACTTGTTATATCCTACGTAAGTGTTGATAAGGCTTCTTATGGTCTAATCCATGGAAAATAGGTAGCAGATTAAATATATTGGGAGGGATTCTAAAATCTCCCGTAGTATCTGCAAGAATTATGCAGGACTCAGGTCCATCGTTTAAAGCTTTATAGAAATCAAAGAGAGGTCTCTCTGCTATTTCGTCACCCATTGCTACAAATGTAGTGTTGGTGGGTGTAAGGGGTGTGTGTGTGGTGATTGGTGAATTTCTAGATATACGTTGATTTTTGCGTCTACGATAAACTAATATGGCAGGTTTATGCGTACCAGATCTTAATCTCATGCAAGTTTTAAGTCTAATATGCAAATCCTAACGAGCATGCAAAAATAAGCCTTATTATTGCTAGAAATATAATCATCTGACAGTTAATTCGATGATGTATAGAGGTGTTACCTGGAGCATCCTTGCTACGCGTATAAATAGCGTCTTCAACAGCCTTGAAGCACATCTACGTTACTTGAACAATTATACGAGTACTGGTCCTGGTACACAGTGTGGATTGTGAAGTCCTGTAAAAAGATTAACCTTATTAGTTTTAAAATTTTTAAGAATTAGGAAAAGGCTTTTTACTATGGGCTTCGTGTTGGGCATGGATGTCAAGCTTGTGAAACGAGCTTGGTAGTGGGTGGGTTTACTAATTAACTACGATTAATTAATTAATTTTTATGGTATTTTTCTATCAAACCAACGGCCAGGTCACTTAGGAATTTGAGGGAGGTTGTCCGTGCGTGCACGTTCCTTAATTAGAGAAACCCAAATTCTGTCAGTTTTCTAAACACCGTTTAGAATGAAGAAAAATAATTTTTTGAAATTTTGTAATTTTTAGCATACGAGTATTGTACTGTACTCTTGAGATAATTTTGGAAATAATATTAAAAAAATTGAGTTATTGTATTTAACCTAGAGCGCGTGCGCACTTAGCAACAAGGTAATTTGGGCGCGTGTCACGCTTGATATGTGGAAGGCGGGTCGCACTCAGTGTAGGCAATTTTAGGGCGCGCACGTGCTCGTGAGTGAAAAGTAGGGTTTCAAATTTTTAGGGTCAGGTCACGGGAAGGCAGGGAGTTGGATGAGCAACTTGTATGCTCTTGACCAGTAACAGAAAAATTCAAAAAAAATACGAACAGTGTTTTCGTGTGTGTTTTGTGAATAGTGAAAACAATGTTTTCTAAACTAAATACACGTGACGTAAACGAAATAGATGGCAGCGGTGCCATTGATATGTAATAATTGGTTTTTAAAATTGATGAATAGTAGATATATGAGATCCTGAACAGTAAATTATGGTGGAAAAATAGTAATTAAATACTCTCAAAATTTTTAGAAATAAAGAGGAGTAGTCGTGTTCGCCAAACTCTAGTTGTACACTACTTGGATGTGAGTCTAGAATAGAAGTATGCTTCACTAATGAGAGTCAAAACAATAGATATGAAGTAAAAACAATGAATTTAGAGAATAAATAAAGGTATTAGAAAAGGTTTAATCTGCCACGCGATTCGATTGACTATTAGTTAGTATCAAATCGCTTGTATTGATCCCTAGTGAAGACCAAGTCCTCTCGGATCGAGGTTTCACTAGCAAGAGAGTGTAGCTCCACCACAAATCTCTTTGGTGGTGGCTCTATACTCTAGTTCTCCATTATAAGCTCTATCTCTAGTTACTCATAACGAAGAACTTGACGTTCTTTTAGCAACACAATACAAACTACTAGCTACTCATCCTCACATGGCTTCATAAACCTCCTCTAATGGAGATTTAGCCTAGTGTCATAGGAATCATTATACTAAAGCAATAATAATGAGACATAATTGAAAAGACAATAATTGAAATTAAACTAAAGCTTTTGATTGATTGGGAATTAATGGTGGCTACAATTGCTAAACCTAATTATAAACTAAAGAAATATAAACCTAATTAAAACTAAGGGTTTGCTAGAAGAGGAGAGAAAATGTTTAGCCTTAACCCTCTTTATATAAAAGAGGGTTAGGGTTACATTTTCGTGTATGGGCCAAAAAGGGGGGACTTTAGGCCTCTAAAGTGAGCCCAAAGTCCATTAGGTTAAGTCTAAATAGGCCACAGCTGTTAGAAATTACTTCCATACCTTTTTCGTCCACTTTTATAGCTTTGATTGGGGCAAAATTGGGTCCGTTGGAAAGCTTATTCCGAGTCGGTCGTTTTGACATAAAGTAGGCCCAATTCCGAGGCCCAAGTCCAAAAATACGGCCTGTTGAAGTTTTGTTGACTTTTCTATCATTTTTCTACCCGGATTTACTTTGATTTTTTTTTTTTTTTTTTTTTTTTTTTGAATAAGTTGTTGTTGTAGGGTTATGGACGACCCCAACCTATCATTAACTTCTCAAATATATAGTTTCCCTTTTCTCCTCCTCAACAATAGTCATAAGAGTTGAGTTCAAAGGAGGAATAAAATATTCAATAATATTAGAAGAAGCTAGAGATGCTAGGTGGTCTGCAGCTCTATTCATTTCCCTAAAAACATGGATGAACTTAATACTTACAAACATTCCTACCAGTGAACTTATTAGCTGCTATATTAGCACATTGCCAAGGTGCTTACTCTTGATTCTACAAAATCCTAACTGCTCTTAATGAGTCTGATGCCACTTCAATTTTACTGATTTATATCTTCAAACATCCTCTCAACCCATTCAGAATTGCTCGGAGTTCTTGATATAAACTGACCTCTGCCCACCAGCTTCAGTATACGCAAGTAACACATTACCATTGGCACCTCTAATAATACCTCCATTACTACAACTGTTTTCTGTCAAAGAGCCATCAGCATTGAGCTTTGATGAGTCAGGTTCTGGTTTCCTCCATATGCATGGTGTTGGTACCCTAGTCTTGAATACCACTGTAAGTCCTAGTCGGTCCATCAAAACTCTTGCTTGGGCTGAGTTCTTACACTCTGTTAACTGACCTTGTAGATAATTACCTACATCACTAATCAGTCGTGAACTAATTTAACAGTCCTCCAATCCTGAAACTTCCTCCTGAACCTCCTACAATTTCTCTCCCTCCATATGCAACTCCTATAGCACATATATATACTTTATAGACTTCCACCTCCATATTATTGTTCTAACACAACCGAAACAGTTGATTCCACTCTCTATTTGCAGTCGAAGCTTGAGTAGATAACCCTATATGTTGTTTTACTATTTGCCAAACTTCCTTACTAAAAGGACAATCATAGAAAAGGTGCATAGAGTTTTCCCTGGCATCTAAATCACATATGTAACACTTAGAAGAGTGTAATACTTTCCTATGAATCAATCTATCTTGGGTAGGTATGTTTCCAGAAAACAAAAGTCGTGCAGTAAAGGAGTGTTTCGGTAAGACTAACTTACCCCAAACCATGTTGTACCATCGCACTATCTCTCTTGGGATTATGAGTGCCACATATGCAGACTTGGATGAGAATGTACCTGTAGGATTAGGAGTACAAATGATTCTATCTTCTAATAAATCCCCACTAATCTCAGTGGCCATAATCTTTTCTTTCAATCGACTTTGTGGTAACGCTTCTACTACAGAGTTCCACTTCCCATCTGTAATGAGTTCACTTACCTTTGCATTTATTGGTAAGGTGAATTCATTTCTAGCAATCGGATCCTCCTTGAGTGGAGCCTCTATACACCAAATATCATGCCAGAAAAGAGTATTGGAGCCATTTGAGATGCTATACTTAATGTAACTCCTCACAATAGTTCTCATCTCTAGTATACCCCGCCAAACCCAAGAGCAGTCTTGTGGTACCTTCATAGTCCATAAGTACTTGCCTTTCAGATGTTGGTTCCATGTCCATTGGACCCATAGACTATTTTCTTTGGATGCCACCTTGAACACCAGTCCATAATAAGCCGCTACATTCCAGAGTTTAAGGTCAAGTATACCAAAGCCACCTTCCTTCTTAGTAAGACTAGTAGATTTCTTACTAGCATGGTGTATCTTCTTTTTCATGTCTGGTCTACACCAAAGGAATCTACAACAAATCTTAGAGACATATTCCAATACTGTTAGAGGAAGAATAAATTTTTTTGCCCAATACACATGAAATGTACTGAGCACAGAATGGATGAGTTGCAACTTCCCAGCATTAGATAAAACTCGTGACTTCCAATTTTGGATTCTTGCAGTGACCTTCTCAACCAGAGGTTGGCATTCATGAATGCCCAGCCTTGAAGAGATTAAAGGTAACCCCAAATGGGTAATAGGAGGGGTAACTAACTTCACCCTTATAGTGTCTGCTAACAGTTCGCCTTCTGCATCATCCATACCACCTACAAGGAGAATGGTTTTGTTCTTGTTAATCCTCAACCCAGTCACTTGTGCAAACATCTCAAGGGTATCTTGCACTGTCACAATGGATTCAATCTCACCTTTAAAGAATAGAAGCAAGTCATTCGCAAAGTATAAGTTGATCACCTCTGTTCTCTTACATTTTGGATAAGCTTTAATTCTCTTTACACTGAACTCATTCTTCAATAAACAACTTAGCACCTCCATAATCATGACAAAAAGGTAAGGAGAAACTGGATCACCTTGCCTTAACCCTCTAAGCCCTTGAAAATAGTCTTCTGGAGTTCCATTGATTAAATAGAGAAATATGGAGTAGTATAGCACATGTATAACCATTTGATCATCTTATCCGGAAAGTTAAGTTTCCTTAGCCTATCAGTAATGGCTTCCCAACTCACAGTGTCATAAGCCTTGCTAATATCCACTTTGAGAGAGCAGCGTGGAGAGACATGCTTTCTCTTATAATTTCCCAACAACTCATGTGATAAAAGAAGGTTGTCTTGTATAGTTCTCCCAGGCACAAAAGCTTATTAGTTCATGGAGATCAAAGAGGGCATGACAGACTTCATTCTATTGGTAAGTACTTTAGAAATGCACTTATATGTAATGTTACAACAAGATATAGGTCTGAAGTCTGTCACTTGGATAGGGTTAGGCACCTTAGGTACCAGCATATAAAAGTGGAGTTGAAACCTTTGGGCATAACAGAAGAGTTAAGGACATACTTCATGGCATTGAGGAAATCCTTACCAACAATTGCCTAACATTCCTTAAAAAAGCATGCATTATTGAAACCATCTGGACCCGGAGCTTTGTAGTTGTCCATATCAAAAAGAGCCCCCTTGATCTCAACATCTGTAACATCTGATTCTAGTACCTCTGCCTCCCTTCTTCCAATGATCGCTCTAACTCTGAGGTTATCAAAGAAGTCAATATGAGGATTTGTATGAGCCGAGACACCAAGGATAGATCTATAGTGGCTAGTAAACAACTGGACCACAGACTTGTGATCATTGGGTTTAACACCCTGTTCATCCTTTGCAGACCATATTTTGTTTCTCCCTTTCCTTTCCTTAACTACATTATGGAAATATGTCATACACCTATCACCCAAAAGGTTCCAAGTGCAACCTGACCTCTGCTTAATGTCCTCATATTCCATTTTTAGTACTTCAGAGTATGCTTTCCTAAGCTGTTTCTCCTTGTGAATCTGATCAAAGTTCCCTAGAGTAACCTGTAGTAATTTCTGCACATGGAACAGTTCCATTCTAGCTTCCTCCACTCTCTCTTGCAGCTTAGCGTAATGCATATTAGACCAACTCTTAAGAACATATTTCAGTCTTCTTAGTTTAAGATTAAGAGTAGTCATTGAGTTGCCCATACAATGGTCTTGCCAGCTGTTTTTAACAATATCATTAAACTCAGAGTGCATAGTCCAGGCATTACAGAACCCAAATGGGTAAATCTTCTTTGTCTCAATGAACCATGAGAGAATCATAGGAGTATGGTCTGGAACACCTTGTGGAATAAATTATGCCTCAGATGTAGGAAAAGAATTTATCCATAGATTATTTACCATACAAATATCAATCTTTGAGTACTTCCCTGAGTTGTTAGTCCAAGTGTAGAAGCTACCCAAGTACTTAAGATCAGATAAACCTACGGCAGATACATATTTCAAGAATTCAGCAATCTCACTCGGATAGGTAGGCTCACATCCCAATCTTTCTGAAGAACTCAAGACGTAATTGAAATCCCCACATACAGTCCACGGTAACAATATAGAAGCTTGCAACTGAATAAGGTCCTGCCATAACCCCAGTCTTTCATGCCTTGTGTTCTTTGCATAAATACATGTAAGTATAAAGGACTGTCCTGTGGGCAGGATAAGCACCTCACAGTGTAACAGTTGTGATGTCTCCTTTATAAGCTTAACTTGTACAAAATTATGATCCCAGCAGAACCAGATTCTCCCGTCAGCATCGCTAGCATAATTACTGAGATAAAACCAAAAGGGACAACATATATCTCTTATAGTATCAAACTTCTCTTTCTTTACTTTTGTTTCTAATAGAGATAGCATACATAGCTTGCATTCCATCCTCATCTTATTCACCTCACTAGTTTTATGATGCTCATTTATTCCCCAAACATTCCAAGTACCTAACGCTATCATTAAAACTTTATGGGTGGTTTTTTGTTACCTCCTTTGGGTTTCCCCCTTCCTTGTTCTTTGCTTTGAGTATTCTGCAGCAGCTGTTTCTTTTCTTTGTCAGGACTGTTACTCTTTCTCTGTGAAGGTATCCGCTTTTGCTGCTTGGATGATCTAGTTTCTCTTTTCTCAGTTACTTTACTTGCAACCATGTTAGCAACCTCTGGCTCCTCATGTTCTACTATGGCATGATGGTCAGAAAAAATCTCTCTGTCATCTTCAAATTTATTGGAAACCTCATGGAATGTAAGGTCATCCCTTACATTAGTGAATTCCTCCAAATTGTTCTCATATTGTTCATTAATTGCTTTTGACACTTGTAGTTCTGGCAACAGACTATAGAAGTCTCCTTTAACAGCAACTTCTTGTGGTTGATTTAACGGGTTCACCCCTTCTAACTCTTGACAGGTATCCATATCAACTTCATCTATTAACGCCTGAAATTGATTAGAGATAGTAATCCTCACAGGTGCTACAATAATGGCTAAGTGGTTAGCATCCACTGGAGTAGTTGTATCAGGTGATTTTTGAGGTTCTTGTATCTGTGTGACTACATCCTCAGGTAAAATTGTTATCGGCGTCACTACTGCTTCCTCAGTAGCTGGAGCTTCTAGTGCTACATTGGTAGTTCTCCTTACCCATGTAGGATTTTTCTGACTCTATGGCCTCTGCGTACCAACTCCAGTACTAGTATCGTTAACAGTGCTCCTAGTGGCAGTTATGTTAGGTCTTGGCTGCTGGATAGAATGACATGCAGTATCTTTATGACCAATCTTTTTGCAGAGGGAGCAAGTAGATGAGATCCATACGTACTCAAATCCTACATCCACTATGTTTCCTTTTCCTAGATTGAACCTCAGTCAATCTGGATATTTAGCATTAACATGAACTTCAATGCAGACCTTTGCAAAGTCCAACCTCACTTTCTTTTGGGTTGCTTCATCCCAACAGTGTGGTTTGCCAATCTGACTTGCAATAAAACTAATACCTTTCCTAGTCCACATTTGTTTGGGTATATTCCACAGTTTTACCCGAATTGGTAAAGTGTTGATGTTTATCCTTTGCACCTCTAAGTCCTCAATCCAAGGTCTTATCATGAAAACCCTTCCTGCTATAAACAATGGACCTCCTTCTAATACCATCTGCCTATCCTCTTCCAGGATGAACTTGAAATAGAAAACATCTTTATCTGTCGCAATCTCATAACTAGCTTTTGTTTTCCACAGCCTTTCAAGTGTTTTTTTCACCACAGGAAAAGGGAGTCTTTTATCAACAAAAAACCTCACTAAGTGATCTTTCCATAACTCAATTCCTTCTTCCAAGATGTCTGTAGGTACATCCATAACCTCTACATCAGCATCATTTTCAAACCATTCCAGCTGTCCATTAAAGCTCGAGCCTTGTTGTCCAAAAAGAGAGCTCCATGTTATAGTATTTGGAGCTGAGCTCTCCCCCACGTGAGAAGCCATTCGCCTCACCAAACGCCTAACCAATCGTCACTAACGAGGACAGTTTATAGATGCAATGATCTTCAACTTTGTTAAAAGAAGAGAGAAAATTTCGCTTATAAACTATCTCTTCGAGGAGTATGAGTGAGCAAACACCAAGCTTTGATCGAGTTTCCAGCCGTTCACTTGAAAGTCTAGTTGAACCCTCTTTCTCCGACAAGTTGCTTGAACAAAAAGTTTCTATAAGTGGTAAAAAAGGGGAGAATAAGATTAGCTACCTACTAAATTTTACTTAGAAAGGTAATCTTTGGGAGCACAGGATCATAAAAGCTGGTTTAGCTAAGTTACACCCAATCTCCTACTAATGGTCCCCATTGACTTCCCAGCTTTTACTGGGCTTCAAAAAGGTTTTTTTTTCTATGATTCTTTGGCTTTAAACTTAGAACTTCATCGGCAATCATCTTGACTCCTTTTCCATGCAAAAGTTATGCTTTTAGTCACATAATCAACTTCAAGTCCTGAAATGCACAAAAACACGTAAACAATACTAACTCTTATTTATTATAAATATAATTGGCCTAAATAGAGTACTATTAAGTGGTTTAAACTACACTTTTTGGTGCTTATCATGGGAGATTTGTCATAACGATCATAGAATGTGACTGGAATTATGGTTTCAACCTCTAAGAAGAGAACAGAAGTGCTAGAGCATACTTTTCGAGTGTCAAATATCTTGTTTCCGCATCAAACATCGTTTTTCTTTGAAAATATACTGGCCTTTCGACACCGTTTTCCACCTTCACCAACACTGAACTTATTGCGAATTCTGATACGGCCAGATAGAGAAGTAAGTTTTCTCCCTCATCTAGTTTTGCAAGTGTTGGTATCTCTTGCAGATACTTCTTTAACCCAAAAAACGCATCTTCACACTCTTCATTCCAACAAAATTTAGTGTTTTTCTTAAGCAACTTGAAAAGTGGCTTGCAGCGATCTGATGTTCGTGAAATGAATATATTAAGAGCAGCTATTCTTCCATTTAACCTTTGTATCTGCTTTCTTGTTGTTGGTGATGGCATCTGCTGAAGTCCTCGTATCTGATCTGGATTAGCATCGATACCTCGCTTGGTAACAATATAACCCAAGAATTTTCTTGAACTAACGCCAAACGTGCACTTCTCAGGGTTAAGTTTCATGTTAAACTCCCTTAAGATTTGAAATACGTATCGAGATCCTTTACATGGTCAGCAGCTTGTTTAGACTTTATAACCATATCATCGATATATACCTCGACAACTCTCTTTATTAGCTTCTTAAACCTCTTTTCGACCAGCCTTTAATAAGTAGCTCCTGCATTCTTCAAACCAAAAGGCATTCTGATAAAGTAATATATACCTCCATTTATGACGAATGTCGTTTTCAGTTGATCTAAGATGGTCATTGATAAGCACCCAAAATTGTAGTTTAAACCCTTTAATAGTATTACATTTAGGCTAATTATGTTTATAATAAATAAGAGTTAGTATTATTTACGTGTTTTTGTGTATTTCAAGTCTTGAAGTTGTTTATGTGCTTAAAGACATCATTTTCCATGAAAAATGAGTTAAGGTGATTGCTAGAAGAGTTCTATATTTAAAGCCTAAGAATCAAAAAGAAAAAGTATTTTCAAGCCTAGTCAAAGCTGGGAAGTCAAAGTAAATTCGGGTTGAAAAATGACAAAAAATCATCAAAACTTCAAAAGGGCGTATCTTTGGACTTAGGCTTCGGAATTGGGCCTACTCTATGTCAAAGCGACCAGATCAGAATGAGCTTTCCAACGGATTTAACCTTGCCCCAATCAGAGTTGTAAAAGTAGACGAAAAGAGTACTAAAGTATTTTCCAGCAGCATTAGCTCTTTTAGACTTAACCTAATGGACTTTGGGCTCACATTAGAGGCCCAAAGTCCCCCTTTCATGGCTTATGTACGAAAATGTGACCTAATACTCTCCTATATAAAGAGGATTAAGGCTAAACTAAACACTCCTCATCTCGTCTTTAGTTTAGTAGTAATTAGGGTTCTCTCTATCTCTCCTTCATTTGTTTAGCTTAGGTTTAGTTAATTAGTTTGTAATGTAGCCTCCATTAAAACCTTCTTCAATCAAAAACTTTAGTTATATCTTCAATTCTCTTTTACTTTCATGTCTTTGTTTCATTGTTTTAGTTTAGAACGTCCAATGAATCAAAGCTAAACTCCCATTAGAGGGAGGTTAATGAAGTTTTAAGAGGACTTGATTTGTTTAGCATAGATTTGTTGATTAGGGTTTAAAGTTTGGATTTTTCTTGACTTAGAGATAAGAAGAGAAAAATCTAAACTAGAAGATTTTGAGTTTTTCCATCAGAATGGAAAACAAACCTTCTTCTCATGCTAATTTGATTATGACTAGAGATGATATAATTGAATTAGGGATCATAAAAGTCTAAGATTTATATTGAAGATTTTAGTGAGAATATAAAGATTAGGGTTTCTCAACAATATATTCTAACACTTCTAGGAGTTGAAAAGTAGATTTAATTATCTCTCTAACATTCTCTATCTTTGATTCACATATTTATATTGTTTACGTTAATTTAGTATAAATTCGTAGTATCATCATAATAGTTAATTTCTTATTCAAATCATTACTCTCACGTGTTTCTTCCCTTAGATTTAATCTAGTTGAATTCTATTTATGTCTTGGTAGTTTAGGAGTGGAACGAACTTGTTACTCGTAGTATATTACATGATGATATATTTAGAGTAAGCATTTAGAATTGATAACATAAGAACGGTAATATTACGTGTTAGTGTTATTTAACATTAATATTAGTGTTACTCAAGGGAATTTTTTGAGTGCCCTTACTCAAGGGATTTCTTCGAAAGAGTGAAACAGTTACTAGGGATATTCTCTGATGCCAGCAATGTGAATAAGGAATGGTTTTCTTTAATTCGAGAATGTAACGTAACAATGCAGAGGTGGGAGAGATCTTTAAGGTATTCATATGTGCTTTGGTGGATAGCATATGGAAAGAACGTAATGCAAGACGCTTTCAACACAATGAAAAACCACCTAAGCTAGTGTTTAACAAGATGGTCCGTGATTTGAGAAACTATTTACAAGTTACTAGACCTGAAATTAGAGATAGTGCAAGTGGAAGATGGTTATTTCTCGAACTCGGTATTACCACTATATTCAAGCAATAGATACAGACAAACTGCTCGTGGATTCCTCCCATAGGTACTAGATTGAAATCAAACACAGATGGTGTCTTAGATAACAATGGTCTAGGTCATGGAGGCATGATAAGAAATAATGAAGACAGGGTTTTGGCTGCATTTAGTGGAAGTGAAGGTCTGGCTTCAGTTATATTTCAAGAACTGAAAGTTATAGAGGTCTGTATTGAACGATGTCTGGTAGAAGGCTTCTTAGAAGTAGAAGTAGAAACTAATTCATTAAGAGCCATCAAACCGATCAACAAAATCGAGAAACCACCATGGTATTGTTGAGATGTAGTGGCTACTATTGAAAGGAAGAAGGAAGGTTTCCAGTTCATATCCTTTGCACATATCTTTCGAGAAGTGAATCGGGTAGCTGATTATTTTGCTAGTTTACATCAAAATATTGAATTTTCTACTGTACACTTTGCACATCCTCTGGATTTTGTTGTACAGAACATTGTAAACAAGGATGAGAGTGGTACTATTTATGTAAGGAAAAGTTGAATTAATACAGGTAAGGGTCTGCCTAACCTTAGCTTATTTGGGGAAAAAAATAATAAAAAAACAAACAAACAAACAAACAAACAAACAAACATTAATATTAGTGTTTAACTGTTTTTATGCATATCAAATGGCGCCATTGCCATCTTAAACTCATTTAAGATAAGAATTAAATTGGTTGAATCTAAAGGGCAAACCCCCATTCTCAACCCACCCACCATTTTAATTTTTCGTTCTTGTTTTTCACGTTTTCATTCATTTCTTACTGGATATTCTTATTGTGATTTTTTTTCCGATGCTCGGTTGGGGCATATGACTAAAGAAAAGTTGTCCAAACGTCTATGGAAGTCATCTGTCAAAAGTTAAATTTCATTGGTTAAAATTAGGGGGCGCCCTGCCCTCCCTTGTGACTGCGGAGTCACAGTGAAGATCACTGCCGTAAAAATATTTGTAAATTTCTGAAAATTCTGAAAATTTTCAGGCATTATCCTTTATGTGTTATTGATTTACTGGAATTGTTTCAGATTTATTTCAGTTTTTTTACCTAGTGAACTAATACCATCTTTACAATACTGCATTTATGCTTTCAAACCGTAAGTTTCTGGAAAAACAGACAAGTAGGGTTACTTAGGAAATTCCAAAAATTCTAAGATTTTTATAGGAGTATCTATCATAAGTCACAGTAAAACGTTGAATAGTTTTCAACTTGTTTTGACCACCTAACTAGTGGATTGTTTCCAGTGTGTTTCTGCAGTTTTGCAACACTTAATATCTGGAACAATAGCCGATAAGGAGGGTTTGTAGAATTCTAATTGCTCTAAAATTTTTACAAGAACACACATGATCTTTCAAGTGTCTCCACTAAAATTTTGGAGATTTTTTTATTCTGTTTTGATTGGTTAACTATTCGTTTCAAACGGTAAGTTTTTGGAAAAATAGACAAGTAGGGTTACTTAGGAAGTTCCAAAAATTCTAAGATTTTTACAGGAGTATCTATCATAAGTCAGGAGTTTTCAGTAAAAAGTTGAAGAGTTTTTTACTTGTTTTGACCACCTAACTAGTAAATTGTTTCTAGTGTGTTTCTGCAGTTTTGCAACACTTAATATCTGGAACAATAGCCTGTAAGGAGGGTTTGTAGAATTCCAATTGCTCTAAACTTTTTACAGGAACACACATGATCTGTCAAGAGTCTCCACTAAAATTTTGGAGATTTTTTACTCTATTTTGATTGGTGAACTATTCGCTTGTTTGTATTGTGTACCGAACAACACCTAGATTCACGATTTTTTTTTCTCATACTATATGGTGTCTAGAAAACTTAAAAGATTGGGGTTATTTAGTTAAGGAACGTGCACATATGGACAATCTCCTTCAATTCTTATGTGGCCTGGTCGTTGGTTTGGAAAGATTTTAGTAGTGAAATTAGTACATCACCACATCCAATACTCGTATAAGTGTTCCAGTAGCAAAAGACGTGCTTCAAGGATGCTCCAAGTAACACCTCTTTACAACCTATTTATACGCGTAGTAAAGACGCTCCAGGTAACACCTCTTTACATCTAATTAGTTAAAGATAGTGGTGATTTGGGTTGTGTTGTTCATCTTAAATCTTTTGTTTGGAGGAATGGTTTGATGGTTGAAAAATCACTTTTTTGTCTTTCTAGTCTTTCTCTACTCTTGTTCTTAAGGTTTTAATGGTGGAAACACTAATTCTTTATCTAGAATGGTTTGAAATCTTAATTAAATTATTGATTTGATAGAAAAACATGTATGGAAATGGTCTTGATGGATATCTTGCTCACAAAGTTATACTCATTTGAACTTGTCAAATGAGTATGACTAGTGTTTTTGGGATTGAATCAAAGATAGAAAAGTAACGAAAATTTTGTATTGAAGACAAGATTGAAAACTAGTATTGAAGATAATAAGAACTTGATTTAACCACTAAAGCTTGAAGAACATAAAAATGGAAAACAAGTAAATAACAAATTACACTATTAATTTAAAACATATTATCTACTCCTAATGACCAAAGATTAATTCTAGGGTAAGGTTCTTTCTCGACTACTTTGGTTTATATAGGACACTAATTACGTATTTGCCCCTTCTTCTAGAAACAACCTTGAGGATAAGATTAAGCTTTGTGGGCTTTTGACTTTAGCCCATACAATTGAATTCTTGATTTTGGCTTTAAGTCCTTGAGTCAATAGCTTTTAGCTTTGAGTCCTTGAGTCTTTATTTTTTACTTTTGAGTCCTTGAGAGTTGACTTTGACTTTTCGACACTTTCTCTCCTAAATTGTAATCTTCCCAAACAGCGTTAATTACAATCCTTTTTGCGCTAAAATGCACATTTTAGGAATATACAACCTAAATAGTCTGTATCCTGCAAAAGGTAGCAAAAGCTATAAGTTGTCTGTTCATTAAGCATAAGAAGAACATAATTTAAGCATTGTAAAGATAATAAAACACACATTTGGGGACTGGTCAACTACCCCCAAACAGTATTTTGCTTGTCCTCAAGCAAAGATGAGAGAAAAAAACTAAGATCACAAATGTGTGATTTATTTTATTAGTCTCGTTTCGCGGAGTGCAATTGCATTGACTATATACAAGTATACAACAAGGCCTTAAACCACTAGGAATTCCCTAGTGGACAAACTTAAGCCTCGTGAGAGTTTTCCATAGAAAGTACTCACAAACTTCCTCTATTTAGTACAAAGGGTCTTGTTTCCTTGTTATTCTCAGAAGTCTATACATCTCATTAGCAGGGGAATAAAGAAAAGCTCATTTGAACTCAGAATAACATATACACGGTAATTTAATCATCTAAAGATAAACGTACAAAACATGAGCGGTGAAATGCGAAAGCAGAGTCGTTTTCGAAACTTTTGGAGAGCGTCCTTATGAAATCCTTGGAAGAAGAGGATGAATCGAAATATAGCTGCTACACCAAAACTGGGTGCAGAGAACCAACCAGATTGACCTAATGTATAAATGAGGAATACTGAAACACAAACAGCAATTGGACTAGAGAATGCGATTGCATTATAAGGTCGCAACTGAACAGATCGAACAAGTTCGAATTGACGTAACATGAAACCGATTAGTCCGAAAGCAATCGCATTATGAACTTTCTACTTATGATCGCCACGAGTTGAATTATAATCAAATTGTTTTGGGTTGGTTACCAATATCAGTAATTGGAGATTACACAATTCGAACAATTATGAATTCAACTCAAATAAAAAACGTCAGGGGTAACCCACTTGATTCAAGAACAATTACCAATTACTAAGATTAAGTTTTTATCTAAAGTAGTGAAGCCTAGAAAAATGTATGCCCAGTTCAGATGTGATATGATTGCATCTCGGTGCCTAAGTACACGATCAAAGAGATCATTGTATCGAGTAGTTGGATCATAGTCTCTTACCATAAAAATGGTTGCATACGCAACAAAATTTCCTTTTGGGTTTGAAACTTTTGTCGGAATTGGGAAACCTATTTCAATCAAAAGTGTATCACATGGGAATCAATCGTTCGTATGATTCTTCGATAGATGGCAAGTGTTTTTCCTTGTGTAGATCCTATTTCAATGGGAACTTGATGAGTCGATCCGCCTACACGTCTTGCTTTCACTGCTATATCGGGAGTTACTCCACGTATTGCTTGACGTAAAACAGATAATGGGTTTGTTTCTGTCTTTTGTTGAATCTTTTTTAGGGCTCGATAGATAATTTGATAAGCCAATAGACATCACGATGTGAAAGGCGTTGCTTGGAGAAATAGAAGGAACATGTATCACACGTGCAAAATCTGAAAAAGATACCACATGAATATTCTACAATAGTAGGGATTGAAGAATCAGTACATGAAATTTTAATGAATTTGAAAGAAATTGTATTGAGAAGTAACCTGTATGGAACTCACGACACATCTATTTGCGTCAAGGGTCCTGGATATGATTCCTCTGGCATTACGACCTTTACCACAACGACGCTATCCATAGATCAAATTATTTCGTGGATTGGATTTCACTTGACTGCCAACGGATCCATTGCATGTGCTCGGGGTAGAAGTTTTGTATAAATGTATCGCCGTGTTATTAAGTATTTTGAACTATGTTGCATGTGAGTGGGTCATTTGTCGAACAAGAGCATCATATGTAATCAAAATAGGATTGGAACAAAATAATGAAATTCAAAAGTTGACGCGTTTTGTAGGGGGACTTAATGAGATAGGCAAATGAAAGCTTGAAATAACGAGTTCTATCTTGCTTGGGTGAGTTGTTTAGTGACAGGTGCAGTTCGAAAGAACCACTAAAGTCAGAACATAAAAAAATAATTGTGGTTGTTGATTCAATGTATTTTGGTTTTCAAAGTCAGATAAATTATTTCATGTATGATTCATTGTAACAAAACAATAAACGACCGGGCTGAGGAATAAAAGAAGCTTCCGTACGAAAGCAAAGAGGTATTTATTACTGTCATAGTTTGGAATATTGGGATTTAGTATTTAGTACCCATAGTATTTAGCAGAATAACATATCATCCATACATAGTGTTTTGATCTAAGATTTAAATTCTTCCATATTTCAGCAGTAGCATATTGTTCCATGGAGCTAAGGTCCAAAATATGGAAGAAATAAGTGTTTCCACGACTCTACCACCCTGTCAATTCTGTTCCACTTAATCCCTCTTTCATAGCCACATATTTTTCCGGCTAAGGAATGGGAAATCTTTCTCCTATTACATGAATCAAATGTTTCATTTCATCTGGGAAAAGCCATCTCTTTCTCAACAATGTCTTTGTCATTTGATCCAATAACGTTCCGTTAGATAGGAACAGATTTGATAAATACTGATAAGTATTCCTAACCGTCCACTCATTTTTGTTCAATCCCCAGTATGGTAATCCATACAATAGTAAAAACCTCATACAGTTGATCTTTTGTGCCCGCTTCAAACTAATAAAAGAATAAAAAAAGCTTTTATTGTGTCACTTAAGTTATAGAAAAATTCCCGAACCCAAGAATTAATAATAACAAGTTCTTTATTACCCAGAATAGAATAGCGAAACTTATGATATCTGTTGAAAAATGTAAAATGGTATGGATATAACTCTCATTGTGCATCTTGACCAATTGTATCGTTTCTTTGTCCCTTAGAAGGTATTGTTAAAAGATCATCAATTCCAAATGAAATTGGTGCAGCAGTGGCTTGCTGGAAACCCAGAGTCTTTACTTGATTCAGGATATGTGATGTATATGTCATTCCAAAGTGATCTATTAATCGGCTAATAAGTCATTTCATGGCAATTCCATCTATCACTTTATTGTGAAAGACTAGATTGGCCCGTTCTGCCATAAGTACAATACCGAGAATTCTCTATTCATTTGAGTAGGATTCGACAATAGGTTAGAGTCAGTGATTCGAAGACTGCCTTTCCTCGATTCGTTAGGACATGAACTTCTTTTTTTTAATTTTGTTGTATCTAGAATAATACTAATCCAACCCATTTCATGAATAAAATGTGACCAATTAACCAACCAACAAAACTACTTGTTACAAATAACATCTTGGTGTTGCATCGAAACATATAAATGTTGACTAATCTGGCTAACGTTGAACTTGGTAAAATGAAATGGTTGAATAATTGAAAAATGAGATTATTCAAGAATACACATTGAATGTTGAGATTACGCATTGAATTTCTGGTAGTAGATCCATAATCAAAAAAGTGTTTGTGATTGTTCCAGAAGAAATGAAACAAAAGATATGGTAGAACTAGGACAGTTATTGTATGAGGTCTACCCAATGCTAGAAACGGCTCTTCTGGAACGTGTCACAACAAAATAATATCTTTGTCCGGGATTTAGTATTTAGTAGCTCCGTATCAAGGTCATCATCGATATCGTCACTATCATCAATATCATCGCTATCATCAATAAGATAACCTTTAGGCTTGCATCCAGGAACTTGTTCAGAAATATCGTAATTAAAGGAACATAGGAGTTTGTCGCTAGGTATTTGACCAAATATGATCGTCCAGTTCCTATAGAACCTCTCACTAAAATACCCTAGAGGGAGATAGAGCTAAGCGGAGCGAAAAGGGTTTTCCATGAGATGGGAAATGAAAATTATTAGCCTCACACAAGGTTAGTGAATAAGTGATTGTCTGATAATGAGCAAGGAATATCCGTCTTTCTGCTAAACAAGATCTATTGAACTCATAATTCATTAAATTCTTTTTATGAATGTCTAAGTATCGTAAGTAAACTGATCCCGGTTGTTCAATCATTTGATAACCAGAATCATTCTTTGATAAATGATCACTATTAGTCAGACTCAATAGAATTTGATCAATCCTTTTTTCTGTCATTAAGGTGGAGAACTGAACCAAGAATTATCTTTCTTCATCATCAATCGAATCACTATTCGCGACCCAGTATTCTATTTTATCATCAATCCAATCATCGTTCATGTTTTTTCTTTTTCGTATCAATGAATAGATCTCTTTACTTGTACGACTTAGATGGACAGAGCAAAAATACTATAGATGCAAGATATAGAAAGGGGGTGCAAGCTTTCTTTTTTGGCATTTTTAATCTGTGAATTGCTAATGAAACCACCTCATTCCTCGACTCTATCCAATATGATATTTCCACGAAACACGAGTTCTATAACAAGGTATTAAATCCATAGATCTACTCCCTCCCTTTTTCATTAATTGGTTAGTCTTTCGATCTGGAAACAATATGTTGTTTTATTATTTAGGTTTATCTATTTATTTCTAGTTCGAGGACTCGTAGTTCTAGGAGTTGACTCAATTCTCTCAAATTGTTTCTCACCTCGCACACTCAAACTTTCCAAGGCAATTAAAACTCGGGTTTTTTAGACTTTGGTCCTAACAATAGTTGGTTTATTAGGGTTTGGTCTAGAAAAGCTTGAATATTAGGGGTTAGTTCTAGTTTTGGTTGTTGACTGTTAATCAACTGAGTTGACTGTGGTCAATCTTTTTGTATTTTTGAAATGGCAATAATACCCCTTGCGTGCAACATCACGTGAATAAAAATTTGTATCCAACAGCAAGGGAATCAATTATCAAAGTCTCTCGAATCCCGAGTTCCTTGCTAAAGGGACTTCCATTGATGATCTCTTCGCTCCTGATAGAGTTCTCATTGGAGGCCAGGAGACCCCCGGTGGTTAGAAGGCAATTCAAGCCCTGAAAAGTGTTTATGCCCATTGGGTGCCTGAAGACCGAATCATAACCACCAACCTCTGGTTTGCTGAACTTTCAAAGCTTGCCGCCAATGCCTTCTTGGCTCGAGGATCTCATCTGTGAATGCCATGTCGACTTTTTGTGAGGCTACTGGAGCAGATGTTGCAGAGGTGTCCCATGTTGTTGGGAAGGACACAAGGATCGGACCCAAGTTTCTAAATGCTAGTGTTGGGTTTGGAGGTTCATGCTTTCAGAAGGATATCCTCAATCTTGTCTACATATGTGAATGCAATGGTCTCCTTGAGGTAGCTAACTACTGGAAACAAGTTATTAAGATCAATGACTATCAGAAGACTCGCTTTGTCAAAAACTAAAACCAAAATTCAAATAACCAAAATAAAAAACACGATGAACTCGGTCTCACGTTCAAATAAAAACCCAACAATCTAACGGTGATGAGAGAACTCGACTGGTCGGGTTTTGAGTTTTGAGTGCTAAAGTGTGGGTTCTGACGAAGAAGATGAGGGTTAGACTCCAATGACATTATCGAGATACGCGAAATCAAAAAATCTAACGGTCACATGATTTAGATTATAATATCCAATCATATACTGACATGTGTCCAACAAATTATACAACCAGTGATCATGTGACATCGCACTGAAGGGTATTCTGGTCATATCAAAATAATTAGCAGATTGACCACAGTCAACTGTGTTGACTGACAGTCAAGAACCAAAACTATGACTAAACCCTAATATTCAAGCTTTTCTGGACCAAACCCTAATAAACCCACTATTGTTAGGACCTAAGTCTAAATACCTCTTAAAACTCTAATTCTTGGTATGTTGCACAACTTCAACCAAATGATTTACTTATCCTAATATAACATAACTAATATTAACTAATATTGGAGGCAATCACCTTCATATATATTTGTATTAACATTTTGTTACTCTTTTCCTAATTAAAACGGGGTAGTGTAATAGCATTTTCTTCTTCATATATCTTTCTATTATCGTTGTGATAAATTTTGCTTAAATTCTTAAAAGTAAATACGTAACTCTGACATGACACGTGGAGTATGGTTTATAAGCAGTGCAAGTTTGGGTTTGCCATAAGGGGTTTTTTTACTTAACCCCCCACGGATATACCCCCCCTTTTGAGATAACCCCCCATTTTGAGAATCATTACTGATTGCCCCCCATTTCAGAGTTAATTTTTCATATTGACAATTTTGCCCTTATGTCAAATTTGTAAAAACCCCCCATTTTTAACATACGTCTTTGAAAAATTCGAAAATTCGAAAATTCAAAAAATAAATAAAAATAAAAATCTGAAAACTCAAAAAATCCAGCAAATTGAAAAAAAAATGAAAAAAAAAATAACAAAAACTCAAAAACAAATTAAAAAATGTTCGATAAAAGGAAAATTCAAAAAAAATCTGAAATTTTCCATAAATTGAAAAAAAAAATCTGAAAAAAATTCAAATTTTTTTTTGGAAAAATAAAATAACATCGAAAAAATGCGTAAAAATTTGTAAAAAAATAATAAAACAACTCAAAATATAGGAAAACAAATGAATTTTATTATTTTTCAAATTTTTATGCATTTATCAATTTTATTTTAAATTTTTTCGAATTTTTTTCCCGATTTGTTTTTTTTCAATTTTTGGAAAATTTTAGATTTTTATTTTAATTTTCCTTTTATCTAATATTTTTTAATTTGTTTTTGGAGTTGTTATTTTTTTCAATTTTCTGGATTTTTTGAGTTTTCAGAATTTTTTTTTTTTTTTTTTTTTGAATTTTCAAATTTTTCAAAGACGTATGTTAAAAATGGAGGGTTTTTACAAATTTGACATAAGGGCAAAATTGTTAATATGGAAAATTAACTCTGAAATGGGGGGCAATTAGTAATGTTTCTCAAAATGGGGGGTTATCTCAAAAGGGGTACATTCGTGGGGGGTTAAGTCAAAAAACCCCTTGCCATAATATAACACTTATATTTTTCAAAAAAAGAAGCGCCACGAATTTATCAGAATGTGTGCGGCATTTGAGAAAACTTTGAGTAGGGGCATTCAAGAACATCTGTGCCAAGGCATTTGAGAAAACTTTGAGTAGGGGCATTAATGTATATATTTAATTTTGAAACCACATGACTTTCCTAATAGCCCACATTTAATCATCAAACAATAAATCACGTGAAGAGGAGTTACCCAATTTTAAAAATAAAAACCATTTAGCATCCACTAAATTTACAATAATGAAAATTGAAACGGTAGAGTGTTTTAGAAAAACCATGCACTGAATTCATTAGAAAGCCTAGCAAATGTGTGCGGTTTGTATTCCAAATGTAGGCATTGTGTACGGTTTGTATTCCAAACGAAGGCATTGAAGTTTCCTTTTTCTTCACTAGAAAAAATATTTGATTTTTCAAGACTCCCATTAGTTTGCAGTCGTTACTCCCTCTTTATTGGCTTCCTCTCCCGCATTACTAAATCCAAATTTTCATTTTTCTTCACCAGAAAATTAAATTAATTGGATTATTCAAGACTGCCATTAGTATAGGAGTTACTCCCTCTTCCATTTCTCCGTTTTCCTCTCCCATTCAATTCAATTATTCAATAAAACCACAACTCCTGCATAAAACCATAACTCCCGTATAAAACCCCAATTCCCTACTCTCTCTCCAAAGATCGGGTTCCTGGATTTGCTCAAACTCACTTGTTGTAACCATCCGTCAGAACTCCAAAAGGGTTCTATAAGGTATAACACAACAGCAATTTCCAATATCACTGTCTAAGTCTTCCTGTCTTTGTCAATTTCTTGGAACTTTTTTCAGTCATTGTTCATTCATTGGGCGAATCTTGATTCCAATTCAGAATTCAATTAAATTTGGTACTTGCAGAGTTTTTCATTTTTTTTGTTTTTATTAACGATACAATTATACAATTCCAATTCACTTGGCAAGTTTTGAATGAAACTTTTGTGAAATGGTTTTAGATTGCATCGTTCAACTTGGATAACTAATAAACTAATGCAGATTGTTTTTTGTATTCTGTTTACGTACATTTCGTAAAGACCATTATAGGAATCAAAGATTTGTATAGATTTTTTGTTTTCGTGGTGTTCTCGACTATGAGTACAATATTGAGAACTGATGATGCAGTTTGTGTGCTCTCCCTTACTTTTATAAACCATGGGGTCATCGAGGTGTTAAATATACTCAGTTTGCGAGTATATTGGAAGAAATGACAACTAAGTTTAGTTTTTTTGCTGCTTCAAATTCATCAGAGGTTATACTAACACCAACCACAATGGATAGCTTTTTTAGTGTGCATGCAATATTGGATGCTTAAGTGAAACCCAACAAAAATTGCCCCCCTTTTTCGAGTTGATATGCATTCATTTGATTTTTCTTTATTCTGATATAGTTGCACGCCGTTTTGTATATGTCCATATTCCAGGTGCAAGTGACGCTTACAAAGAGTGTTGTGATGAAGGACTGGACCGTGTGGGCTTGGTGTTTCAAGACCTCATTGGACTTCCTAATCAACGACTAGAAATGAGAAAGTAAGTATGTTGGAAAGTGTTCCCAACTCACTTTCGCATATTATTTGTTACTGATTGATGCTTAATTTTGATATTTTTTTTAGGCGGGAAATGTTTCATTTATCAAAGACAGGGAACGGGTCGAGTTCGGGTCGAATATGGCTATATCCAAATCCGAACCCGAATAGTTTGACAATATCTGAACCCGAACCCAAATCCGAATAAAACCAAAATTTTCAATCTGAACCCGACCGACCTGATCGGATAACACTAAAAATTAAAAAAAAAAACCCAAAAATTACATCCAAACCCGACCCGAATAAATAAACATATATGAAAATCGACTCAAACCCGAACTATTCAGATTCAGGCCGGGTCGGATTCAGATCAAACCCGACCCAATTCCCTGCCCTACCGAGACATATGCATGTGCTCCAGTTCTATGTGAGCCAGCCAATGGACATCATGCGAGATCTACAATGGTGCTGAATGAAGAAATACTAACTTCACATAATATTTTAGTCATGCCTTTTTGTAAAAGAAAAAGTGTTTTAATGGGGATTAAGTTGTTAATAATGGTAGAATGAATTTGTAATGTTATTAATTTTCAGGTTGAATTTTCAGGATTTCAGGTCAAAGCTTCAGTAGATATATCTAACAAAATATCTAACAAAGACTTTGCATGATAACTTACTTGAGAAGTAAACTCATGCGTTCGATGTCGTAGTCTATTTTTGTTGAAACGTTTGATTGGAGAAGAGACTTTGTTATCTCAATTACCAAAGAAAGTTAAGACAATCGTCGCTTTCTTGAGCGATGGACACATAAATATTAATTTTTGAAGACAATCTTATAATATTCAAAATGACACAAAATAAACAACCACTTCAAAATAAAATGTCTACAAATTCCCACATAGGCCACACATTTGAAAATACTTGGGGTGTAGATTGATGCCACACAACATAATAAGCACCTCATAAAAAAATACGGCACTGATACCTAGTACTTAAAATATAACATCAAATCTTCTATGTTTATCAACTATATATTTACATAACAAAACTTTATCTAAATCTCAAATCCAGTTTCTATTTCTAAATACATCAACTATATATTTACATAACAAAACTTTATCTAAATCTCAAATCCAGTCTCTATTTCTAAATACTTCTTCAATTCACCTTCTGGATCTTCAAACGGTTCTTCTTGGAAAATATAGTTCTTCTCAAACTTGTGATCCATTCTACTCAACCGATCTGCTACTTTATTTAGAATTGAAGAATCTCTAATTTGAAAATCTTCGAATCTATTTCTCAACTCACTTATCATGTTGAGATGCTTCTTTAATTGCCTGTGATACCCCTCCAAATGCTCCTTACCCTTCTTTTTTTCAAACTGCATCTTCCTTCCCTTCAATACGTACTTCTCCACAAACCCTAACACAATCCCACTATCTATATGAACCCAAATCTTCTTCTTTTTCAATACAAAAATTCCATACCTCATACCCACCACAAGTGTAAATAACTCCGAAATATTATTACTTAATAAATCTAACCTATATATTGACTTAAAATAACCTACCAATATAGGCCTACAAACCCTATCAAGCCCACGTGGGCCCAACTCTGCAGCCCGCCCACCCACCTTCGAAATCTTCTCCTTGTAGCTAGCATCTACTGTAATTACTGTCACAGTAGGATCTCGGAGAAGATAGCTACAAGACAAAACCAAACAACACAGTTTAAAAATAAATTTTAGCATATTGGAAAAATTATATTTTCCAAGGCCCAAAATACTAAAACTATATTTTACTAAGATAAAAATCAATACTAAAACTAAAACCAAGGCCCAAAATATCGATTGATATATCAGTGATATATATCGAAAATCAAGATACCCGATATGGATATCTTTGATATTTTAGAGATGAATATCAAACCTTTTTAAAGTCGACATATATCGCATTTTTTTATATATCTGATACATATTGGAGATTTTTGATATATATCAATTGACCTTCTTTGACTGTTTGACCAATTTCTTTGACTATACCAACAGATGTTTTGATTGTTTCAACAAAAAAATTGATATCTTCAATGTATTGATATATACCAACTTATATTGGAATATGGGGTACACAATATATTGACCAACTTCGATATTTTAGGCCTTGACTAAAACCTATTTCCATTCCCCACCTAGATAGGAGTGGTAAGAAGAGGAAGAGCATTACCCAGGGCAAGGAATTGGGTCAGGTTAACCCGAAATCCGACCCGATCAAATCTCATTCGGGTTAGGGGTGTTAAAAGCCCAACCCTCAAACCATAAAAACCTTCATGAGGGGTGGGGCTGTATTGAGGATCGGGTAGAGTAGGGTTACGACATGAAAACTCAAGCCCTTAACCCGTCCCTCGACCCTCATTTTTTAGAGTCAGGTTGAATTATACTTTATTAATTTACTTAATTTTTTTGGTGATTTTTTTATTTATTTTTATAATACTTTGATTATGTATATCAATTTTAACTAAGTATACAAAACTAATTCTTATGCCTTTAGAAGAAAAAAAAAAAGATAATAATGGTGGAATAGATGTTCTTAAAATATCTACATTTTTCATACGTCACTATGTTGTTAGGTTGGATTTGCTTTTATGTATGACTTATATACCTATCCTTCAATCAATTACAAAAAATGTGCATGTTATGTTCTAATATATCCCTTATTGAAAGCTAATTTAGTGAATTTTTTTATACAACTTAGATAAATAGTATAATACATAAATGTAATGTAAAATAACAAAAAAACGTACGAGGGCCAAGTGAGGGCTAATGAGGCTTAATGAGGGTTGGGCTCATGCTTCAGAACCTAGACCCTAGTCCGCCCTTTATAGGGCATGAAGGTCGGGCCGGCCCGCCCCTCAAATCTGTGAGGGCTTGAACATGCAATTTATGGCTAGGTCGGAGCGGGTTGAGGGCCGAGTCGGGTTGAATTATACTTTACTAATTTACTTAATTTTTTTTGGTGATTTTTTATTTATTTTTATCATACTTTGATTATGTATATAAATTTTAACTAAGTATACAAAACTAATTATTATGTCTTTAGAAAAAAAAAAGATGGTGGAAGAGATGATATTCTTAAAACATCTACATTTTTCATACTTAATTATGTTGTTAGGTTGGATTTGCTTTTATATATGACTTGTATACATATTCTTTAGTCAATTACAAAAAAAACACATGTTATGTTCTAATCTATTTTCTGTTGAAAACTAATTTAGTAATTTTTTTTATATACAACTTAGATAATTAAAGTATAATACATAAATGTAATGTAAAATAACAAGAAAATGTATGAGTCTGGTCATAGCCCGCCGCCCCTTATAGCCTTATAGGGCATGAGGGTCAGGCTGCCCCTCAAATCTGTGAGGGCTTGAACATGCAATTTTGAGAGCTGTGTATGAGGGCTGGGCCGGTCCGCCCCTCAAATCTGTGAGGGGGAACATGCAATTTGAGGGCCGGGTTAGGCAGGTTGATGGCTAGGCCGGGTCAGGTTAAGGGCCAAATTATCACCCCTAATTCGGATCATAACAAAATTAATTGGGTTCAGAAAAATAACAAACTATCCGATTAAATCGGATTTTGAGATAAATAAGAAATTATAACAAAAAATAACAAATTATCTAAATTTTCGGGTTTAATTTGGATTCGAATTCGGTTCGGAATTAGTAAAAACATTTCAACCAATTCGTGTTCGGATACTATGAATTTTTTCTGGTTCGGATTAGGGTATGGACATATCCCATGGCTTTACATCTACTTTAACAAATATACCGTAAAAATTGATATAAAAGTACATATGATATAATAATTGGCAGAGGGTAGGAAAATAAATATTTCAAATTTTATCCGAAATATATAAGATTTCCACCCGAATCCTAGTTTTTAGAACTTTTAGAATTTTGACAATTCCGAAATTGTGAACTCCATTTCAAACAAAATCCTGAAATTCTATCGAATATTCGGTTTTTGTCAAAATAAAAAAGGGTCCTGTTACTGCCAGACTCCAATTTGTGTTGGGCAGACCCCGAGTTGGGCCGAGTTGGGCCGGGGTCTGCCCATTGTGTTGGGCACAACTTGGACTCGTACACCCCCCAACCAAATATCCAAGAAACCGGAAAACCGGATCCTTCAAACCCTCTTCGCAATTTCTCTCACCAAAATCAAACCCACGATCTCGATCAAGCTCGATCTCAATCTCGATCAAACCCACCATTAGTGAGTTTCAATTACTGATCAAACCCACCAATTAGCTATCTTTCAATTACTATTGGTAAGCTCGATCTTTTTTTCAACTAGCTCGATCTTCAACTAGCTCGATCTTTTTATTGGTATCCTTCAAACCCACCAATTAGCTATCCTTCAAACCCACCAATTAGGTCGATATTTTTATTGGTAAGCTTATCAAACCCACGAATTAGGTATCTTTCAATTACTGCTCGATTTTGATCACTGCTCGATCTCGATCAATTAGTGGTTTCAAATCAATTGGTGGTTTCAATTACTTCTCGATCTTGATCTCGATCCCAAGCTCTTCTATCAATACCAATTTCAAAGTGAGTTTTTTGCTTTCAAAGTGAGTTTTTTCATACATTGTAGTTTGTTCATACATTGTAGTTTGAGTGTTCAAGGTGTTTGTTTATACATTGTACATTGTATTTGGTTGGTTCATACAAGTCAAAAAACAATGCCGTAGTTCATACCTATTAGATATATTTTTGCAAGAACCGTTACTAGAATACTATAGTTGGTGAGACTGTTGATGAGTCTGGAGGGTCGTCTGTTAGTTCTGATAATCCGAGCTGGATTGAACCTTGTTCGAAATCTACTAGGTTTATAGATGATGATGATGATGAGAGAGTTGAGTTGAGAAGGAAGGTTTCTACTGAGTTTTGGTCTGATTCCAGTAGCGATGAGTCAACTGTTATCATGTCTTTTAATAATCTGTAACTTGGCAACTACTTGTTTGAAAACTGCTCTTAAGTTTCACATGTTTGGATATGTTCAATTTGTTCCAGTAATTTTTGGTTATATGCGTGCTCGTTTGTTTGTGTTTTCCTCTACTGGTAGGACTTATAAGATATTAAGATAGTAGACTATGCTAAGAAGAGTTATGCTTCTTGGAGGAACTTTAGTTGTAGGTTATAACTTAATATCAGTGAGGTTCTTAGAGTGTTTTACTACCTTGCTTGATTGAACCACTGATGCGGATGATTGTTGAGTACAGTTATATGCTGTTACGTGGACCATTTGGCTGGAAAATGGAAAAAAAAAAGTAGCGATTTAGATTTTAGAGCATATTATCTGTAGTTGAAAATGTAGACTATGGGGTTGCGTCTTTCACCTTCCTACTATTAGAAAACTGAGATTTGATTCTATTGTAACTTAATGGGAAGTTGTTGTACAATAACTTATGGTTTGTGGTATGGTTTGTTACACTATGCTGACTTCCTAAACGGAGAAGAAAGTTGAGGCTTTGTTGTTGACTTTAAATTTGATTATGTTCACTCATTTATATGATTGTTATTATTGTTTCTCATGATTTTGTCAAACACAAAACTTTATAGAGCTTGTTCTTCTAGTCCATAAGTTAGAATGTATATATATGTCCAATTTTGATTTTGACTCCTGTAAGTTTTACCTTTCACAAAATATTTTTGTTTAATAGTGGCGTTGTAAACTTGATATTGGCTTTCATACCTCCTTTTTCTAACCATTCCATTCGACATCTCCTATCTTCTCTTGTTCCTTGTTAACTAAGCAATTTACTGATAAACACTTACAAGTTTATCACTTCCTTGGCCACTATGGGTTCCTCTACTTTCTTGATCACTGCCATGGGTTCCTTCACTTCCTTGGCTACTATGGGATCCTTCACTTCCTTGGCTACCATAGCTTCCTTTACTTCCTCGGCTACCTCGACATTGTCAATTATCTTGGGTGGTAACTTATACTCGAGTTGTATCTTGACTTCAGGGTTGTCGAATGCTGAAAATGGATAAGTCCGGTAAAGACCGGCCAATCCCTTGAAATCAATCCTTCCATCGACAGGATTGTCGATAGACATTTCATTCAAACTAACCCAGATTAACATCTCATTTATCTTGACACCAGTCAATTTCCTGATCTTATACTTATCAACATAGGCAGTGATCTCTGTACCATATATGGCCTGTCTTCCAATCTTCTCAAACTTGTGTTCTATTTTATTCTTTTGCTTTAGCCATACAAAGCCAGTATCTTCCATGTAACCATATTCTAGTATGTCTCTCAATGGAAGGAGGCCATCAAGGCGATCCACTTCCTTGAGCAAGAACTTGCTTCTCTTTTTCCTTCCTCATCTCCAAAGCAAAGGTCAGCTTTGGCTCTCATTTCTTCGTGATCACAACCATTTTCTCTCTTTTTCTCTCTGGCGAGTGTGTTTAGAATGAAAAGGAGATGTTGTTTAATGGGGCACCAAGGGGTGTTAATATAGTAGAGAAGTTGCAAGTTTGGACTACTTTCTCAAAAGAACTACCAGTCTACCACAGCAAACTTTCTTTGTTAATTGTTGGTGATGAAGCAAACAAGTAAAATTAAAAGAGAAGGCTTCAGTATTTGTAGACTATGTTTGGCCATAGAATTAGAGGAAGCTATGGATATGCATGTTTTAGACTTTAGTTAGTGAACTCCAAAGTTAATAAACACTTACAAGTTGAATGTCTTAGTATTATAAGTTGTGCATTTGCTTGTTAGTATTAGAAGTTGTGAATTTGCTTGTTAATAAACAATTTGAATTAGTTGAATGTCTTATTTTTAACTCCAATTTATTTTGTAGCAATGCCTCGAACAAAGAATGTGAATGTGAAGAATGTAGCAAAAAGTGTTTTCATGGGTGCTAAGAAGTTGTTAGATGGGGGGAGTAGTAGTTCGGGTCGCGAGGAGCCTGAGAAAAAGAGAGAAAGGGCAACAACCACCTCGGCATCAGTCCGTAGAAGGGATCGGAAAGCGGATGATCCCAGTAATGTAGTCAGTGGTGTAGAGTTAGGAAATCAAAAGAGAAGAAAGCAGACAGTTCTGAGTGATGTAGATGTAGATGTAGATGTAGATTTAGATTTAGATTTAGATGAAGATGAAGATGTAGATGTAGATGTAGATGATGTAAATATGGATCGTGGGAAGAGTGTAGCTGTAGGTGATGGTGAAGAAGATGATAGTGAAGAAGATGACGAAGAGGGTGTTGATGATGTAGAAGAGGAGGACGTGGAGGACACGGAGGATGAGGAGGAGGAGGAGGATGATGACGAGGAAGTCCCTGAAGTCCCTGTACCTGTACCTCCAGTGAATATTGTGAGAAAGTCCAACAATGACTTGGAGTTCCAGAGAGGTGTTTATGGAGGTGGCCCTCGTGTGTCACATCTGTTATATGACTATGCGGTGCACGTGGCTCGCGATATTTGGGAGGGGCAGGTAATATTATTATATATTGTCTATTAATATTTAAATTTTGTATTACGAAACCTTGTGCATACATTAATACTAAGTTTTTGTTGTTTTAGGCAGCGAGGGGTGTTGAAGTGTCATGGGCACCAAACAAGTTGGTACAATGGGATATCGTCGGAGAGTGTTCAGACTGTTCTAATTTTCATGTGGAGCTTCAAAGGACCGGCTTATGTGCCCTGGTCTTAGGTGTATATAGGCATCAGGATCCTGTGTTGGTCTCTGCGTTTGTGGAGAGGTGGCATCCAGAGACCAACACGTTTCATATGCCGTGGGGTGAGATGACAATCACGTTGGACGATGTTTCCCAACTCTTAGGAGTTCCGATCAGAGGCAAAGCAGTGACTGGATACACTGATTTGACCCTGGAACAGACAAAAAGACTCCTCCACCATGGTCTTGGCATACCCATGGACAAGATAGATGCGAAGATGAAATCCAATAAGTTCACTTCCAAAGTTAGGATAGATTTCTTGATGAAGCAGTTTGCTGGGAAGGTGACAGATGAAGATTTACAGGATGAAAATGGGGTTGTTGTGAAGAAGGCGTCAACCCAAAAAGAGTTGCGGTTTGCTGTGAGAGCTTATTTGTTGTTTTTCTTTGGATGTACCGCCTTCACCGACACGTGCGAACCGTTCCGTTTGTTATCCGAGGCGCTTATGAAATTTGCGAGATCGAGACTACGGCGTGGGGTGCAGCCTTACTGGCTTACTTGTACAGGGGTCTTGGGACTGCCACAAGTGCCAAGGTGAAGGGTGTTTCAGGCTATTTCACTCTCCTACAGGTATTTGTTTTTTGGTTTTTTTCTTTTCAATGTCAATTTTATCTATCTATTACAATGTTAACTGGGTGTCTATATTAATCTAGGCATGGATTTATGAGTACTTCCCAGTGTTCAGGCCATTCCCAAACGATGACTATCAGTTGAGCATGTCGCGTACTCATAAGTACTCAGTTACTCAGTCTTTTATGCTAGCACAACAACCGTGCATTGAAGCATACCCGAAATGATGATTGATAATATGACTTGTACCGATGTAAGCATTTTTGTATATAAATAGTTTTATTTATTAATTGATATTATTAGTATGTGGTTAATGATTAATTTCCTCAATCATATGCTATTTGATAGGTTGAATGGTATCCCTATCTTTGAAGTCCGAGCTATCGGCGGTGGATGAAATAGCATTTTTCGAGGGATTTATATGCTTTCTTGATAATGTCGAAGCGATTACAATGTTTCGAGGGTTGTCGTCGGTTGGGTCATATGCAGTTTGTACCTTCAGATCCCCAAGACCAAAGACCTCGACGAAACTACTTCCAGAGCTGCGATGTGAAATTTAATGTTGTGTCTTCCTATTGGAGTAAATGGCGTAAATCACTTGATACAACTTGAACATCGAGGACCCATTCCGTCTTATCCATGGGAGTGTGTTAGTAGATACATGAGTTGGTACGAAAACAATAGTCATATTCGAATGATAAACCCTAATCATCTTAATCTCTACTCCCTACAGAGTCTTCCATATCATAATCTGGTGAGTTAATACTTTACAACGTTAGTTTTTTTTTAGTTTTTTATTTAGTTTTGTTTTGTTTTGGTATTTTATAAATATAAATGTATATACTAATGTAGTTTTTCGTTTTAATTTTGACAGCACCCCGTCATTGATGAAATTTCTCGTTTGCTCAATCAAGGCCTGCAATTGGGTGGGACTGCGCTTCCAGACGATGCACGGAACGAGTTCATGGAGGCATACAATTTGACCTGGTGCAAGTTCATTGGCGGACGATATCGTTAAGGAGCATTGGATTTAGCAATGTTGAATTTGGTTAGTTTAGGGTTTACTGTGTTGAGCATTGGCAGTCTTGTTGGAAGTCTTGTTGGAAATGTGTTATAGAGCATTGGCAGTCTTGTGTTGGAAGATAACTTACTCCAGAGGAAGAGGAGTAAGGTTCTAATTTTTGAGTCTGGGGTTGGTTAAGAGATTGAGTGTCTTTCTTGACACCATTTTCTGAAGTTTTAATTCTGTTATTGTTATGTTTACTTATGCTTTTGTAACAAAGATGCTTATAGAGAAAAATCAAGTGATAACATTTTATTGTTGCTGAAACTCAGAGATTTTTGTGGGATATGTGGAATACTTGTTGAATCTAAGTTTTGTAACTTAGAACTACAGTACTATTTCTAATAAGATTTTGTTCATTAAATGCTTCTTTTACTCACATTCTAAGGATTTTACTGACTTCTGTGCATCTTCCTGACGTTGTATGTGAGAAGTTCAAATCAATTCTGTTCTTCTATGCTTTCATTGTTTGATTATACGACAATCACTATGGAGTTACATTGCCAACCAAATAGAAGTTATTTTTTTCATATTCGACTTCGCAGGTTTGTTAGTCCGTTTACAGAGATTACCAGATATGACATTTCTTGTGTTGAGTCCTCCGTCTTTGTTATTGTCAAATTTTTGGAATATCTTCTTCACTTTCTCCACTCTCATTTCTCTTATGCCATGTATAAAACATTGATCAATTGCCAAAACACGAAACATCTATTTTTTTGCCAAAACACGAAACAACACGCAACATCTAAACTTTTGCCAAAAAATGACTTTGCTGTTTTTTTGCCTCTTGGACGGTGTGGCCACACCGTTTGGACTTAGTCCCAAACGGTGTGCCCACACCGTCAAGAGGCAAAAAAACAGCAAAGTCATTTTTTTTCCAAGTTTTAGTCTCAAACGACATGGGCACACCGTTTGAGACTAAGTCTAAACGGTGTGGCCACACCGTTCAAATGCCAAAAAAACAGAGAAATCTTTTTGCCAAGTTCAAATCTCAAAAGCGACATGGCCACACCGTTTGGGGCCCTAGTCCAAACGGTGTGGCCATGTCGTTTCAGACTAATTACAAAAACGACATGGCCACACCGTTTGGGACCTAGTTCAAACGGTGTGGCCACACCGTTCAAAAGGCAAAAAAACAGCAAAGTCATTTTTTTTTCCAAGTTTTAGTCTCAAACGACATGGCCACACCGTTTGAGACTAAGTCCAAACGGTGTGGCCACACCGTTCAAGTGCCAAAAAAACAGAGAAATTTTTTTGCCAAAAGTCATTTTTTCCAAAATCAAACAAACATACATACATCCATACAATTAATTCGACAAAAAAATACCATCAAATTTAAGAAAATTGTATCAAAAGCCAAATTACAATTCCAACCACATGAACATTAATTACATAGACTTATTCCTAGTCAACATCTATTATTGGTATTTCGGACCCATCATTAGTGTGCTCGTCTTCCAATACTAAATTGGAAATGTTCAATGCCGTAAATTGCGCTTGTCTTGCTTGTAATGCAGTATCCCAACTATCTGCAATTAAGTGCCGAGCTCTACGCCATCTTCGTGATCGGTTTTGGAACCGACAATCATCAACAAGTTCAACATGGACAAAATGACATCCCCAGCGTAAAGCGGTACCCAACACTTTCTTTACTCTCTCGGGGATTTGCTTGGGTTTTCGGTGGCAAAATAAGATGGCGATACATACTTCCTAAATGTACGAGGGCGACATTAAATCTCGAAGCAAATAGATATCCAAAGAAAGGGCATGCTCATCCACTTACGAGGGGTGCCCAACCGCATTCATGGGAAATTGTAGGTTTCACGCATTACCTAATCTCACGTGAGTGTACAATGTACGAGATAGGGGAGGTTGTCATTAAGTTCTTGTAACAACTCATTTCTCATCCACGACCACTCTTCCTGACTTTTTCCTAATGCAATGCACATTGCTCTATACCCGCAATTGCCATCACCCACAGGGTCATCCACTTTAACAATATATTTGTGCAGTTCTTTTGGAATGTCCAAACCGTAATGTCTCGACTCCCTCAGGATGCCAATGTCTAACTTTTGAGGTGATTTTTCAGAAGAGTTATTCCGTGGTGTGGTTTTTTTAGGTGGTAAAGGTGATTTTTTAGAAGAGTTATTCCGTGGTGTGGTTGTTTTAGGTGGTAAAGGTGACTTTTGAGAAGAGTTATTCCGTGGTGTAGTTTTTTTTTTGTGGCAAAGGTGGTTTCAGAGAAGACTTCTCTGCAGGTGGGTTTGGAGTAGCTTGGAATTTATGAGAAGGCTTGGAATTTGGCGTACATTCCGATTGTTGTGACGAGACCCACTCTTCATGCTCACGTTGGGAATGTTCAAAACCAGATGAATCTCGCTTTGAAGAGTTCTCATCCTCAGTTGGAAGCTTTCTCTTGCAGCTACCCTTAGGCCGACCTTTGGTTTTCGCCTCCTCATGAGGTGGTTCTAGCCATGTAGTTTCTGGCACAGCAATCTCCATAAGTTTTCTAACCATAACCCTCTGCTCTTCTTCAGAAGCCATTTCATACCTTTTCATAAACATATCCATCGAAGGTCTACAATCGAGACCAACACCCACCGACACACTTGGAAAAACAGACAGAGTTTTCCAAAAGGGATCGATAGCACTCAAAGATATGGAACGTTCTTGCTTTTGAAGTTCAATGATTTCATGAGCACATGACAATCCATGACTGGTGCGCAAATAACACCCACAAATGAACTCAGAGTCTTTAGCACCACGGCTTACACGGATATCTAGTTCTTCATAAAGCAAGTCCAAACATTTTCTTGAGACCAGGTTTCTGAGTTCACGAAATAAAGGAATCCGGTGGTGGTGCTGGGTTACAATCAAACTCTTCTCGAACGTACCTCTAATCTCAGATAGCTGGATCTCTAAAATCGGGTGGATCAAGTAAAACATACTTAGAAAATCATGTCTGTTTGTGTTTCCTAGAACACGTTTCACCTGAGCATGAGACCCTTCTACTCTATTGGTCGTTGTACTCCCAAAGTGAATGTGTTGATCTATCCAACAACATACGAATCGATCCTTGTAAGGCAACCAAGTCTCTCGCAGATAACTAACAAAATTGGAGTACTCAACCCTATAGTGTTTTTCCAAAGCAGCAATTCTACGGTTGAGGATATCCTCAGTCATCGATTTCACTACAGTGTTCCATGAGAACTGGCCTTTATCTACTAGTTCTGTGGTGGGAAAAAAATCATTGCATTTCTGAAGGACGTACATAGAGATATGCCATCTACAAAGATGCTTGTGCGCGTCAGGAAACACAATATCAGCAGCACTCATCAAGGCCAAGTCCCTCGCCGGACCGCGATCATCGGATGGCCTTTCTTCACCCAAAGAAACCGTTAAACCGACGCCAAAGCCCACTCATAGTCTATCGCTGTTTGGATTGGAGCAACACTTGACGGACCGTGAAAGACTTCCGGTTGAAGTCACCCCCCAAACCGCATAAAAGGCCACCGATACTTATTGGTTTTGGGGTCGTCGTCTATGATGAAAAAACTTTTGGAAAAGTCCGAGCCATTTTAACACCGGCCCGATGGGCCCATAACAATCCCGTTATCTCATCCGTATTCATATCCTCTCTCACCTCCTCGAAATAATGGTTTTCTCTAACAACTCACGCAATCTCGCATTTTCGCGAGTGACCGCTCATATCCAATGTCCTCACCTTGTGCCCGCATTGTAGACTTGATATATGCTAGATAGGTTATCGAAACCTATGTCTGATGGACTTCAAAACTTCTTTAGGCTTAACTCCATTTTGAGTCATCTCTGACAAGAACTCAAATTGTGGAACAGTCAGTCGAGTAGCAAATGCATGTCCTTCAAGGGTGTTCACTAATGGATGGTTGTGAACACCATTAAGAACGACAATTTTCCAACTATCGACAGTGCCGCGTTGGAAAATACATCTTAATTTAAATGGACATCCACGTTTCATGGTTCCCGTATTTCTCTTATTAACTTTCTCTGCTTTTTTGTGTGAACGATACACGCCCGAACTCTAGCAATCTAAATCCAGGCTTGGTACTTGGTTCCCGTTAGCATTCTGCGACTTCCCAATTACCACAACCACATTACATTATTTTCCCCGAGCAGTTGCCCAACCAATTACGTCACTACGTGTATGAAATACCTAAAGATATGAAAGAAAACAACAATCAATAAACTAATATAATTTCATTTAGAAAATAAAAACAAGTGAAAACAATGCCTACTATGTACCTCTTCCGTAGTAAATATTTACATTTGTATCCATTGAAAGCGGTTGAACATCATCCACGCCATTCGAAGTTTCCGAGTTCTCAAAACGCACCGGGGATCCTAAATAAAGAACAGTTGTTAATTGATGTTTGGCTTAAGTACCAAATGCCACAAAGCGACATGGCCACACCGTTTGGACTAGGTCCCAAACCGGTGGCCATGTCGTTAGAGATTTGAACTTGGAAAAAGACTTGTCGTTTTTTGCCACTTGAACGATGTGGCCACACTGTTTGGACTTAGTCTCAAGCGACATGGCCACACCGCTCAAGACTAAGTCCGAACGGTGTGGCCATGTCGTTTGAGACTAAGTCCAAACGGTGTGGCCATGTCGTTTGAGACTAAGTCCAAACGGTGTGGCCACACCGTTCAAGTGGCAAAAAAACAGACAAGTCTTTTTTCCAAGTTCAAATCTCAAACGACATAGCCACACCGTTTGGGACCTAGTCCAAACGGTGTGGCCATAGTCCCAAACGGTGTGGCTATGTCGTTTTAGACTAACTTCAAACGGTGTGGCCACACCGTTCAAGTCGCAAAAAAACAGACAAATCATTTTTTCCAAATTCAAATCCCAAATGACATGGCCACATCGTTTTGGACACAGTCCAGATGGTGTGACGAGACCGTTTGGTGTGAAATACAAACGACCTAGCCACGTCGTTTAATTACTACATGCATAATTATTACATGTATAATCACTGTACACATCAATAATTCCTACATGCAAAATTATTACATGCATAATTACTACATGCATAATTATTACATGTATAATCACTATACACATCAATAATTCCTACATGCATAATTATTACATGCATAATTACTACATTCATAATTACATTTAATTTAGATTTACCTTATTCTTATTAAATGCATCATCATCAATTCCTCTATTTTCTTCAATTTGAACTTGTTCTACATTTTCTTCTTGAATGGGGTCACTTGGAACTTGTTCTATATTTTCTTCTTGAATGGGGTCATGATGCATTACATTTTCTTCGTCATCTTTATGTTCTAAAATGGGGTTGGGATGAAAAGGTAGCAACAAGTCAAATTCACTTTGGTTTGGGGTCTGCCCAACACAAAACAACTTTTGGGACCAATGGCACATTTGTAATAAGTGTTTTAGTTTTTGGAGTCTACCCAACACAATATGGGGTCCGACAGTAACAAGTACAATAAAAAATAACAATATAGGATCGAAAAATGTATATTTCAACGTTTAGCCAGAAAATGTTGGAATTCCAGTTTCTGGTACCATCCGAATTCCGGAAATTTGTATTAGGCAAAATAGTAAATATGTTAATTGGAGGAGGGCATTTTTGTATAGTCAAAAAATGTAAATTTCAAATTTGTAATTATGCAAATTGGGGAAGGGCAAAATTGGGGAAAAAATTGAACGGTTAGAATTGAGATTGTTGGGGAAAAAATTGAACGTTAGAATTGAGATTGTTAACTTTGGCATAACTCTTAAGAATTCCGGTTCGGTTCTTACCAGTTACGGTTTTGGTTCTTTTTTTATTGTTTCTACCGAGTTCAGTTTTTTTGGTTTTTTTATTATATTTAGAACATACCCATTAATTAAGTTGGTTCCGGTTTCAGTTTCGATTCTTTTTTGGTTATACGTTATTATTATTGTTAAAATTACTTTTTGAATTATGTAACTGATATAAAAATTGGTTTTTAGTGCGACTGATATAAATTTTTTTTTTAAATTACATTTGGCACCAATATTTTTGTCCTCTCCTAAAAAATAATGGTCCTAATTTCAATAATCTTTAGAAATTATCTAAAAACTTTAAATGCATCTCATAAATTGTACGTACAAGTGTAGTGTAGTATATATATATAGTGTATTAGTTAATTTAAAGCAAGGACCAAAATATCACCGATATATCGGTATTTTGGTACACCGACATCGATATTTCCGACATATATCCACCGTTTATAGAACCCTTTTTCCCGATATATATCGGAATTTCCGATATAAAACTTTATATCGCCGATATAATCGATATATCCAATATTTACAATATATATCGGTTGACTTTTTTACCATATTTTAATATAAATCCAATATTTTCAATATATTTCCGATAGTTTAAATAGTTTAGACTAGTCACCAAAAAACTGGATATATCCGATATATATCGGTTTTTGGGTACACCGATATATTCATCGATATCGATATTTTGGGCCTTGATTCAAAGTATACATGTATTAGTTAATTCATGTTTATTAACATTTAAAAAACACATTTACATAGTGTAATATGTTATAAAATATACATTTACCAGCACACATTCATTATATGCGTATATATCTAGGTTACATTGACACGCCGTATCGGATACGGATACGAATTGTCGAACACGGCAAAATATCAAAATTCGAGGTAAATTACATACAATATGTGTCCGACACGAACACGTGGATACGTACCCGACACGAATTTTTTTCAAAATATGGCGTGTCCATGTAACCTAGGTATATATGTTTAATAGACTTTTACACCAAAGCAAATACTATAATTTACTGTTTGAGTTCATATTTGTTAACTGTATAGTAAAATTTAATAATTTATATATTATTATAATCGGTTCCGGTTTTGGCTCGGGTATTCACGGGTTTTTAACCATTCAATTCTAACGGTTCCAATTCTTTATCGGTTCGGTTCTTAAAGACCCACTTTTAATAGGTCTACAATTTTAGAACCATAGCCACTCTAAACGGTTCCGGTTTGGGTTGGGTTTCGAGTAATCGGAAACTCACGCACACCCCTACTTAAGAATAGTAGATAAAACTCATGAAAGTAGGTAGCTTACTCCTTCAAAGGAAGAGTAATAGATCCATCTTTGTTTTTTTCTATCCTGTTAGGAACATTCACCATTCCTCGAACAAAGCCAAGTGCCCGTAAAAAATTTAAAAAAATGAGAATCAAAGTGACTTGCATAGTACAAAAAATGCAAGACATAAATAAATAGTATAGAAACTTACATATTCGGATTTCCATAGCCTATGGTTGTAGGTCAAATACAATTGGCCATGACCTCGTAGCACTGTTCCAGTTCCCCTTAAAAAACCTGGAAGGCCAACAAAGATTAGTAAATGGTAGTTTCATGTTCCTGGTTGAATGCTCAATGATAAATTGTCCTAACTTTTCACTTTCAGCAATTAATTTAAATATAAACAGATTATCACACATCAAAGATACTTATCAAACAAAATGCATGTTGATCCAACTTTATTAGAGAACCAAGACTAGAGTCCAAGATATGATAGGTTTCTTTTGGTTTTGTGTTTCTTCTTTAGCTGTTTGGTTTATCTTTAGGTGGGTAGCAACTTACCTGGGTGGGTTTTATCTATCTATTACCGACCCAAAAGAAACACAGACCCACACACAGAGATCAAAACATTCACACCAACAAATCTCAATGAATGATATCAGATTTTTATTGATCTGGGCCACCCGACATTATTAAGAGAGACTTGGTATCCGACATCTGAACTTTCAAGACTATACATGTATTTACTTTTAGAGCGATGAGATCATGAGCAAGAATCATTAATAGAATTAGTATACAGGAATACAATAGCAATGATAGCCAAAAACACGCACATAGGTGTATGATCATTTTCAAGATATTGTCAACTCAGCAGGCTGTGGGTTGTTGCCTGAAGTAAGAGGGTCACATTTTTTTGCACTAAAATAGTCATTCCACAGAAAAAATAGAATTTTGCCTCCACCAGGCTATATCTATTTGTCATAGGCTAATAAGAAGCAACATATGTCCCTTTGATAATTTCACTTCCAGCAGAGTCCACAACTAAAAGGTGGTTCCAGGTTCCTGATTGATAAATTGTCCTAACTTTTCACTTCTAGTGATTAAATTAGTTCTATATAGATAATCATACCTCAAAGATACTTGGCAGACAATATGCTTGTTGATCCAACTGATTTAGAGAACCAAGACTAGAGTCCAAGCTATGATAGGTTTCTTTTGCTTTTGCATCTCTTCATTCCCGGTTTGGTTTATCATTAGGTCGATTTGGGTGGAGATGTAGTGGGAGTAGGCACCAGCTACTTACATTGCGGGGTGTGTGTGCATATTTTAGCAAATAGATATGTAACACGTGGTAGCATCTTCGTAAGGCTCGGATATGGTCTTGGTGTGGGTAGAAAGTACCAGAACACACTTCAAGTCCAAATCCTCTTACTTCCTAGGTTCGGAAGTGAGATAAGAAGAGGAGGTTCGTGGGGTTTGGAACTAGTTGGAGTAGTAGGTTCGTATAACCAACTCCTAACTATGAACTCCAAATCTGGAACTCAACTACTAGGCCCGGAACAGGTTCGTGGGCTTTGGAACTAGTTAGAGTTGTAGGTTTGTATAACCAACTCCTAACTATGAACTCCAAATCCGGAGCTCAACTACTAGGCTCGGAGCTCTAACTACTACTCGAACCTAAACATGTTTTTCATTGTTTAAGTCGATAAAAGAGACCTATTTGACTTGGGAAACATGGGGCTTCTAGAAGAGTCAAGATGAGACTTAACAAGAGGCGGTCTCCTAGTTAAACACTAATTGGGAAACCTCATCTATTCTTATAAATAGAATAGTTGAACTACGCTTTGAGTTTGATTCCTATACACAGGATACATAGGCAGCCATTAAAGAACGTGGTTCAACTCATCATCTTCTACATCTCTTCTTCTTCTTTATCCAATACTTCTCATTGTTCTTTGATCATCAACAAAATATTTGTGTTTCTAGATTAGGAAAAATCATCACACAATTGGCGCCGTCTGTGGGGAACTATACAGAATTGATTTGATTTCTTGGTCGAAATTTTTTCGGTTCTAGGTTCTCCTACCTACCAATTTTTCTTGGGTTTGTTGTTCTTTAAAAACATATATATATATATATATATATATATATATATATATTTTCTTCACTTTGATTCAAAATCATGGTTACTACAAGAGCCAATGTGAATCAAAGTAACGAGGGGAATAACGAGATCAATAACCCACATGTTACTTCTCAAAGACAATCTGAACGTAGAGGAGATCGTCGTTTTGGACAGGGTCGTGAAGAAAATGAGCCTAACAACGATACTCCCCAATCTGCCATAACCAACCAAGCCATCATGGATGCTGTGATGGCCGAACGTGGTCGACAGGAGGCTCGTTTGTGTTTTTTACAAGACTACTACTGCACGCAGGAGGGTCGTTCACCTCCAAGAGTGTTGCCTACTGATGGAAACACGAGGGGGCAGTTCCGGCCACCAAGTCTCGACCCTGGTGAGGGTTACGTCCCTACACCTTATATACCTTACTTTGCTGGGTATCATAGCGACCAACCAGATTCGGATTATAATCCGGAATTGGATCCAACCCAACACTCGAGCTCACACGGAACTGACTTCTCTTGGTATTCAAGTTCTCAAGGTAATGCGGGATGGGCGTCCAATGTGTTTGCCCGGAATCCACAACTATTGAGGTCAACCTCGGCACGAAGAAGACTTTCAGTTTCAAGGGAACCTTCATTGCCTCGGAATCCCTCAGTTCCCCGATCCAGTTTTGCAAACTCCTCCACTCGATCTCGGGAACCGGAACCGCGTTATCATCAAGATGAGAACTATGAGAGTCCAGGTCCGAGGTACAACAACGAGAGAACTCCAATTAATGAACCGACTACTCTTGCACATCTCAAGGCACAAATACTGGAGGAACTACGAGGTTCGAAACCAACCAAGATGGACGAGTCAGTTGTTCGGTCAGCAATCGAGGGATTAGATCCCATTTTTGGTCTATACATATCTTTGAAGAAAAAGAAGCCTACGAACATGACAGAGTTGCAGGTTCGTATTAATAAGTATGCATAACTGGAAGAAGACCAATTGGATAAGGAATCTTCTCATAAAAGAGTGATAACCAGTGACACCTCCGCTCCTGTTGGTAGGAGCTCTACTAGTCATTATGATGATAGGAAGTCCAAGGAACCATAGTCGGAGCACAAGTTAGTCGACATGAATTCCTATCAAGATAAGTCCAAGAGACAGAAGACTGGTGACACGTTCGGAAGTAATAAATTACCTCCACAGGATAGGGACTTTACCACTTTAACTCATCCTTATGAGGACGTCTTTGAAGTTAACCAGGAACAAGATGTTCATGAAAGATCCTCCAGTGGTGAATCTCGATGCTAACATGTATTGTTTCCAAGTAATGTTACACTACTCTCAGCTTCTAAGAGACAAAATTTTCACAAATTTGGATATGCTTCTACTATATTGGGGTTTTACAGGAAATAATACAGGGGCACACCCTATATTTCTACAAAGTCTTATTTCTTAACAAAACTAAAGGTATTTACAGGAATTGACACAGGGGCAAACCCTATTTTCCTACAAAACCTTGTTTTTCTAAGATTCGAAATACAAATTTGTATAAAATATAATTCACACTTATGTCATTTTTCCTCAAAGGTCGAATGTGCAACCGCCGCCTAAGAGAAAAGTGGGGCATCTGTGTATACATATTTATGCAAATAAGGAGAAAAGAACACCACTTCTTAACTAGTCCGGAACTTCACGCCTCGTAACTTGTCCAAGTTCAAAACTCCACTTCCTAGCTAGTTAGGAACTCCACGCTTCAAACTCTACTTCCTAGCAAGTCCGGAACTCCACGTTCGAAACTTGTCCAAGTTCGGAACTCCACTTCCTAGCTAGTCAGGAACTCCACGTTCGGAACTTGTCCAAGTTCGGAACTCCACTTCCTACCTAGTCAGGAACTCCACGCTCGGAACTTGTCCAAGTTCGAACTCCACTTCCTAGCTAGTCCGAACTCCACGTTCGAACTTGTCCAAGTTCAAACTCCACTTCCTAGCTAGTCTAGAACTCCACGCTCGAACTTGTCCAAATTCGAACTCCACTTCCTAGCTAGTCGGGAACTCCACGCTGAACTTGTCCAAGTTCGAACTCCACTTCCTAGCTAGTCCGAACTCCACGCTCGAACTTGTCCAAATTGAACTCCACTTCCTAGCTAGTCCGAACTCCACGCTCGAACTTGTCCAAATTCGAACTCCACTTCCTAGCTAGTCTGGAACTCCACGTTCGGAACTTGTCCAAATTCGGAACTCCACTTCCTAGCTAGTCTGGAACTCTACGTTTGGAACTTGTCCAAGTTCAGAACACCACTTCCTAGCTTGCTTAGAATTCCACGTTCGGAACATGCCTAAGTTCGGAACTCCACTTCCTAGCTAATAAGTAACACAGAAAGTCCAAGTTCGGTACTACTCTGTCAAGTAACAAACCCAACACTGTTTTGTGGACTGAAGAATCCGGAACTGCCCAGTACTGAATCCGAAACTGCCTTGCAAATTAAAGAACTCGACACTAATTGGCGAGACAACGGACTTGGAAATACTCGAGGGCATCTGCCATAAACGAAGGCAACGGGGAGGCGAGTCCGACTTTCAATAATCCAAGATATATTAAGGGATGTTCATCAGTCCCAAGGTCAGTAGTTTGTGGATATACAATGTTGATTTCCTCCGAAATTGAAAATGCATTACGGATCTTTTCTAAGTCAGATATATCCCCAAAAGGAATAGCGTTCCAATCTATTGTGGGAATTTTAGCTTTGGGCACAACCGAGGTGTAGCATCTATAATCGCTCTATAACCCTAAGACCGCTATTGCTTCAACAACTGAATCATCCGAACTATAGTGGTGGGTATCAGATCGACAATCGCCTCACTACTTATGGAACTCAGCGAGTGATTGATGAGACATAGTATATCTGCAGTAGCAACACGCCGATAATCTTGACTTGATCAACTCGACGTAGCCCTCGCTAGAAAACCGATATACAACAATACCAACCAACAACCAACACCAGAACTGATGGAGCTCGGAATTGACTGCTGAAAATAAGATAAGAGAATTTAAACTAAGCAAACAGTTGAAAGTAAATTTTGGGTTTCAATCAAAGAAAATAAAAAGAACTCGACGGTTTACTTACCTTCTTTTGATATCTCACAACTCTTTAATCTTGTCAATGGCGATCAATGTTTGAGAAACAGATTTGTTTGATTTTAGAAGCACGTTTTGGTGAAGTTTGTTCGAGGTTACGGACTGCTTCGGATACCTTGCAGTTGATTGTTTCATGAACTGTCAGTAGTTGGTGGTATTACTGATCAATGCTTTGTTGGTTTTGAAGATGTGAATTCTGTGTTCAATTCCATGAACCCGAAAGAAAATAGGAATTTTGAATCTGTGGGAGCTGTTGGAGTTGTGGGAGCTGTTGGAACAATGTTGAATCTTGAATTTTGGAAGAAGGAAGAAGAAAGGGTTTCAAGCAATTAGGTAGCGAAGGGTATCTTTTTGGGTTATGTTCAACAGCTTAATTTCGCAAGGCAGGCCCAATTCCGGGTTGCACTTACAGTTCCGGGTTGCACTTCCGAGTCAAGGTGATTTGGTGAAATCTAAGTCCGGATCTTTATAATACCTGGGATGTCCGGACTTGACAAATTTCGATTCCTTGTGCTTAGCTCCTCATATACTAGGTTCGGCCTAATATACAAGGTTCGGGGCATGGTGATGTCAAGTCCGGCTTTCACATAATTTAGTTCCGGAATGTACTACCAAGAAGTCCCGATCTTTGTGAAACATGGGTCGGGTTGATCTGACCACGTCCGAATCATCACAATATATTGCATGTCTGGATTTCACCAGGTTCCTCATGACCAAGTCCGGACCATCACAATGCATGGCAGGACCAGTTTTCAGCAAGTTCGGCTTAATATACAAGGTTCGGGGCATGGTCGTGGCAGGTCCAAATTTACAATTCCATGTAATTGAAGTAATGCGAAAATTTTGCCGATACATTCCACAAAGAAAATCGAGGCATAAGGCGTCGTACATTTTTTAATTCCTTTTTCCTTAAGGGTTTGATTCACAACCTATGAATAAAAAGGGGGGCATCTCGTGTGTGCATATTTTAGCAAATAGATATGTAACACGCGGGTAGCATCTTCGTAAAGGCTCGATATGGTCTTGGTGTGGGTAGAAAGTACCGAACACACTTCAAGTCCAAATCCTCTTACTTCCTAGGTTCGAAGTGAGATAAGAAGAGGAGGTTAAGTGGGGTTTGGAACTAGTTGGAGTAGTAGGTTCGTATAACCAACTCCTAACTATGAACTCCAAATCTGGAACTCAACTACTAGGCCCGGAACAGGTTCGTGGGCTTTGGAACTAGTTAGAGTTGTAGGTTTGTATAACCAACTCCTAACTATGAACTCTAAATCCAGAGCTCAACTACTAGGCTCGGAGCTCTAACTACTACTCCGAACCTAAACATGTTTTTCTGTTGTTTAAGTCAGTAAAAGAGACCTATTTGACTTGGGAAACATGGGGCTTCTAGAAGAGTCAAGATGAGACTTAACAAGAGGCGGTCTCCTAGTTAAACACTAATTGGGAAACCTCATCTATTCTTATAAATAGAATAGTTGAACTACGCTTTGAGTTTGATTCCTATACACAGGATACGTAGGCAGCCATTAAAGAACGTGGTTCAACTCATCATCTTCTACATCTCTTCTTCTTCTTTATCCAATACTTCTCATTGTTCTTTGATCATCAACAAAATATTTGTGTTTCTAGATTAGGAAAAATCATCACACACGGGGTATGATGCAATTGGTCTTCGGATTATATCATTATCAATTATCTTGACCAAAAAGAAACAAACCCACGAACCCACCCACCCACAAACAAACAAGATGAAAGATAGTTGAGAAGTAAGAACAATAAGTACCTGGACATCACCAACACTAGTATTGTTAAGCAGAATTGACTCCTCCTCGTTCCTAGTTTCATATTTGAGTGCAGACAATTCACCTGAACTGATGACTCCTCCAGAAGCCCCAAGACTCATTGCCTGCCCTAGCTTTTCCAAAACCTCAGGGTCATTCCAATATCTACACCAACATCGAAGAATTGAATCAACAAAGAAATACATACAAGAAAATCCAATCTAAATGAAAGAAACATTTTATTACTACCTCAGGCTGAATATTGTGGACACGAGAAGCAGAAAGCATAAACCTCATACCTATATCAACAGAAACTTCAGTATATGTAAGTGGGAGTGCCATGGATTTACTAACACATCAGAGTAGAATATGGGTTCTAGTCACTATGTTATATGGACATGCCATATTTTGAAAATAATCTGTATTGGAGATACATGTCCATGTTGGACACATATTGGACGCATTGTATGTGATATATACCGTTTTTTTTTATATTTTAAAATGCCAGGTACTTTGTATGTGTCGGATTATGGACACATATATCCGTATCAAAGTAACTTGGGTTCTAGACGATATGAAAATGGCAATACGTTTTCTCCTGATCCAAAACTTCGAAGGTTTTGCTTCAGGTAATATAGTTTGTGGTGCTGGGGGTTTTTGAACCCATGCCGATGTCAACTCCCACAAAACTAGTTGGCACTAAGAAACTTTACCAGTTACAATACATAAAAATAGAGTCATACAAGCGGCGAGGTGTGTGCAAATGCGTTAAAGGCCAAACCAAAATGAGTCAGGCATATGTTCCCATCTGCCTAAATGTTGGAAACTCAAATTCCACGTGTAAAGGTGTGTTTTGGTTTTGCTTTTCAGATCGTGAAAAGAAAGGAATGGGTTGAGATTTTTTGGAGAGACCGAGTTCGCTAATGTGCGAGCTGCCTACGTATCCTCTCTTGATTTTTTAGGGGAGAGAGGAATCAGGCCTCACGTAGTTCAAATAGGTGGTATTTATAGGCTTGCGAAGTTTCAATCCTAGAGGCACATGTGCTACCTGCACACGTGTAAGGTGGAGATTGTGAATGAGTGTTGGGCTGGTTTTAGTATAAGTCGTGCTTTGATTGGGAGTTGGCGTGGTAGTCCCTATTTCCCGGTGGTGGGAAATACAAGTAAGATTTTGGTAATGATTACCCCTGGTGGTGACATGATTTGAGTCGTTCTATCTCTGGCCATGTGTTCGTACTGAGACATCTTAGTTCATACCTCCTACATGAAAGGAGCTGCTCACAGATCGGTCTTGGAGGTCGATGTTTTGGGTTCACCTATGCTGCGCGCGTATGTCTTCACAACGGAGCTGCTCACAGGTCGGTCTTGGAGGTCGATGTCCTGAGTTCGCTTATGCTTCACTCGTGCGTGATAATCCTTAATGAGGATATTACTCCCCTACACAGCCCCCTCTCAGTAAATTGTTTATGTCGCGAGAAACGATCTGTTGAGAGAAAAATGGAAGAACGTGTAGAGCATGAGCGAGCTGCGGTGGACGATCTGATTGTGATGGCGCAAATTTTGAATCCTGTGACATAATGATTTGGTGGGAAAGGGAAGTTGTTCCATAATTGGCACGTGACTGAATCGTAGCAGTTGGCGAAGAAACGTGTCGCCGCGTTATTCGGAACTGCTGAAAAGACAGGTCCTTAGGACACGTGTGCGGGCTAGAGCATAGGCTGTAATAATAACTTCTTGGTAACTGAACGGGCGGTTTATACAAAATCAAATTTGGGACAACCAAAAAAGGTATTTCCTGTTTTCTTCTTCAGCAAAAGCGCAAGCTAGGGTTCCTCAGGTGAGTGCTTCTGCTGCTGTTAGCTTTCCATTTGCAATTTGCTTTCCTCTCTTTCAAGTGCGATTTGTTAAGTAGGTAGGTCAGTGTAAGGCTGTAGGGTTTAAATGTGAGTAATTGATAAAAAGGAAACGTTATAATGTCTGATTCTGATGATACTCGATCGGAAGAGGTTTGGGAGATATCATTAAGTTGTGGAGAGTATGAGGATGAAAAATCGGTGAGTGTTGGCATTGAGGCTGAGTTGGATGAGGGAGTTAGGGTAGATGAGGGTAATACCCGATCTAGGTCAAAAGGTGGCGTGGCCAGTACGTCAGGTCGAGGGGAGATGTCGTCATCAAGTGAGTTGCCCCTTAGAACGGTAAACCGTCGTGCTGCAAACTCGTTCCCCGAACTGAGGGCAGCGTATGGGATCAATATCCCCGACCTAGAGATATACGAGCCACGGTTGAGTGAAAATGTACGTAGTGAGGAGTACAACCCGCCAAATGGTGGAATAATCATCTGTGAGGGCCAGCTGAGAACGCATATGCAAATACCGTTCTCGAAACTAGTATGTGACTTCTTGGCCCATTGTTGGAAGTCGCCTTGTCAATTCGTTAGTAACACCTGGCGATTGTTTAAGGTGTTTGACCTGTTGAATGCGAGTGGGGAATACGACATAGGGGTGTCCAACATAGTTGAGCATTATGTTGTGAGGCGATTTGGTAATTTGAACTTTAGCTTGCAAACGATGACGACGCGTTCTGCTGTGATCGACAGTGTAAGCAACGAGGCCTGGACAAAGAGGTCGTTGCTGTTAGTTGGCAACTACTGTGCTCACGGATGTAGGTTGCAAACTAGGATTTGTAACATATCCGGTGGGTAGGAATATTTTTCTTTTGTTGCTTTTCATAACGAGTGATAGTTATTCTAACAGGCCCATGTTTTGCTTTGTCTGTAGATTTCTCTGTGAAGAGGCAGACTGATCGTGGGGAGATAGAGAGGTTCGCACAGCTGACTCGAGAAGAAAAGAAAGCGAAGCTGCCTGAGGTTGCTCATTTCTTTGTGGAAAAGGGTGGGCCTGCGATCCGGGAAAAAAGAAAAGTTCAAAAAGACCGAGCTCGAGGTCAGTCAAGGCTAGAGATGATGGAGACCCGAACGAGTGAGTTGGTAACACGGGAAGATAGGAATCGGGTGCATGGCGGCGCGAGGCAACCTGTTAGGGGTGGTGCCTCAGGAGTTGGGGGGTCGGGCTCCCGACCTGAAGGGGGTTCGATCGATGCTCCAGTAGAGTTGGAAACAGTTGTTTTCAACCCATGTGCGAGGAGCAGGTCGGAGAAGAGACAACGTGACGCCTCTGATCACGAGGCTGTGCGAGTTGCGAAAGCAGCGCGACACGCTCTTGGGGAAAGCTCCGGCGCAGGGGGCGGTTCTGATGGTGGCTCGGCTGGGGCTACGACTTCTCCCCAGAGTCGGGCACGACCCAAGCAGGTGATGGACTTGGCCACTTTTGGGGCAGGGCCTAGTCCGTCTCGGGGGCGTGAACCGAGTCCACTGGCGAAAGCAAAGGCGCTGCGCAAAGCGAGTGGAAAAGCTGTTGTGATTGGTGACGACCTAGAGGGACAATTTGTGTATCTGGATGAGCATGGGGCGCAACGTACTGTGAAGCGAAGTGATTGTAGCTTCAGGTCGAGTAAGGTATCAGCCTGTCTGTTGGAACAGATAGCTCGACGCCGGCAAACCGTAAGGAGCCGGATGAGAAAGGGCTAGCTGATAACCTGAAGCGAATGGAAATTGCGCAATGTTTGGTACGCAAGTTTGTCTTGTTTTGATATAACGGCTCACCTATACATGTTGTTACGTTGTGGTTATTAACCATATGTGTGTAATTGCAGCTGGTAAGTGGATTTCAGAAATTGAAGGAGATTGCTTAGTTCGCAGAGGCAGATAGAGAATCTGTCTGATGAGCTGAAAAATGTTCAGGAGGCCGCAAAGATGGAACGCGAGGAACTGGAAAATCTGAAGAAAGCACATCAAGCTCTGAGTCTGGCCAAGATGCTGAAAGATACCGAAGCAGAAGAACTGAGGCAAAAGTTACAGGGAGCGGAAGAGAATGTTTTGGCCGAGACTATGGAAATTGGTAGGCTGAACGACTATACCATACACTGCAGGAAGGTTGCTCAGGACGCTACCAAGGCCTATGACGTTCTGGATGCGGACTTTGTTGAACTGGAAGCGGACTATAACGCTTTGAAGGAAGACCATGCAAGCGGTACATCTCGGACCGTGGTAGAACAGGTGCAGGGAGATGCCAGCAATGTGCTTGCTTCTTCAGTGATCGTTCCAGAAGTCGTGGTACCGGGAGTTGAAGCTGCTGCGTCTGATGTGCTAATGAGTTTGAACTTTGATGGAGTGACGGTTGTGGTGGATGGGAGGGATGCTGAAATTGATGAATCGCTCGTGCTTGGAGAATTAACCGTCATGCCTAGAGAGGACGAGCTGTAAATTTGATTTGTTATGTTGTCAGCTTATAAGCTGTGATACAATAGAGCTGGTTTCCTGGGGTAACCTGGGCAGTTCGTCTTTTTATTTGTATGTGCCATTATCGTGAGCGTCCGTACCTCGCCCGGGTTTGAGGTAACCATGTGATGACGAACATTGTTTAGCCGGGTTTGATTTCCTGAGTAGTCTCAGCAACTCGGCTAAAGAACGAATGATAGTTCAGGTCTGTTAGGACAGGTCGTTGTATGCTTATATGCCATGCTCATTGTTTCTTTCTTCACTATGCGTGTGTACCGCTTGCTTAATTGTGTTTATGAATGAGTATACTGCTATAGCTATGCATGGTTATCGTGCTGCAGTGATAACTGCGTTGCTAATAACTGGGAAGCTTGGATGATCGTCCTGTTGTTAACTTGTTTGCAGCTGTTCGGTGGCGCTCGGGATGATGTGATGAGATCGGCCGGGCTCGTTCGGGGCGTGTGTTATGTTTATTGTCGCAGAGGGTAATATTCCCACATGTGCAAACACACGTAAGAAAAACGAAGGTTCAAAGGACATAATGATGGCGGGCAGATGGCGTTTGGCGTCTCAAGGTATTTATGAGGCGCTTAGGGAAAAGACGTTTTATATCACATAAAATTGTCCATAGAATACCAAAAAGAAAAAAGGTATTTGCTCATCGTCTTGTCGTTGCTTGTCTCTGCCTTCTCGCTCTGCCCTATCGCTGTGCACTACCTTCGTTTTTGCTTCTTCAGGTACGTTTATTCTTATCTGTGAATGTTATTCCATTGAGAAGGACTTGGAGTAAAGCTTTAGCTCATGCCACAGTATCTTTGTTCCAAGGTTTGATCATGGCTAGATGTCGCCCATACGTTGGAGGAGAAGGGAGTATGAGGGAAATGTCGCCTCTGATCATGGATAAGATGTAGTTTGATCCTCACGTGCATGGTGATCGTGGTAAGAGGAAAGCTGCTGCTGTAGAGGCGAAAGGTCATAAACGACCTAGGAGGGTTGGTCGTTCGGCTGGCGGCATTGTGTTTAGGTCGCCGCAGCGGATAGGCGACACTGATCGTCATGCTGCGGAGTGTAGCGACCTGAGGCAAGGTCGCCCATTCACTGATGAGAGTTCGTCCCCGCGATGTGGGGATGTGGGGAGCGAATTCTACTACCTGGGGAAGACGGGGAAGAAGCGTATGGTGAAACGCTCAGACTGTAGCTTCCACTCGGCTCCCATAGTGACTAGCGTTCTGAAGGGGATCGTGCTGGATGGTGACAAGGCAGAGGTGAAAGATGAGGACATGGAGACGCTGCTGGGGACGATGGACATGGCCCTTGTTTGGTGAGTTCATGACGCATTAGGTTGTAATGTCGGTTTCCAAGGCGATCTGATGCTTTAACTTCGTTCGTGCAGTTTCTTGCAGGATACGATAAGTTGAAAGATGTTATGCAAAACACGGAGACTGATGATAACCCTCACGTCGAGCTAGGGTGTATGCGAGCTGCGTGGGGGGCTGACAAGAGAAAGCTGGAAGTGATGACTACCAAGTACCAGAACGTTGCTCCTGAGAATGCTGTATTAGTGACTGAGGTGACAGAGCTAGAAAGGGAATTAGCTGTAGTGACTGCTTATGCTAAAAAATGCCAAAAGGTGGCGCGCAAAGTACAGAAGGCATATACCAAAGCCTGTGTCGTATATGCCGCTCTGGACGAGAAGTATGACGCCCTGAAGAAAGCAACTGTAGGCGATGAACAGGGGCAGGGGATGCGTGTGATGCTGAGATCTGCCCGGCACACTGCTTCTACTAGCGCGACACCAGAAGATAAGCATGTCCTAACTGATATTTGATGATGTGCTCGACCTTTGTCTTAGTCAGCAACAATTTGTAAGTGTTGTTTACATTCTCCTCTCTTATATGAGAGTCAACAATAGAGCTGTGTCTTCAGGCTTGCCTGAGCAGTTCGCCCTTTTGGTACAGAGAACTGGTTTCCACAGAAGTGGCAATTCGATACTGTGTTATTTTTGTAATAGACACCGATCTGGATTTTATGGGTAATCCCAGCAGATCGGTGAATGTAGTTGTTGTGGCGATTGGTCACATATTGTTAATGGTTATGCTCCGAATGCATGTTGCTGCTTAGTTGTGTGTATCTAGCGTCTTGCTTATTATGCATTTGGCTTACAATAACTGAGGAGCTTGAAATTAAGTTTAGAAAGATGATCTGCTTGTACTTAGCGCTGTCTTTCTTGTTTATCATGTTATAAGAGCAGAGATGTTAGGAGTATGCTAGATGCCCTGAGTCTAGGACTGAGAGTTCTTCCTTAAGTGCATTGCGCTGAGTTTTAGAAGTAAGACTCAAAAGAATGCTCTAGTCAGACCAAACGTGTGGGCCTGTATAAGCGTGAAGCACATGGAGAACGCTTTCGTATAGTCGATTCTAGGGGTATAGGATCGTCATCGAACGATGCTCTGGGAGGGGTTTGTGGAGTCTGCGAGCTCCGTGAGAGTCACGCATTTCGCGGAGAGCGCTCTCTTGTTTAGTCGATCCTAGAAATATAGGTCGTCGACATTATAAGAATTGGATAGGCTATGGAGCCTGTAAGCTCCAAAGAGCTATCTGCTCGCGGAGAGCGTTCTTGTTTAGTCGATCCTAGAAATATAGGTCCTCGACGTGACAAGAATTGGAGAGGCTATGGAGCCTGTAAGCTCCAGAGAGTTGTCTCCGCTTTCAGAGGCGTTCTTGTTTAGTCGATCCTAGAAATATAGGTCCTCGACGTGACAAGAATTGGAGAGGCTATGGAGCCTGTAAGCTCCAGAGAGCTGTCTGCTCACGGAGAGAGTTCTTGTTTAGTCGATCCTAGAAATATAGGTCCTCGACGTGACAAGAATTGGAGAGGCTATGGAGCTTGTAAGCTCCGAGAGCTGTCTGCTCGCGGAGAGCCGTTCTCGTTTATGAGAGCATATGGCGCGCTAAGCGTGTTCGATCAGGGAAGTATACTGGTCGTGCATCTGATGCGAGCTGTAGGGCTGTTTGATGCAAGTGAATGGAATACCTTATACTAGGTAACATAAACATTTAACCTTAAACTTGCAGTACTTTGAAAAACAGTCTACACAACAACAATGGCTTTATTGATAAAATCTTTTCAACAAATAAGTATTCCATGGGCGAGGTAACAATTTGCCTTTTTGAGTTTTTATCCAGTACGCTCCATTGCCTACAACGCGTTCTACGATGTATGGGCCTTCCCATGTAGGGGCTAACTTGGAATCGTCTTGTGTCTTTTTTAACACTAGATCACCAGGCTGGAAAGATCGAGGATGCACCCGTTTATTGTAGGAGTTCTTCAAGGTTTGCTGATAAGATGCGACTCTGATGGCGGCTAAATCACGCCGTTCTTCTAGCAAATCGACTTCTCGTGCTAAAACAGAATCATTGTTTCCCGTTTCGACGAGCTCAGATCGAGTCGTAGTGACTATCAGCTCGGTAGGAATTACAGCTTCTGTGCCATAACACAAGAAGAATGGAGATTCGCCTGTACTGGACCGCGCTGTGGTGCGATGAGCCCACAAAATATTCTCCAACTGATTTGGCCATTGGCTCTTGTTTCTTTCAATCTTTTACTTCAAATTCTCTAAGATGGCCTTGTTGCTGGCTTCTGCTTGACCATTACTCTGAGTATATTGTGGAGTAGAGAACGCATGAACTATCTTCCATTTGGCTAGAAATTCTTTAACTGTTCTGCCTTTGAATTGGGGTCCATTGTCCATCACTAACGTATGTGGCAAACCAAATCTGGTGATGATGTGAGTCCAGATGAAGTTTCGGACATGTGATTCTTTGACATGTGCTAAAGGAATGGCCTCGACCCACTTGGTGAAATAGTCTGTTGCAGCTAAGACGAACCGAAAACCGGTACTTTTCTGTGGGACGAATGGTCCCATGATGTCCATTCCCCACATGTGAAATGGCCATGGGCTTGCTATACTGATCAGCTCTCGAGCGGGATGAATGATGTTGTGGCCAAACATTTGACATTTTAAGCACCTAAGGACGTATGCTTTGGCATCGATCTGCATACGGGGCCAAAAGTAACCTTGGGAAATTGCCTTGTGGGCTAAAGAGCGACCTCCGGCATGATTTCCGCATTCTCCTTCATGGATTTCGGCAAATATCAAGTGGCCCTGTTCTGGAGTAATGCATCGCAAGTGCGGTCCACCAGTAGATTTTCTGAACAACTTATTGTGCAATATGCAATAACGACGGGCTTGATATGGGATTTGTCTGGCTTTGGCACGTTCTGTAGGGAGCGTGCCATGTTGGATGTAGTCCATGATGGGCTGCATCCAGGTCTGGCTCAGCTGATCTTTGGAGAGAGGGAACAGATCGGTTATAACTAGGGCATGCTTTCGACCGGTATGCGGGTCGGTCGACTACCCCAATGAGGAGTTGTCGGGAATGCAACTTCGGTGTTTGAGTGGCTAAGTAAGCTAAACCGGTCTCATGGACGGTTCTCCTCACACAAAAAATGATGTATGGTAGATTTCTTAAAATAAGGCAATAAATGATGAACGACTTGAAGATATTTCGTAAGATTACCTTCATAAGTCGTGTATTCTTTAGCAATCTGGCGAACGACCAGTTGCGAGTCACTAAAGACTTGAAGTTCTTGCACACCGAGTTGTAGCGCCATACGAAGGCCCATGATCAACGCTTCGTACTCTGCCTCGTTGTTGGAAGATGCGAAGTTGAGTCGAACTAATTTTTCAACCATAATCCCTTCGGGAGACACTAAGACGACTCCGATGCCACTGCCTCTAGGGTTGCTAGAGCCATCGACAAAGAGAGACCAGATTGATTTGGCACGTTCCTTGGCGTCTACGAGCTCCATCTCTGGTTCCCAGTGTGGGTCTTTAACAGGGAAATCTGCTAGGAAATCGGCGACGACTTGACCTTTCTGAGAGGTGCGAGGTACAAACTCCATGTGGTGTTCACCAAGCTCTTCGGCCCATACTGCCATACGAGTAGTCTTGTTTTCTTTGTGTAGGATCTTCTTCAAGGGGAGGTCGGTCAGTACTTTGATCGGATGTGCTTGAAAGTACGGCCGGAATTTTCTTGCTGAATACAATAAAGCAAGGACGACTCTTTCAAGGAAAGAATAATTCCTCTCTGTTGGTGTGAGCGTCTTACTTGTAAAGTAGATCGGCTTTTCTGAGTTGTTCTCCTCTTTGAAGAGAACTGAGCTGATGGCAAAGTCTGATATTGCCAGGTTTAGCCCCAGTGTCTCTCCATGTATTGGTGTGGCTAAGACGGGAGGTGTGGTAAGGTATTCTTTGAGAGTAGCAAATGCTTGGTGGCATTGATCGTTCCATGAGAACTGCTCGCCTTTTTTGAGGAGTTGTAGGAACGGGCGACATTTGTCTGACGCCCTGGATATGAATCAATTAAGTGCAGCGACCATGCCTGACAACTTCTGTATCTGCTTCTTTGTCTGTGGATCAGGCATGTCTAAGAACGCTCGGATTTGGTCTGGATTTGCTTCAATTCCGCGCTGTGACACCTGATATCCGAGAAACTTACCAGAGGACGCTCCAAAGAGGCATTTCTCTGGGTTCAACTTCATTCGAGTGCGGCGCAATCTGGAGAACGCTTGCTCACACTACTAAAAAATATACTTATAATGACAGCTTTTAGCTGTCATGAAACAAGTTTAATGACATTTTTTCATTAAAGAAACAACCGTCATTATAGAGCCCGTCATAAAAGTTAACAAACTGTCATTATTTTAATGACGATTCTGGAGAAGCTGACATTAAAACTTGAACTTATATGACATAAATTTAGTTCAAAATGTCGTAATTGGGGTTGTTTGCATGACATGTTTTTACATAACCGTCATATTTTACTAGGAAAAACGTCAAGAAATAGCCCGTTTTTATGATGGTTTCTCTACAGCCTACAATTGTTAATATGAAAAGTGTCAAGAGATGAATATTAAAACCATCAAGAGATTGTATAGATAACTACATGTCCTTTGAAGCCGTCACAAACTTTTTTTTTGGGCACCCCGATGAAATGTTTGTCACACAAATTTTCCTACTTATCTCGATATAACCTGTAAATCCATACATACTAACAAATGTAGACTCATACATCAACTCCATTGCATAAACCTAAATCATACTTTTATTACCAACATAAATAATTCAAAAGAACTTTTTCACATTACATGATTTATTTGATCACCAAGAATAATAACAATTAATTAACAAATAACACTTGAAGTGATTCAACAAATTCAAGTCAATCTCATAACCAAACATATCCAACAAAAAAAGCTAATAGACCGATAAACCAATCCATCTCAAACAATATAATCAACACAAGCGAGCTTTCCCAACATTATCCATCTCCCCATAATCATTTCTTTCCGAACATTTTGAAAGTAATCGCTCCATAAACTTCAAAATGAAAAAGAAGATTTGGTAATAAGTAAACGGAAAATCAAATTGATCGACCATTTAAATAAATTAAAATGAGAACACAAACCAATTAATGAAAAGTATAAGCTAACTACCAACTTATATATGTAGAAGAATACATCCATCTCAAGTAGCAATAGCCAAGACACTTGTATTGTTTTTCTAAAAAAAAATATCAAATAGCATACAATAGATGTCATTTTACATCTGATAACCACGCTCACCAAGGAATCAACGCAGATACATATTGAACTCACCATAAGAACAATGCCGAAACCGTCCAACAAAACATTTATCGGCCTTTCAAACACATAAATGCCAACAAATTAAGTACCCTATCAAGCAATAATTTATAGAGGAGTGACAAATTTTCTAACCTACTTAGGACAAAGGGATATGATTTGTTGGAAAATTAAAAAGCACACCAAAATTATAGTTCAATGAAATTGAATTGGGAAAAAATTGGATGGGAGAAGAGTAAGACAAACCTGTCTTTGGTATGGTACATTCCTGAATTTGCTTTATGATGAAAAACGTACACCATCCAACTTCTATTAATTGATACATTGACTAAGTAGAAAATACATGCACACATTAGTAAGAAGTTAGGAGCATAAAAAGGTTCTCAGGTGAAAAACCTAAGTACAAGCATGCAATGGTGCAGTATTGGCTAACAAGAAAATGAACACAAAGACAATAGTTGAAACTAATATGAAATTGGTTGTGTAACTAGGCAAAAAGAAACCACACACATACAACAAACTCATACAGTAGACGTAGATGACTAGTACAATATAAAAGAATGTGCTACCACTTGGGTACTTCCAGCTAATCTTCACATAAAGTTTAAGTAGTTCAGACCCCTTGGGAATTCAACATATATACCATAGAAAGCCAAGAATAAATTATGTAATAAGTCTTACGAAAATACAGTATTTCAGCAAAAAGGAATAGAGAACTATTTCAAGTATTTGAACAAAAAAGACTAGTTTTATACCTTTGTGTCTCCATGTAATTGAATAAATGGTTTTGCAACAGTTGGTTTTCAGTGCAATCGTCAAAGTTCCGCCCAAAACGTTTGAAGGATGAAGCCATTGAGCTAGCAAAAAGGAAAAAAAAGAGGTCCATTCGCTCAACACATAATTTAAGAATGTGTTCATTTACCTATGAGTTGTTTAGCTGCCTATCATTGTATATATCCTTTGGTAACGTAATGTGTAAGTTTTGGTACGGGATGTGTAGTACTTGCATATATAAGAGATCATGTCAGTAGGACTCAAGTTCACTTTAGGACTTAGGTACATAATTAGTAAGAAACACAATAATCGCATAATTCAACTCAATTAACACCCCACACACACACACACACACACAAAAACCCACGCTGATTCCGAAATGAGTGTCGTAAGAACAAGGGTTTGAGTAACTAAACCATGGTATAACACCTTTAGTACTAACATCTTATATTCCCCAACCTACTCTGAAAACATGATACAAAAAAATAGCACATGTTCGAGTATAAAAATACATATATATACTGAAATATATAACAGTAATGAGATCATATTAGTCATATATATCACCATCCATGCATCCATTTTTATGTTCTAAAATAGACTCCCTTCCTCTAGTATTTTTTACACTACAACCATTCCAGTAACAAGTATTATAGATATGAATAAAGACCCTGGTTAATGAGATAAAGTCACCAAGCCTCTCGACTATCATGTTGCACTGTTCATGAGTAAGGGACTGAGCATACCATTCCACCTTGTTAGTAATACCACCTAGACATTTTGCATACCAATTTTAAAACCAAAGTAGAACAAAAAATCATCTAAGCTTTTGCAACTCAGACATACTTTTAACAAGTGGACTAGATTGTGTGATCGTATCATATATGAGATCTATAAGAATGAGTGTATCAACTTTCAAAGACTTCAATCCCTCATCAAAAAATGAACAGCCTAGGTAGTTAAAGTGATACTGGCCCATGAAAAAATCTATCATAATTTGTTCTACACTTCAGAAACAGAAAATGGTGATGGCGGCTAATTAGTTCAGAATTGTAATGCCAACTGTATTATGGATTAAGTAATTAACCATCTGTAATGCCAATTGTATAATTTCAAAGGATGAAATTAAGAAATATAATTTGGCCGAAGTAGCACTAATTGGAAGAAAACAACAAAAAATTCACCAAAGTTCATTAGATAAACAAAGGGCAATTTTTATGCTAATATTTTCTGAAGGTATTCATCTGATTAAGGAAATCAAAGAATGGGATCGAAATAAACCAAATCCAATACATCATATGACCTATAAATGTTGTCAAAAGTCTAGAAATAATCCAAATCAACAATAGAGAAGAACCACAACATCACTACATGTTAAGCACTTTACTAATATGGTAGTCAACACGTACAATACAACACTACCTGTTAAAAACCTTATGCGAGCAATTAATCAAACACCTAATGTACACAAAACAACACTCCCATATATACAAATGGATTCAACCTACTACTACAAAGAATCAAAAACTTGCCCAAGACATCATCAACAGAATACGACATTTTTTGCAAAATTAGATTTTCAACAAAAATAACAACTTTTTTCGATTATAACAATTAAAAAGAACAGTTTTTAGAAACCAAAACGTTAATAAAAAAGAGTGAAATGAATCAAAGATTGGAAAAATCACTCCCTTGATTGCAATAAGTCAATCAAAAACCAAATTCCTCTTCTCGAAATAAGTAACGAAAATTGTATCTCGCACCATCCAATTTCAGTACAAGTAGTTATTGGTGGGATTTTGACAGTGGCGGAGGATAGAAAGAAAAAATGGTTTGAGAAGAGAGGGAGATGGAGTCGGGGGTTGGCAGGGATAGAGGGGAGTTGTTTGCACTAGTTCGTTGGAGGTTTAGTTCTAGACTTGTTTTCGTGAGTTATTTGCTAAAACTGTTTTGAGTCTTGACGCTTGACTCCAAACAAACCATTAATATTTAGGGGTAACAAAATGCGACCTTATATTATTGATGGTTACGTTTTTTTTTGTTTAGTTCTTGACGGTTCAATTGAATCCAACAACGTGCCCCAAAAAATTGTGAAAGGTTTTGAAGGTTTATTACATTGCTTACTTGATTGTTTTTGTAAACATGTCATTAAATCATCGTATTTTATTGACGCCTCTATCATAAATGACATAATGTTGTGATAACCGTCATAAACTAATTATATTTTCTTAACGCATGTGTCATACACAACATAATATTGCAATAGCCATCATAAAAATATAAGTAAAATACTTATCTTGACAGTTTTCAACAAAGCCATCAAGATAGATAAAAAACAAGCGTCATAATATGTCTTTTTTTTAGTAGTGTCAAGGTGAGTAATATGGTCGCCTGCTTTCTTGCTTTTGATGACCATTTCATCGATGTAAACATCCATGGTCTCTCCTAACATGTCTTGGAACATGTAAGTTACCAGACGCTGATATGTCGCTTCGGCGTTCTTAAGGCCAAACGGGAGGACGTTGTAACAATAAATTCTTTGCTCGGTAATGAACAAGGTCTTCTCTTGATCTTCTTCGGCGAGTGGGATTTGGTTGTAACCGCTGTACGCATCCATAAAGGAAAGAAGTTCATGCCCACAAGTCTGGTCGACAAGTCGGTCAATGCGAGGTAGGGGAAAACTATCTTTCGGTGTTTCTTGATTGACATTCGTAAAATCGACACACAGGCGAACTGTTCCATTCTTTTTGGGGACCGCAACGATGTTGGCGATCCAATCGGGATAGTCCACCTTTCTGATGAAACCGACTTGCTTGAGTTTGTCAACCTCATCATTAATGGCTTTCTGAAACTGCAGGGACAACCGGCGAGGTCGATGGCGAACTGGTCGAGCATTAGGATTTACATTTAATCGATGACATGCTACATTAGGGTCTATACCGAGCACATCGATATACGACCAAGCAAAAATGTCTTTATTCATAGCCAAAAAGTTTACAAGTTGGGCCTTGAGTGTAGGGTCAAGGTTAGCCCCTACATATACAAACTTGGGATCATTATCAGTGCCTAAATTCACTCACTCTTTGTCGATCTGTTGAAGTACTGGCTTGGGTGGCGACGCTTCTTCGTGTGGTGATACTTCAACAACCTGAGGGAGGGTGAACTTAGTCGCCCGAACTGGATCGGTATCTGTGGTGACGAGAACAGGGATTGGAATGGCGTCTGTGATCATGATAGCAGGGGCAGGAGTGACTGTTGGAATGGAGATCTGTTGTGTGACACATGGCGGTGAGGCTATTGGAATCCGAATTGGTGAGGCAACAATAGTGGAGGGGCCTTTGGGGGCATGACTGCTGTACTGACACCAACTGACGCGACTTCTGGGATCCGTGCTGATGGAGCGACAATGGCGGAGTTGACTTCTGGAGTGGACACGGAGGACTGCATCTTCTTACTGGAGCCCCTAGCGTGCTACTTGGATTTGTTGGTTCTAACCTCGGCAATCAGATCCTTAGCCATGGTATAACTGGTGGGCTCGTTGCTTGTGTAGATTGGTCCACTGTCAACCCTACCTGCTGTCAAGATTTGGTTACAATGATATGCTTCCAGCTGGTTGCTTCTCAGCTCCATCATTCCTTTGGGGCCTGGGAAACGGAGAACTTGATGCAATGTCGACGGTACAGCTTGCATTTGGTGGATCCATCGTCGTCCTAGTATGGCGTTATAGGACGACTTGATGTCCAGAACGCTGAAACGTGTATTGCAGCTGACTTTGTCCTCTTTAGAGCCGACTGATACTGGAAGGATGATATCACCGACAGGGTCAGCTCTGGAGCCATTAAACCCATAAAGGGGAGCAATCGGATCTATAAGAACTAACTTGGGTAAACTCATTTCTTGGACGGTGTGATAGAATAAAATGTCGCACGAACTCCCCGGATCGATCAAGACGCGCTTTACGGTCCAGTCGCTAATTTTGACGTGGACGACCAGTGCGTCATTGTGAGGAAGGCAGACCTTGTTGAGGTCGGCCTCTGTGAAAATGATATCTCCTGAATGGCGACCTAAGCTGCGCGGAGCGTGTGCTGCCTGGGAAGTAAAATGATACACTTCCTGAAGAGCGCCGACTTGACGTCTTTTCTCTCTGGATGAGGTGACGGAATCATCAGGGAAAGTAATCATGTGAATTGTTCTAGCATTGTCACGATCTGAGGAGTGTTGTTCATACGTGGCGAACGGTCTCGGGGCGTCCTCTATCGTGGGGCGAGCTTGAAACTCTGGATGGTGACGGCGAGGTGGAGATCGATTGCGCACTCGGCGAGCCATGAGCTTATGGCGCAAATTACCGTCAGAAATGTTGGTGTCTTGCTTTAATATGACCAGCTTCGACAAGGTCTTGGAGATAGTGCTTAAGCCCCCAGCACGCATTGGTTTCATGGCATTTTGCTTTGTGGAATGCACAGTACGGCTTGTCGGGTCAATCTACTGGCTGCCTCACCTCTGGGTGGAAGTATGGGGCTCGCTGGATCTTGTCCAGTATGTAGCTAGGGGAGCGTGTCAAGACAGCGAACTCTTTGTTATTATCTTGCCGAGTTCCTGCCTTCGGTACCAGCGACTTGGATTGCTTTTTGGCACGCGGGGTATGATCAGAAATCGCTGCCACCTCCTGTAGCTCGGCTAAACCACTGGACTTCAAACTTTCTTGCAACTTGATATACTTGTCGACCCGGGCGTACAGCTCGGATAACGTTTATGGGCGTTCTTTCATCAGCAATCTGGAGAGGTCGGTATTACGCACTCGACAGGCATTAGAAAATGCCAGTGTGGCAAAAGACTCTTTCAGTCCGCTTTCCATACACAACAGTTCAGCCTTGAACCGTCCTAAGAATTGGCAAATGGTTTCATCTTCCCTGAATGATAGCTGGAACAGCGAATCAAGATCGGCCTTCTTTAAATGCATTGTGGCACGCGTCTTGGCTAGCAAACGGATCGATGAAGTTGCTCAAAAATTTTAATAGAATCAGGTTCAAGAGAGAAGAACCAATCAAGTGCGCCATCCTTAAGACTGGCCGGAAATAGTCGGCAGTGAAGATGATCAAACTCAGGAGAACTGTAGAGGGCCAGACTTTAAATGTATCGAGCCACATGCTGGCCGGGGCATGTGCTGCCATCATACATGGGGAAGCGTGGCTGGATAAAATCTTGAGGAGAGGGTTTACTGAGAACTTCAGCACTGAACGGGGAGGCGCGGTATGTCTTGAGCATCTTTTGAACAATTTGGGTCGCATCCTTTCTGACTGCACTTTGGCCTATCCTATGTGATAATTCATTAATCTGTTGATTAACCTCATTGATGCCATTTTCAGCAACGTTACCGACTGGTTGCTGTTGGTAGGCGTCTACTTGGGCCCGTAAAGCAGCATTTTCTTGCCTGAGCAAGGAAATGCTCTCGTTTGTGAAACCCAGTTGTTCTGCAAGGTTTTGAACTTGAGCTTCGAGGCTGACCATGCTTCGTGGGCTTGGGAATTGTAGTTGTTTGAGTTGGGTTAATGTGATTTCTCAAGTAATCGAAACCACAGACGGCGCCAATGTAAAGGTGTGTTTTGGTTTTGCTTTTCAGATCGTGAAAAGAAAGGAGTGGGTTGAGATTTTTTGGAGAGACCAAGTTTGCTGATGTGCGAGCTGCCTACGTATCCTCTCTTGATTTTTTAAGGGAGAGAGGAATCAGGCCTCACGTAGTTCAAATAGGTGGTATTTATAGGCTTGTGAAGTTTCAATCCTAGAGGCACGTGTGCTACCTACACACGTGTAAGGTGGAGATTGTGAATGAGTGTTGGGCTGGTTTTAGTATAAGTCGTGCTTTGATTGGGAGTTGGCGCGGTAGTCCCTATTTCCCGGTGGTGGGAAATACAAGTAAGATTTTGGTAATGATTACCCCTGGTGGTGACCTTATTTGAGTCGTTCTGTCTCTGGCCATGTGTTCGTACTGAGACATCTTAGTTCATACCACCTACATGAAAGGAGCTGCTCACAGATCGGTCTTGGAGGTCGATGTTTTGGGTTCACCTATGCTACGCGCGTATGTCTTCACAAGGGAGCTGCTCACAGGTCGGTCTTGGAGGTCGATGTCCTGAGTTCGCTTATGCTTCACGCGTGCGTGATAACCCTTAATGAGGATATTACTCCCCTACACCACGCACACTGCAAAATTGGGCATGGCCCAAAGGTATATGGTAATCAAGACCAGGGTACTGTCCTAAAAAATGCTTCATCTAAAAAATTATGATAACCTAAAAGTTAGTAACCTCGTCATTGCGTAAGGACCACCACACTCAATCTCCAACCGGTTTCGCTTTAAAAAAGAATCTTCTTCTATGCTTGTAATTCTCTCTTCAAGCTCCTCTGTACGCACTTCCAGCATGCGGGGTGTACATGGATCCTAGAAGAGCATGTAGACAAAATTCACTAATAAGACACTATCAGAGGAAATTCTGGAGAGGGTCTACCCAAGCCAAACAAACATATATATCAAGAAATTGGGCCGAATTTCAATTCAAAACAACTGTAGAAGATAATGTTTTGTGATAATGACTCACAAAACCATTTTCATCAATGAAATAATTCACGGACTCAATTTCTTGATTTTAATAACCCTCAAGAACAAAATAAGTTGGCCTGGTTTATTTTATATTTCTTAAATACCACTTTTATCATTTCCTGTTAATAAACAAAATTACGAGTGAGAAAACCCAAAACCCTTTTCTTCTCCAACTAACCTAACTTTTTTATTCATGACGCACCTCATCAAATTACAAATCGAATCCCTTCCCTGTTTTAATCAAACAAAATTACGAGAGAGAAAACCCAAAACCCTTTTCCTGTTTTAATCAAACAAAATTACGAGAGAAAAAACCTAAAACCAAAGTCGAGAAATAGACGAAGTTGTGTAAAGCTTCAGTTATTTTAAAGAAGTTGAACAAAAATGGCAATCATTATCCAACAAATCAAAGGCATTGAAGATGAAGTATCATACCATTATCATTTTTTTATTATTATTATTTTTTTTTAATTAAACCCTGGTGAATCTTTAGCTCAAATGGGCGAACACTTTGGAGATATCCAAAGGTGATGGTGGTTCGATTCCACCAAGATCCTCTAAAATTTTAATGTTAATCAAACAATGATTGTTTATTTTTTACTGTTGAACACATATTGTTCATACCTACTTTAAGTATGAACACGTATTGTTCATATCTGTTTTGGGTATAAACATTTATTGTTCATATATGCTTTGGGTTCATGTGTTTTTGTTAGTATGAACACGAATTTTTCATATCTGTTTTGGGTATGAACAATCAATGTTCATATATGTTTTGGGTATGAACATTTATTGTTCATATATGTTTTGGGTATGAACAATCAATGTTCATATCTATTTTTGGTTCATGTTTTTTTTAAGTAGGTATGAACAATCAATGTTCATATATGTTTTAGGTATGAACATTTATTGTTCATATATGTTTTTGGTATGAACAATCAATGTTCATGTCTGTTTTGGGTATGAACATTTATTGTTCATATATGTTTTGGGTATGAACAATCAATGTTCATATCTGTTTTGGGTTCATGTTTTTTTTTAAAACATATATTCATATATGTTTTGGGTATGAACATTTATTGTTTATATCTGTTTTGGGTATGAACAATCAATGTTCATATATGTTTTGAGTTCATATTTTTTTAGGTATGAACACGGATTGTTCATACCTAAAGAAAGTATGAACAATCAATGTTCATATCTGTTTTGGGTGTGAACATTTATTGTTCATATTTGTTTTGTTCATATCTATTGTTCATAGCTAATGTTCATAATTTGGGATATGAACAGTTATTGTTCATATCTGTTTTGGGTTCATGTTTTCATAGCCACAATCAATGTTCATAGCTGATGTTCAGCATGGGTAGGTATGAACAATCAATATTCCTATGAACATTGATTGTTCATACCTATTGTGGGTATGGGTATGAACAATCAATGTTCATAACTGGATCAATGTTCATACATGTATAGGTATGAACAATGTTTGTTCATAGCTCAAGTAAGTATGAACACTCATTGTTCATAACTAATGTTCATAATTGGGAGTATGAACAATCAATGTTCATAGCTATTGTTCATACATTGATAGATATGAACAATCATTGTTCATAACCGGGTTGTTTCAGTTGGGTCGGGCCATTTATTTTTTATCTTCAGGGGTATACTTGACTTTTTATCTACCTGAGCCGTTCTTATTTCGCGTTAAGAGTAAACTTAAATTTTTATTTATCCGGTCCTTGTGAGTGATTACAAAAATAACATGTCCTCTAGAGTTCCTCTTTCGGCCGATTTGTCCTCTAGAGTCGCTCCCTGCATATATATATATATATACCTGGATTACCACATTACCGAGGCGCTCGGCCATTGTCATGCATGTAGGATTCTGCATAACCTACTGCATGGCAGAGGAATACTCTCGTGGATCGAACTTGTGGGAAACATACCCACCTTCCAGCTCAATACTTTGCTACTGCTCAGCCATCTGGATGAATGCAAGATCTTTAGCAATCTGTGCAGCTAATTCTTTTATGCTTGGACCTACATCATCCACCATATGGTAGAATTAGTATACAGGAATACATAAAGTAATATAGCCAAAAACACGCACATAGGTGTACGAACATTTTCAAGATATTCTCAACTAAGCAGGGCATTCTGGGTTGTTGGCTGAAGTAAGAGGGTCTGAGTATCTCTTGGGAAAAATCCTAACATTTATTTGCATTAAAATAGTCATTTCACATAAGAAACAGAATTTTGCCTCCACCAGGCTATATCTATTTGTCACTAGGTTAATTAGAAGCAACATTTGTCACTTTGAATATTTCACTTTCAGCAGTGTACACAACTATTTTTACTAGAAGTGGTTCCATGTTCCTAATTGATTGTCCAAACTTTTCACTTCCAGCGATTAAATTAATTCTATAAAGATAATCATACTTCAAAGATACTTGTCAGACAATATGCTTTTCGATCCGACTGAATTAGAGAACCAAGACTAGAGTCCAAGCCATGATAGGTTTCTTTTGCTTTTGCATCTCTTCTTTTGCTGTTTGGTTTATTTTTAGGTGTATTTGGGTGGAGAACTAGTGGGAGTAGGCTCTAGCTACTTACATTGGGGGGGTTAGATATCAAAACATTCACACCAACAACAACTCAATGAAAGATATCAGATTATTATTGAACTGGGCCACCCAACTTTATTAAGAGAGACTTGGTCTTGTAAATATTGAACCTTCATGATTAAACATGTACTTATGCAAGACCATAATTTCTATTTTTAGAGCAATAAGATCACGAGCAAGAATCACTATTAGTTGAAAAGTGGTACTTGGACATCACCAACACTAGTAGTGTGAAGCGGAATTGACTCCTCGTTCCCACTTTCGTATTTCAGTGCAGACAATTCAGCTGAACTGATAACTCCTCCAGAAGCCCCAAGGCCAATCGCCTGCCCTAGCTTTTCCAAAACCTCAGGGTCATTCCAATATCTACACCACCATCGAAGAATTTAATCAACAAAGAAATAGATACAAGAAAATCAAATCTAAATGATATCAACATTTTATTACTGCCACAGGCTAAATAGTGTGGACACAAGAAGCAGAAAGCATAAACCTCATACCTATATCAACAGAAACTTCAGTATATGTAAGTGGTAGTGCCATGGATTTACAAACACATCAGAGTAGAATATGGGTTCTAGTCACTATGTTACATGGACATGCCATATTTTGAAAATAATCTGTGTCGGACACGTATCCAAGTGTCCATGTCGGACACATTAGACACACTGTATGTGATATACATCATTTGTTGATATTTTGACATGTTAGGCACTTTGTATGTGTCGGATTACGAACACATGTATCTGTGTTAATGTAATTTAGGTTCTAGACGATACGAAAATCGCAATATGTTTTCTCCTAATCCAAAGCTTAAATGGTTTTGCTTAAGGTAGTATAGTTTGTGGTGGTGGGGGTTTTTGAACCATGTCAATATCAACTCCCACAAAACAATACAAACTAAACTAGTGGGCACCTCCCACAATTCTTCCACTTTACAAGATTCTTAATAAGCAGATCTTACAAAAACCTTAAAGGATGTAAGCCTGTAACTAGTGAATAGTGAGTGCTCTGAATCTGATCTAAGTTGACTTGGATCTGGTCGGAATAATAATTTTTGTTCAGTTAGGAGATAGGGATGGTTAATGATGCTAAGAAGGTTTTCATTAGATCTAATGTATGGAAGAAGGCTAAGTTACACCAGGTTGATAGAGGAACGAAAGTGCATCATCTGAGAGCAACAATATCCATTAAATCAGATAGGGTGGCACAATCATTTCAAAACTTGGTTAAAAGTTTACAACTTTCTTCTGTTTCTCGTGTTTTTCCTAGCAAAACCTTTTCTCTCATATCAATATCATGTACTTCATCTTCTAACTTTATCAATCTGTCAGTTTTCTTTTTTCTGTCCAATCATTCTCAAGATCTTTTGTTAGTCCTTATCTATCTAAAGCTAGTTACTCTGTATATTTACTCTCTAACCATATATATGCCAACATTCTTTGTTTTTTCTGACATGTGTTTACAGGATTCTACCAATGAGAAGCATAAGATCATCAAGCAAACATTCTTTCTCAAGTTCAATATTCTATTAGGAAAAAATCCCATGGAAATAGCCAAAGCCTTACTTTTGAAACCACCTGAACCATCGAAGCACGTCCCCACATCTTTTGTCTTTCCGCCCACCAAAATGATTACTTCCATGCATATGCCCCATAATACTCAAAATTACAACAATATATCATCCCAATGCACCTCACCATACATATTTTTGATATCTTTTTGGGTATTTAAACAACAACATCAACCCCCTGATCTGGATCTATATATCATGGAACACATAACACACTCTTTAAACCAATCTCTTGTTCTTGGTAACCCAGAAGATTTAGAAATTATGGATATTCCACGAGACTTACTACTACAATCTCAGCAAGGTGGACAGCTTCTCTTATTGGAAAGCTCATCTTTGATGTCCCACACCATCCAAATGAAATATTAAGAGCTATTCGTTCAAACTGGAACCTAAAAAAAAACTAGATATTGTGGTCCTTAAAGGAGATCTCTTTGTATTTCGGTTTGAAAGAGAAGCTGACAAAGCCAAAATCATAAAGGAACAGCCTTGGCAAGTTTTAGGTTATTTGTTGGTCCTAAAGGCTTTCTCCCCAAATATCCGACCTTCGACAGTTCTGTTTAAGACCACACCCATCTAGATTGGCTTCACGGGACTGCTTCTCGAACATCAGCTCTCCATTGTAATTGAACGAATCGCTTCCACTACTGGAAGGGTTTTGGAAGTGGATCCTGCTGGCAATAATCCTAAAGATGCAAATGGGTATCGAGCTCGAGTGGAGGTGAATATTGGGGAACCTATCATACAAGGGGTAATGGTACAAACAATCAATCATGAACTAGTGTGGATCTCATTCATCTATATGGGAATGCCTTACCACTCATGCAAGAGATGTTTCAAGATTGGACACGACACTTATTACTGTAATCTTCCTGATACAAATATCGTGATTCCTGGTACTATACATGAACCGGATGCCTTGCAGGTGGAGTTCTATCAACTACCATAACCAGAACTAGTAGGTGTGGAAGTCCCTCCTCCGCCGCCAAACATGACAGATGAAGCTCAAAACCATTTTAATGCACTGTTTGGAGGAATTGCGTCACGCTTGTTGACGTCACCTTATGAGGTATCAATACAGTCACGTGAAATACAAGTGGGAAACACACCATCTCTGATCTCTCCATCTGGTGAGAGGAACACACGCTTACCAAATCTGGATCATGGACGATTGATCAGGTACAAGCTATCGCCATGGAAATGGCTAACCCAGAAGGTTTTATTTTGGGCCAACCAATTATTTCTTTCCCTCAAAACCCAAAACCTGAACCGAATCTTATCATTAACCTACCATACGTAAGCCCTCCTTACCACCCCATAGAATTCACCACCGAACTTAATCAACATTCCCCAAATGCAGATCTCAACAAAAAAGCCATCAAGACTCAAACTTTAACCAAAATCAATCAAATTCCAAATCAAGGGGAATAGACTCAAGTTGTACCTGAAGGCTCTAATAGCAAATCTGGCCACCGTAAAATTAGGGGTAAAGGAAAACTCAAAGATCAGGATGAAATGCCTCAAAAAAAGAGGAAAACTTCGGTTTTTATCAATGAACAAGCATCTGCTTCAGTTCAGACCTCGGTAACATAAATACAGCTTCCATCGCACCAAGATCTCGGAAAGAAAGCGTCGTTTAGCTCTAAAATCAATAGGAAAGACATAAATGTGGAATTTGTATAGGATATGATCACCAATCCAGTGGTGAATCAAATATTGCTCTCTCAAGGGGTTGTCCTGCAATCTATCTGGGGGGAAGACAACCAACACTCTGTGGAAGAGGTTCCTATTGTGGGTGAAGCTACTCCACAAACCCAAATCATTAATGATGTTATGGAAGAAACATCTGTTGAAGCCAATCCCATTACTATCCCTTTTTCTGACAATACCAATCTGAATGCTGAACTTGAGGCTGATATGGACCAGGCTTTGATCGCATCTTATGCCTCGCATCGGGAGATTCTATCTATTAATGTTGTTCAGGTACCAATCTCACATCTTTCCAAAACCAATATCCTTCCTCATTCACAATTTTATCTCTGTTTATTACTAATACATCATCTATCTTATATTATTTTGCTTTCTTGGGTTACTTATTATTTCTTATGGTCTAGTCTATGCATGAATCCCTATTCTACTAACTCCAATAATTATTATCCTGCTATTATATTTTCCTCCACCTCTTCTATGGAACAACACAATATAGGATTCATACTTTATAGTACCAAGCATGTTGCTTTTATCCAACAATTGAATATATTGTGCTACATCAATATGATACAATGGATATATTTGTTTATTCAGTTGATACTATCTACGGATCTTTATGATATGAACTGTTCATAAGGGTCCAACTTATTTTTCATGTATATGATATGGAATGGTTAACAAGAAGATGTGATTTGAACAATGTTGTGTCCTTTGGGTTTGTTATGCGTACGCATACAGGACACCGATGAAATGAATAGATGAGGATTCTCACCGGAATTGTAGAGGTGTGGGAATCCAAAGAACCATGAGACATCTTACTAATCTGGTTAATACACATAATCCTGATATTTTGTTTCTTTCAGAAACAAAAGTCAATTCTAATTCTATATCCTACTTTAATCATCTTCTAAATTTCCCCAATTTCTTTGATGCACTACTGATTAACATAGCAGGTAGTTTGTGCTTAATGTGGAAATCTGGGATTACTCTCTTTGTTCTCACCTTCTCCATCCATCACATCACCACTAATGTACACTTAGGACCTCTCTCTTTTCCTTGGACTGCCTGTTTCTTTTATGGCAGCCCATACAAAACATCAAGAAATCAAAGTTGGGATTCTATTAGAGCACTCCAAAACATTTCTCCCAATATACCAATTCTCATTATAGGTGATCTTAACATCATTCTCTCAGCAGATGAACAGATTGGAGGAAAACCTTTTGAACAAAATGATTGCCAACCGACTTCTACCATTATTAGAGATTTGGGACTTCTTGACTCAGGCTTTAAAGGGTACCCTTTCACATGGTCTAATAAGAGGATTGCACCTGATAATATTCAAAAAAGACTAGATAGGGGGCTTAATAATTCAGAATGGAGTCTTCTATTTCCAGAAACAATCATTTACCATCTGCCAGCGATTGAATCTGATCATACACCTCTTCTCCTCAATACCCATCCATCTTCCCAAGCTTACCCTAAACGTTTCAAGTTTCAAAAAATGTGGATAGAACATCAAGGATATCCACAGATTATCCATAATGCCTGGAATAGAGTCCATCTAAACCCAAACTTCAGCTTACATTGCCCCATTCAGCAACATCTTTCTTCTACAAAAAAAGCTCTCAAAAATTGGAACAAAACTATTTTTGGAAATATTTTCCATCAGATTGCAACTCTAGAAAAGAATATCTTATATATTAATAAGCAAAATCCTACAAAAAATAATGTTGCTTTAGAAAAACAGCTAGTTTTGGAACTGGACAATCTTTTCCTTTGTGAAGAGATGATATGGAAACAAAAATCAAGGGATAAAGAGCTTAGTGAAGGAGATAGGAATACTAAATATTTTCATATTAAAACTTTGAGACATAGGAAATACAATAAGATTGAATGGTTAAAGATATTAAAATTCAAATGATCAATGGGTAACATCATATAAAGAGATTGACCAAACCTTGGTCTCACATTTTGAGTGTCTTCTTTCTAAACAGAACTTGGACCATTCAACTGATAATTTGTCTCATATACAAAATCTTTTTTATAGTGTTATCTCCTTAGACAATAATGAGGACATGTTAAAGGTGGTGACTAGTGAAGAAGTAAAAAATATTGTCTTCAGTATTGGGGGTGGGTTTGAAGTCACCTGGACCTGATGGGTTCCTTGCTATTTTTTATCAATCTTCTTGGGATATTATTGGACCTGATGTTGTTAATATGGTCAATTTTTTTTTAAGGATGGGCATTCTTTAGAAGACATAGGTCAAACAAACATTGCTCTTATCCCAAAATGTTCTAATCCAACTATATGTTCTGATTTCAGACCTATTAGTCTATGTAATCTTTCTTATAAAATTATTTCAAAACTCCTGGCTAATAGATTGAAAGAATACATTGCTCCTTACATCTCACCTTATCAATGTGCATTTGTACCTCATAGACAAATAACTGATAACATTAGTCTGGCTCACGAGATTATTCATGCTATGAAGCACAAGCAGGGGACTTCTGGTCTCATGGCTATAAAGCTTGACATGTCGAAAGCTTTTGATAGAGTAAATTGGCATGCTCTTCTTTCTATCCTTGACTCTTTAGGACTTGACTCTCACTTAGTCAAACTTGTAAATCTTTGTATATCCTCTCCTCATTTTTCTATTCTTGTGAATGGGTCCCCCTTTGGATACTTCAAATCCAATCAAGGACTAAGGCAAGGAGATCCCTTATCTCCAATCTTTTTTATCATCATTATGGAAGTTCTATCTAGAATTCTTGAAAATAAAATAGAAGATAAGAGTATCCATGGCATTAGCATATCTAGATATAGTAAACCTATATCTCATCTTTTATTTGTCGATGATGCTTTTATTTTCTGTAGGGCTAATATGAATGAGGCTGAGGAACTTCTAGAGGCCCTTAATCTATTTTGTGTCATAACAGGACAAGAGATTAACTATGAAAAATTAGGTATTCATTTTAGCAAAACTGTTCACCCTTAACTTGCATCATGCATCATGAAATCTCTTAACATGAGGTCCATTGTCATTGGGGGAAAAATACCTTGGCTCACCTTTGTTCTTGGGCCAACCAAAATCACACATTTTTAATGAGATCATCACAAAGGTAAACACAAGAATTGCTGGTTGGAAAAGTAAATTACTTTCGCAAGCAGCAAGAACTGTTTTGATTAAGTCTATATCCTCTGCCATCCCTTCATTTCACATGTCCGCTTTCATGCTACCATCTCACATCACATCCACTATAAATGGGCTACAAAGAGACTTTTGGTGGGGTACAAACAAGAGTAAAGCTCATCCCCTTTATCTCAAAAGTTGGAGATTCATTTGCCAATCTAAAAAATCAGGGGGTTTGAGTATAAGAGATATGTCTATTAATAATCATGCTCAAATGAGTAGAATAATTTGGCAGGTTATAACTACTCCCAACTCCTTCCTCTGCGAGCAGTTGAAAGGTAAGTATTTCCACAATACTAATGTTTTTCATTCTACTATAAAACATGGAGCATCTTGGTTTCGGTATGGGTTTCAAAAATATATTAAATCTGTTATGTTAAACTCTATTTGGAAAATAGGTTTAGGTCTGACTATTGACATATGGAAAGATCCTTGGATCCCAGGCATACATGAAGGAAAAGTTCCTGTTTCAAACAGTGTTAATTCAGCTTATAATACTGTTTCTGACCTTATAAATCCTTGTACTAGAACTTGGAAAGTGGATATCCTTAATCAGCTCTTTGACAGTAATACTAGCATGCATATGCAAAATATTTTCCTATCTAGAAGTCACTTACAAGATACTCTTAAGTGGATTAGTACTAGGAAAGGTGAACATAGTGTAAAATCTATGTATCATGTTCTTAGTGACCAATCTCACATGCCTCCAAACAGAACAAATCTTTGGTTCTGGCAGAATGATAACCAACCTAGAGCTGCCCTTTTTGCGTGGAAATGCTATAACAATATGACCCCTACTAGAGACCACCTAGCCCAAATCATTCATGTTCCTGATAAAACTTGTCTGTTATGTGGTTTGAATGATGAAACCATACATCACTTGCTTCTGAGTTGTTCCTTCACACAGTCTCTATGGAATGCTACTCCTTGGCAGTTTAGACTAACTCATTTTGAACATTTGCAGGTTACTCTATGGATTGATATGTGGTTCAACCCACCCAAACACTGGCCAATAGAAAAAAACTTATGGAAGAAATTATGTTTATTTTTTTACTGGGCTATTTGGTTAGAAAGATGTGATGTATATCATAAAAAGAGGAAATCTTGTTTCTTTGAACTTAATATCCAATTAAATAAATTTTTGGAAGGTGAAAGAGAAAATACTGACTTGCAGGTTCAGCATCAGCAAGAGTCAAGTATTATCAATTGGACACCACCTTATAGAAATTGCTTTAAGCTTAATGTGGATGCAAACTTTAAAAAACTTGATTTGACAGCTACTTATGGATTTGTACTAAGAGATTCAAGGGGATTCTTTATTGGAGCAGGAGCATTCAGAGATAGAGCTACCAATTCAAAACAGGCAGAGTGCAAAGGACTACTTAAAGCCTTGGAATGGTGCAAACAGTTCAACTGTTCAGAACTAAATGTGGAGATGGACGCTAAAGCAACTATTAACTACCTAAAGCAGCTTCATTCTAGTATCTCTTGGAACTCTATGTTAATATTAGATGATGCACTAAGTATTATGTCCACTTTTGGGACTATAACATGCAACTGGGTTTCTAAAACTGCTAACAAGGCAACACACCAGATTGCATTTTTTGGGTTTGCTCATTCTCTCCCTAAAGTTGTGGAATGGTTAGTAATACCTCCACCATGGCTTATGGATACACTGGAAAAGGAGAGATCTAATGTAATCTTTTGACATGTACACATTCTAATATATATGATGATTATCAAAAAAAACAAAAAACAAAAAAAACAAACTTTACCATTTACAATGTTGTTAAGGTTTTCAAAATGTGTTAGAAAAATAGAGTCATACAAGTGGTGTGGTGTGTGCAAATGCGTTAAATAAATTTTCCCGTCTGCCTAAATGTTGTAAACCCAGTGCCATGCACACTGCAGAATTGGGGATGGCCCAAAGGCTTATGGTCAACATCAAGACCAGGACACTGTCTTCACAAATGCTTCGTCTAGAAAATTATGATATTCTAAAAGTTAGTAACCTCGTCATTGCAGCAGGACCACCACACTCAATCTCTTGTAGATTTTGCTTTAAAAACGAATCTTCTCTTATACTCATAATTCCCTCTTCACCCTCCTCTTTAAGCAACAGAATGTCTAAACTTTCCAGCACGCGAAATGTACATGGATCCTAGAAGAGCATGTAGACAAAATCCACTATAAGACATCGTGATCAGAGGAAATTCCGAGGAGGGCCTACCCAAGCCAAAAAGATCATATATATACTTGGATTACAGCATTACCGATGCACTCAGCCATTGTCATGAATGCGGATTCTGCATAACCTGCTGCATGGTAGAGTAATAATCTCTTGGATCGAACTCGTGGGAAACATACCCACCTTCTAGCTCAATACTTTGTTGGTGCTGCTCAGCCAACTGGGTGAATGCAGGATCTATAGCAATCTGTGCAGCTAATTCCTTTATGCTTGGATCCTATATCATCCACCATATGGTAAAATTAGTATACAGGAATATATAAAGTAATTATATCCAAAAGGCATGCATATAGATATAGGTGTGTTGACATATATGAGCATCTAATATATTAATAGAATTGACCATTCACATAAGTTCGAGCTTATGGAGAAATTGGCAATTTAACATGGTATCAGAGCCACTGGTTTCTGAGAGGTCTCGAGTTCAACGCCTACCAGGTGAAGATGTTCAGTCCTTCTACTTGTGTATTATCAGTGTGTCCTGCTGAGGGGGAGTGTTGACATATATGAGCCTCTAATATATTAATAGAATTGACCTTTCACATAAGTTTAAGCTTATGGAGAAATTGGCAATTTAACAAGGTGCACAATCATTTTCAAGATATACTCAACTAAGCAGGGCATTGTGGGTTAAGGGGCACTGAGTATCTCTAGGGAAGAAGCCTCACATTTTTTTTGCACTAAAATAATGATTCCATAGATGAAATAGAATTTTGCCTCCACCAGGCTATATCTATTTGTCACTTTGACAAGCTAGGTTACGAAAAAGACCTCCCAAATTAATCTCCATTTTTGGTGATATAAAATAAGTAAAACACAATAAGTTTCAAATCCATTCATAATACAATGAAGTTTACATAAGACAATAAATAGAACAAAAGTGGAAACATACCCAATTCATGGCATAAAACTCATAAAAGGAATTGAGTTATGACTATTTAGTACCACGAACTTTCACTTTTTTTTTCTAAATGGTACCTGTACTTTGTTTATCGTCTATTCGTACCTCGTGCTTTTAATTTGTTTCAATTTAGTACCTCAGTCTCTTTTCCATCCAATTTCGTCCAATTTCACTAACGGTTTCGCTAACGCCGTTAGCAAGCTCACGTGAACAATTTTTTTTTTTAATCTTTAAATAGTCTTTACGTGAACAATTTTTTTTTTATAATAATCTTTACGTGAACAGTTTTGTTTTTTGTTTGTTTTTTTTTTTTTTTTTGTAATAATCTTTAATCAATCTTAAAAATTTACGTGAACAGTGAAAAAAACACTGTTAACGTAAAATTTTAAGATTGATTAAAAATTATTACAAAAAAAACACTGTTCACGTAAAGATTATTTATAAAAAAAAAACACTGTTTACGTACGTAAAGATTATTTAAAGATTAAAAAAAAACATTGTTCACGTAAAGATTATAAAGATTATTTAAAAAATAAATAAGTAAATAAATAAAAAATTGTTCACGTGAGCTCGCTAACGGCGTTAGCGAAACCGTTAGTGAAATTAGATGGAATTGGATAGAAAAGAGACTGAGGTACTAAATTAAAACAAATTGAAAGTTCGTGGTACGAATAGGTGAGAAACAAAGTACAGGTATCATTTAGGAAAAAAACATGAAAGTACGTGGTACTAAATAGTCATAAACTCAAAGGAATTTACCTAAACAGAATTCCACTAATCACATCATAAGACAAAAACTATCTTAAGATATACAAAAAAAATTCCTAAAGTCAACTACATAAATCACTTCAACAGGGATTACATTAGTTTGAAAACAACCATTTACATTTTAGTAGCAAACAAATTAACATCTCACAAGTCAAGTGCTTTGGTTATTAGATAAATTCATTAATTGTGCGTAAATCACTTGTTGGACATCACAAACTAGTTTTGTTAACAAAGAACTTGCCAAACAAACTTAGCTAAGCTGAAAATCCACTGAACTTCAAGTAAGTTGAAACTCATTAAATTTGAACTTCAGAGTAGTACAAAAAAGACTCATTAGAAAGGAAATCAATAAAAAATAATTATAATAATCATACCTCAACATCACCAACACTAGCAGTGTTGTGATGCACAATTGAAGGATTTAGTAAATGAGCCCTCCTTGAATTTATAAAACAAGCGAATCTACACCTGATCATTGTCACTGAAAGCTAGGGTTTGTTTAATCTTTATAAATGGTGATGGAGTAGTGTCCTCTTTTTGTTTTATCTTTAGCTCTTCACTAGTGAAGGAGTACTAGGGTTTAAAAGTTGCAACTTTAGCTTTATATATTGTATTAATAGTTGGAACTTAGGTTAGAGTATATACACAGTCAAAGTTCCCTTCGTATTATACAGTTTACACTTTACATACCAGATAACTTTTGATAATTTTTTACAGTTTGCATTCCTACGCACCAGTGCACCACCATTATTGCAATACAACGGAAAAAAAAAACAAGAAAACAAAAAAATATATCTCACCCACTTCCTAGATTTTAAAATTAAGGAATTTGGTAAATTTCAGCACAAAACAAAATAAATAAAAACAACAACAACAACAACAACAACAAAAAAGAAGTTTCTATTCTTTTTTGCAAAACAAAATTTTTTTACTTTAAATTCCATAAGATAAATTTTAAACAAATAAAAATTGTTATCAAATGACAATTAGGACTCCCAACCTAAGATAATTCAATGCAAGGGAGCAAATGTAGGAAACTTATTTAAAAAATATACTTATTGTTAAGTAAAACAAGAAATCAAATTGATATAACAAATATATTATGAACAAACCTTTAATTTCAACAAACAAAAAAACCTTTTAGTTCAACGAATGAACTTAATTTACCAATGATTAAATCCGAGCCTAGTGATGATCACTATGTCCTTAAGACAGATTTTCCCCCTCACGGTGCTTGAAGGTTAATGGGAAACTGTCTCCCAAGATAGAACGGATTTTCTTCTATAGAAAGCTAGTACTTCAATTCTATAGAATCAGCGAACACAACATAGTATTTGACTAAGAACAGAGGGAGAAAAGAAATATCAGAACTCTGTGTGATCTGGTGTATCTTTCTCTCCAAATTCATCCACTATTTATAGGTGAGTGGTGCATCGAAACAACACAGTGACTCTTGGGAAAAAGTAAGCAACTCTTTGAAAAGTCACATGTTTCCAAAGGACACACTATTTCGGCATATAGTACTGTTTCGAACCAGTGTCTATTTCGAAAGGTTACACCTTTTTGGCATGATGCACTATTTCGAACTAGTGCACATTTCGAAAGGTCGCACCTTTTCGAAAAGGTTTTTCTCACTTTACATACTGTTTCAAGAGAAATCCGTTTCATCTCAAGTGGAGTAACTTGGGAGACAAATAATTCATTCATATCTTAATGGATTTGTACAAATCTGTTTGATGAGCTTGTTTATTTTATTTTATTTTTGGGTGCTGATGAGCTTGTTTATGATATAAAATGCTGTCATGGATTATTCTCTTATCGCCCAGAGCTATCTTTGTACAGTCATGTTTGGTGGAACATGAGATACTGGGACTCTTTATGCATTCTTGAAAAAGCTGAGGATCAACGAAACTACACACAGACACCAACGTGGCAACATGGATTAAATTTTCAAAACATTTAACTGTATAGATACAGAGCGCAGCTTTAGATGGACTCGCAAACAAACTTCCACAGTATGCAGAATGTTTCGATAGTACGCCAAAACACTTTCGACACGTTATCACATTAAAACTGCTCCCATTATTGTTCAGCATGATGATTATCATCTGTAAAAGTTGGCATTAGTAAAAGGGAAATTAACTACTAACTCAAAAATGTATATTATAGCGAGCCAAGCAACATAAAACAATGATCAGTCATTAGCTCTTATGCTTCTCTAAACTAAGGGTGCGTTTGTTCTGAAGGAAAGACTATGGAAAGGAAAGGAAAATAGGTGTGGTCCACCTTTTCCATGGTTTTTTGGCTGTTTGTTTGTCCCATGGAAAGGAAAAGGTCATTCCGTATGGAAACAAAACTAGGGAAACAGAAATGGTTTTGTGTCTGTGCCCTACCCCTAAAAAAATCGCGGAAAGGAAAAGAAACTAAAAAAAAGAGGGCGAACCACTTCAAAAAAAAAAAAAGAGGCGACAGCTCAAGCCACCACACCCTTTTTCTTCTCTTCTCATCTTAAGCTTTTGTTGCTCTCATACATGGTTCACAAGTGCTGATATATTACCCAACTAGCTGTGGTTTGCTAGCATCAGTTTAACAGTCATTTAGGCCACGAGAAGAAAATGTCGGGCTCCAAAGTGTATGGATTTGAGGTCGTTTTTTAATGGATGTCGGATCGTCACGCAGAAATCACAACTAGGCACAAGAGTCCGAAACCGACCGATAGAAACAAAGAGAATTGCGATAAGGGTGGGATCAATATTGAAGAAGAGGCATACCTTAAAGCCGGGATCATCCAAGAAGCTAAAGTTCAAGAGCATTTACAAGACTTACATGCCAAACAAATACGGTGATGATGATGGTGGTGGGGTGAAGAACTTGCTATCTTGCTATGATGACATGTATCACCCTTACGTTTGGATTCATGATTGCGTGGGTAACTTCGTCCACGGATGGTGAAGCAACAATATATTAGTCTTGATGATCCGAGGTACTTCTCTCGAGATTAAAATTTTCGAGAGACCATCAAAGGGGTTCCATTTCTGTTCTCAAGAAACAGAGAACGAATTTGTTGGCGTATCTTGCGCCACTTTTAACAATATTTTTCTCATGTGATCGGTGTTAAAAAGTTAAGCCCCAATGGATCAAGGGAAAAAAATTCAGTAGTTCTTATGTAATTAAGTGATGGAATTATAAATCAGCATTTCCCATCAAAATAGTTCAGTTATGTTATTTCCAAAAAGTTGCATAAGATAATCATGTTGCAAAGATTCTATAGAATTGTTTTAAAAGGCGTTTGAGGCCTTAGTAAAGGCGCTTTATGCAACGTGCGCTTCAAGTGTGTTGAGGCGTTCTCGCGTTGAGGCGCTATTGAAGCGTCGCCTCATATTGCAAAAAAAATTAGACCATCACTTTCGCTTTGATTTTGATTTTTAGTGTAAGTAGACATCAACATTAAATAGTATTAAACTAACCCATGTTCATACTCCTAAAACAGGGGTAGTTTTTGTCTTTTTTTGTTCTATATGCTAAATTCATTTTAATTTACAAGTTTCATGTATATATCTGCAAAATGAAAAAGGTCATGCCATTTGTTTTTTATTTTATTTTTCCGAGAGTAATGAGTTTTGGAGAAAAATGATAAGTAGTTTGGAGAAAAATGATAAGTAATATTGATGAAGTATTCATGTTTCCAGCTTTCTTTTCCTTTCCACAGCTTTTGCATAACAAACAGGATTATTCCTTTCCTCAGTTTTACTTTCCTTTCCACAGTTTACCAAACAGACACATATTTGAAACTCTTTTCATTCCATTCCATTCCATTCCTTTCCACAGTGGACCACTTTCTTTATTTCCTTTCCATTAGTAAAATTTTAACAAACACACCCTAATTCTCTCTAGAAGTGAACCCAGAGACGACTCTCAAAATCATGTCAACGAGGCAAAATGAGATTTAAATAATCACCCGAACATAACTAGTAATCAGTTTCACTTGAGGGAAGATGCCAACATCTTCAGCCTAAATCTCATCCTACAAATTAAGTACGTGGAACAATGTGAACAGTAAATGTACTTCATCCTACACTTACTCACCCTTTGGTTTCCTACACCATCATCACCTACTCCCATCGGTGTCATCACCATCCGTCCATCCTCCTCATCATCCTAGTAGTTGTTTTAAAAAATTAACACTGAAAACAAGGAGAACTTGAAAAATACTTTTCTTTAAGAGAAGCTCAAATAATCAAGGTCCAAAATATCGATATCGATGAATATATCGGTGTATTTAAAAACTGATATATATTGGATATGTATCGGATATATCCATTTTTTTGGTGACCAGTCCAAACTATTTAAAATATCAAAAATATAATATCAGAAATATATTGGAAATATCGGATTTATATTAAAAAATAGTCAAAAAATCAACTGATATATATCATAAATATCGGATATATCAATTATATCAGCGATATAAAATTTTATATCGGAAATTATGATATATATCAGAAAAAAAGATTCTATATTCAATAGATATATATCAAAAATATCGATATCGGTGTACCAAAATACCGATATATATATCGGAGATATTTTGTTGCTTGCAAATAATTACCTCGGAACCGATAGGATCATCCTTCGTACCTAGCAAGAAGGGTTTGGGAAAGGTAGGGTCAGCATAGAGCTAAATTGACGACATTTGATTGGTTAAAGAGCTTACTAAAAATGTTCATTATTTGCGAACTTCTCAAGTATTCAAGGCTGAATCATGTGCCACAATTTTTCTAATTCCGAAGCTACCACTATACGAAGAAAACTTTCAATCTTTCAAAAGCATCATGTCTTTGCTAACTCTGGGACTACAGTTAAATCCTAAAGCAGGTATTTCAAGGCTTAAAACCCCATATATATAAGACACGTGTCAAAAAAATCCACTGATGTGGAGGAGGAATTAAGAACAGTGTAATCAGGTATCAATTGCTGCTGTCTCAACCTACCAAATACAAGAATCAGCATACATTGCACATTAAATTTTTCAAAAATATACATATATATTAGCAAATGAAGGTAAAATGCGTCGTACATCCTTGTGCTTGCCCCAGATTTTTTGGCCAGCTTTTACAAATTCCAAATTATCATAGACCAACAAAATCCCAACTTTAACTGCATTATATTTCTTGCTAAGTTATCGAATTGTCTAAGAGTAACAGTGTAAAAGTAATATGTAGACACTAAACCTGCCACAACTTAATGTCTACATATTTCAAATTGAAACCAAAAAAAAAATAAGCATTTTTCAGTTTCCACTACAAATATTCAAATAAAAGTCAAACATCAACAACTGAGATCAGATGCAAGTGGTTCAATTTTCCCTTGTAGATGGTATCAGGGCACAGAGCATTTCACCCAGACACACCAAGGAGGTTCAAATATGGTAGATAACAGTGTCAAAGAAAAAGATAGGACTACACTAATGAAGGCTTCCTATATTTAATAAACACTGAGAACAAGTCTAAGGGGTCGTTTGTTTTTCTGAGCCTATGAATGCTGAATGCTGAATGCTGAATGGCTCATTCTCTGAATGCTAAATGATGATTGCTGAATTTTAAAAAAACATGTTTATTTTCTGTTAGAATAACCTGGCTCTGAAGGCTGAATATAAATCATTCGGACAATTTTACTCATGCTATCTATTTTAAACACTAACTTGATTTCTTGTTAAACAAAATATATATTATATTTGAGGAGAAGAGATGGATTATCGAAAAAAATAAATGATAAATAAATTTATTTAAAATATGTTTTCACAAATATATTTTAACGGTTTATTTTCATATTTTGTTTATTTTCAGAATATATATATGTAATTCTATTTTAAACAAAATAGATATCATTCACCCAAAAAAATGAAAAAACCTGTGACGCCAACATCAAATTTTGAAGAACTTATTTTGAAGCCATAAAAGTCAAGGTAGGAAAGTAGATGGGTTCTTAAGATTGGGTTCTTAAGAAAGGGCAAGAAGGGACTTTCTTGTTTCAAGTATTAGAATTCAGCATTCAGAAGAAATTTTGGTCTTTGAATCTTTGAATGCTAAAAGTACCACTGAATGCTTAAACTACTTTTAAAAAAAAAACAAGTTTTGAGCCTCTAAATGCTTAAAACTTAAGTTTAAGAGGCTCTGAATGCTGAATTCAAAAAAAACAAACAACCCCTAAATGTAGTTCTGAAGAGATGAACTACTATTTAATAATAAGATTCAGCAGGGAGATAATCTTCCTCCATCCTGACAAGGGCACCACTCCCTTGATATTGGTTGCCTGTCTTTTAAACAACAGGGGGAGATTTGAATTTTACGTGAGGGGCCCTGAACCCCAACTCGTGGCTCGACTAATGGGCAGAATCTCGGGCTAATCCAACTGTTAGGCCAGCCAATCAATTCTTTGACACAAGGTGTCCATCTGAACAGAATCTCGGGACTTATGTAGTCACATGCCCTCGCGTGCTCACTGTAAGGGAGTAATATCCTCATTAAAAAATATTAAGCACGCATTAAGCATAAGTAGAGATCACTGCAGGACATCGTTCTCCAAGATCGACTCGCGAGCAGCTCGCTTTATGTAGGTGGTACACTCCAGCTCCCTCAAGAACGTCCCAAGAAGATTGAACGACCTAGAGCAGAACGCTTCGAATAAAGACATTTTCCTTAATCCAAGGGTAATCATTACCAAAGCCATATCTGTACTTCCGATTACAGTACTTCCGATTACAGGGAATTATGAACTACTGCACCCACTCCCAATGATCACCGCCTTCTTACCAGAACCAACCTAACACTCATTTGTAATCTCCACCCTACATATGTACAAGGGAGTACACGTGTCTCGAAGATCAACACTCTCTTGTGCCTATAAATACCACCTACATGAACTACGTGAGACCTGATTCTTCTCTCCCCCCAGAATTAAGAGAATATACGTAGGCAGCTCGCTACTTAGCGAACTCGATCTTTCCCAAATCCAATCCCCTTCTTCTTCCTCCTGTATATGTAAGGGAAAACGCTCCTTTACATTGGCGTCGTCTGTGGTCTTAATTACTTGAGAAACCACCTTCACACAAATCAAAAACCAAAAAACCAAAAGTCTCAAGCCCACGAAGCATGGCAAGCCTCGAAGCTCAAGTTCAAAGCCTTACGAACCAGCTAGGTTTGACCAATGAGAGCATTTCCTTGCTCCGGCAAGAAAATGCTGCTTTTCGTGCACAAGTAGACACACAACAACAACCAGCTGGGAACGGCATCAATGAAGTTAATCAGCAAATTAACGAACTATCGCAAAGAATCGGTCAAAGCGCAGTGAGAAAAGACGCAACCCAAATCATCCAGAAAATGCTCAAGACGTACCGTGCATCGACATTCACCACGGAGGTACTAAATAAACCCTCTCCTCAGGATTTTGTTCAGCCATGTTTTCCGATGTACGACGGCAGCACATGCCCAGGGCAACATGTGGTTCATTATATCCAAAGCTGGGCATTATATAGTGTACCAGAGTTCGATCATCTCCACTGTCGCTTGTTCCCTGCCAGTCTCAAGGATGGAGCACTCGATTGGTTCTTCTCACTCGAGCCAGACTCGATAAAGACCTTCGAGCAACTTACTGATTCATTTGCTAGCCAGTATGTGCATAACAGACGAAAGAAAGCTGATCTAGACTCGCTGTTCCAGCTCTCACTTGGCGAAGACGAAACAATTCGTGAATTTTTAGGTCGGTTCAAAACTGAACTACTGTGCATGGAAGCAGGATTGAAAGAGTCTTTCGCCACCTTGGCATTTTACAACGCTTGCTGTGTGCACAACACGGCACTCGCCAGATCGCTGATGAAAGAGCGTCCTGAGACTTTATCCGAGTTGTACGCTCGAGTCGACAAGTATATAAAGTTGCAAGAAGGCCTGAAGCGTCAAGGCCTACCAGAAGAAGAAGAGGTCGCAGCAATATCAGATGACCCCCCAATCTCCAAAAAGTGCCCCCGACATCAAGAGAGGAAGCCGGATAACAGAATGAATAACAACCGCGAGGTCACCGTCCTGACACGCTCGCCCAGTTACATCCTAGAAAAGATCAAGTGCGCTTCATATTTCTGACCTGATGTGCGGCAACCAGTCGACTAGGGGTGGGCAATGGGCCGGGTCGGGCTAGCCCGGCCCTAAACATTTAAAAGCCCTTTAGATATTAAGGCCGGGTCGGCCCGACCCTAAAGTCAATATAGGGTCGGGTCGGGCCGGGTCACAAGTCTCAATCTCAAGCCCTGACCCTACCCTAAGCCCTCTTTAAAAGCTTTAAGGCCGGGTTTTAGGGTCGGGTTTTAGGGCCGGGCCTATATATTTTCTTCGTTTTACAAATGCCATTTTTCAGACAAAGGTTGTTTTTTTTGTTTCTGTGTTACAAATGTCTGCTCTGTATTTCGCTTTAATGGTGTGGACAGAAACTTTTAGTTCTAGACTTGGCTTGCATGTGAATAAAAATATAATTTATAAGAAGTAAGTGGGAAAATAAATTGAGAATAATAAGTTCTAGACTTTGATTTGATGATCAAAGGAATAAAGTCTTATTTTTTTATTAGGCTAGTGCTCATTGTTCTTCATGGCTGCTAGATAGGTTGACAAGTTTTTGTTATATAAGACAAGTTATTGGAAGTACCCTTGGATGTAAGTGATAAATTACAAAGGACAATGTTATTTTAATTTAAAATATTTAACAAAGAGTTGGACAATTATGGTACGTGTATTTATAGTGAAAATGTAAAACTATAACTAGGGCTTAGTTAGGCTGAATTAGGGTCGGGCCTATGTTTCAGAACCTTAGCCCTAGCCCTGCCCTAGAAGGCCTTAGGGTCGGGTCGGCCCTGCCCTAAACTCTGTGAGGGCTTTAGTTGTGAGGGCTTTATAGGGCTTAGGGTCGGGTCGGTCAGGGGCGGGTTAGGGTCATTAGGGCCAAATTCCCACCCCTACATGGACCGACCTGACAAACCGTACTACGCATTTCACCGAGCCAAATGTCACGAGACTGATGCATGCTGGGGGATAAAGCACTACCTCCAAAATCTCATCGAAGTAGGGCATATCAAACAGTATACTAACATAGCCGACGACGACTTACGCCATAAGCTCATGGCTCGCTGAGTGCGCAGTAGATCCCCACCTCGCCAGAACCATCACAAGGTTCAAGCTCATTCCTGCAGCAGAGGACATCCCCAAGACTGTGACCGTTCTCTCCATGAACGCCGACAGCACTCATCAGATCGCGACAACGCCAGAACTATTCATATGATCATTTTCCCAGATGATTCTGTGACATCTTCCAAAGAGAAACGCAAGCGTGTCGGCGCCCTTCAAGAAGTTTATCATTTTTCTTCACAAACGTCACACGCTCCGTGAAGTTTAGGTCGCAACACAGGGGATATTACGTTTACCGAGGTCGACCTGAACAAGGTTTGCCTCCCACACAACGATGCACTTGTTGTCCATGTCAAGATCAGCGACTGGACAGTCAAACGCGTCCTGATAGACCCGGGCAGTTCGTGCGACATCCTATTCTATCATACAATTCAAGAAATGAACTTACCTAAGTCAGTCTTTATAGATCCGATCGCTCCTCTTTATGGGTTTAATGGCTCCAGGGCCGACCCAATCGGCGATATCATACTCCCAGTTTCAGTGGGATCTAGAGAGGACAAAGTCAGCTTCAATACACGCTTCAGCATTCTAGACATCAAGTCGTCCTATAATGTTATCCTAGGGCGGCGCTGGATTCACCAAATGCAAGCTATACCATCCACGCTGCATCAAGTTCTCCGCTTCCCAAGACCAAGAGGCATGATGGAGCTTCGAAGCAATCAACTTGAAGCTTATCATTGTAATCAAATCATCTCTGCAAACAAGACCGCTGACCTGCATACTCACACAAGGAACGAGCCCACCAGTTATACAATGGCCAAAGACCTGGTTGCTGAGGTCAAAGCCAAAGCATCAAAGCAGCACGTTGGGGGCTCCAGCAAGAAGGTTCAGTCGTCTGTTTCAACTCCAGAAGTTAATCCAGTCATTGTCGCTCCACCAGGTCGGATCCCAGAAGTTACATCAGTTGTTGTCAATCCAGCAGTCAAGACCTCAGAAGTCACATCCGCTGTTGTTGTTCCACCAGTTAACACATCAGAAGTCGCGCCGTTATGTTTTGCCCAACAAATATCAATTCCGAAGGTCACTCCAGAATCTGTTGTCATAACCACAGAGGCAATTCCAACCCTTGTTGTCGTCGCCACAGATATCGCTCCAGCTCGTGCGACCAATTCCACTCTCCCTCAAATCGATAAAGTATCCCCATCTGAGGAAGCATCAGTACCAAAGACAACATCTCAACAGGCAAACAAAGAGTGAGTGAACCTAGGAACCGAAGATGATCCCAAGTTCATATATGTAGGGGCTAACCTTGACCCCACACTCAAGGCCCAGCTTGTAAACTTTTTGGCCATGAATAAAGATGTTTCCGCTTGGTCGTATGTCGATGTGCCTGGAATAGATCCTAATATTGCGTGTTATAGACTAAATATGAACCCTAATGCTAGACCAGTTTGCCAACGACCTAGACAACTCTCCCTGCGATTCCAGAAAGCCATCAATGATGAAGTCGAAAAACTTAAGCAAGTTGGGTTCATTAGAAAAGTAGACTATCCAAACTAGATCGCTAACATCGTCGCAGTTCCAAAAAAGAACGGCACAGTTTGTCTTTGCGTCGACTTCACGAACGTTAATCAAGAAACGCCAAAGGATAGTGAATGATGTTAATCACGAACGTTAACAGTTCGTCTTTCCCCCTACCTCGCATAAACCGACTTGTCGATCATACGTGTGGTCATGAGCTCCTCTCTTTCATGGACGCGTACAGTGGATACAACCAAATCCCACTCGCTGAAGAAGATCAAGAAAAAACATCATTCATCACAGAACAAGGAATCTATTGTTACAACGTCCTCCCCTTCGGACTTAAGAACGCTGGCGCAACGTACCAGCGTCTCGTCACCAACATGTTCCAGGACATGTTAGGTGACACCATGGAAGTCTACATTGACGACATGGTCATCAAAAGCAAGAAAGCGGAAGACCACCTCACTCATCTCGAGAAAGCATTCTCCAGGTTGCGCCAAACTCGAATGAAGCTTAATCCTGAGAAGTGTCTCTTCGGAGCGTCCTCCGGAAAGTTCCTTGGATACCAAGTATCACAAAGAGGGATCGAAGCTAATCCAGACCAAATCCGAGCGTTCTTGGACATGCCTGATCCCCAGACAAATAAGCAAATTCAGAAGTTGTTTGGAATGGTAGCGGCACTTAACCGATTTATATCAAGGGCATCAGACGAATGCCGACCTTTCTTGCAACTTCTCAAAAAGGGGGAGCAGTTTTCGTGGAACGATCAATGCCACCAAGCGTTCTCCACCCTCAAAGAGTACCTGACCGCAGATCTCCCCAAGCCCTAAGGATGGTGAAACGTTGGGGCTATATTTGGCGGTATCAGACTTTGACATTAGCTCGGTTCTTTTCAAAGAAGAAAACAACTCCGAGAAACCGATCTACTTTACAAGTAAAATGCTCACTCCAGCTGAGAAGAATTATTCGTACATTGAAAGAGCAGTACTCGCATTGTTATACTCGGCAAGAAAATTCAAGCCCTACTTTCAAGCACATCCAATCAAGATTCTCACCGACCTACCTTTGAAGAAAATTCTTCACAAAGAAAACAAGACAACTCGCATGGCAATATGGGCCGAAGAGCTCGGAGAACACCACATGGAGTTTGTCCCTCGCACTTCACAGAAAGGGCAGGTCGTGGCTGATTTCCTAGCAGATTTCCCTGTGGATGACCCAAATTGGGAACCAGAAGCAGAGGTCGTACCCACAAAGGAAGCCACCAAATCAATATGGTCTCTTTTTGTCGATGGTTCTAGTAACCCTGGAGGAAGTAGGGTCGGCGTCGTCTTAGCATCCCCAGAGGGAGCCATGGTCGAGAAATTAGTTCGTATTGACTTCACGACCTCTAACAATGAAGCCGAGTACGAAGCGTTAATTATGGGACTTCGCATGGCAATGCAGCTCAGTGTAAGGAGCTTCAGGTCTTTAGTAACTCGCAACTGGTTGTTCGCCAAATTGCAAAATAGTACACTACCCATGAAGGTAACCTCGCTAAATACCTTCAAGTCGTTAATCAGTTACTTCTTTCTTTCAAAAAAGTCACGATACACCACTTCCTGCGTGACGAGAACCGTCACGTAGACAGTTTATCTTATTTGGCCACTCAAACACCGAGCTGTGCCCCTAGACAATTACTCATTGAAGTAGTTAACCGACCTGCTTATCAAGTAGACCATGTATTAGAAATCAGCGACCTATGCCCGCTCTCTGCCAATCAGATGGGCCAAACATGGATGCAGCCCATCATACATCCAACACATCATGCTCCCAGACGAGCGTACCAAAGCCATGCAAATCCCATATCAAGTGCGCCGTTACTGCGTGCTCAATAACAAGTTGTTCAGAAAGTCCGCTGACAGCCCTCACTTGAGGTGCGTAAGCCCAGAACAAGGCCAACTAATTTTCGTTGAGATTCATGAAGGAGAGTGTGGAAACCATGCGGGAGGTCGCTCTTTGGCTCACAAAGCGATCTCCCAGGGATAATTTTGGCCTCGCATGCAGATCGACACCAAAGCATATGTGCTCAAGTGCGTCAAATGTCAGACCTTTGGCCACAACATCATACAACCAGCTCGTGAGTTGATTAGCATCGCGCGCCCTTGGCCATTTCATATGTGGGGCATGGACATCATGGGACCATCCATCCCACAGAAAAGTACTGGATTCCGCTTCGTCTTAGCTGTAACTGACTATTTCACTAAATGGGTCGAAGCTATTCCACTCGCAAATGTCAAAGAGTCACATGTCAAAAACTTCATTTGGACTCATATCATCACCAGATTTGGTTTGCCGCACACACTGGTGATGGACAATGGCTCACAGTTCAAGGGCAAAACGGTCAAAGAATTTCTGGCCAAGTGGAAGATAGTTCATGCATTTTCCACTCCCCAGTATGCACAAAGTAATGGTCAAGCTGAGGGCAGCAACAAAGCAATCTTAGAAAATTTGAAGAAAAAGATTGAGAAGACCAAAAGCCAATGGCCAAATTAGCTAGAAAACATTTTGTGGGCTCACCGCACCACAACTCGCTCAAGTACAGGCAAATCGCCATTCTCCTTGTGTTACGGCACAGAAGTCGTTATTCCAACCGAGCTGACAGTCACTACTACTCGGTCAGAACTTGTCGAGTCTGGAAACAATGATTCCGTCTTAGCACGAGAGGTCAATCTTCTGTAAGAACGGCGTGACCTAGCCGCCATCAGAGTAGCATCCTATCAGCAAATTCTGAAGAAGTCCAACAACAAGTGAGTACATCCTCGATCTTTTCAACCCGACGATCTAGTTTTGAAAAAGACTCAGGATGACTCCAAATTAGCACCAACTTGGGAAGGCCCATACATAATGGAACGCGTTGTAGGCAACGGAGCATACTGGATCAAAACTCAAGAAGAGAAATTATTACCACGACCTTGGAACACTTATTTGTTGAAGAAGTTTTATCAATAAAATTACATTGTCGCATATCCCATGTTTTCTCTTACTGTAAATTCAAAGTTAATCTACTTTTGTTTATTATTACAATTCACTCCATTTACTTGCAATGGTAAATCTCGCAATACGCTTTCATAAGCCCACACGCTTTTCGTGAGCAGAACGCTCTCAAGAGCTTACAGGCTCCACAGCCTCTCCGAGTCTCGCTAGTCGAGGACCTATACTTCTAGGATCGACTCAGCGAGAACGCTCCCAGTGAGCAATACGCTTTCATAAGCCCACACGCTCTCCGTGAGCAGAACGCTCTCAAGAGCTTACAGGCTCCACAGCCTCTCCGAGTCTCGCTAGTCGAGGACCTATACTTCTAGGATCGACTCAGCGAGAACGCTCCCAGTGAGCAATACGCTTTCATAAGCCCACACGCTCTCCGTGGCAGAACGCTCTCAAGAGCTTACAGGCTCTGACCTTTTCCGAAGTCTCGCTAGTCGAGGGACCTATACTTCTAGGATCGACTCGGCAAGAAGAACGGCTCCCAGTGAGCAATACGCTTTCATAAGCCCACACGCTCTCCGTGAGCAGAACGCTCTCAAGAGCTTACAGGTTCCACAGCTTCTCCGAGTCTCGCTAGTCGAGGACCTATACTTCTATGATCGACTCAGCGAGAACGGCTCCCGGTGAGCAATACGCCATAAGCCCACACGCTCTCCGCGGAGCAAAACGGCTCTCAAGAGCTTACAGCTCCACACCTCTCCGAAGTCTCGCTAGTCGAGGACCTATACTTCTAGGATCGACTTCGGCGAGAACGGCTCTCGATGAGCAACACGCTTTCTTAAGCCAACACGCCGTCTCTCGGGCGTAACGCTTATCTCGCAGCTTACACAGCCCCAACGCCTTATCAACTTACCTGGTGAGAAATCCTTAATAATATTAAGCTCATTTCGGCGAGTACTCCCAATGAGCCTCACAAAGAAAAAGCAACAACAAAAAAAAGAAAGATAACTACAAGCATGATGCTTCTTTAAGATAAACCACAGGTTCCTTGGACATTCCATCCCATACGCATTATAAACAAGGTGCTAGCTATAAACATTCAAGCAGAAACATGCATTCCATACACAGTCAAGGGGAATACTCAGCCAACGCCAAGACATTAATTTACCGATCTGCTGGGTCTACCCAGGAAATCCAAATTGATACTTCTAACATGTGCACAAAACATCAAACTGCCACTCTCGTGGAAACCAGTTCTCAGTATCAAAATGGTGAACTGCTTAGGCAAGCCTGAAGACACAGCTCTATTGTTAACTCTCATATAAGAGAGGTGAACTTACAAAATATTTCTAAAATTCCCATAACTGACAAAGACAAGAAGATACATCACAATCAAGAATCAGCCACAACATGCTTATCTTTCGGGGCAGCGTTAGTCGAAGGGGTGTGCCTGGCAGATCTCAGCACCACACGCATACCTGAACCCTGTCCATCGCCGTCATTCCCCTTCTTCAGCTGGTGATATTTCTCATCCAAATTCGGTATTGGACCACGAGGCCATGGTATCGCCTCTTAAGCCTTTGCGGCGCCACCCTCGGCATTGTTTGGCATACTCGGTCACTTTAGCCAAATCCGCAAAAAATCGGTCATAGCGGTAGCCAACCGCAACGTTCGCCGTCGGAAGATCCCGACACTTCTTGGTCATCACCTCTAGTTTCTTCTTGTCAACTCCCCACACAGCTCGCATACATCCTAGCTCAACGTGCGGGTTAGTGTCAATATCGGCACACTGCACAACGTTCTTCAACTTGTCATACCCTGCAAAAAACTGCAACTACAATGTTAACTTCAAAACTGCCCAAGTAACAGAAACAAAAACATCACGCATAAGTTACTCACCAAACAAGCAGCCATGTCCATGGTCCCCAACAGCGTGTCCATATCTTCATCCTCTACCTCAACCTTGTCACTGTCCAACACGATCCTCTTCAGCAGACTGGTCGCTATGGGTGCCGAGTGGAAGCTGCAGTCAGAGCGTTTCATCGCACGCTTCTTCCCCGTCTTCCCCATATAGTGGAACTCGCTCCCCATGTCACCGTGACGCAGAGACAAACTCTCACCAACGACGTGGTGACCTTGCCCCAGGTCGCTACGCTTTTCAGCATGTCGATCAGTATCATCGACTCGTCTAGACGACCTGAATACAACGCCACCAGTCGAACGACCTGACATTCTAGGTCGTTTGTTCCCTTTGGCCTCTACAGCAACAGCTTTCCTCTTACCCCGATCACCATGCACGTGGGGATGGAATTCCATTTCCTCCATTATCAGAGGAGAGGTCTCCCTCAAACTTCCTTCTCCTCTTACATATCTACGGCATTTGGCCATAGTGTAACCTACGAGTGAGAATGACAATACGCGAGTTACCAACCAAAACAACAGTCTTTGTTCAAACGGGATACCTAAATAAGGAAGACAGACGTACCTGAAGAAGCAATGAAGAAGATGACGTAGCACAGGTTGGGGACGAAGAAATGCAGTAATAGGAAGAGCAAATGGAGCAAATGCCTTTGCTCTCCTACGAATGATGTTACTTATGGTATAATAACGTATCTTCCCTAGGCACATCATAATTACATCGAGACGCCAAACATCAGGCCACCTGGCAGCCATCATTGCACACATCTAACCGCTCACTTGCTTACACGTGACATGCATGTGCAAAACTGTTTCACTTCTACAGAACAGAGATATCGACCTACGTCCTACTATCTCCACAGTACCTAACGAATCACCAACTCACGTTACATGCGACCTGCAGCGCTAAAAGACCTAGTAAGGACAGGGCGCTCATTTAACAATCACAGGTTACTTAAAGTCAACTATGGTCACTAGGAAGCATCTACACATCCATACAGATATAGCGATATCTCCATTCATATATTTAACCAATACAAGAATCTTACAAAGCAAAGAAACAAGGGATAAACATAGCATATAAGAAAAAAAAATGATCTGCCAAGGCAGGCCCAAACACAGTTCACATGGCAACCGAGCTGCTAAGTCTACTCAGGAAATCCAACTCAATTAACCAACATTCATCATCGCATGGTTATCCAGTATTCAAAAACAGAAATAAGAAAAGTGAACTGCCCAGGTTACCCCGGGAAACTAGTTCTATTGTATCACAACTAACAACCATTCAAATTACTAACCTTACATCACAACTCGCTAGTTCCAAGCATAACGGCCAAACCTCCGGCCACCAACGAGTCGTCAACTTCAGCTTCTTTCCCCTCAACTACTATGGACACACCGTCCAGATTTAGACTCATAAGAACATCAGACACAGCAACTTCAGTGTGAGGCACAACAATCTCCAGAGCAGCGATGGAAGAAGTAAGTGCAGCACTGGTATCGCCCTGTACCAGTACCACTGGAGGACGAAGAGTACTGCGTCCATGCTCCTCTTTCAAAGCTTTATAATCAGCTTCCAGATCAACAAATTCAGCGTCCAGCTCGTCATAAGCTTTAGTAGCGTCTTGAGCAACTCCCTTGCAGTGCAGAGCATACTCATTCAGCCTACCAATTTCCACAGTCGTTACATTAACGTTCTCTTCAGCACCCTGTAGTTTCAGCTTCAGATCTTCCGTCTCAGTATCCTTCAGCATCTTCGCCAAACTAAGAGCTTGGTGTGTTTTCTTCAGGTCTTCAAGCTCCTCGCGTTCCATCTTAGCAGCATCCTAGACATTCTTTAGCTCCTCGGTCAGCTTCACCACAGTTTCCCTATCTGTCTCAGAGAACTGGGCAATCTCCTTCAGCTTCTGAAATCCACTCACAAGCTACAGATGCACACATATGCTAATAATCAGTTCGCAACGAGTTTAATAAGCAAGCAAATAAGTTAAAACAAGATAGCCCCACGTACCAGACATTGAGCGATTTCCATCTGTTTTAAGTTATCCTCCAACCCCCTCTCATCCAGCTCTTTACGGTTACCATCCAAAGCTATATGATCAAGCAGATAAGCAGCTACCTTACTCAACCTGAAGCTGCAATCAGTCCGCTTCACAGTACGCTGCACCCCATTGTCATCCAGGTATACAAGTTGGGTCTCCAAGTCCTCAGCAGTCATAGTTGATTTCCCACTCACCTTACGCGAACTCTTCGCCTTCGCTGGCGGACTAGGCTCTCGCACCACCGGCGACGAGCTCGGCCTAGCTCCAAAAGTAGCAAGGTCCAGAACCTACTCCGGTCTCGCCCGAGTCTTGCGAGTGGTAGTCCCACCAATTCGACCACCACCAGAACCACCCCCAGTGCTGGAACTCTCCCCCAAAGCATACCTCGCAGCTTTAGCAACCCTTACAGCATCTTGCTCAGACGCATCAGCTTTCCTCTTCGACGACCTGCTCCTTACACGAGGGTTGAAGACCACTATCTCCAGCTCTATAGGAGCATCAATCGACCCACCCTCAGGTCGCCACGACTCCACCCGCCCTTTTGGGCACCAAAGCACCTCCCCGGGTCGTGCGGAGCTAACGCGACCCCGGTTTCTATCCTCCCTGGTTACTAAGTCACTTACGCATTTCTCCATCACTTCCTTCCTAGCTTGACCTCGAGCTCGATCCTTCTGAATTCTTCTTTTCTCCCGGATCGCTGGACCCCCTTTCTCTACAAAGAAATGAGCAACTTCAGGCAGCTTCGCTTGTTTCTGCACTCGACTCAACCGCGCGAATCTCTCTATTTCCCCACGATCAGTTCGTGTTTTGACAGAAAAATCTACAAGTCAAGCAAAGACACAGATCAGTTAGAATAGCAACAACTCACCCATTAAAATGACATGTACAAGACACTCCCACCCACCAGAGATATTGCAAATCCTAGTTTGCAACCTACACCCGATAACACAGTAGTTGCTAACTAGCAGCAACGGCCTCTTGGTCCAAGCCTCGTTGCTTACACCGTCGATCACACTAGAATGCGTGGTCATAGTTTGCAAGCTAAAGTTGAAATTATCAGATCGCCTTACAACGAAGTGCTCAATAATATCAGACACCCCTATGTGGTACTCGCCACTTGCATTCAGCAGGTCGAACACCTTGAACAGCTGTCAGGTGTTACTAACAAACTGACAAGGGGACTTCCAACAATGAGCTAGAAAGTCGCAAACCAGCTTCGAGAATGGTATTTGCATATGCGCTCTCAGCTGACCCTCACAGATTATTACCTCACCATTCGGCGAATTGTATTCGTCACTCCGCACATTTTCACTCGGCCTTGGTTCGTATATCTCCATGTCCGGTATGTTTATTCCATAAGCTGCCCTCAGTTCGGGGAACGCACTCGCTGCACGATGATCCACCGTCCTAGAGGGCAACCCACTTGAAGACGACCCTCACTATGACCTGACTTGCTAGCCACAGCACCAATAGAGCCAGATCGAACACTACCCTCATCTCCCCTAACTTCCTCACCATGTTCAAATTGATTACCAAGACTCACTGACTCTTCCTTATCATCCTCATACTCACCACAGCTTAAAGAGACCTCTCGAACCTCTTCAGATCGAGTATCGTCAGAGTCAGACAATTTTACGTTTTCTTCTTACCGACTACCCAAACTTAAATAATAAAGCCTAACACTGACCTATCTACTAAACACACAATGCTTGAATAAGATGAAATAAAATGGAAAATGGAAAGGCAGCAGCAGCAGAAACACTCACCTGAGAAACCCTAGCTTGCAGTTTTGCTAAAGACGAAAACAAAAAATAACTTTGCAGTTGTCCCAAATTTGATTTTGTGCAACTGCCCGTTCAGTTACCAAGGAGTTATGATTACAACCTATGGCCTAGCCTACACACGTGCCTCAAGGAACTGTCTTTTCACGATTCTGGAAAATACGGCGACACGTTTCTCTACCAACTGCTATGATTCGGTCACATGCCAATCACGTGACAACTTTTGTTTTCCAACCGAATCGTCATACAACCCAAGTCGAACGTTACAGTGTGCCAATTACTCAACTTACACCAGCCGCTCGTCCACTCATGGTCAACACGTATTGTTGTTTTCTCTCAGCAGATCGCTTCCATGAACAACGCAATCTACTGAGAGGGGGTTGTGTAAGAGAGTAATATTCTCATTAAATAATATTAAGCACGCGTTAAGCATAAGTAGAGATCGTTGCGCAACCAGGACATCGTCCTCCAAGATCGACTCGCGAGCAGCTCGCTTTATGTAGGTGGTGCACTCCAGCTCCCTCAAGAACGTCCCAAGAAGATTGAACGACCTAGAGCAGAACGTTTTGAATAAAGACATTTTCCTTAATCCAAGGGTAATCATTACCAAAGCCATATATGTACTTCCGATTATCGGGAATTATGAACTGCTACACCCACTCCCAATGATCACCGCCTTCCTACCAGAACCAACCTAACACTCATTCGTAATCTCCACCCTACATATGTACAAGAGAGTACATGTGTCTCGAAGATCAACACTCTCTTGTGCCTTTAAATACCACCTACATGAACTACGTGAGACCTGATTCTTCTCTCCCCCCAGAATCAAGAGAAGATACGTAGGCAGCTCGCTACTTAGCGAACTCAGTCTTTCCCAAATCCAATCCCCTTTTTCTTCCTCCTGTATATGTAAAGGAAAAATGCTCCTTTACACTCACAAAGGTGTTCTGATGCTGAGAGGTCACTTGAACAAGATGTAGCATGCTTGCCATGGGGGAGCTAGTAAATCCACTGCTAAGAGGCCCCTCAATTCAAATGCAGCATACGATGTCTACCACGTGGACAATTTCATGCCATTTCGTACATCACTCCCTCTCTGCCACGTGGAGTATAGGGAAACGCATTGCCCTACCAGGTAATTTGATCTTGATCTTTACCAGTGACCCAAATTCGCACCAAATCAATTCCTAACCTACTGGACAACCATAAAACATAGGGTCGCTTACAGGCTGTAGACTTCTGAAACCGCGCTGGCACGCTCCACTAAACTGTACCACTTCAACACAACACACTACTGTCCTGTTGTCCAGCATAACATTAATGACCCACACTTCTTTTTTTATCCTGAAACTGATCAGAACTCATTAAGTGTCCACACACCAAATTATTAACATTGTCCACAATAACTAAATTCTAATATAAGCAACAGAAAAACCTAACAGAATGGACATCTCCATGAGTCCACATCTCACTTTAACTTCTAGAGGAAGGGGAGAAATTGAGTGACATCGACATTGATAGAGTTCAAATTCAAACAAGATTGAAAAGTTAGAACAATAATTCTATTAGGGAAGGTAAAATCCATTTTGTTCTTACATTTGCTGGTAGCATCATCAACCTTGGGTTTTTACTTTACGACTGTGACTTTATGATCTCAAATCTTTTTCACTGATCTTTTTCGAATTGATATCCAGATGGAAGATGAAAACAAGCGCTTAGAACTTCCATTGTGTAAAGACAGTCCCTCAACAAAATGGCATGTAACAAAAACCAAAGTCCAAAACAACAAATCCAATCTGACAGCCCTTTGACACACACTCACTTACCACACCGTCTTGCCAGAGGCTTAATATTGATCCCAACTATAGGGTTGTTGTCCCCCAGGTTCAAGTCCTTTCATTTGTATACCCATCCTCGATTCTCTTGATCATTCACCTAGTACTCTCCTTTCTTCTCAACCAGACTAACGTGTGGGCTTCTGCTTGCCCTTGATATATTCTTTTCCTTAATCTATACAATGATGAAAATCATTTTCTTTATTTGCATTTTCTAGATTTTATCTCCTTTTCCATCTGGGTATGCTGGGAAACGCAAAGGTTTGGGGATTTTTCCTTTTCTGTTCTCTTACTGTTCTGACTGATCAACTTTAGAATGAAAATGATTTTATTTCTTATGAATCTCTACGTATTACATGTATATATAGTATTCATACAATTGCTAAGATAATGACAAGTGTCCTACTCTATTACAACTGCATAACTAATTCTGTTATGAAAACTGATTCTGTTGAGACTGTTGAATTGGCGTGGATGCTTGATTCAACTGGATTACACCCCTCAAGTTTGTGTTTGGTAAAACACACACGACTTATGCGTTGAAGAATAGAAAATCTTGCGGAGGAGAGACCTTTTTTGTAATGTCACCGCTTGGTCTTGTGTGCATATATATTGAAGCTTGATGCAATTTGTTTATTCTGAGCTCTCGATATAATGAAAATCGACCTCAATATGTTTTGTTCTACTATGAAACACAGGATATAATGAAATAGCACCGACATTATCACAGAGTAAGAGAGGTGGTTCCGACAAGAATAAGTGAAGATCTTTCGGGAGAATGCAAAGGCGATTATAACTTTCGGTTTCTTTGTGTAGGCTAATGAACGATATTCGATTACTAGATGACACGGAAATAGTTGGTTGCTTTTTAGAACACCAACTAATAGGACTAGAGCCATAAAAGATAGAAAATCCACTTGTTGATCTTCTAGTATCGGGACGACCAACCCAACCGAAGTCTGAAAATGTCTTTGTAATCTTTTGTGATCCTTTTGTTAACCGGATACCATGTGTTATTGATCCTTTTAAGAATCGTAAAATTCTTTTAACAGCTGCCATATGAGTAGTTCTTGGTGTTTGCATATCTTTGACACACTTTATTCACTGCATAAGATAAGTCCGGCCTTGTCCATGTTAAATATTGCAAAGAACCAACAAGAGACCTATATAATGTGGGATCGGACATAATATCACCGTAATGTATATCCAATTTCAACTGTACTAGAGCAAGGTGTAGATCACGGGCTTTGCATCCAACATATTTGCCTTTTTCAAAAACATCTAAAGCATATTTACTTTGTCACGAAACATGCCTTGAGCTGATCTAAGTACTTCAATACCCAAGAAAAATGAATATCACCAAGATCTTTCATAGCAAAGTGTTGATTTAACTGAAGAATGAAATCTTGACAATATGAAGGTGAGCTTCCTGTAATTAGAATGTCGTCAACATATACAAGAATATAGGTGATTGAATCTGCTGCAGCTCTTATAAACAGTGAAGGGCCTGCCTTGGCTGAAATAAAACCATACTCAAGTAAGGCACCCATCAAATTTTCAAACTAGGACCTTGGTGCCTGTTTAAGACCATATAAGGACTTATGAAGTTCACACACATAGTCAGGTTTACTTGGATCAACAAAGCCAGGTGGTTGCTTCATATACACAGTTTCTTTGAGATCACCATGAAGAAAAGCATTGGATACATCCAATTGCCTAACTCCCCAATTATTCTGAACTGCAATAGTAAGAATCAACCTGATGGTGGTTGACTTTGCAACAGGACTGAAAGTTTCTGAAAAATTAACTCCTGCTATTTGATGAAACCCCTTGGCAACCAGTCGAGCCTTAAACTTGTCTATAGTACCATCAGATTTCTCTTTCAGCCTGAACACCCACTTATTATCCACTAAATGTTGAGATGAATGAAATGGGACTAGTGTCCATGTATTGTTATGGAGTAAAGCATTATATTATGTTGCCATTGCTTGCCTCCAATTTATATCCTTTACAGCTTGAGTGTAGCATGTAGGAACTATAACTTGAGGATTAGACTGTGATATGTAAGCTCCAATAGGATATTTAGATGCAGTGAAGACTTTCTTTTTGGAAATTCCCATTTTTGATCTTGTATTCATAGAATGTAACTGAGGAAGGTGAGCTTGTTTGGATCGAGTTGGTTTAGTTTGAACTTGGTGAGATGGATCTGTTGAAATAAGAGGAGTTGCCAGAAATGGTGGTTGAGAAAGTGATGTGTCAGAAGGTGTTATATGTGCAATGGTGACATCAGCAGAGGATGAAGACATGTCAGAGTGTAGGAAAGAAGGAACAAGAATTTTAGTAGCAGATGGAATAGAAGGAATTGATGTTGGCGTTGAATTTCGAAAAGGAAATGAATTTTCATTAAAAATGACATGTCTACTAATATAGATTCTTCCAGTGGAGGGATCAAGACATTGATAGCCTTTATGATGAGGGTTATAACCAATAAAAACACACTCTTTGCTTCTAGCTTGAAGCTTGTTTGTTGTATAAGGCCTTAGCCATGGAAAGCATGAGCACCCATAAACTTTGAAGAAAGAGTAATTAGGAGTCTTTTTGAAAAGTTTTTGAAGTGGAGATAGATATGATAAGGAAGGTGTAGGAGTTCTGTTAATAAGGAAAACACAAGTTTGAAATACATGAACCCAAAATTTTGGTGGAATGTTGCTTTGAGCAATGAGAGTTCTTGCCATTTCAGTGATATGACGATGTTTTCTCTCTGCTAAGACATTTTGTTGTGGTGTATGAGGGCATGAATATTGAGTGGAGATACCATGATGTTGAAGAAAAGTCTTGAATACTTGACTAATGTACTCACCCCCTCCATCAGATCGAAGAGTTTTGATATGATCGATAATCAGTTAGGTTCTCAACATTGGTTTTAAATAATTGAAACATAGTAAGAAGATCAGACTTTTTAAACAAAGGAAAGATCCAAGTGAATTTAGAGAAATCATCTATAAAAGAAACATAATACACATGCCCAAGAGTAGATGGTATGGAAGAAGGACCCCATAGATCAGTATGTACCAACTATAAAGGTTTAGTAGCTTTATTCAAAGACATTGAAAAGGGAAGTCTTGCACTCTTTCTAACTTTACAAGCATTACAAAAATCAACACTAGTACATGATGGTAAAAGATGATAGTCAGTGACAATTTTCTTTAAAATGAACAAGGAGGGATGTCCAGTTCTGTGATGCCATAATGTTGAAGATGCATTTTCACCAGAGAAGGTAGTATGAAAAGCAGTAGATGATGACTGAAAAGATGAAGGAAGAGATGCTTGTGAAGTATGCTTGAACTACATAGGATAGAGACCATTCTTATGTCTCCCTTGGAAAAGAATCTTTCCTGTTTTGTTGGCCTTTACATAAAAAGCAAATGGAGTAAATGTGATTGAACAGTCATTGTCACTTGTGAACTTATGAACAGAGAGTAAATTTTGTGAAATTGACGGCACATGAAGTATATTTTTAAAAGAAAAAGTGGAATGTGGTGTGTGTAATAAAGAGTTGCCTACATGAGATATAGACAGACCTTGTCCATCACCAACAATCACTTTGTCATGGCCATCATAATCATGTGAAATCATCAGATTTTGCAAATCAGGAGTAAGATGATTGTTGGCACCAGTATCAGCAAGCCAGCTAGAATCATGCCCATACACGTTTGAGTAACTAGAAGCATTAGGAGTAGAGACATTACCCTGATCATAGTAGTTACTCTGAGCATTCCGAGAAGAGAAATCAGCATCTGAATAGTTGTTGTATGCCATTCTCCTAGCAGCCATTGCTTGAAGTTTCACTGGTGGAATTCGACCTTGATACGCATAATTCATGCGGTTGTAACAATCCACAGCAGTGTGATTAGTTTTTCCACAAATCTGACAGCTTTGCTTTGAGGTAGAACCAAGAGAGTTGTTTTCTTTAACTTGCTCACTAGAACCAGAATTCGAGCTTGAACCTCACATTGGATTGAAACCATTAGAACCGCGTCCAAAACTGTTATTCCTTCCACCATAAGAATGATTATTTCCACGACCTCTGCCTCTATGATAACCTCTTCCTCGATTCATTTGATTGTAATTTGAGTAGAATGCTTGAGGAGCAAAATCAACCAAAGCTTGATGTCGTGATAGAATTGTGATTTCTTCACTGATAAGCAAACCATACAACTCGTCAAACGTCACTTCTTCAGTTCTCAACCGTATTGAAGTACCAAATGCATCATCACTACTACATAAAAGCTCATATACCACTGTTATATACAGTGGTAAAAACTCTTTAACCACTGTTTTAAAACCGTGGTAACAACCATCGTGACAAATACTTCTAATAAAACCATGGTTAATAGTATCTCTTATATACCACGGTTATTGAAAATACCGTGGTATTATGATTTCTAAAACCGTGGTTAATAGCCTTTGTGCTTTGCTATATTTGGTGGGAACCATGGGAAATAATAACAATAATTACCACGGTTCTTGAAAAACCGTGGTTTATACGTTTTTAAAAAAAAAAAAAACAAAAACATTTCCTGTTTTAATTTCACTATATTAATACAGAATTATTTGCAAACAACCTGTCCATCACAAATAGCCATGTCATACAACATTCCACACTGAATTTATCAAACATTGCCAATTATAAACAAAACATATTACAACTTGCAAAAAAAAATAGACATCCAACAACCGACAATGCATTGCTAATTACTATTTCTGGATCAATAAAGAATAACGAAAAAATTAAACCAACCAAATCTACTTGTTCTACCAAAAGAGAGATCTACTAGTTCCATCTAAATTAAACATCATAAGAATAATATATTTATTCCATCTATACATCAAAAAGACTTTGACAACATAAGATCCTTCCTGGCGAAGCCTTACAATACCTTGTAATCTCTCATATGATTGAGATGTCTCCTTAAGTCCTTAACACATTGTAGCTTCTTATCCAAGTCCTTGATTTTAAGTAGAAGGGCAGAAGTTTCCACACCATAATTTCTCAATTTTGACTTCACTGCATGCAAAAAGAATAAAAAATTTCATACTTAACACGGAGGAGAGAGATGCCATAGTTAATGATAAAAAAGGCTCACCCTTTAACTCTAAACTCAAAGTTGTCAGACGCTGGTAAGCATATATATATTCTCATAACACCTCAAGTATTCTGTTTTATTCATTTCACTTGCTTCCAGTTGCTTGTTAAGCAATCCCATTCGATCTGCAATTGACCACTATATTTGACCATCTTGTCCTGTATTGCAATGAAAGAATTATGTACAAAAGAAAAAAATATATAAATCCCTATAACTTCACCAAGAATATTCTCCTCTGCGTTAGCATTCTCGTCCCAAAAACATGCAAAGTCTAATCCCTATGAAGTAGTTGTGAATTAAAAATAGATAAAAAGTACAAGTAAAATAGTTTAGAAATTGTATAACTAACCACTTATGATACCTTGTTAAATAATTGGTTCCTTAATCTTCTTGAAGTATGGTTGGTTGCTCGTATAATCTTCTGAGATCACCATTGTTACATGCTGGTGAAGAAGCATCCTGTTAAGTGAAAAATAAATGAATAAGAAATAAAAACAATCAAAACAGTATATAAAAACAAGAAGCTCTCATTCCTTTTATCAATCTTAAATGTAGACAAGGTTGTATTTATGATTGAAATAACTAGAATTAAAGTTACACTAACACACTTTACGAATGACATAATTTCCAATCCTCCGTCATTAAAATACGGAGTTAAAAGTACTTCTAAAACATTGTAAGTCATCTTGCATGTCCATAAGTTAATTAGAATTCAGTTATCATCCAATAAGGAGTTCCCGTGAAGCCAATCAAATATTCTCACCTATATATATATATATATGGCCTTGACATCAAACAAATTAACTTTATATATATTTAAAATTTCAGCTGAATCACTATCCGATATGAGTCAACTGTAAACTAACTTAGATACTAGGAACAAAATAATACTAACAAGAGGAGAATACAAATCAATTCAAAAGCATTATCCAATAGGTCGAGCATAACAAAAGTTGGTTGAACAAGGAGTACTACGTAGTATAGTTTGAAGGCTCCTCCTTGCAAAAGAAGCCTTAGCAACCACAATCCTTGCTTCACTTTTTCTAGTAAAAGCCTAAGCAAATACAATTCATACTACTAGAAAAAGAAGCCTAAGGAACCAAGACTCTTGCTGCACTTCTTGATTATATCCAACAAGAAATTCAAACCCTAGACAACATGAAAACAAAGTGATAAAAACCTTGCAAGAAATCGCACTTCAACTCATCATGAAACAAGTCCATAAGTTGTAAGCAAAAGTAATAGCACTTCAACTCATGCAAAAGTGCATATATGAGACATGCTATAAGGTCAGAAAAAAAGTAAGACTAGTATCATAATAGATAACAAAAGAAAAAACTGTTTGCATAAGACAATAAACTGACCTTTGTTCCTCAATTCCAGAATAAATGCAACCTTATGATGTGTTAATTGCGCATACTTCATTAGATGACCTTGTTGTAGCCACAAGATGCCTGAAAAACAATTCCTCATGTGGTTGAATTGCACCCCAGTAACCATCCATTGGAGAGTTTAATTTAAGTCATAAAGATGAGTAAATCTCGGTCAAATGTTGCTACTACCTACAAGGGCGGACCTACATGAGGACCAGGTAGGGTTAAACTTTAAAGGCCCAACTGGCCAAGCCACCATTTCAAGTTTACATTGAATTTTTCTTGAGACAAAACAGTGAAGCACCCTATGATATTTCACTCATAGATTATTAGATTTACCAACTAAATCAGAGTGTCACATAATCACTAATTGAATTAGTTCATCTCTTCAAATAAAATTCCCACACACACACACAAGAATCTTACTTACCATACACAAAATCGATTAGTATCCTAAACTTAGTTGCAACCGAACTTGAAGCAAGAACGACATTCTTGCACTCATTGGAACCATAGTGCTAGTGGGAAAAGCAAAACATTTGCACACCTTGGGTGTGACCTTGACATGTCCAAACAAAGTATTGTCCTTAATAGCTTCAATGACAAGTGCACCTTGGTGGAACCAACATTTATTGGCCTAAAATGTGACTATTTTCAAATGTAAACACGTGTACAACAGATTACCAATATAAGTTATAGCCTTTCCAGTACCATTTGTCTTCCTAGAAAAAGTTCAAGTACTTCGAGTACTAACACAGAAGTCTAAAAAGAGATAAAAGAAACTGAAAACAAAAAGTAAAACATACCAAAGGAAGCAGGCTTTTCCCAATACCAATAGAAGTTCAACCATGACCTGAAAAAAACAATGATTGACTACATGCTATATAGTGAATAAACTTTATAACAATTCCAACCTATAATTCTTGTTGAAGGAGTATAGATGTATCACACCTTGGTCATGAATTGCATAGCCTTATGTGCTAGATTGCCAATTTTCCAAGTTAAGTCTACTTAAATGTAATCAAAGCTCCAGCCTGTTGTGTTATTTTGAGAACAAATTATGAAGGCCCAGATGAATTACTAACTTTTACAAATAATAAACTAAATAAAAGATAGAAAAATAAAGGATGGAGCAATAAGGGAAACATAAAAAGAAACTACAAATTTTCAGATTAAACCAACAAAGAAAATAAGTTGCACTAGAGGTATCTTAAACCTAGGACAAATGTTCTTGCAACCCACAAAACATCCATGAAACCGATGGACCACTGTGCAAACATAACTCTTTTAGTTGTCAACCAAACGATCAGGTCACATATCTAGAAGGAAGTTGAGCGGATCCAGCAAGCTCTACAGATCCTCTTCAGAAGAGGCAGACCAAAGGCTTTATGCTTTGCTACTTTTTGTTCTGCCTCCACTAGTAAAGGGTCCTTAGCCTTGCAACAAGTTTGATTTAAAAGGCTTGAAAAAGTTTGATCTATGATACGCTTGAACTGAATTATCAATCCTAGAAAGAACCCGCTTATCGTTGCAGAAGAAAGATGAATTTCTTCTCTAAGCAAAGCTACTCTCTAAGCCAAGCTTCCCTTTATTCCGAAGTGCACTTTGGCACCAGACTAGCCGACCTTGTGTCTCTTTGTTTCCCTAAGCCAACTTATACAAAAAGTAATGAAGCCAAGAGTTTTTTCTCTTTTCAAAGCAGTCTTATCGTAAACCCTACCAGAACTTGTACTGGTGCCTACTCCCTATGGCAGAAGGACTTAAAAGCGCCTAGCTTACTTTTTTTCCTTTCCTTCACAATTATTCCTTGATAATCGTCGACATAACTTATATTATACTACATTATATTATCGAGACGACGCTCAATACTACTTCCCTATGATTCCAAATGGAGAGATAGGCTAAACAAAGAGAATTAGAAAGAAGAGATGTTCCCATAAGAAACCCTACAAGACCAATTCATTTCAAAATCATAATACTCGGTCTTAAAGATTAATCAAATGAACAACACAAAATTAAAGGGAAGCAGATATAAAGGGGAAGAAAATCGAAACCTTTATTCAAAAAATGGATGTGAAAGATATTGAAATCAAGTAAAAATAACTATTTTGTTTAATTATATCTTGTAGCCGGAGTGGGAGGAGGACATACCGTTGTTGGAAGACGAATATCAGTGGTGAATTCGAGCTCTTGTCCATGGCATAAGTTCTTCATTGCTCGAAACTTTTTTTTCCCCTTCAAATCGAAATCAATCAGAGAGATCTAGCGCGAGTGGGAGAAGTTGGTGGGTCTCTTCCATTTACTGACTTTTTCGGTTATCCTTATTATTATTTTTTTAGATCTGGCTTTATCCACGGTAGGCATAATTTTGCCCAAAACATAAACCACCGTTTTCAAAGAAACAGTGGGTATACGAAGACCAAAAATAAATTAAGCCATATTTGATAGTACCGTAGTATATGTCCTATTATATACCACTGTTTTACAAACATAGTGGTATTTGCTTGTTCAAAAACTAGATAAGTCTGTTGTACCGTGGTAAATGACTATAAACCACTGTTATTAGCCAAACAGTGGTATATACCAGTTTACTAACCGTGGCTAATGTGCTTTTTTGTAGTAGTGCATATTCAGGTGTAAGACCATTTAGAACATGCGTAACCAGATCACCATCAATTTGTGACTTTCCAGCAGCCATTAAAGCATCAGAGAGGTGCTTAATTCTTTGTAGAAACTCAGACATGGTTGAATTACCCTTTTTGGTCATTTGAAGTTGACTTTTGAGCTGATGAATATGAGAATGTGTTGTCACAACAAATCTTTTCTCTAACAGAATCCACAATTCTCTTGCAGTTGAACAACCAATGACATACTGCAAGATTCCTTCAGAAATAGTTGCATTTAACTAGATTAATAAGGTTTGATCCATTTTCTGCCATTGAAGATACTTAGGATTGATAGTAGTCGTGTGAGCAAGAAATTGATTTGGAATTGATCTTGATCCATCAACAAAATGAAGAAGATTATTGCTTCTCAACACTGGCATGAAGAGAGATTTCCAGAGTAGAAAATTGTCTTTTGTATGTTTAATGGGAATGAAATGATTTATGTTAACAGAAGTCATTGAAGGTGTTGTTGAATTCATTGTTTTGGTTGAAGATTGAAAGATGAATACTGATCAACTTGATCAATTCTGATTAGAATTGAACAGAGAAATGAGATAAATGAATAGAGAGTAATGAGAATAGAGTGAGCAACTGGAATAATGAGAGTAATGAAGAAGGAAAACTTAGCTTGTTGAAGCTTTAATAACATTTTAATGGAGTCTCCAGAATCGCCTTGTTAGCTTTTGAGCTGATGGCTCCGATACCATGATCAACTTTAGAATGAAAATGATTTTATTTCTTATGAATCTCTACGTATTACATGTATATATAGTATTCATACAATTGCTAAGATAATGACAAGTGTCCTACTCTATTACAACTGCATAACTAATTCTGTTATGAAAACTGATTCTGTTGAGACTGTTGAACTGACGTGGATGCTTGATTCACTGGATTACTGACAATCATATACCGAGCTGCAGATAATCATCATTGAGGAATTTGGATCATTACCCACTTCTGATTTGTTTTCACTGCTGGCACACCACAAACTGTTCCTTCATGTTCATCCCAACCCTTCCAATATGAATCTTGCTTCCCCATTGTTGGATACTCGCTCTAATAATCCTTTGACTCGTTGTCCCAATATTCTTGCTCTGATAGACCTTTATCATCGTCGCATTTGTACTCTAATATCCTTTATCTTCAAGTACAGGAATATTTTCTTTGTCAAGTAAGCAGAGCGAACGTTCTAGGCTGAAAGGGGTAGTAGGCTAGTAGCCAAAATGTCATTTGGTTGGTTTGTGTCTGTTCTCATCTCTTCTCTTAGTCTCTCTCTACTCTCCACGTTCCTCTCCACTCTCCACGCCTTTCCAATTCTCTGCTAACACCCCCACTACTATGCAGTATACTAGTAATCCCAATAGTCAGGCTCACATAAATAATTAAAACCATACTAAAGAGTCACAAAATTAAATGGTATGAATAAGCAAATGCATAGTTTAGTTGATACCAGTTTAACAGAAGACTTGGTAAATCAATTGTAGACGAAATTTAACACACATCTGGATCCCATCATTAAATAGTGAAACAAGAAAGCTTAACCAATCAAGAGTTCAAGACAGAAAAAAGATGAAAAGAAATCATTGGGAGCTAGAAACTGTCATCCATCGGTGTGTTTTTTTACCTTGAGAACGTTCATTACTTTTAAAAGACAAAAAACAGTTTCGGTTAGCGCTTAGGCCCTGTTTGGTAGCCTGTATAGCCCATCCTATTCATGGGTTAGGGTGCACTATCTCTGTTATTCTGTTTGGTTCCTATATTTTGGGCCCAAGTCTGTAGACCGTATGCTATTAGTTGGTTGGCCCAACCCCAAAACTACGGATAATAGTATCCATTGGAAAGCAATGGATTCTGATCTACATTAGAGTATACACAGAAAATTAAAAAAAAAAAACACGAGAAGAAAGATAAAAAAAAAAAGACCGCGGAAACTGAAGAACAGCGGTGTCTCTCGATTACTTCTTGCTACTATCTCTCTCTCTGCTATTGGTAAGGTAATGGAAGTTGTTATCTTACATATTTTATCTTTTATGTTATCCCTGTTGCTACTATCTCTCTCTCTGCGGCTTAGTATAGCTTTCCCTGATGAGATGTTTTCTTAGTATGTCTTTATAAAATCCACTAAGCCAAAGAACAAGCGTACCTAGGCAATCCTAATTCTAGATATATACATATATATTTGGTGCTCAACAATGTTTGAGTGCTTGACGTATAACACAATAACACCTTTTCTGCCGTCTTTTAAACCTTCTAAGTCTTAACCTCCTAAAACACTCGGTTTCTTGTATTTCATTAGGAATACACACATTAATCTCACCACTTCCTTTTATAGCCAAAACTCAAACAAAGTGATGCAGAATCGAAAACAGATTTTGGCCTACTTTATTTCCAATTCTATATAGAGAATGGGATAAACAGTGAGTGATATATATACGTACTGAATTGAGAGAAGTGTATGTGAGAGAGAGAGATTTCGTTGAGTAAGTTTTCTGAAGATGTTGCGGTGTTTAAGTTTAGTGGTGGTTTTTCTATTGGTGGTGTTGATTGAAGGTGGTGAACATGTTCAAGGAGGGAATGTGACATATGATGGAAGAGCATTAATCATGAAGGTGGTGAACATGTTCAAGGAGATTTCGCTAGGTGCGCGCTTGAATGAAACAAGATAAAATGCGATAAGCAAAATGAAAATAATTATACACTTAATTGAACCATAAAATGAAAAGATACCAATGCTGCTCTTCAGCAGTTTGAAGTATCAAGACATCAATCTCTATATATGAGTCTGTAATCATGTAAGTGACACTTCACATAATCTTATGGAGATTATGAAATACACATATGGCTATCTAAATATCAGAATTAATTTGTGTAGAAGTTTGTACTATCACATCAGGGAAAACTTTGACTAACTTTTTCCCTCTCCACTGTAAGTAAAAATATTAGGAGTGAAGTAAACAACTTTGACTAACTTTTTCCCTCTCCACTGTAAGTGTTAGAAAAAACTTTTACACCAATAATTTGGTTCCCATCCCTTCTCTGATATTTGGGATTGAACAATATTCTAAAAAGCCGCGTCCAGTGCCTAGTTGATATACCATACCCTCTCCAGTGCCTAGTTGATATATACACACCCTCATGCACCTTAGATAATTCACAAGCATTAATGTATCGGAAACTTACGAGTCCACTCCCTGTATCCATTTCAATGATGTCCAAACTTTTTTTTTTTTTTATTTATTTGTGTGATATTGTAGAGAATTGAGAACTCGCACTTTATATATATTTTCAGCTAATTTGGGTTATACTCTTTGCGCCACTCGACCACTGAATTATTATGTTTTTAACTTTGAAAGAATGGAGAAAGAGACACAGAATGTTAAAGGCCAAAGCAGTAAGAGGGGCGGTGTGGGCGCCTCCAATGGATAAAAATTTTATGAAACTTATGGTGGCAAAGTGCATGACGGACAATACCTTGATGGCCAATTTAGTAAACATGCTTGGAAGCATATAGTACAGCAGTTCAAAGCTAAATTTGGTCCCAATTATGATCTAGAAATTTTAAAGAATCACTATAGAGCATTGAAGAAGAACCATAGTGCTATAAGAACTTTAATTGATCAAAGTGGATTTGGCTGGGATAATGATAGAGAAATGGTGTATGCTGATGATGACCAGGTTTGGGATGATTATGTCAAGGTGATTTTCTTACTTTACTTTAAGAACTTTTTGTCTTCCAAAGAACCATAATTCATCACTAGAAAATTATGTTCACCATATCACGAGCACACCCGATTTCGAATTTGGAGAACTAAGTCTATTACAGGATATGAGGACTTGTGCATAATATTTGGTGATGGTGGGGCTAGTGGGAAACATAGTCGTGCGCCTAGTGAGAAAGTTATGAACCATGAAAAACATATTCTGAAAGATGCGGGGAATCTGAATGGAGAGGGGTCCCAAAGTCCACTTGTTGGTTCTGATGATTTGGGTAATAATACTCTAAAACCGATCAATTTGGACAAATGAGTTTGAAGCTTGTGCCCAACTCAAAAAGGCGACCAAAGATGATGCCAAACCATCATGATTCTAAAAAGCCGCGTCCTAAAAGCACTGGAGAGGGTATGGTAGATGCTATTCAAAGCATGGCAACAGCATTTACTGAAATAGCAAACAAGAAGAAAGAAATTGCAACACCTAATTCTGAACCATCGTCTGAAGCAAAGTTGATTGTTGAATTAGAAGCCATTCCTGATCTTGATGACCGTACTTTCATGCGAGCCTTGGATTTCTTAGAAGATGAAAAGAAAGCAAGGGTGTTCATGGGGCTGCGTATGGAAAGGCGAAAGGAATGGTTGCTTTATCAATTTGAAGAAAAGTGATAAGCAAGTTTATAACTTATTTTTTTGTTGATCCCCAATATATTTGATGTGGAAAAATGCATACTTTGTTTGTTGGTCTATTGGAGATCATTAGGTGTCCAGGTGTCGTAGACTTTATGAGTCTAGTAGTATATATTTTGCAAAGGGTATGCGTGTTGGATATATATTTATTTTGTTAATTATGGTCACTTATGGGAATGCAAAATTTGCTTGATTGAACATGTGTTTGTTCTATGTATTTAATGAGAATGCAAAACTTATTTGACCGTGAAGTTTGTTCTATTTATGCAATGGAGTAGTATTTTTATATTTGCTATGAAAATTATGTTTATCAGGTGTTATGTAATACAACTTAAATATATTATTTGCTTAATAAATGTGTTGACAGGGGCTATACTATGTCTGACGACTCTGATGAAGAAGATATGATAATGCAAGCAGCATGTGTTACTACCATGTTAACAGCTGGTTATTATCAATATTATGTCAGTAAAATTCCTTGCCGCACTTCGGCTCTTAGTGGCGCAGAGTGGGTTGAAGAAGTGCTTACTGGACATGGTGCGCGGTGCCAAGAAAACTTTCGTATGGAAAAACATGTGTTCTTGCGATTGTGTGATATTTTACAAACGAAAGGTCTACTCACTCACTCTGATACAGTACAGGTTGAGGAACAACTAGCAATATTTATGTATACAATTGGTCATAACGAACGTAATCGAACCATTCAAGAACGTTTTCAGCATTCTGGAGAAACTATTAGCCGCCACTTCAACAATGTCTTGAATGCAATAGTAGCACTATCTGAAGATTTTCTACAACCAGCAGGATCTAGTACTCCTCCTGAAATTCTTGACGGTGGTTATAGATTTTATCCGTATTTTAAGGTATTGACTACGTATGATTATAATTTTTTTTAAACTTAAATTGCATGATGCATTTTAAATAGTTTGTTTTTTTTTTATTACTTAAAATATACGTCTATTAGGATTGTGTTGGAGCAATAGATGGAACACATATCCCTGCATTGATTGGTTCAAAGGAGAGAGTTCCTTTTATAAATAGGAAAGGAATTGTTACGCAAAATGTTTTGGTGGCATGTTCGTTTGACTTGCAGTTTCAATATGTTCTTGCCGGTTGGGAAGGTTCGGCTACAGATTCACGTGTTTTAAATTCAGCACTAACAAGGGAAGACAAATTACAAGTACCTGAAGGTACATAATGCTTATTATTATGTTAAATCTTGTGGATTCTTTTGTCATGCTTAATATTCCAAAACCCTTTATACTATTTGAACATGTTTATGATCATAATGCTTAATTTTATTTAATTTGAAATGTAGGTAAATATTATTTGGCTGATGCGGGCTATGCCAATGCACCAAATTTTATTGCTCCATTTAAATTGGCACTCGTTATCATTTAAAAGAATTTGGAGTGTTGCATCCTACAAATTACAAAGAGTTATTCAATCTTAGCCATTCATCTTTGAGGAATCTTGTTGAGCGTATCATTGGAATCTTGAAAAAGCGGTTTGCTATTTTGGCTCTTCCACCTCCATATCCGTTTGAAACACAAGTAAAGATAGTAATAGCATGTTGCATTCTACACAATCACATACGAAGAGAGAAACATAATGATGAATTTTTTGATAAGGATCAAAGAGAGCAAGAAGAACTTGAAGGAGACTCGGAATGAGGAGACAAGATCTAGAAAACCTTAGTAGAAATAGAATCACGAAATTGCATCAGTTATAGAAAGTCTATTGCCATTGCAATGTGGAATGACTATTGTGACTATCACAATGCAGATTGATGTAATACTTTTGATTTTGCTTTGGATTTGTTTCATGTTAAGAATGAAATGACCAGTTATACTTGTTTCAAATTAAATATTTTGTGGAATTGTTTTTTTTTTTTGGGTGAGAATATGGACATTGTATTTAAGTTATTATTTTCTTTGACTTATAATGTTCTATTATTTTTTTTTTCAAATATGTAACAGGTTATCGATTATAATGATACAATGTGAACCAAACGATGGAGCACGCTGAACTTGTGACAGAACAATTGGCAGCCAAACAACTTCCAGATTAACCTGCATTAAGTTGCACATCTACAGAATTAGATCAGCTAATCCAGGTTGGCTACTACAAATTTTTCTACTGCCAAACAGAGCCTTAAGATCATATAGCTACTTACGTAGTTTGCTTGGTCGAGAGAGGGTCAAAATATATATTACATAGAGGATCAAAATGTCATTTCATATGTCAGTGGGAGACAAGTGTGGCGTTTGGAGTTTGACGGCAGTTGTATGCAACCAATCATAGAAGTCCACTTACTACCTTATCACAAGAGAATTATTATGAGATTACAAAAAACTCCTTGGTCAGAAAATATTACCATTTCTAGCTAATTTTACGGTGTGTGCCGCCAACCCCTGACAGCAGTAATTTTCCTTATTAAAACCTCGTGAGTGGGACCAGATGAAACCCATCTTTTTTCTTCGTGTGAGATTCCCAATGCAAGTGAAAATAATCTCTCCCTTATTACCGTCACCTCAGCATTTATTTACTCTCTTTTCACCATTTTGATGAAAAACAAGGTGAAGCTGGACAATGCAAAAGTGAATAAAATATCTCGGGATGTTAGATTTTGTCTGAAGGCTTTTTGATCCAGACGGAATGTAACATCCTGTCCGGTATTTTATTTGAAGTTAAAAAAAACCGAAAAAACACGCAATACGAAATGAAACATTCCGTTCGAAAAAAAAATCGAAAAAAACACACGAGACGGAATTCAACATCCCATCCGAACTTAACAAGTCAGCCACTATCTCGGTGAAATGTTTCACTTTAAAATCAACTAAGGACTAAAGTCACCAGTTTTTCACTTCTGCATTGCACAATCATTTTCCAACAAAACAAGTGACTATAGTCACCTGCATTGCAAATGCTCTAAAAAACACTTGAACAATTTCATATTCAAATCATCAAGTGTCCAATTAACATCCCATTTTCACTTCCGACTCTTTAAATGTTCCACAAACCATAGGTAAATTCTTTTCTCTTCCTCATTCTCAGCCGGTTTGAACTAATTTTTCTCATAGTCTCCTCTCTCTCATCTCCACGGTGGACCTAACTTTCATTTCTATCCCTCAACACAGCAATCCAATCATCAAAGTATAAAGGTACGATTTTTTTTTTCCAAATTTTCTATATTCAAACCACTCTCGAAATTAAGTATATGCTGGAGTGAAATTCTGATTTTCTTATTACATATTTGAGGGTTGTGGTTTTCCCTCAAGTTATAGTTTAGTTGTACTTCTTCCTTGTGAGCCAAATAACTATTGTACGTGATAGTTTGTTACAGTATACGTGAAGCCATTACCTACAAGCCCACTTCCAAAGCTAAGCTCGTTACTTCTCCTTGGTCCACCCAGTTCACTCTCACTCGTCACCAATCCGGCGACAATTCGATTATTCCTAAAGTCAGCCCTTTGAGGCCGCATTTGTCTCCGAGCTATTATGAAAGGAACTCGTGGATTTGCTACATGTCAAACCCGGGACTACAATTTGATTCAGGGGAAGCGCTAATGAATTATTATATTAAAACTCTTGCTCCTGTTGTTGGAAGCTAATAATTTTATTTCCCTGCCACTTCAGAAAAAGAATGCAACTTTTGCTGCCTATGAAACATCCCTCTTCTCTTTCAAAGATCGATGTAGGGGAGCAATATCCCCACTAAGGAACATTGCAGACGAAGCACAAGCGACCTCAACGCATCGACCTCCAAGACCGATCTGCGAGCGACTCCTTAGAAGTAGGTGTGTAGGGGAGCAATATCCCCACTAAGGAACATTGCAGACGAAGCACAAGCGACCTCAACGCATCGACCTCCAAGACCGATCTGCGAGCGACTCCTTACAAGTAGGTGGTACGAACAAAGATACCTCAGTACGAACACTTTGCCAGAGACAGAACGCGCCCCACCAGATGTAATCATTGCCAAAATCTTATTTGTATTTCCCACCACCGGGAAATAGGGACTACCGCGCCAACTCCCAATCAGAGCACGACTTACACCAAAACCACTCCAGCACTCATTCGCGATCTCTACCCTACATTTGTACACAAAGGGTACACGTGTCTGAAGGATCTCCACTCCCAGAATCCTATAAATACCACCTACTGGAACTACGTCGGACCTGATTCTTCTCTCCCCAAGTAAAGGAAAAACGCGAGAAGATCGTGGCGGTTAAACTCCACAAATGACCTCGGTCCCATCAAAAGTCCAAACCCATCTTGTCCTCCTCCTAATCGGGGAGAAAACTAAAAGCGCTCCTTTACATTGGCGTCGTGGTTTCGATCACTTGAGAAACCAAACAACCTTCACACTAACCAGTAGCCAAAGATCAACACCAAAAATTCTCAAGCCCACGAAGCATGGTTAGCCTCGAAGCTCAAGTCCAGGACCTTGCCCACCAGCTGGGAGTTACGAATGAAAGTATTTCCTTACTCCGGGAGGAAAACGCCACTCTACGAGCTCAAGTGGCTGGCTACCAGCAGCAACAAGGAGGTAACGGAGCAGACAATAGCATCAATGACGTTAATCAACAAATCAATGAGTTATCACAGCGGATTGATCAGAACGCCGTAAAGAAAGATTCGACCCAGATTGTGCACAAGATGCTTAAAACTTATCGCGCGTCTCCATTCTGTGCAGAGGTCCTCAGTAAACCCTCTCCACAAGACTTCATCCAGCCACGCTTTCCCATGTACGACGGCAGCACGTGCCCAGGTCAACATGTGGCTCGCTACATTTAAAGCTTGGCACTGTACAGCTCTCCCGAGTATGATCATCTCCACTGCCGATTATTTCCAGCCAGTCTCAAGGATGGCGCTCTCGATTGGTTCTTTTCACTGGAATCAGACTCCATCAGAACCTTTGAGGCGGCTTCTCGATCTGTTTTGCCGGCCGATCGTCCCAACAATGACGGCGGAAAAAGGCAGATCTTGATTCACTCTTTCAGTTGTCATTCAGAGAAGACGAAACTATTAAATCGGTTCCTAGGGGCGGTTCAAGGTCGAATCGCTATGCATGGAAAGCGGCTTGAAAGAGTCTTTTCGCCATTAATGGCATTTTCTAACGCTTGTCGATCACGTAATACCGACCTTTCAGGTCGTTGATGAAGAACAGCCGAGAGACACTCTCTCTACGGTATGCGCTCGAGTGGACAAATACATCAAGTTGCAAGAAACTTTGAAGCTCCACGGCTTAGGCGAGAACCGAGGAAGTAGCAACGATTTCGGATCGTACCCCAGCGGGAAAGAAGCGCGCCAAGTCGCTTGCACCAAAAGCTCACACCCGATCAGACAACGGCGGAGTTCGCCCGTCGACAAGTTCCCCGATCGCATCTTTGGATAAGATTAAAAGCGGCGCCTCATTCTTCAGGCCAGACGTGAGGCAACCACTAGACCGACCTGGCAAGCCATTCTGCGCTTTTCACAAAGCGAAATGCCATGAAACCGATGCATGCTGGGGGCTCAAACATTATCTCCAGGATCTTGTAGAAGCCGGTCATATAAAACAGTACACTAGCATTCCTGATGGCGACCTGCGTCATAAACTAATGGCTCGTCGTGTACGTAGTCGATCTCCGCCTCGCCGTCACCAAAAAGAGGCCCAAGCTCGTCCTCACAGTAGAGGACGCTCCCGCGATCGTTCTCGTCACGACCGAAGGCAACACTCATCAGATCGTGACAATGCTCGAACCATCCATATGATTACCTTCCCGGACGACTCAGTAACCTCTTCCGAGAGAAAAAGACGTCGAGTGGGCGCCCTCCACGAAGTCTATCACTTCACTTCACAAACAGCCCACGCCCCACGCGATTCAGTCATAACGCCGGTGATATCACTTTCCGCGAGGCCCGACTTAAGCAAAGTCTGCCTTCCTCATAATAATATGGGTAGTCCATGTCAAGATTATTAGGCCCCAGACGATCAAAGCGGCGTCTGATCGACCCGGCGGTTCTGTGACATCTTATTCTACCACACTATGCAAGAGATGCACCTTCCCAAGTCCGTCCTTGTAGACCCGATTGCCCCCCTTTATGGGTTCAATGGCTCGAGCCGACCCATCGGTGATATTATCCTCCCGATATCGGTGGGGTCTAGAGAGGATAAGATCAGCTGCAACACACGATTCTGCGTTCTCGACACCAAGTCGTCCTACAATGCCATACTAGGACGACGTTGGATCCATCAGATGCAGGCGGTACCGTCAACATTGCATCAGGTTCTCCGTTTCCCAGGACCTCGAGGAATGATGGAACTTCGAAGCAATCGGTGGGGCGTACCATTATGCAACGGATCATGTCGGGAAGTGAGAAATGCCGTAAATCCGACCCCATCATGCATGAACCTACCGGTTACACCATGGCACCGCGACTTAGTGGCGAAGTCGATCCGCGACTACAAAGCGAATCGGGGGGCTCCATGGCGATACCACGCCCGATCGCTCCCCGAGTCATCACTTCACCAACAAGGATATCCAGCGTCGATCCAAAGTCAGACACTCCGTCGGCTCGACTATCAGAGGTCGCCTCAGATTGTGTTGGCCCGCCACATATTACATCATCAGCTGTACCACCAATGGGTATCTGACCGGGCCCTTCCGCGGCTCGAGTATCCACCCCCGGCGTTGCCGTGCGGCCGCGCTTACCCCGGTTGCTTTCGTCATGCCAGCCGGGAGTGTTGGACCTCCCCAAAGGCGACTTCACCAAGCGGCCACCACCAGTTCCAGCACCTCCAGTGGCAGAGAAAGAAAAAGTGAACCTCGGCACCGAAGATGACCCTAAGTATGTCTATGTAGGGGCTAACCTCGACCCCACAATCAGAACCCACCTTGTAAACTTCTTATCTATGAATAAAGATGTTTTTGCTTGGTCGTATATCGATGTGCCCGGGATAGATCCCGCAGTCGCATGCCATAAATTAAATGTTAATCCCAATGCCAGGCCAGTCTGACAGCGACCTCGCCGACTATCCCTACGCTTTCAAAAAGCCATTAACGACGAGGTCGACAAACTCAAACAAGTCGGTTTTATCGGAAAAAGTAACTACCCGAGTGGATCGCTAACATCGTCGCGGTACCCAAAGAACGGCCGCGATTAAGCCTCTCGTCGATTTTCACGAATGTAAATCGAGCTACACCAAAAAGACGGTTTCCCTACTACCTCGCGTTGACCGACTTGTCGACCGGACATCGCGGGCATGAGCTTCTCTCCTTCATGGGCCAGCGTCACGATGGGTACAACCAAATCCCACTCGCGGAGGAGGATCAAGAGAAGACCTCTTTCATCCGCGAACAAGGGATCTATTGCTACTGGCGTTCTCCGTTCGGCTGAAGAGCGCGGGAATAACGATACCAACGCTGGTTACCGACATGTTCCGGGACATGTTAGGCGACACCATGGAGGTCTACATTGACGATATGGTCGTTAAAAGCAGAAAAGCCGGTGATCACCTTACCCACCTTGAACAAGCGTTCTCCAGATTACGCCGTACGGGCATGAAACTGAACCCAGAGAAGTGCCTTTTTGGAGCGTCCTCCGGCAAGTTTTTAGGGTATCAAGTGTCTCAGCGAGGGATCGAAGCGAATCCAGACCAGATCCGAGCGTTCTTAGACATGCCCGACCCACGCACAAAGAAGCAAATACAGAAATTGTCAGGCATGGTCGCTGCACTTAACCGATTCATATCAAGGGCGTCAGATAAGTGTAGACCGTTCTTGCAACTTCTTAAAAAGCGAGCAGTTCTCGTGGAACGATCAATGCCATCATGCATTAAGCTACTCTCAAAAGTACCTCACTCGCCTCCGTCTTAGCCAAGCCAATAGGCGGAGACTCTGGGGGCTTTATCGGCCATTATCCGATTTAGCCATCAGCTCGGTTCTCTTCAAAGAGGAGAACAACTTCGGAAAAACCGATCTACTTCACAAGTAAAGGCGCTTGCGCCCGAAAAAAATTACACCTTCTGGAAAAAGCCGTACTTGCTTTGTTGTATTCGCACGCAAGTTCGGGCCATACTTTCGGTATCAAATCAAAGTTCTTACCGACCTCCCATTAAAGAAAATCCTCCACAAAAAAACAAGACTACTTTCGAATGGCGTTTGGGCGAAGAGCTCGGCGAAACACCACGTAGAGTTAAATGCCCGAACTTCGAGAAAAGGTCGGTCGTCGCAGATTTCCTAGCAGACTTCCTGTCGATGATCCCGGTTAAGGACCCGCGAAACCGACTTCCCTTAAAAAAGCGGCGTGTCAAATCGATCTGGTCCCTTTTTGTAGAAGCGGCTCTAGTAACCACGGCGGAGGCGGCATAAGAGTCGTCTTAGTTTCTCCCGATGGGGATATGATAGAAAAGTCGATCCGCGTCGACCGCCTTCCAATAACGGTAGTCACGAGGCTTTAATCGAGGGACTTAGTATGGCATTGCATTTCAGTCGAAGCGATCAAGTCTTTAGTGACTCATATGGCCCCGGGTTAAGCTAGATTGCAAAGAATACACTACCCATGAAGGTAACCTTTCCAAGTATCTTGGTCGTTCATCGATTATTGCCTTCTTTTAAGCGGTACATATCGCCATTTCTTGCGGGAGAGAGCGTCCACGCCACGCGATCTAACTTACGGCTACCCGGACCCGACCTGCGCCCCCCGACAACTACTCATAGAAGTCGTCGATCGACCTGCTTACCAAGTCGAGCACACTTTGATGATAAGCGACCTATTTCCTCTCTCCGCCACTCAGTTGAGTCTAACATGGATGCAGCCCATCATTGACTATATCCGGCGCGGCCGCGCTCCACGAGGGCGTGCCAAAACGCGAGGCAGTCCCCGTATCAAACGCGCCGTTATTGCTTACTCGAACAAGTTGTTCGAAGTCCGCCGGCCGCCGCCCTTTTACGGTGCATTACTCGAACGGTCGATTGATTTTTGCGAGATCCACGAAGGAGAATCACGGAAATCATGCCGTGATCGCTCGTTAGCCCACAAGGCCATCTCCGAGGATATTTCGGCCCGGATGCGGTCGATGCCAAAGGTCACGTCCTCAAATGTCTCAAGTGTCAAACATTTGGTCACAATATCATCCAACCTGCTCGCGAACTGATCAGCATAGCGAGCCCGTGGCCATTTCACATGTGGGGCATGGACATCATGGGACCATTCATCCCACAGAAGAGTACGGGCTTCCGATTTGTCCTAGCTGCGACCGACTATTTCACTAAGTGGGTCGAGGCCATTCCTCTAGCACACGTCAAAGAGTCACATGTTAGAAACTTCATCTGGACTCACATCATCACTAGATTTGGTTTGCCACATACACTAGTAATGGACAATGGGCCTCAGTTCAAAGGCGAAACGATCGAAGGAGTTTCTAGCCAAGTGGAAGATCGTTCATCGTTCTCTACTCCACGATGCGCTTCGAGTAAATGGCGGGCGAAGCCCGATAATAAAGCAATCTTGGAAAATTTGAAGAAAAAGATTGAAAAGAACAAGAGCCAATGGCCAAATCGGTTGGAAAATATCCCATGGGCTCACGCTGCCACAGATTCGATCCGATGCCGTGAGTCACCATTCTCCTTATGTTATGGCTCGGAAGCCGTAATTCCCATGAGGCCCGACAATCACCACGACTTCGCTTCGGAACTTGTAGAGTCGGGGCTCAACGACTCCGTGTTAGCCGCGAGAAGTTCGACTGTTGGAGGAAAAAGCGGGACTTAGCCGCCATCGGACTTCGCATCTTACCGAAGAACTCTGAAAAACTCCTACAACAAAGCGAGTTCATCCTAGGTCTTTTTCAGCTGGCGACCTAGTGCTGAAAAAAAGCGCAAAGGCGACTCAAGTTAGCACCCACATGGGAAGGTCCCTACATTGTGGAAGCGTAAGTGGTAATGGAGCATCTTTGGATCAAAACCCAAGAGGGGAAGATGTTACCTCGACCTTGGAATACCTATTTACTAAAGAAATTTTATCGGTGGCGCCATTCATGTTGTAAATCTTTTGTTCACATTAATGTAAGAAAAGTTTTTGTCTTTGACCGATACTATCTACTCCATTTATGTATTGGTAAAGCTCACGGGCTACTTAGCCTCTCAATTCTTATGTAACGTCGAGGACCTATATTTCTAGGATCGACTAAAGGATCGGCGACCGGGCGACTCTCGGGGAGCTTACGGGCTACTTAGCCTCTCCAATTCTTATAGCGTCGAGGACCTATATTTCTAGGATCGACTAAAGCGAAAACTCTCGGTGACGGGGGGGAGCTTCACGGGCTACTTAGCCTCTCCAATTCTTATAGCGTCGAGGACCTATATTTCTAGGATCGACTAAAGCGAGAACGCTCTCCGGCGGGACGGGGAGCTTACGGGCTACTTAGCCTCTCCAATTCTTATAACGTCGAGGACCTATATTTCTAGGATCGACTAAAGCGAAACTCTCGCCGAGCTCTCCGGGAGCTTCTGGGGCTACTTAGCCTCCCCAATTCTTGTAACGTCGAGGACCTATATTTCTAGGATCGACTAAAGCGAGAAACGCAGCTCTCGGTGAGCGGGCGGACTCGGGAGCTTCACGGGCTACTTAGCCTCTCCAATTCTTATAACGTCGAGGACCTATATTTCTAGGATCGACTAAAAGCGAAACGCCTCTCCGCCGAGGCGGGCTCTCGGGGAGCTTCTGGGCTACTTAGCCTCTCAATCCTTGTAACATCGAGGGACCTATATTTCTAGGATCGACTAAAGCGAAACGGCTCTCCGGTGACTAAAGCGGGAGCTTCACAGGCTACTTTTAGCCTCTCCAATTCTTATAGCGTCCGGGACCTATCTTTCAAGGGGTCGACTAAAAGCGAAACTCTCCACGAAAGACACTTTTTCGGCTATCGCAAGCTACATGCATCATACACGCGGAACACATAACATGCATGCGAAACCAACCAATAACAATATTGATCAAACATTGCAATAGATATGCCCACCGATCTGCTGGGATTACCCAGAAAATCCAGATCGGCGTCTCATACAAAATAAACAAAGTATAGAACTGCCGCTTTCGCGGAAACCAGTCCTCCAAATAAAAAGGCGAACTGCTCAGGCAAGCCCGAAAACACAGCTCTATTGTCAACTCTCATATAAGAGAGAATAGCGTAAACAGTACCTACAACTCCTACCTCACAGAGACTACGGCTGATCACATTATCAAAGCTCACCTATGACGTGCTTATCCTCTGGTGGCGCGCTGGTAGAAGCCGTGTGCCCGGCAGATCTTAGCACCACACGCATCTTCTGCCCTGGCTCATCGCCTACAGTCGCTTTATTCAGGACGTCATACTTCTCGTCCAGAGCGGCGTAGGCGACACAAGCCTCGGCATACGCCTTCTTTGCTTTGCGCGCCACCTTCTGGCATTTCTTGGCATAAGCAGTCACCACAGCTAATTCCCTCTCTAGCTCTGTCACGTCAGTCACTAACACAGCATTCTCAGCAGTAACGTTCTGGTACTTGGTCGTCATCACTTCCAGCCTCCTCTTGTCAGCCTCCCACGCAGCCCGCATACACCCCAGCTCGACGTGAGGGTTATCACCAGTCTCGGTGTTTTGTACAACATCTTTCAACTTATCATACCCTGCAAGAAACTGCAAGAGCAAAGTCAGAATGCCAATCCTTTGGGAATAGGCATAACAGCTTAGGGTGTCCTGAACTCACCAGACAAGCGGCCATATCCATCGTCCCCAGCAGTGTCCCCATGTCCTCGTCCTCCACCTCTGCTTTATCACCATCTAACACGATCCCGCCCGAGCGCTAATCGCTATGGGCCCGAGTGGAAGGCTGCCCGATCTGGCGCTTCACCATCCGCTTCTTCCCGTCTTCCCGGTGGTAGAATTAAACCCCACATCCACTACATTGGGAGGGCGAACTCTCCCCGGCGGCTGCCGCGACCTTGCCCCGGATCGTTGCCTCCGCGACATCCTGGCGGTTTAAGCTTTTTCGCGCGGCGACTGAACCTAACGCCGCCCGGGCGACTAGCCTTCTTCGATCGTTTGTGACTCACGGGCTCACCATCGGTGACCTTCCTCTTCCCGCGATCACCGGGCACATAGCGTTCAAACTCCATTTTCTCCATTATCAGCGGTGGCGTTTCTCTACGCATCTGTAGCGACATCTAGCCATGGTCTAACCTAGCAACAAAGATATCCGCGGCGTCGGCTAAAAAGCTTACTCGGGTATTTCTCAAGCGGAATAACATGTACAAAGAAGAAACCACGTGCTGGTGAAGAAGCAAGAAGAAGCGAGCAGCGGCGGGTGTAAGCGAAGAAGGCGGAGAAGCGGCCGCGGACTTCAGCGATGGCCAAATACCTTGATGGTATCGCGAGGAACCGTTTATATTCCTTAGGAAGCGTCTTTTCCTAGAAACCTCATAATTGCCTTGAGGCGTAAACGTCATCTGCCGCCATCATTATGTCCCCTGAACCCCTCGCCTCCCTACCGTGTCACATACGTGAAGAAACACTTCGGTTTGGTTTGCGGCCAATACATCGCGCAATTCGAACAACGTCTCGTCGGTATAACCCAACAGCGGGGGCGGCTCATCCAAGCTTACCGGTCATCGGCGGCCCGAAGTGGTCACCGCAATGCATCTACCGCGTTACGTTATCGCGCGATCTAATCCTGTCGGCTATGATCAAACAAAGCGAGTCAAGCACACAAAGCAAAACAAATAGCCCGACCGCGATGAAAATAAGGGGCGACTGGTTTTACGGTTTTCTCATCTGGTCGTTGTTTAGCCGAGTTCTTTGAGACTACTCGAAATCCAACCCGGCTACACAAATAGTAACATCACATGGTTTTACCCGAATTAGCACGGGGTACCGGCTTCGGCTTAAAAAGCATAGTATAACAACACAAGAAAAGCGAACGCCCGGGTTACCCCGAGGGAAACCCGGTTCTATTGTATCCAAACATATAAGGCGGCAAGAAACAAAAATAAATTCCGGCTTTCGCCCTCCATGGGCACCACGATCGATTCGCCCGGGCTCAAGCGGCTTCATCAACCTCGGCAGCCCTCCGCTTCCACGCCCGATCGATATCCGTCCGGTTCTAACCTCATCATAGCGTCAGTGCAACGGCTCCGACTTCGAGGACACCACGGTTTCTAGCATGATCAAGGAGGACCAATCGCCCCCCGCCGGCGTCTCCTCGTTACTGTTCCAGCGTAGTGCGGGGCGTGCGGCGTCGTGTTCCTCCTTCAAAGCTTTGTAATCCATTTCCGGATCTCCGTGAATTCGGCATCGGATCGTAAATGCGCCTTAGTAGCGTCTGAGCAACTTTCTTACAATGGAGGGCATAATCGTTCGACCTCCCAATTTCCACGCGATTCGCGGCCGCGAGCGTTACCTTCCGCTCCTTCTAATTACGCCCGGATCTTCACCGGTGTCTTTTCGGCATCTTCGGCCAGTCGAGCTTCATGTGCCTTCCGGACCCCGAGCTCATCCGCGCTCCATCTTGGCAGCGTCACCGCGTTTTCAGCTCTTCCGTCAACTTCGGCCCGGACTCCCTATCTGTTTTGTTGAAGCTGCGCAATCTCTTTCAACTTTTGGAAGCCGTGACAAAACGCCACAATGCACATATGCAAACGGATCAAAGCAACGAACATAGGTTAACATGCTATACTAACGGACGATAATTCTCACGTACCCGGACATTCGCGATTTCCATCCGGCGTATGGTATCCGCCCGATCCCTTCTCATCCAATTCCTTGCGGTTCCCATCCGGGCAATCTGTTCCGGCAAGCGGGCCGCTATCTTACTTCGACTGAAGGCTGCGGTCGGTCGCGCTTTCTGATTCGCGCCCTCCGTGCTTTCGTCGGTTACACAAATTGGGCCTCCGGTCATCGCCACCCACGGCCGCTTTTCCACTTGCCTTCACGGGAGCCTTCGCTTTCACTAGCGGATGGGTTCCGTCCTCGTCGGCGGACTAGATCCCGCCCGAAGGTGGCCAAGTCCATGACACCTTTCGGGGCGCGCCGATTCCGCCCCCGCTAGCACCACCTCCTCCACTAGAGCCCTCCCCGGGGCATGTCGCACCACTTTAGCCATTCGAGCTCCCTGCGGCTCGGCCACTTCCAGCTCTCCTCTTCTCCGACCTACCCACGGGAGGAAGCGGCCTTCTGATCTCCAACTCCACGGGAGCATCAATGGTCGATCCTCCGGGATGGATGGCTTCGAGCTTCTGACCTCGAGGCGCCAGCGCCGGTCTCGGTCCTCCGTGTTATCGAGATCACTTATGCGCTTCTCCATCACCGCCCGCCCCGTTCGACTTAGAGCTTCGCTCCTTTTTGCACCTTCCTCTTCTCGGATCGCGGCACCTCCTTTTTCCTCAAAGAAATGAGCAAACTCTAGAAGCTTAGCTTCGCTTTTGTTCCCGACTCAACCGTGCGAACCTTTCTATCTCCCCACGATCGGTTCGAGTCCGCCGCAGGAATATCGCAAACAAAACAAAGAGATGAACCCGGTTAGAAGAAGCGTTGGCTCACCCACTAACACAACAAGAGGAAGACAAGCCTACCCAGCGGCTAGACTACACATCCTAGTTAAGCAACCTACATCCACTAGCCGCGGTGGTTGCCCACTAGCAACAACCGCCTCCTCGTCGGGCCTCATTGCTTACACCATCAAGCCTGCAATGAGCAGCGTCGGCATGGTTTGCAAGCTAAAGTTCAGATTACCGACCGCCTCATTCGTAATGCTCTATTATGTCGGACACACTCTATATGTGGAATTCCCACTCGCATTCAACAGATTGAACACCTTGAATAGTCGCGGGTGTTGCCAACGAACCGACATGGAGACTTCCCACAATAACTTCAATAAGTCACAAACCAATTTCGAGAACGGTAGTGCATGAATGCTCTCCGGTGACCTTCACATATGATTACTCCACCATTCGGAGGCTTGTACCCCTCACTCTGAACATTTTCACTCGGCCTAGGTTAGATATTTCCGGTCGGGCACATTAATCCCATCTGTTGCTTTCGCGGCTCGGAAAACAATTTGGCGGCCGGTGATCTACAACTCTTGGGGTAGGTCACTGGCGGCGTCATCTCTCCTCGACCCGGCGTACTAGCCACCTCATCCTCGACCCCGGTCGGCTATTAACCTCCTCTACCCTAACTTCTTCTTCCACTTCTGATCCGATCATCACCGCCCGCTCAGCGAATCCTCATCCTCTTCTTCATACTCTCCCGCATTTCGGTTGAAACCTCCCGTACCTCTTCCGAACGAGTGTCATCAGAATCCGACATTGTAATATCACCTTATTCTCGAATCACCAAACCCTAAACCCTATAACCTAACACTGACCTACCAACTTAATAAACCCTACTGGAACGAGAAGAAAGCAAAGCGAAAATGAAAAGCAAACAGCAACAGAAGCACTCACCTGCAAAGCCCTCGCTTGCGTTTTTTGCGGAAGAAGAAGCCTGGAAATGCCTTTTTGGTTGCCTCAATTTTGATTTTGCACAACCGCTGTTTGGGTTCCCAAGAAGTTATGATTCTGACCTATGATATAGCCCACTGCGTGTCCAAGGAACTGTCTTTTCGACTTCGAATACCGCGGGCGACCGACTCCTTTCAAACTGCTATGATTACGTCGCGTGCGGTAACCGCAAAAATTTTCTTTCCGCCAAAACCACCTTGCTACAAGTTTCCAACTCGGTGGCATCCCAAACGAGCGATCTCCATAGCTTCGCTCATGCTTCACCCAAGTGTTGAGTCTTCTCTCGGCCGGATCGCTGCATGAACCCGACCATTCTACGAGAGAGTGTGTAGGGGCAATATCCCCACTAAGGAACATTGCGGGGCGAAGCCTGGCGACCTCAACGCATCGACCTCCAAGACCGATCTGCGGCGACTCCTTAGAAGTAGGTGTGTAGGGGAGCAATATCCCCACTAAGGAACATTGCGGGCGAAGCACAAAGCGACCTCAACGCGTCGACCTCCAAGACCGATCTGCGGCGACTCCTTACAAGTAGGTGGTAGTGCGAACAAAGATACCTCAAGTCTGAACACTTTGCGGAGGCGAGCGCCCCCGGATGTAATCATTGCCAAAATCTTATTTGTATTTCCCACCACCGAAATAGGGACTACCGCGCCAACTCCCAATCGAGCCGCGACTTACACCAAAACCACTCCGGCCTCATTCAGCGATCTCTACCCTACATTTGTACACAAAGGGTACCGCGTGTCGAAGGATCTCCACTCTAAATCTATAAATACCACCCTCTTGGAACTCACGTGGGACTGATTCTTTCTCTCCCCAAGTAAAGGAAAAACGAGAAGATCGTGGGCGGTTAAAATTTCCACAGCGACCTCGGTCCCATCCAAAGTCCAAACCCATCTTGTCCTCCTCTACTGTAATCAGGAGAAAACTAAAACGCTCCTTTACAATCGAAATGAATTAAAAATTGTTAAATGAGTTTTTCTGAGATAAGTAACATGATTCTATAATGAACACCCTGCATTCAGCTATACATCTACTTTTAAATTAATATAATTTTCATTTTATGCCAGTCAGTTTGTGTTATTTTGAACTAGATTATGCCCTGTGCCTCAGAGGCACTCATTGGCGTGTTTAACAATAATGCAAATTGGTGTTTACCCCTACATGAAATAGTAATAGCTTTCAAGAACGAGTCGCATTAACTGATGATGCCTAGTTGAAGTTGCCCTCAATATCTATTAGATGAACCCCCGGGGGGGGGGGGGGGGTTTCGAATATCTACATGTACTTTTTTCTTAAAAATTTCACAGCAGGAGTCGACCTCACTTAGGCGGAACGTCTACTTCTACTGGTCCTACACTTTGCCTTTAGCGAAATGCCATGAAGTGAAGATCAACTAATTTGCCTGCAACCATACACACGGATCTCAGGAAATAAAAATTCCCTACAACAATTGAATAATGCACATCAAGAACCTCAAACTGCTTCCTATTTGTTCTTTGTTGTTCTGTCTTTTAGTGTCTTAAAAATACGTATCTTATTACATATAGATTAATTCCTTTTGGATCTTGATATTTTTTTAGTGACGAAGCAGCAAAGAAGAAAATTTACGTAGTTTCCTGTGAGTTGGGTGCTTTAGGTTTTGGCGCTAAAATTGACTGGGAGGCTAGCATTATGCTCGAAGGTTGGTCTTTATTTGTTTAGGATACAGTAAGTGAATATTGAAAAGATAAGGTATTCACAATGCTATTTTGATCTTATCTCATTAGAAATGCCGGATGTTGAAATTATCGTTGAAGATGATTAGAGTGATGACAGGACCAATTATCCTGGAGGTATGTACTTAAATGCATAGTACAAAATATCAGAATATGAATATTTATCGATATTTAATTTTTGGATATGTATTGTGGATATATCTTTTTCTTTGGAGATATTTGATATTGTTTTACATGCAAATATCGATAAATATCATGAATATTGTAGATATTTTTTGATATATATGATACATTATTTATATTTATTTGAAATATAATGATAAATATATATTAAATAAAATTGTTATATACACAAAATATTTCTAAATATCTCTAAATATTATAAATATCACAAATATCATCGAAATATCACTGATATTTGTAATCGTATATATTTCTAAACATATCGTGATATTTATATATCTTTTTTTGAAATCTGAATAGATATATCTAAATATCACGATATATTTTGTACTATACTCAAATGTATATTTTCTTTCACTCGTTATCTTTTAGGTTAATATGTGGATTTAGTTCCAGTATTTGTATAGCTTTATAGCTCTTAAATTTAAAGCCTTCGATTTCTGTGTATCGGTAAATGAAGCCTTCAGCAACTGAGAAGTTGACACCTGGCCCCTGCTGGTTGTTGGATGTACAACCGTACCCATATGAACAGGCTCAATTGTTGATTTGATGTGCCTACACTTTTCCCAATACTCCGATCTTGACACGACCGCTTTCCCAGCCTAAGCAACACTGGCCAAATCTAGACAAAATCACCCTTAATTCCTTCCCGAACCTCCAAAGGCATTTACCAAATAGTCCTAGACTCCTAGGTCGAGCTCATGTGCTCATGTCACCTAATACACAATTTTCCAAACTGGCTAGACAAACAAACCATCTTCGAACTAACCAGATGATACCTAAGTTTCTCTAAATTTATAATAATTGATTCTAGTCTATCTGCAACCCTCCTGGGCTACAAATAGTTATCTCGATCAGGATCACTCGATTGCATTTGTACAACAAGCGGCCGTTCCAACTAGAAAGCCTACAACAACATCTCTCAAAAACATTTTTCCGGATGGAGCTCGACATATAACAAGCTCCTAAAAGAGTGATCCGAATCCGAATAGTTTGGGTTTGGGTCGATTTTTTTATCTGTTTATTTATTCGGGTCGGATTCGGGTTCGGATATATTTTTTGGGCTATTTTTGAATTTTTAGTGTTATCCGATCGGATTAGTCGGATTCGGATTGGATTCGGATATTAAATTTCGGTTTTAATTCGGGTCGGATTCGGGTTCGGATATATTTTTTGGGTTATTTTTGAATTTTTAGTGTTATCCGATCGGATTAGTCGGATTCGGATTGGATTCGGATATTAAATTTCGGTTCGGGTTCGGATTCGGATATCTACTATCTATATACTAAAGTAGAGACCTCTCATGGAGAATTTTTTCTCTCCTATGTGGCACTCTAATATGAGAGTTAGTTTTTCTCTCACCTATGTGGCACTATAATATAAAAGATAATATTTTCTAATAGCCTACAATCCCACGTACATGAAACCTCTAATCGCATGTACATATAAACTCTTTGAAGAGTTTGAATGTATTTATAATTCTTATATTTGGAGAGTTTAAGTATATTTTCAATTCTTATATATTTGATTAAATAAAAAAAATTGCTAAAAAAATAGATGATTTGTATAAGATAATTTTTTATTATGAATCAAACACTTTTAGTGTTCCAATTTTTATTTATTTGATCAAATAAAAAAAATTGCTAAAAAATTGGTGATTTATACAAACTAATTCCCTATTATAAATCATACAATTTTAGTGTCTATAATAAAGCACCAACTTATTTCGAATATATCATTAACACAGCCTCAAAACATAGTTAAAAACAATTATATAAAAAATAACATCACAAAATATATAATAGAAAATAAAAATAAAAAAATAAAAAAATAACGGCAAAGCAATAATGACAAATATTTTAAAATATGTATAATACTAAATGAAACTAACATCAAAAAACAATTAATGGGGAACCAAAAATTGGATGCAAATGTATCAAACTAACCTCAAATAATATTTAACGGAAAATCAGAAACAGGATGCAAATGTAAGCATTAAACTAATCTTAAAAAGTAATTAATAGAAAATTGAAATATGGATACAACTGCATTAAACTAACCTTAAAGAATAATTAACGGAAAATCAAAACTTGGATGCAAATACATCAAACTAACATTAAAAAAATAATTGTCAGAAAATCGAAAACTGGATGCAAATGCATTGAGCTAACCCTCAAAGATTAAATTAACAGGAAATCGGAAACTGGATGCAACTGCATTGAACTAACCTCAAAGAAAAATTAATTATAAATTTGAAACATAATACAAATGCATAGAACTAATCTTAAAAAATAATTAACGGGAAATCGGAAACCTGATGCACCTGCATTGAACTAATCTCAAAAAATACACTAGATGCAAACCCTCAAGAAGTAATTAACGGGAAATCGGAAACTGGTTGCATGCAAATTCATGGAACTAACCTCAAACAATAATTTGCATTTCTTGAATTTGGATTAATCTAATAATTAACTGGATGCAAATGCATTGAACTGACCTCGAAGAACAATTACTAGGAAATTGAAAATTGGATGCAAATATATATATTGAACTAACCAAAAAGAATAATTAACGAGAAATCATAAATTTGATGCAACTGCATTGAACTAATCTCAAAAAACAAATAACGGAAATTGGAAATTGGATGCAACTGCATTGAATTAACATCAAAATATAAATAACGGAAAATCAGAAATTGGATGCAAATGCATTGAACTAACCTCAAAACATAGTTGGGTTATATGTTGTGGAAATGTCTCGATAAGTATAGTTTTGCATTTAAAATGGTGTTTATCTTATTTATTTCCGTATGATTGGGATCTCTTTGCTATTCAAGTAGTTTCAATATATATGAACTTCGCCTTATTAGGTAATCTCACAAAACTTCAATCAAACTTATATTATTAAACAGCAAAATGAAATTGAAAGGTTTTATCAAAGATGAGTTTTTTTTTTTTAATGGAGAGTGAGGTTTTCACGTTATAAGAAATTTGGTTGAGTGATCAATATAATTAATATTAATATATAATAGTTCTGCATATTTGCAAATATTTTTCAGAATAATTAATATAATAATACATGTTCGTAGATAATCTTTGAAGATTCCACATAGTGAGCCATGCATAATTTAAATAATAATTAACAGAAAATGGGGAACTGGATAATCTTCGATGATCCCACATAGTAAATTAAGCATAATTTAATTTTTATGCCATGTTTGCAATGTCACTACAGATGGATTAGTAGAAGTTGGTATTACACACCACATTGGATAATTATAAGGAAATCGAAAACTGGATTTAAATACATAACTGAGCTCAAAGAGTAATTAACGGGAAATCGGAAACTTTATGCAAATGCAATAAACTAAACTCAAAAAGTAATTAACTAGAAATCGGAAACTGGCCGGATGCAATTGCATTAAACTAACGTCAGATAATAACTAACGGGAAATTAGAAATTGGATGCAAATCCTTGAAAAATATTTAACGAGAAATCGAAAACGGTATACAAATACATCAAACAAACCTCAAATAATAATTAATGGGAAACCGAAAATTGGATACGAATGCATTGAACTTAACTCAAAAAATAATTAACAGAAAATTAAAAACCGAATGCAACTACATTGAACTAACCTCATAGAATAATTAGTGGGAAATTGGAAACTAAATACAAATGCATTGAAATAACCTCAAATAATAGTTAACTGAAAATAAAAAACCGGATATAATTGTATCGAACTAACCTCAAAGCATAAATAATCAGAAACTAGATGCATATGTATTGAACTAACCTTAAAAAATTATTAACAGGAAATCGAAAACTAGATTCAAATGCAATGAACTAATCTCAAAGACTAATTAATGAAACATTGAAAAATGGATGAAACTACATTGAACTAACCTAAATGAATAATTAACGGAAAATTATAAATTTGATGTAACTGCATTGAACTAACCTCAAAAAATAATTAACGGAAAATCGGAAACTTGATGCAAATGCATTAATTAAACTAACATCAAAGAATAATTAACATAAAATCGGAAATTGGATGCAACTACATTGAACTAATCTCAAAGAATAATTAACGAAAAACTAAAAATTGGATGCAACTGTATTAAACTAAAATCAGATATTAACTAACGGAAAATCATAAATTGGATGCAAATACATTGAAATAACCTCAAAAAATAGTTAACTAGAAATCGAAGTCGGATGTAAGCGCATGTGGCCGACCTCAAAGTATAAATGTCCACTTTTTTAGCCTTCTCACATGAGTAATTACGAGTAATTAGGAACCCAAAATGAAAGTGATTTTATAAAAACAGACTCTTACATGTATACAAACTGTATAGAAATTGTAAACTATCGAACTAACATAAAAAAATAATTAACAAAAAATCAGAAACTGGATGCAGATATATTGAACTAACCTCAAAGAGTAATTAATGGGAGATTGGAACCTAGATGCAAATGCAATGAACTAATATCAAAGACTAATTAATGAAGCATCGAAAACTGGATACACCTGTACTGAATTAACCTTAATGAATAACTAACGGGAAATCATAAAGTGGATGCAATTGCACTGAACTAACCTCAAATAATAATTAACGGGAAATCAAAAACTTATGCAACTGCATTGAACTAACCTCAAAGAATAATTAATGAAAAATTAGAAACTGGATGCAACGTACTACATTAAACTAACCTCAAAGAATAATTAATGGAAAATCAGAAACTTGATGCAAATGCATTGAACTAATAACCCTAAAATATATTTGTATTATATATAGGGAGAATAAATATCTCGAAAAATATAGTTTTGCATTTTAAATAGTGTTTATTATAATTCTTATTTATTGTGATTAGGAATGCTTTGCTATTCAAGTAGCTTTAATATTATCTTCGCCACATTGGGCATTCTCACAAAACTTCAATCAAACTTCTATTACTAAACCTAACAATAAAAATAAGTCGATGAGTTTTTATCAAGGTTTGGTGCTTCCTTTTTATAGAGAGTGGTGCAAGAAATTTAAATGAGTAATTAATATAATTTTCTTATCTCATAGTTATGCATAGTTGCTAATATTTTTTAGAATAATTTAATATAATGACACCCGTTCGTAGGACACGTTCATGCGATAAATCTTTTCAAGTGGGAGTAGTGTATTCTTTGAGGATATGGAAACAATCAATCTATTTTAATTATTTGTACACATTAGTACGTAAACCGAACGGTGATGATTTACCGCTAAATCATTATAAATCTAATAAAACTATTATACAAGCTAGATCGAGTTTAAGATAATTCTATTTAAAAATTACAGATTAATATCCTAAACCACAAAGTGAAGAGTCTATTTCAATTTTATCCCTTAGTTTCCAAGTACTTATGCATCATAATCGCTGGTCATTAACGTATTTCGGTTTATTTTCAATAAAAATATATTCTAATTCGAAAATTTGTATGAGACATTTTGTAAAACCTTTTTAGCACACAAAATATTTAATAGATCCCGGGCGTATGCCCGGGTCCAAAATCTAGTTATGAAACTATTCAGATTTAGATTCAGATATAGCCATATCCGACCCATTCCCTGCCCTATATAACAAACTCCCAAAAGAGGATCCGGGTATCTAAAAAGAAGATTACCTGACAGAGGACGCAACCTGTAGTACACCTGAAAGAAGACGCATGACTATCCAGATTGTACTCAGGACGCACCCCAAAAATAGTGTTTTTTCTAGATTCATCGTACGACCTTACTCTGCCTCAAAACTGCAAAGGATGCCCATAAAATACCTTAGCTACTCCATATTATGCTTGTAAAAGCACTGTATCATCAGTTAACTGAAGATGTGAAATCATAGCCTGATTCGAATCTACTCTGGACCCTCTAGCACCCCTAAGTCCTAACCGATTATCACTCTTTATCATCTTGCTGAAAGCCTCCACGGCCATGAGTAACACTTTCAATGCAGATGCCTGATAGATCCAATTTTTGAACATGTTAGGGTTAAATTTTCAATTTCCTCTTTTCTACATATATGTTGCAGCTAAGTTGTTAATTTAGAATAAAAAAGTTAGCTTTTTTAAAAAGATAAAACGGTAAGCTGTATTCCTTCCAAAGTGAAACCAACCGTATGAAATAAAAATGAACATATAAAACAACTGTAAAATCAATGTGCTGAGACCAAGGGAACTGTAAACTTCATTGCTTTCAAAATGAATGAATAAAATAAATAACACGTATAGAAGTGTATTAGGATTTGGATAAGTAATAGTGTATAAGTTTAACTCAGTAGAAAACCCTTCTTCGCTCAGCTCAGAACTCAATTTAAATGCCCAACATTTCCGCCCACCAATGAAACATTCTCTGCAAGTCTGTACACATTTCAATTCCTCCTTTTCTGTCGTACTCTGTATATATATATAGCATGTCTCTCTTTCTCAGTCCAATGTCAATGTTTTTGTTCTCATTTGTATATTGAACAAGGAGCACCTCTCATTACTTCAGTTTTCTTGTGGAGCTTCAATTTTTCATCTTCATTTTCCTGTCTTCAAGAAGCGTCCATGTAAACAAAAATAGAGTAGTGGTTTTCTGTGGTCTGTGCGTCTTGTTCTAATGGCTGTAACTCCACAAATTTCGTAAATCAAATCACCACCTTCACTGTGGAAACCACTGGAATCGTGACCTACATGATCATTAATTGAAGGAAATTTCTAAATGTATCAGTATTTTAGTAGAAACCGGTCAAAGGAAAAGAGATGCGTAGTTTTACTACGCCCATAAAAAAAAAGGTGCATGGTGACAAGAGCATTGCAATGAGACTCGGTCCGAGTGACGAAATAGTGAATACCTAAACATAGCAGAGAGGAATTGAGTGTTAACTCGGTCTGACAGTGATCAAGCATTCTCTGCAACAAGAACTTCACCAAGTTCCAACCGAAATCAGGTCTCACCAGCATATGGTTTTCCATTAAACTCATCAAGTTTTGTTCAAGAACATGGACCCATTGTCGGGGTTTTCATACAGGACTGGTGGTAGTTCTTTTTATGACCAGGGTAATTTTCAAACTGGAAAGTTGATAAGGCTTTAAAATCCAGGGCCTTGACTAGCCTTCCATTTTCATCAGAGATTAAACCTCACACACCACAGTCCTACTCATGCTGAGATCCGTATCCATTCCAGATTTAAGACGATATGGCATGAGATGCTTGCACAAAAAAACAATATTTAAGAATTTCAAGTCATTGTCATCCAATTCCCATTTCAAACAAGTACGACAAAGTCATATCAGATCCTAGGAATGAAAATCTCAAACATCTGATCATAGCTAGTAATACTCCGTTTTATACGTTTTTCCATATAATACTAATAATAAGGCGAACATTTCAAACCTAAGGATTAATACTCGAATTCTATGATCGGCTTATAATTGCCGAATAATAAAGTCAGTATTTTTTAAATGAAAAAAACACACTACAATTTGGGCAAAATATTACCTTCTAAACTTATAATGTAACAAAATATGACCGAATTTTTCGTATTATACATGTATAAAACACAAATTATATGTTTGGCATTTTTTTCATTTTTTTGGGTCGAATTTTTAAACGAATTAGAATCCAAATTTTAGGATTTTTGACGAATAATTTCCATACCGAATTTTTGCCGTCCATGAATTTACTAGCTATGTATAAAGATGTGTTTTGGTCTTTCCTTTACATACCAAGAGAGAGAAGGAGAACGGATTAGAATATGATTTAGACCGAGTTCGTCGAGGAGCGAAATGTCTACGTGTCTTCTCTTAATTTTGGGGGGAGAGAAGAATCAGGTCTGGCGTAGTTCATATGGGGAGTATTTATAGGTGATGAAAGTGAATCCCCACCCAACACGTGTAAAGAACAACACAAATGTAGGGTGAAGATTGTGGAGGCGTATGAGAACTGTGTTTATAGGTCTGCTATAATGATGGGGATTAGTAGTCTGGCTTAGTAGCTTGCGGCAGTGGTCAGTAGCTGGCGGCAGTGATTTGCGTACGTGTAGATTCTCTTATGATTGTTTCTAGAAGGTAAGATGAGTCAAGCTATAGAATGGTCTGTGTGATGATACGAACTGTTCTAGAGCGATCTCATAGCTTGTCGCTGCGAGCTAGTGACATAGGTCGGCGAAGTACGTCAGAAATTGGTGTGGTATTTCCACCATACTAAGCACGTGCTTAATATTCCTGAAGGAGAATATTACTCCCTCACACTATGCATCTGATATGACCGACAACAAACAAGAAGCTCAAAGTCACAAGCATGCAAAACTTAGTTTGATAGAAGGAAGAGAGCAAAGCAAGAAAACCTTGCAGTATGCTCCAAGAACACTTCAATCACTACATGCAAGATGACACCGTTCCCCACGTTCCAATTTACCTACGGGAGATTGAAACCTTGATCACTCTAGTCTCAAATTAGAACTAAAATTGGTAGGGGTTTTAATGGTGAATACATTCTGTGGAAGGAGATGAACACTTAGATGTTGTCTGAGAGGTAGATTGAGGAAGATAATATGGCTTTTTCGCACTAAATGTAGGGATCCCACGGAGATTCACATGTTTTCTCATATTATAACACACGGGAGTTCGATAGGAGAGACCACTCTCTAGCAGAAATTTGGTTGAGAACTTGAGGCTAAACGTTATATTCATCACATGTATTATATTGTACGTGCAAGAATGATATGGCAATTTGCATATAAATAGACGTTGTACTCACAGTCAACACAGTTGACCAAAAGTCACGAGCCCAAAACCTAATATTCAAACTTATTTTTTCACCCATGCCTTTAGAGCTATTCAAGAACACCTCGACATTCCATTAAGAGCATTCCCAATGCAAGTCAATATTTTCCCCCTCTTATCACCTCCTCGTAGGCAGTTTTTCCCCCTCTTATCACCATTTTGGTGAAAAGCAAGGTGAAGCTGCCCAATGCAAAGGTGAAAAATAATCTCGGACGGGATGTTGGATTTCGTCTAAAGGCTTTTTTATTGAGATGGAATATAACATCCCGTCTAGCATTTTGTCTGAAGTTAAAAAAAAACCTGGAAAAAGTTGAAAAAACACGCCAGACGGAATGTCGTCCGAAAAAAAGAACCGATTTTTTTAAAAAAAAACACACGAGACGGAATCCAACATCCTGTCCAAAGTTCACAAGTCAGCCACTATCTCGGTTGAAGGTTTCACCCTGATAATGACTTGGGAAAATAGTCACCCTCGTTTTTACTTCTGCATTGGGCACTGGATTTGAACAAAAAGGAGGTGAAAATTTTCACATTCCCCTTTTTTTCACCTGCATTGGGAATGCTCTAACGATCCATTAATCAGGACGGAGAAAAGAAGTCAACGAGTCACATCTCCTAACCCTTCACTCAACCCCAAAACCCATGTGCATCATAACGCAGCCCAAGAAATCTAGTTCACAACTTCACATGGTTAATTGGTTATAAGCTAATAGCATGTGGGACACCACATGGTCTATCTTTGATAAAAGAATTTAGTCTTTAGACTTATCACTAGAGTTAGTTACAGAGTGGAAGTTGTTATTCATGTATATTTTTTACTGTAAACTAGTTTTATATAAATAAAACATGTCTCTTAGTTTAGCCTCAAGTTGAGGAAGACAACCTATTCTCTGAGTTATTCACTGAGTTTTCATATGGTATCAGAGCAACTTTAATATTTCATCTCTTTTATCAAAAAAAAATTTCTCTAGTTCTTAGTCATGGCGAATGGGGATGAAGTTTTAGTTGGTGTCGCCGACAATCAAGGAAGCAATGATGTGTTCTTCGTTCATCATTCTGATAATCCTACGACAGTTCTAGTATCTCCACCACTCTCCGGCGATAACTATGGTACTTGGATTCATGCAATAACCATGGCATTCCGTGCAAAAAATAAGCTTGGATTTGTGGATGGGTACTATTAAAAAACCAACTGTTGCTACAGAGTTGCGTAAATGGGAACGATGCAATGATTTGGTAAGTAGTTGGATTCTTAATTTAGTTTCTTCTGACATTCAGACTAGCATCCTCTATGCAGATTCAACTAATGAAATTTGGGCAGATCTGTGAGAACGTTATTCTCAGTCTAATGCACCGAAAAAATTTCATCTAAAGCAATCACAATTTGCACTGAAGCAAGAGGATTTGTCGGTTTCTACATATTTTACCAAGTTGAAATCGATATGGGATGAGTTAAACTCGATAGCAATTATAGTGCCTTATACTTGTGGACATGGTCAAGCTTTCTCTAAGATTCTCCAACAAGATAGGGGCATGGAGTTTCTACAGGGCTTACATGATTGTTTTGCACCGATTCGTAGTCAAATACTATTCACTCATCCATTTCCTCATGTTACTAAATTATACTCTCTGGTTCACCAAGAAGAGAAGCAATAGGAAATCAATTCCTTGGCAAATCCATTTGTCGAAGCCGCTGCTCTCCATGTTAACAAGTTTGAAGGAAGGCCTAATTATTCTCGAAATGGAAATTTAAATCGCTTCAATCCTTCTAATCGACGTAATAATCGTCCACGTCCCCATTGCAATCACTATGGTCAAGGTGGACACCTTGAGGCCACTTGCTACAAGCTACATGGTTATCCACCCAAACAACCAAAATCTGCTCCATTGGCAGTAGCAAATGCAGCAGCACAATCCGGAGGTACTGCACAATCTAGTGCACATTCATTCACTCAAGACCAATACACAAAGCTTCTAGCACTTCTCTCTTCATCAGGTACCGATGCAAATGTTCGCACCACAAATCTTGCAAGTATAGCATTACCCATACCCCCTTTCTCTTCATGGATTATTGATACGGGGGCTTCCCATCACATGTGCTCTTCATTAAATTTATTTTCCTCTTATATGAATGCACCTCTAAATACTTCAGTACAACTGCCTGATGGTACACATGCAATTGTCACTCATATTGGGACAGTCCTAATCTCATTTGATCTTATGTTGGATAATGTATTCCATGTACCTTCTTTCAAGTTCAATCTCCTTTTTATTAGTCGACTTGCTCGATCTCTTCGATGTTCAATAACCTTTACACCTGATAATTGTTTTTTTCAGGACCCGTCAATGAAGAGGAGGATTGGACAGGGTGAATATCATGATGGACTCTATTTCTTGAAAACCCCTTCAGCATTGGTAGTTTCTAGTTCTTCGAGTTTCGACTTATGGCATTCGCGGTTAGGCCATCCGTAGCATCAACGTCTTCAGTTTTTATCTCAACAATTTCCTTATGTTCAATGTTCTAATAAAAATGTCTGTGATGTTTGTCCACAAGCGAAACAGTCTCGTTTACATTTTCCTTTGAGTAATATCAGTACTAGTCGTCCTTTTCAATTGATTTACTGTGATATATGGGGTGCATTCTCCCATCCCTCTCTATCCGGAGCACGATATTTTCTTACGATAGTAGATGATTTTACACGTTCAACTTAGACTTACCTCATGCATGTAAAATCAGAAACATCAAAATTTCTTAAATTTTTTTTTGCCATGGTGGAAAAACAATTTCAGTTCAAAATTCATGAAGTTTCTTCTGGGAATGGTAAAGTCTATATTCCCCAAATTCAACAATTTCGTTCCGATAATAGAACCGAATTTCTCTCAAATGAAATGCAATCTTTTTTTAATACACATGGGGTTATTCACTAACGTAGTTGCGTAGGGACTCCTCAACAAAATGGAGTAGTCGAACGCAAACATCGTCACCTACATGAAGTTGCCAGGGCAGTCAGTGCGATTTCAAGCCCATTTACCAATCATTTTTTGGGGTGAATGTATTCTTGTTGCCACCTTTCTAATCAATAAAATGCCTACTCCAATCCTTTCTAATAAATCTCCATAGGAAGTTTTGTTTGGATCTCATCCTAATTACTTTAATCTTCGAGTTTGTGGGTGTCTTTGTTTTGCTAGAAATTCCAATATCAGGCACACATTTGATGCTAGTGCTAAACCAGGTATTTTCATTGGATACCCATATGGTCAGAAGGGTTACCGTGTTTATGATATGGAAAACAAATGTATTTACACTTCTCGTGATGTTGTTTTCCATGAACATATTTTACCGTATAGAGATAAATCTCATTCACCAGTTCCACACAACGTGGCTGTTAGACCACTTGAGGATGGTCCAAATTTTAACTACACCCCTACTCAACTTCCTGATCCTTCTAGTCCACTAATGAAAGGTGACCCACTCAACACCCCTACTCAGCTTCCTGATTCTCCTAGTCCACTAATGAATGGTGAACCACTCATTACTTCTCTTGAACTGGTCCACACCACAGCTATTGATACTTCACCATCTCTTCCATCCCCTATGCCAACTCCGCCTCCGCCTCCACCTCCATTACCACCACCACAAACTCCTCAATGGGTTATTCGAAGCCGTCATCCTTCCATACGTCTCAAAGATCATTATTGTACGGTTGCCACTCATGATTTTTCACCTTGTTCAACTGACTCGACGAAGACAGGTACCTAATATCCCTTAGCTAACTATATTTCTTATTCGAAATTTTCACCTACACATCGAGCTTTTCTTTCTAGTATATCATCAGCAGTGGAACCTAAATCTTTTTCAGAGGCCATGAGATCGCCTCAATGGCGTGATGCAATGGCCAAAGAGATTGCAGCCTTTGAACAGAATCACACTTCGTCCCTTGTCCCTTTGCCATCTCATAAAGTTCCTATTGGATCTAGATGGGTGTTTAAAATCAAGTTTCGATTTGATGGGTCTATTGAACGCTTTAAGGAGTGGATTTCATGATACTTTTGCACCTGTTGCTAAGCTTGTAACTGTACGAGCTTTGTTTTCTATTGCCTCTATTAAGGGCTGGCCTCTCCATCAGTTAGATGTTAATAATGCCTTCTTGCAAGGGAATCTCAACGAAGAAGTCTATATGCAATTACCACCTGGTTTTTCTAGATAGAGGGAGCAATTAGTATGCAAATTAAATAAGTCTATCTATGGCTTAAAGCAAGCCTCTCGCCAATGGTTTACTCGTTTTTCGTCTGCAATTTTTCAACAAGGCTTTACACAGTCTAACGCAGATTATTCTCTATTTTTTAAGAAGTCTTCTACTTCTTCTGTTTTTGTTCTCGTCTATGTCAATGATATAATAATTACAGGTGATGATGTTGTTGCTATTTAGAAACTCAAGCAATTCCTAGAGCGCGAGTTTTTGATTAAAGATCTTGGTCGACTTCAATACTTTCTCAGCATTGAGGTCTCACGTTCCCAACAGGGTATATTTTTATGTCAAAAGAAATATGTCATTGATACTTTGAAAGATTCTGGACTCACAGGAGCTCGGGTTTCTGCCTTTCCCATGGAACAAAAGCTTCGTCTCAGTTCTACAGATGGGACAATACTTCCTAATCCAACCACATATCGCCGTCTCATTGGGCGACTTATATACCTTACGGTTACGAGGCTAGATATTGTCTATGCGGTGAATACTCTCAGTCAATTTATGTTAGCTCCTCGCTCTTCTCATATGGATGTCGCTATTAGGGTACTTCACTATCTCAAAGGTTTAATTAGTAAAGGCATATTGTTACCCTCATCTAGTAATCTTCATCTTACTGGTTTTTGTGATTCTGACTGGGCTGGATGTCCCATGACTCGTCGTTCCACAACTGGATATTGTACGTTTCTTGGTTCTAGTCCTCTTTCTTGGAAAACCAAAAAGTAGCATACAATCTCTAGATCATCAACTGAAACTAAATATCGTGCATTAGCTAGCTTGGTTTGTGAGTTGCAATGGTTGAAATATCTTCTTCAAGATCTCGGCATTCCACACTCAGCTCCCATATCAGTTTATTATGATAATAAAGCTGCTCTTCACATTGCCGAAAATCCTGTTTTTCATGAACGCACTAAGCATATAGAGTTGGACTGCTACTTTGTTCGCGAAAAAATTCAGGCCAAGCTCATTGCACCTCATTACATCTCTTCGTTGAATCAACTTGCTGACATCTTCACCAAGCCACTTGGTTCGACTTCCTTTCATTGCCTGGTTCGCAAGTTGGGCATTCTAGATATTCATGCTCCAACTTGAGAGGGAGTAATAGCATGTGGGATATTACATGGTCTATCTTTGATAAAAGAATTTAGTCTTTAGACTTATCACTAGAGTTAGTTACAGAGTAGAAGTTGTTATTCATGTATATCTTTTGCTGTAAACCAGTTTTATATAAATAAAACATGTCTCTTAGTCTAACCTCAAGTTGAGGAAGACAGCCCATTCTCTGAGTTATTCTCTGAGTTTTCATATAAGCTTTATCCAAAATCAATCCATTTTTCTTTCAATAATATCGATAATATATCCAAAATCAATCTTACAAAGTTACAAACAACACGGTTATCACTCCTGTCATCAACAACTTCATTAGCAATTAAGACCTCAAATAATATTTTACGTCTCGACACATGCCCCTTTCTCTTGAGCATCAGCTAAAACACTCTAGAAACACTTAATTTTAACCTAAGAAAGGACCTTCAAAGTATTTTGTAAGCATCATCAAAGAGACTTCAACTAGGCTTAGTGGCTGTTCCAGGACTCTATTCCAGGTGGTGAGTGATAGTAATATTCTTGATACATCTAATCTCCTATATCTATAATGGAAACCTATATAGCACTCCACATACATAATCTTCAAACTGTTTATACTGGACAAAAAATATGGGATTAAGTTATATTTTTGCTTTTTCGGTGTCTCAACATCATGAAAATTATCATAGAAACTAGAATGATGCACGAGTTTTTGCTGAAACCTTACTGGTGGTGATGACAAAAAAACTTGGGAATTCAATAGAAAATCATAAAGAAGATTTGGAGATTACTCAATAAGATGATTTTCATAGTCTCACAATCATCCTCGCTGGAATTGCGACTTCGTCCTATTCTTCGTCCGATGTAACAGTCCTGGGACACCTATATATCATATGGTGTTGGATGCTAAAACAAATCTTTTCAGGAGCCTTTTCACAAATTAACAACAAATCATGCTTCGGAAGAAAAAGCTTCCAAAACCATATATATTATCATATTCAACAACGCTGACATGGTGCCTAATAGAGTATCACTCAACCTTTCCATAGAGACAAACAATCATAAAAAGTTTAAAATAAGAAATTAATAAAATCTACTACATGATATAAAGTAAATTAACAACAAAGCAAGAGAAGAAGGCCAAAAAAGAGGAAATGATTGAAAAGGTTAAGGGAATGTCACTTGACTTCTCAAATTTGAGATTATAGTATGGACCACTTTTAAGTGGGTGAGGTTGCGATTGAGGACCCATTGCAGGATCAGATCAGGGTACTTTAGGTTCACGGTGAGGTAATGTCGTAACGGTTAATAAATAAGAGAAATATATCTGTTATTCTGTTTTAGTTTTGTAAAATTTGTTTTTCCGAATTTGAAGCACAGATAACCAGTGAAGTAAAGATACTTCTCGACGGGCGAAATATCTGTTATCAGTACGTATCGGACAAGGATACTCCCTGGTACCCCTCAAATATGTGCCAGTACTACATTTGTTGTATCCAATTTACTAAATATATATCTTACAATTTCAGATACGTTGGGGATAGACTGGGGACATGTTGGGGATACACACACGACATGCATATGGAAGTTGTTGTTTTTCTGTCATTTATTTTATAAAATTATTAAAACAAAAAACAGAGTCCTTATGGGTTTATTTATCACTCGATGATTAAAACAAACATCAGCAGCACATCTCCTTCTCATTCATCTCCTGGACATATATGTTGCTACTTGTTTTGCTTAATCTGTTAGGATTGGAAATGCTTTGGATTAGATAGTTAAAATGTTGCTACTATGATCGACTTTGGTGGGGATTGCCAATTTTCAATTATATAACTTTATTTCTATTATTTTGAAAAAAAAATGTATCTTTCAAGTATCCTTATCCTACTTTTATCTAAAATGCCATGTCATGTGGTGTCAGTGCTTGATAAATGCTAACCCTGATACCACCACTCCTGATTTGGCACTGACTAGGCTCGTTTAAAATGGACAAGGCATATTCCACAAGATTCATCCAACCCATAAAAGTACATAAAATCATAGTACAAAATATCGCGATAAATATAGAGATTTCAGCAAAATATACATAAATATCATGATAAGTTTAGAGATATATACAACTGTAAATATCAGTGATATTTTGATGTAATTTTGATATTTTAAGATATATTGCAATATTTGGGGATATTTGGCGATATTTTTTTTATATAATAATTTTATTTAATATTTACCATTATATCTACTTAACAAAACAGGGGCGGTCTTGATAGCCAATGGCTGAGATTCAATTTAAGGGGGTATAAATCAAGGGTCAATAGGGTGTTAAAAAAAGCGTTATACACCTTTTATGTTTGATAGAAACTTTACAGAGTCTTATTTCAGGTTGCAAGATGGTATAAGTTAAGATTTTTGGTGCTTCAAGTTCACTAAAGGTAGTATTGATGCCAACCCGCATAGCTTTTGAAATGAAATATGCACTTTGTGGATAGTTTTTGTGGCATATATATGCAATATCGACTGCTTCAGTGAATATGACATTGGTGATCTAGACCCCTCAACCTCCCGAGTTTATGTGCATTCAATTGATTTTTCTTTGTTCTGATTTAGTTGTAGGCCTTTCTTATTTATACATATACAACCAAACATGCCAAACACTGATCACTAATGATACGATGTTCCAGATTCAAGGCGCAAGTCATACTTGCATAGAATGTTGTGAAAGATTGTATAGACTTGGTGGTCAAAGTCCTCACTGGAATTTCTATTATACTATTGAAAATAACACTTTGAAAGCAAAGGGTAAGTGTACGTTGGATTGTGTTTGAAAGCAAAGGGTAAGTGTACGTACAATTTGCTCTCGGACTTCTTCTCATGGTGCCTCCTTTTTTGAGGTGAAAAGGCTTCATTTCTTCCATTCACTCTTGCAACGAAGAGGATGTACCAGCCCAGACCTCTACTCCGACCAATTCTAAGTGATTTGATGGGATTTTTATATTGGTGTTGGTTGAGTGACTGTGGTATTGTTAGTTTTGACTTTTTAGGGTTGCAGGTCATAGCTTGAGTATATTATATCTAACAAGGACTTTGGACAATTTCTAACTTGGACAATATGTTCATGCGTTAAACGTTGTAGTTCATTTTTGTTGAATATTTGTTTGGTGAAACAGCCCTATAATAATATTAGTTACCAAAGAAAATGAAGGCATAGTGAAACTTTATGAATATTATTATTGATGGTCAATTCAGATGTTTTTCATTTGTAAATTGCCAACATAGTTATTCGCAAAATATATTATTTTTTATTTATTATTTTTTATTTTTATGTCTTTTTTTTCTTGGGATTTCTTCGATACTCCTATTTTTCGACACTATAGGGGAATTTCCTATTCTTCGACACTCCTATTTTCCTACTTATCAATTTTTATTTTTCGGCTCTATAGGGAAATTTTCTATTCTTCAACACTCCTATTTTCATTAAACTACCCACTTATCAATTTTTTTTCCCATCACAATAAATAGTAAAGGGTGTATGTGAAATTTTAAATCACATTATCTATGATGTTTCTGTATGGAATCCGTGCCTTGGCATTAACTAGTCAACTTAACAAAACAGCTCAGTTTCCTGACTCACGGCTGGGATTTGATTTTAGGGGTATAAATCGACGGTCACAATGCACTGAGTGAGATTAGGAATTAATTAGAGTCTTAATTAATTGTGGAAATAAACGAAAAACCTTTCGTTCTCCATAGTTAAAAAAACCCTTCGGTGCTCCAAGTTCTCCCCATTAAAGCCATGATTAATTAGGCCATTAAAAATTATCCCTCTGTTCCACGTCTCTCTCTCTCTCAACTTCCCACGCCATCTTCCCAAAGGCCAAGATACTTCTCTCTCTCCCAACTTTCAGTTTATTTCACTGAAGTTTTGTGGGTGAGCAACTCAATTGAAGAAAAACATCACTGAAGTAATGGAATCCCCATTCTTTTTTTGGGGTTCTTTGAGATCAAGTGAGCTTCACAAAATCTTAACCAGGTATCATTCTTCTTCGTTCTCCACTTTTTGTGCTTTCCCATTCCAATAATTCTACTATAGTTATGACTTATGAACGACTAATTATTTTTATTAAATTTAATTGGTTATGTACTTGGTCCGATCCTCTATAGTTGATGTATGAGTAGGCTTCTCCTTTCGTTTTTGGTTGATAAGAGCAATTCGAAGGTAACAGTTTGGGTAACCTTAGTCCTTATTGCTTTATCAAATTTTAATTTCCAACTTTGCACCTTAAATTGCATGTGAGTTTTGTTTGATTGAGGGTTTAAGTGCAAAAGCAATTTGTTATGTGAGGTTTGTCTTTCTGTAGTTACATATCCAAGAGCTTACTTTCATTTTTTGTTTGTCGCCTTAGTCTAAATCAATGTGACGTATATCTTTGTTGTCGCCTTACTCTATTATGTTATATTAATATAGTTCAAATCACACTTACATGTTTACTTGAATACAAGTTCTGTTGACAGGCTTTTGATGTGCATATTTTTTTAATCCTCATGTATAGATTATATTTTGGGCATGGTTTTCAACACATTTTTCCTCAGTTCGTTTCCTAAAGAGGTGATCTGTTCTAAAACCACACTTTTTGTTCTTATCAAGTTTTTTGCTGTAATGTTAGGTTTATCGTTGTGGTTTATACAATCTGAAATGGGTGAATTTATAAAAGTCTGCTTTGTTAATTTTTAGATATATCAGGTACTTTTTCAATCATTGCCAGAAGCTATTGTTTGGTAGAATTTGCATGTTTTTTCTCAAGTTCTTACACATGTAAGAACTTCTTATACACTTTTTTAGTTTCTTTCTTTACCATAGAAGGGTTAGTTCTATTTTTGCTCGACACTAAAAGGATGTTGGTGGTTTTGATTGCTAGAAGCTTTATTTAGAACATAATGCGAGATTTTTAGTGCTTATTAAGTTGTTTGCCATTACGAATGTTTTGCAGGCTGCTGGAGAAGTTAAAGTCGTGAGGTCCTCTTTAAAGCAGGTCAAATTTGTTTTTTTTCCCATCTTAGAATCATGTGACAGGTGCTAAGCTATTTTTTTTTTAAATGGATTTATAGGTTAAATTAAGTTTTAGCTGGTTTGGGACTCAAATTCACATATAAGTATGGCCTAATTTCTCTATAAGGACGCTTGGACAATCTGACAAGACAAATGGTAACTCAAATGTCATGATCTTTTTTTTTCAAGGAATTGGACACTCGAAGTAAGTTGCCTATATTGTTTGAGATGACATGGTGGGCTAGGTTTGCCCGTGCCGTACGACACTGAACAACTCGTCACGCCTTCGGCTCCAGAAAACCCAATCAAGGCCAGCCCAATTGCCCATTATCCATAAGCCCACCATGTCAAATTTGGAAGCCCAACAATATATGGGCTAGCCCAGTGTTTATAAGTCCAGCCGCAATTGTTGACTTTTAAGTGATTTCTGGATAGATCCGATAGATACTGAGTGATTTAACAATATTGTACAAGCCTCTAAATCACTTGGATTCGCCATGTCATATTTTTTTGAAAAAGATTTCGAGCCGTCGGATGGGGCCCGAAGGGCCCACACCGTTTTGTTAGATAGATGAGATGTGTGCTTATATTGTTTGAGATGAGATGTGTGATGTCTTTACTGTATACTAATACTATATAGATTCTATATTCTTGGAATCTGGATTAGGTGCATGTCTTTACTGTATACTAATACTATATAGATTCTATGTTTTTGGAATCTGGATTAGGTGAATGTCTTTACTGTATACTAATGCTATATAGATTCTATGGTCTTGGAATCTGGATTAGGTGCATCTTCATAAAACTTTTCAAACATGTATCTTAGTTGACGTCTAACTATCGAGTTAACTTCTATTTGATAATTACTATTTACCCTCTCGGAAGATTTCTAGCAATATCAATTTTTGGGTAGCATGATTCAAGAATTTGCAACACATTAACCTGTCATCTTTTCATATTTGAAAGTGAAACTGGTGGAAGTGTGGGTCATTACATGGTTCTTTGTGCTTATTTTCCTCCTTACGTATCATTGTAATGTATCATTAGTCACACACAAATCCTTTTAGTTGTTGAATGTAGCTAATTATTTAATGTATGAGTTCTCTGTGTAGCGTTCCAGTCCATGACCCCATGAAATAATTCCCTCCTCGTGGGTCTCAGGGGGAAACGCATGCATGCCTCACCACGCAACTCTAGGCAGACGAACGGTACAAATTTCCTTCCCCTGATTTTATGTATTTATTATTCTATATTTTCTAATTTATGGAATTATTATTATTGTAAATTTTATTAGTTGGAAGAAATTCGTAAAAAAAGAGCGGCAGAAAGACTAAGCAAAGCATCATCAGGGCGATCTCCAATCTTCTTCCAATCCACTTCCATTTTGTACGTCAAATCTAAAATACTTTAAAGATTACGCCTTTCATCTACAGTGGGGCAACAGTGTTTTATTATTTTTTATGTATCTCTTGGTTACTTGGTCATTTGTTATTTGCCCCTCTATTTTTTTTATTATTTACCTAATTTACTCTATTTAAAAGAGAGAGAGAAAAGTTGTTGGGCATAAAAAAGAGAGAGATATGGTTGGATGAGGGGAGAGAGAAAAACATGCATAGCACGTGTACCATTCTAGTTTATTATAAACCATTTCAATCTTTTAATCTCTACTAGTAATAATGCTATTTTCGTATCTTGCAGTGGGAATCAATAGATCACAAAGTGGTGGTCAACTCTCTGAGGTACAATTTCATCATTTTACGTGTCTAATTTTGATTTCTACATGCTTTTTTGTTTTTTTTGTTTTTTTTATTGTGGAACTTTGGTTGAAGAGTGATATTAGTGGACTAGTATCACAAATTAAAATTCTTGAAAGGAGGAATGTGGAATTGGAAGAAGAAAACAAGATTGTTATATCCAAGGTAATAATAATGCCACCCATTAGATATCTCTATATCGCTAGAAAAGTATCTGGAAAAACCAATTAGTTGAAAAACTACCAGCTTTGGTTGGATAATGGTTTGTACAAAACAACCATATCCCCAATTCAAACATATGTCAAAAAGACTACTTTGATGATTCCTTTCCTGATTTGACACCACATCAAAAATAGAAAAGTCTTAGCAATTCATGAATTTGAGCAAAGATTGACACATGGTAAGTTATTTTCTAGACCATCTCCTTTTGTAGATAGTTTAATGAGACATTCTTTCCTAGGTTAGGGGGACACACAATTCATAAACAGAATTGACTTGTAAAACACCAAATTTACATAGTTTTCTTTATCTATGAAAATTTCAATTTACATAGTATTTTATTTATGTAATGTAAATTTAAATTTACATAGCGACGTCAGCTCGTGTTTTTAATTTGGACTTAGAGCGAAATTTCAGAGATTACAGCCAAAGAACAAAGCCCAATAATAATTTCACCATAAGTCCACTTCAATTTTAATTTCGCCATAAGTCCAAAACCGGGTTGACATCATCATTTTTTACTTATAATTTCGGCTCAAGAACAAACCGGGCTGACGTCATCATATGAAAATTTAAATTTACACAGTTTTCTTTACCTATGTAAACTTAAATTTAAATATGCAAATTTAAATTTACACATGTAAAATTATATTTTTATATTTTATATTTTCATATGAAAATTTAATTTTACATAGTGACGCCAACCCATGTTTTTGGACTTAGGGCGAAACTAAAATTCAAGTGGACTTAGGGCGAAATGTTTTTGAAAATTGGCTCTTTGCCCAATTACTTGATTAAAACTCAAGTGGACTTGGGGCTATTTTTTTTTTGAAAATCAGCCCAATTACTTGTCAATAAATTGTCATTTATTTAACCTACCTCTAAAGCCCAATGCCCAACTAATCATCCAAGTAAAGAAAACTCAGGCTTTCAATTGTATGTCGAAAATGTGGGCATAATAAATGTGGCTTTGCCCCTCTCAATAAACAAAGAGTGACTCTCAAGGACAAATCGAGTGAAATAATCACTCCCAAACCCAAGCTTTTTTCATAATCACTCTCAAGGACCGGGTAGATGAAAGGTCAAGTATACCCTTGACGCGAAATAAAAAACTTGTGGGGTAGATGGAAAGTCAAGTATACCCCTGACCCAGTGTATATAGTATGAACAATCATTGTTCATATACAAAACATGCGAGCTCGATCATTGTTCATACCTATTGGAGTAGCAATGAGTGTTCATACCTACTAGAGTATTGAATGTTCATAGGACAGTATGGACTATGAACACTCATTGTTCATAGCTCATAGTTATGAACAATGAGTGTTCATAGCTATCGAACTATGAACAATCACTATTCATAGTCCAATTGTGATATGAACAAAGAATGTTCATAGCTCATGACTATGAACATTGATTGTTCATAGTACAGTATGGACTGTGAGCACTCATTGCTCATATCTTATATTTATGAACAATCACTGTTCGTAGCTACCGTCCTATGAACAAGGACTGTTCATAGTCCAATTGTGATATGAACAAAAAATGTTCATAGCTCATGACTATGAATAATCATTGTTCATAGTATAGTATGGACTATGAACACTCATTGTTTATAGCTCATAACTATGAATAATCACTGTTCATAGTCCAATTTTGATATGAACAATGGATGTTCATGGCTCATGACTATAAACAATCACTGTTCATAGTCCAATTGTGGTATGAACGAAAAATAATCATAGCTCATGACTATGAACATTGATTGTTCATAGTACAGTATGTACTATGAACATTGATTGTTCATAGTACAATATGTACTATGAACCCTCATTGTTCATAGCTCAAAGGGATGGGGAAAGTTCAAGTTTGCCCTTGAATACGTGCCCACCATCAAATACGTTACTTTTTTCGAAAATTTCAAAAACACATAACAGGCGCAGGAAAAAAAAACCCCTGCAAAAACTCTCCACAAACCGAAACCCTAAATCTCAAAATTCTATCAAAACAAAACAAAATGTCAAATTCACCGTTGCAAACTGAAGAGAACACATGCAACACTGAAAATTGCACAAATCTAAGACTTGAAAATCAAATTTATTGTCAAGAGCACCAAGAAGAATTATCAAATACCATTGAAAATGTTGTTCATTTTTTTGATGAGGATAGAAATGAAGAGAAGATGAATGAAAACATAAAAGAAGGTGATATTGAAGAAGAAACAAAAAGTGATAAAGTAAACCAACAACTTGTGTTATTTGGTGAAGCGGAAGACGAACTACCATTACAGGTACATTTAAATGACGTTGAATTATATTTTTCATGTTATAATTATCGAATTTCGTGATTTTTTTGCTAGAAAAAGATATGAACATTATTTGTTCATATCACTATTAGGATTTTCGTGGTAACTTGCATAGTTTATATGTTAGGATTTGAATGTTAGGAAATATATGTATGAACATTCATTGTTCATACTCTTATTGGACTATGAACATTTAGTGTTCATTGTCCAATAGGAGTATGAACATTGATGGACTATGAACATTCATTGTTCATACACCTAGTGGACTATGAACAATGAATGTTCATACTCTTGTCGGACTATGAACATTCATTGTCCATACTCTGATTGGACAGGAGTATGAACCATAGTACAAAATATCGCGATTTCAGAGAAGGATAAATAAATATCGCGATACTAATTTGGATAAATACCAGTACAAATATCAGCGATATTTGTTGATATATCATGATATTTTGACGATATATTTTGTACACGATATTGTCGGAGATAATTGGTGCTGGTGATTGCAAACCGACAAAGAAAATAAAAAAAGGCTACTCCTACCCTCTCCCACACGAGCTAATCTACCCTCTCCCATGCGAGCTTGCCAACCCACGAATTTTGATGGCTAGTTCTCCACTCTCACACACCTCTCAGTTTATTAACTCGTAGGAACAAGCTGAGAGTCCCGGGCATCAGGAAGTGAATCGGTTGTTGATTGAATCAAAATAGGTTCTTTGACAGAGCTTCGACCCACAGACAGAAGAAAAAAGGGGAAGGATTTGCTCTTTCTTTTAAGAAGGTAAGAAGGATAAAGCGATGCCAGCTTCTCTGTGACAGAACTTCTCCCACTTATTATTGCTCGCCTCTTGTTCAATTTATTACAAAGAGATGGAGAGCTTGTATTTAATCAAGTTTAAGTTACTAATAATACAATTTTTGATTCTTGATTCTTATTATGTTATGTTTCAAGTTGCTGCTTCTCATGATCGCAATAAAGGTGGTGGAGAACAACCTTTGTCTAAAATAGCAATCCATAAAGCAACTTTCTCGCTTCAGGACTCTGCTTCTATTAAAGCATCACCGCTTGTTCTTGGCTCCAAGGTAAAGATAGTTATTATGTTTTCTTTTCACCATTGGATTATGCAAAATTGTTAAACTGGTATTTGGTTTTGCTTGTATATATTGCTTGCAGGGTGAAAATACATGGTGGGTAAATGTGGAACTTGAATACCGTAATGCATCTAATGAGGACTGGGTTGGAGTTTTTTCCCCTGCAAATTTCAAGTAATGCTATTTTCTAAACAACCTTATTTTGAGTTGTGATATATTGAGTTTGAGCACTATTTTCTGGTCTACTGCTTGTTTCTTTATTTATTTTTTTGCAAAATGCAAGTTTGGCTTATTAAGTTTATCTAAAATATACATCATGCCTTAGGCATAATTTCTAAGACGAATTACAATTTCATTTGAGAAAGGAGATGCAAACACCATTAGGATGTCCTCGCTCGAGCATGTATATATGTTAGTGCATCAGCCACCATGTTAGGTTGTTAGCTTGACTGTAGATATGTGTGATTTCAAAACCTTCAAGTGTGTTGATCACCTGATTAATTTGTGTGCCATTACACCGTTTAGCTTGCAACAAGTCAGTCAGCACGACTGCACCACCAGATAATTTGTCTGCATCATGGTTGTTATTTTGAGCCTTTAAGAATGGCTAACATCTCAACTCTGTCATAAACAAGTTAGTGAAGGACCCAAAGATTGTATGCGCAGCGGCCAAAACATTACCAACATAACTTTTATAACACCCTCATGGCCTATAGATCTTGAAATCAGAGATCCTTCCTTTTTAAGAGTTATTTACTCCTCATTCGGTGCTCCCAATGATGTCACAATCTTGTTTTAAGGAGCTACTATGTACATGATTCTACCAATTTTAATTGCTGCTATCCTATTATGTAGTGCATTGTCTTCAAACTTTGTGGATAGACCTGCCAGTTTAATCTTCATTTCTCTAATAATAAGTTCAATAACAAGAGCACGGGTTCTTGAGGAGCTTGTCAAGATTCTGTTATCCCTTTGGTCCTAGATCAATTCACAGTTAATATATGACCCTATCTTTGTTTTTGCTTGTAATGAAAACAGAAATTGAGTAACACTTTGTACATTTATCCATTTCAGGTTACCATTTCATACATTGATTTGTAGTAGTGGAGTTGGCTTCTGATTCTCTTGAGGTAAAACTTCTACCTATTTCGTATACTAGTTTTATTTACTCCTAGTTGTTTGTTACAACATTAAATGGTATTTACTTATTCAATGATATTTACTTATTCAGTCAAAGATTCTCCTAGGCGCACCCAAATACTATTCAGTCAAAGAAGTAATAACATAGGTAATTAATAAATGTTTTTATAAGGTAACATGCATATAATGGATATGTTTTGGTTGTTTTCCATGGTAAAGTCATTTGGTTTGTATATTTAGGTAGTGTTAGGATTTATTCTTGGTTTAATTATCAAGTGTGTAAGTTATGACAGGTTTTAAATTTATGAAATGTTGAAAATACAAAGGAAACTCTACCGAATTTTTTTTTAGAATGTGATGTTAAGTGGTGGTTTTATATTTGAGTTATGTATATCATAAAATATTTTGTATTTTTAAAGTCATCTAGAAGAGGATTGTACCCATCTTTGGTCCTTGTCTTTGAGGGTAGAGCAAACTCTTCCATGAACTCTTCCATGTCTTTTGTACAAGTATGTTCTCAGTGGTTGCTTGTTTTTCTATTTTGCAGCATAAACACAGCTGAAAACTTAGTTGTTGCGCTCTAGGTATGTCGTGTTGTCTTAGTGGTTTGTTCTTCTCCCATTTTTGGTTGTTGCGCACTAGGTACGTCGTGTTTTTTTTTCTAGCAAATATAAATTTTTCTAGTATTTTGAGTAAGAAAGTCGAGCATTTATTAGTAAGAATAATTCAAATAACCTGGTCATTGTTAGTGCAGTAGTGGAGTTTGATTTGCAGTAGTAGAGTTGGCTTCTGATTCTCTTGAGGTAAAACTTCTACCCATTTCGTATACTTGTTTTATTTGTTGCTTGTTGTTTTTTGCAACAACTGAAATTGTGGGTGTTTGTATGCATATAAGGGATATGTTTTGGTTGTGTGCCATGGTAAAGTTATTTGGTTTGTATATTAGGTAGTGTTAGAATTTATTATTGGTTTAATTATCAAGTGTGCAGGTTATATGTTTTTTATATTTTATTTGTGCATGACTTTAAATTAATTTGAATGACTAATGTAATTTAACTTGGTATTCAGATTCTATGGATGAACTGATAGTTATAGAATTTATGTTTGTCTTTTTGTTGTTTTTTTTTTCTTTTTATTTTACTATATGAGTATTTTAGGCCAATACTGGTTCCAAGTGAGGGTTTGGCCGAACCAATTCTTAAAGTTTTCCACGTACAAGTCGTACGCTGACTAATCCAAGTTCTTGCCACACAATTTAAGGTAACCAATAATCGGATACCCAGTTTCCTCAACAATGGGTTGACTCTTAGGTTCCCATACAGTTCCCCATGCTGGTGGAGGCATGTCCACACTATGGTCTGAGAATGGCTGAACATCTTCCATACTTTGGTCCCTTTCATTCCATCCTACATAAGAATGACGAGGAGGTGTATATTGTTCTGAAGGTAGCACAAATGTAGATTCAGTAGAATACTCGCGAGATGGAGCATTCCAATCTCCATAAGACTGAGGGGACACATATTGTTCCGAAGGAGTAGCATAGGTGGAAGCAGTAGAGTATGCTTGAGGATCATTCCAATTTTCATAATATTGAGAACGTGAATATTCTTCTGGAGGATTCGCATATGAAGAGTCTGTAGAATATTCAACCATATTTGAACCAGTAGAAGAATATCCATAAGGCTGATCGTAAGAAAACAATCCTCCAAATTGGCCCGCCAACGAGTCCACAGACATCTCGACCCTAGTAGACGACCCTTGCCCATAAAAACAATTGTTAGACTCCATGCTCTATGTAGGTGACCTTGCCTCTTTTTGTGTATGTAGATGGTGTATGGTCATTGAACAAAACAGAAGCGTATCAAAACCTAATTATCCCTCAATAAGTAAAGGATGAGTAGGGTATCGTTCCACTTTTAAGTGTATGTTATGTGAAGGACAGGACTAGAAAGGGGGTTTAAGGGATTAAAAACTATGATTGTAGAGATTTTAGATTCTAATGCTAAACTAAACTAAATTAAACTAAACTAAACTAAACTATTGAGAATTTATAAGAAAGGGAATTCAAGAGATTAGAATCCACCAATACTTTTAATCTATGACCTTCTGCTTCATGGTTGTTCTTACAAGTAGACTACAATTAGGCAATCGAGCGAGTGTCGATGCCCTCTTGAACGAAACATTGTTAACAATTAACTATACTTAAGGTTGTTCCTATGTTTATGCTATTAATATCTTCTTTCCTTTTATGTAAGCTCGGGCTGCCATTCAATGTATTACCAAGAGCAACATCAAGGAGTACTTCATAATAAGGCGGCCATTCAATGAATCACCACTTAAAGCAAACACAAAGAATACTTTCCCTAGGCAGCCACTCCCAGAGCTACCCCTTCTAAAGCAACACAAAGAATACTTCCCTAACTCTAAAGAATTATACTACTAGAAGAAAAGTAAAGAACATTAGCATGATATTAATATTGCAAAACATAAACCCTACTCTATACTTCCATCCCCTGGTGTGGGCAATGAAACTAATAACTAAAAACATAAAGAACTAACCTGATTGAAGAACACCATGAACCAGAAGAATCATTAAACCTTAAGCACTAGCTTCATCTCCTCCCTTGAAGGAGAAGATTAGCCTTCCATAAAGAAGGAAGAACACGAAGAACGAGAAGAAGAAGAGTCGAAGAACATAAGACTAGAAAGACTAATTTATTAAAACTCAGCTAGTTAAAACCGATCTTTTATTATTAATCTCTCTCTGCCTCAAGTTCTGGAGACAAGAGTATAAGTGAATTGGCCAATTACATGAGGCACTTAGGTCCTCTATTTATAGAGGTTACAATGAGCTCTAGAAGTATTCCAAACCGTTATTTGTTTCCAAATACAAATAGACTTCTTTCAGAGTCCAACTTCATCTTCAAAACTGAGAAGAAAATCGCTACAGTGTCTATCCATGCGTCTGGATGCACTATTCATGCGTCTCAAACACAATTAATGCGTCTGGACACTCGATCCATGCGTCCCAGACGCGTAAGCCTATTTTATCTCTTCTGCTTTATCCTTCTATCCTCTTTTGCGGGCTTTGGTCCAAGCAACGAATATTTTGGCCTTGGGCTTCCAAATGGGCTTTAAAATAGGTCCAAGTCGCATCTTTAATAGCTCCAATTCCTTGGCCTTCTCCATGATTGTCCACGGGCTTCCCATGTGATCCTTAATGCTCCGAATTGCTCCGTTTTACCCCTTTTTCTCTAATATTCCACAAAACTCACTTTTTCTCCTGTAGAATCATAAAACATAACTTACAAACACTATTAGTCCACTAAGATGGCTAAACAAGAGGCATAATCGAGGGTTAACATGCACTTTTTGAGCACTTATCACAACTCCCAACTAGCATTTTGCTAGTCTCTTAGCAAATAAGATAAAAAATAGATTAGTGATCAAAATCACATCCTAATAACAAAAATCGTAACTCATTTTCGCAGGCATCGCGATTGCATTTACCATATGCAACAAGGCTTTAAACCTTTAAGTTCCCCAAAAAGGACGAGTTATAGTCTCGTGAGGGTTTTTAGGTGATATACCCACAAAATCAATCAATAGCATGTTCAAGAATGATAGTATTTTTCAGAGAGAAAATTTCCTTACCCACTTAGTGCTTACTCCAACAGACGGTCTCCATTGCTGACTACTGCAAAGACTCATAGATTATGATGGGAGATAGTAAAAATTGACAAAATTCTCAATTAGGGCTTATGTGTGTACTCAGTCAATATCCTATACTCTCCTATCCAAGAAACAGAATCCCTAGTTTACCTTTAGACAGATAATCTCGACTTTCAATCCTCACCGGTCATACTCTCAGAAAATAATCTCTCAGAAGATGGTCTACTATTTTACCTCATGTATGTGGAGAAAAGAATAATGCATACGAACATCCCACATACTACATTGAAAAACAGACTTCTAAATAAAAGTAGTCTCATAGAAAGAACGTCAATCACATATGAAGTGTCGGGTCCTTCACTTTAACATCCTCTCACCTATTCTAGACTTTGTACCATACTGTAGTCATAAGTCATGGGTTGTAACTTGGCTTGGGTATTGGTTTATGAAGGAAACGTAAAAAGGATTCTAAGGTTGTTTCTAAAAACACTAAGGGTTTTGCTTCATTATTTGGAAGATTTATTCAAATTCTGTATTGCAGAGAAAATTCTTCCTTTGTCTTAGCTTTTCCATCCATTATGTTCAACTTTTTTTTTTTTTTTAGCTCAGTGGTATTTCCTTGATTAGTACTGGATATGTTTATTTTCCACTAGCTTCTTTCACTTATAACAGAATGATGGTCTTCATTATATCTCTCTGGTATTTCCTTGTAATCTTCCTTTTGTGCTATTTCTTCCTCTTTGTGCCCCTCGTATTCTCATAAACATATGGGTATGACTGATAAAGATTTTGGCTATACTCCTTGTCTGGAGTTGGGTGACGGGTAAAAGGTTTTATGAAAGAAAATGGCTTATTGTAAGGCTCAAAAGGGTTTAACATGATGGTCCTACTAGGTGGGATAAAGGCTGAATGGGTTCACTACTTGACTTATCAGTATGATACTCTGTTTCGAATAGACTACAATACCTAATGGCTATCTCCCCAATTGATGTCACTTCGTGATTAACCAAATCAACAAATAATGAGACTATATTACAACGACATAAAGAACTGAAAGATGTTGAGTCACTAAGACTCGGATTTTTTGTAAGAACTCTCCAAAGAACGGGTATAAAGCTCAAGTCTCACGGGCTAAGTCAAAAAAATTCTACTTCCAGTTTACTAGGGGTTTAAATCTCTCTTCTAGCAAAAGTACACAAAACTAACCAAGTATTATGGTGGTGCCTTGATAAAGAATTCTATCAACAAGAACTATGTCGGAGATTAATAAATAGTCTAAGCGGTAATGAAATCAATAATATTAACTATCTATCAAACTCAACACTAAGCAGTATAGAATATATATCCCAGACTCATCATTAAAATTCATTTTTCTCATGCTACTGATATAGAAACAAAAATATTTTTGTTTTTGAAAATTAATTTTCGAAGTTCATTTCTTAAGTACACCCTCCCCCTACTTATGCATGCATTGACCTCAATGTATAAAGAAGTAAATGAAATGGATGAGAAAAAGGTAGGATATTACCATTGATGCCGAATATCAGAATTAGTTCAAGAAACAAATTTTTAGGTCTTTTTACGTCAGATCCCCAAGACGTAATGTGAGTGTTTTAAAGTCAGATTCTCAAGACTTTTGAGTCATTTATAGTCAGATCCTCAAGACTTTTGAGTCCTTTATAGTCAGATCCTCAAGACTAGTATTCCCACCTACTAGGTTCCACTTTGTAGGAATTCTTCTGATCTCTCTCAGCATGTGATTGACAAAAGTATACCTTATACCAACAATTTTCTCTTAACGGCTGTAACCCAGGACAAGTTTCAGAATGGCAATTCTTACAGCAACCTAGCGTACTTCCTGTAGACATTTTCGCTTGATCTACTAGAATTCCTTCCTTTGAAACTTGGTGACCCAACACTATCCCTTCCTTTACCATGAAGTGGCACTTTTCCCAGCCGAAACTAAGTTCGTTTTCAAGTTTTAAGGACTAAGGAGAGATGGTGCAGACAATCCTCAAAAGGACATGTGAATGTGGTCTTCTCTTGGTCCTCAGGGTGAATATGGATTTGAAAATATTTTGAGTAACCATCAAGAAAGCAGTAGTAAGCTTGTCCAGCTAATCTTTCTAACATCTGATCGATGAAAGGTAATGGAAAATGATCTTTCCTCGATGCGCTATTCAACTTTCTGTAATCGATGCAAACTCTCAATCCAGTCTGAATCCTGGTTGGAATCAACTCATTATTCTCATTCTCGATTACTGTGGTTCCGAACTTCTTCGGCACAACTTGAACTGGACTAACCCATTGACTATCAGAAATAGGGTAGATAATGCTGGCATCAAGGAGTTTGACGTCCTCTTCTCGAACTACTTCCTTCATCTTCGGATTAAGCCTCCTCTGTGGTTGCTTAGAAGTCTTGGAATCCTCTTCCAAATGAATCCTTTGTTGAACTATCATAGGGCTGATCCCCTTGATATCATCAATTGTCCAACCTATGGCTGACTTGTATTCCTTTAAAAGTGCTACTATCCTGGATTCCTGCTCCTCAGTCAAATCTGATGCAATGACTATTAGGTAGGTTCCCAAATCTCCCAAGAAAACATACTTGAGTGTAGACGGCAAAGACTTTAATTCTAGCTTAGGCGGCTCTTTCTTAAGCTCTTTAGATGGTCCATCAGGCATAGGCGATTCAAACTTTTCTTTGAACTTGCTGTCATCCATGATAGGTGATGAATCCAAAATTGCATTGATTGCCTCGACATTAAGTTCCTCACAGTCTAAGTCTGTCAGAGCTTTCAACAACTCGTCAGCAGGATATGAATGAGTCAGATAATCCTATGCTAACGCTTCAATCATGCATACTTCCTTCACAGCACACACCTCCTATGGTTGATGTAACGTATGGAAAATATTGGTTTCGACTCTCATATTACCAAAGGATAACGTCATATTACCGTTTCGATAGTTGATGAGTGCATTTGCAGTGGCCAAGAATGGTCTGCCTAGAATGATTGGTATCTGCCTACCAGATATAGGTTCTGTGTCTAGTACTATGAAATCAACCGGATAATAGAAATCTTCGATCTTGACTATGACATCTTCAATGATTCCTCTAGGTATCTTCACTGATCTATCTGCCAACTGTAAAGTAACATCAGTTGGTTTAAGATCCTTCAAGCCCAACTTCTCGTAGAAAAAATATGGTAGAATATTCACACTGGCACCCAAATCTAATAAAGTTTGCTCCTCCAAAGAATCTCCAATTTTGCATGTAACAGTTGGACTTCCAAGATCTTTTAGTTTCACAACCGATAGAATCTGTAGGTTCGATGAACATCTTTGAGCGAGAAAAGCTTCTTTCGAAATGTTGGTCTTCTTTTTTACTAGATCTTTCAAGAACTTGGCATACGAGGGGACTTGCTTGATGGCGGTCAGAAATGGGATATTAATAAGCAAATTCTGAAATACATCGCAAATCTCCTTGTACTTGTCATCCTTCCTGGTATTCACTAGTTTCGAAGGAAACGGTGCTGGCGGATTCTTCAATATCGGTTCTCATCTTTCGGCTTCGGTTGGCTTGGTAACAGATAGTGGAGTGATAGGAGGAGTCACTTGTGATGGCTTCTTCTTACTTACTTCCACAATAGTTCCTTCAGCTTCTTTCTCAATAGTTACTTCAGTGGGTGGCACAACACTAGATATATCTGGAATGTTAGAACTGGGTGGGATGGTGGGAACATAAGTTACCTCAGGCTCCGCAGAATCTTTTCTTGGTTCATAGACAATCTTGTTATCAACTTTCTTGCCTGACCTCAGAGTGGTGACACCATTAACTTGTTCATGAGTAATCTCCAGGTTATCCACCTGCAGGACACCTCTTCTTTTTAGATTTGGCTCCGGCTGGCTTGGTAATGCTCCTTTCAATCTTTTCGTCAAGGCGGCAGCGATTTGCCCTATCTGGCCTTGAATGACACTAAAGTTACTCTCCAACTTCTGGGTTCTTTGATTTGTTTGTTTCAGCTCATTGACAATGGTGGTGATAGCTTCTTCCAGATGTGGGATGACTGCTTTGCTCGACTGAGGCGTAGGGGCAATATATCCATTCACAAGATCTGGTACTAACTCTCTGTTTGTGTTGGCTTGGTATTGCTAGTTCTGGTATGACTGTTAATTTATGTATGGTTGCTGGTGGTCTTGGAACTGAACTGGTTATTCTAGAACTGATTTGACTGATTTTGGAATCCTGGAGGAAGATTCCTCTGATTTGTATTTTGTGGCTTCCAATAATTCTGTCCCTGATTGAACTAGTTATTTCTTCCTAAAGAGTTGATACTACATGCCTCTGCATTAGTATCCAAATAGTACGAACAATTTTCAGTGGTGTGGCATTCATCAGAACATAGCTCACAAATGGTATAACAAGGCTTTGTTGGCTGAGGTTTAGCTTGGAAATTGTTTGCTTTTGGAGGATTCATAGAGAACTGATCAAACTTCTTGTTCAAAGTTTCAAGTCCTGTTGATAGGCTTGCCATAATTGATATCATCGCTTGATTTGGGTCTTCTTGAATTTGGTTGCCAAATTGCTTCGGCACCCCCTCCATCTAGCTACGTCCTTGTTGCTAGTACTCCATTGTTGAGTGTCTTTAGCTAAATTCTCGAGAAAGTTGTAGGCTTCCTCTCCATCCAATGATGTAAACTTACCTTGATGCATTAACTGTATCATCTGCTTGTTCATAGTAGAAAGTCCTCGAAAGAAAAAATGAGTCAGTATGCTCTTATCATAACCATGATGTGGACATGAGACTAGCAGATTATTGAATTTCTCCCAGCTTTGATGATATTCTTCAGTCACCTTCCCTTTGAAATTGCTGATGGCTTGCTGCATGGCATCTGTCTTCTGGGGTGGGCAGAACTTGTTCATAAACTTTGTTCTCAACTTCTCCCAGTTGTTGATTGAATTGATCAGCTGTGCAGTTAACCATTCGGATGCTTTACCTTCGAGTGAGAGTGGAAAAAGAATTAACTTGATACTCTCATCCCTGATATTCTGGTTCTTGAAAGTTCTGAGGACTGATAGAAATTTGTTCATGTGAACATAAGGCTGAACATTGTCTGAACCATTGAACTTTGGAAGCATAGAGATTACTTATGCTCTAAGTTCAAACTGGTTAGCTTCTATCTCTGGAAAAACAATACTGCTTGGTAGGTCTCCAATGATTGGTGAATAGAAATCACTCAGCTTCTTCATCTGTTATGCTTGCATGGGAGGGATAGCTTCAGGATTATTGGTGTCCAAAACACCTCCATCATTGCGTGCGGCCATTGTATTACCGGACGATGATATGGACGATGGGGCATACACTAAAAAATGCTATGCAAAAATAACGAAAAACTATCCTACTATGCTTGAATAGTATGCAATTATTCTAAGTTATACTAAAATGTAAAGCTACTTTCCTTCAACTGGGTTAGGCTTTGCAGCTAGTATCTCGCCTGTTGTCTAAAACTGTCTCTTCTAGGGTTATGGTGAATCACTTGGATTGCTTAAGTACCACTGCCCATAGACGATAGTCCGTTTGTCAAGATTCAGACAAGAAACACTAAAGTTTGATGTTTCGCTGTGTTGGCTTACAACTTCAATTGTTGAAAAGGTCCTAAATGCAATTATACTAGAAAGCAATAAAACTAAACTACAATGCAACTATACTAAGAATGAAATAAAAATAATGAAGATTCGACTAACTTGAATGGTAGATCTTGTCTTCGAGATGTCCTTCAAGCTTCTCTCTTTCTCAAAAGGATGGATGATGCGGCTAAAATTACCTCAAGATCCAAAATTCTAATCTTAAAAGAAAATGTTAAACATAAACAACTTAAAACGGCAGCGGCACCATTTGACCTTGCCTCTTTTTGTGTATGTAGATGGTGTATGGTCGTTGAACAAAACAGAAGCGTATCAAAACCTAATTATCCCTCAATAAGTAAAGGATGAGTAGGGTATCGTTCCACTTTTAAGTGTATGTTATGTGAAGGACAAGACTGAAAAGGGGGTTTAAGGGATTAAAAACTATGATTGTAGAGATTTTAGATTCTAATGCTAAACTAAACTAAACTATTGAGAATTTATAAGATAGGGAATTCAAGAGATTAGAATCCACCAATACTTTTAATTTATGACCTTCTGCTTCATGGTTGTTCTTACAAGTAGACTACAATTAGGCAATCGAGCGAGTGTCGATGCCCTCTTGGACGAAACATCGTTAACAATTAACTCTACTTAAGGTTGTTCCTATGTTTATGCTATTAATATCTTCTTTCCTTTTATGTAAGCTCGGGCTGCCATTCAATGTATTACCAAGAGCAACATCAAGGAGTATTTCATAATAGGGCGGCCATTCAATGAATCACCACTTAAGGCAAACACAAAGAATACTTCCCCCAGGCAGCCACTCCCTGAGCTACCCCTTCTAAAGCAACACAAAGAATACTTCCCTAACTCTAAATAATTATACTACTAGAAGAAAAGTAAAGAACACTAGCATGATATTAATATTGCAAAACATAAACCCTACTCTATACTTCCATCCCCTGGTGTGGGCAATGAAACTAATAACTAAAAACAAAAAGAACTAACCTGATTGAAGAACACCATGAACCAGAAGAATCATTAAACCTTAAGCACTAGCTTCATCTCCTCCCTTGAAGGAGAAGATTAGCCTTCCATAAAGAAGGAAGAACACGAAGAACGAGAAGAAGAAGAGTCGAAGAACATAAGACTAGAAAGACTAATTTATTAAGACTCAGCTAGTTAAAACCGATCTTTTATTATTAATCTCTCTCTGCCTCAAGTTCTGGAGACAAGAGTATAAGTGAATTGGCCAATTACATGAGGCACTTAGGTCCTCTATTTATAGAGGTTACAATGAGCTCTAGAAGCATTCCAAACCGTCATTTGTTTCCTAATACAAATAGACTTCTTTCAGAGTCAAACTTCGTCTCCAAAACTGAGAAGAAATTGGCTACATTGTCGATCCATAAGTCGGGATGCACTATTCATACGTCTCGGACGCAATCAATGCGTCTGGACGCTCGATCCATGCGTCCCAGACGTGTAAGCCTATTTTGTCTCTTCTGCTCTATTCTTCTATCCTCTTTTGCGGGCTTTGGTCCAAGCAACGAATCCTTTGGCCTTGGGCTTCCAAATAGGCTTTAAAATAGGTCCAAGTCACATCTTTAATAGCTCCAATTCCTTGGCCTTCTCCATGATTGTCCACGGGCTTCCCATGTGATCCTTAATGCTCCGAATTGCTCCGTTTTACCCCTTTTTCTCTAATATTCCACAAAACTCACTTTTTCTCCTGTAGAATCATAAAACATAACTTATAAACATTATTAGTCCACTAAGATGGCTAAACAAGAGGCATAATCGAGGGTTAAATTGCACTTTTTGAGCACTTATCAGTAGGATCTGCTCTTCTTTGTCGACCTTTTTTTTTACGAGATCCTCGTTGGGCAGAAGCACCATGGTCAGAGTCTTGAGTTGCATGGTCAAACCTATAATTTTCAGTAAAGTATACTCATTTATTATCACGGCACTGTGAGGAACCACCAGTTGCTTATTGAGACCCAACAACAGTGCATCCACCCCTACCACTTGGTGGGCGCTGTGAGGACTCACCCCTTGATTGTTGTGAGGATCCACCCCTTGACTGCTGCATTGAGGACCCACCCCTTGACTGCTGTGACCTTGGTGTTGTCACCCGTTGTGACCCAACACCATCACCAATGGAAACTCTACGTTCTTCCTGGAGGACCACCACCACCACCTACTTGACTCGGACCACTGCCATCTCCACGACCACCACCACCTCCTCGACTTAGACCACTGGCACGAACCTGAACATGATCATCATCAAAACCAGGAGGACCACCACCACCTACTCGACTCGGACCACTACCATCTCCACGACCACCACCACCTCCTCGACTTGGACCACTAGCAGGAACTTGAGCATGATCATCATCATCACTATTGTTATCGTCATCAACAACATTGTAAGCATGATCGTGCTCCCTATCACTAGGCATTTTCCATGCATCGGGATTATAATATGTTTCACCATCAAGTTGAGTGTCATTAGGTGATTGAGCTACTTCAAAGTTATCCTCAGGATTGGGATTCGGAACAGGTTCCCCATTTCCATCTATTGGCACACCAGATTGCTCTGCAATGTATGAATTAGGACGACCGCTTTCATCTAATAATGCCTCAGGGGTTCTCTCTCTGTCATTGATCCAATCAAAAATAGGACAGTCTTAGTCATTATCGACTGGGTACAATGATGTGAGGTCCAAGATCTTCTTCTCTTCTTCGAATTGGTTCTTTAGTTGGACATGCTTGCTTTTCAGTCGAAGGTTGTAGTGGACAAAGACTTGATCCTCCAGTGACTCGGTTCTCGAGTTACAACGTTTTGCCAAGTGTACGAATCCAAACGTGCTCCAATTCTTCTCACATCCAGATGATGAGGTAGTTTGTGAGAGGATCCGTATAGCTAACGTTTTCAAGTAGTCCATGATATATGCTTGTTTAACACTACTTAGAGGTTTGAACTCTCTAAATTGATGCAAAAGCACTCAAGGTTCCTTACTCATGATCTTCGTTTCGTAGAGTTTGAATAAGGATTCGAACTAACCTAAAGTTTAGAACAACTACAAATTTGATGTTACAATTAAGGGAACTAAGGAGTAAGGTTATAATATTAAAGCTAGGATTTCCTTCCTACACAAACATTAAGAAAGACATTAAAGTTTGAAAACATGCACTTAATACCAAAATAGAGATTTTTGAAAGAAAAGTGGAGAGTTAATCCTCCTCATGTGAAACTATCATTAGATGTTGATTTGAAAAAAGGTTATTTGATCCTTCCTAGACTCATAGACAAGCCCCTAATGGAAGAAAAGATTTGATCCCTAGCATGTATGGCTCACTTAAGAACTCACACATGCTAGCAAGTGGAACTAAGCAATGACTTATCTCTAAGCTCATTGCTTTGATTCCTAACTAGACACTACACCAACTATCATTTTGGGATAGGGTGTAGAGCTAGTTGTTCTTCCTAACAACCTACCAAACCAACAAAAATTGATTTACCCTCACATGAGTTGGATTAACTCCCCAAAAGGGAAGTTAGCTCATGATCCTTGGGACAAGGATTTATAAACTAAAAAAAACACAAAAGAGAGAGAGAGAGAGAGAGAGAGAGAGAGAGAGGGGGAAAGCTAAACAATCAAACTCAATTCTATTTATTTTCTAGAAGAAAACAAGTGTTTCCTCCATTAAAACTATTACAAGCTTTCTAATAAAAACTAAAAACTACCTTATGATTTTTTTCACTAAGGAACTAAAATAATGCCATGTAAGGAAAATAAGTCAAGGGAGTAAATGGAGTGTCCCCCACCCTTGTCTAATTTCTTCTCCATTTGAGAGAAATCTCATTTCCTCCCACGTGAATCATCAAACCACATTAATTCATTTTTATCCACCACATTAAAACAAAGTGACACCTTGCCTTTTTTTTCACTATTAACACCTAATCTAATTTATTACATGCAAGGTGTCAACTTTGCACCAATAATTTGTTATTTTTGTCTTGACATGCTCCATGATTGATGACTCATCCAATCTTGTGGCCCCGTAGTGGGTCCATATGCGATCGATGGCGGTCCGGTATTTTGGGCAGTTTACAACTTCCGCCTATCGCGTAGAATTCATCGCATACGATTGTCTAAGCAGCTCTCTTGCCGCGATTCGAGTCCCGGTTTCGAGGTAGGAGCTTTGGAAGTTTGATGCTTCCGTAAATGTTTGGAAGGAAGAATTCATATATCGCCGTTCCTCGTGCTTTTATCGCAGTTTAACAAATATTTCCATGTTTACTTTGCAAATACACCGCAATGAAGATGAAAACATATTTATTTCATGATTATTAAACACATAATTAACCAAATTTATATGTCTCAATGGGGTTTCATAATACACTTTTGGGTGCTTATCAGTCCACATAACCGTCTTCAACATTCATCCACCAATCAGCTGCGTCAATGACAAACAATGTAGACCATATTATATAATTTTGTATGGACTAAAACTAAAATAGGTCAGTTACAAGTTCGTAGTGGATTAACAATGAAACTAACCCGGCATGACTATGGTTTTTCCATATACAAGAATTGGCACAGAGAATACCCCAGAAGCCTCTCGATAAGCTTTACATTCATTTAAGCAAGCCAATTGATCTGATAGGTCTGGGATCAACTGGTTAATGACTGTCTGCATTGCTGAGAGGAACTCCTTATTGTATGCATCATTTTCACTATCAGGGCCGTAAATTACGGCAGGATTAAGGTAGTGTGCTACAAGCAAATTTGTAGCATATTAGCTTACAACAGTTATGGTACAATTAAATAAACCTCGAGTTAACAAAAATATTACCAGCTTTGTGTAATGGGTGCCCCAATTGGTTGTTCCACCTCCTCTTAATGATTCCAACAATCCATTTAGGCAAGCAAATCTTCCTCCGAACTTGCTCAATTGTTATTTCGACCCATCTGTGTAAAAATGGCATAGTCGGTTTATCATCCTTATCCTCAATAAAACCACAATGGGTTCTAATACAGCTACAATCCCCTTCACATTCTACCAAAATTCTCGACCGTTTATAATATCCTCGACCATCATCATCTGGACAGTAGGATTATCATTCTTGATTTCAAGATATCATTCGGAAGTAAACATTGACTGGAGCTTGTTCTTTTTCTTCAGCAAACTTTTCAATACCATGTAATTACTGGCAAATCTAGTTGGACCAGCTCGGACTAAGTCTCCACCACACACTTCCCTCATAAGGGAAACAACTCCAGAGTGGTTATAAATGAAAGACGTGATATCCTTCGCCTTATCAAGGATTGCTTTCATCGACGGGGCTCGAGAAAATTCTTTCAAGATAAGGTCTATAGAATGAGCCGCGCATGGGGTCCAGAAAAGGTTATACCCTATTGTACATGAAGTAGTTTAGTAGACAGCTCATATAAAAAACCTATTTGCAAAAGGAATCTAAAATGTGAGAATAAAACTTATTTGTAAGCATACCATTTTCTCTTGCAAGCATCTCTCCAGCTTTCTTAAAATTCGCCCCGTTATCTGTTACAATCTGAACAACATTCTCCTTACCAACCTTGTCAACAACACGTCTCATGTGTTTCAGTAAGTGGCGGTGATCTTTCTTGTGTTTCGATAGATCAACGGATGAATCAAAAGTCATGAGCCCATCATAATACACCATGAAGTTCATCAAGCACTGTCGCGTTAGACCAGTCCAAGAATCACACATAACAGTGACACCATATGTAGACCATTTTATTTTCATATGGTCAATATACAATTTGCACTCTACCTTAAGCTTTTGCAACTCTAAATTTAGTAGTTGATAGGCTGAAGGAGGGGTCACTCCAAGACCGGCGCGACATGCCTCATCGAACATCGGCTTGTAATACGGGTTGTTGGCCACTGCATTTGCAGACAAGTTTCCCCAAAGTACAAATCTAGCCACAGCTGTTCTAAACACCCCAGCTTTTGACTTACCGACTGGCATCATCTGGTGGACAGATGGTTGATTAACATCAGGCATTCTCGGCGAATCGACATCAATAAGCTCGGGATGCCTAGTGCTCTTTGAACGGGAGAAGAAAGACATAACACCTTTGCCTTTGTGAGAGCTTGTACTTGCAACATTGGTGTTCTCTCTGGTTGGAGCCCTCTTATCCCATGAGCCCGTCTCGCAGAACCTCTGGTACTCATCTCTAGATTGTTGTCGAGCAATCTCGAACTCGTTGTCATCCTCGTTTGAGTCTTCTCCAGGAGGGTGTGCATGCATGGCAGCTTTATAATGTTCTTCAACTATCTTTTTTCCATTTCTTTTCTCAATTCTGGACTCAATTATTTGTCGGAACATGTCTCGAATTTCCTTTCCACACTTCAAGCATTTCTCAACATTTTTGTCCCCTCCGCCAAGATGTACTTTAAGCCTTGTAATGCCACCTCCAGCTAAAATCTTATCACAGTATTGGCAATGTGCCCCGTTTTTATTTCCAGGGATACGGATAGCGTGGTCCCACCCGATTCAAATCTCTTTGGCATTTCTATCCTCATATATCACAAACGAGAATAATTTCATATATACATCAAACCAAAACATAATTAAATTTGATGATTCCTATTTAAAAATACATGGATCAAGTACGTGGTCTTATAACTCAAATTCCAATGTTGCCTTAAGTGTGTTTGGCGCTTTTTCTACATTTAATTCTAATAGTCAAGCATCCAAATATTAACAATATCAAACAATTACAGTCAAGTTCGAAACCGGCATCCGGGCTTGTGATCGGAATTAACCAATCTTTAAACTAGTAGGAACTCTCAGATCACCCATAGGTGCACCGTGTTCTGGAACCAAACTGTACTTTGAGTGATATCAAGAATATTCCAATGCTAACTGTGTACTTTTATTGATATTCCAATGTTGCCTTAACTATGTCGGGCGCTTTTCCTACATCTAATTCTAATATTCATGCCTTTACCAATGCTAATCATATCTTCCCTGTACTTAGAAACAATGGTATAAATCATTTAGACAATTTTACCATTGCATTATATTTTTAACACTAACTTGCTTGTTTATAAAACAAAAGAATTAAAAATATTTTGACAGAATTACCTTTGTTTATTCAACTTTTTGACCACCTGTATTATGCCTAAAATACTCATATAGTAAAATAAAAAGAAAAAAAAAACAACAAAAAGACAAACATAAATTCTATAACTATCAGTTCATCCATAAAATCTGAATACCAAGTTAAATTACATTAGTCATTCAAATTAATTTAAAGTCATGCACAAATAAAATATAAAAAACATATAACCTGCACACTTTATAATTAAACCAATAATAAATTCTAACACTACCTAATATAGAAACCAAATAACTTTATCATGGCACACAACCAAAACATATCCCTTATATGCATACAAACACCCACAATTTCAGTTGTTGCAAAAAACAACAAGCAACAAATAAAACAAGTATACGAAATGGGTAGAAGTTTTACCTCAAGAGAATCAGAAGCCAACTCCACTACTGCAAATCAAACTCCACTACTGCACTAACAATGACCAGGTTATTTGAATTATTCTTACTAATAAATGCTCGACTTTCTTACTCAAAATACTAGAAAATTTTATATTTGCTGGAAAAAAAAACACGACGTACCTAGTGTGCAACAACCAAAAATGGGAGAAGAACAAACCACTAAGACAACACGACATACCTAGAGCGCAACAACTAAGTTTTCAGCTGTGTTTATGCTGCAAAATAGAAAAACAAGCAACCACTGAGAACATACTTGTACAAAAGACATGGAAGAGTTCATGGAAGAGTTTGCTCTACCCTCAAAGACAAGGACCAAAGATGGGTACAATCCTCTTCTAGATGACTTTAAAAATACAAAATATTTTATGATATACATAACTCAAATATAAAACCACCACTTAACATCACATTCTAAAAAAAAAAAATCGGCAGAGTTTCCTTTGTATTTTCAGCATTTCATAAATTTAAAACCTGTCATAACTTACACACTTGATAATTAAACCAAGAATAAATCCTAGCACCACCTAAATATACAAACCAATTGACTTTACCATGGAAAACAACCAAAACATATCCATTATATGCATGTTACCTTATAAAAACATTTATTAATTACCTATGTTATTACTTCTTTGACTGAATAGTACTTGGGTGCGCCTAGGAGAATCTTTGACTGAATAAGTAAATATCATTGAATAAGTAAATACCATTTAATGTTGTAACAAACAACTAGGAGTAAATAAAACTAGTATACGAAATAGGTAGAAGTTTTACCTCAAGAGAATCAGAAGCCAACTCCACTACTACAAATCAATGTATGAAATGGTAACCTGAAATGGATAAATGTACAAAGTGTTACTCAATTTCTGTTTTCATTACAAGCAAAACAAAGATAGGGTCATATATTAACCGTGAATTGATCTAGGACCAAAGGGATAATGTAATCTTGACAAGCTCCTCGGGAACCCGTGCTCTTGTTGTTGAACTTATTATTAGAGAAATGAAGATTAAACCGCGCGTCTATCCACAAAGTTTGAAGACAATGCACGAATGGGGATAGCAGCAAATTAAAATTGGTAGAATCCTGTACATAGTAGCTCCTTAAAACAAGATTGTGACATCATTGGGAGCACCGAATGAGGAGTAAATAACTCTTAAAAAGGAAGGATCTCTAACTTCAAGATCTATAGGCCATGAGGGTGTTATAAAAGTTATGTTAGTAATGTTTTGGCGGCGTACAATGCTGGGTCCTTCACTAACTTGTTTATGACAGAGTTGAGATGTTAGCCATTCTTAAAGGCTCAAAACAGCAACCATGATGCAGATAAATTATATGGTGGTGCAGTCGTGCAGACCGACTTGTTGCAAGCTAAACGGTGTAATGGCACACAAATTAATCAGGTGATCAACACACTTGAAGGTTTTGAAATCACACATATCTATAGACAAGCTAACAACCTAACATGGTGGTTGATGCACTAACATATATACATGCTCGAGCGAGGACATCCTAATGGTGTTTGCATCTCCTTTCTCAAATGAAATTGTAATTCATCTTAGTAATTATGTCTAAGGCATGATGTATATTTTAGATAAACTTAATAAACCAAATTTGCATTTTGCAAAAAAAATAAATAAAGAAACAAGCAGCAGACCGGAAAATAGTGCTCAAAGTCAATATATCACAACTCAAAATAAGGTTGTTTAGAAAATAGCATTACTTGAAATTTGCAGGGGAAAAAACTCCAACCCAGTCCTCATTAGATGCATTACGGTATTCAAGTTCCACATTTACCCACCCTGTATTTTCACTCTGCAAGCAATATATACAAGCAAAACCAAATACCAGTTTAACAATTTTGCATAATCCAATGGTGAAAAGAAAACAGAATAACTATCTTTACCTTGGAGCCAAGAACAAGCGGTGATGCTTTAATAGAAGCAGAGTCCTAAAGCGAGACAGTTGCTTTATGGATTGCTATTTAAACAAAGGTTGTTCTCCACCACCTTCATTGCGATCATGAGAAGCAGCAACTTGAAACATAACATAATAAGAATCAAGAATCAAAAACAATATTATTAGTAACTTAAACTTGATTAAATACAAGCTCTCCATCTCTTTGTAATAAACTGAACAAGAGACGAGCAATAATAAGTCGGAGAAGTTCTGTCACAGAGAAGCTGGCACCGCTTTATCTTTCTTACCTTCTTAAAAGAAAGCGCAAATCCTTCCCCTTTTTTCTTCTGTCTGTGGGTCAAAGCTCTGTCAAAGAACCTATTTTGATTCAATCAACAACCGATTCACTTCCTAATGCCCAGGACTCTCAGCTTGTTCCTACGAGTTAATATACTGAGAGGTGTGCGAGAGTGGAGAACTAGCCATCAAAATTCGTGGGTTGGCAAGCTCGCGTAGGAGAGGGTAGGAGTAGCCTTTTTTTATTTTCTTCGTCGGTTTGCAATCACCAGCACCAATTATCTTCGACAATATCGTGCACAAAACATATTGTCGAAATATCACGATATATCAACAAATATCACCGATATTTGTACTGGTATTTATCCAAATTAGTATCACAATATTTATTTATCCTTCTCTGAAATCTTGATATATATCGCGATATTTTGTACTATATAATGGACTATGAACAATGAATGTTCATACTCTTGTTGGGCTATGAACATTCAGTGTTCATACACCCAGTGGATTATGAATATTGAATGTTCATACTCTTGTTGGACTATGAACATTCATTGTTCATACCATTGAACTATGAACAATGAATGTTCATACTTGACCTTACATCAACCGAATAATGTTTATACTTTGCTATTTTTTAATTTCGATATCTGACCTTCATTTATTTGTAGAACTTACTTCATTTATACTTTGTTTTGAATCTAAAAAATGCTCAATTCAACAAGTGAATTATTGTTTTGAATGCTCAATCCCAACAAAAAAAAAACATGTCTACTATCTGCCAACTCAAAGGTGAATTATTTATTTCAAATTATTATTTTATATCTATTTTGTGGTTGGTCTCACATTCTTATTATTTCACACACTCAATGTCACAGCATATACTGGAAGGAGGCATTGCAAAAATAGTGGACACAATCGACTTGAGTGCCAAATTTTTGGCAATTCCAATACATTCAGAAAACCATTGGACACTACTGGTTGTGGAGTTCGTAATGGGAAAACAAGAGAAATTGTTACATTTCAACTCCTTAAGCCACAAGAAAAAATCATCCAAAATTGCAAAAGACATGGTAATTTAAACACTAAAATGAGAAGAAACTTTTGTATCTTCTAACATAATAAAGCAATGACTTCTTGTTATTTTGCAGAAGAAGAAACGGGTTGAGAAAATAAATCTTCGGATCAGAAAGGAGAAAATGACAATTCATATGCTCAGTAGTCAAGTAAGAATACAGTCTCCAAAATGTCCGCAGCAAACCAATAGGTAAATGCATAATTATTCACTGAAATTCTTATAAACTTCTACATTAAGAAAGTTATAATTGACCTGAGATTTGTATTTTCTAAATTGCACCACTAATTGTGGACTCCATGTTTGCAAAATGATGGAAATTCTTTTTTTAAATGGTCGATGGGATTTCTATGAAGTAACAAATGCAAAAGCAGCACACAGCATGTGCCCTAACCTTGCATGCTACTTACTGACAGACAAACCAAGAAGCTGGACTCTAGAAAATCATTTGTATATGGAAAATTATTGGAAGGGGTTGTTTAATGATGAATGTAAGGAAGGATAAAACATTATATTTTGACGTGTATGAATGTGTGTGAGTGCGTTAGTATATCTGTATATCAGTTGTTATGAAAGACAAATAAAAAATCTGTATATCTATATATCAGTTGTTATGAAAGTGAAATATTATTGATGTTTATCATGTGTTCTCTTAATTTTTGTTCTCTTATTTGAAACTATTATAAACTCATGTCTTATAAGTGTGAACACTAAATGTTCATACTCTTGTTGGACTATGAACATTCAATGTTCATATAATGGAACTACAAACATTGAATGTTCATACTCTTGTTGGATTATGAACATTCAGTGTTCATACCTTTGAACTACGAACATTAAATGTTCATACTCTTGTTGGACTATGAACATTCAGTGTTCATACAATGGAACTACGAACACTGAATGTTTATACTCTTGTTGGACTATGAACATTCAGTGTTCATACCTTTAACTATGAACACTGAATGTTCATACTATTGTTGGACTATGAACATTCAGTGTTCATACCTTTGAACTACGAACACTGAATGTTCATACTCTTGTTGGACTATGAACATTCAGTGTTCATACCTCAATAATTGTACAAAACATAAAAAACTTAATAAAATGGATGATATAAATCATAAGAGACTTTTAAAAACAAATTCCAAAACTGTATTCATTCATATTCATAAGTCAATCAAACAAAACATCAAACATTAACTAGTGCTTCCCACATCAAAACATTGCCAAGCCCTAGATACCCCATTGTCACTAGGCAACTCTACCATTGATCTAGATTCCCCATCATCAGTTAGCACATGAACAGATTTCCCAAGGCAAGTTTTTCAGTCATGTCGGTCGGTCTTGTGGCATTTTCTGCATTTGTGGGTAGTATAACGCATAGCACCCATGCTCTCAATCCTCTTCACTCGTGGTCTACCCGGAGCCCTCTTCATATCTAGTGGCAGAATGCCCACTCCATCAAAAACATCCAAACATATATATCTCATTGCGGCTAATTGCAGTGATGCCATGAGAGTAGGTGCTGCTAAAAGAAGTGGCGAGAAATGCAACTTCAATATATGAATACACTGAATCCCCTTTGCAATAAATACTCGCAATCGCATGCCGGAAAGAAACCCATCTATGCCCAAATTGTTGCAAGTGCACTCTCTACTAAGCAAATCTACCCGATACTCATGCTTTTCTGTAATAACTTAAAACACATGCTCATCTAACCTTATCACAGTCACAGCACGAGCCTCCTCAATCCTCTCAGCCAACTTCGATTCCATTTTAGGACAAACAACAGTTTTCCAGTTCTTGCACTCCTTCCTCCGTTCAGATGCCATAGTCATCATCTTAATGAGAATTTCATCTAACATGGTTGTAATGGGCAGATAACGCTCTTTGTCTATCTAGTTGTTAAAGCACTCAGCCAGAGAAGAGCACATCTCACCATACCGGGAACCACGGAAGTACGCATTTGCCCAATTCTCATAAGGCACCCTAAATAGAAAATTTGAAACTGCATCTCCACCTATATTCAATAATTCAGCCATGCACTCCTCAAACACCTCATGTGTGGAAGCATATGCACATTTCTTGAATAAGGCCACCAATACTTTTGTCAGACCACATGTCTTTGACAAAGTTGTTCTAAGGTTGTTCTCCATGTGCCACAAGCAGAAACTGTGATATGAACCAGGAAATACAAGAGGAATGTCACAAGCAAAACATGATGTCTATCACTTAGAAAGGTATACCTCCTCTCATACCCAAAAGCCTTCTTAAACATATCAAGAAACCAAAACCAATTGGATTCATTTTCAATATCAACAACACCAATAGCAAGAGGAAACAATCCTACAAAACAACAGAAGATAACAAAATATGAGATAACTGAAAAGGGGAGAACACTAATTGTTCATACCTAAAACAGGTATGAACAATACATGTTTATACTTAAATTAGGTGTAAAACATGCAAGTAAGATAAAGGGAAACACCTTGATCGCCATTTTTGGCAGTAGCAGCCAACAAACACCTTTTATACTCTGATCTCAAGAATGTCCCATCTAAATATACTATCAGGCGACAGTATGTAAAACCATGAATACTTGATTCAAAAGCAACAAATACCCTTTCAAACTTCCTATTCTCATCATTCACTTGAAGATCAACACAATTCCCAATATCTCTTCACTTCAACTCTTTTGTATACCACACGAGTTCATTATAGGATGAAGCAACATCACCATACAACTCTGTCAATGCCAACTTCTTACCCGCATAAGGCATATGTTTTGTAATTGTAAGCCCATACTCACGACTATAAAAAAAAAAGGTAATATCCGCCAATGACAAAAAGGGTTTATCTCTAACAAAATATAAAATATTAGTCTTTACAAGATAAGAAGTGAGAGGTGGATGTTTGTAGTCTTTAAATACAAAACCATATGTGTGTGTGAGATTAATCTTCTTAATCTCAAACATCCATATGAATCACAAGAGTGTATACACCATTCACATTTTCGCTCATTCTTATTCTTACAAATTGCGATCACTCTAAACTCTTCATTCTTGATTAATTCATATTTGTAACCACTCACAATAGAATACTCTATCAATTTACAGCGAAACTCAGGCGCACCTAAAGCAAATTGTTGGCCAACACCGCCATCAAAATTACGTAACCAAAAATCAAATTTGTAAGGTTTACAAACAACAATCACACCACCACCACCACCACCATCAAATGAAGAACTTGATGAACTTGCAGAAATAAAACTACTAGAGGTAATCAATGAAGTGATACAAACAACCACTCTGATCTCAACAATTGTAATCAATTCTTTGCAAAATAATAACAAGCCAAAGAATGCAACTCTCCATCAAATTCAATCAGGTTATCTTTCTCGTCACGATTGAAACACATATTATAGCATTTTAATCCCAAATCAGGCCATTTTCCATGTAACTCTTGTGCAACACCATCAATAGAAGAATCCAACCCAATACGAATGGAAAGACTACCGCCATTGTAACAAAAAGCTCCAATCACACTATGATCCATATAAAACTGCAAAAATAAATAGACAACAACACAAACAATCAATGTTCATACCAAACAAGGATATGAACAATTAGTGTTCATACCAAACACTCGTATGAACAATCAATGTTCATACCAAATAAGGATATGAACAAATCTTGTTCATACCCAACAAGGATATGAACAATCATTGTTCATACCCCATTAATAATATAATCTTCATTAACATAGCAAAAACCAAATCAAAATACTAATGTTCAATTAAGAATGAACATAACAAACAAAATTAAAATCTAAATCTCAAATCTCAAATCTCAGATCTTATTTAACTAATGAACAAACAAAATTTAAAACTAAAATTAAATTCACGTTTTAAAATAAAATTAAAAGCATAACAACATGAAGAAAAAAAAATTGAAAATCATTATATGATATGATTTTAAATATGATTTCAAACTGTTCATAATGATTGAATATACATTTTTAGACGGCTTGATTGAAAGCTTTAGTTGAGATTTTAGGAAATCACTCGATCTTCGAGAGTGATTGAAAGCTTCAATTGAGAAATTAGTTTCTAACTTTGTTAAAACTCTATTTCCTAACTTTCTAACAGAGCGCGCAATGCGATGTAGTGATTTTCTAACTTTGAAAATTAGTTTCGTTTATATACAAAACGAGGAAGGGTAAAAGTGGAATTTCAAAAATAGAAAAATAGTCGGGCCAAATTATTTTGTCCTTAAGGGTTATTAAAATTTAAAAACTGGGTTCGTGGGCTATTTAAACGTGGGAATTGGGTTTGTGAGTGATTGTTATAGTGATTGGGTCAGATCCCTGTTTCCAGTTATTTGTTATTAGTTATAGTTTTGAAAAGTTAAGGTAGTCTTCCCCCTTGCAAATAAAAAATGCTTTTCTTCGTATGATGAAGGGTTACGACATATTGGAACAAACATATGAGAATTGCTAGCTTCGATATGTGAATTTAAAATTTTGTTGCTAACAGTTACGCATGTTCTGTGCAAATGCAAGAGTATTGAAGCAACTTACGAACTTGTATCCAGCCCAAGAAGCTCGGTCACTAAAAGTGAGGCACTATGAGATGGAACCACCCACGACGTTATCAACATACAATTGTCTGTGACTGCACTTGTCTATACAAATGAGCTATTGGCCGCACATTCAACAAGAAATTGTGCCAATGGATAACCTTATGGCTGTGTTCAGATCGAGGAATCTAATTTCCTGGAAAGTTATAAAGCAAGTGATTTAAGGAGATACAAACATTGAAGAGGAAAGCACCTTCCTCTTTTCTATACTTATCCAAATTCAATTCTTCCTCCTGAAACCAAGTCAGATAATCCCAAGTCATGATTTTGAAGTAGTAGTCCCAGATTCTAAACCCAAACGTCAAATTAATCACTAATAACTAATTAAAAGAACTTAAATGATGATGACAAAAGCTCTAACCCATATCACCAGATGATTAAGAGCGACCTTTTAGAAAAAAATACCAATATAATTAATTAGAGGTTGTTTGGTTGGACGTTGATCCGTGGGGGTATGTCAGTGCTACCCCTCTTAAGGTTTTTGCCCTGAAAGAAGACTTTTTTTCAAAATGTTTTAAATAAACAGGGAGTCTGGTGGAGCGCGCCACTGGCTAGAAGCCTGGAACAAACAGTTTACGTAGTTGCAAGTTGTGGCTTGGAAACTCTGAATTGCCATTTGCTCAACATATATAACAAAATTTTCTATCGAAAAAAAAAAAACATATATAACAAAAGTGCGATGAGATAAAATTCAAAAGACGAACGAACAAAACCTGTTGTGCTCACTGAGTCACTTTAACTCAATAAATGATGTTGATGTTGGCTGGAGACTATAGTATCTTACAAATTTAATGAAGTTGGCAAGCCCAACAAAATTTATTACATAATAGGTTATATGGTAGAGACTAAGGGTGGAATTCGAGCTTATACTTTTTAAATAAAATTTGTAAAAAAAAGGTTTACTGGATTACTTGTCGTTTTCTTAACTGAATCCCAAATATCAAGAAACATGCCTCTCCTTCAATATATCCTACCTACATTAATATCCATTCTCCCAGATGCTCATAAGGAGCCACATCAGTAGATTTTATAAAAAAGTCCATATTTAAAAAATAATTAATTGGTTGATTACTTACTTAACCTTATTATTGTTGTGTTTAGCAATTTATAAAAAAACGTTTTGGTCTTTTCACATGCTAGGGATTAAAAAAACCAAATACACGCCTAATTTGAATTGTTTGCCAGTGGGTAATTAAGTAGTTAACAACCAAAAAAACAAAACAAAACCCAACCCATTTGTTAAACGCCCCAAACTCACTTACAAAAAAAAAAAAGCTATGGTGGCAGAACATCTCGATTCTCCACCACCAATGTTCACTGTAATTTACCTTTTTCTTCTAAGATGTATGTTGGCACGAGCCATCAGTGAAGGAATATCACATCAGTGATGGCATTTCATTAGGTGACAATAATTTTTTTTTCTTTAATTCTTTATGAAGCCTGCAAAATATATGTTGATAGAGAAACGCCTCAAAAGTCGAAAGGGGGTCATATATCACATAAATATGTGGAGTCACAATCCTTTTCAACTTGGACAGAGTCATTAGAAGGGTTGATGTGGATGGAGTGCAGATGTTATAAGCCTATAAGCATATCCAGTGAGAGTTTCCTATTCTTTTCTATTTGTTGCTTGGTTCATTTCTCCCTTTTGCATATCTTTTCAACCAGAAAAGTTAGAAAGTGTATTGCACTTTTGTTAAAGATCAATCCTCTTTGCTGATTTCTGTGAGCTTTTCTTTTTATCCAACCTAATGAGGTAAGATATCTAAACAATATGGTCGAGGGATTATTCTGTATCTAAAAGAAGGGGTGGAACTGCAATTGCAAAGGTGTGCTTACAAGGTCTACGCAGCTACGTTTTTTCTTTCTCACTAGACACTATTCGATTATAATACTAAGATACCAAAGGTAACGCCAGAACCGAAACCTAAAAGTGAATATACATGTCACGGACGTTCTAAAAGACTCAGAAAAATGATGATACCAAAAGGAGCTAACTCGAGAGAATAACTACAATCGAACATCATGAGACCAAAACTGCATCCCTATTGAACACCATCAATGAAATAATTGTCTCTCTCTCTCTATCAGTAAGTTTTCGATTCTATTCTTTCTTAACCTTCTCTCTCTACCTGCTTGCAATAGTGTAGATAATCAATCGAAGAAAGTATATGAGATCAACTATAGTATTTTTGTTGAATCTATTTTGACTTGATTTGAAAAGTTTAGAAAGCAATTACTGCATTAGCTTTGTGAATTTAGAAACCCAAAGAGAGGATTTGGAGAGACTACAATTTCTGCTAATAAAAAAGCTACATATGATTTCTTACTGGTGGTGGTTGTATACTTTGTCACAAGGGCATATGAATTGTATAGTGGTCAGATTACTGTTTGCATCATTGATTAGACCCCTCTATTTTGCTCTCTTTTTTGTCTCATTCAAATATTTATATAGTATAAGTTAGTTATTGGTTGAGAAACTACTGATCGAGATAATGGGCTAATGATTGCAATGACGCCAATTGTTGAGCATGAATTACTTCAAAGGAAAAACGCATGAATTTGTTTCTTAAAGCCATACAAAGTTCATTGGTTTAAGGACAACGTTAATACTGTATGATCATTTGATAGGCATGCATGTGTATATGAAGGCTCAATACGAAAGGTCATTGTGCAACAACAATGCATCCATGATATGGTTTTTTTAGAAATTTATGCAGATATCATGTGTACATGATATGTGACTATCTAGCTACCTTAATGTTTTTGTTCATTTACTTTTTTCCTTAAGGTGCATTTAGTATTCAAGTATTGACTTTGTCACAGGCTTCTTTAATGAAAAAATGTTAGCCATCGGCATCGGTGCTAGCATCTATAGATCATAAAGTCTTGCCAAACTCTGGGAAAAATGGATAAACCGCAAGTTGTGCTCTTAGAAAGTTTGTTTTGATCTCCCACTTTAGGGCTTTTAGATAAAGTGCCTACACCCTACAATAGAGCAAGTAAGAAATTGTTTTTTTTTTTTTTTTTTTTTGTCAAAGTTTCGCGAAATCAATTTTGAGTTTTACTTACATTATTCAATTTTTTATCTTTGCTGCCTTATTCAAAGAACATTATAGTGGTTCCTTAAGTCGAACAATAGCTCCATAGAATCAGTGACAAATTTGACTGTACAAATGCATTGGTTCAAGCCACTTCTTAATCCAAATTCATCAAGCTTTAGTTCTTGGCATATAGCCTTCTTTTAGAGCTTCTTTTACTAAACGGGGGAACCATTATTCTGTGTATGGTAGCCATCGGCGTTGGCACTAGAGATTAACTTTTTCAACCTTAATGAAAATGGAAATTCTTCTTCTAATGGTGAGTGTTTAGTATTTTTATTTTGTTTGAATGCTCTTTAAGTTTGGTTTATTTGTCGAGGCTATTAGATCATTTAATAATATGTTTTGGTTAGCTATAATTGCTTTTGAAATTGTCTCTATTTTTTCCTTCTCCTGGGTAGGTCAATTTATGTTATAATAGGAAATTAAAGTAAATTAGTAGTAGTAATAGAGAAGAAGGTGAATTTTGGTGAAGAAAATTATTAGTAGTAACAGTGCCAGTTTCAAGGTTTGACCAATAGAAACCATAAGTTAAGGTTTTAATTGCGAGAAGGGTTTAGTGATTTTCATTTCATATGCGAATTGATTTCCGACACTAGCTAACACATTAATTCCAATATTGAGCACATTAACTTTAAAACTGTTTAATTATACTCATGGTTTAAATTGATTTTATTCTTTGCATTAATATGTAGCAAATAAGATCATTTCCACTCTGAAGCTTAAAGAAGAACCAAAGGCACTCGCTTGGAGGTTCTAGAAAAGTTGTATGGTGATTTGAAACAAGACCCTTACGAGCCAACAACAAGCAAAGTGAGTCCAACGTATATACCTTGCTTCACAAAAATTATGGTTGTGATCTATATGATATATGCAGTTAGAGCTACCACTAAATATATTTATTTGCATTCGACAATAAATTAGATATTCCATTTAAGGTTTAAGCTAGACATATTGGTCATATTCAAACAGTTCTTGGAGATGCCATATTCATGATATGAGGCTTTTAATTACGTTCTTACCAGTATTTACAAGTTTCTTTACAAGAGTGGAGGATTTTAATTTGGTGATCACACATACGTGAATAAACACAGCGAGTAGTAGAGTTGTATTGGAAAGTCAACCTTGGAACAATGTTTACCAATTTGGTTATTAGTGTCATTCTGAATTTTTGATACATGATTGAGACATTTATTTATTTTGTGAAGATAATGAATTTTTAGGTTTTCATTCATTTGGCAGAGCGAGCTGGCGATGTGGTTCTGACAATATTGAGAAGATGACTAGAGTTCAGCTTTGCAGCCGTAAGTAAGGGAACAACTATTCAAACGGTAATATTTACCATCGCTCACGTTACCAATTCAATGTCAATAACATAATTATCATGCATAATTTTGATACTATCAAGTTTATACTAATTGGTAAAAAAACCCTTATGTCATAAAACACAAACCCTAGCTTTATTTAACAAAACAAAATATGCATTCATGAAAATCACCAATTTATCTCAACATCACCTGTGATTTACTCCCCTTCATCCAACGACAACAACTCCTGGACATGTATATATTTGACTACATGCTCATTAATTGTATTATTAATTTATTATTAATGTAGGCTAATTTTAGATGATAAGTAAGAGAGTTTGAAAAGGGCATGTAGTTTGGTTGGTGAGATGAGAATATGATAACATGTGATGGGGTTATGGGAAATACAATTAAGGGCATACATGCATTAGCATGGAGAGGTAGAATATTTAAGGTTGGGAAGAGGATATTCTGCCTCAGTATGTTTTTGGCAGTTTGGAGAAGTGCAACTATTGATAGGGTCGGGAAGACGGGTAAGGGCTGATAGGAAACATTATAGTGTGAGAGAAGGGATTGATATTGAGATTCGAGAGGAGATAGATGTACATGTGTCTGCCTCCCTGTGTTTGTGTTGGATGACACATGTGTCTAAATAAACTCCTTTTCATATATAGGTTGACATTCCAAGCAAAAATGATGCAAAAATAACAAATTGTGATACTTATTAATAAGACTAAATGTTACTTTGTCCCTTTTTCTTTTTTTCCTGTTTTATTTACTTATTGATTGGAACTTTCCTGTTTAGGTATACCGTACCATGTGGCAGGAAGAGTACCAAGGAATGTTGCCGAATGCATGTCATAGCTTGGAGCTAAACCTTTTATGACAATCATTATTGGGCATGACATGGTAGGTGATGTTTTTGTTGCTAACTCCATAACAATTTAAGATATAATCGGGAACAAAATGTAGTAATCTTTATTTTATTTTTTTAATTGTATATAGATCTCATTATAGTGTTATTAGGCTGTCTGGAAAAAATAAAAGCTAATAAATACAAACTTAATTAGTAATTTTTTTTTATTTGAAATTCACAAATAGAATTAAGAAGCTATGTTCTAGGCATGTCAGATGTGAATGAGTTTATTATACTGTTTTGCAGGCGAATGATTAATGACTTTGAGATAACTCTATGTTGTTACAAACTGCCCAAAGAGGCAAGGACCTGTCCATTTAATTGGTGTATTTTAATTAGACTTATTTCATTTTTATGTATAAGAATCTTATAAAATTGTGGTGGCATGGTGATGCTATTAAAAATATAAAGAAATCAACCTAAAAGATTTCCATTATTGTCATATATCTAGGGGATGAAGCTGCACGAACTCTTCAGTGGTACGCGCACTTACAGTTTTACGTAATCTAAATTCATTAACAAAATCCCAACAAAAGTTTTTAAAAATTAAAAAGATCCAAATTTACTGACCTTAAATTTATAGGTGAACAAAATTAACCGTTCTGATGGGTTTAAAAATAGCAGCCCGACCACAGGTCTAGTAATACTCTAAACTCCATTTTTTAGGTATGGACTAGTTAGGGGTTGTTTGTTTTTTTATTTTTAAGCATTCAGCACCGCTGAAAACTAGTTTTCAGCATTCATCAAAAGGTAAGTTGTTTGTTTTTATGGGACTCTTCAGCATTCAAAGGTACCAAACCGACTTCAGCATTCCGCGTTTCTTTTCTCACTGAACGCTGAAGAAAGAGTTGCTCAAGTTAGGTTTCCACCTCTACCCTTCCATAACTTGATAACTCTTCCACAACGCAACTCATCTTCTCCCACTTTTGGTTGCTGCGCTATAATAATTAGATATGTAAAACTCGTGTTTTATCAATTTTTTCTAGCAAATATCGATTTCTCTACTCTATTTATCTTTGATTCATTCTTAATATGTGTTGTGTACCATTTATATATGTTTGTTTTTGTGTTTTTGTTGTTCTTTTGCATTGATTGGCAAAGATGTTTGAATGCGTTGGTAACACCTCATTACTGATCCATTAATTTAGTCTGGTCTAAGTTAGAAGACATTCCTTTATATTATTTATTACTAAACGCCGCTCAAAATCAAGAGTTGATTACTTCCCATATATCGCAACTAACATGCTTTAAACTTCCCTACAATTTTTGCAATTAAGACGAGGCCAAAAGGAGCATCCCCACACGCAAATTACATTTTTTATACCCCTAATACCAACAGGGTTTAGGATTTTCAAAGAACTTATTATTAGTAGAAGTCTGGAATATAGTCCATCTTAAGCTCAAAGTTCATGAGCATCAACTTTAGCCAGGAGGCCACTTTAGTCTGGTCTAAGTTGGATAAGGTAGATGCGAAACCCAATGAAGTATGCGTTGGTAACACCTCATTACTCAAATTCTTGGGCTGAAGTTACAAGTATTATAATTGTGGAGTTGAAGATGATCTAGAATTCCTGAAAAACAGTCCAAGAAAACTCATTATTCGAACACGTAACCAACTACTGGAAGTTGGAGCTTCCAGTTTGCAAAAGTTCTTCAAGTTAGAACGTGGGAGTAATATCTACTTGGATAGATGTTGATATCAAGATTCATGAGTTTAGTCACCTTGTTGGTTCATTATAACTCATCAACTTACTCATGAAGTATGAATTCATTAAAACAGTTTTTAAGAAAAAAAAAATGTATTAGTACTTACTACTTACAAACATACAAAATCAAGTAGCATCATCAGTGATTATCTGCAGTCTGTACTTTGCACCCAGTCTATATTTGTGTGGAAGAAACAGGCTACAAAGTTTATTTTGTTTAGTATTTATTCTTGTTCGGTGACATCCCCACTCCTATGGGTTGATAGCAATAAGCAGCTCTACTTCTGAGATCAAAGTCATGAAAAAACCATGAGGTTACAAGAATCTCAAGAACGAGAATGTAAAAACTTTTAGAAAACAGAGAGTTTAAGTGGATAATAGTTCTTGATTCAAATGCCTAAACAAGAACATACCACCATTAGCTAGCTCATGGGCAGGTGGATGTAGGGTGGACAGAGAATCTGTCCCTTCAGTTGTGTAACAAGGCGATCCACACAATCACGAGTCCGCTCCTGTCGAGCCTCTTCGACAGCTCAAACACCAACTTCATTGGAAGAAATGGCGTTCGTTGTTCGTCACATGAAACTATGCACTTAGGGATCTGCCTCACAAATATGCTCTTCGAGCTTTGAAACCGTCTTCTTTGTGGCCTCGACTGTTGGCTAGCTATCCATGGCTTGTTGAGAGATTATCGGGCTGTTAGCTCGGTTGGCGCAGGAGGGGCTGTTGTTGGATCAGGTAGGAAAGAAGATGATTCTGGAGCTGGGCTGGCGGCGGGTGGTTCGGGAAGACCGTTATTCTTCTTAGATTGGGTGTATACTGTTGGGTGGAGGAGGAGGGATTTTGTTGATAGCGCAGGCAATTTGCATTGAAAAATCCATTAATTAAAGGTTATTGATTTACTTTTTTTTTAAACAAGTAAAGCCGAGACAGGCTATCGAAGCAAGGGGAAGTGAAATCCGAAAACGGATGAGACTGTGTAATCGACTCGACCAGGTTAGGTCTTTACCTTCGCTGGTTAGGCTAATCGTATAAAAGCTAGGATGGATAGATAAGAGCATCTCTAGGTGGACGTATCCGTGGTCGCATTCTTCAAATTTGAAGAAATGCGTCGGAATTTCCCGGAATTCCAACTCTAGGTGGTCGCATTCGTGGTCGCATCACCTGCTTGTTCACATTCTTGTTCGCAAATTTGGCAATTTGGATCTGCGGATGCGGGCGACAATAATAGTAATGTCGCTACCCATTACTAATGTCGCTCAACTTTTTGACTTTGACCACAAACAAGGAGGCCATTATTACCACCGCCGCCGCCACTACTACTATTGGCGCCAATCTAATGTCGTCTAATGTTCTTCAACGGCAAAAACGGGCAAAAACGGCGGATTTCTACCTTCTATATCTACACTCATCTCCTTCTTCATTTTCACACACAACACTCTCAACCATTTCACACACAACACTCTCAACCTTTCACACATAACACTCTCAATGTCACAACCAAAACAAGGAAGGGGTCCAAGTTGGACAAATGAAGAAAATATTGCTCTTACTAGAGCATGGATTGAGATTGGAGAAGATCCTATAGTAGGGAATGATCAATCGGGTCAAGTTTATTGGGAACCGAATTATGGCTAGAATGAATCAAATTCAAGGTTTTGACCGCCTTGAACCGTAAGTGGAAGGGGAGTTTCACAACGTTAGGCGATTATTCTACCGTTCTTCAACAAATATCATGCTATACTCGAAAAGCTTGAAGAACAACCTCCAAGCGGGTGGGGACGTGAAGACATTGTAAGATTCGTTTATACTTCGCTTTTATTTATACTTCATTTTATATACTACTTGATATTGATTTTTTTTTTTTTTTTAAACGTAGCTTTCGGGCCAGCAAGAACAACTTATCGCGGCTACTCTTTGAAAACCTTGGATATGGCAAGATTGTTATAATCTAGTCAAAAATACGCCAAAGTGGCAAAAGAACTTCGATTCTGTAAATCCAAACGCTTGCTCCAAGACCAAAGAAGAAAGCAAGATCCCGAGATGTTGAAGGTTTCGATTCTTCACCCTCAACCCCAACCCTTCAACGCCTTACTCTACCCTTCACCTTCATCACTTTCGAGTACGATCCTAGCAAAGATCACAGAAGGTTTTGGAGAGGTCAGTCGGTAGGAAGCAGAGCAAAGAAATTGAGAAGAACAAGAAAGTTGCTTCTACTGTTGAGGGTAATGTTGCATCCACTGCTAAAAATATGGATGATTTTCTTGAAGCTTTTAAAGAAAGTCGAAGAAATAAAGAAGAGATTCAAAATGAGCAATTTCAAAGTATGATGAAATTGAAGCAAGAGAAGACACAAAAAAAGTTATTTTTGAAGCAAGAAAAACTCCGTGTTAAAGAGGAGGAAAATGAGACTAGGTTGTTGGCAATGTCACTTTCGACAATGTCAATCCTCGTTTCTTGAAAGGGTTTTAGAGCTAAAACAAGATGCAATTGTAGCTAAATATGAAAAAAAGGCTGGAGCAAGTAGTACAAATGAAGCTTCCAACAACGAAGAAGCCAATGATGAAGAAAATGATGACTGGCTTGATAATTAGAGTAACTCTAGTAGTATGTAATAAGGGGGTGATATGTAATAGTTATCTTTTATTTATTTATTTTTATTTGATGTTTTGCAATCATGTATTAGTTGTCGTTCTATTAATAAAAATTGTAATTCATTTGCTAAATCAAAGGAAATAAATTCTAAATCACACAACATAATAATAATGACACAACATATCAAAATGATCAAATGAACAATTCTAAATCACACAACATAATAATAATCGCCATACAACAACAACCTCCTAGACTATCCTACATACGCCTCCTCTGCGTGAACTCCTCCTCTCGACCGTCTTTGAACTCTCCGTCCGTCCATCTTTGTGATGAACTCACCCTTGTGCGATCAATCTGAGCAGAAACTCATCAATCTGGCGTTGCAAATCGTCATAATCCACATGAGCACAGGAAAGAAGTCTCTCTCTCAACACCGTAGGCTAATACCGGTGAGCCGCAAGCCATCATTTACACGAATGCTTGCCTCATATCTCATCGTGGAGTCATCCCGAAATAATTATTCATTAATAATTTATGACATTTTCATAATAAACCAAAATAATAAAACAAAACCAATAAAAATAATTACCGAGAGATAGATGTCCAAGGTCGGGGCTCTAACCGTGCGACGCCGAAAGTGGCATCAATAGAAGAAATGGGGGTCGGTAAATCGTCCGCCACTTTCGGATCGCTCAAACTGAAAACCCAAGGCCACTCGGTGAGGGGGATCTCGTCTTTGGAACAAATGTGTGCCAGGTCCATCCATTTGAACGTCGTCGGTGTGACGGTGGCCAATCTGAATTCACGTCGACACCCAAATTGCTAACCGTATGAATGTTGCCTCATGCGACCTACAGGTGGGAGCAAATGACCACAAGACACCCCGAACCGATGCGGTGAATCTTGCTCATAAGTCTGCAATGTAACTAGGTCGAAAGCACGTAGCCAAGTCCAATGCACGTTACTCTCGATGACTTGCTCTAAGGTCATGTCCTTAGCCTCGATACATGGGTAGCGGATCGGGAGGGATACCAAAGTATGGTGTGAGTATGCGTAACATCTATCCCCTAAATACCACTCCATATCACTCCCACAAGTGAATACCATCCTCCTATGAGAAATGAACAATGCATATCTACATCATTCGCGCCCGATGTGCCTGATGTCCTCCAAGGCCTCCAAACAATAGAAGCATGTGTGCTAAGCTCGATCCGGTTCGGACCGAAGTTATGTTATGGTGATCTCACCGGTCGACGCTCGACAAGGTCCGTGCCAAGCCACGAGCCTAGGCCTCTCATCGGTATACTCTGTGAGGATAGGATTTGCAAAGACGGAAATACTCATAAAACCATACCTCTAAGAGAATGACAAACCCTCCCATCCGGGGACTCACCGACAACACCGGTATGTCGAGGCGCCCTATCTAAACAACGCGAACAAATGACGATATGGCTCCACCAAAATCAATACCAACTCATGCAAGTGCTCAAAGTTAGCTAGAAATCCCAAGTTAATCGTGGAATGGCGGAAGGAAAAAAAAGACACCCATCAAATACATACGTAAAGCTCTTACATACTCATCAACATGTGTTTGACCATCATCGAATCAAGTGACAAATAATCTATCAAAAACTGCAATCTCGAATCAAGTAGTCAACGGTGTAATGTATGCGACCTTGATACCGAAATCCTAACACCAAAGATCATCATACGACTCCTCGGTCAGACAAGGGAAGAAAGTCATCATTTGGGCACAACTCTGGAATTCAGTGCTACATCTCAACGGATTACCTAATCCTATACTCAAACCAGATATCATGCAAAAATCTAATGGAGTGAAGCCCAACTCTCCCTGAGGGAAGTGAAAAGTATGTGTACTATCCCACCATCTCTCAACTAAACCATTAATAACTCCCTGAATGTCAGTCTTATTGTAAGGGATGTCAACTAGATGAGCAAAAGGAGTCGCTAAAATTGCATCTCTAACATGGTCAAGTGCACCGACTTTCTTAATATCATCCCACCACTTCCTAAGCGCACGTGGAGTGCACCGAACCCGATACATAACACATCTCTGATGTACGCAAAATGAAACTAAAATTAAAAAAATAAAAATAAAAATATACGTATTGTATTGAACTACTAAAATTAACTACTACTACTACTAATTTATGAAATTAAAATACATACCGTTGTTCAAGAACAACTCTTGAGACATGCCTTTCATGAAACCTCTTAGACACCGCCCTAGATGGTGAAATCAATAGCCTCTCGCCAGGAAATTCAAAATCGACTTGCGATATTGAATCGACAATGGATCGTCGACCTCGACTCCTTGATTTCCAGCTCGGAAGTGGTTGGTTCATCATCTAGATCACCACCGGGATTATCCCAAATGTATGCACTTGTTTTTCTTCTTCCTCACCGCCACCACTCCATCGTGTTTGGTTATTATAGACGGATTAAATTCGTTTAACTCATTTTTTTTTACTAACTAGAGTGAATGAGTTGAAAAAAAATTGTAAAATGACAAAAGTCCGACCGTCGCGACAATAAATAAATAAAACCGACGCCGACATTAAAATCCGCCGAGGCCAAGATTGGATCGGGCGCTAGCGAGCATTTAATGTCGCCAGTGGGTCCCCAATAAATTTTGCGACCACGAATTTGCGACCACCTAGAGTTGGTCGAAATTTGCTATTAAATTTTGTGGTAGCATTCTTCAAATTTGAAGAGTATGCTACCACCACCTAGAGATGCTCTAAGTTTCTTCGAATAGAAGTCGAAAAATTGTTTGTTTAGAAATGCAGACAACTAGATATCTTAAAGACTTGAACCACACCTTGGCGATACTAAAACTACTCAATTTAGTCTAGCTCATGGGTAGGTGGATGTAGGGTGGACAGAGGATATATGTGGGATCAAGTCATTACGAACTTGATATTCTCATCAGCATTGAATAAGCGTTTTCGTGTTAGTTATTTTATACTTGCCTAGGAAACTTGATAACCATAGAATTGCAAAATGATACACAATTGACTCTGGTCCTGGCACAATGTCTAGACAAAACATTGTTTTCACCTTTATATGCAAACACTCGACTGTGCAGTGTGTTTGAAACACGGATCATTCATGGTCAGAGATTGAGTCCAGCCAAGTTATGCATCATCCGTTTCTGACCATTTCATGAATTAGTCTTTTCTATGTCTTTGTTTTATTTTATTAGTGCATTACTTTAAATTCATTTAAATGGCTAATGAGTGACATTAGGGATGGGTCCTCGGAAGGAAAAATTAACTCCAAGAGTTAAGAAAGAGAAAAAAGCAACTCAGGAAGTGGTTGAGAAATCTGCTCCAAATCTTAGGTTAAAGACTGATGATACGTGGAAAAAATGTTTCATCGAAATGTGTTTGGACGAGGTTAATAATAAAGGCTTTGGTGGAACTTCATTAAAATCAGAGTCATGGACTAAGATTAATGAAAAAATGAGTAAGAATTACAATGTCCAATACACACAAAGGCAACTCAAGAACCAATGGGATTATCTCCGAAAGCAATATGCAGCATGGAGGTTACTATCAAAACGGACGGGACACGGAGTCGATTTTGTTGGAGGTGTCTTTGAATTCCCGGATGAAGTTTGGGACGACTTAATTGAGGTAGAAACCCACATTTTTTTGTTCATACAAGTTATATAAAAGCGTCACGATATTATTTTATTTGTTTAATTTGCTTTTTTTTTTATAAAATGAAATATCCGTTGACGGGTCAATTCAGGCATGCCCGTTGATGAATAGGGAGTTGTTAGAATCCTTGTTTGAGCCCACCCTAGCTTCTGGTGATGAAATGTTTAATCACAAGCATCCAATTCCAATGATGAATCCCCCCAATGATGATGTTGCAAAGGTTCAGAATATTGAAAGTGATGGAGATGAGGATAACCAGATTCATGGAGCTGATTATTTCCCTAATGTCACAATTTGTGGGGACTATGATCCTTACACATCACAGGATGTACCCATGGATGACACACAATATAATCATTCTCATGATATCATATCTGATAATGAAGAATCTCCTACATATGTACAGAATACTCCAGCAAATGGACCACCTAACCAAAGACAGGTTCCGACTACATCACGAGCAAAGAGTGATGCAAGTAGCTCGCATAAAAAACGTAAGAGAGATTCGATTGAGCCAGCAGATCCTCTTGTTAAGAGTATTGGGGAGATTGTGGAGATGGTGAAGGCTGAAACCATGGGAGACAAGAAGCTTGTGGATGAAGGTGATGCGCAGGTGCAAGAGTTATATGTTTTGGGTTTGCTAGATGATTCTCTTTATCTTAACTCCTTGGAAGCTCTTTCCATCCACGCTTCTCATAACAAGAAACTTCTGAATCTTCAAGAAAATAGGCTTAAGATCCAATTCCTGAAGAATATTACTTCTAGAATGACATAATCTTTGCAGCGTTAATTATTTGGATGACTATCGTATTTACATTTTGTTGACTTGGATTACTGTCATATTATGGTTATTATGACTCAACATTTATGAGTATTTTTGTTGACTTGATTGCTTATGGTTGCTATAAACTTGTTACTTTGAGGTTAATATTTAATTTGATTGCAAATTCCCTTTCGAGGAAGAGGAGGTAAGGATTGTTTCCAAAATGTTCTTGGTGTGTGTGATTTTGATATGAAATTTACTTATGTAATGGCTGGATGGGAAGGGATTGCACATGATGCTCATGTATTAAATGAGACATTAAGGTGGCCTGAAAAAAACGGATTTCCATTGCCTCCTGAAGGTACGTATCAAAACAACCTCACTGATCAAATATATATTTTTGGTTTACATATTTATGTGTCTCATTATTGTAGGTTTGTATTACTTGTGTGATGCTGCATACACACATACTAGGGGCTTTATGTGTCCTTATAGGAATGCTAGGTATTGGTTGGTAGATTTTAATCGCGGTGGTCGTCCTAAAAACAAAGAAGAGAAATTTAATCAGGCACATTCTTCGCTAAGAAATGTAATTGAGAGAACATTTGGTGTCTTGAAAGCAAGATTCAAGATATTGAAGAAAATGGCTCCATATAGTTTTCGCACACAAGTTCAAATTGTTGTAGCATGCATGGCAATACACAATTTTCTCCGTTGCATGGCCATTGATGATGATGATCGATTGTTCAAGCGATATGAAAAAGAAAATGTGACTATTCCAGTGAGGTCTTCAATTAACTTTGACAGACCAGAAGCACCACCAAGTATAAATCACACATTTGGACCTGAGGCACATGAGTACATGATCAACTTGCGTGATCAAATTGCGGAACAATTGTTTAATGGACATATATGATCAAGTTTACAAGAGCCGAACTTTGGAGTTACTTGTAATGTCATTTAACTTGGTATGCAAATTTTATAGATAACCTTATGGTTATTGAACTATTATATATGTTTATATTTTTAGTATTTTTTTTTTATCTCATATTACTATATGAGTCTTTTAGGCGTCAAAATGTTGAATAAACAAAGGAAATTTTGTCAAATCCATTTTTAACTCTTTGGTTTTACAAGTAATCAAGTTAGTGTTCAAAATAGATTGCAAGGGTAAAAATGTCTAAATGATTTATATTCAGTATTCAGAGTCAGGTCATTCTGACAGAAAACAAATATGTTTTTCTGAGTTCAGCATTCAGCATTCAGCATTCAGCATTCAGAATTCAGAGCCTCAAAAAAAACAAACGACCCCTTTAGTCTCTAATTACAAGGGATAACAATGGATAACAAAGCCCATCAACTACTAATATTTTAAACCATTCTCCAAACTAACATTAAAAAGCCTATCGTCTTTCCAACTCTCTCCAGTAATTATTATGTAACTTATTTGGACTTCACTTGGGGCCATGACGGCAGATGCCAAAAGAGTAATAACCTTACTTCACAATGGAGTGATTGTAACCATGGATCCTGATACCCGAGTTTTCCAAACCGGTGGGATCCTCATTGATGGTGATATTATCTCAAAAATTGGTCATTCGTCTGACCTCCTCGACCAGTTCAAAGATCACGCACACGAAATCATTGACCTTGAAGGAAAAATATTACTTCCAGGTCACACATCTATTAAAATCTCTTGTAGCCTTTTTAAAATATTGATTTAAAATATTGATTTTTTGGTTTTAATTGGAGTTGTAGGGTTTATAAATACACATGTTCACACATCTCAACAGCTAGGTAGAGGGATTGCTGATGATGTTGATTTGATGACTTGGTTGCATCAACGTATTTGGCCTTATGAAGCCAACATGACTAAGGAGGATTCTTATATTTCCACTCTTCTTTGTGGAATCGAACTTATACGATCCGGCGTAAGTTCATTTCCCTAGTTTAGATACACTGATTATTCGACAAAGTAATGTATATAATATGGTACATTTACTCAGGTGACATGCTTTGCTGAAGCGGGTGGGCAACATGTGTCTGAAATGGCAAGGGCAGTGGAAGTATTGGGGTTGCGTGCATGTTTAGCACAGTCAACCATGGATTCGGGTCAGGGATTACCTGGAAATTGGGCTCTTCATACAACTGATTACTGTATTCAGGTCCCTTTCTTTCTTTTTGAACATCTCACTTTCTCTCTGACTTCACTACTACTACTACTTGATATTTATTGATTGCTCACCTCATTTTGTAGCACAAAGTTTTTATGGTCTGTAAAGTATTGCTTTAGGTTATTCCAATTTTGAGTTGTTAATATGGGTATGAACTTAGAACATCTGATCTGACCTACTAGTTTTATTAAATTTGTAATATAATGTTTTCCATCAATAGATCGGCTAACTTCTTTAGAAAAATAATGGAGAGTCGTGCCAGAGAAGTGTTGATATTAGTTGTGTTGCAATTGTGTACTTTGAGGCTAGATGTCTGCTACCATGAAAATTTTGAATCTTTACTTTCGTCTGTATGTGAGGTAATGTGATGAGGTGTGAACTGATAACCTCCACAATGTTTCCTAGTGGGACATAATGGGCCAAAATGCTGCATCTCCCAATTAAGTAGGATTTAGTAGACAAGTAATTGTGGTGGAGCGGAATTCATGTCTGGATCTACATCTGCAATTTCTTCTTAGATGAATAAATTGGCTTTAATTTGAAATGTGATGTTTCCATTTATTTTTTGTAGCATCACTAAGTTTGTTCCTCTCTAGGCAGCAGCATCCAAGGATGATTCTGTTCTGGAAAAAGTGGTAGATCAAAACCTATTTTTACGTCAGTGTGTTAGCTGGATGTGAATATGTGATATTGTTAAGTTCATTTTGTTTCCCGCCTCTGTTTTGGTTGATACTTGTTAGTGTCATTTTTAATCCATGTTTCGTAAATCATTATTTCCATCATTTGTGGTATAATTATACTTAATATATTTCAAGGGAACAGTCCCAGAAACAACTTTACAGCAAACATCATGATACAGCAGATGGGCGCATCAGAATTTGGCTTGGGATTAGACAAATAATGAATGCAACTGATAAGTTACTGATTGATACTAGAGACACAGCAAAAGAACTTAAGACAGGCATTCACATGGTAAAACCTTGAACCTGTCTGTTTTCTTGTAGAGTTACTCTGTTCCTCATACTAAACTCTGTTTTACTGAGTCCGTGGAATTTTATTCAACTAGAGCTGGTTTGTGGGTTCCAGTGCTTAGCCTTTTTATATTTGTATAGCATGTTGCAGAAATACCTTATGAGAATCAACTTGTTGTGGATACTCGAGAAGTTGATCATGGAACCGTCACATACTTGGAGAAAATAAATTTCCTACAAGGCAACTTGTTGGCAGCTCATTCGGTCTGGGTTAGTGAGGCTGAGGTAAAATTTTCTTGTCCCACCAAATTATGAAAGTAGGGCATATAATATTACTTGTACAAATGCTGATATTGACAAGCTGTGTTGTAAGATTGTAAACCAGAACTCTCTAGTTTATGTAGATTGGATTCCGTTTGAGATGAGGGTTAACCATTTAAACAAGACTCTAGTGGGACAGTGCATATAGGCGACATACCATTATATCCTTTTAGATGCCTGGTCATTGTGTTAAACGATGGGAAATGATAAGTAGGCTAAGGGGTTCCAACCTAGTTGAGATGTTAGATGTATATGTTTCCACATACTGGTCACCTGCTTTCACGTCTATGTCTATCCCGTTCCTTTATCATTTGGTGGTTAAACTGCCTTGTCTTGTCTCACTTTTATGAATTCTTACATTTTCAATACTTCATCCTACGTTCACTGTAACTACACAATATGGGAAAATATATGATCTGAATTCGAAAGTCTAAACACGTTTTCTAGGCAGTTTGTGTTTGTGATTTCAATGGTGACCTATAATAGCAAGCTTGCTTTTCCTGCAGATTGATTTGCTCTCAAAGGCTGAAGTAAAAGTTTCTCATTGTCCTGCGGCAGCAATGCGAATGCTTGGGTTTGCACCTATTAAGGAGATGATGGATTCTGGCATTTGTGTCTCCTTGGGTACTGATGGAGCACCGTCAAATAATAGAATGAGCATTGGTTTGTGCCTAGATCTCTCCTTTTTTTTTTCCTTCTGTTGTTCAGATGTATATTTTACTTCAATTGCTATGGTGCAAAGAAGTTTCACATGGTTAGAATCTAAGTTTTTTACTCTTTTTAACATTTGATAATTAGTTCCCAGTTCAAATAGAATGAGGTCGGATCATCTGCATCCGAGTCCTTCTCTGTTCCATCATAAAACATCACTCGTTGATGTCATGCAACATTCATCATGTAAACACCGTTCCGAAACATTGATGTTACCCAAGCACAACATAATAAAGTGTTTTTTCCCCTGTAACCAAGAAAGAGGAGATAGAGATCTATTTGACTAGTTTATAGGTTTTTTTGTGTCTGAATTAGGGGAACTGTTTGGTTGGAGAACTCGTTTGCCTTTTTAAGAAGTACTTTTGTTTGTGTTTGAACCTATGTTACATGGTCACACAATATTTGAAAAATTCTCGTGTCCACGTATGTGTGTCGTACACGACACACGCACATATTGTTTGTGATATACCTCAATTTTTTATATTTTGATGTGTCGGATACTTCATATCCGTATCAGATAAGGACACATAAATCTGTGTCAATGTAACTATTTTGGACATTTAAGTATGAGAACATTTGCTGAATCGTGAAGGAGAAAACTTTAGTTTCTTCATCCATTTCAGTATTATATTAATATATTACTAAAAAAGGGTGCTAGGTGCCGTCCTGCTTCCAGGTGCCACCAATGGCTTTTAGAACACTGCTATTAATCTGGTGACATGGTTGACCATACTGCACTAGGAACTCAAAACTGATGGTTGATGGTTTAATTGGTCTATCTAGGAGTTTAGATCTATGCCATAGAATGAGCTAACACCGAACTATAATTCCATATATTCATTAAGCATTTTCATCGTATGTTCATTTTAGTGCTACATCTGAGGCTGCTGATGCTTTGCTATTGACACCTTTTGGCCCTTGGGTTCATTTTAGTGCTACATCTGAGGCTGCTGATGCTTTGCTATTGACACCTTTTGGCCCTTGGTTGAAATTTTTTGTGCAGTTGATGAGATGTATCTGGCTTCACTAGTAAACAAAGGGAGGGAAGCTTATATTAAGGGAACAACTGATCCCACAGCTCTGCCTGCTGAAACAATTCTTAAAATGGCAACTATTAACGGTGCAAAGTCAGTATTGTGGGATAATGAAATAGGATCCCTCCAGATTCGGAAAAAGGTTGGAACAATGATGGAAATGCTCTGCACTTTATCATCATTATGCTCTTTTACTTAGTTGGCCGCTTTCATGAAAATTTTAGGATAAGATAATATTGTAGAAAGTATTGTGGCGTACTATGCTAGTTTGTATACTGAACCTTGTGGGTTTAGACCTGTAGTAGATGATTTGTATATGGATAGTTTCCATTTGAGAAAAAGGAGTCTATGGCGGATCCTATAAATGAGAAAGAGGTTTGTGCATCTAGTGTTTGTTACTTAGGTTGGGGGAGATAGAGATTGTGTAGGTTCCCTTAGTGAGCTTTACAAGAGGTGTAAGGGAGACACTGGATCTTTTGGGTAGGGAAGACTTCTTTAAGATGGGATCACTTGAACAACACCTTCATTAGCTTCATATCTTAAGGTTATAGATGCCGATGAGATTAGGATTTGGGACATATTTGTTTTTTCGGGAGTGCTTGCAAGATCTTATCTAATGTTATGTCCTTGAGGATGCAAAAAGTGCTTTTTAGAATTCTTTCCCAAAGTCAAGTGGGGCATTCATTTGGATGGACCCTTGACCTTATAGGTAACAATTTATTTATTTAGTTTGATTTTTTTAATAAAATCGATACAAGATATTAGATTGATATAATAAAAACTATTACATCACCACCAAGCTTGATAACGAAGGATATGAATCGAGGAGCAAACCCCAGACCCATGTACATACACGTATTGCAGAAAGAAAGAAAACAAAAAGAAAGCCCTAAACACAGTCCCAAAAAGACACTTGAACTAAGTACTGTGAAATAACAAGGCCACCACCACGGTGGCACAGCCAGCCCATCACTGTCCACCAGCATCACACACCTCTGCCATCTTCCTCCAAGTGACCAACCACTAACTGATGCGGACATCAGTATGGTCAAGCCCATGGGCCGCGAGCCCACTAGTTTAGTTATTTTATTTTAGTTGTTGACACATGTCGTGTTCCTATTGGTTTATAGTTTTTAGGATTAGTATAAATAATGAGCTTGTAATTAGGGTTGAGGGGAGTTGTGTTATTGAGAATATTTCAGAGAGAAATAAAGATGTGTTTTAGTTTTAGTTGTTTTGTTTAATTCAAGAGTAGATTTGTTAAATTGAAGCTTCTGCCAGTTTAATCTACATCATTTGGTATCGGAGCACGAATCGTTCCTGAGTAAAATCCAATTTTCCTTTTTTTTATTCGTTTTTAATTTTCCGTGTTACTGTACATCGATACTGTTTACGAAACATTGCTCATCGGGAACACTATTCACGCATTACTATTCATCGTGTTACTGTTCATCCGAAAATTAATTTTTTGTCTTTGTCTTCTTTCAAGATCAAAGTTTTAATTTTTATGCCGTATATCAAGAAACCAGAGATGGAACACCTAGAAGAAAATTATCAGGGTTTGAATGCCAAGTTTGAAGCTATGCAAGAAGCCTTGAATGCGCTTCTAGCCGCCCAACAACAAAATTATAGGGTTTCTCTAGAAGTTAGTTTACCTTTTCAGCAGCCGTCACAGGTTCCACCATTAATGGCGCATTTTCAAAGTTTTCAGACACCGTCAGTTTTTATGCCATTCGGCTATTATCCAGATCTCTATCAGCAGCAGATGATGTATCAAGGTTATTCTCCTTATTATCAGTTTTGGAATCCTAGTCAGTATCAATCTGTGCCACAGTATGCGCCTAACCCTAATCTGGGATATGCACCTATGCCAAGCTATCCTTAACAAGAATTTTCTTGGTTATAGACTGCTCCAGCGCCGCAGGGTCTTGAAGTGGTGGGTGCGCCTATCGTGACTACAGTACTCTCGCCTCCTACCTTGGTCACTACTACTTTGACTTGCGGACACTTCTGATAATTCCAAAGACCCATAGATACTTGTCTTGCTAGAACGGTTTGCGCACCGCATACCAACCATCGCATCCTTTTGATGTTCGGTTTGGTCACTTTCGACTCCTCACCCAAGTCTTATCGATCTGATTTACCTTGCAAATGCGAGCCGTAAACGAGTTGAACAATGGCTCTAGCATGACCATCCAAATGGTTCCTCCATTAGTTCGTGAACCTTTTAATCTTCCAAATTATTATTCCTCCTCGGTGGGGAAGACCTAATTCTGTGCCAGGTTTACCACAACTCCAACCATTGGAGCGATTTGTTCCCCCTCAAAGACAACATGTTATTGTACAACCGCAAGTGCAACTTGTGGGCCAATATCAGCTACACGGTCTACCGCCAGTAAATAACATGCAGGAGGGTCCTTTTATTCAGCCGAACCACTTGGGTGTTGGTTATGGCATAGCTCCTAGAGGACGTGGTTATGGCGGTGCAAATAGAGGTAGGGGTGGTCGGCCACCTCATACTCAGCATGTTCTCCCTTGGCAAGCTAGGCAAGCTCAACTTTCTCCACCACCACTCAGGCGACATGCTAGTGATACTCTCTCTTTCTTCTGACAGTGATTTTTCAGACGACAGTGCGCCTATAACTGGTAATCGTGTACCTACTAATTTAAATACTGTTGATCGTTTACTTCGTTTGTTAGAAAAAAATAATCATGATGATATTAAGATTGATGTACCTGAGGTTGATGGGAAGATGGATGCTGATGTGTTTGTGGATTGGTTGACTCGAATTGAAAAGATTTTTGAATACAAGAGTATTTCGGGTGTCAAGTGTGTTCGGCTGGTAGCTACAAAATTAGGGGGTTATGCGCAGGTATGGTGGGATGAATACCAAAGATGTCGCACTGTTAAGGGCAAGAAATTGGTGCAGCGTTGGTCTAAGATGAAACGAGCATTGCGCAAAGAGTTTGTTCCTAATAATTATGAGCGTGATTTGTTTAATCGCCTACATAATTTGCGGCAAAACTTGTCTACTGTTCAAGAATACACTGAAGCTTTCAATCTGCTATGCACTCGCCTAAATATGACTGAGACCGAAGAATTCAAGGTCCATAGATATGTCAATGGCTTACAGAAACGCCTTCAAGCTGATTTGTCCTTTGTTGATATTCAAACCATGGCAAATGTAGTTACTTATGCTAGAAAGTCAGAAGATCTCCACAAGTCGTCCAATTCATCGTCATCTTCTGTTGGTCTATCACCTGTTAGTACTGCCTCTACTACAGTTCATCCTGTCAGTGCATTTTCTGCATCTAGGAAGTGTTTTGAGTGTGGTGTTATTGGCCACATTGCTGCTGAATGCCCAAAGAAAAAGAAACGCCCTGTTTTATTCGTAGAAGGAGACGACGATATTGGAGAGGTTACTAAGGAACCACCTAACACTGTTCCAGATTTTCAGCATGAAGCATTATCAGTTTTTCCCGCTTCTAATGCACCACCATTGTAGTTTGTGGACAAACTCTTTCAACTTGGGGAGAGTGATGCGGACATCAGTATGGTCAAGCCCATGGGACACGAGCCTTACTAGTTTAGTTATTTTATTTTAGTTGTTGACACATGTCGTGTTCCTATTGGTTTATAGTTTTTAGGATTAGTATAAATAATGGGCTTGTAATTAGGGTTGAGGGGAGTTGTGTTATTGATAATATTTCAGAGAGAAATAAAGATTTGTTTTAGTTTTAGTTGTTTTGTTTAATTCAAGAGTAGATTTGTTAAACTGAAGCTTCCGCCAGTTTAATCTACATCACTAACCCTCCCTATTACTGCGATTTATCCCATTCCTCTTCCCCTCCAGAGTATTTAAAATCTATTTTATCACTGCCCTCTTCGTCTTTGTCTTTTGATGATAAAAGGAGGAATGGTGACCTTGCCGTTGTTTGTAGATATGATCTAGCCAAACCTATGATCATCGAGTTTAGAACATGGAAACCTATTCTATACATAGAGAGGTCTTAGATTCAGTTCCTGAATTCCATTGCAACCTCTTTATAAGCAATGATTTTGACAAAGTATGTTTGGATTTCCTTTTTGCAGGCTGACTTGATCATAGTTGATCCCTTTTCTTGGTCTATGGTTCCTGTTAATGACTGGTATGGTCCAGTACTTGTTCATACTGTTTGCCATATTTTATGTATTTACTGTTGGTTGAAAAAACTAGAAATCTTGTTTGCATATGCCGTTACATGTTAGATTACCATATTGTGTACCCCACCCTCCAGGCAGGGTCCTAGGGTTACAAAAACCAAGAAATCAGAATAAACAAATTTACATTGACACCCTGTTATTTTCCTGTAAACCTGAGAAGAAAATATACAATCTGAAATCTCATGCTGATGGATGTATAGCTTCAAGTCTTTTACTACATCTTAAAGTACTAAGGAGTGTAACTTTTTCTTTTATGTTATGGTGTTTATCAGAACACACCATAACTCTTGTGACGTGTGAGTTGCTATTTAAGACACCCCTAGAGGCCAACTTGTATAGGCTCTCAGTCCTGTAGGAGTAGGAGTGTAGGACACACCACCATACCCTAGTCTAACTCTGCCTAGACCCCCATTTTTGGTTAACTTAGTCACTGCTTGAGGAGTATTCAGTCATGAGCACTTCACCACTTTTGTGGTTATGAACTGTGCAATAACACCAACGTTGGTAATCGGAGTTCTTACGTTGGGAGAGTGTCTATTGTTATCGGTCTTTGCTGTATACTTGAATATAAATTATCATGTCCTTTAGCAGCCAACGTTTCACAACTTGAGCAGATAACTTTTATTGCCCGACTCTACTTGCATTTCTTTATGCCAATTTGCCACGTGTAGCCAACTGTTGCATAAGCAAAAGCTTTGATTAATTGAGTGAAAAATTGGAACCTCTGCACATGTTATGATGTCAGTCTATTCTCACCTTGATTCTTAAGGTTTGTTTGCCCCTGACAAGATCTCCTTGGTGTAGTGTGTGTGTTTGTGTGCCTTTTTCCTTTTCAAGTTATAATAAGTTTAGAAAGCGTAGTTTATTCTCCTTTTATGTACTTTTCTGGGTTGGATGAATCTTGTGGAACATACCTTGTCCTTTTTTGTTTTGTTTCATTTTTCCTTTTTAAACGAGCCTAGTCAGTGCCAGATCAGGGGTGGTGGTATTAGGGTTAGCATTTATTAAGCACTGACACGTGACATGGCATTTTAGATAAAAGTAGGATAAGGATACGTGAAAGATACATTTTTTTTCAAAATAATAGAACTAAAGTTATATAATTGAAAATTGGCAATCCCCACCAAAGTCGATCATAGTAGCAACATTTTAATTATCTAATCCAAAGCATGGCTAATCCTAACAGATTAAGCAAAACAAGTAGCAACATACATGTCCAGGAGATGAATGAGAAGGAGATGTGCTGCTGCTACTGTTTGTTTTAATCGAGTGATAAACCCTTAAGGACTCTGTTTTTTGTTTTAGTAATTTTATAACATAAATGACAGAAAAACAACAACTTCCATGTGCATGTCATTTGTGTGTCCCCAACATGTCCCCAGTCTATCCCCAATGTATATGAAATTGTAAGATATATATTTAGTAAATCGGATACAATAAATTTAGTACTGGCACATATTCGAGGGGTACCGGAGAGTATCCTTGTCCGATACGTACTAATCACAGATATTTCGCCTGTCGAGAAGTATCAGTACTTCATTGGTTATCTGTGCTTCAAATTCGGAAAAAACAAATTTTACAAAACCAAAACCAAAACCAAAACAGAATAACAGATATATTCACTTTTTCTTTTGCTCGGTAAAAGTGATATTCCATTAGTAAAAGAAAAGTAAGCTGAGAAGGCCTACATTACAAGAGAACAACCAAAAAATAAATATTTACAAGCAATGAAACAAAACTTACGAAGAAAAAAACAAAAAACCCCTGACATGCACCGTCACCCCATGTCTAAAAACATAAGACAATCCCATCTAGCAACAAAATACTCAAAGAAGCATCCTCTAAACTCTTTGAAGACTTTAGACCACCGAAATAACAAAGCTTTTATTGAGAGAATTGTCTTCTTATGCGAAATAGATATGTCATCAAAGTGACGACGGTTTCGCTCTAGCCAAATGCTCCACATGCGATTTCCAGAAGAAGAGAAAGGACCATGACCCCAACCTTTAAGCAAATCCAATACCCGGCCCGGGCATACCCAAGTCATTCCAGACTCTAAAAGAAAAGCAGACCATATTTTCCAAGAAAAAGGACACCAAAGAAGTACATGATTCACAGACTCACCATCTTTTCTACACAACTGACAATAATTGACCACACACATTTTCTGACGCCTAAGATTATCAATGGTAAGGATGCGTTCCAAGGAAGCACACCATGCAAAAAAAGCAATCTTGGAGGGAATTTTGGATTTCCAAATTATAGTCCCAGGGAATTCAAGAATGGGGCTAGGACTATTAGCATTAGACAACCAAGAAATGATAGAAAAATAAAAAGACTTAACCGAGAAGATACCTTTATTACTGGGACACCACACTCTTTTATCACCATTTTGTGCATTTGGGATAGTCACACCAAGCCTTGCCATCAGTGAAGCTAGGTCTCCAATTTCCCAATCATTCAAAGCCCTGCGCAGTCCAAGATTCCAAGACATGCCTCCCTCGGATCTAACCATACAATAAAAAATGGGTTTCCCTTTGAACCTGGATAGACCAAACAACAAAGGAAAAGCAAAGGCTAAAGCCCCACCACCTGTCCAATGATCCTCCCAAAAAAGAATCTCATCTCCTGTTGCAAAACTGTATCGAATACCTCTTAAGAACAAAGGGAACACCTTAAGAATTACCCTCCACACTCCACACCCATAAGGTATAGAAACCGGACCACTCTCCCACCCAAAATGTCTCTCCCCAAATCGAGACACAACCACCTTCCTTCAAAAACTATTTCTCTCTTCCCCAAAATGCCATAACCACTTACCCAAAAGCGCTTGGTTGAATGCTACTATACTACGCAACCCAAACCACCAACGTTTTTAGCCAAACAAAGAATCTCCCACCTCACCAAATGATACCTATGTTGCTCCTCACAGTGAACCCAACTGATACCTATATTTCCCTTATTTATTAACCGTTACGACATTACCTCACCGTGAACCCAAAGTACCCTGACCTGATCCTGCAATGGGTCCTCAATCGCAACCTCACCCACTTCAAAGTGGTCCATACTATGATCTCAAATTTGAGAAGTCAAGTGACATTCCCTTAACCTTTTCAATCGTTTCCTCTTTTATGGCCTTCTTCTCTTGCTTTGTTGTTAATTTACTTTATATCATGTAGTAGATTTTATTAATTTCTTATTTTAAACTTTTTATGATTGTTTGTCTTTATGGAGAGGTTGAGTGATACTGTGTTAGGAACCATGTCAGCGTTGTTGAATATGATAATATATATGGTTTTGGAAGCTTTTTCTTCCGAAGCATGATTTGTTGTTAATTTGTGAAAAGGCTCCTGAAAAGATTTGTTTTAGCATCCAACACCGTATGATATATAAGTGTCCCAGGACTGTTATGTCGGACGAAGAATAGGACTAAGTTGCAATTCCAGCGAGGTTGATTGCGAGACTATGAAAATCATCTTATTGAGTAATCTCCAAATCTTCTTTATGATTTTCTATTGAATTCCCAAGTTTTTTTGTCATCACCAGTAAGGTTTCAGCATAAACCCGTGCATCATTCTAGTTTCTATGATAATCTTCATGATGTTGAGACACCGAAAAGGCGAAAATATAACTTAATCCCATATGTTTTGTCCAGTATAAACAGTTTGAAGATTATGTATGTGGAGTGCTATATAGGTTTTCATTATAGATATAGGAGATTAGATGTATCAAGAATATTACTATCACTCACCACCTGGAACAGCCACTAAGCCTAGTTAAAGTCTCTGATGATGCTTACAAAATACTTTGAAGGTCCTTTCTGTTAGGTTAAAATTAGGTGTTATCTAGAGTGTTTTGGCTGATGCTCAGGAGAAAGGGGCATGTGTCTGGACATAAAATAATATTTGAGGTCTTAATTGCTAATGAAGTTGTTGATGACAGGAGTGATAACCGTGTTGTTTGTAAGATTGATTTTGGATAAAGCTTATAACCATGTGAACTAGATTTCTTGGACTGCGTTATGATGCACATGAGTTTTCGGGTTGAGTGAAGGGTTAGGAGATGTGACTCGTTGACTTCTTTTTTCCGTCCTGATTAATGGAATGTCGAGGTGTTCTTGAATAGCTCTAGAGGCATGAGGCAAACAATCCTTTATCCCCTCTTCTCTTCCTCATGGCCGTGGAGGCTTTCAGCAAGATGATATAGAGTGATAATCGTTTAGGACTTAGGGGTGCTAGAGGGTCCAGAGTAGATTCGAATCAGGCTATGATTTCGCATCTTCAGTTCACTGATGATACAGCGCTTTTTACAGGGCATAATATGGAGTAGCTAAGGTATTTTATGGGCATCCTTTGCAGTTTTGAGGCAGAGTCAGGTCGTACAATGAATCTAAAAAAAACACTATCTTTGGGGTGCGTTCTGAGTACAATCTGGATAGTCATGCATCCTCTTTCAGGTGTACTGCAGGTTGTGTCCTCTGTCAGGTAATCTTCTTTTTAGATACCCGGATCCTCCTTTGGGAGCTTGTTATATGTCGAGCGAGCTCCATCTGGGAAAATGTTTTTGAAAGATGTAGTTGTAGGCTTTCTAGTTGGAAGGGCCGCTTGTTGTACAAATGCAATCGAGTGATCCTGATCGAGAGAACTATTTGTAGCCCAGGAGGGTTGCAGATAGACTAGAATCAATTATTATAAATTTCCTTTGGTATGACAATGAAGAGAAACTTAGGTATCATCTGGTTAGTTCGAAGATGGTTTGTTTGTCTAGACAGTTTGGAAAATTGTGTGTTAGGTGACATGAGCACATGAGCTCGACCTAGGACTACTTGGTAAATGCCTTTGGAGGTTTAGGAAGGAATTAAGGAAAGAGAAATCATTTGGAGGAAGGTGATTTTGTCTAGATTTGGCCAGTGTTGCTTAGGCTGGGAAAGTGGTCATGTCATCGACTGTGGTCTTTGGAAGGTCACTCAGTGAGTGGGGGTGGTGTATCATAAGCACAGTAGATTTTGTTTAGGTAGTGGAGATTGTGTTCGTTTTGGCGACGATGTTTGCTGAGATCGTGAGAGACCTTTGTTGCGGGTTTTCCATAGATTGTATACCTAATCCGACTTAAAGAATCACTCAGCTCAATCATTCGTGATGTAAAATTATGGTTCAGTTTCTTGGGACATGTGCATTTGTAATGCTTTCTGACAGGGATATTGTGAATTTAGCCTCTTTCACGTTGATGTTAGATTATATCCATATGACCATATGTGATACGAAACAGAGATGAGACTTTGGTCTATTGCCAAGAAGAGGAGATTTTGTACTAGGTCTGAGAACTTTGTGCCTCATTCACAGACTCCTTGTTGTGGCCTTGAAATCCTTCATAACTTTCCTAGTCAGACATTTTGCGGTTCTGAAGTTCCTTCGAAGCTTTCTTGAAGATTCTTGGTGCCTTGAATGTGGGTCGTGAGTGGAACCTATGGAAGAGTTGGTTGTGTGTGTCCGAGTGGCAGAGATGAAATTCCTTCACGAGGCACTATTCATCTCCTCCACACGTTTTACGGAGCGCTCTGGTCGTTTCTGACTGTTTGTTTGGGGTTCTAGAAAGTTAAAGTTTGCAATCTTGCTGTAGGGTTTCTGTGGTATCTGCGGTAGATCATTCATACTCTAAGTTTCCGGTAGTCATTGTGTTTCCAGTTATAGTTTGTGATGTTTCGTGATTTTGAAGTGGTTGTACTTTCTTTGTGGTGTTATTTCTGATTGGGAAGTAGTGGTTCAAATTTCTTTACAAAGTATAGTATCTCTAGTGATTATATAATATTGGTTCTCGAGGGTCGATATTGAAAAAATCAGCAACATATCCCCGACATAGCCTTTGCAAATTTTGGTGCTCTATTGCGAAATCCCACTATGTAATCACAATATGGTGACAGATTGAAATTCTGACCTTATTTTTTCTAAAAGCTGTTAAAGATCTGATATTTAACTTTACGTTTTTATCCTTTAACACTTCGAAAGAAATTTTAATCTTCTTTTTTCCTTTAACAAAACTGTAGACCTTTTAATTTTGTCTCCTAATTGAGTGTACATTATGCAACTATTGGTGAACGTTATTGCTTGCCAGCCAGCCAATTCTTCTTTCTTCCCCTTCAAACAGTTCAAGCGTTTGACTGATATGTGTAGACGGCAGGGTTGAGTGTTGATTGATATGTGTTGGCGGAAGGGTTGAGTGTTGGTTGATATGTTTAGACGGCAGGGTTGAGTGTTTGACTGTGTAATTGAAACATTTGATGATTCTTTTGTTGCTTACTAATCTGCTTTGTGGAGAACCAGGTTTGGATGTCGTAGATTGCAGATAGATGTTTAACGCCCAAATAGATTAATCGTCAACAATGCATAGTAGATTCTGATTTTATTTAACAGTGTGTCCCTTCATTCTAAATCATGGGAGTAAGCTCTATGTGTAGGATAGAATGTCTGTTATGTCTTTAGAAAAGAAATCCACTGAATAAGATTTTGCAAGTTGCCCAAAGTTAATCAACTTTTAGCTGTGAAGAGGCTGCTGGTGTTTTTGTCATGTGCATTATAATATTGTTTCTACTTGCGTTACAATTTTTTTTTTTTTTTTTTTTTTTTGATGAAGCGGTTCTTAATATTTGTGAATGTTTGCAGCATATCAAGCCTTGTTTATTCAATGCGAACTGAAAATATTGAGTCGGTCATGTGCAACGGTCTGTGGGTTATGAAGAACCGGAAGATCTTGACTGTAAATGAGGTAAAATGAAATAGCTAAATGTCATCTGGATAATCATTTTTGCTATAACTTGACTCTTAAAGTCTTTTAAACTTCTTGTCTTGTGATCTGCTTCATTAATTGATAATTGTTCCCGAAAAAGTGTTTCACTAGTCCCCACTTCCAAGTGTTTGTCTATTTTCTGCGCAGTAGTGCTTGCATGCGTCAGCTATTCTTCATCCTAGTGTTTTCCAACTTACATTTACGTGATCTGTGACCAAGTTGTTGCAGCTCTATTAGTAAGTTAAAGGACATGTTTTTATAACGTTAACCTATTCATACAGTTAAACACTTAAACGAGTTAGGAAAATTGTAGTTGTTGAGTTGCTAAACGGGGCACTGGTTTATTCTCACTGTACTCTTAGTTTTAGATCCATGGCAAGTATTTCGTCTTCACTTAATTATATATACTGTTATAGACATTTATGGTTGGCTTCACGTCATTAATATACTGTTATTGGACAGGGAGATGTGCTTCTGTCGGCAAAGAAAGCTTCAAATGAACTTCTGAAGAGGGCAGGAATTGTCATCCCTAACAGAATGAATGTCATCTAATCTTTCTGTCAATCAAATTAAAAGAAACAGAAATATGGGAGGCTTGCATTCTATTGTATTCCTTTTCCTGACTCCTTTCTTTTGTTAAATGACCATTTAACAATTTATATATGCTAAATGACCGAAGTAAAAGAAATTTATATTCCAATTTGCAACGATTAAAAATCGTAGAATAGAAGGTATTGGAGGACCAAACAGCCTATCAGAGTTGGATTATGAATAGCGGTGCCAATGTTCGTAAATCCTACCAGAACCAAGGTATATATCGGAATTTGGGCCCTCCGAAATATTTGAGCCCTTGACTATAAATAATGGGAGTCGAGATCTCTACAACCGGTACAGAGATCATCTCTGTAACCGTGTTATCTCGCCGTTGATCCAAATCCGAGATGTGTGTTTCTCGATATCTGTGTGTGTGCTCTGAGATGTGTGTGTGCGCCGAGATACGAGATGTGTGTGTGGTACAGAGTCTCTAACTAATGTATCAACAAATCAACAAAAGGAGAGAGCATTGGTGGGCCCAATCAGTGATATGGGGTATGGAGTATGGTAGACTTTCAAATTGTTTTAGAGGAACCGGTCTCTAACTAATGTATCAACAAATCAACAAAAGGAGAGAGCATTGGTGGGCCCAATCAGTGATATGGGGTATGGAGTATGGTAGACTTTCAAATTGTTTTCAGCATGCACTATTTGAGTTGGAGTATCAACATCATTACCAGTTTACCACTAGGATAATAGGGGAGGGTTCTTGGTATTCAATCAAAGAAAAAATCTACTGTACGCATGCTGTAGGTGTATGCGAGAATCGAGGTCACTTATCACGGCAAGAGATGCGTGTGTATTGCATCACGAAGTATTTTGCAAGGGCCTAGATTCATGCGTACCGGTGCGCAGGCATACTCTAGAACTGCTATTCAATCAATTTTGAATCTCTAATTCTCGAGACTATGTGGGCCCCATTTTCGATGTGTTTCTATATTTGGACTATGGCCCAATATCTGTTCGGACTCTGTCCGGCTTAATACCTTTTCGAATTCCGGCCCAACACCTTTCCGGACTCCGACCCAACATTTTGGATTTGGCCCAACACCTTTCCGGATTCAACCCAACACTTTTCCGGATCCGGCCCAACATAATTTCGGATCCAACCCAACATGATTACGGACTTGGTCCATATCCAAATGTTTACAGATGCATCTGATACAAATTTAATTAAACATACACGTTCTGGTCAATAGATGACAGATAAATAGGAAATAATATTTCAATAAGGAGATAAAGATGAACCAAATCTTTAAAGGTTTGTGGGTTAGAGTGGAATCCGAATATTTCTCATAAGAGTCTACTCTCACTTTCAGAACTACACAAACAATATTGCTGAGGCTTGATCCATTTTCCGGACTTGGGTACATAGGCAACCATCAAAGATTCAATCTCACCTTCTCCATCAATCCATCCACTACTCACAACCTTAATCGTGTTTGGAAATTTCTAGTCCAAACATTTGACGCCGTCTGTGGTTGTAGACTTATTCAAATTTTTTATTTGGAATTCGATCTGTTTGGAATTTGCTCCGGCTTTATTGTTCGGAATTTTTTCCTCTACAAATTGTCCGGAATTTTTCCGAAAGCACAGTCTGCCAATTTGCAAAACCACATCATGCACACTAGAGCACAAAGCAATGGCCAAACAACATCTTGTAGTCCCCCAATGATCTACTTTGCACAGAATGATTCTTGTCAATGCAACACATGCTAATAATATTCCACAGAATGTTGTCCATGGCGCTCTTGATTCTTCACGACAAGTTCAACAAAATCAGGATGAACTCCAAGCATCCAGAGATTTTTTTTTAGAAGACTACAAATAATTGTTACTGCAAACAACTCCTATTGAATCAATTCATGGGCCGGGCTACTAGCTATTATTTTCTCATCAACATGTGAGAGCTAAGTATTTACATATCTTTTTTTTTTACTTGAATATGTTAGGGTTTTTAGTATGAATCTTAAATTATCGAGTCCGGACTCTCCAGACTCATATATTGACCTGACTCATATATTCATATATCTTATCTAACTCGCGTGACTAGCTTATTTATTGTATGACACTACATATTTCTTGTTCGGCCTTTCTATTAGCACCATGTTAATATGCCACCTGAATAATCTAAAAGCTGGACCTTAATTAAATTTTTTTGCCGCGATATTACTATATGATATTGGCAGAGTATGCTGTTGTGCACATTAATATGCTACCATTGGTACTGTTTTAGGAAGCAATTTTACTGTCCATTAATTATGGTATCGACTCTGGCTTACCTAGTTCATACTTAATACTGATCACTGGTATTCACCTTTTTTGCTATATTAGAGATTTGAATATCTTCTTTGACCAAAGTGCGAATTCAAAGATATTTTTCCTTATTCACGATATTCGTGTTCATATTGTTTGAAGTAGGGATTCGAACCAACCTAAATTTTAGGACCACTTACCACTTGGTTTTACTCTTTTAGGAAACTAGTGAGTAAGTTTAGCTATGATTTTATAAATACTAAATACTTGGTTTCTTTACTACACAAAAATTTAAAACATTAGTTTACGTAAACATGCAACTAAGACAAGATAAAATTTTAATAAAACAAAATTGGAGAGTTAATTCTCCTCATGTGAAAATAACTTTTGTTATTTGATTTTAGTAAGTGCATCTAATATTTCTAGAACTCTTAGACAACTCCTAATAAAAGAAAACTTGATCCCTAACATATATGACTCATCTCTAAGCTCATACATGCTAGCATGTAGAACCAAAGCAATGAGTTATCTCTAAGCTCATCACTTTGATCCCTAACTAGACACTACACAAACTATCATTTTGGGATAGGATGTAGGTCTAGTTGTTCTTCCTAAACAACTCACTAAACCAAATAACAAAGATTTTCCCTCATATGAGTATTATTAACTCCCCACAAAGGGGAGGTTTAGCTCATGGTCCTTGGGCTAAAAGATAACTAATGTAAAATAAAAAAAAAAAAAAAAAAAAACAAAACAAAACAAAACAAAAAAAAACTAACTATAAAAACTCACTTGCATTTAGATTTTATTTCAACTAGAAAAAAACAAAGTTTCCTCCATTAAAACTATTACAAGCTTTTGTTCGAAAACCAAAAACTAAAAAACTATCTAAAACTAAGGAACTAAAATAATACATGGTAAAGGAAAAGAAGTCAAGGGAGTAAATGGATTGTCCCCCCCTTGTTTTGTTTTCTTCTCCATTTGAGAGAAATCTCATTTCCTCCCACGTGAAACACCAAACCATATTTACTTCATTTTTATCCACCACATTAAAACAAAGTGACACCTTGCCTTTTTTTCACTATTAACACCTAATCTAATTAATTACATGCAAGGTGTCAACTTTGCACCAATAATTTGGCATTTTTGTCTTGACATGCTCCATGATTGATGATTCATCAAATCTTGCGGCTCGCATAGTGAGTCCACGTGCAGTCCAGTGGCGGTCCGGTCTTTTGGCAATTTTACAACTTCCCGCCTATGCGTAGAGTTCATCACCCTGATTGTCTGAGCAGCTCACTTGTCGCATTCGGAGTCCTGGTTCAAGAGGTAAGAGCTTCGGAAGTTTGATGCTTTTGTGCGGATTTGTTGGGCTTTACATGGCTGATTTGGAAGAATTCATATATACGTCGTTCCCCGTGCTTTAACGCAGGTTTAACCAATATTTTCATGTTTACTGCGAATACCTACAAAAGTACGAAAATATATTTATTTCATGATTATTAAACACATAATTAACCAAATTTATATGTCTCAATGGGGTTTCATATTACAGTTTTGGGTGCTTATCAATCATTATATACAATTCTCTATGTACGCCTCAATTTTGTTCATACATGTGCAACTCATGAGAGAGTCCGGACCATCAAACTTTTATGTCATGAGCTTGACAGCATATTATACACATGACCTTGAGTAATGGCCATCTGGACCTAGTTTTGAGGTCAAATGAACTTAGGACTATTATTAGTCCGATCGGCACCCATCTGATAGGACTGTTATTTGTTATTAGCAAATTCATTATTTTAAATGAACCTTACGTTCTGCACTTCTGTGGTTGTAGACTTATTCGGATTTTTTATTTGGAATTCTGTTTGGAATTTTTTCCTCAAAAAATTGTCTGGAATTTTTCCAAAAGCATAGTCTGGCAATTTGCAAAACCACAACCATCCACATCATGCACGTCATATCACAAACCAATGAATGTTGTGCAAGACATCCCAGTAGCCTCACAACATCAACAACAAGATAATTAATCAACAAAATCAAGATGAGCTTCATGCAGAGATAATGAGGCTTACTAAAGAGAATGAAATACTCCTGAATTCTAGGGGGAAAAGGCCTAGGATTCCCTCTCCCAAAGATTCTGAACAACATTCTTCAGCACCAAGAAGGACTCGCAATGCTACTGATGATAGGCGAGAACCAGTTCCTCCAGCACGATCCAATGTATGGGACAGACTAGGCTCGGAATCTCATCATTCAACCAGAAGGACATGTTCCGGACATGGAGTCCAAACTCCTGAAAACTCTCCATCCCGTCATTCCAGACGAATAAATCTTGATCCACGTGGTTATTGACATCGAGTTCTGACTCCAGCCCCAAATGTTCACAGATATGATCGACGTAACCATTCACCCCGACACAACTTCTATGAAGAATATAATATTGGACTCGATCGAAGGACTGTAGAAGATATTGTAGCAAGAGCAATCAGAGGAAAAAAATACTCACAATGACCAAATAAGAGACTTAGCAATGATGGGTTTCCAGCGTTATCCATTTTCATATTACATTCGTAACTATCAGATAAGTGTTGTCCATTAATGAGTGTTGTCTATTTTTCAATACAATTACATCAACCTCTACTTGGACTTCTGAGTGCCAAAGAGATTTTGATAGCCTCAAAGATTATCTTTCCTCACCACTAGTATTGGTGAGTCCTAAAATTGGTCAGCCAGTAGGAGTTATCTTGCTGCAACTGATATTGCAGTAAGCGCAGTGCTTTTCGTTGAAGTTTTGGAAGAGAAGCCAATTTTCTTTGTAAGTAAGACTCTAACAGGGTAGGACCATCCGGGTTCATACAGAGTACCCTCTTAGAAAAGTTCTAGCTAATGCTCAGGACATAAGCAGACTTGCCCTCTGGCAGTCTTATCTCAGTGCATATGAGATCACATATTAACCACGTCGTGTAGAAAAAGGACACACTCTGACATCCTTAATCGCAAACTTTCCAGTTGATGACGTTTCTTTTGCTATCATTCTGGACCAGGCAGACAAAGCTGCAACCATTGTTCAAACTGAAGAAACATCTCTCGGTGGCGACAACCTCCCCTCGAAGCAAATTTCTTGGAAAATCTACATTGACGGTTCTCAAAATCAATTTGCATCAGACATTGGATGTGTACTTATCTATCCTGATGGATTACAGATAGAAAATTTTGTCAGGCCAGGATTTAAAGCGTCTAACAATGGAGCAGAGTATAAAGCAGCAATTTTCGGAATGAAGATAGCTATTGATTTGGGGGCGACTGATATTGCCATTTTCATAGACTCCAAATTAATCAACAACCAATTTGGAGGTATATATCGAGCTAAGGATGAAAGAATGCCAGCGTACCTAGATGTTATTCATTCTTTGGTAAGAAGATTCATATCTGTATCTATCACAAAGAAATCAAGAGATGATGTGAGGCATGCCGATGCTTTGGCTTATCTTTCAGCAGCAACAGATTGCAAGGAACCTCGAACAATACAAGTTGAATATCAGGCGCAACCCAGCATCGAGTTCACCACTCTTAACCACATAAAAGTATATGTTGTTGCATGTTTAGCAGTACAAGTATTGTACTATGCACAAACCTCTTCTGCAGTCTGGGCAAGAAAAAGGATGTGTGAGGAAGTTGAAATAACTGGGGGCGACATTAATAGTGAAATGTCCAGTCTTGACCATGATGAAAATTGGAAATGGCGCGCGACACTTGCAAACTAATTTTGTTTCCAGACAAAAATTTAAGTGTTAGCAAACGCGCATTAAATAGTCGAGTGCAGACACTTGCAGAACAATTTTTTTTTCCGGACAAAAATTTAAGTGTTAGCAAACACACACTTAAATAGCTTAGTGAAGACACTTGCAGACTAATTAGCAAACGCGCACTTAAACAGCCAAGTGCAGACACTTGCAGAACAATTTTGTTTCCGGACAAAAATCTAAGTGTTAGTAAATGCCAATGCGCACTTAAACAACCGAATGCAGACACTTCCAAAATAGTATTATTTCCGGACATACCTAACCTAAGTGTTTGCTAACGCACTTTAAAAGCCAAGTACAGACACTTGCAAAATAGTTTTGTTTCCGGACAGAACTAATATAAGTGTTTGCTAACATGCACTTAAAAGCCAAGTGCAATCACTTATATTAATTCAGTTTTTATTTTAGAGAATAAGTGGTCAAGTGTTAACTAACTTGCACTTTTTAAACTAAGTATTGTCGCTTGCACAAATCCAAACTCATTCTGGTAGTCGAAGCAAGATTTCATCATCATTACTATTTAATGATACGATAATCCACTTTACTTATTTCTTTGCCACATCGGCTTCACTCACATGACAAAGAGAGGGCGATGTTTGGGCCCCACCTTTGGTGTGTTCCCATATTTGGACTCCGCCCCAACATCTGTCTAAACTCCGCCCGGCCTAATACCTCTTCAGATTCCGACCCAACACTCCGGATCCGGTCCAACACATTTCCGGATCCAACCCAACATGATTCTGGACTTAGTCCATATCCATCCAAATGTTTACAGGTGCATCTAGCACAAATTTAATTAAACATACACATTCTTGTCAACATATAACAGATAAGTAGGAAGGAACATCGAAGTCAGAAGATAAAGATGAACCAAATCTTTAGAGGTTTGGGGATTAGAATGGAATCTAGATATTTCCGGTAAGACCCCAAATTATTTTTACATTATTTCGTAACAATATTTAGTATTTCGGAATTTGATATTTATTTCTTGGTCAACGGGCTAGTAAATGTGGGCTTGCCTTTTTGATAGAAAGAGAAATGAGAGAAAATTAGTATTTTGAATTTTATGTAGAGATTTTTAATTATTTGGAAAGTTTTCAAAAGATATATTAATATAAGGTATGTAATAAATATAGTACTTATAATAGAGAAAAATATTCTATAGTTAGGAATATAGATATTTGGTAAAATAAGAAGTTTCTAAAATGTAAGCATCATATAAATTCTTTAGAATGGAAGGATTTATCATAAATTAAGGTTTTTCAGAAAAATAAGTTTTTAGAACTAAACAGCTAAAACACAAAGAAGAACGGAGACAGAGCGGATTGTGCATCTTGTAGCTAGCTTATGATCGGATTATCTGCGTCATTTTTTTATGTACTTTTTTGCGATACGAATGTGAGTAGTTATTGTTTTTTATTCACTGAACCTAGAATTTTTACATGTATAAAGAAATGACTTTACTGTCAAATGTTTCCGCTCCTTAGTTTTCTGCTCATTCTCCTATCCATATTTTTTATCCTATCGAATTGTTAAAGAGTGTTAACTTTGGGTATATTGATTTGTGGAACTAGTGTTGAAACTTTGAAATGGCGACACAAGCCCCAGGAATTGTACTGTATATCGTTCTATATATAATTTGAACCTGTGTTATGTTTATATTGTGGTTGTTTTGGGCTGTTGGTTGAGGTCAGGGGATTTAGGGATGGATGTTAGGTTGTTGTGGTATAAGGGTTAGGGTGTTGTTGAAGCTTTGAAGAGGCGTTAATGGCGGCGCGATCCAGTGTGGAGGAAGGGTTCGATGCAATTTATATTGTAGTTCTTTTGGTTGTTTGATAATTGATTGTAGTGTGTGTGTGAGTACCTTGTAGAGAGTAAAGGCTGTTAAAGCTTGAAGGGGGTTGTTAATGGCGGCGAGATCCCGATCTAGTTTGATGAAGGATTATTGATTTAAATGAATTGAGTTTTTTTGTTTTTATTAAAGTTGTAGGGGTTTTGGTTGGGATTATTTTCGGTTAGGTTTGGAGTGGTGGCGAGTGGAAGTTCATGGTGGCTAGTGGTGGAGGAGAGCTGCTGGTGAGGTGAGGAAGACGACCTCAGTTGGGCCTTAGTTGGGCTTGGGCCGTAACTAAGTTAGATTGTTTTCTTTGGGCCAGTTTCATTTCTTTTATTTTTGGGCCGAACCAATTAGTGTTTTGGGCCAATTTCATTTCTTTTGTTTGGGCCAATTCTATTTTTGTTTGGGCTGGATCCATATGATTTAAAATGGCCGATTGAGTGTTTAGACTTTTGAGCCTTGGTTTTGGGGCTTTGTCTTGTTTAATTGGATTAGGACAATGGGTTTAATTGTTTTAAACATGGGTTTGGTTAGGACCTGTTTGGATGAACACCGGTTTGGGACTGGTGATAGTTGGGTTTGACTGTTGACCGTTGATCGTTGACTTTGTTTACTTTTTATATATTAAATTTTATGGACTAATCTAATGGTAGAATGGGGTGGAAGCTTGTATAAATTTGGTTGTCATTATCTAAGAAAGATTTTGATATTGATATTGTGTAATTTTTGACACGTGATGAGATTGAAATTTTAATAGACATGATATTCTTAAAACGCTATAACAATGTTATGCAGTACGTTAGGAGTAATTGTGACATTATGTGGTAGATTGAAATATATTAAATGATATATTGTTACCACAACTCGATATTAAATGAAATATATTGTTGTTCTGTTAAATGATATGATATGTTAGGATATATATTAAATTCGATATTTTTGAGAAATAAAGGTAAACGCTCCATCATTATATCCGTGAGATGCTACTATGAAGTAGTATAATATTCGTGGATATTTCCCAAGGAATTGTGGCTTAGTGCAATAATTTATTTGGCACGTGAAAGAATGAAAGTTGTTATGAGATGTATTGAGATATTTCTAAATATTATGACTTTGTGCAATATTTTATTTGACATGCACGTGATAAAGTGAAATGGTTATGAGATACTAATGTATGATACTTGAATAAATTACATAACGAAAATCTTAGAACCTAGCTACCACAACTCATGTGATTTGGCCCATGTGTTGGGCGTATGTGATATGATTGGCACTTGTATAGGGTGTATGAGATGTTAATTGACCCATGTGTAGGGCAATCGTAGCCGAATATTAGCTTAATTATCTCGCTCGCAAAATTAGAACGAGACGCGCGATATTTTATGCCAAATAGTGGCAGTACCCACATAATGGCGTTCGTGTGGGGATTACCTGGTATGTGATATCCCGCTTATGCTAACTACGCACGTAGTGGTTCATTATGTGAGGGGAGGCATGTGGATGTACATGTTCGGCGTTGGGAAGCGATTGTGGTAGCCAGGGAAACTAGGTAAGACATAGAGACGACGTGATTCTAGAGACACTTGAAGAAACTCTAAACAATAATTGTGATGACATATCAAAGTGTATGTTAAATCTATCATAAATGATTTGTTGTAAGTTATGTTGCATTCACAATGGTTTTGCAGAAAGGTGGGTTGAATTGATTATTTATGTAGGTGTGACCCACTCTGTGATTAGGCTTACACCAATGTAAGTATAGAGTAAGTTATAGTTTTGTTATTTTATTATTAGATGCAATTGATTTAGTACGGTTTGAAGCTAAGGCGCCTCAGTAGAAGAACTAAATTCCTTATTATTATCGAATTGGAAGCTAAGGCGCCTCAGTGGAGGAACTACCAGCCTTAATTATTGTATTTAAGAATGTTGTATTATTCGTTGGATGTTAAGCGCCTCAGTGGAAGAACTAACTGCCTTATGGATTATGTATATATATGTATAAGTATATTTTGTATTTTATGACTACTCATACCAGCATTGTTTATAATGCGGACCCGATTTGCATGTTTGTTTATCGGGTGTGTTCGTAAAATGAACATTGTCGATAAGTCTTGACAGGATTAGTGTTGAAGAAGATTTGACTGCTGCTTGTGGTTTACGTTAGCGTCTCATTACAGAATATGTTTTGTTTTCCCTTGAGGTGCAATAGATTTCAATTGAGACAATGTTTTTTTTTTTTGTATTTTCAGTTGTAATTATAATTAAAGAGTTGTTGAAAGAAAATTTGTAACTTAATCATATTTGTGAATTTTTGTAATGAAGAGAACTTTTGTTTATTTAAAATTTTTATTGGTTTCCAATTATTGGAATAGTTAAACGGATAATGGGTTTTTGGAAGTTGAGAGTGCATCGCACCTCGAAAATTGAAGAGTCGAGAACAAATACTGTTTTTCCGATTTTGTCAAAATTCGGGGTGTGACATTTCCCATAAAAGTCTGCTCTCACTTTCAATACTACGCAAGCAATACTGCTGAGACTTGATCCCTGTTTCTGGACTTGGGTACATAGGCAGCCATTAGAGGTTCAGTCCTACCTTCTCCATTAATCCATCCACTACTCACAACCCTAATCATGTTTGGGAATTTCTAGCCCAAACAAAGACCCTCACAACTTCATTCAACTTTGAAATTTTCACATTTAATGCATGTCTCTCATCATTGTTACGTTATTCTCTTTCTCCAAGCAATTTCTTCAATTCCAAGCTAAGTTCTCATTTTTCAAATCTACAACCACTTTCTTCAAAAATTCCAAGTCTTATTATTATTATTATTATGCTTCTTCTTCTAACAACCATTTTTCTTCATCGGCCAATTTCAATTCAATAATCACTTGTTATAGAATGAATAAAAAAAATGCCGAATAGAATTAACATTTCTTGATGAACATGCAAAGAGGACTATGCATGTGGCACAAGACATGCATAGACCAGTATGCATGTGGAACTTGGCAGAAAAAATATATATGAATAAACAAATTTCAATGTACATGTGCAATTACTTGAGTACTCTTCAAGTTTTGGATTGTCTTATGATATGTTTTTTATGCTAGATTTTGTAGATCCCACCTCCTACATCTCGGAAATGCTTTCTTGGCACCTGGTAGTTTTTGTGTGAGCTTCGTATGCTCACACATCCAAAACTGCACAGTAGACAAAGTCAATTAATATTTAAATAACCAATTCAATAACACTTCAGTTGCATTTATTTAAATAGCATAGCAAGCAGAAAAACTTTAAATAAACAACTTCTCTAACCAAAAAGTAGTATTGTACACCCAAAAATTGGTTTATTAGTATCGCAGTTCTTATGCACTTCATCCATCAGCTCACCATGTATGCCTCTGCCCATGCTCCTTTATAGAAAATTTTAGAGTTCTCAACAAGCTTCACAAAATGCCATGCCAAATGATAACTGGAGTTTGCAAAGAATAGAGTTGACATCATGATGAACAACACCATGAGTTTTGCAAAGTCTTCATATGCGGTCTTCGTTTTGGTTTTGAGACACTCTATGATTACACTTTCAATATATTTCTTATGCAATACACGTCCCGCTCCACTGAGATAATCTTGAATGAACCTTGTTTTATCCAGCCAAATTCCTTTCACTATCGCAATATGTTGTATGCAAATGCCTCTCACGGGTAGCCCAAACGTAACAACAACATCCTCCACTGTGAGTTGTACGAGTTGGTCTCCAAGCTTAAAGGCTTTCATATCTCTTGAATAATGCTTCAAAAGTTGAAGAATCATATTTCTGGACAACCGAACATATGTCTTGCAAAACCTTTCCTCATAGAAACCTTTAAAAATATAAGAAAAAAGTGTCTTCTCCATGGCTGCTACATATGCCACTCCAAAATCTTTGTTCTTCTTCAGCTTTGCAATAAAGTCAATCATTTATGAGAAGCTGCACCGAAACTGTTGTTGCTCACCTTTAACATAATCTCGTTTTCTGTCAAAATAGGTGAAACAACTATATTCTACTCTCTATTCTTTGTCACAATTCCTCATTGTTTTCCTCTATTCTTGGGCGGAGCTTTATTCATGCCTTTTCTTGCCACCGTTGCATCTTTTTTGCTCACTTGTCTTTTGTTGTCAACTCTTTTTCTTTTTCCACTCTTTTTAGGTACAACAACAAAATCATGTTCGGATGCCTACATGAAATACTAGAATAGTTTAGAAAAAAATATATAGTCATCCATTTGCAACATGATATAAATAATAGACATTAAAAACCAATTAAAACATGTGTATAAGAGCCGTTTGGCAACGATTAAAATAATCCATTTTATAACATATAATCTATTATGAGTCTCATAATTGTTTTTAGACTTAAAAAATTTGTGTGGCAAAATTTTTAAGAAACCATTATCTCATTCTCAAAATGAGATAATTCATTAAAACATAAACAAAAAAAAGTAGCTTAAAGAATGAAAAACAAAATTTATGGAGCTTTCCTTTAAACGAGTCACCATATTTTAATTCTTTTTGGTTTTTGGCAATTTCTGTTTCAATTTTTGGTTTAGTCATAAAATAAAATAAAAAATTGATTTGTATTTGATTGTTTGGTATCATTTATTCCATAAATGATTATCTCAAAAATATTTACGTTAAAATTGATTTTAAAAACATAATTCTTTTTAGTAATAATTGTTGCCAAAAGGCCCCATAATGATACACATGCAGAGACTAACACACATGCATGAAGTTCTGTGAAAAAAACACAAAAAAAGATGCCACTTTATTATTTGATTCTAGTATGCATGTTGGTAATGCACATGCAAAGACCAATATGCATGCCAAAGAATATAAATGTACGTAGTTTTACCTCGTCATCAGTTTGTTCATTGATCAGTTTATTCTTCATCACTTTGTCCACCATCATTGCCTTCATTTTGTTGTTAATTGCATATCATCACTTTCTTCACCATCATCGTCTTCTTCTTCATACTAATCATCAATTTCATAATTCATAACTTCTCTTAACGTGTCTTCATTATTCAAAATACTATGCTCATGACAATAATCATCATTCGGAGCACACTTCAACTTTTTAGAGTGAGTTGGTTCTCTACTATTATAGCAACATCGTAGGTTTGGATCTATGTCTTCTTTATTTTGTTCTCTAGAAACTTTGAGTTTCAACCTCCTCCAATGATTCATCTACACCAACAAACAATAATACGATACAAATGATTGAAAACTTCCCGAAAAATAATAAACTTTTTTAATGTAATAACCCTGACAAATTCGTGATACTTCATTCACTAATTTCACGCACATACAACACACATGCAAATAAGATTATGTATGTGTGTTAGAATATGCATACAATTTTATGCATGTAAATTTGTTACTCAAATTAGTTGTAAATAAAAATAAAAATTGAATAACGACATGCCAATTACAAATTATTATTCTAATTATTTTCAAACAACTAAATCACAAAAGCTAGGATTTTACCTTTAATAGTAATTCATCTTTTTCATTGTATGCATCTTCATTTCTTCCCAAATCTTCATCACTATGTTGGTCTGAAGTCTAAACTTCTCATTCTCAAATTGTTAAAAATTAAGGCATTCAAATTTCATAGATTAGAGTTTAAATCGAGTATTGAAAGAAATTTAAAGTTGTGTGTTTAAAAATATTAACTTTCTTAAAGTAATAAAAGTGGATGGTGAGACGAGATTGTATGCAAAACTAACAATGGTGGCTTTTGAGCTTCCATTCGTTGTGACTTAACAAATTAAGCTGAAGAGTTGGGTTCAAAAGCAATAAAGGGCAATACCATCTCTGAGTTCAATTATTTGCAGAAACTAGAAACGAAATTAAATTGCAAATTTGTCCTCTAGGCATAACTTCAATAAATAATGTATATCAACTAGAGGAGAGAGCATTGGTGGGGCCCAATAGCACATTATTTGGAAGCCCATTAAGGTGGGCCCATCTTACATATCTACATCTATTTCATGAAATTTCAGTCACGACCAAAAAAAAAAAAAAAATGCTGCGCTCGTTATTTCTCTTCCGTTCGAATACCCATAAATTTTCCCGTAATTTATCATCACTCCCCGAAGAATTACATAAACTCCAAACAAACCCATCATCATCATCAGCACTCCCAACATACCAAGCATCAAATGACGCAGACACAATCTCAAATCTGTTAATACAACACCACAACCCATTCCACACAATGGAATCATCCCTCCAACTAAATGGCATAACCTTATCCTCAAACTTAGTCCACCAATCATTACTCCGTTTAAAACACGTGTCCAAAATAGCACTTGCATTTTTCATATGGGCTAAAAATGAAAACCCAAGTATATACACACATGATATAATGTCTTATAATTTAATGATTGATATATTAGGTAAAGTGAGACAGTTTGATGTTGCATGGCAGTTGATTATTGAAATGGACCAAAGTAATAATGTACATGTATTGAGTAGTAAAACATTTGGTGTTTTGATTAGGAGATTAATTGCTGCTGGTTTTACTAGGCAAGCCATTCGCGCTTTTGATGACATGGACAGTTTTGTTCAATTAGTAGGGGGTGATGATTTTGGGTTTTTACTTGATACATTGTGTAAATATGGTTATGTTAAAGTTGCTACTGAGATTTTTAATAAAAGAAAGTTTAGGTTTAAGCCTGATGAGAAGATTTATACTATTTTGATTTACGGGTGGTTTAAGGTGAATCGAGTTGAAATGGCTGAGAGGTTTTTTAGGGAGATGAGTGAGATTGGATTGGAGCCTAATGTGGTTACTTATAATGTTATGTTGAATGGGATTTGTAGGAAATCGAGTTTACATCCGGAGACGAGATTTGAGAATGTTGTTAGAGCTGCTGACAAGTTGTTTGAGGAAATGCAAGAGAGGGGGATTGAGCCTGATGTTACTAGTTATTCTATTGTGCTGCATGTTTATAGTCGGGCTCATAAACCGGATTTGTCTTTGGATAAGTTGAATATGATGAAGGAGAAGGGAATTTTTCCGACGATAGTTACTTATACTTCGGTTATCAAGTGTCTTTGTTCTTGTGGGAGGATCGAAGATGCGGAGAAATTGCTTGATGAGATGGTTAGAAATGGGGTTAGTCCGTCTCCCTCAACGTATAATTGTTTTTTTAAGGAGTATAGGGGTAGGAAAGATACGGATAGTGCCTTGACATTGTATAGGAAGATGGGTGAATCTTCATGCATGCCAAGTCTGCAGACATATAACATATTAGTAGGTATGTTTTCAAAGCTGAATAAGATGGAGATTGTGCGGGAGATATGGAATGACATGAAAGTGAGTGGAGCTGGACCGGATTTGGACTCATATACATTGTTGATTCATGGATTGTGTGAGAAAAAAAAGTGGAGAGAGGCTTGTCAGTATTTCGTAGAGATGATTGAGAAGGGGTTTCTTCCACAGAAGATCACATTTGAGACTCTCTACAAGGGTCTAATTCAAGCAGATATGCTGAGAACTTGGAGGAGATTGAAGAAGAAGCTTGATGAAGAGTCAATTACTTTTGGCTCTGAGTTTCAGGACTTACTCTTTAAGCCTTATCGAAGGTGATATTTCAGAAATCCGGTCCAGTCCAAACTCCAAGAGTTAGGTAATTCGTTACTTTTCTTTATGTACTGTATGCTTTTTTTTTTTTGGCTTCATTCAGTTTTACTTCTGTATTCCAATGCACACCTTTGCATAAATATGTTGTTAGATTACTTTTCTGGGATAATTTATTATGTATTTGGCCTTCACTTAAATTTATATCGTAAAGTGGGGATGCACCAATGAATAAGGACAAAGCTATTTAGGCAGCACCAAACTCACTCGAATTACCATCATGGTTGGTCCAAGACCAATGAAACCAACAATCACATTATTCACTATGAGAATATTTTTAATCACTCCGTGTTAGTATTTTGTATTGTAAGAATATATAGAAATAAAAGAACTCTCCCCTAGATTTACTAGAAGGTCTAGAGACGTACGTTACTTTCTTTTTATCGTGTTTTCACAAAGATTGATTCAGAAATAACTGAAGAAATTACTTAAAGTGACCCTTGTCTGTTTTATAAAAAAAAGGTAAAATAAGAAAACGAAAAAGTTATTCACATGTAATTTACTTATGCATTCTAAAATGCCTAATGATGAGTGATTGACCTCTTACTTAAACTGGATCTTTTTTTTAAGTTCTGCTAATTAAGTCCATCATCTGAAACACTGATGGAATTAATGTTATTCCATTTTGTAATATGCAAGATTGCAAGGTAGGTTCAAAACTTAGTTCCTTTTTCTTTCTAGCGTGGAAATAGTACGTCCATAGACATGGATTTTAAGCCACAAGTAATCCTCTGTATATATTGTGAGAAACAAATCTCTTACAATGCCCTTGAGTTTACTTTTGGATGTGCAAATTGGAAGGGAACACATGGTCAGTGTTTAATGCCCATGTATAAGCAATAAATACTTGATTGAGCAGGTTTATTGACCACGGCCTTGGGACTAGGAGGTTGAGAATACTTGAATCTTGCAATAATGTGTCATGGAAAATCCTGACTGGTGAAAATGAACTGCTAGGTCCATGAAGGAGTAAATACACTACTAGGGACGGGGATCCAATTGGTATTAGGCAGGCAATGACTGAACTAAAGCCAATCAGTGATATGGAGTTTGGAAATTGCCAAAACACTAACTTCTGGCGAGAGAATAGGCTTGGACCTGGGTCCATGGAAGATCTGTTGCAGCTAGTGTTGTAGGGCAAACATACTTCAGATTATTAGGGATGGGGAGTTGAGCAGTCCCTAATGGGTTGCAACAGTTAATTAACTTGGCTGGTGGAAGCTATCAATAGCCACCAACCCCAAACCAAGTGTGGAGGGCAAAAGAGTTTGTCTATTTGACATTAAGGTTTTTTCTTTTTTCTGTTTCTTCTGTTGATGAAAAATTGAGAAGGAAGAGAGTTAAAGTGGCCTGGTAGGTATACAGAAGTGTGGAACCACTACATACACCCAAGAGCAGCATCCAATGTGTGGAAGTTGTCTCAAGTCTCAGGGGGTCTGCTGCCAAAGGTCAAAGGGTTCAAAGAATGGGGGTGAGATTGGCTTCGCAATGCTTCTGCACTGAGAAGGAGAGTGAATCACTTTAAGTAATCATTGGGATTGTAGGTTTTCCAAGGCATTGTGGCATTGGGTTTGTGGAAGCTTTGGTTTCAATCGTGATTTTAGAAGTGTCGCTGAGGCCTGTAGCAACTCAAAGCCTGAAAGTAGAATCAGAAATTATTTGTCTTTAACATGGTAGCATTACCAAAAAAATGAAAAAAATAAAAAAATCACTCGTGGAATGCAGCGTCTTGTGGAGGAGCAGCGGTTTTATTTCTAACAAGGGCATCTTTCGATATTCCAGGACACTGATTGAAGGGGAGCGCACTGCACAAGCATTTTTTCCACAGGGTGCAGTAACGAATGCAGAACCTGTAACCTTGAGGAATTGGGGTAACAGCCTGACTGGAATGTGCTCCAACAGTAAAAGGATGTAAATGGAGGCCTCCAGACACAGGTGTGGTGCAATCAATTGATATTTTAGTGGATATAGATTCAGGGATTGTGCTGCCAGCCTGCCATGCTGGTGCCTCCAAGCTTGTCTCTGCTAAGGGTATTGGGGCAAAGACTAACTTCATGGTTGAATGTAAAGCATTAGTAGATTGTATGGAGGAGGTAACACTGTAACAGCAAGAGAATGGAAGTCCATTTACGTGCGAACAGATTCTTCAGCTGTTACAGCATTTTGCTGTGAGCAATTTGGTTTGCTAACCTGTTTTCAAACCAAATTAACCTGGTTAGTTCTCTGGAAGCCTAATTTGCAGGGTCCTACCTTCTAAGGGACAGGTTAACTTTGCTAAGGTGTGACTGAACTCTGTGAAGGGAGGCCTAATTGGCTGTGGTGCACTTTAGTATGTCTACCTATTCATCATTTGTAGTTCATTGAAGTATTCTTTTGTTATTGATAAAACTTCTAGCTTACTGAAAAGGAAAGAAAAAAGCAAGTTTCATTTGTACTTTTTATGTTATTTTATAGGATCTGGCATTCGATGTATCATTCTGGGTTGATGAGTGAAAGTGTGTTGCAGGACACTGATTCAAAGGCAAGTGCATCACACAAGTCTCTTGACCAAGGGGTTTTGGGGTTGAGTGGAGAGTTAGGAGGTGTGACTCGTTGACTTCTTTTTTCCATCCTGATTAATGGATTGTCGAGGCGTTCTTGAATAGCTCTAGAGGCATTAGGCAAGGCGATCCTTTATCCCCTCTTCTGTTCCTCATGGCTGTGGAGGCTTTCAGCATGATGATAAAGATTGATTATCGGTTAGGGACTTAGGGGTGCTAGAGGGTTCAGAGTAGATCAGAATCAGGCTTCAATTTCGCATCTTCAGTTTACTGATGATACAACGCTTTTTATGGGGCATAATATGGAGTAGCTAAGGGGTATTTTATGAGCATCCTTCGCAGTTTTGAGGCAGACTCAGGCAGTACGGTGAATATAGAAAAAAACACTATCTTTGTGGTGGGTCCTGAGTACAATCTGGATAATTCTGCGTCCTCTGTCAGGTGTACTGCAGGTAATCTTCTTTTAAATACCTTGATCTTCCTTTGGGAGCTTGTTTTATGTCGAGTGAGCTCCATCTGGGAAAATATTATTGAGAGATGTAGTCGTACACTTTCTTGTTGGAAGGGCCGCTTGTTGTACAAATGCAATCTAGTGATCCTGATCGAGAGAACCCTTGTAGCCATGCTAATTGCTAAGTTTCCCTTTTCCCTATGCCCAGGAGGGTTGCAGATAGATTAGAATAACTTATTTGAAATTTCCTTTGGTATGACAACGAAGAGGAACATAGGTATCATCTGGTTAGTTCGAAGAGAGATTGTTTGTACAGTTTGGAGGATTGTCTATTAAATCGCATGAGCTTGACCTAGAACAACTTGGTAAATGTCTTCGGAGGCTTAGTGATGGATCTTGTTGGCGGAATCTTCAACAATGGATGAACATCAATTATGATTAATGGACAAAACACCTAAATCTAGGGTTTAAACCCTCAACATGATGAAAGAAATAATATTCATAAAACAACCATCTAACAATAAAGGCCTAGATGCCTTTATATAAGAAAACAATTACTAAATCTAATTGGAAACCAAATAGAAAACTATCCTAAATCCTAATCCTAATTGCATTGAATTAGGAAACCAAATAAAATAGAAACTACTAAATAGCTATTGCTAATTAATAAAAGACTAATTAAGTAATCTTCTTCCATGCTCATGCATCATACTCCCCGTCTTGAAAGAAACTCGTCCTCGAGTTTGATTCCATGAACATGCTCCAAGTTTTAGCATAAGTCACGAACTTCACCATCACCCTCCCTCGGTTCAAGAAAATTTGCCCGCAAATTTTGGCTTTGTAATGACTCATGAAAAGAACCAAGGACCAGATAGCTACTGGTGCCCCATTCTGGAAATTCCATCCAGCAGAAAACCGCGATTTAAGAAAGATCTCAAAGAATGTGATCGACGTTGAAGGAAAGTCCTCATGATCCAGAAAATAAGGATCAACATAGATACTTTGTTCTCGATCCCTCACTCACAACATGTTGCATGTGTGATTTAGTGGGAGTACAGTTTACTATGTTGCTGCAATAAAGCCAATAATTCCATGTAGTGGCCACAAAGGAGAATGGATGGGCATAAGCAACCTCTTGCTTTAGCAGCTCCGACTTGTAGACCTTGAGCAAGTTACTAAACACTTTGTTCCTTGCAGGCATGCTACATGCTACTGTTAATCAATCGAAAGGAGGTGAACAAGGGGGATGAATCAAGTAGACGATGATAAGCAGCATTACCATGAGAACTGAATTGGATACCTGCTACAGTAACACTTCTAACCATAGATTCAACCTCATTAATGACCACTAAACTTCCACCTCCATGTGTTAAACTTTTGTGAATAAAATCATTCCACCCAGAATGCAAACATCACTAACAGACTCAATATTGATGATGCCGGGATCGTAAGGCAACATGGTCCGGATTTGGGAAAGGCCGAGAGCTTTTCCAGATCTAATAGAGTGAAACAAAATAAAATCCATACCTTTGAAGTTGTCTTTTTCTGCTGTAATCCTTCCCACAAAGTCACACAAATTACAGTCATGAAGATTGGTGTATAGATTCACATAACCTGTTAAGGTTCCATCTCTATCGAAATTCTGTGTTTATTGCTTTTGATTTTGGTTCCGTTCTATTTCTTCCTTGACAATTTGCGCAACACTTGTATCTCTATTTGTGTACTCCACGTATCTATTTTCTGCGATGGTTTCAAGCTGGACTACTGGAACTAGGTGATCATTGACTAAGGTTTTCTCCTCTCCTACAGCAGCATCTTGATATGAAATTGGCAATTTTAGATCATGGGTGTTATCCAATTCTAAAGCTATGGGAGTGAGAAGTTAATGTAGATCTGACTAGCGGAAACTTCAGTTTAATTGAATCTACACTTTAATTGAAGCACAATTTAAAGAAAACCTAAAATCACTCTTTTATTGAATCTCTCAATCACAAATCACACACATAAACACAACTCCTGAAACCCTAACTACAAGCCCGTTATTTAAAGTAAACCTAGAAAGCATAAACCAATAGGAACACGACATGTGTCCAAATAACTAATGGACTCGAACCATGGGCTTGGACTCAACTAAGGAGCTCACGCCCATAACATGACAGCAATGTACTAATGTTCTACATCACTCTCCCCATGTTGAAGAAGTTTGTCCACAAGCTTGTTGACATGAAAACCCACCAATATGCAAAAGCTCTTCATTCTTGTATACATCACCCTCCTGGGGTTCGGAGGAATTCGACCTCGAGTTTTGGCTTTGTATCTACTCACAAAGGGAATAATGCACCACGATGTCACAAATGTGCACTGTATTTCTCTGCTTTGCCGTAGAGAAAATGTCTCAATGTTGGGCAGAAAAGGATCCACATAACTACTGTCGAAGAGTACTGACCCATGCGATATAGGAGGCCCAAATCCAGAATATCGCATTGGTGTTCCAGCAATTAATTGATGTTCACTAAAAGTCGTCCCAAAAGAATTTGTGTGTGGGCTTCTTTGGACCTGTTTGTCACAAGCCCATCGTGGTGAGCACTGCTGCTGATGGCATTTGTAATCATGCTCAAGACACAACACAACGGCTTCAGAAGTTCCTTCCTTCTTTTTGTTGTCATCGATAACAACTGGTGTTTTACGTTGGGCTATAGAAGCTTCACCAACGATGGGGGGTTTGGGCTGCAAAAGCTCCACCATAGCCTCCCTCAGTCGACTAGTTGCTTCTTCTAATCGATCAAACCTGTTTTGCATTAACGTTTCTTTCAACTCTTCTAATCGAGCAACCCGAACTCTAGGGGTTAATATGAATCCATGAGTTCTCCATGAATTCTTCATCTCTGACGTTGTAGACATATCTTAATCTACAAGAATAAAATTGGATTCGCGATGAACAGTAATGCGGTAAATAGCATCCGATGAACAGTGTTTTTGGTGAACAGTACCGTGAATAGTAACCCCTGGAATTAATCTTCTCTAATACCAAATAATGTAGATCTTATTGGCGGAAGTTTCAGTTTAATTGAATCTACACTTTAATTGAAGCACAATTTAAAGAAGACCTAAAATCACTCTTTTATTAAATCTCTCAATCACAAATCACACACATAAACACAACTCCTGAAACCCTAACTACAAGCCCGTTATTTAAAATAAACCTAGAAAGCATAAACCAATAGGAACACGACATGTGTCCAACTAACTAATAGACTCGAACTATGGGCTTGGACTCAACTAAGGAGCTCACGCCCATAACATGACAGCAATGTACTAATGTTCTACATCAGAAGTGGTGTGCTGTAACAACTGGATTGTGGAAGAGAAGAATAAGTATAATAGAGACCAGTTGAGGAAGCAATAGATGCTACATCGTTAACGTCTAAAACTTGTTTCTTTTCCCTCTTTTCTTCACTCCCTTTTTCTGGTTTTTTAAGTTCTCTTGCAATCTCATATTGATGTTCGTTTCCAAGAGTAGTAACATATTGGGATAGTGGGGTATTGGTTACCTGAATTGGATGAACAAGTCCTTGACGAACATCTTTGGTGCTGCTGCTCATGACATCATCATGTGCTGCTGTATGATGGTATGGAACTCCTACTGGTCTGGTAGGACAGCGCACATGGTGTTCTCTATGAACAGTTGCAGGACGGTGGAGAGTACATACTTGTTGTGGCATGTACTTGTGCTGATCACGATAGTGGGTGTGGATTTCTCGATTTTGTTGTCGATAGTCTCCAAGAACAGGGTGGTGACGGTGTTTTTGGGGACGGTGAAAACCATCAACCCATAGGTTGGAATCGGTATTTGATTCATGGGAGTGTAGATCGTAAGTGGGTTTAAGTGGGGGTAGCTTCAGCAGGGGTTGTGGGTCACACATCCATGTGGCAATGCGATGGTGGTGCAATTGATATTGATCTTTGGAGGCAACAGGTAAAGAAATGGCAGCTGGAAGGTACGATGACGAGTATTGTCGTGAAGCAGTGAGGCTGTCTACATCATAGTTTCGCTCTGATTTGAGAAGGATGGGAGTATGCTGCTGATGATGCGGGGTTGACACTTTCAATAGAATTTCCTCTAGTGCTTCTTCAATGCGGGTAACACGAGTCGTCAAAATAAGTGGTTTCTCCTTGCTCTTTTTGTGATTTACCATTGTGAAAAACCCAAAATCTTAAAGAATCTGATACCAATTTGATGTATCTTGTTGGCGGAAGCTTCAACAATGGATGAATATCAATTATGATTAATGGACAAAACACCTAAATCTTGGGTTTAAACCTTCAACATAAAGAAAGAAATAGTATTTATAAAACAACCATCTAACAATGAAGGCCTAGATGCCTTTATATAAGAAAACAATTACTAAATCTAATTGGAAACCAAATAGGAAACTATCCTAAATCCTAATCCTAATTGAATTAGGAAACCAAATAAAATAGAAACTACTAAATAGCTATTGCTAATTAATAAAAGACTAATTAAGTAATCTTCTTCCATGCTCATGCATCACTTAGGAAGGAATTAAGGAATGGGAGATCATTTGGAGGAAGGTGATTTTGTCCAGATTTGGCCAATGTTGGGGCTGGGAAAGTGGTCATGTTATCAACTGTGGTCTTTGGAAGGTCATTCATTGAGTGGGGGAGGTGTGTCATATGCAAATTAGATTTTGTTAGGCAGGGGAGATAGTGTTCGTTTTTGCGATGATGTTTGCTAAGATCGTGAGAGACTTGTTGTGGGTTTTCCGTAGATTGTATGCCTAATCTGACTTTAAGAATTACTAAGCTCAATCGTGCGTGATATAAAATTATGGTTCAGTTTCTTAAGACATGTGCATTTGTAATGCTCTCTGACAGGTATATTGTGAATGTACCCTGTTTCACGTTGATGTTAGATTATGTATATATATATATACATGACAGAGACGAGACTTTGGTTTATTGCCAAGAAGAGGAGATTTTGTACTAGGTCTTAGAACTTTGTGATTTATTCTTTGTGTTTCCAGTTATAGTTTGTGATGTTTCGTGATTTTGAAGTGGTTGTACTTTCTTTGTGGTGTTTTCTTTTTTGGTTGGTAAGCGAGGTTGTTTTAGAGGCCCTCTACCCCTTTTCATTAAATAACAAAAGCTTTCAATTACATCTCTCGTATTCCCTTCCTATTGCATCATCATACATAATATTCCTTACATCTTCTGCAAAGGAGCTAGGAAGAATTTCAATACATGTTACATTTGGAACATTTGCCGCTAGTGCATCAGCTAATTTGTTTACCTCTCGATAAACATGTTTAATAGAAAAGAAACTAAGCCTACTGTGTATTGCTTCGATGCTCTTGATAAGTCTCTTCGCCTGCCATGGATATTTTTTCTTCCTTAGAAAAGTTTCCACATTTGATGAATCCGTCTGAGCATCCACTCTTCTGATGTTATACTTCTCTGCTAACTTGAGCCCTTGCTCCAACCCTTGTAACTCCACAAGGGCTATGGTATTGTACTCAGATCTGCCATGCGCTGCTGCCACAACAAAGCCATTACTGTCCCGCACAACCGCTGCCCACTGCCCCACTGTGCCTTGCACACTGCCGTCTGTGTTCAGTGTATGATTCCCTTCCTCAGCCCTAGTCCACTTGCATTTGATTGTTCTGTGCCGAGTCCCCTCAATCCCCTTGTGCCACAACTGTTCAAATCTGTCTTTTTCAGGCCCCTCCTCCATTCTGACATCCATAGCATGTATTTTGGCCTGCACATCCTTTAGAATCAGGTTGCTTACCATTGTTGTTGCAGCGAATTTATGGTCAAAGCATCGGCAGTTCCTCTCTTTCCATTGTTGTTATCTCTGATTTGGAAGTAGTGGTTCAAATTTCTTTACAAAGTATTGTATCTGTAGTGATTATATAATACTAGTGTATGCCCGTGCCTACGGCCCAGCAATGTCTCGACGCGCCTACGGCGCTACCCCCTAACGCTCGGTGAGCCAGCCCCCAACCCGCGATGCCTTGACGCACTTGTGGTGTGACCCCCTCGCGTACGGCCCAGCAATGCCTCAACACCCCTACGGTGCTACCCCTGACACTTGGTGCGTCCACCCCCCAGCCCGCAATGCCTCGACGCGCCTACGGTGCGACCCCCCGATGCTCCACAAGCTCATAGAAAATATTGCTTTGTTGGCCCATAAGCCTGTAGAGAAATAGGCCCATAAACAGACCCAACAGCTATTGTTGACTTTGTTGGGAGAGAGAGTTTTGAATATTGATTGTTCTATCAAGTTAGATGAACCAGTTTGGAAAAAGGTTAGATCTGCCACGTCATAAGATGGGAGAAAGAGTTATAGCCACCGGATGGGGGCTCTGCGGGCTCCACACTGCTGTGTATTGTTATATAGATTGGTTCTCCAGGGTCGACATTGGAAAAATCAGAGACATATCCCTGACATAGCCTTTGCAAATTTCGGTGTTCTATTGCAAAATCCCACTATGTAATCACAATACGGTGACATATTGAAATACTGATCTTATTTTCTCTAAAAGCTGTTAAAGATCTAATCTTTAACTTTTGTTTTTTTCATTTAACACCTTGAAAGATATTGTAAATCTTCTTTTTTTCTTTAACAAAACTGTAGATCTTCAAATTTTGTCTTCTAATTGAGTGCACATTAAGTAATTGTTAGCGAAGAGTCGTTATTGCTTGCCAGCCAGCCAATTTACCCTTCTTCCCCTTCAAATCGTTTGAGGGTTTGACTGATATGTGTAGACAGCAGGGTTGAGTGTTGATTAATATGTATTGGCGGCAGGGTTGAGTGTTGATTGATATGTGTAGACGCTAGATGGCAAGGTTGAGTGTTTGACTTTGGAATTGAAGCATTTCATGATTTTTTTGTTTCTTACTGATCTGCTTAGTGGAGAACCAGGTTTGGCTGTCGTAGATTGCAGATTGATGTTTAACGCCCAAATCAATTAATCGTCAACAATGAATAGTAGAATCTGTATTAATTGATTTAAGAGTGTGTCCCTTCATTCTAATTCATAAGAGTAAGCTCTATCTATAGGATTGAATGTCTGTTAGGTCTTTAGAAAATGAAAACACCGACTAAGATTTTGTAAGTTGCCCAAAGTTCATCAAATTTTAGCTGTGAAGAGGCTGCTGGTGTTTTTGTCCTGTGCATTATTGTTTCTGCTTATGTTACAATTCTTTGATGAAGCAGTTCTTAATATTTGTGACTGTTTGCAGCAGATCAAGCCTTGTTTATTCAATGCAAACTGAAAATATTGAGTCAGTCATGTGCAACGGTCTGTGGGGTATGATTGTATGCAGAACTGGAAGATCTTGGCTGTAAATGAGGTAAAATTAAATAGCTAAATGTTCACCTGGATAATCATTTTAGGCTTTTAGCTATAATGTAGCTCTTAAAGTCTTTTAAACTTCCTGTCTTATGTTGATACATCTCTAGGCTTCATTAATTGACCATTGTTCCAAAAAAGTGTTTCATTAGTCCCCACTTCAAAGTGGTTGTCTATTTTCTGAGCAGTAGTGCTTGCATGGGTCAGCTATTCTTCATCCATTGTTTTTCAACTTAACTTACATATACATGATCTGTGACCAAGCTGTTGCAGCTCTATTAGTAAGTTGAAGGACATGTTTTTTTATAACTTTAGTGCTGTTAGATTATTGACAGCCTATTCATACGGTTACACTTAAACGAGTTGGGGAAATTGTAGTTGTGGAGTTGTTAAATGGAGAACTGGTTTAATCTCCTTGTACATATTGCTTTAGATACATGAAATGTGTTTCAACTTTACTTAATTATATACTGTTATAGACACTTTTGTCAGGCTTCACTTCATTCATATACTGTTATTGGACAGGGAGATGTGCTTCTGTTGGCAAAGAAAGCTTCAAATGAACTGTGTCGTAGTCAGTTCATAGTCCGTATTGCTAGAGTTTGCATCTAATCCTTGGCTTCTTCCATTCCTTGGCTGATTAGATATGGTTTGAAGCTAAGTTACATTGACACTAATAGGTGTGTCAGTATCCGACACGGATACGAAGTGTCTGACATGGCGAAATATAAAAAATGGAGGTATATCCATTACAATATGTATCCGATACGTGTCTGGCACTGACACGTGAATACGTATCTGACACGGATTATTTTTGAAATATGGCATGTCCACGTTACATAGGTTTGAAGCCATATATTGCTTGTATTTCGCTGCCTTATTTTGTTACATTCCTCTACCGTAGTGATTTTATTCGATTATACTACTGTCCCAGTCTTAATGTTTTGTGATTGTGTAGGCTTTGCCAATTCGTGATTGCTTTGCTTGCACTGTACAAGTGAGGATCTCACTCACTATATGTAATTCCAGTGCTTTGCACCCCTAATAAAAATTACTTATCAAAAAAATAAAAATAAAAAAAAGAATAAAAACATAACTGCCCCGGTCTTGCCATCTGTTAGAGTTCTAAGAGGACATCTCCCGAGGGGATTTAAGGACTGGGCTGAAGTTTCTATTATTGTAAACTCTCGTGCATGTCAGGGGTTTTTTGTTTTTTTCTTCATATGTTTTGGTTCATCGCTTGTAAATATTTTTTTGGTTGTTCTCTTGTAATGTAGGCCTTCTCAGCCTACTTTTCTTTTATTAATGGAATATCACTTTTACCGAGCAAAAAAAAAAAAAAAAAATCATATATACACTGAAGTGATACAAACCTATAAGGCCATATCCTCTTTTTTTCTTTTTCTCCGAACTTCCTTTCCCTTAACAACGTACAATTTTACTCGATCTAGTTAGCTAAATTATCTATTTGAACGATAATAAATAGTTAGATACTATATATTATCCAATTTACCTTTCCGAGGTGTTCTTTCTTTTGGTTACGTAGTTCTCTCTCTCTCTCTCTATGTTAGTCAAAAATTTCCTTTTGCGCACTTTTTTTCAGGCGACAAACCTCGCTTTAAGTATACGCCTGAGGACAAAGCTGCAAAGAAAGAGCACCGTCTTCAAAGAGCCCACTCTGAGGCTGAAGGTCAGCCTACTGTTGTGATGTAGACTGAATCATATGACCTACCTGATTGAGCTGGTAGGATTTTTGCTACATTTTACCTGATATTTTATAAGCGTTTCAACCTGTTCTCAAAAAAGTTATACTTTGGTTTTGGAAAACAAAGCACAATTGGTAAGCCCAATTGGTAGTTATTGTTCATGCTATGGATCCCATAGAGCTCTAGATGCCGCTTTCATAAGAGAGAAAGTGAATCACTTCAATGAAATCTTTTGTAGTGCAGCTCTGTCAATGCACTGTGACATTGGGTTTGGGCATGGTTTGGGTTCAATTGTGACTTTGAAAGTATTGCTGAGACCTATAGCAAGTCAAATCCTGAAAATACAATCAGAAATTACTTTTTGCTAACATGATAGCATTGCTATCACAGAATATATTTAACTTTGGAGTTCAGCCGTGGTTGCCACAAATTATACCATTGTGGAAGAACAGGAACAGGGTTTATTTTAAACAAGGAAGGCAACACATTCAGTTTTGCAGGACACCGATTCTAAGGCAGGTGCATCACACAAGTATCTTGACCCAGGGGTGCAACATTAGTTCGAATGCAGTTCCTGTAACCTTGAGGAATTGGGGATAACAGCCCAACTAAATTGTGCTCTAACAGTAGAAGAATGAGATTGGAGGCCTCTAGGCTCTAAACATAGTGTGGTGAAACTAAATGTGCGAGGGAGGTTTGAGAGGAAATATCAAGTCCTTCTGGGGTAGATTTTATATAAATGATTACATGGACAGTGCTGCCGTGCTGGTGCCCACTAACTTCACTGGTAGATTGTTGAGCATGTAATAAATGGTATTGAGGAGGTAACAACAAGAGCATATGGGTGGAAACAAATTCTTCAGCGGCTGCAGCATTTGGTTCTGAACATCTGGCTTTGTAAATTTTAGCAAGGTGGAGAAGAGTTATTATGCTCAAGCTAAGCTGGTTTTTAAACCCCATAAACTCGGTTGCTTGGCGTGAAGCCTATTTCACAGCTGACCAGGATCCTAAGATAGGGGATCAGTTGGGTAAGGATGTCACTGAATCCTGTGATGGGAGACCTAACTGGCAGTGTACGTGTGCATCTCCATTTCCTAGTCACTTTCAGATTTGTACGCCCATAGGAAGTGATATTATTTCATTCGTAATAAAACATACAGCTTCCTGAGAAACAGAAACAAATGAGCAAGTTTGTTGATCATATGAGGCCATAGCATACCATTTGCACAGGACTCATATATTTTTCATTTATTGTTGTTTATATATATTTTTTGTGCTAGGTGAGCAGTATTGTTACTATTGTATTAATAAGTAATAAAGTAAGCGTTCCATTCAGAGAGTACAAAACTGAAGCTATCTGGAGTGACTGCATCATTGCGATATATGTAGAGCACTGAGTAGGCATCCTATGCACAAACCCCTGCAAAAAGTAGCTAATCAAATTTCAAATAGACAGTCTGGGGAGCCTCCCATGTATTGATGTATATAAGCATGGTTGCTTCTCTTCATACAATCAAAACATATCTAGGCCTGCTGCTGTGCTTGCCTTTTTAGCTGCCTGATCTGCCGAAATATTCGATTCCCTCCAGGTTGAAATAAAATACCAATGTTGTAGCTGTTGCTTGCACTTTGGCCATCTCCTAGTGATACACCATGGAAACTGTCCGGATCAAAAAGCCTGGACGGCACCAACTAAAGCTGATCCTATCCATAGCTCAGTCCTGCCCCGTTTGATAGCTTCTTCAGTTCGAAACAAGATGGCCAAGCATTCTTCGATAAAGTTGGTATTTACAACAAGCTCTTTCCACATAACAACTAAGAAATATACATAGGAATTTCGAACGGAGCACCAAGTCCAGCTATAACCGGGTTACCAATTGATCTAGATAGTATCTTGGAGTGGGCGATGCCACCAACATTCTCTGATCTTCAGGGATCTGGTCAATCTAGTAACTAAACCCCATCTGTATAGAATATGAGCTTCATTTGAGTGGAGCAGGCTTCCTGGTGAGAACATGTAGGTTTCTCTAATACTCATCTGTTGTAACTCCTTTCAGGTATCTAGATTCTAGACTGGGCAGTTTATCATTGAAGACTGTGTGTCATTCCTGTGTTTCCGGCCAAGAACTACCATACCACCTTTTATTGCAGCTGCTCACATGTGTTTTATAGCTCTGCTTTGGTCTTTGCATTTCAACTTGGTTTAAAGTAAACCGCTGAAGGGTAAACTGCTGAAGGAGTCACTCAAGTTAAATTAAGTGCACTCCAAGACCATAGAGATCTAGAGAAATCAAATTGCCACAAGAGATGCTTTAGGTCTTCAGTGTGAGAATGGAACATATAGCACCTGGAAGCAAACTTCACATTCATCTTTATGTGCATTGACATTGCAACGACGAGTTTTGGGTGGGACCCTGTATTACCAAACAAAGGAATACCAGGTAACTTTCGGTCTAGCTCTTTCTTCGGATTTGTTCAAATGCAGAGGATACAGTGAACTCCCCTTTGTTATCAGGACGCCATACTTTGAGATCAGGTTCATGATAAAATTGTGTAGGATCAAGTCCCGCGGCTCATCTTAAACATTTTCTTTTGCGGCATTAGTTTCTATAATGCTGCCTATAAGTCTCGATCTCTTTCATTTCAAACCTTATCATGTCTTATTGTCTTTCCATTTTAACAGATATTGATCTTTACTTAGATTGTGGTTTTAGGTTACGTAAAATGTCATAGGATTCATTTTCAGTTTTAACCGGAACTCTAGAATATCATACTAAGATAATCAAACTGTAGGCACGCAATAGCCGTCCTCAGTCTTGGTTAGTTGCCTATAAACGAAGAGCATAAAAACACACTATCTAAAACGATTTCACATATGTAAGGAAACAAAAAATATACATTAGATTTCTTTCTTACTTGCAACAATAAGTTCTTTAAGAGTTTTATTGAGGCATGTTTTGAGTCTGCACCAAAATAACAAGTTGTTACTAAAATCAATGTAAATTCCTGGTGTTATGATTATATTGCTTGCATTGTAGCGAAGCTTCCCAATGACGACTACAGTGCCTTGTTTCTTGACGACTACAGTGCCTTGCATCTCTCAAGCCCCACTGTTTGCGCCTCCTCCCCCAACTGAAGCTGGTAAACTAAACGCATCCGAAATTATATTAATAACAGGTGCACTTTTGTTTGCGGGTATCATCATCCTTTTAATTGTTGGTTACAGCAATTCTCGCTCCAAGAAAAATATTGACAAAGGCCAATTTGACGAGGAAAAGCAAGAGCTAAAGCAAGCGCAAGAGCAAGAGCATGAGAAAAAGCAAGAGCAAGAAAATTTCGAAAAGGACGAAGATTATGTAGAGTCTCTAAGTGAAGTTACCGGTGCACTTCCTCTGTTTGCTTACAGTACAGTTATTGCTCTTCTTCGTTGGCCAGCAGATTGTGCACTTTGTGGATCTCCGTTCGAGAAAAAGGATAAGTTACGATTGATTCCAACTTGTCGCCACGCTTTTCATACTGACTGTCTACGTAGTTGGCTTGGATCAAATGCAACTTGTCCTTCGTGCTCAACCACTGTATATGTCGCCGGTAAAAAGGGTTACATGAAGTTATTACCATCTTACTCTGGAATTATGAGCTTCGTAGTTTCATTTGGAACTGCGGAGGAGCGTTCGGTGGTGGTGCATTTTATATAGTAGTTTAAGGGCAGTTTAATTAGCTTTATATGTTGGGCACCCTTATTCCTGTTAACTTTCACTGGAGGAATTATCTACAGCCTATAGTTAAGTTTCAATAATATTTCATAATGCAAAAACACAAATTATCCCAAGGCAAATTCAAGCTTGGCTTTACGAAAAGTTCCGCAATTTTCCTATGTAGCTACAGCAAGTTAATGAAACACTTTAACTGCAGGCACCTTTGCAAAGAGACAACCAGACACCTTCAAAGCCAACAAATTTGTTACAGTATACCAAGCAGGAATTAGAGGGAAAAGGTTATGGTGTAATTGTGATTAAGATGCTTTGTGTTTTCCTTTCTGGCGTTAGTAGAGAACCATATGATATAATTGCTCGCCCTTTAATAAAGAACTCGGTTCTTGGAAAGCTCCGCTAACAAACATTGTATCCCTTGTAACCAGTGATTGAGCAGTGATGTGTGAAGCAACTTAATCTTTCGGCACAACCTTAAAGTAGAATACTAAAATGTGAGCAAAAAGGGATCGGAATACTATGCTCAGACGGCTCAGTCCCACTTACAAAAAGAAAATTTTTGACCTGGATTTTGAAGAATATATGGCAAGACAACCTCTCTCAGCCAGCAACCTACCATACAAAAACTCTCCCAGCCAATCTCTGAATCCAACAACCATCTGTCCATCTCGCCCCAGACCTTCACAACCACTTCCCTCGATAGTCAATACTATGTTTCATACTTTCATGCATATCTATAATGCGCTCAAACTTCCACCCATCCTAGAAGAGTAGTAGAGTATATCCTATATATATTCCTATCCCTACGAACCATGTCATAATAGTTGTGATGCAAATGATAATCATCATTCATCCAATGAGAAAATCTTAATGGAATTATCTATTGCATGGACTACATATTAGAAAACAAGTAGGAAGGTATTAACTATTAAACCAAACTAGCATTTTCGCAAACCTTTATATCAGTGCATTCTCAATACTTAATAAATTAAGGGTTAATTGGCCAAAACCCCCCATTTTAATGACATACATTTTATTTTACCCCCCAAATTTTGAATCATCACAAAAAAAACCCCCCACTCTGTCCTCGCCTACCACATAGCTTCTATTCAGCCGTGTAATTTAGTGTTTGTACCACTCGGAATGTGTCCCTGTTGCTGTTGTGTTGCTATTTACAAAATAATCTGGACATCAGCTATTCATGGCTTCCCAGTAGTAGACAGATTAGAGAACGAAGTCAAAACTCTGAACACATAAAGTTTCTTCATTGAAGAGTTGATCGCGGCATTATTGTTAACCCGATTACACAGATCGATCGATCGATGAATAGTGTGTTTTATTTGTTTTAAAGAAAATTTGTTTGGATTCGGACCCGATTTGAATTTGAAGAAAGTGTTAACCCGATTGCCCAACTCTATAACTGCCCGCCCGAATAATAAGGTCTGGTGTAGGGATGGGCAATGGGCCGGGTCGGGTTAGCCCGGCCCTAAACATTTAAAGCCCTTTAGATCTTAAGGCCAGGTTGGCCCGGCCCTAAAATCAACATAAAATCGGGTTGGGCCGGGTCACAAGTCTAAATCTCAAGCCCTGACCCTACCCTAAGCCCTCTTTAAAGGCTTTAGAGCTGCGCCTATATATTTTATTCTTTTTACTACATCAGTTTAGGCTAGTGCTCATTGTTCTTCATGGTTGCAAGGTTGACAAGTTTTTGTTATATACAACAAGTTATTGGAAGTACCTTTGGGTGTAAGTAATAAATTACAAAGGACAATGTTATTTTAATTGAAAATATTTAACAAAGAGTTGGACAATTATGGTATGTTTATTTATAGTGAAAGTGTGAAACTATAACTAGGTTTTGGTTAGGCCTACCTAATGAAATTTGAATTAGGGTTGGTCTATGTTTTAACTTTAGCCCTTGCCCTCGCCTCTAGAAAGCATTAGAGTAGGTTTACCCCTGTGACCTTGCTCCTTTTTGTGTATGTAGATGAGATGATGGTCGTTGAACAAAATAGAAGCGTATCAAAACCTAATTATCCCTCAATAAGTAAAGGATGAGTAGGGTATCGTTCCACTTTTAAGTGTATGTTATGTGAAGGACAGGATTGGAAAGGGGTTTGAGGGATTAAAAACTATTATTATAGATATTGTAGATTCTAATGTTAAACTAAACTAAACTAAACTAACTAACTAAACTTATACTAAAACTAAGAATTGGAAATAGGGATAGAATATGAGAGATATAGATTCAAGATATTCAAATCCACCAATGCTTTTGATTCAATGATCTTTTGCTTCATGTTGTTCTCCAAGTAGACTACAATCGGGCAATCGAGCGAGTGCCAATGCCTTTTTGGGTGAAACATCGTTAAACAATTAACTCTACTTAAGGTTGTTCCTATGTTCATGTTACTAGTATCTTCTTTCCTTTTATGTGAGCTTGGCAGCTATTCAATGAATCACCATCTAAAGGCAAATCTGAGGAATACTTCCTTTACTCTAAAACACTACACAATTAGAAGAAAAGTAGAGAATAATAGTATAATATTCAATTACAATAAATAAAACTCTATTCTATCATTATATTCAATCAATAAATAAAAGCATGTTACTAGCAAATATTCAATTGCAATAAATAAAACCCTAAACTAGCATGATATTCAATTGTAATAAATAAAAACCTTAATCTATACTTCCATCTCCCGGTGTGGGCAATGGAACTAATAACTAAAAACATAAAGAACTAACCCGAAAGAACACCATGAACCAAAAGAATCATTAAACCTTAAAGATCGGCTTTCATCTCCTCCCTTGAAGGAGAAGATTAGCCTTCCATATAGAAGGAAGAACACGAAGGATCGAGAAGAAGAAGAGTTGAAGAACATAAGACTAGAAAGACTAATTTATTAACTCTCTGCCTCAAGTTCTGGAGACAAGAATATAAGTAAATTGGCTAATTACATGAGGCACTTAGGTCCTCTATTTATAGGGGTTACAATGAGCTCTAGAAGCATTCCAAACCGTCATTTGTTTCCTAATACAAATAGACTTCTTTCGAGTCCAACTTCATGTCCAAAACCGCGAAAGGAATTGGCTCACGATGTTCATTCATGCATCGGACTCATTATCCATCGTCTCGGACTCAAGCAATGCATCCGGACTCCACGATCTATCGTCCCCAGGCAACCATTGAGTCCAGACTCACGATCCATGAGTCTCAGACTCAGAAGTCTATTTTCCCTATTTTGCTCCATCCTTCTATCCTCTTTTGCGGGCTTTGGTCTAAGCAACGAATCCTTTGGCCTTGGGCTTCCAAATAGGCTTTAAAATAGGTCCAAGTCACATATTTAATAGCTCCAATTCCTTGGCCTTCTCCATGATTGTCCACGGGCTTCCCATGTGATTATTAATGCTCCGAATTGCTTCGTTTTACCCCATTTTCTCTAATATTCTACAAAACTCTCTTTTTCACCTGTAGAATCTTAAAACACAACTTATAAACATTATTAGTCCACTAAGATGGCTAAACAAGAGGCATAATCGAGGGTTAAATAGCACTTTTTGAGCACTTATCACCCTGCCCTAAACTCTGTGAGGGCTTTAGTTGTGAGGGCTTTATAGGGCTTAGGGTCGGGTCGGTCAGGGCCGGGTTAAGGTCGTTAGGGCCAAATTCCCACCCCTAGTCAGGTGGCACTTTGCATATCTCGGTTAATGTTTTTAGGATTAATTGGCCAAAACCTCCCATTTTACATACATTTGTGTTTACCCCCGAGGGGTACTTTGGGCAATAGAGCAAATACAGATGATTTCTAGATGGGGCCGGGATGGAGTGGGGGGCTTTTTGTGATTATTCAAAATTTGGGGAGTAAACACAAATATATGTCATAAAATGGAGGGTTTTGGCCAATTAACCTATAAATTAAGTAAGTGAAAAACAAACAAGGTGTCACTCTTGGCTCACAACACAAAATTCATCAGGCCCATATTAAAGAAAAGAAGACGAATTGTTATTGTAAACCAGGTATCTCACATTCCAAAAATTTGTAACATCACTAGTCACTACAATTACGTATTTTTAACCGAAACAGTCACCAGACTCGGAGAACTATCAAAATTAGGAATCTCATATTTTGAAAAATGCTCACAAAGTTAGCAGGAGCAATACAACTGACTACACGAAAAACAGATTTCGGTCGTCCTTGTACGAACCTAAAACCTAACAACTGGAACCGAAGAGTTTCCCCCTAGTTCTAGGTCTTTTCTCTTTTCCTCTCCTCCTCTTTTTCCTCTCTTTTCTTATCCCTTCCTCTCTCCCTCTCTTCACTGTGCAGCTCCCCTTTTCTCTCCCCATCCTCTTCTTTTTATACCTCTTCCTCTTTCTATATGGGTCGTCCATCTGTCCTCTCATCTGGTGGCTACCCTTTTTGCCGTACCTATGCCACATCCGTGGTCTAGGGTTCCGCGGCTAGGTTTCCCTGCTCCCAGGGATATCTTTTTAAGCTGCATTCCACTCTTAGTCCCATTGACTTAGTCTCCTTCCCTTTATTGAGTCACCTCAATCTGGATCGTCCATCGCTCCTTCCATCCCTTGGTTCATCTTATAGCTGTACGAGTACCACGTCCTTGGTCTTGGGTTCCGCGGACATGATCTTATACTCCCCAGTCCATTATTCTCTAATGAGCTACTACAAATGCCCCTTCTCGACTTCGCGGCCATTTAATTGGCCCGGGGTCGAGAAATTCCACCGCTTCGTCTCCTTTCCAGCTAATATTCATCCTCATTGGTATGCGTATGATGTGAAAGGTACTCATCACACGCGTTTTTCGGCGGCCACTCGTTTCCTGTGCTTCCACGCGACACCCTTCGGTTGGAGCTACTGCTGATGCTTCGATTTCCCCCCCGCCTTGAAATTACCCTTTTGCTCTCAGCCTATTTAAACTCCGCTCCTTCTTCCTCCCTCATTTTATTTTTTCTTCTCCCTTCACCTTCCTCTAGCCCTCCATTTTTCCTTCCTCTGATCCTTCTTCCGTTTGCGTGCACTTCAGTGGTTTCTCCGGTGCCTCTCTTTGCTCCCAGACACTTTCTCCAGGCTCCCCACCTCTTTCTTCCCCTTGATTGGTAAGTCTTCTAGACTCTCTCTTCTTTAGTTTTGAACTATTTTCTTTTTCCTTTGTTTCGAGTTAGTTTACCCTATAGAACCTGTTCATCTCCCTTTTCGATGTCGGACCGCGAATCCGGCGACTCTTCCTCTTCCCGATCCGCGGTACCGCCCACTTCCGGTCGTCCCGCCCCTTTATTACCCCCCCCCCTCGGTCTCGTAGACCTAATTTAGATGCAATTAGAGCTGCCTACGGTGTCCCAGCCGATGTAATGTTAGAGCATGTGCCCTTTGTCACCCACTACCCCCACTTAGTTCCCCGCTGTCCGGGATCCCTTGTTATTACCGTAGGCCAAATTGTTGTCGGTCTATGGCTTCCCCTCACTCTCTTAGATGTCGAAGTTTGCAATAATTTTAACATCCCCCTTTGTCAGGGCATAGGGAATTTTTGGCGCATAATGTATGCCGCGAATTCTTACAACAAGACTAGAGAACCCAAAATCACAAGCCGCGATATCTACTCTCACTATTACCTTAAGACAAGCACCTAAGATGTCAATGTAGGGTATTAGTCTTCCTGTGTACGCCCCAAGAAACAATATTTTGTCCTCCATGTCATCACTTCAGACAAAGTGTGGCACCACTATCCTCTATATGTATCAGGAAACATTTTGTCCGCGGGCATTCCTTCCACCCTAACTCTTAATCACCTCGCCTTCCAAACTCGGGGTGAGTATCGCAGTTCTTTCTTCCTTTTTTGAGGTGCTTTCCATGTTGTCCACTAATCCGCGGTTGTTCTTATTTGCAGGTTGGCGGCCGGACTCTAAATCCAGGATTTATGCCAGCATTTCTTGTCCTATCTTTACAAAACTCCGCGACCTTGGTCCTGCTCAGGTTGATCTTCTAGGTATACATCCCACTACCACTACTCCCTTACTACCCATCCCCGCTCTCCACAATTTCTGCGGCTTCTCAGCTCCCTTTTTCCGTCCTCCCCCTCCCAAGGAGCGAAAACCCAGAGCATCCCCTCCCCCAAAGAAAAGGTCTCACGCCCACACATCCCGCCACAAACGTCCCCGAACCTCCACACAATCCCCTGCCTCCCTTGAATCTCACGATCCTCCTACCTCCTCTGCTCCCGAGGACGTCCCTTCCTACCGCTCCATCTCGCACTGGGACGATCAGTACACCTCCCCCCACTCCCCTCCTGAATACATGGATGTTCACAAACAAAAGCTGTTCGACAATGATACCGATGATGATGAGGTGATGGAGGTTCCCTCCACCGAAGTGCGGGCACTTGCTGACCAACCCCCATCCAAGAAACAACAGACCTCTGCATCTGTTGAACCTACCCCGGCCTACCACTCAGCGGACCTCCACATCCGAAGAACTTGCCGCTACCACTTCACCCTTTCGCCCTGCTGCCTCCTCCCCCCGCCCACGCCGGTCTGGCAAAGAACCAATTCCTCCTACTGCCCTGGCCTCTAAACTCACACCCGTAGAGGACTTTTGTCCTATCTTCAATGTGCGCAATCGCAGGGTGAATATTGTGGACTCCATACTGGATAATGCGGCCGTAGCTTCCTCTCTTTTTTACAATGCTCACTTGCCTAAAGACATAGCGTATGCGGACGGGGGTTCCTTCGATCAACACTGTACTTCCCTGTATACCAACTGGGAGAGGGTACTATTTCTCTCTCTCTCTCTCTCTCTCTCTCTCTCTCTCTCTCTAATCCCTCTTTCTCTTGGTTCCTAGGTGAGCTTGGATGTCTCCTTTATGATTCACGGCCTATACAGTGCCAAGACCAAGGTGGCATCCATGGAGAAAGAGCTTAACGGCCCTGGTGGCCTAAGATATGCCTATGTCGGCCTTCAATCGGATCTAGCACTGCTAATTTGGCCAAAATCAAGGCCCAAGATGAGCTCTAGTCCGCGGAGAGAGCTCACGAACAGTACATGGATAATGTCAACGAGCGTCTGAGCCATCAACGGGAAGTACTCCTCCAACAACAACAGCTCAACCTAGATGCACTCACTTAATAACACAAGGAAGCCATAGACGCCCTCAACCAGAAGCACCAAGAGTCCTCTGCCGAATTATTGCAACATCACCACGCAGACATGACTGTACTCTGCGACAGTTTCAAGCTCCTGGCTGACAAAGGGTGGCCAAGAAAATTCAGAAGGATCATGAGAGACTCACATGGGAGGGTCGTCTTCTCCCTAAAGGGCCTACCACCCCGGTGATCGAATCCCTAGATGCCAGGAGGGAAGAAGTGCCAGCCCAAGAGGTCTTTCATGAACATCCTGTGACAACCGAACTATTCACCCAGACGCCGGTCACTCATTAGACCACCGTTATCGAGGAAGCTACTGAAGAAATCATCGCTGCTACCATCCAAGACACTGCAGATGTGGTGCTCGTTAATGAGCCCACCACTGAAATGCTTTAGAGAGCTTTTTTATGTAATAAGATACTTTTACAATTTCTTGACCTATTGTTTGCTACTCTTTATTTTGCTACTGTTTTGCTTTAATGTGATATTTGATTTAGCCCAATGTGTTGTTGCCACTTTATCTTTTGCTTCTAGCTATTTGTTTAATTCGCAACATCTCTTCTTAAATAGATTTCCATGTCTCTACTTCTTCCCCATGTGTCTCCTGTGTCTCTGATCTGCGGAGGCTATGAAGCCTGTTGGAAGAATTCATCTTGTTTCAGGCTCATTCCAGCTCTAGCATCAGCAAAGGGCTCACCCCCCTCCGCTGCCTCTCTCTCTGATAGGCATGGACCCAGATGGGGTCACTCTCTTTGTCCCATGTGTCTTTGCATCTCTAGTCCGCGGAGGGCTCATCCCGCCCCACAGGCTCAATCATGCCATGACCTGTTGGAACAACTCATCTTGTTCCAGGCTCCCTCCAGCTCTAGTATTAGCGAAAGGTTCATCCCCTCTGCTGCTTCTCTCTCTGATGGGCGTAGAAGCCCGATAGGGTCACTCTCCTTGTCCCATGTGTCTCTTACATCTCTGATCTGCGGAGGGCTCATCCTGTTCCGCGGGCTCGATCATGACACAACTTGCTGGAATAACTCATCTTGTTCCAGTCTCCCTCCAGCTCTAGTGTCAGTGAAGGGCTCATCCCCTCCGCTGCTTCTCTCTCTGATGGGCGTGGAAGCCCGATGGGGTCACTCTCATTGCCCCATGTGTCTCTTGCATCTCTAATCCACAGAGGGCTCATCCCACTCCGCGGGCTCGATCATGCCATGACCTGTTAGAACAACTCATCTTGTTCCAATCTCCCTCCAGCTCTAGCGTCAGCGAAGGGCTCATCCCCTCTGCTACTTCTCTCTCTGATGGGCGTAGAAACCCCGATGGGGTCACTCTCTTTGCCCCATGTGTCTCTTGCATCTGTGGTCCGTGGAGGGCTCATCCCGCTCCGCAGGCTCTATCATGCCATGGCATGTTGAAACAACTCATCTTGTTCCAAGCTCCCTCTAGCTTTAACGTCAGCGAAGGGCTCATCCCCTCTGTTGCTTCTCTCTCTGATAGGCGTAAAAAGCCCGATGGGGTCACTTTCCTTGCCCCATGTGTCTCTTGCATCTCTGACCCGTGGAGGGCTCATCCCGTTCCGCAGGCTCGATCATGCCATGACCTGTTGGAACAACACATCTTGTTCCAGTCTCCCTCCATCTCTAGCGTCCGCGAAGGGATCATCCCCTCAGCTGCTTCTCTCTCTGATGGGCGTAGAAGCTCGATGGGGTCACTCTCACTGCCCCATGTGTCTCTTGCATATCTAATTCTCTATCCGCATTACTATTTAAACATCACACATAGCAAACAAATTTCGTTTCAAAAAAGTGTTATAGTCTTATATTTATAAACAGCTCTAGTCCTTAGCTCTGGACTTTTCTTACATTGCTTGGTAACTTCATTACATTCACTTGCAAAAAACTTTAAGCATTCTTACATTCCAAGGCTTCTCTATCAGCTTTTCCTCCAGTGTTCGCAACTTGTAAGTACCAAACCCTCCTATATTCGCCACGGTGTATGACCCTTCCCAGTTCGGACCCAACTTCCCATCCTTTTCAGCCTTTGTACTTGGAGTCACTCGGCAGAGCACCAAGTCTCCCATCTTGAATTGTCGCGGCCTGACCTGCTTGTTATATTGCCTCTGTAGCCGCCTATGATACTCTTCTAACTGGATGCGTGCTGAGTCTCTTTTCTTTTATGCCAGATTCAAATCCCCTGCCAAGATACGCCAGTTCGACCCCTCCTCCACGGCCTTAGTCCGCATGGTGGCTGCCACCATCTCCGAAGGAATTACGGCCTCGACGTCGTAGGCCAAGGCAAATGGGGTCTCATTGGTGGTGGTCCGAGGTGTAGTTCGATAAGCCCAAAGAACATGGTTTAACTCATCTGCCCACGTGCCCTTCTTATCTTCCAACTTTTTCTTAAGGTTGTTCATTATCGCTTTTTTGGAAGATTTGACCTGTCCATTGCCCTCAAGGTTGTAGGGGGCTGAGAATCCCTGTTTCACCTTGTACACCTGCAGGAACTTAGTCACCTTTGCTCCTGTGAATTGTGTCCCATTGTCAGCAATGATGGCATACGGCAGCCCAAACCGGCAGATGATGTTCTCCCATAGAAACTTAATCACCTATGGCTCCTTCACCTGTTGCAAAGGTACGACCTCTATCCATTTAGTGAAGTAGTCCGTGGCTACCAGCATATATCTCATTTTGCCGCTAGCCATAGGCAATGGTCCTACGATATCCATCGCCCACATAGCAAAAGGTCACGGACTTGAGACATTGTGTAGGGGTTCCGCGGAGGCAAATATCAGCTGTGACAATCTCTGACACTTGTCACACTTCTTAGCGAATTCCACTGCATCCTTTTTCATGTGGGGCCAGAAGTAACCCTGTGTCATCAGTCGGTGTGTCGTAGTCCTTTCAGCGGAGTGGCTCCCACAGTCCCCCTCATGCAATTCTGCCAGCACCTCCAAGGCTAACCGCGGTCCTAGACATTTCAACAATGGTCCATTGAAGTTCTTTCGGCAGAACATGTCTCTGAGAGGCCTATTCCAACCTTCTTCTTTCTTTCTTGTCCATCACCTCCTTTCCCTCCAAGAAATACTTAATGGGGTCCATCCATCCCCTTTCTTCTTCAATAATCTGACACACCTCTATCAATTCCTCCGTGCTTGGCCTCTCCAATCTTTCTACCTGTATCGTTCTCTCCTCTGATCCAGGCATGGCGGCAGCCACGTATGCTAGAGCGTTTGCGTGTCTATTCTCACCATGCCCTAAGTGTACAAACTGGAGCTTTGAAAACTTGTTGGCTCTTTGGTGTACTACCTTTAAGTACTTCGCCATTCGCGGACATCGAGCAATGAACCTACCATTTGCCTAACATACCACTAGGTTCGAGTCCGAATACACGGTCAACTCTTTTACTCCCAAGTCCCCAGCCATCCTCAATCCCGCTATAACTGCCTCGTACTCTGCTTCGTTACTAGATGCCACAAACCCCAGTTTTATGGTCAGTTCTATTATGTTATTGTCAGGTGTAACTAACACAACCCCTATGCCGCTGCATGTGTCCGTGGCAGATCCATCTGCGAATACTCTCCACCCATTTCTCTTATCCCAAGGGTCTAGTAGATCGAGCTCTACATCCTTTTCTGACTCCATGACCATCTCCTCTCCCCACGTGGGATCCTCGGCGGGGAACTCTGCTACTTCCTGCACCTTCTCTGATGTTCTTATCTGATATTGTATCTCGTACGAGCTAAGCATCACTGCCCATTTCAACATTCTGCCTGACTTCTCTGTCCTTAATGCTTGTCTGAGAGGCAGGTTCGTCACCACCACCACCAAGTGTGACTCAAAGTAAGGTTTCAGTTTTAGGGCTGAGAAGGTTAAAGCAAGGGCATACTTCTCCATTCTGCTGTACCGCGTCTCGGCATCCAACAATGTTTTTCTTTGAAAATACACTGGCTTCTCTACTCGATCGACTAGTCGGACAAGAACTGAACTAACCGCATACTCAGTGGCCCCTAAATACAGGTATAATTTCTCCCCCTGCTCTGGTCGTGACAGCAAGGGAGCCTTGCCCAAATACCTCTTCAACTCTTGAAACACCTCCTCACATTCTGATGTCCACAAAAAATCAGGGGTGCTTCTCAATAACCGATACAGCGGTCTACATTTGTCAGATGACTTGGAAATGAATCTATTTAATGCCGCAACCCTTCCAGCAAGCCGTTGCACCTCTGTGACATTCTATGATGACATCATCTCCACCAATGCTCTTATCTGTTCTGGATTAGCCTCTATTCCCCGATGAGTAACAATGTACGTAGCCCAAGAACTTCCCCGTGGTCACTCTGAACATGCATTTATCTGAATTCAACTTCAAATTGTACTTCTGCAGTATCCCGAACGTTTCCCTTAATCCCTCTAAGTGTTCCACCTTAAACATGTTTTTTCCACCATGTCATCTATGTATATTTCTATCTATTTCCGAATCTTGCTTTCAAACATTTTCTCCCCCAACCAATGGCTCCTGCATTCTTCAATCTAAATAGCATCCTTGTATAGCAATATGTGCCGCCTACTACGACAAATGTTATCTTCTCCTGATCTGGCCCGTACATTGCGACCTGATTGTACCCCATAGAGGCATCCATAAACGAAAATATCTTGAATCCTGCGGTCCTATCCACTAATTCATACACCCGTGGCATGGGATAGCTATCCTTCGGGCACTCCACATTCACATCTGTAAAGTCGACGTACATCCGGACCTTGCCATTCTTCTTTGGTACCGCGACCACATTGGATAGCCAATCTGTAAATTCCACTTCTCGTATTATTCCAGCTTCTTTCAATCGTGCAACCTCCTCATGAATACCCTCCGCATATTTTGGTCTAATGCTCCACATTCGCTGCCTCACTGGCTTGGCATCTTCCTTTATGTGTAACCGATGACATGCAAACTCTGGATCTAATCCTGTAACATCCTCTATTACCCACGCAAACACATCTTTGTTTTCTGACAAGAATTGTATTAACTTACTTTTCCACTCCTCCGGCAAAACTGGATCCTACCGAGGTGAACTTCTCTTCCTCCCCCTCCCTAATATTTACTACTTCAATCTCATCAAGCGTCTTCGGCCCCACCGCTGACTCCTCTTCCCTCTCCCCCACGGCGCACTGTAATTACTATGCCTGCCTCTTCTTAGGGTTTGGGTTCTCCTCTTCTGGTCCATGGATTAACCATTTCACTGTACCCCGATGATTGTTCTTGGCCGTAACCTGATCTCCGCGAACTTCACACATGCCTGTCGGGGTAGGAAATCGTATCACTTGGTAGTACGTCGACTGGACAGCCTTCATCTCGTGAATCCACCGTCTCCCTAAAATCGCGTTGTATTGAGAAGAAGAATCTACCACCATAAACCGAGCGAAAACCGTCACTGATCCCGTGGTTACCGGAAATAAGAGTTCTCTCATGGGCTCCGTCATACTCCCATTGAACCCATATAAATTGGTTCACGGAGGCCTCAATTGCTTAGGATCAATCTCATTTCTTTCAAAGCTCCTTTAAACAGCAAATCCACTGCACTACCACAATCGATCAACACCCTCTTCACCATATAATTGCCCAATGCAATTGTGATGACCAACGTGTCTTCATGGGGGGAATCCACTACCAATAGATCCGCACTGCTAAAAACAATCCTGTCTCTGTCTTCCACTGACCATACCCTTGGTCGCGGTCTGTCTAGCCCATCATTGATCTGCTGGATGCTCGCGGTTCTCCTCACCCTGTCTCTATGCGCATTATGACTTAGTACCTCCCCACTAAAAATCACATTGATAATTCCCAATATTCAGTCCTGTCGTGGCAAGTGTTCCTCATTCTGTGCATCTCTCACAAACTCCCTCATCCTCCCTTTTTCCACCAATTGCTGAACCAACCACTTCAGTGCATAGTAGTCGTTGGTCTTATGATTTCGTATCTGATGATAGGCGCAGAAAGGTTTATCCGCCAGTTCTATTGGTGTGTTTCGCGACCCTTCATATCCTTGCAGGTTCTTAATCAATGGCAATATTTCGCTTAGGGGTCTATTCAGCGGCATCACTTCTATCTCGCGGTATGACTTCCTTTCTCTGTTCTCCTTTCGGATCCCCTCCCGACTTCTTTCTGCCCTTGGGGGGTATCCACGATACCCAAGGCTTTCCTTTTCAGACGTCTCCGCCCTTCGGTGTTCTTTGTCCTTCTCTAATGATAACACTGCTTTCCTTAATCTCTTAGACTCCTTCTGTACTGAGTCCTCATACCTGATATATTTTCTACCCACGGATATAACTCATGCAAGGTTGCAATCTCATTCTTCGCCACAGATTGGTGTACTCCAGTTCCTGGCCGCAACCCCCTTTCAAATGCGATCACTGCGGTTCTCTCATCCAGATTTTCAAATTTCAATGTCTCGGCTTTGAACCGGCACAGATACTCCCTCACTGACTCTGTGGACCTTTGCCGGACATTGAACAATGCCGCGATATCCACCACTCGCTTCTTCTGGTGTATGAAATGACTTATAAACGCATGTTCCAACTCTTGTAAATTACTTATGCTTCCCGCTGGCAATAGGTAATACCAGTCAGAAGCCCCTCCCTTCAGGCTTGCTGGGAACATCATGCACCGTAGTCCATCATACCGAGCCTCTTGTAAGAGAGGCATCTGTTGTCGGAAATGGTGGATGTGGTCAGCCGGGTCTCCTTTGCCATCGTATCTCTCGAACCTAGGTTGGTTAAAACGCTTCAGCACCTTTGAGGCCCAGATGTCGTCCGCTAACGGTTGCGGTTCAGTCCAGCTACCACTTGGCTAGCCGCTCCCCCACGGTCCTTTGCGTGTTGCCGATTCGCCTATCTGTCGTTATCTATCATCTCCTGAACTTGTTCCATGATCAAGCCCGCCACCGGATTTTCAACGAGGTTCAGTCCGCCCTCCTCATTGTCCGATTCCTCATCTGCTTCTTCCTCCTCTGCTCTTTCTTTTTCCCTCCTCAGTTCATCGTTCTCCTCTCTCAGTCTCCCGATCTCCTCTCGCATAAGCCGGCTCTCTTCTGTTTCCTACTCCGCTTCTTGACCTCCCACCTCATCAACCACCGCCTTTGGTGTTGGACCTTGCACTGCTGCCCTCTTCGGTCTGCCTACCCCTTTCTTCACTTTCGGTGCCATTTCTACCTTCTACACTCTCTTCGGTCCCCACAGACGGCGCCAAATGTATGAACCTAAAACCTAACAACCGGAACCGAAGAGTTTCCCCCTAGTTCTAGGTCTCTTCTTTTTTCCTCTCCTCCTCTTTTCTCTCTTTTTCCTCTCTTTTCTTATCCCTTCCTCTCTCCCTCTCTTCACTGTGCGGCCCCCCCTTTTCTCTCCCCATCATCTTCTTTTTATACCCCTTCCTCTTCCTATCTGGGTCGTCCATCTGTCCTCTCATCTGGTGGCTACCCTTTTTGCTGTACCTATGCCACGTCCGCAGTTTAGGGTTCCGCGGCTAGGTTTCCCTGCTCCCAGGGATATCTTTTTAAGCTGCATTCCACTCTTAGTCCCATTGACTTAGTCTCCTTCCCTTTATTGGGTCGCCTCAATCTGGATTGTCCATCTCTCCTTCCATCCCTCGGTTCATCTTATAGTCGTACGAGTACCACGTCCTCGGTCTTGGGTTCCGCGGACATGATCCCATACTGGGGAGTTACTACAGTCCTTCCATCACCGTTATCATTATCAACATGAGCAACAGTAAATGGCTTTGTGCACTTTGTACACTCCTTATAGCGATTACCTTTTATCTATAGATTAAAAAAATAAAAATCATGTCTATTAGCAAACTAGTAACAATATATGAGTGATTTTTTGCTCCCAACGATATTGCTCCAAGGTCTCCAAGGGGACTCTAGAGCCAACCACCTGTCCAGCATAACTAGAAAGCCAGCCTAGCAGTAACCGACTTTATTTCCAACTTCCTAATTTGTCCCTTACCTTATATCAAAATAAAAATGGTTCATCTTCTCCACCTGAGTACGTGATTCCGCCATCGAAGTTAGTCTGGCTCTACCTTGTATTCATCAAGTTCTCTAATCTCTTTTGTTAGTCTCTTCGTTTGATGAACATTAAAATCTCATTACTTTGAAGACTACCACATAAACATTTCCATGTGAGATTCATATGGATTAGTTTCTTTGTATTTGTCTATATCATTGATTAAATCATACATTCAAGAGGAAAATGCAAACTGACCAACATTTCACTTGATTTTTTTTGTTGGTTATATATTAAACACTCATTCACAACTAAAGTCAAACCTTGATTCAATTTGGTAATTGATATTGATATCATATATATTTTTTACTAAATTAAAATTTGTAGTGTTTACTCAAAACAGTGAATAATGTTGTTTCCTCTCAATGAAAAATAAGGGGGGAGGCGAAAATCCCAACGCCGCACTGTCTCTCTTTTTCATTATATATTTTATAGGGATAAAATAGGAAGTCAAGATTTTCGATGGTTTTTGGCTATCTGGCTTTCTTATTTTACTCACAATATATAGCGGCAACCCGAAAATAATTAGTTTGTCTTCTTACCAGTCGTTGAGGGCCCTAACATAAACATGGCATGCAGAATCTTCTGCCACGAATGGCAAAGGAAAATATGTACTTCTTGGCATTCCCTTGTCCCTACTAGGTAACAAATTGATTTGATTGGGAAAGTCGTGTTGTCCGACGTCAATGACTCAATATCTTTACTTTATAAAGAAAACTCCCCAAGCAATAGTGTTTTTTGGGTCGATTGGATTTTTTGTTTTCCAAATTTGCCCTCACTCATATTTTCTATTTACAAAACTATAATATGATTTTATTTGTAATTTATTATATTTGATAAGGGTAAATATGTAAATATAATATTCAACTCTAATTGGATTGGTCAACAATTATGGCTGGGCATCTGTTGGAATTCGATGGGCTTTTTGCTACTGGGCTTCAATTGCAATTTGGTTGGGCTTATTTTGAATGGGCTGCGGTTGCAAATTTTTTAAAAATCAACCTCACCATACGGACTGGGCTTTTGTTGCGCTTGCTTTTGTGGCTTGATTAATTGGACAGCTCTCAATTTCACGCTCATAGAGCGTGCCCAAAATGTTAATATATATATATATAAAGCTCGCACCTTACATCTCTTCTCATCACATGCCTTTGTTTTCTTAACTGGGCATTCTCATTGACTCCTAAAAAAAAGGCAACTCTATAAATTAGTTAGACTTCTCTAGATTTGCTATTTTCTCCTTCTTTTATTATTTATTTATTTGGGCCTCCTCAAATAAAATAAATTATACATTTTTTAAAAAGATAGGTACTTATTAAAATTCTAAACACCTCCCTAGATTTGTTAGTTTCTCCTTCTTTTATTATTTAATTACTATGCCCTCAAATTAATAAACCAAAAATAGTATTAGTGTGATTGAAACTCCTAACACTTAAAAGAAAGTTAGACCCTAAACACTAAACCCAACACTTACTTTCTGAAAATACAAGGTCTCTAATCTCCATCTTCTATCTCTGTTTCCTCATCTTATTTGATCGATCAACACCCAAACTATTTCTTTACGAAAACAGAGCTTCAAGAGTTTTGCACGAAGCTTTCGCTTGAAAGGTAATAATCTTAATATACTGTGCTACTCTCTTTCCTTGAACTAAGAAGTGCTTGTGCTTTATTCTTTTAAACATGGTAAAATGTGTTTGAATTCAGGTGGTGGAAAGGATTGAAGGTGTCAATGTGTGCTATGGCTATAGGCGTGTGCAAATCAGCCACGAAGAAGATGCCTCCAGTGTTAAACAGGAATGACTACCGTACCTGATGCAAAAAAAAAAAAAAAAAAAAAAAAAAAAAAAAAAAACTCTAGGATGTGGAAGCAAAAGGAGACGGATAGGAAGAAAATGGATGTGGAAATAGCTAAGATCAGATCATTAGAGCTGAACTGATAAAGGAGGTAATTAAACTTCAGTTAATTTTTTTAGCATATTTACTGGTAAACATTACTGATCGAACAACCTTGAATTCACAGATGATTCTCAAAACTCAAGGACAAGTTTATATACAAAAATACTAACATGAATGAATCAGTTAAAACAAGAAGCAGATTAATGTAAGTAATTCTCTAAGGTATAGAAGCCAAACAACATAAAGTGTATACTCCTAATGAACCAAATTACAATACTCACAATATAGGTAGAAACTAGAAGATGGAATATCTTCGATTTCAAACTGGCCTTTGCGGTCCGATAAATGTTGATTTGTCTGATGACTAATAATAATAGTCGGATATACTGATGTACAACCAAAAGAATCGATTGTTTATTATGCTGCAAAGACCAGCGTTTCGTCCAACTTTCGAGAATCCTTTTCTGCTGTAATGGTTCTTGGCACAGTCGGGCATCAACCCTTTGAAATAAACTTGGGCAGGGAACAAATTCATCCCAAGGCAGAGAGAATGGACTGTAGCTGTTCTTACTGATGAATTTTGCATCCCAGGGATATAAATGGATAATTATTATGCAAAACTTGAATGTAAAGTGTTCTTACGAAATAATGGATATCAGATTTGCAGGCATAGCCAGTACCCAATGATTCAAAAAAGAAAAAACGTGAAACGAGACTAAAGATAGAGATTATGGTCACAAATTTAACAAAGCCAAGTCCAAGAAACTGTAGTGAAGGAAAATAGGCAATCAAAACTGACATATCAAATCACATAAATAAATAGACATGGTAAAATCAAATGTCTCCTGAACACAACTGGAATGCATACACCAATGAACAACTTAACAATGAGTCAATAAATTTAATAATGATAAAAGCACACGATAGAGTTTCGTCGTTTAGGCTTTAGCTAGAAGGAAGGCATTCGGTTTTCCTTGAACAAAACAGCTACGATGCCTGCATAAATCAAATAATCCGAATCAACATATAGAGATGTATAGTGTCATTGCATATCAGAAAACTTAAATGTGATTATCCATTTTAAGTTCGCAAGAAAAGGTCTGTCAATATTATTCATTCTCTATCTATGAGAAACATAAAATTCGCATACCATAGGCAAAACACAGATCAATTAAAAACAATAGCATGCCATGCTGCCCATGCAAGAACTTCTGCATCTCACAACGATAGGCATAGTCTGCATTCAACTGTCAGGTTGTAGTCCAATGCACACGTTTCTTTTTTATTTATCTTTTGGGAACCACTTCTTCTAAAATTAAGAATTGAGTCTAAAAGCATTGTTTAGGTAACCTTTTGGTGTAGTTGTTCTGTCTTTAAACTTTTCAGAGTAGTCACTTTGTTGTTTATCCTGTTAATAAGGAAGAAGAGGAACCTGGAACAGAGCCTTTGTTCCTCTGGACAAAAATATGATTTGTTCAATAAAAGGTAACCATACAATCATTATTAGTCTATGAAGTATGGTTATGTTAATATATTGATTTCTTAATTCAATTTTATTTGTTTTGTTTTCCTTAGGATTTGACCTATTGGGTTAAGTATGATTTTAGTGGTAAACACTTTAAAAGATATTTTGCACTTTGATTTAGATTCAACTTGACATTTGACAGCTGTTGCTTTAATAAGAACAAATACTTAATTACACAGTTGAGACGTTAGGTGAAGCTGTAAACACGTATCCCGTCCAACTATTCAATTGATTTGCTTTCATAAATAATTAAGTAATTAACCTTATTAAGCAATGTAGATCATTCCCTAAACAAACTTTTTTCGTTTTTGTTATTTGTAGAATGTGGAGTTTGGCTTTATATCGGAACGGAAAGGCATAGCTTTAGAAGCTATGATGACATATTCTAAGAAATTAATATTTAGACACAAGAAAGAGCACTCACGTATATCCAAAGGAGCCAAATTACATGGGGTTTACCCGTTTAGAGTGATACACTAATTCAAGTACGTATCTATGTACGCTTGATTTCCACCTATCAGTATATATAACTCCCTCAGAGAGCATAATAAATTAAGCCTTAATAGAAAGAAACAACTAAAGGTCTATAAATTATTACTCTTGGAATGAATTTCCAATTTGTTTGCTATGTAGCTTTTCGAAACTGACCAAGACATTCATGGATCCATGTAAGAAAAAAAAAACTATTCTAGACCAAGGCCGTATCTGGACAAAGATGTCAACTTCCTAATAGCTTAACTTATCTACTGTCATTTTGATGTTATCTGATATTTATTGATCTCTTTGACCATTTTAGCAGATACACAAGAGCAACCATTTTGGAAATTTTGCAATCAATAAGCATCAATAAAGTTTCTGTCTGTTCAAACTCTCTTAGGAAAATTTAAATTCTCAAATGTTCAGGAGGTTAAACATAGTAATCCTTTGATATCGAACAAACATAGTAATCCTTTGATATCTTAGTATGTTATCGTGGAACTTATATGCTACCTTTAATTAAACTTAGTCAATCGTATCAAACTGAAATACATGAATAAGCTTAAACATGCATGAACATAGTAGCTATAACCACTCATCATCACATTTTTCTTATTCTTATTGATCAAATTTATAGCTTATTGATCAAATTTGTAGCTTGGCAGGAGTAGCTAGATTTTGGCCGAATATTGCATCTTCTCTAATTCTATTGGGTCGACTACTAAGCTCCATTAAAATTCTCATAATACTAAATGTGATTCACACTTATTTTTTTTTTTTTTTGAAATAACTAGGGGTTTAGGACTCCCCAACCTTTTATTTATGAAACTATGATATTCGCAGATACATCTTTCCTTCCTTATCTGCCAAGATCAAATCATTAAGTTTGTGATCCAACGGTGGAATAAAGTACACACACTCATTACAATTTTGCCTACTTAGCTTAGATAGATAATCTGCTACTTTGTTACCCTCATGAAATACATGTGATAAGCACCCAAAACTGTAATATTAAACCCCGAGAGACATAGCATTTTGGTCGATTATGTGTTTAATAATCATGTAATAATCATATTTTTGTACTTTTGCAGGTTTCCGTATTTAAAATGAATATAATGATAAAACATGCATCGAAGTACGGGAATATTAGAATATGTGAAGTTCCCACTCAACCCCAGTGAAGCCCAACAGAGCCTGACTAGAGCCGAAGTTTCCAAAAGAACAAAACCAGTGCAGAACGGAACCACATATAAAGAAGCAGCAAACTTCCGAAGCTCAAATCTGATAAATCTGGGTGCCGACGTTGGCTAGTGAACTGCCAGAGTGACCAGGGCGACAAACTCTACGCAAAGACAGAAAGTTGTAAAAACGCCAAAATCGGCGCCGCCACTGGACATACTAAGTGGACCCACTCAACGGGGCCAAAAGGCATGATGAGTCAGCATAGGCAGGTGGCAAGAGATGGTCACAAAATTGTGCCACCTTGCAATGAGAGAAGACACGTACCTGTTCAAAGATTGAAATGAAATTGAGCAAAGGGACAAATACAAAGCATAAAAGGACGAAACATTAAAGGAAGTCACATGCAAACAAAACTTTGAATATCAAAGTTTTGAATGTCTCAAATGGAGAAACGACCAAAACTCAATTAAATCCTTCTCCAGTCTCCAGCCTATATATATGAGGGGTAGCCTTTGATATTCTTCCTTCAGCATTTTCATGCTTTAGCTTCCGTTTAGCAGATAGTTAGTTTTATTTCTGCACTTATATTCTGTCATTTTCATTCCAGTAGCTTAAATACTGTAAGTCATTTTACCCTTAATAACAGTCATTTCTTTTCTAGTTTAATTCCTGTCCTGCATTTATTTACTTAATGTATACAGCAAGTTTTATTATTCCTTCAATGACCATGAGCTAATCCCCCCCCCCCTCAGGGGGAGGGTTATGCTGCTCGTGTGAGAATCCGGATTGACTCTTTAATATTTTAGAATCACTACTTAGGAATTAGGCATAGATTAGACATCCGGTCCCAAAATGACTGAGATCAGCATAAATTTGGAGTGCCGATGCTCCGGAGCAGTCTCGTCTTGCGACCAAAATGTCTCGCCGCGCGACTCATGGTGTCGACATTCTCTCCAATTTGTCCAGCTGATGTGGAATCGAGCCAGGAGCTGAAATGATATTCCAGAGATGAAATATTAGTTCAACTCTTTATGCTAGTGCGATACAGCTCAGAGATGTGGGCATGAGCTAGGGATCAATACTCAACGTTGTCTCCGAACACGAGACGAATTAGAGATGTAGTGACGTGGTAATATAAACTGTTAAAAAATGATTCTTGCATGAGTATGATTAACTCTCTCCCTGTTTCTCTATCTTTGTTTATCTACATATAAATCACCGTAGTAATTTACATTATTTGCATTACCGTTAATTTAATTAAAACTAACTAAAAAACCTAAAATCCTACTCACCAAAAGTTGTAATTCCAGTTGTGAACCTTTCCGAGCCCTAAGGTTTGGACGATCCCTTACTCGACCTATCCTACCAAACCCACGTGAGTAAGGTAACTTGACTAGAACGTACGACTATACAGACTTTGGACTTGGGACTTTGGTCTTTGGACTTCGGATTTCGGACTGTGGACCTCGGACTTAATTAATCGAGAAAACCAATAAATGCACAATTAAAAGAGTTTTTATCAACATGCTTGAATGTTACTAGCTCAAACTTCAAAATATCAGCTTGTATATGAGCAACTATGTTCCTACAGTGCCATGGCGTCTCTTCCTCCTTTGCCAAGATTTGCATTGCCCTCAGAGAATCCGATTGCACTTGAATTCTGCTAATCCTCATATTTGTCGTGCCTTCTAGTCCTTTTTGAACCCCTAGTAACTCTTGGTATAGGACTGACATTCTGGTAGAGCTGCCATTATAAGCCATTAGTGCATCTCCATTCCAATCTCTTACCGCTCCACCATAGCTGGCCCTTCCCTTTTGTACCAATCCATCCGAATTAAGAACTACTATTCCATCTACTGGTTTACTCAATTTTACCCATATCTCCTCTCTTTGCTTTAGAGTAACCCCAATTCCCAGTTTCGCTAGAAGTAATTTCGCAGCCTCCTCCTCCTTTACCGGTTCCAGTGTTTTCCCCATATAAATCTTCATGCTGTTCAAAACTTTCTGGCTCACAACATCTGCTGACCGAAATCTATCTTTCTTCAACCTCCAGTTTCGCTCATTCCAAATGGCTTGGACTGCAGCACAGGTAAAGGCTCTTATCACTTCAGAAGCTAAGGTATTCGCTCTGCAGAGTCTCATCAAGTAGTACCATTCATTATGCGATGCTCGCACCATCTCTGGCAACCCCATGGCTTTCTTGAAATTTTGCCAGACCAGTTTCGAGTACGGACAATCAAAGAAAAGATGAGCTAAACTCTCTTCATGGCCACCACGCAAGCAACACTTTGATTGCGCTATCACCCTCTTCACCATAAACCTATTCTTAGTTGGGAGAGTTCCCAAGAACAACTGCCAAGTGGTAAAATAGTGCTTTGGTACTGATTATTCCCCCCACACAATCTTGAACCATTTTACCTTACTTCTCACCTTTTTCAGGACAGAGTATGTTGAGGAAGTAGTGAAAGCTCCTGTACTGCTTGGGGTCCATGTCACCTGATCCTCAATGATATAGGAATTTATCTCAGTTCCCATAATCCAATCCTTTACCTCACCCTCCGGCATATCGATTAGTGATACAGCTTGACCATCTCCCCTCCCTTAAAATTGCGGAAACCTTCGCATCCTCTGGGACGATATGTCCTAACAAACTTCTGGCTTGGTTGTTCAAGATTAAAGGCCCCGAACACCATGGATCATGCCAGAAACTAGTACCATTTCCATTCGCTATACAATATTGGACAAACTTCCATGAGACTTCTCGATGTTTCAAAATCCCTCTCCACACCCAGGAGCAATCCCTCGGCACCTTCATAGTCCAAAACTTTTTATGCTTTATGTGTTGCTGCCATGTCCATCTAACCCACAAACAATCTTATTTCTGCGCAAGTTTAAAAACCAATCCACAGTACGCGGCTTGATTCCAAACTTTTGGATCCACAAGACCAAGCCCTCCCTGATCCTTGTCTAGTTTGAGAGTAGCATGACTAGCATGATGCATCTTCCTATCCATGTTTGGGCATATCCATATGAACCTATTGCACAGCTTCGCCACCTTCTCAATCACTGTTTTTGGCAACACAAAAGTCTTCACCCAATAGGTTTGGAACGATGCTAGAACAGACTTCACCAATTGTACTCTTCCGGCTCTGTTAAGATCTTTATTCTTCCAATTTGAGATTCTCTCCGTGATCTTTTCAATTAGAGGCAAACATTCTCTTATACCAAGTCTAGTGGCCATAAGAGGCAGCCCTAGATAAGTAACAGGGGGAGCTACAAGAGAGATATTCATAACTGCCGCTAATTCTAGTCCTTCTTCTTCTGACATGCTACCAGTTAGGAGAGTAGTCTTTTCATTGCTAAACTGAAGCCCTATAGCCTGAGAGAAGTCTTGCAAGATGTCTTTCACAGCCATCATAGATTCCATATTACCTTTGCAGAATATTAGGACATCATCGGCAAAGCATAGATGAGATATGTCCAATTTCCTACATTTGGAGTGAGCATTGATTTTTTTCTACTGAAGCCCTTTATAAAGAAGAGCACTCAAGATCTCCATGACAAGCACAAACAAATAGGGAGAGACATGGTCACACTGTCGAAGCCTTCTTTTTCCTTCAAAATACCCTTCCGGTGTCCCATTTACCATTACTGAGAATGAAGGAGAAGCATAACACATATGTAGCCATTCAATGAACAAGAAAGGGAACTTGAACTTGTGCAAAAATAGCTTCTACTACTTGCCAAGACACCGAATCTTAGGCTTTCTTTATATCAAGCTTGATAGCACATCTCTTCTGACCATGTTTCCTAGAATAACCCCTTAGTAACTCATGAGCTAATAGCAGGTTATCTTGAATCGACCTCTCCGATATAAATGTTGATTGTGTACTTGAGATCAATGAGGATATACAAGTCTTCATTCTGTTGGTTAGAACCTTTGACACACACTTGTATACGATATTACAACATGCTATGGGCCTGAAAGAACACGGTAGAAGCATTCTTATTTTTTGGAACGAGACAGAAGAGAGTGGAATTTATACCTCCTGTCAATTTCTTCTGGAGAAAAGTGTATTTGATTGCTTTGGTGAAATCAGCCCCAATAGTAGCCCAACTTTTCTTGAAGAAACATGTATTGAAGCCATCTGGTCCAGGCGTTTCATTATCCTCCATGGCAAAGAGTGCTTCTTTTATCTCCAGATCAGTTATAGGAGACTCTAGAAATTGCCTTGTACTCTTATTAATCTCCTTCAATTGCACATTACAGAGAAACCAAGAATCATAGAAGGCAGCTGAGGGTATTCCAAGTAAATTAGAGTAGTACTGCCGAAAGGCATTGGCTACTGGCTCTCTACCCTCTCTTCGAATTCCGTGTGTATCAATGATATCCCATACGAAGCTTCGAGTCTTCTTTTCCTTTAGTGCATTGAAGAAGTATGCACTACATTTAATCGGTCCTATGGAAAATATCAGCTTCCTCCATCTTTATAAAATAACAAAACTTTTCCCTTAACTCAAACTCCTTTGTACTGAGAGAGCAATCCAATGGATTCTGGTGACGTGTTTCTTGGACTATCTTCAATTGTACTCTCGTTTTAGTCACTATTCTCTGAGTATCATGGCAAAAATTCCTTGCCCATCCTTTCAAAACTAGCTTCAAATTTTTCAGCTTTCTTGTTAACATATACGGGGGGCTCCCATGATTTGTTATATCCTAGCACACTTTAAGAGTTTCTTCAAATCTTGGTGCTTCATCCAGAAGTTACAAAATCTAAACGGGGGGTGGCTTCTGAAGGAGTTTTGGAATGTCATCAACAGCGGACAATGATCTGAAGTTCCTTGCGTTAAGACTTCCACCTTTGTAGCCAACACAATGGCTGACCAAGCTACATTAACAAGGCATCTGTCAATTTTCAACCATTTCCTAATATATCCCCCTCCACTGTTCCACGTGAAAAAACACAGTGATGCCAAATGATCAAACAGCCTTGCTACATTCAAGCAACTTGCAAATGGCTGCGTCTCTCTAGGATGAACTGTCGTGTCACTAATACTTTCATGGGAGTACAAGACATTATTAAAATCTCCCATTACACATCATGGATCCTTGATCCCTGCACTTAGGGCCTTCAACTCGTCCCATAGAATAAGTCTCTCATGGTTATTATTCTTCGTATATACAGCAGTTAACAAGAAGCTAAACCCATACTGCATACTAGTGACCTTGCAATGAATGAATTGGGCCCCTTCCACCTCCTTTTGAACATCCAAAAAATTCCTATTCCATATGATCCAGATTCTTCCATATTCATCACTCGAGTAATTATGTTCTGTAGCCCATGAGGGACATACCATACCTGTAATGGTGCTAAACTTCTCCATTTGTACTTTTGTTTTCAAAATACCCATACAACTAATCTTATTCTCTACGAGAAATTTATTCAACTGTTTTACCTTTGTGAAGTCATTTAACCCCCTAACATTCCAACTACCTATTTTAATCATTGGAACTTTTTATCGTCTTATTTTCTTACCACTCACTTTTGATCTGCCCCTACCTTTCTTCCCTGATTGTTTCTTCTGTTCAGTTTCGTTCCTCTTCTGAGCTCTTGTTTGTACTGAGGCAGTCACACCAGATTCTTGCAGAGGTCATGGAGTGACATTCTTGTCCCCAAACAGTTCAGGCTCTGCATCCGATAGATCATCATCTTCCAAATCTACGAGCTCCTAAAAAATGTTCCTTTTAGCGCAAAAATTGCCTTCATCAAGGTGCACTGGTCTGATATGTTGAATAGGTGTATGCATTACTGCTTGAGACTCTTCAGCAGTAACATCATTAAAAGTACACTCAATTCGCCCAAGGGAGACCAGGTTTATATTTGATGACAGAGCTGTCTCACTATGATTTGGTTGAGTCTGTTGCCCAACCTCTTCACTATTATAGCCTTCTAACTCATTTTGATTTTTGATTCTTATAGCCACTTCTTGCTCAGTGATAATTGTTACTATCGCTAGGGAAGTTATTTCTTCGCATTCTACTACCTGTTCTGAAGTGTCCCCTTGTTCATGCCCTGAACCTCTGCCTTCATTTTATGAACTTGGAATTGCTTCAACACCACTGTTTGGCTCTCTCCTCCTCTGTTGCCATACCCTAGTTGTTCTTCCAGAGCACTTATCTATAGAATGTCCAAACTTATTGCATTTTGTACAGGACAAGGGCTTCCATGGATACTCAAGTGGAATCTCAACCTCTCGATTTCCAGCTTTAACCTTTATAGAGTCTTTATACTCAAAATTCACTAGGAATTCAATACAGAACCTTGCGAAGGATAGCCTTTCCCTCTTCGCTGTTGCGTCATCCATAAACATTGGCGTCCCTCCAACCAAGCTTGCAAGGTAAGAAAGACCATCAAATGTCCACATTTCCTTTGGCACATCCATTAGCTTCATCCATAGAGGGATTGAAGTAACCTTGTTTTTATAATTCTCAACCTCCATAGACCATGGCTTAACCACAAACACTCGGTTCGCAATAAAAATTGGTCCTTCATCTAGCACCATTTGCCGGTCCTCTGAACTCGTAAAACTCATATAGAAAAGCTCCTTATCAGTGATGATATCAAATGAACCTTTTAATTTCCACTTCTTCTCTAGAACATCCTTTACTATAAGAAAAGAGAGTATTTTGTCTAGGAAATATCCAACAAGATACTCATCCCACTGTTTTATACCTTGCTTAAGGAGCTCAGAGGGGAATTGAGCAACACCATCCATGAAGATGGGTGAAAAGGATTTGAACGCCACTATTGTTTCTGAATAACCAGCTCGACCAAACAACGAACTCCAGGAGTTGTTTCTTGGGCCCCCATTACTATTTCGACTTTCAGAAGGCATCGGATTGCTTGAGGATGCCATATGTTCTTTACTCGGGAAGAGAGGTTAGAGTATCCAAGTCAAGCTGGTTTAGATTTCTTCCTTTTCAGAACTCACACTATTTATCAATGGAGGATTTTACCTGAAAAGGAAAGAAGAAAGAGGTGGAAAAGATAAGTGTTCCTCTCCAAACTAGTTTTTAACTAAAAGCGGCAAAAATAACAGAGCATCTGATCACTGCAGGAGCTTATGTTATATCACTCCCTATCTCACTATATTTGGTCCCCATTACACAGTTACTCTTTATATCAAGTTCGTCCATATTACAGTGTTGTGTCTATGTGTGGTCCTTTGACCAAGGTTGTGCCACATATAAACTATTGTTGTTTTCACAGTATTCTTTTCTTTCTCAACGATTTAGTCAAACAACTTTTTCAAAATAATTTATGGAAATATCTCCGGAATCTCACAATAATGTTGGTATTTCAATCCAGTCTAGATTCTAGAAAAGTCGTACTTAGGTATTACAGTAAGTGTGTAGGTTAAATTCAAAAGTTTCTTTTATGCTTATTAATCTTTCTAATTGAAGCCCTGTACTGATGCATGTTAATTAGTCTTTCCAATTACTCAAAGTGTGATGCCAGCTCTAATCTCCATGAACTCCACTCACTTGAGTATAAAATCAATTTTACTTGCAAGTGGAAGAGCTGAGGATTAACATGAAATCTAAAACTAAGAAAAACTGCAAGTGGAAATACAATTGCAGTTGGAAGTATACAAATGCAGGTGGAAATGTTCAAAATGGATACCTGTGCTACTGTTATTTTCTTAAGAAACTATTGATGGAATAAAAAAGCAAATGTATTCTCTTAATTCCATTTTCTAGCAAATATTGAGTATAGTTTTTTTAGCCTATAGATTTTCAATCGCAGTAACAAGGATTAGTATTAGCTAGTTGTCTGCATTGCATTGTACTTATCAATTATAATTTTAATCCCATTTTTTTTCTTAGAAATCGATGAAACTTATTGTCAGTAAGGTCATTGATTGAGCTCATTTTCTACAATATATAGCAAGGTTGAGTAGGATAGCTCTGACTTCAAATCCCCAAGAGATTGTGAGGGAAAAAGAATAATTAACGAGAAATTAGAAATTAACCTCAAAGAACAATTAATGGGAAATAAAAAAACTTTGTACAAATGCATGGAACTAACCTCAAAGAATAATTAATAGGAAATCAGAAACTCGATAATTTTTTGATGATCCCACGAGCCATGTATAATTTTTTTTATTTTTGTTTTAATGCCATGTTTGCAAGGACACTACAAAAGGATAAATAGAAGTTAGTATTACATACCACCTCAGATAATTAATGAGAAATCGAAAACTTGATGCAAATGCATTAAACTAACGTCAAAGAATATTTAACGGGAAATCGAAAACTAGATCCAACTGCAATGAACTAACTTAAACTAATAACTAACGGGAAATCAAAAACTAGATGCATCGAACTAACCTCAAAGAGTTATTAACGGGAAATCGGCAATTGGATGCAATTGCATTGAACTAATCTTAAAAGATAATTAACGAGAAATCGGAAACTAGATGTAATTGCATTAAACTAACCCCCAAAGAATAATTAACGGGAGTCGGAAACGTGATGCAAATGAATGGAACTAACCTCAAAGGATAATCAAAAGAAAATTGAAAATTAATTGGATGCAAATGCATTGAACTAACCTCAGAGAATAATTAATGGGAATTCAAAAACTGGATGCAATTGTATTGAACTAACCTCAAAGAATAATTAACGGGAAATAGAAAACGGGATGCAATGAATAGAACTAACATCAAAGAATAATCAACTGGAAATCAGAAATTGGATGCAAATACATTGAGCTAATCTCAGAGAATAATTAACGAGAACTCGGAAATTGGATGCAAAATGAATTGAACTAACCTCAAAGAATATTAACAGGAAATAGGAAACTTGGTACAAATGCATGAAACTAACCTAAAAAAATATTAAATGCAAATACATCGAACTAACCGTAAAGAATATTTAACAGGAAATCAGTGGATGCAAATGTATTGAAATAACCTCAAAGAATAATTAATGGGAAATTTAATCAAAAATTAATTAACTACAAAATCAAAAATTAGATGCAACTGCAAAGAACTAACCTCAACGGGAAATCGAAAACTAGATAATCTATGATGATCCCACTTAGTGAATCATGTATATTTTTTTATGCCATGTTTTCAAGGACGCTACAGAAGGATCAATAGAAGTTGGTATTACACACCACCTTGGATAATTAATGAAAAATTGGAAATAATTGGATGCAAATACATCGAACTAACCTCAAAGAATAATTAACAGGAAATCGAAAACTGATGCAAATGCATCGAGCTAGCATCAAATAATTATTAACGAAAAATCGGAAACTGAATGCAAATGCATCATACTAACCTCAAAACATAGTTGTATGGTATGTAGTGAGAAAGTCTCGACAAATATAATTTTGCATTTAAAATGGTGTTTATTATATATTTTTTTGTATAATTGAGATTGTCTTGTATAATCAATTTAAAAATGTCAACAGTTAAATTTGAGTTCAATGACTTTTCCAATTTGAATTTTTGCATGAAAGAAAGATAGATTCTACTTTTAAATTTTAGAATTTGTTAGTGGTTTGTTCATGAAACAAATTAATTATGTTTGTTGAACTATTTTTTTTTTCTTTTATTAATACTATATTATTATGCCTCAACGCCCTTTCTACGAATCATTACAGTACTCTATAGTTAAATTTTTTTTTGATACATAATAATTTAAAAAATATTAAAAAAATCAAATCAATTTGATAAAAATGGTCACCGTTCGTTGAACGGGCTCAAAAACTAGTATATATATAGAGAGAGAGAAGTTTGGAGCGGTGATAGGTATACGGGTCGGTTTAGATATAACCAATTAACCATAGAGTCATGGACACATTAGGCTAATTGTTTCTGTTCATAGAGACGTCGAGACACAGACGCAAATGGCCCAGATTGCTAGCCTATGTTTAAACAGCCCAACAGTATTGTTGGGAAAATTTACTATGACCATATGCTATTCTGCTGTATGGATTGATCAACTCCTGGTAAAAGCCATTGTTCTTTATAAAAAAAAAATGTAAAAACACAATGAATTGCTTCAAAGCATAGGCTAACAAGTTCTATTATATATGTTTGAGACAATCAAATACACAAAAATATTAAATTCTGAAAAATCTATCGTACACTTTGAATTCATTTTATAAGGAACATAATTGTGATGTCCAAGAACACCTTTTATCAAATGTTCTAAGATCACACAACCTTATCAATGAACAGAACTGAATGAAGAAGATGAATTGAATCAAAGTTTTATTGATTGGCGATAGAAATTTACAATCTCTCTCTATTTCTCTCTCTCCTGTTTCTAATAATCTTTCTGACAATGAACTAATGAATCTATTCTATTGCTCTTCCAGTCTTTATATAGTATCCTGATTTGGCTTTGACCCAGTCAATTTTTGACACGTGTCCATTGTCTTCCTCCTCTTTCCCGCTCAATACCTGTTTTAAAACCACCACGAAATATATCGAGACATTGACCCTTATGTCGATGTCTCGAGTTTTAAAATATCAGTTAGAATATCTTAAGGCACGAGATTTGCGCACTACAATAATGTCTTCAAAGATAAATACACCGATTCACTCATCACTGAAGACATTGCTACATCATCACTGAAGACATTGCTACATCAAAAATAACAGTGAGCATATGCTTTTTGTCAAGGCGTTGAATCTCAGCCTTCGTGATTCGATTGGTAATTACTTTTAAAGAAAGAAGAGCACTGATTTGCCGGCTATTCTAACAAAATCTGAACATTATGCGCCAGGACTTCCATAGCTTGGTGGAATTTTTATCCAACTAAAAGGATTAAAATCTACCAACAAACACAAAACTAATATGCTCATCAATTTGTATTTTTTATTTATTTATATTATTTATAGATTGTCTAGAGCCTGCCTTTGGACACTTAGAAAGATAGTCTGCACGCAACATGGTTAACTTGCCTGTATACATGCATTATGACCACTCTCTCAAAATATGCTATCTTCTTCATAATGGATGCAATCAAACCTGCTTATCTGACCATGGAACTTCCTCCATTCCTCTGATGGCCTTGAAAGCTCTTTGGGAATCAGGCCCTAACTTAAAGTCTTAAGAACTCCCTGTGTAGGCTAGGACTATTGTAGCTTGACGAGCCCTGATTAGGGATGCCCATCTTACCTGAAACCTGCCTAAAACCCGAACAAAAAACCTGCACCGAACCCTGCTCGAACCCGAACCCAGATCAAAATACATAGGGTAGGGTTTGGTCACACTCTCTAAACCCGAACCAATCCGAACCCGACCCGATAATTTAGCCATAAACCCATTAAAAGGGCTAAAAAATCCAAAACCGAACCCAAACCGAAATCGAACCCCAAATCCGGTTTCAATTGCATACTACTAATCTCATATAAAAGAATGAGTTAGATAAATATTTGGATTATGATCTCATTCATGTTTACAATGATAAGTTATTTAATATATTGGATTATGAAAAAATTTATGTCGGGATTTCTAATTTTTTCAGTAATTGCACGTGATCATGTGTCTATAGTTCATTCCGAGTCCATCTATCAAATAATTATGTCCGGATATAAGTGATAATTATTTCCAAGTTCATTATAACTTTTATTTTGTTTGAAGGATTGGTGGATAGCCGAAGAAAGAATAAAATATAGATATATATATTTCAAATAAAATTTCTTATTGTCTTCTTTCTTCATTTATACTGGGTTTTATCCTACCCAAAATCCGAACCCGAGCCCGATGGGTATCCGAAATATAGGGTTAGGATAGGGTTTAGTCACACTTCTCAACAAAATACCCTACTTCGAACCAGACCCGCTGAAAACTGATCCGGGTTCAGGCCGAGTCGGGTACCCATTTGGACATCCCTAGTCCTGATAAACAACCCCCCACCCACCCAAGTCACTACCCTCATCTGTAGCAGATCCATCAGTATTTAGCATCAATTCATCTTCTTCAGGTATAAGCCAAGTGCACCGTACTGATGATTTGGCCTTAAATTGAACATCAATTCCTAGTCTGTTGAACAGTACAACTCCTTGTTTACATCAGACTGAAGTGCTTCTTTAACAAATCCTTGGAGCTATATCTCCATTTCCCTGGCCATTTTATCAAAAACGTACAGCTTGAATGCTCTTTGTTTTGTCTTCAAACTATCTTTTGTCCCTCTCAGTCCACATTGACAAAGACCTCAAATTCATTATTCCGACTTCAACTTAATAATATTATCTATCAACCGAAAAACAATCTTGGAAAGCCCTTACCGAAAAAGAATCTTGGAATGTGATATAGGTATAAGTCTCAGATAGTCAGATGCAATATGGATCAATGGAATGGACGGATGGAACAGGAACTGGTTATGTGGAGATAGAACCAAATAAGCAGGTGATTGCATGCATTGGAGATAGAAGTTTTCAGGTATCAATTTAAGCACGGATTGAAAGTTACTCAACAACTTTAACTAACATATACAATATAATTGGTATCTATATTTTAAACCATCGATCCTGGTTATTGTACAGGCAACATCAGAAGATGTTTCAAAGATGTTGAAGTGTGGACAGAAGAATATAGTATCATATAATTAAACAATGGCGGGTAGTATTCTATAGAAGAGGTGATCCATGCTAGCTCTGGGCCTTATAAGGTGATTGAGCCTGAACTAGAAAGAGTCTGTTTAGGCGTTTCATAACAGTAATGGGAATGCTGGAGAGATGAGGTAAACTTGGGTCATTGGCTTACTTGTGACTTGTGCGTGTACAGTGAAGAAGAGGTGGTAGAAGCAATTGAGAAAGCAACAACTGAAAAGAAGGTTCCTCATGCTTCATCGAGGTGATTTGTCACAGATGTGATACCAGCAAAGAGACAATTTAACTGGCTGTCAAGTTCTCTGCATCTAATAGTCGAACATTTAACCCTCATGGAGTTCAAGTTAAGGCTTGGGCACCAACTTGCCTGAAACACACTGACAAAGTTCATCTTTTAAGTGAATTTGTGTCTGGTCCAAGTATCAGAACACACAACCAAAGTTGCACCCAGTACCTATAGCATTAAGAATTCCTTACAGAGATTAAATGATGAATAAAAACTGAAACTGGTGTAAACCTCATTTGTAATAATAGAAACAATGTACAGGTGAAAAACAATGTACACCTAGCGTTTTCCATGTACCCCTTTATGTAGGCTCCATTGGAAAACCACGAAGGTCAAGAATCTCAGTTCCATTAAGGGGAATTACAAAAGGGTGGGGGTATAACATGTGGGGGCCTTCCACATAACGTCACTTTGTATAACACCACAAATTTGTAAAACTCCATTTGAATGACCACCAAAGTCAACTACCTCATTAGAACCTTGCTAGGAAAACCTAGTGCAACAACAAAACCACAAGTGTAGGAAACGTAGTAGAACTCTGTAATCAAGTATGGGTTGGACGCCGTTAAATATGACTATATATAACCCTGTCAGGAAAGCCCAGACGATACCCTGTGTCATAGAACCTAGGTTGAGCAGACTATGCATGGTAAATTCAAATAATTTTTAAGGAAGGAAATACTACGCAACTACGACACAATAGACATCAGAGATGAGATGACAGATGAGAAGAGAGTCCATAAAGTTCGGCTATTTTCCCAAGTAGCTGCAGCAAATTAATGAAGTACTTCCATTGCAGGTCTCTTTCGTGAAGTGACAATAAGATACCTTAAAAGAAGTTCTCCTAGCCAGTTTTAGACCCTACAAATTTATTACAGTATACAAATTTGGAACACAAAAGGAAAAAGTCATGAGTAATTGTGAATACAACCTGTTGTGAATAAGATTGCTCTGTGTTTTTGTTTCTGGCAATAGTAGAACCATGAGAATTCCTCCCCTATAAAGACTGGCTTCTTGAAAAGTTTCACTAACAAGTAACTAACAATATGTTTAATAATTTGGTTATGTTTTTACAACATGTGGAATATCCCCTGCATCCACTAATTGAGCAGTAACATATCAAGCAACTTCTTCTCTTGGCGCAGAAAACTGTTCACCCTCATCTTTCTCTTCCTCATCATCGACTTCATTGTTCTTCAAATTAAAAAATGTCGTAAACTTCCTCATTCTTCTAAATACCTGCCGCTCCTATGCTACCTCTGAAACTCCCAGTGTGATGAGATCTTTGCATAACAAAGTGCTTTCTAGAGGGATCATACAACAAAGGAAGAGTTTTAGCAAAGGGCGCTAACTTAACTGCTATGCTGAGTCCCACTTTCAAAAAAGAGATGCCCGTTAATTTTGTCCTAAATTTTGAGGATTAAATGCCAAGAACAACACACACAAATCACCTCTCTGCCAGCCAATCCATCCAAGGATGGAGATGGGGAGTCGCCCCAAACATTTTGAAAACCCAAGAAAATACACTACAATCAGTACAATTTTTTTTTAATCTATAAGGCATTGCCCCTCCAAAAATTCTGAAGATAGTGTACTACTGCCCCTCATATACCTTGCACCCCTAACCCAAATTCCTAGCTCCATCCCTGAATCCACCACACATAAACTTTCAAAACCACAGCCACCCAACAACCATCTCTCCCAAGACCTTCACTTCCATGTCTAAACCCAACCACCATTTCGCCCTAGACCTTCATAATAATTTCACTTAATTTTCTGTTTCAGGCATATTTTTCCATGCGCTCTTGAAAGGTTAAATCTTATTTCTATTGACCAGGTGATGGTATTTATGACACTAACATTTATCATCCCAAGAGAAATTTATAATGAGATTATCTATTCCAGAAAAACCACATCCAAAAAGAATACAAAATGAATGAGTAGGGAGGCGTGAGGGGACTGAGTGGGGTATTACTATTCATCAAACTTTTGTACTCTTACATTTCCATCCAACTAGCTGATACCAAAATTCATCTTATAGAGTGGAGCAATAGGCAACGAGGGATCTCCCGAGATAAACTGAGAGTAGCACCGCAGACACATCCAATCAAAGCTACTAAGAGAAGCCCGAAGTCACGACACTCGCCAATCCTCAAGACCAAATTTTTAACACTTTCAAACGAGAAATATCCTTAAAGACAAACGTAAATCATCCTTCAAAAACCTCAGCAGGGAAAAGTGTGTCCATCTACAAATTGAAAGTGAGTCAACCTCAGATCCTACTTGCTAACTTTAAACAATCATTTGCAGCGATAGTCATATACATTCTAATCCAGCCCAAAGATAAGTGGGAAAGAGTATTGTTGTACAACTACACAAACTCTAGTGTAGGGGTCATATTCATGACCTAAAAAGCTAGTGGTGACAAATGGACCAGATGCTGTATAGTACGGGGAAGCGAGCTGCATGGGATCATATCCGCAGTATCCTAACCGCTTTGGAACCGCTGCAAGACGTGGAGAGAGAGAGTGGAATCCTAACTGCAAGATAACTGCCGCGATACGTGGAGAGTGAAGAGACATTAGATGGAGGGAAGATCAACGAACAGAGAGAGGAGGTTAGAAAAAAGAGATAAAAAGAAGAGGTGAGAGAAAAGAGTGAGGAGAAAAAAAAGACAAAGAGGAGAGAAGAGTAAGGAGAAGAGACAAATGATCTCATAGGTTGTAAGAACAGGGTATACATTTTGGCGCCGCTGCCGGGGAACTGAGAGAAAATGGCTACTGTAGTGAAAAGGAGAGTAGGAAGACCTAAGAAAGCAATGGTTAGAGAAATGGTCGAAGAAACAGAGAGCACTGAAGTGGAAAGGGTAGGAGAAGAAGAAGGGGTAGGAGAGGAAGAAGTATCTAACGCGGCGGCGGACGCTACCAGACTTCTCCAGGAGGAGATAGTTAGGTTACGTACTGAGAATGACGAGTTAAGGAAGGAGAGAGAGATTACACATGGTGAAATGGGGCGGGATGATCATCGAAGCAGCGAAGTGGAAGGGGAGAATGAGGAGTACCCACCACAGGAGGCTGAACAAATGGTGGGTATCACATTGGAGGTAGTACAGGCTATGATTGAGAAAGATAGGGAGATGAACCGCGCAGCGAAAAAAACGAACCAGAGCGCTATGCAGAAGGAGGTTGCAAGCCTCAACAAAAATCCACTGGCAGATTCGATATGGAATTCGGAAGTGCCTAAGAGGTTCGCCCAGCCCAGATTTGAGAGGTATGATGGAAAGGGAGACCCGACAGATCACTTACACCATTTTCGACAACAGATGCCGTTATGGCAAGAGAATAAATATGATGGGCTTCGTTGCATGATGTTCCCCGCCAGTCTAAAGGGGGAGCCTCCGATTGGTATTACAGGTTGGCTTCACGAAGCATCAAAAGGTTTGAAGAACTGGAGTGCGCGTTTGTTGATCATTTCATACACCAGAAAAGAAGGGTGGTTAACATCGCAGCTCTGTTCAACATAAAGCAAAGGTCCGCGGAGTCATTGAGAGAGTTTCTTTGTAGGTTCAAGGAGGAGACATTGCGGGTGGAAAATTTGGAGGAACGTACCGCAGTCATAGCCTTCCAGCACGGCTTGAGGGCGGGAACTAGAGTTCATGAGTCGGTTTCCAAAATCGAAATCACTTCTTTGCATGCTTTGTATCCAAAGGTAGAAAAATACATACGCTACGAGGATATAATGCATAGAAATGCAAAGGAACATAAGAGATTAGGGAAGGCAGTGCAGATCATCGACCGAGATGACAGCAAGGGAAAAAGTAGAATAGAGGAAAGAGAGAAAGGAGCGTACAGAGGAGAGAGCCGAGGTCCGAATAGGACGGGAGACCGCGGCCGAAGGGATATCCGGGAGAGGAAGCCATACCGGGAAATCGAACAGACTCCGCTCAACAGGCCCTTAGAGGAAATCTTGCCGCTGATTAAGGGGCAGCAGTACTTTGAGGGTCCGCGAAATACACCCGTGGAGATAGAAGGGAAGCTATTCTGTGCATATCATAAAATCAGGAATCACGCCACTAATGAATGTTATGCCTCAATAGTTGGTGGAAAGAATGATTGAAAAGGGGATGCTCAGGGAGTTTGTCGCAGAGGTTCACCAAGAAGAGAGGGTGCCAGCTCCTGCTAGAATTTTAGGTACCATCAATGTCATCTTTAGTGAAGAAACCCTAGGAAGAAATGCACACCGAGAAAAGATGAGAAAGACAGTGAGTTTACAACAAGTGAATGAGGTGGTAAGCATACCACGGTTAATTCGCGGAACAACAGTGGGTGAGGAAAGCATAAGGTTTACCCCAAAAGACTTAGAGTCAGTAATTTCCCCACATGAGGATGCTTTGGTAATTACTATAGCAATGGGCAATTATCTGGTAAAGAGAGTGTTGATAGACTGTGGTAGTTCAGTGGACTTGTTATTTCAGGGGGTGATGGAGGAGATGCATATTAGAAAAGAATAGTTAAAATCACCTCGAACAAATCTGTATGGGTTCAACGGCAGCATGACAGAGCCCATGGGGGAATTGATGCTACCGGTTATAGCTTGTCCAACAATGGTATTCACTATGTTTATGGTGGTGGATTCAAGTTCTCAATATAATGCCATCCTAGGGAGAAAATGGATCCACGAAATGAAGGCCATCCCCTGGACATTTTACCAAGTGATCCGCTTCCCTACTAATGGGGGGACATACGAAATAAGGGGGGACCAAGTAGCAGCGCAGAATATCCATCAAGTTACTGTAAAAAGTATGGTCTGCGGAACAAAAGGGGAGGGGACGTCAAACGAACCAGGATCATCATAGCAATTACAGGGGGCAGCGGAAACAGAAGGGTACGAGCCTCTGCTGGGACCGAAAACGTTGGATGAATTGGAGGTAGTGAACCTTGGGGTGGGAGATGAGGAAAAGTTTACATCGGTTGGAGCTGACTTGCCGGAGGAATGGAAGGGTAAGTTGGTGCAGTTTCTGACGGACAATACCGATATATTTGTATGGGTAATCGAAGATATCACGGGCTTAGACCCAGAGTATGTTTGTCATCGTTTGCATATGAATGAGGTTGCTAAGCCAGTGCGACAGAAGATGAGAAGCATAAGGCCCAAATACGCTGAAGGGATTCGCAAAGAGGTTACACGGCTGAAGGGGGCGGGGATAATAAGGGAAGTGGATTATACAGAGTGGTTATCTAATGTGGTCACGGTACAGAAAAAGAACAGCAAGGTTAGAATGTGTGTCGACTTCACAGACCTCAACAAGGAATGCCCGAAAGATTGTTACCTTATGCCCCGGGTGGATGAGTTAGTTGATAGAACGACAGGATACAAGGTGTTTTCCTTCATGGATGCATCGATGGGATATAATCAGATCGCGATGTTCGGGCCAGATCAGGAGAAAACCACCTTTGTGGTGGAGGGTGGTACCTATTGTTACACCAAGATGCCTTTTGGTTTAAAGAATGCGGGTGCTACCTTTCAGCGGTTGGGAGAAAAGATGTTCAAAGGCAAGATTCGAAAGGGGATAGAAATATACATTGATGACATGGTGGAAAAAAGCATGTTGGAAAAGGAACACTTAGAAGGCCTCCATGAGACTTTTGGCATACTGCGCAAGCATAAACTAAAACTCAATCCCGAGAAATGCTCATTTGGAGTAACTTCAGGAAAGTTCTTGGGCTACATAGTCACCCACCACGGAATAGAGGCAAATCCAAAGCAGATTTGATCATTGATTGAGATGCCATCTCCGCAGAATGTGAAGGAAGTACAACAACTGGCTGGACGAGTCACCGCACTTAATAGATTCATTTCCAAGTCGTCGGACAAATGTCGGCCTCTATACCACTTGCTGAGAAAAATTCCTGATTTCCATTGGACAGCGGAATGCGAAGGAACCTTTCAAGAGTTAAAAAGCTACCTAGGGCAGGCACCCTTGCTATCACGGCCAGAACAGGGAGAAAAGCTGCATTTGTATCTAGGTGTTAGCGAGTACGCTATAAGTTCAGTTCTGGTGAGGGTGATCGACAAGATAGAAAGGCCAGTTTACTTTCAAAGCAAAACCCTACCGGATCACGAGAGACCCGATGCAAAGAGGATTGAAAAGTATGCTTTGGCTTTGATATTTTCAGCTCTTAAATTGAAGCCTTACTTCGAAGCTTATTATGTGGTGGTAGTAACAAACTTGCCTCTCAAACAAGCGTTGAAGGCCGAGAAGTCAGGTAGGATGCTTAAGTGGGCGGTATTGCTCAGTTCTTACGAGATTACATACCAAGTCAGAACAGCGGAAAAGGCACAAGCCGTGGCAGAGTTTCTGGCCGAATTTCTGGCAGAGGATCCCACTTGGGGAGAGGAAATGGTAATGGAATCTGAAGGGGAGGTCAGTCGCAATCCTTTGGATCCTTGGGATATGCGCAATGGGTGGAGAGTTTTCGCGGATGGTTCTGCTACAGATACAGGAAATGGAATAGGGGTCATGTTAGTGACTCCTGAGAACAATCGCCTTGAGCTATCTATGAAACTGGGCGGCTTCAAATAATGAGTCTGAATATGAAGTTGTGATAGCTAGATTAGACTTGGCTAATAATCTAGGAGTGAATGAGTTATCTGTTTTCTTATATTCCAATTTGGTAGTTTGTCAGGTGAATGGAGGGTTTGTGGCTCGCTGCCCTCGGATGGCGAGATACCTTGAGGTCCTATAGCGAAAGGCAAGCAAGTTTGACAAAATACAATTTGCTCATCTGGGCCGCGGAGAGAATAGACACGCTGATGCTTTGGCTTATGTGGCGGCGGTTCTTCTCAGATCAGAGGGTCAGTCTATTGAAGTTAGAGTGTTGAGCAAACCAAGTACATCCGATGAGGATGGGGTTTGGCTCACTACCGAGGGGGATCAAGGTTGGATAGAACCGATAAAGAATTTCTTAAAGGGAGTAGAGGCAGAGAATAAACAGGACAGACGAAGGATGGAACAGTTGAGTCAGAGGTATACATTGCTAGAAGGTGCACTATACAGGAGAAATTTCAGCGGACCATTGCTAAAATGTATAGGTCCGCGGCTGGCGCAAGAAGTTTTGGCAGAGGTTCACGAAGGAGATTGCGGGAGTCATTCTACAGGGCAAACTACAACTTATAGGTTGATATCACAAGGGTTTTTTGGCCCCATATGAAAAGAGACGCCACAAAGTACGCCAAGAAATGTGAGAAATGCCAACGATTTGCTTCATTCATTCACTCACCAGCTGAGCCATTGCATAATGTGTTCAGCCCATGGTCGTTCACCATGTGGGGACTGGATATTGTAGGACCTCTACCCATGGCGAGCGGTAAAAGGAGATTTATGTTGGCCGCTACTGACTATTTTACCAAATGGGTGGAAGGCGTGGCTTTGCAACAAGTTAAAGAAGAAAACGGCATGAAGAAGTTTTTGTGGGAGAATATCATATGCAGGTTCGGGCTGCCACATACAGTAATCACGGACAATGGAACTCAGTTTACCGGGGGAAAGGTGCGAGAGTTTCTTCAGGCATTTAAAGTAAAGCAAGGGTTCTCAGCCCCCTACAACCCTGAGGGAAATGGACAGGCAGAGGCATCCAACAAAATAATAATGGACAATTTAAAGTGAAAGTTGGAGGAGAGGAAGGGTGCATGGGCAGACGAGTTAAGTCATGTGCTATGGGCATATCGGACCACACCGAGAACATCCACTAATGAATCACCATTCGCAATGGCATACGGAGTAGAGGCCGTCATACCAGTGGAAATGATAGAATCCACAACTAGAACCCAAGCTGTTGAAAGAGGACTGAATGAGAGAATATTATATGTGGATTTGAATCTTATCGAAGAAAGAAGAGAGATAGCCCATATTCGATTGGAGGAATACCATCGGACTCTACAGAGACAGTATGATAAACGAGTAAAGCCACGGAGTTTCGCGGTGGGTGACCATGTGCTGCGACGAGTTACTCCTGCCACCAAGATGGAAAACGAAGGAAAGTTGGGACCAAACTGGGAAGGACCCTATGTCATCAGTAAGAAGGGTACCTCTGAAACTTATGGATTACAGACTACGATAGGGGCAAAGATAGAGAGGCCGTGGAATGTCAGAATGTTGAAAAAGTTCCATGTCTAGGGTCTGTGCTTAGTCTTTTCGTATGACATATTTAAGAAAGAGCTTATGATAGCGCACTATTTGTATTGTTTATTATTATGTCTATGAAATAAACATGCACTTCTTTCAATGGAATCAGCAGTAGATAATAAATAATCAATTTTGGAACGAGTACAATTGCCCCAACAAGCTTTACAGCTGTATAAAGAGAGCGGGGGGGAGGAGCCCTTCGCGGACTGTATGTCCGAATCAAACTGGGGGCAACCTTGACTAGCTTCACAGCTGTAAAGAGAGAGAGGGGAGCCTTTCATGGATCAGTATGTCCGAATCAAACCGGGGGCAACCCTGACTAGTTTCATAGCTATATAAAGAGAGCGGGGGAGGGAGGGAGGGGAGGAGCCCTTCATGGATCAGACGTCCTGAATCAAACCGGGGCAACCCCGACTAGCTTCACAACCGTCAGATAAAAGAGAGAGAGGGGGGAGAGAGGAGGATCCCGCGAGACTATACGTCTGAGTCAAACTGGGGGCAACCCTGATTAGCATCACAGCTATGGGGGGGTGGGGGTGGGGGGAGGAGCTTTCGCGGATCAGACGTCCGAATCAAATTGGGGGCAACCCTGACTAGCTTCACAGCTATATAAAGAGAGAGCGGGGGAGGAGCCCTTCGCGAACAGTAGTGACAACCCGAATCAAACTGGGGGCAATCCTGACTAGTTTCACAGCTGTATAAAGAGAGCGGGGGGGGGAGGAGCCCTTCGTGGATTGTACGTCCGAATCAAACTGGGGGCAACCCTGACTAGCTTCACAGCTGTATAAAGAGAGAGCGGGGAGGAGCCCTTCACCGACGGTAGTGACAACCCGAATCAACTCGGGGAAAATCAAAATAGCCCCATCGAATATTAAGAAAGGAGTATCAAGATTAGAGTTTCTAATTAAATGACTTCACGACATAGTGAATTGATATATGGAAAGTTTAAAATTATAACAGCCAATAGTGAAAGTGCTAAGGGAAAATTAAACAACTTAGATTGACACCTACAACGCAAATGTATTGGTTTGGAGAAATACTCGTTCAAGCACAAGCAAAAAGCAAAAGTATTTGTTCACAAAATATTACAAATCGGATGGATCAACTACAAAGAAAGAAAGCCGGCATATGTTACTACTGAGGTTCTGTATTCACTTCTTCTTGAGAGGGATTGGCCTCTTCACTAACAGCGGTGCTGTTATCTTCATCCACTTCCACTAGGGAGGTGTTAGCACTAGCAGGATTTATAGGCATATCAGTGGTAGTCATCTCAGTAGTCTCACGATTCATAGTCAAAGGAACTAACGATGGGGTATCTGAAACTGGAGGTGGCAGGGGAAGAAGACGTCCAGCCGCGGTAAGCTGATCAAGTTGCTGCTGTAATTCACGAGCAATCTTCTTTCCAGCTAAACCTCGGAATCGCTCCGCGGCTTCCTTCAATGCCTTGTCCAAAGAAGCTTGAGAGGCAAGTTTCTCTGCCTCTTTCAAGCTTTCCAGTTTGGAATTTACCCCCGCTATGTAGTCGCGGTGCTTATCCTCAGCAACCTGGAGCTCTTTCTGTGCCTTGTGTGCCGCGATCTGAGATTCATCCCTTTCCTTCTCCAACTTGGCATACTTTGATTTCTAGCCATCAATCTTCTGCTTCGCAGCATCCAGACTCTCCACAGTACTGGTTAGGCCGCGCAATACATAGCCAATATCCAAGCTCAGCTGCAGAGACATATTTAGAATCAAATGTAGTAGGACAGATAATGGGAAATTAAAATTAATAACACACACCTTTTCCCAACCAGTATAGATGGAAGCCCTATAAGCGACAGTGCCAGAGTCTCCATAGGCTTGATCCCGAGGGAGATGGGAGCTGAAAAACAGAGATGTTGCGATAGCTGGGTTCTCTAAAGCTGAATCACGAGTGTTGACATCGTGGTCTCTGGCCTTAAATTTGGGATGCCAAACTTCAACCGGGCCGGATGTTAATAGACCCACTAGAATTGGGAGCAATAGACTGCGAAGGCTCAGCGCGGGCACCAATGTTGGGATGAGAAGTGGTTTTGGCCTTTTTCGTGGGAGGACTCTTATCAGAAACTTCAACAGGCGCATCGCCATCAGATTCGCTGTCCCAAAGCTTGTATTTATTTACATCCATATCGGGGGCAGAAGTTGGAGAAAGATTGTGGGCAAAGTCGTCTTCCCATTTAGCCACACGAGAATACGATGGAGGAAGTGGGATAGCAGTCGTAGTTGAGGCCTTGGTAGCAGTGGCCCTGTGGGCGGCCGCTCGAGAATGAGAGATTTTGGTGGTATACTTGAAGGACCAGTGAACTAGACGTTTTCTTTTTTGAGGTAGGGAATGTTTTGGCTTTCTTTCTTTGGGGGGCGGCAGGTGATAGAGGGGGCGATAGTGGGGGCCTTGATATTTGCCGATGTCTTTCAGAGAAGGGTCAAGTAGGAGAGGATTGGCTTTTTCGGGATCTATACCGAGGACTTCACACTGGGCACTCCCCAAATCGCGAAAGGATTAGAAAATCTCTGAAAAAACGCCAGTGTATATCTGTGATCGCGAATCGGGTCTCCAACCTGGATCACCAAAAATAAAGGAAAATTACAAACAAGTTGGACAGAAACATTGCGACTCTAAATGGTTTACTTACCGCTTGTAAGGAAATGGAGATGCCTCAAAGAAACTTCTGAAGGGAGGTCCGCGGATAAAAAACTCCCAGACACATACAACGGATAATGGTGCCACACTTTGTCAGAAGTGGTGATGTGAAGAATAAAAGATTTATTTTGCGGACTAGTGCAGAAGGATTGGTATCCCACACTCCCAAGTTTAGTTCTTTTCTTTATATAAAAATGGGCAAGTATTTCGTGGAGTTGGATTTTAGGGGAGTGGGTCTCGTTGTAATGGTTGGCGGCGTACATAACACGCCAGAAATTACCTATGCCTTGACATGGCAGAATGTTGAAATGGTTGCATACTTTGACGTCAAGAAGATTTAAGGGAAAGCGCAAACTTGTCGCTATCTGTCCTACAGTAGCGACGAGATAACTAGGTCACAGAGTTACCAAGTGAGGGAAGTGGGTGACACCAGACACGTGTTCTAGAATCACGTCGCTGGGTATGCCATAAGCAGCTTTAACGGCATCTAAGTTGGGTTTGCAGTAGTATGACGGCGGGGGAGGAAGAGATGATTTCCTCCCCGAAGTAGATGGAACAGCGGCTGGACTGGTGGAGTCAGAAGTGGGGGATTCCGATCGGTCCACGGAGGGATGGCTAGATCTGGGGGTAGACGATCCAAATCGGTCGGATTTGGTGGCGGAGGTAGCCGCAGATTCCGATCCAGACATGATGGAATCAGCGCAAAGAAGGGGGTTTCACACAAAGGGAGATATTGCAATGCAAGAAAAGAAGAAAGAGATGGAGCAGCACCCAAAAGATACTAAAACAAATAACGAGAGGAAAAAAAATGAACAGAAGGGGAAAAACAAACTTGCGATAGGAGGAAGCCAAAGCGACTGAGGAAGGTGAAGAGCACGATCAGAGCTGGAGATATCCACCGGAGGGAAGAACAGGGGAGACAAAGTGGAAGGGGTTGAAGGGAGAGAAGGTGAAGGGAAAATGAGGGTTTGGGGTTTTGAGAGAAGTAATAAATTTGAGCGGGATTTGAAGGGGCAGGGGAAAAAAGGGATTTTTCGAAAAAATAAAAACCAGAGAAATTGGGACATGTGGAATCTCGAAAATCGAAGAGGTAGGTTTGGATGCGCGTGCGCCGTATTTCCACATGGCAATAAAGAGGAAGCACGTGGAGCACGTGCTGAGAAAGAGAAAATGTGGGAAAAGAGTAAAATAATAGGGGGTGGCAGTGAAAGGAAGAGAGATATACCGCGAAGGGTGTCTGGGATGAGCAAAGGTTAGTTCTCGGCCCCATCGCTGTCCGCGGCCCATCAATATGACCGAGAGAGGGTATCTGTAGGGATCATATTCATGACCTAAAAGGCTAGTGGTGACAAATGGACCAGATGCGGTATAGTACGGGGAAGCGAGCTGCATGGGATCATATCCGCGGTATCCTAACCGCTTTGGAACCACTACGAGACGTGGAGAGAGAGAGTGGAATCCTAACTGCAAGATAACTGCCGCGATACGTGGAGAGCGAAGAGACATTAGATGGAGAGAAGATCAACGAACAGAGAGAGGAGGTTAGAAAAAAGAGAAAAAGAGATAAAAAGAAGAGGTGAGAGAAAAGAGTGAGGAGAAAAAAAAGACAGAGAGAAGAGTAAGGAGAAGAGACAAGTGATCTCATAGGTTGTAAGAACAGTGTATACATCTAGCTTGTAAATAAAAGTAGTAAGGGAGAGCCATAAATGGCCTTATTGTGCGGAACAACCCTTTGTTATTTGTACATTTTCACAGGTCTCTAAATCAAGCTAGAACACTGATAAAAACCGGCAAGCAAAAATCAATCAATCCTAATGATAGAGGATCAATTATCAGCCACAAATGAATCATCTACCAAAAGATAGCATGTTGTTCTAAATCAATAGTCTTACTTTAACAGATAAATTAAGTAAAAAGGAAAACAAACAAGGTAACACTCTTGGCGCACAGAACAGAAATCCTCAGTCACAGGTTTGAGATAAAAAAAGTCATTATATAAATAAACGAAATAGATTGTTGTTCTCAATCAGGTACGTCACTTACTCACTTACCTAATTACATTCAAAACATCACTACACTTGCAAATTCACAACCTGAGCACGCTTAAGGAATAAACGATCATCTAAATTTTGAACAAGCCCGCAAAGGTGACAGAAGCAATGTTGTTCACTGCATGAAAAAATATACTTCTGTCGTTTTGCCATCATCATTATCATTATCAACATGACCAACTGTGAAAGGCCGTATGCAATTATTACACTCCTTATAACGATTATCTCTTTATATGCAAATCAATAAATCATGCATACATATAAGCAAAGAAATCACAAAACCAAAATAAAACAAAGTGCATCAAGGAAAGTGGACAGTGATTCAATGAATATTATTCTTACCAGTTGGGGGCAGAAACACAACCTGCAGAGGTTGACGGAAGAATCTTCTGCTACCTGTGGTAATGGGTAATCTATTCTTACGAAGGAATAGACGGATGATGTCACTAAGGGACCTCCTACTCCAAGTCGACCATATTGACTCCACCAACTCATAACAACTTCAGGCATACGAACTACGACTTCAAGCATCCTCATACTAACCACATGCTCAGTCCATCATTGGCGACACGTGGTTTACCACATTTGACTAATCTCCCAGAATCACCTTACTACTTGTCACTATCACCGCTAGCTCACTACAACACTCAAATCACTGCCATAATTACATCTTTGACTACACTCTTTCTATACCAGCTCAAACAACATAATATCTAGAGCTACCGCACACATGCAACCCATGAAGATGTGTAGCTCATCCTAGCAGCACACATGTCCATACCACTACACGTGTCCTACCAACTACTTGCTCGCAATCTCTATTAAAGTCACCCCCAGAACATTGGCTTGATTCCAGTCTCACTCCAAAGTACTGGATTGTAGGCATCTTCTTACTTATGAAGAACAACCATTTCCAACCTCCAAAACCATTCCCCTGCTTCATCTAAATTAGAGTTAAGTCATAAACATTTTGGTGTAATGTCTGTTAATCCTCGGGATAAAAATAGACATTTACAATGTCCATGTAAGTGGTTCTCCTGGTATTGAAGGTGTTGAATTAAAAAAGTTCACTGACACGTCTGATGAAGATATAGAATCTATCATTCTTACCTCGGATTTAGTAGAGCCTGTAGACCTTAAAACTACTTCTTCACCTGCCATTGAATCACCACAACCTTTTTCTTCAAGTTTTGAATGAGAAAGTTGTGTCGACGTCTACATATAGACAGTTTTTATAGAAATTTTGAGTGGTGGTCATGCACTCCTAGTCTCCTACGTGTTTGACTCCGGTTAGACTAATAACCAATAGTCCCATTCGGCCTGTAGCTTGTGGCTTTGTTAGTTGGCTTAATAGCTTGCTTGGTCCGATTGTTCTTGTTGTTGGTCCCTTAGTAGTAAGCGATCCGCCAAAAGCAACCAAAATATTCCTTGGCGAATCGGGCGAAAACTTGAAATTAATCCTATCCATGAAATTGTTCCATTCATCTTGAAAGATTTTTGCAGATAGAAAAGCGCCATTTGATTGTTTGGTTAGATGGGGCTATAATAGTTGAAACTTTGGATATTCTATCCAGTGACGTCTTCGGAGCAGAACTCGAGTGGCATTCTAAAACATGCTGACAATATCTAAATGTTTACGGGACAGATGAATGAAGCTGAACTGGCATTGGACTCATACAATACAAGTAACATTAAGTTGATAATATCAATGTATTTTTGCACTATGATATCAAATCAAATTTTACTTTCCATGTCTTTGAAATCGAAACCAATAAAACAAAATGCCCAAGAAATATCTTTGATGTGTATATGTATAGATTTACACATGTAAATAGTTTTAACATTTTTGTTGTCAAAAACTTAAAAGTAATTAACAAAAAGAAAATGCCCCAGGCGCATCGTTCAAAATTGTGATGATATCAAGACTTTATTATCTATTCTAGCAAGAACCAGATGAAGGTGGCACAACTAGTCCGCCTTGGTTTTGCTCCCCCAATGGTCACCAGTTTGATTCTCCTCAATTCTCCTCAAGCAACTGGCGAGGTGCGCGCAAGCTAGCTCGAAAATAAATAAAATAAAAAATGCAACTTTTAAACTTATGTGGTTTCTATAGTTGGAGAACAAGACATTAGATTCTAATTCTAGTTTGTTTCCTTTGAAAATTCAATTTTTGGTCAATATTTGTTTTTCTTTTAAAAAAATAATAATAATTAGCAAATGTGAATCAATTCCTAAAACATTAAGGGTAATTGCCTGAATCGGCCATAATAAATACACATTGTTCTCCAACTGGCCATGCCATTCAATTTTGACTAATTCAACGGATTTTTCACCATTTTGCCCTTCCATACACTACAACATAACATGTTTTTAGCAGCGCCATACCCCATCGCTAAAGGTGTCTTTGAGCGTGGCAAAAGATCTGTCGCAACGCACCAGATGGCGTTGCAAAGGCGTGGCTAAAAAGTGCGTCTCAAAAACTCAAATGCAACGCCAAAAGTGGCGTGGCAAATGTTCCTAGTTTGTTCTGCGGCCTATGGTGGGCCTGCTAATACACTAATTCCGTTGCTACTTCATTTATAAAAATTAAATTAATTACAAATTTATTTCAAACTATTTGCAGCGCTTGGCGTCGCAAAAGAGAGCTTGTAACAACTAGGATGGCGTTGCAAAAGTGGTACCTTTAGCTGCACAACTAGGCGTCGCAAAAGGCAACCTTTTGCTACACTATTTCCATTGCAGAAAGTTTGAATTTTTAGCTGTATATTTGGCGTGGCAATAGACGTCTATAAATTTAGCGACACACCAAGTGTGGCAAAAGGTGTCTACGTTACCGTAGAATCAATTCTTTTAGCTACACCAAAATTATTGCGAATGATATAAATTTCAAAAAAACACACGCTTTATTTGGGACGCATTTAGCATTACAAATGGTGCAATTCATACATATACCTATACATTTTCATTTACATAATCCTGCCCTAAACAATTTTTATAGAACACAGTAACCCTATAACAATTCACCACAAATCATAACAAAATGAATTGCATTACTAAATCATCAATACAAAAGATCTTAAAGAATTCACATAACTATTTTTTGCGAAAAAACATCATCTCACATAATCTTAACAACATTCAACTAAATTTAGACAAATTATTCAAAACTAAAATTCCGCAAATAATGTCTATAGCATGCTAATTTGAGCAGCATCCACTCGGAGCTTCTTCTTGATTCTACTACTTCTGGCGACCAATCGACCAATCTGGCACAACAAATTAAAAAAAAAAAATCACTTAAATAAATTTATTAGAAACATTAATAAACCTAATATACACTCAATAAAAATCACTTAAGTAAATTTATTAGAAACATTAATAAACATTAGTAAACTTTTCCGACGACTATGCCCACTGCTGTGGACTATCGGGTATGTCTGTTGTTGTTAACCATCGGATATACCTGCAGTGTCCTAACCAATTCAAATGATGAATTACAGGTCATGTACCTTATCATCTCTTCGATGAACTTCATTCAATGCTGAGAACCACTCTTGTAACGCCCCAAAATCTTAAATAAATATTACGAGGCGTTAAAAGACCACATTCAATATACTAATTTAAAATCAACGATAAACCATCATATATTTTTTTCTACAAAAAATCCGGCAGAATTTCCTCTGTATTTTCAACATTTCATATACCTAAAACCTGTCATAACCTGAAAATCAAATAAAACACTTCCATATATCATATTAAAACCTCAACCGTAAACCCAACTACTAAAGATATTGATTCGTGGCACCGGCTACTTAACCATCTCGACAAATGCCAGTTAAATCAAGTAGCTACAGCGCCCCGAAACCAATCTCATACCCCAGATCGGTCTTTCACATATATGCACAACCCTCCATGACATCATATATAAATTAAAGTCATGCAAAACAAGCTGCAATAATTTATGTACAACGAAAAGGAATCAATATAATATACAGAAATAGGAAGCCACTACTTGTAACAAATATTAAGGTCACTTAACAACCCATATGACAGCATTAACACGTCCAGTTTTCATTAATGCAACTGAATCTGCTATAAGAGTAGCAGGTATTTTATCATGAACCAACTCAAAGGTCAGAGCCTAGACCCTCGAAGTTGCGAATGAGAAGAATCATATTAGGATTTAAAGACACAATATGTACTTCAATTTTGAAACCAACACAACAATTATTTAATCCATGGATTACAATAGGGCTTAATTACTCGCCTTTTAATGTTAACGACCATTCCATAATATGACAATAAAGTTATTATTTACAATGTTTTAAGAAATCAATGACAACAACTAGCATATCTCCTATTGTTTAGAGAAATTGATCCCTAGAACGACAATTTCTGGGGATTATGCCATTACTAACCTCAATTTGTAACTTTATCCATGCACATTGATTTCTACATAACAAAATCAGCCAAGGGATTACACCTTTAACGTTTCAACTCGCAAATTTTTAACAGATTTCATTACGGTTGACCAGACTAATTCACGACTCTTTGAAAAATTGTGATAGAGTGAATGCCTCATTAATAGTCAGTATCCAATACATCCCACTTCTCTCTCTATGTAAAACGTCACCCTAGGCAATCCAACCTTTAAACAGAGACTCTAATGCTCCTGTTCAATTTCTTTTTCATAATCACTATAGTATTGGACGCTTGTAGTATAGGATGATCAAGATAGCTGTTTGACATATTGGATTAGAGTCTAATGCTCCTATTTCATAAACACCCTAGGTATCATGTCATCTTTTTAAAATGACTAGTTTCGGTCAAATTCAAATGCCAAAACTATAATGACAAAGATACAAGGTAATGTTGGGGTACTTGCCTGGTTAAAAGGTCGTCTCTGTGCAAAAGGCCTTTTCAAGGACCCTATCAGTATGAAGTGCACGGATAACTCCAAGGGCGTTACCATATCCAAATGTTGAAAGACTATTAAAACAGTGTACAAGGTGAATGTATCATAACCTATTTTACATAAGCTCTTACTAGATCGATAGAATAACGCGAAAGTCTACAATATTGCAAAGTCCGAGCACCTGCCAGTGTTGCAATGAGTTAAAATAGAAATGTTCTTAGAATCCTTTAGAGTATTCTTAATAAAGCTTGCTCCATATGAACCAATAGCTTTATTTGAAGCAACATCTCAAGCATGGTTTCAAAGATTCTATGTAAGCCCTGAAGAATAATAATAGACAAAGCTTTTGTTTCTCATTAGTGTAACAGTTTTTCAATCATTCTAAGACTAGAATCTAGAGTTAAATCTACTACCTGAAAAACAGATTTGAATCCCGAAGAAAGCAAAGACTCTTTGTTATGACATCTTTAAGTTTTATCACTTGATCCGCGAGTTTTACGCCGATTGATATATTGACCAACTAGTGGCCTAATAATTTGAGCAACCAATAGGCTTTTATTATATTCATATAGTGAAATCTTTTACTTACAGGTAATGGCCTTTACATTGTTATATTCAGAGATCAATCACGGTAGCTTGCGGTCGATTCGGTCGGATCGATCAAAAGACTTTAAAATTAGTTATAACTACCTCTCGTTATCAAGAGAAACCAATAATAATTTAGAAACTAAAGTTACAAAGAGTGCTTGTTACCAAAAATCCAGCTTGCGCAAGATAATTATAAGCCAAGTGTTACCAATTTGCTCGGCCCGGTCAATGCAACTTACAAGATTCCAACCGCTTTCGATTGATTGAGTCCCCGCACAAATGACTAATAAATGATCGATGAGCAAATTCAAGAGAAGCCTTCATATTTGTTTAACTCTCCCCATACAATCTCTTCAACTTCTTCCCATGATTTGACCATCTTCAGTTCCTTACACGGGCTAAATATAGCTCCCGAGACATTATCCTTGTGCAAAATGCAAGAGCACCTGTACCAAGATGAAATTGCTCAAATTAACCAAAACCCATAAATCAAAGACACCAGATTCACCAATGTAACAAGATTATGATGAGATGGTGGTGAAAAACACTACTATTTGTCTATTTGTAAAAAAGAAGACCCTACAATCAGCACATCAATTTGGATATTTGGAAGGTTCTATAGTGTTCAACTCATGAGCAGTAAAATACCGATCACTTGCTGCAGCATGGATCAATGGCCATCTATATATTCTTACTTGTTTGAAGTACAAATGTCGAATCATACTTGGCTGCCACCCTAAGAAGCATGATTCAAGAGTATTTATTCTTGGGGTAACAAATATTACCACCGTAGTGCGCTTGTCAACTGTTCCTGAGTTTGAAGGGTGGGTTAAGCCAAGGCTTGAATTCAATGTAGTCAAGCAAGCTCACGAAGTTTTAACGTGGTGGAGGATACCCCAAACTCTAATCTGAAAATTTTGTTAGGTAAATTTAGAATTAACCCTAAACAAATATTGAACAAACCAAAAGTCGATGCTTTAATGGTATAGAAGAATAACCAAAATTAAAGCTTTCAAATTCAATCCAAATAAAGAAAAGAGAGACTAATACCTTAGCTTTGACCGCGCAGGAGGAGAGGAGGATGAAGATTTTTTTTTTTTTATGAAGATGACTAGGTGGCAGTAAAGAAAAGAAGAGGGTTGGAGAGGTTTTCCAATTTTTAGGGTTAGAATACAATAATAAGAAAGGCCCGCGAGAAAATTTTGTTGAATTAGAACATCCCGCCCCAATAAAAAGACCATCAGCGACGCCATTGTCGTAGCAGCAAAGGTAAAGAGAAAAACATTGTATTTATTCTTTTACCAAAATAATTAATCACACCTATTGGTCTCGCAAAAGGCGTGGCAATAAGAAAGTTTCACTAAGGCTAAAGGCGAATAGAACGCAAAACTATTAGGGACGCCTCAATGCGTCACAATAGATATCTTTTACCAACGAATTTTGAGTGCTGCAAAAGAGTGCGCTGCAACTGAACCCTTCTGTTGTAGTGATACCACACTCTATCTCCTCTGCAACACACTCTCTCTCCTCTTGTACTACTGATGTTGACATACACAGTCATATCTATCCGTTAGATTCTCTTAGTGATACGTACCAGCGATTAATGACCGTTGGATTTCAACCCAGCAAAAATGAAAATGGACTTTAGCAATTGTGGGATCACGAACCAGCAACTTATGGATCTACTATCAGCAACTTTTACATTGTTTTTGTAATTCAAAGACTAGATAATATTTACCTCGTTTTTTGTGCCAACCTCAAAAAGTTTTTACAAAACTCCAAAGTTACACTTTTTTCTCTGGGTTCTTCTTTTTTTGATATTTTACTCTATTTTTCTCATTTTCGATTTTTCTAAGGATTGTGATGGATGAAAAGAACTCAAACCTCGATAATGGTCAGTTTTGATGTTTGTTTAGTTGTCTTTAGTGTTGGTTTGTTTCTATGTAGGTTTATGCTTCGGTTTGCTTCTTCGTAATTTTACGTAGAAGTGTGAGTGTTTTTTTATAAGGTTTCCATGGTGGTTTACCATTTCGAAGTTGATTTTATTGTCATAGTTATGGTATTTATACAAGGGTTATACAATGTCATAAATGTAGAACAATAAATGAAAGAACTTTACTGTCGTTTTATTAAAAGCTCTTACTTTTTATTGTGCTGACTTTGTATTTTTTCAGGTTCATTCGATATGCTTATTTATTATGATGGCGAGATGAAATCTGACAAGCATGGTGTGATGAAGTATCTAGGGGGTGAGGTGAAATTGAGAGTGTTTGATGTGGATACTCCCTTTGAAGGATTCATGTGTCTTGTTGAAGCTGTGTCATCGCGCATAAGATTGGGTTTTTCTGTTAGGTATTTGATGAACAAGTCCCCTTGTAGAATTGATGAAGAAACCGACTATTTGAACATGATTAAGAAGCAGAAGAAGACTCCAATGAAAGCAATGAAAGTTTGGGTTATCAATGAAGCAATCGTCATCACACTATGTGGTATGGGAGTAGGACAAATTAGAAGATCAAGTCCTGGACAACCTACTATGAAGAACAAAAAAGTTCATATTGAGCTGTTTAAAACAGATAGTGTTACTCCTGGAAAAGGTGGTGGACAACCTAGAGTGCAGAATAAACCGGCTAGTAGTGAGCTATTTAAACAAGAAATGGTTAGAAGTGCAAGTCCTGGATCAAGTTATGGAATTCCTAGTACAAAGAAGAAACAAGTTTGTAGTGAGCCGTTTAAACCTTCTCTGCTGCCAAAGAGTGCTTGTCCTGGATCAACTGGTGGAGAACATTGTATTAAGAAGAAACTCAATAAAGAAATTCCAATTACTGATTCTCCAAGGAAACAATCTTTTTTGAAAGAAAAAGTGCTAGCTCGACAAAAATATTCTTTCAATCAATTTAAACTTGTGGACGAACTAATAGGTAAATCACTAATTTTATTTTAGTTATTCTTAGTTCCAATAAATGTTTTGGTTGCTGACGGTTATAAATGATGTGTTCCCCAGACAGTCCGCTAGAACAACCTTCGATTGCAACTCGTCAATTGCAAGATGTGGAAAATGAAAATGTCATTGAAAATGTCCCACACAGCTTGGAGACGTTCGAAAAGGTCATGGCAGGTGAGGGATGGGGGAACAAGTAGTACACCTGTAAATATGTTAGTTACGCATAAATGTCTGTTCAATTACTCACATTTAGTAACCATTTTAGATTTGTTCCCAAAGGGAAGCTCAAGTGCAGTTGGTAGTTGCAAATCAATAGAAGAAAGAATACTTCTTCCAATTGTCATTGAAGGTGAGCAGTATAAACATTACAGGGGATAATTATAGTTTCAGCCGCTAATAGTCCATGCACTAATGGTTGACCTATTATAATGCAGATGATGATCCCACTAGTATTGAAGATGCTGATCAACCAGACTATGAAGAGTTTGATTCTCAAAATCCATATGGAGATATAGCTGACATTCTTGAAGAATACATAATTGCCAGTCCTCGAAGTAATGAGGAGGTTGAATTTCAAGATGAAGATGAAGTTCAAATACTAAATGATTTAGTTGATACAGCTGGCATTCCTAAAGAAAACATAATTGGCAGTTCTCGAAGTAATGAGGAGGTTGAATTTCAAAATGAATATGAAAATGAAGTTCAAATACTAAATGATTTAGTTGATACAGCTGACATTCCTCAAGAAAACATAATCGGCAGTTCTCGAAGTAATGAGGATGTTGAATTTCAAAATGAATATGAAGATGTTGCTGTGGGTGAAGTTGTGGTAGTTGAAGATGATGAAGATGATCAAGTTGAAGAATACGATCATGATGATGGCGATATATGGTCGACTCCGAATCGAAGTCAAGAGTATTTGTAGGGGGCACACCTATGACAGTTGTGAATGATGGCGATGAGGAAGGTGAGATTGATTTCGAATTGGAGGGAATGGTTGATGCTAGGGTTATTGGTGCTAAAGATCTGAATTCTGAAGACCTATGTCAAGGATATGATCCTTTGTGTGGTTCTCAAAGTGAGGTTGTAAATCCTTGTAATGAGGGGTTGAAGTTTGTACCCCCTAAAGTAGGTCAGCACTACATGATAAGAGCCCAAAACTGTAGTTTTAACCCTGTAACAGTCATACTGTTAGACCAATTATGTGAGTAATAATTAAGAGTTAATACTGATTACGTGTTTTTATGCATTTCAGGCTTCAAAGTCCATTATGTGCAGAAATGTACCACTTTAGCGAGATAACGGAGCAAAGGTCGGTTGCTAAGGAGTTCTGTGATTAAAGGCCAAGATTCAAGAAGACAAAGTCTTTCTAAAGCCTGGTCAAAAGCTGAAAAGTCGACGCGGGCAGAAACAGCACTCAAAGTCAGCAGAACTTCCGAAGGCTGTATCTTTGGACTCAGACCTCGGAATTGGGCCTACCTTATGTCAAAACGACCGGCTTGGAAAGAGCTTTCCAATGGTCTAAGCCTTAACCCAATCAGAAGAGCAGAAGTGGACGAAAAGTCTGTTGAAGCCAACTGCAGCTGAAGAGGCCTTTTTGGACTGAAAGAATTAGGTTTTGGGCCTGATTCTCTGGCCCAAAACATGGCTCCAAGCCCATGCACGATTTTTGGATCTAAAAACATATAAAAACAAAAGCTTAGCTCTTTGTTAATGGTAGCTAGTTAGACCTAAAACAATAGATAATTCTAGATCTAGTTTTCATTAATTAAATTAAGTTTAGTTTAAATTCAATTCTTGTTTTAGATTAAACTCTTAGAATCATTGTTCTTAATTAGTTTAATAAATAAAATAGCTATTTGTCAATTTCAATTTTGTCATTTCAAATTATAGATCTAGTTTTAATTCTTGTTGATTATCATTTCTGAGTTGTTAAATTAGATTGAAGTATTGTTAGTTAAATTAGTCAAGTTAGAATTTTGATATGATGTTTAGTTATAACAATATGGGAAATGATGGTTTGATGAATCAAGGCTAAACCTCCATTAGAGGGGTTGATGAAGCCTTGATGAAAGCTTAGTTGTATAAGTGTAGAATCGTTGTAGAGTCTATTCCATTCTAGAAGGTCGTGTTTCGCCATGAGAATGGGTAAACGACCTCACATGCTAGTTATAATTGGTAGAAATGCCATGTTAATTAGGGATTAGAACGAGCAATCCATTACAGTAAGAACGTAAGGATTGGAATACAACAGTCTATGCTAGGTGATTAAGTTGGATTTGAGGTGGAATCAATTCCCCTCTAATTCTTTATCTAGATTCACATTCAGTATTCAGTATCATTTCGTTATTCGTAACTTGTTAATTTCATTCACCTCGTAGTATAGAATTCCCCTCGTAAACCTCTCATTAGATTTAAGACCAATTGATTAAACTATGAAATCATTCCATGCTAGAGAACTAGGAGTGGAACGAATTTGTTACTCCACTCTATTTCGATATAATTGAGAGTAGAAACTTGATAAATATAGACTCATAAATTAGATTTAGTTTACTTACGTTTTGAGTTTCATCGTTCATTTCGTAGGTAAACGATCATTTTTATGTTTTATCAAATGGCGCCGCTGCCGTCTTAGTTTCACTTTAGCATTATTTTCATAGTATAATTAGTCATTTTTAAGTCCCATTAAACCCACCCACCCTTGTTTGATTCATACTGTGGTTGTCCGTTTCAAAGATTGAAAAGTTTCACGAAAAAATTACACCGAAGCGCACCAGCGCCCAAGCGGGGCGCACTGCTTAAACGCTGGAACCTTGAGCGACCATACTAAAACACTGTAACTTGAAGTTACACGGAGCGCGACCGCACCCTAAGCTAAATTTTTTCGGATTTCTACAGGTTTGTTTCGAACTTCGATTTTTTAAGTTTTTTAGTGTTCTAACTTGTTATTTACATGAACACGTAAACAAGACGCTATTCATAAAGCGAAGCAAGGACGCTTATCGGTATTCCTTTCTTCCATACCTCGCATCTCCAGTTAGAGGTTTATACTAATATATCAAGATTGTTTGGAGTGTTGTCGTGTTCGGACTTAGACTTGCATGAGATTAAGGTCCGTCGGAAAAACACCGAACGTAATTAACCGCCAACGTCAACAAACAAATCTATCGAGTATACCAATCATTACACCTATAGCTACTATTCCACCAACCACACCTGACATAATGGCTGAAGAAAGAGAGACTCCTCTCTCCGACTTTTACAAAGCCTTGAGCGATAGCCCTAAATCTTGCATCGTTCTAGCAGACCCAATGTGGGGATTTTCGAATTCCCCAAACATATTTAATTTGTTACCCGTTTTCCATGGTTTAGACCATGAAAAACCTTACCAACACATGCGTAGGATTGAACAAGTCCTTACAACATTCCATCATCTTATGGTTGGTGCGGAACAAATTAAACTGAAAGTGTATTTCCCTTCACCTTAGCCGATAAGGCGTAAAATCTTGGTTAAACGCCCAAAACCTAATTACGTGGACTCGTGGGCTAAACTTGTTCACCGTTTATGGAACATTTTACCCACCCCTAAAGACGGATGAGATGCTTTCCAAGATTCATTTCTTTTCGACAAAATCCTCATGAATCATTTTCTCGAGGCTTGGAATCGTTTCACCGATCCGCTTATAGAGTGTCCACACCATAACCTAGCAAAAGACACGTTAGTTCGTGCCTTTTCAAAGGACTTCAACATCACCATAAAAAAGTCCTTGAAATAATGAATGGGGTAGTTTCCTAAGTAAAGGAGCCTGAGGCTTACAAATTTTAGAAGAGCAAACTAAACGCAAATAACAATTGGGGTAGTGATGATATTCCCCGCTCGCTAGTTCTTTTCAATAGTTAAGGCACCGGTATGTTTAAGATGAAACCCGATCCAGAACTTAAAAATTTAATCGAATCTCTAACTAAAAGGTTGAGGCTATTTACGTTCAACAAAAGCCTATCCCGTCATGAATGTAAACTCCAACCCATGTAATTTCTGTTTGAGTCCCGAAGCACCACGACTCCTATTGTCCTCTCGCTATGAACAACAACAATTAGAGCAAGATAATGTTTGCTCCATTAATAACTATCCTATTCCTAATGCCCCATGGAGACAACATCCCAACTTTAGTTGGCGAAACAAATCAACAAGTTACACCTCCAGGGTTTAATAACCAAAATGTTAGGCAAGCAAACAACTATAACCAAGCTCCACCTAGGCAAGGACAAAGACAATGTCAGGGAAATTATAATAATTATAACAACCAAGCGCAACCACGACAAGGTCTAGCACAAGGTTAAGGTAATTATAATAGTTATAATACCAATAGAGGTATCGTTCCGGTTAACAATAGTAACTATCACAACCCACCCATAAATAATCAACGTGAGATAGTTCCGTCGCACCACGTGACTACTACACCTACACAACCGGATCGTGTCGACGCTTTTATACAAGTTTACCCAACAACTTTTCCAAACAATGACTCAATCAAATCAACAGATCTTACAATCCATAAATCGGGGCATACAACAATTAGCCCAAGAGAAAACCCAACCAAAAGGCGTGTTTCGGAATGAAGCGATAACAAACCCTAAAATAGCAAACCACGACCTTTGAGGTAAAACGGTAATACTAGTACGAAACTACAATCGTAGGTGACCTTAATGCCATCACCACTATCCGCTCGGAAGAGTGGTTGATAACAAAGTAACTATGCCTATAGTTACTCCATCAAGATTCCTACACCGGATATCGAACTAGATACCGAAATAGAAACCAAGAGCCTACCACTCGTAGGTACCAGTTCAACAACAAACTAAGAAACAGAAAGCCAAGGTTACACATCAAGTCGAGCCATACGCTAAATATAGAAGCGAAAACCACCCCTCATAAATTAGCCATGCTAACCAGGGATACAAACTTTGAGGAGATTATGAACGTTTTCAAAAATCTAACGATAAACTTTTCTTTTCTCGAAGCTATTAAAAAGCTACCTAATCACGCTAAGTTTCTTAAGGAGTTGTGCACTACTAGGCGTAAGACAAACATACCTAAAGACGCCTTTCTAACTGAACAGTTCCCAACTTTATCCGAAAATAATGAAATTGTTAAGTACAAGGACCCTGGTCGTCCTACAATAAAATGCACCTTAGGAGATTCCCACACGATGACCGCTTTATTAGACCTGGGGGCGAGTGTTAACTTACTCCCCGTTATTTGTATAAACAAATAGGTCTACAGAAATGCAACCTACAAAAATAACGCGTTGCAATTAGCGGACGGATCAATTAAGTATCCTAAGGGTGTAGTGGAAAAACGTGCTTGTTAAGGTTCAGGATTTCTACTATCCTGCTGGATTTTGTTATCCTCGATCGGAAGTCGCTAACGACTCTGTCACCGATCATCTTAGAAGCCCCTTCTTGGCAACCGCCAACGCTTATAAATTGCCGCGATGGTAAGATGTCCTTATCTTTTGGCCATCTCACTGTTGAGGTAAATGTTTTTAAAATGTTGAAACAGTTACCATATTCGTCTATAGATGGGGAGGTTAGCATGATCGAGAGCTTAACTCAAGATTATTTTAACAACACGTTTCTTGAAAACAATATGTACAAATTCCTTTCTTTTGGAACTTCAGATTTTATAAATGACTCCTACTTAGAGGAAGTCAACACCATCCTTGAGTCCACACCAATTGTAGACCCTTCGGTTGCTCCATATACTGAGTATGAAGACTTGCTACCTAAGCAAGTTTTCATTATGCAAAATGAGGACCCTGACGAAACATCTATTGATTTTCCTTCCACCCCAGTGCTCAAACCTCTTCCCCCGGAGTTAAAATATATTCAACTTGATCCGGATGGTAGTCATCCGGTAATTATATCTTCTCTGTTATCTAAGAATGAAGAGACACGTTTAATCCGGGTGATTAGGGAACATCGGTCTGCAATTGGTTGGTCCCCTAGCCGACATTAAGGGGAATTGACCCTAATGTTTGCACTCATCGTATCCATTTGGAGGATAACACGAAAGACTTCGCGAACCTCGCCACGCTTGAACCCTTCCATGAAAGAGGTGGTTAGGGAAGAAGTCTTACGATTACTCGATGCGGGTATTATATACCCAATCTCTGATAGCGAATGGGTAAGCCCCATTCATGTAGTTCCTAAGAAATCGGGAGTTACCATGGTACGTAACGGAAAGGGTGACGATGTTGTCACACAAGGTCCTATGAAATGGAGGATCTGTATTGATTATAGACATTTAAATGCTATGACACGAAAGGATCACTTTCCTTTACCTTTTATAGATCAAATGCTCGAACGCCTCGCTGGTCATGCTTTTTATTGTTTTCTGGATGGCTACTTAGGCTATTTTCAGATTATTATTGATATTGATGACCAAGAAAAGACTACCTTCACATGTCCCTTTGGAACGTATCCCTATAAACGAATGCCTTTTGGCCTTTGTAATGCTCCTGGTACCTTCCAAATGTTATGCTTCATATATTTAGTGACATGGTAGAGCTTTATAGAAGTTTTCATGGATGATTTTTCTATCTATGGAGATTCCTTCACGCATCGCTTGTCTAACCCGTCTAAGGTTTTGACACGGTGTGAAGAAAAGAGCCTCGTTTTAAACTGGGAAAAGTGTCATTTCATGGTGAAAAAGGGCATAGTACTAGGTCACATTGTATCTAGTGATGGCATCGAAGTAGATAAGGCCAAACTAGATAAGATAGCGACTCTACCTAAACCACGGACTGTTCGTGATATTAGAGCCTTTCTAGGCCATGCAGGTTTTTATAGGCGTTTTATTAGAGATTTCTCGAAAATAGCTAGGCCTTTAACTAATCTGCTTTTAAAAGATGCAATCTTTTATTTTAATTTTAACTCGTATAGCGTGCTTTTGAAACTTTAAAAGCAACCTAACCTCTCTCTCGCACTATTATACAGCCTCTCGATTGGTCTAAACCTTTCGAACTCATGTGTGATGCTAGTGACTATGCAGTTGGTGCAGTCTTGGGACAAAAACTAGATAGTAAGTCCACTGCTATTTATTATGCTAGTAAAACCCTAAACGATGCTCAACGGAATTATTCAACTACCGAAAAAGATTTCTTAGCCGTCATTTATGCTTTAGATAAGTTTCGTCTTTATTTGGTTGGTTCTAAAACTTTAGTTTACACGAACCATACAGCCCTTAAGTACCTTCTTGCAAAGAAGGATGCTAAGTAAAGATTAATCCGATGGATCCTTATCCTGCAAGAGTTCACATTAGAAATAAAGGACAAAAGAGGGGTAAAAAACGTAGTTGCCGACCACTTATCTAGACTTACAAACGACGATAATAGTGATTCTGAGTCCATACCAGACTATTTTCCCCGATGAGCATCTCATGCTATTTTTCAAAGACCATGGTATCTTTGACATTGTAAATTATTTAGCGGCTGATGTTATGCCTTATAATTGGTCAAGGAATGAACATAAGAAGTTCTTGGCCAGAGTTAAGTTATACTATTGGGATGATCCCTACCTTTTTAAGTATTGTGCGGATCAGATTATTCGTCGTTGTATTCCCCAGTGGGAATATAATGAAGTTCTATCGTTCTGCCATGACAAAGAGTGTGGTGGCCATTTTAGTGGGATGAAAACCGCCGCTAAAGTTCCTCAATGTGGATTTTATTGGCCTACCTTTTTTAAGGATGCCCAAGTGCATTGCAAGACGTGTATTCATTGCCAACAACTTGGGCGAATCACGAAGCGTAATATGATGCCATTAAATGCAATCTTGATAGTAGAAATTTTTGACGTTTGGGGCATTGATTTCATGGGTCCCTTTCCTGTTTCCCACGGTTTTATTTATATTCTAGTTGTCGTGGACTACGTGTCTAAATGGATAGAGGCCCTAGCTTGCCGTAGCAATGACCATAAGACCATTATATTTTTTATTAAAGAATATATTTTCTGTCAGTTTGGCATTCTTAAAGCCATCATTAGTGATGGTGGAACACATTTTTGCAACAGAGTTGTTGCATCCCTAGTAAAAAAGTATGGAGTTACACACAAAGTAGCAACTCCTTATCATCCACAAACTAGCATACAAGTAGAAGTTTCTAATAGGGAAATCAAAAAGATTTTAGAAACAACCAGAAACCCCGATAGGAAAGATCGGTCGGCGTCTATCGGATGCCTTATGGGCGATAGAACTGCTTTCAAAACTCCTATAGGTATATCTCCCTTCGACTTGTATTTGGGAAACCATGTCATTTGCGGTTGAATTAGAGCACCGTGCTCGTGGGCTATAAAAAGCCTTAACTTCAATATTGATGAGGCGGTGTCAAACGCAAGTTGCAATTGAATGAGCTTGAAGAAATCCGTGGCGATTCTTACGATCTCGCCAAGGATTATAAAGCTAACATGAAACGTGTTCATGATAAGCAAATCTTGCACAAAGAGTTTGTGGTCGGTCAAAAGGTCTTGCTTTACAACTCCCCGCCTACATATTTTCCCGTGGAAACTAAAACCCGTTGGTCCGGTCCTTTTCTCGTTATCAAGTCACCCCTTTACGGGGCAATCACATTGGTAAATCCCAATGACAACAGTACCTTTCAAGTTAATGGTCAACGGTTAAAACATTTTCACGAACTTCTGTCCCCTGATGTAGAGGAAGTCCTTTTACAGGACCCTGTCTATGAGGATTGACCGTTGTCATTTGGTGTACTTCCTTTCACTTCCATATAGTGGTAAGTGCACCATTCAGGTAACCGGGCCCTCCTTATGGAGTGTGTGGCTGTAAGTACCGAATCCTAAGTCCACGGTTAACATAATTCACGTTTTCCACTTTTGCATGTTTTCTCGGTTTTTGAGTCATGTTCCTCTATGGGGTGAATTATGTATTTATTGTTTTTCGTTTTTCTTATAATAAACTAATAAAAAAAATAAAAAATTCTAAATCGTAGAAATAGCAATCCAACAAGTCTTGGGAATCTGACTTTAAACGACCCACGTTAGAACAAATTTTGTGTTTAGAAATTTGTTTGGGGGTGGGCAGTTGGTCTTTCCATCCGGATTGTTCGAACTTTCCATTTGTGTTGCTTAGGCTCAATAGGTAATTCAATTGGGTTGACGTAATCTAAAACTTAGATTTCTTTCGTTCGCATAACTTACGTCACACACGCACTTCGAGGCATTTTTCCACCTTCTTATACGTTACCCATAGTTGGAATTGAGTGTTTTATGGATCATTGGATTGGAAATTATCTACTGATCATTTCCATAATTCATTCGCCAAAATCGGGCCAGTAACGAAGCGGCAAATTGAATTTGAAATTGCGGGAAAAATCGGAAAATTTTGGAATTCAAATTGGGCTTGGGCCCAAACCTCGCCAAGACCGGCGCAAGACACCTGCACCGTTTCCACCGAATAGTATCGCGCTCTAACCCACCACCGCCATTAACAAGTTTTCAACCTTAAACACCAAAAATAAAAAATAAAAAAAGAGAAAGGAAAACCTAACTACACCCACACCAACCATTTTAATCAAACCGAAATCTTCTCCAAACCATTACCACCACCAACCCCAACAATTTTAAAACTCCGAAAACAGCCACCAATTCAAGCTTCAACCTGCCACCGTACCCACCATCGCCACCACCGTGTCTTTGGTTGTTTTACATCAAACTCGTCTCCCCCACCGTCTACAAACCATTGGTTGTTTCAAAAACTTCAATGGCGCTACGACGAAGAATTTTGTTTGAGCACGTTTCTTTTGTCGGCGACAACTTCACGCCATTTTACGATCGCGGAGATGATTAGGAGGGATTGAACGGATTGTGGTACTTTCGATCGAGGAGTTCTATCACTATGATTTGGTAGAACAGTTTTATAAGAAGCGAGAATTGGAGGGATAAGATTTTCATTAAGGTAGCGAGAAACGAGGAGGAAGTAACGAGACGGTTGTTGTTGAAATTTGTTAGGGAATTACGCGAAAAGCAACCTAGAAAAGACCATTCGTGAATCCCGGATACTAGAGTTCCCGCTTTGATGAAAGATACTTGTCGTGGAGGGTGAATACAATCCGAATCTCATCATTCCGTCCAATCAATCAACCACGAGAACCAATCAACCGGGTCAGAGCTCGGTGGATTGGTAGGAACGCCCCTCGGGAAAGACAAAGTCAGCGATATCGGTCTGCAATGTCTGCACGTTCTCTGGATTTTGCAAACGAATAAGTATAATTTCTGTATCCTTGATTTAATTTTTAATGTGATTAGAGGAGTGGGAAAGAGCTTGGCGCCTCTTCCCGTATTGATCACTAAGATCATGCTCTCCTTTAGAGCTGTCGCAAAATCTGCTCCTATTAAGATCAAATTGCATTCTAATGCAAGTATCTATACGGATTGCATCCAAGAGACTTGGCCGTTGTCTTGGAGGAAAGGTGGTTGAGTCGGAGGATGAAAGGGAGGATATGACATGTCTGGATGACGATGCATTAGATAATTGTAGTTCTAATTTAGAACGCATGCAAGTGTTGCAAACTGGCTTGCGTTGCGTTTATGGTATTTGTGAAGATATCCGAGATAGACAGATTGTAGTTCGAAATAAGCAAACGAACCTTCAGACGAGACTTGAAATGCTCGAAAGGGTTCAGGACGATATCTTGTCTAACATAGAGACTATCCACCAACATCACCAAGCCCAGTATGCAGTACTCAAGACTGAGATGGAAGCACAGCGCTTATTCCGAATAGAGATGCTACGACGCATGCCACCCGTGGAGGATTCTGTTTCAGCCGAGTCTGAGAGGCATGAGCGTCGTCGCCAAAGGACAGATGGCTCAAGCTATTCTCCATCCCAGGACCAATCTCCATCTCAAGGTCCATCTTCACCACATAACTAGGTGTTCACCATCAGTTTGTGTTCGCTGTTATTTCATGGTTTTTTATTAGTTGGATTTTAATTTAGTTGTTAAATTTAAATATTAATGTGTTTGTTTTATGTTGTTTGGTTTTAAATTTTAGTTTTAATATAATTGGTTATTTTCGAGTTCTGCTTGTTTTTATCATTAATCCCACCTTTCCGACTTGTTTGGGGGTGGTAATATTTATACCGAGCATAATTCGTTATATGATCATCTGCTATAAAGTTGTCTTGGAGGAAAGGTTGAGAATTTGGCCGATATCGGCATATCTATGATTATGTGTGGTGGTAGCATGAAATCTAGGAGAGTTTAGAAGTTACTATTCTAAAATCAGTATAAAAGATACCAGAATTTTTAGAAAATCAAGAAGATGGTTTGTTTCCGTTTTCGGGTTTGGAATTTTTCTATTTCCGGAAATTGCCTTAAAACAATTTGGCAACTTGCCGATTCGTTTTGGAAGCTCAGACCCTATTTAAACTCCCTTCATTCTACACTAACAAACCATACTACACCCCACCATCATCCCTCACCTTTCACTCCAAGCTTTTCATTCTTTTTCCTCTAAACTTCGCTTCAAGATTTACGAGCGCATCCTCGCTTTCTTCGAGAGCGCTTCATACTGCATACACTTCCAGAAATTTTACTCGGGAGCCACCAAGTTGAGCGACTTCGCACCCAAACACTGTAACTCCAAAAACCCACGAGCGACCACCGCTTCAAAGCGCGACTTTCTACCTGCCCTCTGTGAACACGGAAAATTCCAATTTTCTGAGGGTTATTCCAGGATTTTTGGAACTATTCAAAGAGTCGTTGAGATGACATCTCCTATAGTCATACATGAATAGTCTTTCGAAGACGTGTTGGGAACCGAGACCTATGGACATTGGTTCCGACATAGGATCCTGCAGTTAGGATGGCGTCATCTACTGGTAAGTGATGACGATTCATATTCACCACAGCTTACTGCTTATTTCTACGACCACGTTAAATTCTATTGTAATCAGGATGGAGAACAAGAATTCTCCGTCGTAGTCGATGACACGACACTAGAATTCAATAAAAATGTGGTCGCTTTAGTTTCAGGATTACCAATACCTGATCCTATTCACACATGGGCATATATGACCGATAATGCATACCTTTATGATTATACATATTTCCATGAGTATTATGGGGGGGTATTTTCGAGTAATGGACCGGGGGCGATATAACATTGCCCTTGGTAGCCTTTCCCCAAACGTAGGCACCACCATGTTATTCATCCCGATGAATATTTTGGGGAATGGTAGTTCATTTCTGCAAAAAGATGCTGGTGACATTTTCCTCATTTAAAGGTGAGGGGCGTCGCCGATATGACATTCCCCGAGTTTTAGTCGCTAGTCTTAAGAGAGCCCAAAGCATGAGGCGTAAGTATCTTCTTATGCCTGTTTTGGTAAAAGCATCATGCATAGTTGTTTACCCTAGATTCGCGTGCACAATTCACGATTGGAAAAGGGTTGAAGTCATGAGACCCACCAATTGGAGTGGTTAAGCTCATTCGCGAATAATGACTTGGCGGGATGGCAGGTGCACCTCATTTGGTCGCCCATTACATCCCATCGGACATAATAACACTTAACAAAGTTAGCATTAGTAGATGATAAAATGGCGGCAAGCTTGGCAAGTTAGAATAGGCTGGCGGGATCTTGAAAAGAACCTCTTCTCTTTAATGAGGAGGAGGATGCTTAAGCGGGAGATAAGGTAAGTTTTTAGTTTTGTTATTGTCTACTTATGTCCCAAGCAATTTAATTATGTTAACCCCATAATGGGTGGAACTCTTATAGAGTTGCATCAGTATTTTTATTTTCCCTATATTAGTATGTTCTAACCTTGTTTTGCAGATGTTCCAGAATTTCACGCGTTTCCATGGTATTTTTTCTACCTTCTTTATTTAAATGCTTTGAGGACAAAGCATGCTTCTTGTTTGGGGGCATAGAAACTCGTGTAATTAAGGCATCTGTTAGGATATAGATATGTATAATATGCATTTGTTTTCAAGTTAAAATTTTTTAAAATATAAATAAATAAGTTTATGCTATACACTTAGGAATATTGGTATTGTTTTCTTTCTCTATGCTTTTAACAATCTAGAAGTCTCACGTAGATTTTGCATCAGAATAATTGTTAGAAACTTAGGTTAATATGTAGGTAATAATCTTTGCATCTATCTATAAATATATTACATGAGTATCTATGATTGTTAGCGATAAGTTTCAAATCTATGCTAGAGTACTTATTCTACAAATCTGTTAGAATATAGCCTAAAGCCTTATATGAGCAAAACATTTGAGAAATGACACAAGGGAGAAGTAAAATCCGGATAGAAATCACACGTCCACTTGCTTGATCACTATGCCATATCCTAAAAAGAGAATTTAGGCCCTCTTTGGATCGATATAGCCAGAAATTCAAACCTATGAATTATTTTCCGCTAAGTAAGCCCCTCTGAGCCTTTCTTTAGCCTTTCATAACCCACAAATCATTTACCCTGTTACAAAAACAAAACAAAATAAAAAAATAAAAAAATCAACCTACCCAATCTAGAATAAGTCTGAGAATAGAATGAGAAAGAAAGAAGAAGATAAAAACCCGTGTAAACAAAAGTTAGTTAATTGCTTCAGAAAATAAAGAAAAGAAGTTTCCATCCAAGAAAAGAAAAATAAAATAGAAATAAAATAAAAACTAAAAAAAAATAGAATAAAAGGAGTCAAAAGCCAAAGAAAAAGAAAAAAAAAATATGGCTAAGGATGGAAACAAAGTGTAGAAGTAAAAGTAAATAACAAGGTTTTTTCTAAGTTACATAATATGAAGACTCTACTATCTCAGACTTGTCCTTTTGAATATCCATTTCCTTCCTTCTTAAACCATCTTCTAATCCCCGCAACACCTAATAAAGACCTCTAGCTCAATTAGGAATAGGTTAGTGTGATAGTAAGTGGCAGATGTGTTTGATCGACTCGGCTTTCCTTGTTGTCATTGAGATTGTAAGGTAAAAGTGTGCCCACTTAACCTGAGTAGAATGAAACTTTGGCGAAAAAATCGTAGTGGTTTTGTCTTGACATTTATGTAAGGACCTACTTAAGAACGTTATTCCGAGTTTTCAGAAACGAACCTGCTAGGCATTTCATAGTATTACTCATAGTATATATATTTGTATCATAGATGATTGATTATTATGCATATATTAGTTTAAATTTTTGACTTGGTTATTCTTATTCAAATGCTAGTGAGATGTATAGATAGTTGAGACATGAATAAGGAAACAATAGTTTTATTTCTTAGTCGTTGTAGTATAGATGAAGTTTGTGAGTACCTTCACTAGAAAACTCTCACGAGGCTATAACTCGTCCACTAGGGAATTCCTAGTGGTTTAAGGCCTTGTTGCATATGGTCAATGCAATCGCATTCAGCGAAACGAGAGTAGATAGAACTCCATTTTTGGTCACTTATTCTAATTTATCATCTTTGCTTGGGGACAAGCAAAATGCTGTTTGGGGGTGGTTTGATAAGAGCCCAAAACTGTAGTTTTAACCCCTATAACAGTCATCTTGTTAGACCCGATTATGTGAGTAATAATTAAGAGTTAATCTTGATTACGTGTTTTTATGCATTTCGGGCTTCAAAGTCCATTATGTGCGAAAATGTACCACTTTAGCGAGATAACGGAGCAAAGGTCGGTTGCTAAGGAGTTCTGTGATTAAAGGCCAAGATTCAGAAGACAAAAGTCTTTCTAAAGCCCGGGTCAAAGCTGAAAAGTCGACGCGTGGCGTAAAACAAAAACTCAAAGTCAGCAGAACTTCCGAAGGCTGTATCTTTGGACTCAGACCTCGGAATTGGGCCTACCTTATGTCAAAACGACTGGCTTGGAAAGAGCTTTCCAATGGTCTAAGCCTTGACCCAATCAGAGGAGCAGAAGTGGATGAAAAGTCTGTTGAAGCCAACTGCAGCTGAAGAGGCCTTTTTGGACTGAAAGAATTGGGTTTTGGGCCTGGCCCAAAACATGGCTCCAAGCCCATGCACGATTTTTGGATCTAAAAACATATAAAAACAAAAGCTTAGCTCTTTGTTAATGGTAGCTAGTTAGACCTAAAACAATAGATAATTATAGATCTAGTTTTCATTAATTAAATTAAGTTTAGTTTAAATTCAATTCTTGTTTTAGATTAAACTCTTAGAATCATTGTTCTTAATTAGTTTAATAAATAAAATAGCTATTTGTCAATTTCGATTTTGTCATTTCAAATTATAGATCTAGTTTTAATTCTTGTTGATTATCATTTCTGAGTTGTTAAATTAGATTGAAGTATTGTTAGTTAAATTAGTCAAGTTAGAATTTTGATATGATGTTTAGTTATAACAATATGGGAAATGATGGTTTGATGAATCAAGGTTAAACCTCCATTAGAGGGGTTGATGAAGCCTTGATGAAAGCTTAGTTGTATAAGTGTAGAATCGTTGTAGAGTCTATTCCATTATGGAAGGTCGTGTTTTGCTATGAGAATGGGTAAACGACCTCACATGCTAGTTATAATTGGTAGAAATGCCATGTTAATTAGGGATTAGAACAAGCAATCCATTACAGTAAGAACGTAAGGATTGGAATACAACAGTCTATGCTAGGTGATTAAGTTGGATTCGAGGTGGAATCAATTCCCCTCTAATTCTTTATCTAGATTCACATTCAAGATTCAAGATATCATTTTAGTTATTAAGTAACTTGTTAATTTCATTCACCTCGTAGTATAGAATTCCCCTCGTAAACCTCTCATTAGATTTAAGACCGATTGATTAAACTATGAAATCATTCCATGCTAGAGAACTAGGAGTGGAACGAATTTGTTACTCCACTCTATTTCGATAGAATTGAGAGTAGAAAACTTGATAAATATAGACTCGTAAATTAGTTTTAGTTTACTTACGTTTTGAGTTTCATCGTTCATTTCGTAGGTAAACGATCATTTTTATGTTTTATCACTACGCCACTCGAGATGATCTGGTGAAAGACATGAAATCTTATGCAATTGCACACATGTTTGATTTATGTCGTTGCAATACTACCTCCCAAAAGTTGGTAATTAAGTGTAAGGCAACTAACTGTCCATTTCATTTGTATGAAAAACCTACAACTGGGTCTGATATGTGGGTGGTTATAACTTTTAGAAATGCACACACTTGTGCACAAGATAAGGATGTTTCTAAAAATTCACAAGTAGACGCAAAGTGGGTTTCAGAAATTGTTATGTCCAAGCTTAAGGACAATTAAGAACTGACTGCAAAGAACCTTCAGTTGGAGGTGAAACAGTCACAACTAACTGATGTGACATATAAAGTTGCATGGAGGGCCAGAGAAATTGCGTTAGAAAAGGTAAGAGTACAATTGTAACTGTCAGCAACTATTAGGATAACTAGTATCAATATATAAAGTCTTAGTACAATTCCTTGTTTAGGGTATACTATGTACACCGAATTATTCTTTATAGTATGCTATGAAGAACATGTATCATCTTTTCGATTAACTTGTATCTGTAATGGCGTGTAACTATTAGGCATATGTAACCTGAGCTGGTGTATTTTTCTTCGATGTAGATAAGGGGAAGCTTCAGTCAATCATACCAGATGCTGCTAGTTTATTTTAGATAACTGAAGAAAATTGATCCAGATTGCCACACTGATATAATAACAACAAGCGAGCACAGGTTTGAGCATTTGTTTGTGAGCTATGGCGTAACTGTTCGTGCCTATAGAAGGTGCCTTCGTCCGTTGATTATGATCGATGAAACTTTCATGAAGGGCAGATACAAGTTTGTCATCCTAACTTCTCTTTCTGTTGATGGAGATAGTCATTGCTTTTCAATAGCAGTTGGTGAAGTCCCAAAAGAGAATAATGAATATTGGGATTGGTTTCTTCAAAAACTCAGAGATGTTGTAGTTGGTCCTATAGATAAGTTTGTTCTATTATATGATAGGCATACTAGCATTCTCCATGCAGTGCCAAAAATTCTTCCAAATGCGTACCATTGCTTTTGTGCACAACATATCTCCAACAATGTTAGCAAAGAAGACACCAAAGGGAGAGTTAAGGCTGCTGCAGAAACTTATGATAAAGCTGACTTTGTGAGAATCATGTGTCGCATTTGGTGTAGTGATAGTAAAGGTTACACTAAAATAATAAAGATTCCGAAGTAACAGTGGTCATTTGCCTATGCTAAAATGAGAAGGTTTGGAATTTGTTATACAAATCATATCGAGAGTTGGAATAAGATGATTATACCTGAGAGAGCTATGCCAATTACATCTCTGCTAAATGGTATTCGAATGAACATTATGAGGCACTTTTATGACTATCGGGTCATGGCTTCGAAGCTGAAGACAAAGCTGACGAAATCAGCTGAGGATGTAATCATTTCCTCTCGTTATGTTAGTCGGTCGTTCACAACAATAAAAGCTAGTGAGTACGTATACTCGGTTACCAGCGTAGGGCGCACGGATACAGTTAACCTACTAAAAAAATATTGTACATGTGGTTTTTTTCAACAAGTTGGTATTCCTTGCAGCCATGCAATGAAGGCCATTGACAATAGTCGGTTTTGTGTATATGACTTCTGCCTGCCGTGCTACTCAAAAGATATGATGATGGATACCTATCAAGAGAATTGGACACCGATGAAAGGCAAAGAACAGTGGCATTGGGGAAGTTACAACATTATGGTTCGTCCTCCCACAAATGAGGTAGTGCCTGGCAGTCCCCAAAAGAAGAGGAAATGTTCTAAAGGAGAGGGTGTGCCAGTGAAAAGGAGAAGGTGTAGCCGTTGTGGTGCCCTTGGACACAACAGAGCAACCTACCCTAATGTGACAGATGATGCTACTTGGATTGACTTTTCAGCGGTGGTTCCGGCTGATTTTACCAACGACGACAACATTTGAGTTAACCATCAGCGACGACTATAAGTACTATCAGCAACTAATCTTGTAATGTTATTTGGATTTTCTTGGGCCTTTCAATAACTATGTAAGTTATTTGGGAATCAATGTAATGATATTTTGTTGTTGGGTATACTTGCAGGTGTTCTGTCTATTGAAGTTATCAATATGTAGGCAAAAAAAGCAAATACTATAAAAAAAAAATACTATAAAATTAAGGGTTAAAATTAATGCTACAATTGAAACACTTAGGATTGTATCTTGAAAATTAGAGACGTTATCTAGGGTCGTTACCTAAACAAACCACTGAGTTCAAACCCCTTCAAAATAATGTTATTTGGATTTTCTTTTGCCTTTCAATGACTATATAAGTTATTTGGGAATCAATGTAATGGTATTTTATTGTTTATACTTGCAGGTGTTTTGTCTATTGAAGTTATCAATATTTAAGGTAGGTAGCAAAAAAACAAATACTATAAAATTAACGCCTCAATTGAAACACTTAGGTTTGTAACTTGAAAATTATCTAAACAAATACTAATTTCAGGTGTTTTGTCTATTGTTTAGATATGTTATCTTAACAAACCACTGACTTCAAAATATTATGTTTATCAGAACAGAGCACTGCAAAATTAGACACATAAGTTCCAAAATAATAACGGAATAATAACAAACATCTAAAAATGATAGCATTTCGATGTCCCCTAGTTCTTATCTTCAGCTATGTTCTCCTGCTAGTCAGTAAACCCATCTTCAGCATCTTTAGCTTTGTTGTTTTCTGCATCCTGCAGCTGTACCTGTCTTCCAACTGTTTCATCATGATTCACTTCATCTGGTTCCATGTTGAGTTGGTCCTCAGTAGCAGCTTCTGCATCCTCCTTTACTTGCTCAATTCCAGCTGTTGCATCTGCTTCACTCTGTTAGCATTGGTTAGCCTCCACTTGGACCAACTTAGCAGCAGGTTCAACAGCCTCCTTAGTAGCAGGTTCAACAGCCTCCTCAGCAGCAGGTTCAACATCCTCCTTAGTAGCAGGTTCAACATCCTCCACAGCAGCAGGTTCAACATCCTCCTTAGTAGCAGGTTCAACATCCTCCTTCTCATATACAACCTCCTTAGTAGCAGGTTCAACATCCTCCTCAACAGCAGGTTCAACATCCTCCTTCCCACATACAGCTGCATTTGCTTCACTTTGTGGGCATTGCTCCGTCCCCACTTGGTTCAGAGTAGTAGGTTCAACAGCTTTGTCCACTTGCTCACTTCCAGCTTCATCATCTTTTATCTCAGTAGCTGCTTCAGCATCCTTGGGCTCTTTGTCAATTCCAGCTGAATCTGCTTCACTCTTTAGCTCTATGCCAATGTGAACTTGCTTCAGTACCTCTGTCCCAGTAGCTGCTACATCCTTGGACACATGCTTCAGTACCTTTGTCCCAGTAGCTGCTACATACTTGGACACTTGGTTCTCTACTTGCAGACTTTCTTCTGTCAACCTCTTTTCAAATTATGTTCTCTTCTTAGACACTTCATCTGGATTTAATCCACAGGATATAATGTCCATTCCAATCCTCAGCCGCATTCTAAATGGTTGCATGTCAATATTGTTGACCCTCTCAGGAACACCTCTAAGAAGAGTGTCAATAAAGGCAAGGCAATATAACCCACAGCTGTTGAAATCTAGTTGTTATGTGACACTAACAAATTCACGAGCCCATGGTGTGTTCAAATCAACAGTGGAACTTGGATCAACACACCTGATCACGTAAGGAATCATTCTCTCCAAAGCTAGTTGTTCATCAGAAATTTGCTTTCCACCAAGAGAATCATAGGTGCACACTTTCATCTCTTTAAAGTTAAAGACATCAACAATCTAGTGACTACCATGAACTTGAAGAGGTATAATTACTCCCTTACCCTGTACTGGGTGCGGTTGATTTCTAATCCTTCCATCAACAGGGTCCAAATACTCTTTCACAATTTCATCTGTATGGTACAAACCATTAACCACTCTTTCCTCTGGGCTTGTAGCTCGAAAACTTGGGTCTTGTAGCTTATTCTTGAATATCCCATACTCTCTTATCATGAATTTCTACATCCACAAAGTGATGATTAAGCTTATCAAACTTAAGTAAGAATAGTGAGTAAGCTTCAATAGAAACTTAGTATTAAAGTATAGATAACTCACAACAAAGTAAACATCCTCCATAACAGTATACACTTCATCTTCCGGAATGGCATGTTCCTTATAGTGCTGCTTATACCACCTTATCAATAGCTTGACATATAAGCTAAGAACCTATAAAATAATCAAATAGAAATTAGTAACAATTAACTTTCTATAGTAGTTTACTTTGCACATTAATACCAAGTTGCTGATAGTTTTAGAGCAAATTACTAATGGTAGATTCATTACCTCACCATCCACCCATTGTCTTCCATGTAACGAATGAAAATTATGCACTGAAATAACTTGATCATACCCAAAAACTCTCATATCTGGAGAGTTCTGTTGATTCTTCTTCCAACTACACTTTCTTCAGTAATAATTGACAACATTTACCTCACCTGTGGTAGTTGTTTTCTTGTAAAAGGTTGATGACAGAGCAACCTTGATTAATGAGTCACAGTCCTTTCCCATCTTCTCTTCCTATAAAATAGTACTTTCTTTTCCTAGTTTTTTCTCCCTCCTCCTTCTTCTACGGCCACTCTCTGCACTTTTCTTATCCATTTCCTTCTCCATCTGAGTGTGAATGAGTACCACATCAGGGTCCTCCACATCACCAACATCATACTAACCATCAGTGTTCTGATCATCATCTACAGCTGCCACATCATGTTCAGTGCTTACTCCTTCTGATGGTGATAGGGCTGGCAATTCAGTTATGTCAGAGAGCTCTGTACTTCCAGGCAATAGAGAAACAAAACTGAATTTTTCCATTTCTCTATTCAGGATTTCTTCCCTATCAAGATCACCAGGAGGAAGGACTAAAACAGATGCCAAAGGATATAATACCCCATCAAGATCCCCAGATAACAAAGAAGAGTAAAAGGGAACACGATAAAGCATTGAAGATTCAGCATAAGGTACTATAGCAGTCTGTACCCCCACCAGGTCCTCCTCCAGCTCCACACTATGTTCTTGGTATGTCCCTCTGGGTATGACCTCACTAATCTCCTGCAAAGCACTTGCAGCAACTGACTCCAAATCATTTTGCTCTATTTGTTGTTGTGCAACATCTTCATCTTCGTTTAACTCAGCCTGGATCAACTTCCTTCTTTGTTTGGGTGTCTCATCTTCCTTAAGCTTTAACTCCCTTTCCCTTGTTCTCTCACTGATTTGATATTTTTTCTTCAAATTTTGCCTTTCACTAGCCTTTATAGCCTCATTTTTGCTTGCCCTAGATGGCTGAACTCGAGTACCACAAACTTTGACCACTTTCCTTTTCTTTCTTTTATACTGAGCAGGTTTTGAAGTATCTCCCACAACTTCAAGGCTTTGATCCTTGTCCAATGTTCTTTTTCTTTGATTTGAGGAACTAGGAGAAACCTCAAAGGTAACTTTCTTAGGTTCTAAGTGAACTTTCTTCTGGGAAGACTTCTTCAGGGTAGACTTCTTCGGGGTAGGCCTTGTTGGTGTTTTCAGTTTAGCATCAGAGCCTACATTGCTTGGCTTCTTTGGGCTTGGGCTTCTAGTTCTACTCCTTGTTCTAGAATCAACACCTTTCATAACTTTAACCTCCAAACTTCTGCTCCTTGTTCTACTCCTACTTCTTGTTCTACCCCTTGTCCCAGGCCCTTGCGCAACCTCAACCTCTGAACTTTCCATATCACCTTTCAACCCACCATGAGCAATCTCTTGAATTATTGTTTCCATGCCAGTCCTTATTTCACTCTGGAGTATATCCCCAACAACCCTAACCTCCTTACTGACCTGTTTTAGATTAATTAGAGAATATAAGTAAGATCCCACTTAAATATTTGTAAACCATAGATTGTAGTGGCTGACATATCATGTTTTCTAATAGCTCACTCATATATGAAACAATGCTGCAACATGCAGTTCCATAACAACACATTATCAGTGCTTCATATAACAACATGGGTCATAACAGCATTTGCAATTTCAATTCAAGACTATATAATAGGGTACCCATATCATATTACAACTTTCTATAACATTTTAAATAAGATTATATGAGTACTTCAAATGTCAAAAACTGGTTGCCCATATCATGGGTACCCTATTATCATTCTTGGATCAACATGCAAGATCCCACTTCACCATTTGTAAACCACTACAGATAGATTGTAGTGGCTGACATATCATGTTTAGCAATAGCTCACTCATATATAAAACAATGCTGCAACATGCAGTTCCAGAACAACACATTTCTCAGTGCTTCATATAAGAACATGGGTCCTAACAACATTTTCAATTCCAATTCAAGACTATTTAATAGAGTACCCATATCATATTACAACTTTCTATAACTTTTAAATAAGATTATATGAGTACTTCAAATGTTAAAAGGGTACCCATGTCAAACTGGTTACCCAAAAGGGTATCATGGGTACCCTACTATCATTCTGGGTTTAACATGCAAGATCCCACTTCACTATTTATACATTGTAGTTGCTGATATATATTGTTTAATGATAACCCTTAAAAACTCAACTAGATTACTCTAACTTCATTCTTACGGTATCAATTTTTTTATTTCCTACTCTCACATATATATTCATGCAATATATAGAGAGTACGGAATCGTTCTACTCTTAAACTAGCAAGACATAAGTAAATTCAATTAATCAAACACAAGGAACAATGGTGAGAACAATGAGAGTAGTGTTGTGATTTATTTAAACTAAAACTAATTATAAATTAAACTAATTTAACTAAGCAATTAAAAGGTGAATTTAATGAATTGGAAGAACATAGAAGAGGGAAATTTCACCATGCAATTCGATTGGCTATTAGTTAGTCATCGAATCGAATATTGATCCCTAGTGAATACCAAGTCCTCTCGAATCAAGGTTCCACTAGCATGAGAGTTTAGTTCCACCACAAATCTCTTTGATGGTGGCTCTAAACTCTAGTTCATCATTATGAGGTTTATCTCTAAACACTCATAATAATAAACTTGAAATTCTATTCTAAATAACAACTATTCTAACAAACAATCATCCTCACATGGCTTCTTTAACCTCCTCTAATAGAGTTTTTAGCCTAGTTTCCTTAGATGAACAATATCAAAACAATAACATGAAGACATTAAATTAAAAAGACAAGAATTGAATATTAAACTAAGGGTTTTTATTGAAGGATTTAATGGAGGCTACAAACTAAATTATTCTAACCTAAACTAAACTACAAAAGGAGAGAGAGAGAGAGAGAGAGAGAGAGAGAGAACCCTAAATTATTCTAAACTAAAGAGGGAGTATGTCACACCCCGAATTTCGACAGAATTCGGAAAAACATTATTTGTTCCCGACTCTTTGATTTCCGAGGTGTGACGCACTCTCCACTTCCAAAAACCCATAAACAATTTAAATATGCGTATAATTAAAAACCAATAAAAATTTAACTTAAACAAAAGTCATCTTTATTACAAAAAAATTAACAAATGAAAATACAAATAACCTTATCTCAACTGAAAATCTATATCACCTCAAAGGAAAACAAGGCCTATCTTGAAATGCGACGCTTAACGCCAAAATCACGAAAGCAAAGAACCAATCTTCTTCAACACTAAACTCTGTCAAGACTTATCAACTGTGTTCATTTAATGAACACACCCGATAAGCAAACATGCAAATCGGTCAACATTATAAAAATGCTGGTGTGAGTAGCCCTAAAATACAACATATACTTATACCAATATATACACAAACCATACTGGCAAGTTTAGTTCCTCCACCGAGGCCTTTAACTTTCAACAACTAATACAACATCCGTAAAAGTACAATAATCTCGGCGGTAGTTCCTCCAATCGAGGTTTTTAACTTCCAACAACTAATACAACATACCATACGCGTAATAAAAGGCATTTAGTTCCTCCACGAGGCACCTTAGGTTCTAACTAAACTACTAACCAAACCAAACATATACAATCATCTATCTAGAGATATATCATTTACCAACATATTACCATAATTATATTAGTTTAGACTTTCTTTGTGTGTCCCTAAAATCACGTCGTATCTATGTCTTACCTAGTTTCCCTGGCTACCACAATCGCTACCCAACGCCGAACATGTACATCCACATGCCTCCCCTTACATAATGAACCACTCCATGCGTAACCACCCTGAGCGGGATGCCACACACCAGGTAAATCCTCACACGAAAGCAATTATGTAAGTAATGCCCCTATTCGGCATAAAATATCGCGCGTCTCGTTCCAATATTTGCAAACGGAATAATCAAGCCACTATTTGACTACGATTGCCCAACACATGGGTCAATCAACATCTTATATATACAACATCTTATATATCACATGCATACCACACAGTATGATCACATGAGTTGTGGTAGTCAGGTTCTAGGATTTTCATTCGTAATTTATTCAGTGTCATACATTTATGACTCATAAACATTCCACTATATCAATGCGCAGGTCAAATACCTTATTGCACTAAACCACAATATTTTGAAATATCTCAATTATATCTCATAACCAATTTCATTCTTTTCACGTGCCAATATATTATTGCTACTTCACACCCCGTGGAAATATCCACAAATACTCTACTAGCATCTCATAAATATAATAATGGAGCGTTTATACATTTATTCCTCCAAAACTATTGCATTTAATATATATATATATATATATATATATATATATATATATATATATATATATATATCAACATATTATATAATGTAACAATATCAACGCCAAATCTTAATTAGATAATGACAACCAAATTTATATCGACTTCCCACATTTCAACATTTGATTTGTCCATACAATTTACAACATAAAATGTAGCACAATTAAAACGATCTACAATCCACAATCAAAGCCCAATATATATATGTTTTACACACTACTCACGTCAAATCATAATTAGATAATGACAAACAACGTTATATAATGTTCGACAATATTTTATTACTATATTTGTCCATATTCTTAAATATGTGAAAAACTGGAAAAAGTCAACATTCCACAGTCAACGGTCAAAGTCAAACGATCAAATGTCAAAGTCAACGGTCGACGGTCAAAGCCAAAGTCAACACATCATGGTCAAAGTCAAAGTCAACACATCATGGTCAAAGTCAACACATCATGGTCAAAATCAAAGTCAACCCATCATGGTCAAAGTCAACACATCATGGTCAAAGCCAAAGGCAACCCATCAGGGTCAAAGTCAAAGTCCAATGTCAATGGTCAAAGTCAAACTGGCATGGTCAAAGTCAACGGTCGATGGACAAAGCCAAAGTCAACACATCATGGTCAAAGTCAACACATCATGGTCAACGTCAAAATCAACACGTCATGGTCAAAGTCAAACTGTCATTGTCAAAGTCAAACTATCGTTTCCATGTTCGACAAGTTCAGGGTCATAGCCATGGTTCATGGCTAAAGTCAATGTGCATGGCTCATGGGCTCATGACCAAGGTAATGGTTCGGACCTAACTGGCCAAGCCCAAACCTTAGAACCCGAAAGTCTAACATTTAAAGACCCAAAAAGATCTATTTTAAGTCCTATGGACGGGCCCCAAGCAATATTAGAAACTGGCCCAAAACTTTAAATTGAACTGGTCCACAAATTTAAAACAAAACCGGGCCCAACATCAACTGAACTGGCCCATAGGCTAAGCCAAATTAGTCTCGCCCCAAACAAAACAAGCTAGGGCCCAAGAACTAGAACTAAAGCCCAACCATCTAAAATAGAATCCGGCCCACATGAAATTAGAATTTTGGCCCAACCAAACAAAAGGTTTAGGCCCAAAGAAACCGACCCAGGCCCAAGCCCAAATCGTCCTCTTCTCCAACAGTTCTCCTCCACCACCAGCAGCCCAAATTTCTGGCCACCACCATCTCTAATCTCCACTCTTCCAAACCAGATCGAAAATACTTAGGGGAAAAACCCCCACAACATTAACAAAGTCGAAACCCTCAAATTCTTGAATCCAAATCCTTCATCCAATCTAGATCTCAAAATTCACGCCGCCATTAATGGCTGGTTTAAGCTTCCAACACCCCCATTTGCATCCCCCACACCCACGCTACACTACCCCATCATCATCAAACCCAAACAACAACAATATCAACAAAAACGTTCAAACTGTGTTACTGCAGTGTTTGGTTTGGGCAAGCCGCCATTAACAAGTCTTGGGAGCTTCCACCAAGCTTCCCAGCACCCATTCGACAGCCTCATACGCCCTACACTACCCCACTTCAATCATACATCCACAACCAATCAATTCGACATCAAAAGTTCAAACCTGAGGAGGTCGTTCTCTTGCTGGGCGACGCCATTTACACTTCTCCAAGCTCCCAACCGCCCCCCAACAAAGACTCAAACCCTCACCCCAAGTCTACACCCCATCCTCGGTCAACAACAAAAACAAAACCACCATACCAATTACATAAGATTGTCTTCAAGATTTCTTGGTATAGGGCTTTACGCCATTAACTTCATGAACTTTCAATAGTCCATACCACATAGTTTCGATTTTTACTCGTTTATAACTAATGACGGTTTATCAATTTTAACAAAGTTTCGGACGGTTTAAGTTCGAGTGTCGCAGTTCATGCCGTTCAAATAAAATTTCCAGAGTTTCAAGTTTAATAATACACGATTTCAACCAAAACAAACCAACAAGAATTTAGACTTTAATAAAAAAAATTCTATAAAATATCTACTCACAATAATGAACAGCTCGACGAAATTTCTCCGAGTCCGAGTCATCGCGCTCCAACGCTCCAGCAAATGAGTTTTTAGCTCTGCCTCCATTTTTATTATTTTATTATCTTCAAAATCCTATTCTCTAGAACAATGTGTTTATATACTTGGGTTCGAAACCCAAGCCCAACACAGACTCGGGCCCAAAAACCAGGCCCACGTATCTCGAATTTAATCCAGCGAATTTTGAAAATAAATAATTAAATTAATTAATTAAATAGATAAAAACGTATTTTTAAAATACGGGCGTTACAGAGTAGCTTTCTTTGTTTTAGCCTTAACCCTCTTTATATAGGAGAGGGTTAGGTTACAATTCGTGCATGGGCTTTTAGGCTAGGTTATGGACCCATAGATCAAGTCCATAACCCAATTGGGTAAATCCAAGACTTCCAATTCTGGTCGCATTACTGTAGCATGCTATTTCACCAACTTATACTACTCTGATCGAGTCAAAGCCAGGACCATTGGAAAGAGCTTTCTGAGACGGTCATTTTGATATAAAATGGGCCTAATTCTAATGTCTGAGTCCAAATATATGGCCTTTTGAAGTTCTGTTGACTTTTCTTCAGCTTTCTAATCCGGTTTGATTTTCACTTAACAGCTTTGACTTGGGCTTTTTAAGGGCTTTTTCTCCATGAAACTTAGGCTTTCTTCATAGAACTTTCATAGCAATCACTTTAGCTCCTTTTAACGTCTACTTAGTAACGAATTGACATTTATTCAACTCCGAAGCCTGGAATACACAAAAGCGCAATAACAGTACTAACTCTTACTTATTAATCACATAATTGGTCTAAAGCAATATTGTTAAAGGGTTAAAACTACAGTTTTGGGCTCTTATCAAACCACCCCCAAACAACATTTTGTTTGTCCTCAAGCAAATATGAGAAATTAGAATAAGTGACCAAAAATAGAGTTCTAACTAATCTCGTTTTGCCGAGTGCGATTGCATTGACCATATGCAACAAGACCTTAAACCACTATGAATTCCCTAGTGGACGAGTTATAGCCTCGTGAGAGTTTTCCAGTGAAGGTACTCACAAACTTCATCTATACTACAACGACTAAGAAATAAAACTATTGTTTCCTTATTTATATCTTAATGATCTATACATCTCACTAGTATTTAAACAAGAATGATCATTCTAAAACTTAAAGTAATATATGCATAATAATCAAATCATCTTAAGATAAACAACTATACAATGAACTATGATATGAAATGCAATGGCAGGTCCGTTTCTGAAACTTTTGGGTAGCGTGCCTAAGTAGGTTCTCCCAAGAATGTGTCAAAACACATAACACTCTGATTTTTCCACTCAAGTTTGCTAACTCCAGTGTGCAGTGGGGACACGTTTCCTCACAATCTCAATGACAATCCAAGGAAACCGAGATCAATCAAACATATCTACCACTTACTATCACACCAACCTATTCATAATTGAGCTAGAAGTCTTTATTAGGTGATACGGGGCGCATGTATTGGTTAAAGAAGGAAGGAAATAGATATTCAAAAAGACAATTCCGAGAAAATAGGGTCTTCATATTATGTAACTAGAGAAAACCTTGTTATTTTGTTTCTACATTTTGTTTTCATTCTTAGCCTTTTTATTTTGGTTTTTTTACTCTTTTTATTCTATTTTTGGAGTTTTTCTTTTCTTTTCTTTTTTTTTATGGAAACTTCTTTTCTTTTTCTTTTCTGAAGCAACTAACTAATTTTTGTTTGCATTTCTCTTCTCTTTTCTTCAGTCATCCCATTTCTCAGACTTATCCAGATAGGTAGGCTGATTTTATTTTTTATTGTGTTTTATTGGGTAAAGGATTTGTGGTTTATGAAAAAGCTAAAGAAAAACTCAGTGGGGCGACTAGCGGATATAAATTTCATATAGGTGTGAATTTCTGGCTATATCGATCCAAAGAGGGCCTAAATTCTCGCTTAGGATATGGTGTGGTGATCAAGCAAGTGGATGTGTGATTTCTCTACTCGGAATTTACTTCTCCTTTGTGTCATCACTTAGATATTTCACTCTTATAAGGTTTTTAGGCTAGATGCTCACATGATATGTATTAAGTATTCTAACCTGGGTCTCAGAAAAATACTGTCAAGTACAATCAAAGATGCTCATGCAAGATATTCATGAAAATATGCAATAACTATTACCTATATATTAATCTATGTTTCAAAAATTAAATCCTAATTCAAGTATTACGTGAGATTTCTCACTACACCATAAGGGCCATTTTGTAACAGAGCAAAATTTTCATTTGTAACGAATATATCCGTTACTACCTTTCTAACGGACATAACTGTGAGGTTTGTTGGTATCCGTTAGTATATTTCAATTGATTTTTCTAATTATTATCAAAGCCGATTTTTTTAATGTGCGTAACAATTGTGTCCGTTAGTAAACAACTAAAATAATGACCGGAAAGGGTATATATTCGAACTAACGGACAACATTAAATTAAATAGAAAAAAAAATTGTGCCCGATCATTTCCCCTTCTCGTCTCTCTCTTCAAGCCTCCATTGAACACTTCCCCGTCTCCTCTGTCAAACCCTCGCCGACGAAGAAGGAAATAAACCTGGTACGTTTTTTTTTCTTTTCTTCTACCCAAACCCCATCAAGCGAATTTCTAAGTTTTTTTTTTTAATTGTGCTCCATGATCGAATCAATGGCAATTGGTACTATTTCTTTTGAAGAACTTCTGGGTCATTGTAATGAACTTTATAAGAAGAATGAAACTGATTTGCTTGAAATCGAAGACCGGTTTATGGACTTTGGTTATGTTCCTGGTATACGTTTTTGCTTTTTCTAAAATTTTGTCTCTTTTTTAAGTGTTTGAGTTATTTGGTAATGACCTTTATTTTTTTGGCGATAGAAGTTGAGATTGAGGATGAAGAAGAGGATGTGGGATTGAAGACGCCGACTGGGGTGGACTCGAAATTGTTTAGTTCTACTAAAGATGGACTAGATTTCTCGTGTGGTCGTGGTTCTATTATGAAGAGACTTGAAGAAAACCCTATGTATCTTTTTTATTGAAATGAGTATTGATTTTTATATTGCTATATATAGTGAAATCTGCTTTGTGATTCCTTGACGTAATTTAAAATTCAATGTCATTGAGTTTACAAAGTCTTGGCCTATCAGATGTTTGTCTTGCTACTTTAGCCTCTGAAGGTTAGTGAAAAGGAATATTTGTTGAAACTAATTTGTAGTTTGATAAATTAGTTGATTTTATTTTTGCTTGCTTGACACTCAGTGGTGTGAAATTTGGCAGGTAGTAGTACTATATCCAAGGATGAGTATGAGATTCTTTTTTCTTTCTCCAAGGATATCCCAACCAAAGCGGTAATCCATTTGTCCAAGGATGATTATGAGATTCTTCCTTCCTTTATGAAAAGCTTAGCATCATGGGAGGTATGAGTTTCTTCATTTTTATTTGTGTTACTATATGCGATATATTCTGGTCTTTATGGAAAACTAAGGTAAGTAGAAGTGGATGAGGTTATAGGACTAGAACAAAGGTGCAAGTACTATGAGTATATACCTATTACCATACTTCTTAGTCATCAGAGTAAGTTGCTAATAATACCAATAAGAAGCAAAAATTGCAGCTTGTACTTAAGAGTAGTGGGATAAGAAAGTACTTGAAGTCTGTGAGAATTACTAACTCTAGCAATAATATATGGTACCTAATGAACGTGTTGTACTTCAACAAAGAAAGCTTCATTATTTGTGAATTGCTTCTCTTGTATTCCTCCTACATTGGGAATTGTCTTACGTGTGAAAAAAATGCCTTCCAATCTTTAGGTAGATTAGCGCGTTTCAATGGTAATTTGTCCTAGGAAGGGAGTGTGTATTTCCATTATATCCAATGGGACATTCACATTTACTGTAGGGAGTTGAGGCCCAAACTTGAATATCATTCAAGCGAAAGTGACAAGTTGCTAGGCAAGAGGGCACATTCAATTCTTTGCACCTTGGTGCAAAAGAAACAGAATACTACTCTTCTAGAGTTCTAGTGAAGGGCGAGTAGCTAGGTCCTCTCAATTTTTAGCACCTTGGTCCAGCCTTTGCAAGACTCCCATCCTCACTTGATACCGAGAAGTGAATATAAGCATAATATAATCGAACTTTGTGATATTTGTTATTATATACTTGTTATCACTTTCGAGGATCATAGTCCGTGACTTGGGAAAGCTTTTAATAACACAATCAAATTAGCATTTATCTTTATCATGTACACTCCATAAGGTATGCACTACACCAAAACTACAATTTTCTAACAAAGCTAATTTTACATCGATAGAATTGTTATATATGTTACCAAATTATCACGGAAATATCCGTTAGTAAATAAAACAATCGTTAGAAAATATCGCAAATAATAATTTTAATAATTTTGATTAACTTGGTCACAGTTAGTGCGGTATTGTATAACGTTTGTATCCGTGAGTAAAGTAATAAACCAATTAAAGAAATAGCGAAAAGGAAAGAAAAGAAAGAAGCGGGCAATTTTTGGGTAGGCACCCATCTCCCCCTTTTGATTCTCTCTCTCTCTCATTGTAAACCCTAGCTAACAGTTAGAACAATGAATTTCATCGCTCCCCGGTAAACTCTCTCTCTCTCAATTGACCGAAATGGAAATCCGTCGATCTCGGATTTCGCTGTAATTAGAATCTGGATCTCGATCGAGCAACTAGTTCCAGCAGGAGGTTGGCGCATCTTGTTAGGCATGGAGAAGCATTCTTAAAGGCTATTCCCAATTGCAGCAGCAGATTAGGTAAGCTCCCTCTCGTTCTCTTTTCTATCCGTGTTCTTCAAATTTGGTAATACGGTGGTTTAATTTCTTATTTTTTGTTCCAAGGTTTTTTAAAGAGTGATTTTTCTCCAAGTGATTTTTAAATTATTGAGAGAAGACTTTTAGTAAACTATCATGTGTTTTCGATTATAAATTCCTTTCCTTTTTCCTTTATCTCATATTTGTAGTGTTTACTTATTGAAGGGTGTTTGTCTACTGGTTTTGCAATAGTTTCCCTGTTGAGCTAAGTCTAACTTTGGCGTAAAAGTTAAATCTTTATTGGTTTAACAATTTGGGGTTAGAGCTTCTTTGTCTTTGTTTTGATGTATCATGTGTATATTAGACTTTAATGACTTTGTTTCCTTAACAAAATGAATGAGGTTTTTTTGTGATATTCCGGTTAGGGAAAAACAGTGAAGAGAATTATTAGAACATTATAATCATGACAAAGATAAAAACAGTGAAGAGAATTATTAGAACATTATAATAATGACAAAGATAATCTGTTTATATGTTACGAGGTTATGAGAGTCTCAAGGAATACGCCCTTAATAAACATTTGATGGTTGATTTTATTTTATACTTTTGTGGCTATAAATTGAACATGTGTTGGCTGGTCTTCCCCATGTTGGACAGTTTATATGTTATATATGCACCTAAGACTCTAAGGCACCATGAATATCCTAATGAATATACCCCTTATTAAACAATTAAGTGGCTTTATTTTCTACTTTCCAGTGGGTCAACATGACTGCAAAGAGCTGATCCACTGCTTTACCCATCCATTTAATACAACTAGAGGTGTTGTTTCAAGAAATTAACTACATGAGTAGCATTTTTGTGCATTTTCAGGTTGTGCAGGGCTCACAATCTAACATTGTAGACCTGTATTGCAAGGAGGAGCTTCTCGCCATCTCTCAATGGCTGATATAGTGACTCCAAGTTTGAAGGAGGTTACTAGGTGGTGTGAGTTAGGACATAGTAGGTAATGTCTATATTGACATGGTACACTTGATAGTCTTGAAACTTCATGATCCAATTTCTTCTAATTTTAACTTGGTAGTTGCATCTCAAAAGTTTCCCAAGAGATTTGGGAACTCTCAAATAAGGTTTTTTGTGAGGTGTCATAAGAACAAAGGTTCCTAAGAAAATCGGTTTAAATGAAATCCTCGATGCAAGTTATGGTCCTTCATTGCCTGGATTAGTAGCAAATGGGGATTAGATGTGACATTGACTGATAACTCAACCAGATCATAAGCAGAGTAACACTTGTTTCAAAGAGTAATATCTGAGTTGATAATTTTTGCTATCTATATATTGGTGTATATTATTGTATTCAAAGTATGTTTTAATCGGCAATTCCTTTTTAAAATTGCATTAAGAGTAAAATTTTATGATGCGGAGGCTTGGTTTGAGCATAGTTTCGGACATACATATATAGAATTTGGGAATATGGATAACCTCAAAAAATTATTAGAATGACAGTTTGTCCCGTTATTTTGTTCTATTTTATCTTTTTTTTTTTTATTGAAAGATGTCTTTATCTTCCTGTGAATAGAATCTCTTTGTTATTCTATGCCTCTAACAGTGCCCTACTCTATATACCTCCATCATATATGGCTTCATTTTCTTTTCTTCCCAGATTGGATCACTTCTTGCCATATAGACACTAATTAAATTACCGATGTTTTTTCAAATTCCCCTGACATCTCCATGGTAAAGATACAATCACAGCCTTAAATTATTTCCTTTTCCCTTTTTGAGTCTGTGTTAGTTGTGCGCAAATTTTAGACTTCAAGGGTGACTAACTGACTATCCTCCACTTTGTTGAGCCTTAGTGTTGAGTTTAGGCATGTACTAATTACTGGCTTTCCAGTTCGATTTATTTGCATGTTATTGTGTCAGTTGTTAGTGTCTGAAATCCTTACTCCATGAATGTTTCGTTTGCTCTACAGAGTTTGGTCGAAGAAAATGGACAAGATTGGTCACAAGACATAATTTCTGCCATCTTTCTCATAGTAATGGAGGTTTCATATCTCACATATTCTATTAAGGTAACATATATGTTTCCATATAGCGAATGTCATTGTAGAGAGTCAACCTTGTGTATGTGTATTTCTTATGCATTTTAGATGCGCCCATCTTTCTTTTTGCATCTTAGTGTTTCGTTTCTTAGTAAGTGGTGAGTCACAAAGGAGCTAGTGTGGATTTCCTAAGTAGTGTATTAATGCACCTTCAAAGTAAATTACTTAGTAAGTCGAATTAGAAATTAGAGATCTCGTGAATTCTAGTGTGAGGTTGGTTGTTTATTTTCACTCAAGTTATATTGGTTGTACATGCCTTCTTGCTGGAAGTTAAAACTTGATAGAGGTATTTGGAAGTTCTCTACTTAATATCTTATCATTTGCAAGCTTAGTTATATTAAAAATGGGGTTCCTGAATGGAAGTGGGTAGTTTGTTGTAGAAAAAGGATTCTCTTGTTGGAGCTGAATTGGATATTTTAATATTGAATTAATCTTTGGTGCTAATATAATGATAGTACTCATGGGTTGGAGTACAATAGAAACAATATGCCAAGGCTTGATATGACACAGAAATTTCCTTACACTTACAGAATGATTACTCAAGGGTATTTAGGTTTCTTAATTAAGTGGTCAGATAGCCTTAAATATGTTTTGGTTTGCAAAAGACAAATGTGTAGTTCTTGGGTTCATTAGAAATCGATACCCTCTTGAACTTGCTCTTGGGGGGTGGGTTTGTTTAATATATTTTCTTAGCTTATGCAGATATTGTATAATCGTTGCATGCAACTTCTTGTACATAGTATCTTGTTCTTGCTTCTTTGGACCATCTTCACATTAGTTAACTCTGTCATTTCTTTTATATTCACCAGAAGTGACTAGCAAATGCATCCAAGAGCTTCGTATGCCATTTTCATAACGGCCGTCCCCTTTTTCTTTTCGATAACTAATGAAATTTGTGTACTTAGGTGGCTTCCGCTTGATGTTGCAAGGATATGAGGACGCAATTGGCTTGAACCGTTGCTCTCACCCAGTTCTAGTTCAGACATACTGACATTTGCACCGTCAAATAATCCTTCCTTTCCTCTCTTGAATGTGGTTAATATAGCAAGGTATTTCACGGACTTTCACATTTACCTTCGATATAGATATGTCCGCTAAAAGTGGCTTAAAAATTGGTCTCAGTATTTATTTGTACCGAGTTTCTTTCTGAATGGGCACACACAAAATACACCTTGAACTATAAGCATAAAACCCGATAAGCGCCGAAGTTTTACTGGTTTAAAGATTTTGTTGGACTGGTCTATGCAGCAGAGTGGGTTGCAATCCTTTACCTCCCCGTGAAGTGATGTTTGTGATGTCCGTCTAGAGAGAGCATGCACAGCGTAGTAGGGGAAGGTATTTGTTATATTCTCTTCTGTCATCTTATTACTAATCCCTCCTTTTGTTGCTATTTATTCACCTAGCTCCTTCTACATGTTTGAGATTAGCAAGAATACCATTATGTATTGAAACTATACAACTAGAACCTATATGCTTATTATGTTGTACGGACTAGTATTTTGGTTGTGTTGTGATTGTTAGGGGTTGGTTTTGTGTTGGGTTCTTTTTCAGAAACTACAATGCAAGTACTCATGGGTTAAGTTGGAGTATAACGGTGACAATATGCCGAGGCTTTAGATATGATGCAGAAGTTTTCTTACTCTTACAAGAATGATTGCTCAAGGGTAGGTAAGTGGTATTAAAACAGTTTTTTGCTTTGGCGTTTACCCAAATTGTATTGCCTATTGAGAGGTTATTGCTTGTTGCCATTTTTTCGATTTCTCTCTTAAATGCTTTCTGAGGCCAAAAGCTATCCTTTGTGCAGGTTGTTGTTTTGCTGCAACTGTGGAGCCTTTTAAATGTGCTCTCGCTTCATTTCCTACTTAAACAAATCATTCTCTTTACTTGAAGATAATATGGAGGAATGTTGAAAGGCTAGATTATGAAACGTGACTTTGCTCGTTTATGTTTGTTTATATATGTCGTTGAAATGAATCAAGGAAGGAAGTAGGAAAACTTCTTTAGCTTTAGTTTTTATGTTGATGTAAATTGGGATTTGGGTGGATTGGAGGCTTTGTTTCTATGTAAATTGGGATTTGGATTGGTGGATTTGTTTCTATAAAGTTTAATTGGTTGGTTTTTCTTGTTATTCTTTTGTTGTTGTGGAGTGTGATATATTATGTAAGATGGAATAATCGATCCGGGCTAGAGCTATAAGTGCGGGGTGGAAACAATTTGATCCCGAAAATAATTTTTTTTTCCAGTTTACAATTTAGTAACGGATATATCCGTGACATACCAAATCATTTTTCCCGCTAATTATTAGAAATGTAACAAATGCATCCGTTAGTGACTACTGACCACCAAAAACTTTACTCACATTTATATCCGTTATAAACGACCAATTTGATTGACATTTATCTGTTACAAATATTTATAGTAACGGATATATCCATTAGTAAAATTAATTTTAGTAACGGATATATCCGTTAGTAATTTTTGCCTAAGTGACTGTAACACCCCAGAGCTAACGAATATAAGCGTTAGTAAAAATATAAGTAACAGTTATAACTGTTGGTAAACGCCTCTTTTGGTGTAGTGTCTAGACTAATATCATCATGGAGAAGGGAACAATACTATTATTAATAAGTGCCTAGTATAAACAATATTTATGATTTTTATTTTATTTTTATATAAAGAAAAGTGCGTAATTTACATCCTAAAAGTGCCTAATTTTTGCAAATGTTTCTATCCCACCCCCAAACAATCGAATGCTTTGTCCTCAAAGTGTAAAGAGATAAGAAAATAATTTATCATAGAAACGTGGCAAAAATTAGTAGTACTTGTAACAGAAATATTGTAAAGAAGATATGATAACATGAAGCACAATTAAATTGTTATGTACTAACTAACACAAACTCTACTGGAGTAAACATGATAAGTAAAGGGTGGCAAAAAGATTTGAAATGAAATACCAAAATACGCCACCCCCAAACAAAATTTGAAACTCTTTTGAAGTTTGAAAATTTTTGTGGCCTATACTCCCTTAAGGTAGTATTTTACAAGAAATTATATGGGTCTTTTAAAGTCAGATTCCCCTAGACTTAATGTGGGGTCATTTTAAGTCGATTCCTAGATCGGCACACCCCCAAACAAGCAAGAACCGGGGTGACAAAAAATGGATGATGCGTGGTCAACTATAAACTAATAGCCGAAAGAGTTGGGTGTCTAGCCATAAAAACATGATACTAAATGCACCCCCAAACAGAATGAAGTTGTATAATTGGAAGCAATTATGTAGAAGAATAAAAGAAAACTTATGCAACCCATCAAAGAACATATGCAAACCATTATGTTATAGCTGTTTTAAAGAGTTAGAATTACCCAAAAGATGAATTAGTGATATTTTAAGTGAGAAAGGAATGAAGTATGGATCTTGATGTCTTTCATGAGGCTTAGATGATGGAAAATAAGACAACCTAGGTTTCTCACAACACTCGGTCAAAGCTTGGCTCTCAACTACAGGAATGGTGTACTCATGAGATTGTGTACTAGGCAAACACTCTTCACCGTGAGGGTTAAAAAAATTATAGAGGGTCTCTGAGGCATTAGGTTCAAGTGCAAATTCGAGGTTCTTCTTAAATGGTGGGTGAATGGATGGCTTAGTTATGCTAGATGGTTGGATTGTAGGAGGTGGAAACTCAGGTGGATGGTGGTTAGTTGATGGTTCATCAGTTGGTGGATCCTCACATGCTCTTAAGAAATCATAGAATTCTTCATCTAGCTTAGCTGAATCTATAAAGTTGTGGTTCGTGGCTTTATCTGTAAGAATTTCATCTATGTTTTCCATTGTTATTTCCTCAGCTGCCAAACTAAATTTAGATTCACATTACTCTAAAGATGTTACTTCCTTTAATTCCTGCACATTATCTTGTTCATGCCTTATATTAGAATTGTTGATTTCTATTTTCTCACTCTCGCCCTCTAAAACAATATAAGTTTCCTCAATGGCATCATGGTCATCTGAAACAAGTCCTACAGAGTCGTCTTCAAGAATTTTCTCATCCAAGTTGTGTGTGTAGTTAATATAATGGTTAATGGGAGGGTCATGGGAAGGTAATGGTTCATGAAATTCATGGCAGGTCTTAACTAGGTCGAATGGTTTGGTTATGGGAATAGGTTGTTCTACTTGTGTGTCGATCTCTAGCAAGGTTGAAAGTTCTGTGTTAGGTGAGGGGATCATGGAAATCATTTTGGCTAGATTCTGAAGCATAGTTTGGGTTTCTGAATTTTGTTAATTCTCTAAATGTTTTTCCATTGTTGGCTATTTGTTGGGAAATTTGGTCTGGGAAGGGTGGCGAGCTAGTGGGTGGGTGTGAGGTTACCATCAATCTTGTCCGTTGTGGGTTCATAAGTATTATTTTGTTTTGGGCCATTATTTTATCAAATGTTGTTAGCGAAGGGGAAGCTTGGTGGTGTGGTTCTGGTTGGTACGGTGTTTGATAGTCATAGTTATTGGCGTTTGAGTAACTCTGGTTGATTTCGTACTGTGCTGGGTTAGGTTGACTCCATGTATAGTTTGGATGACTAGAAAACTCTTGATTGTATTGGTTACTATGAAAATTTGAAAATTGAGACTCATAATTATTATTATATTCTATAGTAGGTCCAAACTCTTGGTATGATAGGCAACGAGAAGCCCAATGGTAAGGACTACCGCAACATGAACATGGTGAAGGGTTTACATAATAATCACATGATTATTCGTCTACATATTGATATGCCATATTGGTTTTAAAAATATATTCTAGGACAATTAATATCCAAACGAAACTCTAACTATAAATTTCTAGATAGGCATGTACGTTGACGTTTACGAAAAAGAAGTCTGATTATACTAGAATTAAACTCCTCTAACATAAGAAACGAGGAGTGGAAGAAAAAGTACATAAATGCCTCCTTGCTAAGCGTTTGAATAGCATCTTGTATACGCGAGTTCAGTGTAATTAACAAGTTAGAAACACTGAATAACTTGAAGCAATGGAAATTTGGACTAACCTGTGAAAATCGGGCTGGTACAGAAGAGGGCGCGGGTCGTGCTCAAGAGGAACTCGAGTTACAGTGTTTTGAGCGCGGGGCGCGCTCCTTCCTAGCTCGAGTTACAGTGTTTTAAACGCGGGTCGTGCTCAAACTTTGCCTTGTTAGGGCGCGGGTTGCGCTCTCCAAAAAATTTGAAATTTTTATAGTAGGTTGCTAAGATGTCCAGTAAGTAGCTTGTAAAATTTCAGAACAATCGAAGCTATGAAAGTCCTTCTACTTCCCTGCAAAGTTTGCAAAACAGTTTTCGGACACAATACAAACAACTAAATGGTTAACCAATCAAAACAGAGCCAAAAATCGCCAAAATTTTACTGGAGACTCATGACAGATCATGGGTATTCATATAAAAGGTTTAGAGCAATTGGAGTTCTACAAACCTTCCTTATCGACTGTTGTTCCAGAAATTAAGTGTTTGCAAAACTGCAGAAACACACTGGAAACAATCCACTAGTTAGGAGGTCAAAACAAATAAAAAACTCGTCAAAGTTTTACTGAAAACTCCTGACTTAGGATAGATACTCTTGTAAAAAGTTTAGAATTTTTGGAACTGCCTAAGTAACCTTACTCATCTGTTTTTCAAGAGTTTATGGTTTGAAAACTGAAATGCAGCAATGTAAAGATCGTATTTGTTCACAAGGTAAAATAATTAGGAAAATTCTAAAAATATTCCAATAAATCAATAGAACCTTAAATATTATACCTGAAAATTTTCCGAATCTTTGGAAATTTAAAAATACCTTTACTGCAGTATTCTTCACTGTGATTCCGTAAACACAAGGGAGGGCGGGCGCGCTCTGTGCTTAAAACAGTGAACAATAACAAAAATATGAGAAAAAAGAAAGAAAAATGAAAAGGGTGGGTGGGTAGAGAATGGGGGATTGCCCTTTGAATTCAAGCAATTGAATTCTTGTCTTGAACGACACTAAGATGGCAGCGACACCATTTGATAACCCGTAAAAACTCAACTAGATTGCTCTAACATCATTCTTATGGTATCAATTTTTTTATTTCCTACTCTCACATATATATTCATGCAATATATATAGAGTACGGAATCGTTCCACTCTTAAACTAGCAAGACATAAGTGAATTCAATTAATAAAACACAAGGAACAATGGTGAGAACAATGAGAGTAGTGTTGTGATTTGTTTAAACTAAAACTAATTATGAATTAAACTAATTTAACTAAGCAATTAAAAGGTGAATTTAATGAATTGGAAGAACATAGAGGAGGGAAATTCCACCATGCAATTCGATTGGCTATTAGTTAGTCATCGAATCAAATATTGATCCCTAGTGAATACCAAGTCCTCTCGAATCAAGGTTCCACTAGCATGAGAGTTTAGCTCCACCACAAATCTCTTTGATGGTGGCTCTAAACTCTAGTTCATCATTATGAGGTTTATCTCTAAACACTCATAATAATGAACTTGAAATTCTATTCTAAATAACAACTATTCTAACAAGCAATCATCCTCACATGACTTCTTTAACCTCCTCTAATTGAGTTTTTAGCCTAGTTTCATTGGATGAACAATATCAAAACAATAACATGAAGACATTAAATTAAAAAGACAATAATTGAATATTAAACTAAGGGTTTTTATTGAAGGATTTAATGGAGGCTACAAACTAAATTATTCTAACCTAAACTAAACTACAAAAGAGAGAGAGAGAGAGAGAGAGAGAGAGAGAGAGAGAGAGAGACCTAAATTATTCTAAACTAAAGAGGGAGTAGCTTTCTTTGTTTTAGCCTTAACCCTTTTTATATAGGAGAGGGTTAGGTTACAATTTCGTGCATGGACTTTTAGGCTAGGTTATAGACCCATAAATCAAGTCTATAACCCAATTGGGTAAATCCAAGACTTTCAATTCTGGTCGTATTACTGTAGCACGCGATTTCACCAACTTATATTACTCTTATCGAGTCAAAGCCTGGACCAGTGGAAAGAGTTTTCTGAGCCGGTCATTTTGATATAAAATGGGCCTAATTCTAAGGCCTGAGTCCAAAGATATGACCTTTTGAAGTTCTGTTGACTTTTCTTCAGCTTTCTAATCCGGTTTGACTTTCACTTAACAGCTTTGACTTGGGCTTTTTAAGGGCTTTTTCTCCATGAAATTTGGGCTTTCTTCATAGCACTTTCATAGCAATCACTTTAGTTCCTTTTAGCGCCTACTTAGTAACGAATTGATATTTATTCAACTCCGAAACCTGAAAGACACAAAGCACGATAACAGTACTAACTCTTACTTATTAATTACATAATTAGTATAAATATTGTTAAAGGGTTAAACTACAGTTTTGGGCTCTTATCATTTAACAATAGCTCACTCATGGTACCATAACATATTACTGTCTCATATATGAAATAATGCTGCAACATGCAGTTCAATAACAACACATTATCAGTGCTTCATTAACAACATGGGTCCTAACAACATTTGTAATTCCATTATCATATTACAACTTCTATAACATTATAAGTTTATGTGAGTACTTCAAATGTCAAAAGAAAACAAGTTACTTACAAGGCCTTTAATTACTTTTGTCTGTCTTTGAAAAAGTTCCTCATTATTGTATGTCCCCTCAAACTCGCCGCACCACTTTGTATGGGTTTTGCCCCAAAGCATCCTTTAGCACTTCTTCATTTAGTTCTCCTTCAGAAAGATCTAGACTTTCCAACACCACTGTCTTCCCCTTAAGAGGCTGAAGCTTTTTCTGATAAGTATGTAGATATATGTTTCTAGAAGGCAAGTCTACCCAATCTAGTATTCTGGGAAACCTACCATCAACTTGTCTTCGAGCCGCAAGAGATGGGATGTGAAGATATACTCAAATAACAAAACAAATTAAACAACCATAAACTGCGAAAAGAATCCTTTCTAACACTCACCAGGTTATACATGTCTTCCAAAGACTCTGCCAACATTTCAAACAGAGGTGTGCCCCAAGGAAAGCTATCAAATGCATTTAAATTCTCGGCCAGATCAATATACCTCCCATCAACTGTCTTAGCAGATCCTGGAAGCACAACTTGCAACAGTATATACAACCTATTCAACCTAAACACATCATTCTGACTTTCTTCACCAACACTGGATTTTGCCAAGTTTCTAGCTTCTAATATTTCTATTTCAGAAACCGTGGTTCCTTTAAAAAACCTTGCACGAAATTGGGATGAGATCTTGATGTCTGCCGTGTAGAATGAATTAGAAACCGGCTTCACACTAAGACTCATTATAAGAGCAACATCACTTTTCTTAAACACCAAATCCTTCTTACCGATTCGGTAGCAAAGTTTACCTACTTGGTGTCCCAAAATAGCATACACTAGCGTAGTAGTGGTGTGCATTCTCTCATTAATGCTTAAAAACTTACCGAAGCAAGACTTCTCAAAATCTTCCCTCTCTTCAGTAGTAAGTGTCTTGAAAAATTTATGCATTTTATCGAGTGACATACGAACAGTCAAATTAAGCTTTCTCATTTTTCAAAGATTGGAAATGGTCGGAAAATTAGGGATTTTGGGCGGTTTTTTTTGTCCGAAAATGAACACTCAACCGTCCTTATACCCTCAAACATATTACTACCGACACGTGCCAGTTAAAGGTAAAAAAAACCATCATTTCTTCAACAGTTCGGCGAATAATTAATGTTATCATATCGTTCCTAACACATGGCAAAGATTTTTCCTGCCCAAACTAGATTCTTCATCTCACTAGTTTATCTTAGTACAGACATATTCATATGTACTAACTATCAGCAACTTTTGAGTCTGATCATTTTACAAAGGGTGGGACATCCTAACATTTTGGCTATTTGTATAAGAAAACTTTTTAAATATTGAACTACGGACAAGCTTGTAACAGAGTTGGGTGGGAACAATGGTGAAATATGGAACTGAGATGCTAATATGTGTTATTAAATGCTACACTTTTGTTTTACTTGATATTGAATAAAGGGTTGAATAAACTTATCAAAGTTAACTTTTGTTTAACTTTTTATTGGATAATACTATTTTGTACATAAGTTATAGGTGTATATTAAAGTCAACATGATAGTTTTAATTGTGTTCTTGTTTATGGCTTCAGTTGCTGATATATCATACATAAAACGCTGCCAATTACCTCCATTTCGAATAACACGTCCAGCCAAGTTTTGTGAATGCTAAATGCATTTTTTTCTTGTTTCTTCTTATTGAGTTTCCATACAGATTTCTACCCAGATTTCTTTCCTTTCTATTAGGGTCTCATTATCTCATTATAAACAACAACAATGACATAAGGGTACCCCTGATATAATCACAAACAAAACATATGAACATTAACAGTTTATATGCTGACACTCAAGCACAATAAACTGGCTGTTTCACAAACCACAAAATACCATTACATCGATTCAAGCAAAAACCTATATATTAAAACATACTTCCAAAACTCAATAAGGTGATTTGTGAACTGGAAGTGGAAGTGGGATTTCAAAAGAAACCCAAGTCGCTTATGGTGACATCCACAGAGTCTTCATTGCTAAAACATGGCGGAACCGCGACTGAAAAGGCAATCCAAGCTTACCACATACAATGATCGCTTTGTCTTCTTCTTACGCTTTTGTATCACGCCTTGAATCATATTCAAGTAGTCAATTTTTTCATCGATCTAGAAAGGGACTTGTTCATCAAGTACATTATACAAAAACTCAATTTCATGCGCTTGGAAAAACCTTCCACAAGACACATGAATCCTTCTAAGAAAATATAAACATCAAACACTCTCAATTTCACCTCACCTGTTACATACTTCTTCACTCAATGTAAAAAGAATAAGGGAAGAACAAAATTAATATGGAAATAGTAAACACAACTATGGAAATCTTAAAAAAACTCTATACACTACTATATAAAAACAAACTCAAGTTGCTGACGGTACATGTAAGTGTCACTTACGGTGGCATCCACAGAGTCTTCATTGCTAAAACCTGGCGGAACCGTGACTGAATCCAAGCTCACCGCAATGACTGCTCAACTATCTTCTTTTTCTTTTGAATCATATTCAAGTAGTCAATTTTTTCATCGATCTAGAAAGGGACTTGTTCATCAAGTACATTATACAAAAACTCAATTTCATGCACTTGGACAAACCTTCCACAAGACACATGAATCCTTTTAAGAAAATATACACATCAAACACTCTCAATTTCACCTCACCTGTTACATACTTCTTCACTTCATGCAACAAGAACAAAATCAACATGGAAATAGTAAACACAACTATGGAAACCTTAAAAAACTCTATACATTACTACGTAAAAACAAACCCAAGACGACCTAGAAAGAAACCAACACTGAAGACAACAAACCAAAGTTCAAAACATATCAATAAACAATGAGAATCGTAGAGGGAGAGGATAATCAAGATGATGAACCTTAGAAAAATCCATTATCAAGATTTGTGTTCTTGTCCTCCATGAAAAACCTTACCAAAATCACGAAGGATAAGATAACCAAAAAGATGAAGTAAAAAAACTGGAAGTTTTGGAGATTTGTAAACACTTTTATATTTTTGCACAAAAATCGAGGTGAACATAGTTGCATGTTCGTACAACAAAAACAACGTAAAAGTTGTTGATAGTAGATCCATATGTTGCTGGTTCGTGATCCCACAATAGCTAAAGTCCGTTTTCATTTTTGCTGGGTTGAAATCCAATGGTCATTAATCGCTGGTACGTATCACTAAGAGAATCTAACGGATAAATATGACTGTGCATGTCAATATCAGAAGTACGAGAGGAGAGAGAGTGTGTTGTAGAGGAGAGAGAGTGTGACAGGAGGAGAGAGAGTGTAGTATGGAAAGGCAAAAGGGTCAAAAATCCGTTGAATTAGTCAAAATTGAATGGCATGGCCGGTTGGAGAACAATGTGTATTTATTATGGCGGATTCAGCCAATTACCCAAACATTAAACCAAACTAACATTTGCAGTCAACTTGGCTTAAAATTCCACTTTGCACCATGAGCCCATTAACTTTTTTTAGAAGTTTCACAATTGTTTACTTTAGTCTTTGGTTTTGTCTAACGACCGCTGTTACGATAGATGCAGTAAAACTCGTTTTTTTTTTGAGAGAACAGATCCTTATAACTCCGTAATTAATCATAAACAAACACAACAACCATAAATAGATTACAAATTTGGAGTTTGGTTTTGGACAAATTGGCTGATTGGATTAGATACATTTTAAATCAAGTATCTCGGAAATATCGGTATCCCAAAACGTCGAAACGGAATTCGGAATTACGAAATGCGATGTAGGTTATTAGGTCTGAGAAATTGAAATAAATTTACCAAAATAGCCCTCTCACATTCTCACTATTAAGCCCTGGTCGTTTTAGGGTTAGACGGCAGTCACAACCTCAAAACTTGTCTGCAAAAAATGGTCAGTCCTCCATCTCTCTCTCTCTCTCTCTCTAACTCAGTTCCTTGTATAATGTTACTGATTTATTCCATTTTCGTTATTTACAGGCACCAAAAAGAGGATTGAAAGCACCAGCTACTTCATCCAAGAAGAAAACTGTTGTAATAAACCTCTTAAACCTCTTAAAGATTTTATACTCATCATAAGTTTATTGTTTTATTAAGTTTGTGTTGTTTATGTGTAGGAGAAAGTGACGAACCCATTGTTTGAAAAGAGGGCAAAGCAGTTTGGAATAGGTGGAGCATTACCACCAAAGAAGGATCTTCATCGTTTCGTCAAATGGCCCAAGGTGGTTCGTATTCAACGACAGAGGAGGATTCTTAAGCAGCGTTTGAAGGTTCCACCTGCTTTGAATCAGTTCACTAAGACCCTTGACAAGAACCTTGGTAATATTTTTCTTTTTTTGTTCGAGTATTATTTAGTTTTATAAAATTAATTTGTATTGTAGGGTGTGTTATTTTGGGAAGAGGCTTAGCGAGCAGTTTTTAAGGACAAAGCATGCTTTACAATATAGGATTGATCAGCCTTAGTAGAATATAAGGATTCCTCATTTAAAAATATATTGCATCCTAGCTACCTATATGAGAGGGAGTGCGCAATATTAAGATCCCCTCTCCCCCCCTTCCTCGCGGTTAAATGCTCCACAAAGCGCTATAGATGAAACACTGATAATGCGCGAAGGCTAAAATGCCTCTGACTTTCTTTGTTAATTTGTTTAATTATGTATATTATCTGGGGGCGAGATAGAGCCACCTTCATTATGTGCACATTATAGCCATATTTTGACATACAAATAAATTAAGGTCTGGTTTTTTGTGGAGATGATATCCCCACCATGAAGGTCATTCTCACGAAAAATTATGATATTTGGATATGTCTAACCATGTAAAAATTAGTGTTCATTTTCAAACTTTTCATCTAACGGTTCAAATTTTTTGTGAACATGTTCTAAGGTTAGACTTTTTTGAATGAGCTGAATTTTTGTGAGCACGTTCTCTATAGGGGGGGGGGGGGGAGATCATATCTACAAAAATTCAACCTTTTAAGTCCACAATTTTGCTTGAATTCGTTTACAATGTGGCTATAATGTGTCTAAGAATGTGGCTCTATCCCTCCCCTCCTATATATATATATATGTCTTCAATGTATCTGCATGTTATTCCATGGTCATCTTCTTTGTTCTTCCACTGGAAAGTTTTGTCATGGCACATTTAATCTGTGACCGTATGGTATAATGCTTAATATTGGCAATGCTTTTTGTCATATTCTGTTGACATATTGTACAGGGATGTGGCTTAATTGTGGCATTCCTTGTCTGCTTATATTTTGTTTCTCTCATTTTGTTTGAAGCTGTATATTGCTACCCAATTTTGGTAAATTCCTTTTCAATAGTGGTTTTGTTTGATTGCTGTCCAGATCGTAGCATCTATTGAGGCTATATCATCTATTTTAATAATAATATGTAGTCATTTAGAAACTATTATCCAATTTACCTTGCTGTGGTTGTTTAATCTCTTGTAAGAGGTTTTTGGCTGAGTAGTTTTCCCTCTCTCTCAAGTTAATAAGAAATTTCCATTTGCACACATTTTTGCAGCGACAAACCTGTTCAAAATGCTTCTCAAGTACAGGCCTGAGGACAAAGCTGCAAAGAAGGAACGTCTTCTTAAAAGAGCTCAAGCTGAGTCTGAAGGAAAGACTGTCGAGTCTAAGAAGCCTATTGTTGTGAAGTATGGACTGAATCATATCACCTACCTGATTGAGCAGGTTTGATTTGTGGTATTCTCTACTGGTTTTATTGTTTGCTTTTCGGCCTGTACTTTAACAAGATATATCTTAATTTTGCAGAACAAAGCACAATTGGTAGTTATCGCGCATGATGTGGACCCCATCGAGCTTGTTGTTTGGCTACCAGCCTTGTGCAGGAAGATGGAGATTCCATACTGCATTGTCAAGGGAAAAGCACGTCTTGGAGCGGTATTGTTGCATTGCATTCGTATATTCTGTTGGATACCCTGATTACATGTCTATATGTTTTAGTATTTGATATTTGTTGGCCTGCATTCAGATTGTCCACAAGAAGACTGCTTCAGTTTTGTGTCTTACCTCGGTTAAGAATGAAGATAAAATGGAATTTAGCAAAATCCTAGAGGCTATTAAGGTGTGTGATGACATTAATTCCCATGATTTGTTGTTTTTCGCATCAATCTTGCATTTGACCCCCTTATATTTGTGACTGTCTGCTCTTTTAGGCGAACTTCAATGATAAGTACGACGAGTACCGGAAGAAATGGGGAGGTGGGATCATGGGATCCAAATCCCAGGCCAAAACCAAGGCCAAGGAGAGACTTATTGCTAAGGAAGCTGCACAAAGGATGAACTAGGTGGCTGGTTGTATCTTTGTTATCATAGTAACTTAGATGAGTTTTGTTTCTAGGTTTTACTTCGTTGAGGTTTACCTTTTTTAGCTGCAGCCCTATACGCAGAGACTCAGAGCAACTAGATTAAGCATCCAAGTATTCTTGTTATAGACTGTTGATTTTCATTATTGCTTTTTCATTTCAAATTAACCGGACAACTGTCATCTAGATTTTGGAATAGATAGTACTGCTTTTGCATTTAGAATATATGGAAGTTAGTGTATCGATTTTATGGCCAAAGGCGTTCTATCACATCTGTTCACTGCACGTTGTGGTGTATCAGTTTCATGGCTAAATACGTTGATCTATCACTTCTGTTCAGTGCACGTTTTGAGTACCAATTTGTTAAGGGTGATTCAAGCTGTTTCATGAGGTGATATTACTAATACTGGTGGGTCACTTTATTGGGAATTGGTAGACGGCATTATGATTGGATATGAGTGTTAGTTTTTAGTGCAGATAGGTTAATCCTTGATTATGAAACAAACTTGACCTGTGAACTTTTTTCATTTCTTTGCTTGAATTGTAGGATGAGAATGTGTTCTCTAGCTATGATGTTTGGGTTGTTATGTTGCTAGGTGTGGTGCCACCATAGTTTCTGACATTTGTCGCTTCCAAATTCACACTGAATGAGTGAATGAGTGAATGACTGTTTTTTCTTTTCCATCTTGAAGAATGGCCAAGCCGTAATTATCTAAAACAAGATGGAGATATCCATAAGCATAATTTGAAGCAGTTAACCTTTATGTCCTTCTATGTCAGTTACAGTTACTCTAGATTCTTACGTTGCAGATCCAAAACATGCAGCGAATCAGAGCTGTCAATTAGGGATGGAACTCGGGCAGGTCGGGTTGAGGTATAATCCGAGCTCAACTCGAGTTTCAAATGTTTTAACCCGAGCCTGGGACCAAACCCTAGTTGGTCTTTCAATTTTCAGTCCAAGTTCTAGCAGGACTAATTTGTGTTGGGTTGGGTTATGTCGAGTTGGTCAAACTTCTCTGGTTGTTTTTGGAATTACGAGATAAAAACACTAAAATTGAAATCTTCTAAGGCTGAGTCCAATGGCTCTCTATCCCTTTAAAAGTAGTGTTAAAGTCGATAAAGTAGTAAATTTAAAATAGAAATTTAAAAGTAGAATTTAAAAGTCGATAAAGTAGAAATTTAAATCTCATATTTTACTCTCTCTATTTTTTTTTAAAATGTAGATAGTAAAATAAAATGAGATGACTTTTAAATTTCATGTTCGACTTTTAAATTTCTTACTTTAAATTTAAATTTTCAAATTTTACTTTATCGACTTTAAATTTTACTTTATCGACTTTTAACACTACTTTTAAAGGGATAGAGAGCCATTGGACTCAGCCTAATGAAATTAAGGAGATTTGATTGTTTGAAAGAGAAACTAACTTTGTTGATTATATTATTCTCTCTAAGTTAGAGATTTTCAATCTTATTTTTTATAAAAATAGAATAATTAAATAATATATGTACACAACAAAAATCGGATTTTAGTCCATCGAGCTTGGGCTAGCCTGACCCAAGTTCCACTGCATATGAAACACATCTTTGCAAATATAAATCATGAATGAAGTCTGCATTTTCTGGGTTTCCAGAGTTTGGTGTATCTTGATATGCACACTAATCTGATAGCGTCAATTACAGATTTACATTGCAGTGATGCTTACTCGTGTTTTGGTACAGTGTAATGTTATTGACAGCAGGAGTATGGGTGTGTCACTGCTTCCTGTTTACACTAGCTGAATCAAATTCTTATAAAAATAGTGGTGGTATATTTTCCTTAAAATAAGGCCCAAAGTTTCCGAGCACTTCTAACTTTCTCCAAGGTTTTGAAATTTAACCGGTACTTAGTTGGCGATCAAAGTTCTTGTATATTTGAAGTATGATGGTGCTCTTTCTCACGCATCTTTTCTCGTTGCTAGAGCTGGTGAAATAATGTGGTGAGATATTGAGCATGTACAAAATGCAGCAAAATATCACGACATATATGTTGTTTGTTTTTTTTTTCTTCGATAAACAAACTGATCAAAAGATGGATTGCACATAACAACCGTGTTCTCTTGAGACATGAGGAATCGACATGAAACTTAACAGTTCAATGTGGTTGGTATGCTGGGCCTGGCTGGCTTGTAGTGCCAGCATATCGGTAATGGGGCGGATCTAGGAGAGGGCTGGACCAGGTTTCAGCCCTGGTCTTTTTGCTGCGAAAAAGAAAGTATTATACTACCTAAAGCCCAACTGCCCAAGGCAAAAACGTCTGCCCATATACTTAGAACTTGGGCTTGAAGGATTACACAATGGCATGGCTAGAGAGAATTGAAGTCCTGGTCCGTCCTGTATAGACAGAAATTTCAAGGGTGGATGTTTATGTTGTTGTCGTTGAGTTTGAGCTATTGGCTGAGAGAAGATGGTAATAGGAGGTCGTTTCTCAGTTTTATGACTAACGCAGCTGGAAGGAGACTTATCCAGATGACAGGAATTATCTTCAGGATGTAACAAAAATCTGAAATAAAATCCATCCTAGATTCATAGTGATAGACATTCGGAAGCAGGAGATATTTACCATCCTAGATTCATGTTTTGGTGTATAACTAGAAGGCGTCGAGAAAGTGTTAAAATATTCTCGGTACATAATTTACCAAGAGACTTCTAGGATAGGAGATATTTTGGGAAGTCCATTGGATTCACAATATTGTCTTACTGTTTGATTTGTCCATTGAAACCCCTAAAACCTATATATATTTGTAACCACCCAACAATACATACAAGTAGTAACTAGGATTTTTAGTGAAGGGTGGTTAGGGTGTTCCACTCCAAATACAGGATGGATGATTTTAACAAAGAGAAAGTGTTCTCTCAAGTGGCATAACCCTTGGTAGCGAGGGTTTAAAGCTTCCCACCCCCTTTGTAATTTGAAAATGTAGATATCACTAGAATGTTTCTAAATACTACCCAACTAAGTTTATTTAAAAACCAACATCAATCTTTTTGTGTTGAATAAATTTCTTCCAATGTGAATCACTCGATCACCTCACAGCCCTAACATTTTGTTTCTTACGTATATATTTGGGGGCTATGGATTAAAAATGGAAAAAATCGTAGACAATAGTATTCATAACGATATTTTGAGAAATTTCAAAACTAAAATACTAACCCAACCAATAGATAAGCTTAGGGTAAAAAAAAAAAAAAAAACAATAATAATCCAATATTAATGGAACACCCGGCGTACGTACGATACATAAGCCTAAGCCGGCTTTAAGTCTCTGCTGTTGTTGTTGTGTGTTTGACACAAAAACGATATCATCTTATAATTCTCTCTCTATCTTTCATCATCCTCCCTAAAAAAATTTCCTCCAACTAAATACAAAATTCAATCCCCATTATAAAAACCTTTTTTTTCTCTCTCTCTATATCAATCGATCTTTCCTTTGAAACCCTAACATTTTTCAATCTCTCTTGGATTCTTTGATTCTGGTTTTGACGATGGCTGAAGGGAATAATAATAATAAGATTGATTTACCAGAGGATCTACTTTCTTTCAAATCAACTGACCAACGACAACAATCTCTTTTCAAAGGTATATATTATTACTTGCTTTAGATCAAATCAATCAACTTCAACTTTTATACTTATGCTTAATTATTAACAAAGCTTACTTCTTTGTTAATAATTTCTTTTCTAAATTAAACGATTTGGATCTGAAATGGTTTGTTGTTATTCACATTTGAGTTCAACAACTATTAGATATTGATGCTTACTGTTTCAAGCTCATAAATATTGATGGATCTAACAATGCAATGAGAGAGTGTTGGATGTTTTTTCACTTTAAGAAATAATTATTTAACTCTTTGTGTTATCATGGCAGAGGAAGGGTTGCGTGGAAATAGTGACCAAAAGGTTCTTGTTGGGTTTTGTGATGAGCAAAAAGGTAGTTTTCTTTGCTTTATGATTCTTATACAAGTGATATCGTTTTCCTGATTATTTTTAATTTTAATTTTTTTTTCTGGAACTTATGTAGATCAGTTTACTTCGGAGAACAGCATACCTTTATCTCCACAATGGCTGTATGCTAAACCAAGCGAAACTAAGTTGGGACTTTCTGGCGCGTCGGGGGTAAGAATTCCTTCAAACTTTTTTGTTGTTGTTGTTGAAGGAACATGCATCTCAAACTGCTCATCTTGTTTTATACTTGAGTTTAGAAATATGCTTCTAGATACAGTTTGGCTGTCCACTGTGACATTATTTTTGTATTCAAAGTCACGTGGCAATGTGCTTCTATTCTTTAACCGCCTTTAAACGAGGCATCATAAGCATGTCTGTTTAAATGCCAAATGAAAATAAGTTATCGGCAATAGTTAACTGTCTAATAGTTTATTTAGTTAAGAGAAATAGGCCCTACAGTTAATTGCCACTCTGCCTTGGCAAAAGGTAGACACCAGATTCTTTCCAGTGGTATTTTCCTTTCGGCAACATTTGACTTGACTCTGTGAAAAAGTTGTAACGTGCATCAGTAATATATGTCTCTCAACTTTTGAGTTGTAGTGGTAATAAAAGATTGTTTTCTATTGATATATTGTTTCCATGCTTATTTGGTTGTTGCTCAAAATTTTCCCTGATCATTTCGATATTGTTATTAGTTTTAATTGTTGTATATTTCATTGGAGACCATAAATAGTTCATTGCATGCTTTTATTTTACAATCCAGTATATGTTGGAGAATATGTTTTTAATCATACTTTCATAGTTGATTCGTATATTTTTTAAACATAGACTTGATGCTAGCTGACAAGTGACTAAGATGGGTTACTGATGTGTCAATTATATCCATAGGCGTTTGGTCACACTTGGGATGGTGATTACTGCTTTTTTCCCTTTTCGCTGTTTGAAATTATGGGATGATAGTAATGCTCCCAGAGTGGTGGACATTTGGTTTTTCTTTGTGGTGTTTATAGATATTGTTCTCGTGTGTTAACCTAATTTCTTTTTACTATAAAATTTTAAATTATCGTAAGATCATTGTCTTACTTTTTTGAAGCAAAATAATTATTTGGATAATGTTATTGTCTTACGAATACTGTAGAACTTCAGTTTTGTTAGTATTAAAAATGAAATAGGATGACTGATTTTGTTTTATGATTTTCGCAAGTAGTATTCTTGAAATTACTCGTGCAAGTTTTGTTATGGTTTTATAGTTTACTAAGTTTGTCTAATTTCTTTGTACTCATGATACTATTCTAATATGGACTACAGGACATGCGTGCACCAAATTCTCTGCCCCTTGGTAACTCCATGGATTCCCTTCAGAAAGAGGGTTGGCGTTTGGATGGATCTCAGGACAAGAAAGAATGGAAAAGAGCTACTCCTGAGATTGAAACCAGTCGTCGATGGCGTGAAGAGGAGAGGGACACTAGCCTGTTAGGTAGAAGAGAGCGCAGGAAAGATGATCGACGTGCTGACAGTGGCTCAGGTAGAGAAGCTACTGAAGTTAGAGCTATGGCTTCCTCTGATAGGTGGCATGATGTTGGTAACCGCAATTCTGGGCATGAAACACGAAGGGACAACAAATGGTCTTCTAGGTGGGGTCCTGAAGGAAAAGAGGAGTCAAGGACAGAGAAAAAGTCGGAAGTTGATAAAGAAGATGCTCATGGTGAAAAGCAATCTTTTGCTAGTAGCAATCGTGTGACGTCTGAGCGGGAAAATGATTCTCGTGACAAATGGAGGCCTCGACATCGGCTGGAGGCTCTTTCTGGGGGATCATCTGTATACCGTGCTGCGCCTGGTTTCGGGCTTGAGAGAGGTCGCATGGAGGGTTCAAATGTTGGGTTTTCTCCTGGACGAGGGCGGTCTAATATTTCTGGAAGCCCATCTCTTAATAGGCCTTCTTCTGCCGGTCCTATTGGTGCTGCACATGTAGATAAGAACAATTTCAATAAAAAATCTGCTCTCTCTCCTGAAACATTTGTTTATCCAAGGGGAAAGCTGCTTGATATATACAGGAAACAAAAGCTTATCCCATCTTTTGGAAATAAACCTGATGGAATGGAGGAGGGATCCCCGTTAACACAATCAAGATCTATTGAGCCTCTGGCCGTTGTAGCACCTGATCCAGAAGAGGCGGTAAGATTTTCGTATGAACTTGTTTCTTATACATTAACGTGGTTGTTCCCATGTGGTTTTCTCTGTATCGGTATTTGTAGTACTAAATACAAGCTAACTAGACTCAATTAACATTTCAATAAGTTTCTGGCCATATATTTACGTAATTGTTCCCATATCTTATGTAAGAAGGCACAAGTTGTCAACGCTCTCAAGTGTTGGACATGGTTTCTTCTGTACTCTTATTCATAATACTGTATATGAGCTCAGGGCTGGACTTGGGTGGGGTAGCTAGCAAGATGTATAGCTAGAATTTAACATATGTGGTTTTGTTGTTTCTTTCATGCAAAAACATTATTATTTCTGATGTATCATGGAATATCATTTATATGTTTTATTTGATTTTTTTGGTAATGGACTAAAGGAGTAAAGGTAGAGATACGTTATACATTTAGTACCAAAAAGTACAAAGTGTAGGGCAAGACATCCCATCTGAACACAAAATTCTTGAAAAGGAGTATCACGCCCGTCCTCCCGTTTAGGTTTTGTAGGCTAATTATTTTTAGGCTCTTTGAGAGAGGAAAAGATTACAGATAAAATATTGTCCTGTGTTATGTAAAATTTGGTTGGGATTTGTGCATACTGTAGTACCCTACTATTATTGCTAAAAGAACCACACTATGGTTTTCTTTTGCTTCTCACACTTTCTTTTTATACTTTTCCAGTGCTCAATATGTTTGCTTTCTCTATTGTTCATAACGAGGTTCAGTGGATATTGATTCTTTGTACATTTAAAGAAATAGTCTATTTTGCATCTAAAGTGTGTAGTCCAATCTTTTGTTGGAACTTCCCACCTGTTCTTGTTTGTCATTTTTTTGACTTCTAATCTGATTTGCATTCCTCTAGTTTAAATGTATTTTTTCTCTTTCTTTAGCTCATTAAACTTCATTGTTAAGTTGTCTGACCTCATCAATTCCTTGTGCAATACAATTTCTCATTTCACATGTTATTGTGTTATTGATGCGGCTTGCAGGGTGTATTAAACAGTATATCTGACGGGAAAATCATTGACAGTGAAGTGCCATATAATTCATCCAGAGACAATTTGGCTGGTAAAATGAGCTTGCCATTACTATAATTTCTTGTGTGGCAAATTAGCCCATTCTTATTCTCCAAGAAATTCCTTCTAACGGAACATTTTTTGCTCAGGTGTTGGAGACACGGCACTTAATGATAGTAAAATTATACTTTCTCATACCTCCGCTGAAGAGACTGCTGGTGTGTTTACAATAGAGGCAATAGGTGATGGTTGTCAAGTCCACGGTGCTGATGATTATAATGGTTATACTTCACAATCAAATATATTAGAAGGTGAGGCACAACTGTTACTCTGCTTTTTGACCCATGTTGAAGTTTTCTCCGAGTTAAAATTTGCTTTTAATTTTAATTTCTATATTCCTTTAAAAGTTTATGTTTTGTTTCAGCAAGTAATGTTTCCCTCGAGGAATGTGGAAACAGCGTTATTGTTGGTCGTCCTGATTTCTTATCTACGGCAGTTTCAAGGGGTAGGGATATTAACACTGTCAGGGATACAGGTGGTTACTTGCATAATTCTGAAGGGAAAGCTGGCGTAAATATGCAATTTGGAGATGCTGCATTTTACAAGCATGCAATGTTTGAAGACGTTGATCCATCTGCCCCTTTTGATTTTAGTAAAAAACTTCCTGACGACTCTAGATCTCTTTTCGATCTGCCATCTGCCCAGGAGGCTTCAAGGAGCAATGACCAGTATGTTGATAGTAATGGACAAGCAAATTTATTTGAAAAGAGCACCCTTCCAGAGGAGTTAAGTTTGTATTACAGGGACCCTCAGGGGGAGATTCAGGGTCCGTTCCTGGGTGTCGACATCATTTCATGGTTCGAGCAGGGATTTTTTGGAATTGACTTACTTGTCTGTTTGTCTGATGCCCCAGAAGGAACACCTTTTGTTGAGCTTGGTGATGTTATGCCACATTTGAAGCTTAAAGTTCGGCCTGCCTCTGATACCATTAACATTTTAAATCAAGAACTGTTTGACGCTGATGTCAGCAGCCTTGATACTTGTGCTCCTACTCCTGGTCTTGAGTATAATGGCTCAACTGTAACTAATGGCCAGCAATTTGCGTCTTCTGAATTCGAGGGTCTCTCAGTTCCACAGTGTCAGTCTAGCATATCAAAATTTATAGATCCAAAGGATTCAAATGTTTCTGAGGGTCAGCATTTTCCGGATTTTGTCGCACAAGATAATGGTCTGTCTTCTTCTTAGTCTCTGTGATTACTTGTTTATTTATTTTGATCAATTGTATTTGCTTCTGCACAAGGCTAATGATTTATACATGTATCTAATTATTTAATTTTACTTTGGACAGAAACTTTCTATTCTTCAAGACCTGGAACTGGTGCTGGTAGTGCTTTTGGGAAACCTGGCAACTTGTACAACAATTTGACAAGCTTTCCTAGTCACATTTCCCCTTCGAATGACATGGCAGAAACAATGAATGATGTGGATGATAAGTTGCATCCGTTCGGTCTGCGGTGGTCAGAGCTGGAGGATAGTCGTCAAAGGCGTATACAGTCTTCAAGCATGACTTCTGGCATTGGTGATCAAGGTTGCTTGGACCAAGTAGTTGGAAACGATGCACCTTTTTCCATTCATAGACAGACTTCTCGTGGTGCTATGGCTGATTTACCTGTAGCTGAGGAACCTTGGTCTGATAATTACAGAAGTATACATTCTAACCCCCATATATTTCAAGAATCTGTGGATGTTCATCACTTGTCGCGCATGGAACAAGAAAACAAGCAGCTTATTCTTGCAGAGCTGCTGTCGCAACAGGTGCAAAAACAACAACTTCAGCAACAAAATTTATCATCTCAACACCAACCTATGCATTTGAATGGATCTGTTCTAGAGCAGTTTCCAAGTTCCCTTTCTCAGGGCCGGAACCTTCTTCGCCACCAGCAATCTATGAATCAACCAATTCAAGATATAGATCATCTGTTGAAAGCTCAGCTTCAGCAACGTCGACAATTCCAGCTTCAGCAACGTCAGATAGAGCAGCAACAGCAGCTTCACCACCAAATGCAACTACTGCAGCAACAGCAGCAGCAACAACAGCAGCAGCAACAGCAATCTCAAGTTCAACAGTTTCTTCGTGAACAGTTGCTGCATAAGCAGATGCACGATCCTGGCTTTGGGCAGTCAGCTGTTGACCATTTTAGAACCAATAACATGTTAGAACAGGTTTTATTAAGGCAACAACGTCTGCAGGAACTGCAACATGCACATTCCCTTCCGAGGCGCCCTGATCCATCTATTGATCAAATAATTCAAGCCAGATATGGACAGAGCGTACAACAAGAACACCAAAATGATCTGCTTGAGCGTCTGGCACACTTAAAACATGCCCAGATGCTCCCTCCGGAGCAATTCCAGCAGGAACAGTTCCTAGCAAGGCAGATGTCCTTGTCAGCACGACAGCATCCGAGGGTGGAGGAAGAGAGACGTCTTGGCGGGGCTTGGCCCGTTGATGAACCAGTTCAGTTTGGCAGGACTGCTGACCTTCACCAGGCTCATTCTGCAGGAGTCAGTCCATTAGAATTTTACCAGAGACAACAGCGGGCTTCTTCCATTGAGGAGCAACTAAGGCGTGTCGAGCCAAATCTTGCAGCACACGAGCATATGAAGCGTAGGCTTTATGATCAGAACTCACTTCCATTTGAGAGGTCAATTCCTCATCATGTTGGTGGTCCTGGGGTTAATTTGGACATTGTAAATGCTTTTGCTCGTGCCCAAGGTCAGGACATGCAGGAAAGACATATTCCGATGCAAGAAGCAGATCAACTGAGTTCGTTTGCTTCTGGTATACATTCTCACCACCCTCAAGTTCATAACCAGTTCAATGCTTCACATCTGGATGGTTTTGACAACCGCCAGTCTGAGAATAGTGGGCAGCTTGGAAGTAGTTGGAAAGAAGCCCGACTTCAACAGTTGCAATTTGAATCTGAGCGGCATAAAAGGGGGTCAGAAGCTGCCATTTCATCAGAGGATTTTATGTCATGGGTAACAGCTAGAGGAAACGATGAGAACTCAAAGCAAGTTTTGGCGGACCTCCTCCATCAGAAACTGGGTGCTCAGTCTATGCAAGTAGCCGAGAATGTTCAGGCTTCTTCGTATGAAAGGAGGGATCCTGCATGGATCTTTTCTGGGCCCAATTCATCTGATCATCCTTTTAACAATTTTTCAGATCAAGTAGGTCTAAGCAATTCTTTTGCTGAAAGGCCATATGGTCTAAATGCAGGCAACTCATTGCAAGATCCATTTGTAGAGTCAGGCACTGATGAGAAGTCAGTAGGTCGCGCAAGTAGTGAAAATTTGTCCCAAAAATCGCATTCTGGTGTATTAAATGAAGAACAGCTTTTTTCAGGCTTCATTGAGACTCCTCAAGCTGTTTATGATGATTCTGATGTTACTAATATGCAATCTGTGGACTCAGACGGAATGGAGGGGAAGAAAGGAAAGAAGCGCGGGTCCAGAAGCAATGTCTTAGTTAACAGAACGGGTTTAGAACTTCAGGAAATTATGGGTGAGCACACTGGAGATGCTGCTCTAGCTCATGGTGAGCTGTCACCAAGTGCCGGTATTGTTTTTGAGCATTTTATTTTACGAAGTTGTATGAGTAAGTTTTATTTTTAATGTCTGACTCGGTGGGATTTTGCAGGTGGAAACATAGGTTTATATAACTTTGAAACTGGAGCAGGTGATGCATTTTACGGTGGTACACTCAACAGGTGAGTTCTAATATTTATTTTTGTAATAAAATGAATCAATGCGGGTTCTATGCTATACAATGTTTTTTGTAGTGTGCTAATGAATAATCAGATGGGTACTTCTAGGTGTAAGTGTAAAGACATGATCTTGAAATGGGACCACTATTTTTTAGTATAGTTTGTATAGGGCAGTGGAGCACCAATTTTTTTTTGATCAGCAAGCACCAAATATTTCCCATTGCACTATAATGATTTATTTTGAGATTGGGTGGAATATCTTCTCTTTGGGGATGTAGGAAATTTCATGGGGATTAATTTTTTTGATGTTCATCATGAAAATTCAAGTGCTTGCTTTTACACTACTTTGCAGGGTATCCTCTAACATTTCGAAAGGGATGAATAATCCTTTGCCAAAACGTCCACCTGTTTCACGAATTCTGTCATCCCAGGAAGCTATGTCTGAACTGGCGTCTGCCTCAATTATCAAAGGGAAGAACGCAGTCTCCATTGTCCCTCCTGATGGTATGTCCTAATGTCCCTAGTCTAATACGTGATCATGTGTTTCTTCTAAACCAGTTGACACAGACATTTGGGTTGAAGTCCGAATAATGTTTTTAGTGTCGATTGGTTTTTCTTTTTCCTTTTCTCGTTTTTCTTTAAATTTGCTAAAGTTTCTTTATATAGTTCCTTAACAAATTTTCTTCAATCTAAAATTTCGATTGATGGTTTTATGGGTGATACTTTTAGATGGGAGACGAGATGGTGATGGGAATCCTGCAAACCAAGCTTCTGAAACTCAGGCAGCTAGTAATAAAGATGTGCGTTTCCGACGGACGTCATCTTGCAGTGACGCAGATGTGTTGGAGACATCTTTTATAGACATGCTGAAGAGCAATGTGAAGATGCCAACCATGGCTGAGGTTGATGCTACTAGCCAAGCTTCAGGTACTTCAGAACCATCGGACTCTGCACTGGGGAACCGGAGTGGCAAAAAGAAAGGTAAGAAAGGGAGGCAAATCGATCCAGCTCTTCTTGGTTTCAAGGTAACTAGCAATCGAATCATGATGGGTGAGATTCAACGGCTTGAAGATTAGTATATGCTTAGCTATCATCTTCAATGTAGCAATGTATTTCAATGATTATAGAGTTGTGTATAGTTTGGAGACGTTTTGTTCGTTATAGAATGAATTGAAAGTGTACATATTGATTCTTTAAAATTCGGCAGTCTTGTGCGTTTGATTGTCTCAACCCTTGATATGATTTACTTGTTAGGCTGTGCCTAGTGGAACTTCGTTTTTTATCTATTTTTTTCCTTTATTTTATCACGAGGAACTGTGCCTCTGGTTCCTTTTCGGGCTGGTGCCTGCTGTTGAAAAAATGTGACGAGTACACCTGGTGTCAAGGAAGTCTTAGGTAACTACACTCGTTGTAACCATTGGCCCCATTGGGTCTTTTGTGCGTAACGTTTCAGATTTGTACAATGTTATTGGCTCGCGTAAAATTACAAGCATACGTTTTTTATCTTGACAAATAATCTTTATTGATAGGGAGGGCAAAGGAAGGTACGGTTTGTCACGTGGGAGTTGAATTTTGTGAATTTTATTGTGACTGTCGAAAACGTATTTAATGCGAAAACTACGTACTCTTCACGCACTCTAAGCAACCATCCGTAATTGGAACCATAGCAAGACCTGTCTCGGGTAACTCGCAAGTGGAAAGTGCAGATGCTTTGCTCTGACAGATGGTATGCACTCGCTGGCGGGATGAGGCGCCAGAACTTGTGATTTCAAGATAAACCCAAACTGGACAGACGGCACGAAATCGTATATACTCCCAGATGTGGATACAGTTTTGGACAATGACAAGCAGACGATCGCTTGGAACCTCTCTCTAGTCAGGCCACCTCTCTATCCTTGTAAGGATCAAGGATGGAACTCTAAACCCCTGTAGGGGAGCAATATCCTCATTAAAGAACATTGCATACGAAACGTAAGCGATCTCAATACAACGACCTCCAGGACTGGTCTATGAAGGAGCTCTCTAAGAAACATTGCATACGCGACTTCAATGCATCGACCTCCAAGAACGACCTATGAATAGCTCCTTTATGGTAGGTGGTACGAACGAAGATATCTCGGTACGAGCACATGGCTAAAGGCAGAACGCCTCGGGTAATGATCACCACCAAAGGTAATCATTACCAAAATCTTGATTGTATTCCCCACCACCGGGAAATAGGGATAACCTCGCCAACACCCAATCAGCACACGACTTATAATATAACCAGCTCAACACTCATTTGCGATCTCCACCTTACACGTGTACCATAGACACACGTGCCTTCTAGATTGACATTTCCCTAAGCCTATAAATACCACCTGATTGAACTACGTAGGGCCGGATTCCTCTCTCCCAAAAGAAAAAGAAAAGAAAAGGAAAACCAACAAGAGGATCGTGGCGGTTAAGCCGTCGAAGCGAACTTCGGTCCCAACAAAAATCCAAAACACCCCTTTACATTGGCCGCCGTCGTGGTTTTCGATTACTTGAGAACCACCTTAAATCGGCTTCATACATCACCAATTCTCAAGCCCACGAAGCATGGTCACCTCGAAGCTCAAGTCCAAAGACCTTGCCCACCACCAACATGGGAATAGCGAACGAGAGCATTTCCTTGCTCGGGGAAGAAAATGCTACTTTACGAGCTCAAGTGGATAGTTACCAAAGAACAACAAGTCGGTAATGGAGCGGAGAACGACGTCAACGGCGTTAATCAACAGATTAACGAATTATCACAAAGGATTGGTCAACGCCGTAAAAGAAGGATTCGACCACCATGATTGTGCACAAGATGCTTAAGACATATCGCTGCGTCTCGCTCATTCAAGAGAGGTCCTCAATAAACCCTCTCCACAAGACTTTATCCAACCACGCTTTCCCATGTGCGATGGCAAAGACGCGTGCCACGGTGAAGATGTGGCTCGCTACATTCGAGTTTTGGCACTTTACACACCACCCGAAGTTTGATCATCTCCACTGCAGATTATTTCCCACCGATCTCCGAGGATGGCGCTCTTGATTGGTTCTTTTCATTGAATCCGATTCTATCAAAACCTTCAACATCTTATCGATTTGTTCGCCCAAGACGTCCAACAACAGGAAGAAGAAGGCGATCTTTGATTCTTTGTTTCAATTATCATTCAAGGAAGACTAAACTATTCGCGAGTTCCTAGGGCGGTTCAAGGCGAATCATATGCATGGAAAGCGGCTTGAAAGAATCTTTCGCCATTAATCGCCTTTTCCAATGCGCTTGGCGAAATACAGAATAACACCGACCTCTCCAGGTCATTGATGAAGGAACGCCCAGAGACACTGTCCGAACTCTACGCTCGCGTGGACAAGTACATCAAGTTGCAGGAATCTTTGAAACTCCACAGCTTAGACGAGAACCAGGAGGTGGCAAAGCGGTTTGATCGTTACTCCATCGGCCAAGAAGCGCCATAGGTCGCTTGTACCAAAAGCCAGTACCCGATCAGACAACAGCAGAGAGTTCGCTATCCTTACACGCTCCCCCAGTTACATTCTGGGTAAGATTAAGCGAGCCCCATTCTTCCGACCCGATGTGCGGCAACCAGTAGATCGACCTGACAAGCCATTTTGCGCATTTCAGAACGCAAAATGCCATGAAACTGATGCATGCTGGGGGCTTAAACATTATCTCCAGGATCTAGTGGAAGCTGGCCATATAAAACAGTACACTAGCATTCCCGGACGGCGACTTCGTCACAAACCCGATGGCTCGCCGAAGTCCGTGAGTCGATCTCCACCTCCCCGTCGCTACCAAGAGGTTCAAGCTCGTCCTCGCATGAGCAGAAGGGCGCCACGAAAGCGGCGCAAAGATCATCCGATCGACAATGATCGAACTATTCACGGATTACTTTCCCGACGATTCCGTAACCTCATCCGTAGAGAAAAGACGCCGTGGTCGGCACTCTTCGTGAAGTCTATCATTTCACTTCACAGGCAGCTCCGCTGCTGGTGGTTCAGTCGCAAATAGCAGCGATATCACTTTCACACGGAGGCCGACTTAAGCAAAGTCCGCCTTCCTCATAATGATGCATTGGTAGTCCATGTCAAAATTAGCGATCGGACGTCAAAGCCGGCGATCGACGAATCCCGGCCTTCTGTGACATCTTGTTCTACCACACCATGCAAGAGATGAATCTTCCCAAGTCCGTCCCTCGTAGACCGACGCCCCTTTATGGGTTCAATGGTTCCGTGGCCGATCCCATTGGTGATATTATATTTCCAAAGGTCGTGGGGATCTAGAGAGGACAAGATCACCGCAATACACGGTTCTCGCGTTCTAGACAAAGAAGTCGCCATACAATGCCATACTTTCGGACGACGTTGGATCCATCGATCAGCGGTACCGGTACCGTCAACTTTGCATCAAGTTCTCCGCTTCCCGGGACCTCAAGGAATGATGGAACTTAGAAGCAATCAACTTGAAGCGCACCATTGTAACGTGATCATGTCAACAAGTGAGATCGCCTGAACCGACCCCCCACACATGAACCCACCAGCCACAATGACACATGACTTAGTGCCGGTCCCAGTCCAGCCCCGCCGCCAGAAGAACGGCTGGGGCTCTAGCAAGCAGATTTTCTCTCCAAGCAGCGGATACCCCGCGACTTCGCTCCCGAAGTCCTTACTTCGCCAAAGAAAGATCTCCAAAGATTGATCCACCGACAAGAACTTCGTCGCTTAAAGTATCATAGGTCGCCTCAAATTGTGTTAGGTCGCCACGATGACAAAGCAGACCACACCATCAATGTGCATGCAGCCCGAGTCCCACTTCCCAGTGTCGGTACCCCTCGTCGCCGTTGCCGCCGCAAGTCGCTCCACCCCCTCACCCGGTCATGTCGTCCCACAAAGTGTTCAGACCTCCCCCGAAAGTGAATCGCCAAGCAAATACTTCACATCATCGAACACCTCCAAAGAAGACAAAGAGAAAAAGTGAACCTAGGCACCGAAGATGACCCCAAGTTTGTATATGTAGGGGCTAACCTCGACCCCACAATCAGGACCCACCTTGTAAATTTCTTATCTATGAATAAAGATGTTTTGCTTGGTCGATATCGATGTGCCCGGAATAGATCCCGCAGTCGCATGCCATAAATTAAATGTTAATCCCAATGCTAGACCAGTCCGACAACGACCCCGCCGCCTATCCCTGCGTTTTCAAAAAGCCATCAACGATGAGGTCGACAAACTAAAGCAAGTCGGTTTTATCAGAAAAGTAGACTATCCAGAATGGATTGCTAACATCGTGGCAGTACCCAAAAAGAACGGAACAGTTCGCCTATGCGTCGATTTTATGAACGTAAATCAGGCCACTCCAAAAGACAGTTTTCCCCTATCTCGCATCGACCGACTTGTCGACCAGACCTGTGGTCATGAGCTTCTCTCCTTCATGGACGCGTACAGTGGGTACAACCAAATCCCACTCGTAGTAGAGGATCATCAGAAGACCTCTTTCATTACAGCAAAGGGATCTATTCTTGCTACAACGTTCTCCCATTCGCCCGAAAACGCCGGAAACGTATCAACGCTGTTCACTCGACATGTTCCAAGACATGTTAGGCGCACACCATGGAGGTCTACATCGACGATATGGTCGCCAAAAGCAAAAAGCGGTGATCACCTCGCCCCGCCTTGAACAAGCGTTCTCTAGATTACGCCCGCACGGGCATGAAGCTAAATCCAGAGAAATGCCTTTTGGAGTGTCCTCCCAAGTTTTTAGGGTATCAAGTGTCTCAAATGGGATCGGCGAATCCGGACCAGATCCGAAGTTTCTTAGACATGCCCGATCCATGCACGCGAAGAAACAAATACACAGAAATGTCGCATGGTCGCCGCGACTCAACCGATTCATATCAAAGGGCATCCGATAAGTGTAGACCGTTCTCGCAACTCCTTAAAAGGCGAAAGTTTCTCATGGAGAGCCGGTGCCATCAAGCATTCGCCACACTAAAAGAGTACCTCACCACGCCCCGCCTTAGCCAAACCATAGATGGAGAGCCTCAAAGGGCTCTATCTGGCAGTATCCGATTTTGCCATCAGCGCAGTCCTCTTCAAAGAGGAAAACAATTCAGAAAAACCGATCTACTTCACAAGCAAGACGCTCACGACAGCGGAAAAGAATTACTCCTTCTTGGAAAGAGCCGTACTTGCTTTGTTGTATTCGCACTTTAAGTTCAGCCCTTACTTTCAGTAGCGATCAAATCAAAGTTCTTACCGACCTCCCATTGAAGAAAATCCTCCACAAAGAAAACAAGACTACTCGAATGGCAGTTTGGGTCGAAGAACTAGGCGAACACCACCTGGAGTTCGTACCACGGATTTCTCAGAAAGGACAAAATACCGATTTTCTAGCGGATTTCCCTGTTGATGACCCCAATTGGGAACAAGAAACCGACCTCCCAGATTCGAAAGAGCACATCAAGTCCACCTGGTCTCTCTTTGTAGATGGTTCTAGCAACCCTGGCGGCAGTGGCATAGGGGTTGTATTAGTTTCACCCGATGGAACGGTGATGGAGAAGTCAGTTCGCATCGACTTCGCAACTTCCAACAACGAGGCGGAGTACGAGGCGCTGATCAGGGGACTTCGTATGGCGCTGCAGCTTGGTGTCAAAGAGCTCCAAGTCTTTAGTGACTTCGCGGTTGGTTGTTCACCGTGTTGCAAAAGAGCACACTACCCATGAAGGTAATCTTTCAAAATATCTTCGTGTCGTTCATAAATTATTGCCTTCTTTTAAGCGGTACACACATACATCATTTCTTATGCGATGACGAAACCGCCACGCAGATAGCTTTAGCTTACCTAGCAACCCGCACTCGAAATGCACTCCAAGACAACTACTCATAGAAGTAGTCGATCGACCTCGCACCAAGTCGAGCACACCCTGACAATAAGCGACCTATTCCCTCTCTCAGCCAGTCAGTTGAGTCAAACATGGATGCAGCCTATCATCGACTATATCCAGCACGGCGCGCTCCCTGAGGAGCGTACCAAGGCTAAGCAGATCCCCTATCAAGCACGACGTTATTGTTTGTTCCATAACAAATTGTTCAGGAAATCCGCTGGTGGCCCACACTTGCGTTGCATCACTCCAGAGCAGGGTCAGTTAGTTTTCGCAGAGATCCATGAAGGAGAATGTGGAAATCATGCCGGTGGTCGCTCTTTAGCCCATAAGGCCATTTCACAAGGATATTTTTGGCCCCGTATGCAGATCGATGCTAAAGCATACGTCCTCAAATGTGTCAAGTGTCAAACATTTGGCCACAATATCATCCAACCTGCTCGCGAACTGATCAGTATAGCAAGCCCATGGCCATTCCACATGTGGGGCATGGACATCATGGGACCGCTCATCCCACGTAAAAAGTACGGGCTTCCGCTTTGTGTTTAGCTGCAACCGACTACTTCACCAAGTGGGTCGAGGCTATTCCTTTAGCACACGCCAAAGAGTCACATGTCGAAACTTCATCCGGACTCACATCATCACCAGATTTGGTTTGCCACATACATTAGTAATGGATAATGGGCCTCAGTTCAAAGGCAGAACGGTTAAAGAGTTTCTAGCCAAGTGGAAGATCGTTCATGCATTTTCTACTCCACAGTACGCTCAGAGTAATGGTCAGGCAGAAGCCAGTAACAAAGCAATCTTGGAAAACTTGAAGAAAAAGATTGAAAAGAAGAAGAGCCAATGGCCAAATCAATTGGAGAATATTCTATGGGCTCACCGCACCACAACTCGATCTAGTACCGGCGAATCACCATTTTCCTTATGTTATGGCACGGGTTGAATTCCCACCGAAATGATAATACTACGACTTCGATCGTAACTTGTCGAAGTCAGACAATAACGACTCGATGTTAGCACTAGAAGTCGACTGGAAGAAAAAAGCGGACTTAGCTGCCATCAGAGTCGCATCTTATCAGCAAACTCTGAAGAACTCCTACAATAAGCGAGTGCATCCTAGGTCTTTTCAACCTGGCGACTTAGTGCTGAAAAAGACGCAAGACGATTCCAAGTTAGCACCCACATGGGAAGGCCCCTACATCGTGGAACGCGTCGTCGGCAATGGAGCATACCGGCTAAGAACCCAAGAGGGGAAGATGTTGCCCTCGACCTTGGAATACCTATCTACCGAAAAAATTTACCAAGAAATTTTATTCATGTTGTATATCCTTTTGTTCACATTAATGAAAACTAAGTTTCTTGTGTTAACTAATACAATATAATTCATTTACTTGTATTGACAAGTCAAACAGTTTACACAGCATAGATAATCAACACGCTTCTCGGGTCCGCCATCCTCACCCGGAAGACGCCACGATCGAGAACGCCTCCATGAAAGCATACAAATTCCTGAGAGCTTACAGCTCTTCTACAGCCTTTCCAAGTCTTGTTACGCCGAGGACCTATATTTCTAGGATCGACCACACGAGAACGCTCTCGCGAAAGCATACTCTCGAGCCTACTCAGTGCTCTACAAATTTTTCCAAGTCTTGTTACGCCGAGGACCTATATTTCTAGGATCGACCACACGAAAGCTTCTCTCCGAAAGCATACAGCTCGGAGCTTACAGTGCTCTATAGCCTTTCCAAGTCTTGTTACGCCGAGGACCTATATTTCTAGGATCGACCACACGAGAACGCTTCTCCATGAAAGCATACAAATACTCTGGAGCTTACAGTGCTCTAAGCCTTTCCAAGTCTTGTTACGCCGAGGACCTATATTTCTAGGATCGACCACACGAGAACGCTCTCATGAAAGCATACAAACTCTTCGAGCTTACAGGCTCTACAGCCTTTCCAAGTCTTGTTACGTCGAGGACCTATATTTCTAGGATCGACCACACGAGAACGCTTTCATGAGCATACGCCTCTCTGAGCTTCACGTGCTCTGACCTTTCCACGCCTTGTTACGCCGAGGACCTATATTTCTAGGATCGACCACACGAGAACGCCTCCGCGAGCATACAACTCTCTCGAGCTTTACAGTGCTCGCAGCCTCTTCAACTCTTGTTACGCCGAAAGTACCTATATTCCTAGACTTCGACCACACACGAGAACGCTCCCGCCCCATACACCTCTCCTCGAGCTTACAGGGTTCCACGGTCTTCACTTATCACTTTCGTCGAACACCTATGCTTTAGGGTCGACCACATGAGTACAATACCAATGGGCATTACGCTTCTATACGCTAACACGCCCTGCCTAAGCAAAACATTCCCGGCAGCATTACTTATAAATTCGGAGAGAATACACCTAACGAAGAACTCTTCAACCTCCAAATATATCCTCTAAGGGCTCCTAGCACTTCTCTTTACAAACAAGGTGACAAACGGCGTATAGTAACAGCTTACATGAAAAACATTTCAAGCTACCGAGCATTGAACTACAAACCACGCCAAGATAGTAAGCGTGAGAATCGATGCAAACAATCAACATTAGCCATGCATTCTAAATCCAATCCATACTAGTGCTTGGCCATAGCCATTACAGCTCGTTTTACCGATCTGCTGGGGCTACCCAGAAAATCCAGATCGGTACGTATTAAACAAAACAACGAACTGCCACTTCCGTGGAAACCAGTTCTTTGTACCAGTGTAGCGAACTGCTCAGGCAAGCCTGAAAGTACAGCTCTATTGTTTACTCCCATATAAAAGAGGCAAAATCAACACATCATCACAAATTCCCACAAAGAGAAATACAGTACATCATCAAACATCGGTTAAAACATGCTTATCTTTGGGGGTTGCACTCCTGCCAGCACCGTGTTGCGTAGTCCTCAGCATCACCCGCATACCTTGTTCCTGCACTTCACCATCACCCGCTCTCTTCAGGACATGATATTTCTCGTCCAGCGTGGCATATTCGGCACAAGTCAGGGTGTATGCTTTCTTTGCCTCGCGAGCGACCCCTTGGCATTTCTTGGCATAAGCAAATACTCCACCTCCTTATCTAGCTTCGGTCAGTCCGTAATCGGTAGCGGCGTTCTCGAATAAATGGCGTTCGATATCTCGTCGTCATTACTTCCAGCTTCCTTTTCTCAGCTCTCCACGCAGCCCGCATACAGCCCAGCTCCTCATGAGAGTTATCGTCAGCCTCAATGCCTTGAACAACATTCTTCAGTCTATCATACCCTGCAAGAAACTGCACAACCAAAGTCAACAGACCGAAAAGACATTCGAAACTAACATAAACACCTACTGCATCACGAGTTTACCAGACAAGCCGCCATATCCATCGTCCCTAGAAGCGTTTCCATGCTTTCATCCTTCACCTCCGCCTTATCACCATCCAACACGGCCCCCTTCAGCAGGCTACTCGCCTTATCCACCGTCTCCTCGTACCTGTTCCACTAAGGTACGAGACGCGCAGCGTGCGTGTTCCTCCTTCAAAGCCTTGTAATCCGCTTCCAGATCTCCGAAGTCCTCATCCAGATCATCATAGGCCTTAGTAGCGTCCTGAGCAACCTTCTTGCAGTGAAGGGCATAATCGTTCGACCTTCCACTTCCACGGTGGCGGCATCTAACGTTCCTTCAAAATTCCTTCTAGCTTTTGCCTCGATCTTCAAATTTTATCTTTCAAAGATCTTTGCCGATTCAGATTTTCATGAGCCTTCCGCAGTCCTCAAGCTCCATCTTCGCGGCCCCGCGCATTCTTCTTCACTCCTCGGCGGCTTCAACACAGACTCTCTATCCGTTTCAGCAAACTGCGCAATCTCTTTCAACTTTTGGAAACCACTGACAAGCTGCCATAGTCTACGACTATATAAACAAATCAAAGCAACGAACATAACAAAACACGCTATCTCAAAGGACAACAAACCCACGTACCAGACATTGCGCGATTTCCATCCGACGTATGTTATCCGCCAGTCCCTTCTCATCCAGTTCCTTGCGATTGCCATCTAACGCGATCCGTTTCCAAAGGGCGGCCGCCTTTTACCGACACAAATCGCAAATCCGATGCGCTTTATCGTTCGTTGCCCTCCGTGTTCATCTAAATACACGAACTGGGCCTCCAGGTCATCAGCACTCACAACAGCCTTCCCACTCGCCTTGCGGGGAGCCTTCGCTTTAGCTGGATCGGGTTCCCATCCTCGCCGAGATGGACTAGATCCCACACCGGCGGTCGCCAAGTCCATGACCTCGCCAGTTCCTCGCCCGGACGCCCCACCGCTAGCACCCCCCCCCTAGAGCTCTCCCTGTATTCGGCCGCACAACCTTAGCCATTCGAGCTCTTCTCTTCTCGATCTTCTCCGACCGGACTGGCGACGAAAAGGAAGGATCTCGCCTCCACACAGGCGTCAATTGTTAACCCTTCGTAACGAAAGCTCGAACTACCAGCCCTGCGCATACCACCGCCAGGGGACATTCCGGGGCGCCACGCCCGATCTCGATCCTCGGTCCTCCCGCAGTTATCGAGATCACTTATGTACGCTTCTCCATCACCACCCGCCGTTTGACCTAGAGCTCGCTTCTTTTGAGCCTTTTTCTCCCGGATCGCAAACCTCCTTTTTCCTCAAAGAAATGAGCAAATTCGGATGCTTCCGCGACGCTTTTCTTCTCGACTCAACCGCGAAACCTTTCTATCTCCCCGTGATCGGGCCTCGCGGTCCGCCCAGGAAATTCTGCAAACAAAACAAAGAGATGAACTAGTTAGAACAACGATTATTCGCCCATTAAAGTGTCAAAAGCAAGACAAGCCTACCCACCGCTAGGGCTACATCCTAGTTCGCAACCTACATCCACTAGCACGGTGGTTGCCAACTAGCAAAGAACGCCTCCTCTTCGTCGTGCCTCATTGCTTACACCATCGAGCACAGCAGAACGCGTCGTCATGGTTTGCAAGCTAAAATTCAGATTACGAGACCGCCTCATTACGTAGTGCTCTATTATGTCAGACACCCCTATGTGGTATTCACCACTGGCATTCAACAGGTCGAACACCTTAAATAGTCGCCAGGTGTTACCAACGAACTGGCATGGAGATTTCCCACAGTGACTCAAGAAGTCACAAACCAATTTTGAGAACGGTATCTGCATGTACGCTCTCAGCTGACCTTCACAGATGATTATTCCACCATTCAGAGGATTGTACCTCTCACTACGAACATCTTCACTTAGCCTGGGTTCATATATTTCCAGGTCGGGCACATTGATCCCATAAGCCGCCGCATCTCAGAAACGAAGCTAGCAAAGACGATGCTCTACCGCCTCTTAGGGGTAACTCACTCTTTGGCGTCATCTCCCCTCGACCCGGCGTGATTAGCCACACGCCATCGCCCCACCCGGATCGACTATTAACCTCCTCTACCCTAACTTCTTCATCCACCTCGGTCCCACCACCACCACCACCACTCAACGAAGTCTTCATTCTCCCTCTTCATACTCTCCGCAGACTCGGTGAAATCTCCCCAACCTCTTACGAAAGCGAAGTGTCATCGAATCCGACATTGTAGTATTTCCTTTTCTCAAATTACCCAACCTTAAACCCTACAACCTAACACCGACCTACCCACTTAACAAACCCTACAGAACGAAGACAAAGAAAGTGAAAATGAAAAGCAAACAAAGAATGTAAGCACTCACCGCAGAGCCCTAGCTTTTGCGTTTTGAAGAAGCTCGAAATGCCTTTTGGTTATCCCAAATTTGATTTTGCACAACCGCTTTTCAGCCTTCCAAGAAGTTATGATTACGGCCTATCATATAGCCCACACATGTGTCTAAGGACCTGTCTTTTCTTGGTTCCGATAACGCGGCGACCACGACTCCTTTCCAACCGCTAGGATTTTGTCACGCCACCACCCACGCCCTAATCTTTCTTTCCGCCAAAACCATCATGCTACAAGATTCGAACTTCGGCCATCATCTCGGTCGAGGCGATCACCATAGCTCGTTCATACTTCACCCAAGTGTTGGTTCTTCTCTCGGCCAGATCGCTTGCACCTAACACAACCAACCACCCATCGAGGGGCAGGTAGGAGCAATATCCCCATTAAGGAACATTGCATACGAAACGTAGTTTATCTCAATACAACGACGACCTCCGGGACCGGTCTATGAAGCGCTCTCTAAGAAACATTGCATACGCCGACTTCAATGCATCGACCTCCAAGAACGACCTACGAATAGCTCCTTTCCGGTAGGTGGTACGAACGAAGATATCTCGATGCGACACATGGCTAAAGGCAGCACGCCGGGTAATGATCACCACCACCAAGGGTAATCATTACCAAAATCTTGATTGTATTCCCCACCACCGGAAATAGGGGTAACCTCGCCAACACCCAATCAAAGACACGACTTATATAATATAACCCAAATTTCAACACTCATTCGCGATCTCCACCTTACACGTGTACCATAGACACACGTACCTTCTAGATTGACATTTCCCTAAGCCTATAAATACCACCTGATTGAACTACGTAGGGCCGGATTCCTCTCTCCCAAAAGAAAAAGAAAAGAAAAGGAAAACCAACAAGAGGATACGTAGGCAGTTCGCTCAGAAGCGAACTCGGTCCCAACAGAAAATCCAAAACACCCCTTTACAACCCCTACAACATCCTCCCACTGGTCTAAATCACAAAAATCCAGGACCAAACTTTCTCTTCATATCAAGGTGCAGATATGAACTTCTCAACGAATAGAACTTTCCTATATACAAGTTGTTATATCAAGTGTATATTCGTCAACCAAAGTTACTTTGTGCCAGACGGCTCATGGGCTGGGCGTTCGCCATATCAGGGGCGGATCCAGGATCCTCAAGTTAGGAGGGCTGCTGGCTGCTGTTACTATTCTTCACCACTATTTTTTTTTTCGGGTAAATTGTAGTATTGTACACACTATTAATACTAGTATGTTTTAGTCCCCCCCTGGATCCGCCCGACGCCATTAATCTTGAGGTTCTTCTGATATATATCGTAAAAACTCGAAGAAGGTGTTGCTTCGATGGCAATATCAGGAGAAGAGAAGAAATCATCAAGTATACAAGCCATACTAGATGCATGTCAAGGATATAGATTATATATCTTCATCAGACGAGTTGCCACAGCGTTATTAAAACGACATCCATTGTAAGTACAGATCATCCATCAACACACGTAGCACCAGATTCTTCCACCAACCATGTGTTTCCGTCCGCGACAAGTGAGAAAACTTTTCAGAGACGCACTACTCCTTTTTTCCGTATTCTTAGTTTGCTCTCACAGATGATTGATGGAATGTTGTTCCTTTACTAATACAAAATATTTTTCTGATTTGCAGATAAATGATAATCGTTACAAGGAGTGTAGAAATTGCACGAGGCCATTCACAGTTGGTTGTGTTGATGATGATGATGATGATGCCTGGGGTCTGTATTTGCTGAAGTGATCGACTGAATTGTTTGTTCCAACTTTGCAGGCGTGTTCCTGGTTTTGGTGATCCTTTGTGTTCAGGTTGAATTTGTTTAGTTGGTGATGATGTCAAGAATGCTGGGTATGTAAGATACCTGATTAAGAGCAATAGTCTATCTCTCATGTATTCTTTTGTGTCAATAAGACTGATACCTTGTTTCTTTTTCCCATAACGTTTTTCACTTCATTTCGCTTTACTCATTTATTTGCTACAAGTTAGTGGAAATGTACTAATACAGAAGCTGCAAGAATGCACGGTGAGACCACTGATTTAGAACAGCATGCGATCTTCTCTTGAAAACAAGCGACAATGCAGAAACGAATTGAAAGAGGGGTTTAGGTATATTAAGCCCATATATTTATGGCTCTTCCTAACTAGTTTTTTCAAGAGTTTGCATGGTGTTAGACAAGAATACCCTCTTTTCCCTATCTTTGTGCTGGGTGAGAATGCCCTTAATTATGACCTTTCAGTTTGCAGACGGATACAGTATTCCCTGAGATTGTTGATGGATGAACAGTATATGGCGTTTTAACTTTTAAGGGTATTCTATTGTTTGTTCCATTGTCAAAAGATGTCTTGGGGAATGGGGATTGATGACTGTGGGGACTTTAAGAGTTTATTTTACTGGCTTTTCAATGGGGTTTTGTTAAGCATGTCATCAGTGCGCAGGTCATATGGTGCGCAGGTGATTATGGGCCTTTGGATTCAGTACTTCTGCCATTAAATACACATGCACCTTTGGTATGAGTGGCTGAGATGTAATGGCGCACCATACATCTCGGGCACCATAGATTTAGCCTTTTTTTTTTTATATATATTTTTACCGAAAAGCTAGTGTGCGGCTGTGCGCAGGGTGTACCCATGGGCAGGCATTTGGGCCATTCATATAGACAGAGAATTTGTGTGTATTGTAACAAAGAAGTATTGTCAACGGCTCTCATTCCTACGCACACATACATCGTGATGCACCCTAAATGCCCTCATATTTTTATATCTCAAAATATCCCTCGTTGGCTACTGCTCCAAATCTGTCTTTTTTTTTTTTTTTTTTTTTTTTTCAAGAGATAGATACGGAAGCCAATTGGATGGAAAAGGGAAGGGGCCATATTCGCATCTGATTTTAGTTCTCACGAGATTAATACCCCCCTTAATCCCTCAACCCTCCTTTTAAAGTCCCTTGAATGAGTCCCAGATAAATGCCTGACGGACTGGCAGGACTATTGGTTGACACATTTGAGGGGCACTACTTTAGTACGATATAAAAAAAAAGAAAAAAAGAAAAAAAGAAAAAAAAAACAGATTGTGGTCCAAGGAATAGATAATTCAAATAGAAATATAATTGCTAGGGATGATAAATATTAGCATCATCTATCAGACTATCACAGGTCCGTAGGATAGGATTTACTCTTCCAGGGTCTGTGGAGGTTTGAGCGCTTAAAAAACTACACTGGAAACATGACATTCAGGGAAATGGTTGTGATATCAGAAGTTCTAGCCTTCTAGGGTGTGCCAGTCTTTATAAGATGGTTGTTGCTGGGAGAAACTGGAATATCCTTACCTTAATTTACTTCAATCAGTAACTTCTTCGAAGTCTTTTTGTGCACACATACTGTACTGAACGATGTGTGGATATTATCCCACTTGCGCATCCGATTGTATAAGACTGAGACCAGGCCAGCTTCACGGACTTTCTCTTTTTATTTCAGCTTCCTTTATCTTGTTCCACTGCATGGAATTTGTCTCAACTCAGTAATATTTAATTACTGGACTACATTTTGGTTTAAGTAGCATGCTTACATAGTTACATTGTTCGTTCTGTTTACTTGGGTCAAGTTCCAAGCCTCTTGTGAGGGGTTGAACCTCTTGTGATGCTCGTGGCATACACACCAACACAATGTTGGGGTTAAACACCGATATCAATCGATTTCCCACTATACAGATAATTTATATTTGAACACAATTCAACTCCAGACAACAATCTCAATATTCTCTACAACCAAACTAACATGCCTAACTCGCTAAACAACTATTAACAACAGATAATAATGTAAAACAGTAAAAGTAAATCACAACACAAAGATATACCGTGGTTCGGCCAATAGTGCCTACTTCCACAAGAGCTAATCTTTTTATAAAGTGGGAAAGAAGATTACAATCACTCCTTGCAGTCTCTCATTTTACTAGATCACTCCTCTCTCTTTACAGGCTTGCATCTCTGTAAAGGTTATTGTCGGGGCAAAAACTGAAGCAAAACAGATCTACCCAGACACTTTTAAAACAAAAACTGGCCTTCTGAATATCACCACCTGCGAGAGTATCACCGCTACTACAAAACAATTTTAGAACTTGCACACCTTGTTGAACTTGTTGCATAAGAAAAAAATGTCTTAGTTGTTGAGACTAAACCACTTTTTAGTTCAGTGGTTGCCTACATACCCCAGAGGGATCAAGTCTCTCTGAAAATCTCCAGAGTGTGGAGTTTTTCCATGTAGTTCTGTTGGTCAAAACTTTTCAAATGTAACCATCCAAAAAACTAGGGAATATCTGGATATGGATCCTTATCCCTTGTTTTCGCCACATCGATAGAGCCAAAATCTATCCCTAGTTTTCGCCACATTGGATAGAGTAAAAATCTATCCCTAGTTTGTACCGATTACGGGCTTATAGTGAGGTTTGGCCCACATGCCATGTTGTGACTTGCTACTGAACCGTGGCTAAGCCCCGCAGATATGAAGGGTCCAAATTGGGTGTCATGTCCGTAGATTATGCCCACCGGTCCATAGAGGCATCAGGTCTTTGAAAGCATTCCATTGAGTTGGATGTCTCACTACACAAGTCGATCCAACGAGGCCACAAATGAGGAGGATCAGATAAAGCCATGTGGACCATTTATGAGGGTCCACACAGTTATCTCTCAATCTTGATAGTTTTCAAGATTGGGTTTTCTCTTACTTCTGTGTTGTCTCTCGTGTGTTAGGTTTTGCCAAAAACCCCAACCTTTATTGCAAACTCGTGGTCTACAAAAATAGAATTCTTCGAAAAATAGGCATGGGTGCGGGGCGCGCCTTGGCCAAGGCCAAGTTGAGCGCAGGTTGCGCTAAAGTGCTTAGAGGTGGACCAAGGCATGAGCTGGTCGCGCCAAGCAAGAATTCGTGAGCTGGTCGCTCTCGAAGCTTCAGACGCTAGCAAACATCTTTTTCTCCTCATGTGAGGGATAACTCCAACAATCTCTCCCTCTCGAACAGTGATGGGGGGATACCTCCATACAATTTCCAAATCAACAGGAGGAGTCTGCTACCATTCCAGCGGTAGCACAACAAATATCAAACTTACCTTTCGGTAAGACTTTGGTCATCATATTCGACCCGTTCTTGTCGGTATGGATCTTCTCAATGCACAAATGCTTGTCTTGTAGAAAGCTGTATATTAGTTTTCATGTATAGAGCGACCGCTTCCGATGAAGTACAAATGGAAATGGAATCGCTACCAGCGTGAGCGAAGTTCCAAAGAACTTGAGCGCCACCGCCGTCTTCAAGATAAAACGAGAGCGACCACCCCACTCGTTTTCTCAAGCCACCGGCTGTTTTTTGTTTCTATTTGTTGTAACCTCTATATAAACCAAATTGTAATCTCTTAGAATTAAATCAAGTAAATATACACTGAATTGAATTGAATCCTCTGGTTCTACATGGTATCAGAGCTAAACCATTGAAATCCGTTGCGTATTACAACCATTAATCAAACCATCCTTGAATCTTTGAATCTCAAACCCAAATTTTTTCCAAACCCTAAACCTAAAACCCAAATTTTTCATTTTTTTTCTGCAATGGCTGGATCTGACAACAATTCTTCCAACGTTATTAATCACCCCACAAGACAACTCCGCGTTCCCAAAATCTATTTCATTAGATGAGTCAAACTATACCATATGGGCTCCTCTCATGCAGATGCGTATTGGAGCAAGGGGAAAGATTGATTTTTTTACTGGCGCAAAGGTTGAACCAGATATGAATTCGACCAAATATGAAGGTTGGGCAACAGATAATGAAAAGGTGAAAAGTTGGCTTATTGATTATATGGAGATTTCTCTTATGAATCAATATATTTGTTTTCCTACTGCAAAAGACATTTGAGAGACTGTAGAGAAGACCTTCTATGATGACTCTGATGAAACTTGAATTTTTGAATTGAATGCGAAGTGCTTTGAAGCGAAGTAGAATGGGAGACCTATTCCTTCCTATTACAACGAATTGGTAGCCATGTTCCAGGAGATTGATCAAAGGGTGACCTCCCAGAATAACAATGTTGCAGCTGTAGTCCAGGACACATCAACAATGTCCAGATTGCGGGTTCATATGTTTTTGCGTGGACTCGATTCGAGTATGATCAAAAAGTGGAGAGATTCTTCACAAGGACCCTAAATTTTCCTTGGAGCAAAGCTATGCTTACATTCGCAAGGTGCAATCGGAGAAACAGGCTATGGGGCGCTCTGTATCAACTGAATCATCTGTCTTGGCTGTTCATAGCAAGACGATTACTCCACCTAGTTTCTCTGGTTCTTCACGCAACCCTAAAGGTAAATCCAATCCTTATGCAGATAAAAAGTGCAGTGTTTGTGGAGAATTGGGTCATAACAAGGAGAGATGTTATGAAGTGATTGGCTATCCTGATTGGTGGGACTTTGCAAAAAGGCCATGAAAGAATATAAGCAAGGCTGCTATTGCTAATGCTGTGTATGGACACCTAGACCATGCTTCGGCTAATGTAACTACATCAGGTATGAATGGTAAGGTTATTTCGAATAGTACATGGATAATTGATTCGGGTGCATCTGACCATATGACAAATGACCCTAGCCTTGTGGAAAGTCTTAGAGCTTCATCTCAAACCGCTGTTTCTACTGCAGATGGTACTCCAACTCTGGTTAGCAGAGAAGGTTCTATTGCGTTATCTAAAACCCTCACTCTTGAATCTGTCTTAGTTGTTCCATCCCTTGCTTATAACCTATTGTCTGTTTGTCAAATCATTCTAGCACTTACATGTACTGTGACGTTCTATCCATCCTTATGTGTTTTTCAGGACATTCTGACTCGACAAGTCCTTGGTTATGGTGTTAGAAGGGGGAAACTGTACTATCTGGATTTGACAGAAACTGGAGAGAAACAGAAAAATTCTCTGGGGCAAGCTAATCAGGTCAATAGGGTCGAGAATGCAAAAGAAGTTGTGTGGTTATGGCATCGTAGGTTAGGTCATCTTTTGTTTAGTTATCTTAAGAGGTTGCAACCTCAGTTATTTTCAGTTGTTAGTGATTTTGAGTTTCATTGTGACATTTTTGAATTGGCCAAGAGCCACCGTATTTCATATTCACCAAGTCTTAATAGATGTCATGTTCCTTTTATGAAAATTCACTCTGATGCTTGGGGTCCTGCCAAAGTTTTTTTTTTTTTTTTTTGGAGTTTGCTATTATGTGACTTTTATTGATGATTGCACTCGCATAACTTGGGTGTCATTACTAAAAAACAAAAGTGATGTATATGAGATGTTTACTGGGTTTTATAAAATGGTGGTGACACAATATCAACAATCTATTAGGGTTTTTCAGTCTGATAATAGTGGCGAATTTGTGAATGGTCTCATGTCTGAATTTTGCCAGTCAATTGGAATTCGTCATCAAACCTCCAATTCTGGTACCCCCCAACAAAATGGTTTAGCAGAACGGAAGAACATGCAGTTGTTGGAAGTTGTTCGTGCTTCCTTGTTTGGCATGAATGTACCTCGATCCTATTGGGGTGAAGCAGTGAAATCAGCAGCGTATGTTATAAACCATACTCCCTCATAGGTAATTGAGTTCCATAATCCTTATCAGAAACTCCATACACTTTTGTCCATCCCATCCATGCCTAACTTGGAGCCTCGGGTGTTTGGATGTACAGCTTATGTCCATGTCCCACAACCAGATCGAAGTAAACTTGATCCTCGTGCGAAGAAGTGTATTTTTGTGGGTTATGCCGAGTTTCAGAAAGGGTATAGGTGTTATGATCTAATTACTGACAAGATGCATATATCTCTTGATGTCTCATTCCATGAATCCGACCCGTATTACTCAGGGGGAGTTTCCCAGTCTTCCCTTCAGGGGGAGAGTGCCGGTGAAGGGAATCCTGATGACTTTGGGGAATTGGAACACTTGGAGGAACGATTTGAAGTTCCTGAAGCAGAAAATGATCCTGTAGCAGTAGTAGAGACAGAAGCACATGATCTGGATGTATATGAAATTGTAGTACAAGACATTTCTCCTTCTACATTAATAACTGAAGATCTCAATCAGAATGATCCGCCTCAGGTACCTCCTATAACTGTTAATGAATCTGTTGGGTTAGAAAGTCTTGAATCTAGACAATCACAAATAACTAGTAAGGGAGTTCCTAAGATACAAAATGAACCAGACATTAAAGCCACTGCCAAATACCCTATAGCTAACTCTATGTCTAACTATAGCCTTTCTGAGTCACATGTACTTGTCATAAATCCATTATCTAATGTATCTATTCCTAGTAACGTGCATGATGCTTTGAAAGATCCAAAATGGAAGAAAGCAATGAATGAAGAATTGGAAGCCCTTCAAAAGAATGTAACATGGGAGGTAGTTGATATGCCTGTTGGAATGAAGACTGTTGGATGTCGTTGGGTGTTTACTGTGAAGCTTAATGCAGATGGAACTATTAATAGATATAAGGTGAGATTGGTTGCCAAGGGATACACACAGCGTTATGGAATTGATTATGAGGAGACTTTCGCACCTGTGGCGAAAATCAATACAGTCCGAATTTTAATTTCGCTTGCAGCAAATAAAGATTGGCCCTTGCACCAGCTTGATGTGAAGAATGCATTCCTAAATGGGAATTTGGATAAAGAAGTATACATGGATATGCCTCCAGGTGTGAAGAACCATCCCAAAGATGTTGGGAAGGTGTGTAAAATGAAGAAGGCTTTGTATGGCCTAAAACAGTCTCCAAAAGCTTGGTTTGGAAGACTTACACAGTCAATGAGAGTTTTTGGGTACAAACAGAGCAATTCTGACCATACCTTGTTTATCAAACACAAGGATGGTAAGATTACAGCTCTAATTGTGTATGTTGATGACATGATCGTTACAGGGGATGATCCGAAGGAAATAAATGAATTGCAGAAGTATTTGTCGGAAGAATTTGAAATGAAGGATCTAGGACAACTGAAGTATTTTTTGGGTATTGAAGTTGCAAGGTCTAAAAGGGGGATTTCACTATCACAGAGAAAGTATGTCCTAGATTTGGTTGCTGAAACAGGAATGTTGGATTGCAAACCAATGGAGACACCCATTGAGATGAATCATGGACTCACCATTCATCCTGATCAAGTTCCTACTGATAAAAGAAGGTATCAGCGTCTTGTAGGAAGGTTAATTTATCTCTCTCATACTAGACCTGATATTGCTTATGTTATGAGTGTGGTTAGTCAGTTTATACATTGTCCTAGTGAAGAACATGTGGATGTAGTCTCTCGTATCTTGAAGTATTTGAAAAAGGCACCTGGTAAAGGTTTACTATTTGGAAAGTCTGATGTACTGGATATTGTCAGATACACAGATGCAGATTGGGCTGGTGATAAAACTGATAGACGTTCTACATTAGGATATTTCACTTTTGTCGGTGGAAATCTTGTAACTTGGCGTAGTAAGAAACAGAAAGTTGTTGCCAGGTCGAGTGCAGAAGTTGAATTTCGAGGTTAGGCACAGGGAGTATGTGAATTGTTATGGATTCATACTGTCTTGATGGAATTGGGATTCGAGCTTCAAAAGTTTATGGATTTACATTGTGATAATCAAGCCGCCATTCAAATTGCACATAATCCAGTTCAGCATGATCGAACAAAGCATGTGGAGGTTGATCATCATTTTATTAAAGAAAATCTTGACAGGAAGGTTATTCGTTTTTCGTTCGTAACCTCAGAGGAGCAATTAGCTGATGTTCTTACCAAAGGTGTATCTCACAAGGTGTTTGACAGCTCAGTTGTCAAGTTGGGCATGATTGACATCTATGCACCAACGTGAGGGGGAGTGTAGAAAGTTGTATATTAGTTTACATGTATAGAGCGCGACCTATGCTCAAATGAAGTACAAATGGAGCGTGACTGCGGCTTCTTGGTGAGCGAAGTTCCATGAACTTGAGCGACCGCGTTCGCCTCTCAAGATAAACAGAGCGACCAGCGCTAGCGCCCGTGTTTCTCAAGCCACCGACTGCTTTTTGTTTCTATTTGTTGTAACCTCTATATAAACCAAATTGTAATCTCTTAGAATTAAATCAAGTAAATATACACTGAATTGAATTGAATCCTCTAGTTCTACATGTCTTCGAGTACTTCTCTAATCTAATGATAACGCACATGTATGTGCTTGGATCTAGAATGAAAACTCAGATTCTTGCTCAAATGGATGGCGCTTTGACTGTCACATAGAACTACAAACTGTTTCAGCTTTAGCCTTAGTTCGACGAAGAACCTCTTCATCCATAACATCTCTTTGCAACACTCAGTGGCTGCAATATACTCAGCTTCTGTAATGGAGAAGGCAACACACTTTTGCAACTTAGATTGCCAAGAAATTGCTCCCCTTGCAAAAGTAACCAGATAACCGGAGGTGGACTTCATCGAGTCAACATCACCTACCATGTCTACATCAGTGTAGCCTTCACGTAAGGACTTACTTCCACCAAAATACAAACGTGATTTGGAAGTGCTCTTGAGATATCTCAATATCCACTTAACATTTTCCCAATGTTCCTTACCCGGATATGATAGAAAACGGCTTACAACACCAACGACGAAAGCAATATCCGGTATTGTACACACCATTGCATACATCGAGCTGCCCACTGCGGATGTATAAGGAATTTTTTCCATCTGACTCTACTCATGCTCACCCTTTGGACATATCTCTTTGGTCATACGGAACTGGCCACCAAGCGGACAACTGACTGGCTTTGCTTGATCCATGTTGAATCTCTTCAACACCTTCTCAATGTAGCTTTCTTGAGAAAGCCATAACTTTCCACTCTTTCTATCACGAGTGATCCGCATCCCAAGTATCTGCTTTCCTTGACCCAAATCCTTCATCTCAAAGGACTTACTCAAGTCTTTCTTTAGCTTGGATATCTTGTTGATGTTTGGGCCAACTATCAAGATATCATCCACATACAACAAGAGCACAATGAAATTCCCATCTGGAAATTTCTGAACAAACACACAATAATCGGAAGCAGAATTCTTGTATCCTTGCTTTGCCATAAAGGAATCAAACTTTATGTACCACTGTCTCGGTGCTTGCTTCAACCCATACAAGCTCTTTATCAACTTGCATACTAGGTGCTCCTTGCCCTTGACTTCAAACCCCTCTAGCTGGTCCATGTAGACATCTTCTTCAAGGTCTTTATGAAGAAAAGTTATCTTAACATCTAGCTGCTCAACCTCTAGGTTCATACTTGCAGTCATACCCAATACCACCCGGATAGAAGTCATCTTCACTACAGGAGAGAAAATCTCATCAAAGTCAATCCCTTTCCTTTGACCGAATCTCTTCACAACAAGGCGAGCTTTGTGCCTTGGGTATGGATTGTTCTCCTCATGCTTGACCTTGTAGATCCACTTATTTTTGAGAATTTTTCGTCCTTGCGGTTTCTCAACTAACTCATAAGTGTGATTCTTATGCAAATAATCCATCTCATCATGCATAGCCTTCAACCACTTCTCTTTATATGTACCTTCAAGTGTCTCTTGATAGTACATATGTTCTCCACCATCAGATAGTAAAAATATACGTATGTGGTGGATACCTGGTTGAAGCTGGTCTTTCTCTGTCTGACCTCCTTGCCCCATCTGCTGGTGCCTCAGGAGGGTGCACTTCTGCTTGCTCTGGTGGTGGTTCATGCATTTCATCTGCATCCTCTATACCAATAGGTTCTATCCCATCATGAGCAATATGATTCTCATCATGAGCTTCAAACTCAAGGTTCTCTGCATTCTCAATGCCTTCTGCACGTTCCACAGTAGGAACTTCTGGTTCTGAATAAACAAGATCATTGGTGAAAGCCTGTAGCTTCTCACCCTCCTCAAAGTCTGCTATGGTTTGGTCTTCCACGAACACAACATCTCAACTTTGGATTACCTTCTTGTTAATCAGATCATAGAGTTTGTAACCAAACTTTTCATCTCCATAACCCAAAAAAATGCACTGCTTGGCTTTGTCATCAAGCTTGGATCTCTCATCTTTTAGAATATGCACAAATGCCCTGCACCCAAATACCCTCAAGTATCCATAATCAACATCTCTGTCTGACCATACTCTCTCTGGATAATCACTATTCAGAGGCTTTGATGGCGATAGGTTGATCACATGCACTGCTGTACGCATTGCTTCTACCGAGTAGGTTCTAGGTAGCTTTGAGTGAGATAGCATGCATCTCATCCTCTCTACAACGGTACGATTCATTCTCTCTGCTATTCCATTTTGTTACGGTGTCTTAGGAATGGTCTGCTCATGACAAATCCCATGACTCTGGCAATACTCTTCAAATAGCTCAATGTACTCACCCCCATTATCTGAGCGAATACATTTCAACAACTTCCCAGTCTCTCTTTCCACCATGCTGTGGAATTTCTCAAACATGCCAAGTACTTCATCCTTGGTCTTCAGATTATATGCCCATACCTTTCTTGGCGCATCATCAATGAAGGTCATGAAATATAAAGCTCCCCCGTGGGACTTTACTTTTATAGGACCACATAAATCTGTGTGTACTAGTTCAAGGGCATTGTCCTTTCTGTGAGACGAGAATCTTTGGGAAGACACCCTGTGTTGCTTTCCTACCAAATAGTGAGTACATGTATTTAAATGTGTACCTTTAATGTCTGGCAATGCCTTTTGCTTAACAAGAACTTCCATCCTTTTTATGCCCATATGACACAGTCTCTTGTGCCACAGTTCGGAGGAAGCTTCTTTTTCTGCCGCATTCACTTCTGCTTTACACAAACTAGTCTGTGTTTTGTAAAGAGAGCAAGTTTTCTTCCCTCTGGCTGCTATAATGGAACCTCTGCTCAGTTTCCATACCCCGTTACCAAACGAGTTTACAAAGCCATCATTATCTAACTTTCCAGCCAAAATTAGGCTTAGCTGAATGTTAGGGACATGTCTTACATCCTTGAGTGTCAAGGTGTAGCCGACATTGGTTTCTACATGAACATCTCCAATGCCTATAATCTTCGAGACACCACTGTTACCCTTATTCAGTTCACCATATTCACCACAGATGTAGGTAGTGAAGAATTCTCTGTGCGGTGTGATGTGATAGGATGCTCATGTATCTATCATCCACTCTGTATCATGGCATGAGGTACTAAGACATCACACACTATAATCTGACATAATTCCCACTAGGTTATCGACTAGTGCGGTAGTATCTCTGCCTGTGTTTTCGTTCCTCTGCACCATGTCCTCATGTACATAGTTATTCTTCTCATCCCTCTTCAGTGTTCTGCACTCATATCTGAAGTGACCCTTGGTGGCACAATAGTAACATTGCATCTCTACCTTAGGAGTTCTAGCTTCACCCCTAGATTTACTTCTGTCATCACCTCTAGAACGAGATGGTTTCCTGTTTCTACCTCTCCCCCGTTTCCCTGTGACAAGGATCTCTGAGTGAGAGGAGCTGCCTTTTGAACTCCTTCTACTCTCCTCATTCAACAAAGACACGGTAGCCATCTCCATGGTAACGATTCCATCCTTGGCTGCTCCGTGTAGAGAGACTGCTAACGTCTCCCAACTTTCGGGTAGAGAGCCTAATAGAAACAATTCAAAGCCTCAATTTTGTCTCCCAAATTAATCTTCATCAAATGCATATGATTGATGGTATTCTGTACTTCGTTAAGATGCTCAGACATTGAAGAACCTTCTTGGTACTTCGTGTTGGCAAATTTCTTAACGAACAACACTTTGTTTCCGCCCGACTTTCTCTCATAGAGGTCTTCGAGTTTCTTCCACAAGCCAAAAGTTGTAGTCTCTAGGGATACATGGTGAAAGACACTGTCGTCAATCCACTATCGAATGTACCCAATTGCTTTTCTATCAAGCTTGCTCCACTCAGCCGCAGCAACTGTTTCCGATCTTTCTCCTCCATTCTCAATAGGTTATGCCAAGTTCTTTCAATAAAGCAAGATTTCCATCTTGGCTTTCCAAATGGTGTAGTTCTTCCTATTCAGACTCGTCATGCGAGTGTTTACAGAATTGTCCATCTCTACAAGTTATTTAAACTCAAATATTCTCCCAGGAGTTTTGTCAAACACCTTCCGACCAAGATTTGGATAACACTCTAGGCTAATCTAACCAAGGCTCTAATACCACTTGTTGGGGTTAAACACAGATACCAATTGATTCCCCACTACACAGATAACTTGTATTTGAACACAATTCAACTCCAGTCAACAATCTCAATATTCCCTACAACCAAACTAACATGCCCAACTCGCTAAACAACTATTAACAACAGATAATAATGTAAAGCAGTAAAAGCAAACCATAACACAAAGATATACCGTGGTTCGGCCAATGGTGCCTACTTCCACAAGAGCTAATCCTTTTATAAAGTGGGAAGGAAGATTACAATCACTCCTTGCAGTCTCTCACCTTACTAAATCACTCCTCTCTCTTTACAGGCTTGTATCTTTGTAAATGTTATCTCTCAATCTTGATAACTTTAAAGATTGGGTTTTCTCTTACTTCTGTGTTGTCTCTCATGTGTTAGGTTTTGCCAAAAACCCCAACCTTTATTGCAAACTCGCGGTCCACAAAAATAGAATTCTTCAAAAAATAGGCATGGGTGCGGGGCGTGCCTTGGCCAAGGCCAAGTTGAGCGTCGCGCTAAAGTGCCTGGAGGTCGACCAAGGCATGAGCACGGGTCGCGCCTTGGGCAAGTCTATTCAGAGCGCGGGTCGCGCTCAGGCTTCTGTACGCAAGCAGAAATCCTTTTCTCCTCATGTGACGGATAACTCCAACAGACAAACCAAACAGATGGCTTTGGACAAGAATATTTGTTAGTGCACACTTTTGTTGGAATAGCGGATTCGTCTGATAACAATGTGTCCAATAACGTTTTCTACTACTACTAGATTTTTATTTATGTGCATGCCAAGTTTTTATTTTTTATTTTTTTGAAATATTTAGAAGGCAACATTGAAGGACTCTAATCCGAAAGTTTATATAGCCTGAAGGCTCATCAACCCCGAAGGGAGCCTGGTCCAAAGGCCCTCGCCGATGCGCCATTTTAAGTAGACTCAATCGCCTCCACTTTGTTCATGAAGACTTGTTTTCGCTCCTTGGTCTACCAATCATAGCATCTAGCCCGATGACTCACCTGGCCCAAAAGCCCATCACATAATTACATAAGAAAGAAGTCCCAACCAATACTTAGTGGGGATTCAAACTTACAACCTCTCCCATGATGAGACGGGTACACAACCAATTGAGCTAGAAACTCTTGATCAGTATATGATACTAACCAGACAACCCAATTTCACATTAAAAAAAGTGTGCTATCTAGCAACTATTGTAATCTGAAACACTAGTTTTCTTTGATTTCATGATTATACTAATTATAAAAATGTAGATTGCAGTTAAAATAGATTTGAAAATCTTGATCATGACGCTTTGGAGGAACTTAGAACACCACCATTTCGATAACAATCTAGCTAACAAGAGCTCAAATCAAATTGAAAAGCACTAAAAACATACACGAATGAAAAATGGGCCCAAATGCTATTAGGCGACGAGGCAACGTCATTCATATCGCGTTTAATTTACGATACTGTCGCAACCAATTCCGCCACCTATAACTTTACTCATATTCCAGCTCTCATTTTGGATCGGCTGCACCAATTAAGTTGCCTACGTATCCATTTCGGGATCAAGCCACCATAGTTCACCTCTCTTTCCTCACCCCTCCCTGCCTCCATTCTCGAAATTCTCTCCTCCCCTCCGCTCTCTTTGTTTTTATATCCCTCTCTTAGGTTTACTTCATGGGGCATATTATGGTATTGGGTCTATTCTCTGGGCCCAATACATGCTATGGTCCATCTATGAAAACGGTTACTATATTTGCCCCCTTCCGAGTTCGGCGGCGATGACGACGGGGGACCCGAGAAGTCTCTGAACTTTCTTGTCTCCCTCTCTGAACTCTAAATATCCACAGTATCCTAAGACTGTACGCAATCTTCTTCTCCTCAGGACGTTTCATATCCATGTACTTTTCTACTGGATCGTATGTGTGTAAAGTACTCAGTCCCTATATACTCTCTTTGTCCACGTACTCTTGAACTTTGCACTTTCATCTTTCTTGACTCTTATGTGTATTTGAAACCAAAGTTAGTGAAAGTAGGATAAGTGATATTCATCTTTTTGCTATGTTAGAGATTTGAATCTCTTCCTTGGCCAAAATGCGAAACAAATATTTCCTTACTCACGATCTTCGTGTTCATATAATTTGGAGTAGGGATTCTAACCAACCTAAATTTTAGGACCACTTACAACTTGGTTTTACTCTATTAGGAAACTAGTGAGTAAGTTTAACTATGATTGTATAAATACTAAATACTTGGTTTCTTTACTACACAAAAATTTAAAACATTAAGTTACGTAAACATGCAACTAAGACAAGATAAAATTTTAATAAAACGAAAGTGGAGAGTTAATTTGCCTCATGTGAAGATAACTTTTGTCATTTGATTTTAGTAAGTGCATTTTAATCTTTCTAGAACTCATAGACAAGTCCTAATAAAAGAAAACTTGATCCCTAACATATATGACTCATCTCTAAGCTCATACATGCTAGCATGTAGAACCAAAGCAATGACTTATCTCTAAGCTCATCACTTTGATCCCTAACTAGACTCTACACCAACTATCATTTTGGGATAGGATGTAGGTCTAGTTGTTCTTCCTATAATGCTTACTAAACCAAATAACAAAGATTTTCCCTCACATGAGTATTATTAACTCCCCACAAAGAGAAGGTTTAGCTCATGATCCTTGGGCTAAAAAAATGAGAAGTACAATTTATAATTCTAAAAGAAGAGAGAACTAAAAGAAGAAGAAAATATATAGATGAACTCACTTGCATTTAGATTTTGTTTTTAACTAGAAGAACACAAGGTTACCTCCATTAAAACTATTACAAGTTTTCTACCAAAACTCAAAACTAAAAAAAAACTAAGGCTAAGGAACTAAAATAATATAAGGTAAAGGAAAAGAAGTCAAGAGAGTAAATGGATTGTCCCCCCCTTGTTTTGTTTTCTTCTCCATTTGAGAGAAATCTCATTTCCTCCCACGTGAAACACCAAACCACATTTACTTTATTTTTATCCACCACATTAAAACAAAATGACACCTTGCCTTTTTTTCACTATTAGCACCTAATCTAATTAATTACATGCAAGGTGTCAACTTTGCACCAATAATTTGGCATTTTTGTCTTGACATGCTCTATGATTGATGACTCATCAAATCTTGCAGGCCCGCATAGTGGGTCCACGTGCAGTCCAGTGGCGGTCTGGTCTTTTGGCAATTTTACAACTTCCCACCTATGCGTAGAGTTCATCGCCCTGATTGTCAGCGCAGCTCACTTGTCGCATTCAGAGTCCTGGTTCAAGAGGTAAGAGCTTCAGAAGTTTGATGCTTCTGTGCGAATTTGTTGGGCTTTACATGGCTGATTTGAAAGAATTCATATATACGTCGTTCTTCGTGCTTTAACGCAGATTTAACCAATATTTTCATGTTTACTGCGAATACCTACAAAAGTACGAAAATATATTTATTTCATGTTATTAAACACATAATTAATCAAATTTATATGTCTCAATGGGGTTTCATATTACAGTTTTGGGTGCTTATCACACTACCCCCAAACAGCACTTTGCTTGTCCTCAAGCAAAGAAGAGACATTAAAACAGAGAAGTGGCCAAAATGTGTAGTCCTAACTAATTCTCATTTCGCAGAGTGCAGTTGCATTGACCATATGCAACAAGGCCTTAAACCACTAGAATTCCCTAGTGGACGAGTTATAGCCTCGTGAGAGTTTTCTAGAGAAGATACTCACAAACTTCATTTATACTACAACGACTCAGTGACAAAAACTCGTTTCCTAAATTAATCTCAGATATCCATACATCTCCTTAGCAGGGAACGAGGATTGATTTCTTTGAAACTCAAGTTAATATGCATCCAATAATTAAAACATCAACATCTGATAATGCATACAATGAACTTTGCATTGAAATGTACTAACAGGGCCGTTTCTGGATCCTTTGGAGAGCGTACCTAAATGGGTTCTCACAGGTATGTGTCGAAACACAATTCCACTCAAAATTTTACCACTCAGGTTTTGTTAACTGCAGTGTGACGTGGGCACACGTTTCCTCACATCTCAGTGACAGTCAGAGGAGCCGATGTCGATCAATCACGTCTACTACTTATTATCATACCACCCTACTCCTAATTGAGCTAGAGGTCTTTATTAGGTATTGTGGGGCTTAGGTGATAGTGTACAAGAAAATGGAAATAGATAATCAAAATTTACGAGTATGAGAGAATAGGGTCTTTAAGATATTTATACTAGAGAATTCCTTGTTTTCTTTCCTTTTTCTAACTGAGTTTTCCAACCTTGTTCTTAAACCTCTGGATACTGATGTTTTTTTTTTTTAATTTTTTTTTATTGCTTAAGAACATGATTATATTTTTCTTTCCTAAAACAAGTAACTAACTTTTATTTGGGACAAGTCTTTCTCTTTATTTTTCCACATTTCATCCTATTTCTCATACTTATCACTTCGGTAGGTTCTTTTATTTGGTTTAATAGATGTGTAAGGAATTTTTGGTGAAAGTGAAAGGTTTGATGAAAGGTTCAGTGGAGTGACTAGCGGTAAAATTTATAACAGGTAAGAATTTTTAGCTATGTCGATTCAAAGAAGGCCTAAATTCTCGCCTAGGGTTCGGTGGTGATCAAGTAAGTAGACGCTGATTTTCTCTAATCGAAAAACTACTCCTCCGTGGTCATCACACAAAATCACTCATGTCAAGGCTTTTGGTTAGATTCTCACATGATTTATAGTTTAAGTAACTAACCGTTGGTTCCAGAAACTTACTGCTATGTACAATCGATGATACTCAGTGCATGAATGTTCATGAAAAGATGAATAAACTATTGCATACGTATTATCTTAAGTTTCTTAAAACAAATCCTAATTCAGATACTAATGTGAGATTTCTAGACAATTTTCATCATTGAAAAGGAAACAAGACTTTGTTACTAAGTACAATTATTAACCAGAAAATAAAAACTATATACAGGCTACAATTTGCCTAATTTTTGCTACAGGTTAAAAGCACCCCCAAACAGAATGATGCTTAGTCCTCGAAGTATCAATAAATAAAGAGAGAAATTACCTGAGAACCGTGAGTAGAATTAGGGCTAGATTGCTGGAATAGAAAGGTTGGAGAACATAATATATTATATAGAAAAGAACAATGTAATGTATAATAGCACACGAAACATAGCACACGAAATAATGAAAGACAATAGCACACAAAACATAATTATTAGCTAGATATATGTACAATGGCAAGCTCAAATTTACCATCCAGCAGGATATGTAGGTCTGGCGTCCTTAATAAGGAAATTCATTTCCTTAGCATCGCGCCAAAAGATAATAGTCTGCCAAATTTCTGCCCATTCTTTGTCTCTAGATTTGTTCAAATGTTTCTTCATATTTTCATCCTTCGGGTAACAACGAACATGACTCAGGTACTGAGTGGGACGTTTCCATTGCCTAAACCTTAATGAGCGAATGATTTTGTTTGCTGGGCACATAGAATCTACCTTAACCCAGTCATGAAAAGTAGCTGCAAATTGTGGGAAATGTGCCTTCATGATTCGGCAAGCGGTTATAAGTAAAAGAATATACTGATCCTGAAAAGTGCGAGCTCGTTTCAGGTTGGAAATAACACAACCTAAGATGTTAAATAATGTATGACCTTGAGGCAAAGTTAATCAAATACTACGGGCAAACCTCATTGGCGAGAAAAATGCCAATCTCCCATGATGTTCGTGAATATAAACAACATCGCAGTCCCCATGTTCATGGTCATGCTTCCTAAGGGAATGGTGATGTCGCTACCATGGTACATGGCCGCCTCCTTCTCGTTTAATCTCAAGACCATCACCGTAAGTTTTGCGAAACACTTGCCACTGAAAGGAACGGTAAGAATTATGATAGATGTAATGCCATGATGCGGCCGGTTCGTGATATGGAAGATCCAAAGTTAGGGCAAGCTGTTGTTCAGAAAAAATATGATGTGTGTCACCAACTAGGATTGTGAACCCGTCTAAGTAGAAGCCATGCACATGATTGAATGCTGGTGTGTCCTCCATATTAGCATAAAAGTATGTGGCCAAACTCGGAGAATAAGTTTGGTCAGGTTGAAGAACTAGGGAAGACCACCCAATGTTAGTGATGTAGTCATGAAAGAGATGGCCATAAGTATTGGAATCCATCATCGACTGGAAGGATTGCTCAAAAATGAGTTTTGGAGGTGTCATGTTTGATGAAGATGCAATTTTTGAAGAAGATGCCATGGTGGATGAAGTAAAGAAATGGGCAATGATAAATGCAAACTGGATGGATAAATGAGTATGGAAAAAAATAAACCCTCCTGTAATGACATTGAAAATCACATGTTAAAATTAGTTAGTCACAACGTAAATGATTCTAGCAAGCATTTCTTACAAAAGAAGACACAAAAATAAGAACAAAATTAATAATACGATGAAAAATGTAATAATATATACGATTATTTATTTCTTCACTTAGTATTATTATTCTATTTTTATTCAATAAGAAAATCATGGATTATTATGATGTTACTGGAGACGCATATCGTGCACCACAGTGTTTAGTTCTTCAATTTGTTGTCTGAGCTGCATCTGAATGTCCCCTTGGCTGGCAGAGAGTGTAGTTTGATTCTCCATTACGAGAGAGTGATTTTGCAAGGACTGCAAATGATTTTCCAAGATTTCCTCTTGTTCAACATCATGCATTGCTTGACGTTCTTGGAATTCCTTAAGAGTTGTAATGATGATATTCTGACGAGCGTATAGTTCCCGCATGCCGTGATGAAGAAATTGAATGCCTTCCATGGGATTAAAAATGTTTATCATGGCATTTTCATCAAAGAAAAGTTCAGAGTTTGAGCTTGGGTCGCTTACGCTCATCCGTCGAGTGCCGAGAGTCCAAAACCAACGGAGTAGTCCGTTTGGAGCACACTAATATTTTCTCTTTGAAGGGGTGTCTCTGGAGAAATTATTGGATAACCCCAACGCATCATAATCTGTGTGACTAAAGTAGGTAGAGGTGCTGACCTTTTTGTTTTCCTGGTGATCACGTTCTAGAGGTGTTGGATTAGACAAAAATCATCCCTTTGAGTCTGCAAAACCCAAAGTAGGTGAAGTTGAGATTTCGTGACTTTTGATTGGTGTGATGTACCTACCACATTGTGTCCCAACCAGTGGAGCACAACTCGTTGATTCTGTTTCAAAGAGCGTTGAAGAACAACGTGATGTCTATTTCCGACTTCGCCATGAGATACGGTAGCTCGTAGTAAAGTTTTGACGGAATCAAATGATGACTCTGGAAAAAAGAACTCCTAGGTATTCATTGGGATTTGAAGTATGTCGGAGATAATTTCCCTAGTTAATTCCAATCGTCGTCCATAGGCATTGAAATGGCATTTTCCATTTTCAGTTTCACTAAATTGGTAGAACATCATAACCAATTCTTGGGAATAACCAGCAGCTGAATGATATAGAAGAGGCGTCCATCCTCGATGTACAATTTCAGTGTCAAAATAAGGAGAAAACCGGCCATCTTCAAAAAAATTCAGGTAGTCTTTCTCAGGCATTATTTTTCTTGGTTGATCCATTTGGAAGTATTACGGAGGGAAGTATAGTGAAGAATGCTTGAAAGAGAATGGCTGAAAAGAAAAGATTTATAGGCAATCTATGAGTATGTACCAAACAGGATTCCAAGTTTAGTTAAATCCAAAATTAATATATGAAAACACAAGTGACTCATGTGTTGTTGTGACATCGACATTTATGAACAGCAACAATGGGTATCCATAGTAACTCTTTTCATGTCAGATTTCCACAAACAATTAATGAGATGTTAAAATGATAGAAAGTATGGGGGAAGGTTTCACATGGCAGTTAGACCTACCCATAATTTCAGAATTTATGATCATACCTCAGTAATAGAATATTGATAGAATAATCGAGTTGCGTGTGTGACAAGTGTTATGCATACCGTGTAGCGTGCGCGATCTTCTCTAAACACCATGAGTAGAGATAGAATTATTTTGGTGATATTTAGATGGTAATTTCTTTGTTATGGTTTTCTTAGTTGTTGATTATTATTTTTTTTTAGGTAAAAATATAACTAATACACACAAATATTTAATATGGAACTTCTCCATTTAATACGTAACCCGTACAAATGGTGGAGAATTATTTAACACACCATAGTAATATACAAAGCGACAAAGGGAAAGAAAGATGTCGGTTACATAGATCTAGATATTCTGGAACATGTTATGCATAAGCGACAGTAGAACAATGATAAACACAGTTATCACGAATATTGTGACAGCCCGTTCGCGTTGCTCCTTTTCCCATCGCTCAAGTTGATTCATTATGTTGAAGAAAATGAGAATTTGTGAAGAGGAATTTGTGAAGAGTGAGAGAAAGAAATGAGTGAAAGTGGAAGAGGAGAGTTGGATTTATAATTAGAAATCTGACCGTTGGGCATCTGACCATTTGGATAAATCCATTGGGTTTTGACCGTTGGGCTTTGAGAGTAGGAATGCATCAAGGAACAACTAATATATTACGAAATACAATAATTTCATATCATAAACAATTTCTCATTCAAACCATCTGGAGATACAAAATTATGAGAAATCAAACGATATATAATGTTTTTATCACTAGAAAAATAAAAATGGAATGCATAAGGGAAATAAATAACATAGTCATTTCTAAACCAAGGAAAATAAACAACTACTAGGAATCCTCAGGGTTAGCAGAGGATGAACCAGGGTTTCTACTTTGTCAGCTACGACGAACTCCTGGTTGAGCTGACTGGTCTGGAATGTGGCCCAAAGACTCTAGCAGTTGATTTTGGAATTGCTGCTGATTTGCCATCATCATTCTCTGGAAACGGCCTTGGCGATTACGCATTTCTTGCTGGAAGTCATTTTGGGAAGTAAGCATCTCTTCCTGACGAAGAAACATCCTACGCATGCTAGTGTTCATGTGTCTCAAAGCTTCCATGGGAGTGATGATTCGGCGCATGGTATCCTCATTAAAACAGTTGGGTGGTGAAGGAGGAGGAGGAGGTACATTATCACGCTCAATATCATCTCTCACTAGAGGGTCCCAGTGATCCATGACACAAGTCTCGAAAATCGCAAAATTTTCAAAAGACCTTGTTGGAATTAAAGGACTAGCGGATTGGAACCCTAAGTTAAGCATAAGCTGAGTAACAAGTACAGCAAGAGGAGCTGACCTGGTTGACGCAGACGTAAGAACATGGCCCAAGAAATGGACCATACAGAAGGTATCCTTTTTCTCCTGGAGGATCCACAACAGGTGTAAGAATGTCTTGTTCACGTCAGACGTTTTTGAAGTTTCAATGACATTGTAAGCTAGCCACTGAGTAACGGCTAGTTGGTTATGTCTGAGCGAGTGCTGGTACATGCAGTTCGAGGTAGCATTGTATTCGCCCTCGATAAGCGTGTCAAACATAAACTCCATTGTATTCGGATACTCCAAAATCAGCAGTGTCACACTATCGGAGTTGATTGGAATATTCGTCATTGTCGATATCAATTCCAACGTGAGTCCACGTTCCAACCCATCCGCCCTAATCCAAAACTCATTCCCCCGAAAACCTCCATTGTTGTAAAACTTTAAAACTAAATCTTCCGAGTAATTAGCTGGCACTTTGTGCAACAAATACTCCCACTCCCTATTCGCAATTTCTTCGTCGAAAAAGGGATGAAATATGCCCAAATCGAATAGATTTTTAAAATTCCTCTCAACTATGATTCGTCGACGTGCTGCCATAGAGAGGTCTAGCTGTTTTTTCTGAGGGTGGAAATTGCTTGGAGTGATGGAGGAGATGGTGCTGGAGCAAGGGGGTTCGAATTGGTGGTGTTTATCCCGCGTGCGCGGGTCCAAATCAAGCCTGTGTAGCTGCGTTCGTGAGTTGTTTGTGTGGGGGACCAAGATCCGTAATCTAGAGGGGAAGAAAAGTGAGGGGATGACGCGTGGTTTGGCCCGCGGGTTGGGTTTTTTGACCGGATCCGTGATTTTTCGCCAGGTCCAATTTTTGGCCCAAGCCCAAATGATATCAAGAAATTCCCCTTATGTCTCGAAATTTCAAACGTGGAATTTCGATTCGTTTTAACTCCAAATTGAACGAATGAGATATCAAAACGATCGGCATTAAAAATGCCATCCACTGGAAAATGACAAAATCACATTCAAACCTTTTTATTTTTATTTGGGGGGTTTGAATCTTGTAAAAATAGAATGCAAACCCCCACTTTTTTTTTTAGGAAGTTTATTTATTTACAAATTTTATATACAAATGTACAAGGGGAGATGAACATGTTAACAACACTGGATTTCAAGAAGAAAATCATTACTGTAAAATCAGGCAACTGTCATGTCGGCTCTGGGGCGAACCCAATCCAGCCAGACTGTGGCTTAACTTTTATGTTTTGGGGGGTTCAGGACGGTACCATCCATGACCAATGTGCAATGGTCTAATAATAATATTACCCTTAGTACATATGGTATAGCCTCAAACCGCCCCGAACTGTAATCAAATAGAAAACTATTCGGGGTTGGCCTGGTGAAATCCATTGCCCGTGCGAACGAGGGACCATCCGATGTTGCATATCATGACTCTCTTTGTGCACAACACTTAGCACAAAGGTGAAAATAAAAGACACGAGTATAAACAAGTTGAGTATTTTAACGTCAGATCCTCAAGACGAATGTGAGTCTTTTAACGTCAGATCCTCAAGACAAATGTGAGTCTTTTAACGTCAGATCCTCAGGACGAATCCCAACCTGTGGGAGCAACGGGATGACGACGAAGTTTATCCTGGCCGAGCTGGTGTCGACAATAATATACCTTATACCGGCTCATATCGGATAGTAGATCAAGACCTGGACAGAAAGGTGTTTGACAATTCATACACCACCCCATCCTTTTCCCCCGTCGCTTTCGAGCAAAAGTACTACGACCATTACCTATTCGAGATGGGTGAGATTTACACCAAATGATTAGCTGAAGTTTGCGAGGAAGAGAATAGAAAAGGGAAGAGAAGGAGGGAGTTGAAATTTTTGGTACCCATTGTTTACCAGAAGGCACGTTTGCTCGATTAACAGAAGACATTTATACTCAGTTCTGAAGTAAAGATTTTGTGGACTAAGGTTCCGGCGCTTGCAACCACACACTCTAGGGATTTTAGAAAAGAAAATAGAAGAGGGCCCGACTACCCTAATGGCGTACTTTTCCTATTTATATCACATGGGAAGAAGTACACCAGTGAATCTATTAATCTGTGTAGACTGATCTTTAAGAAGAGTCTCTTCGACATCTGGAGAGCGCAACTCATGATAATGTTTAACACGTTGGCCATTTACGTGAAATTCGCTGTCATTATTTACGTTTTTCAAAGATATAGCCCCATAAGGGGTGACAGCAGAGACAATGAAAGGACCAGACCATCGAGTTTTTAATTTTCCTGAAAAAATGTGTAATCTTGAGTTGTACAACAAAACTTTTTGACCAACTTTGAAATCTTTTCTCAATATGTGCTTGTCATGCACTCTTTTCATGTTGGCTTTATAAGATTTTGAGAGATCATAGGCATCACTCCGAATTTCCTCAAGCTCATTTAACTGCAATTTTATCTTTACGCCTGCCGCATTAGTATTATAATTGAGGCTTTTGATGGCCCATAGAGCACGATGCTCAAGTTCAACCGGCAGGTGACAAGGTTTTCCAAAAATGAGGCGATAAGGAGACATCCCTATAGGTGTCTTAAAAGCTGTTATGTATGCCCACAAGACATCAGATAATCGTAGAGACCAGTCTTTTCTAGATGGATTAACAGTTTTTTCCAAAATGGATTTGATCTCTTTATTAGAGACTTCTACTTGGCCACTGGTTGAGGATGATACGGAGTTGCCACTTTGTGCGTGACTCTATATTTTTTTATTAATGATTCAAAAATTTTATTACAGAAATGTTTTCCCCCATCACTAATAATAGCTTTTGGAACGCCAAATCGAGAGAAAATATTTTCTTTTACGAAAAAAACGACAGTTTTATGATCATTAGCATGACATGCCAATGCCTCAATCCATTTTGATACGTAGTCAATTGCTACCAGTATGTGAAGGAAACCATGAGAATTTGGAAAGGGACCCATAAAGTCAATGCCCCATACATCAAAGATTTCCACAATTAAAATGGGATTTAAGGGCATCATATTACGTTGAGTAATGCGTCCTAGCTGCTGGCAGCGGTTGCATGCTTTGCAATGCTCATGTGCATCTCTAAACAGTGTTGGCCAATAAAATCCACATTGTAGTTACTTGGCCGTTGTTTTCTTACCACTAAAATGACCACCACAAGATTGTTCATGGCAGAAGGATAACACGTCATTGTGTTCCCAGTCGGGAATGCAATGATGGATTAGTTGATCGGAACAATACTTGAAGAGGTAGGGATCATCCCAGAAATAAAATTTCACAGTGGATAAGAACTTTTTTCGATCATTACGAGACCAAGATGAAGGGACTTCCTCGGTAACTAAGTAATTTACTATGTCAGCGTACCAGGGGGACGAAAAAATGGAATATAAGTGTTCATCCGGAAAGGAATCACAGATAGGTTCGGTATCAGTATCAATATCACTGACAAGTCTTGATAAATGGCCTGCAACCACATTTTCGCAACCTTTTTTATCTCTAATTTCTAGAGTAAATTCTTGCAAGAGGAGAATCCAACAGATCAACCTCTGTTTTGCATCTTTTTTTGCTAATATGTAACGAAACGCCGCATGGTCAGTGTAGACAATTGTGGAAGAACCCACTAGGTAAGGACGAAACTTATCCAAGGCATATACAACGGTGAGAAACTCTTTCTCAGTGGTTGTATAGTTACGTTAAGCTTCATTAAGGGTTTTACTCGCATAGTAAATGACAATTGGCTTATCTTCTCGGCGTTGCCCTAGTACAGCTCCAATAGCTTAGTCACTCGCGTCACACATTAATTCAAAAGGTTTAGACCAATCAGGTGGTTGAATTATGGGAGCGGTAGTTAAAACAGATTTTTAAGTCTCAAAAGCTTGTTTGCAATTGAAACTGAAGTAAAAAACGACATCTTTAAGCAAGAGATTGGTTAAAGGTCGAGCAACTTTTGAGAAATATTGAATAAATCTCCTATAGAAACCTGCGTGTCGTAAAAATGCGTGAATGTTGCGAACTGTTTTTGGTATAGGAAGTGAAGCAATTTTTTCTATCTTAGCTTTGTCGACTTTGATTCCATCTTTTGAAATGATATGTCCTAAAACTATTCTTTTTTTAACCATGAAATGACATTTTTCCCAATTAAGAATAAGGTTTTTCTCTTCACAACGTGTAAAGACCTTTTCAAGATTTGATAGACAGCTATCGAAAGAATTTCCATATATTGAGAAGTCATCCATGAATACTTCCATAAAACATTCAACCATATCATTGAAAATGTGAAGCATGCAGCGTTGGAAAGTACTAGGTGCATTGCAAAGGCCGAAAGGCATTCGTTTATATGCAAATGTACCAAAAGGATAGGTGAACGTAGTCTTTTCTTGATCAGCAGGATCTATGACTATCTGAAAATATCCTGAATAACCAACAAGAAAACAGTAATACGCATGACCGGCTAACCGTTCAAGCATCTGATTGATGAAGGGCAGTGGAAAGTGATCCTTACGAGTTACTACATTAAGTTTGCGATAGTCAATGCATATTCGCTATTTCATTGGAATACGAGCGGAGATGCATTCATCTTTATCATTACGCACAACTGTAATGCCAGATTTCTTTGGAACAACGTGTACTGGACTCACCCAAATACTATCGAATATAGGGTAAATAATACCTGCATCAAGTAATCTTAAAACTTCCTCCCGTACCACATCTTTCATGGTTGGGTTTAGACGACGCTGCGGTTCACGCGATGTCTTTGCATTTTCTTCAAGATGTATGCGATGGGTGCATACATTAGGGTCTATGCCCTTAATGTCATCGAGGGACCATCCAATAGCAGAACGGTGTTATTGAATGACATCTATTAAACGAGATTCTTGATCATCAGTCAATTGAGATGATATAATAATTGGATGACTACCATATGGATCAAGATGTATGCATTTTAATTCCGAAGGAAGAGGCTTTAAGTCAGGGGCGGGTGGAGTGGGTATTAAAGATTCTTGAGGAAAGTCATCGTCTATAGAGTAAACAGATTGATGTTCATCCAAATCGCTGGACATCACGGTCATAGGGTCAAATAATGGTATTGACTCTAATAACTCGTTTACTTCTTATGTATAATCATCGTCCTCAAATTCAGAATCACTAAAGGAAAGAAATTGGTATACTTCATCTTCAGGAAAAGTGTTTGTTAAATACTCTTGCACAATGCTATCAACCCTGTTCACCTCACCATCAATGTTAGGCACTGGAATTTGTTTCATCATCTTGAACACATATACCTCGACTGAAAGATTTCCGAAGGACATAGTCATGGAACCATCCCTACAGTTAATAAGAGCATTAGCAGTTGCTAGGAACGGACGTCCTAAGATGATAGGAATGGAATCACATGCAACTTCTGTATCCAAAATAACAAAGTCTACAGGATAGAAAAAGTTTTGGACTTTTACAAGGACGTTTTCCACAATTCCTTTTGGATACTTAATGGAACGATCGGCTAACTGTAGAGTCATGGTAGTAGGTTTCAGCTCATGAAGACCTAGTTGTTTAAATAAGTAATATGGAAGTAAGTTCACACTAGCTCCTAGGTCTAGTAGCGCAGTAGCCGTATATTTGTCACCTAAGGTGCATGGAACCGTTGGTCTATCAGGGTCCTTGTATTTGACTATACCATTGTATTCGGTGATGGATGGAAACTGTTCGGTGAGGAACGCTTGTTGAGGAACATTAGTTCTCCTTTTTGTGGTGCACATATCTTTCAAAAATTTTGCATGTTTTGGCAATAGCTTTAAGGCGTTGAGAAAAGGTAAGTTGATTGTCAAATTCTGAAAAGTCTCTCGATTTCAAAGAAAATTCTCATCAGGTTTATTCTTTGCCAAGCGTGCAGGAAATGGTGCCTTAGGGCGGAATTTGGCAAAGAGGTCTGCTTGCTTGTTTCCTAAATTCTGAGATGTTGACTTTGTTATATTTGGTGAATCCTCCGTAGGTTCATTATTGGAAATAGATTCATATGAACCGTCAGATTCCTTTGGTTGATCATCTGGCATACGTATTTGATTGTCTACAGTTTTTCCAGATCGAAGAGTAGTGATTGCGTGCACCTCACCTTGGTTTGGAGTACTTGTACCAGGTGCATTGGTGAGTTCAAAGGCAATGTTTGCTGGCTTGGAACTGCTTGTCCAGGAAACACGCCTTTCTGACTCTTATCTTGTGCCAATTGTTGAAGTGATTGTTGGATAGACATTAAAATTTGAGATTGTTGGTTCATGTAAGCTAAGAAAGTCTCACTTGTCCTATCTGTAACGAGTGGCGGGTTTGTGCAACAATTACTAGATCACGATTATTGCTGAGAAGTTGTTGATTATAGTTGGGATTTGGATTGGCTGGAACAAGGCTGCGGTTGGTTTGATAGTTAGCATCCGAAGTATTTTGAAATTGATTCTGACTTTGTTGGTATTGTTGATTATTTCCTTGGCGGTATGGAATAAAGTTGTTGGTTGGTCGAACAGGTGGATTAGCGAAACCTGGAGGATCCCCCAGCTGTTGGTTATTCTGGCGCCAAGCAAAATTCGGATGCTGTTGCCAAGGTGCATTAGGAATGTTGAATGCACATGCCTTTTCTGATGGTTGAGAAGGGAAGGCATATAACAAGGGACAATAAGCATCAGGATGGTTAGGACTGAGACAAAGAACACATGGGGATGTGTCAACGTTCATGACCTGTTTTGGGAGTTGATCGTTTACTTGAACTGCAAGGGCATCTACTTTTTTAGTTAGGGATTCTATCAAATTTTTTAATTCGGGATCGGGTTTTACCTCAAAAATAGATGTAGCCTTTGTTACAGTATCTTTTGATGATCTAGACGACTTAGTGTTACCCCAGTGTGTACCTTTTTTCGCTTGTTTTTCAAGAAAAGTATATGCTTCAGTAGCTCCTTTGTCCATGAAGCAATCGCCGTTCATTATATCAAGAGTTTCTTTTTGATGATTAGAAAGTCCATTAAAGAAGGAACGAACAAGGACGGCTTTGTCTAGTTGGTGATGAGGACATTCTAAAAGAAGATCAGTAAAGCGACTCCATGCTTCCGTAAAGGATTCATGAGGATTTTGACGAAAGAATTGAATTTTCTGAAGCATTTCAGTAGTTTTCTTTTGAGTGTAAAATTGAAGCATGAAAGCTTGAACAAGTTTATTCCATGTGTCTATGGATTGTGGCTGTTATCCTGCAAGTCAAATTGATGTTTTTTTTGCTAAAGTGAATGGAAATAGCCGAAGCAAGAGTTGTTCCTTAGAGACAGCTGGATGGTGAAATGTTGTGGCCACTTGTTGAAGCCTACGAAGATGATTGTATGGTTTTTCGTGATCCAAACCATGATACACAGGTAACAACCTAAAAACGTTTGGTGGGATACGAAAATCACCGACAATGTCCTCAAGTTTGATGCAGGAAGAAGGTCCTTCCTGTAATGCAGTATAGAAGTCCGACAGGGGCTTCTCAGCTGGTGGAGGATCGTCGGCCATAACTGCAGAAGTTAATGGAGACGAAGGAACTTGATGAAGGTAATTAACAGAAGAAGAACAATTTTTAGGTGAGAACTTACGCAGTTGCTTATCGTATTTTTTTCGACGATAGGTATGTTCAAATTCTTTAGTGGAACCAGACCTTAATCTCATGCAAGCATAAAATTAGATCTAATTGACAGAAGGAACTTATTATTACTTGAATTTTATGATTCTCTTAAAGATTTTGGAGTTGAACAACGTAGGCCTAAGCTGCTGCTAATGTAGCAGTGAAGCGAAGAATACGTGTGTATAAACCAACGGCCAGGTTACAAGTATGAGGGAGGCTTTCCGTGCAAGCACGGTTCTAATTAACTAACCTCAATCTTTCAAGTTTCCTAGACACCGTTGGAATATGATTAAGATTTATGGAATTAAAATTTATACAAGGTCGGTCTTAATTATTATTTTATTTTATTTATTTATTTATTTATTTTTAAGATTTATGCAAGGGTGAAATTACAAGCATGCAAATATGATCTACTCATACAATACTAGATGCAGTAGCATGTGAAGATACTCTACTCATACGTATAGCTATACGAATATGCAAGGTTGTATCATCAATAAATACTTCCATGCGTACAGGCAAATATACATCAGTAATATGTATATGTACGCTAATTTGTAGATTGATATTACGTAGACATATATCAACAGTAACTGGCAAATTTGAATCACTCATATGTATCTAAATACAGTAGCATGCGAATATAGTATACGTACGCATATAAATACGACAATGCTAAAACTAAACATGTAACGTATTATACATAAACTAAAATACAACTCTTGTATTGCATAATAAATCGATTTCGGCAATACTCATTGAGATTGCGAGTGTCATATAGAGAGCAACTTCATCCCGTAGGGTTTAGAAATAACTTACCCAACTCAAATTTTAACCCTCGTTGGAATGTTCTCCTTTTTTTTTGACAAAATCGAAGTATTATACAAGGACGTGTACTTACGTAGAGAAATACTAAACATGCAACAATAGACACTTATACGTAGAAAGACAAATAACCATGCAAAACAGTACCATTTATATGTATATATACATTAAGATGCAATTCATGCCCAGTTAATCGTATATAAATATTTACAGGTATATGAACATGATTCATGCATATTTCTAGGCTAATACGTAAATAATAATCCATAAACTAGCACATAATAACTACGTATATGACATTCATGCAAAAACAGTAAAAATTTGGAACTTGTATTGTCCCGCTAGTCCACCTTAGAAAATAAAGAACCGCTCGGTCCAACCCGTGTGTACCCAATCTCTAAAGGGAATTTTTAAGTAGCTGTTGCAGGTTCAGAAACTTAGGCCCAGTTTTGTACTGTATATGTCCAGGAGTTGCGTCTATTAAAAATTTAACAAGAACGGAGAAAATCAACCAGCGCGCGCGAGGTTTGGCTAGCGGACGTGACTCAAGTATCGCGCACGCGCAGTAATCGTTCGAAACAGGCTAAAATTTTCACATAAGTCTTATGTCAGGGTGTAGATTAGGCTCCAGGTCCTAACTTTTGGATTCTGTAAGCAAAACAAAAAATAGTACACGGATCAGTAGCGAAACGAGAAAAAAAACACGGAACGAACAAAAACGAACAAAAACAAAATAATGGAAGGTTAAGAGATGGGGGAGGTTCCCCTTGGAGCAATTCCAGCTTGTAAGGGAAGATCCTTTGGTCCTTAGGATGGCAGCGGCGCCATTTTGATATTCATCTTTTTGCTATGTTAGATATTTGAATCTCTTCCTTGGCCAAAATGCGAAACAAATATTTCCTTACTCACGATTTTCGTGTTCATATAATTTGGAGTAGGGATTCGAACCAACCTAAATTCTAGGACCACTTACAACTTGGTTTTACTCTATTAGGAAACTAGTGAGTAAGTTTAACTATGATTGTATAAATACTAAATACTTGGTTTCTTTACTACACAAAAATTAAAACATTAAGTTACGTAAACATGCAACTAAGACAAGATAAAATTTTAATAAAACGAAAGTGGAGAGTTAATTTGCCTCATGTGAAGATAACTTTTGTTATTTGATTTTAGTAAGTGCATTTTAATCTTCCTAGAACTCATAGACAAGTCCTAATAAAAGAAAACTTGATCCCTAACATATATGACTCAAGCTTATTACTTTGATCTCTAACTAGACTCTACACCAACTATAATGCTTACTAAACCAAATAACAAAGATTTTCCCTCACGTGAGTATTATTAACTCCCCAAAAAGGGAAGATTTAGCTCATGATCCTTGGGCTAAAAAAATGAGAAGTACAATTTATAATTCTAAAAGAAGAGAGAACTAAAAGAAGAAGAAAATATATAGATGAACTCACTTGCATTTAGATTTTGGTTTTAACTAGAAGAACACAAGGTTACCTCCATTAAAACTATTACAAGTTTTCTACCAAAACTCAAAACTAAAAAAAACTAAGGCTAAGGAACTAAAATAACACAAGGTAAAGGAAAAGAAGTCAAGGGAGTAAATGGATTGTCCCCCCTTGTTTTGTTTTCTTCTCCATTTGAGAGAAATCTCATTTCCTCCCACGTGAAACACCAAACCACATTTACTTCATTTTTATCCACCACATTAAAACAAAATGACGCCTTGCCTTTTTTTCACTATTAACACCTAATCTAATTAATTACATGCAAGGTGTCAACTTTACACCAATAATTTTGCATTTTTGTCTTGACATACTCCATGATTGATGACTCATCAAATCTTACGGGCCCGCATAGTAGGTCCACGTGCAGTTTAGTGGCGGTCCGGTCTTTTGGCAATTTTATAACTTCCCGCCTATGCGTAGAGTTCATCGCCCTGATTGTCTGCGCAGCTCACTTGTCACATTCGGAGTCCTGGTTCAAGAGGTAAGAGCTTTGGAGATGCTTCTGTGCGGATTTGTTGGGATTTACATGGCTGATTTGGAAGAATTCATATATATGTCGTTCCCCGTGCTTTAATGCAGGTTTAACGAATATTTTCATATTTAATGCGAATACCTGCAAAAGTACGAAAATATATTTATTTCATGATTATTAAACACATAATTAACCAAATTTATATGTCTCAATGGGGTTTCATATTACAGTTTTGGGTGCTTATCAATAAGTATACTAGGTAAGATTATTAAGTATGATCATGTTTTCTGTGTTCCTGCTGTTGGGCTTCGGGGAGGTCTTGCTATCTTGTGGAAGGATGGAGTGGATCTGGAAGTTGTGGGAGAAACAGCTAACCAAATCTCAGGTAAATTAAGTAATTATTATAGTAATGATCCTTGGTACTTCTCCTTTGTGTATGGTGAGCCTAATGCCAATCTTAGGCACTGGTTTTGGATAGACTTAAGGGAAGTTGCCCCTTACATTCCTGGTCCTTGGCTGGTTTTTGGAGACTTTAATGCCATAAAGTCCCTAGATGAAAAAATAGGTGGCAGATCAAACTTTACAAAATGCATGATAGATTTCAACTCTGTTATCAATGATATTCAACTCGGCTGGTGGATCTTGGTTATAAAGGTCCGAAGTTCACTTGGAATAATAATAGAAGGATAGCAGATAATATTTTAGAACACCTGGATCGTGCTCTTGCTTCATCTAATTGGATTAATAAGTTCCCTAATATGACTGTTAAAAATATTGTTAATGCTACTTTTGATCATTTATCTCTGAAGATTATTCTTAAAGCTTCGGAGGACAGAGCTAATAGACTTTTTAGGTTTTACAATATGTGGCTGCAAGATGGTTCCTATATACCTACTATAGATAAAGCAGGGAATGCTATAACGCATGATTTACCTTATTGGAGGGTCATATACAAGTTAAGGAGTACAACTGAGTGCCTTAAAAAATGGAATAAAAAAGTTTTTGGGAATATTTTCTATAATATAAAAAAGACTCAAAAAGATTTGGATAGAGTTTTACAAAAACCTTTTAATCCCAATAACCATGAAAAAGCAAAGGTTTTAAAAAGTCAGTTATTTGATTGGTATGAAAAAGAAAAAAGCTTTTTGGAAACAAAAATCTAGTCAACATTAGATAAAAAAGAGGGGAGGGAAGAAATACTAAGTTTTTTCATTTATCTACAATTTATAGAAGAAGGAAAAATAATATAGATAAGTTAAAGGATGATAATGGGGTATGGCAAGAGGGAAGAAATGGGGTAGGAAGTACTATTAATGAGTATTTTGACAATATTTTTGAGTATGCTAACCCTCTTGATAATGAGAATATTCTTAATCTTTTTAAACCTTGTATCACTGATAGAGAAAATCAGATTCTTACTGCTTGTCTTTTTAATGATGATATTTGACATGTGATTAAGAAGTTAGGGGCTCTTAAATCACCTGGTCCAGATGGGTTTCAAGGTATTTTCTATCAACAATGTTGGGATGTGGTAGGAGATAGTATCACTGAATGTGTTAAAGATTTTTTTTATTAAAGGTAGAATGAATGCTAGTATAAATGAGACTTTTATTTCTCTGATTCATAAGATTTCTAACCCTGATCATATATCTAAGTTTAGGCCTATTAGTCTCTGTAATTTATGTTATAAAATCATATCTAAACTCCTGGCCATTAGATTAAAGGCACATATAAATAAAATAGTTTCTCCTTTTTAAGGAGCTTTCATAAAAGGTAGGAATGTAGGGGATAATATAGGCTTGACAAGTGAGATTTTCAATAACATGAGGAATATGGAAACTAAAAAAGGTTTTGTAGCTTTAAAAATGGATATGCCTAAAGCTTATGATAGAGTGGAATGGTTCTTTATAGATAAGATTTTCCAAAGATTGGGCTTCAATGATAAGTGGAGACTCCTCATCTCCCAATGTCTGTCTACTGTTTCTTTTAAAGTTATGTTGAGTGAGGCTCCTTTTGAGAATGTTATCCCTAGTAGAGGTCTGAGACAGGGAGATTCTCTCTCCCCTTATCTGTTTATTCTGGTCTCAGAAGCTCTATCTAAGATGATAACTTCTGCTGAGCACAAAGGGGAGTTACATGGTATTAAGATTAGAAGAAATACTCCTCCTATCACTTACTTACTTTATGTTAATGACCTTATTTTGTTTACTAAAGCTAATCTTATAGAGAGTGGGAATTTGAAAAAGATTTTGGAAGACTATTGTGATATCTTTAGTCAAAAGATTAATTATGATAAGTCTAGTATATATAGTAGTAGGAATGTTAATAATAGGCACAAAAAGATTTTGAAAAGGTTTTGGAAAATAAGATTTTTTGACAAAAAAGATAAGTACCTAGGGGTACCTATAGAACTCTCTTGGAAAAAAAGGAAGGATTTTGACTACTTGGTAGATAAGGTGCATGGGAAGATTAAGGGGTGAAGGGCTAAAGTTATTTCCTTGGCTGGAAAAACCACCCTCATCCAGGCTGTGGTTCAAGCTACACCAATTTTTGCTATGGCTACTTATCTACTTCCTACATCAACCTGTGAGAAGATAGATAAGGCTTGTAGGAATTTCTGGTGGTATGACACAGAGGAAAGTAAAAGCATCCATACGATTGGGTGGGATAGCATTTGTAAACCTAAGGCTTTAGGTGGCTTATGCTTCAGAAAAGCACAAGATATGAATAGAGCTATGATAGCTAAGCTGGCTTGGAAGGCTTACACTGATAAGACTTCTCTATGGGCTAAAACTTTCATGGCTATATATGGAAGGAACTAGTTCGATGTTAAAAAGAATCCACCACCTTATGCTTCTTGGTTCTGGAAAGTGATACATAGGGTGGCTATAAAGATCACTGATGGGTGTATATGGAGCATAGACAAAAGGGATGATGTATCTCTGATGAATCAGACCTGGCTTAATATTAATAATAAGCCTCTTGCTATAATTGATTTGGTTCGTATGAGGCCTGAGTTACAAAATCTAAAAGTTAAGGATATTATGATGGATGATGGTATTGGATGGGACACAAATAGGATTGAACACCTATTCCCATCAACTATAAGCAATCTTATTAAGCAAGTCCTTATCAAACCAAACTTTGGTAGTAAGGATAAGCTTAGATGGATGAGTACTAGAAATGGTATTCTGACTATGAAGTCAGCCTATCATAAGCTATCGGAAAACCAAGAGATAGCACAGTTATCTTCTTTAAACACAAGGACTGTTAAAGCTATTTGGAAGGTCCCTATTACAGCCAATATACAGATTTTTATATGGAAGCTGTATATGGGCATTCTTCCTACTAGGGACTTACTCAGTTGTAGAGATATGAAGGGAGATTTCTCTTGCCCTTTATGTAGGGAAGAACAGGAGGATCCATTGCACATATTCTTTAAGTCTGAATGGGCTAAACCTATTTGGTTTGCTTCTAATATTGGGGGCAAAGTAGAAGAGTTGGCCTAAAATACCATTAGGGATTGGTTGGACATGTTGATACAGTGGACCAAGGAACAAGACCCTGGTATTGCAGAGAAAGAGATACTTGCCATGATCATTCTTCAGGAGATATGGGAGACAAGAAATAAAGTGAAGTTTGAAGGCAAAACCAAGAACATAGGAAGCTTGATAAGGAGGACTTCTGCAATGTGGACTAGGATCATCAAGGCCTTTGAAGGCAAACAGGAAGTTGGGATTCAAAATTCCCAAACAAGGAAACTTAATTCTAAGAATAACTGGATATGTGATGAACTATTTTCTAAAATAGAATTGGGAACTATTGTAATTAGGTTTGATGCTGCAGCTGGAGCAATTGCCTAGGACAATGAAGGACGTCTTAAAGGGGCAGCCACTAGAAGATTCATAGCAGCAGATGCAGAGGAAGTAGAGATGGTAGCTATAGAAGTGGTAGTGAAGCTAGCTAGAAGTACAAGAGACAACTCCTTTTTGTTTGAGGGTGATAGTAGATTAGCTATTCAAAATGTACTAAACACTATGGAGCAAAACTCGCATTGCTGGAGGTTCGAACCTATTAAGCTGATGGTAGAAGAATTATGTAGGTCTTTTGTTTTTTGTAAGTTTAAGTGGATTAGCAGGAGGTATAACATAGAGGCTCATGAACTAACTAGATGGGCTATCCAAGACCAGGATGTCACCCTCCTGCCAAAACACTTGATGGATTGTAATTTGATTCCTCTTATGTTTTAATTTATATGTGTTGTTAGTGGAAAAAAAAAAAATAGTCACGTACTCACATACCAGTCATAATTATTACATTTTTAGCTAAATGGATTGCTCTTTATTTATTTATTTCAGAGAGTGACTCTCAAGGACAAATCGGACGAAAAAGTCACTCTCAACACCATTTTTTTTAATCATTCACAAGGACCAAGTAGATGAAAGGTCAAGTATACCCTTAACACAAAATAAAAAATGGCTTGGGTAGATAAAATATCAAGTATACCCCTAATGCGAAATAATAAACGGCTTGGTGTGTATAGTATGGACAGTCATTGTTCATACCTCAACATAATGTATGATCAGTAAGAACACTTATTAGTTATGTTGCACGGACCTGGACGCAGACACAGACGCGGCGACTTGATTATATCTCAAAAAAGTAGGATGCGGAAATTAATTAATATTTATAATTTTATTTTATATAAATTTAACATTAAAAACTAAATTAAATGTATCAACATTCATAAATTCAAAATTATTATAGATAAATAGCCACAAAATTAAGTTTAATATTTCCTAATCAAACTTTAAAAACATATCATAAGTCTTAACAAAACAAAAAATGAAAAATTGAGTTTTTTAATATTATTTTGATTTATTTTTTTATTTTTTTGGGTCAAAATCCGCGTCTGGATCGTGTTGACCGCGCCCGGTTTAGTTGACTGTGTCCGACACGCATCCATGTCCGACGCGGACACATCCCATTGGTAGGTGCGTCGGTGTTTTAGAGCCTATTAAAGTATGAACAATCATTGTTCATACATCAACACTATTCATACCTCAAACATGATCTATGAACAATCAATGTTCGTTCGTACCTATTTGAGATTGTTCATACCTCAACTTGAGCTATGAACAATCACTATTTATACTCCCACTTGAGCTATGCACAATCACTGTTCATACCTCAATATGAGCTATGCACAATCACTATTCATAGTTTAGCATAATGTATGATTAGTAAGAACACCTATTGGAGTATATATATGAACAATTATTGTTCATACATCAACATAGTATATGAAGTATGTTCACCTATTTTGGTACGAACAATCACCAAATTTTCCTACTTTATAAACATAACACAAAAGGGTAAAACTTGCATTTTTTTCTAAAATAATAATAATAATAATCTATGTTTTATATCTATAATAATATGTAGGGGTAAAATTGGTATTTTAAGAAAGGTAAAAAGGCAAGGCCAATTATTTTGTCGGTGAGGGTCACTAAAATTGAAATCACGAGTTTGTGGATTACTTAATGCTAGAATTTGTTCTTGTGAGTTGTTAAAAAAAACGGTCTCATCCAAAGTTGTTTTGGCCCAAAATTGGTCCTCAGGACTCTTCTTTCTTTCTTTTTTTTTTCTTCGAGATAATTGACTTACTTCATGGACTGCTTATGGTTTCTAGTAAGTTGTATACACTTATAGTGCTTGCTGGATAGATACTCTGGCTGAGCTTATAAACGCAAATGAAGTTTGCACAAAAACAAATTCAGGATGATGTTAAAAGTTGGAACGTATTGTTCGAGGGTTAACCTTGTGGTATATTACCCGAGAATATCAGATTACAGTGACCGAACTTTACCAATACTTTGCAACTTGGAACTGACTCTCAAAGAACTTTGCACTATCACGTTCTCTATCCAGCTAGGAAAATTCCAGACGACCTACGTTTCATGATGTTGGTAGAGAAGATTGAAGTAGTCTATATCAAGGCCCAAAATATCGTCGATATATACGATATATCGCCGATATATCTTGATAAATTGGTACACCGATATCGATATTTCTGATATATATCCACCGAATATTGAACCTTTTTTTTCGATATATATCGGAATTTCCGATATGAAACTTTATATCGCCGATATAATCGATATTTCCGATATAATCGATATATATCAGTTGACTTTTTGACCATTTTTAATATAAATCCGATATTTCCAATATATTTTCGATATTTTAAATAGTTTAGACTGGTCACCAAAAAAATAGATATATTCTATATATCCAATATATCCGATATATATCGGTTTTTGGATACACCGATATATTCATCGATATTGATATTTTGGGCCTTAGTCTGTATAGTGGACCTAGGGTTGTAATACGGGGCGGGACGGGTCAACCGCGGGTCAAATAGTGATAGGGCGGGGCGGGATTAGGGGATACAAATCCAGTGGTCCCCGATTGGGCGAGACGGGTTGAAGTGTCATGTCTTAGTACCATCACCCGGCCTGTTAGGTCAGCTTACGGGGCGGGTTTTGAGCGGGTCATCTGGGTCGGATGGAAATTATCATTTTAACCCAATTTTACTAAAAAAAAAACTTTCTAATTCTGCAAGTAATATATTTCCAATTCACATCATAGAGAAAAAATTGAATCAATCAATAAAAAATAAACAAAAATAAAAAAAACTTGAATTTGAATACAAAACTATATTTGTAAATTTGAAACTTATTTATCGTGATTTATCATTTGTAAATTGATTATTTTCCATAACATGATAAAATGAAGATGGGAGCGAGGATCTATGGTATAAAACAATAAAATATAAACTAAAAGAATTCAAAAGGAATACAAAGATGAATGATTTATCCTCTCCAAAATTCGAAAGTTGAATTTGAATTTTTGATATTTTCCTAATGTTCAAACTTGAATATGTGAAATTGATATTAAACTCATAAGTTTGTATTCATATCTCTCAAATTTCTACAAAAATTAAAAGAAATTATAAACAAAATACAAAAATATTAGAGTTAGAGTCTTGAAATTGTGCGGGTCAACGGCTTTTGACACGGTGCGGGTTGAGCGGCTTGACGGGTTGGGTTTGAACATAGAACCTACACCCATAGCCCCGACCAAGATAAAACAAGATGGGCGGGGTCTATTTTTCGAAGTCGGTGCGAGTTTGGGTGGCGGGTGAAGACCGAGTACCCTACCGAATAATGGGTCAACGGTTTTTTTTTACACTCCTAAGTGGACCTCAAGACAATCCCAAGCTCACTCTAAAGCAAGGCCCAAAATTTCGATATCGGTTAATATATCGGTGTACTCAAAAACCGAGATATATCGGATATATCGGATATCTCGGTTTTTTTGGTGACCAGTCCAAAGTTTCTAAAATATCGGATATCTCGCCGATATATCTCGAATATATCAAAAATTTCAATATTAAGTTATTAACAATTGGTCAAAAAGTCAACTGATATATATCGATTATCTCGGAAATATCGTTTATATCGGCGATATAAACTTTCATATCGGAAATTCCGATATATCTCGGAAAAAAAGGGATTCAATATTCGGTGGATATATGTCGGAAATATCGATATCGGTGTACCAATTTACCAAGATATATCGGCGAGATATCAGATATATCGGCGATATTTTGAGCCATGCTCTAAAGTTATACAGACAATGCATTACTTACCCACCCCTTTAAAGGGAAATAAAATAAATAAATAGTCAAAAGTTGAAGGGACAAAAATCTCCAAACAAAATTTCTAAAAATTTCCTTGCAAAACTATGGTTAACCACGAATGTGTTTTTCAGTTGTAGAAAAATTTAATTTGCTTAACCATGCGTCACTCCGATGGGCAATGGTACAGAAGTTTTCTGAACTTATATAGTCAGAAACCATATTGAAGAAGATTTCTATCATATTGGTAATCAACATTTCATTACAGAGATCTAAAGATAAGAACACAAACATTTTAGTTCAAGGTGACCATCTTGTTAAGAAGCAATCCATGATCCTGCAAAAAGATCGATTGCACTTCTCCCCATAATCCACTCCAAATCAGAAGACTGCAAGCGCAATTTACCAGCAACATAAGCAACAACATCCTTTCCTCCTTTATATCCACATTCAGGAACAATGTACGGAAAATCACTGCAACATAGTGGAAATTAGACCAAGCAGAGTCATATTATTCATAACAAGCTTCCTAAGTATGGTCTCAGTTAGATTAGACCAAGCAGAGTCATATTATTCATCTTGGTGTTGACAAGGCCCAGTCAGTATCCAGGATCATTACTATAGTTTTTCCTTATCAACAGCTCATTTGTATAAATTGGATGAGATCCATCAGCGTTTCTTATATTTTGCTATCTTATCTATGTTTGAACTAGATTGTTTGCATGGACTGAGATCCGAGTCATCTTGGTGTCAGACCAAAGTCATTCAAGACAACCCCTAGAAGAGAAAAGCTGACCTGCCCCACATGACACGGTTAGCACCATAAGATGAGAGAATTTCAGAAAGTAGTAGACATGTATCCTCATACGGAAAAGGCTCTCTTGACACGCGAAACAAGGCGCTGAACTTAACATAAACCTGCACCATCATCAAATACTTTCCAAAGATATAATATAAAACTTCCATAGTGTAGAATGCAATAATAATGGTGAGCACAAGATCATATTGTTTCCTGTAAAGTAGATTATAGAAATGTACACTGGCAAACCAACCCGCAAGTATCCAGAAACCAACAAAGACAACTAAAATTGCAAACCGGAGGAGGAAAAGACATGCACAATAATAATACATTGAAGATCAAATGATAAAGAAGAAAGAACATCAAAAGTAGAGAAGCCAAAAGCAGCTTTCCGGCCATTTATACAAACCCCTCTGTATATAACTTAGTAATCTGAAACTCGAGACAAACCATTAGTTGCCTAGTGGACAACAATATGACCCTTCTCTGAGGCATTTCTTAAGAACTATGAATCTGTCTCATCTCAAATAAGAACGTTCCGTAAGCCCTCAAAGATATATGTACTACAATCTCTCCATTATCGGAACCATTATGGAAAGCTTCAAGAATACAATTCTTACAGTTTCGGAATCCAATAACTTTTAGTTGCAGATTTAACAACCTTGCACTTTTTAATAAAAGAGCAACATATACACTCATTTTGGTGTGTGCAATAGTGAATCTAACTCGACTGATGGTCCTAGATATATCAATGAAAAGGAGAATGTAGTGGCCAATGTTCTTTAGACCTCTCTCACAAGTACCCAAATATATAATGCTATTTGTTGTGTGGATAGATATCTGGCAAATCAGCCTATTTGTCAGAGCCAGGTCCTAAGTCAAGCCAATAGTAGAGGAAAACATATCATTATAATATTTAAGAGACGCAATTTTAATGTACACTTGGAGGTCGTGTAATGATTATGAGGCCAGGTAACAAGGACACAAGTGGCCTTTCAACACATGACATGCAGAAGGTGAATAACATAGAAAGTATGGAAGTCCTTAATGTCGACACATGGACACAAAGAACATAATAATTTTGTTTTGGAGATACTTGAAATAAAGCATCTGCTCAGGGATAAATAAGAAATAAGCCTCACCAATAAGCAGCCTTAGCTGCATTCCATATAAGCCACATGAAGGGGATTCAAAACTAGTGCAAAAGTAATCCATGTACAAACATACTTAGAAATTTATGAAATCAAATAAGTAACATGGACACTTCATAATCTTAAAAAAATCTGATACACAGGCACACGGTGACACGGACACATTATGCACATTTCAGACTAGGGTTTCTTCTATACCCTAAAAGTCTAAGAAATAATCTATTAACATAATTACAACTCCATGATATGCAACTTTCAAAGTTATTTATTTGTGAGGAGGCGCTTCCAAAGGTCCTGACCCAAGAATTAGTTGTCTAGCTAAAGAATAGTAATAGTTTTATTTTCACTTAGCTGTATCCCCATGTCCTACTTCATATAGGTTGCCGTGTCAGACACTCCATATCTGTGTCAGACATCGACACGTGTATCCGTTTCAATGTGACTAAACTCACTAAATAAATAAATAACGAGTAGTTGGGAAAGAAAACCAAATGTCAGGAGAAAGGTGTCGCATGGCTGAGATTGACAGAAGGAAACACATGTAAGGTGGTGAGGAGGTCATAAAAGAATATAAAAAGGAAGACAAATTTTTTTTTTGCTCTTGTATAACAAAACCAGATGACGTTTTTCTTTGGAACTATGTTTAGACAAGTTCCATCATTATTTCTCGTTATTCATGCCCATCACTTCTAAAACAAAAATTAATTTCAGCTGTAATGATCATACAAAAGGAAAAGAAACGAGTATATACAGAGGCCTCTTCTTCTTGGTTTCAAATTTTGCTTTTAATTTCGACACAACGTATAGTCATCTTCTTTATGCTATCACATATCTCATATCAGTCAGGTCATAACAGGAGAGAAAGATGTCTCAGGTGAATCTAGGAGAGCAAAATCACATTCAGATCTAGCAGCATATTTATCTATGTACAAGCATTATACCTGTGGGAAGTTTGACAGTTTTAGAAGCCTAGAGTAGATCACCCTTTCCTCATCGGTTCTGTAATAATAGAGATGAATTAGTCTTTCCAACAGCAAACAGAAGCATCTGTTTGACTAAGATACAAAAAAAAAACTCACATTGGTGGTTTGCAGAAAGCTACATGATCAAGTAGCACAACTGTAGAAGGGAACTCCGAGCACAGCTCCTCAATTTCTGAAATATGCAGATCAAGACCCTGTACATAATCTTCTAGACAATCATAACAATGGAAGGCTTACAATGTTCTTAGTGAGAGTGGAAGAAAACAATAAGACAATCATACGTTAATGAAATGCCATGTACAATTTCACATTGATCAAGTGATCAACTAAAACAGTAATGAACAACAGATCCACTTGACTAAAGGACAACAATGAATCACAGTAACAGGAAAACAAAATGGTTTCATAGAATACCTTCATACACATAATTCCCACTGGCACTCCAAGTTCTCCAGCTTTCGAGAACATTGCCTTGCCAACTTTGTTTGTCATCTAAAAATATGAAACGACCGAGAAACTTGAGCCAGAGGATGCGAAAAAAGGATAAATAGTTGCCTACTGCAGTTGTAATTAGTTGGTACCGAGCCGAAGCAAGTTCCTACAGCTTTATATGTATACTTTGACTAATCAATCTGAAAAGTAACTACAGACAAAGAATATGCTTCTGAAGAAAATCTGTACCTTTTGACCAGAAGGCCACAAATACGGATTGAAGCGAACAGCACGATAACCATCCTAGAATAAATGATAGTAATAGGGTCAAAATCAGTTCCAAGAGACAAAGAGACTGATTATTTGATAAGATCAAGCTCTTGTAGGAACCTTCAAAATGAGATCCTCAAGCTGTTTGATCCCACTGCCATCTTCTGCAGGATTTGCAAGACAACAGCCAAGAAATTTGGATGGATACTTCTTCAAGACACTACCAAATGAAAAAAATAAAATTGAAAATAAGTAATAGAGCGAATAAAAAAGAAAATCGATTTTAAAGTTTTAGTATAAGAGATTAGTGTGTCGAAAAGTAGTAACATAATTCAAATAAAAGAAATACGAATATGATCCCTCTAAAATTCTAAATGTGTAGTCATCTACCCTGATAACCCACCGTGATTGGTCTAACAAAGACAGCTAAAGTTCTACTTCTGGTTACAACTACTTTTGAACTGATTATCTTCTACCCGCCGCCATTAATCTGAGTATGCTATATGGATCTTTGATTAAGCCCCCATTATATTGGATCAATAGATGGTGAATAAACCTAGCTACCATGCCACAGAGATGATAAGTTGTCTCTCAGTATCTATGAAGAGAGGGCCTAAGAATCTACTTAATCAATGTCTTGGATGAATATTATTTCTTTATAAAGTTCTAAAACGACGATGATATAATTAATATTGTTGTTACATAGGTGCCCAATAAAGTAGAGAAAAGTAACAGTAGTGATTCCACTGACCTTGTTATCAAAGAATGGTCAAACTTATGATTAATGGGCTGTACAATTAAGGCGCCATCGACCCCTGCTTCTTCCATGCACTTCAAGAACAAGAAAAAGGGACAACATCAT